>NC_062213.1:203509219-206009219 GCF_902686445.1 Sciurus carolinensis | reverse complement strand
CGTCCTCCCACAGAAACGTCTCCACCCAGGCCCGTGTGCCTGTGGCCCTGTTGGTGAAGCCCTTGGACAGGAGACTCTGAGTCTCACTCGGAGCCGCAGCTCAGGGTTGGCTAGTTAGCTGTGGGTGGTGCCCCAGCGTACGGACTGCTCCCCAAAATAGAGGCCTGCACACGTCCCCCCAAAGACATGACCGGGAAGGTCGTAGTGCCATTATTTGCTTTAGTCTTAAACTGAAAACCTCCCCAGGGCCCACGGGCAGCAAGATGATTTTGGCACCTACCCAGGAGAATGTGTGAGCGCTGAAGACTCACGGCGTGGGCACCACCTTCAGGGAGGGCAGCAGGTGCCAAGGGGGCGCAGAGAGGAGCCAGAACAGGGAAGCCCCTGATGCCAGACACGGAGGGGCTCCCTGCAGGCAGTTGGCAAGGGAAGAGAGGGCAGGAGGCCGCCCGTGCTGGGCCGTTCCTCCCCCCTCGCTCCCCGCCCCTCTCCTGGGTGTCAGATGTTTAAATATCAGCTAATGAGTCAATCAGCAATTGATGTGGACACTGTCCTCCCCTAAGACCAAATGAATCAGGAGCTCGGAGATTCCTCCGCTGTCTTGCGCCCTGGGCTCCTTCTCAACCCTGCTCCAGCCCCATCTGTGTGCTGATGGGCATCTCCAACCACCCTCATGGGAATGGACTTCCTCGGTACACGGACAAAAAAAGAATACATTTTTTGCCTTCTGCCCATCTTAGGTTCCCGTCTGGGTTCCTGTGACAAGAGACGGCGTGGCGAGAGAAAAGCGGGAGGTGTTGACCTGGGTGCGTCACGTATCCATGGCAACACCCGGGGAGGATGGCGCATACGGAGATGGCGCAGAGTTCTGACTCACAGAGCGTCTGACGAAGCCTGCTCTGTGCTGGCTCCAGGCTGATGGAGGTCTCTGGTAGTCTCCAAGGTCAGTCTTTGTCCCTCCTGGTAGGGAGGGAGGGGACACACCTCTGTAAATTTGTGTCCTGCCCTTAGGCAAATGGAGGTGGGTTTCCTGTGTCCACTTATTCTCACTAGCCAGCAGCTCAAATACCCTGTGACTGCCTGGTTCCTTCTGTTCTCCTTCACCAGCCTCCTAAGCACCTGAAACTGACCAGACGGGGCATTTGGTTTTCCAAGTTGAGGCTGCTCTCAAAAATGGCCCGCTCCACACTGAAGATGTTAATTACGGCCGAGTAGACCTGGCGGCAGGTGGAGGCACCCTAAGAGCCACGGCTGGCAGCGTGGACCTGGTGACACGGCCCACTTTCCTAGGATCCAGCACCCTCCGTGTGCAATTTCCCACTGCTCCTTCCTGGCAGGCTGTGTGGGAAGGTGCAGTCAGCAGCCTGGTTACGGAGCCGTCTTCAGTGTGTGATAAATCATGGGCTCACATGGACCCTTGGCTCCTTGATGGATTGAACGTGGATCGGAGCTGGAGAGAGGAAGCAATTACGCCCACCCAATGACCAGGGAATGAAAGAATCAGAGGATGCTCTTTAGTGTTCCCTGCTGAGTCTCAAAGGCCGGAGAGGGTTCCAGTGCAACCCATGCTGACCCAGTTCCTCCTGACAGCAGCTCCAGGGACCTGGTGTGAATGCAAGCTCCAGCCTAGGATCAGCCTCCCCTGTGGTTCTCACCAGGGTGTCTCCAGAATCTTGTGCAGGATCTGACACAGCACACGTTCCATCCATTGCCTCTTAACTAGCCAAAGAAGGGCCACAGTAAGATGACCACCTGTGTAAGTCAGGGTTCTCTAGAGGAACAGAATCAACAGGAAGTATGAAAAGAAAGTAAAAAGGGATTTATTAGATTTGCTTATACAACCAACCAGAAGCTGGATAGTCCACAATGACCATCTGCAGCTGGAGAGCTGGAAGAACCAGCAGTTGCGCAGTCCAAGAGGAGGAAGCCCCAGAACAAGAGGGATCAACAGTGCTACCTAGTCCAAGACCATGACTTCTGGAAACTCCCTGGAGAATCACTGGCAGAGTCCACTTTGGAAGAGTAAAGAAACAAGAGTCCCATATCCTCAGAGAATCGAAGCAGCAACCAAGAACCCGTCCAAGAAGAGCTGAGCTGCATCTGCATCTGCTTCCTTGTTCTTCCAGCTTTTATTCTGTCCAAGCCACCATCCTATTGGGCGGTGCTGCCCACGCTTGGGGAGGGGCTCCGCTTCAGTTCCCTATCCCACCTGCCAGTCATTCCTGGACACGCCCTCATGGACACACCCTCATGGACACACCAGAGGCCTCTTAATCATCAGCGTCTCTTAATCCAATCAATTGACAATTCAAAGGAACCCTTACACCGCCCTAGCCCAGAGGGACGACAGCTTAGGGCCAGGAAGGTCGATCCGCAGAGCCAAGATCGGCCATACGCCCAGAGATGTCGCCCAGTCAGACCTTCCTGTGGCAGAACCGGCATGAGAACTTGAACTTGCTGCCTGGTGAAAGCGCAGCCGGCTAGCGGCACCAGGGACGGCTCCCTGGCACTGTTTCTGCTGTGGTCAGCTTCACATTCTACCCCCTGGGAAGGCCAGGAGTCCCCGCAAACCTCTGCCTTGAGAGGCCTGGTGTCCTTGCCACAGGCACACTGGAGACGTCCATGGGCACCCCGCGTGGGGAGCAGGGCTGCAGGGGCAGGAGCCCGCCTCCTCGGTGCCCCCGAGGGCCCTTCCCCAGCAAAGACGTGGGGTCTAATTAACAACAAACACCCCACGTGGTTCTCCAGGCTGTCGGCTGTCACTTCAACATGATGGTGGCTTTAGTGGGGACTTACCCCTGACCTGGAGGAAGAGGAGAGAGAAAGACACCAGGAGGAACTTTGGAAGGACAGAGAGCCCTGTACGGACAGGGAGGACCTGATCCGCCCCCTGCCAAACCCACTGCCCACTGGCCGCCCAGTCTCCAAAGGGAGGCACCTGCCCTCTCAAAGTCCCCCTGGGGTCACTGCCCAGGCTCACCCGGGCTATGTAATGGCACTCCACTGCCTTTCGGACAGCCACCAGACGTGGGCTATTTCAAATTAAATTGTAATTAGTAAGATCAGTTAAGCCCAACCATGGGCTGATTTAACAATCGTTTAAATTTCTCTAACTACAATTCCATGTCCAGGTCTCTCCAGCCCCGGCCGGCCACTACATGAACCCCTGTGCCTAGTGGCTGCCCCACCCCCAAGCCAGGTGCACAGCAGTGTCTACAGGGTCCCAGCTGCTGGGCAGAGCTGCCGCAGGGGGTCCAGCCCTCCACGGCCTCTGTGAAGCTGCGCACTGGCCTAGGCCACGATTGGGCTGTCCTGACCCCAGAGGGAAAGGTCGAGTTCTCCCGCGGCACATTGACTGGGCTCCTTTCCCACTTTCCTTGTTGAGCTGTAGAATCTGCTCCTTGATGGTAGTTGGATTTGTTTTATCACCTTCTTGATTTCCTCAATAATTAATGAGCTAATAAAACCTTGGTTGTGTGTTTATTTTATGTTGGCATAAAGGCTCATGTTGTTAATGTAAATAAAAAAACCCTAACAGTAAAAAGGTAGGAATCAATGACCTCACGGGGCATCCATGCCAAGTGCACATGCTTCCCCCAAGGGGCTCCCGAGCTGCCCAGGAGCCCGGAGGTCAGTGTGAAGACAGCAAGGTCAAGGAGAGCATCCCCTCCTGCTCACCCAGAGGGGTGAGGGGCGCAGGAGGGGAAGCCTACGCCCTTCCCCCCACGGAGGCCCATTTATAAAGCAACTCTACTTCTCTCTGGCGATTCCAGAATTCGTGGCGCATCAATATTCCTAAAGCAATCTGTGCCCTAATTTACAACGACAGGACATTAGCTATGCACACTCCAAGCGTACGGCCACGTCTCTTTACATACCAAGATGCCAATTAATTTTGAACCTTCACTCCATGCTACCTTGATTTATGTTGAAATCCTGTGTGCTCGGAAGAGTAATGGGTTTATGGGGGAAATTGATCCGAAAGGAAAATACTTCACCTGGGTTAAGAACGCAGGAGGTTTATTTGTAACCTGCACGAGAGTGTGCAATAAATGTTATTTGTCACACTTGTGCTGTTGTTATTGGAGTGGTAAACACCTCCAGAATCTCAACTCAGAGATCTGTCCACCGAGCACAGTGGCAGCAGAGTCCACAGGGCCCTGAAGTGGCCCCAAGCTGGCTGGCCCGACTTGGTGCTCTCCCTTGGTGTGGGTCTCCTTCCCCAGCCCCCACCTGCCCCCCCAGCAGGAGTTCCCGACGGGAGCCGCTTCATTTACCCACAAGCCACCCGTTTTCTTATGGTTTCATTTGTGTTATCTTGAATGCCGGTTCTCTGAGACAGGTCTCTTCACGTTTCCATTTAAGCTAGAAGGAAAAGGAGACGTTTGTGCAGCACAGCACAGAAGTCTGACCTGCTGCTGGGTCCCAGCCCACCAGACCCTGAAGTCATGCTAAACTCTGCAGCAGGAGGCCGGGGGGTGCGGGCCTGGTGGGGCAGATGGCGGCTCCTCCCAGACCCTGCGCACACTCCGAGCTCCCCTGGCTTGGTGGGGCACTGCCTTTCCTCGGGGCTTCTGTTCCCCAGCTCTGCCCGTCCTCACTCTTCCCAAGCCGGCTCTTCCTCCAGATCCTCCAAGGACACCCTGGAGCTACTGGGCGCTGCTCCACTGCCCCCAATTTGCCAAATTCGATTGGGACAGAACGTCATTATCTGTGAGCTCCACCAGGTAGGACGCAGGGCCATGTTCTCCAGAAAAACATCAGTCACAGTCCATTTAATGCCAGGAAAGCAAGTCAGAAGGCGCTATGATGATAATCATTGCTTCTTCAGGGGCCTATCCTACCAGGTGCAAAAGCTACGATTCCCCTGGCAACATGGTGGGGAGAGTATAGAGACCAGAGCCTGCGGCAGGGAAACCAGGGGCGAGGCTGTCCAGGGGGGCCTTCTCTCTGGGCAGCTCTCTCTTCCCTCCTAGCCATGCACAGGTGGATGGGAAGAGTCTAGGCATGACCTGGGCAAACGAGGCAAGGAAGCCTGGTGGGCACTGCCCAAGAATATCCTGAGGATCTACGGTTTCCATGTGGACCTTTCACAGTGTCCTGTGAAATGTGGTCATTCGACGGAGGGTTTTCCCCCTCCTGGATCGTGAAAGGAGACCCACATTACAGAAAGGCAATGCAGACTGGCTGCAAGCTCTGGTGCCCCGTCTGAGCTTGTTTGCAAACAGGTTTGTGGCAACATCCTTGGGCCACCACGAGGCCCAGATCCAGAGGGACCAGGGACCCTCATTTATGAATTTCCCATGCGGAAAAGTGAAATTTGAACACAAACAGACTGGCACAGAGGGAAGATGGTGTGGAGAGACATGGAGGAAGGCCACCCAGAGGTGACAGCAGAGATGGGCGCTGCTCCCACAAGCAGGGAGCCCCAGAGATGGCTGCCAACCCACTGCAGGAGGCAGCTGGGCAGACCCTCCCTCACAGCTGGGAGGAGCCACCTGCCCACACCTCGGCTCCCCAGGAGCTGCGAGAGGAGACGCTCTCGTCGAAGCCACCCCGTCTGTGATGCTTCGTGGCAGCATCCTGGGGGCTGATGAAAACCCCCCAAGAAAGGGGACATGAGGAGAGAATTTTAATGAGGTTGTGGGCGCCTGCGATTGTTTGAGCAGGTGGTCTTATGTTCTAGAAAGCTCTTCTACTTTGTGAAGAAAGTGCACCATGAGAGGCATAGTGGCAGGTCCTGGGGTTTGGAGCTCTGGCGACAAGACCTGAGCGTAGACACCATGGGCCACTCTTGCTCTCTGACATGGGGCTTGACACCCACCAAAGCCATTTCCTGAGACACACCTTCCTCCTGGTGGGGACCTTCTCCTTTCTATGGGTGGCCAGCTATATTGAAAACGATGAATGATTTGGCTGGCTTATTTTTAGAACCACCCTCCTTCACCCCCTCTTAGGAGCCTTCATTTAGATAATCGCCCTGATCTTCCTGCGTGCTTCTCCTGTTTCTTAATGAGACCTCTAACGACTGCCCGTGGCACAGAAAGATGGCAAAGCGCCCAGTCTTCAATGTGCTGCCTCATCTGTCTCTTCCTCCCTGGGGACAGGGACCTGCAGAAGCCCGTCCCTAGGTGTCTTTCTGTCTTTGGGGGTGGAGGTGCTTCTTGCTGATCACCCCTTTTCTCATGGTATGGGAAATGGTACAAAAGCCTGTGATAGCTGAGATTTAATCAGTGATTCCTGGAGGCATCCCGCAATCTCACTGGGCTGCCACCAAAGTGTTGATGTAAATAGTTTCATCTTAAGGATGCCACGAGGTTTTGCTTGTTCAGAGCGGTTACCTCTGAGGTCTAGATCCTTCCCCGTCTCCTAGAGGTTTGCAGTCTGCCCCGCTGATGAGGTGTTTTGTTTTGGAACAGCGAAGGTGCAGGGGACAGGGGCTTCCCTTCTGTCCTCTGAAGCACAGCGGCAGCAGCCTGAGGCAGGAGGAAAGGAGTAGGGTGCATGCAGAGGCCTGGGCCCTTCCTTACCAGGTAGCAGGAAGCGGGAGCTGAAGGGAATCTGAGCAGGTTCTTAGAGGAGATGAACAAGCTGAAGGATGGGACAAAGCTCGCCTGGGCTCTGGGGTGATGGTTGATTTTCAGCCTCTTCTGCAAGTTCGTCTCCCCTGTGTGATGAGACAGGAAACGTCAGAGGACACCCTCCCCATGCTTCAGGAGGGAAAGAGGAAGAAGCGATGGGAGGGAAGACCAGAGAGGCTCCGAAAGTCCAGTGCCACACTTGGGGTGCCATTTTCTGAACCCCAACCCATGCATATGACGTATCCTCCCAGGTGTGTTTGGGGCTCCTCCGCAGCTCCTCTAACACCCAAAGCCCCAGGTGATCTCTGCTCAGGAGAGGAACTGAGCCCAGAGACACTCCCGTGTGCAAATTAGAGGATTTCAAGAGCAATTTGTGCCCCACCACCTCCCACTGCCCTTAAAAAACGTGAATCCACAAGGAGGGAGAACAGGATGGCCACTGAACGCCTGGTCCACCGGTCTGCCTGCACGCTGTTGGTCAGAAATGCTCCTGGTGATCCCAGCACATGATGGAAAGCTAGCCTCTCAGGAGGAAGCGGGCACCCACCAGGGACACCTCCATCTGGAGGAGGCGGCAGGCGACTGCGTCACCGGAGACCCTTTGCCGAGGGAAGGCAACAGTTGAGGGTGCTTTTCCTGGCCATCCGGTCTGACCCCGTCCTCCCTGACACCCTTCTCTCTTCCATTCAGAGAAGGACGACACTTCCAGTTGAAGTCTGGCCTCCCCTTCGGGCTCTCCTCTGGAGAGCTACTCTCTTGTCTTCCCTGAGTGCACGGATCCGTGCTAGAAAGCTGCCGTGCATCCGTCTCTGGTTTTTGTATTTTGGGGGTCCAGTTGGAAGTTTATCTTACGTATTTCTATGTTCATATTTGTACTTCTGTTTTTATTGACACATACATAATGCTTGTGCACATTAGGGGTGTCTGTGCCCGTTACGGGATATGTGGACCCACACGTACAAGGTGCCGTGATCAGATCGGGAGAGTAGGCATTTCCTTCTCCTCAGCACTAGCCAGCCATCTGTGAGTGTGGGAACATCAGAATCCTCTCTTCCGGCTACCTGCAGATACACAGCACATTTTGTCAACTGCAGCCACCTGCATGCTTGGAACCCTAGACCTCACTCCTGTCCATTTGCATCCTCCCCGTCCGCCCTGCCCCTGCCCCTCCCAACCCCTGGTGACCTCTGTTCCGGGGAGTCCCAGCTAAGATGTCATGGACAGTGGAAGACAAAATCACTTTTCTTTGTCTTTGACGTCCTCATGGTTGACAGAAGGTGCGACTGAAGGGTGGTTGCTAGACAGGGGACTTCGTAAAGGGAACCCAGAGGGACCTGGAGGTCTTCAGAAAGCACCCTAAGTGGAAAGGAGACACGGTCGTCATTATCCAGGAGAGCGCTGAGTTGGGGCTTCCCCAGGAGAGGCGGTCAAGGGGCAGAGCAGGAGACGGGTACCTCTCCACCGGCTTCCTGCTGTCCCCTGGGCTTGGTTCCAGCAGAACAGCAGTTCCAGGCACTTCCCCTCTGCTGCCCAACTCCATCCTGGTGTCCGGCAGGCCAGGACTCGCAGGCCTGAGGCCCCGCCTAACTAACATGCCTCCTTAACCTGGGGATACTAAGCTTTAAATTCCAAAATTCAATCTTTTCTTAGACTTTCAATCCTGATTTCCATTAGTAAAGTAGAAAAAGTCATTAAGCTTTTTTTCTGTCCAACTCTCACTCTGCCTCTGGATTTCTGGTCCCTTGGCAGGTGAGTTTGGCCATTCTTCAGACTGAGACACACCGCCGGGTCTTTTTATTCTGGTCTTCCTGTCACAGCAGGGCTTGTAGCAGGGGCTCCTTTGTAATTGGAGATCTAAATACTCCGTCTTGTCTCCCTAACCTGTTCTTTCCTTCCTCCTCCCAGCCTATCTGAAGGTGCAGGAGCAGAAACCCTTTCAGGCACAGCCCAACCCTGCCAGCCAGGCCTGCCCCACCCCCACCAGCAGGAGCCTCAGAACCAGACCTGGGACACTGACCCCCAGACCAGCGTGGCCAGCTCTCACCTGTGCCATCCTGAGGCCTCTGAGGTCCCTGGGAGGCAGTTCTTAGGAGGTCACAGAACTCCTCTCTTCCCTGTGTGGTCACTTTCCTGCCCCAATTCCACCGTCTCTCCGAAGTTCGGAATCACAGTGAGAGGCTGGATCTGGTCTGTTGGGAGCCCAGGGGTCAGGCCCCGGCCTAGGGCTCCAGGAAGCCTGCCCCGTCTGTTCCCACCCGAGCCTGCCCTGCCTCCTGACCCCCATGTGCTCTGCTGCCCCAGGAACGGTGTCCTGGGAGCCAGCCTCTGGACCAGGAAGGTCCCCTGACCCGTCCCTCTTTGCCCAGCGTCTGGTCCTCTGAGCGGTGTGACAGCATGACTCCCGATGAGGCGTTGGGTCCTGCGTTCTGCTCTCTTCTGAGGACCTGGAAGGTGAATGTCAGCCATGCGGCCGTGGACCCTGGAGCCACAGGAAGACACTGAACACCAGGGCGGGGACAATACTCCGTGCGCCTCTGCTGGGAGGGGCCACCGCAGGAAGGAGACATCTGGGATCGCCACCCAGAACCCCGCTGCCATCTGCCCAGGGCCTCTTCCCTTGGCTGATCTTATTTATTTTTTAATTTAATTTATGTGGGGGGGTACCAGGGCTTAACCCAGGGACACTCACCACTGAGCCACATCTGCAGCCCTTTTTAATTTTTTATTTTGAGACAGGGTCTCACTAAGTTGCTTAGGGCTTCACTAAGTTGTTGAGACTGGCTTTGAACTTGTGATCCTCCTACCTCAGCCTCCTGAGTCGCTGTGATTACAGGCATGTGCCACCACGTCTGGCTCCTTGGCTGATTTTAATCTGCATTGTTCTCTCCAATAAACCTTAGCCATGGGTGTGGCAGCCGCCTGTGGGTTTCTGGAGGCCCAGCAAGCTGGCCAAACTTTTTAGGCCAGTTTGGGGAATCTCGTGAACTTGCAGTGGAGACCAGAATCAAGGTGGCCTGTGGGCTGTGTTCCCCTTAAACTCTGCACTTCCCTAATATACGCAAAGGCTGCCCTGCCCACTTCTGCTTTGTGCACTCTGTCTCTCAGTCTCTGTTGGTATCTCTGTCTCTGCATCTCTCTCTGTCTCCCTCTCTCCCTCTCTCTCTCTCTCTCTCTCTCTAACACACATACACACACACACACACACACACACACACACACACACACACCTCAAGGCGTAGCCTGGCTGGTGCGGAGGGAGAAGCCCGGGCTGGTCTGGAGCACACACAGAAGAGGCTGTGCCGGGTCTGAACCCCCAAGTTCTGTGCGCTTTCCCTGGGCAAAGAAGGAGAGACTGTCCCAGGGTGGCGATTCTCGTCCAAGGACCCTTGTCTCGGCACCTGAGGGAGGCGGACACCAGTCTAGGCTCTGAAGGACAAGACCTGAGGGGTCTCTTGGTGCCCTGAAGCTGTGCTGAACCAAGGAGGGAGGGAGGCGGCCTCCCTCCTGACAACAGGGACAACCATCATCATCTTCTCCATCCTCATTACCTCCAGATCCATCCAGCTTAGAAAGTCTGCCTCAGAACACGCAATGACTTCATCCCCCAGTGTCCCCTGGAGCCGGTTCTCTTTTGTACTTCAGAGTTTTCTGAAACCCTTCCAAACCACCAAGGCCTGCTTCGTGCCTGTGCTTCACTGCTCCCTCCGGCCAGGTGAGACCCTCCCTTGCTTACCACGGAGAGACAGGGTCCCAACAAGTGCTACCTGAGGAAGGCTCGGAACGAAGCCAGCCCACGCCCAGCCCGTGAGCTGCGCTCACCCAGAGCCCGATACCCACGTGGACCAGCGGTTCCTCCTCCCCGGAGAAGTCCAACGCCCATATGTTGGCTCCATCGGAAACCCAGACACCACCATATGTCACCAAGATGGCGCTGCGCTGCCCTCGGCCAGGTTCCTGGTGCTCGCCGGTGGTGCATTTTCCAAGCGCAGACACTTTCAAACCCACTGCTGTGGAGCGAGGAGACGCGACCCGGCCGTCGGGAGAGTTGAGTTCCGAGCAGGTCTTTGAGGCCAAAATCCCGACTCCGGCCGCTGGTGTGACTGGGCCCACACACGGGTGCCACTGGCCACTGGGCTCTCTGGCAGCATCTGGACGTGCTTCCCTTCGGGGACGGTGGCAGCCCTTCCTGCCTTGGCATGCAAATGAGTCACTGCTATATTTGGTAACGAGTGCCAGTCCTTCCCTGACAGGTTAATTAATATTCATTATTCAACAGGGGAGAAAATGCTGAGTTGTTTATCATTGGTTCATTAGTTTTAGCCAAATAAAGGATAAACATAATTACTCTCATAAACTACTGTGACAGAGCCTAAAAATTATAGGGCTGCGAGAGGATGCCTTCAGGAAGCCCCGGAAGGAACGAGAGCCCGTGCCTTCGTCCTTTCTGTGGGTTCCCCCCAGCTCCAGCTCCTTTGGACATGGACACTTTGCCAGAAATGGCCCTGAGCCTGAGTCCCAGGCTGCCTTTGTGTCCAGCGATGGCTTCTGACCTCAGGACTGGGGCCTCATGGCTGCTGCGACTGACGAAGCAGACGGCCCACCTGGCGCCGGGAGCGCGGCGGGAGTGGGTCCCTCTCAAGTCGTCTCCTCTGTGGTTTCCCTGGGCAGCCTCACCAGGCTTCCCCTCCTCCCGGTCCTCCCACTCTGTCCTGCCCTCTGGCTCTGGTGCCCTCACGTCCACACCTCCAGCCTCAGATTCTGCTTCTGCAGGGCTCCCACTTAATCCTCTCTGCGTGGACTGACCAGTGTTCCACAGGACATGAGTTAAAACTGGAACCCCAAGATGACTGGGTATTTGGAGTCGGGGTCCATAAGGAGGCCATGAGGAAGGGTGGGGCCCTGACCCAGTGGGATTAGTGTCCTTGGCAGAAGAGACCAGGAAGTTTGCCTTCTGCATGCACACAAAGAAGAGGCCATGCGAGGACACCAAGGATGGCCATCGGCAGGCCAGCAGAGCCCCCATGAGGAAACAAACATTTCAGCTTGTGGATCTGGGACTTCCAGCCTCCAGGATGAGCAGAGAGGAGACCTCCGTTGTTTGAACCACACAGTCCTGATTGTTCTGTTATGGACGCCCTAGCCGACTAAGAGGCTGATGCAGACCAACAGACTAACCAAGACATGCACACAGACGCACATGCAAACACACTCCACGCACAAGACAGACACCGGTCACTCATCCACAGCCCTGCCATGTCTCTAGGAGAGTGACAAGGACAATGAAGAGAAAGGTGTGCTTAGGCCAGGAGCTCGCTTGTCCCCTGAAGCACCTGCACACTCGGTACCCCATCCGCAGAGCCTGCATCCCCACGGTGCTGGACTGCATAGGAAGTCAGGATCCGGAACTTCAAGGAGCAAAGACTGAGCTCCAAGTCAAAGGAGGGAAATAAAACCCAACACCTGTGGCCATCTTCTCCTCACCAACATGGACATGCTACACGAAACAGGTGTGTGTGTGGGTCCCCGAGACACAGAGGACTCCTGGAGCTCTGTCCACTGAGGCTTAGAACGGCTGTCTCGAGGAAATAGACTCCTACCCCACGGCCAGCGGCAGGGTGAGCGTTGGGAGAGCAGATACCGAGACCCAGTGTGGGACGCAGGATCCCAGCGAGGATGAGAGAAAGCAGGACCAAGCAGAGAGGAGACGGAGCACTAGGCACGCTCACAGAGCCCAGCCCAGGGCTGGTGGCGCCCTGCAGGGAGCCCGGCAGCAGGACGGGCCTCCACCTGCCCAGTGCCTGGGCAGGGGCTGCCCCAGGAGGCCTGGCCCACAGCACAGCAGCAGCTCTGCAAGCACAACCTTCCTCCCCAGGAGCCGGACGGTGCAGACGTGACACTGCCTGGGGCAGCTTTGGACCCTGCCATCAGTGGAATCACTGAACCATACAACTCTATGTGAGCCAAGCAAAAATAACGCCCTGTCCATGTGCATACCACACACACGCACGCACGCACGCACGCACGCACGCACGCACGCACGCACAGTATATACGTGCACCACACACACTTCTCTATGAAAGCATTTTATTCTGCAACTGCACTTTGAATTCAGCATTCTGTTTGAAAGACCTCCCCAGGTGGCCGTCTGCTGATCTTGTCTAGTTCGTTAAGTGATGTGAACGATCCCCTCATGTCTCTGTACCACAGTGGATGCCTCCATGTCCTGGCTGGTGGCAGGCCAGCTGTTTCCTTTTTCCTTTGCTCTTGCAAGAAAAGTTTCAGGGACACCTACCCCTGCATCCCTGGTCCCAGGCTTCTTCAGGACAGATGGCTCTCCTGGCCTTTCTCCACCGGTCGCCAACCGAGTGTGCTGTCTGCAAAAAACTCATGTGTGGACCTAAACCCCACTTGAATGAAGGGCCTGGGCTGGTGGTCTCCAGGGTCCTCGCACCCTGGACTGGAAGACCAAGCCTGGGAACCTGCAGCTGAGCCCCAGGCAGGCCACTCACTACCACGGCTAGTGCTGCAACCCACATGTCCTCAAGCTGCACCGTGTTCCCAAACCTGAACCAGCAGGTCCTTGAGCTGCACTGTGTCCTTGACACCCAAAGTTTGTGGTGCAGGGATTCTTCCTTCAAAACACAGAGACAGGGTAATGTATGCAGATGTGGAAAACAAAGAAAAAATGGAACAAAAGTTCCAGTCTTCTGCTTTTTAATGTAATCATCGTAGCGATTGTTGTCCAGGAAAAGAGGAAGCGGGCGGAACAACACAAATGAAGCCTCTGAGTGACCAGAACAGGTGCCGCGGGGCCGGCGCGCCATGTTCCACCCAAGGAGGCACCTCCCCTGTCATCAGAGCCCATTCGTCCCCGTCCCTCGGTGCCACGCAGCCAGCACTGGACTCCAGGAATTCAGTGATGCTCCCGCACCAGGTGTGGGGGAGAAAGGGAAAACTAAGCAGGGACGTCCACCACGGCCCCTCCGGCCAGGTGAGGACATCCGCCTCTCCCCGTGTGCCACTCGCCACCTACAGACCCTGGGCCTGAGGCTGGGAGTACTGGTAGCCTCCGGGGCGCCTGCGGGGACCCAGGAGAGAACACGAAGCCCTGGCTCAGGCAGAACTTACAGAGAGCTGGACAAGGGTCAGGAGGACGCCACTGCCAGGCCCACGGGTCCAGCTCAGGGGTCAGCAGTGCAGCCAGCCACCCAAGCACAGGGCAGGCGGGAACACTCAGCAGATGGATGGTGAATAAAATGTAACTATGTCCACCTACAGTGATCCTTAGAAATGCAACTGTGAATACACATCATTATGAAAATGTGAACAGCATTGTGAAACGAATCCTGACCTTGGTTCGTGAAGAAAAAAACAATGTTCAGTGCTTTCTCAAAAAGTAAAACGGTAATTATGGTATTTTGAAATTTTTCTTATCCCCAAACGCCATACAGTTTTCTTGAAGCCAGAAAAACTTCGTCAAGGCTTCTGGAACCACATTCTTGAGCATCCTGAGTGTCCACAGGAAGCTGAGTGGTTTAGCCTGTCTGGTCCGCGCTGGCTTAAAGGAAGTTCAGGGAGGAAGGAGTTCTCCCTTTGTGATATGGACTCAGAAACTAGAAATGACTTTTCTTGCTGAAAACAAATATAGAAGAGCTGAGAAAATATTAACAGAAATTCTGAGTCAACAATACAATGAAGAATTATGGAGATGGAACTGAGGAAAGGAAGGGCCCACGAAGACGAGAGGGCGCTCAGAACTCCTTCTTCCCAAGGGGTGTCCGCCAGTGTGAAAGAGGCAGCTCGGCAGGTCCGAGACTGAGCAGCATGGCCAAGAGGCACAAGGGACTGAAGGGACAAAAATCTCAGTCGCAGGCTCTGAGGACACAGCACTCCAGGACCAGGTGTGTGATCTCCCCACCCACCAATTTCTCCAGCCACTTAATCCATTTCTTCACTGTCCAACTGGGGACATCTCCAGTCCCACAGGGTGAGGGCGCAGTCCCATGGACCTCCCTACTTCAGACGCCCACTGCAAGTCTAGACATCCGGACTTCTGGTCAAGCAGACGTAAGTCGGGGGTTTCCACGACTGCTGCCTCAGGTTCGATGACGTGCTGGGATGGCTCGAGGACCCGGGAAAGCCTTTGGCTTATGTTTGCCAGTTTACAATGAAGGACACAACTTCAGAACAGCTGGATGGAGCAAGGTGTGGAGGGTTGTGTGTGCAAAGCTTCCTTGACCTCTCTGGGCATGACACCCTCCAGCACCAAGCCAACGCTCACCAAGTCTCCTTGTTCAGTTTTCTTAGAGCTTAATCCCAGCATCTCCTTCTTGCCAGATTTGGTGGATATGCTGAAAGTTCCGGCCCTCTCATCCCTGGGTCTTTCTGGTGACCAGTCCGATCCTCAGGAGATAAGTGACCTATTAGCAGAACATAAGTTGCTTCATTAGTACGAACTCCAGTGTGACCCAAAAGAGCTCATGCTGAATAAGACATTCTTATTCCTCATGAATTTCCAAGGGTTTTGGAAGTTCTCTGTTCCAAAGCAAGAACAAAATCCAAATATTCCACAAGGCCCACTGTAAGGAACCCTCATTAATTCTCTTGCTGTCAAGACCTCACCAGGGTACATGCTAACAGCATGTTCCCTTCCCAAGAACTGAATCTTGCTGCACATTATCTTAATTCTCTGAAACAATTGTCAGTGCCCTGAATTGCTGACCAGAGCAGTGTACATCTTTGTGGAAGAAATTCACATCACGGAAGATCAAAAATTATGTCTACAATGTTTTTGGATACAAACCCGACTCTTGATAAAAAAAAAAAAAAATAACCAGGTAGAAAAAAGGTATGAACAATATTAATGAAAATCAAGAGAAAGAACAGATGCAAATAGACCCAGGAAAACTGG
Source organism: Sciurus carolinensis (assembly GCF_902686445.1). NCBI lineage: Eukaryota > Metazoa > Chordata > Mammalia > Rodentia > Sciuridae > Sciurus > Sciurus carolinensis. The sequence continues at coordinate 205,993,727 of NC_062213.1, read as the reverse complement.
AAAATGGAAATGCCAGATACTGACTGAAAATAACGACATTTATTATGCTTAAGAAAGAAAACAAGATGGAGACTTTGGGACAAAGAAATAAAATCTGTCAGAAAGATTCAAATATAAACTGAAAATGACAATGATTAGTATTAAAAACTCAATGAACAGATTCAAAATAGATTAAACACAACCCAAAAGAGACTTAGAGCTCTGGAACATTGATCGGAAGGAAATACCCAGAGTTGACTGCAAAGATTGACTAGAGGACTGAAAATGGAACAAAGATCATAAAGAGGCCAAGGAACATGAGCCCTGAGAAGGCGTGTGAGGCTGGAGTCCCAGGGCACAGGCGCCGGCGGCACGCAGCAGAAGCGCCATTGAAAGGGTCCTTCGAGAAGAGTCGCGGACTTAGGAAAGGGTCAAGCCCCAGATCTAAGAAGCCAAAAGGACAAATTAAAGCCCCCACAGAATAAATAAAAGTGCAACTACACATTATGTGGAGATAAAACTCCATGAAGCCAAAGGCAAGGAGAATCCTCAAAAGAAATCATAGAAGAGGAGACTCGTTACCCTCAAAGGACGGAAAGTAGCCTGACGGGCAGTTTCCCAGCAGAGACACAGGGGCCAGAGGAGCGGCCCGTTCAAGGGCTGAAGGACGTAACCGGCAGTCTGGGGCGGACGAGCAGGGGTGTTCCCGGGCGCGGAACTATTGCAGGCCAATGGAAATCAGAACGTGGAGCCCAGAGGACTGAGGCCATCACGGCACCCTTGCATGGTCCAGGAAGCGAGAGGAGCGCCAAGTGACATTCAGCTTGAGAAGTCAAGGATGCAGGCTACAAGCTCCGAGGAATCCACCCCCAAAACAACAGAAGAGCTACCACCCCGCAGAGTGGTCTTGGTGTCCCCGACCCCCTGTGCTAGAGTCTTGCTCCCCAGAGAGGCGCTTTGGGAGGTGATGGAACCTTTAAGAGGTAGGGCCTGTGGGGTGGCCTTTAGGTCATTGGTGATATGGCCTGAAAGGGGACAGTAGGACCCGGCCCCCTTGCTCCCTCTTTTCCACTGCCTGACCAGGAAGTGGGTGGTTTTGTTCCACCACACACTTCCATCATGATGGGCCACCTCACCATGGACCCAAAACCAGAGTTCAACTGACCATGGACTGAAACCTCTAAAACTGTGAGTCAAAGCAAACCTTTTTTTTCTCTATAAGATGGTTATCTCGGGTATTTGTCATAGTGATCGAAAGCTGACTATCACAGCAACCAAGCACAAAGGGGGAAGGGAGAAAGCAATGATTAAGAGAGAATAATAAATGCAAAGGAAGGTTGAGAAAGGAAGTAGAAAACAAAGCTTGCTGAAACGCAGAAAATACACAACAGTAGGATTAATGTAAAATGTATCTGAATCCCAAGTGATTCTACCATAAGTACAATCAGAAAAATGAGAAAATACACTCCATTTATGTATGATCTATCAAAATGTATAAATGCATCTACTGTCATGTATGACAAATTAGAACTAATTAAAAATTAATAAAAAAAAGTAAATGGACTACATGCTCCATAAACAATAGCAACATACCTCCCGCAAAAGACACAAATGAAAATAAGCACAGAGAAGTTTCCAAAGCGGAAGTGCAGAGGCAGATTCACTACCCAAGATTAACCCAGGCAAAAGCTGACTCATTTAACATCAAGCAACGTGAACTCCACATCACAAATTGTGTTTGGAGATACAAAGAGATTTCAGTATGAAATCAAGTCCATTTATAATGAAGGTACAAAACTTATAAATTTCTGTCACTGGTTGCTGGAGTTCCACACATTTTAAACACATATGGAGAAATCCAAAAAATTTATAATGAGTTTGAGAGAGAGTAAAAATGACTTTCTTGGTAACATGAAGAACAAGAAGGAAAAGTAATAGGAGCCAAGACACTCCCAAAGAAGGACAGAGAAGGGACATCGCTCCCTGTACGCTCAGGCTCACAGAGTCACCGTGGACAGGCAGCGTGGGTTGACCCAGGATGGAAAATTATCTCATGAAACAGTGGAGTCCAGAACAGTCACACAGCAGACACCTGACTGAGGAAGAGTTAGCCAAGGACAAGAGTCCTGGAAATTATGTTTTCAATAAATGGTGTTGGGTCAAATGGATTTCTATCTGGAAAAAAAATACACCCCTATGTCATACTATATGTCTCCCAAAATACCAATATCAGGTGGGTTGTAGATCTAAAATAAAAACTAGAAAATCATGTGAGAAGACACTCTTCCGGCTTGGGACAGAAGACGTTTTATGTAACGAGATACAAACACGGTGAACATAAAGAGAAGGAGCGAAGTGGCCGGTTCCAGATGTGCTACCGTGGGCCACCTGGCGTGGGGCAGCACTGGACTTGGAGTCCTGACGTATCACTCTAGCTCCGCACCCGGCGGCAGGGCGACCTGGGAATCCCCTGGGGAAAACCGCGCGGCGTCCTCCAGTTCGGCACCTCTGACAGTCTGGCCACTCCTCCCCTAGGTGTCCACACCACGGACCAGCTAGCAAGAGAGTCTGCAGGAAGGTCTCCAGCGGGAAGCTGTCCTGCAGACCATGGAGCGGAGGGGTAAAGGCCATGTCGCTTGGCGGTGGCGTATCAGAGGGCAAAGCACAAAGCATCCAAACTCCACCCAACGCACGCATGGGTCTTCCAACAGGACGTGGGTCGAGGGAAGCCAGACGCACAGGAACGTGGGCTGCAGAATTCCATTCACGTACCATCCAAACCAGAAAACTGCACTGTGGTGTCAGAAAAGGCGGATTGATTGTCCTGGGGAAGGAAAACGGAAATGGGGTGAGGGGCAAATACACCTGATGCGGAATGTCACAGCAAAACAGGGCAGACCACGCCCTGTCCAGCAGACCCGTGGATCTTACCAACACGTGACGGCGAGAGACCCGTCAGGCCTCAGGGTCGGGCTGTGGGAGGGGCGGGGACTGTGGACCAGAGGAGCCTGTGGGAACAGTGGACCCTGGGCCGCCTCTGTCTTCCTTCCTGTGGTGACCAGCTGGGCAGCCCATCGAGCCATCCTGAGTTTCTGTATTGTCTGGTACATGATTTATATTTTGGTTTTTCTTTTTTTTCCCCCATGGTTTTATTATTTTCTTTTTTGCTTTTCTTGGCTAAAACAAACAATCATACAAAAACAAACAAAGAAAACATCACCCCCCCCAACTGCTTCAAATCGTTGTTTCTTGATGGTTTGAACTGAAAAATCTACCAGTCTCCCTAGAGTCCTCTGTTTATCTATCCAGTCAACAAGTATTTATCCAGTGCTTCTCAAATTTTTTAAAATTTATTTTTATTGTAAACAAATGGGATACATGTTGTTTCTGTTTGTACATGAAGTAACGGCATACCATTTGTGTAATCATACATCTACATAGGGTAATGATGTTTGATTCATTGTTATTTTTTCCTTCTCCCCCACCCCTCCAACCCCTCTTTTCCCTCTGTAGAGTCCCTCCTTCCTCCATTCTTGCCCCCCTCCCACCCCCCATTATGTGTTATCATCTGCTTATCAGCGAGATCATTCATCCTTTGGTTTTTTGAGATTGGTTTATCTCACTTAGCATCATATTTTCCAATTTCATCCATTTGCCTGCAAATGCCATAATTTTATTATTCTTTATAGCTGAGTAATATTCCATTGCATATATATACCACAGTTTCTATATCCATTCTTCAATTGAAGGACATCTAGGTTGGTTCCACAGTCTGGCTTTTGTGAATTGAGCAGCTGTGACCATTGATGTGGCTGTATCTCTGTAGTATGCTGATTTTAAGTCCTTTGGGTATAGGCCAAGGAGTGGGATAGCTGGGTCAAATGGTGGTTCCATTCCAAGATTTCTGAGGAATCTCCACACTGCTTTCCAGAGTGGCTGCACTAATTTGCAACCCCACCAACAGTGTATGAGTGTACCTTTTTCCCCACATCCTCGCCAACACCTATCGCTGCTTGAATTCTTGATAATCGCCATTCTAATTAGGGTGAGATGGAAGCTTAGGGTAGTTTTGATTTGCATTTCTCTTATTACTAGAGATGTTGAACATTTTTTCATATATCTGTTGATTGCTTGTAGATCTTCTTCTGTGAAGTGTCTGTTCATATCCTTAGCCCATTTGTTGATTGGGTTATTTGTATTCTTTGTGTAGAGTTTTTTGAGTTCTTTATATATTTTGGAAATTAGTGCTTTATCTGAAGTATGAGTGGCAAAGATTTTCTCCCACTCTATAGGTTCTCTCTTCACATTGCTGATAGTTTCCTTTGTTGAGAGAAAGCTATTTAGTTTGAATCTATCCCAGTTATTCATCTTACTTTTATTTCTTGTGCTATGGGAGTCCTGTTAAGGAAGTCTGATCCCAAGCTGACATGTTGAAGATTTGGACCTACTTTTTCTTCTATAAGATGCAGGGTCTCTGGTCTGATTCCGAGGTCCTTGATCCACTTTGAGTTGAGTTTTGTGCAGGGTGAGAGATAGGGGTTTAGTTTCATTCTGTTGCATATGGATTTCCAGTTTTCCCAGCACCATTTGTTGAAGAGGCTATCTTTTCTCCATTGCATATTTTTGGCACCTTTGTCTAGTATGAGAAAATTGTATTTATTTGGATTTGTGTCCATGTCCTCTATTCTCTACCATTGATCTATATTTTGATTTTTCAGTTTTACTTTTTTAATTTTTAAAAACTATTTTTGGTATCAGGAATTGAAACCAGGGGTGCTTTACACCTGAACAACACCCTCAGCCCTTTCTAATTTTTTTTTTTTTTTTTAGGACAGAGCCTTGCTAAGTTGCTTAAGACCTTGTTAGGTTGCTGAGGCAGATCTTGAACTTGCAATCCTCCTACCTCAGCCTCCTAAGGCTCTGGGATGACAGGTGTCCACCGTGGTGCCCGGCTTAATTTTTACAAAAATAATTTAAAGGCTGGTAAACAGGTTTCCTGACTTCAAGACTCTAAGGGACGGTGACACACACCTGCAGGTCCGGGCTGTGCCGTGCAACACATCCCAAGCCTAGTTGGCTTTAAAAGCATCTTTCCTGACCATGTGAAGATTTCGGTTTTCAATTGAAAAGTTTGGGAACCTCTAAATTCCTTAATTGCTAGCTCGTAATCATTCACAGCATCTTTATTCTATTATAGTTCATGGTGAGATATGTGTTTGGCTTTTACCTGCATTTCTGGCACAGCTCCTGAAGATTTTGTGGACGGGCGTGCTAAGATTTGCTCTTTGACCCCTGGTTCCTGACAGAGCTCCTAAGACATGGGTGTTTCCGAGGGGTGGGCGTTGCTGGCGCAGAGCTCCTGGATTCACCGAACTCCCTGAGGGAGGAAGGATCCTTGTTGGTGGCTCTCGCTGGGCCCCTGGTTGGCCTCGAGATGGGAGCTCCTCCCAGGGTAACCACCCGTGTGAGAGGCGTGGAATGTGCAGACCACCCCAGCTCCTGAGAGAGGAGCGGGGCTGAGTGGAGCTGGGGCCAGCGGCCAATGGTGTGATGGAACATGCCTGCCCGGTGCAGCCCCACAGACCCGGAGGAAGCAGCTCGGGCGAGCTTCTGCAGAGCCGGGCGCGGGGCGGCAGCCAGAGGTGCACACCCAGCGCAGGCTTGGAGACTCCCTGCCCTCCCGCCGCCTGGCCTGGCGCCTGGCTCTCTCTTCTCTCCTCTGCAATGTCCTGTGTTGAGTGTGTCACCTGAGCTCTGGGAGCCACTCTAGCCAGTTAATTGAATGCCCAGGGGGCAGGGGTCATGGGACACCAATTTATAGCTGACTGGTCAGAGTCCAGGTGACAACCTCTCACGTCACCTGTGACTGGCTTCTGAAGCGGGAGCACTGAACCTTGGGACCCGACACATCTCTGCGTAGATGGTGTCAGGACTGAGCCGCTGAACCAGGCAGCTGGGGCTTGCTACAGCAGGGCCTGCTTGGTGCCTGGGGACCCCCATACCTGGGGTCAGCAGCCCCCTGCAGAGCAAAGAGTGGGAAAGCTCTTCCTTCTTTTCCATTTTCAATACCGCTATTCCTGGGAATCAAGGGGGACACTGTGAGAAGTGCCTGGCAGCCTTGCTAGACTGTCACCCTCAGGTCGATGCCTATGGCGCTCACTGAAGGGCCAACCTGTACCAGGTAGGAGGCTCTCACAGAAAGACCCGGGTGGAGCAGCACATGCACAGGATGCACTTTTCCCCAGAGTTCCACAGGTGGTCCTGGGCTGGCGGGGTCCCAGCATCGTCAAGAGCCACACCTCCTTCTGACACCTGTTCTACCGTCCTTTCTACACAAGACGCCCTGTGGTTCAGGATGTCTGCTGGAGATCCACCTGTTGACGTCCCGTTCCAGCTGGTGGGGTTAGGGGAGGAGAGCGAGGAGGGAGGGCATGCCTCTGGGTCTTAGGGCCTGGACGGAGCACACTTCATTCCTGTCTACCTGTCGTTCAGGACTCAGTCACGTGATCATGCCTAGCTGCAAGGGAGGCGGGCACCACACGGCCGAGCTGTGTCTTGGCTTCTTTCACTAAAGGAGGAAGGGGCGAGGCGGGGCGAGGCCTCCCAGCCTCAGTGGAGTGGCACCCACGGGGCCTCCCTGCTCCGTTCGTGCAGAGGCAGCTGGAGAGCGCCTCCTCTAGACCACACTCAAGGAGCCGGCTCACGGGCAAGCTCTGCCTGCTTTCCCCGCAGTGGCCACACCTGTCCGACGCTGCTGTGCAGCAGCCTCCTGTGCTGGCAGGGGCAGGGCGTCAGAGCAGAAGGAGTGGGTGCACCTGCCCACTGCCTCCTAGGTGCCAGTGCTGCCGCATCTCCCCGCCAGAACCACAGCTGCACACCTGGGCCTCCCCTGGCGAACCGTGGCTGGCACCGGCTCCCTCTCCCGGAGCCTGGCTTCGTCCTAGGTGCTGCCTCTGCTGCGAGACACCTAATTAACAGAGGCACTTTCAAAGGCACCTCACCAAAGGCTCCCTGCGTGTCTCAGCACAAGGACTCTCATTAGTGAAGCTGGGCCAGGTGATTATTTATACCACGTCTATAATTAAAAATTCTGAAAGCTAATTACAATTATCCATCAGTATCTCCACATGCCGGGGCTGAAGATCCTCACCTTCCTTGAAGCGTTGTTCTGTCTCCTCATGCGCGTCTCCTCTGGGCCCCGCTGCTTTCCCTTTGAAACGCCACGGCCTCGCTCCTCCCGAGCTTGACTGCTTCCCCTGCAGCTCAGCAAGGACCCAGCTGTCCGAAGAGCCACTTGAGTGTCATCTTTGGAACGGGAAGGAAGTGCCACGCTTGCTCCTCCTGACACCTCTGCCACCCAAATAAACATTCACAGGACAGGTGCCTCCGGCTGCAGCCCGCGCCACTCCGGGGTTCAGTCCCGCCTGCTCCTCTTGCCCTTCAGCTGAAGGGCTCTCCAGCGCCTCCTGTTAGGGCCTCTCGGTGTCCCTTGTAAATACCGTAGGTAATTAGTAGCCATTAGTTCTAGCAGTGGCTCGAACACAGAGAAAACCAAAATATCGCAACTTCTATTTAATTAAAGTAACTGCAAGAAGCGGACTTGTGACAATCTCTTCTTGCAAGTTAATTATTGAACCCTAGACTGAGCAAGGTAGAGAAATTTCAATCTGGAAGAGGTGTGCTGGCTGCCTCCTCCTCCTCCTCCTCGTGACACCCTGACTGTCCCTCCTGCTGGGTGCACGGCACCCCTGCTGTGGACCTCTCTGGGCTGCTTCAACACCAGCCATATGCTTTTCCACCAGACAGAAATGGTTTGGAAAGTGTCCTGCAGACTGTATCTCAGAAGCCCAAGGAAGCTGACTTTTCAGGCCCGTGTGCTGGCAGGGACTTCTGGTTTATAATGACACCTGGCGGGGAACTTCGCGCTTGAAGGGTTGGGAGGAAGAATGCTCACGCCACCAAGCTAGAGGTGGATTTTGCTCTCCTCTGCAGGGCAAGTGACTGCACCTCCCAGAGTAACCACGGCGGGCTGGAAAACACCCCCACCACCACTGAATCAACGTTGCGATCCATCAACATCATTAATTTATTAAAAATTAACACGCAGGCCTGCCTGACTGAACGCAGCTGGCGACGTTTACCTGGACGTCTTCTGCTTTACCAATTATAAAATTGGACGGCCACCACATTGCCGGGCAGCACTTCTTCTGCCAGGCCCAGAGGTGTTCCCGCTCTCGCAGGCAGGAGCTGCAGGGCCACTGAAATAAGCAGACAGAGGCAGGGGAAAAGGAAGGCGGGGTGCTGGGGGAGTGGGGTCCTCCTTCCTAGCGGGTGCTGGCCACGGGGAGCAGGCGCGAGACGGAATCTCATCTCAGCATAGCAGAGCTGCTTGACAAGACAGGCACTGGGAATCTGACCACAACCCCTGCCTTCCATCTGTACTTCCCAGGATGAATTCCAAATTCATCTCAGGTGGAGAGCGAATGGGTTCAGAAGCAGAGCACCACGTTTGCATATGAATTCCAGGCCGATGAAAACCCTTCTCGATTGAGGATTAGCGCACGGAAGGAAAAATAGGTTTTGATTGTGCAGTCAGCCCTTGGTATCCACGGGTACTGCATCTGCAGATCAAACCAACTGCAGATCAAAAATATTTGGGAAAAGATCGTATCTGTGCTGTACAAGTTCATCCTTTTCTGTCTCTATTCCCTAAACACCACAGCATAACAGTAATTTGCATGGCATTTACATTGTTTCCGGTGTTGTAAGTAATCCAGGGCATGAGAAGATGCCCGTAGGTTATATCCAAGCACCTTATGTAAGGGACCTGAGCACACGTGGATTTTGGTATTCACAGGGGTCCTGGAACCAGTCTCCCTGGATGGAGCAAAGATGGTGGTTTACAAGTATTCCACGTCTCTTCTTACCACTGCAGCATGTCTCTGATTGGGTTTTTCTGAGCTGTGGTCTCCTGCCTTGCCACGGCCAAGGGCTGTGAGCAGACCCAGGAGCACCCAGGCCACCGGCGTGAGCAGCGTCTGACCCCGTGCTGCCTGCAGCAGTGGCCCACCGCCACGAGATGGCACCCAGCATGTCCAGAAAGGGTCCAGGGCTCCCAGGTGAGGACGGTATGGGCAGAGCCTCCTGAGGTCAAGGCAGAGGCGAGTAGCCTGAGAAAGAAACACACAGGTCTTAAATCGGCAAGATTTAAAGATTGCTTTATAGCGCAGAGTACCCAGGTCTGTCCCAACTGAAACTGCAGCAGACACGTGGCTAGTGCAACACCACTGGGGCGGGGCTAAGATCACAGTTCTAAAGAATCAAAGCCCGGCAGCTATGTTAGCACCCGGCAAAGACAAGGAGAAGAGGCTGAACTGTCCAGAGGAGACAGATGGCCCTCAGCAAATCTAATGGATCAAAGCCAGGGAGCTATGTTAGCACCCGGCAAAGACAAGGAGAAGAGGCTGAACTGTCCAGATAGAGGAGACAGACGGCCCTCAGCAGATCTAATGGATGGAAGCCAGGGAGCTATGTTAGCATCTGGCAAAGACAAGGAAAAGAGGCTGAACTGTCCAGACAGAGGAGACAGACGGCCCTCAGCAGATCTAATGGATGGAAGCCAGGGAGCTATGTTAGCACCCGGCAAAGACAAGGAGAAGAGGCTGAACTGTCCAGACAGAGGAGACAGATGGCCTCCAGCAGGGCACTTTGGCTGGCAGATGTTTCAATGTTGGCACCTGAGCCGATGGTAAGAGAATGCTAGCTTCATTCGGCAATTATCACAAATACAGAGGACTATATTTGACAAAAAATGCTCAGAATAAGGGTCAAAGAATTATCATTTCAGAAAAAAATTAACATAGAAAATTCACTCCAAGCAAACTCTACCATAAACTAAAGAGTGTATTTTTGAGGCAGAAAGAGAAGGTACACCAGGCAAATGATCTGAAATCAAGGTGAGTAAAGAGCAAAAATGCAAGAAATCTAAATAAACATTGACTGTAGGAAATAATCATAAATCTATCTTGTGAGATTAAAAGTATGAAGAGTTAAAATTCATGAAACATGTAGCTTGACAGGAGATTAGATTTAAGAGTTCTAAGTTTTGTGGGTTCAAGACGATAGGAAAACTATTGATTGACTTTACACCTTGCAAGTATAACGTATGTTACGATTTCTGCAATAGCCACTAAGGGAATAAAGCATGCTACTTCCACAGGATGAGAGGAGGAAGGAAATGGAAAAACAGGTCAGTTCAAAGTATAGCAAGAAAGAACGGAAAGAAACAGGAATATCAGATGAAAAAGAAGTGTTTTGGATGAGAGGTGTCTCCAAAAGTTCCGTGTGAGACGATGCAAGAAAGTTCAGAGGAGAAATGACTGGGTCGTGAGAGCCTTAACCCATCAGTGAGTTAACCACCTGGCGGGATTAGCTGAGTGGCGACTGTAGGTGGGTAGGGTGTGGCTGGAGGAGGTGGGTCATTAGGGACATGGCTTTGGGGTATGTTTGTACCTGGCAAGGAGAGATCTCTCTTTGCCTCCTGATCACCATGTGATGTTTCCCTCCACCACACTCTTCCACCATGATGTCCTGCCTCACCTCAAGCCCCAAGGAATGGAGCCCGATGGTCAATGAACTGAAGCCTCATAAGCTGGGAACCCCCAAATAACCTTTTTCTCCTGTACCATTGTCATGGTCAGGTCTTTTAGTCACAGCAGTGAAAAGATTCCTAAAACGGAAAGGAATAAAATTATGAAATATAAAGTGAATAAACGTGTATCAATAAGTATAATCCACACAATAGAAATTGCCAAATTTCTGCTCACAGGCAACAGGCTTAAAACAAAAGATTACAGCAAGGTTAAAGATAAAAGGGTAGAAAAAAATCACTTTTGACAAGTGCTAAAAATCAAAGCTGGTTTTATTATTATACCAGACCAAATGGATCTGAATGCAGAACTATTACCGGAGAGGAAGAGGGTTATTCACAGTGACAGATGTTCAAATGACTAGTATTCTGCATACACCTGCTACCACCAGTCACAACGCATAAAGGCAAAACCGAAAAAAAATAAACACAAATAGAAATTTGCAAACACAAAAACCACACTGGGAGACTTGATATTTTATTTGGGAATTGATAAAATCATTAGACAAAATAGAACAGATATAGCATATTTCAATAAGCCAATTTTAAAAGCCTAACTTAATGGACATATAGAACACAACGTGAGAGAGAGTAAGCAGCCTTTCAAGCACATGAAGTGGTAAGTCAAGTCTCAACAAATAACAAAGGATTCATACCATATGGAGGATCTTCTTACATGGAAAATAGGCGTTAGAAATCAATTCTTCAAGATAACTAGGGAAATCCTACAAGCCTGTAACTTAAGAAGTATGTTTCTGAGTACCTCTTTAGTTTTAGAATAAGTCATAACAGAAATTAGAATAAACACAGATTTTAAGGCAGTAAAATCAACACATATCAAAATGTGAGGGTCATTGAGATAAAGCCTCAAGTGCTGATGTTACCAAAGAACAAAGTCTGCGAATTCATAAGACATGAGTTCTTCTAAAGACAGCAGAGAATAACAAAATACACGCAAAACAAGTAAGGTATTAGTAAACGCAAAAGAAGAAATTAAAATTAGAAAAAACTAGAGACCCAACAAAGCTAAAGTGTCGGTTCTTTAATTCGCCTGCTAAACTTGATGTCCTTTGATAATATTTATCAGACAGTGGAAGGCACCGGGGACCACCACTCAGGGCGCTGTTATGGCCCGAGGACTTGTAAGGAAACACTACCACCAGACCCGCAGGTGCATCTGGGTCGTTAAACACCCAAATGAGCAGATGGCCCGTGCCAAGGGCGGAAACAAGCAGTTCCACATGTAAAAAATCCCCAAATGCAGACAAGATAAAAGGACTCCTGATTCATTTGGTGAAACCCACACAGCCACATCGTGTCTGCATAAGACTCTATAAAATAGTGTAAAGACAGCCCTGACGTTTTTCTTTCAAATCTTAAAATATTAACAAACCTAATCCAGCATGATGTAAAACGCTAATAAATCATGAACAATCTGGGCTTATCGCAGACGTGCAAGGTGGATTTAGCATTAAGACATTCCTTAAGGCAGTTTATCACATTAGTGGATTAGAGGAGAACAATCACATAATTATCTCAGCAGATGCAGAAAAAAGGTTCCCGATAACTTCTAACACTAATTCATGACAAACTTCTTAACAAACTTAGGAAAAGGAACTTTGAAAGTGTGGGAGAGAGTAGCTTTAAAAGGTGACGGCAGGGCTCCTCCTGAGCGGGGCGGAAGTTCTCTGCACTGTGTTCAGTGCCACACCAGGAGCTGCAGCCAGTTCAGCAGCCAGGCAAGAAAAGTAAAGACAGGAACTGCGGCCGCCTGCCATGCATCCCGCAGAGACGGCGTCAGGTCTCTATCGAGAGGTGGTGGGGACTGGTGACCTGGCCCGGGCAGCCCGGGGTTTGGAAAGGCTTATTACTCCAGGGGGCTCTCTGGGCAGGGCAGGGCAGCACCAGGCTGGTGGGGGTGAAGGTGCCTGCTTGGCTGTTCCCTGAGCTGTGCGGTGGGACCAACGTGAAGGGGCCCACGTGTGCGGCCTGGGCTTCACGACAAAGGAGAGGCGCTCGGGCTCCCTCGTCAGCTGTGGTGAATGTGGGGCAGCAGGGCAGCAGAGGGGGCGTCAGAGCCGAGACAGAGGGACACGAACGAGGAGTCGGGCTCTCTTCCACCAACCCCAGGGGGTCTGAGAAGGACGAACTGAAACACTGCACAGACAGAGCGTCCAGACTGCTGGGAGAGTGGAGAAAAATTTCTAGACACAAAATTTTTTATTTATTTATTTTTTTTTTTGCGATGCTGGGGATCGAACCCAGGGCCTTGTGCTTGCAAGGCAAGCACTCTACCCACTGAGCTATCTCCCCAGCCCCTAGATACGAAATTTCTATAGAAATTCACTTACATTTCTATGAACCAGCAGCGACCAACGGAAACTCAGATTTAAAAAGAAAAGACATCTGCAAAGCCCCCCAAATATAAACTACCTCATATTAATCTAAAAATAAAAATATATCTGTGAGAACGTATGACATGTAAATATCTTAAAAATAAATATGACCTATAGTTACCTAATGTGTAAAATGTTTCCTCGAGAAAAATTACAGAATTTTAATAAAAGATAGGTATTTTTAAAGATCCAATAACAAGTCCCCCGGTTCTGCCCAAATTAAACAAAACTCTATGCAAAACTCCTTTTAAGGTTTTCACAGAACATGGAAAAAAATCCAAATTTTAGATTTATAAGAAAGTGGAAACATCTCCAAATATTCCAGAGTTTTCAGGAATAAACAATAAGCCGGGTCTAATGTCAGGACTCAGTCTGAATCTGCAGAAGCATGTGGGTGAGCGGAAGCTGCACCCACTGCCCGGCCCCTCAGGCCCAGTGCTGACACAGGGTGCCTCCTGGCTGGGGTGTCCCAGCAGGACATGCCCCGGGAGGCCCGGAGCAGCCCCCAAACAGTAGGTGGTGTTTCTGCGAGAGGCTTGGTCCCAGTGTGGCATTCAGAGGTGGGGCTCTGGGAAGTGACGGAGTAGGAGAGCTCTTGACCTAGCCAATGGATCCACCCACTGATGTGTTCATAACAGCAAAGATTATTGGAAGGTGATGGAAACTGTAGGCGGTGGTCAGAGTTGGAGGAAGGAGGTGACCCTCTGCACTCTTGAAGGGTGTGTCTTGTACATGGCCCCTTCTTTGCACCCTCTCTCTCTCTCTCTCTCTCTCTTTCTTGGTCTCCATGAGGTGAGCAACTTTGCTCCACCATGATGTTCTCTGACTCACCACAGGCCTAAAAACAATAGAATTGACTGATTATGGACAGCAACATCAGACACCATGAGCTAGACTTAAGTTACATTCTTTAAGTTACATTTCTCTGGTATTTTGTCACAGTGTCAGAAAGCTGACCAACAGTTTCCTTCTATTTCTTAGTGTAGGTAGTGGGCGAATGAACAGTCTTGTAATAGATCTTTTAGTTGTTCATTCATACTTTCATCTGCTCTTTCTGTGGGTCTGCTACATTTCCCAATTTTAAAAACCTATAATATAACACAATTACAGTAAGTCTAGAGGGAACAAAGCACAAAAATGACATGCAGAGAATCAAATAAGTCAGGTGGAGATATGATTTTAGTTGATCTCTTAAAATGTAGAGAAAGAAGAAACAGATGAAGGTGAGAGGGGAGAAGGTCCCAGACAGTGCAGTTAGATAAGCCTAAAAGTGGGTGGGAGGAGCTGGTCCAAAGATAAAAGAAAGGAAAAGCCAAGTTGCCTGCCATCTTTACTCTGCTGCACTTCTTTGGGAGCCAGCCTGGCGTGTCTTCATGGTAAGTAAGCGTTTGTGCCCTCAAACTTTAAGCCTAACAAAAGGGCCTCGCTTGCCTGAAGTAGCTGGAGGGCCCTGTGAGAACCGTATGCTACAAGATATATCCCATCAGGCAGACCAGATGATCACCGTGGAGAACTCAAGAGTGGCGCTGAAGAGCTTTGTCATCCAGACACACACTCCAAAGGCAACGCAGGGTGACGCTCTTGGGAACGCTGCCCAAATAAGTCTTCATCTGCTTCCACCTTTCTGGAGAAAGGCTTCCTGCAGGAGGCTCTTCCTCCACAGTCAGATGGAGGTTCGGGTGAAATTAACAACATCGAAAGAGCAAATAAACAAAAAATTTAAAACACCTGTACACATTCTATTCCTGAATTTGTAAATAATGGCTAAATGTGTTCCACTGTTTTTCATCCATATTGTGGAACACTGGGGTGGCCCAGGGTCACCCCAACAGGGCTGCAAGTGAAATTCTGAAGTTTAAATCTCGGTAAACACAAAACGTGCTTTCAGAGATATTCTATGCTACCATTTATCTTCCTGGGGACACCGACCCACTGATACTGAACTCAGATAAGCCCAGAGTTGAGGCAGCCCTCAGATCAACTCCTTGACACTTAGGGCCTCACCGACTGGGCAGCTTGAGCCTTGGGAGGATCCACTTGCAACTTGGCATTTTCACGTCCAGGGTGAACTTCTGCACCTGAGGATTATGATCTGTGAAGAACTCAGGCTTGGCTATACCCACGTCTGACCCAGTGTTGTGATAAAAAAAAAAGGTATTCAGTAAAGCTTCTTACAGCACAAGAAGATTTTATTTACAATAAAGAGTTTCTCACACTAGGTATAAGGACCTGTTGGAACTGCATTGGTAGTTCGCAGTGGGGGATGGGATCGGGCTGTTGTGCCCAGTGTCTCGAGACCCCACAAAGACCACCAGAGACCACGATCAACGCAAGCAACAAAGAGTCAATTATTAGCAAGCTGGAGCCTGGTCCTCCATGCACTCGGTAACCGGTGACACTAAGAGGTCCCGAGCCCATGTTTAGCAGGATTTTTATAATGAAAGGCAAGCAGTTTTACAGTGCTCTTTTTGATTGGTTAACATATAAAATTGCATACAAAGTATGTTATCTTAAGTTCTGGGTCACTCTGACCACCGAGAGGAGGGTGGTCGTTATTTTTAAGTTCACTTTTGTATCAGCAAAGTTTGCTTTTGGGTCAGCCTGACCACTAGGGGAAGGGTGGTTGGCCACCTGGCCTTTACAGACAAAATAAGGGACGAAAATACTTTGCGGCTTTTCTGAGGGGTTGAGGGCAGTTTGGGAAAAGCCTCATATTTACACAAGTGCAGGCTTTTTCTATCTTTTCAGGGCTCTGTTCTGAATACAGCATAGGCAAGGAGCAGGGTAGAGGTCAATGGATGGAAAATTCCAAAGAGGAAGCAGGAGGGGGAGGGGGATCAGGTCAAATTGATCTAAAGGATTCTGATGAAGACCAACCAGGGTGACCAGCCATCACCTGGGGATGGAACCTGAGCAGATATGGAGGGAGATCATACATCCAGGGCAGGGGCTCCTTGCTAAACTGATGTAGCAGGGTTCTTTTCTAAAACTGAATTTACAAGTCAGTAGACAGATGAGCCCAGGCAAAGGTTCAGGAGCCTCACACAAGTTTAACCAAGTACAGAATCGACCCTGGAAACATCATGAAGGGATCATTAGGGATACTTTATCACACTGTGATTCCATTGCATTGCAGTTGCTCAAGCTGTTGGAGTCAACTTTCCCATCACTGTGACCAACAATATAGAGAAGGAAGAGTTTACCTGTGGCTCACAGTTTCAGAGGTCTCAGTCCATAGACGGCTGACTCTGGGTCCCTGGTGAGGCAGAACATCACTGCAGAAGGATGTGGAGGAGGAAGGCACCTCAGGACATGGAACAAGGAAGGAGAGAGAGAGAGGAGAGAGAGAGAGGAGACAGAGAGAGAGAGAGAGGAGAGAGAGAGAGGAGAGAGAGAGAGAGAGAGAGAGAGAGAGAGAGAGAGAGAGAGTCTGCTCACCAGAACAACATATGCATCCCAAAGGCTTATCCTTGGTGATCCACCTTCTCCAACCGACAGCTACCTACCATTTAATCTGTTCAAGTGGATTAAAGCACTGACTAGGTTAAGGCTCTCATCACCTAATCATTTCACCTCAAAGCTTCTTGCATTGTCTCACACATGAGCTTTTGGGGGACACCTCACAACTAAACCATAACCATCGTCCCCTGACCCATCTCACAATGAAAAATACATTTAGTCTATTTCCCAGGGTCCCCATGGTCTTCACGGTTCCAGCATTGTCCAAAAGTTCAAGTTCAGTCTCCTCTGAGTCTCAAGGCAAGCAGCGTGAGCGCTTGCAAAAATCAAAATCAAGTTACATACATCCAATTATTTAAAGACACAGAGTAGATACTGCCTTGTAGAGAAACAGGGATATGGCAAACAGGGATGGACCCAAAGTAAGACTGAGATCCAGCTGGGCAAACAAGTCCTGTAGCTCCATGTCCAGCATCTGGGGCACATGGCAATGATGTTCTTTCCAAACGGCCTTTATAACTCCCACACTTATGGCCTTTCTTGTTCTGCCCACAGAGCCTCCCTCTTAGCTTGTTTCTGCTCCTCTCCTGCAGCTTTCCTCAGCACATGTCCCATGTCCCTGCTCTCTCTTAATCCTGGGGGTCTCCACTGCAGTCTCACTTCCCACTCACATCCTCACATGTCACCCTGTCAGGAGCAACCCACACGCATACGAACCTGCTACATTTTGTCTGGCCTTTCATGCCTTCCTTTGAAATCTCAGTGGAAGCCTTTTTGACACCCTAACTCTAGCATTCTACAGGGTTGATGCCAAGGTCTATCACCACCTTGAGCAGTTGCCAAGCCACCAGTAACCATGGCTGCAACAGCCTCTGAGTGCCTGAGCAGCTGACCATGGTGAAAAAATGTCCTAGGCTCCCCTGTGCAAGTAGGGTGCTCTACTGATCTCTTCTCAAAGGAATTTTCCCTTTTACACCCTTAAGCCTGGGATTCCTTTTACACCTTTAATTCCCAAGATTCCTTCAAGGCATCTTTCCTGTTGTTTCTGAGCAAACTTAACATTACTTTAGCATCTATAATCTCTTTAACAACTGTACCCTTCTTAGCCAGTTTTACATACACTTTCCTGACAACATTGTGAATTTTTCATATCTTTCTTCTCTGTTTTCTGCTCCTGATTATCACAGTAAACTTGGCTAAAAGCTGCCAGCAATATCCATAACACCACCTGAATTCTGTGCTGCCTTGAAATTCCTCCACAAGAATAATTAGTCCATCACATTTAAATTCAGTTCTCAAAAAAGTCTCAGGACATGGGCAAAATATAGACGACTTCTGAACATAATACGAATGGCCTCTAGTCCAATATCCAACAGAGTCCTTTCTCCTCTGAAACCTCACAAGCCCAGTCTTTACTGTCCACAGTCCGATTGGCATTCTGGTGCTTTGAGATTCTACCAGATTGCTCATTAAACTCCACTTAACAGCAATCTAAAGCTTTTCAGCCTGCATTTCTCAATTTTCAAAATTTCTCTCACAAATTCCAAAAAGCTTTTAAAGTTCTTAAACCACATTGTCAGGTTAGTAACAGCAACAACCCCACTTCTTGGTACCAATATCTGTTTCATTCCATTTTTTTGACAGCTGATTCCATTGCTCTGGGCCTGAAGTGAGGCAGAATATCATGGTGGAAAATTATGGAGAGGAAAGCATTTCAGGAACATGGCAACAAGAAAGCAGAGCGTCCTCCATTCACCAGGGACAAAATATATACCCCAAAGGTATGCCCCAGTGACCCACCTCCTCCATCCACAGCCTATCTGCCTACAGTATGGCCCAGTTAATCCAGATCAGTTAATCAATGCATTGATGAGGTTAAGACTCTCATAACCCAATCATTTTACCTCTAAACTCTCTCACATTGTCTCTCACATGAGTTTTGGGGGCACCTCACATATGAACAATAACACAAGCATTTACCATTAATAATGGATGCTTTTTTTTGTTGTTGTTCTTCTAAAGGAGTATGAGAGTGGATAGTATCTGTGGATTCAACTTTGACACAAAGAGATGTCTGATGCCTCCCTTTCGAGCAGCTAGTAGATACAGCAGGGCACAGACGTGAATTTGTTATTTGCAAGGTTTAGGGTAAATAGTCATGTCCGGGTGGGGTCCTTGAGTGTGGGATGCAAAAGCAGAGAATCCAGGAGCCACTTCCTTCTGTACTAGAGGGAGGGAGCAAGGGAGACAGACAGAGATAAGCAGAGAGATGAGGGACAAAGAGGGAGAGAAAGAGAGAAAGGGAGGAAGGGGCGAGATGGCAGGGAAAGAGAGGGAGAAAGCTGAGAGAAGGGAAAGGAAAGAAGGAGGCAAAGGAAGGACTGAGATGAAAGGTTCTTGTCATGGGAGGAGAGACAGGTAAGAGGTGGTCACCAGAAGAGGAACCTTGCATGGATGGAAGGTCATTTGCTTCTCTAACTTCTGCTTCCTGTTGAGTGACGCGCACTCATTGCACACATTAGTAGGGCACCATGTGATGTTCAGAGATCATCCTGAGTGACATGTCATCAGCAGATCCACCATGCTGGACAGCCAGCCTCTTCCTTCTGTTTTTAAGTACACAGTGCCCTGCCATGAACCGCCCTGTCCCAGCATGCCCCAGGACACCAGGACCTGCTGCTCCTTTCCAGCTGAAGCTTCTGGATCTGTTTGGAAATCCTGCAGTGTGGTTTGCAGCGGGATTCAGCCTCCCAATCTCTTCACGAGGACTAGCGAAATTCGGCTCTTCGGAGGGTAGGGGGGCGGCAGATGGGATGGGGGCTGCAAGGCTGTAGCAGACTTGTGCTCAGCTGAGGTCACGCCAGGGAGCAGACACGGGCCCAGGCCAGCTGGCTGCGAGGGAGCTGCAGGAGGCAGCCACGTGCTCCGTGAGCAGCCCAGCCTTCCATGGGGTGCCACCAAAGCAGAGGCAGAGACAGTGAGGAGGACACGAGACTCCACGGCCACGGGGAGGGGAGGAGGGGACCCAACCAAACACAACTCCAGCTTTCATTACAATTTCCTCGCGTCTCCCAGTGGTTGAATCAAGAGCAAAATTTTACTAATTTTAACATTAAAAGATTTAAGCTAAGTCCCTTTTTAAGTGTTTCAATAATTCCACACAAAATTTAGTTGAAAATAGGACTCTTGATTTAAAAAAAAAAAAAAAAAAAAAAAACAGGTTTTCCAACCATCAATTTACAAAATTTGAGCACTCTATAAAGAGAATAATAACATTTTTTTCCTCCCCAAAAGCAGAGATACAAAGAGGAACACAATGGTTATTTTAATGCCCGTGGAGCTAGAGAAATTATTTTACACAAATTTAAATCTCAAATTAAGTGACCAGAGTCACCGAGTTTTCTTGAGACTTCCACTCATCCTATAATACATACCATCTGGCACAGAACTGGTCCCTGTGTCCATTTTTCCCCACAAAGGTGTCACCTACCTTTCAACTCGGACTGTGCGTCCTTCACTTTATTACTTCCCAACCTGAAGAGGAGAAGCCCGAACCACGTGCAGTAAGGGCAGCGGGTTCCTGGAGCTGGCGGCCAACAGGGAGGGCCCGTCTCCCAGGGCACGGGGCTCGGCATGGCCTTGGTGTTGAGACCCGAGCCTCGTGACCGAGGTGGGCACTGACTCAGAAAGCCCTCTGAAGGACTGCCTGGACGTCCCCAGCCTGGCGAGGTGCAGCCGCGGCCCGGCATCCACTGGGCAGTGGCACTGTCCACGGGAGGGGTGGCCAGCCACTCAGAGGGAGCCAATACCGCTCACTGGTGGGCGGAGACCACAGGCGCTGGACGCAGGACCTCGTCATCTGGTGGACGGGTCGCGGGGTGCTTGGGCTTGAACGTGGTGTAAGTGGGTCCCCCAGGGAGTCACGTGCCGGAAGCTTGGCCCTGGACTGGAGGGATGACAGGTGAAATTGTTAAGCAGCGGGCCTGGCGGAAGGTGACCGGCGGTGAGGGCTAGCGGGCGGGGGTTCTCAGGAAGGGCGAGCCTGGCGCCTGTCCAGCTCTCACACCCGGTCTCACCATGTGATCCTTCCTGTCCACAGTGATGGCAGCCACCATGTGGCCATGCAGCCAGAAGGCCCTTGCCAGGGGGGACATGGCGGGGCCTCCCGATGTTGGATTTGCAGCTTCCAAAACTGTGAGCTAAATAAACTTCCTTTCTTTATGTGTTGCCCAGCCTCTGGCGTTCTCGTTATAGCAACAGAAAACGGACTAAGACACCACATCATCCTCTGGGTGATACTGATGCCATTCCCTGCACAGGTGGTGGTGGGTTCACCACATGATGACAGGGTCACTCGCTGGGTGGGTGACCAGGCCCTTCGCAGACCTTCAAAGCAGAGGGAGAGGGCAGAATTCAGGGGAAGACATTGAGTTGGAGGTGCTTTAGAGACATACAGGTAAATACCTGGGGAGTCAGCTGGTGTCCTCGGATTTTCCCTCCGTGTCTACCTTGAGCACGCTCTGCTTCCCTCCATCATTGATTCACCTTGTGTCCTGATGGCCACAGCCACACAAAAACATGGCAGTGTCCACCATCAGGGATCGAGCAAGTCAGAACGTAAGGCTGGCGTTGGCCAGTCTGGCCTCCCATCTTGGGGAGCCTGCCCCAAAGCCTGCAGACCACAGACACTAGTGGTGGGATTTGCCGCCTCTGATCTGTTGGTCTCCAGGGTGGGGCGGTGTCCTGAGCAAGGCCGCCACACCCTGTGTTCCCAGTACCTAGCAGGGTCCTCGATACATAACTGCTGCTCAACAAATATTTATTGAATGTGCTAGAAGGCGATTTTCAAGAAAGCAGTGAAAGCAGTACTATCATACAAATATAAAAATGAACCCCTGCTAAATAACTAATTTGCTCATAGGAGATGGAACCCGTGGATGTTACAACCAGTTCAAAGAAAAAGTCAAAACAGCACAAATTTATACCTAGTAAAGGAATGTGGAGATCAATTGCAAACAGAGACAAAATTGTTTTCTTCAAAGGAAGAGGGAGTCAATTTCCACCCCTGCCAGGTAGGGTGGAATTTACATATCTGTCAGTCACCCACATTTTGCACAGTTTCAAAATAGCTGGAAGATAACTGCCAAGGCTTGAATCTGATAAACTCGCAAGGGCATGCTATAGGCAGCGCACACTTTTCCATCGGGACATAATTTTTTTCCTACAAATGAATGAATCATTGGTGTCATCTTGACACACAGAGGAGAAAGAGCATTAATCAATAGAAATAACTTTTAGCCAGGATTCTGAGCACAAGATAACAATTACCACCTTTAAAACAAATCGCTGCTCCCTGGCTGTCCTTGGGCTGCAGAAGCAGTCACAGGGCAGACTCTGCCCTGAGGATTTTTATCACACACTGTGAACATTTCTATTCAAAGTGGCTTATCTGCGGTGACACACCGCCCCAGAACTGTGGCTCCTATTTGCTAGACGTCACAGGCAACCCAGGCTCTTCTTCCCTGGACCCACTTTACAAGCCCAAACGAGTCTTAGTGCCCTGATTCATAGCTGCCCGAGCAGAACCGGCTGGGAGCCGGCTGACAACCTGGCACGGCATCTGCATTCGGGCTGCGCTGGCAACTGCGCCTTGGTTCCCTGGCTGATGGAAACGAAGGGGCCGGCCCTCTCACACCTGCGTGTTCTGCTGGGAATGAATGCTCTTTGCAGGCAGGGGTGGGAAAGGTTCCGAGTTGAGTCACTTTGCAAATTTACTTTTACAAATGACTGATGTCCTTCTCAATGAGCTAAAAGTCAATAGCATTCTTATTTAAAATAACAAAATGTTAAAAGCTTCTGTCCATTCGCTAAACAGTCAGAAAGTGGGCTAAGGTCTTCATCTAAAATATTCCTGCTCTTTATAATAAATCAGAGAACTTAGAGTCCATAACCCTCCCATTCACCTACTTACTTACACATCCAACCACCCATCCCTCCAGTCACCTATGCACCTATGCATTCTTGCATCCATCCACTCATTCACCATTTACCTGTTCACTTACCCACCTGTCCTCATACACCTACCCAACATCCGTCTATCATCCATCCATCCACCCATGCACCATCCACCCATCCATCCACCTGTCCATCCAGCCATCCATCCATTCACCCATCCATCTATTCACCCTCCCGTGCACCATCCATCCATCTGCCTATTCACCTATGCATCCATTCATCCACCCATCAATCCACCTGTCCATCCATCCATCCATCTGTCCATCCATCCATCCATCCATCCACCCATTCATCCACTTGTCCATCCACCCATCCACTTAGCCATCCATCCATCCATCCACCCATCTACCTATCCATCCACTTGTCCATCCATCCATCCATTCATTCATCCATCCATCCATCCATCCAATCACCCATCCACTCATTCTCCTGTTCATTTATCCACCCACTCTCACATACACACATAGTTACACTCACCTACCCAACATCCCTATAGCCACTCATGGTTTATTGAATGCTATTTTTTAGACCAGGAATTGTGGAGAGTGGTGACAGAGGGTGGGAGAGCACTGACTGAGATTGGGGGTCTCTGATGACCCCATGTCTATGGCATGCCTGGTGCCTGGGAATGTTTCTGCGCAAGGGCACAGGATGCTCAGCTGCTGTGGCAATGCCCTGCATGAGGAGGCTCTGTGCAAGAGTCCTATCAGCTCTGACCTTGATCTCAGGCACATAGCTCCTGGGAAGGAAGGAATTCTTAGGCTAGGCAATCACAATGTTTCACCAGCTCCACTTCTCCAGTTCCTGCCCACCTTAAGGTAACTTTAAACAAGGACTTTCTTGAGAGCTACACAAAGCTTCTAACAATGCACTTTGCAACTGTGGATTGCAACTCTGGAAAAGCTATACAGACGTTCTAGTTTCTGTAACTTTCCTGAATACAAAGGATAACAGTTGCATAGTCTTTAACTTGATAATGAGATATATATGAATAAAGATTGCTGGTCTAACTTTTTAGATCCGCATCTCCATCAGAGAGCAGAGGTCCACCTGATCCCAACTTAACCTTCAAAATCTGTGTTTGTGGATCTTTATTTTCCAATCCCTCTTTGCCCCACACTGGTCCAGAGAGTTTGGTAGCACTGGTCTCAGCAAGGAATTGTGGTGGGCACAGAGCAAGATGAAGAAGACCCCTCGCTACCCTCAGGAAATTAACCCATCAGCAACCCACTGGCTTTGTGCACCATGGACTGGGCCACCGTCCTCCTAGACAGCAGCATGACTGGTGCTCATCTCCTCACACCTTTGTCCAACTCTCCTTTCCAATGAGTCCTTAAATCAGCAACCTGTATTTCCCTGCTGGCAAGCCTTGGCCAGCTTGGCTTTGCTTCCTGCCCATTCTAGGTAGGCATTATTTAAATTTGTCTCCCTAGGCTGACTAGTTCTACACTCCATGAGGGCAGACGTGTTACGTTTGACAAGTCCCAGATCCTCAAACAATGCTCAACACCAAAGGGGAGCTCAGTGAGCCTTTACTGAGTGAATGAGCTAAGCTTGGAGACCCAGCCAGCACCATGGTACTCATCCACAGCAGTAATTGTAGCCCAGGAGCAATGGTGGAGATCAGAATGTGCCACCCCATAGTATGCCAATTTGTTATAAATTATTTTAAGCTGAAGTCACTTCAGATTTGATAGATCCTCAACAAAAGGCTTCTCAGCGCTTCCCTTATCAGACCAAGAGCAGTCACTTTGGAGAAATGAGGCAGCCATGAATTCTTCTCTTGGGAAGGTCTACTTTGGGAAAAGGAGTGCATGAGCTAAATCTACCCAATCCATCACCAGGGGGAGTCTGGCAGCCTGAAGGATGCAGAGACCACTGGACCTGGTGCAGATGGACCTTGGCACACACCTTCTGGTCTCCTGTGTGTTCTCCTGAAAACCCACCTTCCTTTCCAAAACGCTGTTTTCCCCAGAGTACTTTCCTCTCCCTCCCTTCCCCTTTTAAGATGGCATGGGAGGGGCAAGAGAGGGACCACCCAGGGTCATTAAGGGTCGTGGCCATGGCTGGGTAAACAGGTAACCAAGGGAAAAGACAGCATGTTTGTTTGAGCATAGTTTATGCAACACAAAAGTCTTTTGAAATGAACACCAGAGCCCAGGGTGAGCCACCTATCTTCACGCTGGGTCCCCTGAAGCAAAGACAGCCACACAGGAATGTGTTTCAAACCAGCTGTGTGATTTGATAGTACTAGGCAGATAGGGGAACCCAGCATCCCTACCTGTCAGGTTCTTTTCAGCCTCCATGTGCAGCATCCCTCTCTCCAGATGTGAGGCAGAACCTTCTGGAACGGGCTCTTGTGTCCTACAGTCAAACAAGGTAGCTTAGAGAACTTCCTTATGATCAGCTCTCAGGCAGGAAGACTGGGGAGCTGGAATACATTGCAAGGTCCCCAGAAAGCCAGGAAGGAGGAAGACAGAGAGATGGCCACATTTCCTGAGCCCCAAACGCTCACGAGCGAGCGCACCTGTGTGCACACTTCAGTCTCCTGCACCCGTGTGTGCCTCAAGAACTGTCCTCCCTCCTAGTTCATCTCTTCTGCCAGTTCAATGCTCAGGCCAGGGCCACTGACCCTAAGTGCACAGAGATTTGGTGACCTGTGGACGGGTCCTGGACTGCAGGCACAAGGAGAGGCCGGCTCAAGAGCACCTGGGGTGGAGAGCAGGCACGCTGTTCCATCCTCCTGTGCACAGGACGGCCCTGCAGGGACGGGTGCCCAGGAGGCAGTATCGATGGTACTGAGGCTGAGAAAGCCTGGACCAGGACCCATTTCAGAGTTTAAAATAAGTTTTATTAGAAATAAACTCATTTCATAAACTTCTGTTGCTAAATGCAAGGGGAACCTCCTATGAAAGCAAAATTTGACAAATTCCCCCAAAATGGGATTACAGTAGCTTCACCTTACCCACAGCTTCCAAGACCCCCTGAAATCACAGAGCAGCAAACTGAGAATGGTGCTTGTTCTCATGCATACGCACCTGTGATCAAGTTCAGTTCATAAATGAGGCACAGGAAGAGACTAATGATGCTACTAAAAATAAGGAGGCACAACTGCAGTGACATAATCAAGGTTACGAGAATGTGGAGTCTGTCCGCATAACTAGTGCCTGCTGTCTGTTGATCCATCGATTCTCCTATTTACCTCCCTATCCATCTACCTACCTATCATCTATGTATCATCTACCTATCTACCTACCTGTCTTCTACCTAACTACCAATCTATCCACCTACCTGTCTACTCTTTTGTCTATTTATCTATCCATCTCCCTACCTACCTATCGACCTATCACTTACCTATCTACCTACTTACCTACTTATCACTTATCTATCTACCTACCTACCTATCTTCTACCTACCTATCGACCTATCACTTACCTACTTATCATTTATCTATCTACCTACCTACCTATCTTCTACCTACCTATCGACCTATCACTTTTCTATTGATCTATCTACCTACTTATCTTATTCTACTATACTTTTGGACCACAGTCGACTACGCTGACTGAGATCACAGGAAGGAAAGCCATGGAGAAGGGGTGGCTATCCTAAGGTGCTCTGGGCTCCCAGAGAGAGATGGTGAGCCTACCTCGGGAGCCCGGGAGGATTCCCCAGAGGAGGCCAGGATGCAATCATTGGTAGGAGCGTCCCAGTGAGGCGGAGAATGTTTTCAATCAAGGCGACAATCAGAAAAGAGAACAGAACGTTTCCAGAAATGAAAACCTGGGTCTTGTTGGAGAGCAGAGGCTGCAGGTGGAGTGGTGGAAGATGATTCTGGAACTGCCCTGCCCAAGCCAGGAGCCTCTGAGCCGTGAGGCTGCAGACGTGGACGTGGGGTGCAGACCGAGGTGCACTGGAGCTGGCACACACACCCTGGGCAAGGAAAGGAGAGGGCAGACCACTGGTCATCGGCAATTTCATGTTGGTACTTTCATTGTTGAAATAATCATATTTTAGATGTACCGGGCTAAATAAAACCTACTACTGAAAGTACCATGTCTGTTTCCTTTTACTTTTACCCACACGAGCATTAGAAAACTTAATGGTATTCATGTTTGCATTACTTCTTTCTGGATGGTGCTGGGCAAGAGTTATGTGGCACCAGATCCTGAAGGGCCCTTAAAGCCATCACAAGGAGTCTGAATGGAGCACAAAGCAAATGGGAATGATATGATCAGGCCGATGTCTTGGGATTTTAGAGGGGCAATAAATATCTCCTGTTTTCCTGAGTACTGAATCAATTGAGAGTCAGAAGTCAAAGTCAGGCAGGTGAAAATAAATATGCCCGTTTTATTGCTAGTAATAGCTGGGATGGAGAATAGAACGTTCGATCAACAGCCGCAACTGGTTTGCTGACCATTCACCAAAGATTTAAATCTGCCCATGTAGAAATGGGCAGGGGGCAAAGGCAGGATCCCCTGCAGCGGGTTCCTCCCACACCAACAGGGGATGAGGGTTTTTTGAGAGGAAGGAGGCTGAAGGGCAGGCACAGACACAGATGGAAGGGAGCCTGCTGCTGTCGATGACAGACAGACCCATCCCAGCGAGGCCCATCCATTACCTCATAGCCTGTCCACCAGAAGCCCGGGTGGGCCAGATGCTTCGCCTGTGCTGGGTTTGCGAACACTGAAACCGGGTGTCTGCTGGCCTGAGTTTGCATCTAGATGCCTGAGAAGGGTCTGCTGGTCTGTTGCAGGCTCCCCGAGACCATGGACAGGAGGCGGGATGGGGTGCCACCTCCTCACTGGCTCTGGGCGGTGGCTTCCGTCACCTCTCGGAGCGCCTCTGCAGTCCTCGCAGGACGCTGCAACTCAGAGCCAGCAGAGCTAGCTCTGTCCCTCTCAACGGGAACCTGCGACCTCTGTCTCGCTGACCTCTGGGAACCGTCACTTCTCCTAAGGACAGATGATTCGACTAGTCCCACTGAAGTCATCGGGACAACAGCTTGTCTCCAGGTCGCTCATCATGATCCCATCTACAAAGTCCCCTTCACCAAGTAGGGTCACAGATTCACAGACTGGGGGAGGAGGATGTGGACTATCATTCTGCCTATCTTTTCAATAAAATGCAGGGGTAGCCCGTATCTGAATGTACACTTCGTTTTACCATCAATTTATTGGGAAGTAATTAAAATGAGGTGCTGTTTCCTTGCTTGGATGTCCTCCGGTAGGAAATGGGGAGGACGCTGAAGCCTGTGTCCTGATGTGGACCACGTCCTTCCCGTGCCCACCACACGACCCCACCTCTCGGTCAGAGACGATCGGTCAGAATATTCGTTCATGTAATGAGGGAGGTGATTTTTAACACATTTACTCTTGCTTCCCAGCCGCTAGCTGATGCCCTGATGGGGAGGTGACACAGGCTTGCCCTGGTCTCCCACCCTGTTGCTCCCGTTGCTGTGTCTTGCTGTTTGTATATCTGTTCATTGTCCTCCCAACATTTCCCAGAATGCAGGTCTCTAGGGCTACAGATGCTGTGTTTGGGTAGCCCGAATTATTTATCCCAAATTCCTGTGTCCCCTCTCTATGGGCCCACTGCTCAGAGCCTACTGACACCCTCTGCACAGGATGGAACATAAGCACCCCCCCAGTCCCGCCAGAGTTGGCCATGTGACCTGCTTTGCCTGACAAATGTGAGACATGTCGTCAATCACATCCAGGTAGAAGCGCCAAGAACCGCCGTCTGGTTCAGCCCGTCTTCAGCTGTGTGGACGCCTGCGAAGCAGGTGCGGCCTGGGGAGACTGCTCCCACCTGAGCCGGGACAACGTGAGGAGAGATCCGAGGCCCAGCCCTGAGGCCACTCAGGGCCCACGGGGAGGGCCCTTCACCTCAGCCTCTGGTGAGACCTGGGATGAAGCTGACCCAATGTCATCAAGACCACCAGCTTCTCAGTCCCAGGACAGCAGGTCCTGCACGGGGCAGGCTCCACTGCCAGGCAGAGAGCCTACAGCAGCACATGGTCCTCGGTGCGGCCAGGAGGTGTTCTCCGGGTGTCTGCATCCCGCTTCCAGGTCCTAACCCTCCCCGTGGTGGCACTTAGAAACAGGGCTTTGCAGGAGATTCAACATGGTGACAAAGGTGAACCTGACTCCATCTGACTCTGTCCCTGTAAGACCCCAGGAGGGTCGCACGGAGAAGACACGGGGAGAGGACACAGCAGGAAGGCAGAGAGGCCTCCGGAGGGACGGGAAAATCCAGGGCTGTTGTTTAAGACCAGGGGACTGACAGACACAGGAGGTGCCTGAAGAGAAGAGAGGGTGCCGGACCAATCCTTCCCAGTCCCTCCCCCAGCGCCCAGTGGGAAGCCCCCGGTGTGCCCTGGATGGAGGCCGCAGGAAGTTCTTCCAGGTGGCGAGTGGGTGGGCCGAGTCATCTTGGTGATGGGCTGGAACAGGGAGAGGAGCAGGGTGGCCCGCCACCGAGACGCTGCCATCACGTCGGCCAAGGGAGGGAGCCTGGGGAGGGACCCGGGTCCTCCCGGGCGGAAGTGCTACACAGGTGGGTGGGGTCTATGGCCGGATGATGTCGAGGGTTGGAGGGTTCGTGTGATTCCCTTCCCGGGGCACCGGGATCCTTTGCAGGATTTAGCAGAGCGGCACGTGACTGAGTTCCGGCCGGCAGGAGCTGAGGAGGACTGGCCAGGGCCCGGGCGCCTGGACAGCGCTGCAGTCTGCGCAGCTTCAACAGCGTAAAGGTGTTTCCCACAGCTGTAAGGGCCAGAAGCCCTAGAGCAAGGCGTTGGGCAGGGGGTCCTCCCAGAGGACTCCCCCTACAGATGGCATCTGCTGCGTCCTCCTCTGCCCATTACTGTGTTCTAATCTCTTCTTATAAAGACACCAGCCATATTGGGGTAAGGCCCACCCCAGGGACCTCCTTCCACCTTAATGACCTATTAGAGACCCTATCTCCAGATGCAGTCACGTTCTGATGTACATGAGGTCAAGGCCTCAACAGAGGAATTTGGGGGTACACAATCCTGCTCCTAAGAGCCGCTTCCTGGGTCACCCAGTCCCATCTTCGTAGCCATTACAAAGTTGAAGGTCATTGTTACAGGGCTTTGGCTAAAAGATGTGCTCAGACGCGTACCTTCCGGTCTTCCCAGGTTAACTCACAGGGCCCTCTTCAGCCGGGCTCAGCTGCCCTGACCTGTGGAGTTCACATCAGTGACTCAGGAGCTGTCTGCGCCAGAAACAGACCTGAGCACCCTCATAATACAAAGGGAATCTGCAGCCCTGGGAGGAGATGGAATTGCCAGCCATGGAGCCTGGCCGCAGGAGTGAGGGCAGACGGTATTTGCAAAGGGAGCCAGCTTTCCAAAGTGCCAAGTTCTGCTCCAGCAGGGCTGAGCACCTGGCGCTCTCCCCAGGTCAGAAGCAAGCACCCTGAGGGCCTGAGCCCAACTGGGAGAGTGAGGAGACTTAGAATGCAGCTGGAGAAAGACGTGGGGACAAAGGAATTGTATTTAAGATGGAGCATTCACACTCCTTAAATGCTGAGAAGTTGCTTGTTCAAAAACACTTATGAGTTGGCTAATTAGGGATTAAAATCCTTGAGAAGGTGTTGGAGAGACAAAGTGAAAGGCAGGGAACGTGTAGAGGGATTAACTTTAGCCCAGGAAATAGTCTCTTCTTTCAATCAATTAAGAACAAGGAACAAAGGCTCCTGGACCCATGATAGGTACAGCCCCCCACAGATCACCAGCTCTTTAGGCACCAGCTCTGTGCAGGAGCTTACCGAGTGCAAACGCGGGGTGATCAGTCTGGGGGATGGGGGGGCTAGGGAGAGGAGGGGCCTGTGGGGATGGGAGTGGGAGGAAGGAGAGGTGGGAGGAAGGAGAGGTGGGAGGGGCCTGTGGGGATAGGAGGTGGGAGGAGAGGTGGGAGGGGCCTGTGGGGATAGGAGGAGGAGGTGGGAGGGGCCTGTGGAGATGGGGAGGTGGGAGGGAGGGAAGGTAGGAGGGGCCTGTGGGGATGGGAGGAGGAGGTGGGAGGGGCCTGTGGGGATGGGGAGGTGGGAGAGGCCTGTGGGGATGGGAAGGTGGGAAGAAGGAGAGGTGGGAGGGGCCTGTGGGGATGGGGAGTTGTATGTAGGAGGGACCAGGAAGGTTAGAAGGGATGGGAAGAGGGAGTTGGAGGAGGTGGGAGGAGCCTGTGGGGATCAGTGTGTTGCAGGGGTAGCAGTCATCAGGACCACCAGACGCTGGAGTCCCTGGTGTGCAGTGGCTTTCCTGGGGTTGTGATGAGGCAATGGAGGCAGTAATGCACCAAACAGCTTCCTGCAAGCCACCCATAAGCAGGGATGATGGCGGGCTCAGAAATGAGGCAGGCAGGAGCCAGGCAGCAGCCACCTGAGCAGCAGGAGGGAAGGGTTTTGGGGAAATGAAAGAGGAAGAGGAGATGTGAACTAGGTGGTCAGAGCAGGTACTGATGCTGAGGGCGTGGCCTCCCCAAGATTGCCCCCTCCGCTTCCCTCTCTCCTCTCCCACCTGCTCCCAGTTTTACAGGGTCATCCAGGATACATATGGCCACAAATGCATCTGATGGACAGGTGTCCATCCACCTTGCTCTGTGCAAGATGGCCATTATAGGCAGAATGCTTGTGTCCCTCCAAACTCATCTGTTGAAGCCCTCACCCCCAGTGGGATGGCATTTGGAGTTGGGGACTTTGGGAGGAAATGATGTTTAGATCCTGTCATGAGGTTGGAGCCACCAGAGTGGAACTAGTGCCCTTGTAGGAAGAGACACAGAGAGCTGTCCCCACCCCACTCTGCCATGTGAGGACACCCAGGGGAGGCAGCCACCTAGAGGCCAAGAGAGCCCTCACCAGAACCTGACCTTGGATTCAGTCTCAAGGACTTAGGACAGGAATTCTGATGTGAAAGCCATCTGGCTCATGGAATTTTGTTAGGGCATCCTGACTGACTAGTACAATAACTTGTAATTAGAGAATAATAAATAATAAACCTAAAGCAAGGGACTCCATGTGCTTGAGCATACGTCTCTGCCAGTTTCACTAACAGGGTCATGTGTAGCCCTTTGTTTACGAAGCTAGTCGTTTCATTTTTCCCTTCATTTCATATGTTCTGTATCTTGCAAATATTTATTATAAGCATACATTTAAAAAATAAAAGATGTAAATATTTTTGCTTATTATTTTAGAAGATTGCAGAGAGAGGTGCGTCTGCACCAGGTGACTGTAAGGAGATCTTTTCTGGAATTGCACACTAATTGCAGGCTAAAGTTTTTGAGAGAACAGCCCAAGGGGAAGATTTTTATGTTCCATATACTTTGTCTGATCAATGAATGCAGAAAAATGCTGCTACAGAGGAGCTCAGAACTGCCTTCCAGAAGGAACCCATGGACACCGAGGTCAGAGCCGCAGGCTGGCAGCAGGTCACACCTAGACCTTGTGGGGAAGAAGCAGAATGCTGGTCAGAGGGACTTTTCTTGTACTTTCCTTCCATGCAGGCTGGGAGGTGGCAAGCACCTCCAAAGCCTCGGAAGGACTTCCACACAAATCATAAAACAGTTTATAGTCTCCAGGTACAATGTCTCCTAATAGTCTCACTTTATCCATGGACAAGCTGTGAGAAACAGAGGGATGAGCCATGGACGGTGAGCTCTCAGAAAGCATCAAAAGCCCCGGGTGAGCGATTTTTAGAGCAAAATATATATATATACACACACATTTCAGGCAGAAAGTTCTAGAAATTGGTCAAACAGGAAGCAAACTCCTGCTTCCAGACTCCATGTGAGTAAAGCTGAACAATCAGAGCCCCAGAGGTTTCCCGAAGGACTCTAGGGCAGGAGGACTTGACCTGGGCTTCTTCAGGCAGGGGACCCACCAGCCTGCTTGCAAGGGAACCTCTGTTCCTCTGGGGCTCAGAGACCCTTCCCCACAGCCCAGAGACTCCGTGCGACGCCCCTCCCCGGGTTGGGGGGACCCAGGGCTGCAGGGTCAGAGCTTGTCCTCCAAGCACATGCAGCCTTCCCCTCCAAGCTGGGAGAGGCTGAAACGGGCTGAGCCGAAGGCCGAACGCTTATTTCTCATCCACTTCTACCCGGGAGGTCAGGAGTGGGTGGCAAACTTGAGGAAAATGAGAGAGAAAGTGAGTTCTCTTTTGACAGGACAGAGAAGAAAGATGTGCGCAAGGGGAGATTTATTTCCTCAAGTAAACATAACCCAGAGTATTTTTCTTATAGGCCATATTCATTTACCAGTGCTGAGAAAATCATTTCCTATCATTGTCCCCACACCATAAGTCACATTCCGGACGTCTTTATCAAGACCAGATAAGAATCAGGAAAAATGAGCCGGAGAGAGCCCAGATCCTTTGCTGCCAGAGTCTGGGAAGTCATAATCTTAATATGAATGGCTTAAGTAGCCCAGCTAACGAGCTCATTCTTAATTCCCTACCACAATGGCAGCTCTGGCTGCTCTTCATCAAGCCCAGAGCGGGACTCTCCGCAAGACGGTGAAGGATCCCAGTCCATTATTTTATCAGTCCACTGATTTATTGATTACTCTTCAAGGCATATTACTCTTAAAGTTTCTATGTTTTCTCTAGGGAGGAGGGCGGGGGACCTTCCACTGGTGCACCTGATCAGGACTTCCAAGTCTCTTCTCTTCTTTAGGCCGATGATGAGTTCGCCAGCAATCTGTGGGAACACCAGGTCCCACCTGTCCCTGAAACCTCCAGACGAAGGATACTGTTCTTGATCAAAAAACATTTCTGGCCAGGCATGGTGGCACGGGCTGTAATCCCAGCAACTCAGGAGGCAGGAGGCAGGAGGGTGGCAAGTTCAAGGCCAGCCTCAGCAACTTAGCAAGGCCCTAAGCAACTTAGCAAGAACCTATCTCCAAATGTTTTTTAAAAAGGACTGGGGATGTGTCTCGGTGGTTACCTGCCCCTGGGTTCAATCCCTGGCATCAATATATACATAGGGAGGAGGCAGCAACACTGGCGAGAGCCCTCAGCTGCTGCTAGAAGCTTGGTTCCACACTCGCCTGCTCCGCTGTCTTCAATGGGCTTGGAGATGGGGCCTGACGGATTTTCCAAGCTTCTAAAGATCAAGGCAAGAACCTGGTGAAGGCAGTGTTTGCTATTAGTTCACAGAGAGCTCAAACATGAAATCCATCGCTTACGTGTCAGCGAATTCCCGCCTGGACCTTCCCTCTCGGTTCCGGCTGGAGGCCTGGAGGACCGCTCAGAGGCTGGCTTCCACCCTCACCTGAGAAGGGGTCCGAGGTCCCTGGGCACTCCTGGGGGCCTCTCCCCTGTGTCTGGGTGTCACGTGTGCTTGGTGGGGACTTGTCCTCTGCTTCACACCTAGGGCCACAAGCTCTGCCTGGGGAACTATGCCTATCGCAAGCAGCTCGCAAGCAGTGCAGCAGGAAGAACAGCTTTCCTTCCTGCTCGGTCCCATTAGCCCATCTTTGCTGTGTGAATCTGGGCAGCCCCCTGGCAGGACAAGAGCGGGGCTCCCTTTGCCTCAGTCAGTCCAGCCCTGGTCACGCCCTCAGACTGGCCTGACCCAGCACTCAGAGGCCCCCCTTCCGCTTCCCCACCCTTCTCTGCACCCCACCTGCCCCGCCCACATCAGGCGTATTTACTGCCAAAATTCACCCCTTGGAGGCCCACAGCATCGACCAGACTGTGTGGTCCACTCCTGGAGCCACCTGGAGCCAGGTCTGGACATCTGCATACTGCGGCCCAGGTCTGCACTTTAACACTCCTGAGAGACCCTGCCACACTGCAGGGAGGAGCCCCTCCCCTGAGCCGCCCGAGACCACCAGCTCCGGGCACTGGCTGACTCGGCGTGGTGGGCACCTGCCTAGGGACTCCTGAGGCTCCTGTGGCAGAGGCTGGCCGCCTTGGTTCTTCCCTCTCTCTCCAAGCTCCGAACACTGTGCACAGTGACGGTCATCTCCCCAGGACCAGATCCAGATTTTACAGGAACTAGTGCTTATTTTGGGGGGTCTCCCCAAATTTTCAAAAAGATGAATACCAAATTACAGATAGAGCCTCAGGTTTGGAGGCCCACATGCAACTTTCCTAGGTCCCAGGTGACCAGAAGCCTGCTGCTCCCAGGTGGGTTTGGATTCCCAGCACCCATGGCGACGCCTGGGACTGACTTGCTGATTCTGATACGTTTAGGGCATCAGAGCCAGAGCTGCCTCCCCCGGCTCTGGGTGGCTCCTCGACCCCAGCATGCACTGGGAACTGTTTCTCCCAAGTCACAAGCACAGGAAGGCTCCAGAGATAAGGTCATCCATTCTCCCAGAGGGTGCACCCAGCTGGGCGAGAGGCCCCGGCTTGATATATGGAATGCGTTTTGCCAGCACCGTGACAGTCATTAGAAATGGGCCCTGGGTGTCATTACCCCAGAGTCCTCCTGGTGAAAGATGTGTCCTCTGAGGAGCAGAAAGCATTAGCGCGCCCCGAACCGAATTGGTCAGCTGAAAATACTGGAGTGCTTTATCCTTGGAAGGAAATAAAGCCATTTATTAGAGGACAGAAGTTCAGGATAATAGTTAAAGCAATCTGACATTTCCATAAATTAATGAAATGTGTATGGTGGGCATGATTCAGGGTGTGAAAGCATAGGCCTCTCCTCCCCAGAGTTCAGAGGAGACTTGGGGGCAGCTGGAAGTCCGGAGCCTGGGGTCGGTGACACTGGACCCACGCCATGGGGCTGGCTGTGGGCTCGCCTGCAGGAACCTACACACAGCACGTGCTCATGGTTTGGGGACTTGGCTTAGCTCCGGCCCGTTTTCAGTGTCCTTCTGCTGCCCATGGCTCACAGTCCCACCCCCTGTGCAAACATGTGGAGTCTAACTGTGCTCCCGCAACCTCCTCTCCCTTCTAAGCTGTGAGCTCTGGGGAGCGGACCTCTCGGGGGCAATTCTGCAGCTCCCAGCCGTGCACACGGGGCCGGGAGTGGCAGCTGAGCACCTCTCGCTCGCTTGGGTCTCCGGATGGTCCCTCTCCTGCAGGTCCTGGGTGAGCCCTGCACCCCTGGGTCTGTTTCCTTCCTTCCTCCGCAAGGAGCGAGCGTGCTGGCCGGCACCCTGCAGGGACGCGTGCGTAGCACCTCTGAAGCTCTGGTGCCGCACCCGCCCGCCCCGGGCACTCCACATCTGCCTTTATCGTCCTGCCGACGGTCAGCTCATAAAGACGTGAGTCCGATTGGCCCACCAGTTCCAGGCACGGCTCCTCTCCTCGTCTGTCTGGCTCACCAGCAGCACTTCCGTGCCGGCCAGGTTTCAGTTGGGGCCATGGCGCACCTTACATCCTTGTCTTGGCGAACGGAATCCACAGCACCAGGAACCCACAGCTCTGGGGAGAGGCGGGGACCACAACCAAAAGCCAAGGATACACCGGCCCCCATAGGGGCGAGGGATGACGGTGGGTGACGTCTTCAACCAGCCCCAAGGTCTTCGCACCCTGTCCTGCGCCTGGTGTGATTAGGCTAGGACGGCCAACGCGGCTCAGCACAGGGCTCGAGGACTGAGGCCGAGAGAAGAAAGCTGCTCCCCTGGCTCCCCTGGGCACCAGCACCCCTGGGTGCAGAATGAGCCAGGGCTGGCGTTGACAGGCGGGTAGCATCATGCCCACCAGGGCTGCCTGGCAGCAGGGCCCTAGCATCTGCCCCTCATCCCCAGGCCGCCGGGTGCTCTCTGCTGGCCCTGTCCTGG
Source organism: Sciurus carolinensis (assembly GCF_902686445.1). Taxonomy (NCBI): domain Eukaryota; kingdom Metazoa; phylum Chordata; class Mammalia; order Rodentia; family Sciuridae; genus Sciurus; species Sciurus carolinensis. The sequence continues at coordinate 205,957,472 of NC_062213.1, read as the reverse complement.
TGGATTTGCCTGGGATGCGGGGTTCTGCTCTGCCCCACAGCCCCGGGCCTTCTCCTGCCATGAGCGAGGGGCCAGGACAGGAACTCAAGCTTCATGTGCCCGAAGCCCGGGGTCCTGTGAGATCCTAAGGGGGGCCTCCCACCGTAATCCCCATCGCCCGGCCACCCGTGCTGGTGAGCAGAAGGACCCCACTTGACTCGAGGGGGACCGGGCATCATGGCCAACCCCAGTTCCAGTTTAAAGATGAACGTGACTTCTGACACCCAGAACGAGGGGCAAAGTCTGAGACTCACGTTTTCTCCATCATCCCTAAAGGGTCCCCAGGACCCTGTGTGGTTGTCCCCACACCGGGTGCCTACCTGGGGTGCTAAGATACTTTGGGGACATGCAGAGACCCAAAAGGCACAGCATCTTGCTGTAGGAAGCTGTCGCCTCCTCCCTCCACCCTCTCCACTCCGTCACAGAGCTGGTTCCTCTGAATGTCCTTCCCATTCCGCTCGCCTCCCGGCTGAGCAGAGAGTGGTCCGTGGGCAGAGCCACCAGCAGGCTGCGAACACCAGAACTTGATAACGTTTGTCGTTCCATTTTGTGGTTATTGTTATAGTCCATTTTGCCTAATGCTGTTTAAGATTGAAATTTTTTTCCCCCAAAGGAGTTTGTGAATTAGACAAAGAGACTTGATTTAAATAAAACATAAATTACCTGGCAGCCCTGGTGATTGGGAGAGACTGACACCTTGAAAGTCACAGTCCTGGGTGAGGGCCCGTGACACCTGGTGGGGTACCATCCGGAGTAGTCCACGGGAGTGCCAGGTGGATGGCAAGGGCAGTGGACGAGGGTGCCCGAGGACCCCTGTCCCACCCTCCCCACCTCTGCCCACCAGGCGTCTGCATGCATTTGCTCAGAAGAGCGGCTACTGCTGAGCCTGACTGAGGGCGGCTGCCTGAGTCCTCCAGGCAGGACGAGCTACTTCTGGGCCCTGGGCAAAGGCATGGGCATCAGTTGTGGCGGTTGGACCCAAACGTCCCTCTGGGAGAAGGGGGCTCGGCCTTGACGCTGCCAGGAATTCCAGGAAAGAGCCTCCGGGGAGCTGCTTCAACCCGTGTCCTCCAAGGGCACCAAGGGCAGCGGGGAGCAAGGCGAGCATACTCTGGAGTCTCAGTGCCTCAGTTCTGCCCTCGCTGCTGACGTGACCTTGAACTTGGGTGGTCACCTTTGACTCCCAGGTCTGAACATGGATGGAAGCCACTCCACAAGCAGTGTTGCTGCAGGAGAAACACAGGCCGGCGAAGAGCACCCTGCCGAGGGCCGGGGCACCCTGGTCATTTCAGGAGGCTCCTCTCTCCCCTGCCGTCCTCAAGGGTGCCCAGAGCTGGACAACCACAAGGCGGGACCCCGGCCCCCCGGTCCACCTGCACCCCTGCAACAGGAGCTGAGCCAGCCACAGGCCTGGTGCTCAGTGCCACGTCTGCGGTGGGGTCCTCTTCACCGCGTGCTCAGCGGCATCGGAGCTTCAGATGTGTCGCCATCACCTGCCATTTAGGGCTGAGTCAGCCATTAGCAGCTTCTCTGTTTCTATAAATATTTAAACCACCAATACTTGATAATCACCTCGGTATAAAATTAGGAGAGATCAGAGGATGTTGATTCACCCTGGTTATTAAGGAGGCAGCTTGATCTCTCCAGCGGAAGTACTTCCTGCCACGAGAGATGAAATGTGAGTAAGCAGACAGGAGTTTTCATGTTGCTTTGTCTTAAACCAAGTAAATCATCCCACCACCCGTGGTCGCACACCAGCCCTGTCCTCCTCCACAGCGGAACTTCCTGCCACTTCATCAGCAGCTCTGAGCAGTTTCCGGTGTCCCCTGGGCTCCTTCCACTCACTCAACATCCCAGCATCCTCCAGGTGCCCTTGAGGAGGCAGGAATGCCAGGTGACCCTGATGACCAGTCATGAGCTTGGGTTAGCAGATTGAGCTTTCTTGAAGATGGCAGACTTCTTAGGCTTGGTTTGTCTGAAATCATACTGACTTCTTTCCAGGTCAGGGTGTGGTTTCTGATAAGCAAATATATAGGGGATGATTCTTCATTGCAAAAATCCAGCATGGACCCCAGAATCAGCACAGTGAACCTTCCTCATCTGGACTTGTCCTCCAGTCCCTCACCCATTACAGACATCACTAATCAATCATAGCACTGCTTCCCAAGGATGGAGGATTAGGCTTCCACCTTTCCAGCACCCAGGTGCAGGCAGTTACTCAGGTAGCAGGGTGCCCAGTGAGACCTCTTTTTCTCCCTGGATTTTAGCTGTTTCACTAATTAGAAGAGGATTTTTTTTCCTTATAAAGGAGAAATTATACCCACAATCAGGGAATTCTCGTGAATCTGCAGTCAACTTTTACAGGAACCCATCCCCAGGGAATCTGGCTGGTGGGTGGGCCAACACCCAACTGGACCTCCTTACTCATGAGAGAGTTTCCCAATGAAGATGGTGACATGCTCAAGGATCCACAGAAGAAGGGCCTCTTCACCGAGGGTCTGCGTACGTCAGGCTTTTAACCTGTGTCCACACGCCACTCCTCGCTGGTGAGGCAACTCTGGCCATCTTAGAGAAGATGCTGGGCAGGAAGCGGGTGGGTAGGCCAGTGGCCTGGGCTCTGGTCTCATGATATAGCCACTGCAGCCTCTCCTCTGGCTGCGTGAAGAGGGAAGAGCTTTGCGGCATCTGCAGCTATTGAAAGAGCTTCGTTTTTAATCACATTTCCTGAAATCAGGATTTGTGCACATGGTCTGGTCCTTCTGTTCTGAAGCACCAGCCGTGGAGGTGGGGAGGTACGCGCTGCTCGCTGCCTGCAGCCTGGGCCTTTTATTGGGCAGCTCAGGCCGTGGAGGCCTCATGGGGCATCTGCGATGCGCTCAGTGGGCAGCACCTGAGACCCGGACTCAGGCTGGGCTCCAAGAGGAACGGAGCACCCAGGCCAGCCAACTGTCCCAGAGGCTCCTGAAGTGCCAGCTGTCTGACGACCTTCACCGACCTTCACTGACCTTCATCCTGTCGTCTTCCTCCTCAAATGCTGCCCGAACAAACAGCACGGACTGGGCAGCTCAGACAGCGGACACTTAGCTCTCGCAGTCCTGGTGGCTGGGAGTCCAAGATGGAGGTGCTGGACGGCTTGGATCTTGGTGAGGGTTTTCTCCTGGGCTTCCGGACAGCCGCCCTCATGCTGCACCCTCACCTGGTGCAGGGAGAGAGCCAGTCCTTTCCTCTTTACAAACACACTAATCCCGTCATGCTCAGCTCATGAGCTTATCAAAACCTAAGTATTTCCCAAAGGCCCTTTTCTAACACCATTATACTGGGGACCAGGGCCTTGGCATATGAAGAGGGGACACAGACGGTCAGCTCGAAGCCCTGCCTCCAGAGACCACTGGCTTGGAGTCCCTCTGGATTGGAGCAGCACATCAGAAATCCTGACTTTGTTGGTCGGGTGTGGCCTGGGAGTCGGGAGCTTTAAACACGCTCCACGCAGCTCTGACCTGCAGCCAGGGTGGTCAGACCCAGAAGACTGCCCCTCCCTGTACCTGCATCACCTGCGCCGGGTCCTCTCAGGGGAGCACCTGGCTGGGGAACAATCAGGGGGACTGAAACCTCAGAGGCCTCCTCTGCACCGGGCGCCATGCAGAGTCTGACACGTTCATGACGCTGATCCCTGCCGCTTGTGTGGGTGTCTCTACAAGCCAGGGCTCGCTGAGGCAGGTTCTTCATGAGGAGGCCAGGAGGCTAGGCGCCTAGTGACAGGGACTCGGGCTGACCTCCCGCTGCACAATGGGGCTTCTCCCACAGCTGCATTCCAAGAGTTGCCGATGTTCCCCTTGGCTCCAAAGAGAGGAAGAGATGGTCTCCCAGAGTCCGCACGGGGCACCAGGAGGGTGACGCAGGTTCTGGTGACCTTTCTACCTGGCTTGTAGAGACACCCACACAAGTGGCGGGGGCTGTGCTGAGATGCCCACACGGTCCCCAGGCCCTTTCCTGGCGCTCCTTGGAGGGGCCTGTGCTGCGGGCCAGGTGCAATTGGACGGCTGAGTTCCTTATCGCAGGTCCTCAGAGGAGCAAATGGCGAGCCTGTGGTTCCACTAGCTTAGGCAGTGGCCACTGTCACCCGCAGACCTGGGGAGCCCCTCAACCTGTGAGTGAAAGCCACCCCACAGGCATGACCCTGTCTCGGCTGAGTGACTGGCGGCTGGCTGCGCCCCGGGACCGCCAGCCTCTAGCTGGGCACCAGGGCTGCCTCCCGGTGAAGCGCGAAGCCCAGGTTCCAGCAACAGAATTGCCAAGTGAATAGTTTCCGGTTCATTTCTCTGCATTACCCGGGTCTGTGGATAAACAGAAAAGCAATAACGGCTCTTGGTGGTGCTTAATTGGCATTAGCTGTGTTTTAATTAGTCAAAGAAAGAGGAGGGAGGTGGGAGGAAGCTGCCACCTCCTGCCCAAGCCCCTGCGTGCCTTCCAGGGGAGGGGACAGCCCTGGGCTCTCTTTATTGAGCCGCCCATTTGGATAATTCGTTCATAATCAGCATCTTTTCTCAGATCTAGTCGGGGCCCCCAGGTTAACATCTTTGGTGTAGGAAAAGAATTTGTTAGTTAAATGAATGCTGAGGCTCTGTTGCTTAGCACCATCCAACAGTCTGAGAAGAGATTCAGATGTAAAAGCAGGTTTGGTCTTAGATCGAGAGATGGGCAAAGAACATGGAGGAACACTCATGACTTTCAAGGGGGCACAGAGCAGCTCAAATCCCAAACCCACCTCCAGGCAGTTGTGAATCTTGGACAAATGACCCTTGTATCTTGGTAAATTTTCTGTTGCTGTAACAAAATGCCTGAGAACGAGACCTGATAAAGAATAAAGTTTTATTTAGCTCAGAATTCCAGTCCCAGAAGTGCAATAGCATGAATCCGGCACCTGCCTGGCATCTGGAAGGGCATCCTTCCTGCATGATAACATGGCAGAGGGGCAAGCACAGAGTGAACTCCCTTTGCAGCAAAGCTACTCCCCCAATAACCCGCTGACCCACTCACAGATTGACCCACTCGCAGGGCAGAGTTCACACACCCAGCCACCTGCAGAAGGTGCCAACCCCGGCCATCATGAGCACAGGACTTTGAGGATCACGAGTCCTCCGTGTGCTGTGCGGGAGACACATTTGAACCACAGCACCTTGCCTGAGAGGCTCCGGAGTGGGGCCATGACCAGACTGTTGGGCAGGCACAGTCACGGAGCCAGGAGGGAACAAGTGCCCTGAGGAAGCTGTGTGGGCCAGGGACCACCGAGGAGGCCCTGGGGGACAGCTGGACGGGGCCTGGGGAACTGTGGACCTTTTCCAGCCCAGGGAACGTGTGGGAAGAAGCAGGTTAACTCAAGGAGCCCATTTAGAAATTCATTTTCTCGCGTTATCAAGAAAGGGCGGGTCTGTTTCTGTCCCATGAACTAGAGGCAGGGGCTGAGGAAGTGGAGAAGGGCTGGGCCCCTCAGGTCTTTCCCCTGGCCACTTATTTGGTGTGAACACCCATTGAAACACAGGCAAACCCCATCCAACTGGCAGCCCCATCCATCACCTGGGGAACAGGAGCTGCGTCTGCTGAGCTCAGCGTTTCTTAAGCTCCTCCTCTGGGCTGGCCGGTGCTGGATGTGGCCCAGCACAGGGGCACAGGGCAGAAGGTGGAGCAGTGGACCACGAACCTAGCACTCCTCTCCCTGAGACCCTGCATCTGACCCCAGCTGCGCGCCCCTCCAGCCTGGCGCGGACGGGCCTGCGGCTTCCGCTCAGCCCCCTCTGCTCAGGCCACAGCAGAAGTGCTGGCTTTCATTTCAGTTCTTCTGAAGTCCATCAGGCCACAGGATCCTCCTGGCCCTGCAGCACACCGAGCACAACTCCTGAGCCCGCACCGTGGCTTCCGGGGCACCTCCCGCCCACTTCCTGCCACTCAGGACCCATGAACCAGTGGGTTGGCAGTGGGACAAACACCCCTCACCCCAGAAGTGCAGGTGGAGTGGTTTCCCAGAAGCGTCAGGGGAGGGAAGCACATCTGAGTGCGCGTGGCGCAGAGCTGGGTGTCCATGGCGGCGGTGGGGTCCTGGTAGGGTTTAGAGGTGGGTAAAGGGCTTAAAAGGGGAAGCAGGGAAGGACACACCAGACCCAGGGAACAGCAGGGCCAGAGAGCAGAGGTAGGAGGGGGCGCCCTGAGCAAGTTCTGAGCGAAGAGGACCAGGCCTCACCCTGAGGAGTGAACTGAGGGCCGAGGGCTGGACAGCAGCCACCGAGACACGGGTTCTAATCCCCAGGGCGCACAGCGTTGCCTCGTGTGGGGGAGGGTCCTGGCAGACAGGGCGTGTGTGCCGAGGAAGGATCCTGAGGTGGAAGGCTGCATGGACAATCCGGGTGGCCACAGGAGCGGACGCAGACGAGGTCTGGCCCACACGGAGCAGAGGGAGGGTGGAGGGAAGGCGGAGGCGGACACGGCAGTGCGGACGCAGCCAGGGCTGGCCAGGAGATGCCAGCACAGGAGGACTCAGGAAGCGTCCTCCCTGGGGTCTCTGGGGGAGCGTGGCCGACTGACATCTCCATTTTGGAATTCTGCCCTCCAGAACTGTGGGAGAAGGAACTTCTGTTTTTCTTAAGTGGCAGTGTTTTTGGTAATTTGCGACAGCAGCCCCAGGACACTCCCACAGGGGCCGGGAAGTGGCAGGTCTGCCGCGGGAGGATTTGAGCCGCTTGAAGACGCCCTGGGAGCCGGCAGTGCGGCTTCCGGAAGCAGGGAGCCTAAGGCAGGGGGACTTTGGCCCTGTGTCAGACCATGTTCAGCAGGAGCGTAGACAGAAGGAGGATTCGGCCAGCAGAGGCAGGAGGACCAGGTGCCCCCAGGGCTGAGGTGGGAAGACCCCGGGCCAGGCCACAAGGATGACTGACCGGGACCAGGGAGTCAGGGAGGAGCCTCTGAGGCAGAGGGGCAGGGGGAAGGGACATGAGCTGGCAGCAGACGAGGCACTGCATGGCAGCGCAGTCTCAGGCTCAGGGCCCGTCTGCGTGAGGCCGGCCGCAGGGCTCCTCGGCACCCGCCCAGCAGCCCTGGGGGAGAAGCCCAGCCCCGGGCACATGCTCCGCCTTCTCCCTCCAGACACCCAGAGTGGCTGTGCCGCTGTGTGTCACGGCCCCTTCCACGGCAGGTGGCCCTGAGTTGGGCAACTGAGAATCACCTCTGCTGGGAAGGCAGGCTTCAGCCCGGGTTCCTGTTAAACTCAGACTTCCAGATCTTCACCGTGTAGGGAGCCAAGGCAGGATTTCCGAAACCACGTGCAGACATTTGTTATTTCTCTCTCGATTCCATGTAGCAAGGGTTAGTTCGTTCATTCATTCATCATCCATTCACTTGCTCATTCATTCATTCAGGACACTGGCCCAAAGGGCTCTCTGAGAGCAGGGGACAGGGACAGGGCCCTCCTGCTCCAGAGCGGCACAGCCCAGCGTGGAGCTTAGAGATCCTGATTCTGTCACCAAATGGATCAGGCGGCTCTCCTCCCCATCACAGCATCCAGTCACCTGAAATGGCATTAAAAGATCTCCCCTGTGCTCAAAGCCATCGCAGGACGCTGCCTGGCCCCGTGCTGACAGAGGCCCCCAAGGCCAGGGAGCCGCCCGCGGGGCCCCTGCACCCCACTGGGCTCTCTGGCAAGAATCACCCACACGTCCTGCTTTGTTTGGAGTGTCCTGGGAATTGGCTTTGTCCCTTCTCCCTTATCCCCAGCAGACTCAGCTGGTGAGGGTTTCTTCCTAACTAAACCCATTCCTGACTGGAAGGCGGCCCAGGCGGGCGGCAAAAGCTGCCTCCCTTGTCCCCAATTAGCCATGTGACAGAAAACAGCCAGCCTGTCTCTCACTCAGCGGACACGGTGGCCACTTCTTCCCAGGTCATTGTCAGAGCCCCCAGCACGCTTGCCTGGGAAACCAGCGTCTAAGTGCTGGCTGCACCGCTGGTGTCTGGACCCCCCTCCCTCACCAGCAGCTTGGAGGCTCTTCTGTCACCTATGGTGACCTCCCTGCAGTCTGTGTCCCATCTGGAACCCAGCAGTTGCTGTGCCTTTGTCTGTGTCTGTCTCTCCAGCGAGACCGTCAGGTCTAAATGAGAGCGCTGCCCACTGATACTGCCCCGCCCAGAACAGCTCGCGGCCCTTGGAACGCACAGAATGCTATGGAAGGAATCCAGAAATGCCTGATCTAAGGACTGTGGCCACGCATTCAAAATGGTGTGCGCCCTAATGTCTGTGAAACATTTGAAAAATCAGATTCTGAGTCACAATCGCAAGACAAAAAGCAGAACTGGCTTTGCAGATGGCACCTTCCACAGCCTGGTAACCCACCAGAGGTGGAGGAGCTACTCAAATTTAGGTCACACAGACAGGAAACACAGCCCGGGACCAATGGTGGAAAGCCGATGGTTGGCAAGAAAGGGTTACTCTGTGCACATTGAGACTAACCAATGTGCCCATTTGGCCGTCCACGAATTCCACACTGCGGACCAGGAACCAGGAACCTTTCCATGACTCGGGGAGGAACCCACGAGTGATCCTCTCCCATGGATTTCAAAATGCTGAGCCGGAAGTGCTGCTTTTGTAATGGCCCCTAGATAGAGAAGGGGTCCGAGAGAACACTCGCTGTCCTCCGACTGCCTTTCTGAGGAGTAATAAAATGTTTGATTTTCTTCTAATAGATTTGTCACTTTACTTCAAGTATCCACTACTATTGACCCACGGAACCTCAATTTCAAAGCCATTAAAATCTAATTTTCCACACTGTGCCCCCAAGAGATTGACTAACTTTCAAAGAATAATTCATTTTCTTTCAGAAAAAAGTGCGTATCTCTATATTTTCTCTTTTATTCTCTAAAATGAGTCAAAGAGCATTGCTGCCAGCACCGGGTATTCCTCTGCCCAGCATCTCTCTTGCAGCAGGACATAGTGCTTCTCGGACAAAGCAAGCTTGGGCCACTGTGGAGCCCAGGTTGGGTTTTCGTGGGGAACTGCCACTTGCCCAGGTATCATAAAGGGCCCACTGTCATGTTTCCCCATCAAGAAAGCAGGACAGGAAACTCAAGGTTATTTGCTTTAGAAAATAACAGATGTGTCAGCATCTAAGAAGAAAAATGCTTCCGAGAGAAGAGTGTCTTCTTGCAAATTCCAGGGAGTCCCAGACCTCTACAATGCTTTCTTTGTTTATTTTTTTTCACTGAAGTGTTAAAACTAAACCTCCCACCTGGAATTCTGAGACTGGAACACCTAACAAGAGGCAGCCAGGCGGGTGACCATGAACCCGTGTTGAGAGGCTCAGGTGAGGGGTGGGAATCACATGGCGCTATCATCCAGGGTCTGTTGAACTTGCTCCTTCAGAAACACACAGTGCAGAGTCCCGGAACTGCAGAAGGACATCAGTGGACAATCAGGGCAACTCAAGGTCTGGATTTGAGTGAGCAGTGTGTGGCCCCGGGGTTCATTTCCTGGCTCAGGTCCTTATGCTGTGGTTACGTAACATGTCAACATGAGGAGTGGCAGTTGGTGAAGGGTCTCTGAAGATGCTCTTCGCTACTATTTTTTAGTTGTAGATGGACACAATACCTTTGTTTTTATTTATGTATTTTTATGTGGTGCTGAGGATGGAACCCAGTGCCTCACACGTGCTAGGTGAGCGCTCTGCCCCTGAGCCCCAGCCCCAGCCCCTCTTTGCTATTTGTGCAGCTTTTCTGTAAGTCTAAAATTATTTGAAAAGAGACATTTACAAGGAATGTATGTCCCACATGTTCAGAGGGTGGTGGCAGAAGTTGGAGAATGTGCCATAGGTCAGCGGGGGATGCGGGCCTCGTCCTACGGCTCCCTGCCTCAGATGTCCTGAAGTCAGCAGGCCACAATGATACCACCAGAGTGACAGCTGCCGTGGCTTCTTCCATCACCTGGCTGCCTGTGCACCCTGACTCCTGAGAAGCCTCTGCCCCCACCTCAAGGAGTCGGCAAAGATGCCCTGGAACCTGGGCTGGGTCCAGACAGCGCTGGTTGTACACTGGTTGGACCATGTAGCTGCCCGTCATTCTCGCTGTCTCCTGCAGCCGAGCTGCCTCCAACAGCATGCCATCATGATTTCCAGGAGCCTCATTCAAAAGGGTGAGTCTACCCTTAGATGGAGCATGTGCGGGTGCTCGACTTGGGCCTGCTGCTGTCAACTAGGTCGGGAGTTCCACGTGATCAGAGAGAAGTTGGGGGGACCAAACCACACTCAGAATCTCTGTCCCTTGGGGAAGGGGCAGTCACAGCCAGAGGCTGAAACCTGCTGGAATATCATCCGTTATTCTCAAAGGGCACATTTCCCCAAATCTTGGTATATCTGGGTGGGTTCAAAATGGGACAAATACATCCAAAGAGTCACAAAAACCCTGGGAGTCCCCCAGAGACATAGAGACATAGAGACATAGAGACATAGAGACCTGATCCTTCATTCTGCATAAAATCACATAGGACAGTTCTCCTTGAGCTCTGCAGCTCGGGCTTCTGGGAGTGCCCCTCAGGCTCTCTGGCTCCCGAGAGCAGCCACAGGAGACCCAGGAAGGGCTGCGAGTTGCTGGCAGGGAAGGAGGGGCTCCCGAGCTGGTTCCACTGAGTCCTCACATGCAGCTGGCCACGCCTCCCCGTGATGTCCCCACACATCAACATGGACAAGAACAGCACTGTGACACCCAGTGACTGTGAGGGTTCGAGGCGACTGTGCCCAGCTGGGCCTCAGCAAGCCAGAGACATGGGAGATGAAGCGTGTCCTGAGTGCGGGTCGCCATTGTTCTCTGTGACCTGGAGCAACCAGCAGGACCTGGCTGACGCCAAGCCCTTGCTGCACAGCCCACTCCGCCCAGCAGTCTCACATCCCTGCACCGAGGGAGCAACAGAGGGAGGGCAGCCCGAAGGGCAAAGGAACCAAGAGCATCCGCGGCAGGGGCAGGGCTCCTCTGGGGCGGGCCTGACGGCTCCGCCAGCTCCCTCCTCCACCTCTTCCTCTGCCCACTGCAGGCACTCAGCCCCTCTCAGCGCGCCTTCAGTGTTCCTGGGAGATGCGGAGGACTCAGTGGTGTTTGAGGTATATAATCCTCTTCCTCAAAAGGATTTCAGGAGGTTTGATCTAATAAAACATCAAAACAAGACAACTTGGAACAAAGGTATGGAATGATGCTTTGAAATTGCTCAGGGATGCTTCCTGGAACCACTTAGGCGAACGCTGGATGCCCACACCTGCACACCTTGGCATGACATCGGGCAGGAGTGTGCCCTGGCTAATGGCAGCGGGGCCTCAGGGGGCTGGTGCTTCCCACGCATCACTTCTCGAGTCCCCACCAGGGGCTCGAGGGACAGCGGGCTTGTTGTTCTCATTTCACAGATGTGAGCAAGGCAGCTTAGTGGGGCCAGGACGTGGCTCAAGGTCACATCACTCTGTGGTTGCAGATCTGGGACACGTTCAGACAGCCGGCCCGCCCCAAACCCCAGCTTCTGTGCTGTCCGGTGAGCCACGAAAGCAGAAGGTCTTGCCCTAGCATCTGTCTTCTGCACACAGAAGATGTTCAATAAGTGCTCTTATTGCTCTGATGCCGTTATCAAGCTCCTGGTGACTTTGTTTTGCTCAGGTCCCCGTGGGGGCATTTGGGAGGGGCCACAGGCAGAGCCTGGGACAGGGCATCTCTTATCACAGCTGAACTCTTAGAAATGTGCATCACGCCGAGTCTGCAGGCTCACGTCTCCAACCAAGTTGGAAATTTAAATTCTCATTAAGCAGAAGAGTCTGTTCCCTACTTACCTCATCTGGGCGAGAGGGGCTGGAGAGAGCGGCTGGAGAGAGCGCAATCAGACGGAATGTGCTGAGAGTCGTCGGAGGCAGACGCCGGGGAGGCAGCTGCTGCGATGCTCCCTGTGTGCTGGTCCCCGCCTTCAGGACCATCTGCTTTCCCCACCATCTTACACACACACACACACACACACACACACACACACCGTCTTCTCTCAAAGCAAGATTTCTAATCAATATCTCCATGTGGCCAAGTTCATCTGCATGGAAGCCGAGCTAAGGAATCTAAATTTGGTCTGAAGAAATCCCCAGAGCCTGGGTAGCCTGAGCGTGTGCAGGTGCCTGTGTGCACGTGCCTGATGCTTCCTGGGCCTCCACCTGAGACACAGCCAAGAAGAGCACTTACTCGCGATTTACTGACCGTGGCCTCTCTTTCAGCTAGACACTGAGGCTTCAAGGGCCTACCAGTTACTCCCTCAAGTGCAATGCAGCCCCCAGCCACCAGCAAGCAGTGCCTCACACACACGGGGCCCACGCAGCCCCTAGGATTCCACCAGCAGCTCTGCCTTCTGCCGTCCACAGCCGAACCTCGAGTCTCGTCCTTTGGGTTCACATGTCTGCATCTTCTCCTTGGTCTCTCTTCCATGCCAAGGCTGCTGGTCACCATCTCGTGGACCAGGCCTGTCACCCACGGTCACATCATCTGGCCAGTCTGCTCCTTTTGAACACAACTCCGAAACCTCCCACGACCCAAGACTTGCACAGTGCCCTAGAGCCTCCAGGACAGGACTTGATCCCGGTCCCTTTGAAGCAGGCTCCCTTCCATCTTTCTCATAGGTATGTGAACCCTCCAGGGATGGGAACCTCCTTAAACAGAAGAGGCAGCAGGCCAGAGTGACCCTGGATCTAGAGTTAGAAAAGGTGAGTCAAGCCCAAGGTCCTCTGGGCTGACTCTCCCTCTAACACCACCTGGTCATTGACAGGAAGTCCAGGCAGCAGAGCCCAGGGGAGTTGGCCATTAGGAAAAAAGAGTTCGTCCCTATTCCTGAGTTCTGGAGTACGTTAAGGGCAATGGTTAATTATACGCAAGTGTGTCAGTCTGTGCCGCTAAAACAAACTGCATGAGATTAGGTAAAGTATTAGCGATGCTGGCGTCTGGGAAGTGCAAGGCCAAGACACAGACAGTACGGCGTTTGGAGAAGACTGCTCTCTACTTCCATGCTGGAGCCTTGTGGCTGGTCCTCCTGAGCAGGAAGGCCGTGTCCTCCTGTGGTGGACAGGACGAGAGCACGCTGTCCCCTACCTCTAGCTCTTGCACAGGGGTATCGATGCCATTCACGAAGCAGACGCCCATGACTCCACCCCTCCAAGGCCCTCCTCTTCATCCCGCTGCACTAGGGACTAGGTGCCAAAATGAGTTTTGGAGGGGACGCCATCCTTCGATGGTGTCATGGACCAGGAATCAAGTTAGAGGGCACACAGACGACACCTGAGAGGCTGCTGTCTGCCCAAATCCTTCATGCTGACCTAACTATGCTTTGTGAGCTCACTCCCAGGCCCACTTGGAACAGCAGAGGAAAAAGGCAAAGCCCCAGGAGTGACAAGCAGTAGCCCAGAGTGGCCTGCCGACCATGGTCCTCACTTCACAGATGTGGCCTGAAACCGTGACGCAGCTGACCATCAAGTGTCCAGAAAGAGGCGGCCACCACTGCACTCAGGACTCAGGTTCTTCCCACCACCTGGGCCCTGGACACAGAATCAGCTGCCATACGCCACGCCCGGCTGCCACCAAGGACCTGGGGCAGGGAGGACCAGCACTGCCAGGCCTGCGGGGAGGGTGGGTCCCTGTCTGGGTCGTGTCCTCCCGCCACCTCCTGCCAGAAGGCAAGCTCCGCACACAGCTTTCCCTCTCAGGGGGTGATTTGTATTCCAGCACAACCCCGCGGCTCCAAACGAAGACTCCGCTTAATATTTTTAGTAATGATAACACTTTGTAGGACAAGTGCTCTTAAAACCCAGAGACGGAGGGCGTGGAGTGGCATTTAAAAATGGAGACGTTGGGCGGGATTCACGGGCGCCTGGTAAATGTCAGACGTTTTATCCCCGGAGAAAGTGGCATGTTAGACACATTTTCCCCCAAACCTGATTAAAACAGAAAGTGCCTTTTGCATATTCGTTTCCGTTTTATATTATGTTAGCTAAGTGGGAAAGAAACAGAGAGAGGCTGGAGAGAGGGCGGGAGGGAGGCGGGAGCCCAGCGCTGCAGGCCACGGCTTCTGCGTGAGCGCGCATGACGTCAGGGGTCCACGCGGAGGCGGGACCGCGCTCTTGGCGCACAGGCCTGCTGCGGGTGGGCGCGTGCCAGGGAAACCTGCTTGGGCAAGCTGGGGTGGGCTGCCTGTGGTGACCAGCGAGTCACTCTCTGGAGCCATAAACGCCCTCCGGGGGACCGTGTTTATGTGGGAAGGCAAGTGTGCTGGGTGAAGGGAATCCACGCGCCCTCGGGTGGCATCTGCGTGGCCTCTGCTCCGACACAGCTGCTGAGCTCTCCTGACATGCTGTGCCCCGGCCACCCTAACGGTAAAGCGCAAGGCCCAGTGGAGCGGGGGCGGAGCCCTGGGAGGATGCAGCCATCTAGGCGCCGGGTCAGGACAGCGAGAGAGCGCTGTGCATGCATGCGTGCGACCTCAGGGAAGAAAGCCTCGCAGGCTGCTCAGATTCCCACCCTGCACCGAAAGCGCGCTGCTGCACCTGCTCCCCAGTGCAGGCTTCCCTCTGATGCGACTGCAGGCCCTGAGCGACATCAGGAGGATGAGAAGCAACAGCCGACTTCAGTCCAGGACGCGTGTGGCTGATGACACGGGTGCAAACACACATGCACACGCTCACACATATGCACACGCAGGTACTCACACCCATGCACGCCTACACATCCCATCTGCGCACGTGACCACATGCTCACATCATGACACACAAGGTGCTAGCATTCTGTCAACTTGGGCGAATGTCCTCTGGGTGCGCAGCGTCACCCCTTGAGGCAGCTGCGCTCCCCGCAGGCCCCGCATCAGCGTGCAGGCGCCGGCCCGCCTGGCAGGGGCTGGGGCAGTGCGTGGGCAGGCACCGTGCTGCAGCGCAACCATCCGGGGACCTGCGCATGACTGGGCCATTCAGAAACGCACAATGTTAGGCAAACAGCAGTTGTCAATATAATCCTTTCAGCTGCCAACACGGAGGGAGAGGGAAGAGGCGGCAGGCCGGCTGGAATTATGCAGCCGGCGAGGTCCCTGCGCTGAGTGGTAATGCGCGTTTTGTGATGTTCGCGAGGTTTCCATCATATTAATGTGCCTTCCGAGCGTCCTCCTAGGAAATTGGGCATTTTTCTGCCCTGTGATTTTTGATGTGGAAATTGCCCATTGCTCTGGTGTCACATTACGCGGGAGAATGATATGCAAGGTTACAACTCGCTATAATCCGGAGGATATAGACATGAGCAGTGCGCAGGAGGACTCTTTTGAATAGAAGAATCACAGTTCTGAGTTTATGGGGCCGACGAATACTTTCTAAACGGGCTTTTGAATTTAACTTAAAAATGAGAGTCCTCTCGCACACCCTCTGAATACACAGGGCTGATTGAGCGGCTGTCGCTGGTGTCTTTTGCTCCTGCCCGCTGACTCCCAGGCCCTTCGGAGAAGTCAGCGCTGGATTACTTTCCTCCCCTCTGGCGTTCGGCAGTTTATTCCTTCTCTTCTTGGGATAATTTGAATTTTTAAAGGCAATGGCTATTTAGAGAGTGAGACAAACGCATCTCCTGCTTTTCTTCCTGGCGTCTGGGCGAGTGCGGGTGTGTGTGCGCTTCTACGCTGGGAACCGCTTCCCTCCCTACAGGAAGCACAACAGGTGGAGAGACGGCCTGGGATGCCTCCAGGAGTTTCTTCTTCAGGTCCCTCATTATCCTAATCGCTTGTTGGAAATCGAGGAACACACGCACTTTGTGTAATTACAGAGAAAGATGCAGAAGATAGGAAAACAAAGTGGGAACTTACCGGGGTGCAGCAGTGGAATGGCCCCTGTGCTGGCCGCTGGGGGCCACCCAGCCTGGCTCGGTGGAGCACCTGTCCTCTGCTACCTACCTGCAGGATATGGGGAGGTGCAGAGTGGGAAGGAGGCTCCCCACACCCCTGGCCTGCCCTGAGAGGAAGAGGGAAGCTGAGCCCAGAACTATCATAACCCAAAGGCGGGAATGATGGCAGTGGAAAGGGACTGCACCAAGTGACTTTTCTTACTTGCATAATTTTTAAAATACAGTTGGACATCAAACAGATTTTCCAGGCAGGAGTCCATCCTATTTCCCCAAATGCACTGTTAATCTGGAGATGTTCAAAGCAGGCTTCCAAGTGGGGAGTAGGGACCGGTCTCCTCTGACTTCGTCTGGTGGCATCCAACCAGAAAACCAAGAGGGAAAGAGAATCGCTCATTCTGCAAGTCGGGCCTGGAAGTGTCTAACGTCACTTTCACCTAGACTCCAACAGCCTGAATGAGTCCCATGCCCCAACCCTGAGCTGTCCCTGCCAGAGCATGCTGCATGGGGACATCATGGTGGCATTGGAGGCCTGTCACGGAACAACCATGTGCCACTGTCACAGGGGTACTGGGAGCTTCTAGTTTCATGTTCCCCAGCAGAAAGTGGGACTCACCGTATGTCTGCTCCAGAGTGGAGTTGGCAGAGCCCTACCAGAAGCAGGGGTGTAGCAGGGGTGGGGCAGTCCCACTGGCAATGACGTGGCAGCCATGGAGGTGCTGCCTACCTGCTTGGCACAGACTGACGACCCTGCGCTCCAGGGCACTCTGCCCCTGGCCCTCCATGTGGGGCCACAGTACTGGACAGGACGCTATCCTTGGAGAGCCTCAGGAGACACAGCAGATGACAGCCTCCTCCTCCTCCCCGCTGTCCCCACGCTGTCAACAGAGGGCTCTGTTTGTCATGCTTTAGTGTCTTAGGGTGTTTTGACATCTTAAAAATCTTGCTGGCAGGGGAGGGATTGGCCGGCCTCGCCCGTTCTCAGAGATGGCGGAGAGCTCTGTCGCGAGCCAGACTTCTACATGCAAAGCAATAAACCGACTTGGGGTCGCTGCCCCTGCCCGCATCGTCCCAGGCAGCAGGAGACCCTTCCACTCCCCAAAGCCCTCAGGAATGCTTCAACCCTGCCCAGCCCGAGCCGCGGGCTGCACGTGCCTGGCAAGACAGTCGCTCTGGACTCAGCTCCCATCACTCTTGACCAATGCCACGGCTTGGTCAAGACACAGCTTGCGCCCGGGGAGTGGCCCGTGTGGCACCCCTCAGGGAACCTGAGTAATAACCCTCTGGAAAGGGCGTTAGGGCCTTTGTGCAGTCACCCTGTCACTTCCATAAATAAAAGTCCCAAGGGGCACTCAGTCCTTCCCACAGTTCTACATCCACCCCAGTGCAGGGAGGGGGACGCTGAGCACACCTGCTCTGTCCCTCCCTGTCACGGCTGGAAGACGGTCACACACACTCTATTTGCCGTCACCTTGTGATCCAGCCACTCAGTCCCATGTTTGTACCCACCAAGATCACACATTGTGTCGAGGCTTGGTGGGCACGATGTTCCGTCTGGCCCCAGCGAGCTATGGTCAGAGAGTTAGCGGTGGCCGGGCCATTCCTCCTGCACATCTGCAGAGCTCCTGGAACTTCTCTCGGCAGCTCTGCAGCTTCTCACGTGGTCCTAAGGACCCCCCTGTGGGCAGGCAGAGCAAGCACTGTAATTTCTGCCTGACTTACGAGGAAGTAAGACCAGAGTGTGAATTGGCTTGCCCAAGGACACACAGCTGGTCCACAATCGTGCCAGGATCCACATCTGCAGCTCCTCCAGCTGCCTGATACTTCCGCCCTTTATCTTGAGTATGGGGTTTTTAAAATCTTTTTCAAATTTAAATATACACATCCAGGAAAGAACGGTGATAAGAGCTGAAAAATACAGGCAATCATCATTTGTCTCACTGGGAAACCAGCTTTTCCTGCACTGGTGTTCTGCACTAGGACTTGGAGGGGGGCGCGTGGGGTTACAGACACAGCAGAAGCAGGGCCGGCACCCGTGGGCCTTAGCACTTCGTGGGCAAAGGGGCCACAGCTAGTGACCCGTAGGCATGATCAGAGGTGGGACTGGCGCTGTGCTGAGAAGAGCAGAGTGCTGTGCTGTCCCGAGAAGGGCAGAGGCTTCCCCTGAGCTGCATGCCAAGGGAGACTGACTCCCAGGGGACGTGGGGTATGACATCCCAGAGGAGAGAGGTGGCACCGTGCAGGTAGAGGCTGAGAGGGGTTGTGTCCTCCCAGGAGAGGGGTCAGCCAGCGGGAGGCCAGAGGGGATGCTTCCAGTGGGGAGGACAGGGTCCTGCTGTCCCCACAGCAGGAGAGGTGGTCCTGGGCACCCAGAGGACAGCCTCACCCTGCAGCCTGCTGAGAGGGGTCAGGGCCACGGCACTAGGAATTCCGTCTTGTTCCGGAGCCTGGGATGTCTGGGAGCATTTCAAGCAAATAGGATGACCTGATCCATTTTCAGAAAGCACTTGCTGGTTGCTGGGAGGGTTTGGGAGCGAAGGCAAGAGTGGGGACAGGGACCCCAGGTAGAAGGCCAAGGCCAGCAACCAGGCCAGGTGATCGTGGTTTGGGTCAAACAACCTGGGCACCTGGAGGGACTATTTGGAACTCTGACTCTGCGCCATCTTTTCCCAGGGGCACTTTCAGACAAAAGGCACAGCATGATCGGCACACAGGACTCCACAGCTCCAGCTGTGTGGGCACATCTGCAGGGACCCTCAACAGCTCACTCCCTCTGCGGTAATAGATAGCTCTGGAAAGAAACCAGCGTTCCAGATGGAGATGGCCAGTTTAATTTGCAGCTTCTAAATCTGCACAGATACAGTGTTCTGTCATTAAAGATTCATTTAGACTTATCTTAATAGGAAACATTATAACTCAGCCAGACCCATAAATGACAAATTGCCCTCCCTCAAGAGAAATCTTTAGGCAAGAGACACGACTTTCCATCACTCGATCCTGTAGTTAATTTCCACAGAACTGATGGTGCTTCGCAGCGTTCAGAATGATGGACACTCTCCTGCTGTCCTGTCCAGGCGCGGCAAGGGAGGGACCTCTGGAACACTGCTACCAGGTTGAAGAACTGACCAGATGGCACACCGTGGAGCCAGGCCACTCCTCGATCGTAGGAATGATAGCAATGATTTCCCAGGTGTGAAGCCGCAGACATGCCAAAGGACATCCCAGTCCTGGACATGAGCCGGGCTTCCAGGGTCTCAGTGTCCTGGACCTTAGTATTCTCAGTTCCACCAAGTGGAGACAGAATCATTTAGGGTAAAATATGCAGGACCTGCGGTCACACAGGCTGGACTTTAATCTCTAGCCCACCACTTACCCAAGCTTTAGAACAAAGAGGTGGTCAGGGACCATGTACTTGGAGGCCACTCTGTGTCTGAATGCCAACTTGGCAGCCCCTGGGAAAATGACAAAACTTTTTAAACCCTGCTTTCATTCTCTAAGAAAAAAATTAAGCGATTCATCCTACCTCATTGGCTTGTTCTTAGATTTAAATGAAATAATGCATATAAAACGTCCAGTACGGTGACCAGAGTCCAGTACCATAGCAGCACTGATGGGCACTTACAGCTGCTGGCCGGGCTGGGGGCCATAAATCCCTGTGAGACCGTTCTTAGTCTACCTCAGGCTAAATTCAATGAAAATGTGTGCAAAAACGCCCAGCTCAGCACCTGGCGTGTGGTCAGGTCCCTGTCAGCCCTCCCTCTATCTGACCTGTGACCAGATCACCCCACAACCGGGAAACCTTTGCAGCCACGTGGAAAAGGAGCCTGCTTTGTTCATCAGCTACATGTTTCCCAGGATTCCAAGCCTCAGACCCTGGGGCGTCACGAGTGCCTCATCTTCAGGGGCAGCACTGGGATTCAGCCCCACGGTGGAGAAAGGAAGCTGACCCCCAGACGGCCCGGACGTCTGTCATCACCAGCCCCTGCCATGGGTTCAGGACACTCTCGCCCCCCTACGGGGAGAACGTGATCTAGGAACACAGTCTGAACCCCATCCGTCTCAGGCCCCTGCGTGGGTGTGGACAGGGTCGAAATTGTTCTCTTGGCCAGGTGCAGAGGTCAGGGGTGTAAGGTCAAAGGCCACAGAAGTGGCTGAGAAGTTTACATGCCATCTTGTAAGTGAGGACACAAGGGAGACACAGGTAAGGGCACACGATCGTTTCCGTTGCTCTTAACAATGTGACACAAACCCAGAGGCTTCAAACTGCGCCATTCATGAGCGCACGGGGCTGGGCCGGAGTTGGGCACCGAGCTGCACCCGGGCAAGGGCGCCTCAGGGTCGGCTGGCCCTGAGCGCTCACCCCAGCTCCTGCCTCCACTCCGCTGCGGGTGCCGCGGAGTTGAGTTCCGTGTTAGGCGCTACCCGAGGTTTCCCTGACTGGGTCTGGCCTGACTGGTTCTCCACGCGGACGTGTTCCTCCTCTCAGCCAGTGGGGAGCCCGTGCCCTGGAGAGAGCCAGGCACAACCCCGACGAGAGAGCCAGGCACAACCCCGACCTCCCTGGGGAACTCGGGCTGCTGTCGAGTGAGCCCCAGGTTCTACCACCCTCGAGGGAAGGGGCTGCCAAGAGGTGAAGGACTGGGGAGGGGTCCCCGAGGTCACTGCTCATCATGGTGCTGTTACCCCATACAGTGCCGGGACTGCCAGCCGTGGGAGGGAAGGAAGGGTCCTGCAGGGAAGGATGTGCTGCATCTGGAAGAAAAGCCGTGTCTGACGTGGGATTAAAGCCAGGGACAGTGGCGCACGCCTGCGGTCCCCGCTGCTCAGGAGGCCGGGGCAGGAGGAGCCTGTGCCCAGGGGCTGAGCCCACCGGAGAGCACTGCGGGCCCCTCTCTATTAAACACACACACTCACACACACTCACACAACGCTCACACTCACACACGCTCACACTCACAATGCTCACACTCACAATGCTCACACTCACACATGCTCTCACACACGCTCACACTCACACACACACTCACACACGCTCACACACACATCCACACTCACACACACGTTCACACTCACACACACGTTCACACTCACAATGCTCACACTCACACACGCTCACACTCACATACGCTCACTCACACACACACTCACACATGCTCACACTCACACACGCTCACACACGCTCATACACATGCTCACACTCACACACGCTCACACACACGTCCACACTCACACACACGCTCACACTCACACACTCACGCTCACACTCACAATGCTCACACTCACACACGCTCACACTCACACATGCTCACACTCACACATGCTCACACTCACACATGCTCACACACACGCTCACACTCACACACTCACACACACTCACACACGCTCACACTCACACACGCTCACACACGCTCACACTCACACACGCTCACACTCACACATGCTCACACTCACACACGCTCACACACACGTCCACACTCACACACACGCTCACACTCACACACTCACGCTCACACTCACAATGCTCACACTCACAATGCTCACACTCACACACGCTCACACTCACACACGCTCACACTCACACATGCTCACACACACGCTCACACTCACACACTCACACACACTCACACACGCTCACACTCACACACGCTCACACACGCTCACACTCACACATGCTCACACACACGTCCACACTCACACACACGCTCACACTCACACACTCACGCTCACACTCACACATGCTCACACTCACACACACTCACACTCACACATGCTCACACTCACACACGCTCACACTCACACATGCTCACACACACGCTCACACTCACACACTCACACACGCTCACACACGCTCACACTCACACACGCTCACACACGCTCACACTCACACATGCTCACACTCACACACACTCACTCTCACACACTCACACACGCTCACACTCACACACGCTCACGATCACACATGCTCACACTCACACACACGGTCACGCTCACACACACTCACACTCACACTCACACATGCTCACACACTCACACTCACACAACACTCACACTCACAACGCTCACACACACGCTCACGCTCACACACGCTCACACTCACAATGCTCACACTCTCACACTCATACTCACACATGCTCACACTCACACACACGGTCACGCTCACACACACTCACACTCACACTCACACATGCTCACACACTCACTCACACAACACTCACACTCACAACGCTCACACACACGCTCACGCTCACACACGCTCACACTCACAATGCTCACACTCATACTCACACATGCTCACACTCACACACGCTCACACAAACACTCCCACTCACACACGCTCACACACACTCATACTCACACACACACTCACAACGCTCACACAACGCTCACACTCACACACGCTCACACTCACAATGCTCACACTCATACTCACACATGCTCACACTCACGCTCACACAAACACTCCCACTCACACACGCTCACACACACTCATACTCACACACACACTCACAACGCTCACACAACGCTCACACTCACACACGCTCATACACACACACTCACACTCACACACACTCACACTCACACACACACACAAAACCAAGCGCAGAGTCAGGGTCTATCTCAGTCCAGGTTCAACGACGTGTGTGGAACGCCTGTGGGGAGATGACAGTTTTTACTCCAAAGTGGTAGAATCTGTTCTGAGAATGGATCTGTTTGTCCCCATCCCGACACGTTCCCTGGAGGCATGGCTGGTGGGGAGGGCAGCAGGCAGCAGGGAAGCTCCTCGCACCCTTTCAGGGTCAGTTCCTGCCCAGCCAGGGCCCCTTTGTCCCATTCCCGACTCTGCCATGACTGGGGACCCTCAGCAAATCAATGCTCTAAGAAACCCTTGACCCCTGACCCAGAATGACAGCACAGGCCCAGCCCCCTCACGGGGGTCATGGGCGCCCTGTGCAGAAAGGGGGCCTGGGGGGTTCACAGCAGGGCAGATCTGGCCCAGGTCCTGAGGGTGCTGAGCAGCTTCCCAACTCTGGACATGGAAGGGTTTTAAAGGGAGAGGGGCCGGGCTGTCCACGGGTGCTCTGTCTGCGCTCGGGCAAGTGTGTGGGGGCCGCTTGCACCGCCTGGTCATGGAGAACTTCGCTGGGCATCATGTGACTACCCAGGCTTTTCCACTTGGAGGTGGTGGACCACCGGAGGCCCTGAGATGGCCTTCTGGGTCCACTGCACCTTTGTAAAGCACATGCTGGGCCAAGGCCAGAGCCCTTGGGAAGATGCCCCGGGGCCTTCACGGTGCAGATGGAAGGAGAGCCTGAGACTCCCCCGAGGATCCCGTCCACTGCCAGGGAGCCCAGTTCAGCACGGAGTCAGACATCACCCACACGCCCAAAGCCGGCTGCGTGACGTGTCAGCCCCTGGGACGCGGTAGGCTTGGGGGCACATCCGGCCTCCTCCTGCAGGCATGCACAGCACTAGCCACCGACCTGAGAGGAGGAAGGGACTCAGAACCCCTCCAACTCCTCCCAGCAGGACTTCCGGTGTTTCCGGGCAAGAGCCCTGAGTACTTCTCCCAGCGGGAGTGACGCCCGACAGGCTGGGAGGCGCTGGTCCATCCTCAAGCCAGCAGCTCCCAGTACTGATCAAGCACCAGCTCTGGGCCAGGGTGCTCAGGGTGAGGGGAACTGTCACAAGAACAGACAGGAACGGAGCTTGCCTGTGGAGCGTCCCTTTTGCAGAGGAGCAAGGACAGGACAAATGTCTGATGCACGGGTCCCTCGAAGGAAGTTCTGGGGAGAAAAAGTGAACTCGGTAGGTGGGGTTGGGAGAGCGCCACCCTAAGAGGGGTGGCTGGGAAGCCTGAGGGCGGGAGCAGGCGGGCAGTGGCTATCTGGGAAAGAGCCGCAGGCAGGTGCAGAGGCCGGAGCTCCGAGCTGCCTGAAGTTCTTGAGACACAGCAAAGAGGTCAGTGCAGCTGAGCAGAGGAGGTGAGACCTGGGGAAGGAGAGACAAATCCAGAGGCCTGGGGGCACCAGTCCCAGAGGGTAATGGAGGGCAGGATCCTGTAGGTCTGGTGGGAACGGGAGGGAGCGCATCCTACTGTTTGACAGGCATTGGGCTGAACCTGCAGGGTCTGGGAGGGCTGCGTGATGGTGGTGCACATTCCAGGTGACGGGCAAGGGAGGTGGCAGGTCCTCCAGGGTCTGACAGGCAATGAGGATGGAGGCCGGAGGACAGCCGGCAGGCCAGGGGTGGCCCGTGCTGAAGACCTGGCTCTGACAGGGCAGTGAGGTGCTCTGCGAGTGTCCTGAGCAGAAGCCAGGTGCCAGGCTGAACTCCGGGAGGGCAGGTGGCAGCCAGAGCCGGGGGGCTGGAGGGTGCGCATTGTCATCGCTCCCCGGAAGCTCATCCTCCATCTCTCCCTGAATCTCTGTCCCCGCTTTCTCCTCCATAAACCACAGTCTTTAAATGTAATGCTCTGCACAAAACCCGTGCACTCCACTATTAGACACTGTTATGTTTTTTCCACCTAATTGAGTGAGTGGTTAAGAATTTAAGACATTTTATGGCACTTATTAATCTATTGTCAGTCTTTAATTTTATAGACAGGAACCAGTTAAGAGCCAGGCTGTAAAACTTCACTGTGGCTTCGAGGCCTCTGATGCAGATCACAGAACTAACGGGGGTGGGGACGAGGACACAAGAGAAGCCCACTCGCTCCCATGCAGGGGAGGCTTCTCCGGTCCCTCCTCTCCGACTCACATCAATCAACTTGCTGTGAGATGAACAGAGCTGTCCACACAGGAGCTGCGAGAATGGGCATCCCTGGATTCCGCCTAGTGGCCGTGTGGCAGTCCCGGAGGGCTTCGACTTTCCCAAAGGACGAAGACCAGAATTCAGTACCCCACCCCCCGAGGAGCCCACCACGCTAGTTAACCCATCTGTTTCTCGAGTTGCGTTTGTAACGTCTCCCGAAGGAATCACACAATGAAGAACTGAGTCCTGTCAAGAATCTCTGATGACAGGGGCAGGTGCTGGCTAAATCCTGCCTCCGACACTCATCGTCTGATCCAGAGATGCTCCTTGGGAAAAGTCTCTTGCCACAGAGGGCCAGGCAGAGTTTGGTCTCTAACTTCCCACCCTATACGCCAACAGCGTCCCCTCCACGTCCCCTAACACGTTCAACTGCTACCTTTGTCCATCCCTCAAATGTCTACTAGTTACTTAATTGGTTTGAGGAACACAGAGAGGTGCTTTCTGCTCTCAAGGAGACGAGGGGCGTGAAAACCAGAGCCCAGGAGACCAAGGGCAGCGGTGAGCTGCCGGCGTAGCAGGTGTGCCCCTGGCCACAGGCAGCCAGCGCTCCCGCTCTGCGGAGGGAGACGGGTCTACGGCCAGGTGAGGCTCCCTGGGGACCCTGCCTTGAGGTTGGCTTGTAGGGCGTTGCGTCAGACCACGAGCAACCAATGGCGAGGGTGCTCCAGCACTTCACAGGCACTGCCCTGAGGTCAGGTCCTGTCCAGCTCCCCGGCTCTCTCCTGGCAGACCTGAGGGCCAGCAGCTCCCTCCACTGTGAACCTGGAGCTCCGGCCTCCTGAAGAGCACAGTCGCACAGGGAGCTACCCACCCCCGCTTCAGGTCCTGCCCGTCCCAAATAGACCACAGGTCACAGCTGGTCCTTGATGGGTCTCAAGGCCAACATAAGACACCCTCATGTGTACACCTGACCAGAGACTTGGGTCTCGGCAGCATTCAGTCACCTGTGTGAGGACTCCCGTGACAAATCCTCTCAGAAGACACTCGGGGCCCCTTTGCGTGAGATGCTGAGGGCCGCCAGCCTCGTGAGTACTGATTTTCCCTGCCTACCAGGAAATTTGGAACTAAGCTCTTGGCTCCATTGTCGGAGGCCGACCCGGCTTAAGAAATTCTGAGACACAATTAACTTGCTCCGTCTCCACCCCGGCCCCCAAATCAGTCACGCAGATTGCATCGCAGAGTGGCTCTGCTTTCACTCCTTTAATTCACCTCTAATCTTTTCGAGAAGCAAGCGAGCATTTAGGGAATTAATTCAACTGTGTCTTATCTGTGAACTCACAGTGACCACTGCCCCACGGTGGAAAATCAGCCTCGGTGCAGACACAGTTCAATTGAGACTCAAAAACTCCTGAAAGTGGAGTCTATCAAGCTGCCACGGGAAAGGCTTCCTCCACGGAATATTAATGGCAAGGGGGGATGCGTGCGATGAATTCACTTCTGAGGAGAGATTGAGATCTACACACCATGCCAGGGAAGCCTCATTTTGCAAAAAAAAAAAAAACAAATCCGAAGGGCATCTATGCATAGTACAATGGGAAGAATCAAAGCGAAAAGGTTAACGTCCTGATTTCTGCAACCCAGGGTTGGTGATGAGCTTCTGGTTCTCCGGTGACCTTCTCTGCACTCTGGCTCTGTGTCTCATCCATGGACATATGCTCCTGCCGTGTCACCGAGCATTGTTCCCAGGTTCACCCACGTCGCTGCATCTCTGCCTGGACAGTGTGTGTTCCCTGCTGCACGACCTCCTGCGCGTGCCCCTAGCACGGCAACGTGTCCATGCTCACGTCGGTGGCCAAGGAGCCTTGTGCTACGACAATGCTGCCTTTGCTTTGGGGTGCAGGTTCGAGTGTCCCTCGGAGTGCATCTTGGGAAGCCCAGTTGCTGTTTCTGAGTGTGCACCTCTTCCCGTGATTGTGCAATCAATCTGTGACGTCGGGGCTTCCCCACGGGTGCTGGGCTTCACCAGGCCTTCTCTCTCGCCCTGGCCAATGCGTTGGTGCAGACGCTACCACAGGGGAGCATCTGCCATGCCCGAGCGTGTGCCCCAGAGTTCCTGTGCTGAGAACTTGTGATCCCCACGGCGATGACGTGAGGCCATGGCCCTTGGGAGGTGGTCAGCTCGGGGGGATGGAACTGAGCTCACGAAGGGGATCCGTGTCCTTTCAGAGGAGACCCCAGAGGGGCCACTCATGGCTTCACTATGAGAACACGGCAAGAAGGTGACATCTCTGAACCAAGAGCTGGTCCCCTCCAGACACCGAATCTGCTGGTGTCTTGATCTTGGACTTCCAGCCCCCAGAAATATAAGAAATAAATTCCCAATATTTATAAGCTGCCCACTTTAAGGTATGTCCTTATAGCTACCCAAGCAGAATAAGATGACATCTTTTAATGTGTTTCAGCTGTTCGGGTCTGTTTTTATGAGCTATTTATTATATTCATGCGTTGTCTATCGAGTTATCTGTATCATTTGTATTGATTTGGAGAAGTTGTTTGTTAAACATGATGATCTCGTAAGGGGATGTTAAGCTATCCTCCCTAGCCACACTGATTAGTTTGTTAACGTCTATGTTTCCTTAGACTAAAACTGTCACATGGGGTCGCAACCCGCCCTGCCCGCCCCAACTAGAGTTAACCTGGTGACTAGAAG
The DNA here is from genome assembly GCF_902686445.1 of Sciurus carolinensis. Lineage (NCBI taxonomy): Eukaryota > Metazoa > Chordata > Mammalia > Rodentia > Sciuridae > Sciurus > Sciurus carolinensis. The sequence continues at coordinate 205,930,069 of NC_062213.1, read as the reverse complement.
TTGAGCTGACACCCACCCGGCCCCCGACACCCACAGAGAAGGTCCTCGGGGAAGCAGGACTTCTGGAGCTGCAGTTTAGATACCCAAGTCACAAAGACGCGGATTCCGAGAGGAGGAAGGGGTGCCGGCAGATGTTCATGGCTGGCATCGTGTCCCTCGTCTCTCAGGACCTCGATTTGAACAAATCACTGCCTCATTTACATCGTCCTGACGGAGAAGAACATCTTTGCATAAAGAGCTTCCTCCCCTGGACGCTTCAAGACAACAACCCCCCACTGTCCCCAGCCCAGGGCTCCGGGGAGCACGCTCTCGATGGCCAGACTTTTAATGAATATTTCATGGTCCTCATCAGGAATCACTGGGCTCCAGGATGACTTTGCAAAGCCAGCCTCTTGCCAGAGCCCACAGGTCCAGGACACTTCCGGCCCGTCTCTTCCGGCTGCTGACCAGATCCCATCAGGAGCTCTGCTTCTCTGCCCTCCCTTCCCTTTACACTCACTGAGCTGTGGAGAGAAAGGAGGTTGAGCCGGGAGGGCACGGAGCTGCCCTAAAGCTGCTTCCCGGGCCGTGTCGGTGAGCGCGGCGGCCCTCTGCCCGGGGTCTCGCTGCCGTGGGTCCAGCCACCCAGGAATGAAAAATGTTCAGAAAAAATTACATCTGTACTGAAAAGGCCTTCTTTTGTCATCATTCCCTAACAAACACAGTACGATGACTACTTACGTCACATTTGCCATCGGTTGGGTGGTCTAAGCTCCCTGGAGGTGATTCAGAGGGTGGGACAAGTCACATGGTGACGCACAAGCAGCGCACCAGGTGCATAAAGGCTCGAGCGTCTGCAGGCTTTGAATCTTGTGGAGGCGAGAGACCCGAAGGCAGCACCCCTCAGCATTCAGGATGCCTCCTCCCTGGGGAGCTTCCATGTCATCAGGACTCCAAGAATCCTGCGTCTGGTGTCGTGAAGGCAAGCTTAGCAACTGAGGGAGCTCTTTACCAGACGCAGTGCTGGGCGTGGGGACTGAGCTCTCTGTGGAGACAGACAATGTGGGGGATACTTGGCCCTGGAGAGGGGAGACAGGGTGGCAGCAGGAGTCCAGAGCACACGGAACCTGGCCATGTGAAGCAGGAGGCAGGGAAGCCCAAGTGGAGGAAGTGTGGAGGGCTCCAGGCTCCAGAGAAGGCTGGCGTGGTGGCAGGGGACGGGAGGGAAGGGCAGGGCACACACAGGAAGGGAGATCGAGGCTGGCCTGCAGCTCTCTGCCTATGGAAGGTGTTTGGATCTTCTTCACAGGACAGTGAGATCGGCACGAAGCATTGAGACCATGGCAACTGCTGCGTGAAGGACGCAGGGAAAGAGGCAAAAGAGAGACAGGGTGTGCGGGGACCACTACCTGATCCCAGGGGAAGGTCGCTGGGCGGCAGGCATGACCGGCGGCCCCGAGGGAGCCGCCAGGATCCAGATGCCGCGGCAGCTGCCGGCACTCCCCTCGTTTGGGAGATAAGTAAGAAATTATAAAGACCATTTTCCCGGAGAATCAGAGGCTCCGCTTTCATGAGTGCTGAAGTCTGAATGGTGTTATCCTCGCCGAGGACTTTGTTTCTGTCAGGGGTTTTTAACTAATTACCATAAGTGCTGTCCGTTTAGAACTTCTCCGTCATCCCACTGCCTATTAGTGGGTAAGCAATGCCTTATCTTTGCTGCAAGCGCCTGTTTATTCATAGAATGAGACAGTACATCACACACATTGTCATATCAAATCGATGTTTTTTGTATTACATTGTGTGCAGTATGAATACGCTAGAAGTGATTTGCCAAATAGGAAGTGCACTGAAAAATGAATTTTGAATTTTAAAAGAAATCCACTTGCAGTTGCCTGAGCGCGTGTGGGGGTGTCCTCGGCCCCGACTTGCCTTTCATCTTGGAGTTTTCGCCTGAAGGAAGTGCGAGCTAGCTGGTGTGCTGAAACTTTGGAGAGGAGCTCACTGACAGCGCCTCCAGGGCGCCAGGGGACCACGGTGTCCAGCGTCTCCATGCCCAGGGTGGGCGCTTTGCCAGCAGCCAGGACCCTGCTGCCTCCATTTCCCGCTGTCCATCCACAAAGATGTCAGCCATCCAGCATGTCAATTTGGTGCCATGAGGAGATCAAGCTGGCACATCCTGCAAAGCTTAAATGCTTGGTTGCCATTAGGATTCGGAACGGTACTTCCAGGAGCTACCAAATGGAACTGTGCATCTGCAGGGACCCAGGGAAAGATCACCTCTCCCCATCCAGGAGAGGCCCATATGGAGGCAGGCAGATGTTTCTGTTGGAGATGGCCAGCCTAATTTGCAGTTTCTAAATCTGCAGAGACACCATGTTCTGCCATTAAACATTCATTTAGGACCATCTTCATCGGAAACAATATCACAGAGCCATGTACCTAGATGACAAATGGTGCTTTTTGTGCATAAAATATTAAAGTGACAGTAACTGACTTTTCTCCATCCGGCTCTCCACGCAGGTACTTGGTTGGGCAAAAGTTCTGCGTTTCCTCAAAGCTCGTTCGTGCGTTTGTCCCATGTCGGACAACGTGCTGGAGGCCAAAGGGGAAGGATGACTGCAAGACACAGCTTAGCCATTCTGGAAGCTTCCAGGAAGACACTCCTGGACTTTAATAATACAGGGAATAGAGCAGGAGACAACTCAGCAAATTAGCACTCTTCTCTGTAGGATTTACTGTAAAATGAGCTACATCTGTAAACTTCCAAGTGTGTTGGACACGTTCTGGATGGCATCATGTCACCATGAAAGCTTTCCACGTACACCACACTTCATGAAATGCTGTCTCTCTTATTCAAAGACATGCTGAATTAAAACCCAGTTTTATGGTGCCCATATCAAGTATTACTCTCAGATCCAAGGCTCAGGCAGAACCTGCTTTGAAATTCTGCAAATCAAATTCTTTGCAATCATTTTGGAAACCTGAATGTGTTTCACATAATCCAATGGCTTTTACATAAGTCACTTGTTGGTTTTATATAAATATAAAACTATAAATAGAGCACCCAAGAACTTGCAATAGTTCAGCCACACTAAGAGAGATTTGACTTGCTGAAAGGCCCTGCTTGGTTGAGATGCAGATGTCAGTTTTATGAGAGGGTATGGAATTTCAGTGAGTAAGTTCTGCCTCTTGTCTTGCCAAGTCTTGTCTCACACGTGGGGACCTTCCTGTCCTCTTGCCTGGTTCAGAGTGTGGGTCTGTGTCTGCTGAGCTGAATGAAGGACAAGCCCTGTTTTGACAAATATCTTGTCCAACCGACTTCTGTGCAATAAGGTTCTACCTAAATATAGAACAGATTCAGACCCAGAAAGAGGGGAGAATCCTAAAAACTGTCTATAAAGTCTGAAATGGGGTCAGAACTAGCCTCTAACAAGCCCAGACTTGAGGCTGGCCCACCACCCCACCTTGCAGTCCTGGCCATGCTTGGACTCTCCAAGTGCCCTGTAAGCACCTGTCCCTGGGACCCTGCTTGGTCTGCTCAGCTGCCCCTGTGAACACCACAACTGAGTGGTTTTGGCAACAGGCCTTTCTTTTCTCAGTTCTGGAGCAGAAGTTCCAGGCCAAGCTGCCTCTGCCCTGGACTTGTAGGGAAATGCCTTCTTGCTGTGTCCTTGCTTCTGTTGGCACATCCTGGGTCACTCTTCCTGCTCTTATAGGGATATTAGTCTTACAGGACCAGGCCCCACCCTTACCTTTATGACCTCCTTAAAGGCTCTGTCTCCAAATGTGTGGGGATTAGGACTTCCACATATGAATATGGCGAGGATCTAGGCCAGACGGCATCACCCTCCTGTAGAGTCAGAACCAGTAGGGGCTCATTCATGCTTTAATCACTTCATATTTTTAATTCAGGTACACATACAATAAGTGGCACCTATGAAGAGGTACAGTTTGATGTGTTTGACACTGTACATGCCAGAGAAGCCATTTGCATACTTAAGAGTAGGAAAATACCAACCACCCCCAAAGTCTCGCTGTCTTCCTTGGTAATTCTTCCCTCTTACATCCTCATCCCAAGAGATCAGCATATCTGCTGTCTATTCCTATAAGTTTTAGTCTTCTACAATTTTGTATTACTGGGTTTTGGGGGTCTGCCTAGTCGTTATTCTGAGATTTTCCTGTGGTGTTGTGCGTGTCCATGTTTGTTTCTTTGGTCCTGACTACTATTTTGTTGCATGTTAGTGATTCCAGCTCTCCTTTGGTTAGTGTTAGCATGGTGCATCTATTTCTGTCCTTTATTTTTTAACCTGTCTGTGGCTTTAAAGTGAATCTCTTGTAGGCAGCATTTTGTTTGGTCTTGCTTCTACATCTAATCGGATCATGTTAGTGAGTTTGGGCTGAAATAGCAAGATAGCATAGACTGCAAGATAGCATAGACTGGGTGGCAAAAAAATATATGACACCAAATAAATATATGACTTGTCATTCCAGAGCCTGGAAGGCTGAAGTCAAGGTGCAGCATGGTGGGGCTTGTGTGTGAGACCTCCTTCTTGCTGCAGACTGACAAACTCTCATTGTGTCCTTACATGGTAGAAAGAGAGCTAGAAAGCTCTCCAAGGTTCCTTTAGTCAGAGCATTAATCCTACTAATGAAGGCTCCAAAGTCTTGCCCTAAATTATCTCCTAAAGACCCCAACTCCTAATACCACTACATTGAGTGTTAGGAATTCAACCTATGCATTTTTAAGGAGACACAAACACTAGTCCACAACAATGACAATCTCTGCCTTTTAATTTGAATGTTTAGGCCATTTACTTTTAATGTGGTTACTGACATGCTCCAGTTTGAGTCCGTCATCCTTTCTGCATACCTTCTGCTTGTGCTTCCCCTTTCCTCTTTTCTGCCTTATTTTGAATTAATTGCATCTGGTCTTGTTGTTTTATCAGCTTTAGCTCTCTTGTACTCTAGTTCTGACTTCTGGGTTCATAGTGCAGACATTGCACTCCTGATTCTGTAATCAAGAGCCTCGTGGTGTAAGGTACCAGGTGCAAGAACCTCAAGTAGGGTACTTCCCTCTCAACCTCCTAGCCTTCCTGCTGGGGCTGCTCTGCATTTATTTATTTATTTTTAATCATACAGCCCCCAGTGCAGGAAAGATAAAGCTGGTTATTGTTAGGTTCCCTTGCCAAGGCTTCTGGAAGCCTTGTAGCCAAGTCAGAAACCCCCTGATGTAGCATATGTACTCAAGGTCATACACATCTGCTGTGGGCACGTACCCACCAATGGACCCTGTTGACAGTGCACCTTCTTCATCTGATCTGTATATAAAAAGGCTTATTTAAAAAACTCAGGAGGCTAAATAAAACTGAATGAGGCCTGAATAAAAGTGTCTGGGGCTAAAGAAGGAGCTGGGGGCAGGCTATGGGCTATTGTCACCTCCAAATAAAAAATGACTACCACTCCAACCATGCCCATCATCTTCTTTCAACTGCTGGAGCCCTGAACCTAGGCTGAGCCTCATCTTCAACCTGACACTCAGATCCACTGTCATTATTTTTTTTAAGCAGTTGACTTTTTTGTAAAAAGATTTACATAATAAAAGTACCTATCCACTCATGGATTTGCCTCGGTCCTCCTCAGCCTCTGTGTGGATCCACATTCCACCCAGCACGGGCTTCCCTCTGCTGGAATCACTTTCTTCAGCGCTTCTTTTGGTGTGGGTCTGCTGGTGATGAATTCTTTCAGCGTTTGTCTGCCTGGAAAAGTCTTATTTTTGCCTTAGTTTTGTAAACATGTTTTCACTGAGTATATAACTCTAGGTTGACAATTTTCTTTCTTCAATATTTTAAAGATATTGCTCCACCGTCTTGCTTGATGGCGTTTGGCTACAAATCTGATGCCATCATTATTTCTGTTCCTCACTACGTATGTCCTTTTATTTTCTCTAACCGCCCCTGAGGTCATTTTTTCTTTGTCGCTGATTCTGAACATCTTGGTTATGATATGCCTGCATTTCATTTCTTCTGTGAACGTGAGTTTCGTGTTTTTCACATTTCTTTGAGGTCATTGCATTTTATGGATCTGCGGGTTCAGAGTTTTCATCAAATGTGGAAAATTTTGTCCATTATTTCTTTAAATACTTTTCTTTCCTGTCCTCCCTCTTCCTCCTCTTCCTCAGGACTTCCCATTACACACACGTCAGGTCCCTGAAGGTTGACTTACAGCTCACTGATGTTCTTTCTTCCTTTTTTTCTATGTGCATTTCAGTTTGGATGTTTTCTATTGCTATTTTCAAGTTCACTTCTCTTTCCTTCTGCAAGGTCTAATTGACCATCTAATCTAGTGAATTTTTCATCTTGGACCTTATAGTTTTTTTTTTTCTTCCTCTCTAGAAATTTGATGTCTGTTTCAAAAAAAGAAAAGAAAAGAAAGAGGAAAGCAGAGTTCATTATTTACATACACAAATTTGTCAAATGTGGAGGAGAGGTGGCAGGGGTGAAGTTGCTGGGGACCAAAGTGGAGCAAAATATATTCCATACTTGTATAATCATATCAAAATGAACCCCATTATTACGTGTAACTGTGAGGCACTAATAATAATAGAATAAAATGGCTCATGTTTAGGGATGATGCCTGTCTTTTAAATGTCGTCAAGTCTTAACCTCTGGAGCTCAGAATGGAGCCCTAAGGATGCCTGCATGTCCTTGCCTGCTAATTCTACCACCCGAGTCAGTCCTGGGCAGTGAGGACTTCTCATTTCCCTCTTTTCTGTCACATTTCTTGTGCTTCTCCAGCCTGGTAATTTATTCCTGGGTTCATTCATCACACGTTTTACCTTGGGGTGCTGGATATCTGGTCCGACTGGCTCGAACCTTTCCAATTTGCCTTAAGATGTGTTGGGCCAGACAGAGCCGCATTTAGTCGAGGGCTAAGGATTTCCCACGTTTGCATAAGACCCTTCAGAGTGATTTGCCCAATTCCTTTTGAGTAATGAGGCTTTCCCGTCTGTCTGGGGGAACAGGCATTGTTCCCAGTCCTGCATGAGTGCTGGGTACACTCGTTTTTCTTTAAAAGCTCCCTAAGTGTCTCTCAAGCATGGCCCGAGTGGCCTAATTGATGGTGAATGAGGTCTCCCCTGGAGGTCAGCCTCCTGTGTGAGAGAGCACGCTCACAGTCCGCCTTTCCCAGGTTCTCAGCCACCACGCCACCAACTCCAGGCTGCTTGGTTCCCAGGAGACGTGACTGGGCTCTTTTAGATGTAAGACCACTTAAGTTAAACAAAGCAAAGAAGTGGACTGTCCATCACGAGAGAGTGGCATTTTCCCTGTCCCAACTATGTGCTACAAGAAAGAAGGTCTCTGAGTGATGTGGACCTTCCTAGGGAGACACACGTGTTGCTCATTGCAGAGGAGACCAGGGCTGCTCTTATGTTCTTCCTGAGCCCCGAGGTCAGCATGCTGAGACTACTGCAGATCAATCCTGCTCTCGTGTCCAGAGCGTGCGGAGGCCCGACTGAGACATGAAATGCAATACCCAGTTACACGGTACCAGAGCGGCGCCTCAGGCACCTGCTATGTCTCAAATCTCCCCGATGCCTTTTCTGGGGTCGGAAGCGCCTTCACGTTGGAAAGCCTTTATCTACATTCTGTTCTGCTGTCTCGAGATGCTCAATACGAATGCCTTTGGTTAATGGAACTATAGGGACCCTTATCATTTTAACAAGAGAACATTCCCTTCTTTGAGGCTTATTAGAGAAATAATTTGCTGGTTGCCTTCCTAAAAGGATATGTTCATTGATTTCTTTATTCAAAAAAATTTATCAAGCACCTCTACGGTGCTAGGTAGTTTGCTGGGCCAGGGTTGAAACAGAAGCACGGTTTTGGCTTTCAGATCATTCCCTGACTGCTCCGGGGGCCGTTCTGTTAGGAGAGACTGACGGGAAAACCTGGCTGCAGCCTGCAGGGGTATGTAGGGCCATGTACTAATCCCACAAGTACCCACCCTGGGGGCCAATGGCAGGCTCTGGACTCTGTGCAAGACATGGTCCTGCCTCTGCACGGACGGCCCCAGTCCCTCCTCCTCGGCCTTCCCAGCGTCCTGCGGCAGCCCATCACCCTCGCCGTCGCTGGCCGTCCTCGTCCCTGGGTTCTGTCCTCACAACACAGCATCTGGGGCCGCTCTGACGAGGACTCTCACTGAAGCAGGTGCCCAGAGGCAGCTCTGACAGCCAGCAGCCAGCAAGGTCTACAGCCACAGGATGGGAATGGCAGAGCGGACGTCCACTTCAGCTGGTGCAAAGTCTCCCAACTCACCACGTCCACGGCCTCCTAGGGAGGAGGCGGGATGGGAGTAGTAAATACCACCAACTGCAGAGTAGATGCTCCTCTCAAGTTAGGTGATGAATGGAGAGAGGGGGACACATGAGAAGAGGTGACCACTGGTCACCAGCAGGGACTTAACGAGCAAGAAGGAACCACATACCAACCACGAATTGCTGACACGAACCTCTGACTGCTTCAGTTCTGGGCAGGGATGATGGCTAATTCAGCTGAAGGGATTTGAGACTTAATTGAGTTCAGGTTCTCTTTGTCCGACTGCCTATCACGTCGGAATGGGAGGTAGAGGAGCCTGTTTGCCCTCTCCTCACTGAGCTTACAACCCATTGGAAGAGGCTGGCCATCTAGAAGGAGCCTGAACACCACAGTGCATGGCAAGCGTGTGCACATCCCGTGGGGCTCTGGAGAGCTCATGAAGAGCTCCGTGCCTGGCACCTTCAAGCAGACGCTAGGTATTTGTAGCATAAATGAACCAAGAAGTGAGTGAACATACCTTGGGATCAGAGGAGACTTGTGTACAGAAGAAATGAGCTAAGCACAGAGGTGTTTTCAAGAGGAGAGAGGAAGAGCAGACTGGATTCAAGGGAAAAGAAGGAGGTCAATTTATCCAGGAACCCAGGTGTCAGGGGGAAAGTGTGAAAATAAATCCAGGTTACAAGATGGGGGCAAGTCACAACAGACTCAGCCCTGCCCAGGGCACTCAGTGGCCCTGGCAGCTGAGAACGGGCCCTGAATACAGGGCACCAGCTCAGGGTCTGCATACCCGGAAACACGCTTGCTGTGCAGCAACCGATCCTTTTAGGGAAAATCAACTAATTTCCCAAAACGTATTTTCTCCCTAGAACTGAAGCTTCCATCCGCATTCAAGAGCTTCTATTCCAAGCGATGGAGCCGGCGCACCAGTCTCCGGCTCCTCTCTTCCTCCCGGTGGGAACCGCCAGTTATTCCATTTGAAATCCGGGGATTTGGCTCAAGCAGGGGCGAGACCTGACCCAGGAAGTCTCATCCCTAATCAACGTTCCTCCTTAATTCAGAAGGAATCCATGGCCTTTATCCAACCACATCAGTTCTGCAAAGTGCACAGCCCTCCAACGCTCAGCCGTGGGGACAGCTGCCGTGACTGGCAAGGAGAACCGGCTTAGGCCCAATAACCCAGTCTATACCACTGTGACATGGATGAAGATAAACAGCCAACACATGGACTCCGTGATGAAGTGGCCAGGGACACTCACAGGCTCCTGGACAGTTACGGGAGCCTGGATGTCACCTTCTGTTGCCACCACAAAGCAGATTTCATCTTTCTCCAATAACTTTTACCCTTCTGTCTTCTCTGCCTGGTGCCTTTATAGATCATGTTTTTACTATTATAGATTGAGCTTTACAAGTCTACTCCTCGGTGGCTGAGGATACCGTGTCTTCTGGAATTTTTCCCTCTCCTTGGCATCGGGAACCCCCCCAGGGAAAACACTGGAGAAGGAGAGGACCATTTGTCATCCGCTAATCGTGTGGCGGGAAGAGCGTTCTCAGGCAGCTGGTAAAAACTGCAGTGGCAATAAAGGTGATTTGAGATTTTAACTGGTGTGCTGGTTAAATCACGTTGGCTGGAGACCACGGAGCTGGCCAGCCGGCGCTGAGCGCGGCTCAGGTGCTGCTGATTTCCCAGGTGTTGAGAGGAGCAGCATCGCAGCGGGGCCTTCGGACTCGTTAACTGGAAAGTCCTGGAGTTTGCTGATGAAGACCACGGGGAGAAGTGTGCTCACTCAGAGCTCACGGGGTCAGTGAAGCACGGAAGTGACCAGCGGGGCGTGCTTAGGACTGGGAGGATGGGGCCACCTCCCAGGGCTCCAGCTGAAGGCCAGCAATGCTGTGCCAAGATGGCTCATTCCTTTGGGGTTGTCCTGCAGGGCTGCTGAGCACCAGAGAAGGGCCGGCCGACCCCGGAGCCATCAGGACACTCAGCACGACTTTCGACTCTCCTGCTGACGGGCTTTCCCTAAAATGGCGCTTTCGTGCCGAGGGGTCTCAGCGGATGGACTCTGTCCTCACCCCCTAGCTGGCGTGGCTTCCATGGGCTCCATCATGGTGGCTGCTCCCTTGAGACAGCTTCCACTTCTGTTTCCTTCCTCCTTGGTACTCGGGATGAAATCCTAAACTCAGTGCTTAACTCCCTCATCACTCCTCCTCGGGACTGTGCCCAAAGGCAGGGGGCAGACTAACTGCTTCATTTCAAATGGGTGATGGGGACAGGCAAGGGACGGGCAGGGGATGTAGCTCCAGGGCTTGGTGCTCGCGGGGCCCACCCAGGTCCCGTTCCATCTCCAGCGCGGCCAGCTGATACCTCTTCAGCAGGAAGCCCGCTGGGGACCTGCGCTCTGGGGCTTTGGCCACGCCCACACGCTCACTCCCTGGTGGCCACGTGCAGGCATCCTGGTCTCTGTCCCTCTCCTCACAGAGCAAGTGGTGTCCCTCCAGTGAAGAGACCTCACTCCATGCTGTCCCCACATCCCTCCATGCTGGACGGTGTCCCTGGGTACACGCTCCCCCAGGCCCCTCCTCACAAAGAGGACGTGTGCCCCACGCCCTCCTGACGGCCTGCACCCCAACTGCAGCCTGGGATCCCCGGGCTTCCCTTGGACCTTGGGTCACGCCATCCCACCCAGGACCCTCTCATCCACTTCTCTCCCAAAGACTCTCAATACTGTCACCAAAACAGAGGCTGCCGCCCCTCTCCCTCCTCGTCCTCCCACAGAAGGCAGCTGGGTGACCGGTCCTCCTCCCCCAGAGGCTGCTCTTGGGGCTGAAGCACCCCTCTTGCTTCCCCTGCTGCTCGGGTCCCTCCTGGTCTGGCTCACGTCCTGGCTCCGTCTCAGCCACCCTCCTTTCCTGCTGCCGTCCTGTGGCCCTGCTCCCTGCTGGGGCCCCTTCTCCTCAGCTCCTCAGGCGGCTGGCCCTGCTTCTCGGGCCACTCAGCTCGCCTTCCCGAGGGCTCCCCCTTTCTGCTGGGTTTCCAGCCATGCACCCTGTGGCCACTTGCACTGAGTCCCCGGGGGTCTGTGACGGCACTCAGTGTCACCACGTGGGCTGTGACGGCTCATTACACTGGGTGTGACTGTTGGTTGTTGGACTCTCCGACTAGGTGGGAAGTCCCAGGAGGGAGAGGTCACATCCGCGTATTGGCCTCTGTGTTTCTAGGCCTGGGTTGGGTGCCGGCACACGTGGTCCAGGACAGCAGGCGAATGAGCCGAACCTCCCGTTCTTCCCTTCAGCCGCCTTCCTGGGCTGTCCTTGACGATCCCCACCTCCTGGTCTTGCTCCCACGGCCCCCTGCAGAGGCCACTCGCTGAGGCTCAGCCCCACACCACCTCACCCAGGGGTGCTCTAGACCCCACGGCACACGCTCAGCCCTCTGGCCGACCACGCTCTCTCTTTGGACTCCCTTGGTGTCCATCACCTACAGGACACTGAGTCGAAGTGTGTGTGCAGGTGTCGCCCAAGGCCATCGGGGGCAGAGCGGGGCCGTGTGCTCCTCAGCGCCCCAGAGCCCTTGGGCCTGTTAACTGCTCAGAGGTCCGTTGAGGGAAGCGCTCAATGCCCGACCCTCTTTTCAGGGGAACTCAACAGCCCAGAGAATATTTCAAAGAAGATAACCTCTGTGCTCTCCAGACTCAGGCTCTGCCTTATCTCCTCAGCTTAATTTAATATTGGGTTGTGGCAGGCCAGACCCAGCCTCCACCTTATCTTCTACCCTCCCTGTTATTTCAGTTTCCGAGGGCACACAAGGCGGCACAAGACTCGCAGCCTCTGATTTAATGTCAGACTGGAGCCCCGTTGGCCTCTTTTCCACGGGCAAGCCAGCAACGCAGCTGGACACCGGAAGCCAAAACTGAGCAAGACATGGTTCCTGACCCTGAGCGACAGCTTTGCAAAGCACCTGAGAGAGAGGTCCAAGCTGTCGGGCGGGTGTGCTTCTCCCACTGAGGAGAGACTCACCTGTGCCCAGGTGCACCCGCGCCTTGCCCTTAGGGCGGCATGGACAGGTGGCGGGACCATAGCGCCAATGGCTCTCACCTCTGCCCTCCTGTGGCGGTATTGGATTCAACGCTGGGAAACGTCTTTAGACTTGTCCAGGCGGAAGGACGGCCCCACCGGCAAGGACGGGCACAGAGGCTGATGAGGAGCAGACGCTCAGCCATTGTGTGCTCCACGCTCCTCACCCCGTGGCTAGGGGCCCAGTTCTGATACCCGCTACGTGAAATAGGGGAAGGATTTCTGCTGGGGTGGAAGGATGTGGGGAGGTGAGCTTTCACACCACAAAAACGGTCAGTGGTTCCCACCCGGGCTGTCCAATCCCTGTGGTTGCCATTTCTTATTCTTTTCAACGTTTCTGCAATGCCACAGTCGGATGCTTGGAAAAATTTGTGTGTGTGTGTGTGTGTGTGTGTGTGTGTGCGCACGCGCATGTGTGCATGAAACTAGGCCTATGTACTTTATTCTGAAATACGTTCCCAGCCATTCCAGGGCAAGTGAAATCCAGAGTTGTGGAAGCACAGGATCCCTTTCGATGACTCATGAGGTCGTCCTTCTGTGACCGTGCCCTCCGTGGCCCCCTGTCACTCCTGGTCAGCACTCCCAGTGCTTGATGCTGCGCACTGCTAACCTGACCTTGAACGCAGCTCTCCAGGGGCCTGGAGAGCAAGACACTAGTGACTGTCCACTGGCTGGCGTTGCCATAGCACCAGTGGCCACATCTGTCTCCAGCTGGGCTGCTTGTGTCCAGGCGCCCAGCCTTTCTTTCCTCCTACTGGCAAACAGTTCACCGGGAGGCACAATGATTCAAAGTGACATCTGGGTCTCCCTCGGCATGTGTGTGGTAATTCCCTTCCTTCCATCCTGTAATTAAGTCAATTAGGCTTCTAAGTCTTCTGCGCGGGGATCCCGGGGTCCTCTCTCAGCACACACAAGCCACCAGTCCCTCAGTTCACTCTCCTTCCTCCCCTGAGCGGAGCAAGGCACGAGGCACATTCCCTCTGCCTGTCCCTCAACGAGGTAAAACGGGCAACCCAGCGCACCTCCCAGCCTCGCTCTGCACCGAGGGCTCCCGCCTGCCCGCGCGGCCAGCTCCCAGCTCTGGCTGGCCGAGGCTGATTCTAGGTGCCATCTGAGATCTGAAATGTGGGCAGACGTGGCACTGCAGACCGAGGTTGAGCTTTAGGGTGGTCATCCCCCAAAGGTCAGGAGCAGGGGAGCTGGGTTGGCACCCGTCCTTGGCACGCAGGCACATTAAGAATCTGTCTCTTTGCGAGAGTGGTCACGTGGGTCCCATTTCCACGCTCTCGAAAGTCAAAACTGTGACTGAGGTTTCTGCAGAGGCTCGGCAGCTTCAACGAGCTTCGTACCTGGAACTGCCTGGGAACTCTCCAGTTATGTGAAAAACCTGCCTTAATATTTGAAATTCCTCTTCCCCAAACACCCATTTCCTGAAATTCTAAAGAGAGTTCTCCAAGGAAATGAGCCATAACTTCCAATTAGTGCCCATCGGTATTCTTGCCAATAAGAGGGCCTGTCCTCTCACACGGCACGCCAGGGCCCACCCACCAACTGTGAGAATCACTCAGCACCACCTGGCACCAGGGAAGGAGGGTCCGAGGCTCTTCCATGAGCCCATGTGGAAATCCAGTCCCTTCCTCAGGAGAACTCTGGGGATGCAGGCACACACACACACTCACACACTCACACTCACTCACTTACACACATGCACACTCACACACACATGCACACACACACTCACACACACACTCACACACACGCACACTCACACTCACAATCACACATACACTCCCATTCACACACACACACACTCACACACACATACCCACTCACACACTCACACTCATACTCACACACACTCTCACACACACTCTCACACACACACTCACACACACATGCACACTCACACTCACACTCACACACACACTCCCCCACACACTCACTCACACACACATGCACTCACACACACATGCACACACACACTCACACACACACACACACTCCCCCACACACTCACTCACTCACACACACATGCACTCACACACACCCACACACTCACACATTATGTTGTGCGTTTCAAATAACCAAATTCACATTGATCTATCCACCAACAGAGTCGATTCCAAATCCCTGTCTGACTGGGTCATTTGGACAACTGAAGTCAAGAACTGCGGTGCCATTCAAAACCAGAATGGGAAATTCTGACTTTTAAGATCAAACCTCCGTTTTTGGCAACGGCAAACCCAGTGCACGAAGACGATGAATGGGAGCGCGTGCGGCGGAAGAGCACCATCTCCTTCCCTCTCGTCGGGGCACGGCCGGGATCCTGGCTCACAGGAGCCTGAGAGGGTCTCGCGGACTTCTTGGTCTGCAGGACAGGAATTCCAACCGGCAACGTCGCTTTCTGAAACAAGGAGCAGTAGGAACTCCCCGCCTAGGCCATCCCTTCGGGCCTGACCTTGCTCCCTGAGGTCTGCGATTGTCTCGAGTCTCCTGGGGAATCCAGGACCTAGAGGAACGCTGTGCACTTGCTGGATCCATAGGTGCCACTGAATTCCATTAACCACAGCGACAAATACTTGTGAAACTTACTATTTACGCATGACTCTAATAATCCTTGGGTTGACACACTTTATTTAAAGTAAAAATGAACAGTCCTATTACGGGCCAGCCAGTGTTCCAGGACCTAGGGATGGAGCAGCATATTGGGGACTTCGGGGCCCAATGAACGAGGCCTTTATTCTCGGATCAAGGTTGGAACTGCAAGAACACAGTCACAGGATTTAGGCAGATGAGGATCAGAGCCCCGGCATCACGGCTGATGGAGAGACGGGGGTGCAGGAAAGGCAGGCTTTAGAACTCGGGGCAGATTCAGGCAGCAGCAAGCGCTGGTGTGAGGTGGGTGGCCCAGACCTACAGGGCACAGCCCTGCCAGCTGCAGAGACAGGCAGACCCCACAGAGCAGCTGAGCTGGGCCGGTTCCCTCCCGAACCCTCCAGACAGAGAGTCCCCAAGGGGTGAGCGAGGGACAGGGACCAGGCTGCTCTCCTGTGGCACCTCCCTTCATGTGGTTTCATGAAGCTCCACAAAGAAAACTCAGCAGTTTCTACACACACAGTCCCTGGGTCTGGACAGTCACCAGGGGTCTGGATTCCAGGGCGGGGTGCAGCTCCTGAGCCAGGGAGGGAACCAGGGAACTTGGTAGTGCAGAAGGGACGTGTTGCCCAGGGGGCAGAGCAGGCTGCGGTGAGGCTGGGGAGGGGGCAGCGTGGAGGACCCGTAGGGCCCCCATCCCAGTCGGGTGGACAGCCGTCAGGCTCATGGAGAGGAGTGACTCGATGTGACTGAGGGATCATGCTATCAGGGGGAAGCTCGTGGGGCTGAATGGCCCGCAAAGGGGGCCGGGTGGGGGCCAAGGGTGGGGAAGCCGGGGGTCCCGGAGCTTGTCTCCTCACACCCAGGACTTGATCACCCGAATACCTGGCCCCGCACGTGCTGCCTCACCAGGCGCGTGGTCTCCAGGAGGCCATCGGGGTACACAGTGGGAAAGCTGGCTACCGCTGTGCCCTGGCGGGTGCCTCCACAGGAAGCTGGAAACGGGGCAGCCGGGGAGCACCCACCCAGCCCCACCCCACCCACACCCCTCTAGAGCCAGCTACGCACCTGCTGTTCTCTCCACACCACCACGACCAGGGGAGCGTGCTGGACTGGAGGGGGCGGAGAGCCCTCTGCTGAGCACACAGGCAGCCCAGGGGCTTGCACAGTGCTGAGCCCGGGCAGCGAAGTCTGAAGACAGACCTTTCCCTCTCCACGGCGGGTCCAGAGACACAAGCCTGCGCCAGCCGGTGTGCCGCGAGTTCTCCAGTTGACGGCGGCCTGCTTCCTCAACAGCTCCTCCTGGGACCTTTTCCTTCCTCTGGATCCTTAAGTCCTCAAGCCTGGGCTGTTTTCAGTCCCGAGCCAGCAAATGGTGTCTTGTCTCCAAGCAGCAGTCCTTTCTCGCCTGCTCTGGGGGAGCTTTGCAAAGATCTCTGTGCCCGGCTGTTTCAATGCCAGGCCACGTGCTGCCCGCCAAGGGCACTTTGCAGATTATTCTCTCCCCAGCGGAGCATCGGAGGTCCCTGCTGGCTGCAGAGCAAGAGTAGGCCTCCTCCCCAGAGCCCACTGTTCTCAACCACTCTGGGCTGCAGGTGGGGAGGAAATGTTCTTCTCTGTGCAGCTCACGAATTCCACAGTGTGTTAATTCCCTGTGGCTGCTATGACAAATTGCCACAGACTTGGTGGCTTAACACAGCACCAATGGCTTATGTGACACATCTGGAGGCCACAAGTCCAAAATGAGACTTTGGGGCTAAGTCTTAAAAACTGAAGGCCGCTGGGCCCGTGGAGGAGGACCTGTGCCCTCTCTCTGCAGGGCTGGAGGCTGCCTGGCGTCCCTGGCTCCTGCCCTCTCCTCACTGCTCCCACCTGCTTCCGAGCAGCTTCTCTGCTCCCCTCCATTGTCAAATCTCCACCCCTTCCCTCTCGTGAGGACCCAGCGAGAACACTAGGCCCCCCTGGGATCGTCTGTGGGAATCTTCCCAGATCAGTTTAAAGCAGCACAGTTCCTTTTGCCATCTGGTCACATGTTCTGAGGTTCTAGGCATTAGAACCTGGCATCTATGGGGGTCATCAACCAAGTGGCCACCCTGGGCAAGGTGGACACGGCTCACCTTTGATCACTTGTCCCCTGAATCCCTCCAGCATGGCGGACATGCTCACCTGGAAGCACAGAGACAGACAGTTCCAGATGGTGAGTTCTTGCCATCCCCCTCCTCTGCCACTAGGACTCAAGCACATGACTTGGGGTCCAGCAGCCACATGCTCACTCCCAGGTGACCCCACGGTCGATTTCCAAATGCACCACTCAGACAGTCGCTCCCAGGTCACAGGCAGGGAGGCCGTGGTGGGGCGGCTGTCACAGGCTGGGGTGCTCAGGACCAGGTTTACGGACAAGACGAGGCTTCGGTCTGGAGCCCCAGGTGGGATTCAGAGGAGGGAGGAGGAGCACAGCAGCAAGGACAGGGACGTGAGGAGACAGCCTGCAGCAGCAGCCCCACCATCTGAATAAAGATAATTATAATTGGGAAAAAATCCTGCATAAAACCAAGCATGTATTTCGTTCCTGCTGACCTCGCGGGAAAGGATGCTTCTAGAAGGTGGTCCTCATTAACAAGGGGGTTTGCTGGTGCGAGCACGTCACACCACTGAGGACTCTGAGCTGCCCCGGATGCTCAGGGACCACAAGTGAGGTCTCTGGAAGGCACTTACCCCGCCTGCGTGGCCACGTGATGTAGCCAGCAGACCTGACGAGAGCGGTGCAGAGGAGGAAAGGTTTACTTGGTACCCAGGTCTCAGGTCTCAGGCCAGAGACGGCCGACTCCACTCCTCAGCCATGGTGACAGCAGAGCGTGGGGAGGAAGGCCGCTCAGACCACAGCAATCAGGAGGCAGCGAGGGCTCTGCTCACCAGGGACAGGTGTGTGCCCCAAAGGCACGCCCAGTGGCCACCACCCCAGCCACACCTGCCTGCTCCTGCTGTTGCCCGGTCAATCCACAGCGCTGGATTAATGCACCGGTTAGGTTAAGGCTCTCCTAACCCTATCATTTCACCTCTAAATTTTCTTTCATGGTCTCACACAAATGGGGGACGCCTTACATCTAAAGCATAACCCCAAGTCCAGTTAGCCATACCAACTGAGGGCCAGGTCACCACAATAAGCTGGTCCATGACTCACCGTCAATGTGCTTGTGTGGATCTCAGAGTGGAAGATCTTCCAGTGCACAGGGCAAGCACCCGCCCAGAGAAAATGACGGAGCCAGGTTTCAAGGTCAGCAGGAAATAAGGTCCTCGGTCGGCCATGTGACTGACACATGGCTGGAAACGCCCCTCCAGGCTGGGATGACTTCCTCGGCTCATGCACGGCTCCTCTGGCTCCAGCCTCCCTTGATCCTGTTTGTTTCTCTCTCAAAAATAGATCCTTCTTCTCCATCTACATCCAAACCAGATTCTATGAGGACTTCGACCATGAGGGGCCAGGGGCCTGGCTCGTCTTTTAGAGACGACCTGGCTGGTCCTGTGTGCCCGTGTCCACTCCAAAGTCCACCTGAGCATGAATGTGCAAAATAAAGAGCACGGACCAGGGACTCCAGACCTGCCAGGCCCCAATCTCTCCTGGTTCATATTCTAATGACCCAGGACTCTGAGTAGCAGTGATGTGAGATGCGTGGCCTGTTTAAAAGATTCCAACAGTAAGAAGCTCATTCGACATGAAACTCCATCTTTCCACCCCAGACAGGGTCCTGGCTACACCCAGTGCATGACTGGCCAGGGGAGCCTCGAACCTCTGGAAAGCTTCACTTCAGCTAGTTCTCCCGCCCACTCCCTAGTGCAGCCCTGTCCCTGACGACAGGACCTGTATGCTCTGCTCAACAGGCTGCCTGGTCCACAGGGGCTTGTGGCATGAACAGTGCCTGAGGCCAGCTTATTCCTAACCTCCTGTGCCCAGGTGGGCAGAAAGAGTCGCAGGGAGTAGTCTGAAGTGGTACCTCCTCGCCTCCAACCAGCCTGGCGGAGTGTGAGAATCTGGTGGCAGAGATGAGCCTGCAGATGGGCAAGCAGAGAAAAAGGAAGGTGCCTAGAAGTCTGCTGAGTCTGCGTTCTGCTGCTGTAACAAAAAGCCTGAGCAACTCATAAGCACAGAGTTGTATGGGTTTGCGGTTCTGGAGAGGGGAAGTCCATGAGCAAGGCTCTGGAATCTTCTTGGCTCCTTGCTGCATCAGCGCATGGTGGAGACAGCACAGGCTTCCAGAGGGAGCTGGCTTATTAATCCATGTGTGGATTAATCCTCACAACCCATCGCCTCCCAGGGGCCCTACCCCATTGCCATTAGCATATGCCTGTGGGAAGAAGGTTCCAGGTCATGCGTTCACATCACGGAACCTGCACATTACACAGCTGACATCACGTGGCTCAGGGCTTGTCCCCCGGTGTGGCCCTAGGGGACAATAACTCCGAGCCTGTCAGATGCAGTGAGCACGTGGGTAAGGCCTAAGCGGGACCCAGTGCGCCATCCGTGAGTCCCACAGCCGCACACAAGCCTCCGTAGACAGAGGGGCTCACGACCACCCCAGTCAGTGCCCTCATGGCTTTTGTGGGTCAGCTATTCGGCAGCGTGGCTGGGCTCTCTGCTGGGGGTCTCACAAGGTTGAGATCAAGGTGGCATCTGGCCGTTTTCCTCCCCGAGGCTCCTCTGCAGAATTCATTCCCCGAGGCTATGGAATCCATGGCAGTTCTGATCATTGATGCCACAGCAGAAAACAGTCTCTCCTGCCTGGAGCCTCTGGCAGAGGCACAGAGGCTCAGCCTTCTGTTAAGGGGCTCATCTGATCAGGCCTGGCTCACCCAGAAAAATCCCCCTATTAGTGAAAAGTCAATTGAAGTAGGTGCCTCAGTTCAATCTCTTCATCTTTGCCACACTCCATCACGTGAAAGTGACACCTGTCACATTCACTGGTCTCATCCACACCCAAGGAGAAGGGACTGCACAGGTGGGACAGAGGGGCTGGGACTCTAGGTGACGTCTTGGAACCGTGCCTGGCAGGTATGGCTGCACTCAACATGACTGTGATCTTATCTGCCTCCTCGATGGTGTCATCGCTGCCTCTGCTCTCCCTGCCAGGAAGCCGAGCTGGGGTGGGTGACGCCACACGCCCCGGATGTCACAGTCCACCAGGAGCAAGGCGGGGACTTGAAGCCAAGCCTTCCCCCTCCTAGGTGCACCCTGTCTCCTACACGCCTGCCGCACGGGACCCGCCGAGCCCGGGCAGGGCGAAGCTCTGTCGGGCCTGCTTCTCTGCCTCCCTGGGGCCTGGGGAGGGAAGAGACCAGAGTGGCTTCTTGCTGAACCACAGAGGCGTTCTCCCTCTTTCCTTGCGGATGTAATTCCAGTTTGTCCAGCTTTGGGCAGATGTTCAGTCTTTATAGAAAGAAAGGAGAGGCCTCTGTAGGCCGAGCAGCGTCTGCTCATGCCCAGCCCTTCTTGGGACACCAGCTGCTCCTCACTCACGTGCCCAGAGTGTCAGGGGAGGTCTCTGGGGACTCCTAGGACAGGCCCCTTTGCAATGCTCTCTGGTCCTCTTCATGACTGGACCACAGGTGCATTAGGTTCCAGTGGTGGCGGCTCGGCTGTCATCCCAAAACCATAGGGAGTCCTTTGAACCGACAGCATTGGTCACAGCCTGGACCTAACCGGGCACCTGCTCTGGCAGGACTATGCTCAGCTGAGATGCACACTCACAGCGCCACGATGTGGCCGTGGAGAAAGCGTAAGACGCGCCAACTGAGAGACGGCGGGAGGGAAGGGGACGGTGCGGAAGGGCCACGGGAACCCCAAAGCCTGCTGACGCGGGAGCAGACGGTGGCTGTCCCCCAGGCCCAGCGCCCTGCAGGGGACGGAGGGGCTCAGGGCCCCTGTAGGTCACGCTCCTTTTCTGGAAACCTAGTCTACAAGTGTGCAATGCCTAAATATTCAGAGAAGCTGTTTCTTGAGCAGCTGAGCAAAGCCTGAGGACCAGGGAGACCGGAGGGACGTGGACACACTGGAATCAGTGGCCCAGCTGGAAAGCAGGCGATTTGAGACGTCACCATCGGCCACTGGCACTTCCAGCTAAGTAGCACCCAGAGTCCTTCCCTCGGGATGCCACTCGCCTAGCCCAGGCCATGGGGAAAGGACTGGTTCCTTCCTCCTGTCCATCTGTCCCCATGTCGCCTCTCAAACCAGGATCCCTGTGGCCTCCTGCTCATGTACTGAGAGCAAGAGGAGGAGACAGAGTCCACCCTTTGCTTCCTTCTCTGACCTTTATAAATGGACCACAAACCCAACTCAAAGGAGGAAAGCGGGAAGGAGCCAGGCCAGCCCAGAGGGTGCGCGGCTCTCCCCAGACCCTGAGGTTGGTGCTCACCCCTGGTCTGAGCGTGTGGCTTCAGAGTCACAGTCAAAACACCTTCTTCCTGGGTCCAGAAGGGCACATCACTTGGCACAGAGTGAGCACCGGGCCTGATGGCGGCTCCCGTCCCAGGCTGAGCTGACTTACCATCTGCGTGTGGCCGAGGCCACGCCACCAGAGCGCACGTCCCTCAGCATGCGGCACCCACGCCAGGTGGGGCAGAGGCCCCGCCACGTGGTGCCGAGGGGAAGCGCGTGGCAGAGAGATGATCTAAGAAGAGATTCGCATGTCTTTGCTGGACCACGAGAGGAGGTAACCTGAGGCAAGACGTGATTAATTGGCAAGTGAATTATTCAGACAGTAATGACAGGAGGTCAGGGCGGAGAATGATGGCTTCCGTCCAGGCTGATCAGGGAAGGTGCCGTCATCCTCCAATTAGACCTGCAGAGACAGACGGGGACAGTGAGTGGACGAGCCTGTTCCTCAGATCCGGATCTTGAGTGCAGACTGAGGAAAGGTGGGACCCAGCCGGGACCCTCTGCGTTCTTCCCTGGCCAAGCAGGGGCTCGTTCTGAGGAGTTTCTCTGGTAAATTGCAGAGACGGTCTGAGAGGAGTGCGGGACAGAACCGGGGAGAAGGTGCCTTCCGCAGACTCACACAGTCCCGCCTGATGGGACGCCCCCAGGAAGAAGCACTGGGCGTGGAAAAGGAGGAGTCTGGCCCTGCTCATTGAGGACGGTACCTATGAGAAGAAGAAAGCCCGGAACTTCATTCTGGTGAGACTGAGGAGCATGAGACCTTCCCTCCTGCGACGACCTCCTGCGAAACCTGGACAAGACGCACCAAGAAGTGTTTACAGAAACTGGATGATGGCAACGCAGTGGCATTCCAGAGAATGGGAACCCAGGCGGTCAACTTAACGTCCTCTGCCCTTTTCCTGGGGACAAGGCAGTGCGCTGAGGTCCCGCTGAGCTAAAGAGGTAGAGGCTGGAGTTTGGAACCACAGAGGCCACCAGTACTCATGAGGAAGAACACAAGGAGCCGTGACAGGGCAGAGAGGCCATGGGGGGATCCCCCGAGGTGCTTGACCAACAGCAAGGCTGTGTTCACACAGGGAAGGCTCCACAAACCCTCGCAGAGATGGTCCCTGTGGGTGCAGAGAAGAACCACGCTAGAAGTCTCACAGCTATTGCAGGAGGTCTCACCCACTTCTCCCCCAGCCTCTGGACTCCCAGCTCAGACACCAGGAAAGACCTTCGCCAGCAGTGAGAACCGTGACCCAGAGCGACAGCCAGCCGGGAACTCTCCCCTCAGCTAAGCCTAGGATCTAGCTCAGACGGGCTCAGGGAGGGAAGCCTGTAAACAACACAGAACAAGGCCAGCTCTCTCTAGAGGAAGGCAACCCAACCCCGATTCCCCACAACGCACCATCCACCACACCCAGACTGTCAAACAGAATTGCTCCTTGTGTGTAAAGCCACTTCATCCACGATAGAGAAAACATTCAGTCACCTGCTACATGACAACGATAATGGAATTAGCAAAGTTCAAACAAGCTGGATAAGTAGACGACCTAGATAGACAGGGTCAGCTTAAAGAGGAAGTGCATCGAGATCCCACCAGAGCAATGAAAATAGCTTTCTAATGAAAACTCTGGAATAGAAAACAACAGAGTCTGAAATTTTTACCCAAATTTTATTGGATGAATTTCACAGAATATTGAAGATGAAAGAAGAAGGGGGTCAGGGAACTTTAAAAGAGACATAATGTGCCCAAAGTGAAGAACAGGAAAAAATGAATTTAGAAAATACAAACAGATCCCCAGTGAAACAGATCCCCAGTGCCCCGGGGGATGATCTCAGCTAATCTAACCTGCATGTAATGGGAGTCCCAGAGGGAAAGGCAGGAGAGGGAGAATGGGAGCAGAAAATAGCGGAAGACACCATTGTTACAGAGGACGCCCCAAGTACAGACCACCAGGCTTACGGAGCCAAATTGAAAGAGAAAAAGGTCCTTTAATGAACAAGTCAGGCAAGCATCTGGGAGAAGCTAGCGCCTCAAAGAACTCCCAGCACTTGAATTTTGGAAGCACAGAGGTTATAAAGGCAAAAAACACAAAAAGACACAAGGACAGTTGAGCCAGATGTAGGTCAGAAAAGACCTTGTTGAGACAGATATTTTGATTACATGAGATAATTATTTTGATTATACATTTCAGAGTCACTTTTGTTATACATCGGGGTCACAGTCAGGGCCACAGGAAGGTCCTACTGTACCGTCAACACAGACACAGCTTCAGGAGGCGAAAAAGAAAACATCTTAAGCAAGCATAGAATGGAGTCAGGTCAGAACAAAATGGTGTTACTTGTTCTTTTCCATTTCAACCATGGCCAAATTTTTTACAAATCTGATGGAAAACATTCACGGAGAGATTTAAGAATCAGCAAGAAAGTCATCAGATAAACACAAAGTCAAACATGCTCAGGGACATCATGGTGAAGCTGCTGAAAGCCACAACTAAAGAAAAAAATCTTAAAAGCAACAAAGTTTGAAAAGTGCATTAAATATGGGAAACAGTGATGAACTGACTCATCAGGAACAACAAGGGTCAAAAACAATGGAATGACAACTTGAAGGCACTGAAAGAAACGTGGGTGCAGGATTACACACCCAAAGAGAATGTCTTTCAAAAACGAGAGTGAGATAAAAGTTAGAGCGTAGTGTGTCACCATCTGAACCACCCCCAAGACCTACTACAGCACAGACTCAGGCTAGCGTCGCACGCCAGACGGAAACACAAGCCCCAGGAGGGGTGCCAAGCACAGAAGGTGGCACGTATGTGGCCAGATAAGTGCAGCTTCTTCCTCCCATGAAGCTCATCAAAATGAAAACTGTTGTGATGGAGTGTAGCTTTTGACACAGGTAGAGGTAAGTCATATGACCAGTAGCACAAAGGCCAGATGGGCAAATAGAATCCAGCTTTCTGAAGTTTGCACCCTGGGAAAGGTGAAATGGCACAATATCCCAGCAGACAGTGTGAGCAAAAGACACAGATTGCAATCCAAGCGCAGCCTCTAAAAATAGTGGAATTCTTAAAATAAGCCATGAAACAGAAGGTGAAAACCCTACTGCATTTTTATAGGGATTTCAATGACCAATATGGAACTTGTTCCCCAACATCTGTTTGCTGCTCCATCCTGGCTGGCGAGTCCACTGTTGGGAAGCTCTCTGGAGGCGAGGCTGCATCTGTCAGCCTCCCTTGCAGCTTCGGGTGACCTGCCGAGTGAAGTCTTGACGGTGGCGTCTGAGCAGAAGAGGTAAACGTGCAACATCTGTGCTCCTCCCTTGAAGGACAGCAAGAGCTCTAACCGGAATGGCAGCCCAAGGCCATGCTGCAGAAGACCGCATTATTCCAACGTGGACAGCGGGAGGGAGCGGGGAGAAATAAACTTCCATCCTGTGTACGTCACTGTCAGCTCGTGTCCTTGTTACATGTAGCCAAAGGGAAAGTCCAACAGAACAGTTGCTCCTTGTCCGGGAGAGGCCTCGGTTGCAGGTGCGCAGAGCACTGACAGACCACCTGGAGAAGCCGGGCGTGGCCTTAGGCTCTCGAGCACACTGGTGGGCAGAGCAAGAGCTGACCACCAATGGGACGCACAGTCCTCAAGTGTCCCCGCTCCTCCAGATGGATGGCTGCAAGTTTAATCTTATAAATCACTTTTATTTAAAATAGCTTGGGAAATTATAAAACGGTTGAGAATAAATTTAACAGAAAATGTTCAGCAAGAAGAGCTAAGTGGAGATATTCATGAAATAGAAGACTTGATATTGTTAAGATATTAAGTCTCTCAAAATTGATCTAGAGATTCAATTTAATCACAGTCTAAATTCTAGTAGGCATTTATGTAAGTTTTGATGGGTTGAATCTAAAATTTATATAAAATGCAAAGAACCTAGAATAGCCAAAGCCATGCTGAAAAGAAAGAATAAAATTAGAGGACTTAGAATACCTGATCCCAAGTCAGTATGGTACAGATGGAGCATCCCTAAAGCAAACACCAGAAGCCCAGAACGCTCCAGCTCTGGAGGCCTGACGGATGCACGTGCGGAAAATCCCCCACCACGAAACTTTGCGTAGTGCGCAAAATTATTTATAATATTGTATAAAGCTTCCTTCTGCCAATTGCATGAAACGTAAAAGAATTTCATGTTTAGACTGGGTTCCATCCCCCAGATAGCTCATAATATATACGCAAATATCCCAAAATCTGAAAACAGCCCCAAATCTGAAACACTTCTTGTCCCAAGCATTTCAGACGAGAGATACTAAACCTGTATCATCACAAGAAAGGCTTACAGGCTTCTGAACAAGAAATGGACTCCAGAACCACTCTGGTCCTTGGAAGTTTTTCAAAGATACCAAACTACCAGTCAGACGTCCATACTACAAAATGTGAGTCTTGGTCTTGACTTCATACGCCTTACACAGAATTCAATGTGAGATGGATGATGTGCTCACATATAAAACTTACAACATAAAGACTTTGGGAGAAAAAGAGTAGAATATTCTGCAGGCTGAGGTAGCAACATTCTGCTAGACGGGACGTAGGAAAAGAGAACAACCATAAAAAAGACGGATTTCAACATCTGAAACTTCTACTCAATAAAGTCAGTGGGTAAGCCATAGAAGAGAAACGAAAAGACATTACAGAGTATGTAACGAATTCCCACAAGACTAGCAGGAGCTTAATAGGAAAACGGAAAAGAAAAAAAAAATTCAGCCCAATTAAAAAGAGAAGGACCTTTGAACTTTGCCAATGGAGATCGAAGAGTGATCAGTAAGGACATGCGGACGTGCTGGACGTCCTGGACCTCATAACAGTGCCAATCAATGTCACATGGATGTGGGTTAAAACAGTGTGGTAGAACTCTGTGCCCGTCAGAGCCGCTGAAGCCACCAAGACTGACAGCCTCCGAGGTCCACAGGAGTGAGGGCCACAGACCTGCCACCCTGGAACGCAGGTGGCATGGCCGCTTGAGGAGGTGGCCTGAACCCTTCTCTTAAAGGGCCAGAGGCACTAAACACTCCTGCACTATGTAAATGAGAGGGAGCTTAAGTCCAGATAAGTTCTGTGTGTGAATGTTCATAGCAGATTATTAATAATGGTCCCAAACTGGAGACAGCCCATGGATTCATCACCAAAAGAGCAAAAGGCCTGTAGCATGTTCATACAAAAACTATTCCTCAAAAATAAAAAGGAAGGGGCACTCATACGTGCCACAACATGAATAAATCTAAAAACAAATACAAGCTGAAAGAAAGAAGCCTACCCAGGAGCACAAATGTTGTATCTTTCCATCTACATGTTCTAACAGGCAAAACTGTAGTTTTTAAAAAATCACAGAAACTGTAGGGGACAGGCAGGCCTGACTGGAAAGAGGCACACAGGGACTTCCCCACGATGGCAGGGCCTGGGTCACACAGCTCTGTGTGCTTGTGGAAGCTCATCCGACAGTACACTTGAGATTTCTGTATTTCCTTTCCTTAGCATTTAAAGATTTTTTTTTAAAATTTCTGGAACTTTCTTACTCATTTAGGATTAATTTCCCAACATGATGAGATATCACCTCATACCTGTTGGGATGTTATTATGCAGAGAAATTAGAAAGCCTTGTCAATCATTAGTGGGGATTCAAAGTGGCCCAGCAGCTATGGAAAACAGCATGGTGGTCCTTCACAAAACCAAAAGCAGGATTGTCACATGACCCAATAATTCCACTGCTGGGATATTTCCAAAAGAATTGAAATCTGGATCTGGAAGAGACATCTGCTCCCGGGTTCACTGCAGGACACTTCACAGTAGGCAAGTTGGGAACGCTCTGGTGGTGCACGGATGAATGGATAAAGGAAATGCACACATGCTCATGGTGGAATACTACTCAGTCTCGAAAAAGAAGGCACTTCCAACACCGTGCAGCATCATAGATGAAACTGGGGGCACCGGGCTAAGTGAAATAAGCCAGGCACAGCAGGACAAAAATGCATGATTCCCCTAGAAATCAGTCAAACTCAGAAACAAGCGGAATTCCCTTACTCCAGCTTGTATTCCGCCAGGCTCCGCGGGAGGGGGGATGCCAGGCATGCTGGGAAGGCCACCTCCTTGACTCCGTCCGTCCCCAGTTCAAAGACTCACCTCAGCAACACCCTGAGGGCCGCACCAGAACCGCGTGCAGCAGGCCTGGGACGGCGTGGGGCCCCGGGAGCGTGTGAAACAGCAGGTGGCGAAGCCTGTCTCCAAGCTCTCGGTCACCGGGCCCACCTGCCATCCTTTCCCAGTGCTCCTACTGTGCCCGGCGCTTCCCGCGTGGGTGCTCCTGGGGAGCTCCACCTCGGGGCCAGGTCTCCTTTACAGCCCCCGGCCCAGCACCGCCCTGCCACCTGATCTGTGCAGCCCGGGCATCTGACGTCTCCGTGGCTGTCTGCCGCGGCCCTCCCACCGGAGAACTGCGCACCCTCCGCGGCCCGCGCTTCCCAGCTGTTCCCACGCCAAGACGGGCTTCTCCAGACCCTCTCAGACCCAAGACTTGGGAGCATGCCCTGTGACCAATCTGTCACGAAACATGCTCGATCTGCCAGGCCCTGACCTGAGTCCCCCAGCCCTGGGGGCAGCGACCCCCTCCGAGTCCCCCCGCCTCTCCTCTGCCCTCTTGTGGCAGAAACCCCTCTAGCTCCCAGCAGACTTGCTACCCACCAGATCATGGGGCTGTTCTTTCTCCACGCCCTCCAGGTGGAGCCAGGCACCTGCCATGGCCTGGTCCCCGGCCCTCCCCGGCTGGCCCTGCTCCCCAGGCCCCGCCCTCCCTCTCTCCTCTGCTTTAATCTTCTACAAAACATTGGCATTAACCCGAGTCCCCCCAGAGGCAGACCCCCGGCCCGAGGAGCGAGCAGGGTGGGATTAAGGGAGATGCTTGCAAAGAAGCTGGGAGGGAGCCCCGGAGATGAAACAGGGCCGGGCTGCCTGTGTCTGCCGCGGGGGAGGGGAGCGAGGGAAGGAAGGCCGAGCCGTGGCCCCGGCTGCCCAGAGGTCGGGTGGTGTCACAGAGCTGTGGGGAGTCCCTGAGCCCCGGCCCTTGAACCGGGTCCTCTCCAGGTACCAGGCTGCCAGGACTCCCCTGTCCGCGTCTCGATCTGGGTGCACGTGCTGGGGTGGAGTTTGTAGCCCTAACCAGGCAAGCTCCTTGAAGCAGGAGGAGCACAGTTAGGTGGCCACAGGTCCACAGTCCACAGCCCCTCCTGATTCTGGTTTTCATTCCATCTGGAAGGTGGGCGATACCAGGCAGGTGTTTCACTTCCTCCCAATCCCAGCCCCTGAACAATGCCTGGCACATAGTAGGTGCTCAGTAAAATGCTTCACAAGTAAATGAGTGGATGGATAGGTGGATGGATGGATAAATGAATGAGTAAATTTAAGTCCCAGGAAGGCTTTCCGTCGGGTCCAGAAAGCTCATCTCTCCTTCCTTCCCACACAGTTGTATCATAGTTCTCTTCTACAACTAACTCAGAAGTGGAAATCAAGGGTAGGGCCCCGGCCGCCCACACATGACTCCCTCAGGGTACCAAATGCCTCTCAGAGATGAGTGGATTTCTGCTGATCGCTCTGTGCTGGTCCTTGTCTGATCTTCAGGACACGGGTAAGCAAGGGCAGGCCTCTGCTGCCTAAATGCCATTCTTATCCTAAGTACCCGGGTCTCAGCCTCCCATCCTCCCTCATTCCACATGACTAGAAGTGACGGGTGGAGCCAAGCCAGACCCGTGACCCCTGGCAGAGCTCCAGCGTCCAGCACCCGCTAGGCAGTGTCCCCTCACTGGAGGCTGGAAAGCTCAGGTTGGGCAGTGACCTCCCCCGTGGGCTGCCCCCTCCCACTGCAGGGCTAGTGCCTCGGCTCAGTGACCCTTTTACCTTGAACTTGGGAAGCGCGAAGTCGTGGGAATGAGCAGGGTGATCTGCGGCAGGTCTCGGAGTCCTGAAGCCAGAGCTGCCCAGAGGGCTGGCTGGGATCAGTCACCGCTGCCAACGACAAGTCACAGGAAGTGACGTTGAAGTGGCCAGCACCCCGCAGACTGATGGCTCTCCACGTCCCTCTGCTGTTCGCTAACTCGCTCCGTTTGCAGCTTGATCTTCCCGTAGCCGTTTTCAATCACCCGAGAAGCTAAATGAAGTTAAAGGCCACTCCTCGCCGTTGGTGCTGCTTGGAGTTCGCCCTGCGCCGAGGGCAGGTGCCCCTCGGGCAGGAGGCTCTTGGCAGCCTTCAG
This sequence comes from Sciurus carolinensis, assembly GCF_902686445.1. Classification (NCBI taxonomy): domain Eukaryota; kingdom Metazoa; phylum Chordata; class Mammalia; order Rodentia; family Sciuridae; genus Sciurus; species Sciurus carolinensis. The sequence goes on along the minus strand of NC_062213.1, from coordinate 205,900,406 downwards.
CACTCGGACCGCGGGGCTTCATGAGGCCACCGCCCCGGTTTCTCCGCCCAGTGCACAGATTCTGACAGAAGCGGGTCCTGAAGCTCACGCACGGTGGGAACCACCAGTCCCACGTGTCTCTCTGAAATCTGTCAGTGACTGCTGACGAAGGAAGAGGAGCCAGACCCCCAGGACTCAGCCACTCGGGAGCACAGGCCAGGGTGACCAGCAGCTCCTCCCGCACCTCGGAGAGCTGGGGACGTCTGGCGCACAAAGCAGGGGCAGCCCTTGGAGTCTTGTCGCAAGCGCTTTGCGGCGACAGCGTCCTTTAGTGCCAAGGAAACCCACAGTGGGGTCCGTTTGGGGTTAGCTACTTCTGCACAGACCTTCTGCAGGGAGGAGGGAGGAGAAGAGAGGCACCTCCACAGCCGCGGCCGTCACAGGAGAAGCTTTGAGGAGAGAGTTACAGTGTAAAAATAAGTCGCGGAGGCTCGCGGGCTGCGCAGCAGAGACAGCGGCACCATCTGCTTTAAGTAACATTTATTTTCCCGAAAAAAATATGTTCCCAAACCAAATAATGTCCACAGAGTCTAAATATTTGCTCCCCATGAGCATCCTGGGAATGGAATGCAAACGTCCTGAGAATTCGGAGGCACCGGAGGCTCCGGGATGGGAGGATCAGGCTGTGGGACGCGTGTCACCGCCCTGGAGACGCCCGCCCTGTCATTTGTTGCTTCTCAGCCCTGACACTCGCGGAATCAGAAGACGCCGGCTGAGCGGAGAGGAGCGTCTGCAGCCCTCGGGGGGACTAACCGTGTTATTTCTGGACCCAGCGCAGGCGCCAAGTCACAGTGGGAAGCAATTTGCCCGAAGCTCCTCATGCCGCTTCCCAGGCGCCAGCAGCCAGCAGGCGCTCCGGCCGCGCACTGACTCCGCTGCAGATTGGCGCCGTTCCTGCAGCCCGACTCGAAGGCCGGGTCCTGCTGCTGGGCTGAGCTCGCAGGTGGCCGGGACGGCGCGGCTCGGGAGAGCGCAGCCCAGGCTCTGGAACGCACTGGCGGAGGCACTGTGGACCACTCACCGACCCTCACTGGGCCTCAGTTTCCTCATCTGCAAAGTGGACATGAGGGCCTTCCCACCCGAGGGGCAGTTCAGAGAACTGGGCACCTACCGCTCCAGGTGCCAGCGCCCGGCTTCCCAGGACGTCCACTCTTGCTCTGCTGCCCTGGCTGAGGTCAGGGCTGGGGGATTGAAGGGGAGCTTAGGTAGGGGTGCATCTGAGACCCTTTTGCCAGCATGCTAATCATTTTATTGACATGTGATGAAGGACACCGAATGGAGACAGGATTCTGTGCCTTGTGGCTGGTGCCTTTGACCTGGGCCCTGTGGGGTCAAGGGGCCCCTTGCTCATTTTATTGTCGCACCAAGTCCCGAACACCTGATCTGAAACGTCCTAACGGTGGCTTCTCTCCTTCGAGTTCAGGCAGAGGACCCCATGGTGGCACAAAGCAAGCTGGACCTCCAAGGTGCCACACACCAACCTGACCACTGCACATCGCCCTTACCACCTGCTCTCAGAAGTCGGCTTCCTGCACACCCAGCCTGGGCCGCAGGGTCTCACTTGGCCAGTCAACGTTCCCTAACAAGTGCGTACCGCCCGCCCGCACGAGAACACGTCAGGAGTGGCCTGCTGGGCCCGCACGGCACTGCCACCACCGTGTGGAGGCCGGCAGGGACCTCAGCGCACCTCACCGGTGAGCCCACGAGAGCACCGGCTGGCACGCCGGTCGCTCGAATGCCAGTGACGTTTATGGGTCCTGAAGCCCCCGAGTCCCAGGAAGAACTTAGCCTCCTGGTTTCTCAGGTGACATGAGAAAGGGGTTGCACAGCTGCAAGGTGCTCAGTGGGGGGCTCGCCAGGAGCCTGCGTGCCAGCGTGCGTGCCTGCGTGCCAGCGTGCGTGCCTGTGTGCCTGCGTGCCTGTGTGCCTGCCTGCGTGCCTGCGTGCCTGTCTGCCTGCCTGCCTGCCTGCCTGCCTGCCTGCCTGCGTGCCTGCCTGCCTGCGTGCCTGCCTGCCTGCCTGCCTGTGTGCCTGCCTGCCTGCCTGCGTGCCTGCCTGCGTGCCTGCCTGTGTGCCTGTCTGCCTGCGTGCCTGCCTGCCTGTGTGCCTGCCTGCGTGCTTACCTGCATGTGTGGAGAAAGCACAGTCCCAAAGCTGCTTTCTGTGTTTTTGTTTGTCCCCGAGTTAAAGGATCCTTCTCAATCCAAGGACCCTCTTGGTGGGTGTCTGAGCCCAGCGCTGGCAAGCAACACTTCCAGTGCATCGCAGCAACGCCAGTGTGACGGTGCCCAGAGAGCCAGGGAAAGCCAACAATGGCACCAGGTGGAGGGGGCAGCATGGAGGGAAACCTGGGGTCCACTTCCCACCTGGTGGGCGTGCGTCTGCCCACAGCAGGGTGGCGGGAGCCGCCGCTGAGGTGCAGGCAGCTGGAGGAGGGGCTCTGGCCGTTCCTGGAGCTCTGGGGAGAGGCCAAGGCTGGCAGTGGGTCAGAGAATCAGAGAGGGTCCTGAGGTACCCTAAGACCGGGAGCCTGAGCGAGCCCGGAGCACACTGGACTCTGAGCTCCGAAAGCAAGAGTGGCCACGGCTGTAGCTGACCGGCTCCCTGGGCCAGCCTGTAGGAAGAAGGTGGTACCTGGCCAAAGTGGACAGACTCCGGAGGGGCAAGAGGAGCTGGCCTGGAAGCAGGGACGAGGAGGAGCCTGGGAGCCTGCAGGCCCACAAGCTTGGGCAGATTCAGCTGGAAAGAATGACCAGGAAGCAGCCCAGCAGGCAAAGGAGGGAGGAGGGATGCAGCACAGGCCTGACTGCAGACAAGGAGGGCCAGACTCCAGGGCCACCTGTGCAGAGCTGGACCGTCTGGCCCGAGGCAGACCAGACAAGGCTCAATGACAACCACAAGAGGGTCATAAGAGGGACCACCAGGCACTCAGACTCCATCCAGTGCCAATCAGAGGGCAGGAAGGGGACCCCGTTCCAGATTCAAAGGCCCCTCTGAAGAGCCCGTAGTTCACTCAGCACGGCCCGGGCCTCAAGCGTGGATGCAGAGAGCCGCAGCCCAGGGCGGGGCGCATTCTGAGATTTCCGGGTTCCGGCTCTTTCATCCTTCTGCTCCCAGGAGCCTGGCGGTCTACCCGGTGCGTCCACACTCGGTCTAGCCTGGTGCTGCCAGGCCCCAATGGGCAAAGCGACCCGAGACTAAACCAGGCGCAGGAGCAGCTCGACCAAGGCGGGCTGGCTGAACCGCTTCCTGTCGGATGGCACAGGTGTGGCAGGGGCCGTGTGAAATGAGACCCACGGGGAAGCGAAGATGCAGCTCAGGGCAACGGAGTCAACAGGAACCGTGCGCCAGCCCCCTGCCGAGCCCCAGCCCCCTGCTGCTCCGAGGGGTCCCGGCCCTTCTCATGACCGGCCGCGGGGGCGTCCACACCAGCACCACCCCCCCGTGGGAGGGAGGCGCGGACCACAAAGCTCCGCGGCCTTGGGAACTTTCCAGCCCCGTCACAATCTCATGGAGCCGTTGACCCAGACGGTGCCGTGCAGCAGGTGTCTTGAGCACGGCCTCTGCCCAGCGAGCAGGGTGACCTCGGCCAGTGTCTGTGTTGCAAAATCCGGTCCCGAGGCACCAGGCATTGCTGCTGCGGCCAGCGTCCCCCATCTTTCTGGTACAGCGCATCTCTCGCCTGTCGGGACAGACGATAACCCATTCCCAGGAGCAGCCCTGAACATTCCCACCGTGCAGCAACCGGGAAAAGCCCAGAGACAGGCGGAGCTGTGCCTCCGGAACGGCGTTGCTGGGCCACGTCCCACAGAGGAGGCGGGGGATCGTGGGAGGCATTTTGCCACTTTCTCAGTCAGGAATTCTGGGAACTTTGTAGACCCCATTTCCTTTAGTATCTGCCAAAGGTCTGAGTCCACATAGGGAATTTTTTTATAACTATTACAATTATTATAATTATTATTATTTTGGTACCAGGGACTGAACCCAGGGGTGCTTAACCACTGAACCACATCCAAGACCTTTTTCTTTCTTTTATTTCAAGACTGAATCTCACTGAGTTGCTGAGGCTGGAACTTGTGATCCTTCTGCCTCAGCCTCCCGAGCTGCTGGGGTTACAGGTGTGTGCCACCACGCCCAGAGGAAAAAGATCTTTCTTTAAATCAAGAAAGAAGAGGACTCTAAAAGCTGGCTCTGTAAATACCGTGTCGTGCTTCTCAGGCTGCAAGACAGGCCAAGCAAGACCTGGATGCACAGCAGAGGGTGCCCGGCTGTAATCGTGGGGGGAAGGGGGGGTGCCCAGGAAGGGGGCACCAGGGCGGAGGAGGAGCCTGCATCCTGCCGCACAGTGACCCCGGCTTCTCCTGCACTGCCTTCTGGGAACACAGTGCCCTCCTCTGATGTGGACCCCAGAGAGGAAGAGGAAGAGGAGGCCACTCCCACCCTGCCCCCTGACTCGGGCTGCTGGGGAAAACGGGAGGAGGTGTCGGCAACTCAGAGACGACGCCCTGGCAGAGGCCAGCTGATGGCAGACAGCGACAGGGGTGGCTCTGGACGGCCGAGCGGGAGGGGCAGGCTGAGAACACCCGCAGCCACACCCAGACCCCTCCAAGGAAACCCCAGGAGATCGAGGGAGGGGACTGTGCTGGTTGCAGCAGAGGCAGGAGCCGGAGAGCTTCCGCCAAGGAGGAGCGCAGGGAGGGCCGCCCGGGACCAAGAGAGGTTCGCCAGAGTCCCGCTGCGTGACGGGAGCTTCTGCTCCCCTAGTAAGCACTGTCTGATGAGGGTCAGCGTGTGAGTTCAGTACCAGGATCATAGGCGCTGAAGTCCGGGAGGCCTTGGGCTTAGTGCCCCAGCTCTGCCGCTGACCAGCTGCGTGGCGTTGGAAAGCTGGCGTACCTTCTCTGATCCTGGTAATGACTGTCTTCCTGCTTATGTGAGGATGCCCTGCGATTGAATGCTTATTCTATTCCAGGTACGATACGATACCAGCCGATCGATGACGGTGGAGTCTTCTTCTCTTCCGCTCTCTCCTTCTTTTTACTACCGTTATTGTTAAATCTGAAATGAGGAGCCCTTAGGATGAAACCACTGAGCCCCTGAGCACAGTTCAAGCCGCGCCCACTGTCACAGGTGGATGTGCCAGATTAGCAGACCGGTGGCTCCTGTGATGTGGCTCCTTGTTTTTGCACATCTCGTGTGAACTTCTGAGGTCCTGTGACCGGCTGCCTCAGGACGTGTGGCTGGTAGAGTCACAGGGACCCACGTTAAAGGCACACACACTTGACTTCGCTGGGCTGCCATCCTGAAACTCTCAGTCCTTTAGCAGGAGACCCCCTTTCCATTTGATGCTGGGCCCACTAGCTAAGCTTGGTCCGTAAGGTCTAGCTCACGTTCCACAGCCGGGTAAAGCAGCGCCAAGGCAAGTCAAGGAAGCCACAGAGAAGACCGCCAGAACCCCGAGCCTTGGACTCAGGCTCCCACCGGCTCCCGGGACTCTCCAAACCCGGTGGTGGAATGCTCGTGGGATCCAGTTCACATTTCAGTCCCTGCACTGCGTACCTTCTCGGCAACCGTGGCCACGGTCTAGTTTGAGAACATGTTCACGTTCCCCTGGTGGCCAGCCATCAGCTGTCTCAGACCTAACGTCCTGTCCACCTGGAGGGACACCAAGAGCTGGGACAACACTCTGGCTAGGTGTGTCTGAGGGTGCTTCCAGGACAGAGGGCACTTAAATAGACTGGCACGGTGATGAAGACCCACCCTCCCCAACGTGAGCAGCACTGTCCCACCGGTGGAGAGCCCAGGTGGAACATGGAGGAGGAAGGGGAACGCCCTCTCCTTGGGCTGCCCTCAGACACTGCGGCTCTGGCTCTTGGGCCTCTGCACCCAGGACTTACGTGGGCACCTCTGCCCCTCCCCTGGCCCTGGTCTCAGCTTTGGACTCCAGACCCGCTTTCCTCGTTCTCTGGCTTGCAGACGGCAGACGGCAGACGGCGGGACTTCTTAGGCCGATGCCCATAACAGCGGTCTCCTACGTGGGTCTGTGTGCGTCTGTTGGCGCTGTGGTTCCCTCCCCAAGAGAGTCTGGACCAGCACACCCACTGTGGACTTGCCGATTCTGGACGATCTGCATAGACAGGATCCTGCAGGGCAGGTTCTTCCTCGAACTTTGGGCCCACAGTGAATCCATTGCAAGACAGCTTGGCGGTCCCTGACACTCAGCACTGATGCAAAAGCTCGGTGACAAGCTGCTGCAGCCCAGCACACGGTCCGTGGAGGTCACCTCCACCAGCACCACTGTCATTGCTGTGCTGAGTGCCGCTGTCCTTGTAGGGGACATGGTGACGGGGAGGAGGACAGCGTGTGCCATCCCTTCATGCTAAGGCTGACTTCCAGGATGCAGGCTTGACCTTCAGTCCTCCTGCTGCTGATTCTAATCCTGTGGTCCCCTGTCCCCTGGCCAGGGCCTCCTAGGAGCACAGGGCAAGGCAGCGCAGGCAGAGAGAAATCACAAGCACAGGCCTGGAGGGAGGAGGGTCGGGTGGGCGAGGAGCTGAGCAGGCAGCCTGGGGGCCCTGCCCTGCCCTCCGCCCGTCCCTGAGGCTGCCCGCACTCCTGCCTGGCTCCGCGGCACCTCCAAGGCCTTGGCAGGGATGCTCTCAGGACCCACACCGCGCTCTGTGGACATTAGCTGGAAGGACTGTGCAGGACAAGAGGAGGCAGAGCCCTGCAGGCTTCCCCGGGCAGGCGCCAGGCCGGGTACGTTCTTCCTGTGTCACAGAATCAGCGATTTGTATCATCTTAAAATAACTACAGAGCTTGGCCGGAGCCCCGCGGAGCCTTCCTGCCCTCGCTAAGGAGAGCGCACCGTGCCGCATCCCTTATCCGCCTGTCCCCGCATCAAACGGAGCAGGCAGGGTGGACAACCCCCACCCCTAGACCTCTTTCTCTCCTCCAGTCCTGACGGCAGGTGGGGAGCCGGTGCCTGGAGGGTCTCAGGATGGTGGTGCCGCTGCCGCTCGGTGGGCCTGGGTCAGCAGCATGAGCTCGCAGGAGCAAGGCCGCCTCTGCTTACAAGGACAGAGGCCTGGGTGGAGGGCCACACACTGACCACGCGGACCCTGCAGTGCCAAGCGCTCTTTGTGACAGTTTCCCAGACACCCTGAGGCAGGAGATCCAGATGTCCCTGGAAACAAAGATTCTGCTTTTATGCAACCGTCCTTCCTCCGTGAAAGTCCATTCTGACACAAGTTGCAGCTTCCACAGTCCTTGATCCTGAGAGCGGAACTTCTGTCTCAAGAACGGCCAGGTGGTCACAGCACAGTTTCCTTGAGGACCAAGGAAAGCCTTGCGGTTCAGAGGAGCCCACGCAGGAAGGGACAGGCAGAAGGGAGGCAGGGGTGTGCTTGTCCCCGGATTGCGGCTGGAGAACATTCTGACCCACCCTGGACAGGGTGACCAGACGGAAGGGGAGCACTGCTCCTGCTGGTGAGCCCGGATCCCCGAGAGGCTGCGCACACAGTCTGCTTCTCTCCCAGCTCTGCCGCCTCGTGATCTTGGGCAAATTGCTTTTCTTCTCAAACCTCAATTTCCTCATCTATAAAATGGCTATATTGATTTATATCATGGATTTCTTTGAATATTAAATGAAATTTTGGTGCAAAGTACCTATTGAAGACCAGAAACTGTGAGAAGATATCACCAGAGCTGGGTTTGGGGCAGGGTTGCATCTGGAAATGGTGGAAACAAGGTGTCACTCAGCTTTTCATGACTGTGACAAAATACACAATAAGAACAACTTAGAGGAGAAGAGTGTGTTCTGAGCTCACAGTCTCAGAGGCTCAGTCCATGGTCAACTGCCGCATCGCTCAGAACCCAAGGTGAGCTGGAGCATCATGGCGTATCTAAACCAAAACATCACATCCCTGGCCCTCAAAGCTTACGTCCATGTCACAGTGCAACACAGTTTAGTCCCTCTCCAAGACTCCCCGGAGTCTTAATAGTTTCAGCATTGCCAAAATAATCCAAGTCCAAAGTGTCCTTGAGACTCAAGACAAACGCTTGCCTGTGAGCCCCTGAAAAATCAAAAGCGCTTCATGTTCCCAATACAGAGCGGCAAAGCAAGCCTTCCCATCCCCTAATGGAGAAAAAGGGATGGGACCCAAGCAGGGCTGAAACTCCCCTGGGCAGACGTTATGTGCAGGATCTGGGGAACATGGCGGTGGTGAGGAGTGACCTCCAAGGGGCCTGGGCAGTCCTGCCCCTGTGAACTTGCTGACTGCAACGCTCATGGGCTCTCCCTTGGACTGGCTCTGTCTGTTGGCAGCTGCCCTCCGTGGCAGACTTTCCACGTTTCTGGCGTCTCCTGACCCCAGGGCTTTCCTCTGCAGCTTCGACTCTCTTCTGGCACCTTCTTCATGCCTCACTCTCTCCAATCTTGCTACACTTGGCCTGAACTTCTCTGCGCTTCATCCGAACTGCAAGTTTTTCACATCTTTCCTCTTTACCTTTTGCTCCCAATACTCACAGTAAACCTGGATAAAAGCTGCCAGCAAAACCCCTGCTGCGGTCTGAATGCTATGCTGCTTTGAAATTTCCTCCCCTAGACGAATTAGCCCATCACCTTAAAATTCAGACGCACAAAAAGTCCCAGGATGTGGGCAACATGGAGACAAGTTCTTTGCCAGAATGTCACACAAATGGCCTCTAGTCCAATTCCAAAATAAGTCCATATTTCCCTCTGAAATTTATGAACTCCGTCTTTACTCTCCGCATTCCCATCAGTCATCTGGTCTTCTGAACTCAACCATTAAGTTCTGCCTACAGCGCTCTAAGACTTATCCAGCCTGAATCTCCAGACTTTTCCAAGCTCCTCCCACAAGCCCATCCAAAGGCTTCTGAACCACAGCTCAGGTTGGTCACAGTACCAATTTCTGTTAGTCGACATTTCATAACCGTGACCAAAACACCTGAAAAGAACAACTTGGCAGGGGGAAAAGTTGACGTGAACTCATGGCTTCAGAGGTTCAGTCCCTGGTCAGCCAAGTTTATTACTCTGGGCGTGAGGTGGGTGGTGCATCGTGGCAGAAGGACATGGCGGTTGGGCCCACTGGGAAGCAGAGAGAAGGAGGAGCCAGGGGGACAAGATGTAGTCCCCACGGACAAAACCCCAGCGAGCCACCTCTGCCATCAGGCCCTACCTCTGGACCAACCTGCCGTACAGCAGTCTTCTCTCACTCCTAATGCGTCAGGTGGGTTAAGCCACTGATCAGATGACAGCTCTCATCATCTAATCCCACCTCTGAACACTCCTGTCCACACGCGCTTTGGCAGGACACCTCGCATCCAAACCACGACACGGGAGAAAACCCGGAGGAATTCAAACCCAGTCAGGGACTTGCTGGGTCTTCTGCTTGTACAGAGGGAAATGCAGCCTGACCGAGAACCTGCCAGGTCAGCTCCGTGAGCAGAGAAGGGGGCTGGTTTTTGTGTGTGTAGGGGCTGCGAGGGGGCCAGAGACCCCCAGGTCCGTTCTCTTCTCGTTTGTCCTTGTCAACGCTGAAGCCAAGCCCTCCTGGCTTTGATGATGCACTTGGTTTTCGGTCATAAGACCGTATGAGGGAGTGAGGGGCACCATGCCTACCGGCCACCAGACTGTAGCTCGGGGCATTTGCCCGGTTCCCCAGGTGGCTGACCACAGGGTGACCGAGCCCTTCAGGACAACCGAGGGATGCTCCGGCTCTGCGTTAACCCAGTTGTCCTTATGTCTCTAACAATAATGTCACAAGCTTCTGAATCGTGATTCCCTCTGGAACCGCTGCCCGCTGCCAACCGTCCCCTTTGGTGGCGACCTCTGGTCTGCGGCGTGTCCCTGGGCAGAGTCCTTCCGCAGGCAGCTGTTTTCCTCCCGCTTCAACCGGGTCCTGACCCCTTCCCGGCTGCGCAGCGCCGCCTCCTCACAGCCACAGACTCGCTCTCGGTTCCCTGGTTTCCTAGCCCAGCCGCCCAGGTCTGGGGCTCCTGCAAACTGAGTCCCGACGGCCCCGGGGGCTCTGAGCTCCGCCTCTGCCGGCGGTCGGCGTGGCTCCACGCGCACGCGCAGTGCTCCCAAGGCGGTGACGCGCCCGCACCCCGCTCTTCCCTGCGCGGTGCCCAGCACAGGCTCCCTTCTCTGGGGCCCCGCTTTGCTCCTGTGCCATCCGGGCTGGAGGGCGGGATAATGGTTTAAATATGCATGCTTGGGAGATTGTGTGGTCCTCTTTTAAAACCCTTTGCCTTCATATATAACTCTAAGCTCAAATCCCCTATGACTTTGGAAATCATGTTCCTATTATTTTCTGAAATTTTATGTTGAAGATTGTAAATCTGATGTCACTGTAATATCAAGTCTCATTTTCCTTGATACATTTTTAGGACTGATTTTTTTTAAACCTGAATTTCAGAATTTTGGCTCCTGAGGCCTAAAATTTAAAATGCAAAGACGCCCTGCAGCCTCTGGTGTGCAGGACCCTTGCATATACTGTCACCCATGGTGCTGGCGTCCTTCATTGAGATGGCCCTGCACCCGCAGGTTGCCCAGCACCACCCCCGCCTTGAAGTCCTCTCTAGGTGACCCGCAGCACCTGGCTCACGAGTTGGTATGCTATGCTCCTGTTCAGGGAACGAAGACGGGGACAACTTGCAGGTTCAGCACAGACACGATGTTTTTCAAGTACATTTTGTGTGTGGTTGGTTAACCCCAAGGGTGTGGGACCTTCAGTTACAGGGACACCTGCACATTTGAAGCGTGTGTTTTAAACACACGTTAAAAAGCAATGCGTGCTTAAGACGTTTGCTCAACATTAAATGTGCATTTAATGCATTAAGTACAAGGTAAATGTGCATTTACCTTGTGTTTGCTTAGCATTTGATGGTTTCCTGAGAGTCAAATATTTCTTCACATTGGACCATTGCCTGGTATTGCTTTCCATCGGCTTTTTGTACTCTTCCTCCTGTCGCTTACCTGGATCATCACCATGAGGCAACTATTTTGCCTTTTGATCCCTCATCCACGTCTCTTCACTTTTCTCACCATTTCTCTCTGTGTTCTCATTCTCACGTGAGAGAAGCTTCCCAATCGGTGGTTTAGGCAGGCTGCCTTCCTGCTGCTAGCCGGTCCACCAAGCCGCGACATTCCTTCTATAAATCTTGCCGAGACGTGCTTCTATTTTCTGCTCTAATTTTACAATAGCTTCTTGTTTGGGGCTGGCATATGTCCATGTTCACGGTAAGAAAACTCAGCCTCAAAAAGTGGCCAGTCCTCCCTAAATTGACCCAGAGAGGAAATGCACTTCTGCTCCAAGTTCTAATCAGGACTCCTCAGAACCTGACGAATGGATTCTAAAATGTGTGTGGACGTGTGAACGAACAAGAACAGCAGGGACAGAATGGAATTGAAAACTCGGGCTGCCGGTTTTCAAGACCGACCAGAGACAGCAGGAACCAGGACGGCCCTGTGTCACCAGGGAAGTGGGGCAGTCGGACAGATACCAAGTCCAGTGCCCAGAATCAGCCCCAGCTCAATAAGAGGGGACGGGACCAAGTGGTGGACAAGGAGGGACCTTTCCATAACAGGCCTCACATTCCACACAAATTAATCTCAAACACATTCACAACTCAAAAGTGAAATCTAAAAATACACAAATAAAATAATGAAAGGTATGTTTCTGAACTGAGAAAGGGACAGTGCTCTTAAAGACACACCCCTCCAATTAAATACTTTCAAAGTATTTAATCAATCATTTTGGCTACTTTTTAATCAAAACCTTCTGCTTCTCAAAATGTACTTTAAAGAAAGCTAAAAACTGAAGGAAGCTATTTCCCACACTTGTAACAGAAAGCACCAAGTTTTTCTACTTAGCGTGTGCAAAGAAACCCTTTAAGTCAATAAGAAAAAAAGCAGAAGCGAGCCGATCCTGAAAGCCAGGGGTGGGTGGACTGCATCTGCTGGGTTCGCAGATGAGATAATGAGCCTCGTTAGGCATCAGGCAAAGCTAATAAGGGTGCAGGGAGAGTCTTCTGCCCTGGGACTGGCAGCAATGGAGGAGCCAAGGGCAGGGTGGCCCTGGAAGTGGGGGAGGCTACTCCAGAAGCGGGGGCCACCTGGTCAGCATGTGCACTGTGAGCCCTCGGTGGTTCTCCCCCAGGGGAGACAGCCCTGGGGAACTCCGCAGCCACCCGGGGTCTAGCGCCGCCCAGGTCAGGGCAAACCGGGGACAAACCCAAGTCTCCGCAGCAGCTGAGTGGACACGGACCATCGCGTGTCCACACGTTGACATCACGCAGCATGAAGCAGGAGGGGCCACAGCCACACGGCCTCACAGACAAGCCCTGTGTCGGCCACCAAGGAGGACGGCGGCGTAGACACAGGACTTGACGCCAGGAACCCAGAAGCAGGGCCTGTGCCAGCGAGGCCCCCAGGGCCACCAGGCAAGTTGCCACTTCCATAATAATCAGCAACAGAAACCAAGCCGCGGTGGCTGGGTGTGCCCACAAGTGACCCTGCCCCGCCCCGACACAGACCTGCCGCAAAGCCGCCACCAGACCCCGCCCTTAGCCCGGGTCTTCGGCATCTTCTCCTTTTCCATTTCAGTTCCTCTCTAAGTGTCTCACTGGCGCGGAGCAGCTGCACATCACACTGGCATCGGTGTGGCGCATTCCTACTGAGCAGGCCCAGCGGGTGAGCCCGTCCCTTCCAGATCTGCCCGCCGCCTCCTACTCCTGGTCTGGCCTCTCCTCTGCTGGTCCCCCTCCGCTTCCATGGGATCCTGTCTTCCTACTTCCTCCCCGGCTCCTGGAGAGGAGAGGACAGAGGACCCTTGCCTTTCTGAGTCTGGCTCTGTTTGCTTAAGAGGATACTCTCCAGTTTCACCCATTTTCCTGCAAACAACACGATTTAATTTTCATTGTGGCTGGATGTATCTCCATTGCACACACACATTACGTCTTCTCTACCCAGTCATCTCTTGACAGGCCCCTAGGCTGGTTCCATACCTCAGTTGTTGTGAATTGTACTGCTGTAAACGTGGGAATGAAGCATCATTTTCTTAAGAGAGCAAATATTCTATATTATCATGTTACCTGGTAATAATAAATAATTTGGAAGACACCAAGCCACAAAGAAGAAAATAAAACTGCCCATAACCCTACATCCTTTTTTTTGTTGTTGTTAATATTTTATTTGCTTTAATTAGTTATGCATGACAGTAGAATGCATGTACACATTTTGATAGATCATACATAAATGGAGTGTAATTTCTCATTTTTCTGATTATACATGTTGCAGGATCACATGGGTCATGCAGTCATACGTGTATATGAGGTAATAATGTCTGTTTCACTCTACTATCATTCCTTTCCCCATACCCCTTCCCCTCTCTTCACCCCTCTACCTAATTTAAAGTAACTCTATTCTTCCCTACCTCCCCACCACATTGTGATTTAGCATTCATATATTAGAGAAAAAAATTGGCCTTTGGTTTTTTGGGTTTGACTTATTTTGTTGAGCATGATATTCTCCAACTCCATCCATTTACTAGCAAATTCCAGAATTTCATTCTTCTTTAAAGTTGAGTAGTATTCCATCGTATATATATACACCACATTTTCTTTATCCATTCATCTATTGAAAGGCAACTAGGTTGGTTCCATAGTTTAGCTATTGTGAATTGAGCTGCTATAAACATTGATGTGGCTGTGTCACTATAGTGTGCTGATTTTAAGACCTTTGGGTATAAACTGAGGAGTGGGAGAGCTGGGTCAAATGGTGGGTCCATTCCAAGTTTCCTGAGGAATCTCCACACTGCTTTCCAGAATGGCTGTGCCATTTTGCATTCCCGCCAGCAATGTATGAGTGCGCCTTTTTCCCCACATCCTCGCCAAGACTTATGATTGCTCGTATTCCTGAAAATTGCCATTCTGACTGGAGTGAGATGGAATCTTAGTGTAGTTTTGTTTGCGTTTTTCTTTTTACATACATTTTTTTCTTTTCATAGTTTTAGAATTGATACCTTAACCAGTAAGTAAAAGCATAAGCGTCAGACACATCCGTGGGCACTGCAGTGTGGCTCAATGCTACCCACACCGCCAGTGTAGACGTTTCTTTTCTGTAAGAGCCTTCGAGGTCCAGCTGAAGCTTTACGCACCCTACAGTACGTCATTGACACTGATCGTCACCCTGCTGGGCAACACACCCTCTCTCAGTGTGACACAGGACCCAGACCAACACCTCTCACACAATCCCTGTCACCTGCCTCCCTGGTCTCTGCTGACCATCCTTTCCCCTCGACTCCCAAGACGCCCACCTTGCAGAGTTGACTGCTGAGTGAGCTCCTGCAGATCTTGTCCTTCTGGGGAAGATGCCTGGAAAGGGGCTCTTCCAACTGGCGGCCGACGGACCTCAGTCCTGCAGACACTCCTCCTAACCGCATCAACCTCAGACCCCAGCTCAGGGACAGATGCCCGAGGGGCCCGTGCTGCCTGCTGGGGAGGGGAGGTGGAGGGCTCTGTGCACGGCCCCATTGCTCGGCGGTCTCAGAGTGGCCCGATGTGCCCAGGAGACATGTGTGGTCCAGCTGGAGTCCACGCCAGCTCTGGTCCAGCTCCATCTCTGTGAGAGTGTCGCAGTGTCCAAAATGTGGCCTCCAGAAAACTGGAAATTTTGAGGACAGAATTTCCACTTAAGATAAAATTTAACAAGCCCTCTAGAGAATTATCTGGGGTCAGAGATCTAAACTTGCCAAATAAACATACAGTCAGAGGCTAAAACAGACAAGTTTCCCTCCCCCCTCACCCTGTTTAAACATTAAGGAACCGAAGAATCCTATTTTTCCTCCAGCTTCAGACAGCGAGTATTCATAAATATTCATTTTTTCCAACTGGAAGCATTAGGCCTTGTTACTTCAAGTGGAACTAACTGAAAATTAATGATGGTTTTCAGAAAAAGCAAGATTATATACACAGAAGCAATTAACACAAACCTATTAATTATTTAACAACTTGTTAATGAGTAGGATCCCGACTCTGGGGCCGTTGCTGCTCCAGACTGCCCTGCCAAGTCACTTACAGCTCGTCCTTTCAAAGTTCGGTTTTGAGGAGTTTAAGAACTGGAGGGATTTTCACACAGACTGGCACCTTGCGAAGAAGAATCTGAGATGCAATTACCGAGAGACGGCACGGAGCTGAGCGGGAAACAGAGCAAAGAAATCATCCCCAGTCTCCATCCAAGACCTAAGTTGCGGTGAAGTTCAATTTCGGATTCAGAGTATTTGTTGTGAGAAAACAAATGCTAAAGCTATTTCTGCTTTGTACATACTAGTGCATGCATATTAATAATTTAAACATGAACTTGACCCATTTTAAATCAACTGTGTGTATTTTAAGTAAACTCAGAACACAGAATCCAAAATTCACAAAAGTGCTGAGTGAGTCTTCGCCTACATCTCTGAACGTCAGGCTCTGGATCTAACCACAGCCTGTTGGACGATTCGTACTGGTTCAGCTGCTCCAGGCCATGGCCAAGGTGTGAATGACCACTGACCCCAAAGACCAGGGTGTGAAGGGTCCCAGGATGGTGCTCTTGGCCAGGGGCAGAACCTTGGCCTTGTGGGAGGCCTGTAGGTCAGTGGGGAGGTGCCCCAGAAGGGGCGTGTGGGACCCCAGTCTCTTCTTCCTTGCTTCTTGCTTCTAGGCCAAGAGGAGAGCTGGTTTCCTCCACCATGAGCTCTCACCACGATGTGCTCTCTCCCAACATGGGCTGGGACCTCCAAAGCTGGGAGCCAAAGTGAACCTTTTCTCCATGTGGGGTGACCACCTGAGACGTGTGGTCATGGATGGACTGCTGACAAAATGCCACCTACCAGCATGTGCATCGCAACCCGAAGGTCGACCTCACCACCTTAGAACGGAAGGACGGCCCAGGGGAGCCAGCGCATGGCCGGGTGGCTTTGCCGAGCTCTGCTGCACCTGCTGGATTTGCTTCCCACTCCGTTCTGTCTGGGAACCCCCAACATTGCTGTGCCCTGGCACCACCTCCTGGGCCTCGATACCCCAAAGCACAGCGCCTTGCCATGCCGTCCTGTGGACCAGCGACCTCAGGGCTTTGGAAGCCGGGCCCACTGACCTCCTCCCGCCTCCTGCCTCCCGCCCCTCTCTCTCCCAAAGTGAGTCCAGGAAGCCAGCATCCCTCTCCTGAGGGTTCCTCATGCGGGGGGAAGGGGCGTCCTGCTCCAGAGCAGACCAGAACCTGGAGGGGACATGCTCCCTGCTCCCTCCTCCCTCAGAGACCCTCGTTCCAGAGGCTCCTGCCCCATCCCAGGGGAACAAGTGCCTCATTAAGAGGCCAGGAAGAACCCGGAGAGCCCGGCGGTTCAGGGTGGCCGCTTCCCCCGGCCTTTAGAGCCTGGCTCTTCAGCGAACCCGAGCACAGGACGGGGCTTTGCGTGGGTGCTCAGGGCTCCGGGGCTGTGGCCAGCGTGGATTACATGAATCAGCCGTCTCGTTAGCCCATCTTTTGGGGCGAACACGCTGACCCTCAGGACCGGGAGGGAAGCGCCACCGTCTGTGCCGCAGCCTCTCCCCCTGTGGGCTCACCTGGGCCTCCAACTTTGGATGCCTCCCCAGGCCCGAGACTCCACTGCGGCTCACGGCCTGGGCAGCGGCACCTCCAGACATTGACCCGAGGGCTGTGCACACCTTCACCTGGAGTGCAGTGGACGCCCCAGCTGGAGCCGCAGCTCGTGAGCATGATGGCCATCTTCTGAAGTCCTCCTCTTGCCCACCCACATCTGGTTGGTCAGAACTACTCTGGGCTCCAGCCAAATGCACGAAGCCACCCCTCCTGCACCCAGGCTGAGGCCCCCTGAGCTGCCCCCACCTCCGCTCCCACCCCCACACGCGTCCCAGAGCAGCAGGACGTCTCTCTAAAGCACGGTGGCATCACGGGAGTCCCTGCCCAAGGTCACCCAGTGCTGCCTCGTTCCTCAGAGTAAAAGCCAGTCTTTCAGCCACAGGCTTTAGTGTCCCCACCAAAATGTTGTGCAATCCAATCCCCACCGTGAGGTGTGAGGAGTGGGACTAGGCGGGGCCTGCGGGAGGAGCTTGGGTCATGTGGCACCATTTGTGGGTCCCTGGATTAGCGGGCCCGGTGTAAGCCAGCCTGGCTGTACCTCCAGGACGCGGCCCTCCCAGTGCCCTCCCGAGACTCTGCAGAGAGTCCCCACCAGCAGAAAGGCCCTCACTCAATGGAGCCCCTTGGCCTGGGACCTCCCAACCCCCAAAGGCTGAACAAACCTTCATCCTTTATCAGTGACCCAGCCTGTGGTGTTCAGTTATAGCAACAGAAAATACACCAAGGCTGTGCCCACTTCCACCCTGACTCCCATATCGCTTGGCTCCAACCTCGTGAGTCCCCTGTGCTGTCCCAAATATGTCCAGAGCCCTGCGATGGGTCCCCTGGTCTGCTCTTCCCTCTGCCTGAATCATTTCCACATGCCTCCCTGACTGTCCATCTCCCCGTCATCCCACCCTACGTAGCAGCTATTTTTCAACCTACTTGCTGCCCTGTGTATTTTACACACACACACACACACACACACACACACACGCACACACTCATCCATGTAGCTGCTCACCTGTTCGTGGTCTCCTTCCTCCTTTGAGAGGAGAACAGAGGCAGGGACTCTCCCGTGCCTCCTGCTGGTCCTGGGGACTAGGGCCTTGCCTGCCATGGTGTGGCACTTCACAAATCACTGTCAGAGGAAGGGCGAACCGTGTGGGGTGTGTTCATAAAGTTATTAATGACTGGTTATCACTTATTAATGAATGGATTATCAATAAATGAATAAAGATTGATTGCATCCCGATGTGCTAGGAAGACAGTCTGGCACCAGGGGGGAGACGTGCAACAGAGAGGATCCCCAAATAGGTAGGAGTGAGAAGCTGCCAGAGGCGGAGCTGCTGCCTGCCAGCCTCCTGCCCCTCCTGTGGGCACGGTCACGTGACCTACCACTCCTCCACTAGACCTGGTTCAGCCTCCTCATCCAGCGAAAGCCAGGTTCTGGGACCCCGGCAGGCAGGCAGTGGCTGCCAGTCTGTTACAGACTTGGTCTGCTCCGCAGCCCTGAGCTGAGTGAGCACACATGGCAGTCCCTCTCCTGGTCTAACCAGCATCCCTCTCATTTCTGCACATGAGTCAGAGCCCCTTCCCAATCCCTGTAACCCCCACGAGAAGAGAGCTGCCAGCCACCTTGCCACCTTTGCAGGCTCCCAGCCACGGCAGCATTGCTCCATATGTGTTCTGCGCCTCCCCCCAGTCCTCCAAACTCTGCTCTGCCACTGTGACTGCCCCAGGAAAGCCACCTGCACCCCAGCCCACCCCAGAGAAGCAAAGGAGTGACCCAGTGCAGTGCCAGCCGGGGCGGCTCCTCGGGGCTTCCTGCTCCCTGCTCAGCCTCTCCCCACCTCTTAGCTTCCAGCTGCACATCCAGAGCCGCTGCTGAGATGCCACAGGGTCTGGGCCGTGACCCATGGAGCACAAGGGAAAAGGGGGGTAGTGAGCCTGGAGGGCAGCACAGGAGGGTCTCTTCGCGGAACCTCCCCTCCTCTCCTGCAGAGAAGGCACGGGCCCCGCCCACCGGAGCCCAAGGTGGGGCTTGGACCTTGTGCCTCAGCAGACGCACCTGTCAGACGGAGCGGCAGTCCTAGCGGAAGGGAGGGGCGCTGGGGAGGCACACGTCCGCTTCCCAGCAGACAGCGTGCAGACAAAACAGAATCAACGGTCCGACGGAAGGAGAATTTAAAGCAAAGATGTTTAAAATGTACTCAGATTGTTGAGTGTGGATATTAAAGACACAAAGTAGGTCAAGGCAGATATGGAAAGGAATCGGAGAAGGTGGGTCTAAAGCCACAAGAGCTTAAGCAGAGAGCGCAGGGGCGGGAGGACGTCGGGCCTGAGAGAGGAAAGAGGAGCTGGGGGCCAGGTGGACCCCCTGCTCAGAAGAGGGGCAGGAGGACAGAACAAAGAGAGGAGAAGGACGAGCCCGAGACCATGACGTAGCAGGGCCACAAGTCCCCACCATGGAAGCCGCCAAGGAGGGGGAGAAGGAACCCCAGAAAAGAGAGCTTGAAAGACAAGGGGGGAAAGCATGGGTTCCACAGACTCGGAAACAAAGGTGTTCTCCGCTGGAAAGGGCTCCAGCAGGCACAGAGAGATTGACAGCGAGGACAAACTTCACCCGGACGCATAGAGCGAAGTGCAAGATCCTCGGAGCAGAGAAGAGCTGGAGGCCAGCGGCAGGTTCCCTGCGAACACGGGGTAAGATGGAGAGAGAGCGCAGGGCTGGGCACAGGCTGCTCCGGGGAAACACGATGTGGGCACAGGAACGGACGCCCGCCTCCAGGACCACCACGGAGAGGAAGCCACAGGCACCGGGTGTGCGTGCCCGCCGCCTTCACAGGTGGGCAGGATGCCGGGTGCGGTCAGCAGTGGGTGCCGTCCAGGGAAAGCCTGAGCCCCCATCACGAAGAACAGAAGAGAGGAGAAAGCAAACGCCAAACGATACAACGGAGAAGAACACGGAGCTCTGCTCCTGGCAAGAGAGCAGCCTAGCAGGCTTGCCGTCTCTCCCCCAGCACCGCCCGAGGACGCTGGTCAGGGTACGAGCATCCCCGAGTGGAAAGCCGAGTTCACGAGAAAGGAAGGGAAGCCTTTCGGGTCAAAACAGAGGGCGGGTGGTGAGCTGCAGGGTCTGGAGCAGACAGAGGGGTGCCCTCCAGACAGTGGCCAGCGCCAGGGGCCCAGGCTGTAGGTTTCAATGGCATGAGGACAGGCCAGACCTGGGCCTCTCAGACAGAAGCTTAAGGCTGGGGCCTCCACATGCAGTCAGGGCTCAGAGGACCACAGCTTCAGAGAAGGGCAGGCCACGGCCAGCACCTGCCTGTTGGCAAGGGAGGACACAGAGGAGGGAAGGTGTCTTGGCCTCGCTTGAGACTTTGTGGCCACGGGCCAGCTCCCC
This sequence comes from Sciurus carolinensis, assembly GCF_902686445.1. Classification (NCBI taxonomy): domain Eukaryota; kingdom Metazoa; phylum Chordata; class Mammalia; order Rodentia; family Sciuridae; genus Sciurus; species Sciurus carolinensis. The sequence continues at coordinate 205,880,316 of NC_062213.1, read as the reverse complement.
GTGGGTTGTGGTTTGAATTAGACATGTGCGGAGGCAGGCGGTATGGTGGCAGGATGGCAGGCAGGTCCAAATCGCTGCTCTGCCCAAGGCACGCTGCACAAGGTCCCACGTGGAACACCTCCAGGCACAGACAGAAGAGGGCACGACTCCTCTCGGAGGAACGTCCGGCCTAGACCCCAGCACGTCCACAGGCACGGAGCCCGAGCGGGAACTGGGAAGCACCAACTCTGAAGGAATCCGCTCCCACACGTGGGAGTCTTCAGAAACAACACTCCGCACAGACGCCAAACATGGAATCGTCATGGGGAGAATGTGCAGTCCACGTGTTCAAAAATGAAATAAAGGATCTGAAGATTCGGATGAATAAAGGGGATTATCGAAATGTTCAGAACTGTTGAAAAAGGACCAAATAGATGAAAATTAAATTGAAAATATCTAAAATTAAAAATGCAATGGTGTGTGTATGTTATGTCATAGCTAAAGAGAGCAAACCAGAAAACAGATCTGAAGTAAATACCCAGAAGGCAGAACAGAGTGAGAAAGAAAACATGATGAGATTCAGTGATCAAAGGCTTCGAGGACCCACGGAGGGTTAATAGGAGCTCAGGAAGGAGGACAGAAAGAAAACTCAGCCGGGTGCCATGGCGCATGCCTATAATCCCAGCACCTTTGGAGGCTGAGGGAGGAGGACCGCAAGTTCAAGGCCAGCCTCAGCAACTTAGTGAGGCCCCAAGTAAATTAGCAAGACCCTGTCTCAAATAAAAAAATTAAAAGGGCCAGGGATGTGGCTCAGTGGTAAAGCGTCCCTGAGTTCAGTCCCTGGTACCGAGAAAGAAAGAAAGAAAGAAAAGCATGGAGACGAAGCATTTCTGATGTGCTGATGACTGAAAGTTTAAAGCCGACCCTAGATTCAGCACCATGAATACCGTCCTGTGAAGGGAAAGGAATCCACCCTTGAGGAGTTTCCATTGAAACCTAAGAACACGGAAATCCTAAATCTACTAGTGAAAAGAGCAGATGACTGAACACAGAGCAAAACCGGGAGAAAACAAGCCAATCCCGTCAATCGCAGGTTTTGTAGAGAGACCAGGTAACAATGGGATGGATCTGAGAGCTCCGGCTGGGTTGCTGGTCCCAAGGGACAGGGTGCCTATGGGCAGCTGGACATGGAGACTGTGCCCCAGTCCGGCCGAGGCAGGGCTGCCTGCCTCCATCCTCCTGGGGCAACTCAGCAGGGGGAGGTGGGCCTGTTGGCCTCCGGGACAGGGAGTGGAGGCGCAGGGGAGGCAGAGGAGGGAGGGGAGGACGCAGGGCGTGAGGACGGGCAGGGTTGCCTTCAGTGGGTTCCTCCATGATGTGGGAGCAGGGCTCCACCAGGAGGGAGCACTTCACGGGAAGGTGGGCAGCTGTAGGATCCAGTGAAGCAGTCCTTTGGGAACAGGGGTGTGCGTGTACCGGGGACCCACCGTGGGGATTCCGGCCAAGGATGTTGGCTATCCTTGTGCAACAAGGCTGGAAAGATGGCTCTGTGTGCACCACCTTCTGCTGATGCCCTAGGGACAGACGGGGAGTAGCTGGAGTATGGAGGAGGGTCAGATGAGGAGTAGCTGGAGTGTGGAGGAGGGTCAGATGAGGAGTAGCTGGAGTGTGGGGGAGGGTCAGAAGAGGAGTAGCTGGAGTGTGGGGGAGGGTCAGAAGAGGAGTAGCTGGAGTGTGGGGGAGGGTCAGATGAGAAGTAACTGGAGTGTGGGGGAGGGTCAGATGAGGAGTAGCTGGAGTGTGGGGGAGGGTCAGAAGAGGAGTAGCTGGAGTGTGGGGGAGGGTCAGATGAGGAGTAGCTGGAGTGTGGGGGAGGGTCAGAAGAGGAGTAGCTGGAGTGTGGGGGAGGGTCAGAAGAGGAGTAGCTGGAGTGTGGGGGAGGGTCAGAAGAGGAGTAGCTGGAGTGTGGGGGAGGGTCAGATGAGGAGTAGCTGGAGTGTGGGGGAGGGTCAGAAGAGGAGTAGCTGGAGTGTGGGGGAGGGTCAGAAGAGGAGTAGCTGGAGTGTGGGGGAGGGTCAGATGAGAAGTAACTGGAGTGTGGGGGAGGGTCAGATGAGGAGTAGCTGGAGTGTCGGGGAGGGTCAGATGAGGAGTAGTTGGAGGGGATGGGAGAGTCAGATGGAGAGTATCTGGAGGGAGTGGGAGGGTCAGATGAGGAGTAGCTGGAGGGTGAGGAGTAGCTGGAGTGTGGGGGAGGGTCATATGAGGAGTAGCTGGAGGGGGAGGGTCAGATGGAGTTTTGAAGGCAAGAACATGGCAGGGCCAGTGTCCTTCCGCGTGTGTGTATCCCAGGATGGACATCAAATCCTTCAGAGTTGCTATCTGCAGGAATCTGTGCACATGGGACCTGGGGCGAGTGAGCTGCAGAGGACCCGTGGCCAGCAAGAAGAGGGAAATACTGACCTAAAATTAACGAGAGAGGTGGCTTTCAAGCTGAGAGCTGAGGCATGTCACCGTCCAGCTGTGTGCATCTGGGGCCCAAACCCAGAGAGGAGGGAGACAGCCCTGTCCATCAGCCTCTGGACCAACTGTAGAAGATAAAGCGGTGCCGTTTTTATCCATAGTTGCGTCTGTTCACAGCGACGTCAGGAGAAGACCCAGAGCCCCAGCATGTGTGACTGAGGAGGGACGCTCGTACGTCCACCAGCCAACCACAGGGCTTGCCAGGCAGTCACGTGGGGTCCACTTTGGGTTCGGCCGGGCTGTGTCTATTTGTGGTTACTGACTCGCTGCACAGGAGTTGATTTTATTTTGCTCTTTCCGTGCCTGCGTTAGCAGCTGATTGAGGCGTAATCAGCTGGATCAACTGCAGAGCTATGCAAACTAGCTGTTAAAATGCCATAAATAACTCAATTGGCCACTTCGCACCACGGCTATTTCTGTTCTATACAGAAGGGCTTATATAACTCCTGTATGGCTCAATATCTGAGTCGTTAGTGAGCGGAGAGAAGAGGGGAGCTTAGTGCTTCTCTCTGGAACAATCCCTGCCTGGAGTCAGCTCTCCACTATCTGGACGCAGCTCCGAGGAAGGTTCGTCCCGCGACGCGCCCCCAAGTTCCTCCTCCCCACTTCCCTGGCCAGCTGCCTCCCGTGCAAAAGCATCAGCCTGCACGGTGGTGTCGGAAGCCAGCCCAGAACAGAGACTTAGAACAACCATGGCTGCTTCTCAGGGCCCTGTGGGTTGGTTGGGCTCAGCTTCATGTCCGTCTGTCCCCAGTGCTATTAGCACGTGTGACTCATACATCTGCCTTCAGCCAGGGGCTCAGGGGAGCTGCACCTGACAGAACCTTGCTCAGGTGCCCAGCACGGGGGCCTCTGCCAGCCGGCGGTCCTCCAGCAGGACACCGGAGGCTCCTTCCACGCTGAGTGGCTTCCAAGAGCTGAAACAGGCCGTGACTCCACCCAAGATCCACACTGAACGCACACGTGGCCACCTCCACCTGCCACTGGTCAGAGTAGGTCCCGGGGGAGGAGCCAGAGAGGGCAGGGCTCAGCTGGGGTGTGGCTGGAGCTCACCGGAGGCCCGTGGGCCTCCATGTCCTGCCATGATCCTCCATAGTGAGGGCTGAGGACCTGGGCGAGAGGCCCCCACACAGGCCAGCCGCAGTGGACGCCGACCATCCTCAGGCTCTGTCCAGGGATCTCCTCAGCTGCTTCCTCTGCACTGACTGTTCTTCTCTCCTTTCTGCTGTGCACCCTGACTCTCCGCGGACTGAGGTCCATGCTGCCTCCTCTGGGCCAGACTCTTCCGCCCTTCTGCTGCCCTTACCCTGCCGCATGACCTGGCTCCTGGTCTTGCGCGTCCTGGTCTACCCACGAATCCCCAGCAGCCCTGCCCGTGGAGCCGGGACACATCCCAGGCCACCCCGTCCCGGCTCTCAGGCGTCTGGGACCTGGCAGTTGCTCTGTGGTGACTTCTGTGCCTGGATCCCAGGGCCACGGGCTGAGGGCCTGTGGTCAGAGGGTGGGCAGCCAGGAGAGCCAGGGCAGAAGCGTGGCGGAGACACGCCCACAGGAGCCGCAGGGTCAGAACAAAGTGCGCCCACCGGGGAGGCGGACCAGGGTGAGGACAGAGGAACAGTAGGAGAAAGGCCCTCTCAGCCCCGGCTCTTCTGTTAAGGGGGACCAGGCAAAGCATGGACCTGGGGGTCATGCCAGGATTGCATTAGTTAGACGCATGTGCCTGCAGCAGTGTCGGGCACAGAGCAAGCTGTGCCACAATCCACCACTGTGACAAAACACCTGGAGGCCATGAGTCCACGTCCTGGCGACCTTGGCTCGTTCATGTCCTGTGGTGGTCAGAGCATGGACCCTAAAGGATCCTGCTACGGTGCCAGTGTGGCAGGTCCCCAAGGGTCCATGCACTCTGATGAAGTCATGGGGGCCACTGCCCTCGGAAGGGTTCAGGTGGTCTAGCCTGGAACCCTGGCGCGAGGCTGACCACCCCTGCTCTTTGACTTCCTGTCTCCTCCTGTTATCCCTTTCATACATACTCCTGCCAGGATGCCCCCCGTGGGGCCCTTACCAGAGGTGTAAGAGCTGGGATCACCCAATCTTGGACTCTCAGACTCCTAAACTATGAGCTAAAGAATCCTCTTTTCTTTATAGAGTATCCAGCCTCTGGTACTTTGTAATAGCAACAGAAAAGTGGATTAATACAAGGTTCATGTATAGGAAGGAATCTGGAAGGACTTGATCCTATAGAAAGGGGGACAAAGACCTCTCAGGTCAAGACTCACACAGACTCAGACCTCTGTGGCCACCCCAGACATCCCACAAGCTGCACTTTCACTCAGTAGTTTTGGCCCCTTTTGCTGATGGAGGGCTGTTGCCTGGGCAGCCCTGTGCTCAGCCCTTGGCATGAGGCTGAATCCTTGGCTGGCGTCCTCTTCTGCTCTGGCCTCTTCCCCCGCCATGGCAGGCTCAGCTACTGCAGCTCCTTCAGCTCCAGGCTCAAGGCAGGTCCCCAGCCGTCCGCCCTCCTTGGGATCAGCTCCCCTGTGGCTGCCCTGGAGCCTCTGGCCCTTCCTGTCTGCTCTTCCCCTCCGCGTGGGGTTTTGAGATCAGGCGGTTGATCATCTGGGCTAAGGAAGATTTACTTAGCTTGCCTTCGCCACTCACACCGCCTCAACGGCCCCTCGCCTGAAGTCAGCGCCTGGGTTCTGGAGTCGAGCCCCTGGCCCCCGCTGCCACTCTCCATCAGCTTCACGAGGCTGGGGAATGTCTAAATTGGAAAAGTTCTGGACGGGCTCCGCCTCTGCCTGGCAGCTTCTCCCAGAAGCAGGTGCGATGCTCAGGACCCCTCCTGCTTTCTGCCCGGACCGTGCCCCGGGTTGCGGGGGATAGTGGAGGCCTCGTCCAAGGCGGAAGGGCAGGCTTGCCCAGTGGCAGGTGCGGCCGAGGGGGCGGACCCCACCCTGCTCCAGAGGGAATCTTCCCCAGGAGAGACCCTGCTTCCGTCAGGCTCTTTCCTTCCCCAGCTGGGAATATGGTCCTGCCGGATGGGGTGGGGTGCTGAGCCGGGCGGGGACACTGGAGTGCAGGAGGAGCCTGCTGGGCCCGGGCCCTGCGGAGGCTTCTGCTGGAGGAGAAGGTGCCACTACCGTCACACCCACCACCTGGGGCCCCTTCCTCCTCTCGCTTTCCCTCCTTAAAGTCAGATTTGCTTTACGAAAGCTGAAAACTGAGTCCGTCACAAACATCTCCCCAGCCAACATGAGGCCAGCTTGGGAGCGTCACATGACCCACCTCATTCTCCTTCAAACAGGTGGACTGGGGTGCCCGTGACAGGCCGGCTCTCCAAGCCCCGTCCTGAGAGGAGCAGCAACACGGCCCCGCTGCCCCTGGCTCCCCTCCCCAGGTCCTGACGGCTGGACCTGCTCCTCGGCCTCCAAGTCACATACCCTGGGTGGCTGCAATGCTGAGCCGTCTCTAGGCCTGGGGAACCGAGCTCCACCTCCAGGGAGCTCCAGGGACACGGTGCTCTGCTGAAGACCTGAATCCTGCCCGCCGTGAGCCTCCACCTCTCCCTGAGCCCCAAACTCCGGAGGCTCCTGCTCCATCATGGCGCCACTTCCGGCCCCAACCCTGCCTTTGCTGTGGCTGGACGTGGACCCTGGGGTCTTTCCTGTCCACCCCTGATGACCACAGTTCCCCATGGCCTCCAGACTCCAGCCCATGGGCACCGCCTCCAGGAAGCAGCCAGGACTTCGCCTTCTTTGAAAGTCTCCATTGGCAGGAGGGCGTGGAGGCAGGGAAGGCCCTGGATGCAGGAGGAACTGAGGCTGCTTTTGGACTACGAGCGTATCATGGAAGAGGAGCAGGGGTCCCCATAAGAGGAGAGCCATGCCTTGAGGAGATGGCCACAGAGTCCCCCGGGGAGCACCGGGGGCCTTCCTGCTAGAAAGCCCTGAGGTTCCGGGCTGAGCTCCCCTCATGGCAGATGGGCCGCCAGCTGGGCCTCCTGGCAGGAGGGCCCTGGTCAGAGTCCACGTTCCTAGAGGCCGAGGGCTGGAGGGTGGCGGGTTTTACTGACCACCCCAGGGCAGGGGTCTTGAACTAGGCAGGGGGTCTTGAACTAGGCCTGGGTATGGACTGGGGCAGTGGACGGGGCGCTGGGTCTCCTGGTCTGCGTCCACTTGGTGGGGCCCTCAGGGGTGAGATGGTCTCCTCCCCACCGTTTGCTAGCCAGCCCTCCATCACTGTGGCAAACGCCTCAGACCATGGACATGTAAAGGCTGGTGGCTTGGGAGGGTGGCCTTGAACCCGAGGCCGGCAGCCCATGGTGGGGTATGTTGTGAGCAGCTCTCCTCTCCTGGCCAGGGAGTCAAGGTGAGCAGGAGGAAGAGACCGGGGTCCCACAGGCCCCCAACAACCCGAAGACCTCTCATGAGGCCTGGCCTCTTAAGTTTCCCTTAGACTCCCAGTAGCACCAAGCTGGATGCAGCCTTCAGCGCATGGGGCTTTGGGGACATTAAGATCCAAACTACGACATCCAGGGAGAGGGACACGGTAAGTGGTATCAGGTTCAGGCATCAAGAACCCTGCCATATTCCCCATGTCTCCCTGTGCCCTCCTGTGGGTCACTCCCCGGGAACAGTCTGGTGGCCCAGCTGCAGCTGCTGTTCCCCAAGTGGATGCCAGAGCTCGGCGGGGATGGGGCTCTGCCGTGGCTGTGCCTGAGCGGAGTGTGCTGGCCCCGCAGGGCCTCCCTCCCGCAGCCAGGGCTTCCTGCCCTCCGGCTGGCTGCACGGCCAGATCCCCACCACACAGTGCACCCCTGCCCCTGCCACCCGGGGAGGCTGTGGGGCGGGTGAAGGGTGACAGCCCCCCCAACTCCCCAGCGGCAGAGCGAGGTGGCAAGGCAGCCAGAGGCCAGGAGCTCCAGGCCCAGCCCTGCCACCAGCCCGAGTCCTTGCTGAGCTCCTGTGTCCCCATGGAGACTCCCTGGTGCCCCCGGGGCTCCCCCTGGTCCTACGCGCTGCGGTCTGTCTTGCTCCTTCCCACAGCCTCTCCCCCCACCTCCAGCCTCTGGCCGGGTGGGGTTGGGTGGCGGGTGCAGGCGTGGGTGGCCTGGGTGACTGCTCCCTCCCGGCCCAGCGCAGCCCTCGGGCAAAGTCGCTCCTCTTCTGAGTCGCTGATCCCTGAGGAGTGGTTCCTGGAGTCAGACCGCCTCAGGCACTGGACGCTCTGAGGACTCCTGGACGGAATGGGATTGTCAGAAACAGAGGCGGCGCCATCCAGACGGGCCCCACAACTCTTCTGTCTGGGCTGTCGGGACTTCGCTCACCTCACCTGGCAGCAGAGACGGCCCCAGGGTAGCACCTGCTCTTTGCGTCTGGTTAGTTACCACGTCCAACCTCAGGAAGTGGCCATTTCTGCAGATCGAGGGTGGTGGGCCAGGTGGCCTAATCCAGAGCAGAATGCATGCTTTGAGCTACCCAGCCTCATCTGCAGAGGGAGGACTGGAAACCAGCCTGAGGGACAGTCCCACAGGAGTCCCCAGATGGGACCAGAGGCCAGGATGTCTCGGAACTCCACACATTCTGCCTCTCTTCCATCCTGGTGGCTGGGAAGAAGGACACGGAAATGGCCAGTGGGGATCAGCGCCCGCCCATCATCCCTGACAGTGGTCCCCAGGGAGCCACCTCTGACGCCCTCCTCTGCTCACTGCTCAGGGTGGACGCTGGTTAGCGTGGCCTCCCACGCCGGGCGAGGCACAGGCAGAGGGCAGCCTTCTCTCTTCAAGTTAGCATTTTCCTTAGATGCCCTGAATTTCCGAATCGATGGCCTTTTCCCTGTAGATGCATAAGAGCCGCTGATTAAAGAAGCCAGGAGGCTGAGGTCCTACGAGCAAGAAAGACAGGGTCACTGGAGAGGCTGAGCGTGCAGGCCAGGGCTGCCCCTGTGCAGTGGGAGAAATGCCGCTGGGCAGGCGCTGAGCCAGGGAGGAAGCAAGCTGGCCACCTGGCCACACACAGAGGTCCCTGACCACCGGCAGAGGGGACCTCAGACACTGGCCCTCTGAGGCACAGGCTGGACCTGGGATTGGGTTCCTTCCTGCTGGACAGGAAGCAGCACCGACGACTTGCATTATAAGATGAATAACGGACCCATGGAAAAGTCGTCATGGTCAAGGGCATGGGAACAATGGGGAGCATGGAGATGCCAACAGCGAGGGAAGGAGAAGGGGACTTTTAGGGGAAGGGGCAGGGAAGCTGGCAAAGGCAAGAACGAGGATGCCTTAAAGCAAAAGAAAAGCTAAAAATAAACTGAGCCTGGTCAGTGTTGTCCTCTCTCCAGAAATGAAGCCAAGGGGTTCAAATCTGCCTGAGCCTGGCACCTGGGCCTTCCATGTTCCTGGAGGGGCCTCTGTAGGCCTCTCTCCCTTGGGCCTGTGAGCCGCCTCCTACCCCATCTCCACCCCATACTCCCCTCCCTTCCGTTTGCACCCAAATGTGCAGGAACATGTGGGACCACGAACAAGGGGTAATGAACGCTAAGGGGGTGTCTGGAGTGGCCTGTCCCTGCAGCAGCCTGGTGATTCCCTGGACACAGGTGCCCGAGCTTTGTTGTTTTGCAGTACAGCCGGGCCTGCTTCCCAAGGGCGGAGTCAGACACAGCAGGCTTCTCCACAGTCTGCAGTGAGCACTGTGCTCTGCAGGCAAAGCCACCGAGATCCCTAGACTGGGGAAGTCCTGCCCGAGGTTCACGTCCTGCCCCAGAGGCAACCCTGCTCCCGTGGAGGAGGAGGGGCTCCAGGCTCACCCCTGCTCCGCTGGTCACCCTTCTCTCGTGCTCTCTGCACGGCGTTTGTAATCGCCAGAACCTGCTCAGGACACAGAAGCCACCAGGAACCTAACCTGCAGGGATCGAACACAGGAGGTGGTCGTATAGGCGACAGAGAGCTCAGGAGCAGCACTGCCCGTCTTGGGCTAGGGGCTCAGGGGAGGCCGAGTCCTGGAGTGCAGGGTCGTCTGGAGGGAGCTACGGCCACACGGGCCTGTCCTGCTGGACACAGGTGAGGCAGTGCTGCCCGACACCCTGCTGGGGCAGGAACTGCAGCCAAGAAAGCCCTGCTTCTCCCGCAACACAGGCCGCTCCGCTCTCCCGCGGAGCCAGACCATCAGGACCACCGAGGCAGACGCCTGGAAGGCAGCTGCCGGGTCACATCCCAGCGCAAACAGGCCCAGGACCCCGCGGTTCTGAGTGAGTCGTCGGAGGAGGAGGGTTCACTCCACTCTCGGTCACTGGGAACTGTCTGCGCTCCCGCCCGCTGAGGGTCAGGGGGGAGACGGGCCGGGAGCCCCCGGGCCTACGCGGGACTCCAGCTCTTCCCACCTCCCACCACCTCCTGCTCAGGTCGGGTGTGTCCCCGGAGTCATGTGCTGACGGCTTAGGGGTGGGGCCTTGGGAGGCCGGCAGGGGTAGGCGAGGAGGTCAGCAGGTGGGCCCCCGTGAAGGCACCAGTGGCTTTGCAGGAAGAGCCCCCGCGGACACAAGCTGCCCCATGGCGAGATGCCTTCCACCATGTCACCCTGCAGACCGAGGACCCTCGCCACGCCAGGGCCACCTTCCACTCCTTTGCCTCCAGAATTACAAGCCAAATTACAGTCTTTTTGTAAAATGAATTACCCATCTCCAGCGTTCGGGGAACAAAGATAGGACCATCACTTCTCATATTCAAAACAATTCCCCAAACAATTCAAAGTGGGCAGCGCCCAGGACTGAGTTGTGGAAAGATTCCCAAATGTGTGTGAGTCGCCTTCTCTAAGCTTTAGAGTCGCCGTCTCTAAGCTTTAGAACCTACTGCCGATTTCCAGGCGCACACCCACCCGAGAGCTGCAAGGGATCTGTATTGTCTTATGAAAGGCAAATATGGCTTACGTAAAATCCCGTACTGTGCTCCTGGCTCATCCCTCTGCAATGACTCCCCTGAAATGTATGTCCAGCTATTACCATTTTGCACACAATGGCAAAAAAGCACAAGCCCCGCGGGATTTACAGAGGGCGGCAATTTTAATCATCTTTTATGGTCTGCCTTAATTGTATATCATTTTTAATGACAGTTTAAAAAATAAGTTATTCTTGCTGACATTTTTATGACCTATTTAATATCACAGATCAGGAGTTTTATTGCGGTGCATTCTGGGGATTATACACAAACTAGGAAGCTGGGGGGCCCCGCCCTGGTGAAGGTGCAGGTTGTGCGGAGGGAAGGCCGCGCGCGGTCTTACAGCAGAATAGCTTCAGATTACATGCTTTACCCTGGGCTTTTATTTCTGTGTCTGTATAATAATTGTAATTTTATTGCAAAAGCTGAGTGTTGGATAAAGACTTCCCTTCAGGGGTAATTTAATTTAATAAAAAAGCTCTGCCCAGGGTCAGTATTAGAGAAAAACAGGAGAGGATCCAAGGGTTACCCTCCCACTCCGGCCTCGGCCGCCCTCCCTCGGGGCTGGCTGGTTGGCTTCGGCTCTGCTCGGAACTTGATGTCTTAATACAGGTCTGTAATGCAAGGGATAAAAAATGAAAATCTCACTAATTATTAAGCCAACAGTGTTCTAACCTCTTTCCATCAGTTTTGAGCAGGGCAAAAATCCTAAACAAACAAGGAAAACGTGCCGTTCTGGGCTCTCAGAGGTCGCTCCCCCTCAAGCTTGCTCAGAATCAGAGCGAGCCCGGCTGAGCAGCTGCCCGATCCCACGGCCCCTCTGCCCTCAGAGCCCGGGCGGGCCCTTCCCTGCTCAGCACCTGGGCCTGCCTCAGCCCTGCTCTGGTGAGGAGGGGGTCGACACGGCCCCCTGGATCTCAGGGCACAGCCAGGGCCAAAGGCATGTCAGGCCTCCCAGATGCCCGGCACTCCCCTGCAGCTGAGGCAGCGCAAATGGCCAGCATTAGCTCAATGTCCCCAGGAAGCTGAGCTCCAGCACCCACATCCGGCTAAGATCACTGGAGTCAGTGCTCAGATGCCTTCCTCTCCATCTGCCACCAGATTGGAGACCGTAATGGGCTCAGCACACTTGATGGGATTGCAGATTGCCCGCTGAGACGGGAGTCCAGTGGGAGCCTTAGCTGGCTCGGGCTCTGGAGAGACGGTCTCACCTGCGAGGAAATGGATGGGCAAGTGGGGCTGGAGAGGGGGTGGGTCTTAACGAGCAGAGAGCTTGGAAGCTTCCAGCAGCCCTGGGAGGGGTCCACAGAGGACAGCTGACACCACAGCGAGACGGCTGTGGTTGGTCTGGGTCATGATGCCCAGAGCTGCTCAGGAGGCTGTGCAGAGCAGGAGCCACAGCCCAGGACCTGGGCACCTGTGACTGTGGCTGAGCCCGGGGGCTTGCGAAGCCACGTCGCTGTGAAGTCCTGTGCTCCAGGACCAGCAGGCCATCCTAGCACGCTCCTCTGACTCATGCCAACCCTTGACCGTGTCCAGGCAGGTGACGGGATGCTCCAAGGACCCCGTCCCAGCTGAGGATGGCGGTGGCAGCTGATGCAGACAGGACACAGCAGCGCTCTGCCAGTGTGCGGCCATTCGTGATGGCGTCCCCGTCCTGGTGTCGGTCTGCCCCCAGGTGCGGGAGGTCAGGCCCAGGTGGAGCACTGTGCCCGTCTGCAGAAGCCCACCCCTGGGGGAGAGGTCGAGGGGTCCCCCCACAGCCTTGCTGGCAGGTGTGTGGGGGCTGCCGTCCCCTGCAGGGGCTGGCAGTGAACTTCAGTAGGCGCCAAGCAGCCCCAAGGCAGAGCCCGCCAGCTGGGGGTCAGCACTTGGGAGCTTCCTGGGCTCCTTCCTCTGCTGAAGTGCTCTGGGGAGGCTGGGCTCCAGCTGACAGCAGTAAACCCAGCGTGACTGTCCTCCTCCAAAGCCACATCATTTGGCTGGTGGCTTATCAGCATCCTGAACTTTCTTTTAAAATTGTTGAGAAAGGAAACAAGTGGCCACAGTCATAAACTGCCCAGTGGTTAGCACCTGAGCAACCAGCCTCTCTGCTCCGGGTCCGTCTTTCACCCCCACAGACGGCCAAACCTGGGCCCCAGAGGGTCAGCGACAGACTGCAGGCCACCAGGGGTCATCCTGGGCCTTCCCTCCTGAAGCCTGGACTCCAGCATTCCAAAGGCTGGCTGCCAGTCAGAGCCCTCCCTGTGGTCAGCCGGTCGCTCCCTGTCCCTCTGTTTGACTCAGGAGCTGGGTCCACGTGGCCTGCTGGCCACATGGCATCTCCCTCTGTGGGTCCCCGTGACGTGGCCTCAGGACTAGCCCTCCAAGCCCTTAGCAGGCAGTCCTTCCTTCCACAAACCATCCCACAGTGGCGACTACCTAGTGCAGGTCTGTCCCAGACCCTCGGGCACCTCAGAGAACAAAATGGAAGAAACAGAGCACCCGTCCTTGGTGGAGCCTCTCTGTTGGAGGCGGAGGACAGAGAGACAGAGAAGTCGATTGTATCAGCCAGTGGTAAGATGGGTTCTGCAGACACGACCACTACTCGGTCAGGACACACAAAACAGATCACTCTCAAAGCAGCCACGCTGCCCCTCCCCACCCCCCTCACTGAGACCCACGGTTTGCCCAGCTGTTTGTGATTGACTGAGGGACATCTGGGCCACTTCTATTTTCAGCTCTTGGAAATAAAGCTGCTGTGGACATTGGTGCACACACCTCTGTGGGGCATCTGCTTTCAGTTCTCCTGGGGAAATGTCTGGGAGCACAATGGCCACATCCTAAGACCGGCCATGGCTGACACTTGAGAAACGGTCAACTGGTTTCCCAAAGGGGTGGCACCATTGCACGTCTCCAGCAGCACTGTTAGTTGCTCTCATCACTGTGGCCAAAACACCAGGCAATAACAACCTGGAGGTGGAAAGATTTATTGGGGCTCACAGTGCCAGGGGTACCTTCCACGGTCGACTGACCCCACTGCTCTGGGTCAAAGGTGACATGGAGCATCATGGTGGAAAAGTGTGGTGGAGGAGCCCTGCTCTGTGCATGGCCTCCAGAGGCAGAGAGAGGAAGGGGAGGGGACACATGAGGATCCAAGGGTTACCCTCCCACCTCTGCCAGCCACGCCCCGCCTGCCTGCACGTTCCACCTGTCAGTTCATTCTAACTGGATGGACACATCTGGTTACGGCTCTCAAATCCAGGCATTTCACCTCGACATTCCTGCATGAACCAGGAGCTTTGGGGGCACCTCACATCCCGATCATAGTAAACAGGAAATGAGGGTCCTGGTTCCTCTGCGTGCCCACCCCCACTTGGTAGAGTCAATCTTTTGAAATGTTCTGATTTCACGTCTAACAGGTGCTATGTCCTTTTGCCTTTATTTTGCGTTTCCTTAGTGACCGATGATGATGAACCTCTACTTAGGTGCTTACTTGTCATCTGTACCTTATTTAGTACAGTGTATTGAACAGACAGGTTCTTTGCTTGGCCAAACTTTAAGCAGGCTTTTGAACCTTCTCCCCAACCCATCTTCCTGTCCACTCAGCCAGAACACCCTCCTGAATATGATCACCTTCCGCATCTGATTGGGTTCCTCCTCCTCCCCGCCCCGGGGACATTTGGTTCCCTGGCTTAGCTTCATAAGAATCCTCCTAGGTCAGCCAGCCAGAAGCCCCTTCCCTGATGTTTCTTCTTAGTCATGATCTACCCCCTGGCCCCTACACCACCCTGGCCTGTAAGTCCCACTTGCCCACGTTGGTTCAGAACCTGGCCCAGTCCCTCCTCCCCGCAGCAGAGGCTGTTGCCATGGTCGCTACACCTCTATCCATGGTCCTGAATAAAGTCAGCTTTACCAAATTCCAGTGAATATTTTTTTCTTGAATGTAAGTTCAAATCTTCGCCCCATGTTTTTCTGCTGGATCATTTTTGTACTGAGTCTCGCTTGGGGATTTTGTTTTGTTTGTGCTGCTGGGAACTGAGCTCAGGCCTCACGAGTTAGCAAGCACATTACCGCTGAGCTGCAGTCCTGGACCAAGTTTTCAAAGTTCTTTCTATATTCTGGAAAGCAGTCCACTATAGAATATATGATTTGTAAATGTCGTCTGCAAGCCTGACCCATCTGTCTCTTGGTATACCTTAGAGAGAGCGACACTGTAGATGGTAATGGAGACCGGCTTTTCAACCTTTTCTGTTATAGAAGAACTTGTGATGTTATACCTGAAAGGTGTTTGTCTAATCCAAGATCACAATCCAAGATGATCTTCCATGTTTATAACAGAAGTTTTACAGCATTAACTTTGAGTCTATGATCAATTTTTGGTTAATTTCTGCATTTGGTGCAAGGTACAAATCCTAGTTCATTTTATTTCACATGAATATATGATCATTCTAGAAACACATTTGTAAAAGAAAAAAGAAACTGTTCTTTCTCCCCCGAATGATTATCGGACCTTTGTCAAACATCAGATTCCCACATGTGTAGGGCTGTGTTCCTGGGCTGCTCCTTTCCACTGACCTTTGTCCTCCTTGATGCCACACCATGTGGTCTTGGATGTGAGCTTTACAGTGTCTTGAAATCAGGCAGTTTTGGTCTTCCAATTCTATTCCTCTCAAAGTGACTTTGCCCACTCTATGGTCTCTGTATTTTCATCTGAATTTTAGGATCAGTTTGTCAATTTCTAAGGGAAAAAAAAACGCCTGCTAGGATTTTGATTGGCATTACCCTGAATCTATAGATCCATCTGGAGAAATCCAGTGTTTTGGAAATGCTCTGTCTTATCATCATGAGCTCAATATATCCCTCTACATATCTATATCTTTTTAAATTTACCGCAGGATTGTTTTGTAGTTTCCAGGGTACAGGTCTTAAAAATTCTTTGACAGATTAATTCATCGGGATTCATATTTTTGATACATTTATAAATGACATTGTTTTAACTTACGTCTTTTTTTCTTTTTTCTTTGTTATTTTTAGTTAGCAAGGCAGTAGAATGTATTTTGATGTATCCTATATACATGGAGCATGGTATTCCATGTACATGGATCCCACTCTTGTGGTTGTGCATGATATGGAGCTATACCGCTTGCGTATTCATATATGAACATAGAATTCATTCTACTGCCTTTCCCATTCCCATTCCCGCTCCCTTCTCCCCACCTATTGTGTGTTAGCATCCACCTATCAGAGAGAACATTCAGCCTTTGGTTTTTTGAGATTGGCTTATTTCACTTAGCATGATAGACTCCAGTTCCATCCATTTACCTGCAAATGCCATAATTATACCCAAAGGACTTAAAACCAGCACACTACAGTGACACAGCCACATCAATGTTCATAGCAGCTCAATTCACAATAGCTAAGCTATGGAACCAACCTAAGTGCCCTTCAATAGATGAATGGATAAAGAAAATGTGGTACATATACTCAAGGGAATATCAGATATAAAGAATGAAATTGTGGTGTTTGCTGTAAATGAATAGAACTGGAGGCTATCAATGACATGTTTGTTGTATTTTCAGTTTTCAATTGTTTGTTGCTAGTATAACGCAAATTTTGCATATTGACCTTATTTCATACAACCTCACTAATTTCACTTATTAATTCTAGTAGCTTTTTGAAGGTTTCATTGGATTTTCTGCATGTTGTCTGTGAGCAAACACAGACTCAACTCCTGTTTTTATAACTGAGTGCCCTTTGTATCTTTTCATACCTTATTGTAATGGCCAGAATGCATCAAACATAAGTGGCAGGAAAGGACATCCTGTCTTGGATGTTAAAAGCTTTTGACCTGTAACCATCCTGCACAAGGCTAGCTCTAAGTTTCCATGGATACCCTATCAGATTGTATTAACCATGCCTTTTTTACTTTCTCTATTTCTGATCCTTCGACATCTGGGGTCTTGCTGACCCTCCTAGGATGACCCCTTCCCAGAACTAGGAATCAACTCACTGAGCATGTCCCTTTCATATGTTGGCGAGCCAGCCCAGAGTTCACTCCCCAGTCACCTCGTTTGAGAAACTCCGTCACTCTGGGTGAATATCCGCTACCTTGCTCACCCCAGGGCCAGGTAACGGCCACTCAGCCTGTGGGATTCCATGATGGCCGACCTAGGGGACTGATATGACATTCAATCAAAAATGATGAGACATATGAAAAACAGAAAAAAGGAGAACTCATTGTCAAGAGAACAAGACCCAGAGATGACCAGATATTGGAACTATCAGACAGGGTCCATGAAGTTACTGTGATTAATGGGTTAAAGGGCAAGGGGGGAAATGGCAGACACGACGCACGCACGAGCAGACAAAACGCTAAAAGCTGAGGACAGAACCGAAACATTGAAACCTCAGTGTGTCCAAATGAAGTCACATGCACTGGTATTGGATTCAGTGTCTTTTTCTAGGATGCAATTCAATCTCTACAAACGCCAAGCACCTTAAGTAACAGGAGAGACTGAGGCCCAGGTGTTTTTGCCTAGAAATGTCGTCTCTTCTCTGTCAGTTGTTGGGGGTTCAGACCAACTTGGGTGTGTGTACCCTCATTTCTGCAGTTAACGTGACTGTGTCCAGTCTTCGGAATCCTCAGGTTTAGCCAGCAAGCTGGATGCAGAGTCATTTTCAAACTCTGTGCTGTCCTCAGCTTTCACCTTGGAAGTCCACACTTCAGAGGGAGCCGCCCTCCTTGCCACCCTGCTCTTGTGAAGTTGGCTGAAGGGCGTGAGGGGCTGCTCGATGTGAGGCAGGTCCTGTGTGCCTGCACCTCTGGGTGGGGTCTTCTCAGCCATCCCTCTCTCCTGCCAGAGCCAACCCTGCCTGGTGAGTGAAAGGGCCCTCCTGGGGCTTCCCCTTCTCCCCCCAGCAGGTCCAGCAGCCCCTGAGGCTACTGCAGTGGATCCTGGATTCGGGGCTATTCCCTCGCTCCCCCTTTCCTTGCTCTTCCCCAGCACCGAGGGTCTTTTTCTCCTCCCTGGGACATCTGGCTTGGCAGCTTCTACCCCAGAGGCTCAGGGCTGCAGCTCCCAGGCCTTGTTCTGCTGCGCTAGTCCACACGGCGCCCCCAGCGGTTCCCTAAACTTCCAGCTTCTTCCAAGTCCACTTCTACGGCAGTCCTGTGTTCCTCCAGAACAGCACCTTGGCGGGGCTCAGTCCATGTGCCCTCCACCTTCAATTCCCAGTGATTCCAGCTTGAAATAACCAGTCCCAGCAGATTACGTGGAGACGGCACATCCTCGACCCCACAGGTCTGAATTCTCTCCCTCGCTCTTCCAGTTCTGCTACGAAGCCATCCCGCCGATGAAGGAACTGCACAGAGAGATCACATAGTCCACCGAGCACCACAGAGCTGAAGGGGGGCCTGGGAGTTGAGCACAGGCAGTGTGGCCCCAGGACCTGCTCTCTGAATCCCTAGACTGCCCCCACCAAGCAGGCAGCAGGCGCGCTCCTAGTGGAAGGAGAGGAAAGGAACTCTGCCGAGCCCGGGGACCCATGCTGTCCCCCACCCCACCTGTTGCCCGAGGCATGGAGCCCAGTGTGGCCGACTGCTCTAGGACTCAGGGCTGTGCCAGCCCCCAGATGCAAGGCTTGGAGGCAGGGCTGCGGCTGACCTGTGTGCAGGGAGCCTTCACGTTCGTGGAACAACTGTGTTGTCAGAGAATTCCCAACCATTTAGATGTCTTAAAAGTTGGGTTTTCCAAGGCTCTTAAATCATTGTCTGCCGTCCACAGCAAGGCTTAATTCACTGCTTGGAGTGCACCTCCATAAATATCCACTAAGCAGGTCTGAACCAGTGAAGTCCTCTGTTCCTGCTGACAGAGTGATTTTGTGTCATTAGTTTCAGTGACTCAAATACAAACCAGAAGGCAAAATTGCATGCACGCCCTCGCGAAGCCCAGCAGGATGGCTGTTTCCGTGTCCTGTGAAGTCACTCAGGACCCTGGGAAGCTCGTGGTCCTCAACAGGCCAGGCTCTGCCCGGGCCTCCTCCCAGGCCACCTCCCTTCAAAGCCATGTGTTATTTCTCTCGCACTGGCCTTCTCCTGCTGCACCTTCTAAGAATTGAATAGAAAAACGATCTTGCCTGTAGAGACCCCCCATCTTTCCAAGGATGGGTGTTCCTGCAAAGCCACCCTGCCCATCAGAAGCTACCCACAGGCTCTGAGGCCAGAGACCAGGAGCCTCCACCAACCAGACACTTTCCCCTGGCACAGGACCCCACCCGTGCTGCTTAGGTCTGCCCTGCACGTAGAATTTCCAAGGTCTTCTATAACACCACCAGTCTGAAGTGGGCTCCAAACACATGTGTGTATGCACCTGAGTGTGTGTGTGCATGTACATGTGTGTGCAGGCGTGTGCGAACACAGATGCACCAACCCTGCCAGCGAGCACCCGCTTACATGAGCTTAGCCCGTGGGAGACTTCTGAAGAGCAGGCTGACCTCGGGCTCCGCGGGGACTCTTTCACACGCCATTGAGGCAATGATTTGTCTGTCTACATGAATGGACAATAAAACCAAAGCAGAGGGAAAAGTAAAACGTCTTGGATGATTAGACATTTTAAGGTCGTCCAGAAACAACAGCAATGCCCCAGATGGGAGCTACCTGGGGACAGAGCCTCAGGATCCTAACCACCCTCAGATCGTGATTGGACGTGGCTTCCAGTGTCCCTTCACACGTCCCTCATTACGAGGATGTACACTGCCCGTAGCTCCACGGCCTGTTTTTTCTGGAGAAGAATCCCAAGGGGCGGCAGATTGCTACAGAGAAAGTGTCTTGAAGCACCTCCCTGAGAGCTTGGGCCTGTGCCTTTCACCCCATGTGAGCGTGAATCGGAAATATAAACCAATCCTAGCCCGGCACGGAGGTGCACACCTATAATCCCAAGTACTGGGGTGGCTAAGACAAGAGGATCGCAAGTTCAAGGCCA
Source organism: Sciurus carolinensis (assembly GCF_902686445.1). Lineage (NCBI taxonomy): Eukaryota > Metazoa > Chordata > Mammalia > Rodentia > Sciuridae > Sciurus > Sciurus carolinensis. Next base: position 205,860,921 of record NC_062213.1, on the reverse strand, counting down.
ACCTCCGCAACATAGTGAGGCCCTAAGCAACTTAGCAAGACCCTGTCTCAAAATAAAAATAAAGAAAAAGGGCTGGGGATGTGGTCAAGTGACAAAGTGCCCTGGGTTCAATCCCAGGACCAAAACATTTTAAAAACGTAACTGTTTCCCCATCTCCTCGAGGAGGATGCCAGGTTCCAGTCTGACACGATACCCAGGTGGTTGGAAAGGGGTCACCAGGGCCAGTGGCTAGGGAAAGCACAGCGTGCCTGGGAATCCTGACCCTGAAGAACTTGTCATTCCATCATCTTCTCTAGATCTGCCGGTGCAGACTTCCATCTGCTTTGAAAGTGGCAAATCAAACTCACAAGTTGACAAAGCACAAAATCATCGCCCTGGAACTCTGCAGTGAGCGCAGGTGGTACGCTGACCAGCAGCCCTCTCTGGAGTTCCCCAAATTCAAACCCAAGCAGACCAACACAGCTGCAGTGGCCACGCCCCAGGTGTCACATGCACCCTGGCTACTGCCACGTGGAGTAGATGGCTCCTGTAGCTTCCTGCAGTAGCCCAGGGTGGTGGCCACCAAGAGCCACCTGGGTCCCCCGCCAGGCCCGCCTGCTTCAACACTGCCACCTGTCCAGGAAGGACTCGCTGCTGTGTAGTCAGCTGGTGGACGTCTTGCCCTCTCCCCTCTGGATGCTGACTGCCTCTGCTTTCAGACTCTCTGGTCCTGTCCAAAGGCCAGCTGTCTATGGAGAACAGGACCAGGGGGACATGCGTGCCAAATCCCATCTGCACTCCGACCCCATCCATTCCTGGCAGAGGTGACATCTTGTGACCTCCCGTTTGCAGGTCAGGCCTGACTCCTCCTTCCATATCCCCTGCAGAGGTTCTTGCAGTGAAGGAGCTTGAGGCCAACTCCTCGTGCTGGCTACAGGCAAGACCCAGACACCAGCTCCCCATGGTGCCCTGGTCCTTAAGGGTGACACCAACAGGGAGGGATTGAGCCCTCAGAACCAGAGAGAGGTGTCTCCAGCTCTTCCCAGCTACTCCTCACTGCAGCTTCATCGAGCTCAGAGAAGGAACACCAAGATCTAGAAACCTCATACACACAACGGGGACAGTCCTTCTGGGTCCCTCACCTGCCACTGGAGACAGGCTGGCCTGACGGCGTGAAGATGGTGACTTCAGCCCAGCGTGACTCTGCACTGTCCTTGCAGAACTCACAGGTTCAGGGAGAAAAGATTTCTTCCTTCAAGGAGCTGGTGGCTGGTGGAGAGAGGGTCAGGTGGCAGGAAACTGTCATATGATGTGCTGGAAGCTCGGTCCTTGTCCCTGATGCCAATTCAATAAGGAGGGCACGGTTTTGAGAAAAGGGGAAAAGAAGGGTTATTGCTTTGGCAATGGAGGAGAAGCACTAGGGACTCCCGTTCCACAGGCGGTGATTCTGCCCATCTGGGGAACAGGGGGCTTTAAAGGAGGCGATTCAAAGGCTACTTCCATGTATTCTCTGTTCGAGTCGTAATTCACCTGTTAATCCAGGAGACGGTCTTTCTGAGACCTTCCGGCGCCATCTCCAAGTCTGGATGACTTCCTTCCTGTGTCGGCTGAGCTCAAGGACAGAAGTCTCTGCCTAGCACGGGCAAGAAATGTAATCCTGGTTCCCCGGTGACTGGGGAGGGGAGAGATAGGCAGGGAGAGGGAGAGAGGAAGAGAGAAGAGCCGTTCCGTGTTAGAGATGAGTCGCAGCGGCAGAGCAGCGAGGGCTGAATTCAAAGCATCGAGTCGGCCGTGTGACAGGGGCACCTTGACGTGCCTCCGAGAGTCAGAGGAAAGCTGGGCACTGGGAGGCTCCAGCCACCAGAGGGCCATGGAGTAAAGACACCATACCTATGGCCACCAGAAAGACCCCTCCAGGCACAGGCCTCAAGCCTGAGACGACCCTGTGTTGCAAAGCAAATGCAGTTAGAAGGCCCCTCAGAAGAAAAAGATCCGCTTCTTAGTCTTGGTGAGGAAGGAGGACCTGGCCCCCAGGACTGGCGTGACTCTGGGCACCTCACTTGGCCTCCGGCCTCAGTTTCCCACCTGTGAAATGGGACAATGACAGCGTCCCTGTGTTTTTGCCCCAAGTGCTTGGCTGCAGCTCGTGAGCTCTGGACAGGAGATGAAGAGAAAGCAGCGACTGGCAGTGGCCGGCAGTGGCTGACACTTCTGCTCCTAGGACGTCGAAGGCTGGGACCTGCCCTCCACCGGGAAGATGACTGAGAGGGACACCCCAACCTAAGCCCAACCTTGTGGAGCCAGATCCAGGGGCGGGTCTCACGCTCACGCTGACCAGAGCCACTCTCCTGTGAGTGACCCAAAGTCCAGGCTGCCAGGCCAAGCCCAGGGCACACGTGTGCCCAGGGCAGCTGGGCTGGGTCTCAGGGGCTCAGCCTGTCCTGTCTGCTACCTGTTGGTCCTTGGAGCTGCCCAGGAGCCTTCCAATAAAGGCGTTCTCTGACCAGGAGGCCGGGGCGGTTTCTGTGGTTTCAACTAAGAACCATGAACCAAAAATAAACAGAACAGATCCAGAAAGGGCAGCTGGTCAGAGTGGACAGAGGACCTGAGGCCAACAGAGGCCATCCCACTCCTCCCGCTGCCTGCGAGAGCCCTTGTCCTTCTCCCCATCCAATCCTACTGGGCCCAAAGCACCACCGGGAAACTGGGAGGGACAGAACCGGTAGCTGGTCGCAGGATCCCTTGCTCCTCCATCACAGGAATGCACCTCAGACGAGGCCTTCGTGGGCGCTCGCTGAGCCCAGTGTCCACCTGTGAAGTGGGAATGAGCCTGGCCCCCACTCAATAAAGACATCTGCGGAGCAAGCAAGGTCTTGTTCTGGGCTAGAGTCCACGTGTGGGAGGGCTCGGGACACTGTCCACCCTAGTGACCAAGGGCCTTGGAGTGTGCACAAGTATCGTCCTGGGGTCTAGAGCCTCCTCCCCGGGCTGGAGAGGGATGGTGAGTCGGGGCCCCGGCAGGAGGGCCACAGTCCACGGGGGCCCCTGGGAGAGCAAAAGGGACAGGAGGGGACAGGAACCCACCCCTCTCTCCAGGCACATTTGAACAGGGAAGTTAAACACACGTTCGCACAGGGCACTGGGCGGCCCCGTTTGCTTTTAAAATAGGACGTGGCCCTCGGCACCGCTCCGCTCCCGCGGCCTCTGGGAGGCCTGCTCCAGCCGGCGCCCTGGCTGCTCTGCCCTCCGCCAGCGCCGGCTGCTGCGTGGTGCTCCGGGGACAGCCGGGCCTCACCACGAGGAGGGCTGCGGCCACACTCTGCCAGGAGTGACCCGTCCCCAGCCTGGTGGTTGCCGTGGCAGACTCAGGAAGAAGGTGCTGCTGTCGTTCCGGGGAACAAATGGGAAACCGAGGCCCACAGAAGTCAAGTGACCCACCTGGACCCCTCAGGGGCTGAGTGGGCAGCAGAGTGAGGCCACGCCCCCCATGGCTACAGCTGGTCATGGGCAAGTCGAGGGGTAGAAAGGGAGGAGCAGGTGGGAGCCCCAGAGGGTCCAGGACAGGGAGGGGGTCCCAGCAGCGTGACTGAGTGTGGTGGACAGAGGCCTGCCCTGCAGAGGTCACCATCCTTGTAACCAGACCCTGTAAATACGCAACCCTGGGGGCCTTGTCAAGGACCTTGAGACGGGACAGTGTCCGGGTTTCTTGAGGGACACAGGCAATCCCAGGGTCTGTACGAGGGGAGGCAGGAGGGCCAAAGTCCAGCAGAGAGCATGAGGTGCTGTCCCGGAGCTCTACAGAGAGAGGGAGGGGTCGCCGTCCAGGAGCAGGTGGCCTGTGGGCAGCACACGTACTGCTCAGGGAGCTGGAGGCTGGGACGCCCCAGACGAAGGCACCCACCGATCCAGGGGCCGGCGAGGCCTCTTTCTCCCTGTGTCCTCAAAGTGGAAGGGGCCTCGTAGTGACCTCCTAGGAGGACACTGGTCCCTCCTGTGTGGGCTCCTCTCTCGTGATCCAAGCTCCCCCCAGGCGCCACCTCCTGAGACCTCGCCTCAGCGGGAGGTTCCCACTCACGAAGTTTGGAGGACACAGACGCGCAGACCAGAGCACCTCCCCGGGCCCCCAGAGAGGCGAAGCCTTCCCACCCTGGACTCAGCCAGGGACCCTTTCAGACGTCGAGCCCCAGCACTGCACCTGTGTTGACTTAGGCCTCCACGGTGGCACCTCGTTAGAGGAGCAACGGGACTCTCCCTCGGAGCCCAGGCTGCCCCCGGGAGGCCACGGGAGGGCCCGCCATGCTCTCCACCCAGGGTCCAGTGCGGGCAGTTCCACTCAAGGGAAAGTGGAACCACAGCTGCTCCATGAGGCAGAGCAAGGCCAGGAGCCAGGCCCGCCCTCCGAGCTCTGTGCCCTGGCGTCTGGGCTCACGGGTGCTGGGGAGGAGGGTGCCCGCTCTGGGGTCCTCCCTCCCTGCCTCCCTCCACCACCAGAGCTACGTTCTCCCTCATAGACTTTATGGCCGCTCCTGGCAGCAGTTCCTGAGTGCGGCGCCTTCCCTGCAGCCGTCTCCACTGACTGGCTTCCTGCCCAGGCCCCTGCTGGACCTTTAACTCGGCACACTATCACCAGGTCTGCATCCCTCGGCCCAGGGCGTGGCGCATAGTAGGTGCTCAGCCAACACCTGTTGAAGAAGCGGGTGAACACAGGGGGCCTGCGGGCCCTGGCTCACGGATGCTCCCGGCTGGGTTGAGGCGCCAGGGAAGCAAAGACTGGTGGAGTTTGGGAAGCAGCCAGTCTCTCCTCGTCAACGGCCTCTGTGACTCCACATCCCGGCCCTGAGGAGGGGGACCCTGAAATCCCCCACCGTGAGACCCCAGGAAGCCCGCGAGCGAAGCCTGGACAAAAGTCGCATCCTCAGAGATGAAGACATCTCAGACCCAGGACGGACGGGCCCGGGATTCTGCTAACATTCTGGGGGCCCCTGGGGAGGATCGCTCCACTCAGACCGCGCTGGGAAGCGGGAGGGCTCCGGAAGACAGGGAGGAAAATTGTCCTCAAAAGGTCAGACGTTTTCTCTCACTTTGCAAAGAGTGAGGTTTTGATTTCTCAGCGGACCGCTAATTCACTTTCAGACAGCCTTCTGCTTGTCGAATTCCCACCGAGAGACGCGAACGGTGATTTCAATTTGTGTTCGAATTAATGCCCCTGCTCAAGAGAGATGGTGAGTTCCAGGCAGCCCTAATGGGTGAGGACGAATGGCCCTCCTCTGATTCAGGAGGCGGGCCTCACGAATCCAGGGTACAAGTTCTGCTGTCCCAGTGGCAGACAGAACCTTCCAGAATCCACCATCCTGGGGGCCATGGGACACTGACTGAGTTCTGGGAGAGCAAAGTTCATGGTCCAGTCGCTTTCCTGGAAAAGCTGATGCCGATGGAACCAGAAAAGGGCAGCCAGGGTGGGTGTGGACTTGAGTGTCCCCAGGAAGCCAGGCCTAGAGAAGGTGAAGGCAGCCAGGGTGGGGTGTGGACTTGAGTGTCCCCAGGAAGCCAGGCCTAGAGAAGGTGAAGGCAGCCAGGGTGGGGTGTGGACTTGAGTGTCCCCAGGAAGCCAGGCCTAGAGAAGGTGAAGGCAGCCAGGGTGGGGTGTGGACTTGAGTGTCCCCAGGAAGCCAGGCCTAGAGAAGGTGAAGGCAGCCGGGGTGGGGCGTGGACTTGAGTGTCCCCAGGAAGCCAGGCCTAGCGAAGTTGAAGGAGACCAGCTCCTACGTCGAGCAGAGGCCCAAGAGACGTCCGGATGGGGCTGTGAGTGCTCCCCTGAGGCCAGTAGCCTCAGACCTTCGGTCACATCGCTGCGGGTATTAGAAGGCCCGTCTCTAGGAAGACCACCTGCAGGAGACCTGGGTGGAAGTCCCGAGGCCCCCGACCTTCCTGCCTGGCTTCCTAAGACCCTGCCCGGCCTGCAGCCCAGCCCTCAGGCAGCTCCGGGCTGAGCTGGATGTGGAGACCTGGCTGCGGAGACCTGGCTGCAGCGCCAAGACGGGACCGAGGCCGGCAGAGAGCTCCGAGCTGCTGCCAGCGGTGCCTTCCGGAACACCAGGTGGAACTGTCCTTGGGAAGGGAAAGGGAGCGCCCAGGACCATCCCGGCCTTCTGAGCCTCACGTGCCTTCACTCTCCGCCGCTCCATCCTTCCCAGTTTGGAATCCCAGGAAGGAAGCTCTGTGAAGAGAGGCCCTCACCACGACATCGGCACCCCCATAAATCCTCAGGACCATTTTTTATGCCATAAAAGTCGTGTCATGACCGCTGCCTGCCTTGATTGCCAGCTTGGAGTGTTTGCTGGGTAAGAAAGGAGATAAATGGCCGAAGACGCAGCCTCATTACCATGTGACAGTTGAGGATGATTTATACCCAGCATCACGCCACTCCCGGCCCTGGAAATAGCATGGTTGGCGTCATGGTCTTAGCCACTACCGCGGCTGTGCCGAGAGGGCAGATGCGGATTGATCCGACGGAGTCTGCGCATTTTTATTGCCTACTTATCAAAGCGAGTAAAGAATCATACTCACAGACTCGCTGACAGGTCCTGGAACAGGCTGGAACTGGGCGGGGGCAGGTCCCCAGACTCAGAGGATAGATCCTTGAAGGGAGAAGACAGTGGTCCCTGATCCTCCCAAGGGGCTGTCAGAGCCTCGAGCCCATTTTGTGCTTGAGTTTTTATCTGACGAGTGTCACAAATAAATACAAGCTTGGGGACACACCGCGTCCCTCAATGGGGTCAGCTGCACCCTTGGGAATACCTGGCGCCCTGAAATGAAGCACAACCCTCACTCTTCTGATTTCTGGGAGACCGTAGTTATACACAACTGTGTGCGAGTGTGTGTGCACGTGTGTGTGCATATGCATGTGTGTGTGTGTGTGCATGTGCATGCGTGTGTCCATGACTTACACACATGCAGAGTCACAGATGTTTGTTCCCCAGGTAGCACAATCCCAGAGCTCAGGAACAGATCTGAGCTGTCCCTCTGTCCTGCGGGGACAATGAGGCAGGCCCCCTTGGCAAAGGGGATCTATCTGAAATTCTGAGCAGGCGAGATGGGCGTGCCTGCCAGGACTCAGAACTGGAGAGGAGAGCACGGCAAATGGGGAGGAGGTTCGCCCCGGGCGGAGACCCGCTTCAGGGACCCACGCAGGAACATGCCGCTGGCCACGCCCTTGAGCGAGGAGGGCAGCTCCCATTAGAGCCTCGGCTTTGGGCAGCGATTTCCCCGGTGCTGGCAGACAGACCGGCTGCCGTCCTGCGTGGTGGAACCTGCCGGAGCTCGGCCAGGGCCGTGCTCTCCACTGAGCTCCCAGACCCAGTGCTCCTGGAAGGTCACGGGGCTCCTCAGCCTGGCCTGTGCGCCACCTGAGCTCCCTGGACCCGGCATCCCTCGTGAGCTCTCCGGGGGTCCGGATGGCAGCTCCTGGGGGCTGGGTCAGACGGTGCTGGGTTGAACCTGTCTCCCCCTCCCTATCCGCAACATGGTGGGCGGCCACTCCCTCTTCCTCGAAGGGAGGGAAAGAGCTCTCTCCACTGTGGTGGAGAGTCAAGGAGATGAAGTCTGAGAGGCACATAAGGAGGACCCCCAGAGGACCCTTGCGCCAGGCTGGGAATCCCAGGCCCCGTGCGGGGCTCCGCCTGGGGCTTCGCCTGGCCCTCTTCTCTGGCCGGCTCTCCCGTCTGCCGTCTGTGCAAGAGGCCGTTTGAGCTCTTAGCGGGTTTTCTGTCTTCATTTCCGCCCGCGGTCTCACAGTGACCTGAGAGCTCACCTGTGGCTGCACCAGCACCTGACGGGCCCCCTCCTTCCATGCAGCAGCACAGCGACCCCATCCCCAGCCAGCTCAGCCACTCCGACCCGACCCACGCGGAGTATGGAGAGAGGCAGAGCCAGTTCTGGGAGCCGTGGAAGGCCAGCAGCCGGCGCCCTGGAGGCTGGAGAGCCCAAGCCGGCGTGTCCAGAAGGACCTCGTCATCCCCAACCTGGGGACTTCAGACCAGGGCCCAGAGAGAGAGGAGAAGGGACGTGAGCAGAAACAGGCCCATCGGGTGGGACACGCCATCGACGTGGAGAAGGACCAGTGTCCAGTGCAGGCAGCCCAGTGGACACCCAGGCCCCTGTGGGTTTGCATTTCCGAGGGTGAGAGAAGAGTGGACACCCAGCCAGGAGAAATCAATTAGAGCAGAATCGCATTCACCATGTTTCCCTGCGAATGGATCCAAGGCCAGGGAGCCGTGAGCAGGCACTAATTGCACAGGGACATCAGGGAGTTTGTCATTAATGAAGGCGCGGCCCCGTGAGGCCCTGTGCATGTCGGGAGAGGCACCCTGCAGCCAGCCAAGCCAGCCACAGCCCAAAGGGGACGTCCTGCAGCCAAGAGGCGCCCAGCAACAGGGAGAGTTGGGCCCGAGCCATCCTGAGAGCCCCAATCTTGTTACACAGCGACTTAGGCATATAGCTGCAAGTGGAGACTAGGGACGGGGTCCCCAGGGTCTCTGCCTGCCCAACATCTATGCTCTGTGCTCCTTCCTTGCCGTCCACTCCGCGTCTCTCCTCACAGAATGTGACCCCTTTCACACTTGGGTTCGCAGGCCTGAGCGGACTGTGCAGGGACACCCCGGGAGGCCGTGGGCGGCCTGGGACTAGAACCCCCACTTGTAGGTTTGCATCCTCTGAACAACCGTTGAGCGCATGCAGCGTCTGCTACTGTTGCGCTCCAGGGCTGAGAGCCAAGGCGCGGCTGAGAGTCGGGCTGGGGTCTCCAAATCCCCAGACAAAGGACCCATTGCCCAAGCCACAGTCCACCCAGGAGAAGCTGCTTGGGGACCTGGGGGGACTCCTGCAGGCTGGGAAGGGCAGCTGCCCCACTGCCAGGCTCTTCTGTCCCGTCAACTGGGGGCAGCACAGAGCATCCAGGGGAGAAGGTGGGCCAGTGCCCTGGCCGTGAGGAGTGCCCATGAGCTGGCAGCAATGCCTCGCAGTGGCTGACAGGGCGGTGCAGTGGGCAGGTGGGTGCAGGAGGCAGCTCTGAGGCAGGCCCTGCCACAGTGCCAGGCCTGGAGGGGAATCCGGCGTCACCATCGCAAGTATACATGCGTGCGCGGGAGTCAGTGCAAGAACGCTGACAGCACAGGAACAATGGGGCCGGGGGGTCCAGAAGCGCAGACCCCCTTCCCGGGAGCCCGGCTCACTGGCAGGCACTCCCTGAGGGAGTCCAGGCAGTCCCTGGGCAGGACCCCATCTGGTTCTCATGACAGCCACAGAGCTCTTGTCCCAGGTGCCCAGTCCAGGCCCTCTCTGGCTGAAACCTGCAGGGATTCTCCGCGCAGGTGAATTCTACGCAGGAAGCGTCTGGGGCAAGACACGCCCACTTGTGCCTGCTGGGCCCTGCACGCTCACCTTCCTTGTTAGATATGGAAAGTGAAAAATCTCCAGGATGTGGCCTGGGAGAAGGACGTGAAAAACAGGGCCACGCGCAGACGGCCTTCCTCTCCCAAGGCAAAGCTTCTCCAGATGCCGACTGCAGACAGGGAGGAGGTGTTCCGTCACCCCTGAAGTGACACAGTCCCTAGAAGACATTGATCCTCTTCAAAAATAGGCCCTCTCCAGACACTTGCTGTCTGCAGACCCTCGGCCTAGATGGTCAAATTCCTAAGCCCTCAAACTGACACATTCACTCATCCATAGAATAGACCTCCAAATCCTGAGTGCTCAAGAAAAGCGGATCTGCTCACTAGACCACCCCTCACATAACCGACATAAACATCTCCTTCTTTGTTCAGTGGCTCACTTTCCACCAGGAAATGGGGTCCGCTGACGCAGTTTCACCCTGTATCCCTGTTCCTGTGTGAACTTCCTTCCTGAAAGAGCCGAGCCAATCCATGATGTCAGTGTCCTGCCCCATCTTTCTGCACTAACGCTCCCGCTACCTGAAAACAAACCATACTCAGCTGGTGGGGCCATGCCCAGGTGAGGAGGGGTCCTACTACAGAGGGTGGCACCCCCCTACCCACCACGCCCTCCTGCTGGCTGCCCACAGGCCCAGATCCCCAGCCTGTCCCCGGCTGGCCTCACTCAAAGCCAAGCAACCTCACAGACACTGGCCTGACGGGTCCACATCAGCCCGTTCCCGCCCTGACCAGAGAGTCCAGGGACTAACGCCCGCAGCCCTGCAGGGCTCCCGGCTGGCTCTGAACTTGGCTATGGCACTGGGAGACGGCGCCAGCCTTTCTGACGGACTTCAGGTTGTCAGAAAGAAGCCAGGGGAGGCGCGGCTCCCACTCACACGGGGCTGCCCAGCCACAGGGCCCAGGAAGACGTTCTGGACCTGCAGGAAGACACCTGCTGGTCTCACCCCTCTGCACAGAGGCCACCTGTCCTCCTGGAAGCTTCCATGTGGCCTCCAGGCCCAGCCGCCCTCCTCCAGAAGAGGTCTAAGCCTCAACTGGCTTCCCAGGAAAGGGAAGGGTTCTTGTTGAAAGGTAAGAGTGCGCGGACGCGGGCAATGAGGAGGTCCGCTCCGAGCCTGGCGGAAGAGCCCGTGTCCCTCTCTGGGCATTACGCCAGTGTCCAGAAAGCTCTGCGCGAGGAGACAGCCACTTAGGCCTAATCAGCTGCAATGAAAGGATCAAAGATGCTCTCAGACGGACCCAGTTTCCAGGATGTGCTCTTTGAACAAGTTCTCCTCCGCTAACAAGCCCCCTGGCATTCCGGAAAATTCTAAAGTGGCGTTTTCCTGTAGGCGGGCCCTCCTTCCTTCATTTTTTCCATCTTTCACTGGCATAATTGCTCCATGGAATTGTGGGCAAGAAATACGGCCCTGCTCGGAGGGTGGCGTTCTCGATGGTGACCAACCATGTGGAGAGACGCGGGTTACAGCGGAGCTGAAGTCCCCGTGGTCAGGAGTGTGTCACGGCCATGCAGTGCCACACACGCCCACGTGTGTGTGTGACGCTGGTGCAAGTGGGCCTGCTACACTGTGGGTGCCCAGGAGCACCGCTGCCCACTGCCACGCTGGACGTGACGGCCAGCGGCTGCCGGCCCGCGCTTCCCTCTGTTCCCGCGGGAGGGCCCCTGCTAGTGAAGAGCAAGCTTGCTGCCCGTGTGGTGCCCCTGGCTGTCGAGAGGCCGCGTCCAGCCTTGTCCTGGGCCTCGTGGTTCACAGGGGCTGCCCAACAAAGGTGGAACAGCCTCCAGATTGCTCAACAGCACCTTTCTCAGAGCACAACCCTGTCGCTGGGTCATGTAGGACTCCCTGTGTGTGTCTGTGTGTGACTGTGTGTACGTGTCTGTGTGTGTGTTCTCTATGTGTCTGTGTGTGGGTCTCTGTGTGTGTCTGTCTCTGTGTGTGTTTCTATGTGTGTCTGTCTCTGTGTGTCTCTGTGTGTGTCTGTGTGTCTCTGTGTGTCTGTGTGTCTCTGTGTGTGTCTGTGTGTGTCTCTGCATGTGTGTCTGTGTGTGTCTCTATGTGCGTGTGTCTGTGTGTCTCTATGTGTGTGTGTCTGTGTGTCTGTGTCTGTGTGTGTGTGTCTCTGTGTGTGTGTCTGTGTGTGTGTGTGTGTGTGTGTCTGTGTGTGTGTCTGTGTGTGTGTGTGTGTGTGCTATTTGTTCCTGGGTACAGGCTTGATGTCTTCCAAGAGCGTGGTCACCTGGCTTAGTGCCCGACTCAGTTTCCTGCAGATGCCGCTGAACCACGGGCTGTGACGCCCACCCCTCCAGGTCCTGGCGCCACCCCTGCCCCTTCAAATGACCTCCCCTGGGAGGACAGGGGACAGTTCCTCGCTCCAGAAGGCTGCAGAGCCCTGAAGTTGGCTGGAGACCCTGTCCTGGCTTCTGTCTCGGGTATACGACTTCTCTTGGGGGACAAAGAGCGGCCCCCTCGGGGACTGCGGCAAACATGGCTGCTGGCCTTCACTTCGACTCCCCAGTAAGAGAGCAACCCTTCTGGTCGCTCCAGTGCGGACGGTGGAGGAGGAGGCGGAGGAGGCGCCCCTCACCTGTTAGGCTGTGGTCCCACGGCCGGCCCCCAGCACCCCAAGCTGCAGCAGCCCGTGGGCGTGGCTGGGCGTCCACCATGAGCTGGACATCAGTGTCTGCTCACGCTGGGCGCTGAGCACGTGCCACGCACTGGAGCCCAGCCCTCTAAAGGGAGCTACTAGGCAGCTGTAGACAATTGTCAATAGCGGGTGCTGGAAGACAGACCAGCTAGGGCAGGCTGTAGGTCAGAGGAGGACAGGCATGTTACCTCGCTCAAAACCATCCAGAAGCTTCTCAGCTCACCCAGCAAAAAGCAAATGGCCAGTGAGGACTGGCTTGTCCTGCTCCCTGCTACCCTCTGACTCCCACCACTTTCTCCACAGATCTTTGCCTCCTGGCTGTTTTTTCTACCACAGGGCCTTGCACTGCCTGGTCCTGCTGCCTGGAACTCTCCTTCCCCAGGCCCACAGTCATCTTCATCCCCTGCAGGTCTGGACCCCAGGAGGCATTCCCAGATCCTCCTGCTTAAAATCACTCCTTCTTCCCAACATATGTGACCCCCTCCCTGAGTGCTTGTCACCAGCAAAGACCACCTTATTTTGCTTCTTTGTCCCATTGATCACTTGCAGATTCTATGAGCATTTGAACTCGGAGAACAGGGACTTTGATTCCCTCTTTGTTCCTCAGTGCCAAGAGCTGTGCTTGGAGTTACAATGATCCTTGACCCCACGAGCCATCCCTCTGGCTGCTGGGTCACCATCCCAGAGACACAGCTGGAGGAGGTGGCTTGCTGGACTCTCCCGGTCCCACTGGCTGAGGAAGACCCCACACCACAGGCCACTCAGCCCAGGCCATCACGAAGGTAAAGGCGTCGGCCTCCCCACTCGGCCCCCGACGGCCGCAGCAGCGTGACTCAGCCTGGCCTCACCAGTCCTGGTCTCTGAAGCTTAGCGCACCGACACGCAGGTTTTATCAGACCAGGGACACACCGGCAGCACGCTCCCCATGACCGTCCAACCAGAGCATCCCCTTTTCCATGTGGAGTTGCTCTGGTGGCATCTCACTGATGGGAATTCCCAGAGCCACGTGTCAGAGCCATGGTAGGTTCAGGTCCTGACCGTGCCCAGGTAGATCACGAGGTCTCCAAGTGGCCGCAGATGTAGGTGGCCTGTGGGCCGGGGTCGTGGGCCCCTGAGTGGGGGGAGCAGAGGCCACCTTAGGACACTGGAGTGTGCATCACACGCAATGGGTACTGTAAGCTCAGCGGGTCTCGGTGGCGGGACCAAATGTAAACTTGGCGGGTCTCTGCAGGCACAGTTAGCAGCCAAATAAAATGGGACAGAAAGTGGCCAAAGCAAGCTTTATTGGAATTTGGCTCTCGGGCGAAATTCCCAGACCCCTGGGGTATAGGGACCCAGAGAAAATCTCACGTGGCCCTGTCTGCTCAGGTTTTTATAGACTGGGATGGGAGGGAGTCCTGTTGAGTGACAGATGGGTGTGAAGGGTCAGTGGAACTTTCCATCCACCTTGCTGCGAATTTTCTGGTCACCTTTGGTGGGCTGGTCTTTGTTCTGGCTGCTCAGCTTTGCCCCCTACAGTCACTTAATTTCCAACCTAACAGGTACTTAGAGATCCAGACCGAGAGGGTCAGAGCGGAGTGTGTGGAATCAGGCAGAAGAGACAGGTGTTTCCGGAAGAGTTTAGCGAGCTACTATCATGTGACAGATAAAATCACAAGCAAGAAGAGACGCAGTTCTAGTTGGAAGGGAGGGTGGGGGAGGGAGAGAGAGAGAGGTAGAGAGAGGGTGAGAGAGGGAGAGAGAAGTCAGGTGACAGAAACCAACGGCAACCATGCCGGAAGCCAAGCAGGCCCTGAGGTGGGGCCGGGCGCTCCATAGCAGGGCCTGAAGCCCAGACGGGGCCACAAGAGCTCTGTCTTTGCTGTGGGTTGAATTGTGTCCCACCCCAAATTCACTTTGAAGTCCTCGCCCCCGGTACCTCTGGAAGTGACCTTGTGTGGAAACAGGGTCTTTGCAGATGTCCTTACACGCCTCAGTAAGGTCATACTGGGATGGGTTGGGGGTCGGTCCATCCTGACTGAAGCCCTTACAGAAGGGGCAGCTGTGGACGCAGACGTGCTGGGGTGGATGGGGCACCAGGTGGCACTGAAGGCAGAGACCAAGCGGTGACTTTAGAATCAAGCAGGCCAGATCCGGCCACCAGACCACCAGGCCCGGGACCGGCCTGCGCGGGCGTGCTCAGGAGCCAGGGTTCCCGGCTGACTCCACACTCCCAGAAGTGTGGCACGAGACCGGCCTCCTTCAAGTTCCAGTGCGTGGCACGTGCTCAGCGCCCAGGAAGCGACGCAGCTCCCTGGAGGGGAGCAGAAGCTGCGAAGCTGGCAGACCTGGCGCCAAGCAGGCCGAGGTCGTGGTCCAGGAGAGCGGCCTGCGGGGCCCAGGGAGGGGCGTGGAGGGCCCGTGAGGCCAGAGCAGGGCAGCCGGGCGGAGAGCAGGAGGAGTCTGCCCTGTCGGCCCGCCCGGGGTGCGTGCAGCCTGGAGGGGCTCAGCGGGGCGAGGCCAGCTGGACCTTCCACGGGAGGCCGAGGCCACAGGGGTGGGCTCCTCCCTGTGCACAGCCCCCCTGCCTGTCAGTCACCCACCTCTGCGCCAGTCCCTGCTGCTTCCTGGCTTCACACAGCCCGCTTACGGCTGGCACCCTGGGGTCAGGGGCACGGGGCAGCGGGCCAGTCTTCTGCTCAGGAGCCACACCTGCTAGCGGGTCTGCTGTGGTCTCAGCCGAGGCTCCGGGAGAATCCACACCCACTCATTCCGATTGCTGGCAGGACCTAGGGGGCAGGACCGAGGTCTGTCTCCTTCCTGCTGTCACTCAGGTCCTAGAGGACCAGTCCCTCCCTGTGGTCACTCCATCTTCAAGGTCAGTAACGGAGCCCCGTCAGTCCTGCCCTTCTGAATCACTCAGGCCAGGAAGAGCGGCTCCCTTTCAGGCTGGCCTGAGTAACCCACCTGGCTGGCCCCAAGGCCACTGTCCAGGACACTCTGCAGGTCCACAGACCCCGGGAGCCTTCAACCCAGCCCCGCCCCGGGGCCCCCTCACACCTCGGCTGCAGCCTCACCTCCCTTGGGTCCTCCTGGAGGCTGGGGGCCAGGTCTTCCCGGAGCCGGAACCTGGCGCACAGAGCAGGGGGAACCGAGTGGTAGGCACTGCGGGAGGGCTTGGCGGGGCCCGCGGCCCGCAGAGGCGAAGGAGCACAGCCAGGGCCAGGAAGGAACCGGGAGGGAGCCCAGGCCATGGGACCCGCGGGCCCCGGGGCAGGAGTTGTGCCCACACATGGCTGAGACTGGACCCTGAAATCATCCCCAGCCCAGGACAGCCTCATCTGCTAACGTGACTCGGTCACTGGGGCCCCAGCCCCTCCCGTGACTGTCCCAGGCCTCCCCTGGTCACCAGCCTTCAGCCCCTCAGAGGCCACCCTAACCCTGAGCTTAATCCAGTCCCCCGGGAGAATCTGGGGACAGACAGCTTCCTTAGCAGCACCCGTGTCACTGAGGAGAGGACAAGGAGAAGTCCAGCCCAAGAGCCTTCCCGAGTCAAGCGTGTGTGTGTGTGTGTGTGTGTGTGTGTGAGTGTGTGTGTGAGAGTGTGTGCAAGTGTGAGTGTGAGTTTGTGAGTGTGAGCGTGACTGTGTGTTTCAGTGAGTGTGTGTGAGTGTGGGTGTGTGCATGTGAGTGGGTGTGTGTGAGTGCACGTGCACATGTGTGTGTCCTAATGGAATGAACACACAGCACACATCCCGCCAAATGCCAGCACCTTCTTTAGCTGGTGACAAATGGCTGGCTGGAATCAATGGCAGCTCCCTGTGCTGAGCGAGCGGCTCCGCCTGCGTCCCTGGCCCCAGTCAGGGGCACCACTGCCACTTAGCCAGGCTGGCCTCTCTTCATTTCTCCTTCTGCTACTTAGTGACCTATATAAGCTACAAACTCCACTGCTGAGCAACAGAGCCACGTAAATCGTGGTTTCCACTTGCAGGGACGTGTGTCCACGAGGTGGAAAGGAGGGAGGAAGTTTGCACAGCTGTCCACGGTGGTCTCGCACCATGTCAACGCTGCACACAGAGCAAGGGAGCCCAGAACCTGGAGTCCAGGCCGATTTGCTCAGTTGGGGAGCTCCGGGGTCAGAGCAGCACAGCAGGCCTGATGTGGACTCTGGAACGGCTCCCTGGATTCAGGGGCAGCTCTTGCCCACTGTGGGACATTAGCTAGGTTGCTTGACCTGTCTGTGCCTCCTTTGTAAACCAGGGGTTATACAGGCACCTGACCTGTGGCATCTGTGTGGCATTGCGCAGCCAGCATACTCTGGCTGGCATCACCAATCCGCCCACTTGCCCCAACGCTGCCGGCTTCCTCTGCTCCATGCACTGTGAGCAACACCGAGGGTTGAGCAGGCACAAGCTCCCTGGGCACGTCCTCTGTCTCCCAGCGAGCCTTGGCATCGGGGGCTGCTCCTTGCTCTGGTGTTGGCTGAGCTGCTGAAACATCAGCCCTGCAGGGACCAAACCCCTTCTACAGCGCCATGGTCTATGCGAGGCCCGTCCTCTGCCCTCCAGCATGACCAGGGCACCCCTCAGCAGGGCGCCCTCAGGAATGAGGTGCCAGAGTCCCGAGTACAAGGCCAACTGTGTGTCTCAGGCACGCATTCCTGCTTCCCCGCGTGCCGGGGATGCACCACCGCAGCGGGGGTGCCTCCTGGCATCCTGGCATCTGTCCCACCTTCTCTCACTGGACTCGCTGGCACTTGGGTGCACCTCATCTCTCACCTCGAGAAGCTTCAGGGCCCCCTGGCCACACCTGTCCTCCCCACAGGATCACTGCCCCACCCCTGCCCCGACCACCACGACTCCTGCTTTGCTCCGTCCAAGGTTCTTGCCCACGTTTCTCTTTGGGATCATCTTTCATAGGTGCCCTCAAGTCCCTCTGGGAAAAACTGATTGTTCCCCCTCTGTAAGCTCATAGCACACTCCATCTTGGTTGCTGCCAGCCAGGTTTCCCTCTGTGCAGCGAGGATTCGAGGATTCTGTGTCATCTCTGCATCCGCACAACACCTAGCTTGACCACCTAAGTAAGCACGTTGTGCAGGGACTGAGGGTGGATGGATGGATGGAAGGCTGGCTGGATGGGTAGTTAGTGGGAGGACAAAGGGATGGATGAGAAGGAGGGAGATGAGAACACACCACCCCAGAGTATGAAGGTTATTGGGCTGAAACAATAAGATGAGGTATAGAAAAGCTCTCTCACTCCATTTTCAGAAAAACCGAACACAGATTTACAAAGAGAAAAGGATCCCGGTCATCCCTCCTCCAGGGAGAACAAAGGTTAGCACTAAGATAACTTTAAACCCTTCTGCCTGGAGATGCACAGGAGGAATCTAGGTTAACAAGCTTTTCCAATGCACCTTTATCTGCCACTTATTTGCATTCCCACACGTTGCTGCCCCTAGAGACTCGACGCCCTTTCCCTTGCCTTCTACTTCTCTAAAAATTTACTGTCTTTTTTTGTTGAAGATATCAAATGACCTGGAATTCAACACTCCCTCTTAAAGAACTATTCATTCTCTTGGGGTCTTTCACATACATATGAAATACACATGCAGATACATTTCTTATTGTTTTTCTCTTGTTACTCTGTTTTTTGTTACAAGGGCCCAAATATAAACTTAGAAGGGTTGAAGAAAAATTTTCTTCCCCAACAAATGGATGAATGAATGGATGACTTGATGGGTGGATAAATGGATATATGAATAGATGGATGGTTATTGGATTGGAGGATAAATTGATGGCTTAGATGGATGGATGAATGGATGGATAAGTGGATGAATGGATGAGTGGATGGATGAATGAGTGGGTAGACAGATAGATGGATGGATGATAGGAGTGGATGGATTGATGGATGATGAATGGATGGACAGAGGATAGATGGATAGATGGATGATGGATGGATAAAGGATGGATGGATGAAAGGATGAGTGAGTGGATGGATGGATGGGTGGATGGATGGATGGAAGGATGAGTGGGTGGATGGATGGTTGGTTGGATAAGTGGATGGATGGATGTGTGGATGGATGGATGGGTAAATGGGTGTATGAGTGGATGATGAATGGATGGATGGATGCATGTATGTATGTAGGGATAGATGAATGGATGGGTGAATGGGTGGATGAGTGGATGATGAATGGATGGATGCATGCATGCATGGATGGATGGATGATGGATGAGTGGGTGGATGGATGAGTGGTTGAATGGATGGATGGGTGGATGGATGGATTAATAGATGGATAGATTAATAGTAGGATGAACAGTGGACAGGTAAAGAGATAGGCCAATTCTTGCATCATTCATTCTTATGTAAGTCAACAAAAGAGAGGAAAGAAAATCAACAGACTGATGTGGAAGCAGAGCCCCTCAAATTGATTTACAGAGTGAATAGACCCTAGTCCTGTCTGTTCCCACACCAGTCTGTCCTATGCTGCCACATCACTTTAACCCACTCCCCTAAGTTCTTGTCCTTGTTTCCTTATCACTGACCTTGGGCATCTCTCTGACTCTCCAGCTCAGGTGGACACTTGTCTCAGGCCCCTGTGGATGGCCAACCCTGTTCAGTGACCCCAATTCATAGTGAGCTGAGTCTTAGGTTTCAGGTCTGAGAATCACATATTGGAACATTGGCATATTTTTCAAAGATGAAGACATAGTTAAGGGATCTTAGTGAAGAGGAAGAGGAAAAAGAAATGGGTAACCAGGAAGAGACCACAATGTCGCCTGTGAGCCCACTGTGGAAGCTGAGCTACACCATCATTTGGGGCAGGGCTAGAAGTGGCAGGTCCTTCCAGGATGTATACTGTGTGCTCAGGAATGGTGTAGGAAGGATGGGGGGAAGGACACAGGTACCAAGTGCCACAGATCCCCAACCACTCTGGGGTAGGGATAATAATAACCCCATTTCACAGGCAGAAGACAGAGGCAGCCAGAATGCAGTGACATGCAGAAGTTCTACCTGATCCGGGGCTGATCCAGAATCCGAATCTAGGTCTCTCTGACCCTAAGACCCTGGCCTAGGCAGAACCCTGGGCTGTGCCTCTGGAGAGATTTTGAGGGACATAAACAGGAGAAAGGCAGAAAGGAAGAGGAGACACAAGAGGCAGGGCACCCAGGGCCGTTGCCCGGCTGTCACTGCCCTTTGGTTGAATCCACAGAGCCACACACAGGAAATCTGCCTGGCGTTGAACCTTCCCGCGGCAGCGATCCAGACAGCACCGGGCGGCGAGGCTCAGTCCCCTGCTGCAGAGAGACGATGTTAGCCCAGTAGGTGACAGCGATTAATAGCTTATTTCTCAAATCAGCCTATTAGAGATAATCATGCAGGCAACCATGGGCCATTAATCTGCACCGGAACCCAACCTGCACAGGCAACCCAGGGCGGGATCTGCAGACACCGGGGGGAAGTTTGCAGAGTGAACCCTGCTGCCCAGTGTCAGAGTCAAGGAGCCTGGGTCGTACCCAGGCGGATCTGAAACATGGACACACAGACCCCCGGCTGACCACGCAAGATGCCAGGCTTTCTACTGAAGGTGCCTGGGCCACTCCATTCTCAAGTGGCCGCTGGCCCTCTGTGTTGAAGTACGTGATCAGCTGAATTTCCCTCCTGGGTGACGGTGGAGAAACAGAGACAACAGCTCTGATTTGGGGTCCCTGGCCTGGTGACCTGCCATGGGGCAGGAGGAGGTACTACCTGGGCAGGGCCCCCATGTGTGAAGGCTTCTGTGAGTCTCCAGAGACTGTGTCCATGGGGATCTGGCTCCTCTGTCCCCACCTCAGCTTCAACAGTGAGAGCGCCTGGCGCCCCAGGGACCAAGAAGAAGGAAGGACACAGGGCCCAGGCTGAGACCTGGCCACAGAGGCCACCCTCAGAATCCAAAGCCACAAAGGACTTGCTGGAGCCGTTTCCGGCAGCCCTCCTCCCAGAACACGGCTCTGCATTGGTCCCTGGTGCACCAATGACAAGGAATGTTCCCGGCAGGCTCCCCTGTGTCCAGGATCCTGACATGGTGGGGGTCGAGGTCCTGCCCCAGCTCAACCCCCAGGAACCAGGCACAGGCCAGGCTTGCCGAGACTGGCTCTCACTGCCTCTCCCGCAGGATGCCAGCTCTGAGCCTCCGGCAGCCTCTTCACCTGGGCCTCAGACCTCCAGGGCCCTGAGGTACCCATCGTTCTGCTTCTGAGCCAAAGTCCAACATGTCTTCTCTCAGGGTGGGGGAGCTGAGCTTCCGGGGTCCCACACGTCCTCTCTCAGGGTGGCGGAGCTGAGCTTCCGGGGTCCCACACGTCCTCTCTCAGGGTGGGGGAGCTGAGCTTCCAGGGTCCCACACGTCCTCTCTCAGGGTGGGGGAGCTGAGCTTCCGGGGTCCCACACGTCCTCTCTCAGGGTGGGGGAGCTGAGCTTCCGGGGTCCCACACGTCCTCTCTCAGGGTGGGGGAGCTGAGCTACCGGGGTCCCACACGTCCTCTCTCAGGGTGGGGGAGCTGAGCTTCTGGGGTCCCACATGTCCTCTCTCAGGGTGGGGGAGCTGAGCTTCCGGGGTCCAACACGTCCTCTCTCAGGGTGGGGGAGCTGAGCTTCCGGGGTCCCACACGTCCTCTCTCAGGGTGGGGGAGCTGAGCTTCCGGGGTCCAACACGTCCTCTCTCAGGGTGGGGGAGCTGAGCTTCCGGGGTCCCACACGTCCTCTCTCAGGGTGGGGGAGCTGAGCTTCCGGGGTCCAACACGTCCTCTCTCAGGGTGGGGGAGCTGAGCTTCTGGGGTCCCACATGTCCTCTCTCAGGGTGGCGGAGCTGAGCTTCCAGAGGCACCAGGCAGGGTGGTATTCCTTGAGGTTCTCCCTCCAGCTCTGCTCTGGGGACCCTGCCTGGGTTCCCTGCCTCATTTCCCCTCCGGTCTCTGACCCAGACCTGCCCGCCCTGTCCTGCTCCTCTGTGGGCATCACCAGGGCTGGACTGCTGGGAGGTGCCCAGGCACCCAGGTGTCCACAGCCTGCCCTTCTGGACCTAGGCTTGCTTCCCACCCCCTCGAAAGTCACCCTGGTGTGTGGACAGTATCTGAACAAAGCCGGAGCCACCTCGGGAGTCTGAGCTCCACCATTAGCTCTGCGAGCAGCCATGATTCACCCAAGGAAGGCGTTTCAAAGAGCACACTCGCCCCATCCGCCTGGCTTACCTCGGACTTTCTAGAAGGCAGCTTCTGTGAAAAGCACTTCTACGTGAAGCACAGCCCAGTCGACTGGTTTTCTGACGTGGCTGAACTTTGGCCAAGAAGTGACTCAAGTCCCCTGCACTGTTCTCCACTCTGACTGTGGCTCACAGAACCCATGGCTCCGTCCCTGCCAGAGGCTCGTGGGGATCCAAAAGCTCATCCCTGTGGCTGGTCCTCACCCTGTTCGTTTTCCTGTGCGTGACCCATTGTAGGTGCTGGCTGGGTCGGCTGGGACCTCGCCACCTATAGAGGACTCGTGGAGAAGAAAGCAGCAATGCCACCTTCCCTCCAGTCCCGCAGCCCCGTCCACCCTCCAAGCGCCTGCTGTCGCCTCAGGTGCTAATGATCACTAATGGCTGAGAAGCGTTTCCTTGAGCAGCAGCACCCACCTGCTGCCAAGTCCCCGCAGATTCCAGCTTCTCGCTGGTCCACACCTTCTCCACCTCCCGTCCCACGAGCCTGTGACTGGGTTCCTTGTTTCCTCTGGCTTTCCCACCACCCTGTGGTCCTGTTCCTCTGCCGTGACTCGCTACGCACTCTACAGGATCCTGCTCGGCAGAGAGGGGCAAAGTCTAGCGTGATACATATTTTTCTTTGGGCAATTCAGAGACAATAATCCAGGGAAAAGAAAGTTCTGAACTCTATCTTTCAAACTCCCAGGCAAAAGAGCTTTAGAAACTGCCTCTGGGCGTTCCATTTTGTACCAAGAACATGCCATCAAAATCCCCTTTCTTCCCGTCCTGATTGCCCCTTCTCAAGCCACCACCTCATCACAGCGCAAGGTGCACATTTCAGGGCCATTGTGATGGTGGATTGCATCAGGTCGGAGGCTGGGAAGAAAGCCCGGCATAGGAGCCCAGCACCTCCCATCTGGCCAGAGGACAAGACGAGGGGCAGTCAGGCTAGAAAGGGCTCCTTTTCCTTTCTGAGGTTGCTTTATCTCCTTTCTTATTAGAAAAAATAATGTCATGCCCTTTTTGCAGAAAGTCAGGGGCAAACATGAATTTCTTCAATGATGTTTTAAGGCTGGGTTTAAAAAAAATCCACCAGGAGGGAAAATACAGCCCCCAATGGGCCCTCTGTGTGTGATGAATCCGCTAGCTACTGTGTCCTGCTTTCCACAGCCAAAGTGGCTGCAGCAGAGATTTTTATTATTGCTCATGTGTTCTTTAAATATTTCAGCCGGGAGAAGCTTTGCGAAGGGAGACAATAGCCTGTCTGACACAAGATTTATTAGGGAAGGTTGGCACAAATATATTTGTAGGGAACAAAATATGTTTGTAGAGATTATTCCAGATTTACAGTGATTAATAATGGATTGGATGTGGTGGACGGACCTCAAGGAGCCGCCTGCCTCCCTGGCAATTTCTGCACTAGGTTGAATCAGAAAAGAACATCAACTTCGGGGACACCAGGAGCCTTCTGCCCAAAGAACGAAGCTTTCCGAATGGTGCGAAATGAATCCCGGAGGCCGTCTTCCCACCCAAGGAAGCATCAGGATGCTCAATCTGCCGTCAGCACTGACTGGCTAACGGGCTTCAAACCAGGAGGCATCCAGGGGCTCAGCACCTGCAGGGCTTCCTGAGACCCCCAGAGCAGATGCCTGCAGGAGGGGGTTCACCCCCCTCCCTGGATGGAGGAAGCACAGGGAGAGGAAGGAGGTCGTGACACACTTCCCGTGACCTGTCTTCTTTCATCTGCTCTGGGTCCGAATCGCCTCTTCAGGGACGTCCACTGGAGGCCCTTGCCCACGTGCACTGTCTGGACAGGAAGGTGGAGCTCACCCACACCTCTGCCACGCCAGGAGGCTGGCCGCTCAGCTGCAGAGACCTGTGGCAGGCCCTCCGCCTCCCTGCTGACTCAGCCCATCAGAGCAGGGGAGCAGCGGCCCACGGGGAGACCCCTCCCCACCACACTCACTCCCCGGCCACTGGCCCCTCCATAACGGCCCCCCTTCTTCCACAGGCTGGAGTTGGCTGGAAACACAGTCTGATTAATAAAATTTGCGACTAGACCCGCGGTTGACGCTAACAGGCTCCCAGCAGACAGTCCCTAGATTGAATCTTATCACCCAGGAAGGGGAAGAGGGCCTTGTCGGGAAGCGACAGCGGAGCGCATCCGCCCCGCCGGTGACAAATAGCTTGCCACCCATCACCGTGCTGACGAGCTTTGGCTGGAAGGCAGAAGGCACTAATGAAGACCCCCGTGCCCGCTGCTCCTGTGGGCGGCGGCGGGGGAGCGCGCACCCACTCGTGAGCGGCAGCCTGTGGGGTTCCATCCTCCCCAGTCCGTTGCCATGGAGAAGCTGGCTGGTGTTCACACAACTGTGCGATGTCTCCCCCGAGACGCACCATGACAAGTTGGACTGGAAGTACCGAATGAGCAGCCATAATCTCCAGACTGTAGTTAAGTGATGGATGGGCGCGGGGGCACACGCACTCTGCTCTGGCAGCGTGCGGCCCGCAAAATGAAACCATCAGTCGCAGTGACACAAAGTACCGCCGCCGGCTCCCGGAGACCTTCCGCGGTGCCGTGGCTGGGCACCGGGTCTGCCCAGAGCCAGCCTCCATGGGTCCTGCAGCTCTGAGGCACAGCGGGTCCTGACTGGCTCCAAACCCACTTCCGGCTAGTCCTGCCACCGGCGGCTCCTGAAGCTTCTAAACAGAGGCTGCGGTCTGCCTCCCAGCCTCTCCCTGGCTGGCGGCCCACGGATACTGGCTGGGTGTTTGGGGAGGAGAGGATTCATGGTGTGAACCCCCAACCTCCTTCTACCCGGGGACTCCCTGTCCTCCAGCCAGGTCCAACAGGATGTGGGGCCAGAGGTGATCAATGACCTGAATTTGACGTTGGGACCTCTAAGACTGGCCAGTTAGAGGTGCATGATGGAGTTGAATGAGGAGGCAGATGCCCAGGACAGAGGCAGGAAGCCGGCAGCCATGGGAACGGAGGAGGCAGAGACAGGGAGGCTGCACACAGAACAGCCCCTGGTGCCTCGGGTTCCCAGTGTGGGATGGACAGACTTACCTCACCCTCCCAGACACACGGTGGGACCTCTTCCTCCTGTGCCCGGCAGTCAGGGGCTGTGCTAGTGGTTCTGGCCAAGGGGTAGAGGACACCCTGTCCCTGCTGGGTAGAGCACTCACTGCTGTGGGAGCCCTGGTCACCTCCCAGCGGGGTGTCCTACATACGGCCTCCCAAGAGAGACCCTGGGGTCTGAGTGACAGCCACCCACACTCACGGCAGGTGATGTGCATGGACTACACCTTGCAGGGCAGAGCCGGCTTGGCATGTAGGTTCCCGCACATCCCCAGCTGTCCCACCCACGCATGGGAAGCTGTAGGGTGCGCTCAGCTGGGTCAGGGGGGTCTCTGCACCCTGCCTTCAAAGGACCCCATAAAACAGCCCCTGATACAGAACAGCACGGCAGCGGAGAGCAGCCACAGCCCTGGGGCCTGACGGGGCCGCTCGGCTCCTGTCAAGCGGATGCTGCCTCCACAGTCCTGTCCACCGTCCTATGCTAACTACTAGAGGCACCTGCTCGTCCTGTGCTCCACCAGCAGCTGCCCCTGCCGTCCTCCCGAGACAACAGCCAGCAGCAGCCGTGATCCAGCTGGAGCCCAGGGCGAGCTGGAGGCAGAGCAGGGCCGAGCACAAGCGTGGCCCCGTCCTGCAGTGTGACCTCCCTCAGAGGCAGGTCCAGCTCTCACGCCCCAGAGCACGGGCAGGCCCCAGGCGCCCCTGGATTACGAGGCCTGCCGGAGAGGAACCGCACACCGCCAGGCGGGGTCCCGCAGACCTCACACCCCTTCCCTGCCCACCAGAGCCCTCGGCTGGAGCCAGGGCGGCCACACCAGGGAGAGGCCACGGATGGGCTCTGGCCATCAGCCTGGTCTTTGGGTCCTCCTGGCTGGACCCCAGACGGGCGAGTGCAGATGCCTCTACTGCTTCCAGCGCCGGCTCACCTCCCGCTTCTTCCCATCGGCGGCCCCAGATTCCACGGAAAAGCCGTCCCCTCCCTCCCGTGCTTGGAATTCCTGACCCATGGGGGCCTCGCCGACGACCCCAGAGTGGGCACAGCCGCCTGAGGTGAAATGACCCCAGCACTTTCCACCCGGTGGGCAAGCAAACCGTAGAGGGTGTGTGGCTCCAGAGAGCAAGGTGGCTGTCCAGAGGGGAAGTCACCGCAAACTCCAGACAAAAGGCCAGGTCCTCACCGCCAGATTCATATAGAAGTTTCTGAAGACACCCAGAAAACAACGTGGTCCCCATGGGAAGCAGATGACCAGCGGCAGGAAGCCAGGGGTGAGGGCCGAGGGACGGGCGCTGGCGTGTCCCGTAGCCGGGGACCGCAGTGTGGTCCCACAGCTGTGCTCAGGAAGCGCCGTGGATATGTGGGCCGAGCTGCACAGGCCGAGCCGCCCCTCGGGCAGCTTACAGGACGCTCCTGTGGGAGGCGCCGGGCATCTGTCAGCGGGCTCTCCGTGGCCAGCTGGGTGGGAAGGCAGCTCTGTCCCGCCAACCGAGAGCGTCTCCGCAGCTGAGCTCCCCTCCTCGTCGGGGATGGCTTTTTAAAAGCTTCTTTGCCTGTCTGAACTCAATGGTGACGCGGTCCCTGAGACCCCGTAAGTAGAGTGTGGTCCCTCACAGTGAGGCTGGCTCTCCCTGCTCTGTGGCCCCATAATAACACTGCTGGTTAAAGTTCATTCAGCTGAGCATCAAGCACAGTTGCCGTCGCATCACTGAGTTTTTACAAGACCTTTTCCGTGTGTATCAATGCCCTGAGAAGGGTCAGACGAGACGGCCATGAGAGGATTCCAATTAGAGTCTCACAGACGTGGGACAGATGCTCTTAATCACTGCCTAACTGCACTCCATCCCTTTACCACGTACGTCACTGTGGCACCCTGTGGAATGTGTCACCTCCCGCATGCCATGCCACCCCCCTCCTCACGAACACCCGTGGTGCCACGTGGCTATGGGCACAGGGGCTTCCTGTCCACATGTGGCATCTGCAGCAAGCAGGGTCCTCAGAGCCCCCACCCAGCCCTGGCACCTGCAGGCAGACGTCCCACCTGCTCCTGCCGCTGACCCTGGCCCTCCTCCAGCCCCTCGCCCGCCCTGTGTGACAGCCCATGGTCCCCACTTCCTGGTATAGGAGAGTGAGAAGAGTGGACGCCTTCAAGAACCAGACGTCCCCAGCTGGGCTCGGACAAGCTGGAGCCTTAAAGAAACACATGCCTATGTCCAGCAACCCGCCCAGTGAGCTCGTGGCTCTGGGACGGTGGGTTCATGAACGTGCCTCCTCTGGACCCTCTGGAGACCAGCTTCCTGCTGAAAAGAGGTGGCTTTGCCCTTCCCCAGGAGCCCTGGCTTCATGGGGTGATGACATTTCCCAAATGGCCTTTAGGCAGAGAAGCCCAGCACGGCCACCCCAGAGACAGCGGAATGTTGGTGACCAAGGGAGGGACAAGGAGGGTGAGTCACGGGGTGGCGTTCCAGGCACCGCAGGGCAGTGAATCCCAGGCAGCATGTGGATGACCTCGCCCGCGGCTGATGGGGATGGACTTACCTACCTTGGCGGACGGGAGCGCTCTTACCGTAAACACAGGTAAAGCAGGCGGGTGCACGCACTCATTAGGCGCCTCACAGGTGCGCCCGGCTCCAAACGCACGGAGCTGCACTCAAGGAACACGCAGCTTTGGTACGCCCCTCACGCGTCCATGAAGGGCCTTACAGTAAACACACAGGCAGTCTTGTTTTATTTCACCAAAACAGTGGCCATGCTGTTCAATGTCAAAAGCACACTGGTCTCCAGTCCTTTTAAAACAGGTCAGTGTGAGTGACCCGGCCTGGTGGGCGCGTCGGCCTTCTGGGTGGGAGGAGTGGTCTGGAGTCTGCGAAGCCCCGAGCCGCCTCTCCTGGCCCCTTTCCCTTGCTCCTGACACTTTCTGAGAGTTTTCCTCAGAGAGAGTCGAAATCATGGGGATCACTACCAAGCGCCCTGTCCTGGGCCCTGGGAGCTCCTACCAGAGAGGGGGCTGGGGGCCAGGAACAAGGACCAGGAGCCCAGCACTCACAACCACAGGCAGGCTGACCAGGGGCTGACAGCTTCTGCCAGGAGGGCAGCGTCCAGTGCCCTGGCTGTCCCTGGGCTGAGACCTGCCCTCCACCCCACTGTTCCGGAATCTCCCCAGGGTCTCCTTGTGGGCCCTGAAAGGCAGAGCCCTCGTGAGCAGGGCTGGGCTGCATGACCAGCGTCCACAGGGGGAGTGACAGGCAGCTCCTGGAGACAACGGGGATGGTCTCTGGGTACTCAGGGGTGGGTGGGCCGTACTTTCCACACACAGGCTTCAGGAGGGCAGGGACTCTGGACCCCACGAGGTCCAGGACTCCTTCCCGACAGATGACTGGACAATCCTTCACTTTCTTCTTAAAAAAAAAAAAAAAAAAAAAAAAACAGCACAGATAAGATTTGCCCCAACAGAGAGCGCACCTCCCTCTGCACGCTCCGTGGTCTGTGCTCGGCCATTCTGAGCACAAAGGAGCCTTTCTCCGCTTCAAAGTCACCTGTGCCTCGGCCGTTCCCAGCCGAGTCTGGGGCGTGTTGATAAGACAAGGCGTGCTGGGTCGCTGGGTGGAGCGGGCGCTGCTTCCACGTGTGGTGGGCGATTGTGCCGGTCGCGGCAATGCCTCTAAGAGCTCATGTCCCAGCTTCACCTTTCACCAAACATCTGTCCCGAGGATGTAGAGAAGATGTCTCAGGACGATGTCACCGCCCGCTCACGCCCTCCTCCTCGGCCCCCGGGAAGGGAAGAGCAATTTCAGCACAGATTCAAACTCGTGTGGGGTACTAAAAATTCCAACTCCACAACGGGAGTTTGGTGACATGACAAAAGTCACCTTACCCCCCGTGTCCGGAGCTTTCTGTGCATACAGATAAGTGCCTTCTTGGCCACAGCCCACCTGGGGACAGCCGAGAATTCAGGTCAGACTTCGGAGTGAACACTGGCACCGTTCCTATAGACCGCACCCATGCCAGTCCACGCCTCGGCCCTGACCACAGTGCCCTGATCCCGGGGTAGCCTGACTCCCTGACCTGGGCTGGGCCGGGGACGCACCTTGACCAGCGGGACGTCCATCAGTGATCTACAAACCACATCTCGAAAGCACGGGACTGGTTGGCGCTGGCTTTCTGTCCCTCCCACGCCCACCTGCCATTCCCAAGAAGATGGGAAGGGTTAGAGACCCACCCAGCCACAGTGCCCCAGCCAAGGACAGCGTGGGACAGAGCCCGGGAGACAAGGGCAAGCCCAGCCTGGCCCAGCGTCCTGGGATCAGTCAGGGTTCTCCAGAGAAACACAACGAATGGAATCCAGAGATAGAAGAGAAACTGGCTCACACAATTATGGAGCCAAGAAGTCTCACCACCAGCCACACGCAAGCGGGAAACCCAGGAGGGCGGGTGGGGTGCTCCAGTCCAGGTCCAAGGCCTCGGGACCAGGAGAACCCCTGGTGTGTGCCCACGTCTGACAGCTGAAGGGAGATGTCCCAGCTCAGCTGTCAGGCACAGAGGATGCCCTTCTGTGGGTTTTTTGCTCCCTTCAGGCCCTCGACTGCTTAGACACTGCCCACCCACACTGGGCAGGGCCTCTGCAGTACTCAGGCCACTGATTGAAATGCTGCTGTCCTCCAAAACACCCTCACATACACCCCAGAAAGGATGTTCAGCTGAACATCTGGGCACCCCATGGCCCAGTCAAGTGGACATATGGAATTTACCACTGCGCTCCTGACCCCTCGGAGGCAGGGGCATTGCGTGGGTATCTCTGCATGTCCCTGAGGCCTGGAGATCACTGTGCAGAGGACAGTAGGGATTGTTGCCAAGCATCCAATGCGCAGCACAGGGCAGGCTCCACTCTAGGTGCATAACAGACAGTGTTCACATCAACCTGCGTCAGGGGTGTGGTCTTCCCAGAAAAGGGCAGAAAGGCATCAAGAGATGAATCCCTTGTTCAAGTTCACATGGCCCATGGAGAGGGCAAGAATTCGGACCAAGAAAATGGTCTAGAGAGAAGCCAGCAGATGCTAGAGTTCAGTTCTCTGGCTCACGTTCCTGTAGCACTATGGCTCACGTTCTTATTCTGTTATCACCAGTGCTGTTGATATCACTAATGCTCGTGCCACACCGTGGGCAACGCTCTTACTCTCCCTGTCACCACTACACCATTAGATGCCACAGCCCTGCTCAGTAGATTTATTCTCGATTCTCACCTACGGAGTCCAACCGTTGTACGTGAGACCATGGCTCTCTTTTCCCCTAAATCCTAAGCCTGTTCTTCTGAAGCCTGTGAACTTTAAGTAGATCCCTGCGATCTTCCTCAAGAGGCACTTCACATTGGTTACTGAGCAGTCTGGTGTCTGTCCCAGACGGGGGCTTGCGGGTGGGGCAGGGGTGGTGCCGCCCCACGAGCCATGACAGATATCTCTAAAAGGAGAAAGCGCCGGAAGCAATGGCACAGGCTGTTACCAGACATCTGTGGGCAGAGAGATTTGTCTCTCCCACCACCCACCACCCCATCTAGTGCATCTGTCCGTCCTCATCTTCTGCATTGAAGTAGGACCTCCTCTGCTGCAGCTGTGCAGACCTCCTGGGGGCACGAGTCTGGTTCTTAAGTGAGAAGGATTCTAAACCTGATGCTGGGACCCCAGAATTTTCCACTGCTCATACCCAGAGCAATTGGACTTTAAGGCGTTTACTTTCAACTTTAATGACCCAGAAGACTTTGATAATATTGAGGAAGGAATATGTAGCCTTATGTGCACTGTGCCTGTGTCTTCGTCTATCCATGAACATGGTAGGTCTTTCCATCTTCTAAGATATTCCGTTTCTTTAGTCAATGTTTTATAATTTTCTTTATAGAGGTTCTTTCACCTAGTTAGTTTTATTCCTAAGTATTTTTTTTTAATTATTTTTGAGGCTACCTTGATTTCTTTCTCAGCAGGTTCATAAATAAATCAAATTTATTGATTTTTGTATGTTGATCCTGTATCCAGCTACTGAGACCAAGGGCAGGTAGTCATTGTAGGTGATAGATGATCAGGCCAGGAAGATGGGGGTTAATTCAAAGAAAAGGAGCACTCCCCCTCTTCTCAACTGGTTACCAAGGTTACCTACACCTCTAGGGAACTGCTCCTCCCAACACAAGGAGTTGCTAATGAGTACCCCCTGGGTGACTCTTTTCCTGCCTTTTGGTCACACAGGCAAGATAGAAAGAGAATCGGGGAGAGAGAAAAGGAAACCTGAGATTTATAAAGGAACAAGAAATCTCCACTCCCCGGAATGCCAGCGTTGGGTCTCCTTCTCCCAGAGAAGTCTATCTCAGTTCTATCCCTTAAATTAAACTTGTTTTCTACACTTGCCTCTGAGTTTCTTGGGTGTTTAATCTTCAACACCGAAGGACCGAGGATCTGATCCTGATTTCCAACACCGGCATCATTACATTGCTGAATTTGTTGATCAGCTCTAGAAGTCTCCTGGTGGAGTTTCCTGGGTCCCCTAGGTGTAGAATCATGTCATCAGCAAGCAGAGATAGCTCGACTTCTTCTTTTCCTATTGTGTCCCTTTTATTTCCTTCCTTTGCCTGATTGCTTTGGCTAGACGTGCAATAAAAATATTGAATAGGAGTGGTGACAATGGACTTCCTTGTCTTTTTCCTGTTTTGGAGGAATTGCTTTTAGCTTTTCTCCATTTGGTATGATGTTAGCTTTGGGTTTATCATACATAGCCTTTATGATGTTGAGATAGGTTCTTCTATCCCTAGTTTCTTCAGTGTTTTAACATGAACGGGTGATGAATTTTGTCAAATGTTTTTCTGCATCTATTGATATGATTATGAGATTTTTCCTTGATTAATTAAGCAATAAATTACATTTATTGATTTACATATATTGAAACAACTTTGCATCCATGTGATGAATCCAACTTGATCATGGCGTACAATTTTCTCAATGCATTTTGTTAACATTTTATTAAGGATTTTTGCAAAAATGTTCATAAGGGATATTGGTTTGTAGTTTTCTTTCCTTGTGTCTTTGTCTAGTTTTGGTATCAGGGTGATACTGGCTTCATAGAACGCATTTGAGAGTGTTGCCTTCCTTTGAATTTCATGGAATAATTTGAGAAAGATTGGCATCACTTCTTCTTTAAGGGTTTGGTAGAACTGAGCTGAGAATCCATCTGGTCCTGGACTTTTCTTTGCTGAAAGACGTTTTATTACAACTTCAATCTCATTGCGTGATATTGATCTATTTAGGTTTTTAGTTTCTCTTGGTACAATTTGCCTAATCATATGTATCTAGAAATTTATCAATATCCAGTATATTTTCCAATTTATTAGAATGTAAATTTTCAAAACAGTCCTGATAACCCTCTGGATTTCAGAAACATCTATGGCAATATCTCCTCTTTCACCTCTAATTTTGCTGACTTGGCTCTACTCTCCCATTCTTTGGGTCAGTTTGGTTAGGGGTTTATCAATCTTGTTTATTTTTCCAAAGAACCAACTCTGTTGCATTTATCCTCTGTATTGTGTTTTTTTCCCTCTATTTCATTAATTTTTGCTCTGTTTTTAATTATTTCCTATCTTCTATTAGTTTTGGAAATAGTTCTTGATTTTCTAGGGCCTTGAGATATTGCATTAGGTTATTCATTTGGTATATTTATATTTGGTATATTTATATATGGGGCTGGTTTTGCAGGTGAGATGTAAAAAGTCCATTCTCCTTCCAGACTTCCAAAGGCAGATGGTTTTCATGGACTTCATTTCCTCAATTTAACTGATCCCCTTTTTCTACATTAACTGCCTGTCCCCAATTCTGGCTTCATTCGCCCCTCTAATTCTAGGAACTCCTTTGCTGTAGGGAAAGGGGGTCGATGAGCACTCTGGCTTCTTCGAGCTGGAAGGGGGCAGCGTGGGGCAAGCAGTTTGTAGTTCGCTTTTAGAAATCGGGTCAATTGAGGGGTCCAAGGAAGAAGTTCAGTTGGGGAAGAGCAGGTTGTAAAGGCATCTGGGGATGGGTGCTTCTATGAGAGAAGAACAAAAAGACATGAGTACTGAAATGAGATTGATGCAATATAAATGTTGCAGAACATGCCAATGCATATCATAAAGACGACAGAAGTCAATAATTCCTCACCAGGGGGTGGAAGAACTGAGAAGTTGTTCCCATAACAAGGCCTAGCAAAGGCTGGAGAGGACAAGGCCTTTATTTGGGAACTTTAACATTGTCCAGGTTATCAGGAATGTAAACACAACATTTAGTAAAGATCTCTATACTTCTGTTACTAGCAAACATAGATTAAGCCTACCTGTGTCTGCAGGCCTTAAACTGACTAAAACTTCTGACTGGCAGTTTCCCTTGATAGTTATCAGGCACATTTGCCTAAGAATCTCTTTTGTAGCTTTTAGTCTTTATTCTAGTGGGCTAACACAAGTGTACATCTTAAGTTACATTTAAGTATTATTTCTTTTAAATACCCAAGAATGGCTATATTTTGGTCTTAACTGTTTTGCTAGGTGTTTAAGATCAAGTTGGTCAAAGTGACCTGTTCCTGTCTGTTAAAGAGTCAGCTGAGTTCCCACAGGGGTCACTCATAGAGAACTTAAGAGCAGCTTCTTAGCTCCATTAGTGCCATTGGTTAGGCAGGGTCTCCTCAATGAGGTGGCTTCCCTTGAAAGCACCAGGGATGTCTCCCTTTTTCCTTGACCCTCCTCTGCAGCAGGTGCACTGAGTGACTTTTTCTCTAGTGGCCTCATCAATCTCCTTGGTCAGGAGGTTGTGTGACCCAGAGTTGCAAACCTCCTTAGAGAAGTCCTCTTGTTCCCTGGGTTCAGGCTTACTTTGAGGGCAAGACCCAAATATGGACTTTTCTTGACCTCTGTATTTAATCTCAATGTCTAAGTTTGGTCTTAACCAACAAGCAAGTCAGTCTCACCAGTCATAAAGTAAGAGTACTGGACTTTAGCTTCAATATCTATAACTTTACAGTTATTTACCCCCTTTTATCTAATTGGGGTCTACATCATCTGCCCTATAGGTGATGACTTTTCAAGTTAATCTATGGTGTAATTCTGCAAAATATTGATCAGGCAACAGTTAGAGTTTACAAGGAAAATACAAAATGGAATCACCAACAGTAAAACATTCAGTTTTTGCAATAGCTTTCTTGAATTTTGGCTAAGTTATATCCCATTTGAGATCACAGTAATCTTTACAACAAACATCAAACTTTTGAACACAACTTTAAATGAGTTAAAATCTGGCTTACTTTGGAGTCATTCTAATGTGTAGCAGGATTATGAGGCAGACCCTTATCTCAGGTAATGTGGGACTTTTCAGTGAGGGGCAAAGGAGTATTAGAAAATAAAGAGTTTTAAACACAGATTTTGAAGATTAAGCTGAGATCAGATGGAACTCTGTTCTCTGATGGAAATGCGGATCTAAAGAGTTATGTCAGCAATCTTCATATATGTGCAATGTTAGGTTCCAAAGTTACTGTAAGGTGGGCAAGAACCAGAGAAGTGAGCTGATGAAACACTGGTTATCTAGCAAAAGAATTCCTTCCTGCCCAAGAACTGTGTGCCTGAGATCAATGTACTGCCACAGCAGTTAGGCATCTTGGGCCCCTGCAGGGGAGCACTCCCAGGCACCAGGCATGCCACAGCTATGAGGTCATCAGAGACCCCAATCTCAGTCACTGTTGTCCCATTTTTGCTACTGCACATTACACTCTTTCTTAAATGTCATTTTAAGAAGTTTACATATAATGACTCCTGAGTCTATATGAACATTAGTTAACACAATTTAACATTATGTCTAAAACATGAATTAAAGAAAGGTTGAGAGAGTTTTAAGTTTCCTTTTGTGTGGCAAAGTGGTAAAATGCTTTCATGCTTTAAACAAATCAGGCTCTCAATAACTTTTAGAAATACATTTAACAAATTTTACATATACCCTATTGATGACAGATCCTATAATACAACACTAAATGATAGGTTTACCAATACAGACAAGTTTAATTTGGAGAATAGCAGCTTGATAAATTTTCTGCTTTAAAGGCTTGTATACCTGGAAAATATGAACATATTTAATATACAAAGAATAATGTTTAAGTATGTTACCCCATGGAAATAACTTTGTAAATTAATCAGATGTCTCTAATAAACACATTTGAGTAATCCCATACATGTCAACTCTAATTCACTCATCTTATTGTAAAAAAACCAAGATATCAGACAAGTGTAAAAAACCAAGATGTCAGACAAGTGTAAACACTATTTGCCATCTCTTTCCTGTTGAAGAAAAGTCCTAGAAAAATTGATGTTAGACATTTTATAAACATCAACATTTTATTAGTTTGACCACCTAGAGACTTGTGAGTTAATTTTAAGGACATTTTACTTCTATTAGTTTACCCAATTTAATTTGAACCTTTTTAAATCACGTGAATTAAAAATATTTGGATCCATTTTTAAAATTTTAATTTTATGCATGCTTATATTAACACAAAAGCAAAGGCCTTGTAATATTTATCTCCATTGCAATGTAACAGATGTTCAAAAATAACTCTAGAGTTGAATAAAAAGAACTGATCAAAAATCATTAAACTAGGTATGTAGAATCAAAATTGTGAGCTCAAAAATATAGCATTTAAGAAAAACAAAAGTCCTAGAAGAAAAATGATACTGGTCATTAATTAAAGCATGAGAAAATGAGAAGGAGAGAAAAGGTGAAAGGGAGAAAAGTATTCTGAGTTGTAGCCCAGGAGAAATTTAAAATGGACACTTTTTTTTTCCTTGGGTTTGAGACTAGTCTCCCACTGTGCCTTCTCCATTTACATTTCAATGTAAGCCTTTACTGAGATCTGAATCTGAAAGGGGCTAAAATGTTCTAGCAGAAACTTGATGCTTAGGTCCTTTTAACCCTTTTTCCTGGTTAGTAATTAATTTAGGTTTGGACACAGAAAATTGTCAAACAATTATCTCCCACTACTTGTGGGGAATGGGGCTGCTTATATTACATGGGGGAGCAGGGGAAGACGGAGAAGCAGAGTCTGGATGCGCTTGAGCCTGCAGGAAGAGCCAAGAAGCAAGAAACAAGAGACTTGAAGATAAGGAATCCCTTTCCATCTGCCTGCTCGCTCACAGAAGCGGTGTGCCATTACACAAACGGATTTTGATGGCTTTAAGTACTGGGGATGGGGCGAAGGGTTCCCAGGGTGGAATCTGCCAGATTGGAGGACCCAGATTCCATGGTGGGGACTGATACAGCCGAGTCTGTGGCCAGGGTGTCCTGAGGCCAGAGTACTGGGCTGGAGATGAGGTGTAGCACATTGATTGTGTCGTTACACAAGCACCAATGTGTGTGCCGGGCAAAAGCCAAGAATAGTTGAGGACCTGATATCATGGTTTTTGAGTGCAAGTGTGCGAGCGCAAGATGAGCCTCAACCCTGAGAGAATCTCCACCATAAAATCAGGAACCCACCCGGCAGATAAGACCGACTATAGGGGCCTGCCGTAACTATAGTTGTGGCTGGGGGTTCCCCCACCCCTCAGCCACCTCGAGGCTTTAAATCGACCTAGGGGAACTGGCCTAGAGGACTCAGCAACCTGAAGTCCGGTGATGAATGCAGAGCAGAGCGCCCGGGCAGAATGGAAGGTGGGGCTGTGTCCGGGGGGCACTGGGGTTCCACTCGCTTAAGAGACAGTGGAAGATCCCATCCCAAGTCACGGCACCAATGTAAGGAATCCCAGTATGATCTGATAAGATGTATGAAATAATACTGATATTGTTGTATTTGCTAAGAATTGCTTTGTGTCCTAAACTATGATCTACTTTGAAAGAGGTTTCTTGAGTTGCTGAGAAGAAAGTATGTGTTGTTGGGTGAAATAGCCTATAAATGTCTATTAGGTCCATTTGATTTACAGTGTCACTTAGGTTAGAAGTTATCTTTATTGGTTTTAACTGGATGACTTGTCTCATTGAGAGGTGTCTGCTGAAATCACCAGTATTATTGTATTGAGAGCTATCTGGAACTTAAAGTCAAAATGTGTTTGACTTATGTAATTAGTTACACCAATATTGGGGGTATCAATATTTACTATTGTTTCAACTTCTTGTTTGATTATTCCTTTGGACAGTATGTAATGATATTACTTAAATCTTATTAATTTTGCTTGAAATCTGCTTTGTCAGATATGACAATAGCTATTCTGCTTGATTTTCTGTTTTATTTGTGTGGAAAACCTTTTTATATCCTTTTATTTTCTTTGCTTATGAGATGAGTCTCTTGCAAATAGCATATAGTTGTATCGTTTTGAATAGCATATAGTTGTATGTTTTTTAATACATTCTGCTAGTCTGTCTTTTAATTGGAAAGTTAAGACTACACACACACACACACACACTCACACACACTCACACACACACACACACACACACACACTCTCACACACACACACACTCACACACACATTTATGACTTCTTACTGGTCATGGTGGTGCATGCCTGTAACCCCAGCAACCTGGGAGCTTGAGGCAGAGGATCACATTTTCAAGAGGCTTCACAAAATAGCAAGGCTATAAGTAGCCCAGTGAGATCCTCTCTCAAAATGAAAAAAAAAAAAAAATTAAAGGATTGGGGATATGGCTCAGTAATTACACATCCTTGGGCTTAATCCCTGATACAAAAAAAAAGAATTATTATGGAAAGATGTTTATTGTTATTCCAGTCATTTTGGTCTGTTTCATTAGATTTATTCATTCTTAATTATCATTTGCTTAATTGTTCTTCTGGAGAGCTTCATCCATTTGAGAACTCTGGGGTTTGCATTTGAGTTCTCTTTTGTGTCCTATTTGGTCAAGAATTTTCTGTAGTGCTGGTTTAGTGATCACAAATTCTTTTAGTTTACCCTTATCATGGACAGATTTTATTTCTACTCTGATTCTGAGTGATAGGTTTGCTGAACATAGCAGTAATGACTGGCAATTATTTTCTTTCAAAACTTGGATTATCTCATTCCAAGTCCACCTGGGTTTTAGGGTCTGAATGGAGAAGTCTGAAGTGAGTCAGATTGATCTACTTCTAAATATGATCTGATGTTTTTCTTTTATAGCATTTCATCTTATCCTTATTCTCTATGTTTGGCATTTCACTTATAATGTGTCCTGGAAAGATTCTTTTTCTATCTTGTCTATTTGGAGTTCTATACGCATCCTTAGGTAGATACCCTTTTCATTTCTTAGGTTTGGAGATTTTTCTATTATTTCACTAAAAAGTTTTTTAATGCCATTAGACTGTACTGCTGTGCTCTGTCTTATCCCACTGATTTTTAAGTTTAGTCTTTTTCTTTTGTGTGTGCTGGGGATTGAACCCAGGACCTTGTGCTTCTAGCAACTGAGCTATCTCCCCAGCCCTTAGTCTCTTAATGTTGTCCCAAAGTTCTTGTGTATTCTGATCGTGGTCATTTTTCTTTTCTTTACTGTCTACAGAGTGTTCCAGTTAAAAGACCCCACCTCTGATGCCTGAAGTTCTGTTTTCTATGTTATCTAGTCTGCTGGTCACATTCTCAAGTAACATTTTTAGTAGATTTATTGTGTTTTTTATTTTCAGGGTTTCTGATTTGTTTCTTTTCGTGATCTCTATCTTTTTATTGAAATAGTCTTTCCCCTCCAGTATTTGCTCTCTTAATTTGTTCTTTAGGCCTTCTTTTAGCTCATTAATCATTTTAATAATCAATGTTTAAAATTCTTCCTCTGGAACTTCATTCCCTTCCATATCTGTGTCCCTTTGCCAGGAGAACCCAACAAAATATTTTGGAGGAGACTTTTTTGCCTGTTTCCTCATGTTTTCTGAACTTATGCATCTGTTAGAACAGCTTCCTCTTCTTTAGTGAGGACGTCCTGTGGGGTATAGTTAGATCTTTTGTACTCAGTCCCATGTCGTTGGCATCGCCTAACTTCAACTCGTAGGCTCGGTGTGATCTGATTCTTGCCCTGCCTCACCTCTCAGTTTGCAACTGAAGAATTGCTGATTTAGTTCACCCTTGTAAGGCCACTGTAGCATCGTGTGTGCTTCTGAGTTGTCTTTTTGAAATCTTTCTCTGGTTTTTAGGAGTAGATGTCCAAGAGTGGGACCTGATTCCTCAGCTACTCGTTCCTCCTGGGGGCCTAGTCATTCACTTGGGGTTTCTGTCTCCCCTGTTCAGTGTGCTAAAGTGCTGCTGAGGCTGAACTGGAGTTGGTCTGTGTGGAGGAAGCTGTGCTATCACCTTGCTGAGCCGGGATGCGGGTAGCTGCGGTCTCCGCCCTGTGAACTGTGACCTCGTCATGTTCCAGTTGCTTCCAAGTCCCTTTCAGAAAATGGGGAACCAGCAACAGGGTGATGAACAGAGTCCAGTGCCTCCTGTGATGCGCACACCAGGAATCGCCACAAAAGGGAACGTCAGCGTCAGCACGTGAAGCAGCAACAGCATCGCTGACCATCGGCTGGAGCTAGCCTTAGACTGCACAGCAGGCATGGACTCTTCCACGGCACTGGCAGCTGCAGCCAGGTGAGTGGTGGGCAGGGATTGTGTAAACCGAAGTTTTCTTAAAGAAAGTAGAATTGCAGTTCATTAAGAGAACAGAAAACGGGGTGGGAAGCAAAAGAAAGTTCATACTCTTCAAAAGGAGGACAGAGACTGAAGTGGGGGAAAGGTAGAGCGGGATGGCTATAAGGAAGGAGTCAAGGACAACTCAAGGAAATGAACTCAACACAAGAAGGAGAGAGCAAGGGAGTTTGGCTTTTGGGGGGAAGAGAGGAGAGAAGAGGTGAGAGGAGAAGCAATAACAAGACTCAGAACAAATACAGAGTCAAACAAAACCATGAACAGAAACTCTCTCCCTGAAGCCAAAGCAAGACAAAATAACAGATGGTGAAGAGGGAAAAGAGGAAGAAGAAAGATGAAGGGAGAAAGCACCGAATATACTGCAGGAGCCAATCAGCACAGCCAGAACCCCACCCCCCCCAACACACACATACCACACACACACACACACACACACACACACCACACACATACATACACACACACACACACACTCACACACACACCACACACACACCCCCTACACACACCAACACACATACACACTCACACACATAGTCACACATACACCACACACACCACTCACACACTCACACACACTCACACACACCACACATTCGCACACACCACACACACCTTACATTCACACATATCACACACACCACTCACACTCTCTCACACACACACCACACACACTCACACACATTGTACACACACATTCACACACACACTCTCACACAAACACATTCTTTCACACACACCACACACACACTCTCACACACGCTCACGCACACAACCATGCACACACTCAAACACACACACATTCACACAATACCGCACACGCACACACACTCAAACACACACACACTCACGCACATTCTTTCACACACACCACACACACACACACTCACACACACGCACACAACCATGCACACACTCAAACGCACACACACATTCACACACACACCGCACGCGCACGCACACACACACACACACAGTGGGAGAAGGGGCGCTGGCATTATTGGCTGGTTCCCTAGCCTGCTTCCCTGCCCTGCGTTCCAAGCCCCCTAGCCTGCCTCTATTCTGGTGCTGAGTTGGGGGTATTTCCCTGCGCCCCCACCTTGGGAAGCCGAGTTCCCGCCGCTGCCATGGAGTCCCAGCCCTGGAGCTGTGGGCACAGCACCTCCCCGGCCCCAACTCCTCTTTGTAACCCTTCCATGACCCAAGGACAGTCCAGACCACACAGACGCCTGGAGGAAGGCAGGCAGCAAGGGGCTCTCTGGTGAGGGCTCAGGAGAGAGGGTTACCAGGGCGGGGCAGCCTGCGGAGGGACGCGACCCAGCCCACGGCCGGCGGAGTCTTCCGAGCTTCCCTGGGTGGTGCAGATTCCTCCATGTGATGTGCGCTGGGTTTGGGGGACAGGCATCTCCTGTCATGTGATGTGCGCTGGGTTTGGGGGACAGGCATCTCCTGTCATGTGATGTGCGCTGGGTTTGGGGGACAGGCATCTCCTGTCATGTGATGTGCGCTGGGTTTGGGGGACAGGCATTTCCTGTCTTGTGATGTACGCTGGGTTTGGGGGACAGGCATTTCCTGTCTTGTGATGTACGCTGGGTTTGGGGGACAGGCATCTCCTGTCATGTGATGTGCACTGGGTTTGGGGGACAGGCATCTCCTGCCAGTAGCAGATGCACGGGGGCTACTCCAGGAAGCCTCATTTAAACCCCAGGTTTTCCCCCAAGGACTGGAAGAAGAAGGACCTGCAGGTGGACAGACCTGGGGCAGGTCCGTGCTCCCACAAGGTGAGAACAGAGAGCTTCCCTTTGGCCTCTCTCCCTGTCCTCCTCCTGCTACCACAGAAAAGCAAGGACCCTCCGCCTCCAGCTGCAGCTCCTCTGAGCACAGAAGCCCAGGCGTCCAGCAGAGGAAAGGTGACCAAGAGCAAGCAGAGGGCTGGGCCTCCAGCTGCAGGGGTGAGCTCCGGGCAGGTTCCTGGGCCTGGAGCAAGAGCGCCTTGGTGACCCCACACTCTAACACACGTGGCTCTGCAGAGGCAGCCCAGGAAGGGCGCTCCCACAGAGACGGGGAGGCCGGCCGCACAGCTGGGTCTGCAGCTGCTCCTCCTCCTTTCACTAAGGGACCTGTTCATGACTCCAAGTTCCAAAAACTTCCACCTTCGCCTGTAACAGGTCTCCAGGGCACAGGAGAGGTTGCCTGCCCACCCCTCTCACACCCACTGGCGTGGAAAACATCTCACCCCTGGCCCCACGGGAAGGTCAACAGCCACAGGGCTGCCAAGTCCTCCGGCCCTGCTGGGGCTACTGGAGGGAGTTGGCATGTGGCCATCGAGCTGATCCATTTCATGCTGGGCATACACAACTGGCTAGTTTATAAGGAATGGAAGTGTCTGGGCTCAGTTTCAAAGGCTGGACCGTCCAGGATCAAGGTGCTGGCATCTGGCAGGCTCCTCAACTGCACCATCCCAGGATGAAAAGTGCAAGGGCAGAAGAGATAAGGAGGGACAGAGGGACGGAGGGATGGAGGGACAGAGGGATGGAGGGACCAAGGGACAGAGGGACAGAAGGACAGAGGGAAGGAAGCAGAGCTTGCTCTCATCAGGAACCCAAGCCATGATAACCAACCCATTCCCCAGTAACTAATCCACTCCCATGATAACTAATCCACTCCCATGATAACTACCCTCCCCCGAGGATAACCAGTCTGCCCCCAGGACAGCCAGCCTGCCCCCACCACCAAGCACCCCTTGAAGTCCCGCCTCTTGGCAGTGCTGCACCAGGGACTGGCTCCACCCCAGGAACCTTGGGGACATGAGCAACCCCTACAGCCGTCATCAGTACCCAGCTGACCTGGGGACACAGCCTCTGACCCATGAGATACCACCATGACCTGCGTGAAGGGATGATCCGAAACCATCAGTTGCTGCACTTGGTGCTGGGTGTTGGGAGCCAGGAGGACCCGGGGTCCACAGCTGGGACGGAGGCCACCAGGGTCCAGAGGCTCCTGGAGCAGGGATCATGAAGGTGGATACCACGGCCATGACGTGCAAGCTGCGGGCAGCAGGAAGCACATGCCCCAGCTGGGGGCAAGGGCAGGGAGCGATGCAGAGTCCACGGGACAGTGCGGTCAGCGTCGCCGACAGAGTGGCAGCTCACCTGGCCAGGACTCAGACACCTGCTCATCGAACACAGGCACACTTGTCAAACCCTTCGCAAAGGAAATGAGAGGCGGGCAGCCGCCAGGGGATGTGCTGAAGCAGCAGCCACCCACCAGCGGGCTGGCCAAGCCTGGCCCCATGCTGCGCCACAAGTGCCTGTGCTCCGGTTAATTAGCCAGGGCCCAGTTAATCTCCCCCACCATCCAGGGAGCAGGAACAGCCGGCGGAGGGGAGGAGCGTGGCGGGAGGAGCGTGATCACCATCCCACGTGAGCGTAGGCGGGAGACGTACTGAGGGCCCAGCACAGAGGAGCCAGAGGAGAGGCGGGGCTCCTGCCAACAAGGAGGGGGCTGGGGGCGGCACAGGGAGGCCAACCCCAGGGGGCCAGGCCCAGAGGGGACAGACGGGAGGGTGCCCGCTGCAGCTGCCCGCCCAGGCGACCTCGGACAGGGCCTCCGTGCTGACTGCCTCCCCTCCTCCTTCCTCTCCGCAGGTGCAGGATGAGTCCTTCTCAGCAGGGCGGCCACCTCGGGGCTGTTGCGTGCCGTGTTGGGAGCAGCGTGCCTTTCTGACCTGGTCAGGCTCTGACGGCATCTGCGCGGCCACGGAGAGCCGCCCCACCCGGCGGCCTGCGAACCTGCCCTTCCTCTGCTCAGCAGGTCCCCCGCGCGTTCCGCTCCCTGCCGCCCCTGGCCCTCTCCACCCAGGAGGGGTTTTGATACGGGTACCCGGCCCCTTGTTCCCTCCAACCCTTGGCTCCCGCTGCTCCTGCCTAGAACCCGTCCTCGCTCTGCGCCCACGAAGAATCACCATAGAAACCAGCTGCCCCAGGCCTGGAGCCGTGTCCTTAAGGACTCCCGGGGCCCTGGGCTCCCGAGGCAGCCCCGCCCTCCTGACACGCACAAGGGCAGGTGTGAGGGAGCTGAAGGGACGCGAGGTGTCCAGGCAAAGGTGTCACCTGCTCAGCGCCAAGCACCAGCCCCTGGCACCGCACTGCCCGAGCCTTACGTGGCCAACTCCATGACCTCAGGACACTGACCGAGGCCTGTCGGCCGCCTGGCTGCAGATGGAGGAGCGAGGCCCGCAGCTCAGGGCAGGCGGGCGCCCTGAACCCCACCGCCCCCTGGCCTGGGCGGAAGCACCGGGCAGCCTCTGATTAAGTCCGTGTTGGAATGGGAAAGACACACGCCGCCCGTCTTCCGCTCAAGCAGGTCTGCCAGCGGCGTGCAGCACGGGGCAGGGGGCCGGCTCGGGGGCTCCAGGGAGCGGCGGCTCCAGCAGGCAGGGGCCATGCCTGGGGCAGGAGGGCAGGCGCGCCCAGGCTGCTGGCAAGTCTCTCCCCTCCCAGGGGCCGTGACCCTGGGGGCAGGCCCCCCACTGGCGCTCTGACCGCCTCCAGTCTGGGACGGCCTCTGCCCTGGAGCTGTTGGAGGTCACAGTTGGAGGGGTCACGTCCAGTTTTCTTTAAGGAAGTGGCCTCCAGCTGACTCACCGAGGTCATCACCACGACAGGACGTACTTCTGTGGGGACAGAAAGCCAGTTCCAGGCCCACCCCTGCACGGCTCGCAGGTGACGGCGTGGACCCCCTGTGGGTAGCAGGACGTTGGCAGAGTGGCTCTGTGGGCCCAGGCGGGAGGCCGCAGGCTGAGCCGGGGAGGCAGACCTTCACGGAGCCAGGGCTGAAGTCCAGGCACCTGGCCCAGGGCCTCGCCGGAGAGTGTGGCAGGTGCATCAGTAAGAGCAGAGTCACTCCCATCTTGGACGAATACCGTAGAAGCCGAGCGTGTCTGTGAGACACCAAGACACTGGCTGCAGGGGAGGAGTTCTGTCCTGTGGGAACCAGCGAGTGCCCGCCGTCAAGGCCCCTCTCCCCTTCCTCCAGAAGAGCCTCCCAGTTGGCTGGGTTTGGCCTGCAGGCTCCCGGGTGAGCTTCCTGCAGCTGCCGTGACGCCCTGTGACCCGGGAGGACGCACCTTCGCTATCTTCCAGTTCCGGAGGTCAACGGTCTAGAGTGGCCCAGGCATGGAACCAAGGTGTGGTGGGCTCTGCTCCCTCCCAGAACCTGGGACTCACCTGCCTCCCTGCCTTTTGCAGCTTCTCCAGGCTGCCCGCATCCCTGGACTCAGGGTCCTCCCTGCGACCACACCACACCATCACGTGTCCTTCTCCTGAGCCTCGATGGGGCCAGCGTGGAGAGTCCAGGACCATCACCCAGTCTCGGGACGCGTGGCCAGCTCACACCTGTGAAGTCCCTCTGGCTCGCGAGGAGCCTGCTCTCAGGTCTGGGAACAGGACATGGCCTCCTGGGACGGCCGGTGTCCTTCTCCCCATGCCGCCGCGTCCCTCTCCACATTTGCTCACTGATGCTCTGCTAAGCGCTGCGTGGACAGCAGAAGTGCTGCCGCCTCACAGCTGAGAGGCCGGGGGCTCTACACTGCTGGTCCCTGTGCCGTCTCAGAGCTGGCAGAGCCCAGGGCGGGCGTCGGCTCTCGTTCCCACCAGCATGTCGCTGCCTCCGTCCCCGCTTCAGTGTGGAGAGCTCTCCGAGGGCTGTGCAGAGCACCTGCTGAACGGCACGGCTCCAGACAAGCCCCGAGCCACAGG
Source organism: Sciurus carolinensis (assembly GCF_902686445.1). Lineage (NCBI taxonomy): Eukaryota > Metazoa > Chordata > Mammalia > Rodentia > Sciuridae > Sciurus > Sciurus carolinensis. The sequence goes on along the minus strand of NC_062213.1, from coordinate 205,816,177 downwards.
GGGTTCAGTGCCCCCCCAATTCAGTAGCCATCTAAGTAGCCCCGCGTTTGAAGAGCTAAGTAGAAAGTGTAACTACAGAAGGCGTCTTCGTCCTGGGGTTTGGATGGGAGATCGTGCGAACCTCAGGGGTTGTACGATTCTGTGAAGACCCCGTTAACAGAGCAGACTAACCCCACCCGCACCAGGGCTGGCCTGACCCGCACACAGGCCCACCTTGAAAGTTCCCGCCTCCCACCACCGACCCATCTGCACAAGCCATGCACACTGCGTGGCCTCCTGCCAACCATTGATTTGATACTTTTGAGTTCGGTGAGCCTTGTGCCTTCTGTGTCTCCCACTGCCAGATGTAGGGTCCAGACGGGTGGGAAACCTCTCTGCCTGTCCTGTGTTGCGCCTCCAGCTCCTGGAACACGGCTGGAAGCACTCAGGGAATACTCATCGGATGAATCTTGACCACAGAGATAGAAACGCCCTTCTGCTTCTGACGCAGTCCCAATCCCCATGGGAAATGGAATACTTTAAAAGTGTGGAGATTCCAGAACCTTCCCCGAGTGCATAAGAAGACCTGGGAGATGAGAGGGAGTGAAAGACCAGGAGATGGGAGACATCAAAGTGGACCCACACGCGATGGCCGAGGACAGGCCCGGGCCACACTCTGTGCCCCAGTCTTGGAAAGAGCTCTGCTCTTGCCGACCTCAGTGTCAGCCCAGGAAGAGCAGCTGCCGGGAAAGGAGCAAGTACTACCAGACCACACACCAGGCGAAGAGGAGGAGCCGGGAAAGCCACCGCCAGAGCGGGACAAATGGCCACTCACAGGGCAGGATCTGCTCAGCTGCACCTCCTCCCCAGAGCCGTCTGTTAGGTACACCCATTTTCATGTGAGCAAATGTAGGTTTCGGAAACCTGCCTAAGGTCAGAACATCCACACGGACTTTATTTGCTGGTCCACAGAGCAGTTCTGGTTCCGCGTCCCCAGGGGCATTGGGTAGAGAAGTGAGATCGTCTCTCTGGCCCAGGAGCACACTGTCCACAGGCCACAAGAGCATTCCCTTGGCCACCTGTCCATCCTCGTTAGGCCTCTTCTGAGGCACTAGCCACCTGGACCATTGTCCCCACCCCGCCCCGCTCCCTCTCCCTCTACAAGGACCTGCGAATCACCACCATGCTTGGGAAACACTTGGTATAAGCTGAAGAAAACGGCAGAAGTCGACACAGTGAAAACAATCACTTGCTAAAGCTGTTTTTGAAGCAACAGCGCTCGCTCGCTGGCGTGTGTGAGCACCCGCACAGACCCCAGAGCTACTCCAAGGCAAAATGTCAGATATGTAAATAACGAAAACACAGTAACACCTGAGAATCCGTTGGAGGCTGTCTCCAAACTCTGGAACTGGGAATAATGTCCCCACTGTGCCCACTGTGAGGAGCGGGTTTCCTCTGATTTCTTTACTTCCAGACATGAGATAATGTGAGCAAAGGCATCAACTCGACACGGAAGCGTTTTTGAGCATTAAGCTAATTACTTACAATTTGTACTTAAGATGCAAGCAGTGCCCATTTTCTTGCTCAACGACCCATTTTATGTGCTGTGGTGGGCTGTGGGCCCCCATGTCGGGCTCCATAAATGCATAGATCCGGAGTCTGGGCAGCGCATGTCCTCACATCTCTGCCGCACTTTAAAAACCCATAAAAGTCATGCCCAAGTGGCCTGAAAGAGAAATCTCTGGTGCTCATCCTGATGAGGACGTAAATCCTGTGCCCATTTTTCCTCTCCTCTGACAAATGACCCTGGGAGCCAATAGGGCCCTTTTGGATGGATTTCCACATTCACATTGATTCAGGCAAAGTGAGCTCCTCTCCTAGGGACCTGGAGGCACGGTTGAAAACGAGGCTCTGAATTCAAACCTCACCAAAGAGAAAACTGATAGGACTGAAGAAAGGATCACCCCGGGCATGGAAACCAACAGCATTCCTACATGAAAACCTGTGATGTGGAAACTCGTGCTTACGGGTCAGGAATTGTATGCCTAAGACATACCAGAAAGGGATGGCTCACACACGATCCTTCTGGTGCAATGTCAAAACGCACTAGCTGGGAATACCAACCAACGAGGATTCTGAAAGAGCAGAACCCCAGGCTGGGCATCGGAATCCACAGTGCTGGTGACGTTTTCAATCCCATTTGATAAAGTAAATCTCCCTCTGAACACACATGCTTCCTGAGCCCCAGCAACTCCTACTCGTTGAGATTTCCCTGCTGTTGCAACCCTGGAATGAGCATAAAATAATCACCCCAGATGCAGCACTCTGATGCCAATCCTAAGCCACCACCTTAATCAAGGAACTGCTGGAAGATCTGCCTCCCATTACATTATCCACTTCACAGCTCCTTGCAGGCCACTGCTAATTTCGACAAAATACTGTGCTCTGCACCACCCGCAGACAATTTCCTGCCATTGGAATCGAGTGAGAGTTGAATTTCTGCCACCCAAGCACAGTGTCTGAGGTGGATAGGATCTGCACATCTCCAGCTCCTTGGGGGGAAAGTGGACCATGACTCTGGGTTTGGTGTGGGAACACCTGGGCCAGAGAGGAATGATGCACATGGCATAATCTTGACGGCAAGCGTCTGGGGAGCACCATGATTCATTAACTCACCCTAATACTTCTTAGTTAAATCTATTGCTGACTACCTGTAAGGAACAGAGTATAAAACTTAAGTGTCAGTAAATATTGTTATTAGATCAATAGTTGCTTTTATTCAAAACTATGCACCAGCTGTTCTAAACCCTTTGCATGTATCTTTGAATCATCAAAATAACTACAAAGGTACTATTACTATTCTTATTTTATTGTTGAAGAAACAGAGGCTCATAGAAATTAAGTAACTTGTTCCAAGTCATAAATGTTGAGTGACAGAATCAAAATGAGGACTTGGATCACTGCAGACCATATTCTGATGAGCAAGGCAAGGACCACAATTTTAAACCACTTTGTGTTCTAAACTGGGGGAAGAGATAGTTATAGCAAAACCATTATGACGAGAATCATTCTGAAGGGCAAAACACAGACAAGACTCAGCTTCCTATTATAAGAACCACAGAGTGAACAAAAGTTTATAACCCACAGGTCTTCGACACACGGACTTTGAGCAATGAAGGATGCTAGTCCCAAGAGAAGAGTAGCAAACAAGATGAGCCCTCCACTCACCCCAGCTCTGTGCAGCACAGAGCCCAGCAGACCCCTGAGTTATGAGAAGGAGCTAAAGTCCAGGGAGACCAAGTAGGTCCATGTGAAACACCAGGCATCCGGGAGGCAGAAGCAGCACAGAGACCCTTTGATCTGAAAAGGTCCCTTGAGCATCCAGCTGGACATCAATCAGCACACAGCTACCTGCACATATAAGGACTGTGTCTGAGGACAGGAGTGAAACAACCCTGAAAAGTTAGATCTAGTTGTGGTCACTGCTCACACAAGCCAGGAATAGCAAGTGCTTGCTCCAAGTAGCCAGGAGAGTTGCAGAGGTCATGGGACACTGAGAAGAGGTCTTAGAAAGGTTTTTCTCCCTTGAGTGGGGAATAACTTAGCTCTGGTCTGGGCACTGCTGTATTTCCATCAAAAAAAAAAAAAAATCTTAGCAGAAAGATCCTACGTGAGCAAACTCTTTCCAAGAAACTTAACTGTATCCCAGAAAAAAGCTCAATAACTTTGTGTTGAAATATAAAAATATCAACCAACAACCATAATGAGGGAATCAATGAAAACCATAGCAGAGCTGACACAGATGTTCAAAATGGTAGACATATTTTTAGTTACTACAACAGTTTTTAGGAAGGGAGCAAAGAAAAAATACTTGAAGATATAATAGCTAACAACTTTCCAGACTTAAGGCAAACTACAAACCCCAAGATCCAAGAAACATAACAAACCCCAGATACACAAAATATAACTACACCAAAGCACATCATAATTGAATTGCTCAACATTAGCAACACACAGAAAATCTTAAAAGTAGCAAGAGAAAAAGAATATTTTATGCACAGCGAAAAAGACACAGATGACTGCAGACTTTCTTTTGGAAACAATGCAGGTAAAAAGATAATGGAGCATCTTTTAAATTTTTTTCTATTTGTTCTAATTAGTTGCACATGACAGTAGAATGCATTTATACATTTTGATAGATCATACATAAATGGAGTGTAATCTCTCATTTTTCTGATTATACATACTGTAGGATCACGTTGGTCATGCAGTCAAATATGTACATGAGGTAATAATGTCTGTTTTAGAGCAGCATTTTTAAAGAATTGAAACAAAAAAAATATCAACCTAGAATTCTACACATAGAAAAACTTTTCCCAAATGAAAGCAAAATAAAACTATTCACAGACATAAAAAGAAAAACTGAAAGAATCCATCACAGGCAGAACTTCACCATAAGAAATGTTCAAGTGTGATGGGCTGACAGATCTGGCTCCATGAGAATGTTATAGGCCAGACTCTAAGGGAAATGACTAAATAGACTTCATTTTGCTCTGAGACTCCATATTATGTAGGAAATAAGTTTCTCCCATGGGAACACCCCGCCTCTGTACCCATAATTAGTTAATTAGCGTGACATGTTTAGCAATACAAAATGACAATTCTTATGTAATGAAAAATTGCTCTCTTTTGATTCCTATTACTCTTAAACAATGTACCATGTGAACAGTGATTGTGTGGATGTTAGTAACCATACTTTAGTTTGTACCTAGGTAAGGGCCCTTTTGACCCACTTTTCCCTCTGTTGATGATCTCATGATGTTAGTTTATAATTTCAAATCATAGCAATAGACTATGATTGATGTGATTTTTGGTATAAAAACCCCTACAACCCTATGGTCAGGGTTGTTCTCCCAATAGCCATTTTTGGGGACTGTGTAAGACAGTCGACCAGCTTAATAAAGACTCTCAAATTTGGACTTCTCAGTAGTGATCAGTCTGTTCTTAAGTTGTGCCCCATAACACAAGGACATCCTTTGGGGATACTGTTGATATTTGCATATACTGTTTATGCAGTGAGTTCATATTTTTCCCTAAAGACCTAGTAAATAATTGTTGACTCTAATCTGAAATTTTAAGCTCTACTGAAGAAACTTATCAGATGTGGCAAAATGTGAACTTAATATAAAAAATCAGTGATTTTTTTCATGAACAATTGACTCCTTTAAAGAAATGCATGCAATTAAACTTCTAGTTTAAGATTGCTTTTATTCCAGAGAAATTGCAAGGCTAAATTTTATAACGTGGCTCATGAGTTTTGCTGATCTCCAAGAAGTAGTTTATCTACAAATAATGCTTTTGTATTTGACGTAATGGATTTTTAGTTTAAATTAGGAAAGGCAATGTTTAGAAACTATATCATATAGTGAGTTTTCATATATATATACACACAGATATGTACATAATGGCCATTAAAGTGAGTCATAGAAATGAACTTATTGGCATGGAAAAAACAGGGGTTATTGACTGAAGAAAGCAGGTAAATAAAACTGACTGAACGCCAAAAAAAATTTTATTTTTAATTCTAGATGGAAATCTAGAGCTACATAAAGGAATTAATGGTGTTGAAAATGGTAACTATATAGGTAAATGAGTGGATTTCTTATTATTTAAATCCTTTTATAATATAACATGTTTAAATGGAAATGGTGGTTTGGTATGTGATTTATAGCATGTATGAAAGTCATCGTATGATGACAGCAGCACAGAGCCAGCAGGGGAGAACGGGTGTGAGCTGTCCCCCAGTGGTCACGCCACCCAGGGCCGTGTGTGCAGGCTCCACACGGCCAGAGCCGTGGTGCTGGTTGTAGGCCAGCGGTGACCAGCTGCAGGTGCGCAAACTGAGCAACCTTCATGACGGCCAAACAAAGAGTTGAAGCTCAAAATTCCATGAGGCAGAGCAGAAGGATTCAAAGGATTATTTGAGTCATTCTTTTTTTTAATATTTTTTAAGTTGTCAATGGACATTTATTTTACTCATTTATTTGTATGCGGTGCTAAGAATCGAACCCAGTGCCTCACACTTGCTAGGCAAGTGCTCTACCACCGAGCCACAACCTCGGCCTCTGGTTCATTCTTGAGAAAGCAGATAAGGAGGAAAAAGAACAGAGGGCAAAGAAGGGGAAGTGATAGCCTAAAACCCAATCATACCAACAACTGTGTAGAATGTGGATGGTCTGTGCGTCCACTTAAAAGGAGGAAATTGTCAGAGTGGGTAAAAGAGCCAGGTCCGACTCCTCGCTGCCTTTAAGAAGTGGACTTTCATACCAAGACACGGACAGGCTAAGGGATGAAGACTCACACATCCGTATGCTCCGTGTGGGATAAAGGCAGTGGCCATGTTACTACCAGAGGAGTGGACTTCAGAGTGGAGAATGTTCTCCAACACAAAGCAGGCCGTTTCAATGCTGACAGGAGAGCCCACCAAGGGACAGGATCTAAATGCTTGTGCACCTGATAACAGCTTCTAAACACAAGAAGCAGAACTTGACAGAACCTCAGGGGGGAAACACAAATCTAGACTCATAATCAGAACAATCCACACCCTTTTGCCAATACTTGATAGAAATGGAATCTGGAAACAGGAGGGATGTGGTTTGAACAGCAGTCAAGCAACTTACTTGACATTGAGTTTTGCCAGCGCACGAGGAACATGGGTCAAGATAAACACTGCTCTGGGCCGTCAAATAAGACAGGATACCTCTAAAAGACGGCCAATGCAGATGTCCACGTTCTCTGATGGAAATAGAGTTGTATTACAAACAACAGAAATAGCCCTGGAAAATCCCCCCAAACTGAATAGCATGTTTCTAGCAGAGTTGGAAAAGGTTTTGAATCCAAGAAACTCAGCAAATTTTGTGAGATTTTGCTAAAGTGGGAGATCTGCGACACCAAACCCTGTGGAAAAGAGAGGTCTCAATTCAATGACCCGGCCTTCAGCGTTTACAAGGGAGGTTGGTGTCTGCCAGGGCCCAGGACGCTGGGCAAGGAGGCAGCTGCACACACTGTCTGGGGCGTGGGCGGTTATGAGAATTTGAGTTTCGTGATACTTGAAGCCGAGCGCCTGCAGCCAGGCTGCCCAGATGGAGCCGTCAGGACGCAGGAGGCCCATGGCCCAGGAGGTCGTGGGACCCCCCAGGGACACCTGTGTGAGAAGGGTGTGGTCAGTCAGGGACTGAACCCCAGGGCCTCCAGCACCTGGGGAGCAGGCGGGAAACTCGGAGATCACAGGGTGAACGAAAATAGAAAGAGAGAGGGCCTGGTGACCTGGTGACAAGCAGAGGATTCCAGGAATGGGGCAGAGGCAGTGAGGCTGGAACACAGGCAGTGAGGCTGGAGCCCTCAGGAGGCTGCAGGTGACCCAGGACGCTCTCTGCAACCCCCTAGGAGCATCGGTGGAGCACCAGGGCCCGGGGCCAGGAAGAGGAAGCAGCGAACGCGTTGTTCTTTTAAGCAGTTTGGGTAACAAGGGGAGACTCTTATCTCAAGGATGGACTGTGAGCAAGGACAGCTTTTCAAGGCGGGCAACACTTGGGTGTCTACAGGGACGGCGGCAGGAGGGGAGGGAAGAAGGGCGGGGCCGGGTGCCGAGCAGGGACCCAGGAAGGCATGTCCCAGGGTACAGAGCGCAGGCAGGGCCAGGCCCGCCCGGAGGAGCCTCCCCGAGCCCTCTGGGGAGGGAGGACACTAGAGGGCGGAGCTCACCGGCTGGGGAGCTCAGGATGGCCCGAGCCGCAGGGAGCAGACCTTGACAGCACCTGTAAAGGCACGCGCTCAGAGGAAGTGGCCACAGGACCCTTCCGCTGAGACCCTGGTGGTCGTGTTTCTAAGACACGTCTTCTGCATGTCGGCTCGTCTGGCTAGTCTGCAGCCCCACACACGGTCACCCCACCACACTCCGTCCAAACTAAAATCAAGGTCTGCCTCCTGGCTGGCCAGCGGGTGCCGTCCGTGGTGATGGTGGATGCGGTCAGCCTCTGCTGACCACGGGAAGACCACAGGGGCTGACCACAGAGGCCCTGCACGCCATCATGGACCAGTCAAAGAGCAGGTCAAACCAACAGGAAGACGCTCTTCACGGATCAAGGATGGGAACAGCGCCCGGTGGGTCTGGCAGGAAGGCCGCTGCTTGGGTTGGAATCTGCCTCCCTCTGCATCACCTCGAGGCCGAGCCTTCACTTTCCTGCCTGTGATGCGACAATCACAATGGAGCCGACATCGCCCAGGTGGAGATGGTACATGGGCAGTGGCCACAAGGGCAGCTCACGGGCACAACCTCTGGGAAAGGCAATTTAACCTCCCGGTTAAGAGGCTTAAAAAGCGATTCCTCCTCATGATCTCGCTGATAAGCGGATGATGACACATAATGGGGGAGGGAGGGGGGCAAGAATGGAGGAAGGAGGGACTGTATAGAGGGAAAAGGGGTGGGAGGGGCGGGGGGAGGGAAAAATAACAGAATGAATCAAACACCGTCACCCTATATAGATATATGATTACACAAATGGCATGCTGTTACTCCATGTACCAACAGAAACAACATGTATCCCATTTGTTTTCAATAAAAATAAATTTAAAAAAAAAAAGCAATTCCTCCTCTAAATACCTACCCTAAGGAAGCAATAAGAACTATTATTGGAAAAAGAAATCCTAGCTGTCCTCTGCTCTGCTCTTCCTCCCGTGGTTTTGACAGAACCAAGATCAAGATAAATGTATGTGGTGAACATGTGTTGAAGGCATAAACAAAGATTTACACAGGAGGATGCTTATATTATTTATGAAGGAAACCTGACAACTGGTTGACTAGACTATGCAATCCAGGCAGTGGAATATTATGCAGCCCTTAAAATGATATTCTGAAGACTATTTAATGAAAGTACAAAGTATTCACAGTACAATGTCAGGGAAGAAAAAGCCACTGGAGTGAGGGATTATAATTCAATATCATTCAGATTTGCGATACAGATATAAGAACATGTAGTGTGGAATTAAAAAGTAAAGCTGGACTTAACCCTGAGTGGGGGACATTTCCTTTTCTTCTTTGTGCCTATGTTTATTTTGTACAATGACTATCATTGCTTTTATAATCAGAGGAGAAATGTTATTTAAGTACAGAGGGGGAAACAATGCATGACAGCTGAAAAAATTAGTCCTCTAGAGCCCTGAAAGAGACCCTTCGGAAACTGGCAACAGTGTTGTGGGAGGAGAATGTCCAATGCCTTGGAAGTGGAGAAGGAACATGAAGTTCAAGCCCATGCGTGGATGGCTGCACCAAGGAGCAGCTGACAGCATTGGAGCATCGTGGAAGATGCGGTGCCCGTCGGTTAATGCAAAGCATGTGAGGCTTCATTCCTCAGAACTGTTCCCTTGAATCATTTACCGTGCACCGACCTTCTTGTATGAATTGAGGAGCTTTGCAACCTCATTTTAATTTCTAATGTGCCTGGTGCTTATTCTCAGTTATTTTTCCTGTTTAAAACCCATTAGTAGAGGTGAAGAAATTGGCTTGTATTTTATGCACCTAGCTCTATATTATTTTTGTGCATTTATAACTGGCCTTTGGAGCTCAGTCCCCCCTTTGTGGTTTAACAGTGCAAGATGTTCCACCAATTTATCAGAAGGAAGATGGGGAGCAGACTCTGCATGTTAAATGTGAAGATTCTTCTACGGTCTGCTCATCCACCAAAAGAAGGGCGTCTTACTTTGCACCAGATGCTGCTCCTGGAAAGGCTCTCCGTGGCTTGGCGTGTCGGTTCATTAATCCCAAATCAGACCGAGTAATGGAAGACCATGGGACAGCTTGTGGCCGATGACGGATTTTCACATTTATCTTTTTGAACAGTGAGATTGAACTGGGCTGCCCCAGAAGGCTCTGAGATAGACCCGCATGCGCAAGTCCCCCTGGTTTCCAAACCAGCATGGTTTTCAGGATGTCTCAAAACCTTCGATTCAACAGAGGATTCTGCAGAGACGTCCAGGGTCCAGGGCACATGTAACTTCCGTGCTCCATTCCTGGGATGCCAGCAGCCTAAAAAGCGCTGCTTGTTTTCATTTTTGTTGTGTTTGTTTCAGAAATTCAAGCAAAAGTGCCAACACAGACTCCCAGGTCCACTGCCCTGGTGGCAGGGCCACCTCCTCCCGTGGTGGCTCAGCCCTGTACTCGGTGCAGACTGCCACACGGCCCACGGTCACGGGGACACACAGCAGAGGCTACCTACGGAAACCCAGCCCCGGCGGGAGCGTCACACAATGCTGACATCCCTGCTGTCTATGATCCCAGGAGGCCGTCAATCACGAAGCTGCTCACCTGCCTCACAGGCAAGTGGCCCATAATCCAAGCTGGCCCTTGACAATACTTCCCTCCCTTGGCTTCGATGATTGGCTCAAGATCAGCTGCAGGACCTCAGGCTGAGTCTGGAGAGCACTGTCCTCCTCCACTGGGTTAGGAGTCGGGGAAGTGAGTCCAAGACACCAGAGGGCCTGGGGGTTGCCATGGCCATCTGTCATTTCTGGAAGCACAGTCTGAGAAGTGTGTCCTCACCCCTCACCTGTCTCGGGACACTGGGCTCTCCCAGTGGACTTTCAAATGAGGACCTGCCCCGGGGCTGCACGGCTGAGCCTGAGCTTGCAACCTCCTCTTCAGGACCTCGTCTGCTTTGTGCAGGGAGCTGCCAGGGAATCTGGCCAAGCAAAGGTGGCAGAGCTGAGGGATGTCAGTCACCCACCGCCCGCTGCCCTGCAGCCAGAGTCTCTGGGAGCCTGTCCACTGTGGCATCTGAAGCCACCCTGGCCTTGCCTCAGTCAGACTGGCATTTCTCTCTCGCAACAAGTCCGACCGCCATAAAGTAATGCATCGCCCAATCTTTGAAAACCAAAGATGTCTTTGTATCCAGTTACTAAATTGCTTTTACCTCCTCAGAAGAGGATCTTTTTTGAATCATTTCTGGGAGGAGAGCATCAGGGTTGAATTTCTTTCTCACTCAAGTTCCAAAATCCGACTGAGAGTCAACCACAAGTTATGGGCCGGTCAGCAGGCGATTTTCTTTCTGGAATATATTGTCCTTTTAACAGCAAGTGCTATTTGTATTTGCTGCAAGTAGAATTTTCGATTACTCCTTTGACACCCAGATCACTCACTGCTTTTTATTACACCCTGGATTTGGAAAGAAATACGCTCCTGACAGCAGCTTTATTTGAATTCTTCTGCGTAGGTTAATAGCAAATAAAAGGCAAGATGACCACCGTCCACCCCGAGGAGGCAGAGCTGTGCCCCAGAGGCGGCCGGTTCACATGCTGGTCCTGTGGCTCGTGTTGTCTGCCTTCTGCAGCCGTCGGGGTGCTTGGCCAGTAGAAGGCATCGTCCTTCGATTTCCAGCTGGAAACCCTCCGGAGCTGGGCTCAGCCTTCTCCTGCACCAGGTGGCCTCATGCGGGACGCAGGTGTGTTTCAGGCAGCTGTTCATCGCTGTAACCAAAGTCCCGACAAGATCAACTGTAGAGGAGGAAGAGTTTATTTTAGCTCAAGGTTCAGAGGTTCAGTCCATGGTCGGCTGACTCCACAGCTCTGGGCCCAAAGGGAGGTGGAACATCATGGCGGAAGCGTGAGGCGGAGGAAGCAGCTCAGGATGTGGCAACAGGAGGTGGAGAGAGCTCCACTCACAAGGACAAAACAGAAACCCGAAGACCCCCCAGGGACCCCTCCTCCAGTCGCTCTGCCTCCCTACGGCTACCACCCAGCTAGTCCCGATCAGGGGATTAATGCCCTGGTTGGATTAAGACCCTTGTAAGCTGGTCACTGTCTCACTCATGAGCTTCAGGGAGACGCCTCACATCTAAACCATGACGCGGTGACACACACAGGTCAGGCCCTCCCTCCTGTGCCCAGCCCCCTGCCTGTGAGCTGATCCTCAGAATCCTCCTGAGGAAGAAGCCCAGCAATGACTCTTCAGCAGACCACGAATAACTCGGCTCCTGTGGAGGCGGGAAGGGGAGGGCATGAAGGGAGGTTGTGTCAGTAGCTCTGCGACCCTGAGCTGAGCCGTCCTCAAGCCACCAAGTCACGCTTGCAGTCCTGGGGGTCACCCAGAGCCCCTTGGGTGTCCATCCTGGGCTCTGCTTATATCCCAAAGTTTGGTGGGTTTGCATTAAGGATGAATACGTTGTGTTACCCTTCGTGGTACTATAAACAAGCAAGCCACGTCTAATGTGCTAAATCAAGCCGGAGAGCCAAAGAGGCGGCCGGAGAGCCAAAGAGGTGGCCGGAGAGCCAAAGAGGCGGCCGGAGATGACAGCAGAACACAAATCTGGAGAGAAGGAAACGCGACTTCATAAAACACTGGGGATTTCCCAGCTGGGGACCCGCAGGGCTGAAGGCACGGCCTTCCCCAAGATTGCCCCCACTTCCGACACCAGCTGCAGTAGTTCCTAAACGCAGCCAAGTGCGCCTCAAGTCCTCAGAAGGACTTGGAACCCTTTGAAGGCTGAAGGGGCCATTACAGGGGAGGACAGAGTTTAAATCAGGCAGAGGAAGATGGCACGGCAGTCTGGGAGGCGTCCCAGGGCGAAGCTTCTGCCGTCCACGCCCTTGGGGTCAGGTTGGGTCGTGCCTCCGCATGGACGTGTGACAACAGGCTTGGAGCACCGTCACCCAGCTTCGGCACGTAAGCATCAGCCTCCAGAGTTTCCACTGGGGCTTCTTGATGTGGACTTGATTGAATGATCCAGTGGCCACTTGGTTGACCTCTTCTCTAGGTCAGTTCATGCCAGGAAGCCAGTCGCCCCCCTAAATCACACGGCTGGTCTTTCTGGGGTGGCCAGCTTCCACCCTAAGATCCCAGGTGGCCGGCATCCTCTCAGGAATGACACACATCACCTCTCAGAATCAGGGTGCAGAGATGAGAACCCTGGCCTTGGTTTGGGGTGGCGCAAAAAGCCCCTGGCCACAGGTCATAGGCACGTGGGACAAGTCGCTCCCCTGAAGACAAGTTACGTCAGCCTCCAAAAGCATATCCACAAAGGTGGCCCTCGGATTCCAGGGCTGCCTGCCATCCATCGAGGGGTGGCCGAAGACAGGTGCTGGGTCCCGATGGCATCGTTTGGCACTGTGATTCCAGAGCTGTCGATGGCGGCTGCGTCCCTCCTCCCACAGATGGGAGCTGCTGGCAGCTGGGGGCCCAGTGGCCTCTGGTTTGCCCTTCCTTCCTGAAATCAGAGATAATGCACTCCCAGACAGCCGCGAAGACCAGCTAATTACAATGCAGCCTCTCGCCCTTATTTTATTCTCTCTATTCCTCTGCTTGTTGAGTTGAGAATTGTAACCCTATTATTAATTCATTAAGAAACATAATTTCATGCAAAATAATGCATTTACCCTCTTCTATTAGGTTAAGGTGGGGTGATTTTAAAGGGGTGTCAGGCAGTGATCCGTGCTCCCCGGGGGGTAAAGGAGCAGCATCGTTTCTCTCTGGTCATGTCCACAGAGCCAAGGAGGGTGGACCGTGTCGCTGGTCCTCTGCCACACTGTGCGTTAGGATCCACGAGAGCTCCTGGCAGACAGCGTTGGAGGAGGCGGAGAAGGCCTGGGGGAACAAGGCTGCATTGCCGATATAAGACGGATCCCCGTCTGGGCCCGGAGGTGCACAAGAGGGCGCGTGTGCACCCCACAGGCTCCTGGGGGAGGGAGAAGCAGCCATGTTCTGTTCTGTAGAATCCCTGTAAGAAATGGAGTTTCATCTTAGGTGGACGGTGCAGAGAACCCTCAGGTTATTACAAGGGCCCGTTAATAAGGCCCAGGGAGAGTCGGATGCGCTGTCTGCAGACCTCCAAGAGCTGACCCAAGAAAGAACCTCTCCGCGGCCCCTCCTGCCCCTCCTGCACGGCTCAGAGGCCTCCGCCGGCGCCGTCTCTGAGAAAACTCCAGAACTCCGGGGCCTCCTGCACACTGACCTTCCCTCAGCCCGGGCCACACCACCACATCAGGGCTTGAATTAAAATCCCAGCTTCAGGAACCAGAGAGCAGGGGCTGCTTCACGGCTACAGTGATTCTTCTTAGAAAACTCTCACTCCTTTATGATCTGGAAGTTGGAAACAAAGAGGAAGACACCTGTATGCTAACAAAGAGCAGAACTCCTCCTCCCAACCAAAGGGCCAGAGACAGAGAGAGGCGCCCCCGCCACGCAGAAGCCAAGGAATCACGGAAAGAAAGGAGGTCGGGGAGGGCGGAAAAAAGGAGAACCTTCCAGATGGTTCCAAAATGGGAAATACTGCCGCGCTCACTGGCGGTTTGGGCTGTCAAGGGGAATAACTCTGTTCTGTATTAATGGGCTCTGCTCTCTCTGCTAATGACTGCTCCGGTTTGTCTTGTGGATGCTTTTTCCAATACGCTCTGCTTTGGTCTGCTTTCTATTTGTACCCACCGATAACTCCTCTGCTTTTTACGAGCGGTCTGCCGGAAACAGTGGTTCCGGGTTCGAATGGACCGGCGGCTCTGCCCAGATGCTACACCCACTCACACCTGTCCTCTGCTGGCACCAGGTTCCCCTCGGAACAGGACGGCTGTGGCCTCGGGTACTCTGATTTCTCTCCCTGAGTCTCAGCGCCCTTGTCAGATCCTGGAGCTACAACAAACGACCGACAGCATGGTGCAAACAGCAAGCACGCCTCTCCCTCAGTCCTGGAGGCTGGAAGTCCAAGAGCAGGGTGCCCGCAGCCCCTCTCCCTACCCCATCACCGCGGGGGCTGGAAGGACCCTGCAGCCCTCCTAGTTCACAAGGTCCTCACGGGAAACCAGCTGGAGAAGCAAGCTGCGTGCAAAGGCAGCGAGGTCCGAAGGTAGCTGCTCAGCCTCCCGGGAAGGCACTTGACCGCGCACCTATTGCTGTGCAGGGACGTCCTGCGACCCGCAGCTTGGGATGTGTGCAGTCCCTTCGGGAGGATTCTCCCAGAGCCTCCCTTGAGGTCAGCATTCGCCTCTCTGAGGCCCCGAGACCTGCCTCCAAAACCACCCTCCTGCTCTTCTTGGAGCTTTGGCACCCGGGACCCCCTGATGTCTCTTCATCCATCAACTAGTGATGAGGGAGAACTGTCCGCATGGGTGCTGGTACCGAGTCAGGAGGACCAAACCGCCAGCACTCCATGCCAGGCGAACCTCACCTGCCGGCCTCTGAGCCCACGCTGCAGCTGTCCCCTGCTCAAAGCTGCAGGTCCCTTTCCAGGGAGCCAGGACCACTGCCCAGGGGCCCAGGGCGTCAAGCTCTAGGGTTGGCACCCAGATCCCCAGAGGCCAGGAGAAACTTTGGGTTGAGGGGTTTCACAGCTTGGGGTCAAAGCCGAGCCTCAGACTGGGGCCTGGTGCCCGTGGTTCATTTGGGAGCAGACCCCAAGCAGAGGAACCAGGAAGCAAAGAAAGGGAAGGGCGTCCCAAGGGCGGGAGCCGCGGGTGCTGCTCTCTGGAGGGCACGCTGCCCACGTCCGAGCTCAGGAGGAAGCAGCCGGCCCCTCGTGCCCAGCTGCTGGGCAGTGGAAGGGGCAGGCCTGGTCAGTTCCTGTCCTGGCAAGGCCTGCCTGCACTCTAGCCGAGCGAGGGCCTCACTCCATCCTGGCAGAAGCTTCCTGGGCAACATGGAACTGCCCACCAACCCGACTGCAGTGAGGTGTGGCCAGCAGGAGGGCAGCAGGAGGCAGTGCTGGGGCCCTGGGGTGCAGGGAGCCCAGGGCAGCTCACTGGAGGGGCAGAGGCCAGGGTGGGAGGCCAGGACCCTCCTCACTGCTCTCACTGGGGTGCCCTGGTCCTCTCCTCTGGCGCAGCAGCTGCGGCCTGGCTCCTTCAGCACAGCACCCCAGTGCCCACGGCACCCCTCGCTCCTGAGAGAACTGCGAGTGGTCACCTCGGGGCTCAGGCCTCTGGGCTGGTCTTCCTCGAAGGGCTGGAAGGTGGGCAGCACCTCCTACAGGCCCCCCCCCCACTGCCTTCACCCCCGTCTGGGTCATCACAAGCCCTAACCCTCCCCACAGAGCCCCTGGCCCCCACCCAGGCCTCCTGAGGCTCTGGGACAGTCACCTCCTGGCTGCCGTTTTGTGCAAACACAACTTTGAAATGGCCAGAATGAGAAGTGGAGCTGTGTGAGGGGGCGCTTCTGCCCAGGAGGAGCTGCGGGGGCCTCTGAGCGTGGGGGGACGGGAGGCCAAGACCAGGCAGGTGCACATCTGGGAGTCCACTGCCAGGAGAGGGGGAACCAACAGCTTCCCTAGGGTCAGCAGGTCAGGGGCGAGAGCAGGAAGTTGGGAGGAGCTGCTGGCCACGCAGGCCCGGGCAGCTGGAGCAGGGCAGCCATGGTAGGACGGGCCAGGCAGCTGAGTCACTCTGCAAGTGGACTTGACCACAGGCTCCCTGGGCTCGAGTCGCCCCTTCCGCTGTTCCAAAGTGTGTGGTGAGTTGAGGGCCCTGCTGAGCTTCCCAGGGTGGGGGGCCTCTCTCCTCTTCCTGTGGGGCAGGTGAGGGGTAGGGATTTGGGGGGAAGCCAGGCAGATCTTCCAAACTCAACTACCACCATGAAGAGGGGGAGGCAGGAGGCCCCTGGGGTCCAGCGCGCTGGGCTAGCCTCTCTTGCAGGCCCAGGGCTTCTCCTTGACATGGAGCTGCTCCACACTGGCAACCAGAGGCACCAGGCAGAGGGAGCCTGGGCTTCAGGCCCCCAAGACCTATTTTGATCCTGAGTCCAGCTGCACCGCCAAGGTGACTCGAATGCCCTCTCTGGGCCTCCAGATCCTCCTGATTGGTGCCAGGTCAGGGCCTCTCCTCGCAGGCCAGGCGGGAGGGCGTGACCCGGGAAGCCTGCCTGGCAGCAGCCGGTGCTGAAGTGTGGCACCGTCACTGCCCTGCCCCAGGCGCCCGTGGCTTCCCACCTGGACACGTCCGCTGCCTTCTCAGCACCCACGAGTCTCTGCTTGTTTCTCTTTAGAGGCTCCCACAACCTCCCACGGAGGCCAGCTGCTTAGTTTGCTGAAGACAAAAGGAAGACACTGGGCTCCTGGCTCAGAAGCAGCCAAGCGTCTTTCAAGGCTGAAATGCGGCACCCCCGCCCCCTCACACCCTGGCGCTCTTCGTTTTTGTCGAATGTCCTTTTAAGGGAAGAAAAGTTGACACCGTGAGTTGTTGGCGAGCGTCTTGCCGCTCCTCATCCTGCTTCTCGCCAGTCTCAAATGCGCGGGTGAGGTCTCTGACCAGCACGCAGCTCCACTCCGCACGATCCGCCGCCGCAGCTCCTGCAGAGTGGCCTGTGCCACCACGAGCAGCCATCGTCACCAACACCGCTGTCCTTTCCTCGGCTCCTGCAGGCAACAGTGCCGCCCCTGCACCCCAGCCTCCACCTGCAAGCACAAGATCAGAGACAAACGTCCACTTCCGGACGGGGACAAGAGCACCCGGCCCTCCCCGGCCCTGCCGAGTTCCAGAGCCTCGGTGACAGAAATGTCACAGGCCCAGGAAGAGGCAGACCCTGCTTCCCGTGTTAGTCGGCCCAAACGTGGGAGGAAGCCCCTGGTCTCACACTGAAGGGGTAAAAAGGTGAAAGATGGAGGGAAGTTCAGGACACACGCTGAAGGTCAAGACGACCCTCCAGCCGGATCTCAGTCCCCATTTCCAACTGCTGTAGAGAGTGGAGACCACAAAGTCCTAAAGATGCCCATTTTCCTAGAGGGGACATGAGAGTCCTTCTGAAAAGCCATGGTGTTGAGATCTGACCCACGAAAGGAAGGGTCCCGTGTCTCCACAGAGATGAGCAGCGTTCTCAGAAGCGCATTGGGAACCCGCTGGCCACGGGTCACTCATTCAGCAAGAAGTATCTACTGAGTGCTGTCGTGGCGCTGGGATTCGGCGGGAGGGAAGCAGAACCGCAGAGCACCTGCCGCAGGGACTCTCCAGACCACGTTGTGAGCAGAGCCCTGGGAGACCAGGCTGGGGACAAGCTCGATGGAGAGGGCGGGGCAGGCAGGGCAGGTGCCACACTGCCCCGCGGCGGGAGCGGCCTCGGGAAGGCGACGTCAGGAGGCGGGGAGCACATGGGAATGAGGGCAGAGAACCCTCTGTGCACTTAGACCCCACACAGCGACTGACGCATTACCAGGCACTTCTGGGAAAGGAGGACAAGTGGGGTCATGGTCTGGGGTGGCGTCTCCTCTAGGCGACTCTGGTCAGCCCTCCTTCACTGGCTGTGCTATGGAGCTGACCACCCTGCGTGCTTGAAGACTGTGGCTTGGAAGCGCTGGGTCTGTAATCGGCCGCCTGTGACTGCTGTCACGAAGCTCCGCAAGCCAGGGGGTCTGAACGACAGAGTTATTCAGAAGTCCAAGTCGAGGCGGGGGCAGGTCTGTACCCTTGGGGACCTTCCCTGCCTCTGGCGGTGTCCGGTGGCTCCAGGCCTCCTGGGCCTGTAGACCAATGCAGCCCTGCAGCCTCTGCCTCCACCGTCTCAGGGCGACTCCCCCGACTCCATCTCCTCTGTAAGGACATCGGTTTTCCTGGATTAGGGCCCCCCGAGTGACCTCATCTTAACCTGACAGCATCTGAAAAGACCCTATTTGCAAATGAGGCCACAATGGCAGGTACCAGGCTTCCACATAGCTCTCTGGGGGACACAGTCCTACAAGGAGCTGGAGGAAAGGCTGCTATTCACTTGGGTCACTCGGTGGCCCAGCTGAAGACAGGCCCCGTCCCCAGGCAGCTGGAGAACATACAGCCAGAGTCTCTGTCCTCCCTCTTAGGGCTGCGTAGACACAGGTGCTGTGGCCGGCCAGTGCCGTCCATTCATTACTGGCCGCGTGATGTCAGCCAGGAGGTGATTACTCGATCTTCTTCCCTCAAAAACAGCAAGCACCGTGCGGCCGTCGTCGCTCCCGCAGTCCGCTCTCCTGGGCGAGCCAGCACCTCTCCTGGCTCCTGGCTCTCGCTTCTGCTTTGCAATTTCCTAATGCTCTTGGTCGGCTATTCCCTGGTGCGTCCATCCTGCGGCTTCCTCCTTATTGAAAGTCTTTAGAAGTTGGACTTAATCTCGTTTTGGTATTCATGGGGAACATACTTGGAGTTTTGTTCTTCCAGAGGACTAAGGAAATTAACTCGTATAAACAACTCGGTTCGTTTGTCTCTCATTATGCATTCCAGCTACACCTGTAGCCAGAACCCGCTAGGTTTTGTGCTTTTGAAACAATAACCAAAGCACAATAAATTTTCACTTGAGGTTACTCTCGGGACAGATGGCTCAGCATTTTCCCCCCATTCAGCAAAAGAACAATAGGCGCAGGATTCTTTTCTTCCCTACCAAAGCTTGCTGTCTTTGTGTTTAATTAACTATTCTGCTTTTAGTCAGTAAATCAAGCAGCAAATTCTCTGGTTCTTGATGTTGAACGAAAGGACCTGTGTGTAAAGTCCTGTACTTCAGATTTCACTGAGCTGTTCAGTAAAAGGAGCAAAGGCCTGGAGCCGGGCACCCTGCCCTCGGTCACCGGGTGACCTTGGGGGCGTCTTGTAACCCGTCTGGTCCTCACTTCCTCCTCCACCTGCCTCCACTTAATTCACAGAGTCGTGGGGAGAGGGCAGTGAGGAAATTAATGTAAAGCCACTCTGAGAAAGATAAGGCGCTCTCCCCGAGCAAGGACCTCAGCCAGCCACGCGTCTCCCTGGCACTCATTAGCCGCACATCAAGGGCACCGGCACCGAACCAGGCCACACGCCACTTGGGCCGACTCCTGAGGATGGCCAAACACAGTTCTTTGTGTCTTCAACACGACCTTCAAAAGGCCTCTTCACCACCGAGGACCGGAAAAGTCTCCAGCGCGTGTCCCGCGTGGGTAAGCCCAAGCACAGGGTAAGCCCAAACCCTGGATGAGGCAGCCTCAGCACAGTGACCGTTTTAAAAAGCAAAGCCTTCCAGGTCAGTGTGAGCGGACCTTCTCCCAGACACCACGACTCCCAGGGATGGAAAAGCCACAAACAGGGGTGAGTCAAGGCGCCGGAGGGGAGGGGAGCAGGCACCCCAGGGTGCACAGCCTGGGCTCCTGACGCACTGCTCCTGGCTCGGGGGCTGCTGCACTATGGGGAAGCCCCTCCGCCTCCTGTCTCGCCTCACCTGACGCCTGCGCAGGGCCTGGGGCAGGGAGGACCCTGCTGTCCACACTGAAGGGAGGCAGGGCGTAGGCTGCTGCACCCCGCCATGCAGTGAAGTACCCAGGCGGGGCTGGGAGGAGACCAACGGTCCCCAGGTCATGGGATCCAAAACCCAGGAGCCGTGGCGACCCCAGCTCAGCTACTGGCCACTGCATTTATAGTGGGCTGGCTCTTTGTGCTCCTCCCCCGCCCCCAGGAACCAGATGTCTGAAGAGATGAAGGCCCAGTCGCCGCCGTGTGGTGGTGTGGGCGCTTCCCCCCGGCAGTGTCCGGGGCGCCTGGTGCGGCCCATCCAGGCCTCACGCTGCAGACGAGGAAGAGCAGCAGGCAGAGGCTGGGTCTTTCTGGAGCCCACACAGCCAGGGCCTGGCAGGGCCTGGAGTCTCACCAACCCACAAGCTGTCCCCACCGGCCTCCCTCTGAGCTTAGCAAACACACAGGTGCTCATGTGGTCTCCCAACAGCCCTGCGTGGGCTCCGGATTAGAGACGCCAACTCAAACTGGCTTCAGCAAGAAGTAGTGGATGGCTGGCATGGAGGAACTGCCCACCACCCAGAGCCCAGGTCCCTTCCCTCTCTCCTCTCACCTCCTCGCCCTTCTTCCTGTCCTGTCCTGGCTTCAGGCACACTTTGCCTCATAGTGCCAGAACGGTTGCCGGCAACTCTAGGCTTCCACTCTCCAGAAAGAGAAGTTACTTTCTGCAAGTAATTCCTGCAGGAACTCTGTGCCCAGCCACGATCGGCACCCATGGGGCCGCTCACCCCTCTGGGAGCCAATTGTGTGCCAAGGAAACAAGGCATGCTGACTGGTTTGGGCTGGTCACATGTCAGCCCTAGAACTGGACTGAGGTTGGCTCAGCCCCAGGGTTCAGTGTCTCCTGAGGAAAGCTGGCCCCAGGACAGGGATTTCACCGTCACCGGGCAAGGCCGGGAAAGCCAGGCCGGCACACACCGTGGTCCTGCATCAGGGCCGATCTTCAGCTCTAAATTCTTAGGAAAATGTCAGGCTATTGGAGAGGCCGTTTGCTTAAAGAAAGTAGAAACGCAATATTTAATTTCAAATGTAATCCTTCAAAGAATTAAATACGAATCAAACAGCCAGTTTCCATAGATGTTCACAATCACGCTATTTAAATAGTAAAACAGCTGCCACGGCACAGCCGGACCCCGGGTTAAGTAAATCACAGGACCACGGCCTAATGTGACAGGGTGCGTCTCTCAAAGTGCTGATTACGGGGACGACGGTGATGCAGAAAGTGCCTCAGAGACAGCAAAGTGGGGGTGGAAACAAGCCACAGAAACTTCCACCCTCGGGACTGAGGCACGGGGAAGCGAGAAAGACCATTTGTCAGTCCGACAAGCTGGTGGGCGATTCTCTGTGCATGTGTGTAAGTGACTAAAAGAAGAAAAGAGCCCGTGGCTGAGTGCAGTAAGGTGGCCCTCTCCTGCAGGACCAGCTTGCAGGGGGTTCCGGTTCTCTGCAGCCCGCGGGCCACACCAAAGACAGCCTGGATCCGGCCTGTGGGTGTCCTCGCGTGCGAGCAGGGGACTTGGAAGTTAGGCATGATGTCATCAGGTGTGCTATGGTCTGCAAGTGTTCCCAAGTGGTCCCCAAGAGTCCCCATGTCCAAATGCCATCCCTGCTGTGTAATTGGGTTCGGGGGGTGGGGGGCCCTGACTGAATGTCAGTGGCTTTAGAAGGAAAGACCAGGCGCACACACACAGGCACACACGCACTCCCTGCCCTGCCACGCCACTCCCTGAGCAGCCTGTGGACTCTGCCAGCACGCAGGCCACCCAAGCCACAGCCCCCCAACTGTGAGCATCCAGAACCACGAGCCCAGATAAACCTCTTCTCATTACAACTCACAGTCTGTGGAGCTGTTGTTGGCAACAGGAAGGGGACCCCCGTGGTGACCTCAGGGTGTGTGGACTGTGGCTGGAACGTGTGTGCGCTGGGCGGGATGGCGTCCACTCACCCTCCACAGGGGCCCTGGTCACTCTGACGGTGACCTTGCTGAGAAGAGGCCATTACAGATGGAATTAGCCAAGAAGATGCCGCGGTTGGAGCAAGTCCCCCGACATCCATGTGTGGGAAACTCGAATCTCCAAGTTCCTAGGCTGACGGTGTGTGGAGGAGGTTCGGGAGGCCACCAGGGTTAGATGGGCCCCGAGGGCAGGGCCTCATGATGGCATCCGTGGCTCCATAAGACGAGGAAGAGAGGCCCGAGCCTGGGCACGTGTGCCATCTCCCTGAGATGCCCTCCCCCATGTGATAGGGCAGCAAAAGGGTCCCTGCCAGACACTGGCACCTTGACATTGGACTTCCATCTCCAGATCCAGGAGCTGAGTAAACCTGCCTTGTTTATAACGTACCCAGTGTGTAGCATTCTGTTATAGCAACAGGGAAGGGACCAGGACAGATGCAGGCATGTGTGTTGGGGCTCCCCTACTCCAGCATGCCTGGGGCCTTACAGAAGGAGACACAGAGACACCACAGGCCAGGAGAGAAGGGACACAGGGATGGAGCCGTGCTGCCACCACCCAGGAATGCCCAGGATGCCTGCTGCCACTCTAGCCTCAGAGGGAGCAGGGCTCTGCTGACGTCTGGATTTGAACTCGGGCCTCCAGAGCTGTCAGGGGAACCTGTTGTTCAACACGACTGTGGACTCTGCTCTGCAGCCCCAGAGAATGAAGACACGGCACAAGGCCTGGGAACCCAGGCAGCCAGGGTCACTGAGGAGGGCTGTGGTCAGAGCCAGGGAGGGAGCTGGCACTGCAGACCCTTCTATAGGGAGAACTGGGGCAAGGGGCAGCTGACTGCCCCCGTCCGGTCAGAGGTAAGTGGCAGAATTCGGCCCCCAGGGACCAAACACAGCCAGCAGGGACAGCGTCTTCCACCAGGGGGCAGGACTCCCTGCGACTGAAGGTCACTCGTCCTTCTAGAGAAGGGGCCGAGGGAGGCCACCAACATGCAGTGACGGCCATGTTCCTGTTACTGCTGAAGCAGTGCGGAGGCTCAAAGCCTCAGGCCAGCTCCAACCTTGACGGAACGTGTTCCCCTCACCTGCAGCATGGATCCCTCAGAACACACAGCAGGGGCCAAGGCAGTGGGATGGGGGCTCCGGACCCGGGTCCTGACGCTGTGCGTGACTCCTGTCCCCTTGGTGGCCAGCCTGCTGCGTGCCATGGAACCCCCATTCCCGGACTGCTGTGGTCACCCCAGACCACTGCTGGCTGCAAGGCCCTGTGTCCAGGACATTCCAGCCCAGGCCAGATTCTGCCCCAAGGCTATTGAGGAAGGTCAAAGGCAGGAAGGAACTCCACTGGATCCGAGCACCCCAGGATCCAGTCCTGGGCCTTCCGCTAACCAGCTATAGGACTTGCGGCAAATGCCTTGGTCTCTCTGAGCCTTGTGTTCTCAACCATGTAAAGGAGCAAACAGCGTCCAGGTTTCGGGAGGGATCTGAGGCTGAAGGAGCTGCAGCAGCCCGTGCTGCAGGAAGCGGCCCCTCAGGGTGTTAGAGGCCTGCAGGGAGCCGAGACTCAGATGGGGTTCCAGTCCCCACTTTCCTGTTGAGTAGCTGTGACGGGATATGACCTCCAGGTTCCGATCTGCACAGTGGGGGTGACCAGGGCTCCTCCCTGGAGGGATGAGTCAGTCTCCCGAGCGGGACAGGAGCCACCACACCTGTTCCTGGGCCGCACCTCCCCGGCCTCCTGAGGGTCGCCAGAGCCGGCAGAACCCAACCCTCCCCGGGCCATTCCCCAGAAGCAGAGTTGGCTGCGGCTGGTCTGGTCCCACACATTTCAGCTGGGGGTGGACCTCACAGCCACTGTCCGAAGCAGGGCTAGGCCCGCCAGGCCTTCTCAGGACACTTCAGGACAGGCTACTTCCATGACGACCACTAGGCTCATGGGAAAACCAGGGGACTTGGTGGCCAGCCCCACGTCTGGAACCGAAGGCCCTCCCACTGCAGGCAGCCCTCACCTCCGTGCTTTGCCAGCTGAGAGGCAGGCTCCAGGGCTCAGACCACGTCCCCGGGCCCCGCAGTGCCAGCAGCCTGGGGTCACCATGCAGCTCCAGGACGCTGGTCGCAGGAGACCCGTGTGCCCCCGGTCACACAGCAGACTTCCTGAGTCTGCACGTGGACCAGGTGAGGCACTCGGGGAGGGGCCACCTCCCCTCTGATTAGACTCTCCAGCTTCTCATCGGCTCTTGTGTGTGCGGAGGGGGGTGACAGGTCCCAGAACCACGTCACTGTCTCAGACACCGTGTGAGTCCACGCTGACTTGTTTGAACCTAGGGAGCTGTGTTGGCTGTCATCTCAGTTCTGGGGGCTCCACTGAAACCCCAAGATGACAGGGAAGCCCTGCCACTCCAGAGGCCTCTTACACATTGCCTTGGTGCCTCTGGTCTTCGTTTTAGGGTTTAAACTACTAATTCCATGTTTTCTGGGAGGAACCAGGACTTTTCACCAGTTTAATTCAGCCTGAGAGACAAGAGGTGATGTCACCTCCACTTACCTGATAATCATTGTGTCGTTATGTCTTCAAAGCCCCAAGCTGTCACTTGTTGAAAAGGTGCCAGACCGAGGCTGCGCCTTGAAGCAAAGCCAGGGTCGGTACCCTTACCGTCTGGCTTGGGTCTCAGGGGTCCAGTCGCGCTCAGCTCTACTTCTGACTCACCTTTCTGCTGTCTCCATGTGTGCCACTGCTGCTTGCCATATCCCCTGTGCTGTCCTCCCTCTTTAGTAACTTTCCTTCACTGGACCCCTCTGTCCTCCGTGTGTGTGTGTGTGTGTGTGTGTGTGTGTGTGTGTCCCTGTTTCTAAAATTTGAGGGGAAAAACATTTCTAAGAACACCTAAGTACTCTAACCAAGACTGTGGGGAGGTTAAACTAGAGAGTTGATAATGATGATGGTGGTGATGGTGATGGTGATGGTGGTGATGGTGGTGATGGTGATGATGGTGGAGATGGTGGTGATGACAATGGTGATGGTATTGATAGTGGAGACGATGGTGGTGATGATGATGATGGTGGTGACAATGGTCATGGTGATGTGGTGGAGATGACATAGGGAAGATGGTGGGGTGGGAGAGTGATGGTAGTGGTGATAGCGATGATGCTGGTCCTGGTGGTGGTGATGATGGCAGATGGCACCTGTGCGTGACTTGCAGCTGTCACATGATTCTGCACCCTTTCTGTCCTTCCCCGTGTCCTCCCACCAGGCAGGCATGGTGCCTAGCCCCAGTTATCAGCATGGTAAGGGGATTTCCAACCCTGTCAACCTCTGAACTGCTTTGACTTTATGAATGAAAGTAAGAAAGCCCCTGAGTCCCCTTTAGGAATGCCGGGACTTAGGTAAGAACACCTGCCCCCACCATGTGTCAGGAAGTGACAGCAGGAAGTTCCACGAGAGATCCCAGCCACAAAGAGAAGAGCAGCGGGAGAGGCCAGGCCTCCAGAAGACACATCTGGCACAGAGCCGAAGACACAGAGAGGAGCCACAGGACGGCAGGTGGGGCCCCCAGCCTCCCAGGGAGGAGAGGCCTTTGTCAGCTCGTGCAGCCCCCTCAGGTAGCATGTGCCGCTCAGCAGGATAGAATCCTTACGGAGGGGTCCCTGGAAGTCGTGTGTGAACAGAAGATTTACTTTGTGCCATTAGCTGCCATACTTCACTGGGCTCAGAGCACCTCAGCAGAGCTGGCAACTTTATAGTCTGGCTGGAACATTCTGCACATCCGGAACTGGGAGGCAAGAAAACAGTGATGTTCGCACCGCGCTCTGCAGGCGTCTATATCCCGGTCCCCGGAGCTCTGATCCCATCACCCCTAAGTGCATCTCAGCACTTGGCGACAGACTGCAGGCCCCATCGCTCAAAACAATACCCGCTGTGGTCAGGAGACAACAGCAATCCAATAAGCCAGCAGCCCAAAGTCAGCAAGATCATAATTTGGAAATTGTTCTCCCCCGCCCCAGTCTATTTCGCAGACTTTGAATTCATCTGTCTAATCTCTTATCTGTAGCTATGAAATTGTATTTCCCTCTTAATAGGCCCACCAGCGTTATAGATGAACAGTTCAATAGCGGGCGGCGCGGGAAGCGCTGGGCATGCTAACGAGCAACCTGAGCTCCTCCCACCGCAGCCAAGCTGCCAGACCCCTGCGTGCCTGGAATCTCCATCAGCTGCACCTGGGCCGGACGCAGGAGCCAGGGCAGAGCAGAGGCGGCTGCATCCAGCCCAACCCAGCCCGGGAGCTGCGAAGAGCAGGGTGCAGAGCAGGCCAGAGGTGGGAGGTGGAGCGGCTTCCCTCCCGGCGCCCTCCTCTAGGGGTCCCCGTGGGGGTCAGACCCCTGTCCCTTTCGTGCTCACAAAATTGGACTTGGCTCTCTGGCTTAAGCCTCCCATGGCTCCCTAGTGACTCAGCCAAGCGGCCCAGCCCCCAAGCCTTGGCAAGCACTGCGGGCAGGTCCTGTCCTTTCTGTCCCTTCCGCCCCCTGAACTCGCCCCCTCTGTACCTCACTGAGGCTTCCCGCCACCGCCGTGGGTTCCCACTCCTGGCCTGGGCCATCCTTCTCTCCTTTCTTCCCCCCGGTGACTCTACTGGCCTTTGAAACTGGAGGGGGACACGAGCTCCCCAGGAACCCGCCAGAGCACCCCTCCACGCCCTCTGAAGTGGGCTGAATGGTGGCATCCAAAAGACGCCCGAGTCTCAGCGCCCAGAGCCTGTGAAGGGACCTCATCTGGAAGCAGGGTCTCCTCCTGACTCGGAGGCCACGGAGCTGGAGGAGGAGGGAGCAGGGCCGGACGCCTTGATTTCAGACTCTGCCTCCCAAGCTGTGAAAGAACAAAGAGCCCTTGTTGTAAGCCACCCGAGCGTCACGTGGCCCTGGCTCCGCGGTGGCTCAGGACCAAGCCCTCCGTGCCCTCGGGATGCTCCTGCCACCAGTGACCCCGGCAGCAGCTTCCCACCTGTTTTTTCCTGAGTGACGCACTGGTGGACTTTCTTTCATCACGTCCCAGCGGGGTTCCTCTCTGTCCTCAGGCCCGGGGACACCACTCAGGGAGCTCATGGACTCATACCCCTAGGACAGGTGGAGGGACGAACTCTGGAGACGGGACAGCAAGGCCTCCAGGCACCTGTCAGGCAGGAAGGACAGCTGGCCAGTTGGCAGTTCCCAGCCAGAGCCCTGTAGGGACAGCAGGTGCTGACTGACGGCGGGGCTTCTCACTGTGGCCTCTGCCTCCTCCTGGAGGCTCCCTCAGGAGCCCGGGGTCGGCGGTCAGTGTTTCCTCCCGCTCGCTGGCTGGTTGGTTTCCACTGTGTTCTGCTCTGGTCTGATCCCACCAAGGGTCCCTGATGCTGGAAGACACGACCTGCCACCAACACCCCCACCCAGGAGAAGCGCCCCTGCTCGCTTCCTGTCTCCTGGCCGCCACCCCCTCCTGTCTGCTTCTCTGCCCTCCTCATCGCGGGGCGCTGGGACTGCCCACATGCAGGCACCCGTCTGGGCCCTGAGGCCTTTGGGAACCTGCACACTGGGATCAAGTTAGGAAGAGAGGAGAGCCCTCTTCGTAATCTGCCATCCTCAGAGGCCAGAGAAGGGCTGGGGACGTAAGGAAGGTAAAGGTTCCAGACAGGGAAGAGTGGCTGAGGTTTGGGGAGCTCATGTGAGGGGATGAGGCCTGGGGAGCGGAGGGGAGGCCAGGCGGGTGCAGGGCCTCGTGCCTAGAGCATGAGCTTCCCCCTGGCGGGCTGGGGATTTGACTTCTGGCGGCTGCACCCGCAGCGCCCGCAGCGCCCGCAGCCCCCGCAGCCCCCGCAGCCCCGCCGCACCCCTGCGCTTGTCCAGGTTGCCCAGATCTCTGCCCCTCAGTGTCTCCTCTGCGGAGGACACTATGCAGCAAGGGCTTCTGAATGTCAGCTCCGGTCGTTTAAAGAAGGCTTTGGGAAGAGGGCGGCTGGAAGGTTCAAGATGAAGACATTTTCCTGCCGGGAAGCGCTGGTTTATGGCCTCTGCAGCCTGATCACGTTAGCGTGGCTGGGTTAGGGCTAAGCCTCTGAAGGATGGATGGGGGCTTAACACGGAGCGAGGCTGCAGGGGCAGCGGTCACTAAGGCCCCGGGGGGATGGGAGATAGAGCACCATGCGACAAAGGACATGAGCTACCGAGGGCTCAGGAGAGAAAGGGTGTCAGAAACCACAGAGCCGGAAGCTGATCAGTTAGCCTAGAGGACACAGGGGCAAATGCAGAGGCAGCTTTGGGTGCTGCGCGCTGGGAGTCTGAGGGGCTGCTGGAGGGAGCGTGGAGGTTTTCAAGGAGAGGCAGGGCCTGGGCCTCGAGGGCTGTGCAAAGACAGGAGCCGCTGAGGAAGGGGCCGCTGCCAGGTTCCAAAGTCCCCTCGTCGGGCAAGGCGGGGCAGCCGAGGAGCAGAGGGAGGAGACACGGACTGGGCGCAAGCTCCAGACTCTTTCCCACTGAAACGTGGGAGGAACCTGCTCACAGGGAATGCCGTGGGCTGCTAGTCGTGGAGAATGAATTTAAAAACTGACCTACGCCCTCTCTGGGATGCCTCCGTTCTCCTGGTCCAAGGCCGTGTGGGCATCAGATCGGCCTCTGAGGCAGAAATCAGGAGACATCCGCATCAGGAGTGTCCCTGAAGACAGACGTGTGGGTCAGCTCCCCGTCAGCACTGTGTCCCCTGGCTGCTCTCTGGGGCACTCCGGAAAGCGGCAAAGTGAGATGACATAAACCAGGGAGCAAGGGGCAGGAGCCCGTGCTGAGTTAGCTGTGTCTTCTGCCTGAAGGGCAATGGGAACCTTGGAGACCCAGGAGTCCTGTCTCAGAAACCAAGCACGAGGGTGCTACTCAGTGTGCAGAGAGGCCAGAGCCTTGACCTTTCCAGGAAGATGGTGCCAGAGCAAAACCACACGGTCAGAACACGCACCTCAACCACCACTGGGCAAATGGTCCCATGCAAAGCTGACTTCACAGTAACCCCTATTCTACACACAGGTGGACTTTTCAAAAACCTTTCACGTATTAGAGAGAATGTGTAGCCCTTGTCTTGCGGTGTCGATCTGATTGGTTCCATTAGCCCAATGTCCTTAGTTCTACCCAAGTTGTTGCCAATGACAGGATTCCATTCTTCTTTATGACTGAATAATATTCCATCATATATATGTATCACATCCTTGATCTATTCATACATTGACGATTACCTAGTTTGATTTCAAACCTTAGCTATTGCATTGTGGCTATCAGAATGTTTTAATATGTATTTAGTTCATTTACACTTAGTAATATTTTATTACGGTTGAATTTAACTCTACTATCTTGAATTTTTGCTTTCATTTATCCTATTTGCTATTAGTTTGTCTTTTCTCTTACTTTTTCTTTTTTTTCAGTACTAGAGATCAAACCCAGGGGCACTTAACCACTGAGACACATCCCCAGTACGTTTTTTTATTTCCTATTCTGAGACAGGATCTCACCAAGTTGCTTAGGGCCTTGCTGAGTTGCCAAGGCTGGCTTTGAACTCGCCATTTTCCTGCCTCAGCCTCCAGAGCAACTGGATTTACGGACGTGTGCCACCAGGCCTGGCTTTCCTATCTTTCTTGAGTGAGTCGCGTTTATAACATTTCACTTTATTTCCTGCATCACGTGTCCGTTATCCCCCTTGGGGCTCTGCTTCTGAGCTGAATCAGAGCTACAGTATTCATCTTGAAGACGTCACCTTCCGCCTTCAAGTAATCCACCCTGGGCCAAGAGCAGGACAAGAATCTGCCGCAGCGCAGCCCAGCTTCCCTTGCAGTGGGCAGTTTTGCTTTCATATTTACTTTTACATACACTCCAAAGCCCACGATAAATGATTTTATTTTTATTTAAGCAGTCAAGGGTCTTTTTTCGTAACATTTATAATTTAGTAATGAAAATTTCAAAGTATGTAGTATTTGTCTTCAAGGTACTTTCTTATGGACAGAGTACTGTTCTTTTTAAATTTTTTTATTTGTTCTAATTCGTTGTCCATGGCATAGAAGGCATTTATGCATTTCGATAGCTCATACATACACGGAGTGTCTTCTCTTGTTTTTCCGATTATACATATTGTAGGATCACACTGGTCATTTGGCCACACATGTACATGAGATCATAATGTCCTTCCTTCCCCCAGACTCCTTCCCTCCCTTCACTCCCCTCTACCTAATATAAAGCAACTCTGTTCTTCCCTAGCCCACCCCCATTGTGAATCAGCTTCTGCATGTCAGAGAGAACATTGGACCTTTGGTTTTTGGGGTTTGGCTTATTTTGCTGAGCATGATATTCTCCAACTCCATCCATTTACCAGCACGTGCCAGAATCCTAAATATGGAACCAACCTAGGTGCCCTTCAACAGATGAATGGATAAAGAAAATGGGGGGGGGGGTGATGGAATATTGCTCAATGGTCTTTTAAAACTTTCTGTTTTGTATGTTTTTACTAAACGAAGGGCATCGAGTGCCTGCTGGCCACCCTCGTTCCTGACGCTCCTCCGCTCCCGCACTGGGGGCTTCTGCCGCTGTCTTCCACAGCCTCGCGCGGCCTGAGCTTGGCTTTTTGGCCGTCTGGGATGCGCGTCTGCTGGGACTAAGTGAGCTCGGCTCCCGTCCCCCTGGGAAGCTCCCGAGTGCTGCATTAGTCTGCTTGTTTGAAGACACTGTCTACACGTGCAGTGCTGGACGGGCAGGTCCCTGAGCTTCTGTCCCCGCCTAGAGGTGACCGCGGAGAGGCGCGAGGGGGCTGGCGCGGCGGTGTGGGCCGTCTGTCTTCCCGGGTTTGAGATCTGCCCTCCTCTTCGGCTTTCCTCGCTGGCACGTGAGCACGTGGCTGTGGTTTCCTTGTGGTTTCCTTGTGCTTCCCGAGCCTCTTGAGTCTGGGGTGGGTGACTTCCATCAGCACTGGAAGTTCTCACCCCTCTCCTGCTGCCTCTCTGCCCGCCGCCTCTCCTCTCCGCGGGGGCTACACGCACATCTGATCCTGTCCGCGACGGTGGGTCGCCTTTCCCCCCTCAGGTCTCTCTGAGTTGTAGTTTGGAATTTTCGGGTGGCCTCTACGTGTGCCCGAGCAGTGCTAAGTTGGCCCAGTCTCCTCCTGAGCCCCTGGGACAAGCTCGGCCTTTCTGAGGCTGTGAATGTGCAGCATTTTCTCTGGGTTTTCTGTAGCGCCTGGTTCATGAGGAAAATCCCTCTCTCTGGGCTGTTTTGCTGTTTGTTTTATAAATGTTTTATTCCACGTGAATTCAGATCTGCAGAAGGGATGCTTCTGCCTCCTTGGGACCTCTCTGGCTCACTCGCTATGTTGTAAATAATGTTTTATTTACAAAACCTCATCCGTCCATTTGTTCTTTACCTGTAGGGACTTCAGTACTAGAGGGATGGAGCTGACCCGTTATGGGCCAGACCATGCCACCGAGAAAACCTAAAATTCCTCCCATCTGCTCTAGACTAGGTTTCTGCCTCCTTGAAATTTACACACTGAAATCCTAAGCACTGAGGTGACAGAATGAGAGGTAGAGACTTTGGCAAGTAGCTAGATCATGAGAGCAGATTTGTGTCCTCACTGGAAAGACCCCAGAGAGCTCCTTCACCCCTTCTTCCATCTGAAGGCACAGCAAGAATATGGTCATCTGTGGGCCAGGAAATAGGCCCTCCAGATCCCCAAGCTGCCAGCACTTTGATCTCAGACTTACCAGCAACAGCCTTCAGAACCATAAGCAATGAGTTAGTGTTGTTTATAAGCCATCCTGGCTAGGTGTTTTGTTATAGTAGCGAGAGCAGACCGTGATATCGTCTAAACTTTTACAAAATAATAAATTCTAACCCATTTTCTAAGTTAAACTTACATACTATTTGTTTGGACATTTATCAAAAGTAATAAGCTCACAATGGTAGGACACTCTTAGCTAAACAGTAAACTTCTTAGTAAGATATAGTTGTTCCTGGATTTTACCAGTTTTTCCACTAATTGTCCTATTTCTGATCTAGGATCCAATCCAGCATTATTTCTAAACGTGTGTTTCCTTAGTCTGCTTCACAGTCTCCCTGGTCTTTACGCGTCTTTCGTGACATTTATATTATTGGGAAACATGGTCAGGATATTTTATAGAATGCCCCTGTGTTTGTTGGCTTCCAGTTACTGTAACAAACACCAGAGATGATTGATGATAAAGAGATCAGGTTTGTTTGGGCTCACAGTTTCAGAGGTTTCAGTTCGTGGTTGGTTGGCTCCGTGGCTCTGGGCCTGTGGTGTGGCAGACCATCATGGCGAGAGCACGTGGGAGAACGAAGCCATTCGCCCCGGGAAGGGAAGTGAAAAAGGAAGGAAGGGGCTGAGGTCTCACGATCCCCCAGAGGGATGCTTCCAAAGACCTAAAGACTCCCCACTAAGCGCCACCCTCAAGGTCTCCATCATCTCCCAATGGTGTCACCACAGTTGGGAACCAATCCCTCAACACATGGACCTTCAGGGGACATTCAAGATGTGAACTATAGCAGTCCCTCAATTTGGATGTGTCGGCGTTTCTTCCTGAGACTGGGGTTGTGGATTTTGGAGACGAATGCTAGAGGGATGAAGTGCGTCTCCTCCCATCATATGGGGGCATATGACAGCAGCGTTCTTGTCACTGGTAAAGTGAGGCCTTGTCACTGGATTAGGGTGGTGTCGCCAGTTTCCCACGTAAAGCTAATATATTAGTTTTCTCTGTCCTTAAGATGATCACTAAATCAAGCTCATGCTCAGAGGGAGTAGAATTAAACCTCACTTCCCAGAGGGAGAAATAAAAATAGAACCTGTGGACATGTGTAAAACCACCAAAAATCAACAGAACTTTTGTAGGAGATTCTTTGAGGTCATGTAATATCCTGCTTCTTGTCAAAGTTTTGCCCTGAATTTTAGTATCATCAGAGATCTTGCCTATGTTAACTGTTACTCTGGTGTTCTGGCCATGATTTTCTATTTCCCTCATTCCATATTTAATCACTGGAATTTTCACTTTAGTTTTCTATTTACTCCATTTGTTGCCCAGTTTTTACTTTGCATACTTTTCTATTTTGTACTATAATTACTTAAAAACTCCATCTAATCATTCCAACATCCATTCCATTATGCGTTTGCTTCTGTTGACTGTTTCTTCTCTTTATCAATGTTATGATTTGGATGCCACGTGTCCCCCAGAAACTCACTCGAGACAAGGCAAGAAGGTCTGAAGGAGAAATGATTGGGTTACATCCTTAACCTCATCAGTGAACTGATCCCTGAGGGAATTAACTGGGTGGTAATGGAGGCAGGTGGGGTGTGGCTGGAGGAGGTGGTTCACGGGTGGCCCGGCTATGGGGTATTTATTTGTATCTGGAGAGCAGAGTCTCCCTCTCTTTCTGCTTCCTGATGATGTGAGCTGCTTCCGTCTGCCACACTCTTCCTCCATGATGTCCAGCCTCACCTTGAGCCCCGAGGAATGGAGTCAGCCTTCAATGGACCTCTGAAACTGTGAGCCCTCAAATGAACTTTTCCTCCTCTAAAATTGTTCTGATCAGGTCTTTTAGTCACTGCAGTGAAAAAGCTGACTAAAACAATCAGGGTCGCATATTACTGCTTCCTTCTATATCTTAAAATCCTTTATTGTACGTGCAGCTCCTTGTAAGAAACAACATCGTGAACTCAGAGAAGCAACACTTACGGCAGAGAAGCGTGCAGGCCTCTCCGTCAGGCCGCTACCTGGGTGGTGGTGGAATCTGCAGGTCAGAGCTCTTGGTCTGCTCGTAGCTCTGGTCTCCTTCAGTTTGCTGCCGATGGAAAAGGTCTGGAAGCAGGATCAGGTCTTTGTTGTCGCCAGAGTTCCAGCCTGAGCACAGAGACTCCAGGAGTCTGCGGCTGATGGCAGGTCCCCAGCTCTCTCGCCGTGGAAGGTCTCTGCCTCCCTGCTGGTGCCAGCTCTGTGGGTTGCAGGGGAGTAACCTGGGCTCCCCAGGCCTGCCCAGCTCTCCAGCCCCTGAGAGATGGCTCTCTGTCCAGACTTCCTCGGGGCTTTTCTCTCAGCACAACTTTCCCTGCCTTTGTCCCCAGCAGCAGCCTCGGGTGGATCTTTCAGAGCTCCCCTGCCTCGACCCTACTTCTGCGGAGGGCGCTTCCTTGATGTTGGGGAAAGGCCCCACCCAGCTCCCTGTGGCCCTCAGTGAGGACTTGAGAACACTGGAAGGGTGCAGACCCTCCCAGGGGCGGGGGATTCCCAGATTCTGGTCCCTGTGCCAGCCAGCGTGGACCCTGGAAGTGTGCTCAGCTCCAGCTGGTTTCCCCTTCATCCCCTCCTGGTCCCACACCTCCTCCTCCCACCACCTGCCGGGAGGTGGAGAGCTTCTCCCAGGAGGCTGTCAACACCTTCTGCTGCTCTGCTCACTTGTTTTCCTTGAAACCCCAGCTGGATTCAGAAAAAAATCATGGTTGTATCAGCTTGTGAGAGCCAGGGTCTCCGCCACTCTCTGTGTTCTAAGCAGCGGTGTCCTTGAGTCTGTACACACTCTGAAGAATAAGCGCTCTACCTTCACAGTCCTGGGAGAACCACTGATGTAGTCCAGATCTCCTGGTCAATAGACGGGGGTAATTCAGCAGAGCCCAAAATGGCAGTGGAAAGTGAGGGGCCCGTGTTCCGACAATGCCCTTCCCGCCTGCACCCCCGGGGCAGCCAGCGCAGCCGCCGACAGTGAAGACCAAGAGGGGCACGTCCAGGCAGGCACCAGTCAGTGGCGGGGCCCATGAACACCAGCACGCCTGCCTTCGTTCACTTTTGTAGGGACTGTTGGAAGCGCTGCTCCTTACACACCATTTACAGGTGTGGAAAACGGGCCTGGGAGAAGGCAGGTAGATCCAGGACTGGGGCGGGGTCCAGGGGGCCTGTGGCTGCCCGCCTCCCTGCATGATGGGCCCAGCCTGGTCTCATCCATTACCCTCACACAGGGGAGCCCTGGATTCCCCAGCTGGTCCACCTTCCCTTCTGGCTGGGCCTCCCCTCCCCTGTTGAAGAAAACGTCATCCAGGGACGTTCCTGAGAACGTCGCCACCAGTTCAGGACCATGGGATTTCACAGTGGGTGCAGGTGTTGAGCTCAGCTCTGGACACAGCACAGCAAGTGGACATTCATAGCTCAGGACAGGGCGGCGGGCACAGGATGGTAACCACAGCGGGAACCTCGGGGAGAGGGATTCTGGCTAAACCAGCCTGGCAGGAGTCCTGCTGACCTCACCTGGGGTGGTGAGGCTGAGGAACCCCCAGAGATCAAGGGCGATGGGATATGGAAGGTGGGGCTCTGAGCTGACCAGCAGCTTCCTGCTGAAGCTCTTCACAGCAGGGCACAGCCGGGCCAGCAGGAGGCCCAGGAGCTCCCTCAGGGTTGGTGCAGCAGACTCCTTGTTGGCCGGGCAGGTGTGGCCACCTCTTCAGCACTTCCCTGAAGCAAGAGCTGAGACCGAGCAGAGGTCCCAGTGTAACCTGTGGAAAGTCCACACTTGGGGCACCGGCATCGCCAGGCTGTGTGCCCCCAGTGCACAGTGATGGGCAGCCCAGGCTAAGCAGCTGGCTCTGGAGCCTCGCCTCGGCACGCGGAGCTGGCAGGAGCCCTTGCAGGGCTCAAAACGAGGAGCTTGGGCAGGAACACGGAGATCTAACGCTGAAGGGGCCAGAGTGGAGGAGCCTCTTACTCAAGCTTTGGGCTCTGTGGACCTGCAAAGGAAGGGGAGCTGAGTTGTCAAAACCCCACATCCTGGTGAGGATCCAGGGAAGGATCTGCTTGTCTGCTTTTCTGGGAGAAAAGAAGGGAAAATGTGCTGGATTGCTCAGGGGACTGCATGACTTCTAAGACTGGGAGACAAAGGAGACAGTGGTCAGCTGGGCAGAAGCCGGCAGAGCCCCAGCAGAGCTTCCTGATGGCTTCGGGTTTTATCTGGGGAGCAGCAGCCTGGTTTGGGGAAGAGAGGAAGATCTGGGTCTGAGTCTAGGTTCTGCCACCTATTTGCTGTGTGACCTTGAACAAGTCCCTTGCCCTCTCTGGACTCATTTGTCTTCAAGGAAATATGCCTTCAGCAAAGCGCTAATGAGAATCCAGCCACACAGGGCCTGGGAGT
The DNA here is from genome assembly GCF_902686445.1 of Sciurus carolinensis. NCBI lineage: Eukaryota > Metazoa > Chordata > Mammalia > Rodentia > Sciuridae > Sciurus > Sciurus carolinensis. Next base: position 205,779,825 of record NC_062213.1, on the reverse strand, counting down.
GTGCTTTGCCGACTGCTAAGCAGCTCGCGTTGAGGAAGCATCCTGCTGACACTAGAAGAGGTACAGTGGGGCGGCGCAGGGGTGGGCCGCCTCCAGGAGACCATGCCAAGGGCAGTGCTGCGGCTTGGGTAAGTGTCCCCCAAAGGCCTGTGCGCAGAGGCTTGGCCCCAGCCCACGCTGCTGTTGGGAGGTGGTGGCCTGTAAGAGGCGGGCTTTAGTGCAGGGGCATGAGGTCATGGGCTCCCCATGGGGGACATCGATGCTGGTCCTGGAGGGAGGTGGTCCTCGCCCAGAGCGTGCTAGGGCAAAGGGGCCCACCGTGTGTTGGCCCTGCTGCAGACGTCCATTTCTGCTCCTCGGCCACCAGCTCGGGACACAGCCAGGTAGCCCTCACCAGAGGCTGAACTGACCTTGGTCTTTCTGCTGCCAAAGTATGAGCTACATAAACCCCTTTCCTTTGCCAAGTCCCAGCCGTGGGTGTTCTGTTACAGCAGCCGACGATGGAGCAACACAAAGGGGGCTCGTGGGGCCAGCTCCGGCATCTGGCCTCTTTCTCTTGCCTCCAGGTCCAGGTGAAAGCCCAGCATGGCGCCCAGGCCTGAAGAAATCTGTTGTCCCGAAGGTCACACCAGACTCACCCCTGAATGCGGCCACACGGGCTGACAAGCAAGCGCCCCCTCCGTGGCTGGGTTCCTCTGCCTTTGCCGGGGGCGGCGTGGCCCGCAGCTCCTCCAACTCCGCCATCGACGTCCCTGTTTGCTCCCGTTCCTGTCCTCCTGCCCTTTCTCTTCCGCTTCCCCCTCTTCCTTCTATTTGAGCAAAATGTGTTCAAATGTCCCCTGTTGCCCTGCGAGGAATGAAAAGTGTCTGTACCGTTACTGTAACAGTGGGTGTAACATTTCGGAGAGTGAATGCAACACCGTGTCTATTTGCCGATCCCAATATCGATTTCCTCTGGAAACGAAATGTCACATCCATGAAATTCAAGAAGTCGTAGAGGAAGAAAGCCAGTGTTGACATGCCTGGCTCCAGGCAGCCCTGGGCAGCCCAGGCTCCCTCTGGGTCTGTCGGCCGGTCTAGCACAGCAGACGCGGGGGAAGGACCGACGCCAGATGTTGTCCCCTCTTATCCCTCCCTCTGTCCGCAGGGCTATGTGGATGCTCTACAAGAACACACCACAGTAGTATTTGTTGACAGCCGATTTGGTGCACTGAGCATCTTCTCCGTGTGCCATTAGCTGCATAAGTAGCATCTGTCACAAATCAGGCGCTGGCAGATGATCTCGGAGATCAGAGCCCCGTCCCTGCAGACAGGAGAATCTATGGGAATGGACCAACGGGTATCAGCTGGTCCATATTTAATTGTGGACCACGGCTGTAGAAAGGCAGCTGAGCACAGGAGGGCAGGCCCAGCAGTGCACGGAGCAGCCCCTGGCCAGCTGGCTTCTCTGTGGGCTTGACCAGAGCCTGTGTCCCCAGCAAGGAGGAGGCACACAGACGAGGCCGCGAGCTTTGGATGGGCCCAGCTTGTGTGGGCACCCACGGGAGCTCGACGGTCCCCACAGGAGCCTGGACGGGTGTCTACCCAGTGGTGACTGCTAGGAGAAGACCAGGGTCCTGTCCCCAGGGTACAGGCTTCCCCACGTAGGCGCCTGGAGATTCTTCTGTGTCGCAGGCGGCAGAGGACACTGCACAAAGCCGTGTGGCTTATTATGACATCTCTGTTCTTCAAGGTCTTTCTCTTATGCCTGTAAAAGACCCTCGCAAGCCCTCGCACCTCCTGGCTTTAGGATTGTCCCAAGGCAAGGTGGCAGGGGTGTGAGAATGGGGGACCCCGGTGGCCCCCCACCCGCCCACCTGGGATTAGGCAATTTCAGGTTCGCAGCTCTCCTCTGGAGCAAATGCCGAAGACAAGGCTAACACGATCCCAAGGAAAACAGCTATTTGCTGTCCAGCCGCCTGTTCAAAAACCGGTTTCCACCCCAGGACAACCTCCGGAAACGCTCTCCTCCGGCCTCAGCCCGTTTGACGGTTCAAGAGAACCGAAGCCACAGACTGACCCGCAGAGGCCTGGAGAGCTAGCGATTCCGCCCTCCGTCCCCTTCACAGCAGTCAGCAGTCAGCTTTTCTTGCAAAATTCTCACTGCACAGGACAACACATCTTCCAGTGGGTCTCAGCCACACGCAGAGCTCAGCTGACCCCAGAACGAGGCCGACCACAGGCTGTGGTGGACCCCGGCTTCACGAGAGGGTGGCCCAGAGCCCACAATGGCCTCTGGTCCATTTTCCTGCCTCAGCTGCCTGGCTTGCTCTCCCTGAGCTCTGTCCTCGGGTGTCACAAGAGGGGGCATCCCAGACGCACTCAGTGGTCCACAGCGGCAGAGGCCCTGAGCAGCCCAGGAGCCTCCCGGTGAGAACGCCGTGCGGGCAGCGTCTGTCGCGCCTGTGCCCAGCTCTCCAGCGAGAGCCCGAGAGCTCCGAGCCAGGGCTGGGCCCGGCAGCCTGCCCCTCCCCCGGGTCCCTCACGCCAGCTCTTCTCTGCACCCGCTGGGGACTCTCGGTCCTCACCAAGCCACGTCTCGACACAGAGACCGCTTCCCGCCTGGGGCTGGCCCTGCCCAGTGCTCGCTCCTCCCTGCTCCCAGGTCCTCCTCCACTGGCGTCCCCCCGGGCGCAGGATGCCACGCGCCTGCACCCACCCCTCAGCGAGCTGGCCCGAGCTCTAGTTCTGAACACGCCGGTGCCAATAACGTCAGTGTTCACGATTCCTGATGCTCAGACCTGTGCCTCCATCTGCCAACACGGCCTCAGCTCTGGGCTCATGCCGCCTTCCCGCCCAGGTACGCGGCAGCCAGCCCCTCACCCGCTCTGAGCCCCTGACTCCCCGACATCCGGTGTCGATTTCTGACGGCTTTCAGCGTTTGGCACTTCTCTCTGCGCAGGCGATGGGCTGTGTGCTCCTCGGGGTGGGACCCAGTCTGTCGTTCCATTCACCACCATCCAACCAGCCGTGGCACACAGCTGATACTCAGGTCCACCCGCTGGACAAACGGCCCTGCACCCAAGATGCCCCAGGCTCATCCAGCTCCCAACCTTGTGGGAGGCAGTCCCTGCAGATGTGGGTGTCCATGGTAAACCCCCCTGTGTGCATCAGGACGTCCCTGGGTACAAAGTTGGGCAAGGCACCTCTGCCTAAGGCCCTGGCTGCAGAGACTCCGGGAAAGCCGGCTGGTCCTCAGGCCTGTGGGTACAGTGCTGTGAAGTTAGGGCTCATGAAACCAAAAAGATGTGAGTCCACAGGACAGAGCGGGCTGGCGGAGCAGGGCCGCCTGAGCTTCCTGTCCCAAGACCGCCTCCTGCTCCTGCTCCCGACTTGGCACCTCGTCTGTGCACCTTCCAGATGGACGGTGAGTGGGAACGGGAGGTCCTTTCCAGGAAGCTCTCGATCCACTCATGAAAGTCCATGCTGGCCTTTGAGGGTCACCCTGTGGAAGAAATAATACAGGCACTGGTTTCCTGCTAAAACAGAAAGATGCACCCGTAGAGCGTGGATGGAGGCAGCGCGGAGGATCGAGAATTCGGAGGCAGAGAAGCATCCCGGGCCAGGCGGGTCCACTCCTGCCTCAGCCCCAGCCGGGAGCACAGGTCAAGGGGACGGCAGCATGAGTGGGCACCTGGATCACCCAAGTGAGGACAGGCCAGCCTGGGCCACCCCTCACGGGCCCCCCTGGCTTGAGGCTGGTTTGGAGATGGTCATTTGGCAAGTGGCAGATGCAGGAGGGGTTCTGAAAGGGAGGCTGTGCAGCGGGGAAGTCGGTCTCCCTCCCCGTAAGAGGGGGAGGCCGCTGGGGGCCAGATGAGGGGTGAGGCCCTACTTCAACCTGCGGGCGCATTGCCTCTCAGGCTGCCCCACCGCCCTTCCTGTGCTGGGGAAATGGACCTGCGCCTGTCCCGGGCCCTGCTGGAGGGAGCTGCCCACTTCCCGGGGGTCCCCCAGGGGTGTATAAACCCCGCCCGTTAGCTCCTGACGGTCTGTCCTTCCTCGCAGGCCCACGAGGACTCAGAAGGGCAGAGGGAGAACCAGTTTCCTCCCCCCACAGGTGCAGGCCACCCACGCCGGCCTCTCCCCCACAGAGCTGTTGCTGCCGGAAGTGGAGCTGCCTCTAAGGAGCTGGGTCCTGAGCGAGCGGCCTCAGCCACCTCCTGTCTCCCACCTGCTTGGGCTCGGACAGCAGCTCCTGGGCCAGACCTGTGCCCCCAGGTGCCTCAGGACACCACACCACCCCCAGGGAAGCAGCCGCTCCCACCTGCTGCCTCTGGCCACCTGAGCCTCCAAGGCAAATCGTGGGGTGGATGAGTTTTGTTCTGCAGGTGGCCAGGCTTGTAGGAAGGAGAGGCTCCTTTCTCGTATTCATGAACAAAATGGAGAAGCTTCAGGAGGAAAGAGCCTGCCCGGGGCTGACCTTCTCTTTGACATTGAAATTGTCCGCTGTTTACAAATGATGAGGTTCCTGGGGAGAAGGGACGAAACAGGAGGTGGTCTGGTCAGGAGCTGAAGACCCTAGGGAGGACAGGAGATTGCGGACTGTGTCCCCCAGGACATCGTAAGAAATGCACACTAGGTCTCTGCCCCAGTGCCAGGTCCAGAGTTCCCAGCCCCTGACTGGCTCCTGGGTGACGGGCACATCTGTTCTCATGAGGCGCTCGTGGGGGGCTCCTAAATGGGCCTGGCCACCAGGAAGGCCAGGCGATTAGAGGCGAGGAACTTGTTGCTCCGCCCCTCAGCCTCAGGGAGGGGGCTGAGGCAATACCGCCAGGCCTGTGTGCCTTGGAGTAGAGGCACAGGCGACCTCTGCGCTGGTGACCCTGTGAGGTCCCTGGAGGGTGGTGAGCCCAGAGATGCACGGGAGCTGCCCAGCCCTGCCTGGACCTGCCACGGCCCTCCTGGCTGGCTGGCGTCTGCACCCTTCGTCACGTGCTTTATACCTCTAGAGGCAGCGAGCGGTGCTGGAGTTCTGTGAGTTGTCCTAGCCCAGGATCTGCCCCAAGGGAATTGCTCACCCTGACCTGTAGCTGGTCAATCAGGAGTTCAGGAGGCTGGCCCAGGCTTGCTGTGGGGTCTGAAGTGGGGCAGTCTCCAGGGGCTGGGGCTTCCCCGTGGGGTCCGCACCAACTCCAGGAAGTTAGGAGGACTGGACTGTAGGCCTGGCACCCAGGGTCCGGAGGCCAGAGGACTGGACGCTATGGGCAAAACTCGCTTGGAGTCAGAAATGTGATGCTGCAAACATCATGAGAGTGGCCCCCGCACCCCACAGCCCTGCAGCCACCTCCGCACTCCTTGGTTTGGGAACAGCAAGGGTCACAAGGAAAGCGTCAAGTGTCAGGAACCTGCAGAGCTGACCTCCAAAATGAGGACGTGAGGCCATAAGGCGGGTCACTGGGGCACCGGCCCCTGCACCTGCCCCCTGCAGTCACACCTGTCCACACAGGGCCAGGGGACCTTCTGCCACACCCAAAGGGCCCCTCCTCTGCTCCAGGTCTCAAATACAAACAGGAAATTCTCCTGGGGTTTGTAGCGCGGCTCAGCTTCCCGGGGTGCACTTTCCGTCAGACCCCCAAGCAGCCAGCGGCAGGAGAAGGGCCAGGCAGCCGTCCGTCAGTGTCACTCTGAGGCTTTGGCAGACACGACACTGACGAGCTTCAGGCACAGTCCCATGTCACACCCGCTGCTCCTGAAAGCCATCAGGATCTCTGCTCCCAACACCAGGGCGAAAGGAGAGGCGGTCATTTGTGACCTTCATTTAAATGTGTTGTCATTTCAACGGAAAAGAACAGAACAGCTATTTCTCGCTGCTGCTCCTGGTGTGAATCAGAAAACCGCGCGCTCCGGCCCCTGCTGCCTTCTTAATGGGCTCCTCCCGCCCCATGGGGGCCTGAGCTCCCCTCCAGCTGGAGGAGGACGGAGCAGGGTCTCAAGGTGGGCCGGGACACTCCTGCCGACAGGCTGTGGCGACTCCCGTGCCCGTTATCTTAGCAGCCCCTCTGAGCTGACCAGGCCCTTCCTTCCAGGGCTGTGGCTGTTGGGAGACTCTGCTCAGCCCTCATTTCCCTCTGACACCCCCGCTTCCCGTCGCTGGTTCTGACAGCTCCCTGAGCACCCGTCAGTCCATGTCCTGGACGAGTTTCAGGTGCTGCTGTTTGATCTCGTGCTCAGAGGTTGCATCTCCGAGAGGCGGTTGATCATCTTCGAGACTAAATAGAAAAATGGACGAGGGTGAGGGCGAGCTGCCCATGGCGGCCAGCCCAGAGGGGCCTCTCCACTCACAGCGGCGACCCACCCAGGGCCCATCCTTGCCCATGGCAGGCACCTGTCTAGTCTGCCAGGGGCTCCTGGCCAGGCTCCTTCCTGAGGCCACCCCTGTCACTGGCCCCTACTGAAAGTCACCACCTGGCTCCCGTGTCAGCACCCCTTGCCTTCCTCTGCCTCAAGCAGCCACCTTGTGGAGAAACCCGGGAGAGCCCCACAGGCAGCAGAGGGCAGAGCGGGTGAGGCTCAGATGCCGCCTGGGCGGGTCCAGAAGAGGCTCCTGCAGCCCCTCATGTTCCCTGCTGAGCTCAGGAGCGGGGTCCTGCGGGTGACATCAGGCCGCAGGGTGCACTCAGAGACGTGGAGCTGCAGTTCCCTCCCCTAAGACCCGGTGTCTTACAGGTGACCAAGCCACACACATACAAACATGCCGCACACGTGTGCACACACATGCACGCACACACAAGTGCAAACATGCACACACAGACACGCAAATCCACACACATGCACACGCAAAGTGCACACACTGGCAAGTTCACGTACACCACGTTCGTGTGTGCACACGTAGACATGTGGCCACATAAGCACAGTGGGCGTGTAACACGCAACACACATGCACTCGGGTCCATGAACATATCACACGTGCTCAGAGCTCACACATGTGCCACACGCACACGTGCACATGAGCGTGTACACAGCACTCATGCACACACCCCAGTGTACATCCACACGCATGCTTCCCCGGTTGTAGCCGGCTCCGGATGATGGCACACCAGCCCCGTCCTCTCCCTCACCTCCATCCCCCAGCCGTCACCTCCAAGCCCCTGTCTGCAAGAAGCTCCTTTGACCTCTCTCTTGGCCCCTCTTCTGTCATGGGAGCATCTAGGCCGTTGGACACCAGCTGGCAGCGGGCTGCTGCACCCCATGTGCCCAGACGTGGTGCTGGGCCGAGTCCACCCCATCAGGACTCCGCAGAGCCGGGAGACGGATCTGCTCCTCGAGGTGGCCTGGCCCAGACTCCAGTTCCAAGCTGACTTTATAAATCCCTGCTTCATAAACTGACCTTTGACTGACAGCGTTGTACTGAGTTACTGCACAGAGATAACCTGCCAAAATATTATCCTTGGCACTGTCCCGGGAGACAGATGTGCCGTCTGCTGAGCCCTGACTGCTGAGGCAGCACTTGCTGGGCGGGGAAGCTGCTTTTCATTTATTAAGCTAAAAAATTACCTCCTTGCATTAGGAGGTCTCGAAGCAAGCCGGCGGATTATAAATGCATGTCCATTCACTCGTCCATCCGTCCCTCCTTTAATTTACACACTGGAGGTGGTGAGATCATAAATAGGATTAAGCACACTTGAGCAAGCACAGAGCGAGGAGGAGGAGGCGTGTGCCCTAGGGGGGCTCATGGGATCACGAGGGAGCGGCATAGGGGTCACGTCTGTGGCGCCAAGTGGCTTGAGGGCAGGTGGGTGAAAACCCAGGACCCCGAGGCATCATTTGCCTCCCCGAACTTCACAACTTTCCCAAAACGGAAGGCACAGTGGGAGGGAGGCCAGGGGCACCTGACCCTCTGGAGGTGCCAAATAAATGCACGCTGCATGGGATGGGCCAGAAAGCCCAGCTGAACACCCAACCCTGGGCTTGTCCTAGGGACCTGCAGACAGGGCCGGTCTATGACTGTCCAGCCAAGCACAGGTTCAGAGCCTCAGCATGCACACATTTACTCTACCAACGTCTGTGGGCCGCAGGGCGTGGCTTGCCCAGTCTTCTACAGGTTCCCGGAGCGGGCTGCATCCTCACCTCAAGGGACTGGGGAGACTCTGCTTCCAAGCTCACTCGGGCTCCTGGCGGTATTCATTTCCTCCTGGCTACAGGAGTAAGGGCCTGGCTTCCTGCCCGCTGCAAGCGGGAGGCCTCCCGCAGCTCCCTGCCCTGTGGCCCCTCCGGAGCGAAGCAGTCTCTCAACATGGAAACTTGATTCCCTAGGGCTGGAAGGACAGTCTAACGTCAGAGTTGACCCCAGTCCCTTTTGTAAGGACTTTCCCTTGATGAAGTCAGGCCCACCCTGGAGAATCATCCCTTTGGTTAATGCAAAGTCAACTTTTAATACACAAATCCTTGCATATACTGATCCATTCATAAAGGCAGCAGAGCTCTCAAGGCCGGATCACCTCCCAAGGTCCCCCCTCCAAGTACCAAACTTTGGAGATTTAGTTTCTGTGCTACTGTAACAAAATACCTGAGATAATAAGCTTCTAAGAGGAAAGGTTTATTTACCTTATAGCTCTGGAGGCTCTAGTCCAAGACTGATGGACCATTGCTTCAGGCCTCTGACGGTGCCAGCTGGCAATGGCTGGAGGCATCTGGCAAAGCAAATTGCTCACCTTGTGGCCAGGAGGCAAGAGAGCGGAAAGGCTGGAGTCCCACTGCCCCCTTCAGGGGGGTACCGAAATGACCTTAGGACCTCCAGTTACGTCCCTCTCCTGAGGTCCTCGGCACCTCCCCATAACATCACCCAGTGGACCAGGCCTAGAACACATGGATCTTTGGGGACATGAAACATCCAAGACCCCCAAGCCTTCCCTGGGGACCCTCTGTCCCTCCAGGCTCTGCAGACACTCATGGCTTCTATCCACCACCGCCTTCTCCCCGGGATGCTGCTGGCTGCTTGATTGGCAGGGACCCAAGAAAGCCCCAAGCCCCAGAAGGAAGAAGGCCATTGGCAGGGCCCACTCATCTCCTGGCCTGGACAGCAGAGGAGCCAAGTATCACCTGCTTTCTGGGCCTCCAGGCTGCTGCTGGGTTGGGTCCAGCAGCATTTGGGGCTCAACTTCCCAGAGGCGTCAGCCCAGGGAGGCAGCTGAGGACTCTGAGTCCCTCAGCTTAGGCCTCACCCTGGTCTCTAGTCTGGGCTTCCCGGAGACTCGAACCTTGGGGAAGGTGGCTCCCCGTACATCACACAGAAACCTTCCTTCATCAACATCCATTCACTCAGCAAAGCCCCGTCGAGTGCTCTTCCCGAAGAGGAGCTGGGAAGAAGAGTGACAAGCACCCATCCATAGGTCAGGCCTTGAAGAGACCATCTGCTCACTTTCACAGCTGCTAAAAATACACAATGAACTTCAACATTCGCTCTCGATAAGACTCTTCGTAAACTGAAGACGGGAGCGTATTTCTCTCTCCCCCATTTCAAATATGGACCTTAAGCCAATAAGCCTTATGTTTAATGTTCAGTTTCTTAAAAGTTAGACATTATACTAAGTACACAGGATCCTCTCATTTTATATAAACAGACTTCACGGATAGACGCACGCATGCTAAAAACCAGTGGAGGAAAGGGGTTCACTTTCCATTTCTGGGTTGGGATAAGGAGTGGGCTTTTCTGCATGGGTTTCCATTTTCTGAATTCACTGGAAGGTAAAAAGTGGATGACCAGGGTCAGCGAGTCCCGTCAGAAGCGAGATAGTGTGAGGTGGAGCCTGGCCAGCCAGCTGTCCGGTGGGAACCAGGAGCCCTACTGCTGCCCTGGGGAAGCCGGGGCAGGGAGGGCACACAGGGCAGCCTAGGGCTCAGGTCCACTTGGACCCCTGAGTGGCAGAGGAAGGGCACAGTTCCCTGACCAGCCCCTTGGTCTGCACCAGAAGAGCCCGCTGAAGGCCAGGTCAAAACTAGTGACTAAAACGGGCCTTTCCTGCGAAACAACTGTGCTCCTCCCTCTTCCTATGTTCTGGTTGCTCTGGGGACAGGCAGAGGTTTTGTTGGGGGTAGGGGGTTTGTTTGGCTTAGGGGGCATTTTTTGGCACTGGGAATTGAATCCAGGTTCGCTCTACCACTGAGTTACAACCCGAGTCCTTCTTAAATTATTTTTGATTTCAAGAGTCTCACTAAGTTGCTTAGGGCCTAGGTTGCAAATTTGTGATCCTCCTGCCTCAGCCTCCCAAGCGGCTGGGATCGCAGGTGTGAGCCACGGTGCCAGCTCAGGAAGAGGTTCTTCGTGGGAGGGCGAGGACACGCATCAGGCTGGAGCCACTGAGTGGCACATAGCAGTCCTACCCTGTGAGGAAGCTGTCCCAGGACCAGGTAGGCACGTCAAGGCCTCTGAGAAGTGCGGAGGGACTGACAGCACCCGGGGGGGGGGAGGGGGGGGGAGGGTGATGAAGGTCCAGAGAGGTTGCGATCTGGCAGGGGGTCCTCGAGCCCATACGAAGGAGCCCTGAGCTGTGGGCACTGTGGACACCGGGACGAGGCCTGGCAGATTTGCTGGGCTCAGGATCCACCCCTCCCTGCCTCCCTCCAGGGACCCATAAACGGAACGCGTCTCCATTTCCTCCAAGGGGAAAATATTTATCTTGAAGGGCTAAGTGGGAAAAGAGAACCAAGCAAACATGGACCTACAGATGACTCTTGTCCAAGTGGCCAGTGACCCAGCAAAGCCCACGCAGGTCCTCGTCTGCGGAATGTGAACTCTGCAATGGTCAGGGCGGGTCAGGAAACCGCGGGCAGCCAGGTCAGCCGATGGAGAGGCCTTAGCATGGGGAGACGGCCAGAGCCGCACCGCAGAGCTGAAGGTACGGCCAGCCCCGGAGCCGCCACGGCAGGAAGTGGCCTCCCGGCCAGGACCAGGACCTCACAACTGAGGAGCTCTCGCTGGCACTCGGACAGGGAGACCCCGAGTCCCACGCCCACCCCCACCGTCTCCCACCCTGCCTCCCACTGGACAGCTGGCCACCAAAGCGTGAGAAGAATGGGAAGCAGAGTCTGTAGGAGGCAGCCCCCTAGCTCAGGGACATCAGGAAGGACAGAAAGGGATCAGGGATCAAAGGAAAATGGCTAGCACCAAGAACACGAAACTTAGCCACAAACTCGGTCAGAGAACCATTAGATTATGACAGTGTCCTGGTGGCTGTAAGGGAGCAGAGTCCAGGAGGACAGACAGCATCCTGGTCAGGAGCTTTCTAGAACCTTCTCCTGGGGGAACTCTCTTGGAAGGCAGGTCCTGCTGCCAATCAACAGGAAGGAAAATAGGGACTGTTATCCAGCCCTGCCAATGTCTGTCCCAAGACCACCCAGCAACGTCAGCGGGTGACTTTAGGTCTGTGATAGTTGGTAGGAAGTTCCCCTCTTTGAGACTGTGCTAGCTCCATTGAGTTCCACCTCCACAGAACAGCTAATAGCATTTCCAAAAGCCACTGGTCCCATCCTGGAAGCTGTGCCCGTAAGATTCCAGGGCGTTCTCTTCCTGAGCCTCCCCCCAAGTCCAGGGCAGAGGGACTGTGAGCAGACACAGCCCAGTCCCTGCCAGGGCACCATGGCCCGTCGGGCATCAGAGCTGCAGCTCTGTGGTCAGGCAAAAAGGCTCTCCTCGATCACTGTCACCTGAGCTGTCCCTAAAATGAGGACCAGGAGGTGACCAGATGTGCTCACCACCTGGAGGCTGGGGCCGAAGAGGGGCCTCCATCCTTTCGGCAGCCCATTCGAGAGACCAAGAGGGCAGGACAGGCACGTCCTCCCTGTGCCCTTCCCAACACTCAGGCATTCTGGAAAAGAGCAGTGGACTGTCCCCAACATTGGAAGCTAAAAGAAAATTAAATAATAAAATTCAGTTGTGTGTGTGCTCCAGTCCACGGATCCAACCAACCTTAGGCTGAAAATGTTTTTAAATTGCATCTGTGCTGAACTCAGATGGGTGTTTCTCTTGTTACCTAAGCAACACAGAGGGACCCTGTTCACACAGCATTCGCGTAGTGTTATGTGGTGTGAGCGGTCTGGAGAGGCTCTGAGGTTCAGGGGAGATTTGTGTAGGTCGTATGCAAACGCTATGCCGTTTTCTGTGAAGGACTTGAACTTCCTTGGGTTTTGGTGTCCCTGGAGGGTCTTGGAACCAATCTCCCATTGAGACTGCTAGGCATATTTGTTACTATAACAGATATGGAGATAAGCAGTTTACAAACATAAAAAGCTTATTTTGGCTCACAGTTTTGGATATTCCAGTCCATAACTGGTTGGTCTCATGGCTTTGGGTGTGTGGTCAGGCATCAGGAGTGTGTGGTGGGCAAACCCAGTCATTCCATGCCCAGGGAAGCAACGGAGACCAAGAGAGGAGACCAGTGCCGACACTGTGCCTCAAGCCACAGTGACCAACAGACCTCCTTTAGGCCCCACCTCTTAAAGACCACTAGTGCCCAATAGCCACCCCTGGAGACCTAGACTTGAACTCTTGGGCCTTGGGGGCACTTATCCAAACCATAACCTGTTCCAAACAGAAGCATCAGAAAAGGAGAAGATGGTAGCCCCGCCCCCTGAACCCTGTGCCCCGTTGGGCAGCTCTGAGTGACCGAGACTGGCCGTTCCTCATCAGTGCCTGGGGGACACTTGATAGGAGTATTGTGCAGGCATCACTCACGGATCTGACTTGCTCTGGGCAAAGCTCACCTCACTTCCGGGAGCTTTCTTTCTGGATTTCAACCATCCTCAGGTCTGACGGGGAGATACGTGGAAAGGAAAGAGAGCTCGCACATTAGCGTCCGCATTTAAGCAACTCCCGTGGGGTTCGAATCCAATTACTGGCGACTGGAGCTCCGCGTCTCCATTCTCGATTAATTACCAAGGACTCCCAGATTGCGCCTCTCCTCTCTTCCCCTCACATTTTCCCAGAAGATGAGAATTGCTGTACGAACCGTTTTCGTGGAGGAAATGCAGTGGCTGAGCTTGCTTGTCTGGGGCAAGCGAGGTCAGACCACAAGCTACGGAGAGGGGCTGCGGCAGGATCTGGCCGGCCAGAGTCAGGGATGCGGGAGAAAAGAGACTTTCACGCCAGACGGTCCTGGTAATGGACCCCAGGGGGTCGCGGCTTCCAGTCTGTGCCGCGGGGACTTGGAAACTCGAACACGGCTGACCAAGGCAAGCAGGGCAACGTCGGCGGAGGAGGGCCCCGCGCGGGCTGGCCCGTCTTGGGCAGGTCCTCCTCGTGCGGACTGGACCTCCTAATCGCTGTTCGCTCAAGCTAATGCCACCTGAGTTCTGCTCCCTGAGCACACGCCAGGCAGGGTCAAAGCGGACGCCTGTGTCGCTACCCAGGTTGAGATCTGCCCAGAATAGCCGGCCGAGGGCAGGCGTGGCGCAGAGGATCGATGATCCCACTCCTCCTGGGGCCTGCAGAGCAGAGGGAGCGGTGGTGGACGCGACGCCATCACACGGAACAGGGACAGGAGGGACGGGGCTGGGCAGGCTGGGCAGAGGGACCGGCGAGCCCCTCCTCCTCACGCAGCCAGGCCTCCCACACGCCTGGCTCCCCACAGCCTTCTGAGGCACTGGGCCCAGGAGCCTTGAGGCGTGTGCCCGCCCAGGGCAGCCTGCAGCACCAGGAGCACCCTCCCCAGGGACTGGCACTGAGTGGCTTCCGGCCTCTTGCCTGCAGGTTCTCCCTAGCTCAGGGCTGAGGCAGGGGAGCCTCGCTTTCCCAGGCCCCCGGGCCGGGCGATCGCCATACCAAGGGGCTGCATAGCCAGGGTGAGACCTCTGGGGGCCAAATCAGACCTCGGGCTCTCGGGACAGCGGACAGGACCACGGCCAGGAGAGGACAAAGGGGACTGCGGAAGGCTCCTTGGGGGATAGCTCCTTCACTCTCTAAATGGCCGCATTCCAGTGGGATGCTTTAACCCCCAGGAATGAGGAAGCCGAGGGCAGAGCTTAGGCAGCCGTGAGGGTGGACGAGGACACAAGGCTGGCGACTGAGCCCTTTCGCCATCCCCGCTGGCTCTGGAGAGGAGCGTCCAACAGGCAGCGGATCTGGGCGCAGGGGCTGCAGAGCCTGGGCGTGAGCCTGCTCCCTCCCTCACATTTCCCAGAGCCACCGGTGAGGCCACCATGTCACCGCCAGCCCCCAGGAGCCTCCTGCACCTCTTCAGGCAGTCTCTCCTGGGCCTCCGGAGTTCAGAACAACCTCAGGGCCAGCCCCCAATGTCAGCCTCCCCAGACTACACATTCCAGGACATGCAGCCCACCTGAGGGGAGCCCCCCGCCTGGCCCCCGGCACAGCACCTGCTGCACCGCAGCGATGCCTGTCTGTCAGCTGTGGAGCAGCACCACAGCCCAGCCCTGGAGATGTTTGACCTCCTGAGGACAACGCTGCGAGGCAGCCGCATTGTTCTTATTTTATTTTACTATTTAATTTTTATTTTGTGTTGGAGGAAACTGAGGCCCAGGGATGTCCAGCAAACTGACAGGTCACAGAGAAGCAGTAGAATCCAGGTCTATCTTCTTCCAAAATTAACGAGCACAGATTCCTTAAAGACAGACGTGATCCCGCCCACGTACAGAATCACACGCACCAGAGGAACATGTGTGTCCGTGCACGAGAGCTCTGTAAGTGAACACGCGGTACAGACGCGCAGGGCTAGACTCCACGCACGTCACGAGATAAACGCATGTACCTCGTTTTTCATTTATTTACCCACACTTATTCACTTCCCCTGGGATTCAGTTTAGATGCCAGAATGATATTATATTGTTTAGACAGCTTGTGCAATTTAACTCAAATTATTTTTATAATGATGTCACTTAAATGAACATAAATATAAAACTAGGTATAAACTGCTTATGCTTAAAGCTCTTATGCAACTATAGAAACAAAATAAATTTACAATTCAAATACAAGCAAAACTATAAAACCGATAAAATTCAAATTAACTTCACAAAGGTGACTGATGGTGTTGCTGGCTGAAACCAAATAGCCCCTCTGGGTGAGAAAGATGCGTCTATAAGCTCCAGGTTTGATAAATCAACAGGGGTCTTTTGTTTTTGAGGATGATGGACCACCAATTAATTCATCATTAGTGTTGTCTTTACTTTCTTTTTTAACAATGGACTCACTTTTAACCATCCATCCATTATCTTTATGGACCTATCAATTTAAACAGGGAACACAAAATTTATTACTGAAAAAAGAACTGTAAACACGGTTTAACCTTAAATTCCCCGGGGCCACCAGCCCCTGCTTAGCTGAGCCTCCTAGTTTGGGTGGGACCTGAGTTGTTGACCCCGGATCCCTCCTGAGAGCAGGGGTGCTGCCCGCCTCAGCCTCCCCAGACCTTCATCTCTTCCATGTGCGTGAAGGCTGGGGCACAGGTACCCAGTGGGCCGGAGCAGCGAGGAAACAAATGCGCCACTCAGCCTGAGGTCGCCGCGCGGAGGGCAGGTCCCTGACACAGGCTCGCGGCTCCCGGCACTGTCGTTCATGAGCTCAGAGCCCCAGGACACCTGGCAGGCCCTCTGCACAGAGTCCGAGGAGCGCTGCTTCTGCCAGGAGTTGCCAGGACTCATGATCCGCTCAAAGCTGGATGGAGAGCCGGGCGGGGGAGCCCTGGGGGGACGGGAACACGGAAGCCGCTGCCGAGCACGTGCTGTGCCGCCCCTCAGGTGCTCCCCCGGTTGGCCCCAGATGCGGACAAGCTCCTGCCGGGCCGGCTGCTCCAAGAGTCAGGTCAGGACCCGGGCAGGCGAAGCCGGCTCTGCAGGGTACGTGGCTCCACTGTCCTGTCCAGGCGACGCTCTCCATCCGCTGTCCCAGCAGGCAGAGGGCGGGCGCGTCCGTCCCCCGGCTGTGCGAAGAACCCCACAGACCGTCTTGAATGGCCAAAATGTGTTTTCTCCTACTTTTCTGCAGACTGGAAACTCAAGATGGAGCTGTAGGCGGGACGGCCCCTCCCGAGGCCTCTCTCCTTTGTCCTGGGACATCTCACTGTCCCTGCCCACCCTTCCTCCACAGGTTGTCAGACCGGACTAGCCCCCCACGACCGCTTTTAAACTTAATCACCCCTTTAAAGACAGGCACACTCTAGGAGCTGAGGGTCGGGGTCTCAGCATGAATTTTGGGGAGACCCAATTCAGCCCGTGAGGGTGAGCGACATGCCTCAGGACACAGGCCCGGTACCTGCCCTACAGATGGGTCCCCAGAGCTGACAACGGGGGCTCCCCTCGGTGGGGAGGGTGACACCAGCAGGTGGCGTGAAGCGTCCTGGGGGGGACGGGACCCGCCTGAGCAGGTCAGAAGCGGCAGGGGACCAGAGCAGCTGGCAGGCGGTCATTCCAAGTCTGAGCACACAGGAAGGGAATCTAAGTGTCTCTAATTACTGCAGGTTAATTAGTCCTCCCTTCCAGAAAGGAAGCGCCACTCAGGTGCGGCGTAAATCACTGGAACCTGCCCCCACCTGGCCGCCTGTGGGCAGAGGGTGCTGGGGACCGAGGCTGGACCAAGGCCCCTGCTCCCCACTGCTGACCACCTGGACCTGGACGCCAGGCTCAGCCATGTCTTGTTCCGCAGGGGAGAACCCAGGAGGCAGGGCCGCTGCACAGGGCTGGCCTGAGCAGGGCTCCAGACACCTTCCCCACGACCAGGCCAGAACCTCGGGGAGCCCGGGCAGCCGGGCCCTGCTCCCGGCCCCTCCCCACCTCCCATCCAGGAGGAGCGACGGCCCAGCTTGCGGGTCAGACGTGGCCCCAGGACCCTGCTCGTCAAGGCTGAGCCTGGCCTGGGGCGCTGGCTCTCCACAGCCTCTGGGTGGTCGACGGGCGTCGTCAGGCTGGGGAGCAAGGTCCTTGAACAGAGGCCCTCACTTCCTGCGAGCCCTCAGGAGGGAGCCGGAGACCTCGGTGGCTGTCGCTGTTCCTGGTTCCCACGGACTTTGCCTCACTGGGGGGCCGCTCTCCTGGGCACGGGGTCTTCATCACCGCCCTTGGGGACACTGCCACCAATGGTCTTCTTTAATGACATCCCAGTTAAGTTGCAGGATGGTACTATGGTTAGACCGTGTCCCCCAAAACTCTTGTATTGGAAACTGATCCCCAAGTCACATAAGGGAGGTATTTGCAGGGGGGACTTTGTGAGGTCACTGGATTGCATGAGGTCACGCGAGTGAGGCCCATGATGGTGTTAGTGGCTTTACAGTGGGAAGAGACCTGATCCAGCAGCTTGTTCTGCCCTGCTTGTGGTGCTGTCTACCATGTTATGAGGCAGCTGGAGGCCCTCACTAGACGCTGGAGCCATGCTCCTGGGCTTTCCAGCCTCTAGAACCAGGAGCTGAATAAACCTTTATTCTTTATAAATAACCTGGTCTCAGGCATTGTGTTACAGTAATGGAAAATGAACTAAGACTGATGGAAAAAGGATAGACATACACAGAGTGAGGCCACAAGCAATGTAGACCGTGGCACCACTGCGATAAGTGGGACAGAAGCTTCACAAGAACAGAAGGTCAGTGCGGCAGCTCGAGCTAAGCAAGATGGATCCAACATACGTGGTTTTCTCTGCTCCCTCCCTAAACCCCACCAGTGTTACAGTGAGGAATAGAAGAAGCAGACACACACAAGGACAAAGAAATGCGGTGAGGATAAGACAGTTGAAACATCCTGGAAGCAGAAGAGCAGACCGGCAGACTGCTGGAATCGAGGCCTGCAAGGACAGAGGACTCAGAAGGAGCTGGGCCCATTTGGTTTGAAGATTCCCAGGGAAGCTCCAAGATCCCCCGAACCAGCATTTCTAAGGCGAGTGGAAATGGAAGCTGGGACTGGGAAGGGGACAGGGTGGTGCAGGAGTGGGTCAGCCCGAGAGGGCCCTGACCACGTGTGACCCAGGGACTGGCCTTTCCCCGTCCCCACTGAGAAGGAGGCCCCTGCTCTGCAGAGCTTTATACATGGAGGACAGGGACAGAACGCTGAGCCAGGAACAGTGAGGTCTGCTCACCGGCAGGGGCCACCCAACCCTGGGCGCAGAGGCCCGGAGGCCAAGCCCAGGGCTGGCTGCCCCCTGCCCAGGGGACCCAGCTGGGCACACGCAGCCCTACACCAGGGCCACTAGGGACCTGTGCTGGTCTCACACCTGATGTTTGTTCTGCACTCGCTCTTCAATAGGACCTCACAGGTGCCTTAGGAAGGCCTGAAGTGTGGAAGGCAGAGGCCAGACCAAGTGAGGAACTCGGAGGAGGACCAGTGCAGGAAGCTGGAGGAAGCCCCACGGGTGGAGGACGACAGCAGAGGGGGAAGGGAAGAGATCCTATGCCAGAGGAGCAGGATGTTCCTTAAACACACACACCACACACACACACACACACGCACACACACCACACACACACAAACACACACACACACAAACACACACAGACACACGAACACACAAACACAAACACACCACACACACACCACACACATGCACACACACACCACACACACCATACACACAAATACACACCACACACACAAATATACACACAAACACACACACAGACACACAAACACACAAATACAAACACACCACACACACACACCACACACAAACATACACACACTGAAAACTAGGAAACGCTTTTAGAGTTTAAAATTCATATAAAAGGATAGGAAAAGAAAGTTGAGGAAAATTCTTAGACTGTAGAGCAGGAATCCAAAGGGGCAGGAAATAGGGGAGTCTGGGAGGCTGAGGTATCCAACGAAGCTCCACAAAGGGTCACAGGACAATCAGGGGAATGGGGTTTTCCAGAAAGAGAGGACTCGAGTGTCCAAGTGGAAGAGCCTATTAAATACCAGGAAAAATCAATGAGGAGGCCCTCGGCGCGCCAGGTGGTGGCTCCCAGGTGGGGTGTCACCCGGCACGAGGACCCGAACCGGCGCCGGTTTCCTCCCGGGATTTCAGAAGGACGCCGTCCAAGCTCTGAAGGAAGATCTCAGTCTCAGCTCTGGGCCCAGCTCAGCTGTGAGTCAAGGCATCTCAGACCTGCGGGGTCTCAAGACATTTGTGTCCCCACAGGGAAGCCAGGGAGATGCATGAGAGGACACGGGCAGGGGCAGGGGAGGGCCCAGTCCTGGCCACGAGGTTGTGCAGCCTGTCCAGAGCGCAGACGGGGCCCTGTGGGGGAGGAAGAGCAGCCCCGGGCAGGTGGAAATGGGCTGGGCCACTGGACACGCTGCCCGGGACCGCGAGGCCAGTGGACGGCCTGGGGACCCATTAAGGACAGGTGCGTGCCCACGGAGCAAATGAGCTCACGGCGGTTATTCATTCTGGGGAAAACACAGAGCTGATCAGGAAAGGAAATGCAATCATAGAACTACTTTGTGGCTCAGCTGTGAATAATAATTACATAATTATGCAAATGCTGAATATTGATCTAACCACAAATTATGCTACTGGGAGGGGGGGGGGAGCCCGAGCGCGTGACTTCTGTGGCTGTTCGGCGGAGTGAGGGGCCGAAGCACAGGGAGTCTGATCCTCGGCCTCCCGGCGGAGAATCCGTGGAGAAGCAGCAGAAACGGGAAGGGACGCGGGAGGAGCACGTGGTCAGAACAGAAGGAGGGAGTGGAGGCGGCGGTGCAGAGGCCGGGCTCTGGGGTATCGCCAAGGAGGGCGCTGATCCATGGAGCTACAGGGCCCTTGAAAGCTGCCTCTGACGGAGGCCGCGGAGTGGCCGCGGGTCGCGGCTCCCCAGGAGAGGTGGAGAGGCCGAGGCGCCCAGGGCCAGGGCCCGGGTCTGGATGTCAGGGTGCTCATCCAGCTGCGGAGCCAGAGCTGGTTCAGGAGGGCTGGACAGGAAGGCTGGAGCTTGTCCTTCGGACCAGAGCTGACGGTGGGGCTCAGGGGCACCGGGGACAGCAAGACTGCTTCCATGAGCTCTAGAGAGAGCCTCCAGGCCCTCAGAGAGCTGGTGCTGGAGGAGAAACTGAGGCTGGGGAGCTGAAGAAGCAGGGTGCCCACTGCTGCTGGCGGGGAGATACGGGGGTGGCGGGTTAAGGAGAAACTGAGGATTCCGTTGTGGACCTAGAGTAAGACTTGGCAGAAGCCCACAGACAGGAGACTTAAAAAGCAGACATTCCCTGAGAGTTCCAGAGGCCAGAAAACGAGGCCCCAATGCCCCTGGAGGCCACAGGCCAGGACCCTGCCTGCCCCGTCCAGCAGCAACCTGGAGGCCGTGGTTAGTCCCTGTCACTCTTGGCCTGCAGAGACCGCTCTCCAGCCACCCAGGGCCCGTCCCACCTTGTGGGAGGAAGATGGGTCAAGCAGGGTGAAGGCCCTGCCTGAACCCTCCTCAGGACTCAGTCACACCTGCAGAGACCCTCTGTCCATCCAGGTCACCTGCACAGCTGGGACTCCTACTTTAGGGGGCACCACTGAACACACGCCAGGCCTGAACCCAGGGCGGGGAGCTTGGCCGCCCCAGGTTCCACACTCTGCTCTTGGAGATGGGGGAGCCTGGCCACCAGAGGTCCGCAGCCCTGCTCAGTTTCATTTGCTCTAGAAACATCAGCTCTGCCTGAGCACCCAGTCCTTCCTCCTGGGACACCCCGAGAGCCCCCAGAGGGCCCCCACAGTGCTACCCTCCTGTCTGTGGATGACTCAAGGTCGGTACTGCTGAGCCCTGGGGCGAGGAGGAGTCTGCTGAGGAGGGACGTGAGGTTGGGGACACATGAGCAGAGGAACCGGTGTCCTGCGTCCTGGAGTCCATCACTCTTGACCTTCAGCTTGTTGGTTGCCCAACTCGTCCAGGCAAACTGCAGAACACTAAGGGTCCCAGCGCATGGCCCTGGCCTGACTGCACGGTCCCCCCAAAATGGAACCTTTGAAGAGCAGACCCCAGCCCACAAGGCTTCCAAGAAGAGAAAGGCTTCTGGTGGAGGCTGGGTGATCTGTCACTGCTTTGCTGTGACCTCACCTGGGAACGCTCCCCAGAGTCCACTACGGCAGACAGAGATCAATAGCTGGACCAGCACCTCCGGCGTGGCACTGGCTCCTTGGAAGATTTAATGGAGCCTTGAGAGAGGAGCCATCAAGCCCAAGAATCACCCATTTAGCTAATAAGATGCTTCTTCAAGAGAGGAGTCCGGTTACTGAAGCTTCCTCAAAGGCGCGCCTCCCCACGGGCAGGATGGCCACTGTCTCTTGGAGGCCCCACGGGCCCCCTGGGACAGAGGAGGCGTTGGCCCTCTCCTGGTCATCCTTCCGTGTGAGGAGGGCCGGTGACATCAGAAGGACAAGGCTGCTGTCCCCTCGCGACCCTCTAAAGTCATTTTACAAAAACCACCAGGACAAAGTCCCGTGCAAGATGCCGATAGACCCACGCCCTCTCCTTGGTACTTCATCCTCAGCTCTCTGCCAAGAACTGGCTCGCTCTTTCCAGGGCCCCCGCCTTTCAGCTCCGCAGATGGTCTCCCAGCAGAAGCTATTTCTTCATTACCTGCTGTTTGAGACATTTTCTCTTTCTCCCTCTTTGCCTCAAAGACAGAAGATGTTGTTTGTTGTTTCTTTTCTTCTTACCCCTTCTCCACAATGCAGCTTTCATCTGTGACTCGTGTCTTGCCAAAAAGGTGGCTAAATGAACCAAGAGTGTTCCTTTCAAAGAAAAGGAAATTAAAATGGGCTATGGACTGGAAGAGCCCTCTGCAGCCCCAAGTCCCAGCCAGCAGGACGAGGACGTGGTGGCATTTCCAGCCAGGGTGAGCATGAAGCCCTCGCTGTCCCCTGGCCAGCAGGGGGGCCTGTGGCCAAAATGCTCGTGGAACAGGACCCTGCCCCCCAGCACACAGACATGTGCACAAGACCTCTGTCCCTAGCTGCCACCCACTGGGGCACAAATCGTGTTTAACAGCTCCTGAATTTACTACCAATTGAATAAAAGATCGCTATTTTAGGAAATGTCAGTATTTCTCCAAAAATAAATAAAAGCCCCTTATTGTGAGCGGCTCTGATTTCAGGTGCTCTGCCGGAGCCGTGGACACTCACAGCTGGTTCCAGGAGAGGCCGAGTCAGGCGCACCCGGAGCCCTGAGCTTCCGCCCTCTGCGGGTGCTCTGTCTGCAGGCCCTCGGGATTCGGTGGCTCCAAACCAAGCGGCGCCCTGGGCTCCCTCCACTGCCGCCCCAGCTCCTGTCCTGGTAACGAGCAGGAGGAGAACGTGACCACTCACTGGGGACTTGCTCTCCAGGGTTACCGTCCCCTGACCCCTATCCCCTGGAATCAGTCGGAGCACACCCGACCTGGCAGCCTCCTTGCGTACCCGGGCTTCAGCAGGACAATCTGTCCCAAACAGACGACCCCACGTCACAGCCCGCCTCCCACAGCCCTGGGCAGTGGGATTGGCTGAACTTAATGAGCATCTGGAAAAAAGTAGTTGCCTGAAATCAGGAGCCGGGACCCTCAAAGGTCAAACCTTCCCAACAGCAGGTGACACACTGATGCTTCCCAAGCACAGCAGTGATTGTGGGAAACGGTGCGTCTTGGGTGTGCAGCCGGGGATCACTGAGTGCAGGCTAATGTTTGGGGGCAGCGCCATGGGATGGTCTTTGAAACCGGCATTTCCCCAGAGACCCTGGGGCCCAGAGCCGCGCAGCTCTGGTTCTTTCCTCGGCCCGTGCAGACATCCCTCTTGGAGAAGCCTTGCAGTGGGTCCTTCTGCTTGCATCCCGAATCTGCAGGAATCAGACCTACCTCAGGCCAAAGCCACCCGAGGCTGCTCAGTGCCTGAAGGAGGGAGTCCGTGGTCAGCACAGGAAAGCTTACTGCCTCTCCTACCTGTGGGATTGCGCTGGGCTCAGGCATCTGTAGCTGCTGGAAAGAGACCCGTCTGCCTGTCGGGGGCAGGAAGCAAGCCGGAAGCCTCCCTGCGGGGAGCGGGGCATGGGGAGGGTGGGCCAGGGCTGGGGCCCCAACCATTCTCCTGCTCAAGGCAGACAGGCAGATGACTGCAGATGCCTCGTGTGGGCAGAGGAGGGTCCTGCAGAGGCCCGGGGGGTGTGAGGAGCGGGTCAGGCTCCGTG
This sequence comes from Sciurus carolinensis, assembly GCF_902686445.1. Taxonomy (NCBI): domain Eukaryota; kingdom Metazoa; phylum Chordata; class Mammalia; order Rodentia; family Sciuridae; genus Sciurus; species Sciurus carolinensis. The sequence continues at coordinate 205,756,723 of NC_062213.1, read as the reverse complement.
GGGAAGCAGGCGGGAGGCGCCTGCCCGGTGGTGCCCTGCACAGGCTCGGGAGCTGCCTTGATTGAATGTGACCACGATGACACTGTCACTCCCTCTCTGGTAGGAAACACAGTGCTCTGCGCTTTATTTAGCAGTGGGCCATTGTGCAGAGATCAAGAACAAGCCGTCGCGTCACTTCAATCCTTTCTCCTTCGCTGGTCACAGGGAACGAGCCCCCATCATCTTCCTACAGCAGCTCCCTGTCCCCATAGAGGACCTCTCCCCATAGAGGTCACACGCCTGGTGCTCAGCTCTCCAACGTATTCCCCTGGGGCATCGGAGTAGGATAGCCTCCGGCCCTTACAGGAGCTGGCGGAACCAGGCAAAGGCCACTGGCCGGGGAGAGACTCGCCCCTGCTGTGGACCCACGCGCTCCATGACAGGCTCCCCCACGCACTGGAGGGCTGCAGGCACAGCCCAGAACCCAGGGATCGAGCCCAGGGGATGCGGCCACCGCAAGAGGTGCCCCTGTGGCACAACCAGTGTCATTCTCCCCACATGCACACCCACACATTCAGTCGCACACACATATGCAAGCGCGCACACCCACACCCACACATGTGCACAGACATGCACCCAGGGCCCCTGTGTGCAAAACGCCACACACGTGCACAGACACGCACCCATAGCCACTGTGTGCAAAGTCCCACACACATGCACAGAGACACACACCCATAACCCCTGTGTGCAAAGTCCCACACACGTGCAGACACACACCCATAACCGCTGTGTGCAAAGTCCCACACACGTGCACATGGCCTCTACACACATACCCACACATGTGCACACCAGACATGCACAGGTGCCACTCACATGTCTCTATGCACAAGCGCAGCTGCACACACCCACATGCGTGCTGTGCACACGGGGACAGGATGCACACGGCCCTGCATGTGCACAAGCTAATGCACTTGCAATTCGTGGTGTTCAAGAACTTGGGCCCCAGATCTGGGACCCTGAGTTCACCCCTGGCTCTGTCTGCCCTGGTGCATCTCTGGTCATTTCCTTAGCCTCTAGGCCTCTGTGATCTCCCTGTCAGTCATCCGTGCACCTCAGGGGCTGTCATGAGGGTGGGCTGGTCACTGACACTCCGGCCGCAGCCTGGGAAGGCTAGCTGGCACTGGCACTCCTGTGCAGGGCCGGAACCTCAGGTGGCCTTAAAGTCCTGAGTGCATGCAGAGACCACCTTCCCAGAGAAGTGGGTCCCCACCGCCACCTCCCTCCATTCTGTCCTTGCCATCAGATCCAGGGACACCAGCCTGAGAGTGATCGGAGACTTACAGAGGTGGACAGTCTCCTCCCCAAGACTGGGCCTGCTGGAAATCCCAAGTCAGAGGCTTCTCCAGGTCTCCAAAGAGAAGGAGCCGTCCAGCACAGTCCATCACAGGCCCAAACTCACAGAACACCTGACATTAATCACTGAATAAGTGAAGCACAAATATGAAAGATAATCTCCAATTTTAAAATACTATTTGTGTGTTATTCAACTCTCCGTCACTGTGACAAAATACCTGAGATAAACAACTTAAAAGCAGCAAAAATTTCTTTTGACTCAGTTCCTGATGTTCCATTCCATGATCATTTGGCTCTACTTTCCTTGGTCTATGGTAAGGCACAGAGTCTTGGCAGGAAGAGCACAGTGAAGCAAACCTGCTGGAAGCAGAGAGGGAGAGACAGGAAGTACCCAGAGGCAAAACACAGCCTTTAAGCGCACTCCCCCTGAGACCTAATTTCTCCTGGTAGGCAGCTTCCTGAGTTTCCACCACCTCCCACATCCGTTAAATCACGGATTCATCAACGAATCCATCCACCGATGGTCAGAGCCTCGTGGTCCCATACTCCCAGAGCCCTACCTCTGAACCCTGCTGCCTTGGACAAAGCCGTCAACACAGAAGCTCTTCGCGGACGTTCCAGCTCCAAACCATATCACGCCACCTCAGCCCCCCAGAGCTCATGCCATCTCATAATGCAAAATCCACCCATGAAGCACTGGTTTAAAACACTAAATAAATAGAAGAGAGGCCTGTAGAGGAAGGGGGACGGGGGGAGGGAGGAGGGGAGGAAAGGGAAGTAGAGGTGACTCAGGAGGAGCAAATGACATTCCGTGCTTGTGAGATTATGTCGAAATGAACCCCAATGTTAGGTACGACTCTAATGCACTAACAAAAACATTTAAAATGCATGCATTTCATCTCAAAGAGTTCCCAGAGTCTCAACAGTGGCACAGTAAAATTTGAACTTGGACTTTTGAGCAATGCTGGAACCGTTAAGACTATAGGGACTTTGGAATGGACTGAAGGCATTGGCTTGGTTCTGCAAGGTCCCACAGAAGCTCTTGAGCTGTAGGACTGGTCTCCAGATGATGGTGCTATTGGTGGGTGTTGAACTTCAGCAGGCAAGGCCTCCTGGAAGTAAGGCAGGTTACTGGGGGCATGCCCTTGGGGGTTATATGGGACCGTGGCTCCTTTATCTCGCTCTTTGTTTCCCAGCCAGCATGGTGCGCTTGACTCTAGCACATGCTCTCTGCCATGATGTTCTGCCTTGCCACAGGCCCAAAGCAATGGAGTAAAGCAACCTCAGAAACCATGAACTCAATTAAATCTTTCCTTATAAGTTGATTATCTCTGGCATTTTGTCACAGTGACAGAAAACTGGCTAACACAATTGCGTTCAAAGGAAATGAAGTAACTGCCAAACTATAAAAGCTTCCGGTGCTCCCCCTGGATTCCTACACTCATGGGAGGCCAGTAACACAGCTCCCAGGGACGTGCTGGCCTCAGGCCTCAGTAGGCATGAGGCTGTCTGGGCGCTAGTTTTTCTTTGCATGAGCACCTTCTGGGACCTGGGAGTGTTCCACACTGAAGTGACAAGGACTAGAATCGTAGTGCAGCTCTGGGGGCTGCTCACGAGGGGCAGGGGAAGAAGGACAGCAGGTCAGAAGCCAGAATGGCCATGCTCTAGAGTTGAAGTGTCAGAGAGGAACCGACCCAACTCAGGAAGGAGAGCCCAGGGCTGAAGGGTTGCCACAGGGAGGGAGCTCCTGCAACGGCAGGAAGCTGACCCAAGGCCTGCAGGCTCTCTCCAGGTGGACAGGGGACTCTCTTCCGTGGAGAAGTCAGCAAGGCTAGAAGGAACCAGCATGAGCAACTGGGATGGGTGGCCCCATGGACGTGGAGAGAAGGCTGGGCCCTGAGTCAGACGGTCCTCCCAGCCGTGTCTGCGGCTCTGGCTGAGGGCAGGCTGGGGGAGGAGAGAAGCCGAGCCAGTGCTGGAGGAGCAAGCATCCCCAGGGTGGCGGGCTGTGCTGCCTAGCCAAGCCCGGATGAGGCCAGACGCGGGATCTGGCCCTGCCAGGTGAGCATGGGGGCTCCGTGAGCCTCACCCACACCCTGTGGCGCAGGGGCTCTTGCTGTTTGGACACGAAGGGCCGGGAATTCTTAGCCTTCGCTGTCCCCCAGAGCCACAGAGCCAGGGTGACTTTACAGTACCAGCTCCAGGTCCCGAACACCCAGCGCGTGCTCTGGGCGCCCTGGGTGTAGATCCCGGTCTGTTACAGGCTGCCTGGGAGCACTTGTCCCTGCTCCCTGATTCTCCCTGAGTGCTGGCACTGCGAGGCCCCCAGCCAGCTCCTCAGAAGCCCTGCGGGAGACTAGAGGGACAAACGCAAGGTCCGCCCTGGAGAGGAACGTTCTCCTCCCTCCGTTTCTTTGGCAGAAGTGTTTCAGGTCACCGACCCCAATATCTGAGCATGGGGGAGGCTTTGTAGAAGTGGAGCAGAAAGGAGGTGATCAGGGCTAGGGACCAGGAGGCGATAGGAGCGGGGGCTGCTGGGCAGGGCCTCCAGGAGCGGGTGGCCCAGGCAGTCTGGACTACACCCCACCTGGCGTCCTCCAGGGACCATGCAGACGGCAAGGCAAAAGCACCCCTTCCCCTGCATCCAGAGACACCCTCGCCCGCTGGCTGCCCATGCACCGGTCCAGCACGAGGGCCAAGGGGGAGAAGCTCCCGGCACATGCTCCCGTGTGCCGATCCTGTTGCCAGCAGCAGCTCCCAGCACAGAGCCTATGGGATCCAAGCAGCAGACGCTGCCTCTGGCCTGGCATCTGAGTGCCAGCACTCAGAGCTGGCGAGCTTTCTGAGCAAACCACGCAAGGCCCACCCACCAGCACGGAAGTTTGATTGTACAGTTTGAACAGACCTGAGTTTTTAGTCTCTTGGGTTCGATCACGGCTGGGAAAGAAGGAGAGAAGGAGAGAGGCTAAGTGGGAGGGGAGGGGGCCAGGGCGGCAGCAGCCTTGGCCCCCGGCCGCCCGTACAGCTACTCTCCCAGGGGCTCCCCAGCCATCCTCCTGCCTGTGACCTGCCACCACCTTCCTGCACCTGCCCCTCAGTGATCCCCAGTGAAGAAGTTCCTCACGAGTTGACAAGGAATCTGCTTTACAAAGAGATGGCACCTCAAGCCCTGGAAAACGTTTCCACAATGTCCTGTCGTCACCTGGACAGAGTCCCGGTCCCCAGTGATGCCTGAGGACGTCGGTGTCTAGATGGCCTGGCCCTCTGGTGGCACCTCACTGGGCGGGAGGAGGCCTCCCGTGCCCCAGCCTCTGCAGGGCACGTCTCTGCAATCATAATTATATAATATTAATTGACACGAGCCATTTCTTATTTCATGCTAATTGAAAATTACTGATTTTCCTCGCACAAATAGCTCTTCATGTCAATTACCAAATGTGATGTGCACCATTTTTTAATTAACCACTCTCCACCGCTTCCGTTTAAATCTAGTTTTAAATCTAGTTGACTGGTCTGTCTTGTCACAATTATAGTAAATAATGACCAAGATCTCTCAAAAGGATTTTTGATTTTTCATTCCAAGAATTGTGGAAGGGGTCTTGCAGAGGGTGTGTCTACCCATCCCTGGCCTGCCTGAGATGGGCTTCTTGGCATGGATAAGCAGAGAGAGAGGGTGAGTGATGGTCCTTGTCCTCCACTTCCCCAGGACCCACCCATACACCAGCAGCTTGACCTTGACCTCTGCCCTGTGCTCCCGTAGGCGGGTTTCCAAAGATGTCCCCAATTATCACACTGAGATTCTAACTTTCTCACTCTAGAATTCCCAGTGTAGACTTCAAAGGTACTTCAAAGATTGAATGCCAGCCCAGTCATGCCCTAGGTTGAATTGGGTACTCAATTAAGTCCTGAACTAGATTATACTACTCTTGAGCCCATGCATTTGTCTGTTTTCTGTTGCCATAACAGAATACCAGAGGTTGGGTATGTTATAAAGAAAGGAGATCTATTTAGTTCTTGATTTTGGAGACTGGAAGTCCAAAGAGCAAGTCACTGTCTCTGACCAGGGCCCCACAGCTGCATCACACAGCAGCAGAGGGCACTGTGGTGGGAGCTCAGGCAAGAGGGAGAGATGACATGCTGGGACAGACGAGAGACCAGCGCAGAGAGGAGCTCTTCCATAATGGCCCTCTCATGAGAGCTAAGCTGCATCCAGGCAGGAGAACGACCTCCATCTCTTCCAGGGCGATGTACCCAGTGACCGAGTTCCTCCCACACGCCCTGCTCTTGCAGGTCCCACCACCTCGACCTGCACACTGGGCCGTGACCCCTCAGGGACACGCCACTCACATGGAAGCCATATTGAGCGGGAGCTGGGTGCACCACCGAGGGAGGATGGAGCGTGAGCCTTGGTAGCTATCCAGCCAGCAGGCTCGGCCCTCAGCTGAGCCGCACAGCAAACCACCCGAACGGGAGGCTCGCTTCCTGGGTTCACGGGCCTAAGGTCACTGACAGGTTCTTTGGATGAAGACACTGGGGGTCAGTAGGTGGGCCCTGAGCCCTGTCACCCACACGCGTCTCCTCCATTGGCCGCATGTCCCAGCAGGTAGCCCAGGCTCCTGCTGGCAGGGGCAGCCCACTGTCCTCAGCCCAACTGCAGTGCCTCCCATGGACTGGTCATCGGGTGCCGAGGAGCCCAGGGCCACTGGGTGCCTCGTACGCCCATCTCTGTGGAGTGGGCCACAGGGGTCAGAGGGCACTGAGCCAGGGTGGTGGTGGGGACAGACTGTGTCCAACATGCAGAGTCCACGTCGCCACCTCGTGTGCGCCAGGCTTAACGCCCCTCCAGAGACCTTGACCCCATGCAGAGCTGATGCACAGGTCGTGACCTTGAGCAGCTGTAGCGTGGGCACGGGGTGCGTGTTACATGGGCCCCCGAAAACCCCCACATGCAGCCACCGAACACTGAACCCCGACTGCAGGTTAAAAGAGGCACTGGCAGTCCACTTAAGCACACGGAAAATTCAAAGCGTGGGAGAAGCCTGGGGTCAGACAGCAGGGGGCTCGATTAGATGTTAACACGCTGAAATTTAGGGCTTACGCACCATCGGTGAGCGTGGTGGCTTCAGTTAAGTCCCTTAACTTCCCTACAGCTCAGTTACGGTTTTTATTTAGGTGGGAATTCTCTGGTTACTCCAGCAGTGTTGCTATGGTGACCAGAGAAGAGTGCAAACAGGAACAGAAGTGAGGAGAACACGGGGCGTGTAAATACAGGCTGCCCAGGAGGTCGCCCGCGATCGTGCACGTGTGCCGGAGACGCCACGGGGCCACCGCCTTGCAGGGCTGTGCCCCTCTCCAGGGCCCAAGGGGAGTGTCCACAGCCTTGCAGGGCGGGTGCCCCCTTTCCAGGGCCCAAGGGGCTTCCACAGCCTTGCAGGGCGGGTGCCCCCTCTCCAGGGCCCGAGGGGAGCGTCCAGAGCCGTTTGCTGGCCCTCCTTCCTTCACACCATCTTTACTCAGCACTGGTCCTAAACCAGGCACTGTTACAAACACTTGGGCACTGGACCCCCAGAACAAAGTAAAGTCCTGGTAGGCGTGGGACTCACACGTGGGGGAGAGTGCTGAATGGGCACTGGGACCTCAGAGGCTCCTCAGTGCTACGGAAGGTCCACAGGGGCTGGCAAAAGCAGAGAAGGGGCCGCTCTGCCCTGTGCGCAAGGCAGGTCCTGGGAGCCCTCTCTAAGGGGGTGACGGCTAAGCTCGGTCTCCCGATGGGAAGGGAGTCGAGGCCAAGGTACTGACACCGAGTTCCCGCCTGGCCTCCTGGCCGGCAGGGAAGGGAAACCCGGCACACTGAGGGGCTCTCTGCCCACACGCACCCCTCCACACGCCAGGGCATGCAGGCTGGGCTCCCTGGGACATTGACCGTAGGGGTAAAGGCCCTTCCAACTTGGAGTCCCTCCTCCCCAGAGATGAAGCTTCATGCCAACACGCTGCTCCCTGGAAGTCACCAGGACCCCGCACACAGGCGCACTCTGCCCCCTCAGGAGCACAACAGAGAGACCCAAGGGTCTCTGGGACAAAGGGAAGCCCCGTGCACTGTGGCATCCAGCCTCCAGCATCCCTGGGCCCAGGAGCACAGGTGGTGGCTTATGGGAACCTGGTGACCCCCTGCTCCAGCCAGAGTCAAGCCATCCTGCGAGCTGGTCTTTGAACTCCTGACCGCTGGAGTCCCTCCCTCCCAATCCCCGGGTGAACAGGAACACATGGCCCTGAGCTGGAGGCTGTGACCCTGCAGGAGAGGCTCAGCCCAGCTGGGGGCCACCAGGAAGGACCTGAGCTAGTCTGTGTCTGATGACAGTGTTGGGCAAAACTCTAAGGTCGAGTTAGCGTGATTTAAATGTTTCCCACTCATTAGCAATAATTTAGGATGCGTTTCTTTTCTCCCCTCCCCCAAACTTGAAGTTTTATTTTAATGGCGCTGAGATTTTGGACCAGATCATTAAAATTAATGATATCCTGAATGTTCCAGCGCTCCTGGTAGAGTGTGATCAGTGTTTTTTTCCCTTTATAGATCATCAGTAATAGAACACTTTAATGGCCCTAATATAAGGGCACTCTCTCTCTCTGTTAATGAATAATTTCCACAGCCAGATATGGAACCCCCCAAAGAAAGAGGGAGCATATTTCATTAGGCATGTCAATGTCAGACCCTAAATAATTCAGTCCCCCAGATTAAAATACTCCATGCTCTCCGTGTCCTAATGGGAGATAATGAAATGTCCCCAAATGCTGCCATCTTAAAATTAACATCCTTTGAAATTCTAAAATCAATCAATGTCAATGACAAGAGCCGGGTCTAATCCTTTATTGATTTGTGCAGCCAAGAAAGGGAAAAATGGAGCCTCACTCAGCCCTGTCCTGCTGGCTGGCCGGTTGCTGGCCAGCATCGTTCTCATTCAGTCTTTGTCCTGGAGGACTGAAAACACCAGATGGACAGTCCCCCACCTGTGAATGGCCGGCAGCACTGCCTGGCCTCAAACGCCCGGCCTCAGGTCATCACTCAATGATGCGTTAGGCTGGGTCCTGCCCACACGCCGCGGGAAGACATGTTCCCTTCTGGGTGGGGCACGGGTTGAGCCATCTCTTGGCCCAGGCCGTTGGTAGCCCTTTAATAGCAAAACAGTCCACTCTTCGCTCAGGTGCCCTTTGTCCCTTCTCTCTATTTTATTTTCCATGGAAGTTGTCATCATTTGAAATTATCTGATGATTTGGGGGAGGAGTCGTGTCCTTTGGACACCGTCCTCTGCTGTATTGTAAGCTGATCTCACTCTTGCTCACCAAGACGAAAGCTCCGTGACAATAGGAACTGTGTTATTGACTGCTTTATCCAAGGAATGTCTGGCGGACAAGATATTGTGAATGGATTGGTGGATGCAAGGATGGATGGACGGATGGACGGGTAGGTGGGTGAATGGATGCAAGGACAGATGGATGGATGCAGGGTAGAGGGGTGAACGGATAGGTGGATACGTGCACAATGGATGGATGCGTGATAGATGATGGATGGATGGTTATGGATGAATGAATGCATGGTAGATGGGTGGATGGATGAGTGGCTGGATGGATGGATGGTTGGATGAGAGGACAGGTCAGTGGATGAACAGTAGAGGTCAGATGAATGAACATGAATAGCTGAATGAAGGGTGGATGGGTGGATGGAGGGATAAGCAGATGGTTATGGCTTGGATAGACGGATAGATGAATGAATGGTGGATGGATGCGTGCATGGGCACATGGATGGATGCAGAGCGGATGGGCAGGCAAATGAATGGGGGATGGAGAGATGCATGCACACTTGGGTGGGTGCGTGGATGGATGGATGAACTAATGGACAGTAAGTGGATGGGGACTGAGTGGGTGGAGGAGTGAGTGCCTCCCTTGCCATATTCCCTATGATTCCCAGAAGAACATCTAGCAAGTATGACTGACTAAGAAAATGACCTGAAATTGTCGGAATCTCCAACAGCATCGAGAACCTCCCGTCTCTCAGCTTTGGTCTGGAATTCTCCTTCACAGCATCCCATCGGCCTGTTGTCCATGGTGTTTATACCCATTGTCTTCCGCCCCGTGAGCATTCCGTGGCCCCACTGAAAGCAAGCTTCTCCTGGGGAGAAGCAGCCTATCCTTTGCTTCATCTGTACCCGACACACAGTAGGCTATCATTTTGCCATGTAAGTCACACCTCTGGCAAGAAACCACATGGACAGACACAAAAGGAATAATAAAGGAGCTCCGTGAATAATTCAGCACACAGCCAGGGGAATGCAGGCACCTCTCACGGGCCTTGGCTGAGATTCAAAGGAAACAGAAAATGGGAAACCACAGAAAGTCTCTGCATGAAGATTAAAATCGCCCGGTGATAAAACAGCCTCACGGAGCAGAGTCAGAGTCAGAGAAAACAAGAAAACCCAGCAAGCAAGTTGGAATTAGGTCAGAAGATCCGGGTGGAGTCCCAGCAAAATGCCAGCCCAGGGGAGGAAGGGGAAGGCCGGGGAAGGTGGGAGCCGTGCCACCCTCCCGGGAAATGGCGCTGGGCTTTCTGGCCCTGGCCCTTGCCCTCCAAGGTCGCGGTGCCCGGCACTGCACAGGGTCTGTGGCAGAAGGGGAGCCTCTGGCTCAAAGCCAGGGAACTCCCCCTGGAAAGGACCACGGGGAAGAAAGGCCTGGAGGCCAGGACGCACTTGAGCTGGGCACGCTTGTTAATCCCGTCCTCGGAGGAGGGGCTGCTCAGATGGTTACCCTCTTCCAAGGTCCAGGGCAAAAAAGGTTGGTGTAGCCCACCCTGGGTGGCTGCAATCCTTGGCCCCACAGCAGGGTGGACAGTGACCTGTCCTGACCCTGGCACGGTGCAGCGGCCCCATTTCATGCCCACTTGAGCCCATCATTCCCGGATACAGGCAGCAGGGGACCCTGGGACAGTCTGCTTAGCCACCTCAGGCCCCAGCAGAGGAGGAGGAGTTGCTTGTGCTTTTGTGGCTCTGGTGCCGGATGGCCAGGTGGCCCTGGGCTCAGTCCGCTCCTCCCTGCACTGCTGGGCCACACGGCCTTTCCACGTGGCCCACCCACATTTCTGCCCCAAAATAACTGTCAAGGCTGCTCACTACCCCCCCAGATCTGCCTAGGGTGGAGTTTCCAGTCTCCCCAGGCCAAAGCTGAGCCCGTGGTTCCCGTCGCCCCGCTCCCTGCCTGCTCACCTGCAGCCGCAGACCCCTGGGGACAAACCAGGGAGCCCCATCCCCTCCCCCAGGAGGTTCTGCCTCTGCTGAGGTCCTTCAAAGCCCTCCAGTAGTCCCCCACTTCTCCCCACGTGCCCCTTATACCGCCCCCATCAGGCCCCTGCCCTGCTCCTGTCCCAGGCAGGAGGAGACCAACCACGACAAAATCAAGAAAACCCGCAGGTCAAGGAGTCTCTGCCTGACTGAACCCGAGTGGCTCCTGACCTGCTCCTGGGCCCGGGTGGGCACAGCCTCAGAAGACCAGGCTTAGCAAGAAGTCCAGTCTACAGTTCGGCCAGACCCCAGCCTCCAAGCCAGATCCCCGGGCCCAGCCTGGCGCGGGTGGCCTGGCCGGTCCCAGGATCCTGGGAATCCCACGGGCAGCTCAGCCACAGCCTCGCTCCTCCTGGCCTCTTTCCCTCTGCGACTGCCCGCTCCTCAGCTACAAGCTCCCTCTCCCCAGGCCGGGCCCGTCAAGCCCCAACCCTCCCCAGCCACACTCCACGTGCTGTGAGCTGGCCCCGGGGACCGTCCACCCACCGTGCTCAGCACGTGACAGGGAAGCGTTGCTTCATCCGGCGTTGAATCGCGTTTTTCTTTAACATCTGTAAGATCCACGAGGAGAAATAAGTGGGAAAGGGGCTGGAGGGGGAACAGGGGAGTGCAGACCTGGCCTTCTCTCTGAATGGGACACCCGGAGAGGCAGAGCCCAGCGACGGCCAGGTAGGAGGCAAGAGGCGCAGGCTTCATACCGAGGCCCGCGCAGCAGGGCGCTGGAGGTGAGAGCGGGTGGTCTCTGGGAGTCCAGGCAAGCCCTCGGGCTCTCCGTGCCCCAGCAGCCCCCTGAGACTCCCTCCTCTGAGATCCACCCTGTCCCTGGCTTCCCCTTGTCCTCAGCCAACCCACGAGGCCAACGGGGCTGGCTCTTGACTTGCTGCTGCGTAGTTTCCTCCTTTCTGCCCTCACCACACTGGAATCCACGCCGGCCCGCCTTGGGCTCCTCCAACACACCGGGCACTCAACACTGCCCCAGGGCCTCTGCACGTCTCCCATCCGATCCCCTCCCGCCTTCTTGCCTCAGGTCGTGCTCAGTGCTCCCGCCCCCAGGAGCCCTCTCTGTCTTCTCACGTTCATGGTACCCTGATTTTTTTTTTCCAAAATATCTGTCTTCTTGCTGAGAGATCGCTTTCTGTGCCACCCACGACAAGACAATCTACACAAAGCGCAGATGTTCCCGGCTCTTTGCCCACTTCTCTCCAGGATCTGGAAAGGACGAGGTACCTAACAGTCACCAGCAAGTGTTTTTGAATAGAGCTCACGAGAAGGAGTAAGTGGCCATCTCTCCAGAGAGCGAACGCTCCAGCGCTAAGGGGCTGCTGAGGCTTCGCGGAGCTGGCATCTGCCAAGGCGCTGCTGTCGGAACGGTCAGGGAGACTAGGAGGCAGATGAAGGAAGAACCATTATCCCCCGCAGGCCGGGGACAGGCACCCGGGGCATCCAGGCTTAGAGCTGCCACGCCGCCAAAATCAAAGTCATCACCGAGGGGAACACAAGCCGGGGGCACACCAGTGTCCGCACGTGGCACTTGGCCGCAGGCTGCTACCGGGGCACCAGCCTCGGGCGTCCCCAGGGCTGCGCTCCAGAGCTGTCAGAGAAGGGTGAGGAGCCTCTCCACGCCCCCGCCTGCTCCCGGCCTCCTCCATACATCCCCATGGAGCCGGCTGCGGACGGCTTCCAAGACAAGAGGTCCCAGGCGAGGAACTCTGGACTCGGTCGGAGCTGCAGTCACCAAAGCCAGCACCCGACGAAGCCCCTAGCCGGTGGCTGCAGGAAAGGAGGCAGGAAGCCCAGTTGACTGGGACCTGTCCCCACAGTGGGGCAAGTCAGCTCAGGGCCCCGCGGTGCACTCGACTATGCGGACGTCCACCTCCAGGCGACCTGGGGCCAGTGTCTAGGGAGGCCTGACTCCTAGGTCCACAGACAGCAGCTTGCTCCCTGTGTGCACACCTGCAGACGGAGATCCAGGGTCCCCTCTCCTAACTGGTGCCGTGGGATCAGGGCTCCCCCGACCTCTTCCTAGGGCTTGTCCTTGAGTGCGGTCACCTTGGGGCCCGGGCTCTGACACTGGGCACAGTGCTCTCCGTGTGTGCGGCCACCTGCCTCCCACCAGCCTCTCTGATCTACTTACTCCCTCGTGGGCAGATTGCCCCAGCCTCCAGTGCTCAAGAGGAAGCCCCTCCCCCACATAAATAAAGGAGACCCGGAAGGGGAGGCCCAATGAGAGGAGGATCAAGTGAGGCTGACAGAATCCTCTGGAAGGGTTGAGGCCTGGGAAGGAGGAAGGGCCCCAGACAGTGATGTAGCTATGGACTGGGGCTGGTTTTAACAACTCTTTCAGAAGACCCTCTAAGAACAACATAGAGGAGGAAGAGGTTGATTTGGCTCCACATTTCAGAGGCTCAGTCCCTGGTTAGGCGACTCCATTGCTCCAGGCTCAGGTGAGGCAGAGAGAAGCAGCTCAGGCCATGACAACCAGCAAGCAGAGAGAGAGTTCCACTCACCAAAATATGAACCCCAAAGGCACAACCCAATCACAAACCTCCTCCAGCCACACCACACCTACCTAAAACTACCATCCAGTTCATCCATGCTGTGGCTTAATCCACCGATTGGGTTACACCCCTCGTAATCTAATCATTTCACCTCTGAAAATTCTTGCCTTGTCTCACACATGAGCTTTTGGGGGACACCTCATTTCCAAACCTTAACAGGGCTACTCTGCCAGGAGCTGTGCTGGACCCTGGTGCCACCAATAGGATTGGGACACGGCCATCCCGGAGGGAGCTCTGTCCTGGAGAGAAACAGACCCCGGGCACCTGTACAGCCATCTCCCAGGCCAAGGCTGCTGAGACCCCAGGGAATCCTGATCAGCCAAGGCCTCGGCCGGGAGAGCCGACGCAGGAGTCGGCTTCCTGCCTGCGCCCAGGAAGAAGGGTCAAGAGGCCTCCAAACTCAGCCTCGCCTCGCACCTCCGTCTCTCGGCTGTTTCTACAGGAACCCTCCCGTGAGATGCTGGGGAGGCCCGTCCCCCTGCAGCCACGAGGCCGCTCGGCCTCGGGTGGGCATGTCACACCCTAATGTGCTGTGAAAGAAAACTCAGAGAGGCAGCATCTAGACCTGTGCGACTGAGCAGGTTGTCCAGACCTCCAGCGCCTCCTCCGCGCCTCTGGGGACTCCCCCTTGCGCACCCCCAGTGTGGCCCGCAGCGTGGCCCACTCCCCGATGCACGAGCTGGTCAGGCCAGGTGTGCGGGAGCCGAAAATGGGAGCAGGTGTTTGGGCAGAGACACCTGAGGCAGCGGCGGGTCTGCCACCCTCCAGAGCTCCCTGGACAGCAGGTGGCTATCACCACCCCACAGCTGGCCCAGCTGGGCTGGTGGAGCCCTCGAGGATCATGCAGATCTGGCCCGGCTGGGAGCACTCTGTCGTCTCTCCTTGTGGGCAGCAGGGCTGTGAGCTCTCCTTGGCGTCCATCACCTCCCCAGGCAGCTGGGGTGACAGACTGCCCGTCCACCCCACAAGCTCTGCTGGATGGAAGCTGTGCTGGGCGGTCTGCTGCCCTCAGCCGGGATTACCAGGACCTCCAAAGGAAGACTGGCCTCGGGTTCCAGTCCCTAGACCCACCTTCCTTCCCCTCCGCGACTCTCCAAAACTGAAAAGCAACACCCACAGTGCAGCCCGGTCATGGCTCCAGGAACCACCATACTCCAGGGCCCCCGGTGCCCCAAGGACCCTGTGCCACCTTGTCATGACCCCAGGGACAACACCCCAGTTTAGTCACGCCCTCCATAGAACCTGCTCCAGAATTTGGCTGGGTGTCAAATTCTGGTGACAGTCCCCTCGCTGGCCACAATCTCCTTTTCCTACTGACCCTGAATCTCGTCACTTCTCAATTCTGGAGACCTCTGGACCTGGTGACCTCCATCACCTCCCAAATGGCCTTTGTCTTCCTCCCCAGAATTCTCCAGCCTGGGTAGACCTGGACGTCCACCCTCCTCAGACCTGTGCTGGCCTGTCGGGCACCGAACTTTGGTGTGAGGCTGTCCTGGGTGCCCTCCCACCCAAGCCTCAGCACTCCTGTGCCCCTGTGCCTTGGCGACACGGGCACCCCAGCCCCAAGTCCCATCTCCAGTCCTCCAAGTCCCTTCAACCTGGGTTTGCAGGAACACGGAAAATACTCTCGACGGCAAGCCAGCATCCCAGAGGCAGCCTGCTCCAGGACACAGGAGGTGTCCTGTGAAGCAAAGGACACTGCGAAGCCAAGAGGGTGGGCCTGTGAGTCGGGGCAGATCGGACCTGCACTAGGACACGGCGCTGGAGCGGAAGGCACAGCCGAGGGGGGACGTGAGCAGGTCCTGATGCAGAAACCCTCTCATTAATCACAGGACCGCAACCCGACCCCAGGCTGGGCGTGCGGCTGGCTCGAAAATGTGCACACACCAGCAGCAGCGTTTCTGCTGGGGACGGTCACGTTCCCGCTGCAAGCTGCTACGCAAGCCTGACTCTCCTCTTGAGGGTTGATAAGTACGACGGGATGCTTGAGTCTCTGCCAAGTCCACCATCATCTCCAGCTTCTCAGTTGATCCTCCTCCACGAGGTGTGGGACATGGGGTGGCCAGTGCAGCTCACGAGGCAGGTGGCAAGCTGAGTGCGGTGACTGGTGGGAGGTCACAGGGTTGGCTCACGATGGAGGTGTGAGGATGGAGGGGTCCTGCGACTCAGCGGCGTCTCCTCCCGAGGGGACGAAGGCCACAGTCCCAGGGGTCTGACGCTCTGGGCTTGCCGGGCACTACTGGCATCCACGCCAGGTCGTAGGGCGCCTCACGCACTGCAGGATGCCTGGCACCGTCCCGGCCTCTTCAGGGCAACACGCCCCTCCACCCTGCTGTGTGGGTCTGGAATCTGGGGTGCCTCCCACAGGCCCCCGTTGCTGAGGGCTCGGAGGCTTGGTCTCCAGCCTGGGGTGCTGTTGGCAGGGGTGGGAACCTCCAGGAGGGGTCCTAGGAACTTAGGTCACTGGGGTGTGCCTGGATGGCAATGTTGGGACCCAGCCCTCCCCGTCCCTCTCTGTGCTTCCTGGTCACCATGAGGTGACAGGTCACCCCATCCGCAGGCCAGACTCCAAAACCAGGAGCCCACGCAAACCTCCCTCCACAAGTGCAAGCTCTGGTATTTGCCGCAGTGACAGAGGCTGACAGCTGTGACACCACAGATGTCCCCACGTGACTCAGCGTCTCCCGGGGATCCCCCGAGGGCCCGGCTCTGCCTCTCACCTCACTCAGCAGCACCCTGTTCCATTTTCCTGAGAGCAGAACTGCCCGCGGGGGTGAAGGCGTGTGCTGAGAAGCACCCCGGATTTTCCTGGCCCGCCTTCTCTGATCTCACAATGAACTTGGCACCATGGAAAAGGAGGGGTGGGGAAAGAGATGAACCCAGAACAATGATCCAAAGGCGACCGTTGAGAAAGGGCAACGGGAGTTTTCTCAGTGTCCTGCCCACAGGACAGAGCAGAGGCGAGGCCACTCAGCATCACCAAGGCCTGAAGGAACGGCCAGGGACCTCAGCCAAGGGCCTGGCACACGTCAGGCACCTGGACAGGAGCGCAGCCCTACGGTCCTCCTGGGTGTGACGTGTCCGGACTCACAGACTGGACGGGCAGAGCCAGGACCAGAGTGCAGGCGTCTCCCTTCCGCCTGTTCCTCTGGGATGGAAGCTTCCAGCAGGAGGCTCCGGGGAGGGCGGTGAGCGCAGAGGGCAGGCAGTGCCCTGGCACACACGTCCCCGCGGAGAGCTGGGAACCCCGCAGCTGTCCCCAGAGTGAGGAAACAGGTGCTCATGAGGAGCCCGGTGCTTCCCACGCAGGATCAATGGCTCCGCCGGCTCCAGAGGCCACCCCGTCCTCCAAGCGACAGACTTCTGGACGGGTGGTTCCCCACACTGTGCTGGAGATTCGGAGGGGCAGGGGTAGGCAGCACGTGGCCTCTGCTCTTGGGGACTCCGTGGCCCGGGGAGGGAGACCTTTGACAGGGCAGGTGGTGTTGGGGTGCATGGGCGCGGGGACAGCCCTTCACTCGCCCTCCACACCATGCCCACTCTGTCACCTCTCAGCTCTTCTGTCCTCACTGCACTACAAGGAGAAGGACGCTCCTGTTCCCGTTCCGCTCACACTTGGGGGGGCCCGTCCACTCCTGACCCTCGGAACCTCCAGCCAGTGGAATCCCGCCGCAGGTCCGCCGGCCCCAGAGTCAGCCCGGCTTCTCACGTCAGTGCCTCCACAAGGGTCCTCCAGGCTATGACACGCAGCCACTGAGCAGAGAGGAGCGAGGCACGCTGGGAGCACCTCGTGTGGCTGCAGATGACAGGGGAGGGGTCTCAAGGGGATGCCTGATCCAGCTCGGTGGCCGTCCGGGCCCAGACATGCCCGGAGCGCCCGCCAAGGAAATCCTCTGCCCAAGTGTGTCTGCACAAAAGCCCTGCTACCCGCCATGTCCCAGGCCAAGAGCTGGAGTCCAGACCTAACAAGACGGAGCTCCTCCCTGACCCCAGGACAGCCCAGGGGGTGTCCACAGGCTTCAGGCATCCTCACGCCCAAGAGCCGGACGACCTGTCAGACTCCAGACGCCCCCAGATTCCCATTTCCCTGAGGTGAGGGACCCTGCTTGTGACCCCAGCACCTACCACCACACTGTGGAGCTGAATCTCTGCTAGTCGATGAGCGAGTGAGTGAGCGAGTGAGCAAGAGAGTGATGTTCTGTCCTTTTCCTCACTGAGCTACTGAGGACGACCAGCAAGTCAAACAGATTTCCAACATAGCTGCTTGAACGCGATCGTCACGGGCTCCCTGGAGGAGCGGACACAGCCGAGCCAGTCACAGGGCCCCAGCCTGCCGAGGTCTGGGTGAGGTTTGTCTGACAGAGCAGCCTTCAAGCAGGAGAGTGTGGGGAAGGGCCCAGACCAAGGGGACACATCGGAAAGCCTTGATTCTCTCTGGAGAACGAGAGGTTCTGAGTGAGGAAGTTTCCGGCAGACTTGGAATGACTTGGCCAGTGGTGTGGGGGAGGCCAGCACCCAGTTGGCAGGTGGCCACAGCCCGAGGCCAGCAGGGGAACAGGGGGAATCGGCCTCCCGCCCTACCCCTGCCCCAGCCCTGTGCTTCCCCTGCGTCCCCTCGAGCCAGCTGGCTGAGCAACATTGCAGGTGGGGCAGAGAGACGTTCACCCCAAGAGTGGCGTCCTCAGCAGCCGTGATCGCAAGTCCCCTCGGTGAGAAAGAGGCAGGCTTCTCCACCTGCCGTCCACGGTGTGTCCGCCTCCCTTGCCGGCTCCTCCCTGAAACCTTCAAAGGCCCTAAGCCCACCCGTACGGCATTTCAATATGGACACACACGGGCTCCACAGGCCAGTTCCCAGTTCAACAAGGCTCCTCTGTTGTCCTCCGCATGAGTCACGCTCAAAGCAACTGAGTCATCTAGGGGTTGACTTGGAAACCAAGGCAGAGGCCCTGGTCACAACGGCCCAACATACGATTTCAACTCCATGCCGGTGGGAAAGCGATACGCGCTCAGTGGAAGCTGTACTTAGAATGTTGAATTCGGCTCTTTTCCTAGACCGGGTGTTTGCAGCACAACCCTCTGGTGGTGCTGGCCTCAGCATGAGCCGAAGTTCCCACGAGAGACACCCACGTGGCCACGCCAGGAACGCAGGCAGAGTGTGGGACCGAACGTACTTTCCACTTAGGACATTTCCACCTCAATGGGCTCATGAGGACATGACCCGTCGCTGGTCCAGGTCACTCTGTACCATCTTCAGGGAAGGGCAGCTCAACGCAGGCCCCCGTCACTGTCCTGGCCCCCGTGCCTCTGGTCCAGCTGCCCTGGCTCTGGAATATCTGGGAGAGCAGAAAGGAGTCGCGTTCATCCAGAGCTCGGGCTCGGTCTGAACACAGCCAATACAGTGTGACACGCACACACAAGGGCCACACCCAGCTGGAGAAGCAGCAGCCTGGCTATGCATTTTCAGAGACCTCCCAGAGGGACCTGGAGCAGAATCCACTCAAGGACCCAAAAGAGCGGGACACACTGTCCTTCCAGCTATTCCCCTGGGTGGACTCTCCTTTACTATTCCGGAGTCTGGGGCCTCCTGTTGGTTGAAACTGAAGGCTGAACTTTAAAGGGTAGAGCTAAAACTTAGGGTGGGGCCGGAAGTGCGTGAGGCACCCCAGGATTTACAACCTAATACCAATCCTGGGTTCTTAGCCCACAAAGGACTATTCTCACCTGCGCAGAATGTGCTGCTTTTCAAGTATCGCTCTCTTCCTTGAGGGAGCTCAGTCACCTAAACCTCCAAACACGTGGCTTCCTGGTGGCGCAGAAAGGACAGCCGGAGAGTAAATAGAATCTTTGATGTCTCCTCTCAGAAGTAACACACAGCCCAGCGCCCTGGATAGAATGACCCATGTGGCCATACCTAACTGCAACGAGGTAGGAAGGTGGTCTTCCCTGTGCGCAAGAAGCAGAGGGCCCCGAGGGTTAGCGCGCCGTGGATGCCACAGCACCTGTCGGTGGAATCACAGAGCGAGCACGCACCTACACGATGCACCAGTTACCTGCTGCTGCAGAACAAATGGACCCCAAGTTCGATTGCTTAGAACAGTCATTTCTTAGACTCTCTACTCTGCAGGCTAGCGATTAGGCTGGCCACAGCTGGGTGGCTCTTCCTTCCCCTGCCCCACCCTGTGCACCTGTAGTTAGCTGCTCACCAATTGGGTGGCTCTGCTGCAGGTGTTAGCTGACCATTGGCCACAGGGATGGGGATGGCTCCTCTCATGCTCCAGCAGGCTAGCTCAGGCTCATTCTCACAGGGACTGTTGGGGTCCCAGGAGAGCAAGAACCAGCAAGGCCCCAGGTCAGGTCTAGACTCTGAAGCAGCCTGCTGCAACTCCTGCAGAAACAGCTCACAAGCTCCCACAGAGGCTCCACCTGCCAAAGGCAAATAGCTTGTTACTGCAAGTCCATGGACTGAGGCTGTCAATGCCAGCCATTGATCTTCAGAAGCCAGAATTCACCCTAATCCAATTACCTTCCTACCCAGCATAGACCCCGAAGCTGCCTTCTGTGGCTGGGGTACCATAGGCTGACCAGGACAGCAGAAACCCAGCTCTGATAGGCTGGTAGGCAATGCTGCAAAAATCAAGAGTGTCAGGTCACAAGGGAGGCAAGAGGGCCTCGTGAACTTTCCCAACCCTCAAGGGCCCTGTGTCCCCACCACTGATTGATGGTCCATTTGAAGTCATCACTCATTTCCTCACCCGGGTGACCCACAGGTTATGCTTGGCTCCACACAACTCGGGGTCCTCTTCCTAGAAAAGGTCACCAGGCAAGGCAGGTGTCACGCATGAGTTTTGCAATGCCAAGGTGCTGTGTCAGCACTGATCTTCAGAAGCCAGAATTCACCCTAATCCAATTACCTTTCTTTACAAGAAAGGAAGTTGGTTCCTTCTGAGCAAACTAATCTGTCCAAGGTCGCACAGCTGCCTACACCTGGCTTTTCTGCCCTGTGTGCACAGCTCTGTCCTCACCACTGCTGGGCCAGGGAAGAGCTGACCTGCTGTCAGTCGGACATCTTGGATATGATTCCCCAGCCAACCCCCCTGCTCAGTGCCCTGAGTGTGCACTTCAGCATGAGCTGTCTGCAAGCTGTTCACCCTTTATTCCTGCACCGAACCCTGTCATTCTGCTAACACTCGAGGTTCGAGATCGCGAGCTCTGCCCTGCTCTGATTGGCAGACTGGAGCGGAGCCATGGGCAATGCAGCCTCTCAGGGTCGTGGCTCCTGTAGCCAATCAGCCAGCCACCAGGTGGTCAGGCCACAGCCCCACGACCTTCTGTCTCTGCACAGCCAGATCTTAGACAGGGGTGGTTCTGGCTCAAGCTATTGAGGACAGGCTCAAAGCAAGGAATCATGGTCCAGGAGGGTGGGAGGCCCCCCCCCCAAGTCCCTACTTCCCAGGCATCCAGGATGCTAAGCCTCTGAACATCATGGATGCTAAGTGGTGCCTGCAACATCTCTGGAATCTGGGGTGGTATCCCAGCATCTCAGGTATCTATAAGGCTTGTGGTACCCCAGAATCTCAAGAATCTGTAATTATTAGTGGACCTCAGCATGTCAGGAATCTGGGATAATGAGAGGTACCCTAGCATTTGGGGTATCTACAATGTTGGTGACATCCCAACATCTTGGATATCTCTAATGCTGGGTGGTACCCCAACACCTCAGGAATCTTTAATACTGGGTGGCACCTAAGAATCTCAGGACTCTGTAATGATTAGTGGCATTTCAGCCTCTCAGGAGTCTTTCATTATAAGTGGTACTCCAAAATCTCAGATGGCTGCAATGCTGGGTGGCTCTGAGCATCTCAGGAATCTATAATGCTGGTGATACTCCCAACATCTCAGGAATCTGTACTTATGAGTGGTGCCCCAGATTCTCAGGTATCTATGATGCTGGCTCCCTAGCATTTTGGTTATTTATGGGGCATTTGTGACATTGCTGTACAGCCCCAGGTTTGTGTCACTGAGCTACAAGATGACCAACAAGAGAACCCATATGTGCACCCCTCTGTGTTCCTGGTGCCCAACACCACGCCTGCCCCACCGCAGGCTCACTGTGGAGATGTGGCAAGGGAGAGGAAGCACAGAGGTCAGTCATGATGGTCGGATGAGTGTGGATCACGTGTGCTCAGACTCAATGCTCAGTCCAGCTCATGTCACAGCTGGGAAGCTTGGGGGGTGGGAGAAGGACCCCCAGTCTGACTCTTTACCTGCATCAACCAGAGAGTTTGAAAGTGTTTTTCCCAGATGCTGCCTCAAGCTCTTGCAGAATCAGGCTTGAGGGCAGAACTGGTAGTTTCAGGACACTACCCAGGGATATGGTTTGGGCAGGCTCCTGACTAGCCCTTGGGATGTTGGGGACAACACTGAGTGTGTCCCAGGACACCTGGGGCAGCCCCAGCAACAGCAAGAGCACTGTAGGCTGAGGACAGCGTGAAGTGAGGTGGTGGCCAGCCCTAGTCCAACTGGCCCTGAGTAGGCATTAACTTGTACACGGATAGACGGCCACAGCACCAGCCATTGGGCGCATCTGACCCTAAGGAGGTCTTGCTTCCTAGCCTGGCATTAACAAGGTCCAGTCATGGAAGGCAGGGACTGCGGGCTCTGACTGTCCCTCTGGCCATCAGGTCATCAGACATCGGCCTCTCTTTGAGCACAGCTAAATAAAATGCATCTCCACTGCAGAAAGCATCCTCTCTTTGACCAAGGCTTGGTCCTGGAGTTGTGTCCCGGAGAGGCTGAGGGTGTGGGCTTCAGAATCAAGTCCGTACTCTACCATCTGCAAGCGGTGCGACCTTGGGTGATTCCTGCAGCCTCTCCCTGCTTAGAGCTTGCACACAGCCCTGCCCTGGGCTGGCCGGGAGGGTGAACAGCACGGTGTGCGAGGAGGGCCTCCAGGAGCCCCGGGGCCCAGAAGCACCTGACATAGCCCTTCCCATGCTGCAGAGCATGGAAACCGAGCCACGTCCACATGCATTTCTGGGGACCATCTGCTCTGCCGAGGCACACTGCGTGTCTGTGAGGGTGTGAGACGGTGAGCGGCAGCAGAAACCTGGACCCAGCAACACTCGAGACGCTGCCTCTGCAGAAAGGCCCCAGCTCCAGGTGCTCGACCGCGTGGCCCCTGCCCTCCGAGGCAGGGCGACCTCAGCCCCACGCTCTCTCTGCCTCTCCCCTGCATTCTCTGCCCCTCTCCCAAGGGTCACTTGGCTGTGCCCTTCCATGGCGACAGCTCTCTGGGGGAAGCACGCAGCCTTCCTTTGGTCCTCTTCCTCCCGGTGTTGGTGGCTGCACACCAAGTTCTTCGGCAGGAAGGGGTCACACCCAGAGCACTGACGTACCGTCTGTGGGTCATCTGGCTTCCACGGCTGCACCCAGCTTCCTGGCAAGCCAGCAGCACAGACAGTGCGAGGCTCTTGGCTCCCAGGAGGGACACCTGGACAGGAAGGAGAGGTGGACAATGTCCTGCGTGCAAAGGCTTAACGAGAGTCCAGCTGGGCAGCTCGCGGCTCCCAGGTTCCTCTCTGACCACCTGGGCATTGGCGGCAGGATGCTCCAGCCCGGGTCTGCCCTGACCTCTGCCAGACCGCGCTCCCCAGAACCCTCGAGGCACCCTGCACACTCCCAGGCTCTGTCTCAGACAGCAGATCGCGGGTGGGCCATGAAGAGACACCAGGTGTTTGGGACAGGCTCTCTCCAAAGCTGTGGCTGGTGTCAAGAAGAGTGGACGCACACCTCCAGGCGAGCTCCAGCACGGGCACACCACCCAGGGCCCTGGCCTGGCCAGCCTGACGTTTGCTGAGGCAGAGCAGCTGCCCTCCCACCTTCCACGTCTGCCCCAGGAAGGAGCTGGGTCAGGATGGGAAGCTGGCTGGCTTCCGGTGCTGCGCCACGTTCAGGCTCAGGGTCCTCCAGGAGCAAGGCCACCGTGCAAAGCGTGGCTGTTGTCCTTCCTGTTTGGCCGTCTGGTGGCGGCGGCAGCGGTCAGCCCCGCAGAGCCCTCCTCCCACTGGCTCCAGCATCCCCTCCCCCAGCCCAGTTCACAGGCAGCCACTGAGCCTGCTCCATGCTGAGGCTTGGGGTCCATCAGCCCCGGGCTCTTGGCTTGGCTCTGGGCCTTTGTCAGGGGGCTGGGCGGGCAGGGATCTGCACCCCAACCCCAAAGCCCAGGGATCTGCACCTCCAACCCCAAAGCCCAGGGATCTGCACCCCAACCCCAAAGCCCTGGGATCCGCAGTCCCAACCCCAAAGCCCAGGGATCCGCACCCCCAACCCAAAAGCCCAGGGATCCGAAGCCCCAACCCCAAAGACCAGCACTCTCTCCCACCCTGTCCTGCCCCACAGGTCCCACAGCTCAGAGTCAGAAGAGCCTGGTCCCACTCCCTGGCTTCCACGTAAGCAGACCGCGGCCCTGAGAGGGGAAGGGAGGCATGGGGACCTCAGGTTAATAACCAAACCTGGACTTTGTTGGTTTGTTTAAACTTTTCATTAGTTCTAATCAGTGATACATGACACACTGTACACACCGGAGCACAACTTTCATCCCTCTGGCTGCGCACAGTGCAGAGTCACACCCGTGTGTAGACACATGTACACAGGGTAATAACGTCTGTCTCATTCCACTGTCCTTCCCATCCCCACCACCCCACTCCTCCCCTCACTCCCATCCGCACAGTCCAAAGTTCCTTGATTCTTCTCTACCCACCCCCCAATTACGGATCAGCATCCTCTTATGAGAGAAAACAGTCAGCCTTTGGTTTTTTGAGATTCACTTATTTCGCTTGGCATGATATTCTCTAGTTCCATCCATTTACTGGCAAAGGCCATAATTTCATTCTTCTTTATGGCTGAGTAATATTCCATTGTGTATATGTACCACATTTCCTTTATCCATTCATCTGTTGCAGGGCATCTAGGTTGGTTCCATAGTTTAGCTATTGTGAGTTGAACTGCTATAAACATTGATGTGGCTGTGTCACTGTAGTATGCTGTTTTTAAGTCCTTTGGGTATAAACCAAGGAGTGGGAGAGCTGGGTCAAATGGTGGGTCCATTCCAAGTTTCATGAGGAATCTCCACACTGCTTTCCATAGCAGTTACACAAATTTGCATTCTTACCACCAATGTATGAGCGTGCCTTTTCCTCACATCCTCGCCAACACTTATTATTGCTTGTATTCTTGGATTTGAAATGAAATGACTTGGGCCCAGTGTCCAGCCCCTGGTCCTGACCCTTCATTGGTCAATACTTTCCCCTGATTAACCTTTGTGTTCTGGTGTGGCCACCACCTTCCCTGGCTGCAGGGTGAGCCCGGAGCCCAGGCAGCACTTCAAGCTGCTGGCGTGAGGACAGGGGCCCGCTGGGCTGTCCCCAGCTTCCTGTCACCCCAGCTCCCAGCTGTGGAATCAGACAGAGAAGGGCCCAGAGGTGAATGAGGCCAGCAGGGGAGAGAGAAGGAAGAGCCCTGGAACCCAGGACAATGGGAGAGAGCCAGAGACTGAGACAAGCACCAGAAAGTGCTGAAGATTCTGAACTAAATACCCCATGGGCTCCTTGGTCATGGAGGGCTTTGGAGGCCAGCTGTGAGGCTGCTTCCTTCTTCCTCCTTCTGCTCAGGGCCTCCTCCCATGAGCCTGCCCAAGGACTGGCCCCAGTGTCCTGCTCCCGTGCCTCCGTCCGTGGCCTCTGTCCCACAGAGGGGCCTGACCCAGCCCTGGTCACCTGTCCGAGTCAGAGTTCCAGGTGAGCCTGCGGCAGGTCCCGCGCCCCTCCACACACCCGGAGCTGGCCTGCCCCTTGTCACCTGCTGCCTCCACGGGGACCGTTCTGGGAAGGGCAACAGGCTTCCCCCTTTCTCGTCCTTCCTACCCCAGTGGACGCACCCTGCTCTCCCTCAGGAAAGGGCCCGCCATGCGGCCTTTCTGCTGCTTCCGACCTGGTCGCTCAGTGCACAGCCACCCTGGGTGTGCATGAACCCTCCCAGGGAACTGTGAGAGCTGCCCCGGATCTTGATTAGGCTGCAGCTGGAAACTTCGTCCTGCAAACCGCAGGCCTGGACTGAGGGGTGCTCCCGAGGCCCCCAAGGATCCACCCCACAGGGCACTGTCCAGAGCTGCCCTTGCCTGACGGGGAGACCCCACCCGCCTCCTTTGCCAGGCCCTGCATTTTGAGTGAGTCTGCCCTGCCCTCCATGACCTTGTGCCAGGCTCGTCCATGCCCAGTGCCCAGTCACTGTCACCAGATGCCACCCTGAGGTCCTGCTTCCCTGATGCAGGTGCCTGGCACGATTGAGGCCCAGGAAGGACCCACGTGACCCCGCTGGCCTCTCCTGGCCCCTTCAGGGCCTGGGCAGCCTCCTTGCCTTCCTCCTGCCTCGCCTTCCGCTCGCTCTGCCCACACATGGTCCAGATGCCCGGTTCCCCAGGGAGCCTGTGGAGCGCGCCCCGTGCAGCAGCAGGATTCGGGTGAGCCCCCTGCCCAGCACCTCGGCCCCACCCAGAAGAGACGTGTGCCCAGCACCCTGACCCGCTCACCCACGCAGCCAAGCTGGAGCAAGAAGCAGGGTCACTGTGAGAACCGGCCAGGGACTCTGCACACAGTCCCTCTTCGTGTAATTAGTTTTCTTTTCAATCCTTTAAACAATAGTGTATCACAACGTGCTTTTAAAATACAAAAAAGAAGGTTAGAGAGTGGAAAACAAATACTCACCATAATCCTGCCCTTGACGTTTTGATCCGTTTTCCTTGTTGGAGGCAACTTTTCATCACTGTGACAAAAATAGCCTGACAAGGACACTCAGAGGAGGACAGGTTTATTTGGCTCATGGTTCCAGAGGTTCCGTCCGTAGTCGGCCCACTCCAGAGCGCTGGGCCCAGAGCCAGGGGAACATCGCAGTGGACGGGCGGTGGGAGGAGAGCAGCTCAGGACAGGGAACCAGGAAACAGAGAGCTCTGCTCGCCAGGGACAAAGCAAGCCCCAAAGTTATGCCCCAGTGACCCACCTCCTCCTGCCAACCCACCTGCCTACAGTTACCACCCGATTAACCCCTATCAGTGGGTCAATCCACAATTAGGGTGCAACTCTCACAATGCGACCGTTTCACCCCGACATTCCTGCCTTGTCTCAAAGGTGAGTCTGGGGGCCCCTCATACCCAGACCACACCACCTCCCATCTCTCCGCTCTGCGGAGCGACGTCGGCAGCTTCACAGCGTCTCTGCCCCACGTCGCGGCTGTCCTGGGGCCTCCACCTGTCTTTGGAGCAGTCTCAGGAGGTCCCTGGAGCGGGTCCGCCTCAGGCCTGCCGGCCCAGTTCAGTCAGGGAGGGGGACGCCGCTGCAGTTCTCCTGGCAGGAAGCCGGGAGCAGGGGCTGGGAGCCACATACCTGTTGGTGAGCAAAGGTCGAGGCTCAGGGAGACCCCCGCCCAGCCCACCACCTGCACCCTGAAGTAGGTGCCACCCTCACGTGCCTCGGCCAGCACGCTGCTGGGGACAGCGCCTTCCACATTCCACGTGGGCGCCTCTGCTGGACTGCAGGGGGTCTGGGCAGTGCAGCCACAGGGGCCTGCAGAGAGGGCAGTGCCCAGCTGTGCCCACGCTGCAGGGACCCCACCTCTCCTGCGGGATCATGGTGGTCTCCTAATTTTCACTGAATTTCTCTCTTCCTCCCGCACCTTCTGGTGTGTTTGTCTAGCTGGAGGCCGTCCTGCTCCTCTGGTGACCTCCGTGTCCCTGGAAAGCTGAGCTCCTTGCTCAGACTCCTGGCGCCAGGTCTCCTGCTCTCAGCACAGCCCCCAGGGTGGCCCCCGGCTTCTCCGACTCTCCAGGGCCGAAGTTCTCTCTCCTGGTCTGGGGGACCCTCAGCGGGTCATTCTTAGAGACTGGCTCCAGGGGTCCAAGGGGCGACTGGCCCAAGGCCTCCCTGTATCACAGGCCCCCTCCCCTCTCCCCTGCTTCCCAAGGTCTGAGGGGGGACACCCTCACCCGGCCAGCCACATGGGACAGAGCCACACGTTTCCCAGACTGCTACCTGGAACCCATGGTCCTGTCCCTGCGGGTGAGGAAGGGATCCTCCCCGAGGATCGCCGCTCGGTAGCCGAGTGCAGTGGCCCTCAGGAGAGCTCTTTCGGGGGCTCTTCACTCCATATTGTAAGAGGAAGCAGAGTCTGAGTGAAGGGGGAGGCAGCTGGCCACTGCTGGGCACTGCTGGGCACTGCTGGGCAGTCTGCGGTGCCAGCCACAGGGTGCCCTCCCACGGGCGTTAGCATCTGGGCAGCCAGGTCTGCATGATGGGCAGAACGGCCCACGCCACAAGACGGGCTCCGTGTGTGCACAGGGCTGTGCCCTGCCCTGGGCTACCTCAAACAGCCCCCGAGGGCCTGCCCGACCCGCCCGCCTTTTCCGACACCTCTGCACTGAGTCTGGACACCCTGGCGTGTCCCAGAGTCAAAAGACCAGGGACTCACCGCTGCTTCCCCCGGTGCCCATCCTTCAGGCTGGACAGTCTCCATCCTCTCCTGGTCACCTTGCTGCTGCCCTTGGCATTGCTTCCCAGGCCGTAGGGACAAGGGCCTCTGCTGAGGGCTGTCCCCCAGCCCCCACTCACCAAGTCCCCTCTACCAGGTGCCTCTGTGAGCCTGCCATCCAACCCCAGAAGGGGTCTCCTGCTCTCCCGGGCTACTTCCGTCTTCCCCCCCAGACCCCAGGCTCCTTGAGAACTTGCGTGGAGCTTGCTGACGAACCGCTGGACTCCTGGGGCCTCACGACTCCTGCTCAGCCAACGCTCCAAAATCAAAGAGCAAATCTGTGTTCCGTCCTCGACTGGGGGACAAGGCGGGCCATGCTGCTTAACCCAAAATGTAAGAGGTGCAAGGGCCGCCTTGGCTTTGCTTCCTGGGGCGAGCCCAGTAGGCCTGAGGGTAGACAGAGCGACTTAGCCACCAGTGAGGAGCTGTGTCCCATGTGGAAGTCCAGCTCCTGGGGCCACCAGACGTGACCTTGGCGAGCGTAACTCATCAGGATGTGGCACTGGTGTGGGCAGGGCCGGGGCCGGGTCTTTAAGGAAGGGGGAGTGGGAACGCAGACTCCCACGGGGAGAACCCCCGTGTCCTGGAGACAGAGATGAGGGACAGCATCTACAGTCCAGGCAGCCGGCGATTGCCTGCAGCAACTAAGCAGGAAGCGTCAGGGGAAGACGCTGCTCAGAAGGACCCACACCCAGACTGGCCTTCTCGCCTCCAGAGTGGATAGCAATGAGCCACAGTGTCCCCAGGGCTCCTGTGTGGCAGGCATGGTCACCAGTGCAGCAGCGTCCAGAGGGGGCTTGTTTAGGAAGTAATTGGATCATGGTGACTCTTACCGCATTAGCCCATTGATAGATTCATATATATACATACACGTTTTTTTATTTTTTGTCCTAGGGGATTAAACCCAAGGGGGACAACCACTAAGTCACATGAGATACAACCCCAGTCCTTTTTATTTTTTAAGACAAGTTCTCTCTAAGTTGCTTAGGGCCTCCTAAGTTGCTGAGGCTGGCTTTGAACCTGTCACCCTCTGCCTCAGCCTCCTGAGAAACTGGGATTACAGGTGTGCACCACCATACCCAGTAATAGATTGATAGTTTGAATGGATTATTTGGAGGTGGTGGAAACTGCAGGCGAGACCTGGTTGAAGGGAGTGAGTCCTTGAGGACCCTGTCTTGCCCCAGCCTCTCTTCTCTCTGCTTCCTGGATGCCATGCACTGAAGAGCTTTTCTCTGCCTCTCCCTTCCACCATGATGTTCTGCCTCAGCTCAGGCCCAAAGCAATGGAGCCAGCTGGCCATGGACTGAAATCTCTGAGCCAAAACAAATCTTTCTCCCCTTAAGTTGGTTTTATCAAGTACTTTGTCAGGGTGACAGAAAGCGAATAACCACCCCCCAGTTTATGTTACTTTGCAAGGCAGCCACATTGGTCCCCTACACCCAGGACCAAGCCAACCTCTGGTTAAGATGGTGGTTCCTGTCTACTCTGGGGCATCTCTACCAGGTCCAAGGTCAGAACTGCTGTCCTGTCCTACAGCATGTTTCTATGATCCACTCTGTAGCCTAAAGAGAGGTCAGGGTGGCTGTGAGGTTGCAGACAGTGCATCCTCTTCACCTCTTCCTGCCTCTCAGACCTGGATCCCAGACTGGGCTCTCTAGGGTGCCTTGCTTGCCCCTCCAGCCTGCAGGGAAGTGGGCGGGGTGGCCCCAGAGCCATCCCAGCGTAGGACCCAGGGAAGAGGTGAGCAGAAACCAGGCGTGGTCTCTGAGGAAAGGGGACCTACCAGAAGGTCAGCTGAGAATTAGAGCTGGGACCTCAGCCCATCCCATCTGTCTACATTATCTCTGGCACAGAGAGACCAGTCTGTCTCCTGACCTCAGGTGGAAGCTGCTGATGGGCACCTCGCCCACTTTTGCATAAACTGCCTAGGCAGCACTTTGCCAGCAATTATCCCTGACATGTGTGTGGAGGCTGGCCACCTCCTGGACAGCTTTTGTCCTTGCTGGAAGACACTGTCTGGCTTGAGTGGGGCTTCCCGTTAGGCCAGAACTCCAGTCCATAAACCTGATAGAGGTATCTCTAAACCGGGGTGATTCAAAAAGGTGGGATGAGAAGAAAGGGGCATTCAGTGCCACGAGGCTTAGACATGACTAGAACAAGGTTTCCCCAGCCAGAGGGAAAATCCTGTGACTGGGAGCCACCATGGCCGGAGGCAGTGAGTATCCTCTCTGGGAAGAGTATACAAAGTCCTGTGCAATGGCAGGGGTCAGTTCAGGATGACAGCGTCACCCGAGAGCTCAGAGCCTTGGCTGTTATTCCTTCCAATGTGGGGAGGTCCGTATTCCTCCATAAGTGAGGAGGTCAGGGGACAAGAGCAAGTTAACACGGGAAACAGCTCAGCAGTGCCGAGTAGGATGAGCACCAGTCACGCGGCCCAGCACAACACTAAGGTCTCACCCTTGCAACCCTTATCAGGCTGCCCAACCCAAACCCTGTCCTGCATGCTCACCAGGAGCACCTCACCTCCCACGTGCCTTGTTGTCACCTGCACACGAGCCATCACCCTTCTATAATTCCTCCTTCAGACCGTGAGTGACGGAATGATGACAATAACAAAGACGACAATGACAATATTCAGTCCATTAGCAAATACTAACGAAGGGTCTAACTAGCACCAGGCTCCACTCTAGGCCTGAGAAGGTGGCAGCGGGTGGGACCAACAGCTTCCTGTTTCCCCAGGGCTGACGTTGTGCTAGTAGATTCACCAGAAAAGTGCTTGCTATGAGGTAAGCCTGGTGTCCACAGGTGCTTCATGTGTTCACTCTCTGTTCACGCTCAACACCACCTTAGGGAGGGGCACCACTGTGGTCCCCATTTTACGAATGAGGACGCTGACACACACAGATGTCAGGAAATTGACCCAGGTTCACACTGCAGGGACAGCTGGGGGAGGAAAGGCTAGGTTAACTGATCGCCTGCTCTCCATCACCAGCAACTGGCAATTTCTCTTCTCCATGTTGTCCTTACTGTGTGTTAGTCCGCTTTTCATCTCTGTAAGAAATAGAGGGGAAAAATCACCTTATAGAGAGGAAAGGTTAGTCTCGTCTCCCTGTTCCAGAGGTTTCAGTTCACGGTCACTCAGCCCTGTTCCTCTGGGTCTGAGTTGACCCGGTACATCATGGTGGAGGAAGCCTGGTTATGTCAAGACAACTGGGAAGAGAAAAGCGAGAGGGGAAGAGGCTGGGCCTCCAATACCCCTTCAAGGGCACGCCCACAGTGGCTTCCATAGACCCTGCCTCCTCACAACACACGGGCCTTTAGGGGACAGTCCACATCCAAATTGTAGCCACTGGGCCTTCAGAGAGAGATCCTTGGGGGTGCTGGTGGATGAGCAGCAGCCCTCATCTTGCCTTGGCTCTGGTGTGACCCCCAGGGCTGGTGTGACCCCTGCTGAGTGAAGGGCTCCCCACACAAGAATCAGGCTGGGGAGCCGGTGCCGGGGCTCACCATGCTCCGTAAGCATTTTACACGCTCCCTCCGAGGAGCTTATGCAGACATTTGGGTTGATAAGCCTGAAAAATCTCTAGAAAGTATCTAATTAATGCATTCTTCCCAAGTAGAAGGCTTTAGTAATTGCTGTTCAAGCAACAGAGAAGTCGAGAAAGCTTTCCTTGCAAATGCTGCAGGGACAGATAGAGATCCACATGGCTGCTTCCTCTGAGCACTGGTTCTGTCTCCTGCAACCTATTGACATCCATTAACATTCTTCCAGCTATAAAAAAAATGCATCTTATTCTAGCACTCTCCATAGGCAGAAAGCGGGGCATTGAATTACTGAGCCTGAGTAATTGCCCATAGTCATTGTGATGGAAAATGGCAGAAATTGCAATGAGTCACAGGGTCCTGGAGAGGCAACTGTTTAGTGACGATAATTCTGTAAGGATAATTTCATTAATGGAAGTGGGAGAGGGTGCTTGTGCCAGTGAATACCGTGAATGTATATATAAATATCCGTGGACATGCGTCTGGTGTTTAAAAAACGGCCACATGTAAATGGGGCTGTATGTGTCTGCCTGTTAATGAATGCCCAGGAGCTGAATGGTAAAGCACCATTCAGAGGTGATTTGTGATAATCACACGGGGGAGAAATCCTTTAAGTGAAAGAAATGGGAACAAGGACGCTTCGAGCCTGGATGTAAAAAGCTTCTATTTGATTTGGGGCCACAAAGGATTCAAAAGACATCAAAGCATTGACGGACTGAATAGCTCTCACCAGAGGAAGACCTTCCCAGTTCTGGAATTTAGCACATGAAACAAACCCACGCAAATCCTCAGCCAGAAGGTCGTCTGTGGAGGGAGGGGCGGGGTTGCCAGAAGCTCCAGCACCTTCCTGCCCAGGGTGCTGGGCCCTGGACCACAACAGCCCTCCACTATGAAATGCGCAGAGGCGCGTGTGTCCAATGGGGGCCGGCGAGTCGGCCCTCTGACTGGACGTTCACGTTGGGACTAAGCCCTGGTCCACCCGGAGAGTCTCTTCCCCTCCCGGCAGCTGGCCCCCACGTCCCCCACGCCATGCCCTTCCTCCCAGTCAGCACAAACAGCAGAGCGTGGAGAAGGACCCGTCCCTGCAGCGTGAGCTCCAGAATTAGAAGCCGGCCAGCGCCTGCACTGGCCGCGGGCGCCACAGCCAGCCCGGCTGAGGCCGGGAGGCACCGTTCCCTGTGCCCTCCTGATGAACTGAGGGGCTCTGCTCTTGTTTCATGTCTTGAAATTGAGGTGTAGCACCAAATTAGCCTGGGAGATGCCCAGCGTCCACGCCAGTGGCCTTCAGTGCGTTCCCAGCACC
Organism: Sciurus carolinensis; assembly: GCF_902686445.1. Lineage (NCBI taxonomy): Eukaryota > Metazoa > Chordata > Mammalia > Rodentia > Sciuridae > Sciurus > Sciurus carolinensis. The sequence goes on along the minus strand of NC_062213.1, from coordinate 205,724,081 downwards.
GTGTGAGCGTCTGCTCGGCTCCTTCCAGCTTTCCTTCATCCCAGAGGGAAGCCCTGCACCCAGCAAGCCAGCCTCCCGCGCCTCCTCCCCGAGGCCGCCCATCTGCTCTGTTTCCATGGCTCTGTCTATTCTGGAAGATGCATATAAATGGATCCGTGCGACATGAGGTCCTTTCTGGCTGACTTCCTCCGCCAGCGTGATGTTTTCGAGATTCGTGCGCACGGCAGCGTGTATCAGCTCTCATTCTCTTTACGGCTGAATAATATTCCGTCAAATGGACAGACTCGTTTTGTTTATTCCTTCTTCCCTTTATGGACACTCAGCTGCTTCCGCCTTCCGGTGTCTGGGAACACGCCACCGTGGACGTGCCTGTGCGAGTATCTGAGCCTCTGCTTGCGATTCTGGCTTCGCCCTCGGAGGGGGAGTTGCTAGTTGGGACCTGGACAGGCTTTGGGTCCCTGGGGCTGTCCTTGTCCATCGGGTTCTAACTTCTGAGAGTTCTCCGGGCAGGCCTGCTCGCAGGACGTCCCCCACGCCACGCTCTGCCCAGTTCTCTCCAGTCAACTCCCGTTTGAGGATCATCAATGTGCCGCCTGAGAAAGCAGCAGAAGGAGGCAGAGGGGTCCCTGCTTGGAGCAGAGGAGCTGACCCACCCCAGGCCCAGGCAGACCCGCCCTCACCTTCTGGGCCCAGGCATCCTTGTCCTCCCCTGTCAGCAGGTAAGGACTGAGGGAGACACAGCCCAGCAAAACCCACCTGCTACCTATACAGGGAGGTGGTCACATTCCAGGCCCTTCTGTGTCCCAGCAGCTGCTGGTGGCGCTGAACCAAGACTGGCAGAAGCACTCCGGGCCCCGGGTGCCCTGTGTCCTGCTCCCGTCACCTTAGCCCTGGCCGCGAGCACTTGTCTCTCAGTCCTGCTCTGTGCCACAATCCCTGTGTCGGGGACAGACAGGTGAGGATGGTGGGAAAACGGGGGTAAGAAAGTGATCCTATGAACCGGGCCCACTCTGCTGACCCCACGTGCTTTCTCTAAGAAGCAGATCACCTGCCACCCTGCCTGGCCTCAGTGGACAATCCTCAGCAAACTACCTGTCACCTGCCGGAGAACTGCAGGCCTGAGACTGTCGATGAGAGGAGCCCAGGAGACTTTTGTGACCAGATCGTGAAACTCTGGGAGGTAAGAATTGTTCCTCCTGATCATAAAATCTCTAAGAATATATGGTTAAGAATCCAGTTGGAGCCGTTCATCACGGGCCAAGGTGACCTAAGTATGTCATGGCAGAGGGGACTTGAAAGTCTGATGTCAACTTGCCGTCAGTCAAAAGTGAGGAGGTGGACTTGGGTGGGACTTCCTGCAAACTTTTCTGGGACCCCCAATAAAACTGCAGTGCAGGAGAGGCACCCTGTCCCTCTCCTGTCTGAGAGGAGCCACTCTCTCCCTTGAGAGTCCCCTTTCCCCTTTCCTAACCCTTCAATAAACTCATTCCTGTTACTCTCAGTGACGCGTCTGAAATCTTTCCAACTTGGTCACAGGAATCAGGGTTTGGAGAGGGGAGCCTTCACGCTGCCTCCGTTTCTTGGAAGGCCCCAGCTCTGTGACACCTGCCGCCTTCGGCAGGGTCCTGGGTCTTTCCTTGTTCCTTCTCCAGGCTGAGGACATCCCCCTGACACCTGAGCAGGAAGGGGCTCCCAGCCTCTTTGTTTGGAAGAATCACAGGCAGGGTCTGGCGAGACCAGTGTCTGTCTCCCTCCCCGGGTCCTTGTCCACAGGAGCAGGGCTGCCCTGGGCCTGCCTGCGCCCGTCTGCCACTGCCCACTCCTGCTCAGCGAGGAAGTGTGCAGACAACCCAGGCTCTTCCCAGTGGCAAGAAGAACAACGAAACATCTAAGGAGAAAAAAAATGAGAGATAATAAAAACAGATTAACATTTTGCAAATTATCCTAAGGAAAAATGTCCTATTAAGAAAAAAATGATGCGCACCCGCTGTGGCGGGAGGAGGGGCACGGCCGGGGAGAAGAATGGAATCCATCTCGCAGAAATCACAGCGCTGTCCCGTCCCAGACTAATAGGCTCTGTTCCCCGACAATACACCGAAGATATCGTTTATTAAGCCCATTATCCTACAGACCGCAGTTAGTCACATCTCAAACACTGCCACGTTTATGAAAGACAGTGACTGTCATTTGCAAGATAATTACCATTCCAATCTCAAGCCAGCCCGCAGGAGCAAACTGCTTCAGGAGCAACCAGGACTTCACATCACAGGGAACGCTGCACCAGGGCCCCCGAGCAGCCTGTCCTGCGGTTGGCCACAGAGGAGGGGCTGGGGGCTGGGCCCCAGGGGGGGCTCCCACGCCCCCTCACTCCTGCTGTCTGTCATTGCAGAGTTGAGATTCCATCTGTCCACACAGCCGAGGGGGCGGGAGGGGGAGAAGGAGAAACGGAGGAGCGGGAGGGAGGGGGAGAAGTTCTCATTAACACGGAGGAAGAGAGAAGGGACCCGGGGGAGGCAGGGGACGCACAGCCCTGCTGGAGAGTCGGCCTGGAAATAGAGTCAGAGCCTGCAGGGAGGGGTCTCCAGGACAGCAAGTTCAGAAATAAAGCTAGGACCTTGGCCATGGCAGGTGGCAGGGACCATGGCCTCAGCACCGTGGGAAACAGGCAGCACGTCCCTCCGATAGCACAGAGAGGGCCTGCGTTGCCATCGGCCATTGGTATCAGGAAGGAAAAGCAGCTCTCCAACCAGAGAGGGCCAGAGGGAGCGCTCAGAGGAAACTGGGAGGGCCAGCTGAGCCCCGGGTGTTGGGCAGCCGGACCCACCCACACAGGTTAAATCAGACTGCATGGCGAACTGACACTGGCTAGAGTCACCTCCACCATGACACCTGGGCAGCACCATCAGGAGCAGAGCCCTCCCCCGTGGTGGACCTGTGAAGGTATGGAGGGAATGGAGTCCTCGGGCGTGGTCCTGGGAGAGCCTAGGGGCCAGAGCTGGCGGCTGTCACTTCCCAATCAAGAGGTCACTGAAATTGCTGGAATCCAACAGGCTGACTGTTGTTTTGATTTCCTCTAAAATCATCTCACACAACAAGCACCCAACCTTGTTCACCTTCTCCTGCCAGCATCTGAGATCATCTGAATGAGGGCAGCAAGGACCTGTCCCAGGACAGGAGGAGAGCCAACAGGAGGAGGAGGGTCTGTGGGGCACAGCCAGGAAGGTGGTGGCTTTGGACATGTGGGGACAAGGTCAGAGGAGCAGCTGGGGAGAGGCAGAAAGCCAAAGGCCAGTCCACCTGAGAGCAGAGTCAACGGTCAGTGGAGCTGCCCGGCAAGCACAGACCCGGCCCTGCCCTGCCCAGGGCCTTGTCACGGAGCCCCCTGGGGCCACAGGGGAGCCTCGGACAGAGACTATGCAGGCGGAGGGCCCACCCCCACACCTCGCCAAGCTATGCCTGTGCCCCGTGCCCCCCGCCCCCACACACACTCTTACTGTACCAGAGCTGGAACCCAGGGCCTCGTGCTCGCTAGAGAGTGCTCCACCACTGAGCTACACCCCAAGATTCTCTGGATTCTCTCCTTCCCTCAAAACCCATGTATCCCTTGGAGTCCATTCACAGACCAGCCCTGTTCCTTCTGTCCACACAACTCAATGTCCTGCTCCATCTCACTCTCCCCTCCTCCAGCTCACTCAGAGCCCCTGCCCCCGAGAAGCTTGTCCTTGCTCCTCCCAGAGCATGACCTCTCCTGGGCTCTCATCACTGACTGCTGTATCCAGTGCTGCATAACAAACATCCCCAAAATGTAACAGCTCCCCAGGAGGCTTGCTCTCTCCTCAGGCAGCTACTCATCCTGCAGGGCCTCCCTTCTTCAAGAGTCCTCTGGACACAAGGGCCTAGACTTCTTTACATAGTAGCTTGATTCTGAGAAAGAGTCAAAAAGCAAGAGTGTGTAAGACAGAGTGGGTGTTTATATAACCTAATCCAGAAAGTTCTGCTCTGTGCTGCTTGTATGGTGTGGGAGGGAGCGGCACAGGGGCATGGGTGCTGGTGGGGGTCCTTCAGGGCCTCCTTGGAGACTGGTCGGCACACTTGCTGAACTTGGCCTGGTGCCTTGCAGGAGCCTAACTCTGAAGAAGTGGGGGCAGAGGTCCTGTGGCACCTTCCAAGGGACCCACGCTGAGGTCGGACCTCGAGTGGTTGGCAGTATGCTGGATGTGCCCATCGGCTTCCTGTCACCATAGCAGATACCTGAGCTGAGGAGCTTAAAAGGAAAAGGCCAGCTTTGGCTGTGTCTTGGAGTCTGGCGTCCATGACAGGTTGACCCTGTTGCTGTGGGCTTGTGTGGGCCAGAGCATGAAAGAGGCAGAGACGGGCGCCCCACAGTGCCCTTCTGGGCACACATGCCACCTCCAAGCCGCCTGAAGACCTCCCACTGGCCACACCTCTTAAAGGCTCCCCTTCCTCCCTAAGGTGCCAAGCTGGGGACCAAGCCCTTGGCACGGGGATCCCTGGGGACCAACCATAGCGTTGGACCCAAGGTCAGTTCCATGCTGATTGGAGCATCATCTGCCCAGTTCTGCAGCTTGCGCCTCTCGCGGAGCTGCGGGCCCAGTTCTGAGTGGGGCCGGCCTGTCCCCTGTGCTCCATCCTGACCACACACCTCCCCAGGCTGCCGGCTGCTCCCTCCACGCCCCAGCTCCTCGGCCTGCGGTGATTGTGAGATTTCAGCCTCCAGACAACCGTGACCCACAGAACCGTAGCAGGAGACCACACCTCCCACCGACAGCCACCCAGTCATTTTTCATTCAGACTTTTACAATTCAAAACAAAACTCCCAGACGATTTTCTCGGTGGCAGATCCTGAAGCTCCAGTCTCTCGGGCAGTACGGCAGCTCCCGGAGCCCCTGCAGAGGGACTTCCTGAAGCAGTCTTAATAGAGCAACGTGTCAAATGCACCGTGGCCTCCGCGAGCCGTGTTTCCCCGTAATGTACCCCATCCCCTCCGAGAGTCTGCGGAGGCTCCCGAGCCGAGGCCCTTCTGCTTGGGATCTCACACAATTGACAGCGACATGTCCCCGTCCTCGAGTTCATTAAAGCGGAACCAGCACAAGAGCATTTCGAAAGCAGAGCCAAAGGCGAACACCAGGAAAACATGGGCTTCCCACGCCCCACCGAGCAGGGATGTGAACTGCAGGCCTGGTCACCAAGGGCCACCACAGGCTCCACCCGCCTGCCCCGCCCTCTCCCTCGGCAGCATTGAGCGCTACTCCTGTACTCAGGTCCCAGCTGGACTTGGTTTCCCAAGTTCAACTGATGCCAAGGGGTCTATGTCCCCAAGGGGTCTGCAGATCCAGGAATCACCTGCTCATGGATGAAGTTCTGGCTGTGTGGTTTTTCTTCAAGGAGGGCCATCTTCAGTGACCACAGACTCCCAAGGAGACCCTGGCCCTGGGGGTCAGCCCCGCCCACTCTCTGGCTCCCTGCTGCTGGCTCTCATTCGGGTCCATGGAGATGAAAACTCAAAACTTGCCCTGCTTGGCCAGCAGGCAGCTGATCAGGCAGCTCTTTTCCCCACGGAAATGCCTACAGCTGCTTCCGAGCTGGACCTGCCCTTCCACTGCCTTGTACCCAGGACTGGGCTAGCTCCTGGCAGCTGCACTCATGGGAGGGAAGGGGCCGGCGCCAAGGGGCACCGGGCTAGGCCAAGGTTGGCTGTGCTGGAAAAACAAGCAGCCCTGCTCCCCTGGAGCAGCTGTCCCCCCACTCCAGCAGGGCTCCTCCAGGCCAGCAGGGAGACCCCCACTGCTCATGGGGGTGCAGGGTCTCAGTCGACACCTCAGGACAGCAGGCGGGCAGGCCCTGACACTCAGATGGCACGTCCCCAGTGCCCACGGGTGAGGAGGAGCCCGCCTTCAAAGCCCTCGCTCAGCAGACCTGCGTGTGGGTGCGTGTGACCTGCGTGGGTCTCAGGGGCCCAAGAACAAGCCGTGACTGAGGATCAAATGGCCCAGCCCGCTGTTGGCCAGCGATGCTCTCTGTGCATTCCACCAACCGCAGAGCCCTGTCCGTGACGTTCAGCCCAGAGGCTCCTGAGCTCACGCGAGGCTGCCTCCGGAACCGCCCACCTACATCGAGAGGGTCACCAGTCTACCATCGACCGAAGCCATCAGCCCAGCCTGCCCCTGGCCTGGCCACACAGCTCCCTGGGCATCTGTCCTCTAGCTCGTGGTCACAGGCTGACCAGGGGCTCTGTGGTTGGGCTGCTGCCGCCCAGTGTCTCAAGAGAGAAGCAGCCCTCACATCACCACCCCAGGAAAGATCCAAGTTCAAAGTTCAAGGGGCAGCGTCCACCTGATGGGCGTGACTCCTGCAGCATCGTGAAGCTGAGAAACGGCAAGGCTGGCCATCCCCCGGCCTGCCACCCCAGCTGGCTCAGGGCACACTGAGGAGGGCACCAGGCAGCCTCGGTGACAGGACCAGGGAGCCCTCCGGCCGCACCGTACTGAGGCCTGGCTTCCTGCTCTCAGAAGACGGAGGTACGCCTCTCATTAACCCCAGGCCAGCTCTGTTATCATTAGCCTCCTTTGAAAAGAGACTGAGTCGCAGAAATCTTTGAAAACCCTCCCAAAGTCCCAAGAATGTAGCGTTGGCAGATTTAGCTCACGAAAATGCAGAAAGTAAAGTTTGTATTTCAGACAAATGGTGAATACTTTTTTAGTGTCCCAAGTATTGCTTGGTGTATACATTTACGCTGAAACGTGGTCTGTTGTTTATCTGAAATCCTTATTTAAGTGGGCATCCTGTGTATTATCTTGCGATTTTACATCTAGCAGGGGACTCAAGCCCAGGTCTGAATCCAGGCGGAGGCTCTTTGGAGCTGCAGGGACCCTGCCTTGTTCTGGGGGATACAGAGAAGGAAACAGAGGGTCCACAGGGAGTAGAGACCCCACGACCTCGGCTCTGGCTGTGTCCCCTCTGCGGCCCTAACCAAGGTAAAGGGTCAAGGCAGAGAAGGGGACTACATGGGGGGGGGGGGGCCTGTGCAGCTCCCGGTGCTCACAGCTGCGATTAGCCTCACCATGAAGGGCGCCAAAAGGAACTTGGAGGAGCTCGCTCTGGAAGGGGACTTGCCACTTTGGGAATTTTGTCTGAATGCTTAGCTTTGTGGTGGGAAAGTGTGTGTGTGTGTGTGTGAGAGAGATGTGGTTGTCTCCAAACCGTTTCCAGCAGAGCCCTCTCTTGGGTGACAGAGCTCCCGAGGACAGCCTTGTCCTCCTGGGCTGTAAACACACTCCCATCCCACCACTGGATAGTAGGCACCGCCAGACCCCACCCCAGCACCCTCCCCACAAACCGAGTCTGTCTGATCCTCTGCTCACTTTCCCAAGGGTTTATCACACGCCTCTGTGTTGAACAAACAGGGCCCTTTAACAGCTGCAGTGATAAAAAATGACTTCCACTTCCCCAGCTCTCAGGGAATGAAATTAGTCCGATTACATTTTCCTCTCCTGTTCAATTCCCAGCCTCCACTCTCTGCGGGTCAGCTGAGATGCAGAGTGGTTAAAAACGTCCACTTAATCACAGGACTCCAAGAGTCATCGGAACATTCCAGAGTCCTGATTGCCTATGACCGGGGCGATTTAGAAAAGAAGGCTTAAAAAATTGACCAGCCTTTGAGAACACTCTGACCCTGAAGCAAGGTTAAGGAGGCTTCGGCCAGGAGTTTGGGGCAGTTGCCAGGAAGAGAACAACTTCTGGAACATTCAGGCATTCCTTTAACCCAGTTCCCCGGAGGCTTGTGCAAGCTTGCATTGTTTGCTAGCGATTTGCTCCATTATAAGGTATGTTGGGGAGAAGAAAGATGGACACGGGGTCCCAGTCCACTCCACAGAGGGGGAGAGCCACGGGGTAATTACCCAGGGACTCCCAAGTCGATCGTACTGCTTCCCTTCTCTCCAAACCCAGTTCAAAGCCACCTCTTCCAGCCCATCTTCCCAGAAGGTTCCAACCATCTAATCTCCCATAACACCGCTGACCACCACCTCCTTAGGAGACACAGATTGTAAATCTGCAGGCGCTGACATCAGTCGCTAAAGACAGAAAGGAGCCTCTTCCATTAAGCTCTCCTAGGACCGGCCATTTTCTCCAGACGCTAAAGGATTCCCCTCTTCCCATCCCACATCCTGGACGTGTTGGGGTGTTTATTTAATGTCCTCTGCTCCAGGGTATAAGCTCTGGACAGGGGCTTTGATGGTGATGGTCTCTAACACTTGACTGCACAGGGTCTCCCCGGCACGGGTCTCAGCAGCCAGGTGTGCAATAACAACACAGGTGACTGGATCTCCACACGTGGGTGCGGCTCCTTCCATGAGGCAGCCTGTGCTCACCCAGGGCACGCGGCCAGCCAGATGCCCGCCAACTTGAGCAGGAGACAAGGCAGGTGGGCTTTGCTATGAGGCTTCGCATCCTGCAGCCACACGTGAGCACAGGGCAGGCCACAGGCCTCACAGGTAGAGCGCAGCCTGACCCCCAAAAGGCTCAATGACACTCAAGGAAAGGGACTCACTTGGCAAACCCAAGTCCACCCTATTGCATAACAGGGAAGGCGACCTTTCCCTGCTCAGCAGGAGCCTCTGGCTGGAAGGATGAGGAGATAGTCGATACAGCTCCACAGACACAAGTGCCGCAGACCGTCCCCAGCCCTCCGTGTGGGTCAGTGGCACATCCAGACCCAGACTCAGTCCAAACTGGGCCCCAGGTTCTTCCTCCCTGTCCATCAAGTGCAAACCTCTTGTGATCCCAAAGGAGCTACGGCCCAGTGCTGTGTTGATGGAGTAGCCCTGTGGGACCAACCGACTTGCCGACAAGACACATCAGAGCACTTCCTGTGGAGGAGGGCAGCCGGCCACGGAGGAGGGGGCGGGCAGGGCGGAGAGAGCCTCACACACAGGACGCAGCTCCACATGCTGGATTCCCGGAATCCATTTCATGCTCCTTGCTTGAGGAAGCATCCCAGCAGCCCCCTTCGGGTGGAGGAGCCAGAAACACATGTCTGTCCAGCTGGGGACATAAATCCTACCAGTCAGAGGTCTGGCCAGGTCACCCCGGCTCTCTCAAAGCAGAGAAGGCGCCAAAGAGAAGTCGCTGGAAGCTTCAGCCTCCTGCTGCAAAGGAAATTATCCTCTCCCTCCGTGTCCCTCTTGAGTCAATGTCAAATCCTGAAAATGAGATCCAGGTGGGACCGCGGCAGAGGCAGACATCTCCAGCTGGAAGCCGGCCACTTCTTGTCCTGGGATGGATTGTAGCTCCATCCCTGATCCCGCTGAGTGGGTCTGCTTTCCTAAGTGCTTCTGCCTGGCACAGAGAAGCCAGAGGCATTGCCCACCGCCCTTTCAGAAGAAATGGCCCATGCATGTGTCCACAGTCACAGGGCAGACTCCTCGGGGTCGGCCTTCCACTGCCCTCCTGCCCCTCACCCGTGGACTGCAATGTCATGAGCCCCAGGCCTGCATCCCAGCTCTGTTCCCTGCAGGCAGAGGAGTCCCATCTGCCAGCCCATGTCCTTCCCATCAAGCTCCTGACCTCCCTACCTGCGCATCCCGCAGGCACAACGCAGAGATCCCTTCTGGGTCTGGCCACAGGCAGCACAACTGCCCCAGGCTGGCAGCCACCCCTGCCTCTGGGCTGCTCAGGTTTCTCAGCTCTCTGGCAAACAGCACGCCCAGGATCTGAGCGCTCCCTCCCTGCTCTGTGAGTGCTCCCTCCCTGCGGGGTGCTCCGCCTGCTCTCTGGCTGCTTCTGCTCAGCTCTTTGCCTGCCCTGCTTCAGCGATCTCAGCATGAGGATCTTGACCAACAGGAAAGGCCTCCTGCAGCCTCTCCAAGGCTGCATCCTGGTGCCCAGAAGTTCTCAACTGCTCGGGAAGCTTTCAAGGGCACCAGCTCTGCCCTAGAAGAATTCCTTCTACCTCACCATCTTTTCAATAGTGACTCCCAAAATACAGATGAGTCCTACTACCCAGAATCGTGAGCGTGACCTTGTTTGGAGAAAGACTCTGCAGATGCCACAGAGTTAAGGATTTTAGTGTTCCTTCTGGGTTTTCTAGGCGGGACCTAAATCCAACAACGACTGTCCTTATGCAAGAGGCAGAGGGGAATTTGTGACACAGACACAGAGGAGAAGGTCAGGTGAAGACACGTGGAGACCAAGGGACGCCCCACAAGCCAAGGACTGCCAGCTGCCAGCAGGAGCTGAAGAGGCAGGAGGGACCCTCCTAGAGCTTCCGAGGGGGCGCACCCTGCCCACGCCTTGATAATGGACGCCAGGCCTCCAGAGCTGGGAGGTGGTAAATTTCTATTGTTTTAAGCCTCAGCCGGCAGCATCTGTTCCAGCAGCCACAGGAAGCTCGTACGTGCTCACTAGCTTTCGTCACATCGCACATGGATCTTGGCTAGTGACAGGTCTCCCGACCCTCTGCCCTGCTCCTCATATTGTTGTCATGGCTTGGCCAGGTGTCCAGGTTGGGGCGTGCCCTTTCACCCCCACACCTGCCCCCTTGGGCAGCTAACTGAATCTGCCACCTGACCTCACGAGCTCAGGCATCAAGGCAGAGGGCTCAGTGACGTGGCGGCCACCCTGTGACCCTAAATCCCCTACGCTGACCCAACTGTGAGATCAGTGGGAACAGCCTCAATGATCCCCATGGGTGGAGACCCCACCACACGCCTGAGGCTGCCCTGGGGCTGGTGTGGGGCCCACTCACTGAGCCTGGGTGGACGAGCCAGCGCCTCTCGCGTGGTGCTGTGCGCATGGCGGGCATGCACTGCAGCAGACCCTCGGGGAAGACGCTTTGCCGTTGACATTCTTCTTCTTTCTCTTTATTGAGATAGAATTGACGGGCAGAAATATTGCAGATGATTTCTACTCGCTGAGGAGCTTGGACACACGCATGTGCTTGTGCACTGTCACAAACAGCCATGTGCATCTGGGAACAGAGTGACCCGCAAGGGAAGCACGCATGCCTGCTTCAACCGTGAGTGTGCAGGAGGGGCGGCCGGGGCGGTTTTAAAGGTGGAATGAGGAGAACCACCTCAGATACCTGGTGAGAGCCTTTGACTGTGACCCCAGGTTCATTTTATTTCCTTTTTGTAAGGTCGGCACAGTGGGCTGCACTTTGACCCTGATGACTTCCAGGGCACCTTCCCACAACCCAAGTGCCATGCAGAAATGGCCTCTGGCACGTCCCTGTGCTCCTGTGTGCGTCAGGAGCACCTCCCAGGTGTCCTCTCCAGAGCGCGTCTTGGAGGCTCCGCCCGAGCTGTGGGCCACGGCCGCTGCACTGGACGGCGCATCTCCAGGACGCACTCGCCTCGATAACAGAACCGCCACAGTGTGACAGGCAGCTCCCACCCCAGCCCCGGCAGCCGCCGTCCTGATCTCTGCTTCTCAGTTCGGTTCCTGCAAGTGGACTCAGCCCGATCCGTCCTCCCATGACTGGCCTGCGGCACCCAATGCCAGTCCTGCAGGCTCTTCTGTGGCTTGGCAAATGGCAGGACTTCTTCTTTTTCCTTTTCTTTGCAGTCGATTCCCTTGGGGAACAGCCGTGACCTGGGGTGAGGTGTCAGGACTTGCAGGGCCCCCCCAGCAGCCTTTAATACCCAGCAGACGGTTGAAGATCAAGCAGGGACCCCGGGATGGCGACCATGGCCCAAGCCATCAAGCTGCTGGAGGAGGAGACAGAAGGGAGGCTAAGGACTCCAGGAGCACCCACGGAGGCTGGTGGAACCCACAAGAGGGGCCTCTTCTACAGCGGCAGCCGCGCCCTCCCACCACCTCCCACCTTAGCACCCACATCTCCTTGGGAAATCACAGCCAGCCGGCACAGACCCCAGCGTCAGTCCCCAGCTGCAGGCCTGGAACATGAAACCCAGTCAGGTGAGGCTGGGGACAGGGCCAGGCCAAGGTAGCAGCTCCCCTGGGCTCCCAGCCCCCTGGGCAGGACGCATGCTGTGGCCACTGACCTGCCCAACCGCCCCCTGCTGCCCACAGCCTAGAAGAGCATCGGACATAGTAGGTTCTTAATGGATGGCTGTTGGGTGTGTGAGTTGATGAAGGAGCGGGTGAAGGATCCATGTTTTACACAAAACCATGCTTTCCGAGTCAGAGCCCTAACCGGGCGCCTGGGCTGGCTGTTAACTGCACACTCGGGATCGGTGTAGAGAACATCCTCCAGCAGTTGGTGGGTAACGGGTCTAGAGGGGACTCGGGCAGCTGGATCTGGTCTCTGAGGGAAGATCTCCCCACACTCTCCCTCTGGGCCCTCTTGGGAGACTTGCCTAGGCTTGCTGGACTCAGGAGGCCCCTGCTTCTTTGCAACAGCAAACTGGGACAGGTTCCACTGACTTGGTGACATCCCTGGAGCTCAAGCCACGTGGGGCCCAGCCCCGCAGGCAGCGGTGAGCAAAGAACCTACCGCTGGGCTCAGACGCCTGCTCTGCGCGGCAGAAGCCTGGCTTCCCCCTGTGGGCTCGCACCTTGGAGGCTGCAGAGCCTTCTCAGGCCGCCGTGTCTAAGCCTTGGATGCTCAGTGGAGGCCAGAAGATCTCACCCAGGAGGGCTTCCTCCACGGGATTCGGGGACCCCACAGATGACCCCCGCTGAGCCCCATTCGAAGTCACACCTCACAGTCATATGCAGAGTTTTGAGGGCCACTCTCAAGGTGAGGTAGAGAGCTGACATGGTGCACCCCAAAAATGAAACACCAGCACCCATTCCCTGCAAACTGGGAGCATGGGAGATCGAGGGCCAGGGGCAGTCCAGGTTACAAGTGGCATTCCTGGTGCTGGCCCCTCCTGGTGGAGTGAGCCTGGGCAGGGTTCTTCCGCCCTCTGAGGCTCTGCTTCTGCAAGCTGAGAACCCACTAGCATGCAGGCAGAGATCCTGGGAAGAGTCTAAATAGTATGTGTGATGGCTAAGTTGGGAGTCAAGCTGACTGGGCCACGGACACTTGTGCCCAGACATTTGCTAACGTGATTCTGGGTATTTTGGTAAGGGTGTTTGGGGATGAGATTAGTATTTAAATTGAGTGAAGCACATGACCCTCCACACGTGGGTGGGCCTCATCCAATCAGTGGAAGGCCTGAGTAGAACAGAAGGACTCACCTTCCCCGGAGGAAGACAGAGAAGCCCTCTGCCTGACCATGTTAGCCTTTCCTGCTTCTGACCTTGAGCTGAAACAGCAGCTCTTCCTGGTGTTCCGGGTGCCAGCTTGGACTGTGGCCACACCTCAGCTCTCCACCTCCTGCTTGTCCACCGCAGACGTGGGGATCCTCCTCTCCATAACCAGGCGAGCCCATTCCCTCTACCGACTGTCTCTCTGCCTGTGCAGGTCCTGCCCATGCTCCCCACGGGCATCCCAGAGGGCCTCAGTGCAGGAAGGGAGTCAGGGCCCGGCCAGGCAGGCAGGGACTCCTCTCTCTGGCCCTGCAATCGGAGCTCCTGCATCTCTGGACTCCTCCTTCTGGGTTTCACATGAACATTTCTGTCAGCCTCCCGGGGAAGCTGTGCTTGCCATTCTTGCTGGACAGGGTCACTGAGGTTTTGGCCTGGCATTTCCCTGACCTAGCCCTATCCAGCAGCCTCTCGGGACGGTGCCTCCCTGCCCGGCTAGCCTCTGCCAGGGCTGCTGCCTCCCTCCAGAAATCTGATTGCTCTCCTCCTCCCCAGGAGCCTCTCAAATCTCTGCTTTGGGTGGCATTTCAAAGTTGCAGGCCACTGACTAAAGGGGTAATTAAAAAGAAGAAAAGAAAGCAAGCGAGGAGAAGAAAAGCAAACAGGACAATTCTGTTGCTCCCCACAGTCCCGGGCGGCAGGGAGGGGGCTCCACAGATGTGCTGAGAGAACAGCGAGACACCCCCGCCTGCCCGCCTGCCCACCGTCCAGGGTCCCAGAGGCTGTGTTTCTCCCGCTTCCTCGCACTGGGAGGAAAACGTTGGTGCCAGAGGCCAGCTCGGCTCAGACACCAGCAGGGAGCCGTTGGGCAGCTGATGCAATTCGCAAGGCCGCCTGCCGGAGATGCCTGTGGAGCCTCTCCAGCGCCCCCCAGAGGCCAGACCCATATCTGCTGCCAGCCCAGGGCCGGCTCTGGCACATCCAGACAGGTTTGCTTGGCTCACCATGGCCAGGTACCTAGCACGTGTGGCCCAGATCTGCCCCACATGTTTTTATTCTTCTGAGACCAGTGGGTCCCCAGGCCACGTTCATCTTGAGCTGATGTCTTGCATGAAAAGAAACTCGCTCCGCCAGCCTCCTTGGTCCTAGCCTTCCATTTGGCTCCGATTCCAACCCTGCAGGAGGACCGTCAGGGCCATGCAAGGACTTTGCGTGGACCCTTCGCCCCGGCCTCGGTGGGCTTCGTGTCTCCCCTCACCCACAACCTTCCCAAGAACAGAAGGTTCCCCTGCACAGCTGGAGCGCACGGAGGCAGATCAGGAGACTGGGAAGATGGGTTCCTCGCCATCGTTGCCGGGCCCAACGGCGTCCCTCAGGGCTTCCTTCCACTCGGCCCACCCCACACGCCCCAGGAGCCGGCCCAGCACCGTGCACCTCCTTGGTCTCCCTGTCCCTTGAGGCCTCTTCCCTCTGAAGCAGCCCTTAGATTTCTTCCTTTTTGACGTTTCCGAGCGTCAAAGCCATGCCTTTTGGAACACCTCTCTGTTCACACAGGTCCGTGTTTCCCCACCCCTGGGCCCGGGTCGGCCTCCACCTGGGACACCTGGGGCAAGGCTCCTCCTCCTCAGGTCCTGCCGAGGTCCCGGCTAGGCAGAGCGCCATCTCCTGGTTGGGGTGGTCCCTGCCAGCTCTGCCCCCAGCTTCTCCTCTTTCATGATTCAATAGTTCTGGAGAGCGACTCTGACCAGGCCTGGGTACACACCCATGCTGACCTCCGCCTGGTCTCGGCAGCCTGTCCTCCTCCTCACTGGCCCGGGTTCTGCTCGGGGAGCTTCCTCTCCTCGTCTGCTTCTTCGTTGATTCGTGTCTGTGCGTGGGACACACCGGCTGCTGCTGTCAGTTGGACCATCATCTGTTACTGTCACTATTCTCTCTGAGGCTGCGTCGTCCAGAATGGCCCCGGAGGCACGCCGCTGTCCCTGTCCTTCTGCTGGCATTGCCTCTGAGCCCTCCTCTGCTTTCTGGGAGAGCGTGCTCAGATTTGCCTGGTGGTCTCCCCACCTCACCCTGAAGTCCACACACACACGCTAGTGTTCCTGAGCTGACCGGGTGGTGTAGGCCCTGGGGAGGACAGGGGTGCCGGCTGGCCTTGCCAGTCCCACTGCAAGCTCCTCTGCAGCCGAGCCTTGCTTGTCCAAGGGGAGAGTTATTTGAAGGCTTCTAGGCCCTTCCAGCCCGGACATCTGAAAGCACTTGGGAATGACCCCCAGGTGGGAAGCCCTTTCAGGATCTACGGCTGCACACAGATGCTCAGAGCGCCGTGGGGTTGGGGAGCAGCACCCTGTGTGCACAGCTGCTCCAGCTGATTCCAAAAGGGCTCTGGACACCCTCTTGTCCTGGCGGAAGCCAGGAGGAGCAAGAAGATGCCCCAGCGTCCACTTCATCTTCAAGAGGAAGGAGAAGGTCTGAGCCCGCAGATTTGGCCAAGGGCTGGAAGATGGAGAAGCCTCGCGATTGCTCTTCCTTCCTACGCCCAGACTACCACCTGCTGACTGAGGGTCTCAGTGCAAATCCCAGGCCATTCCGAACAGGAAATGATTAGTTACATAATGCGATATTAAGGCCATAAATCTTCCTAGTAGCAGGAGCCATAAACCCTGGTTTTATGACCCAGTGACTGCATAGACCCGACTGTTCCTCCATCCAGCACAATTATCCTACAATTACTGTTATATTGTTCAGTAAATAGCGTGCCAGAAGCAGCAATTCTGGGGCTCATAAATATATAAACAAACACCGGAGCGAGGCCCGCAGCCACGGCAAGGGGACAGGACGGTGCAGGTGGTCGCCGCCGCGGGCTGGGGTGCGGGACACTCGGCCGTCTGCCGCGCAGATGCGTCCCTGGCGGCTGCGCCCTCAACCCAGCAGAGCGCAGAAAGCCGCGGGTGGCAGAAGGACGGTGTGGGGCACAGGCCGCCGCAGCTGGGCTGCAGGTCAGGGCGGGAAGGCCGCCGGGTGGACGCAGCACCCGTGCTGGCTGTCCCCCCATAGGGACTGCTAGAGACCCTTTCAGGAGCCAGGGAACACGGTGTCACACGGAACCCAAACTCTCCTGGCTCTTCTTTATTAAAAAAAAAAAAGGCAAAGTGAAACACAGGACGTTCACCGCGTCTGCACCCCAGCCCTCGGCAGGACGGGAGGAGGCCGGCCCACCAGGGAGGCCTGTCAGGGGCAGGAGGACAAGACGGACAGCCAGAGGGGCTCCACCTGGCGAGGGGACGGCAGCTGGGGACAGAGTGCAGGCTGGACTCTCTGGTTCCAGGACATTCTGGAGCAGGGAACAAGCTGATCAAAACCTCAGTCCACTGTTGCCTGGGGACGGAGGAGGAGGGGCAAGAGGGATCTCAGGGTGCCCGCCGTGTTCTGTGCCGGGACGGGTTCCCCGGGCTCCTGCCAACTCGTCACCTGGTGTCTCCTGGACTTGAGTTTCCAAGCAAGTCTGGAGGCAAAGGGAGGAAGGTCGAGTGACCAAGAGGCTCGAAACCTGCAAGCCGGCGTCCCCAGCCACACAAGGCATGAGGGTCCCCGGCCACGCAAGGCATGAGGGTCCCCGGCCACGCAAGGCATGAGAGACCCCAGCCACGCAAAGCATGAGGGACCCCAGCCACGCAAGGCATGAGAGACCCCAGTCACTCAAGGCATGAGGGACCCCAGCCACGCAAGGCATGAGGGACCCCAGCCACGCAAGGCATGAGGGTCCCCAGTCATGCAAGGCAGGGGGCAGGGGGCTGTGGGTGAGGCCATTTCTCTTCGCAAGGTCATCGTTCCAACCCTGTGCTCATCCTGGGACTGGGCCGGGTGGGTGGTAAGTGACCTGGAGGGTGCCCCTGAGGGTCGCTGGTTGGACTTGGATGTCGGGCTTGGGGCACCACTGAACTGACCCTGTGACCGGCTCGCTGGGGCACGACCACAGCTTGTCTTGGGGCATTTAAGCTTTGGAAAGCATTTCCTTATCTCCATCCTTGTTTTGTCCCCGCCACCCACCAGGTGACACTGTGGGGCAGACAGGACAAAGGACTTGATTCTTGTTGAAAGAGCAGCCACCTCAGCTCCAGAGGCTGGGCAGCGCAGGCCAGGCCTGAGCAGTGGCCAGGAGCTGCTGAGAGCAAACCTCAGGTTCGCAGGTCCCGGCTCAGTTTGTGAGTCTTTTCTTCAAAATTAAAAGATAGATAAAAAGAAAAGTGAGTGACCTCAAAGCATCCTGGACTCTGAGGCAGATCATCAGCATCGCGGTCAGCAGAATAATGAGCCCCAAATCTCCACATCCTAAGCCTCAGGACCTGGTGTCAGGCTCCACCACGGGGACTTCGGGGTACAAATGGAATTAAGGTTGGGAACCGATGACCTTGAACCAGCTGACCTTGAACCGGGAGACTGGATGAAAAGGGCGGGCCCAGGGGTCACAAGGCTCCATGGAGATGAAAGAGGGGCAGGCGAGTCAGAAAGAGAAGTGGCAGCAGCACAGGCCACTGCTGCCTCAAGGAGGGGAAGCAGCCTGGAGCCACAACCGCCTGGAAAGGGTGGGTGACCAGCAGCCCCGGGGCTGCAGAGGAGCCTCCCGCACGGCGCTCCAGACACTCGGCCTGTGGGACCCGTTTCGGACTTCTGACCTCCAAAGCCGAGAGTGACGCATTTGCTCTCTTCTGAGGGGCTGAGTCTGTGTGTGGGTCACAGACAAACAGAAAATCTGTGCAAAAATCCGCAGGGAACCAGAGCTTCCCCTTCTGCTCCACGTGGGGCTCCCGCTCCTTCTCCAGGTGCTGCTCTGGTCTCCTCTCTGCCGAAGACCCGGAATCCCAGACCCGAATCCGGGCGCCCTCCAGCACCGGGCAGGCCCGCAGCCCGGGGAGCCGTGTCTCAGGCCAGCACCTCCTGAAGGGCGCTCC
Source organism: Sciurus carolinensis (assembly GCF_902686445.1). Lineage (NCBI taxonomy): Eukaryota > Metazoa > Chordata > Mammalia > Rodentia > Sciuridae > Sciurus > Sciurus carolinensis. The sequence goes on along the minus strand of NC_062213.1, from coordinate 205,705,962 downwards.
GACCCGGTGCTCTCGGGTGGGCTCGGGAGCTGGGCTCCAGTGCATCTGTCTACAATTTATGGAACGATTAGCAAACCCAGACTGCGGGAAGCACAGCGCCCCTCACGCGACATCTCCTGGCAGGCCGCTCTGCGGCGCGTCTGTGTGTGCTGCTGTTTAAATTGAACATACGCTTTCTAAAAACTCTATTTGCATTATCTTATCGAGCGAGCGTTCCCCGGAACGTCATAAAGCAAACATTAATTAGGGCTCCAGTTGGTGCCGTCTCCTCCCGAGCTCCCAGCCATGCCACGGGCCGTCCGACCTGGACTCTCACTGGAAACAAGTCAGCAGCAGCAAGCCAGATCCCCCAAGCAAGAGGCAATTGATGCCCGGTGCCTCTGGTGGAGAAGGGATGGAGACGAGGGTACCAAGAACTGAAGGACAATGGCCCAGGACACAAACCCAGCCCACCGATGGCCAAGAACAAATCCACCACTGGCCAAGTGTGGGACACTTAGCCAAGTGACCACAGGCACACACCCTCCAAGTCCACCACACCAAAGCCTCACCCCACTGCCCAGCTCCAAAAGACCTACCCATGGTCCTATGGTCACAGTATGATGTCCAGTCACCTCAGCCAAGAGACACTGCAAGCAGCACAGACTTAGGAATCGGACGGCGGGGCACTTCTCTGACCATCTGTTTCTTCGTCTATAAGAGTTGCACGGGGTGACCGGTTTGGCCCACTTTGCCCAGGAGTACCCTCCCGCAGCCAGCTCTCCCAACAGGTCTCAGGCTTGCCAAGCAACAGCACCGATGGAACGTGGAGCCCGCCTTCCACTCCTCTGGGGTCCTTAGCTCAGCAGGGGTGCTTGTTTGTACAAGAGAGTTCCCTCTCTGGGATGGTCTGGGCCACCTCCATGTGACCCGGAGGCGTGTCTGGAGCTCTCACTCGCACGCAGGCTGAAGGACGGGCAGCAGGCCGAGCTGCCAGGGCTGGAGCACAAGACCCTGCTTCCTCCTTGCCCCCGGGTCAGACGCACAGTCCTGGGAACAGGACGCAGTGTGGACCAGGCCTCCAGGCTCAGAGGACCCCAGTGACAGCTGGGGAGCAGGAGTCTGGGTCAGGCAGCTCCTGTCCCTGTAGGTCACATGACCCTGTGTGCACCTTGGCCGAGCCCAACAGCAGAGCTGGGGGACCCTCCCCGGAGTCCTGTCCCTCCACATGCCCAGCCCGCCCCAGGTAACCTGTCTGTGCGCTCTGTCTTGCTCGCTTCCCTGTGAGCACGTAGCCCCACAGAACCTGGGTCTTCACACACAGAGTGATCACAGAGGCAGGGGGACACTGCTGCCCACCCTGTGCTGCTCTGATTCCCTGCAGCTCTCTCTCCCTCTCTCTGTTTCTCCCACAAATGCAAAGTGTCATGCCACCTGAGCGAGGGCCACCAGCTGTCCCAGTTTTCCTGGAACTAAGGATTCTCCTGGCACGTGGGGCTTTCAGCACTGAAACCTGGAAAATCCCCAGCAAACCAGGGCAGTGGGTCACAGGAACAGGCTGGTCACTGGGCTCAGGGACCAACTTCAGGTAGGTTTTGGGGGAACATCTCCCAGGGACCTTGGTGACCCTTCACACGTGAGCTGAGCAGGTCTGACCACAGACTATTCCAACAATGTTCATTTCAACCGCGAGCCAGCTTGGAGGGCCAACAAACCCTGGGACAGAGCAGCCGAGGGCAGCCGGCTGGCCATCCAGGAAGGATGGGCTACCTGCAAACCCGAGGGTCCCCGCCTGTGAGAAGAGCTCCATTCCCCAGGACAAGGAGGCCTATGCTCCTGGGAGGAGGCTCGGTCCAGTTGAGCTTCAGGACTGGAGGGGGGAACCGTCAAATCTGGAACGTTCTGCTTGGTTAAATATCACCTCTTTATGTTTCTAAGTCCTCACTGTACGTTCCTCTCTAGTTTAGAGAAATAATAACAATGATAACAACGCAGCCCTCCGCCAGGTCTCCCCTGCGGAGGGACGATGGTGGCAGCCCCGGCTCCCCGCCCCTCTGGCTGCGCCAGCTCACTCGAGGAGTTACTTTCATCGCATTTTATGTATTTTAAAAAGTGAGAGGCTGTCACCAGAAGGGTGATTGTCCTTGCACGTAACTGGGTCTCGGATGGAGCTGAGCGGCCCTCGCTTCATTAAGTGCGACGCCTCCACCTGAGAGATCAACTGCAGCTACATCAGGAGGGCGGAAATCAATCTGCGACACCACCGCAGCCGCCGCCACAGTGCCTTCCAGCAAGGCCAGGGCTGACTCCCAGGGCCCAGCCCCACAGCCGGGGCTGCAGAGAGGGCATGTCACCCAGGGGCCAGAGGACAGGGCTCACCAGCAGAAGGCACACAGGAGGGGACCGCCCAGCGCCTGCAAGGTGAGGGCACGAGGCAGCATCTGCTTGCTCAGATGTTCATTAAGCAACTACTACGTTCTAGACTCCGGGAGATAAACGACCCAGAGTCTGGCCTCCAGTCCTCGAGGGCTGGGGGGCTCTTGGGGTGGTGGGGGGCACAGACGTGTGGGGAGCTCATCTGACCTGAGCTCTGCTGGGAAAGGCAGAGGCCCTCATGCTTGAGGGGCGGGAAGGCCGCTGAGCTGTGCCTTGAGGACGGACAGGAGGTTGCAGGGACTTGTCCTCCCTCGTGGTATTAGTAGGCAAGCAGGCCAGGGTGCAGTGCCTGGCCACAGCCCGGTCTGTGGTGCCTGGCCACACCCTGTTCTGTGGTGCTGACCACATCCTGGTCCCATGATGCCTGGCCACATCCCGGTTCTGTGGTGCTGACCACACCCCTGTTCTGTGGTGCTGACCACAGCTGTTCCGTGGTGCCTGGCCACATCCCCATTCTGTGGTGCTGACCACACGCCTAGGTCTGGATTCTGTGGTCTGACGCAGACGCTAGGCCAGCATCCGGTTGCCTTTCTAGGCAGTTTCCACAGTCCTGCTCCGTTTTCCTGCCTTGGGGAAGTCAGTGAGCACCACCAAAAGGGAGCACGGGGGTCCCTTTAACACAGGTCCCTTCGATTTAGCGTTGAAACTGAGCCGAGGGCCTGGCTCCTGCTGCCCCTCCTCTGGGGCTGCTTGGTGGACCCCTCGGGTCAGAGGCCCCGCCCGCTGTCGCCTGTGTCTTCCCCTCTCTGCCCCGAAGCCCAGCCCTCTCAGGGAAGCGCACGCTTCACTCCGTCCTCCCTTGGGTGCCCTTAGTCCCTAGTGAGGTCCTGGGTGCTGGGTGCAGCCACAGGAGGCCCTGCAGACCCTGCTCAGCAGGTTTGCAGGAAGGACAGGGACCCACCCAGGGACTCTCCCTGGAGGTGCCTCCGGGCGGGAATGCCGGGTGCAGGTGGAGCAGGCAAGGCGATCCTCCTGAACTACTGGTGCACAAAGGGGCCACGACACCCTGGCCCAGATCACCTAGCACCCTGCATCTAGTTCCCACGGCAACTCTGACAGGGACTGGCAGCAACGGTTTAGGGATAAAGAACCTGGCTTAGAAAAGTCAAGTAGTCATCCCAGAGCTGCTCAGCACAGGAAGGGCAGGAAGGTCACAGCACCAGGTGTCCAGAGGAACAGTGGGCATGTCTGGACAAGGGACTAGGGACCAACGCTGGTGAGCCTCTGTGATCTCAGCAAGGGACCAGCACCCGTCCCAGTCAAGCGAGCTCCCTCGGCCCTCGCATGGCAGAGGGGCCCCTGAGTCCCAGGGCAGAGCACCCGCGGCACCAGCCCAGGGTCACACAGCCACGCACCCCACACCCAGATGGTTCTTACTGGGCTCCTTCACGGTGCTGCCTGCCCTCCAGGTCCAGGGTCACATCGGATTTACGGCTGACCTCTCCAGGACAGTACCACCCACACGGGGTCCTGGACCTCCAGGTGCCACCTCAGACATGGTTGATTGGCTGGATTTAGCCATTCTGCAACCTGAATGTGCATGGAGACATTGCTGTGTGCCATAAACAAATACACACACACACACACGCATACACATATACACCACGCACACATATACACATACACACACACACATACATACACACACATATACACACATACACACACATACACACATACACGTACACACACACACATACACATACCCACACATACACATACACATACCCGCATACACATACACACACATGCATACACATATATACACACACACACACACATATACACACATACACACACATACACATACACACATACACACATACACACACACACACACACATATACACACATACACACACATACACATACACACACATACACATACACACACACATACACACACATATACACACATACACACACATACACATATACACACATACACATACACATACCCACATACACATACACACACATGCATACACATATATATACACACACATACACACACACATATACACACATACACACGCATACACACACATACACAAACATACACATACACACATACACACACATATATGCACGAGTTCATTTTCAAGTAAACAGATGAGTAGGGGAAATGCCCAGGCTGGAGATAAGCGCAGGGCCCGCCCAGCCCCACTCAGTGAGAACCTGCATCTCAACAAGATCCAGGCTGAGTCTCGTGTGCGGTAAGGGCTGAAGGGCAGCCCTGGGGGCAGCAGGGGTGGCCGTGCACAGGGCTCCCTGCTTCCTGCTCTGGGACGGCTCTTGACACCTCTCTGCTTAGTGAGAGGGACGGGGCCGGGCCTGGGCCTGGAGCACCGGCTCTGGCAGAGCAGACACAGACCCAAGGAAGACAGAGTGGAGAGGAGGACAGCAGGTCCCGCGTGGGGACAGCGGGAGGGGCGGGGAGCTCCAGGTGGACCGCGCAGCCCCAGGATCGCAGGACCCTCTCCTCAGGGACTCCACGGGAGCCTCGAAGGGCTCCTTTCAGCCAGCAGGAGGTCCTCGGCGCTGGCCAGAGACTCGAGCCTGCCCTGTGCCGTCCGCTCCCCGGCAGCAGGCGTGTGGAGAGGGTAGGGTGGCCAGCAGGGCCAGGCGGCACCGAGGCTTGAACTCCGAGTCTGTGCCCTGCTCTCCGTGCCAAACGGGAAGCCAGGCGCTGCTCCCTTGGCAAGGAAAGGCCTGTGGCCTAGACCCATCCACGCTGTGGAGACGCAGAGCCAGGTCAGAGGGAATGACGAGCTGTCGGCAGCTGGACGCGGCGCAGGGCGCTGTCAGGTCTGCGTGGCCTTGTGAGCAGGACAGCCTGCTCCTCCCGAGCCCGGCCCACCTGGGCTCCCCTCCCCGGCAAGCCCAGTGCTGCTGGCCCTCAGCAGCAGAGGGCGGACGCTGGCGGCCAGCCCTGTTCTTGCGCAGCCTTGCTGGGAGCGCACAGCTGGGCCTCGGTTTCCCTGTGGGCACCCTCCCTTCCATCTCAGGCCTCTCCGTGGGGAGGCCCTGTGACCCTCCTGGCCGCTCTGCCCTGGCTGTGCTTTCTGTGTCTTAGGCTGCCGGAACAAATGACTGTAAATGACAAGATTGAATCCGCACAGATTTATCATTTTACAGTTCTGGAGAGCAGAAATCCAAAAGCGGTTGGCAGGACCGGAGGCTCTGCGGGGAGGCTGGGACTTCCTTGCCTTTCGAAGCTTCTGGAGGCCGCCCACACTCCTTGGCCAGCGCCCAGCACCGGACCTTGGCACGGTCCTCACACCTTCCCTGACTCTGACCCTCCCGCCCCCCTCTTACGAGGACCCTGGGGCCACCGGGTGACCCAGGGTGACCTCCCCATCTTGACATCCTGTACGTAACCCCCCCAGAGTCTCCACCTGTGAGGTCACGAGCTCCCAGGTTCCGGGGATGTGGGTGTCCAATGGGGTCACGAGCCAGCCCAGCACAGGAGAGCACGTGGACGAGGTGTCCAGCCCCCACCTGGCCTGCAGAGGTAGAACCTGACCCCTCCACAGGGTGGGCAGTCAGGGGCACCAGCTCTGGGCCCAGGGCCAGGGAGATCGACATGTCCCCAGACAGGGCTGTGGTCACCTCCGCCAACGGCCCCCAGAAGTGAGGTCGGCTGAGGGAACACGTGACTGGAACACAGGCACGTGGGCATCCAGACTGCAGGTGACCCACAGAGCAGGTGCCCCACGGCCTCAGCACCCACCACCTCCTGGTCTCTCACTCTGGGAAAGCCCTTGGCGTCCTGCGGCAGGGTGACCGTGGGTCCGCCAGGCGGGCCCTGGGAGCGCGAGGCCTGAGCATGCTGGGCTCGCCCTGTGGCTCTTCTCTAGGGAGCACAGGCCTAGGCCCACAGGCAGCTGAGGTGCGACTGAGCAGCCCGGCTCTGACAAGAGCGTCCGTGTCCTGGCTGCTTTCAACTCTCCACAGGCCAGCTGGCAGGAGTCAGAATTCAAAGCTGCCACAGTCACTGGACTCTGCCCTTGCCTAAAGCAGGATGAGGCTCCGCTTCAAGGAGTCACGTCCAGCACCATGGCAGGGACTGGTCAGCTGGCCAGAGTATTCTCCTCCCTCCCTCCCCTCCTCCCTCCTCCTCTCCTCCCCCTCCCTCCTCTCCTCTCCTCCCCCCCTCCCTCCTCTTCTCCCCATCCCTCCTCTCCTCCCCCTCCCTCCTCTCCTCCCCATCCCTCCTCTCCTCTCCTCCCCTCCTCCCTCCTCTCCTCCCCTCCTCCCTCCCTCCCTCCTCCCTCCCTCCCTCCTCTCCTCCCATCCCTTCTCTTCTCTCCTCTTTCTCTCTCCTCACTTCTAATTATCTTCAAGACCAAGAGAAGGAGCTACAAAAGGCCTGACTCTGAACCCTTGAACCATGTGCTGTGGGGTACTTACCAGTCACCCCCACCAGAGGGTCTCAAGAGGACCCTGGGTCGTTAGTCACATAAAGTCTGATCCTGGCTTCAGATTCCCAAGGCCCCCATGTGGCGACCCCCACAGAAGGCGGGGTCTTGCTTGAGGCTGGCTGAGACATCACATGCCCTTTTCTACAAAGAGGAGGACAGGGACCTGCTGCCCATCCAGGGGCTCAGGAGACAGTTGACCCTCAGGAGACAGGGACCATCTGTCTCTGGGGACAGAAGGAATGGCGTTCGCAGCCTGAGAATGTGCTGGGAATTTCCCTGGAGACAGCAGCTGCGGCAGGAGAGGGTGCAGAGTCAAGGCACGGCACGGAAGGTTCCAGAAGCCAGGAAAGGCGCCAGGCAGACGCCACGGGAAGGAGACCGTAAGGGCAAACTGCTCTTTAAGATGGAGAGGGAAGCAGCACCCGGGCCAAGCAGCTCTGCCCTGGGAGGAGCAGACCTGCAGGAGCAGGAGCCAGGACGCGCCAACTGCAGAGGACGGTCACAGAGAGCGGCAGGAAGCAGTGATGCAAGGCTCCAGGGCAGGGACACCCTCCCGAGTGCAGGTGCCGCTGGTTCCTGGCAGGGAAATTCAGCCACCAGGATGCTAGGCCAGCCGAGAGGCAGTGTGGCAGGTCTGGCTCCTGACTCTGTCCCCTAGGACACTTAACCTCTCTGACCTCAGTTTCTCCACCTGTAAAAAATGGGGTTTTCAACGCCGTCCACAGGACAAGACTGACTAGGGAGCCCGCCATTCGGGGCTTGCACAGCACACGGGAGCGCCTGCACACGGCCGTGCCACACGTGTGTGAGGGGGAACACCTGCCAGGGCGGGGCCTGGCCGGCCAGTTCACCTGAGACCAGCCCCACCGCCCGGGCACAGAGAGGGCAGGTCAGACTCCGGAGGGCGTGGGGAACAGCTGGTGTGCGGGGGCTTCTCCCCATGAGTGCACTTGGCACCCTCAGAGCTGAGCAGGGGGCACCTCCGTCCCTGCTCAGCCCCTACAGGCGCCCAGTCCTGGGACAGGACTCACCTCGGATGACCACCTGAGGGCAGAACAGCGCTCCAGCATGGCCAGCGGGCCCTCTGATGGGGCAGCCCCTGCTGACCGCGCCTGCAGACCCCGCCTGCGACCCTGCCCTCAGCCTCCTGAGCCCGGGCCAGCCACAGGCCCTGCTGGCAATCTCAGACCTCGCCAAAGCTGCCCAGGGGTGCGGCCGGCCACAGCTGGAGCAGAGCCCCGTGTCCAGCTGCGGAAACGGAGCGTCTCAGAGTTGATTCAGTTTGGTTTGTTCTGCTCGACTGACAGCGGGCTGCGTGGGGCTGGACGTGGGTCAGGGGCAGCTGACCGTGCAGGTCATGCTGGGTCTCGCCCGCCTTCAGCAGCAGAACCTGGCGGCCAGCACGTCAACCCGTTCCTATTTTTTCTTGAACCATCGACGGTCTCGGGCAGGCCACCAGGGGCTGCCTGCGGGGGCAGCTCTGACCACCGTCAAGTCAACCCTCCTCAGCTGATCCTCCCTGGCGGGCCGGCTCTCCTTCCATGTCCATCTGCCGGCTGGCAGTCCTGGAGGCTCCTGCAGCAGGACAGACGGTTTGGGCAAGCTGCTCATGGAGGCTGAGGTCCATGATGAGGCCACATCCCGACTGACCAGCAGCTTAGGATTAGGAGGACAGGTACGGGAGGTCCCTCTACCTGTTTCCACATGGGGTCAGCAGCAGCGTCTCCAGCCCCTGGGGCTCCTGAGCTTGGGGAGAAGGACCCCAGCTGAGCAGAGCCCTCTCCTGCCCCCTGGGGGACACACTGCTCCTGCAGGCCCTGGCCTCACACTGTAGCCTGCAGGCAGCAGGCGAGTTCCAGTGGGGACGCCTCTCAAGCCCCCTGGATGCTCCAGCTCACACCTGAGCCATTGCGAGGGTACGTGGCCTCTGGGCACTTTCCAGGGTGTTGGATGACGGTGTGGCAGGGCTGCGGAGCTTTCTAGGAGCTTCTTCCTCTCTAGAACTGGTCCTACCGTCCTGACAGGCCTCCACCCGCTGGGCGGTGGGGGGCCTTCACCCTTCTCCATGTCCCTCTGGTTGCTGACCTTTCCCAGAAGGACATGTCCTCCTCAGAGCTCTTCTCCATCTCCCACCAGGATGACGTTGGAGACTGCAGGAGCCAGGCAGCCTCTGTGTGGTGAGAGGCAAGGACTTGGCCCTGCACCCAGTTCCCTCAGGCCTCCTGGCCTCTATAGTAACAGCACCCTCAGCCAGCCAGGCAGAGGCGGCCCGCAGATGGGAGGAAGGCTTCCAGATGGTTCTGGGACCCACCCTCGCTCTGTCTGATGCACTCAGTCCCAGGCTAGCTCTCACTGGAGCCATGTGACTTCCTGAGGTGCACTTGGGGACCACCCTGAGGTGCAGGTGTCTCCTGCCCCTGCCACCTGCCCTCCTGAGTCCCCGTTGGCCTCCCTCCGGGCACCTGCGTGGACACAATTCCCTGTCTCCTTTTGGCCCCATGGGCTCTGTGCAGGCTGAGGAGTCCTGTCTCCCAGACGGGGCTTCGCCATGACTTCTCCCCATGACGGACCCCAGTGCCGTGGCAGAGGTGTGAGGGCAGCAGGAGGGACCTAAATGTCACTGGGCACAGGCACAGCTTCCCTGCCCCGTCTGCCCCTTGCCCGTGGCCTCCATAGGCCTCACCTGCACAGCTGCCTTCCCTTCTCCCTCTGCCTCCCTCCAGCCCCGACCCTGACCTGAGGGGCCAGCCTTCCTCTCTCCTCTGGTCCACACCCAGCCATGGGCTTGACCGAGCTGGGCGGGATCCTCCTGCCGCGGGCCCTGCCGTCCCTGGGCGCAGACTCTAGCGCATGTGGCTGGCACGTCTTTCTTGGCCCCTTGAGAAGTGAATCTACACTTGGAAAGGAATCCTCCAGAGACAGGGCCCTGTCCCGGCCTCACGGCGGGAGGAGCCTGACTCCAGGAAGAGACCTCGGGTGGCCTAATCGTGCCCACCAGCCTCCCTCGTGCCTCCCGGGCTCTCCCCAGGCCGCCCGCGGTGCAGGCCGTGGTGGAGGTAGCTGGGCGGCAGCCCTCTCCTGGACGCAGCAGACCTGACGCCGTCTTCCCGGCCGCCTGGCACTGGGTCCTCCCACTTGCTAAGGTGCCGTCATGACCCGTGGGTGTCAGTGCTAGAACAAGGGCCACGCTGCAGAGTGGAGAGGCAGCCTGCACCCCGCTTTCCCAGGACTGCGGAGGCCCCAGGGGCCTCGGGGCCTCGCCCGCCCTGGTCCACCTGTGCTGGGCGCGCGAGCGGCCTGCAGTTAGAGTCCCCAGTCAGGGAGGTCCGCCTAGGGTCGGGTGGAGGGGCCCAGCCCAGCGCGGGGCTGCTCGCACCTGCTCTGATTCCGGGGCAGCTGGCCCGCCCTCCTCCTGCTCCTTTCCTGGGAGAGTCCGTGCCCCTCGTCCCTTCCGTCATCCTGGGTGCCAGTCAGGGCCCAGGTCACTCCAGCCCCACCTCCCACCACCGAGGGATGTGCACCAGAGAGATGCTACGAAGCAGCCCCAATCCCTAAAGTGCACTTCGGCTGTCGAGTCACCGGGCAAGACGCCCCTCCACAGAGGCAGGTCTGTGGCTGGAAGAACAGTCCACCCTCCCACCCTGGTGGGGCGTCCACTCCACATGGGGCAGGGGCAGCGGCCACTCTCCATCCTCTGCACCAGCGTCGCAGTCCCCTCTTCGTTCCAGAAGACCCACGGCTTCCTGCTCGCCTCTTAACAGAACCCAAACTTCACCAAGGCAGCATGGAGTCAGCTGAAAGTGCCAGCCCATGGCAGCCTCCCTGGCAGCTGGAGGGATCCCATGACATGCTGTCAGCCAGCAGGAAGTGAACGGAAGGTGTGGTGGGCTTCAGGAAAGACCGTGGGGGTTTCCTGCGGCTGATGGAACGCCATCAACGACAAAGTCATTCTCATGGTCTGGAGGCCAGAAGTCCAAAATCAGCCTCCCTGGACCAAAATCAAGGGGTCATCTGGGCCATACCCCACAGAAGTCTCCAGTGCTCTCCCAAGCCCGCCGGGTGGCTGGTGGTTGCCAGAGTTCCTTGTGGTCACATGGCCCACCTCCACCTGCCCCCCAGCCACTCTGCCTACTCCTCTCTCTGCCAAACCTGCCCCTCCTGCCTCTGCTGAGGACACTCGTGATGGTGTTCAGGGCTCACCCGTACGTCCTCAAGATCCTGTGCTGGCCCCACAGGCAGCCACCAAGTTCCACGAGGCCACGTCTAAGGCTCCAGGACACAGCTAGGGCCATGGTGCCTCTGGGCTCCCGCATTCAGCCGACTACTGCTCCCGACAGGGACAGATCAGTCCATGTGCCTTCTGCTCCTGTCCTGTCCCTGCTTCAGGAGTGACCACGGACACCGTGCAGAGGCCACAGGAACCACCTGGCTGGCAGGTGGCAGGATGACGGGAATCCCCAATCAAATCCCGGCTCCACGCGTGCATGTGTGCGCGCAGCACCCAGACGGAACACAGGCTGGGAGGAGAGCAGAAGAAGCAGTTTGTCATCCGCTTTTCTTGAAATTGACGACATTCCATGTTCATCCTTCCACATCAATAAACACTCCTTTAACCTGGTCGGGATGACCAGGCCACAGGTGGGCCCAGTCCGGTGGCCACGCGGGGCCTTGTCCGTTTATGATCAGCAACACAGTTTGCGTCCACGTGTTATTTAGAGGTGGTTTCCATTTTCCCCCTTTTCTGGCTGTTACCAACCAGGCGTGAACTGGAGTCTTCATGCCGTCGCTTACTACTTCCTTAGGACAATTTCCAGAAGTGAGAGCGACCGTAAGCGAGTCTGTGGATGCTGGAGACAGATTTGTGTCCGTCGGATCCAATTATTCCCTGACAGGGTTTGCCGTGCAGTCCAGCCCCAGCAACATCCGCAGCCGCCTGTTTTCTCTCTCTGGTGGCAGCGGAGATTTTTCTCTTTGAATTGCTGTCACCAAACGTGAGGCAGAATGTGTCCCTGGCCGGAGTCGGGTGGGGATGGGGGGGAGTCGTTTTTATTCATCCTACGCAAAGACCGGCTTTCCCGTCTGTCTCGAGTCTTCCTCGAGTTCTGGAAGATTCCTAGCCACTGGGCTCTGACGGCCTGTCCGCAGACTCTGCCTCTCTCCCGGGCCTCCCGCTGGGTGGTGCTGACGTGACTTCAGGACGGCTCCCTGCACGGAGAGTTCCGGGCCTGTGCGTCTCTTGCTGCCTCGCCCTCCCTCAGACCCCCTCTCTTTCTCACAACGTCATGTCCGTGGTTTACAGTGGCTTTTCTTCCTTTATCTCCAGAAACACTTTAAACACACTTGCTTTGCGTCCCTGTGAAGCCGCCTACTTCCTGAGCTTCCCGGCGTGTGATTTACCCCGTCGTTACTCTGCTCTCTCCTGCGCAGGCCTGAGCTCGGCTCCCAGTGCAGCCAGGACACCAGGCCTGGCCCCGCTCAGGCCCAGCCCGCAGCCCTGGACCCGGGACCTGCTTTTACTGCCCGCACGGACCGCTTTCTCCCGGCTTCTGGCTCTTGAGGACGTCCCCGCCTTGCTCTGATCTTGGCACATGTGTGTGTCCAGAGGTGTGCGCGTGGGTGGTGGTGCCTGCGAGCTCATGTGCGTGTGCGTGATGGAGTAAAACAGGAGGGAGAGGCGGGAAGACGCTGGCCTGGCCGTGTCCTGCCGGACCACTGCCTGCAGGGTGAATCTGGGGGCCCCTGGCTTGTCGCCGGGACCCCCAGGGCGTGGGCTTCCTTGGCTCTGTCCCCCCACACCTCCAGCTGCCTCAGTTTCTCCCATCTCCTGTCAGGACGGGCTCCTGCTCCAGCTCAGGCCCCGAAGCCACCGCCCTCCCCAGCCCTAGGCCACCGTCCTGCTGGCGTGAAGCAAGCCTCCCAGAAGCCGCCCAGGCTGGGGTCCTAGCTGCTCTGCGCCACGGCGGCTGAAGCACTCTCGAGGGTCTCACGCTCAACCCACGCACCAGACCAGCCTCTGCAGACACACCCTTCAGCGCCCCGGTGGACAGTCCTTCTGCCCCTCCAGGAAGTACAACTCACTGTGGTGGGTGGAATCGGGTCCCCAAATGATGTGGTGACATCCCAGCATCCAGACCCTGCAAATGTGGCCTTCCTTGGAAATCGGGTCTCTGCAGGTTGTCGTGTTGGGGTGACATGCTCGACAGTGGGGGTGGGTCCCCTCCAGCATGACCAGGGTCCTCAGGGGAGGAGGACACCAGACACAGGGACAGGCGCAGGGAGAGGCCACGTGCAGGTGCGGGCAGAGAGGAGCCAAGCCTCTACCAGCCACAGAGCACGTGCTCCCAGCCACGGGCAGGCGCAGAGCCTGGGCAACTGTCCCTGGAGCTCCCCAGGACTCTGCTGCCCACACCTTGATTTTGGACTTCTGGCTCCAGAACCAGGAGGGAATGAATGTCCACTGTTCTGAGTACTGGTCGGTGGTACTGTGTTAGGCCGGCCCTCACCGGGAGGCCCCCGTCTGCCCAGTCAGAGAGACGCTGCTCTGGGACCGCAGCAGAGCTTGCTTCAGGAAGAGCAGGTGAAGGTGAGTTCTTAACAAGCTGCCCGTGAACCAGGGTGGGCAAGTCAGCGGAGGAAGACTGGAAAATAAATCACACGACCTAGAAGGACTCTAACTCAGACTGTTTTAGGTATGATTTCAGATTCCTAGTCTACTTCCAAGAAACCTAAACCAGAAATCAAAGCCTGACTAATAAAGATACGGTTTATGAAAGAGCTGGAGTTCTCAGACTAGGACCTGGGCCCTGACGACACGGTTCCACCTCACACTACACCATGAACACAGTCATGTGACCACCAGGCATCTTATCTAGAGTGACAATACTTCCTGTAGCTGCCTGGTGTTGAGGTGTGGGTAGGAGGTGTCCCCAACAGTCCCCTGTGAGACCATGCAAAACATTCAGAGATCGAATGACCAGGTGATAGGACTCTAAATCAATCAGTGGGATGACCCGCTTGCTGGATTAACCAGGTGGTGACTGCAGACAGGTAGGGTGTGTCTGAAGAGGGTGGGTCGCTGGGGGTGTGACACTGGGCTTTCATTTTGTCGCTCCCAAGAGGAGCTCTCTCTGCTGCCTGGTGCCCCATCCTGAGCTGCTCCCCTCCATCACGCCCTCCCGCCATGAAGTTCTGCCTCATCTTGGGCCCAGAGCTAGGGAAGTGGGCCGACCGCAGGCTGAACCTCTGGAAACGAGAGTCTAAATAAACGTTTCCTCTTCCAAGTTGCTTTTCTTGGCTCTTTGGGTCACAGCGACGAGAAGCCGGCTCACACATGTGGCCAGTTAAAGCTTCTCGGGCTCTCCAGCGTTCACGCGGCCACCAGATGAGGCTGTGAGGTTCCACCGGTGTGGCCCTCCTCCGGGAGAGCAGGAGACTCCTCAGAGCTTCGGGTCTGTCTCGGCCGCTCGTCCACCCCACTCGCAGGCCTCGGGTCCCACGTCCTCTGGGTCAGCCGTTGGTGGTGGAATGCCGTTTGGCTGGACCCTAGAGACTCTTCAGAAGGAATCCATGAGCTCCAGAACCCTTGGGCCAAGATCCTGTCTCTGGCTCTCGTTCAACAGAAAGAATGTGTCCGACCATCCTAGCCTGAAAGTCTGCCGGATCAGGGCTAGCACCGGACACCGCACGCAGCCTGTGTGAGTTATGTCCTCCCCGCACCCTGACTCCACCCCCTGGTGGGCAGGGACTCTGACTGGCTGCTCTGTCCTCCGTCTCCTTCACCTGGCTCTTCCTCATGGCCACCAGCCAGGCCAGGCGGGCTTCTGGGACAGATTCACACATGTCCCATGACCCCCTTGGTCACCCCCTTTAGGTGCTGTATTGTCCCCACTAACTGCAGAACCCTTAACCCAAGGGTGACCCAGCAGGTGGCAGCCAGTGCTCCCCCGGCTGTGTGTGTCCAAGTTCCAAGTAAATAAGCCATTTGTCCCCGGGCTGATTTTTATCAAAGGCCGTCTGTCTTCCAAATTAGGGCTGAGTCATTTATAAAGTGTGCAAGTGTTTGGATTTTAGCAGCAAACATCCATCCATTTAGAATAAATGATTAAAAGGCACTAATTAAATTCCTCCGATGGCAGATGCCAAGGCCTCGAGAATGGATCGGTCTGGGCTCTTGGCTGGCCCGCAGGCCCACGGCCTAAGGAGGCACAGAGGTGGAGACGGCGCCGTCCAGGGCCTGCGCGGGGGTGGGGCAGTGCTCAGCCCACTCCGCAGAGCAGCGCTGGAGAGTCACTCACCTGAGGGTCGTCTCGTCTCACACCCTTGGCGAGCTGCAAGACCATCCGGCCCCCGCAGGGTCTGAGGCTGCCGGTGTTCCGGTACAGCAGCAGGCAGCGCGCCTGAGGCGGAAACCGAGGCACCGATTCAACAGTAAACACCACGGTGTGCAGGAGCCCTGGCCGCCGAGCCCTGCGCCACAGACCTGGGTGAGACTGCCCCGGTTCCTGTCTTGGAAGGGAGGTGAGAGAAGATCGTAACGGGCAAACCGGCCAGGGGACAGATCAGGGACCCCGTGACCCCAGCTCTGCCCCTCTGCTGGCCAGCAGGTACAAACACAGCCACTTCCACTGTCCCTTCTCCCAGCAAATGTCCACCCTCGAGACAGGGAGCCATGTTGCTCTGGGTGCCATGACGGTGTGTGTGCCCAGGACCTCAGACCCCACCCACGCCTCTGCTGCCTCTGAAGGGTCCTCGTCAACCTTGGATCCTTTGTCCCTCCCTGTGTGGGGGTCTCCGAGAGCCTCAGCCGCAGGAAGAACACATCCTTCCCGGGACTCAGGTCTGCTCCCAGCCCCTGCCTCTGACCTGCCTCCCTCCGGGCCTCCGCCTTGACCCTGTGCTCCACCCCGGGGCCCCAGCCCTCCCTCTCGGCCTGGCAGAGCCCACGCGTTCCAGGCTCCGCCTGCCGCAGGCTCCCCGGGTGAGCACCCTGCATCTCGCTCCTGGCTGTCCGACGACCTTGTTGCCAGGCCCACTGGTCACCATGTCTTCCTGGCCAGATGCCAGGCCTCCCTCATCCCACCCACAGCCTGCATGCGCCTCAGGGATGCAGGGCAGAAGAAGTCATTAACAGTCCAACTGATGGACGGCGCGCTCCAGGACACTCCTCTGTACCGCACCCTCTGACGTGTAGGTGACAAGGATGGGCCGAGGGAGCAGAGGACCCCGGGGGCTCCTTGGAAGCTGTCCCCATGTCCTGCCACCTGCAGGAAGACCCAGCACACGCTGGGCTCAGCAGTGTCGCCCTGAGAGAAGCTGGGGGAGGAGAGCACGGCCAGCGGGCAGCAGCTGGACACTGGGCAACTCCCTGCAGCCACTGTGGCCACTGGGATCTAGCCTGTGCTCTCCTGGGTCCTCACGCCTCATCGGATGGCACCCAGCAAGCCCACTCAGGCGAAACCCACGCCCCCGTCAATCCTGAGGTCCTCCCTGCAGTACCCACACTGCAGAGCTGACCATGTGCCCATGGACTTGGCCTCAGTGAACACCACTAGGCCAAGAGAGGCAATGGGAGGAAATGGCCGTGGGCTGCTGCCCTTCCAGGAAGGCTCCGAGCCCTTTCCCCAGCTCCCCTGGCCCCTCAGCACCCCTCAACCCCCGAGGAGTCTGCCGGGGGCCAGGAGCCCTCTGAGAGGCCAGGGTGATCCAGGTCCAGTGCTACTGCTCCGCCCTGCCCTGCTGCCAGCCGTCACCCCTCTTCCAGCCACAGGGAAGTTCGGCTCGATTAGGTGACCCGCTCGAGTCATGGCAAGCTGGGTTCAAACCCAGGACAGTCAGAGCCCTGCCTGTTTGGTGGACAGGAGGGTCGGGTTTCGAGACCTCATCCTACAAGGACAGCCTCGGGCCTGTGCCTCCAGGGCTCCAGGCTTCTGGCTCAGAGCGGGCTCCTCATGAGCTCAGGCATGAGGACAAGGCTGTCCTTCAGCAGGAACACCAGTGGGACCTGACCGCAGTCTCAGCTGCACCCACGGCCCCCACAGGAAGCTCTGCGGGCCTCGCTTGCCCCTCTGAGGAATGTGCCTCACTGACTGGCTCTGCCCACATGCTGGAGCGTCGCCGTCACACTCGCTGATTCTCCCGCTGATGGCGGACCCCAAGTGGGGGCAACCGGCAGCCAGGAGGCCTGGAGACAGCAGGGCCCACAGCGGGCCACGCCCCCCACAGCGGACCACGCCCCCCACAGCGGGCCACGCCCCCACAGCGGGCCACGCCCCCACAGCGGGCCACGCCTCCTCCCAGCAGTTCTCCCAGCAGTTCTCTCTGCCCCACAACCCCAGTCATGGGAATGAAGCCGTCTCCGTGCAGTTTGAGTTAAGGATGTGCCTGGGACCCTGATTCTGAAGGAGGATTCTCAGCCCCACCATGACAAAGTGTGGGGAGAGCGGATGAGCAGGTAGGGGTGACCTGAGCTCATCTGGTCCCTGGGCTCGCTGAGGTCAAGGCAGGCAGACGGGCCAGACCAGGGCTGCTCCAGGAGGTCCTTTCAGAGATGAAACCAAGAATCACTTAGGTTTCTGGCTTGGGTTTTTGATGCCAGCCCGGTGCGGTGTACACTCCTGTAATCCCAGGAACCTTGGAGGCCGAGGCAGGAGGATCACAAGTTCAACACCAGCCTGGGCAGCTTAGCAAGACCCTGTTTCAAAAGGAAATGGAAAATTTAAAAAGGACCCAAGATGTAGCTCCATGGGAAAGCTCCCCTGGGTTCAATCCCCAGGACACAAAATAAAAACAAGACAAAAAATTTGGTGCAAACCCAACTTCTGCTCCTTCTGGGATGGAAGGACCTTCTAGAATGTTCAGGTAGAGCGGAGCAGGAATCCCAGCTGGGCCCACAATGGTGCTCACTAAGCAGGTGCGGAGGCTGGCAAAGCTGGCCTTCCTGGCCCACTCTGCACCAAGAGGTGGGTGCTGTCCTCCTCCTGTGTGTTACAGACGAGGCACTGAGGCTGGGGACAGTACATCACTTTCCAAGGCCACGACACTCATAAGGGATGGAGCCAGGACTCAAATTTGAACAGTTGAACTCCAGTCAGCTGCCCTTCACCTCGCGGCTCCTTTGCCAGGTCTCCATCACAGCTCTGCGGACCCAGGGGACAGGTCATTCTTAGTCCTGGGGGCCATCCTGGGCATGCACCATGTCAGCAGCATCCTGACCTCTACCTAGTAGATGCCCCTCAGCTGTGACCACCCTGTCTGCATTTAAAGTGCACAATTGGTGACTTTAGCTGTCAACCTCACCACAGCCGATGACCCAACTCTATTATACACCAGAGGAAGGGAGTGGGAGGGGAGGAAGAAGCAGCTCCCACCCAAAATCCCACAGGGTCCTCTGCCCCAAACACTGGTGACTATTGTCCCCATGAACCAGCGTCCACTTTATGCTTTGGATGCAGCCCCTGGGGCTTGGCCACTGCAACTGACTTTTAAAAGGACGTGTTTCCTCCTCTTCCTCTCCCTGCTCCTCCCCAGCCCCTCCCCTCCCGAGTCTCAGGGGAAACAGGATCACCTTTCTTCCCGTCCCGGGCAGAGCCCTCTGTCCCTGAGCACACGTGCCCCAGGAAGGACGTCATCCAGACTGCGGGGAGGCAGCAGATCTCAGAAACGACTCTCTCCCAAATTAACTAGTGAATTAGGACTCCAGGGGCCACGTGGGATGCAGCCTTTGAGTCGCCTCTTTGAAAGCCCCTGCTCCTGCAGAGGGGCTGAATCCCAGCCTCCGGGCCAGGAGTCCCCTGTGCTTCTCCTTCGCTAGCAAAGCAACAAACCTACTCTTTCCTTTTTCTCAAAACCCTGTCCTCGTTATTGGATTGGCGTTGGGGACAAGGACCGAGCTTTCAGCAACACTCACAGCCTACAGCGGCTCCGCTCTTGCCAGTAAAGAGAGGAAACTAAAACCTGCCGTCTTCCCGCACAAGCTGCCTCCTCTGGTGGCCCTGGGCCCTCTCCTGTCCCCTCTTTCTGTTGAGGAAGGCGATGGGGAGAAGCTCTGCTGGAGGAGGGGCGGGGAAGGCGCAGAGCGAGGCCCACGGGCTGCCCAGCCCGCAGGAGGGGGAGGGTGTGCACGCCCCAGAGGCTGCCCTGAGTCAGCACCCCAGAGCGTCCAGGCTGCTTGAGGAGACAACCCCACGATGGCAGAGCCCACCGGGCCTCCATCCCCGCAGGCCAGGCCTCCCGTCACCACCCGCCCCAGCAGGCTCCACCAGAGAGCTTGGAGCACAGTCTCAGGACCGTGCAGGAGGCTCCTCTAGGGGCCGGCTCCAGGAACAGGGGAGACAGCAGCTGCAGCTGCCCCTCGGCTACCTGGCGACACGCGTGGGGCGGAGCGCTTGCCACCGAAGCACACTCCAGGGGAGGTCCAAGGTCAAGCTCCGGGCGGCTGGACCCGAAGGCCCGGGGAGTGTGGCCAGGCAGCATGTGTCCCTGGAGCTCCCTGACTGCACAGGGCTCCCTCTGCCCCCATCTGCACGTGGCCCTCTCCTGGCACGTGCGCCTCGGGGTCTCTGTCGGTTTTGTAAGGACTCCTGTCGTTTTGGATTAGGGGCCTCCCCTGATGCACAAAGGCCTCGTCAGACAGTCACCCTATTCCTGCCCGAGGGGTGCTCACGCCCCCAGAGGCTCCCCTGGTCAGCACCCCAGAGCTGACCCGTGTTCATGAAGAACATTTGCCAGGGACTCCATTCCACCTGGTGCAAAGCAGAGGCAGCAGAGGAGGCACCAGATCTTCCCAGGACAACACTGTGTCAGGTCCTCGAGTTCAGCCAAGCCCCTGCCATAGAAGGCACAGATGCCTGCTGAACTGTGCCAGGGCCTCTTGCCCACCATGTCCAGTCTGATGCCCCCACACACTGTCCGGAATGTCCCTGGGTGTGGGCCGAGCAGTCCCTGCAACAAGACTCTGATTTGTATTTTGAGTGGGAAATGCTGCAGGTATTTTCCGCCATTGCAGTGGACTTGTGAGGGGTCTGCACTCTGAAAGGACAGAGGAGAGTCTCCACCCTTGGCAGATGACGACCCAGGGAAACGTCCAAGGAGCAAGGACTTGGGCCGTGGGGAGTTCACTGTGCTGTTCTCCCAAGAACTGCGTCCACCCCGCGAGTCGAGTCCTCATTTTCTCCAGGATGCTGTGATTCCAGAATGCTCAGGTAGGAAGCAATCATTAAAAACATGTAAATCAAGTTACCCCAGGAGCTTAATAGATTAGTCATCGACTTTTTCCTCCTGTTGGATCTTAACCTTCCACGGAAATTAATCACCAAATGGCTCAAAACAGCCACCAAGGATTAGCATGTTCTGTTCACAGTGAGGGGAGGGGGTCCAGCCAGCCCCCGGAGGGAGCAAAGACCTTCGATCTGCCCTCCCCTCAACCCCTCCGGAAGCCCCCTGCCCACCTGCCTCTTCCTTTGCAGCCAGCGCCCAGGAGCAGGGAGGAAGCTCTGCCATTTACCAGGATGATGGCCCTTCCTGCTGGAGAGACGGGTCAGCCACACGGTGCTAGAGAAGGCTCCGGCCTGGTGAGAGGGGAGAAGGGCAGGTTCCGTTCCTCGTGGTTCGCTGCCCGGGCAAAGGCCTCCTCACAGTCATCCTTTTTCACATTCACATCCAGAACAGTTATTGAGCACCTACAGTATGCTCAGCGCATCACTGGTGCTCAGGACATGGAAGCCAGCAAGGCCCAGTCCAGTGGACATGCACTAACCCCTGATCCCAGCAGGTGCGCCTGCTGCCCGGGGAGACCAGGAGGGCTGCCTTTGGGCCACATGGGAAGGATCTGCTGGTGTTTGCCACGGAAGGTTGCGAGAAGGAAAGGCCCATGCTGGGTCAAGGTAGGAAGGTCCTGGGCCAGCAGTACCCAGGTTCCAGGATGGGCCAAGCCCCCCACCAGCCTCCGTCTCCCTGACAGGGAAATCTGCATTTGCACAGTTGCGCACAGGAGCGGCTGTTGCTGCTGCTACTGCTGCAGGTCCCCAGAGGTGCAAGAGCCAGAGGCTGGAGGCTGAGCCAGGAGAGGGCCTGCAAGGCTGAGGGACGTCCACTCTGCCCAGTGTCCCTGGGTTCCCATCCTCAGGTGCAGCCCCCACGGAGAAAAAGTGTTCTGGGAAATCAAGTCCCAGTGAACATGCAGAGACTTTTTCCTACTGTTCTCTACACAACACAGAATAACAACTCTGTGCATAGCATCTACATTCTGTTAGGTATTCTAAGCAGCCTCGAGACTTAAAGTGCAGGAGGATCTCTGATCACATCCACTATTACACCGTTTTATGTAAGAGGCCTGAGCACCCACGGGGCCACAGGACGTGCCGGGTGAGGATCGGGGGTGCAGAGAGGGACAGGGAGTGTGTCAAGGAAGAAGACGGCCTGGCTCTTCTCCTGGGCGCCTTTGCCCGAGGCTGGAGCTGACGGTTGAACTTGGCCTCACTGTGGCCGTCCCCAGGCCACCACAACACTGCCATCTTCACATGGAGAGTGGTCCCTCCTGAGTCCACTCCTGGCTCCTGAACTGGATCCTGTGACTGTGAAGTGCATCGCTACATAGCAGGCCCCCCGAGGACGTGAGTCAGTGGCCACCCAAGGATAGGCCACCAGCCAGTCAGGGGCGTGAGGGTTGTACTTGGGAAACTCAAGGGGGCCACATAGGACAAGTTCCATTTCAGCCCCTGCCAGTGTCCCCCAGCAAGGCCCGACTGGGCTCCCCCACCTGTCCAGTCAGCCGGGCCCCAGGCAGGGCTGGCACCAGGCTCCAGCTCCAGCTGTTGAGTCACAGGCCTCAGAACTGAGGGCAGCAAGCAGGGACAGGGCACCCTTAGCCTCCCTCCAGGACAGACCCAGGGTGACCTGCAGGCCCAGGGGCCAGGAGAAACCCACCAGCAGCCAGGGACCCTCTGCCGAGGGGACTCTGCAGCCGGACTGCAGGGGCAGGGCCTCCAGCTGCTGCTCTGGCAAGCTGGCGGAGAGTCGGCGATGCCAATTTGTGGCAGACGTCTGAAGAAGCTATTTCTAAAACAGCAATTACCAGAAAGGGGAACAAATTACTACTTCCTTCAGAGACTTTCACACATGGAGAATCAGGGCCCTACAAAGTAATCAGGGCAATGTGTTTGCAAAACTGCATTATTTATATTGAAATATTTCACAGAGAAAGGTCAGGAACAGAAATTGAAGGTTAGCAAGGAATAAAACACCAGGGTCACTGTATCCCTGCAAAGCCTGCAAGGACCTTGATTATCACCGCATTAGACACATTTGAAGACTATTACACCAATCCAGGCTGGTATCCAATGTCAGATTTCTAGGAAAAATGAGCTCAGTTGCCCAAAACCAGTGGCAGAAGTGCAGAGCAGGCAGACGGGCCCATGCCTGCAGCCCACGGGGCCAGGCCCCACCCAGAGAAGAGTTGTGGAGGTCAGGCCTGGATGACTGCTCCCTGGAGACCCAGTCCTTTCTTAGACACTTGGTAGCATCTTGTTTGGTTGCCAAGCAACCAGCTGGAACCTCTGAGCTCCACCCAGGACCATGGGGAAATTAATAGCTGAGTCGACCCAGGGATGGGTGAGGAGGGAAGTGGCCATGGAGCAATCTGGATTTAGAACTTGCAACGATGTCAGCAGGTGGCTCCTCCAGGAGGTGGGGTGGAGGCAGCACCACGGCCTGCCTCGCCTCCATGCCCCCCAACCCTCGGGGCTCAGCACCTCCAACTCCTCATGCACCATCTGTCCATCTACGGAAGCATCCACCACGCACCCATTCCCCACCCTCCATCAATCCACCCACCCATCCATCTACCCCTCTGCTGCACACACCTACACCATCTGCCTGTCCGTCGTCTGCCCTTCCATCCTTCCACCACCCCTCCACCCACCCTGCATCTGCATATCACAAAGGTACACATTATTAGGAAGTTCAAACAGCAACAGCAAGGTGCTGAAGGAGGTGCGCACGCCTCCCAGCGGGGGCAGTGGTGCTGAGCAGGGGACACGCATACACAGAATCTCACATTCACGGAGCACCAGGCCGGACGAGGTCTCCAGCCCCCTCACCAGGTCTGGGTCCAAGAAGGTGGCAAACAGAACAGCTCAGCCCAGTGGGAAGGGAGCGCTGGCAGAGGTGGCATTTCCATTTCTGACACGTCCAGACACGACCCTGGAGCCAGGCGAGCCTGTTTGGACAGGGCAAGCGTTTCCAGCATCCCGTTAGGCCAAGGGCGGCAAATCGAGCGGCTCTGCCAGTTGGGACTTGCTTTCGGCCTTTCCAGCTATTTTTCAAACACTTTCAGGAGCTGGAATCACTTGGCCTCTGTGATCTGCAGAGAAAGCTCCTTCATCGGGGCTCAGCCCCTGGACCTCACGAACGCCAGGCAGGAGGGTTCCTCACACCTCCGTGGAATCCAGGTGCAGGCAGAGCAAGGAGACAGCCTCCAGGAAGCCACAAGGGGGCTGCTGTGGACCACACTCCTTCAGCAGTGGCGGATGGAATGTGTAGGGCAGGGCGGTGCTGGGCTCCCCAGGAAGCCAGCTCGGGCCGGGCTGCACCCTCCCCAGGGTGCTCAAAAGGGGTTCGTTCTCACCCTTCAGATGGGGTGGGACAGCTGGAAACAGCCACAGGACATTCTGAGCTGGCCCCAGGCAATCCACAGAGCCCCTTGGCAATCAAGGGCACAGCCTGGCTCCTGGGTGGTCCACAGGGCCCCTTGGCCATCAAGGGCACAGCCTGGCCCCTGGGCAGTCCACAGAGCCCCTTGCTGATCAAGAGCACAGCCCATCCCAGGTGAGACCACTGGGTTCACCTGCCCTGCAGTTGTCTGATCTGCATGTCCCTGGTTTTCACCACTCGGCTTGTGACTCTGCCTGTGGAGCTCAGGTACCAAGAATGGCACTCACTGCCAAGGTTCCTGGGGTTCAGTGAGACGCAGTTCTCGGGGTCCCAGCCATCTCTGCACATGGTACCCACCCAGGGCCAACTCTCTTCACCCTGCTTTTCAAGAAGGGGTACTCATGTGACTCAGAGGGGCTGAGAAAAGAGCAACTCTGAGGGGCCACAGGTCTCCCCTCAAGCCAGCTGCCCGTCTCCTGTCTTCTCATCTCCAAGACCCCTCTAGACCAAAGCTGTCCAATGGAACGTTCTAGAGTGATAACAACATACTCTTCTGCACTGACCTTCACAGTAGCTGCTAGCCACCTGTGGTTACCACATACCAGAAAGTGACTACTCTGGCTGAGAAATGAATTTTACATTTTAGTTCATTTTAATCATTTAAATTCACAAGACCACAGAGCTAGTAGCTACCATATTGGACAGTGCAGACTCAAACAATCATTTTGAAAGTTTCTTAATTTGAAAGATAAAAGGTTCTTTACTCACACAAGCGTGGGAAACAGGCGTGCACCCCACTCCTGGACTGAGCTCTTGAGTACTTACTGACTGAACACACCTTCTGAGAGTCCTGCAGTAGTCAAGGTGTGTCTACCCCAGTATTTCCCACCATTTTTTAACCACAAAACCTCTTTTATGTGAAGGTGTAAACAACACCCATGGATTTCCTGTAGAACCTACTAGAAGGAGAAGGAATGTCATTTTGGCTTGGGAAAGGCACCAGAAAGGGGATGTATTTCATATCACATTTTAGTCAGTGCTAGTGATTCCAGGAATCGGGGCTCAGTATTAAATCACTCAGGCAACACACCTGTGATCTGCAGTCTCCACAGCCCAGGCTCCACGCTGCACCCAAAGACGACCAACAATCGTTACCTTCTGCACCTGCCAGCGAGACGTTTCCTGCCTCTCCCCAACAGAGTGGCATGGGATCGGCTCCCCACCCAAAGGCCCAAGTTGTGAAAGCTTCCCCTGTGACGCCACTTGGTGTCAGGTTTGGAGCCAGCGTTGGGGAGAAGCAAGGGATGGTGGACCCACCCACCTCTCTGAATGCCGCCAGGTTCCAGGACAGGCACTGGGTGTCTGAGCAGGGAAGGCGGTCTAGCACCCTGAAGACAGACTGGACTCAAACGCAGCAGAGACCTTCGGTGCCTCCACCGGGGGCTTAGCATCGCCTGGGAGCGGGAGGAGGGAGTGACCCCCCGGCTGTGCCCCCAGGAGCTGCCAAGGACACCAGCACAAGGAGCAAGCCCGTGCCCCCACCCAGCACAGAACCTCTTGATGACTTTCAGAGCAGAAAGCCAAGAAGATGGCACATTTTTAAGATGCCTAATAAAGCAATTGGCCCACAAGCCCATCTGGCCCTGAGCAAAGTCCCAAATGCAGAACTGCGACCAGACTTGCCAGACCTGCTTAATGCAAAATTGGTAATGTCATTTACGAGCCTCTCAAAGGCAGGCTTATGAATAAAAGAACAATGTTGGAAAACAAGCCCCGCAGATTTCTATGCATTGCAAACAGCTCAGAGTGGATCCTTCACGCGCCCCTGGCTCCGCCCTTCAGCCAGCCAAGGGCTCTCCGCTCACACAGGTACCGCTCCCCCAGCTCCTCCAGCGTGCCTGGCGCTGCAAATGCTGCCAGGTGACAGGAGGCAGGAGGCTTGACCTCCCAAGCGCTGCAGCCCCTCCTGCCACACTGGGGCAGGAACAGGAAGGCACCCAGCACCTCTGTCCACCCCAACCAGGCCGCTGCCATCGCTGGCCCGTCTTCTGCTTCTACTGTCCCACTAAAGCCGCCATCTGCAGACCCGTGTCCTTCCTTTGGGTGGGGAAGGGGCTGGAGACAGGAGATCTGCATCAGTGACCCCTATTTCCCAACCTCGCTCTGCACAGGACCCCAGCTCCAGGGCTGGCCTCCAGCAGAGGCTTCCTGAGGCGTTTCTTCAGCAAAAGAAAGAACAAAGGAGAGAAAGGAGGAGAGCACCGGTCTCCGGGGATTCAGGGAGAAGAGCAAGCATTCTGAAGGAGAGAGGCTTGCAAAGGACTTTTCATCCTCTGCCAACACCAGGCGAGAGGCTGGGAACCAACAGGAGCTGAGCAGCAGGACCGGCCTCTCAGAGCTGCTGGTCAGGCAGTGTCCTGGGCAGCGACACTCTGCACGCCCTGCAGTGGAAATGCACGAAGGACCACGAGGAAAGTCCTCCAGTCACCCAGGGGTCTGCCTTCTAACCCCACCGCAGGCACACCCAGGCTGGGAGGCGGAGCAACGGCCGGAGCCCCTCCCCGCCTCCCCCGCCACCCCAGGTCTCCCGCTTCGTGGCCTCTCCTGGACACGCCCTGGTCTGTGGAGGATGACCCTCGCTCCCTCTCTGAATGAAGCACTGGCTCTGACGAGCTGCTGGTCCTCTGCAGCTCCAGCCCTCCGCGGTTAACCTTTCTGGTTTGAAATACAAAGGTCCATGGCAGCAGACGTTTATCACACTCTAGCTCAGCTGTCCCATGGAGGAGATGGCGGTGAACACTGGGCGGTTTATGCCTCCATCCCGTCATTTCGGCTAAAAAGCCCTTTTGAGAGACCACTGGCCACCCGTGGTCCTTGATCCCCTTTTCCAGCACCAGCCACCCCTGCCCCGTCAGGACGAGTTCCGCAAAAGGCCTCTGGGAGGAGACCAGGGTCCCCAGACAGCAGCCCTGTGACAGCGTTGGTCCAACAAGGCGACACCACCCTTCTGGGACCTCCCGACCGGGTTGCTCCCTCCAGCAGAGCTGGGCCTGTTTCCTGGCACTTGATGATCCTTCTCATGTCTTGGACTTTCCTTTGAAGGACCAAAGTGTACGTGTGCGTGTGGCGGGTTGGGGCAATCGAACGTCCACATCCAAGCAAACTCCCTGAAAGGCGTGTTTGCAACTTTTAATGGCATTAATCTGTCACGGGGTGCCAGCGGGGAAAACCGCATCTGTATCCTAACTGTAATAACTCCATATTGAGCAGCCGGAGACGTGATTTATTAACAATGAGATTTTACAAGTAAGCCACTATTGACAAATGACAGCAATTTTAGGCACCCCAGATCAATACCCTTTAATCGAGTCAAATCTCAACAAATTAAATTAAAGCAAGATTCCAAAATAGCCCCAAACTAAACAAATGAATTCGTGTAAAGCTCCCCCTCTATGATTGGTTGACATGCAAGTCACTGTCAGGAGCTGGTGACAAGATTTTTACTTTTTTGAAAATCGAGATGGATGCTGGACACTGTTGCCGCATCGACAAGCTTGAGGATCCTTTGAACCTCGTGACGTAAGAAGAGAAGCAGCCCATTGAGGACCACTGGGGAGTGAGTTCCTTCCCTACCTGTTGCCACAGCCCAACTTGCTCCCTCGGGAGAGCGGACGACTGGATCCTATAGCTAGGGGCAGAGACGGAAGCTGGACCTCACTCTGCTCACACGGGAGCAACGGGGACAACAGCATCCTCACCTCCAAAGTTGCCATGACAATAACCAGATGGCACACCTGGGGCCAAGGGCAGGTCTGCACGGAAGTTCTCGGGGAAGCAGTCGAGAGGTGCCCCCCACAGAGCCAGCTGCCAGCCCGTCCTCAGAGGGACACTTTCTTCCGGGAGGCAGGGTCCCCACCAAGCTGCAAGAAGGCCAGGTGTGTGGGGTCAGGGCGTGACCTGTGGTTCTGCAGGGAGTGGCAGAAGAGTCCTCCTTGGGCAGATTTGGCAGGGTGCCATGCCCCAGAGTCCCGTGCCCCAGCTCTCATGGGAGCCATTTACAGAGCTCCAGCATGAGTCAAGGCCCCGTTGGTGGAAGCCCAGGGGAAACCTCAGGAAGCCGCCGTCCCTGGTCAGCAGTTAAAACATGATACGCCTTCCCTGCCCGTGTCAGACCAGGGGCCCACCCAGGGCCTGGCATGGAGCCAGCTCCTCTCACCGGCCACCAGGAAGCCCAGAGAGGGCAGGAGTGTGTCTCTACATTTCCCGTGTGGCACCTGTCTGGCCACCAACCGGAAGGCTTGCAGCTGACTCAGCACGGGTGCAGGGCAGAGAGAGGCTGAGTCCCCACAGTGCCTGCCCAGCAGCGAAGGCACTGTGCACCCAAAGCCCAGGACTGCAGCCTCCCAGCAGCAAGGCCCAGCCACCCTATAGATGGTGCCAGGTCCTCTTCCATTGACCTGGGCTCCTGACTCTGAACCAGCTGGCCAAGGTCCTGCCAGGACTCCAGCCAGACTCCATCCCGAGAGGAAGCTGCTCAACAGGCAAGGTGGAGTGTGTGAGAGAGTGGTGTGCATGTGCAGGTGTGTGCAGGGGCATGAACGTGCAGGTGTGTGTGCAGGTGTGCATGTGCAGGTGTGTGCAGGGGCATGAACGTGCAGGTGTGTGTGCAGGTGTGTGTGCTGGTGTGTGCAGGGGCATGAACGTGCAGGTGTGTGTGCAGGTGCGCATGTGCAGGTGTGTGTGCAGGTGTGATTCTCTGCATGTGTGCAGGTGTGAAGGGGATACAGACAGCTACTCGCTCCTGGGCCTGCATTTGCATATTTAAGTGGGTGTAGTTAGCAAACATCACCAAGAGACTTGTATTCTCTTCAGGCCTGTGATTTCCTGTCCTGTCAGACTATTAGCCCTAAAATCATGAGATATAAATGGAGCTGGTTAGCATAAAGGACATAAAATATTTGCTTCTAATGGGGCCCGTATGCAAACAAATCTGTCTTCAGGCTGCACAGGGCCCTTTAAGAAGAGGGCTGACTTCTCAATGGCAAGTAGAAAGGGACCTCTCTCCTGACTTTCAGAACGGCCCCACCTACCCCTTGCTGAGGTCTCTGGGGTCTCAGATCCTTGGGGACAAAGCGATGAGGGGATTCTCCGTGTCCGGGCATCTGTCAGGTGCCAGACAAGGTGGCTGACATACTCAGTCCACTGCATCCTGGGATGTCCTTCCTCCCGGGAGCAGGTGAGAACGTGGGGCTGAGCCTGGCACAGGTGTCCCCAAGCAGCCGCAGGGCCTGCACTCAGCCCAGGCGTGTCCCAGGACCCAGTTTCCAGCAGAGCGGGAGAGCAGACAGGGTGCGGGTTGTGATGCATCTGGGCGACAAGCGGCCCCAGGCCTCCCGGGGGCACCTCAGCTTGAACAAGCTGCAGTCAGATGTGCAAGGGCCTGTGTCCGTCCCCCTGCCTGCTCAAGGCTGAGGTGGACCCGGGTGACCTAGAGCCCGCAGCCAAGGGAGTCTCAGACTTCTGTCCCCAAGGGTGGGGACATCCAGAGCAGAGCTGGCCCTCCACCCCAGGAGCCACAGGGGTTGCTACAGCAGGAGGCCACGTGAAGCACCTGCCCCGCCCCAGCCACGTGGCACAGAGGCCCTAAGGGGCTGGTCTGCAGAGCCGTCCAGGGGCACCGGCCTCCCCTACCCAGTACCTGGGGTGAGCAAGTTCCTGGTATGGACGGGAGTTTTCCTTCTGTCAAAAAGCCCCAGATTCTCTGGTCAAATATTTGGTGGGATAAAGGAGACACTTTCAGTGTGGTGACATAGATGCTCAGACCAAGAGGCAGATGACGGGTGGTGGGTGGGTGGGGGATGGTGATGACGATGATGGTGGCCGGTAAGGAAGGTGACAGGTGGTGGACAGATGAAAGAGAGAGATGACAGGTGGGTAGGTAGAAGATAGAAAGAAGATGGATGCAGACGATAGACAGCAGATAGGTGGTGGATGGACAGTACATGACAGATAGGTGGTTGGTAGACAATATAAGATAGGCGGGCAGGCAGGTGCCCTCCCAGGCCTGAGTGGCGGGCGCAGGGCTTCAGACGAAAGTCACTGACCGGGTGCGGAAGCCGGGCTGAGACGGGGTCTCGCGGGCAGCTCACTCTTGCTGATTCCTGGAGCAGGCATGTGGGGAGCACCCACCCTGCAGCAGGTCCTGTAAGGGACCCTCCAAGAGCAGAGGGAGGCAGTCCGTAGGAGATGCCACTGTCCACACTGGACAAGGGGACAGCTCCTGGGGGGCGGGCTGGAGCGGGAGGCACGAGGTTTCCTCACACAAGTCAAAGCTTACCCATCGGTCATCCTGAGATTTTCCTCTTCATATTTTCCATTTTTATTTTGGCCCCAGGTGGCTCAAACCTCAGAAAGGTGAGGAGTCCTCTGGGGAACACAGCAGGTGACCGACCAACACGGCACAGTCGCGGCAGGGCCTCAGCAGCCCCTCGGAAGCAGTCGGACAGCCACCTGCAAGGGAGGACAGTGGCTGTGCGGGCCACCAACTCAGAACTGCTGGCTGGGCTGCCGGGAGGAACAGCCCAGCGGTGGAGAGCTCCTTTCCAGACAGCAGCGTTCTCATGCTCCACTCCTCCCTCCCTCCCTCTCACTCTCCCTCCCTTCCTCTTCCTCTCCCCCTCCCCCTCCCTCCCTCTCAACCTCCCCCTCCCTCTTCCCCTCCCTCCCTCCTCCCTCCCTCCCTCTCCCCTCCCTCTCTCAATCCATCCATGCATGCATCCACTTCCATCCAGCCACCATCTATCCACTGTTCATCTGTCCATCCAGCCTGTCAGCCATCTATGTATCTGTGGGCCTGCCGCCTACTACCTAACTATCCTATCTGGATCCATGCATCCACCTGTGCTTCTGTCTTTCCATGCATCTTTCTTTCTGTCCATCCATCCACACATTCAGGTGTCTATCTGTCCACTCAGAACATATGTATATCTGTGTTTGCAAAAATGTATATAACACACAATAATATTGATATAAAATATGGAAAAGAAGCTGTGACAAATTCTTTGTCACATTTGGATCCTTGTAGACTTTTCTCCAAAGAAGAAAACACTTGGCCTAATTTAGTTCTGCTCAAATTGTGTACCAAACATGTTTCAGAGAATCTTCTTCCAGAATAAGCCTGATTTTTCCCTGAAATGACTGAGCCAGGGTTTTCTGATTAACTGAATATTCTGAACAAAAAGGAAGTTAACTAGGGGAAAAGATATGATATACAATCCCCAGCCTTTCCAAGGATTGGCTTGGAGCACGGCTTCAAATGCTCCTCTTGGGGCGCTGTGGGCCACAGGGGCCTTTGGCTAGGTCCAATGGCCGGAGGGTCCATGTGGCCTCTGGCTGCCCCTCACAGCCCGGGCCCTGCGTGGAGAGCAGAAGCCAGGCCTTCTCTGCTCTAAGAGGCTGACCTGGCCGGCTGGGAAAGAAGAGTCTTCGCGTCTTCAGCCTCATCTTTCAGGGAGCACTCCCCTCCCGCAGTCTGGCTGCAGGGACGCTCCGCCAGCCTCACGCTCCGCCAGCCTCACGCTCCCCATCCCCGCCCCATTTACGTCCAGGTCCTTCCTCATTCGTCCCTGCCTCGCGGCGGTCTGACCTTCAGGTCAGCCGACAGCTGTGCTGTGGTCCCGTCCTCTTCGTTCTTGGTTCTTCCAACAAGCCAGGATCTATCGCCCAGCCAAATAAGCCTGTCCCGGGGCTGAAGCTGTACCCGCCTTCTTGAGGTGGCGCTGCAGCCACAGCTTCGACCTGGGCAGCGGCGTGCCAGGATCGCTCACCCATGGCCACTGTCATCAACCCCTCTGGGGTTGACCCTAGACAGGACCAGGAGGCAGCCACCAGCAGTCTGGCTTCGTCCCGGGCACTGAGGGCGACTTTTGTGTCTCAGACATTAACTGTGTGGCACGAAGGTTTAGCACGTGCACTCCAGGGTCACGGAGTCTGGGGCCCACATTCCAGCCCCTCTCTAAACCTCGTCGTCCCCACCTTTGAAATGCCAGCGTTCCTGCCAAGATGAGCACAGGTCCTCCGGGCCTCCTGTTTGGGACAGAGCAAGCGCACAGCTGCTGAGATCAGGAAGGGTCAGGCGGCATCGCAGAAGGGGAGAGAGCGCATGCGGAGCCTCCCTGAGCGGCAGAGGAGCCGACAGAGGCGCCGCAGACCCAGATCCATCTCCTGGGGCTCAGCCTTGGTTGAAATATGAAAGCCGCGTTACCAGCCAGCCCACACTCACGGTGTGCCTGCCGGAGTATTTATGGAGACATCCCGCCGGCGGGGAGACTTATGAGCTACATAAATACAGAGGGTAATCCGGCGAATTCCAACCTGTACTAAAGGCTGCAAATCAGCCCTTGGGCTGGGTCCCAGATACAGGGAGAAAGTATGATTAAGTGTGACTTTTTTAAAATTTTGTTTGGATTTATTCCTAAAAGCTCCTTCACCCAGAGCCGCGGGTTCCATGTTGGCACAGATGGCTGCCCTGTCGTGAATCCAGAGGTGGGAAACTTGGGTCACGTCCAGAGGGGACCAAGATAACAGGAAGCGCGAGAACCAGAAGGACTTTTCACTTTGGCAGATTTAAGATCTGTCGCCACCCGTCTGTGACTGGTGCTCCTGGCCTCAGGGTGCTCCCCATGAGCGCCTGCAGGGCCTCACCCTCAGCAGCCACCTCCACGCCACCCTCAGGGCAGAGCCTTACCAGGGCCATGAGGTGCCCACACAGGCCTGGCCAGGCAAAGGAGCAGGCCACAGCTGGCACAGTGCACGTGTGTAGAATAAAGGACAAGGGTGGCAGGGGGACATCAGAAGACACACGGAGCTGGGCTCAGACCCTCGGCCAAGATGGCATGGACGTCAGGGCTGAAGTCCACCTGGGGCCAGGGGTCTGTGCCTGCAATGAGGGCTCTGCCCGCCTAGACTTCCTCCCCTGACCTGCAGGACACCAGGGACAGGAGTGTCCCAGGTCCTCATGAGGTACTCTGATCTAGAGCTGGGGACCCAGGGCCAATGGCTTCCGGGGCTCCAGTTTTCTCTGTAAAGTGGGCATAGCCCTCCTGACTGAATTGCCAGGCTAAAGGGGAGGCCAGGTGACCCTTCCAGACCACCACCAAACCATTCTGAGGTGACGTATTCCACACTGTTATGGCTCAGACCTGGAGTGTCCCCGCAGGCCTATGTGCTTGGTCTCCAGCTTGGAGCTGTTGGAAGGTGGCCAACCCTGTAAGAGTTGAGGCCTAGTGAGAGGCACACTCTGAATGACTCAGGTGTCACCTCCAAGGACATTATGGGACCTTCTCTCTTCCTCTTTCTCTTTTGCATCCTGTCCATGGGCTAAGCATTTCCTCCCATGCTACCACCATGATGTGCTGCCTCTTCACAGCCCAAAAGCAACAGGGTCAAGCGAGCATGGCGGAAACCTTCACAACTGTGAGCCAAGAAAAACATTTTCTCTTTATAAATTGATTATCTCAGGATTTTGTTACAGCAACAGAAAACTGACTAACACACAGGCCCTTCGGGAGGTGATCAGGTCATGAGGGTGGAGCATCTGAATGGGATCAGTGCCATTATAAAACAGGACCCAGCCCTCCACTATGTGAGGACAGAGTGAGCAGCCGTCAGTGGACCAGAAAGCCAGCCCTCTCCAGACTTCCAACCTACAGGCACCCTGGTCTTGGTCTTTCAGAAGGAAATGTGGTCACTCTGAAGGTTTTCAGCCCTGCAGGGACCTTCACAGGAGCAGCAGAACACTGCTGTCAGCAGCATGAGATGGGGACTGGTCGTTACTGCGCCCAAACCCAGCCCATCCTGACTAATAGGAGCAGACAGAGGTTCAAGTGCACACTCAGGGGCTCCTGGCTGGTGGCCTCAACAAGACAGGGGCCTAGCTAGTACTGGTCATCTTTAGGCCAAGCGAAAAGACTCCAACAAGAAGAGGAAAAGTAACAGCAGTCATTTGACATGGTCGCATCCGAGAGAGAGAATGGGATTCTACAGATCTGTCATCTAAATTGCCTGAGGAGAGAACGTTTATTAAAAGTTCTTCATAACCATTCCCCAGCTCTTTAATCACACGGAGCCTCTTTTTTTCTTTCCCGTAACATCTTCAGCACATTTACTGCCTCCGCATAAAGGCCTTGTGCTTCTAATCATATCGATTTTACTATAATTAATTTTTAATGTATTTTCCAGGGTGTTGTGTATATACAGACCCAGATATTTTATCATATATTAACATAGCCATTTCCACTCTTAAAGTGGGTTATTAAATGAGGACTAATTTATTATTGCTTAAGATGTTACGATGTTAACCCAATTATCATCTGCGTTCTGTCGTGTGCACTTTGGCAGGGGATAGGATGTTGATAATAGGCCCGCTAGGATTAGAGTTACCAAATCGAGTCCCTAGGATGGTCGCTGAATTCTAATCACAGTCTGCTTCTCCGGCAGGCACCACGGCTGTCACCAAGTTGAGCCTCAGAGGACAGCCGCACCCTCACCAGGGGCTGGACACAGGGTCAGCTGGGGCCGCAAGTGAGGGCCAGCTTCCTTTCCAGGACCTGACCGGCACTTGGCTTCCACGTCCTGCACCACTGGGCTCCAACTCAAGGCCTCTTTGCCAAGGACCAGGTAATGACCCATCATGAGGAAGACCAAGGACAGCCCCCCACCCACCCTGTGGCCTACGGGGAGACCTCTCTGGTAGCCCCATGTGGTGGAGACATCCAGAGGGGAAGCTGCTTGCAGGGCCTATCATGACCTCGGGGCTCGTGTTGGACAGCCTCTGGTCACAGGTCAGGTCTCTGCCCTTGGTGCCGATTTAGTCAGGAAATCTTCCCCAAGATGGCAGCTCCGTTCCTGCAACTCCTGCTGACCAAGGAGGCCCTGGGCCAGGTCTCGCCCACAGACGGCATCCAGGCTGGCCAGAGAAGCCAGGAACCAGCCACCCAGCCAGGACAGCAGGGCCAGGAGAGCACTCCTCACTCGCCAGGGACCTCGAGCAGGCACGGCAGGGAGCACCAGGGGCATCTGACCCCAGGGCCCTTGCAGGTGGCTGGATTGGCAGGCGGGTGCCGAGGGGACCACTTCCCTGCCAGGAGGTGGATACCGCGAGCGCTGGCCCCCGTGCAGAGGGGAGCTGCCCTCCTTAACTACCAGGACCCGCTTGTCCAGTGCCACCATGGAGGATGCCAAGGTCCCCTCCCCAAGCAACTGCCGTGACACAGGGAAGGTGGCAGGCGAGGGACTGTGAGCACGGTCCCTGCTGAGCCCTGTGTGTCGGAGCCTGCTGACCCGTCCTTCCTTTCCTTTCCCTACCACGCGCGGCACTGGGCTGCCTAATTTAAGGGGCCGGGAGAGCAGCCATGGCACCTGCTCTCTGTACTCTTCACGGAGATGGATGGCGGTGGGGACCTCATTAAATCATCTCTTCCCCTCATTAGATGGTATCGTCGAAGCCCACAGCTTCCTGCCGCCTCCCCTCTGAGAGCCCGGAGTCGGGGGAAGCGGGGATGGTGGCTGCACCCCTGGCCCCCGGGGCTGCACACCCCTGAGGCTGGCCCTCTGGGTGGACGGCTGGATCGCACAGGGTGCCGGCTTACCATATTGACAGGGAGGGAGGAGGAATGTGCTGGCCCAGGGCCACTCATCCCCCAAGGAAGCACTTCTCTCTTTAACTAAGGAGGAGAGAGCTCGCTGGCTGACACTGGCATCTCCACAGAGCACTCAAGTGCACGGCCAGCACGGTGACACGCTGGTCCTGAGCACACGTCTTCACGGTCAGTGAGAGCTGGCCCCGTGGCCCCGCTGCAGAGTCGACGGGGGACGTGGTGGCCAGCCTCCCATCTGACATCGGGTCCACCTCTCCACCGGGGAATCCTGCCATGGTGCAGACAAAGGGGAAAGAGAGCCCTGGGCAGGACCCTGGTCAAGGCCCTGGAGAAGGTCAGGGTCAAGCTGGGGCCACCCAGTGGATCCCGGGCCTCTACGTGCCTGCTCCCCACTTCCTACTGGGCCTTAAGTGGGGAACTGGCCGTGACCTCTGTGTGTGTTCCCAGGCAGGGACCAGCAAGGCAGAGTGGGAAGAAGAGCAGGACCCTCCCGGGGTCCCCTCCTGCTGCCCCTGCGCCCAGCTCCCTGTCCTCTTCCAGTCCTCTCAAGGTCATGTGCACAGATGTGCCCAGTGAGCCACACTCAAGGTGTCAGCGCACAGACCCAAGACCCTGCCGCAGAGGAGCTGCATCACCCTGTGGCCCAGGTACAAATCTCCTTCCCTCTGGGGGCCTCAGTTTCCCCAAAACAAAAGGGCATCAGCAGTTCTGGTGTGCCTATTAGGCGCTCCTGAGGAGCTCCAACACCTGGCTGTACCACCTGCATCCTTCACCTCCCCAGGTGGTTCCAGCCTGCAGTCAAGGTGAGAATCCGGGGCCACGGCACCAGCCATCACAGGTGGGATCCTGGCAAGGTCCTAACTGCCCCCCTCGAGCCTGCGCCCCAAGCCTACAATCAGAAACCCAGGGCGCGACTGTGTGTCCCAGGTCCCCCGCTTTTCAAGCCCTCGGGATACCCCCTCCCCCTCCGGCCTGTCCTAAGGTGCGGCGGCTCCGCCCCGCAGGCCGTGCCAAGGAAACCGGATCAAGCGCGTCCTGCGCTAAGCATCCAGGTGCTGCACAGAAGTTCACTCCGGCTGATCTCACGGCGCCCTCAGGCACGATTGGTCCTGAGTCACTGTGCCGAGGGTCCCCCGAGCGCTGGCCTCCTCGAGGTCGCGTGTCCCCGGGTCCCGCAGGGCTCGGATGTGCTGCAGTGAGAGGGCCGGCCGCCAGGTGGCGCTCCGGGGCGGGGCGTGGGGACCCTCGCGACCCGGTGGTGGGGAGCGAGGACCCCAGGCCAGGCGGCACGCCCCGCACTCGCCAGCCAGCCACGCCAGGGCTCCCGAGGAACCCAGCAGCCCAGAAGCCAGGCCCTCCTGCAAAGACCCAAGTGCGCTGCCCGGCTGCCCTCCTTGTCCCCCCGCCTCCAGGCCGGTTGAAGGCAGCTTTCCAAAGGCCTCTGCTGAGCTCCCAAGTGTCCTGCTCGGTTCCAACCAGCCCAGAACAGCCGCCCAGCGCGAGACCGAACTCCAGAGATCATGACCTGAAAACCATCTTCCTTCATAGTCATGCATTAGTCCTTCAACCGAGCTGGAAGGGGTTCCGCGATGTTCTGCGGGGTTCAAGAGAAGCTGCCCCCCAAAGCCGTCCACACCTGCACCCAGGTTGGATGCAACCGGTAGACATGGATAACTGTAGGAGCTGCTGCGGGGGCGCTCCCTGCAGGCCTTGCTCCACGGAACCCTCAGGCAGGCCGCCAGCAGCGGATCGGGAGGCCTCCACTGCCCAGAGCACAGGCCCAGCCAGGAGGCCCACCACCATGACCCCCGACACCCCCTACCCCACCCTCTGACCTCTGGGAGTCCCCAGATCACCTTTCCCACGTCCTTCCTTCTCGCGGGGAGCTGGGGTAAGGACCCCCAGGGCCCAGGATCCCCGAGGAGAGGATGCCAAGGCCTCAGTCAAGGGAGGGGCTCATGCTGGTGGTTGAAGGCTCTGCTTCTGGGGCGGGGTCCTTCTGCCTGACGTCAGCCGTGGCTGCCTGGTGGCATAGCCAGCGAGGACCTCCCAGTTTCCAGAACACAGCACACCCACCGCAGGGTCGCCGCCCCAGCTCCCAGGGAAATGTCCACAGAGCAGCCTCCCGGGCCAGCGTGAAGCCCTGGACTCCAGAGCACCAGTGAAGCCCCCAGACCCAGAGGGGCCAGGCAGAGACCAGGGAGGCTGGAGGCCCTCTCAGCTGGCCGACACCAAGGGCATGGGTTTCTGGGTCGGGGCTGCCCCTTCACGCCTCAGGCAGCCGCGAATCTCCGTTAACGTGCCCACGAGTCTCTGGGGAAATGCCGAGTGGCTGGGCCCCAGAAGGGACCTGGGCAGCGAGTGACCCAGCTCAGAAGGAAAATGCATTCCAAAGAGCTGTCGGTGCCGATAGCGTCTCGACACAGACGAGGCAGCTCGTGTGGCAGCGAGCACCGGCCACACGCCCTCCTCCCAGAGCAGGACAGCAGGCACCACCTCTGCTCCAGCGGGCTCTCGGGCAAGGGCAGCTGGTCTGCACGCCTGCGGTCCCGGAGCAGGTGGGAGGAGACGTGAGGGCAGCGTGCTGGCTTTCCAGCCCCACCAGCTGGCCAGGCTGACTCTGTGTCCCCACCACACTGAAGGAGAGGTTCTGACGGTCACGAGGAAGCCGAATGAGCTTGAGAGCTGTCCCTTCTCCTGAGCTCAGTTTCCCTCAGTTTGCAAACAAGTTCAGGGCTGCGGAGCTGGAGGGCCGGACGGGCAGGGTCCGCCATGCACGTCCCCTCCTGCCCAGCAGGTGGGTTCCCCGCCCTCTCTGGGGCACCTGTGTCCCCCGGACCACAACCCCACCTCCTGAGAGCCAGCAAGGTGACTGGTCCCTTTCACTTTCTGAATCAGGCAGGGGTCCCTAACCTCTCCTCACCCCCAGCTCCAACCAAAGCTGCTCTTCTCCTTTTATTATTATTTTTTTTGAAATCTGTCTTCTATCTCCTGAAGGAGATTTCTTTTGAGAACATTGGGACTGAATCATTCCTAAGGGCCCTTCGGGCTGTTATCGGACAGAAGTGTCTGCAGGCACGCGGGGCCCTGAGAGCTCCCCCAGAGCCACAGGCCCGGAACATCCCACCACCCGCTGCCCCCACACGACTGCTGCCTGTCCCTTCTCCCTGCAGGTGCCAGCAAGGCCACATGGACTGTAGACTTCTGCCTCAGGTCAGCGTGCCCAGTCCCTCCCTCTGCACTCTCCTGACCCTGAATTGTGTGGGGGAAGACAGGCAGTCCCTCATAGCCTGGCATGAACTTGGCACCTAGTAGGTGCTCAGTAAACGTTGGCACTA
Organism: Sciurus carolinensis; assembly: GCF_902686445.1. NCBI lineage: Eukaryota > Metazoa > Chordata > Mammalia > Rodentia > Sciuridae > Sciurus > Sciurus carolinensis. The sequence goes on along the minus strand of NC_062213.1, from coordinate 205,667,481 downwards.
TGGATGGACCAGTGCTGCCCGCTGGCTGTGCTGTGGACTGTAGACAGAACCTCATCTTCTAAAGATGCCCATGCCTTCCGGGCCTGTGAATGTGTGCACCGCAGGGCAGAGGGACTGGGCCGACGTGAGGACGCAGGCCGCCCTGCACTCTCCAGATGCCATCTACCCACAAAGCCCCTAACACACAGAGAACCTCACCAGGGCGTTGAGGCAGAAGAGGAGGGTGGAGGGACCTGGAGCGTGAAAGGGACCTACCTGCCATTGCTCCAGGGAGCGGGGAGGGGGGACCGTGATCCGGGGAAGACGGGTGGCCTCTGAAGCTAAGGAACAGGCAACTGACTGCCAGCAAGGAAAGAGAAGCCTGGACCCTGCGGCCTCAGAACGAACCTCTACCAGCGACGGGAACATCGAGGACAGGACTCCCCCCGGAGCCTCCAGAGCAGGGCCAGGCTGTGGCAGCTCCCGCGTGGCTGCCCCGGGCTTCTGACTGTGGCCTTCTGACCCGCAGAGCCGCGAGGAGGTGCCTTCCAAGCCACTGAGTGTGTTACATACGAAGCGAGTAGAACACTGACCCAGAATTTTAGGTTGTCGCTGCCGTTGTTTGCTTTTGATCTGTCCATTTATCTGAAGGGGGACAGGGCAGCTCTAGCCCTGTCTGACCGGTCTCTGTGGCTTCTTGTGCTCTCCCCACGCGAGCTCCCAACGTGCCTGGCCCTCCAGCCCCAGCCCAGCCCCCGGTCATGCCTGAGCCCCCAGAACATCTCAGGCTCACACAGGCCTTGCTTACAGCCTGCCTTGACATCCCAGTGCAGGGAGACGGAGACCCACCTGACCATGGAGCCCCAAGCGGCCAGCCCCTGCTCCCCTGCCCTGTCACCTGCTCCACCTCGGCAATGCTGCTTTACAGTTTGGTTTGCTTGTTTTCTGTTTGGGCTGCTCCATAAACGCACTGAGCTGTTTTTCCTGCCTCAGGGACTTTGCACATGCCGTAGTTCCTCACTCCAGGCCTTCGTGTCTGCTTCTTTTGTTCTCAGCATAGACATCACTCCTCAGAGGACTCGCTGTGCCCTCCCAGCTCCCTTCTCCCCATCCTGGGGAGCACATAGCCTTTCTTTCCAGTATTTCCTAACTCGTAGCTGTTTCTCTCTCTGTGTAGCTGGCTTCTGGCCACCCCAGCTGGACAATGAGCTCTGTGAGGTGAGGGCGCCTCTGAATCCTTAGGTGGCACCGGGCAAAGTGATTTGCCAAATCTGACGTCTCCAGCCCAGAACTGGCTGTTTCCTGTGCCATTCGGTCTGGTCTTTCCTGCAGTCCTGGAGTGGGGGCACCGGGAGCGGAGAGTCCAGCGTCAGGGGGAGGGCACCCCACTAGTCTCGCCAAGAGTGTGGGAGCTGGGCTGTCACTGCTCCCCCTGTGCTTCCGCCGTGCAGCCCAGAGGGGTTGGCGGGAATGGCGGCTGAGGTGCCCGGGAGGCGATCACAGAATCCACAGCGCCAACGCACCAGGCCCAGTGGAAGGTGTGCCCGCAGCTGGGTCAGCCACGAGGCCAGGCCCGTCTCCTGGGGACTCTTGTGATTCATCCAAGATTCCGTAGCATCCAGAGTCATGAGAGGCTCTGAGAAGGTGGCGGGGGTGGGGACCAGGGAGGTGACGGTCGCGTGCCCCTCCCTTGGTGAAGGGAGAGATCGAAAGTCTGTTCCCAGGGGAGAAACTGACCCTCCGCTCACACGGAGAGTCTGCAGCGTTCCTGGTGGGAATGTCTGGGTGAGGATGCCGAGTCCCGGCTAGGTTTTAGGGAAACATCGTCACCTTCGAAGATCCGTGCCCCGGTGCTGAGGGGTGAAGTGACAGTGGGTAGAAGCCATTTCCCAGGGACCCTGGGGAGGGGGCAACAAACAGGCCTGGCCACGCGTCCTCTGGTGTGTGTGGCTGGTGACAAGCAGGAGGCGGCCAGGTGATAAAACACGAAGACGCAGCTGGGGAGGCTGAGGCAGGAGGATCGCACGTTCAGAGCCGGCCTCCAAATAAAATAGTTTCAAAAGGGCTGGGGTGTGACCCAGTGGTTAAGCACCCGGTCTTCAGTCCCTGGTGCCAAAAGCTCGAACAAAAACACTAAGAGGTGAGCGTAGTCTGCCCAGGCTCCGGCCAGCCCGGAGGACACCTGTCAGTCATGGCCGCGGGCCTGGACACCTGTCAGTCATGGCTGCCCTGCACGCTCACAGCTGGCGAAGACAAGACTCTCGCCCGCACGCAGAACGGAGGTCAGGAGCACGGCACGCCCGCCAGCTCAGCTGGATCGTCGGACCACGTCCACCTAGGTGGGACCCCAGGCTGCCCCTGTTCACCCACACAATTGTCATTTTCAATTAAAAAGACTGGCGTTTGAGAGAATTTAAAGGAGATATGCGAGCAGAAAAGGACGGGAAGCCTCGACCCACGCGACCCAGAATGGACGCAGCCGCAGCCGGCCCTGCCGCCCAATCTCCGTGCCTTTCCAGGGATGCACCGCCTCGGCCCCGGCGTTCCGCCCTCTAGTGGCCGCACTGCCCCTCCTGCCCACAGCCCCTTTCTTCACCAGGCGGGCGTCCCCTTGACCTGCCCGCCACGCCTGGACGCTGCCCTCGCCACCTGCTCCCAGGTCTTCTCAAGCCGCCACACGGAGGGACCCGCCGTCCTCAGAGCCACGGGGAGGCCTGGGCACTCGGGGGCCCCTGGCTGCCCTGCTGGGGGCCGTGCCCACTTCGGGGAGAGTCTCCTCCGCCTCGTCACTTGCTCAGCCGCCCCAGCGAGGTCCCCGGAGCAGGTGCCTCCCGTCCCACCGTCCCCGAGGCTGAGCGCAGGGTCGAGGTGCAGCAGGCTGGTTTCTCTGCGGCCTCTCCTCGCCCGGCAGACGCCGACTCCTCCGTGTCCTCGCACCGGGCTGTGTGTGGCGAGTGTGCGTGAGTGTGTGAGTGTGTGAGTGTGGTGTGTGTGTGTTGTGTGTGTGGTGTGTGTGTGTGGTGTGTGTGTGTGTGTGTGTGGTGTGCATATGTATGTGGTGTGTGTGGTGTGTGGTGTGTGTGTGTGGTGTGTGGTGTGTGTGTGTGTGTGGTGTGTGTGTGTGGTGTGTGTGTGTGTGTGGTGTGCATATGTATGTGGTGTGTGTGGTGTGTGGTGTGTGTGTGGTGTGTGGTGTGTGTGTGTGTGTGGTGTGTGTGTGTGAGTGTGTATGAGTGCATGAGTGGTGTGCATATGTGCGTGGTCTGTGTGTATGTGGTGTGTGTGGTGTGTGTTGTGTGTGTGTGAGTGTGTCATGTGTGTGTGTGTGGTGTGTGTGTGTGGTGTGTGTGTATGGTATATGAGTGTGTGTGGTATGCGTGAGTGTGTGTGAGTGTGTTGTGTGTGTGTGTGTGGTGTGTGGTGTGCATATGTGTGTGGTGTGTGTGTATGTGGTGTGTGTAGTGTGTGTGAGTGTGTGTGAGTGTGAGTGGTGTGTGTGTGTGAATGTGAGTGGTGTGTGTGAGTGTGTGTGTGTTAGTGTACGTGAGTGTGTGGTGTGTGTGGTATGTGCGTATGTGGTGTATGTGTGGTGTGTGCGTGTGTGTTGTGTGTGTGTGAGTGTGAGTGGTGTGTGTGTGTGGTATGTATGTGGTATGGTGGTGTGCGTGTGTGGTGTGTGTATGTGTGGTGTGCGTGTGTGAGTGTGTGGTATGTGTGTATGTGGTGTGTGGTGTGTATGTGAGTGTGTGTGGTTTGTGTGGTGTGTGGTGTGTGAGTGTGCATATGTGTGTGGTGTGTGTGGTCTGTGTGTGTGGTGTGTTTTGTGTGTGTGTGAGTGTGTGGTGTGTGTGTGAGTGTGTGTGGTTTGTGTGGTGTGTGAGTGTGTGTGGTGTGCATATGTGTGTGGTGTGTGTGGTCTGTGTGTGGTGTGTGTTGTGTGTGTGTGTGTTGTGTGTGTGTGGTTTGTGTGTGTGAGTATGTGTGTGTGTGAGCATGTGTGGTGTGCGTCCTCGTCTCCTGTCACAAGAATGGCAGCCACACTGGATGGCCCACCCTCAAGGACTCTTTTTAGCTGCTACCACCTCCATACAGGTTGTGTCTCCAAATCCACCGCATCTGAGGTCTCCACTGGACGAATGGGGGTCCCCAGCCCCTGACGCTGCGGCCCCCGGGGCCCACCACACCTTATCACCAGGCAAATCGTTTCCTCTTCCGATTCCTGCTTAAGAGATCTTTATTTCCCTCCCCAAAGCCTCTTCAGTTTGGAAGGTCTAAACAAAAGGAGGAGAGACCGAGCCCAGCCGGACCTCAGTCTGAGCACCGTGACCTCTCACCACTCTGCTTCCTGCGGGAGGGTCCTGGGATGGCCGACTCTCAGGGAGGGTGACCCGGGAAGTGTTCTCTAACGGCTCACTCTGTCTGCTCAAGCCTGGAGACTTCTTAGCAAACCGAGAGGCTCCCTCACTATGACGCGCACCCATGGATCGGCTGCCCGGCCCTCCTTCCTCTTCAGCACAACCCTGGGCACAGGTCACCTCAAGTCCCATCTGCCCCTGACGGGAAGCCAGAGGGACCCCACACTGCTCTGCTTCCTCTCCCAGGCTCTGGAGGGCTGATGGGCTTTGAGGGAAGTTGGGCTGAGCCAGCGGACACGGGTCCCAGCGAGCGCAGCCTGTGCATCTGGCTGCAGGACAGGCCCCGGTAATTAATTCATCACATCCCTTGGAGGCACGGCGGAGGGAGGGACGAGAGGCAGAGCAACTCCGAGAACAGTTCTTTCTTTAAAGCTCATGGGCCACGGTTCTAAATGGTCAGATCTGGCTCTCCCAGGTTTCCGTTGCTTTTAAACTCGGTTATCAACTCTCGGGGCAGCAATTAAATGTGTCAGCAAAGCTCCTACTTAGTGCTACTGAAGCACTTAATTTTCATTAAAAAGATGACTTTGCAAGCCTTTATCAAGGACAATCCACATCCGTGGGTATTTATATTCATAAGGACAGATTGTAACACAGACATGCATAAATTACCCAGATATGTTCTTTGCTGCCTCCCAAGCCAGGCTGCAAACCCGTAGCTCTGATGGTCCGCCTCTGGTCCTTTCCTGGGGCCACGTGCAGGGCTCTGTTCTCCTGTCTTCACGACACCCCCACCCCCGGCTGCAACCAATCTCTGGGTAGGAAACTGAGGGATTGCAATACTAGCTGATGTTCCCGCCCAGGACCCTCAGCACGTGTCCCTTAGCTGAAAGGCAGCAAGACCCAGGACCCCATCAGTGGCCCTACCCCTGGTCAGTCACAGAGCCATAGCATGGGGTGATCTGGAGCCCTACAGACAAAGAGCACCCCACAGAGAGCACCGTCAGTACTGGCCCTCAACAGCCTGTGACACGCAGTCATCACCCTGTGGATGAGACCAACCCGAGGACAGAGGAGGGACATGATTCATTCCAAGGTCCCCCAGCCAGGAAGTGGTTCAGTCAGGATGTGAACCAGGACCCGCTCTGTCCCCAGTCCATTGTTTCTGCTGTGTCAGGTAGGACTTCCTGAAGGGCACCACAGATGTAAACGGTGACTGCGTTCCGCGCTGAGTCCCACAGGTCCCTAGAACTGAGAGGTGGGGACACTGCAGCCCGGCCTCCAGTGTTCTCTGCCAAGAGTGAGAGGCAGATCCAAAGAGGTGACAGGCATTGGTGAGGCCGGTGCCATCAAGACAGGTACCTCTGGCCAGGTGGAGCACTTGGTCCGTCTCTGCCGAGTACTGAGCAGCAATCAACAGATTGAGAGCAGAAAATAAGGACATGTCACCTTAACGTAGAGATGGGAAGGCCTCTCCCAGGCGCAGAGAAGGAGCTAAGAGGCCAAGCACTTGGTGGGGCCACAGCTGGACTCCAGGCAGGAGCACCCAGCCCAGGAAGTAAGGAAGACCAAAGGTGCCCATGGAGTACTGGAGCCAGGCTCCCTGCCCTCTGACCCCAGAAGACAGGGTGTCATTTCCCACCCCAAATGGGGAGGCCAAAGCAGGTCTGTAGCAGGCACCTAGAACCAGGCCTCAGCATGGCCCTGCAGGAGCTGTCCTGAGAGCTGGTGCTGAACGGAGGCCCACCACCCCGTGCCGGCAGCTAGGAAACCAACAGAGAGGGGAGGAGAGCAGCTCAAACAAAACCCTCACTCAGAACAGGCTGGGGATCCGCCATCCCACAACACAGGTTGGAACTGATCACTAGAAAAGTCAACAAACAAAACCCAGAATGGACAGACACCATGAACTCACCATGGACAACAGCGACGCTCAGGGGAGCCCCCCAAAGGTGTCAGAACAAATACGCTCAGGTGGTCCGAAGAGGAAATGAAGCAACAGCCTCCACTACGAAGAAGAAATTGAGAAGTAAAAACTGAAATGTTAAAGAAATAAAACGAGGGTGGGTGTAAACAAAAAATAATCTATTTAAGTTTGAACTTGGAAATACGGTCACTAAAAATAACACAAGAGGGACTGCAAAGGCAGCAGCTGGCTCAGTCTTTTCTGGAAAGCAACTTAGCCATTCAGTCAATGGACCAAACCCCCCACCGAACCCCTGCAGGCTGCCTGCTCGGCCCTGGGTGGGAACAGAAAGCCCTCCTAGAACCCTGTTCTCTTAGGGAAACGTGACAATCATCAGGATTGAAACGGAGTCACTGGATCAGCCTCTAACAAATAAACAAACAAGGCCAGGACGTGCCAAAGCAGGGGCTCTCACACCTGATGCCGGGTGGTGACTGTCACAAAAGACTCACCAGAACCACAGCGTTGCACAAAGCTGTGCACCTCCACCTTAAGCCAAAACACTCCTGCAAGGACATCTGCCCGTAACTACCTGTTCAACCTCAGACTGGCCCCTCCTCGTCATAGTCCTTGGGGTCAAGGACTGTCACAGCAGGACATCTTATGTGACCCTCTTCACTCTGTCTAACGATGGCACCTTGCCTCAACTTCCTCAAATAAACCCAGTGCGATCGTGCGTGGCTTTCCTTTGCGATGCTATTCCTGGACACACTCATTATCTCCGCGGAATCTCTCTGCGGTTACGAAGCTTGACCCAGCTACAGAAAAGCCAAGTGAGTAGGGACCAAGTCACAGCATATACCTCAGTTCATACAACACATCTAAGGAGACCTCTGCGAGGATAATGCAGAAAGATTAAAAAACAGAGACTGTGGGGTGAAAGTTAAGAGGCAGAAAGCTAGGAGAGAAACTCCAAAATACAGCTGCCATATTTCTTCAAACCTAAAACAGGATCGATGGAAAGTTGCACCAATATTTCATGAGCCAGAGAAAAATGCAATGCTTCCAATTCAATGGAGATACCACGATTTCCTGACTTGGAGTGTTCATTTTGGAATTAGCAAAAGTCCTTTTAAAGAGTTGTGCAGTCTAATGGATTCCCCACGCATATGTAAAAAGGAAAACATATGCACCACAACTTGTTAAGATTTCCTTAAATCTTCTTGACCTTCAGATTCACCTTTCAATGGAAGGCAGACAACATCCATCCTTTCCACAGTCACCCCTATGGGACATTTAGCAGACAGCTCTATTGCGTCCCATAGGTTTTCCCCAAGCCTTACTTCACTATGTGGGGGTCGACTGCCTCAGTCTTCACACAGAAAACCAATAGAAGATTTGGGGAAATAAACAGAACTCACATTCCTTCCTCAAATGGTCTTCAAATGTTCCCTGGACTCTGATTTTAGTCATTGCCATCACAGCGTCTGCCACTGAAACTGGTCTTGAAAAATCAGGATCAGCCCCCGCTCCCCTGGTGTTGAAGACGGAACACCCGAGAAATGCCAAGGCAAACATGAAGAGTTTTATCTCAATGACAGAACAGAAAGAGAGAGAGACTACTCAGAGAGGAGGGGGTCCAGAGCTGGTGCCCCAGGGAGTGGGGGTGTCTTGCCTCTCTATAGATTTCAGCTTTCCTTTCTTCTCCTGTCCCCTCGTCCCATCCTGCAACCCAGGGGGTGGTTGCTTGTGTTGGATCCTTCCCCTCCCCTGAGGTTGTTAGCAACCAGGTGATGGGGAGTGTGATCTACCCTTTTCCTTTTCTTTGCTAATTAGCTACCTGTCCTTTGCCCATCTCACCACCAGAAATCACCACCAAATTGAGCAGGCCCAGGCAGTGAAAACCACTTCACAGCTGTCACTTGGCTGATAGCTATTGTAAAAAACACCAATTGTCAAGTGCATCCCATTTGCATAGACATAAAAATGTGAAAATGCTAATTTTGTGATTTACATACAATAATAGAAGTTTCCAATTTAGAGAATATAGAGAGATGATATTTGAGGAGATAAGAATTTCTCTGGTACTAATTAAATATATGAGTCTCCAGGTTGGAACAACACCCCAGTTTCTGAACAGAATAAATAAAACTAAATTCACATTTACACACATAGAGGTGAAATTATAGGACATTCCAGAGAAAGAAAAAAATCCTACAAGGAAAAATACTATCAAACTAAAGCATAATATCCATGATAAAAAATTAGAATCTAGAAGCAATTAAAATATTAAAGGAAAATAATTGTCAATCTACAATTCTATACCCAGCTAAACTATCATTTAAGTGAGGATGAAATAAAGATATCTCCAACTACAAAAAGAATAAAATAATTTAGTGTCTCCAGATCTTACTGAATGAAAGAACCACCAAATGTTCTCTTCAGAAGTGAGAAAAGTTAATGCAGAGAACAGTAGAATGTGAAGACAATAAAACATGGAGCTAGACAATGATTTGGATGAAGCTGAGTTTTCTAGGAATAGGATTTGATTGCTATTCCAGGGACCTCTAACTTGGACTTGGAATACTAAACCTGGTCAGTTGTTTCATTCATCAGCTTGAATTGGGGATTTGGCCATGGAAGAAGCAGAGTAAAACTCATTTCGTGAGAAAGAGAGAGACAGGAACAGAAAGTGAAAAGGAGAAGAATCAACAGACAGGTGTTTGGATCACGGAGGCCTTAAGGGCCTCAAGGTCACATTTCCAGAGTGACAGTGAAACAATCTCATTTTAGTTTTAAAAATATGGACCGATCTGCTGGGCGGAAATGCATGGGGGAAGGGGGCAAGCGCAGACGCCAGTTCACTGGAGTTTAGCCAGGGGACAGAACTCTCGCCCAAGCAGCGATGGTGGCCCCTCTACACAGATGGTGGAGGTGGGAGGGTCGGGCTCTGGTGTTTGCTGGGGCCCCAGCATCCTTGTTCCTCAACAAAAGGAAGCTTCAGACACCTGGGTTCTGAGGGGAATCCCTGACTCAGCACTGACTCGCTCCCGCCTGCGCGGTGAGCCCCCAAGTGAGCCTGGATTTTGCACCCACTCCGCCTTCCAGGTCTTCATGCAGCTCATCCTGCGCAGAGATCAATTGCCCGGGAAATGGAAGGAGAACTCCTTTCTGGGGCAGAAATCTCTCTTCCGTGGCTGGAAGCTATTACCCACTAATGGAGAAAATAATGAAAATCCCAATTATAGACATATGATCCCTTCCAACACTTGCTGCTCCACTACAGGAAAGCTCCAGCAAACCTCAGGCCCGCTCCTCCACCCAGGCTCCAGCTGGCCGCAGACGGCGCCCTCCTGCTGCGCCCGCCTTCTGCACAGCACGGGCTTGGGCCGAGTGGCCTTGGCAGCAGGGATCTCAGCAGGGCCGCACTCTGCAGCCTTCAGACGCTGGGCAGATGCAGCTGATGGGTAGGAAGGAAAAGCCCAGATCCAACATCTGTCCAGGGTGATCCAGAACCAGACGGGGCAGGGAGTTTCATGTGAGGCTTCAGGGAACACTTCCTAGTGAAAGAAGCGTCCAGGAAAAGCGGGCTCTCTGAGGCCCTGGGGATGAATCGCTTCAAGAGCGCTTGGGTTGCTGGCGGGTTCAGGACTGAACCACAGCTGCGGGGGTTAGAGGATCCCAACCACACTCCCTGGAAACCCTGGGGCCCCCAGTTCCCCTCTGGGCCCCGTTCCCCGCCCTGTCGTGGAGAACATGGACCCAGCCTCCAGCACAGCTCCCTGGCTGTGGACAAGCAAGGGACCCTCCTCCCACCTTCTGGACCAATCTGCTAGTGACAAGGAGGGAGCCACTCCCTCCAGAGGCCGGCCGGCTTGCTGTGGCTCTCGGCCATGGGAAGGGACACAAGGGCTGTGGACTCCATCCCTTCTCATGCCTGGGTGACCTGGCCAAGGTGTCCTGCTGAAGGACAGGATCCCACTCTCAGCTCCCCACGGGCATGCCAGGTGGTGAGTGACCCAATAACAGGGACAGTGAGCCGTCCACCCTCATGGTTGGACACTGGGGCTGGAGGTCACCATGAGAAAGAAGCAGCCCACAGGAAGACAAGCTGCATGTGCTCAGAGACCGTCCCGGGGGCTGCAGGTCTGGGCACGGGCACTGGGGTGGTTTCAAGTGGTCAAGGGGACAAATGGGCTTTGCGTTGCTAGATCAGGTGTGAGGGGCAGCCCAGGGACTGCGGCCGTGCCTCACTGGATCCTGACTCCTCGCCACACACCTCCCACCTCCCACCAGTGACTCCAGGGGTGGCAGCTGCCTGCAGCCAGTGAGTGTCCAGCAGAGGACACCGCAGGAATGGGGGCTGGAGGAGCCAGCCCGGTGGGCTTGGAAACAGCCAGCGGGAGCCATGGAGGGGCAGTAAGAGCTCAGGCATGCAGGGGTCGCCTGCATGGGGGCCCATCAGCTCTTGTGCGGACTTCAGCCTTTGCTGAACCAGATGGAGAGGTCCCTGGAGGCCGAGGACATCCAGACCTGGGGCGGGGGACTTTAACCACTTGGGCGCCTCACCCTCCAGCTGCCATCCCAACATTCCAGAGACAGGGTGGCTGGTAGAGAGCAGGATTCATCGCCCACGCCGTGGAGGCTGGACGTCCAAGATGACAGCGCGGAAGACTCGGTCCACCAGCCTCTCCCCAGGGGCCCTTCTGTGTCCTCAGGTGGCTGAAGGGCTCCACCCGCATGCCCCTGTCACCTCCTGCCCCGCAGCATCCCCTGGGGATGGGGGTTTCAGGCCAGGGTGGGGCCTCTGTGGAGGCCGAGGGAGGCACAGGGCAGAGCCTGTAGACACAGCTGTCCCGGCTCCACACGGGTCCCAAGCAGGCCCACTTCTTGGTACCAAGGGAGAGCCCGCTTGGGACCAGTGGGACCAAGGAGATGCACAGGGACACTTTGGGCTGCAAATACCTGAGGACGCAGCCCACGGCGGTCCTCTTGCTAGAGAGCGGAGGAGGAAGATCATGGGAACAGCCAGAGGACCCGGAGGATGGAGCTGCTGCTAACTGAAATGAGGACATCCCATCGATAAAAATTAGGGGCCCTAAAACAGCAGATGCTGTTGACCCTGTAATTCCACTTAAGGGAATTTATTGAAGGGAATAATCATAAACCAGGGAGAATATTTCAAACATGGCTCATTAAAACGTTGTTTACAATGAAAAGCGGTTAAGTGGGCCACTCTTCCAGCAGCAGAAGACTGCACGTGGGCAGCAGGGTCTGTGGCCCATAGGCCGGGCAGCAGCCGTTCCTAGACCTCTCCTGCCAGACCATCTCCCGGGGAGAAGGGAGAAAGCCAGGTACTCACTTCCCCAGGGTCTGGAGCCAAGACAGCTAGGCGACCTGCAGCAGGAGCCATGAGGAGATGCATGCTCAGGAGTTTCTAGAATGGCTCTTCCTTTCCCAGCACAAGGTCAGATGTAATAAGGGCATCATTGATAATATTCCTTTGCCATTTTCTCTGCTGTGGACACAAATACATTATCTGGAGCTTAGGCAGTGATTTTGGGCCATGAGGCAACAACTTTGAGGAGGAAAAAGTAAACAGCATTCCAAGAAAGGCAGAGGGGAAGCTGAGCGATCCCAGGCCTTTGTTGGATAACTGAACACAAGCCGACTCCAGCCCCCCGCAGCCTCCAGAGCTCTCATTACAGGGGGAGGAACGGCTGTTATTCAGCTGCTGTGGGTTGTCATCTCTGATATTTGTTGCCAAAAGTGCTCTATTTCCTGGCCACCGCTCACCCTGAGCTGGCTGTCCCCTCAGCCCCTGGAAGTAGAGCTGCCTGGGGAACCAATGGCCCGAGCTCAGGAGAGCTCACACCTCTCAGGACCGTCACGCAGTGGCACACCTGGGTCATCAGAGGGACGCCATGAGGCCCACCCTCCACTTCAAGCGCTGGGCAGAGAGGCCCAGGGAAGAGCAGAGAGGCTCTTCTGAAGCTTTGCAGACTCCACAGCCTCCCAGGGTCAGGAGAGGGGCTGCCTCCAGGAGCCCTCGCTGTGACAGGAGGGCACAGATAGCACACGGCGAGGCCAGAGTGTTGCCCAGGTCGCAGACTGTGGAAGAGGGGAGCCAGGCTCAGCCCAGGAGCCTCTGACTCCAGGGTCACCATGCTGCCCTCTCTCCCCAAAACCTGTTCCCTGGAAGCCCTAGAAGACTCCGGGCAGCGCAGTCCTTCAGACCCCCTCAGGCAGCAGAGCCGTGCTCCCCAGCGGGGCAGGCAGGAGGCACTGGAGTCTGCTCGTGGATGCTCTAACCTGAAGACCGACCCCAAGATGCAGGGCAGGCCCCTGGTGGCAGCAGAGGGTCAAACTGGCTGCCTAGACTGCTGATGCCTTGCTCTGAGCCAAGCATACAGTAGGTACCCACTACATGCACACAGGGCCTTGTAGTGCATCCAAGATGGCTTTTGACTGTTAACGTGAGTCCAAGGACACCTGCAGAGGGTCCCAGTCATAGACATCTCATGTAACTCCTGGAACAAAAGGGAATCTCATCCAGTCCTGAAGTGCTACTTTCAAGGAACATTTTAACATGCAAACCACAGTTAGTCTACAGCGTTAGATCAAAATGAAATCAGGATCCAAACCTGCGGCTGTAGTATCATCTCACAGTGCTGTTTGGACTGAACAGCAGGAGGAAGAGGAGCTAACCAAGGGACTCAGCCGCCCTTTGAGAGGGGATCAAGGGCGATTCTGAGTCTGTCCTTTACGTTCCTCGGTGTTTCTGGGCTTTCTTATCATGAGCACAGAGCACTTTTAAGCCAGGGGGAACCAGGTTTTGTAACGGCCAGGGAGGACGGCTGGGCGGCCGTGCTCACCTTCCCACCTAAGGCCCGTCCTGACCCTGCTCCTTCCCGCCAGGCCGCAGGGCGATGGGCGGCCGCCAAGCGGGCACAGCTGGCAGAGGCGCTGTCCCTACACAGGCTCTGGGCCTTGGGAATTCGCAGCTGCTCCCTGGGACCTGACGCTTCAAAGCACAATTTTAATTGAAATGGTAATGATGAGATTTCTCCTGCTGGAAGACGGCAGAGGCTGTGCCTGCAAGCGAGCCGTCTGGAGGGCGCCCTGCAGGCCCCGGAGGCTGTGGACCCTGGGCCGGCAGCAGACGCCCTCGCCGGGCACCCAGCCCTGGGCCCCAAGGCGGGAGTCCGTGGGCAGCTGCCCTGACGTCACCCTGCCTCTGAACCAGCAAGTGCGCCACACCAGGGCAACGGGACGCTGCCCGGCTCCCAAAACTCAGCACGGGCTTTCGTGGAGGGCATTTGCCCTCAGCCCTGCTGACAAGCCTGTGGTCTGTGCCACCCGAGGGGACTCAGGGCGGGAGGGCTGCGCCTGAGCCACCCCTCTGCCTCTGGGGCCTCCACCATAGGAGGCTGGCAGGAGGCCTCCAGAGGCCCCCTCACTGCCAGAGGAGCCAGAGTGCAGAGCAGGGAACCCCAGGGGCGCGGATGGGAGGGCCCGTTCCCCAGGGCCTCCCACCCAGATTAGGCACCAGCCTTGCCCTGGTCTCCACTGCTCTTCTGGGACGTGCAGTCCCACCCGGCCCCCCTGCCCGGGTGCTTCTAGAAAAGGGATCAATCCTCCCAGGAACCCACTGCTCTGGCTCCAGCCTCCGCCTAGACCTGCAGCCAGCAGAGAGCAGCCTCCACGGGACCCGGGGTCTCTGAGCAGGGGCTGCGGGGCGGGAGAGGGCCCGCGGTCTGGGACGCGGCTGTCCCCATGAGACCAAGCCACCCGTGGTGGCCTGTAGCAGCCTCTCCACGGGACCTCAGCAGAGCAAGCCAGGCACTGGGAGACAAGCGGCTGTCCTACATGGAGGCGAAAACCAGAATCAGCCCCTGTGAACGGCGGCCACGGGAGGTGGCAGGTGGCTTCCATCAGGGGTGCTGGAAGGTCACACGAACCCTGATAGAAAGTGCAGCTGATACCTGCTAATCAAAAACATTCTAAATGAAAAATAAAATATTTTAGGCTTGGGTCACTTCCGAGAAAGGAATGTCACACCCTCCCCATGCCACCCAGGCCCCCAAGGCTGGCCCGGCGGAGCCTGCTCCCTGCAGAGGCAGAGGCCTCTGGGACCCCCAGCAGCAGGTGGAGGGAGGGGCCTCCAGCCCCCAGCCCAGCCAGGCCCTGAAGGTCAAGGTGGTCCCACCGCTGACAGTTCCCTCCCCTTCCTGTGTCCCCCGGGAACGGAATTGCACCGGAAGCCCCCTAGGCCGCCCTGGCCTGCTGGAGGCGGAGCCCACAGACGGGAGCCACCAGGAGGGTCACAGCAAGGCCACTGGTCCTCCAGAGTCTCTCGGTGTCCCCTACTATGAGAAGCACCCAGGCCCATGTGGACTCGGTCAACAAACCCAAGCTCTGGGCCCGCTCTGAGCCTGCTCTTTGCAGGGCACTGAGGTGACAGTGGTGATCAAGAGCGGAGGTCCTGGAGCCTGGCCCAGGCCCAGCCCCCAGCTGCCCTCTCCAGCACCCCGTTCCCTGCCAGGGGCCCTTCCTTTTCCCCGTTTCCTGGGAACCCTGCTCACAGTGAGGGAGGGGATGGACATGCAGGAAGACCCCTCCCTGTAGCTCATGCACTGCCCAAGGTGGCAGGGGCTTCAGGAGGGGAGACGCTCCACTGCGCGGAGCCGCTGGGCTTGGAGTCAGCAGCAGCACCGGGTCATGTTCCTCAGAGCCCCTTCCTGCCCAGACCCCCGGGAAGCAGGATGGGCGGCGGGGTCGGGGCCCTGGCAGGAGCTCAGGGAGAAGCACTCCAGGCCCGAGAACCACGTCCAAGACTGATCTTTTAGGCAGCATCGCTTTTAATTCCTCCATGGAGATGAGTGGCTGTCTGCGTTCCAGTCTGCGCTGGCCTGTGCCATCCATCAGCCAGGCCCGCGGCACCAGGACGGGAAGGAAGAGCCGGCACTAATTCCACCAGGCGTCCTCGGCCGCTGCTCCGCTTGGCTGTCCACCACAGCCTGTGCCTCTGCCTTGCTGCCGGTGGGCACTGCCTCGGGCCTGGGCCTGGGTGACGGACAGCACAGACCCCAGCCCAGCCCCGTACTCAGAGTGGCCGAGCACAGACCTGAGCCACCAGGGTCCCTTGGAGCAGGACATGACGGGGACTCTGCTTCTCCAAGAGGTCCCATCTCCATCTGTCCCGGGGACAGGTTGGAGCTCCCTGGGGACAGGGCTGAGGATGCCAGGTCTACACAGCCAGAACAGAAGCCGCCTGCTCATCCAGGAAGCAGGGAAGGTAGAGCTGAGAGCGCGGGAGGCTGCAACTCGCGGAGGATCCTAACCTTACTCCCAGGGAGGTGGGAATCCACAGAAGCCTCAGAGCCACCGAGGATGACGTGAGCTCATTTATATCTCGAAGAATTGCTCTGAGCACCAGTCAGCCGGCCATCGGCCTTCAAGGGAGGCCATGGAGGAGGCCTTGCCGAAACCACGCTGGGGGAGGTGGTGTGGACGGGGCAGCACCACCTTCTGGAGAAGCTCTGATCGGCTTGCTCAACCTCCGTCTCGGAGTACAGAGGAGCAGGGCCCGCGCCCCAGGCCCCGTCTGGGGGGATGTTGCCATCTGCGATCAAGCACTGGGGCCATCTGTCCATCCCTCTCCACAGGGAGGAGGACTCCATCCCTGACTGTGTGTTCTTAAAATTGTTGTGGATAGATCGATTAATTGATCAGTCCATCAATAGATAGATAGATAGATAGATAGATAGATAGATAGATAGAGCACTTTTTATTTTCCCCACATTTTTACTGGCACATTGTGGTTGCACAGACCCCTGATGGGCTTGTTTCGTATCTGTACGTGCACACCACGTAACAATATGGTTTGGCCAACATCCGTCCCCAGCACTCCCCCTCCCATCCCTTCACCGTCCCTTGTCCCCTCCTCTACTGACCTCCCTTTGATTTCATGAGCTCCAGCCCCGCCTTCTTTTCCTTTTTCCTCTCTAACTTCCACACATGAGAGAAAACGTAACAGCTCTTCACCTCGAGTCTGGCTTTTCTCATTTAACATGGTGTTCTCTTGTTCCGTCCATTTTCCTGCAAATGCCATGATTTCGTTCTTTCTTATGGCTGAATAAGCCTCTGCTGTGTCCGTGTACCACATTGTCTCTCTCTTTTTCTCTACCCCCTTGTCTTTGCCCATCCATCCACTGATGGACACCTAGGCTGGTTCCAGGGTTCACCTGACTTTGTTTCGAAATCCTGCCACTTGGCAGCCATCAGGAGCACACTGACCCTGATCCGGTGCTGTTGTCCTTCTGAAATGTCTACAAAGCACAGGTTGTTGCCCCACCCACAGGATCCCCACCACCACTTTGCCCCTGGGGTGCCAGTGCTGTGAGGTGGGCATGTGGAGCAGCCAAGTCCAAGTTCACGAGCGATCTGGATTAGACGGTGCTGTTTGACCATAGATCTGAACATCACAACCAAGAGCTCCAGTAGAAGGAGACCCCAGGAGTGAGCCCTGGATCCTGCAAAATGAGGACTGAGGAGGCACCAACAAGTGGGAGGAAAGTCAGGAAAGCTTGCCGTCCACCTGCTGTCCCCGCAGGAGAGAG
The DNA here is from genome assembly GCF_902686445.1 of Sciurus carolinensis. Lineage (NCBI taxonomy): Eukaryota > Metazoa > Chordata > Mammalia > Rodentia > Sciuridae > Sciurus > Sciurus carolinensis. The sequence goes on along the minus strand of NC_062213.1, from coordinate 205,650,619 downwards.
TGACCAAATGGTCCAAGGCTGCTCAGTGAGAATTAACCACCTGGGGCAGCCATGTGGGTGTTGGGGTGGTCCTGACAAGGCTGCCCGAGTGACGTTGTAGGACAAGAGTCCTATCTGAGGGGATTCCAGAGAGAACAGGAACAGGGACAGGGACAGGAGCAGGTCTGGAGGAGCAAGAGCAGGGTCAGGGTGGGACGGGGAAGGACACGTGGCCAAGCCTGCCTCTCGCATGACGGGAGATGCTGATGGCAGAGAAAACTGCATGCACAGGAGAGACCTCGGGACCCTGAGACCGCCTTGAGTAGGCAAGAGAGGACGAGAGCTGGGGACAAACCAGAGGCAGGCGGAGAAGGGCAGGGTGGGTGCAGAGAGCAGGTGCAGGGGCAGGCCGCACTGAGCTCACAGGACAGTGGTGCTTGCCACTCAGCACAGGGGTGGTGGAGGAGGGATCGGAGGTCGGCGGAGACGGGCTGAAGCCGGGTCAGTGCTGGAGAGGGAGCCACAGCAGGGACAGGTGCAGGAAGCTGGAGGTCACGAACTTCAGAGAGGACTGGTCAGCATGGGAGCGGTGGGTTCTGCTTCAGCCACAGTCACCTGCGCTGGTGGAGGCTCGAGAGAGGAGGGACTGGACCGAACCCGCTGAGGTAGAGGTCGCCAGAACAGCACCCTGCAGTAAAGAGCCCTCGGAGCCGGTGGGTATCAGGGGTGGTGAGGGGGACGGACCTGGCAGGCGAAGCTCAGGGTGCGTGGCCAGGGTTAACGTGGACGCTCGACGCACTGCGGATCCGGACGAGGCTGAAGACTCCGGCGTCTGAGTACTAGTTGGAGAGCAAACGGCTGAACTCGACATCACGGGGAGACACTGCGGTTACTGAAGTCAGGCGCCAGGGTCTCCTGGCAGGAGCAACGGCGGGAGCGTGCCCACACTGCAGGGCAGAGGCCGCGCCAAAACTCAGGGGCTTCGAACAGCTCCTATCAGCTCTCATGTTCCCGAGCTGACTCAGCTGCGCCAGCCTCACTCACGTGGGCCTCAGCCTGCAAAGGGGCTGAGGTCAAGCCAGGTGACAAGCTGGGCATCCTCGCCCCCGCTGGGGTTGGCAGCTGGCATGCTGGCTGGTAGGTGTTCAAGTTGCAGCTGGTACTGATGTTCACGCCCTTGGCCTCTCCATGTGCCTTGGGCCCCTCACAGAGTAATGTCTCGGCTCCAAGGAGCCTCCCAGGAGAGGACATTTCAGTAGACCCAGGGGGAAGCTTCTGGGCCTTTTCTGGCCTAGCCTCAAAAGTCCCAGAACATCATTCTGTTTTTGTCCACATTTTGACTGCTGTGACCCAAAGACCTGACAAGAACAAATAGAGGAGGAAAAGTTTATTTGGGGTTCATGGTTTCAAAGGACTCAGTCTATAGATGACCCACTCCATTGCTCTGAGCCCAAGGTGAGGCAGAACATCATGGCAGAAGGGTGTGGCAGAGGAAACCGGCCCAGTACATGGTCACCAGGAAGCAGAGAGAGACTAAGCTCCACTCACAAAATATAAACCCCAAAGACATGGCCCCCAATGACTCGCCTCCTCCAGCCATACCCTGCCTGCCCACAGTGACCATCCAGTTAATCCATTCACTGCATTAATCCACTGATTAGATTAAGGCTCTCCTAACTCAATCATTTCACCTCTACACTTTCTTGTTTAGAGTGCATTGTCTCACACATGAGCTTTTGGGGGACACCTCATACCGAACCATAACGCTTTCCTACCATTTTCTATAGGTCAAACCAGTCACTGTGGCAACCCCAGAGTCAGGGGGAAGTGTGTATTAGACTCCACTTGAACCCAGGCCCAGGGAGGAAGGGATGGGCAGGGACCGTCTTTGGAGGCTCCATGATTTTCCCCTTAGCTCCCCTCCCTGAGCTGAGAGCCAGGCTGCTGGGTGACAGGACCCTTCATGTTCTTAGTTACCAGAGATGGGGCATCAATATTTCTGAAGTCTTGGCAAAGGACCACACTTGAAGCTACCTTGAGGCCATTTCTTACTCTGAGCATCTTCCTTCGAGCCTCCTCAAGGTACAAAGAGTGCTCCTCTCTCGGTAGCCTTACCTTATTAACTGTGGCAAAAATAACCCGTTCGTGCTTTCGACATTCTGTCCAGGGATCTCCTATGCCAACTCCACCAGGTTGTTAGGCATGTTTTCTGTTCTCAGATGACATGTCGCAAACTTCCCGGGGACTTGATGGTGCCTCCTTCTTGGCTGCCCTTCACGCCTTCCCTAATGGGCTTCCGGGCCTTTTCAGCTTCTGCCTGCGGCTCCGTCCAAAGGCCAAAGCTGCGTGTTTTAGGCTTTGATGCTCAGCACTCCACCTCCAGGTGCCCGTTACTGAGTAACCAACCATGCCAAAATTCAGTGGCTTCAAACTAGTCATTATCATCTGTCGAGTTTCTGAGGGTTGAGAGGGCTCAACTGGATGGATCTTGCGTGTGGCTGCCCATTTATTAAGAGTCGAATAGCAACTGAGATTGGCATCAGCTCCAGTGCTTTGGATGCCCAAGATGGCAACTTTCCTGGTGGGCAGTGGAGGGGCGCTAACCTGGGGCTTGATGGGTGTGTCCTTGCTTGGCCTGTCCAAGTGGCTTGAGCTTCTCACAGAACAAAGTCTGGGTTCTCAGAAGGAGCATCCCACTGGCTACTGGTGGAGCCAATCACCAGGACCAGGCGAGACTCAAGGGGAAGGGAAGTGGGCTTTGCTCTCGATGTGGCTCAGCACGCTCGGAGGGGAGGGACACCCCTCTGCAGCGACCCCACCCCAGGCAGATGGAGAAGACTGAGGAAGTGGGAGGCCGCATGGTGGAAGGGGTGTCTACGTGGATACGGAATCCAGTCCAGGGCAGTGGTGACGTGTTGGAGAGAGCAGGCAGCCCATCCTTAAGGGACCAGCGGAGGGGCCAGAGAGGCGGATGCCCTCGGCAGGATGGGAAGTCTTAGTGGGAGAGAAGGAAGGATAGTCAGGACGTGCAAGTAGCACAGAGAAGGCCTGTCTCCAGGCCCCAGTCCCTTGGTGGAGGAGAGAGCCCCACTCAGGGGAGGGGCAAGGGGAGACCACCTTGCTGCGACACTCCCCAGAGCCACCGAGTCCCATCTAGAACCCACAGAAGGAGGATTCATCGACCTTACCGAGACAAGTTACAATCAAGCTTTCAAAAGGCAAGGAGAATTTTGAAAACAGCCAAGCCTCGGCACATACAAGGGAGTTTCAATGAGATCAGTAGATTTCGCATCAGAAATTGGGGGCTCTAAGACAGTGGGACTGTACAGTCAAAGTGGAAAAAGGAAAAAACCGTCAACCAAGAATCCTATCTAAACCAGGCAGGGTGTCCCGCACCTGCAATCCCAGGGCCTTGGAGGCTGAGGCAGGAGGATCACAAGTTTGAAGCCAGATTCAGCAACCTTAGCGAGAGTATCTCAAAATAAAAAGCAAACAGGGCTGGGGATGTAGCTCAGTGGTAAAGCTCTCCTGGGTTCAATCCCCAGGACCACAAAGAAAAAAAAAAGAAGAATCCTGTCTGGCAAAACTGTATTTCAAAAATGAAGAAGGAATGAAGACATTCTCAGCTAAACGGAGCTGAGGAAGTTTGTTACACTAGATCAGACCTACAAGACATGCTCAAAGGAGCCACATAAGATGAAGAAAGGACACCAGGCAGTAACTTGAAGCAATATGAAGAAAGAAAGATCTCAACAGAGGCCAACACACGTGCAATTATAAAAGATGGTATTGTGGTAACAATGTTTTATAGCTCCACTTTTTATTTTCTACATAATTTGAGACCAATAATTTTTTTTAAAAAGTATTAGTCTAAAAGCTATTACTATTGTTACTTTAGCTTGTAACTCCACAGTCTGTTTTGTACAGAGATTTAAGCATTTAAGAGAAATATTAATTTATGTTTGGGGGCATGAAATGTATAAAATTACAATTTTGTGACATCAACAACCAAAAGGGGGAGGGATGGAGCTATAAAAGAGAAGTGATTTTGCATATAATTAAATTGCATTTAATTGAAATTAAACTAGAATAGATTCAAATTACAGCTGTATAACTTTAAGAGGTATAATGTAATGTAACCACAAAGAAAGGAGTTGTGGATATATACAAAAGGAAATGAGAAAGGAACTTAAACCTTCCACTACCAAACAACAACAACAAAAAAAATCAACTAAACACAAAAGAAGATGGTAATGCAGGATCTGAGGGGCCAAAAAAGCTTTAAGACAAACAGAAAACAAAACATCAGCAGTCCTTCTTTACCAGTAATTACTTCAAATGTAAATGGATTAAATTCTCCAATCAAAACACGGAGATTAGCAGGATGGATAAAACCACATGATTCAACTGTATGTTGCTAAGGAGACTCACGTTTCGACCCAATGACAAAAACAGGTTGGAAATGAAAGAATGGAAAAAGATACTCCATAGCAAATACAATGAGGAGAGAAGGATCAGCTACACATCAGACAAAATGGATCTTAAACTAGAAAAAAATAACCAGAGACATAGAAGGCTATCATGTATTTTAAGAAGTTTTAATATAGCAGTGAGGTATGACGATTTTAAACATTTACATACTGAGTAAAAAGAATCAAAATGGGTGGAAGTTAAAAACTGCAGAATTTAAGAGAGAAATAGGCCATTCGATAATAACGATTGGGGATATCGATATTCCACTCGCGGTAACAGAAAAACCAGATGGGAGGAAAGTAAGGCAAGAGAAGACTTAGCCCAACACACTGACCAGGCCTGACAGAAAGAGCAGCAGCAGCACCCAGATCCACCACAGCGCCTGTCTCCGTCGGCTTTTCCATTGCTGCGATCCAAAGACCCGGCAAGAACAATTTTAGTGGAGGGAAAGTTTATTCGGATGGAGCTCATGGTTTCTGAGGGCTCAGTCCATAGACTTCACTGCTCTGGACCCAGCATCATGGTGGAAGGGCGTGACAGAGGACGTCGGCTCAGGAGGTGGCAACCAGGGAGCAGAGAGGGCTCTGCTCAGCAGGGACAGAGTATACACCCCAAAACACACCCCCAGGTACCCATTCCTCCATGCACTCCCTACCTGCCTGCAGTTACTACCCAGTTAATCCTTTCAAGTGGATTCATGCACTGAGTCGGTTAAGGTGACCCAAGTGTCCCCCTACATGTCCTTGCATCACCTCACGCGTGAACTATTAGGGAGTCCTCACACTGACCCATAACAACACCAGAGAGTATTTTCTAGAGAGCCTAAGTGTTAGGCCGCAGTTGAGTCTCAAAAGTTTTAAAAGACAGATATACTAGTATCTTCTCTTTATCCCACAGTGGGATAAAGTTAGAAATCGATAAGAGGAGTAAAATTAATGACTTTTTAATCTTTTCACTGGAAAATTCAAATTTGTAGAAATTAAGTAGCACATTCTAGACCAATGGATCAAAGAAAAATCCCAAGGGAAATTAGAAAATACCTAGAGACAAATGACAATGAAAACGCACAGCAACTGCGGGAATTGGGAAGCTCTCGAGCTGCGAAAGCTCCGCCTTTGCCCACAGCAGGGGCCCGCCCGGGAGTGGCCCAGGGGTGGGGTGCTTGGCACAGGGCAGGCCCTGGGTTCCACGCCCAGCACTGCAAAGGAAGAAGAAAAACCAAAAAACGAAGAAAAGAAAGAGAGGGAGAGAAGTAAAGCCTCCTATCAAAGCTTACCTCGATGACTTCAGGAACCAGAAAAAGAAAAACAGACTAAGCCCAAAGCTAGCAGACAGAAAGGTGTGATCCAGATCAGAGGAGGCCTGGGGGCAGGGCATGGGCGGAAAAGCAGCAGAGAGATCAATGAAAGCAGGCTCTTCTTGGGAAAGATGAACAGAAGTGACATTTAGCTGGATGAGCTGAGTGGGTGGGGAGGGACAAGAGGGGTGCAACCAGCACCCCGTCTTCTCAGGCACAGCCCCCACCTCGGCAGGTCCCACGGGGAGCCCAGAGTGGAAACCAGCTGAGACGCTGCCCAGTGGCTGGGGAGGGAGCCGGGTTGCATCCCCTCTGCTTCGAGTCCCATCAGGGCTGCTCTGGGGACATGTCCTGCCAGGTGCTTCCTGTCCCTGCATGTGGCAGGTGCTCTCAGAGTCCAGGGGAGGGGGACAGCCTGAGGGACTGTGCAAGAACAGGAAGGGGATGTGAGGGTCCACAGGGTCCAGGGGCAAGGGGCTCTGCTCCCTCCATGGGGACCGGATCTCCAGAGAAGAGCAGTCTGGGGCTCCCTGACCCAAGAAGCAGGTCAGCACACTGCACAGCAGAGAAGGGAGGGACCAGCCACCACCCCACCTCATCACTGAGGGAACACCAGAGGCCAGCTGTCCCCAGTCCCCACTGGGATACGGAGCCTTGTCAAGAGCTCGGGACGTGAGTGGACCCCACTACCCTTTATTCTTCTACGCTACAGTTTGTATTTTGAATGCCCCAAAGGCCTGAGTGCTGAAGGCTGGGTGCTCAGTGGGTGTGGTGGAACCCTTAGGAGGTGGGACTTGGCAGCAGGAAATTGGGACACTGGGTGCCCCCTTGAAGGGGATGTCACCCTGAGTCTCTGCTCCCAGCAGCCATGAGCTTGCAGCCCTGCGGCCCCACATGCTCCCCACACGGTGTACTGCGTCTCCACCAGCCCAAAGAATGGGAACCAGCAACCCTGGACTGGATCTCCAAAACTGCCAGTCAGAATAAACCTTTCTTCTTTGTGAGTGTATTATCTCAGGTGTTTTGTTATCATAACAGGACTCTGACTAGCACATCTAGTAACTTCCTCCATCCCTATTCCTGGGTATCAACCACATGCAGGGTATCGAGGCTGCCAGGCAGAAACAATTATTCATTAAAGAAAAAATATTTTCTAAAAATTTTGTATCCATCATTGTTATTTTCATTGAACATATTTATGAGATACCATGTGATAATTTGATACAAGTACAAATATGTAATGACTCAATCAGGGTCATTAGAATTTCCAGCTCCTGAAACATGTTTTTTAACTTTTTATTAACATTAATTACTCTGCTTTGGTCAGTACACATGTACTGAAATATGACACTGTACTTCATAAATATGTACAATTATTATGTATTTGATTAATTTTCAAGAAGCAGCTCACTGGACTGAACTTTCTATCATTCTACAACTCAAACCCAGACCCAAATCAGAACCTCAATCTGCTGTCTGAACTGCACGGACCTTAGCCACTGGCCTTCTGGACTCTCAGGCCAAAGCTGTGGGTGAAACCCACCCACACTGTGAGGTAGTTTTATCCTGTGGCTCAGTCCCTCAACCCGCCTTCCCCGGCAAGGCCCAGCCCTGGGAGGTGACGTGGTAGTAGGTTCACACCTCCAGCCATGACCAGAGCCCCTTTTTCTCTGATTTGTAAAGTCGAGTCAGCAGCAATAGCCATGAGCTCCCCCCGAGGACAGAGGTGCCCACGTGAGAGAGTCAGGCCTCCGGGCCAGCGGTTGGCGGCAGCAGGGAAGCCAACCTCTGAGCACAGAGGGGCTGTGGGGGCAGAAGAGAGGGGAGTTTCAGGAAAACCCGAGGAGGGTCTGGGGTGGGGAGGAGTATCGGCTTCTATGGCTGCTGTCACAGAGCCGCCCAAACTTGGTGATTTCAAACACTGCAAACCTGTGACCAATCAGGTCTGGAGGCCAGAGGCCAAAATGGACTTCACTGAGCTGAAATCAAGGGGCCCAGGCGAGGTCCGCTTCTCGGCTTTTCCTGGCTCCAGAAGTCCCAGCACCCCTTGGCTCCTGCGTGGCTCCCTCCTCCATCCCCAAAGCCAGCAGCCCAGTCCTTCGCCTTCCGTCACCCTGCCCCTGCCTCTTCACCTGTCAACAGCCCCGGGCCAGCTGGGCACACCAGGATGATGCAGGGTCACTGAGAGAACTCAGTTCCACCTGCGGCAGCGGCCCCGCTGTGCCTGGCACGTTAGGCAGGTTCTCCCCAAAATCAAATTTTCCAGTAGAGCTACAGCGTGTGGGAGGAGAGCAGCCACATGGCTTCTGTAGTCACGGAGACCAGCAGTCCCAGCATGCGTGGTGTGCCACCATCACCCCAAGCCGTGATAAAAGTCATGACCCTAACCAGGCACTGTCCCCAGCATGGCCCCAGGCCATCCACCAGTCGCCCTTGAGGTGACACCAGCGTGACTGGCCTCCAGGAGAGAGGCTGGGGGGCCTCCAGAAGGGACGGTCCAGTGCGCTTCTCCCCTGAGCAGGGACCCAGGCTCGAGGGGCCGACAGGATCCGACACTGGCGTTGGCTGAGCCTGGGTGAAGTGCGGGCTTGGCAGAGGCAGCCTGGGGCCTGATTCACGCCTCGAGTAGAAGCCGGCACACGCCGTAAAGGTGCTATCTGTGTTGAATTTCGGTTCCATAAAGAGGCATAAAACCGCTACCTCCCTCCCTGGCATCGGGGATGGATGTTGTTATTGTGCTAATTGTGTTTCCTTGGGGCTGTGGCAGGTGAAAGAAGGGAGAGGTGGCCCTCAGGACCCTTCCTGTCCTGTCCAGACCCAGAGGGGGCTGCTGGCTCCCTCGGGCCCAGCCTGCCTGGGCAGGGGTCCAAGCCCCTCTCCTGTGCAGTAGAGTCTGGGGCACGGGTCCCCGAGGGGAGTCGGAGCCAGACCTCAGCTGCCCAGGCCCAGTCTGAGCAACAGGGGCCCCTTGTGGCCACCTCTCCTCTTTGTCCAAGGTGGAGCCAAGAATCAGCCCTAAACTGGCCCAGTCGCTGCTGGAATTCAAGGCCCAGATCTTTGGAATTCGGGCTCCTGTGCTGCTGAGGCCTCTCCTGGCTGAAGGAGCAGCTGCACCATGGCCGCTTCTGGTCTGTGAGTCCGGCCGCCTCGCAGGGGAAGCCCGAGTCCCCCTGCTCCGTGCACAGGCTGAGCACCTGCTCTGTGCCTGCCCTGTCCCCGCGTCCAGGGGAGATGGCAAACAGGAGACGCTCACACGCAACCCGCTGCCACCGAGGGTCCTTCTGCTCTTGCCGGTGGTCGTCGCTTCCGTTCAGGCCAGTCCGGGCTCTGCCGCAAGGAGACTTGTCTTCACGCTCCAGAGGAGGGAGTTGGTAAGGCGACCTGTCGGGTCACGGGCTGGTCACATGGCTGGTGTTGGAGCTGGGGACAAAACAAGGAAGGCGCCCCTCGCCACAGGTGTGTGGCGGCCTCCGTGCCAGCACTCTGCGCTCCGGGCCCTCCCATGACCTTGAGGTTGACACTGCTGACACGTGTCCCAGGTGCAGGACGGGAAGGGCTTGCGAGGCCACACATCCAGGCAGTGACAGAACCATCGTGTGACCTACTCTTTTAGTCCGATTTAACCAAGTAGGCAGCACCACAGCACAGAAAGGACCAAGCATCCATTACCCAGATCCAGAGAGCACGTGGCAAGCCTGGCGAGCAGCAGGAGCAGGAGCCGCCTGGGACACACGGTTCCAGTCAGCGAGTGGGGACTGAGGGGCAAGGACCTGGGCGTCCCCCACAGGTGGCCCTCGGGCAGTGCTCACTCAAGTGGGGGACAGGACCACCTGAGCACAAGACCCTCGGTTTCCCTCAGAACCAGGTAGCTCAGTCCCCCTCTGCCTCGGGATCCCTGGTGGCGATGGGGTAGGAGTGGGGGGCACCAGGAACAGGAGAGGATGGAGACGGGGGAGCAAGAGGCCTCGGGTCCTGTCCTTTGAAACCCAGGCATGCAAGCCGGAAGTTCCAAGGGAGCTCAGGCCTAGGTCCCCCCACCCTGCTCAAGGGGAACCACCAGTGTGGGCAAAGCCCAGGAGTCGCTGTGCCCACCTCTCTCTTCTTTATTACTTAACACTTGCCCTTGCCTGTGGTGTCACACCATGGTCGATATCTCTGTTTTTTAGAGGAGGATCCTGTGCTCAGAGAAGTTAGGTGACTGGCCCAAGATCACAGAGCATGTAACTTCCAGGCAGAGCCTCCCTCCAAAACCTGTACGTCCCAGCAAGTCCCCGGAGCTCTCCCTGGGAGGCTGAAGCCCAGGGTGTGTCGTCCCCCTCCAAGCCCCCAGCCCCATGCCTGCCCCAATACAGAGCCTCCTGGGTAGAAGACCTGGACACTGGAAGCTGGAAGCTGAGCATGGGCTCCTCACTCCAAAGGAGAAAGGTTAATCTTCTGGGGCCTCTGGGGACAATCAGTAGCATTAGCAAAATTACTGGCAATAATCTCCTCAAACCGTGACGGAAATGGAGACGCCCAAGGTGCATTCGTTCCTGGCCACCTCTGTGACGCCACGGGAAGAGGCCCCCGCCCGGGCCCTTGCTACCCTCCCTCCCCTTTGCCAGCTACACTCACCCTGCCCGGCACAGGGAAGGGGCCCGCGGGATCTCCCTCCTTAACCTCCACCCAGGTCGCACCCAGCTACGTTCAGACTCTAATTACCTTCTAGCCCCACATTAGCCCCGAGCCCTGTGGATGAGCAGTGAGCGCAGGGCCGGGAGGCTGGGCCTGGAGGAGCGCCGGCCTCTCTGGTCACGCTAGCTGATTGCCGGGTAATTGCGCGGGTTCAGCAGGAAGTCATGCGCACCCCTCTTTCCTGAGTAAGAGGTAGCGGGGTGAGACTGAGTCGGAATACGTGGCCTCTCCTGTCCCCCACTGCTAACGCGTCAAGGAGCAGAGAGGGGGGTGGGCACGTCCACTGCCCGCCACCTTGCTGCAGGTCCAAGCACGTGAGCCAGGTCAGGGCAGCTCCAGGCGCGGATGAGCAGACACCCTGTACTTGGCACCTACACCCACAGGTGCTGACCTCAGTCCTCGGCACACTGGCCCTCACGGTTCTCCCAGGGGCTCTGGACGGCCTTCCTCTTTTCCCCTATATAAACGGAGGCCCAGAGACCTCCTGGGGCCACTGGGGGAGTAGCACCACTTAGTCCCAGGGTCTGTGGCTCGGAAGCTCATGTTCCTAAAACGCCTCCTCCCACGGTATTTGGGGCCTCGCCACCACACACACCCAGTCACCTGCTTAACCTCGCCACAGCCCTGGAGGACAGGCGCCCCTGCTGTGGGCAGCCGACAAAGGGGACTAGCAAATGCCACCCAAGGCACACAGCCTGGTGGAGGCCGGGTCAGCATGGAAACCAGCCAAGGAGTCTGGATTCCTCTGGATGGTTGGAGGCCCTTATGCCCAGAGAGTACCTAGTCATCGTAGGAGCACCTGGACGGGCACAGAGCCGAGTTCGAGCCTCAGCTACCCCTCCCGGGTGGGTGGTGTTACTTACGGCCTCAGGGCCTTGGTCGTAAAACAGGGGTAGTAACACCTACTGTACATAAAATAGGGAGCATGTGCCCAGCCCCAGGCGGGACTCAAAGTCCGCCTCCTCCCCCACAAAAAATAACTCTGACCTTCAAAGTGAAAGAGCACAAACATCGAACTCTTTTCAGAAAAGCTAAAGCTAAAATTGTCCGAAACTCCTAGTCCACCTGCTGCACGAGTCCCCCTGTTTCCAGAAGTGAAGTGAGCTGGGACTCTTGGGGAAGCAAAGCCAACAGCCCCTCAGGCCAGGGAGGACACACAGGCCACCACAGACCGCCACGCACACACGCAGCCTCAGGGGCTCTCTGAGCCCTCATCACATCCCACGCTGGACAGGGCCCGTCCCAGGGAGGCAGTTTAATACCTGAGTGGGCTCCAGCCGCCCAAGCCCACATCTCCAGCAGAATCCAGGCTCCAAGCAGAGTCAGGCAGACGTCAGAACCTCAGCAGCTGGAAGACAGCCGTCAGGCCAACACGGCCAGCTGCAGGGGAGAGCAGGACCCAGGCAGACGGCAGAGTCCTCTGGCTCCCAAGGCCCTGAAGGACCTTCAGCCGGAACCACAGATGATGGAACCTTCTGAGACAGGTGTGAGGGTCAGATGAGATAAACACTGCCCCACTCTGTCATTGGTGAACAAGAATTGGACCTAACGTTGTGTCCACCGTGGGAAGGTGGTGTGATTGTAATATGACCATAAAATAAGCCTCCAGTGTGGAATTCAAAGTCGGAGGAGAACAGGGTCCACATTAAACACTTTTCAGTATGTTATACTCTGAGAACTAGATGCCAGAATACACATACTCTATTTTTATGCTCAGTTTGAGATGCACATCGCTGGAAAGGACCGTCATTTCCAGCTCCCTCAAAGGCTGTCCTAACATGTGACCCTCCCAGACCCCAAGAGGCACTGTTAGCCTAAACTTTGAGTCCCCCCTCCCCTTACCCTTACGGCTTTCCGCATGTGTGCGTTCCCAAACAAGATGAGTCATTTCCTCTGCTGCCAAACGGATTTCATCCTTGCGGTCTCTGCTCCTCCTGCCCAGTGTCTCACCGGTCGTGCTGAACAGCACCGCAGTCCCCGGGGGTCTACACTGATGCTCCTGCGTGTAATGCACCAGGATTTATTCAGCCACTCTGTCATTGAAGGGTGTCTGAGTTATTTTCTTTATCTTTTTGCTGTTAACATTCGTGGATCCTGAAGTTCCTCTGGGGCTGCGTATGTGGACGTGGAGTTGCTGGTTTGTAAGGTAATTGCATCTGCAAATGCAGTAGATGGAAATTGTTTTCCAAAGTGCTTGCACCTGTCTACACCTCCACCAGCAGTGAACAGAGCCTTCTGTTGGCCTCAGCTTCCCCTGTTCCTGGCACTGTCTTCTGTGTTAGTCAGGGTCCCAGCAGGAGGCAGACTGTTCCCTGAAGACCTAATGGAGAGACAGTTTCCCAAAGAGCAGCCAGTTAAACCAAAGAACGGAGTTGGCGAGGGATGCTGGCACCTCCCCCAGGGGTAGAGGGCAGGTCCTGCCAGACCCAGGACACTGGAACACAGAGAAGGAAGCCCAACAAGAACTCCAGGGGTGACAAGAGTCAGCCACCCGGTAGGAAGCAGTCACAAAATCCATGTCAGTCAAAACAGCACCGAGAGCTAAGCCACAGCCCACAGGTCCCTGGGAAGGGCAAGGGCTTAAGGTTGGCGGGGCAGAGAACAGCGTCCATTTGACCTTGGCCTTGGTTCCTATGCCTTATAGTGAGGGGATTCCTCGTTTTCACTTTAATTTGCACTTCCACAATAATTAATAAGCATGCACATCTTTTCACAAATTTTACTGGAAATTCATGACATGCTTTTGTGAAAGGTCCATTTGTGACATCTGCACACTTTCCTTATTGACTTGCAGGATTTCTTTGTGCCCCATGGGTCCTGATCCTTCATCAGTTACCAGGGCACTAAAGATCTTCTCCAGAGGGTGATGTGTCTCTATCTTTAGATAACTGATAGTGTTCAGGTATTAATATTCTCAACTTTACTGATCTTGGTGGTGTGGGGGGTATGGTTTCTTCCAAGTCTCATTTAGGAAATCGGCCCTCCCTGGAGCCACACTTTACACAATTGTCATCTGTGCTCTCCTAAGAGTCTGAAAGTTGCTCTCTTCACTTTTAAGTGCTTGATCCAAAGCATATGAATGAACATCAGGTGAGAGGTGAGCAGGTAGTTTCCTATTTCCACAAGAATAAACCATTATAACAACATTATTGATTGATCAGCCCTTTTCTTGTCTTGTCCTATCCACAAATATGAAATAGATCCTAATTTAGGTATTTCAAAGATGCCTTCAACAAAGCTTGAAAACATTTCATCTAGAGAACTTGCCGATCTTCCATCAGATTTATTCTCAGTTTACCTTTATTGTCACTGCTATTTGTATGTTGTATTTGTTTAATTGAAATGTGGAATCAATTGTTTCTGGTATATACAAATGCAATTAGTTAAACTGATATCCAGGAAAGTTAACTAAGATTATATAAGATCAATATAACCTTTAGTAAGGTTTAGTAACCTAACTGAACTCTACCAATTTGTATAATTTGTCACTAACTTCTTTGAGATTTTTCTAAGACAAGCATATGGTTCTGTAGATGAGAGTATAATTCCTTCTTGATCTGTATCTGTTGTTTCTTTTTCTTGTCCTATTGCATTGTTTAGTTCCTCCAATATAATGCTTAACAACAGTGATGATAGTGGGCATTCTTGGATTGAAGAAATTTTGTGATTATTTTGCCGCTGGGTATGATGTTTGCTACAGTATTTTAGAATCTGAATAGCTATTTTAGAATTTAAATAAGAACCTTTATTATAAAGGAACACTGATTTTAAGTAAAGTCATCTCTGTATCTATTTAGCTGATCATATCTCTTTTTTTTTTTTCCTTTAAGTTGTTAATGTGGAAGAAATAAGCTAATGTATTTTCTATTTTTCACTTTGGGAATAAAACCTTCTTAGTCACAAAAGGTTGTCTGTTTTATACCTTGCTGCTGTATTTGGCCAGCATATTTTTAGGACTTTTGCATCCATGTTAATATTTGAGACTGGCCTATAATTTCCTTTTCTCAAACTGTCCTGGTTTTGATATCAAAATTATATACTTCTCATATGTTGATTTTGTGAAACTATTCTCTAAAAAAGTTTTGTGTGGGAATAATAATATCTATTCTTTGAAAAGTAAAATCTGAATGTAAAACTCTCTGGGTCTGACTTATTCTTTATAGGAATATTTTAAACTAAACTCAATTTCCTTTATAGGAATAGTCAGGATTTTTCATTTCTCTTCAGGCAGTTTTGGTAATCTATACTTTCCATAGATTTTTTTTTTCCATTTTGTCTAAGTTTTCAAATGTACTAGCCAATATTACCAATGTAATATTCTCTTATGATCTTTTCTGCCTATGCTATATCTAAACTTAATATGATATACAATGGAATAAAGTAGGCCAAAAAGTTACAGTCCAAAAATGAAGAGTATTTATTGTTGAGTAATTACTGCTGAATAATCAGTGATATTTGTTTCCTTTGCAAGGAAATGCCATAATTAGGCTCCAGGAAAGAGCCCTGAGGAGACCTGTTCAGGGCCCCGCTGAGCATGGTGTGTGGTTAGACCTACAGGAGGCAGAAGCAGGCAGCCAGGTGAGAGCCCAGGTGGCCTGGGCCAGGCAACAGCCCTGGGCTGGTGAGAGAAGTGGTTAGATCCAGGACATAGTCCAAAGGTTAGATTTCCTACTGGATGAGATTGTGAGGGACAGAAAGGAGATGAGGATAACTTACAAAGGCCCGTGGTCGGCTGAGATGGAGGAAGGATGGGAAGGATGTGGGTGGAACTGGGAATGGGGAGGAGAGATGGGGCTCAATTTTGGATAAGTTGAGTATTGAGTGTCTAAAGTTACCCAGGAGCCGTCAGTGCTGAGTCACTCCTCCGGAGGGTAGGGAGTGAGGGTATCCCCTGGACCTGAGGGACAGGTGGATTGCCACCAACACTGGGGACAGTGTGTGGCAGCACCTCCCACATTAGATTAGACACCGCAGAGGCAGCCCTGAGGAATTCTCCCAAGACATCGGTCACAGAGATGGAGAGGACAGTCAGGTTCCCAGAGGTGGGGGAGAGAAAGCAGAAGTGGCCGGAGAGAAGAAAATACACACCTGCTCCCTCAGGGTGTTGGAAGGACCACAGGAAGTCCAGTGCTGGACGCTGGTTTGGGTTACGTGGAGGAGATCCATGACCAGAGGAGACTGATGCTGTTGGCACAGGTACCAGCATGTGAGACCCTTCCCACTCCCTACCTGCTTCCCTGCTCCAGGTAGAGGGCTGTGAAATCCAAAGGCACAGCTGGGACACGGGGGTGGGCGGAGGGGTACTGTGGTACCCCTTCCTCTGCTCCATCATCTAGCCTCACGCTGGTCCCAAGTCTGCCTGGGGGCTTTGAGCCGGGAACGACGCTTGGAGTGTGAAGATACGACACACTGGGCGTTTTAACTGTGGAGTGACAGCTCAGGGAGACGGCCAGATCCTGAAAGGCCTTCCACGCTCTGCTCTCCTCGCAGGGTCCACGCATTGTCCCTCTGGCCTCCATTCCTCTGCTCACCCTGCAGCACACTGGCTGCCTTGCCCTTCCTGGCTCCAACCCTGTTCCCCACTGGGACGTCTGCATGGCGGCTCCCAGTCTGGGGCAGACCTGAGCCCAGAGCAGCTGGGCCGGCCCGCCCACCCTCCCTGTCTCCCTCCTGAAGGGCTTCTCGGGCTGCTCTGCCACCCCCGGTGATGCTACGTCACTCACACACACACCCCAGCGCTACACCTCGCTGGCTCTCAGGCGTCCTGACGTGCTGACAACCCCCTCCGGTTATGTGTGTTGCCACTGCCAGTCCCTCCCCTGGGAGATGTGGGCTCCAGGAGAAGGGACTGCAGTTCACTCTGCTCCCAAATGAATCCCTGCTGCCCCCAACGCCTGCCCTCGGCAGACCCTCCATTCCTGGGGGAACCATGAACGCCCCCCGGGGGAAGCCTGCGGTTCCACTAGCTGAGCACCGAGTGCTGGCAGCAGGTCCCGGCTCCTCCACGCCGTGGGCCCGCTCAGGATGGTGTGGGTCTCGCTCCTGCAAGGCCGTGCTGGGCACTCTATGCCCAAACCGGAACCTGGCGGGGAAGTTTCTGGGACTGTAGGAGGCGGGCTGAGGCACCCTGCACGGAAGCCGAGCTGCCTGTCGGGGCAGGAGTCCCGGACGGAGCCCTCTGCTGGCCTGCCCGAAGCCAGCCTTCCCCTCCAGATGCCCAGTCTCCTTCCCGCCCTCGGTCCCCATTCACAAGGGCACTGTCTTTCCACTAAGTCCTGCAGAGAGCCACCCCTGCTCCAGCATCACAGCTGTCCCCAGGTCAGCAGGCTCAGTCCCACAGAGGAGGCTCGCTTGGCCTCTCCCCACTGAGGACCAGGGTCCCCCCATGGTCCTCCCAGAGGCCTCACGGGCACCTCCTTGCAACTTGGAGAAGATGCACCATCTGCTTCCTGACCTAACGGCACCATCGAGCTTGTTGCCAGAAAGCCAGCCGTGGGCTCCTCCTGGGTTGCGTGATAAGCAGCTCGAGTGGCCTCTGCTTCTTGGTGACAAATCTCCAAGCCAGGCTCACAACAGGACGTGCATTTCATCCACGTCTCCTTACCCCAGCATGCCCGCCTGGCACTCCCACCCCACAGATGTGGGCAGCCCACCCCATCACCCAGAGGCAACCCCTGACTCCAGGGGGGCAGGAGCCCACAAGGAGAAGGGCATCCTGGAGACCCCAGGCCCTGAGTCAGCTCTGATCCTTCGGGTTGGGCCTATCCCTCCAGACAGCCCTGGGAACCTCACTCTGCTTTTGCTGGAACGAGCCGGAGAGGTGAATCCGCTCTAAGGTTGGCCACCTCTTTCTGGAGCTCCCAACCCAGAGGAGGCTCCTGAGCTGCAGGTAGAGGATGAGGGGCTTGGACTGAAACCACTCAGGAGAGAAGGGAGCTGGAAGAGCAGCTTATGGTCCCAGGGCTGGTCGAAGCCACTGGCGGCCCCTGCCCAATGGTGGATGATTGACCCCTAACCCACGCCAACCTCATGATTGACAGATCCACCAAGATGGGAAGACAGTGGCGTAGGCTCCTTCCCCAAAGCAAAGCTAGATTCATGGGAAGAGGGACAGCAGATGGCCCTTCCCCTGAAGATGAAGGTCAAGGTGGCCAGGGCTCTGTGAGCCACAAGCAGGTGACTGATGCCTATGGCCCTCTCCCGGCTTCGGTGCAGGGCTTACGGGGGATCCCTGTGTTACAAGTCCACCAAGACACTTGAACAACGCCAGCTGCAGAGCTCTGCGACCCGCCAGGGCACTTCCGGCCCTGTTGCTTCCTTTGGTTCTTTGGCATTCCCACCCCACCTGCCTGTCTGGACCAGGGTGAGGCTGCGGCCTCATTCGTGCCAAAGTCCGTGCAGTCTGTGCCTGGCGAGTAGGAGTCCCTGGAAGGTTCCTGCCGTTACCACTGTGCCGATGAGACCACAGCCAGGCAGTGGCCACCATTAGGAACAGATCTAAAGCAGGCCAGGGGCCGAGGCAGGAGGCGGCGCATCCTGAGGGGCACAGAGCCCTGCTCCCTGACTCCCCAGCCACACAGATGAGGAGGGTGAGTCCCCAGCCTGGGGCTGCTGGGGCTGGAGCTGCGGTCACTCCCTCCCTCCGTCTCCCTGTTCCTCCCGCTCTCCACACCAGCTCATCCACACTCTGCACAGAAGCCACATCTGCTCAGGGGCTGTGAAGGGGAAGCCCTTGGAAGCAGCCGGGAGGAAGACCGAGCCCTTCAGCAGACGCTTGCACGTCCACTGCCACCTACTGCAACACAGAGAATGTTCCAGGGATGTGGGAGGGGACATGGAGGGTCCCACCAATCTCAAGTGAAAAGAAGCCCGAGGGCAGGCAGGGTTGGGGCGTGGGTGCTTCGGGCGGAGCAGACGCCTCAGGAGAACAGATCCAGGCTCCCCACCTCAGGGCCGCTTTACTCATCGGGGCGAGGGAGCTGCCTGAAAGCCACAGCCTCTCCTTCCCCTCCCCGAGCAGGCAGGCCCCTGGGTTCATGTTCCAGCCTGACCAGCTCTGGACCTTGGGCTGTCCCTAACCGCCTAAGCCTTAGTTTTCTCATCTGTAAAGTGGGAACTGCAGTGGTACCTCCCTTGGAGACTTGTGGTGACATCTAAAGGCAACACCCAGCATGGTGTCAGTTCCCTGTGACACTAGGCAGGTATGCACAGGTGGACTGACGAGATGCACCCTGCTGGGCTCCTGCCGGCCTTTGCTGGCCGCCTCCCCAGCCCTCCAGATAACCTGCTTTTGACTTATGACCTGCATACAAAGACAGAGGATGGGACAGCTGATCCCTGATCCTTTAGAGCCTGGATCCTGTGGATTCTCTCCGCTCCTGATTCCAGAGGTCCTTGAGTCACCAGGGGACCTGGCCTCGTGCTGCCAATGCCAGGGGTTCACCCTGGAGTCGGGAATGAGCAGCCACGGGAGCTGGAATTGAGCCCATGAAGAAGCTAACAGGTCGCACTGAGGCCGAAGCACCCGTGTGGCCCCAGTCCAACAGCAGACCGTGGGAGTGTGCGGCCAGGAGCCAGGGCTCGGGAGTGCTGTGCCCCTCTGTGCTCCTTCTCTGCACAGTAAAGCTGTCAACAGCCACATCCCCTGGGAAGGGCAGGGAGGAAGTCCCCAGCACGCACTGGGGCCCCCCGCAGCTCCTTCCCCAACCCTGCCACCAGTCTCAAAGGCTCTCAGGTGGGGAGGCTCCGGGCTCCTGAACCTGCCCCGCTACTTCAGCATGAGTCTGTCTTCCAGGCCTCGACTCGGACGGCCTCCCTCATGGGTTGAGATCATGTACAGATCAGGTGGCCTCTGACTTCATGCCAAGAACCTCAGGATCCTTTTCCAGGCCCAAGACCTCTAATTTGCAAGATGATACCTTGCACTTCGTGCATAATCACTTGCCCTCTCGCTCCGACCAACTGCTTAGAGTGGCCACCAGCTTCTGTTCCCTTGGGGTCCCTTCCCAAATGCCATTGTGGTGGCAGTTGTACAAACAGTCACCACCTACACGGTTCCTCCAGGGCATGTCACTCCCCACTAACTGTGTCAGATCTTGGTAAAGGATTGTGATATGGCCTTCTCAGGGTCAGTGTGTGTGTGTGTGTGTGTGTGTGTGTGAGTGTGTGTTTGGGTGGGGGGTTGCTCAGACAGGATGAGCACCAGAGATCCACTCCATATTCCCACCTCCTTTAGCCTTTTAATCCCTTCCTATATCATGACAAGAACTGAGGCATCTAGTCTTCAATTACTGAGAGCTATTTTTGAGCTCTGACTTGCAATGACCAGCAAGAAAATAATTTGATCCACTCTTGGCTGACCAGGCTGGTACATTCCATTACATCTATATCATGTTGAATTTTTGTTGCTCAAAAATATGTGTCCTTGGCGCTGATGAATGTGACCTTTTTTGGAAATAACGTGTTACAGATGTAATCAAGCTAAAGCGAGAGGTCCTGCTGGATTAGGGAGGAACCCAACCCGATGGCTGTCATCCTTTTAAGAGGGAATTTGGGAGAAGAATGTCTGGGAGAACAGAGAGGATGTCATGTGACACTGGGGGAGGCCCCTGCCATGTGCCTGAGAAGCACGCAACACCAAGTTGTGCCGGCACCCACCCAGGGCTGGGGGCGGGGAACACGGGGGACGCTTCCCTGTGGCCCTTGGAAGGAGGCTTGACTCGACTGAGGACTCTGAGCCCCCGGAACCGTGGGTGCCACTGTTTTAAATCACTCGGTTTGCGGAACTAGTTTACAGCCACCCTAGGAAAGGAGCTCAGCATCTTCACCCTGCAACACCTGCATCACCTGCATCTGCATTTACACTGCACCCAGAACAGACTGGGCTCTCCCCCGGCTTCCTCGCCCTCCACATGCATTCCCACTCATGTGTCCCCCACGGATAGAGATCAGCAAAAGCCAGCAGCTCTTTTTAAGCCTCCTACTGCCATTTTGCTTCCCACCTGTCCCCTGGGATGTGTCGAGAGCTGACTGTACGTGGTAGTCCGAAGACAGCGTGGGGAGGAGGAGGGCACATTCGCTGTTACCAGGAAGCCTCTCAGACAGGAAGGAACGGGGTCCCCAGGAGAGACTGGAAGGGCTCCATCTGCCAGCGCAGGGGCCACTCCTCAGTTTAGGCCAAGAGGGCAGAGAACTCAGGCTGCAGGGGCTGCTCGCTCCCGCACGGTTCTCATCTAATTTTTAGGTTTCCTCCCTCTTCCAATCACTGTCCTTTGTTTCACACGTGAGACTTGGTGAAACCGAGCTCATCAGAGGAAGCAGCTCAGCATTCTGCACGTCAGAGGGGTTTGTCAGTGTTGCTGTTACTTATTTGGCTCTTTCTGCAGCTAAAACAGCTTCCACCTGCGTGGCCAGAGCACGAGGCCCTTGAGTTCCACGCAGCCCACCAGTTTTATATTTGGGATTTTGAGTTTGCATCCTCTTGTCTTTATTTAGTATGTACCACAAAAACTGGCCAGCTCACCCCTGGAGGCTTAAATTGTCCATGTCCCCTGTGTTATTGCAGCACCAGTGTGGACCCACCTCCCTATCCTCGCTCCAGCAAGCACTGGATTCCTGGCGACAACAGGCAAGGACTTAGCTGCTACGTGGGCCACTACGTTTCCTTGTGGAGGTCCATTTGCTAATGGACCTTCTCTGCCTTCCATCCTGTCCTGTGGCCATGCTTCCGTGAAGGCAAGAACGCCCCGTCCCCGCTGGAGGAGCCCAGGGCTGGCCAGCCGACCCACAGCCTCCCTGCAGCTTGACCAAGTCTGTGGCTGTGAACAAGACCACGTGTGCCATTTCTCGGTCCCATTCCTTCCTTCTTTCCGGTGGCTCGGGAATGATGCCGACCTTGACCAGCAGCCACGTGGGGAGAACGGCCAAGCCTTCCCAACACTCGAGCTGGTGCATGGGGGAGCTAGGCACGCCTATCTTGTTTCCCCCAGGGGGTACTGGGAACTTTCTCATGGCCTCTTGGAGCCGCCCTTCCCATCCCTGAGGGTCCTTCACCTCCACTCCACACCCAGCGTCCATTTCTACACCAGAGTTCTTGGTTGCAAGGAAGAAAATGGTTCTAGAGAAATTCGTTGCACCAGAAACACTGCCCATCAGAAGATACCAGGCCTCCTCAAAGTGAAGGTCTTCTCCCATGGACAGGCCCAAGGGGGCCACAGAGCAAGGTCACCTGACCCACAGCCCACCGTGGCCTCTGCTGAGCAGGAGGATACTGAGCCCTCCCCACAGAACCTTGAAGCCTTGCTTTAGGAAAATAGGAAATATTGGAACCTCACAAACGTGGACACCTACCTAAAAGATTCAAAACAAGAGAAGTGTGGGGTCTCTGTGAAGCAGCTGTCCGGAGGACAGAAGTTCCCAAGGGAATGGCCACCACCTCCGAGATGACGTTAGACCCCTGGCCTGGCTCTCAGCCTGCAGGCCAAGACCAAGAGCTGGCCCGCCAGCTATGCTGCTGTCACTCGCACAGCGACAAGCCTGTTGGGTGGACCCTGAACACAGGTAGGTGGATCCAGAGGGAGAAATACACAGTCAGAGGAATCGCTGCCCTCGGAGGGGCCCAGCCCAGCCTCCGCCTGGGAAGGTCGGACAGGGAGAGCCCGTTAGCATGAGGATGCTGTCTGGGGAGCAGAGTCGGGACAAGGGCCTACCTGTAACTCAGAGAGCCCGAGGCTCACCTGTCACTATAGGTGTCCTTTCCGAAACCCTGGAGCACCTGACATCTATTATTTGAGACTCCTTCTCCCCTGGACAAGAGAGAACAAGAACAACTTAGTCATTTGGGAAATATCTGTGGAGGGCCTTCCTGGCACCACGCTGCCAGGCCCGGGTGCCACGTGTGTGTTTGGGATGGGCGGAGCGCCCGCAGCTGGTACACACAGGGAGCGGGTGCAGCGGCGGTGGGCAAGACAGAGGCCGGCAGCGCCTCCCTGGCCTTTGACCCAGAAACGGGACCCCACTGGACTGGAGGGAGGAAAGGCAGGCAGGCCCAGGGGGAGCCATTGCAGTACATGCAACCCCCAATGACGGGGACGCATTTCTGAGAAACGCATCCTGGGGCGAGTTTGTGGTGCTAGCGTCACACGGTGCACTTGCATGAGCTCAGATGGCCATGGCATACGCCATCTGTGACTGACCCAAACGTCATTTCGTGGTGCGCGCAGGTCGTGGACATGGAGGGACAAAAGGAGGTGTGAGATAGATTTGCAAGGAGGAACTGGCAGGGGTGCTGAGAGACTGGGTGTGAGGGGAGAAGGCGGCGGAGGAGGAAGAGCAGGAGCAATATGGGAGGAGAACTCGATTTCTGGCCGGGACCCCAGTGACCGGGAGCTGCTGCCCACCGGGAGAAATGCCAGGGCCCTGGGGTGGGCAGCCCTCCCTTTCTCCCTTCCTCTTGCCACTCCAGTTTTGCAAGCTCCCTGCCCTGCGAGGGGAGCCTTCAGGGTTCCAGGCAGCCCCGCCTAGAAAGGAGAACCCGCATAATCCTGGGGGTCAGAACCAGGAAGCCAGGCCACTGCAGACATCAGCCGTGTCCCCCAGGGACCGGTCACAGGATCTCCGTCTACCTCGGCCACTCATCTCATGTCTCAGCTGATTCATAGCTTGGGTGAGACTGGTTTGGCCAACTCAAAGCCCAGCACGGTCTCCGGAGGACAGCGCACAGCAGGCAGGATCACAGTGACCCTGCCTTCCGTGCCTCTGTGGCTGAGGACCCCTGCACAGACCAGCTCTGTGTTTTTAAGTCAGTATATCGACCGGTGTGGGAGGACAGACAGAGACTGGGTCTGTTCTGTATCTTCACAGAAACCTGCATATCTTACTCCCCAGTGCAATGCCGGAAAGACAACACTTGCACATTTCCGTGGGGATCTCGTCCCTGACCTTCCTGGACCTTGGAGTGGTGACTCAGCATTTGAAGGCTGCCGGCATTTGGACTGACGATTAGAGAGAAGAGGCAGACACTTCTTCATGGCCACCTTCGGCATCCACCGTAAAGTAACATCACCAGGAGGTTCGTGAGTGGATCCGTGTACTTGAGAATGGCCAACCAAACGTTGCAGAAGTGAACTGTCTCTGCAGGTGCTCGTCACGAATAATTATTATCTCCAGTAGCATGGTTTGAGTTAGTGCACATCCTCAGAAATATTAAAAACTTGGTTCCATTTAAGAAAAAAATTCTACATTAGGATTTTGTTGATATTTTTGTTCTGTTTTCCATCAGATAACAGGTTGGCGATATATTGACCATATACTGAAATATATGTAAATAACTTCTCTGCTTCATGAAAGAATCTAATTTGAGGAAATCCTGGTGTAATTACAGACCTGTTTATACCCTCATAGGCTTTCAGTCAAAATTTGTCGTAAGAAACCAACTTGGTAACTGAGTAATAATCGATGAATCAATTCATCAAGAAGCAATAACTGCAAATATACAGGCACCCAATATACAGGCACAGAAATACATAAAGCAAACCTTAGCAGAACTGAAGGGAGAAACACATATAAATACAGTAATAGTAGGGGACTTCAATACCTCACTTTCAACAAAGAAGAAATCATCCAGGCAGAAAATCAATAGGAAAACAGACTTGAACAACACTATAGATCAAATGGACCTAATGGACATACAGAACACTCCACCCAGCAGCAGAATACGTGTCACTCTCAAGTGCACTTGGAACATTCCCCAGGATGGATCCTATGTGAGGCTACAAAATAAGTCTGAACAAGTTTAGCAAGAGAGAAAGCATATCAAGTATCTTTTCTGCTCACAATGGTATGAAACTAGAAATAACTTGTAGGAGGAAAATTGGAAAATTTACAAATACATGGAATTTAAACAATTCACCCATGAACAACAAATAAGTCAAAAAAAAAAGTCAAAGGGAAGTTAAAGGTATTTTGAGACAAATGAAAATAAAAACACACTATGTCAAAACTTATGAAATGCACAAAAGGAGTTCTAAGGAAGAAGAAGTTTAGAGTAATGAATGCCTACATTATGAAGAAAAGAAAGATCTCGTTATGGGTTGGATATGTGGTGGCCCCCAAATGCTTTTGTGTAGGAATATTCAGGGTGAAATGATTTGATTATTAGATTATCCACTGTAGCCTTGTCCGTGGATTGATCATCTGAATGGACTGCTGAATAGACTGCAACTATAGGTAGGTAAGTGTGGCTGGAGGAGGTGGATCACTGGGGGCATGCCCTTGGGGTTTACATCTTGAACATGGCCCCTCGTCCTCTTGTTCTCCCTCTCTCTCTCTCTCTCTCTCTCTCTCTCTCTCTCTCTCTCTCTCTCTCTCGTTCTCTCTTTCCTTCCCGGTTGTCATGAGCTGAGCATCTTACCTCTACCTCACCCTCCTTCCACCATGTTCTGTTCCACCCTGGGCCCAGAGCAATGAGGTCAGCACAATGAGGTCAGCTGGACCAAACCTTTGAAACCATGAGCCAAAAATAGACTTTTTCTCCTCTAAATTGTAAGCTGTTCTTGTCAGGTATTTTGGTCACAGTGATGAAAAGATGACTAACACAGATCCCAACAACATACTTTACATCTCAAGAAGTTAGAACAAGAACAAACTAAGTCTAAAGTTGGCAGAAGGAAAGACAATGAAGACAAGAGCTGAAATAAATGAAATGGAGACTAGAAAGACAATAGAAGGTTCAACAAAACTCAGGATTGGCTTTTTGAAAGGAGAAACAAAATTGACAAACATATAGCTGGGCTAATCAAGACAAAAGAGAGAGGACTCATAGAAACAAAATTATAAATGAAAAAGGATTCCAAGATGGAATCACAAAGAAACAGAAAATTTAAACAGACCAATAGTTAGTGAAAAGATTGAATCGACAGTCAAAAACCTTCCAATTAAGAGAAGCCTGGTATTAGATGGCTTCAAGGGTGGATTCTATCAAAAATTTAAAGACTTAACATCAAAACTTCTCCAACTCTTCAAAAAAAAAAAAAAAAAAAACCAAAGAGGAAGGACACTTCCAAACTATGCAAGCACAGAAGGATAATTAAAAAAAAAGACAATTGTTGGCCAATATCCTTGATGAACATAGATGCAAAATCCTCAGCAAATGCTAGCAAATAAAATTCAAGAACATATTAAAGGACATTCATTATTATCAAGTGGAATTTTGTCCTAGATAAGATAAAATAAGATTGGATAGTTCAACACACACAAATTAACAAATGTGATTCACAACAGAAAGAGAATGAAGGATAAAAATTATACAATCATCTCAATAAGTGCAGAAAAAGAATTTTTCAAATTCAACATCTTTTTGTTGTTAATAAGAAAACTCTGAGCAAATGAGCTCAAATGATCCAAAGGAATGGATCCAACACAATATAATAGGCTCATAGTTAAAATCATAAACAACAGTGAAAAACTGAAAACTTCTTAAAGATCAGAAACAAAATAAAGCTGATCCCTCTTGCCACTTTTATTTAACATAGTACTAGAAGTTCTAGTCAGAGCAATTAGACAAGAAAAAGAAATAAAAGACATCCAAAACAGAAAGGAAAAAGCAAAATTGCCTTTTTTTGCAAATGACATGACTTTTATATATAGAAAGAATTCATTAAACAACTGTTAGAACTAATTAAAGAATTTAGTAAAGCTGCAGGATAGAAAACCAACATATAAAAATTAGTTGCCTTTCTATATACTAGCAACAAACTATCCAAAAACATTAGGAAAACCATTGCACTTGCAATAGCATCAAAAAGAATAAAGTACTTAAGAATAAATTTAACCAAGGGGTGGAAGATCTCTACACTGAGAACTGTAAGAAATTGGTGAAAGAAATTGAAGATGTGAATAAACGGAAAGATATCCCATGTTCATGGATTGGAAGGATTAATACTGCTAAAATATCCATCCTACCTGCGTTAGTCAATTTTAAATTACTTCAGTAAATGTCTAAGGAAATCAAAGGGTTCTTCAAGTTGGAGGAATAGGTCACTTTCCTGACTGCTCTGTGGAGTGAAACCGAGAAAGCAGACAGGCAGCTTCTCAGCAAGGTGGGTGAACAGAAAAAAAAAAAAAAAAAAAGTGGGGGAATTTTAGTGAAATTTAAAACTGGACATTCAAAGCAGATCAGGGACACAGGAGGGTGGATATAATAAAATAAGGCAGAAATCCCCAGCGGCCCAGCCACTGCTGCAGCCCAGTCAGAATCTCCAGCCTGAGCAGTGCCTCCATGAACACAGAGGAGGGATAAGGGAATTAAAGGAACCCACATTTTGGGGAAGCCCAAGGCATGACTACAGAGCAGTTAGAGATCAAGGACATTGCCTGGCAAACATGAAAGGTGTGCTACACAATATCCGTGTGGGGAAAGAAGCTGCCATCTCTCCAGGTGGTGTGTGGAGAACAAAGACAGGAATCATCTTGCAGCTGCTGTGTGGGGGCCGGCAGCAGAGGGGGCCGGCAGCAGAGGGAGCCGATTCCTGCAAACCCAAGTTTGGCCTAAAATACAGGCACAGTAAAAACACACTGCACAACATAGAGTGTGCCGAACTGATCAGTAGAAAATCAAATATGGAGAGAGGTTTACACACGGGACAACTGGTTGTGGAAACCCCCAGCTCTATCCCTCCCCCTCCAATCTGACTGCTTGCAGGACCAGCTGGGAGAGACACATTTGGCCAGGAAGGGCAGGGGTAGGAGAGATTGTTCGGAGACTAAATCCAAGAGCAGGAATCATGGGGTCTAAAGGTAACATGGGGGTCTAAGAATCGGATCCCCCACCACACTTGTGGAACCCAGGGGAGATCCCTGGGGTACACACAGTCTTCCAGTGTGGACCAGCAAGTACTGGGTGCTGGAGGTGTGCTGATTTAAAATCTCCAGACCAGTTGGCATTCAACCAAGAGCCTAGAGCCCACCTAATCCCAAACCCAGCCTCCAGGAATTCCTCCTGCAGGATTACCTCTCACTCCAGCAGCCCAGAGGGTGGAGCATCACGCTCCAGGGGAACCCACCTACACTGCTGAGAAGGGAAGCTGAGGACCTTTTGCACTCCAGTGGAAAGAATTCTTTAATTTTCATCATGATCATTTCTTTTCTTTTTCTCTAATTGTGGCCTTAAATGATACATGGACATTTATATATTCATATTTGCTTTTTCTCTCATTTCTAGCATTTTTGAAGCCAGTTATTTTTCATAGATTATTTTTTGTGAACTAGGATGTTTGATTACTATATTTTAGTTTTGTTTTGTATTCTTTTACTTTTATTTTTAATTTTTAAAAATTTTTTACTTTACATATATTTTTTCTCCTACCTGGATTCCTTGATTTTCTCTTACCTTCTGCTAACAGCCAATCCCTATTGTTCTTTATTTCACTCTTCCTTTAATTTTTTACTTGTTCTTCCCTCCTCTTCCCTCATAATCATCACATCCTGTATCATTTCTGTTCTCTCCCTGACCATGATTTGAAATTATAAACCCTTTCACAAACTTGTTGTTTTTATCGTAGGCAATAACTAATCATATCACTTCTGTTTGTTGCAATAATTGACATTGTAGACATCATAGTAAGAACTATGTGTGTTGTTTGCATTGGTTATTGTTATTATTTGTCTCCCTCTAAACAGTGAGGTACTGGAAACTTTCAGGGACACTATACATCCACAGGGTAGAAAGTCTACTGCCTCATATCCACACTGCTAAATGGAGAGACATACAAACAACATGAAAAACAAATCACCCCAAACAAATCACCCCAAACAAACCAAGATGCTCCAATAACAGAATCCACTGACAGCACAGTAGAAGAGATGTCAGAAAAGGAGTTTAGAATGTATATAAACTGATCTGCAAAGTAAAGGACAGTGTAAGAAATGAAATCAGGGAGAAAACACAGAAATGGAAATATTCCTTCAATAAAGAGGCAGAGCCAGGTGCAGTCACCTATGCCTATAATTTCAGTGGCTCAAGAGGCTGAGGCAGGAGGATCATGAGTTCAAAGCCAACCTCAGCAAAAGTGAGGCACTAAGCAAGTCAGTGAGACCCTGTCTCTAAATAAAATACAAAATAGGACTGGGGATGTGGCTCAGTGGCCTAGTACCCCTGAGTGCAATCCCCTGATAGCCAAAAAAATTAAAAAGTAAAGAGGCCAAGATTCTAAAAAAAAAAAAAAAAAAAAACAAGCAGAAATCCTCAAAATAAAGGAAATAATAAGCCAAATGAAAAATCAATAGAAAGCATCACCAACAGACTAGAACACTTAGAAGATGGAACCTCAGGTAATGAAAACAAAATATATAATCTTGAAAATAAAGTTGACCACAGAGAGAAAATGTTAAGAAACCATGAACAGAGCTTCCAACAAGTATGGAATAACATGAAAAGACCAAACTTAAGATTTATCAGGATAGATGAAGGCTCAGAGATACAAACAAAAGGAATGTACAGTCTTTTCAGTGAAATAATATAAGAAAATTTCCCAAACCTAAAGAATGAAATAGAAATCAAATACAAGATTACAGGACCCCAAGTGTACAAAATTACAACAGACCCACACCAAGCCACATTATAATGAAAACACCTAGCATACAGAATAAGGATAGCATTTTAAAGGGTGCAAGAGAAAAATACCAGATTACACCTAGGGGGAAATCAATTCAGATCTCAGCTGATTTCTCAACCCAGACCCTCAACACCAGGAGGTCTTGGAATAACATATACCAAGCTCTGAAAGAAAATGGATGCCAACCAAGATTCCTCCATCCATCAAAATTAAGCTTGATATTTGAAGATGAAATAAAAACTTCCATGATAAACAAAAGTTAAAAGAATTCACAACCAGAGAGCCTGCCCTACAGAACATTCTTAGCAAAATATTCCATAAGGAGGAAATGAAAAGTGCAAACCAGAATAGGGAGGAACAACACTAAAGGAATATCAATATCAATTGAAGGAGAAACTAATTCAAATTAAAAACAAGAAATAAACCCAAAGGACTGGGACTACAAATCATATCTCAATAATAACCCTGAATGTTAATGTCCTAAATTCATCAATCCAAAAGACACAGGCTGGCAGACTGGATTAAAAAACAAGACCCAACAATGTGCTCTCTTCAAGAGACTCACCTCCTAGGCAAAGGCATCCGCAGACTGATGGTGAAATGTTGGGAAAAAACATGTCACTCACATGGACTGCGTGAACAAGCAGGGGTTTCTATTCTCGTGTCAGATGAAGTGGACTTTAAGCCAAAGTTCAGCAGAAGGGACAAGGAAGGACATAGTCACCGCCCACGGCAATTTGTTACCGCCTGCAGCAACAATTGCGCGGGTATTTATCGGAGGTGGTCTGGAAACTGAGCTACTTCTATTATCTTTCTCTTTAGTGCGCTGCTTTCTTGCTTGTTCACTTGTTCCCTAGCTTATAGAGGAAGAGAGGCTTTGAGAGGAGAGAGAAAGGCTTTGCATAAGAGAGAAAGAGAGACTTTGCTTAAGAGAGAGAGACTACACTTTCAGAGATTCATATCTTCTTAGTTCTGCTGCTTCTTCTTAAAGGTGCATCCTGCATCCTGCGTTCTGCCATCATTCAGAGGTGCTGTTATCCCTCCGCCCAGCGATCTATCAGACGTGCTGCTTATACGAGCTTATCCGTTTATCCGGTTATGCGTGGTGCTTCCTATAGGTGTGTCTTATATACCTAAGGCAGTCAATCAGCTCAGGATCTGCACAATTGAGGCACGCCCCTCGGTACCAATCAAGAAAGAATGAGGAATATCTGTTGACCACTAGCGCAGAGGAGACATTAACTAATCAGGCAAAAGTAGATCACGCCGTGTTAACACTAGTTATGCGCCACCTCTTGGCTCAACGCCAGCCACCATCTTAAGGTTACCCAAACATGTCTTCTGCAGGACAGTTCATACTGCTTAAGGGAATCACACACCAACAAGACATAACAGTCGTAAATGTTTATGCCCAAACAATGGAGCATCTGCGTATGTCGAAAAAACCCTTCTCACTTTCAAGAACCAAATCGACCAGAACGCAATAATACTGGGTGACTTTAACATGTCCTGTCACCACTGGACAGGTCCTCCAAACAAAAACTGAAAAAAGAAGCTATAGAAGTAAAACATACGATTGATATTTAGACTTAGACATATGTAGAATGTTTCATCCATCCGTGACTAAATACACTTTCTTCTCAGCAGCACACGGAACTCTCTCTAATACAGACCATGTCATGTAAACTATCACATACATTGGCATGCAATTCTAATATTACCTTAATATATTTTTAGCATCTATAGGGTTATTTTGATAGCTCCCTTTCCATTGATATTAATTTTTGTGTTTTTGCTTTTTTCTTGATTAGACTTGCTTATTTCATTAAATTTCAGCTGTATTATTCCTTCTCTTAGTTCATATATTTCTGCTCCTACTCTTATTTTTTTCTTCCCACTACACAATTTGAAAATAATTTGATTGTTGTCATAGCTTCTTTCTGACACAAGTACTTTAAGTTATAAATGTTCATCTCATTACTGTTTTATCCCAGAGATTCGGATAATTTCAGTCTTTCTTATCACTTAGTTCAAAGCACTTTTTATTTACCTTTCTTGTGCTTTCTTCTGTACCTCTGAGATATTTATAAGTGTGCCATTTAATTTTGAAATAGTTGACACCTGGTGGTGGTTCTATATATTTTAAGGTGGTTGATTTCTAATGTAATAAATCATGCAGGAAACACAGGCTGCACGTTTTCAATTTTTTAAAAACATAATAGAAATCCTTTTTGTATTGATTATATTGGTTGCATACATGTCAAAACTGATCAAACAGCGTACTTCAAATATATACATTTTATTGTACTTCAATTTGACCTCAATAAAGCTATGGGGTAAAAAGAAGATCAATTTAAAGGACTGAAGGCAGATTTTGCCTCACAGATTCAGAGACTTCAGGGCATGGTTATTTGGTCTATTGCTCTGAACCTCTGGAAGCAGAGAACATCATGGCAGAAATGCGTGGCAGAGGAGGCTGCTCACGTTACAGTGCCCAGGAAGCAAAGGGCAGTGGGGTTGGGGTCTGAATACCCTTAAAATGGCACACCCACAATGACCTAACCTCCTTCCACCAGGTCCCACCATCTCCCAATGGAAAAGTTCCACCATCTCCCAATAGAACTATGGACCGGGAATCGAGTCTTTGTAACACACAGGCCTGTGGGAAACCTTTCAGACCCAAACTACAGCAGCGGCTAATGCAATCTACATAGTTGGTGCAATCCCTCTAAAATTCCAATGGCATTTTTCACAGAATTAGAAAAAAAAAGTATAAGATTCCTAGGAAACTGCAAAAAGACTGAGCATAACCAAGTAATGTTGGGGGGAAAAGAACAAAGCGTTGAACACCACACCTCTTGATTTTAAACTATATTACAAAGCTATCGAAGTTCAAAAAGCATGGCACTGGCATAAAAACACACACCGATCTATGGAACATAATAGAAAGTCCCAAATAAAATAAATCCATATGCAAACATCAACTAAGCTCCAACAAAGGCACCAAGAGTGCACAACAGAAAAGAGATCTCTTCAGTAAATGGTGTTGGAAAACTGAATATCCACAACTTAAAATTAATTTGCTGGGTTTGAGCATGGTTTGTCCCCTCGGAAACTCATGCTGAAATCTTCCTCCTAATGTGGTAGTGTTGACAGCCAGTGGGACTTTGTAGAAGACAGTCAGTCATGCGGACAGAGATTAATGCTGCTCTCTTAATGTGGAGTTAAGTCTTTCAGGAGTGAGGTCTTCCTCTTATGGCCACTCCTCGGGCATGTTCTCTCTCATGCTCACTTCCATTTCTTCCCCCACCATGTTACAATGCAACACAAGGCCCCCTTACCAGAAGTTGGCACCATGAGTTCGGACTTCCCAGCTCCAGAACCACGAGCGAAATTAAACTTCTTTCTTTATAAATCACCCAGTCTCAGGTATTTTGTTTTAGTAACAGAAAATGGACTAAGGCATAACTAAAATGGGTTGAAGACTTAAATGATACTCTGTGATCAGAACAGCTTGCAATGAAGCTAGCACACCCAGGCACCTTTCCTGTGGTGAGGCATCCAGGGCTAAAGCCAGCCGTTCCGTGAACTGAAGGTCCTCCGCCTCTCACAGGTTGGTCTTGTCTTAGCTGCCTGTGAGCTCCTTGCCCAGAAGTTTCCCTCTGTTTCTCCTGCATTTCTAGAAACACCCAAATTATCTGACAGATAATTGGCACCTAGCCTTGACTCCTGTTGGTTTCTTCTTTGGGAGAGTCAAGAGGAAAGTTCAGGCCTGGAGCCTGAACCCTGGCACCAACGCTGGGCTCAGAACCTGGATCTCATGGTGCCACCAAAATGTCCTCAGGAAAGTGGCTCAGATTCTCTGGGCCACAGTTTCCCCAGTCATAAAAGAGCAGCAGTAATGGCATCCGTTGTCTCAGAACATGTCAGTGTCAGCCTGGAGGACCTCACGGCCATCCTACGCATCCGCAGGTGCTCTCGCTGCCATGGCAGGTTCCTCAGGGCCCCTCCTAACAGGTGTGGCTCAGGGTGAGAGGCAGCAGGGGACGGGGCAGCCATTCAATCAGGAGGGGCAGGGCCTCGTGGGGGGTCACCTCGTCACCCTGGAGGTGACGGTCCTCCCCCTGTGCGCAGAGCCGGGGGACGGCTCTATGCCCCTCTCCAGGTGCGAAGTCTGCAGCGCCTTCCCCTCGGGCTCACCACCAGATGGCGATTTTGTTACGCAGCCCTCGCTGCCTAAGACGCCATGGTTAGTGCAGAAGGCGGCGACACCAGACTGCAACAAAGGCAGCGACAGGCGCAGGAGCTGGAAGGAGCATTTCCGTGGGCAGAGGCGGGATGATGTAGCGCGTGCTTCCTGGGGGTAGCTCAGCGAGGGATCTGCATGTGCCCTGTTTTCCCATCAACACCAACAACCACCCTGTGGGAAAGGAAGATCTAAGTCCCCGTGACCCCTGAGAAATGCTAGGTGGATTCCCCAAGGCCCGGAACCGGGGAGAGGTCAGCTCCCAGCCAGACGCTCAGCCCACACGCCGCCCGCTGCCTTGACACCTGTCCAACGGTGGCCTTCAAAGGACCGAGGCGCACACAGCTGAGGAACCACGATCCTCGAGCAGAGTCGAGGTGGCCTGGCTCCTCTGAGGGGAGGCGCAGCCCTGAGGGGTGGAGGTGGCCCAGCTCCCTGGGGTGGAAATCGTCACCAGATGAGGGTCGAGGACCATCAGAGTCCACTTTCTGGCCCCAGGAGGCTGTGAACGTGTCCTTGTGTGGCAAAGGTCTTGGCGGATGCGACTCAATCGAGGGTCTTGAGATGGGAGTGAACCTGGATTGTGGGTGGGTCACAAGGCACAGGATGTTTGCCACAGAAGCAGAGAAGGTGGCTGTGTGGCCCCAGAGACAGAGGCAGTGACGTGGCCATGAGCTGAGGAAGCCCAGGAGAAGGCAAGGGAAGACCCCCCAGAGCCTCCACAAGGAACCAGGGGGTCAGCGCAAGACTGTCCTCCAGGACTGTCCTCTGCCCTCAGATCCGGATGAGTTGTCACAGCAGCCACGGAACCTAGGGCCATGACAGTGGGCTGAAACCCTGGCCTCCAGACCCGTCTCCATGGCCAACGGAGCCCGCAGCTCAGAATGTCCCAGGCCCGCTCACCTGGGGGAGGCACCCAGAAGAGGAAAAGCCGCCACCACCATCGCCACCACTTCTCACCCGCAGGACAGGAGAGGAGGGGAACAGGGCCCTGTCCCCTGGTGTTCCCTCCTCGGCTTGCACATGGCCCCCTCCCACTGTGCCCTCAGGTGGTCTTTCCCCGGTCAAGAGCATCCTTGGGGGCTCATCCTCTTCTGCCAAGGACACGCCGGTCGGATTGGAGCAGAGGGCACAGTCCAGCCCAGCACAGTGCCCCAGGCTGTGCACCCCCAAGGGGTGCCCCACACCCAGTCGCCCAGTTGGTGGCTCCCACAGCTGTGCCTTTTCTCCGCTCTCATCACCTCGCAGAAGAAAGAGAAAGGACGTTGACGCAGGCGTGGGAACGGCGGAGCTTCCAGCCTGGACCAGCTGGCAACCTTCTTGAATGACGGGGAATGGCTGTCCCCACCCTGCTTGGGAGAGAGAGACAGCTGACAAGGACAGCTGAGGGGCCAGAGGGCCTGTCCTGGGGCCAGAACCCAGCAACCCAGTGCCCCACCCTTCCCCCCGAATCCTGAGAGCCAGGAGCTGCCTTCAGAGCAGAGTGCGGCCCGACAGCCTCCACGCTGCTCTCCAGCGGACTTCCCGAGGCAGGCGGGGCAGCCGCAGCCGCCGTGATCCGTGAGGAAACCTGTAAAAACAAGACCTTCCGTCCCCCACCCCAGTTACCCCAAAGAGACCAGGGAAGTTAATGAAGCAGAAATCCCCTGCCCTGGGCATCGCAGGGACCAGAGACCAGCCTCTAAGCTGATGAGAGGCAGTTGCAGGCCCAGGGCTTCGGTGTCCATTGAGTCAGCTCCCGGGAAACGCGGCTCTGCTCTCCAGTTCTCCTCTGTGCCGCTGACCGGGCCCCAGTCTTTGTCCAGCTCACTGGCGTCTCTCTCAGAATTAAGGCCCAGGTAGCTAAGTATTTGCAGGTAAGGGGTCCCCCCAGGATAAGCCTGAGTACCATCACGCCTGGACTGGAGACCCGATGGCTAACCCTGGTCACCTGTCCCCTCTCAGAGGCAGCTGGGAATGACCAGGAGGAAGCACCGCCTGGGGACTCTGGTTCAACTCTGGAGCTGGAGCCCAGAGCTTTCTCTGCACAGAGTGGGGAAGTCGACCGGCTCAAGGAATAGCCTCGGCCTCCGGGAGCACCCAGACCCGGCTCTGTCCACGCCCTCAGCTAACAGCCCCTCAGCCACCCAGTCAGTCCCAAGAGAATGGATCTGGTGGACCCTGGAACTGGCTCAAGCCTTTAGGGCTGGACTCCTGGGGCCCTGGGTACCAGAGGGAGTGTGAACTAAATAATATGGGAAGAGGGACTCGCCTCCAGAAGAGCAAGTCCCCTGGCCACACAGACTCCTCGCCGGGCCGCAGGGGCTCGGTGGGCTGCCTGGGCCCAGCCGGCCTGAGGCTGGACACGGTTGCCTTCCTCCGTCAGCCTCATCTGCTGGCAGCCTCCAGACCAAGACACCTGTGAGGCTCAGAGGCAGCCATCTCCGCTCCTCACAGCAAACCCTCTGGGCACAAAAGTGAGAAGTAAACAAATTAATAATGAGAATAATGAAAACAACCACCCCACACTTCCTTGACGCGAGACACACAGTCTCGGTCCTCTTCATAGCTTGTCTGGAACCAGGACACGTCATAATTATGATGAATGCTGAGTAGCTCGGGGCTTCACGGTCGCACCCGCTGCTGCTGTTGGGTGGAGGAGCCCCGCAGGCAGGGACATCCCAGGAAGGCGGGGCAGGCTGCTCTTGGCCCTCGCTCGGGAGGTGGACCCCCTCTGGAAGCTGGAGACCAGAGGTGCCAGGTGAGGCACTGAGAGCAGAGGGGTGGGGGTGGGCTGGGGGACAGTGGGCTTCCTCCCTCCTCACCTGGGTGCAGAGGGTGAAGCAGGGGAACAGGAAGGTGGGGAACAGGAGTCCTGGGCACTTGTATGCCAGCGGTGGCTCCCGGCCGTCACCCCTCACTCCCACCAGTAAATATTCCAGAACGTGAGGAAGTCCATTTCCTCATGAGAAGGCTGGTGGTGTGACTCACCCTTTCAATCGATAACTGATTATCTTGCTTGCAAAGTCAGTTCACTGCCGGCAGCCAGCCTTCCTTGACGGGTCCTGACAGGTCTGACTGTTTTGGTGGAGTCCATCAAGGGGAAGGGCTGCCTGGGATGGTGGATTATCTCCACTCCAGGCTTTTAGGGGAGCAGAGGGAAGACCTTCCTGCTCCATAGCTACCATCTTCCCAGATCTGCCAATCATGAGACCCTGCCCTCAGGCCCCCTTGAAGTTAGAAATCACTTCGACTACACTTGACCTTCATCTCAAAGGCAAGGGCTGCAGGCAAGAGTCATTAGTGCCCAGACAGGTAAACAGATAGACCTGTCTGGGCACCAAGAAAATTCTTGCTTGGGTTGGTCCCTCCAAGCCAGTGGGCAAGGAAGGATGCTTTTGGGCTGCAACTGAGGTTTAAGATGGCAGATTACCATGGATGGTCTTCTAAAGCCAAGGACCAGGCATGGTAGGAACAGGACCATCTTCCTTTCTATTGGTATAGAGGCAGCAAGGGACAAGGAACCATTTCCATCCACCACCCATCCATCCATTCACCCATCATCACCATCCTTCGCTCATTCTTCACACATATACACACACCTGACCCACCCATCCATTAATCCCCCATCTATCCATCCATCCATACATTCATCCATTCACATGCTCACTGTCTCCCAGGTCTTATACAGAGTCTCCTGGATAGCACAGAATGGCAGTCTCTTGACCTTGAGGAACTTGAGGAATGATCATATGTTCATTCAGTTGCCCACTCCCCAAATATTTGTTGAGTCTGTTACAATAACCCCAGAACTTCACTAATCTCCAGTTTAAGAATAGGACTCAGTGCTAACCTCTCAAATGAATCTTAACTACTAACAAGAATCCAAGGCAGAATGAGATTAGGGTCCTAGGAGGGAGATAAATGGTGAACTTTCAAGCCATGGAGACCAAGACCCCTCAGAAATCATTCAAGGATTCCAAAACACGATTATACAAAATTTCACTGTAATTATATTTAAATGACTTTTAGAAGTAATGAAAACACATTCGCAAAGGTGTTAAATGAAAAGTTTCACACATCAGAGACTAGCAATCTGCTTCTTGGCTGACAGGCCCTCATTCTTAGGGGAAACTTGGAATAACGTCCCCACCAGTCTCCCTGTGGATGTGGGATTGGCTAGATGTGTCACTGAGGGGCCGTGGGCATGCTCTGACAGCCTCCACCTGCCAGGTTCCACTGATGCTGGGCCTGAGTACACCAAGCTCACGATCCTTTCTGGGTAGTGGTCAGCACGTGGTGCAGGAGATGCAGCGGTGGATGTGGGAGATGCAGGGGAGGGGATGGGAGAGGAGAGGACGCATTGCTCCAGAGATGGTTCAAGTCCTTCCGTAAGACCCAGGCGCTCCGACCGACTTCTGTCTTCATAGTGAGTACAGATCTTTTTTTCAAGCCTTGGCTAGAATCTTGAGGTCACAGGTGGACTTTGAACAACTTGTTCTACTGATGGCCACATTCCTCGGAGAGTCAAGGCTGCCCTGGCATGGTCCAGCTGGGAGAGTTTCTGTAATAAGTTGAATAGTGAAGTTTCATATTCCTCAATTTAAAAATGTCACACGCATCAAAGTAGCTTCACTGTTTTGATTTGGGAAGCAGGTGGAAATGAATCTGTACCATTAAGACTGACGTGGACATTATTAAAATAATGATTTAATCTCTCATTTATTTTTTCTTGTTTCTTATTATGGAAATTGTATGGAAACCTACAGCAAACTGTAGCAGTATAGGGCATACCCAGAGACCCCAAATGCGTGTCCACCCAAGCACGCGTGCTCGCCAGGAGAGGAGGGACTCTGCAGCCAGAGCCTGCTTCTGCCACTCGTCAGCAGTGTGAGTGGGGGCAAGTCTCTTGACCTCTCTGTGGTTCCATCCACTGGCACTTTACCCAAATTCCATAGGGGCTGAGAAATGGTCACATTCTACTTCTAACAATCCGTCCATACTGATTAGCTAAGAGTCTTACGAACTGTCCCTCGCTGACCAGGGCTGCAGTGCATTTCTTGCAGGTAAGGAGGAATAATGCCTGAGTGTTCCCCTCTAACTGCTGTGTGCAGAGTGAGACTCCCGTGTCTGTAGTCGTGTCAGTGGGTTGTCGTCCCCCATCATTGTCTCTCTTTCATCTTAAAATGATGCTCCTTTATTTATACATTTAATTTGATTACATGATGCCAAAGTAAAAAAAGAAAAAAGAAACGAAGCTACAGCATAAGACAGCTTCAGGACAACACCACCTTCCTCTCAGCCCCTTCTCCGTTCTCCACCCTTCCTCTGACGTGATCATTTCTATTTTCTTCTAACAAACTAGACAGTTCACATCTTCGTTTGTTCCACTTAACAATGTATCCTGGACCTCACTTCCCATCTGTGAATTGATATCTGGCTCATTTTTTATTTATGGAAAGGTTAAGTTCAGTAAATTGCACAGATCCGAAGTGTAAAATTCAATAATTTTACTAACTCATGCATGCACATATAAATACACGCACGCACGCACACCAGTGTGGCCAACACTGTGATCAGGATGCACATTCGAGGCAAGACAGCCATCCACAGGAGCATTTAGGCCACCTCAGAAAGCTGCCTTCTGAGACCAAGTCCACTCTTGTCACCAACCAAACGCAACCACAGTGTACTTTCCACGACCATGGATTGCTTTGGCCAAATTTTGGACTTCGTGTAAAACTGGAACTGCAGAACTATGGATCAGTATGACATTTTTGAAATTCAAAACATGTTTCGTTCATCGGTCATTTATTCTTCCTGACTGCCAGGAGGTATTCCAAAGTAGAAATAGACCACAATATTCCCAAGCATCTATTCAAGGGTCCTGGAACCGAGCCCAGTTTGGGTTGTTATGAATGAAGCTGACATTGACGTCTCATTCAAGTCTTCCATGAACATGTTTCATTTTTCTGGGTAGATACCAAAGGGTGGGATTGCTGGACCACAGAGTAAGTTTGTATTTAACTTTAAGAGAAGCTAATAGAATATTTTCCCAAGTGCCTGTACCGTTTGGCCTTCCTATCAGGGATGGATTCCTGCCAACATTTGGTCTCGTCCGACTTTTTTCCTCTTAGCCGCTCTGGAAAGTGCACACGGTAGCACTCACTGTGGTCAAGCTGTATTTCCACTAATAACCAGAGACGTGAGACTTTTCCATCCACTTTCCACACACGTGCTTCAATGAAGTCTCTGTTCACTTGTTTTCCCGGTTTTTTTTTTTTTTTTTTTTTTTTTTTTTTTTTTTCATACTGGGAATTGAACACCGGGCTGCTTTGCCACTGAGCTACACCCTCAGCTCCTTTGTATTTATTTAGTCTTATTGTGAGACAGGATCTCACGAAGTTGCCCGGGCTGGGCTTGAACTTGCGATCCTCCTGCCTCAGCCTCGGGTTTGTATGGGATTTCAGGCATGCGCCATCAGGCACAGCTGCTTTCCTCATTTTTAATTGGCTGATTTAGTTTTTACAAGTTTGAGAAATCTTTAGGTATTCTGAACACAAGTCGTTGGTCAGATACAGGATTTTCAGATATTTTCTCCTAGTCAGTGGCTTTTCTTTCCATTCTCTTTTAAGAGTCTTTCAATGACCAAAAGTTTTTAATTCTGATAAAGCCCACATTCTCTTCATTGTTTTCTTGTATCCATCATGACTTTAGTGGCAAATTTAAGAAATCTTTGTCTAATTCAAGGTCACAACGTTGTCTCCGTCTTGTCTTCTCCAATTGCATTGTCAAATATGGTGCCCACTAACTACTGTGGCTTGTTCACTTTAGACTGATTAAAATTAGAGAAAATATAAAGCCTGTTGTTCAAACACACTGGCCACATTTCAAATGGTCCCCTACTGAAGAGCCAGGTGCAGGGCACACCTGTCCTTGTGGACAGGTACGTTGTAAAGCATTTTTCTAAAAGCTTTGGAACTTTGGGTTCTACACCTGGAAATGGCGAGGAACAGGTCTCGTTGGGGGTAGTCGCTCGAGCCTGGGGTCCCACTGTTCTGCCGTCCTTGTTGGAAAGAACACACTTTTCCATAGAATTGCTTCGCCTCTCTGTCAAAACCAATCGGCCGTAGACACGAGGGCTATTTCCAGGCTCCCATGTCAAGAAGGGTCCTCTCCTCTTCTGTTTTCTGGAAGAGTTTGTAGCGAGTCGATTTTTGTTGTCGTTGTTCCTCAAATGTATTTCAGAATTCACCAGTCAAGTCAACCAGGACTGTGGTTTTCCTGGGAAGTTTTTGACTAGAGATTTAAATTTCTTTAATAGACAAAAAGACTATTCAGACACTCGGTCTCTTCTTCAGTGAACTTCATTTGTGTCTTTCGGGGAAATGCTCCATTTTCATTTTAAGTGTCAAATCGAAGGACATAAATTTGTTGATGACCTTCCTCTGTGACCTTCCCAGGTTGCAGAGTCTGTGCTGACGCCCGTTTTTGTATGAAGACACTGACCGTTCATCTTTTCTCTTTTATTCTTGCTCAGTCTGGCTTGAATTGTGTCAGTTTCATTAATCTTTTAAATGAAATCAGCTTTCAGCTTTATGAGCTTTCTCTATGGCGTCTCTATTTTCCATCTCATTGTTTGGTGTGTTCTTTATGGTTTCCTCCCACCTGGCTATCCTCCATTTAATTGGATCTTTTTTCATTTTCTTGGGGTGAAAGGGTGGGAGACTTTTTCCTCCCTCCATGAGCAGTCAGTGCCTGAACTCTGCCCGCAAGCTCCACTTCAGCTGAATCATATGGCTTTGGGGTCTCATTTTCACCCAATTCAAAATATCTTCTAGTTTCCTTTCAGTCCCCTTTGCCCCAGGAATTATTTAGAAATATGGTTTTTAGTTTTCAAACTTTTCCACACATTTTCCCATTATTATTTCCAGTTTAAATCTTTTGCATTCAGAAAATCTATTTTTTAAATTTATTTTATTTGTTCTAGTTAGTTGTACATGACAGTAGATGCCTTTGCACATTTCGATAGATCATACATAAATGGATCATACATAAATGTAATCTCTCATTTTTCTGCTCATACCTATTGTAGGATCACATGGGTCTTTATTATTTTAATTATTGAACTCTTTGGAATCTGATAACCTCTTGCCTGTGGCCTGGAATACGGTGTGTTTTGATGAAGGTAGATCGTGCTGTTTCTTAGCAGAATGTTCCATCGGTGCCAGGTCAGGTTGGCTGCCCGTGGTGCCCAGGTCTTCCATAACTTACTAGTTGTCCTGGTCACTGACTGAGGAGGATGGAGTCTCTGGTTGTAACTGTGAACGAGTTTGTGTCTCTCGATCCATCAGCTGTGGTCTCATATATTTGAAGCTCTGCCGTGGTGTGAATAGTACCTGGGGCTCCTAGATCTCTGGGGGTGGCCCCGGGTGCCATCGACTGCCTCTGTTCCCAGACGCACCTCCTCCTTAGAAGTTTGCTTGACCAGGTGTGAGCGCAAACACCCCAGCTTTCTTCTTATCGGATTTTGTGTGAAACGGTTTTTGTAGTCCTTCGCTTGTGGCCTGCTTCTCTGCATGTGCAAGGTAGCTTCTCAGGCGGAGAAGACAGCCGGGTCCTGTGCTATTATCCAGTCTGACGATCTCTGCTTCTTATTTGGCATATTTAGACCATTTACATTTAAGAGGACCCTCAATGGATTGGGCACAGGTCACCGTGTCATTCTTGATTTTCTTTGTCCCCTCTGTTTCTTCTCCTTCCTTGCCTTGTTTTGGACTATTTTAGCTCCTCAGTGTTCCATTCTAATTTTCCTGTTCGATGTTGGGCTGTGTCTCTTTGTTGTGCTGTTAGTGTTTGCTCATAGGGTTACAGTGCTCAGCCCCAGCCCGTGGCCGCCTTCTCGGAGCTGGGACTGTGTGGCTCTCTTCACACCTCACCACCACGGAATTGTCAGTCCTTTTCGCTTCGGCCAGGGTGGTGGGGGAGTGACATTTCAAAGCAGCTTAGTGCTCTTCCTCCTGTCCACGGATGCCAAGCCTCTTCTGTGCTGAGTTGCTGTCACATCATCTTTGGCCAACTGCTCAAACTCTGCCCATTTTTACAGGGTCGTTTATTATTAATCGTGTTCTAGGAATTTGCTACCTACTCTGGACATGTGCTGCTTGGCAGGTCTGTGCTCCCGACAGTGCCCTGGCTGCCTGACATTTGTAACATCAGCAAGGTATCTTTTTTTATTTGTTCTAATTAGCTGTACATGACAGTAGAATGCTTTTATACTTTTGATAGATCATACATAAATGGAGTGTCATCTTTTATTTTTCTGATTAAACATATTGTAGGATCACATGGGTCATGCAGTCACACAAGTACATGAGGAAATAATGTCTGTCTCACTCTGCTGTCCTTCCTCCCCCATGCCCCTTCCCTCCCTTCACTCCCCTCTACCTAATATAAAGTATCTCTATTCCACCCTATTCCCCACTTTATTGTGAATTTGCTTCCTCATATCAAAGAAAACATTCGACCTTTGGTTTTTCTGGGTTTGACTTATTTCACTTAGTATGATATTCTCCAACTCCATCCATTTACCAGCAAACACCAGAATTAATATTCCATCATTCATATATATATGTGTGTGCGTGTGTAAATGTGGTGTATATATAGTGTGT
Organism: Sciurus carolinensis; assembly: GCF_902686445.1. NCBI lineage: Eukaryota > Metazoa > Chordata > Mammalia > Rodentia > Sciuridae > Sciurus > Sciurus carolinensis. The sequence goes on along the minus strand of NC_062213.1, from coordinate 205,607,689 downwards.
ATACATGTGTATATACACCACATTTTCTTTATCCATTGCAGAGTTTTGCTGTTCTTCCCCTCCTTCCTGGTATTGGTGATGTGTTCTCCATCTTTTGTTCTTTTAGGGGTCTGGCAATTTCATTGACCTCAGATAATGTGCTCCATCATCCCAGGTTTTCTCCACGCTCTCTTTACTTCCTAAAACATTTATTTTTGCGTTTGTCCTGATCATCTATTTCCTTCTATTTTATTTAAAGTTGGCTCAACTTTATTTTTCTTACTTCTTCAAATGAAAGCTTAAAATATTGGTTTTCAGTCTCTCTTCCTAAGTACAAATGTACATACACATATACAGCTGAAAATATATACAGGCTACAGATTTCTCTCTGAGCATTTCTTTGGCCGTAACCTACAAGGATGATATAACTTCATTATCACTTTATTAAAAATATCTTCTGATTTCCCAATTTCCATTGAAATTTCCTGTGTGAACCACAGGTTAGTTGGACGTACGTGGCTTTGTAATGAAGCGGTTGGAGACTTTCTAGTTATCTTCTTGCTCTTGGTTTCTAGTTTAATTGCGCTGTGGCCCCAGAACACACTGAATTATTTCAGTCTTTTGAACAGCGCTAGGTGCGCTTTATGAGCGCCTGTGCTGACAGCTTTGGCAAACGCGCCATGTTCATTTCCTGGAGTGGAGGAAGGCGGCGGGCGCAGCACTTTGTCTCTGTCAATTAGGTGGCTTTGGTTTGTCATGCAGCTCGGATCTCCTCTCCTGACCGTGCTGTCTGCCTGTTCTGCCCGCTATGGAGAAACACGTCCCACAGTCTCCTGCCAAGAAGGCTATGTCTTAGTAACAGCCCTGACGTTGCACTTACTCAGCGTTTGCTCCACGTCTGAAGTCGGAACTTACAGCGACGTCCTGACAGGACTCCACTCTTACCTGCTGTAGCTGCTGGAGTTCCTGAAACATTTCCTGTGGGAATACACACTCCCAATTCCGATGAAGAAACATATTTAAATATTGGCAGAGGTGTCAGGAAAGGAAACATGAATAAGGGCTTCTGTCTGCCCCAACAAGAAAGGATGACATGGAGCACCCAGGTGTCCAAGTAGCTGGCCCCTCCTGCTAAAACCCTGCCCTCAGACACCTCGACTCTGAGCTCAAGTCTGCCGACCCTCGGGAACTGGGATAAAACACCCAGTGTAGCACCCTAAGCTGGTGCCTTCTGTTAGTAAGAGAGGAGTCTGTGCTGGCAGGGAGCGGGAGGGCCAGGGACCCAGAGCAGGAGAAAGCTGGCAGAGGCCAAGCAGCACAGGACACTGACCTCAGGCTTCCAAACAACAGGCCTCAAGGGACAGAAAACCAGGCAGTCTACACCTGCCATCAGCTCCCAGGGTCAACCCAGACCACTGCAGAGGGGTCCTCAGGTCTTCAGGCAGCTGGGAGCTCTGGCGAAGATGGACTTCTCTGGGTGAAAGGTGAAAGCCGGACTCGCGGCACCTGTGGCTCAGTGATTCACACAGCAAGCAAGTTGCAGGCTCTTGCCAACAGCTGCTCCCTGGGGAGGGGGGCAGGGATGTCTCCTCTTCTAGAGACAGTGAATCAAATTATCAAGGATGTGCTGAGCATCACCCACCTGCCCTGATCTCAGCAGGTGTCACAGGCTGGAGGCAAAGGGCTGCACCTCCTAGCTACAGAGGGACCTGCATCCAGCTGCAGAGATTCACAAAACACCAGAGGACACAGCACAGTGACCCACAAGAGACTCCACAACCAGACTCCTCAGTGAAGCAGAAATGCAGGAAAAGAAGGGCTGGCGAGGGCAGAGGCACCAGGAAAGACTTTGTGAAACGGACCCCAGGAGGGTGGTAGGATCACAGAAAGGTAAAGAAAATTTCACTGGGAGCCACCAAATTGAAAAGCTTCTGCACAGCAAGGGAAGCAAGAACATGAAGAGAGACTGCAGGGTGGGAGGAGAGCATCCAACAGGGGACTAATAGCCATAATATATAAAGAACACAAAAACTTAACATGGAAAAATAAAAAAAACGATCAACAAACAGGCAAAAGACCCAACAGACATTTCTTAAAATAAGAAACACAAATGGCCAACAAATATATGAAAAAATATTCAACGTCTCTAGCAATCAGGGAAATGCAAATCAAAACTACACTAAGATTTCATCTCACTCCAGTCAGAATGGCAATCATCAAGAACACAAAAAATAAATGCTGGTGAGGATGTGGGGGGAAAGGTACACCTTTTGATGATTGATGGTTGACCACCACTCTGGAAAGCAATATGGAGATTTCTCAAAACACTAAGAATGGAACCACTACATGACCCAGACATCCCCCTCCTTGTTATTTATCCAAAAGAACTAAAATCAGCATACAATGTGATTCAGCCACTTCAATATTCATAGCAGCACAATATACAATAGCCAAATTAAGGAATCACCCCATATGCCCATCAATGAATGGTTGAAAAAAATGTATATGTGCACAATGGAGTTTTACTCAGCCATAAGGAAGAATGAGATTACGCCCTCTGCTGGTAAGTGGATGGACCTGGGGAACATCCTGCTAAGTGAAATAAGCCAGACTCAGAAAGTCAAGGGTCAGATGTTTTCTCTCAAATGTGGAATCTACAGCAAAATAAGGGGGGAAAAGAGGATTAAATATAAAGACAGAGGATTTGTCTATGGAGTTAGGAGATGGAGAGGGAGGGAGGAAGGAGGAATGGGAAAGGGGAAAAATGCAGAATGAATTTAACAAAATCATGCTGCATGCGTGTGTAAATATACCACAGGAATCCCACTTTTGTGTGTGTGTGGAAAGTGCCCATCAAAAATAAATAGACGAGCTAACAGAAGATCAGGAGAGTGGAGGAGGAACGGGGCGAGGGAGGGAGGGAAGCAGAGGGAACGGGGACTGAAATGGAGCAGATCAAAATCCAAGAATATTGAACTTTGTCAAAATGAGCCCAACTACTATGGATAACGTTAATGGTCCAATGAGAAAAGAAAGAAAATCTCACTTGGCAGCAGGAAGAGAGCAGCAGTGTCCTCAAGGTACCAGTGGCAAAGCAGCCATCAGGAAGGCTTGGAGTGAGCCTGGAGCCACCAGGCAGAAGCCCACAATTCATTTGAGGCTCTTTCCATCCCCTGCAAAAGGAACCTGTACCTATTAGCGATCACTCTCACTTCCCGCCATCCACCACCCCAATCCTCGGCAACTGCTAGTCTACCTCCTGTCCCTGTAGGTTTTTATGGGTTGAATTGATGCATTGCTAACACCATGGCCCAGAACAGGACCTTGCTTGGAAGCAGGGCCATTGCTGTCATGGTAAGCTGACAAGGGCACACTGGTGTAGGCTGGCAACACACGGGGCCAACTCAACCTAGCAAATGCACAGAGGAAAGATGGGCAAAGGCCTGTTGGGGGCTGTGACAGCCAGAACGGCGCCTGATCACATCAGCGATGGGGAGGTTAATTGACATAAGCGCACTCAGGTGATTTATCACTGGCCGTATTCAGTTAAGTCCACGCGCACAACACGTGCACAGGTGTTCCCGAGCGCGCCTGCTCGTTTTAACCCTTGCCGTGATGGGGCAGCTGGCTCCTCGCCTGATCGCAACTGGCGTGGCCCCGCCCTCTGCCTCCTGGAGGGAATATAAGCGGGTGGTGGGCGGGGGCGCGACAGTAAGGAGCAGCAGTAAGGAGCAGCAGTAAGAGCAGCAGAGAGCAGAAAGAAGCAGAGAAACCATTAGCAGAAAGGAAGAAGAAGAAGCGGCAAGCAGAGTAAGGGCAGGGGTGGAAGGCAGATTGCAGAGCGGAGAACTGGGAACACATCTTTAGGTTGCAGATCACAGATAGGCAGATCGCAGTACGCGGGACGCATCATTAGGAAGCACCTCAGATAGACGCACCCTTAGTTCACAGGATGCAGGACGCACCTTTAAGAAGAAGCAGCAGAACTAAGAAGATATAGATCTCTGAAAGTGTAGTCTCTCTCTCTTAAGCAAAGTCTCTCTTTCTCTCTTATGCAAAGCCTCTCTCTCTCCCTCTAAGAAAAGCCTTTCTTCCTCAATAGCTCAGGGAACAAGCGAATAAGCGAGAAAGCAGCCCACTAAAAGATAGAAGCAGTTCGTTTCCAGTCCACCACCGATAAAGACCCGCGCAAATTGTTGCTGCAGGTGGTGACAAATACCTGTGGATTTGGCACCAAAAAGAACCAGTGACAAAGGCCCAGGGAGAAGACCCCGCACCAAAGGGCACCAGGACGGCCCACGGAGCTGGGAGGAGCCTGGAGCAGCCTCAAAGGACCAATGCTGGTGTCACCTCAATTTTGCATCAGATTATGAATTTCCGTGTGGCCACTGGGTTTGTGGTACTTGGTTCCAGCAGCCCCCACAGACCAGTGCAGGTCACAAAACACAGGGACTTCTGTGGCATCTTCCTTCACTCTGAACGTCTTCAATATCCACAGGCTATTCGTTCCTTTTGACGGACGCCTGGCCTCCAGGCAGGCGAGAGTCATTCACCTGCTGGGCACCTGGGCTGCTTCTGTCGGGCAGCTAGGCATGAAGCCACAAGTGCTCGTGTGCAAGTTGGCGTGAGGACACAGTTTCTACTCCTCTCAGGGCTGCCAGGATGGGGTTGCTGGATCCCAAGGAAACTCTCTTTGATCTCTGAGGAACTGCCGGACTGTTTTCCAAAGTGGCCACTGCATTTTGCACTCCCACCCCAGAGCACAGGCCTCTAGCTTCTCCCATCGTCCCTGACCCTTGTCACTGTTGGTCTTGATGGAGGCCGTCCTAGTTGGCACAAAGTGCTGTTCAGGAGTCTGGTTCAGCTTTTCCTACGGCCTGACTGCACACAGCAGCCACGGTTTCTAAGAGGGGCCTTGCTCTCCACAAGCAGAAAGCCGCGTCGCTTCCTGTCAGACGCTACTTCACCAGGCTCTCAAGTCCTCCCCTCCCGCCCGCAGACCAGGCAGGCTGAGGCAGGGCGAGGGCCCACGTCACCTAGCTCCGGTTCCCTAGCTCCTTGGGTTCAGGGTGGGGTGGGGCCCAGCGCTCACCAGCTGAGTCTCACTTCCCGCCCTGAAGTTACCATGGTAACTGCCTAGCCGCCGCTCCCACTCGCTAGCTCCATGTTAATAAACAGCCTCATTATTTTGCAGAAAGCACTTTGGAAAATCACCAGCCCCACAGATTCATCCTGGTCCAAATTAATGAGGAAAGATTGTGGGGATTTTTTTTTATTGACCATGAAAGGAGAGAGTTATGGCTCATTTGTGCGCTTTTGCTGTATTTATGTTTTATGCATTAGAGGGCGATCACCACCCCCATTACACACCACTAATGCCTCGTTACGCGAAGCAGGAGCAGGAGCGGTCTCTCCCACCAAGCCACCAAGTACACTGGGGCAAGAGATCTGAGGAAGGATGAAGCTTCTCAGGCAGCCGACTGCCGCCCGGGGACAGAATCCCCTGCTGGGTCAAATGTCACCAAGGAGAGCAAGGCCTGGCCTCCTCTTTGTAACCAAGAGCTCAACCAGGGATGTGGTGGCTTCACAGACCCAACTTTAAGTCAAGGTCAAGGCACAAAATAGCCATGAAACACTGACCCAGGTCACTGGCCAGTGGGGGGAGTCATAGCAGAGGCCCCTTTGCTGGGCTCCCTCCAATAGGAGGAGCAAGCTGGGGTGAGAGCAGAGCCCTGCCTCGGGAGCTTGCCGTCAGCTGCCACTGCACAAGGTCACTGCAGGGACTTAACGGGTGACATGCTCAAAGCTCCCAGTACACAGAAGGTGCTGTGTGGATGGTCAGTGCCCTCTGGTGACCAGGACATTGCAGGTCCAGAGAGCTGTTGCAGAGACTGGTGGCAGAGCCTGACAAGGGGTGGCCTCTCTCCCCCTCATGTGAAGGGTCCAGCAGCTCCATGGCCAGCAGCCAGGCCTGGGGACCAGCCCCTGTCCTGTCCTGGGACTGCATGGCTGCCCCAGCACGCCAAGCAGGTGCCTGCAGCTACTGCTCCCCGGACCCCACCTCTGAACCCTGGGGGTCATCTCCAGGACTCAGGAGGGGACGTGTGCCCTAGGCTTGCACACAGTAGCCACTGGGACACCTAACAAGTGCTAACTGATGTGTCAGCAGCGAAAACAGCCACCAAAGGTGATTTTCCAGCCAAGAAGGCCGGGAGCCAGCTCCAGCCGGGAAGCGTTGCCACGGTAACACAGCCGATGCTCTGAAGCCTGGGACACCAGTTCCTGCCGCAGGCTCTGAGAATTGCAGAGACAAGGGTGTCCTGAGTGGGAGGAGTCCTTCGCTCTGTCCCCAGACCACCTATGGACAGCACTCTTGTCCCTATTCCTGAGAAAAGATCTGGAGGTCAAATCGCCCTCCTGCCTGCCAGCCCCAGACGCTGGCCTGAAAACCCACTGCGTTTCCGTGGAACAGTGATGGAGCTCCTCTGAGGACAGTCCTTCCTGGATCCGCCTGAGGATGGATCTGAGCATGTAGGTGGGAGTCTGAGGACCGATCAGGCACTGTCACGCATGTACTGGAGTTGGTGACTGAGGAGTCTCAGAAGAGGAAGTGGTGACAGAAGAGAGGACACCCATTCAAGGGTGACAACAGCTATAAGAACCAGGACTTGGGAAACCATTAGGGGAGCAAAAGAGAAGATTCCGGAAACCTTCCAATTTCTAGCTTGGGGACCTCGTGCAGTCTACTCTGCAAGATCCAAGAAGACCAGCAGAGGGGAGCTGAGGCCATGGGCTCCGTGGCTGTGGAAGTGCCAGGGACAGCGTGGCCGAGAGGCCCCTAGGAGAGGTGCATGGTGTGGGGAGGGTCGGGCCTGAGGTCCAGCCCAGCTCCTGCCTGCCACCATGTCCTGGAGACTGGAGGAAGGCTACTTACGGGGCTAGGACTGGAGTCCCAGGGGCAAGTCAGAAGTGAGTCCTGGCTGTGACCGCAGGAGCCTCGGAAGTCTCCACACGAGGCCTGACCCTCTGCAGACAGGGGCGGGCTCTGGGACACGTCCAGGGCACAGCCACACGCCAACCCGGGCCTCTGCCCTGGGAAATGACGGGCTGTTTTTCAGGCTCAATCCAGGCACGGTTACAGACCAACCACTCGAGAGAGGGATGCAAATGGCAGGAAGCAGCCAGGGGGCCCAGGGGAGCCTCTGCAGCCCACCCCCTGCCCCACGCCCTTTCCACCAGAGCCACTAAGGAGCAGTGACTTGGGTCACTCTGCCCCCCACTCTGCCAGACCCTGCCTGGCAGGAACAGTGAGGAAGGGCTCCAGCAAGGGCCGCGGCCACGCACGAGCCTGCAGCTAGGTGCACACAGACCAGTGCTCGTGCAATGAGGGCCTCAGCCATCCTGCCATGTTCTCTCGACACGGTCTGGAGATCCGCAGTCACACACCGTATGTGGCTGCAGCGGCCCTGGGTGCTCCCCAGAGCTGAGAGGCTGCCCCTTGCGTGGGGACTGATCCTTCTCAGGCGAGCAGAGCTGGACTCAGATTGCAGGTGGCTAGACACTGACCCCAGGCCCAGGGTGGATTCCGCATGCGAGGGGCAGCAGCCGTGCCCCGCGTGCCTGCACTCTTGTCAGCAAGCAAGACGTGCGGAACGCAGGCTGCTTCCCTAAGGAGGCCCGGGCTCCAGAGGTAGGACATCTTGAGAAGGTGGTGGGCAGGGCTCCCTGAAGAGGCAGCTCTGGACAAGACTGGACCAGGTGAAGAGTGAGTGACACAGCCGTGCAGGAGGGCATTGCAGGCCGAGGGACAAGAGGGTCCCTGGAGTGACAGCAGGGAAGTGACTCCGAGAGCCCCCGGGTCAGGAGAGCAGCACCGGGTTTTGAGGTCATTGGAGGGTTTGGGCTTCCTGGAAGGCCATGGGGATTGTGTTCTTTCCCTGCTGTAACAAATTAGCACAAACTTAATGGCCTCAAATAGCAGGAATGATTCTCCTGGCTCTGCAGGCTATGGGTCTGAAAACAAGGTGCGGGCACAGCTGTCCTCCAGGAAAGGATTCGGCCTCCTCGAGACTCCTGGAAACTCGGTAGCCCTGGGCTCAGGCCTGCATTGCCCCGGTCTCTTCTTCCACCCTCAGGTGGCTCTGCCTCTCTGGTCTGTGTCCTCTTCTCTCATTATAAGGACACCAGGCATTGGGTTGGGGACTCACCTTAATCCAGTACAAGCAAATCCTAAACTACATCCACAAACCCTTATTTCCAAATAAAGTCACCTTCCAAGGTTCCGGGTAGACATGAATTTGGGGGGATGCGATTCAGCTCATTAAGCAGAACCACCAGAGGGTTTGGGGCACAAGCAGGACGTGATTCAACAGATTTTCAAAGACTCCCGAGGCTGCGTCGAGGGCTGGATGCAGCAAGGCCAGGGTGCGGCAGGCGGCAGCTGGGAGGTGCGGGAAGCCCGGCCTCTGGACCAGGCCTGAAGGTGGAACCCGGAGGTCCTGCTGACAGATCGGGCCCCCTTGCCTGCTCGCCGACGCTTTCCCAAACCAATTTCCGGGCTCTGGTCTGAAATCAGTCCTTCCTGCTCCCTGGCCCTCCTCGAGCTGCAGATTGCAATGCCATTAGCTCTCAATCCGTCAACGGCTGCTGCAACAGCACGTGGTGCCCAGGACACCGGCTCCTCAACGCACCTTGGCCCACATGCTCCGTCCCCTCGCCTCGGTGGCGGAGGAGGGGCAGCGCCTATTGGTCAGGCCAACATGATGCAGCAAATGTGAGTCTCAGGTTGGTCTGGGGTGCGGGCCCCAGAGCCAAGCCCACCTGTCCCCCTTTTGTGCTGACACAGACTGGCCAGCCACAGGTGCAAGCCGTGACTTCCAGGGGGACAATGGTTCCTCAGTATCCTCAGTGCCGCCATTGGCCTCATCCTGACACCTCACGTCCACTAAGAAGCAGGACGAGGGTGGAAGACACTATGCAGAACACCCCTGAGCTTCCTAGTGGCTCGAGGGGCCCGTGGGGGACGGCTCGTGGGGACCATTGAGGAGCTCTGAGCAGGCTCACCCCTGCCCGCTTAGAGGTCCCGATAAGGGCCTGTACCTGACAAGTCACAGAACGTTCTCCTGAGAGAACGCTGGGTTTCCTTTCAGGGAAAGAAACTCAATGCAACCATGGAGACTGTGGGCATCACAGAGGCGGGTCTAGACCCAGCGAAACCGCGGCAGGCAGGAACCCGAGCGAAGCCGCTCCTGGACTAGCAGCTCCGACTCTTCCTCCCCTTCTGCAGGGCACTGGGGGAGAGTCAGACCACGTCCCTTATGAGCCAACTAGCAGCCCGCCATCGGGGAAAGAATGAACTCCGAATTAAGTCCATCCAAACCCAAAGTCAAACCAAAGACAAGGAACTTCAGGAACAGCTTCCTTCCACCAGACCCCCCCAAGGGGAGCTCAGAAAGGGTACCCTCACCTGGCCATCGTCTGAAGGTGGCCCCAAAGTCACACGTCAAAATGTCATCCTCAAAGCAATAGTGTTAAGAGGTGGGAGTGTAGCAGGTGAACAGTTCCTTATATCCCTTATAAAAGGGCTCAAGGGCTGACTAGGCTCCTTCTGGTCTTCCACGTAAAGAACCATGTCTGTCCCCTCTGGAGGATGCATCCACAAGGCACCATCTTAGAAGTAAAAATGCAGAGCCTGCCAGGCCTGGAACCTGGTCTTCCACCTCCAGAACAGTGAGAAGTAAATTTCTCTTGTTCATAAACCACCCAACCTCAAGTATTTTGTTACAGCAGCAAAAAAAGACTAAGAAAAACCTCCACCCCCAAAGCAGAACTTCAATTGTGATTTTCAAGATTCTTAATTAGGACCAAGTTTTCCACCTCTGACCAAAGAGTTGAGTTCCCCTGAGGGCTGGGTGCAGGTGGTCTGGCGTTGGTCCCTCACCACATGTGAGGGCTGAGTGGAGGAGGTCTGGTTTGGGGTGTTCCAGCAACATTACCCACAGGCTGAGCAGATGGCAGCTGTGGTGGCTCTCCGGTCAGGCATGCAGAGGTCCTGCGGCAGGGGTCCTGCTAGCTCGGCTCTATCGGGGGCAGAGCTGACCTACTACTACCCAGCTTGGCCCAGAGTCACCTGCCCAGCACCACTCCTCTGGGCACCTGGGCATTTCCAGCCTCATCTCTCTGTTGGAGCATCCTTGGCATCCCTGGGCACGGACAGGATGTCCATGTGGGTATAGACCCTGTTCACTGCAGACACACGGAGCAATTTGGCATCTGTCACTGTCAGACAAGGGGTTCAAAGCCTGTCATTCTATAGGACTCCTTGGGGAGACAGGCGCCCCAAATCATCTCATGCTGCGGACAGGGAGGGCCCCCACCTAAAGCCAATACTGCCCTTTCCCTGGCACCTGGGGAAGAAGAAACAGACGCTGTTTTTTTGCATTAGCACATTTTTTGGTTGTGTGTGACCACACACATATTTGCAGAGTTCGTCTTAATTCTTTTTGGAATGAGGTCAGATTTAAATGAATAAAGAAATAATGATATAGTCACATAGTAAGAATCATAGGCTACCTGTGTTTTAATCCTGCCTTTTCACTTAATATTATGGTGTAAGTGTTCGCCCATGTTATTATGGATTCCTGAGCCTAATTTTTAATAACTATTATGTTTCTTCAAGCCCTGTAATTTATCAAAGGCTTTTTCTGTGGTTGGTCATTTATTTCCAATGTTCCTGGAAATTTATAAATGTTTCAGGGAACATAGGAACTAAATTATTAATTATGGAAGACGGTGTTCATGTTTCCTCCTCCCCTGGTCTTGTGCGGCCGAGGCCGCGGGAGGAGCTGGCATCATCTGACCTTGAGCAGTCAGCGGTGTGGCGGGGAGGGTGGTGCTTAGGCCCAAGATGGGGAAACAGTGAGCCCATGAGAAGGGGACAGTGGCACCATTGGAAACCCCTAAGAACACTTCCAAGAAGTTCCGACCCTGAGTGAAAGTGTGTGCGTGTTCCAGAGACCTTGGCCTGTCCGTTAGGAACCACTGAAAAGACCCTCCTGATCCGTCTCTGCAGCGCTGTGGGAGACTCCGCCCAGCCTGCTCGGAGCACCCTGGCATCCTGGAGACCCTGGAGCGGGGAGGAAGGGCAGGCTGTGGGCCCTGGGGCCGGAGCAGCCAGAAGCACCCAGGCGCTCCCTGTGTTGTCCTGGTTCACCAGGAAACATCCAGCCTGGTGGAGGTGGGGAGGCGTGGATCCGCAGGCCCGCCTCACTGCCCCAGGTCCCCCACTCCAGGAACAAGGCCTGGCCTGGCAGCCCGTGCCGTCCCCAGAGCCAAGTGGCTCGGAACACATGGTGCAGGGCAGGTTGTCCTGGCTGTTGAGATTCGCAGCTGTATGTGGAACACAACAGACTGGGAAATGCCAATAAATCTGGAGTTGCTTCTCAATTTCACCAATAATAATTAGCAGATTAAAATGGAAATGTCACCACCAACCCATAAAAATTCTTAAGTGCAGCCTGCAAAGCTCTCTCAGGAGCAGAAATGACTTTTGTCCGTGCGACACCCAGGGCAGACGTGCTGTGGGATGCTGCTCGGGACGGCCACTGTTCCCAGCGAGCCCAGTGCGAGCTGATTAATCACGGGGTCGGCTGTCTTTATGTGTCAGCAAGCTAACACAACTGTGTAATCAAGTCTGCTTTATGGGCCCTGAAATACATGACCAGGGGCCGGAAACCAATCCTCTCACAAGGCAGCGGGAGCCGTGGCAGGCCGGCCACACCCCTACTTTCCACTGGCCACGGTGCATCCACTGAGCCAAGGAGGGGAGGATGGAGATGTGATGAGTGAATTGGGTGCCATCTGGCTTGATTTTGGGCAGCTGGAACCAGAGAATGCCAGCCCTCGCCACAGACTAACCATGGACATCCGGTCAACAGGCCCCTTGCCCTGCTTCTGAGTCCCAGGGACCCTCCCTGGAGAGGGCCACCAGTCCCCCACAGGAACCCCAACCAATGCCAACCCCAACTTCCCAAACCAACCGATGACGGAGAATCGTCCACATTACGCAAAGTGGTTCTTAGTGTCAGTGAAGAGTGATCGTCAGCACGTCCTCTTCCGAGCAAGATGGAGCAGCAGGAGCCAGTTGACCCTCCTGAGGACAACCACACACGCCCCTCGCACCAGGGTTCTCCAGAGAGGCAGAACTGTAGAACGCAAACGTGAAGTGTGGAGGAGAAGATTTATCATACGGAACTGGCTCGCGGGACTGCGGAGACTGACAAGTCCACACTGGCAGGTGCGTGAGTCAGCAAGGACCCAGCGCCGCTGATGTTTCAGTTCAAACTACAGGTTCCGCCTTCGGAACCCAAAAAAGGCAATTAAACCCAAAGCAAGCAGAAGAAAGAAGACCCAAAAAAGCAGAAACCAAAAGTATGGGGGGAAAGGAGAGAAAAATCAATAAAACCAAAAGTTTATAGGCTGAGCAGAGGGAAAACCAGAAGACACAGGTCACCAACGTCACCGAGGGGGTGCCTGCCTCAAGACAGGTACTGCCGGAGAGCCAGCGGGCTTAACAAGGTTGCAGGAGACAGGATTGGTACACGGAAGTTAGTTGTGCTTCTACACGTGAGCAACAAACCAGACTGGACATTGAACTTGAAGAGCAACACCACTTAAGACAGCGTCAAAAGATGAAATGCTTAGTGAAAAATGGAATACTTCAGGACGAATCATATAAAACGGACTTAGGCATAAACCTCATGTACGACATGAAATATCTGTATGCTGAAAGCTATAGAACATTGCTGAGGGAGTTAAAGAAGCCCTAAATAAGTGGAAAGACGGCGGCCTGTGTTCACAGATGTTCAGACACATGAGGGCTGGGATGGTCTTCGCTCCGCCTGGACCTGCAGGTGCGGGGCCACCCCATCCAACGTGGGATTTTGTGTAGAAATTGACCAAATGATTCTAAAATTCATATGGAAATGCATGAAAAGGAGCTAGCATGGCCAAAATCATTTTGAAAAATAGCTGATTGATTTCAAGACTTATTGTAAAACTGCAGCAATCAAGACCGTACTACATCAGTATCGACAAACAGATCGAAGAAGCAGAATAGGAAGTCCAGGGATAAATCCACACCTTGGTGGACGCCTGATCCCTTTACAAAGGTGCAAAGGTAATCCAATAAAGGATAATTTTCAACAAACAGTCTAGAAACAATTGACTGTCCATATGCCAAAAATAAATTAACATGGATTCAAACATTGCATCAGACATAAAAACTCAGAGTGAGTCACAGTGTTAAATGTAAAACCTAATGTCTACGACTTCCAGCAAGAAATCTTTAGGACCTGGGGTAGGCAAGAAGGTTTTCACAGTTGGCCAGAATCACAGCCCCGGAAACCAGCTGACCAACTGGACCTGATCGAAAGAGGCTTTTTAAAGGATTCTGCTCATCAAGTAATGAGAGGAGTCAGACGGAGAAAACAGCTGCAGAGCGTGTAACTGAGCCTTGTCTTCGGAGCATATAAAAAACATTAAAAAAAAAAAATTAAGGGACCCAAGTTGTTTAAAGTGACAAAATATTTGAACTGATACTCAACCCAAAAAGATATCCAAATGGCAAATGAACACATGAAAAGATGCTGTGCTCAATCCATCGTTAGAAGATGCAACCAAAACCACAGCCAGACCCCCTGCCCATGTACTAGAACACTGATAACAAGAAGGACTGGCCACAGCAGGTATCTGTGAACAGAGGGAACTGAAGATTCTTAAATATTATGTCATACCACCCTGTGATTCAGCCTCTTTGCTTCTAGGTATTAATGTCCACAAAGTAGGAAAGAAACCTTTATATGTTCATGTGGAGATTCGTACACAAATATTCCTAGCAGTTCTTTACAAATGTAAAGGTCAGAAACAGGCAAACAGATAAGTAAATCCTGGTCTATCTACACAGTGGAATACTACTTAGCAGTAAAAAGGAATAAGTATTGCTACATGCTCCAACACCAATAAATATCAGAATAATTGTGCTGAATGAAAGAGACCAGTCCTCTCCCCTCTAAAATAAGAGCTCATCCTGTGTGGTTTAGTTCTGTGAAATTCTAAACTGATCTGCAGTGACAGAAAGCAGATGAGCAATGCCCAGGAACTGGGGGTAGGGGGATGCAAGAGCGAGGGGTTGCAGAGGACCACAGGGAAGCCTGTGGGCATAACCAGGCCCCGCCTCTTCACTGGTGGCATGTGTTCACTAGGGCTGGTGTAACCAAGCACCACAGGCCAGCAGATGCAAATTAATTCCCCCAGAGTCCTGGAGGTGGAAGTCCACATCTAGGATCAGGTGACTGCAGGGCTGGCTCCTCCTGAGGCCTCGCTCCTTGGCTTGATTTGTTTCAGGAGTGTGTACGCAGGGCACGTGTGGTTTATTCTGCACTAATTACCCCTCAGTAAGGCCGACACTTTTTAAAAATTATGCTCAGATTATTCTGTTGTGTGCGTTTAGTCACAAACTCTTTCGGTACGTGGGATTCGGTTCCTCCGTGTACATTTTGGGGAATGAAATGGTTTCCTGGATAGGCCGCTGGGCACCGTGCGCTGTCCGCGGTGCTGAAGAACAGTCCACTGGAGGGCAGCTGTCCAGTACTCCAGCGGGGCTGGTGGTCTCTGTCCACGCCTCCGCCTGACCCCTCCAATGCTCTGGGAGCTGAGCAGTCTCCCCCAGGGTCCGCCTTGGCCCACATCAAGGATGCAGGGCTCCTCGTAGTGAGGACGGCTGGGCAGATGCCACCTGGGTCCTGTCTACCAACCACCTTTGCTGACACGGCATGGTGTTCAGGAGGACTGTGAAAGATGGCCATGGGGGCTCTCCAGGGCCACCCCGTCTCTGCCTCGGTGTTCCTGCACGGTGTGCAGCGCAGTAGCCCACGACCCTCACGACCCTCACGGATCTCAGCCCTGTACGAGGGGACCTCGTTTTCCTCACCCATTGCTGACATGTGCCCTGACATAGAGAGGAGGCCCAATAAATGTCAGCTAATGAGTCGATTGGGCTGTGAACTCCTGCGGGCAGTTTGAACCACCAGATGCTACAACCTGGAACAGACTCCCGTCTACTTACAGCTCAGGCTTAAAGTCTGCTCCGGGAGCCGCCTCCAGCCCACGACTGGGCACGTGGATCCTCATCCCTACTCAGTCAGAACCCCTCACCGGCCCGTTTTCTCTATGGTGTTTCCGTGAACGTTTATGCTTTGGAGAACAGTTTATCGCCTTTCTATAAATGTCTACAGCCCTCTCGTTCTTATCTACAAGCCTTGGGCACGGTGCCCGCCTCAAGATCATTATCGTCCCATGTCAAGAAAGGCCTGCAAGCCAGTGGGGCGAGGGTGAGCGGCCAGGCCAGTCTCTGCGCTCCTGAACTTGCCTGTCTTGTCTGGTTCACCTGGAGCGTCTCTCTCCTCTGCTCCCCTCCAGGGCTGTGCGGGATGGTGTGAGGCTGCCATAGGAAAGCAAGGGGGTGAAGACCTGAAGGAGCAGCTGAGAGGAAGCCAGGCTGCCTGTGAGGCACGGAATGCTCTGGAAGGGGGGTGACGGGAGTTGCTGCAAGATACTTGATACAGCAGAAGGAAAGACGAGTGAATGGGCTTCTTGTTCCCCAGGCAAACAGCTCGCTCTTCTCCCACCATTCGGCTCCGTCACAGGCCACCTGACCTCCTGAGTGGACCCGCTCAGCTCTGACCACCCCAGGGCTGGGCTCCCAGCTGCTTCCAGGAGGATGAGCCGTGGCTGCAATGTGCTGGGCCTCTCCTGGGCGCCCTGCATTTGCCCCAAGGTCGGATGGAGTGGACTCAGACCAGCCTCCTCCTCTCCCACCCTGGCCCCCGGCCGCACAGAGGCACGTGTGGGACCAAATGCTTGAGCTCAGGATTCAGGACAGGATCTAGGATCAGCCCCAGGATGCTCCAAACCTTTGCAGAGTGGAAAAGCGGGCACTGAGGTGAAGGGGGCAGGCGGTCCAGGTGGGGGTTAGATCTGCCCTGTAAAGTGGCCAGCAGGTGGAGGCCCACACAGGATTCCTGTCAGGAACATGCCGGAAGCTGTCCTTAAGAAGTCTCACTAAAGAGCTGTCCCTGCACCGGCTCACCCGGACCTCAGGTCTGTGACAACCCTCGAGTGCCATTTCACCTCACCGCTGCCCATCCAGCCCTCTGCCATGAGCCGGGCCCTTCTCCCAGGACCGGACCAGGAACCAGGCTGGGTTTTGCCTGTGGCATGGCCCATTCTGACTTTGCACAGCTCAGATTTTGAGAAGCTTCTGGTTTTTATCTAATGAAATTCTATTTCTCTGAAACCTAAGTTCTGCGCCTGTGGCTCCCACAGAGAAATGCTCTTTCCCCTCTACAGAAATGCCCCTCCACCCAGCGTTGGTGGTCCACACAGACCACCCAGCTCTCCTCCACGGCAAGCATTGCTTTTTGCCTCAACCACTTCAGAGCCTGTCTGTGTTCATAGACGTTGCCTTTAAACATGCTGTCAGACGCTGAAAGCAGTAAAACTGGGTGCGATGTGGGGTACGGGAGGCCATGAGCTCCTGACTCTGGACACTCCACGTGCTTCCTGGCCTGTGGTTTCCAGGTTCTGCCTCAGGTCCCTGTCTGAAATTGAAATGTTCTCTTACCTCTGTTTTCCTGGAGCCCCTTCCACCCTCCACGATCCCTATAACCAAGTCTATAATGAGCCCCAGGGCTGCGGGGAGACTGTGACTGTCTGAGGTCTGGGGACACACAGCTGCCCAGAGTATCAAGTGTCCTTTACCCTGCTTCACTCCAATGTCAGGCACAAGTGCCTTCTTCCTCCAAATGAGTCCACCCGGGAAATGGTCTACTCACCCAGCCTGCTGACCCTAAAGCAAGGCACAGCCCTCAGCGATTCCCAGGGGCCCCAGGCCAGCTGGAGACGGTCCGACCCTTCCTCTCTCCCAAACCTTCAAGCTCTGGGCGCTGAGCCCCGCCCTGAGAAGCAGGACTCCTCCCTGTTCCCGAGTGTCCCACCCACATGGAGGCAGCTGTCAGTTATCGTCTCCAACCTGAGAGGGCGCACCAGGGACGCTGAGGTCACAGTGAAGACAGTCCTCAGTGGGAGAGGTGGCGCCACCCTCCTAGTGCTCCTGGGCCCAGGGCTCGGCGCAGGGGCAGCTCCAGGGACGCTGGCTTTCGCCCAGAGTCGGAGTCCTGAGGGTGCAGGAGCCTCTGAAAACACAAGTCACCGGTGGAGCCAGCCATGGGCTGGAGGTGGCAGGAAGCAGGACTTCGCAGTGACTTTCACGTCCCTTTTCAGACGGGCTGTAAGAAAAGAAGACATACGATACTCCCTGTGTCGTTTGCTGCTTTTTTGGTGGCTCAGTACTTTTTCTAACAGCAACCCAGAACGCTCCCGTGTCCCCCAGGACCAGCGCTGAAAGCTCCCTGACTGCCCAGAGAGCCCAGGAACGGGTACCTGAGGGTGGCCAGGCCAGGAAGGGGGCAGCTCCGGCCAAGGTCCCTCTTAGTGGGGGGCCTGCTGCACCGGGTCCCACAGCCCCAGGGGAGGCAGAGTTCAGACCTGAAGGGGCTCCAGGACGCGAGGGTGAGCTTCCATCAGCATTGACAGAGCCAGAGACGCAGGGCCTGTCCACCCTGACCACCAGGGACGTGGAGCCCACCCCCTCGGCCACTCGTCCTCCCAGCACCACAGGAAGCTGCTGCCCCTCTGCCCATTTTGTTGGTTTGTTTTTTGCTGTTGATGATTTTTGGTTTGGTCTGGTGTGGTTTGGTTTTAGTCAGGGATGGAAATCGTTGGAACACTTCACTAGTGAGGGATTTAAATAGTTCCACTACCTGCAAGGATTTGCTTAACTGCTATTTTATGCTTACATTAATTTACTACATTAGAGCTAATTCATTTTTAATATTAACCTCAATTAATACAAATTCATTGTGTTTAAGAACACATCAAGTGGTATCAGCTTACACTCACACTTGACATCATCGTAGGCTCGTGGAAAGACGTAAAAACAGTGCCGAGGGTCCACATGCTCTCACAGCATCCCAGCGGTGACGTCTTACACAACCCTGGGACAAGCCAGCCCACAGACCTGGGGGGATTCCAGGTTCTCCACACCCTCCCGTGCCTGTAGCTCATGGGAGCACACGTTTGTGTTTAGGAGTCTGTGTGTGTGTTCATGTGAGAGCGTGTCTGTATGTTTGGGTAGGCTTGTCCGTGTGTGCATGAGTGTACACGCATGTCTGTGTGTCTCATCTGTGTGTCTGTGTGTCTGTGTGTGTGTGTGTGTGTGCATGTGTGTGTGTGTGCAGGAGCGTGACTCCTCGTGTCTGCATGTGGCACCCGTGTGCATCTTCCTATGAGCATGTGTGAGTCACGAGGTTTCCTTACCCATGGGACCCTCTCACCACCCCGTGTGCTCCACCACCCCACAGACCCTCCCAGACGCCCAGGCCTGCCTTGCTCTCTGCCTGGGTATCTGCTGCATGGCACAGCAGGGCCAGCCTGGGCACAACAGCTCTGCAGAGTAGGCCCTGTGCTTGTTTGCTGAATGGACGATTCTCTGTGTGCACAGGTTCCTCAGCCTATCAACAACCCTGGATGTTCCAGGCTGGAGGCAACACTGGGGATGGTGTGGTAAGGGCTGACTCCAGGCAGCCCCGGGGCCTCCACTCCACCTACCCCACTCCCCTTACCTGCCAACCCAGGAACAAAAGACAAGACAACAGGGACATTTCACAGTTGATGTCACCTCCTATTATGGTTTAGATATGATGTGTCCCCTCCCCAAACCCAAGTGTTAGACAATGCACAAAAGCCCAGAGGTGAAATGATTGGCTTAGAAGATCCTTCACCCAATCCATCAGTGCACTGATCCCCTGCTGTGGATTAGCTGGGCCCTAACTGTAGGCAGGGGTATGGCTGGAGGGGGAGGGTCACTGGGGTCCTTCGGAGCTTACATTTGTCCCCGGTGTGCAGAGCTCGCTCTCTGCTGACTAGTGAGATGTCCTGAGCTGCTGTCCTCCTCCACATCCTTCTCCATGATGTTCTGCTTCATCTGGACCCAGAGCTGTGGAGCCAGCCATCTATGGACTGAACCTCTGAAACCATGAGCCAAACGCACTTTTCCTCCCTGTGTTTTTCTTGGCCAGTCTTTTGGTCACAGTGATTAAAAGCTGACTAGAACTTTCCCCAGGTCAACTCAGGTACAGGGCCTCAAGAACAACCGGGAGGAAGGCGGGCAGGGAAACCCCGAGCCGGATGGTTTGCCCCCGCTTCTTGGTGAGGTGACGGGGACCCCACATCTCCACTCCCAATCCAGCAGCGTTGGAGGACGTCTTCCTCCAAGGTCCTCTGGGACTCACGTCAAAACCATGCCATGCAGACGGGACTGTCGGAGAGCCCAGCGCAACCCATGCTGTACCCCCTGCAGAAACACCTGGTCTTCCACCGGGGGCTAGACCCCCTCTCGGCCCCCTCCCAGCTCCTTCTCCTCCTCCTTATCCCTGCGGAGGACCTCAGCTCCTGCCCCACCTCTGCAGTCGTCCGGAGAGGGGAGGCCGCAGCTTCCCTCTGTGGCTCTCGGAGTCGAGGATGGCTGCAGGTCCCCTGGTCCTCTGTGTCCGTGGCAAGAGCATCTCCCAGGCCTCCCTGCAGCTGCCTTTCTGATGCAGCTTCCAGAGGGAATGGAGACCACAGGCCTCTCCTGGGCCTCACATGCTCCTGAGAGCACTGTAGGGTGAGGAAAGCAGGGAGTCCCCGTCAGGTCAGCACCACGGCTGTGACAGCTGCAGGGTCAGAGCTCAGCTCCGAAACGCACACACCACACGGGCAGGAAGCAGTACTGGCCTCCGGACGGGCCATCCGTGCAGCGGGAGCGCCATCCGTGAGCACGGGCAGGGGCCCTTGAAACCTCCCATCCCTCATGAGGACGAACAGACCTGTCCCGATGGCCATTTCCAGGGTGGCCTGTCTAACCCCACCTACAGAATTACAAGAGACAGAGCCAGACCCCGCTGCCAAGACATCTGTGAGAGGTACTCTGCAAGCTCCACCCTAGGAGGCAGGGGACAGCTCCCATCTGCAGACCGCAGCCCTCGGCCCCCATGACGCACCTGATTCCGGAAGCTTCCTGAGGGCTGAGACTCTCATCACTTAGCCCATGCTGGACCTGCAGAATGATCTGGAAAAACACTGAATGGAAGAGTCGGGGACTGTCCATGGAACCAAGGACTGACAAAGCCATTCGTGGCTATTTAGTGGACCTAAAGCTGTCCCTCTGTCCCCCAAAACTTCCAGGAACTTGGTCCCTGTGGTCGGGGACCTCCTGTCCTGCGGAAGAGACTCACGGCCTTCCTAGGACACGTACTGCCCTTGGGGACACCAGGCATTATAAAGCTGTTCTTCACGTTAAGCCGAATCCCACACATTGCGACTCAAAGCTGTGAAAGTTCAGGGAAGACATAATTGTGTCGTTTGATTTGTTCAGCAAAGAGCAGGTCCAATTGAAAGGTTACCATCCTCTTAAAAATATTCTGACGACAACTTTTTTTTTTTTTTACATTTTAATGTTATCATTTCGCCTTTTCAGAAAAAGAGTTTCTATTTATCAGGGGTGATTCAGTGCTTGTGAAATCTGGGATTACTGACTTTGACCTTTCCTTTATCAGCAGGTAATAAAACGAATGGGCAGATGACAGAAATGTAATTTGAGGATTACGGAATTTATGAGGAGGCGGCCCGTGCAGGGGACGCCACGGAGAAGGAAGGACAGAACCTGTTTCCCAGGGACTCGGCTCTGGGAAAGATGCGCCGCCGTGTCCCATCCGGGCAGTGCCAAGGAGTGGCCGCTGGGCCATGCCCCACTGCAGTGCCCAGCCTCGGCGGTCACTGGGTGACCGTTGGACCACTGTTACCCTCACCTCGTCACCCCACCACAGCGGGAAGACTGCCATGGACGCACACCTGCTGCTCGGCATGGGCTTCTCAGGTGCTGCCACTGCACAGGGGCCTCTGTGGTCCGTCCAGTGGTGCCAGGGCCTCAATGGAGTCCCCCAAAGATACATCGAGGTCCTCGCTCCTGGTACCTGCGAACATGACCTTATTGGGAAGGAGTCTGCAGACATGACCGGGGTAAGGTAAGGCCACGGTGGGCCCTGATCCCGTGACCAGTGTCCTTGAAGAAGAGGGCAGTCTGGACTCAGACCTAGAGCTGCAAAGAGAACCCCACAAAGATGCCCGCAGGGCTGGGAGTGAGGCCACAGGAGCCCCAGCGCCCAGAGGCCAGCAGCCTCCAGAGGCTGAGGGCCAGGGCACCTCCTCCACAGAGCCGACACAAGAAGCAGGGTCCCGCGGACCACAACGACCCCTCTCTGTGTCATCCCCAAGTTCGTGGTCACTTGTTCCCACAGCTCCAGGAAACATGTCCATGTGTGCTCCCAGTTAGCCCGGGTTGGCCCCAGCCAGGAGCTCTCTGGGGCACTGGGGACAGAGCAGAGGAAGGGCACACAGTCCATGCCCTCATGCCCATGTGTGCCCCAGGCCAGCTGCTCAGGCACCAGGGTGATCACAGGGGACAAGGTGGCAGTCACTGCAGACCTCGCAGCAGGCATCGGGGACAAGCTCACAAACGCCCACGTGATTTGAGACCTGTCCTACAGGAGAGGCACAACTGAGCTGCCCAAGGATAGCAGGCCGGGTCCAGAAGCGCCTGGTTAAGGGACTCAGCCAGGGGCAAGCAGGTGGGCACATGGAGATGGCGGCTCCATCAATAGGACAACTGTGTGCGGGGAAAAGCCATCGGGGTTCCTTATAGTTAACTGACGGTCAAGTGCCACAAAGTCCCTGTAGCTTTTGAAGAAATCAAACAGGGGGAGAGGTCCCCTCCCCTTCCCCGCCACCTCAGGGGCCTGTCCCAGTGCAGGGAGGGACCTGCCATGAGATGGGCCTGTTTGCCCAAAGGGTCCCAAGTCTACACAGCCTTGAGAGACACTGACTGCTTAGGACCGGCTCTGATGCCAGTGCTGTCCCTTATCACTGGCCCTCCAGGGACAGCCGTGTCTGCCCAGGCACCGAGGCCCTGGGGACCAGAGCCCAGCCCAGCCAAGATGAGGGACAGCTGTTCTATCCAATCAGAAGACAGATCCCCCAGCACCTCCCAGGTCTCAGGGCCAGTTTGGACTTGAACTTTTCTATACCCTGGGTCAATGTCCAGGGGCAATCATCTTTAAATTTGTAAGGCGAAGTTTGTCATTTAAAAATGTGTTTTCATGACCACCAAAGTCCCTCTGAATGTCACCTAACTAGGAAATGACAAGAGAAATGTCCCAAAGTCTCCACTTCTGCCACATAGGTGAAGGGACCCAGGGAGGCTACCGAGGCAGAGGCCACCAGAGCGTTGAGGGGGCCCCTTAACTCATCTCACCAGAATGCAGAGCGGAGCCGCCTGGCAGGGTGTGCTCCGGGGCAGGAAGGCTGGTGCGGGAGGTCCCAACTGCCACCTGGTGAGCCTCCCAGGTCACCACCGTAACAAGATTAATGACACCAATGGCTCAAAGGTTTCCGGTGTGTAATACGATTTCTCAAGGCTCATTTAAATATTTCAAACCAGAGAGGGAATCTGCTGTTGGACTCCTCCTCGTAGACCTTCCTAAGATCCGTGGCCGTGCTTAGTCTGACTGCAGCTTCTCTGTCCCCTGAGAGAACCCTTGTTCTCAGCCAGGAACTTGTTCATGCCTCCTGTGTCCAGGGTACTAGACTGGCCAGGTAAGGTGTCAGGAACAGGGGCAGCAACTGACCCTCAACCAGGGTACGGAGGGAGCGGGGGTGCCTCTCGGGGAACACGTTATTGATTTAAAATACTGAGGGCCTACTGTGTGTGAGCAGGCTCTACCTGGGTCTGCCGACAGGTCAGGGAACGCAGCAAAGTCCCCGTCCCCTTGAAGCTTACCGGGGACTACCAGGATCCTCAGGGAGAGAGGATGGCACCCCACCTTCACATGGAAACCCTTCTAAATTAATGGAAAGAAATAAATCCAGTCGTTTGCATATGACAAACCAGAGTGAAAGCTGTTTATTTCCTGGCCCCTCTGGATCATCAGGAGTGAGCTTCAAGCTGAGGCGCGTTGCCAAATACTTGGAGTGAGGAGGTCCGTGGGTCCGGCTCATCACAAAGGAGCGTGGTGGCGGCGGGTCGCGTTATCTCTTTTGGACAGATGGCGTGCGCGAGGCAGGATCGCAACAGAACCAGAGGGAGGCGTGAAGAGCAGGCGTCTGCGTGTCGATCCTGGGACAGGCTCGGATCTGCACAAGTGCCTGAGGGACCCTTCCGCACAGAGGAGGCAGGCGGCCAGTTTCAAGGTCTAGTCGGACCTTCGGGACTGCACAGAGCTCCATCACAGGAGGCCCTGGGAACGCAGGGAGCCAGCCCCTCCTGGTGGCCGTGTGTGTCCACGGAGAGCCAGCGGGCCTTCCTGGCTTGTCTCCGGTGCACACTGCAGACGCCTCTGTGAGGTCAACCCAGACTGTCTTGTTGGCACACAGGGCGTGTGCAGCAAAGCGGTGACAGATCTCTGCACACGGCCCTCCCCCAAACAGGTGACTCCAGTCCGTGCCGCCATCACGAGAGACGTGAGTGGGATAACCAGCCCACCGCAGGCCGCCTTCCGGGCAAGGGCCGGGGCCCCTCACCTTGCCCTGCCTACGGGAGCCCTGCTGTTTCCTCTTCTGGGATGGTGCCTTGCTGTCCAGCGACGACAGCCTGAGGAAGCAGAGAATACGGCCCACGTCCTTCCTCCCACCGCCACTTGCCCTCTGGTGTCCGGGAGCCACGTGATGCGTTTTGAATGTGAACTGGAACTAAGCTGTCGCAATGACTTGGTGCCCTCCTCAAGACAGCCAGAGCTTGCTGGCGTCTTTCAAGATCGGGGTTTGAGCCAAAAGGTCTGGCAACGTCCCCACAGCCAGCTGGAGGAGGCAGGGTGGAGCCCAGCAGAGGGCCAGGGAAGAGGGCAGCTGTCCACGCGCTCCCCTTGCCTGCTCCCCGCCGAGCTCAGCGGGGTCGGCGCCCACCCTGTCCCCTGCAGACGAAGCTGGGCCATCTGTGCTCAGGTAGGGGCCTCTGCGTCACATCTCCAGAACACGAAGCCCGAGGTCTGGCGCTTCCCCACCTAGGCAACCCGAAGCTGTGCCTGTGTGGCCGGGTCTGCAGGTGCTGGCTGCAGTTTGTCCCCTGCTGCCCTGGATGTCCTCTCTGAGGTGGACACTGTTGTCCCTACCTACATGCAGCCTGAGCCCAGAGGGGTCAGGACGGAAAGCAGAGGGACGTGAGTCTGGTCCCCAGCCTGGCCGCAGACAGCACCTGCCCTGCGGGCTGGGAGGCCAGGTGCTAGGGAGGGCCCTGCCAGCTCGCTGGCGCTTCCCCACCTAGGCAACCCGAAGCTGTGCCTGTGTGGCCGGGCCTGCCTGCTCGAGGCTGAGGAGAAATGACTCAGGAAACGGCAGCACGCAGAATGAATCCCCACGCCAGCCTCCGTCCTAGACTTCCCTTGATGATAACGCACTAAAATTGATTTACTGCTGCCTCTGAACAGGGTCTCCATGGGCCCATGCCACACTGGGCACTTGGGGCTCCCTCACCAGCCAGGCTCAGGCTGCATGTAGGTAGGGACAACAGTGTCCACCTCAGAGAGGACATCCAGGGCAGCAGGGGACAAACTGCAGCCAGCACCTGCAGGGATGTCCAGCTGCCACCGGCTCCCCCGGGCAGCTGGCCAGGCCCCGCCAGCCTCCTGCAGCACCAGGCCTGTCCTTCCGGAGCACCTCCCCCCTCTCACCTGACCAGGGCCCCTGCGGACCTCAGCCAGGACGGAGCTCTGGCCACCTGCTCCCAGTACCCATGCACACTGCACGGTTAACTCAGTCCAACGGCCCCCTCCAGCCCAAAGCCCGCACTGGGCAGGTCAGGGAGCCGAGGCCCTGGAGGCAACGGACACTGGCCAGAGTCCTCTGGTGCAGAGTATCCACGTGGCCCCAAAGCCAAGGGCCCTATTTCCCAACGCACAGTGTCCCCTCTCCTCCACCAGGTCACTTCCCATGCCCCTGCTCTCCCCGGCCCATCCAGCCCTTCCAGATGCCCCCTGGTGCCAGGATCCCACCAGGCCTGGGAGAACTGCACTGAGCAGACGGCGGCTGCCCTGCCCCTCTGGAGCCCCAACCCAGAGGGACCCTGCTCCCTGGAGGATCAGGCACCTGCTCCTCCCACTGCAGCCGGGGCCATTTGCAGACCCAGGCAGGGCAAGGGGCAGTGCAGCCCGGGACAGGAGGGCAGGTGGCCCCTTGGGAAAGACGGGGAGCATGGCCAGGCCTGGGGCACAGCTCGCAGGAAGGGGTGCTGCAGAATTAACCCCATTAGGCGCATGGCCCAGTGAGGCGCCCCTGCCTCCAGGACGGGCATGGGGAGGCCCGGGGCTCTGAGTCAGCAGATTGGCAGAGGAGTCCAGGCAGGAGGAGGAGGAGGGAGGTTGGTAAGAGGCTGGCGAGCCCCAGCAAGGGGCTGGACCTGGGGACAGGACACCGAGAATTGGCTAGACAGCTCGCGCTGCACCTGGGCGGGAAGTGCCCGTGTGTGAAGATGACCCTGCCCAAAGGAGCGTGGCCTCTGCCCTCCGCTCCTGGGAGGTGACTGTGAGCCCCGAGCACCCTGTCCTGTGTCCTCGTGTCCCCGGGCCCTGGGCCACGCTGGGCAATCTAACAGGAGATACAAGCCCCACAGGAGAGAGGGGTCAGCCGCCTGGGTGTCACCTGGTCCCTGGACACTGAGGCTCAGGGAGCTTCTCCACCTGGAGGTACCACCCACATGGAGGCCAGCAGGAGTGGGCACTCCCACGGCTCCATGGAGAGGGCGGCTCGGCCACCCCGCCCTGGACTGAGCTTCATCTGTGTCCTTTCACTGTAGTGACCGTAACCTGAGTAGAGTGACCCAGTGTGTTCTGTGAGTCACCCAAAGGGATCGCCCAGCCCGGTGACCCTGGGGATGCCTGAGCCTGTCCTGTGTCAGCAGAGAGGGCAGCTTGGGCACTGTGACTGACCTCACGGTACAGAGGCCAAATAGGCCCAAACTCGGAGGCTGGAGAGCACTCACCAGCACAGGGCAGCACGCGGGTGGCAACTCCATCCAAGGTGCCTAGGGAACATTCTAGAAAAGATGGCTGGAAGAGAACAATGAGCCACCCATTCACCCTCCATGGGTCCCTCCACCCCTCAGATGTGGAGAGAGGGTATGGGTCACCAGGACCCGTCCACGAACAGAGACCGACCTGGGAATAGAAGGCCTAGCATGCCCTCGGGGTGCTCGCTGACGGACGTCAGGGCTCAGCGGCACACTCAGGAACAGGAGTCGGGTGGGCTGGATGAAAGGACAGCTGCAGGGCCAGTAGCCTCAGGGCTGGTGGGCAGCATGATGGGGCAAAGGGCGCTGGGGCTGAGAACCAGCCAGGTGGGGTCCTCCAGTGGACAGTGCCTGTGAGGTCCTGGCACAAGGGGAGCTGGGAGTGTCTGAGGGGAGGGAAGATGGTACCCTCCGACCATGTGAACAAGCTTCTGTAAAGGACCAGATGGACCCTGTTTTTGGCTTGGCAGGACCCATGGTCCCTGCTGCCGCAGAGGTGTGAAAGCCACCCAGGGACGTGCCAGTGAGCTGACAGGTTTTGTGCCAATAAAACTTTATTTACAAAAGCATGCTGGGGGCCAGAGTTGACCAGGCAGCCATTTTTTGCCAACCCTTCAGCAGGACTGAGTCCGTTTCTCCCTGGGGACCTCAGGAAACACCTGGCGCTACTGAGCCTGCTCTTCTCTAGGCGGGCATGGCCCGGGTCCTCTCCAGCCTGGCTGGACCCTCTGCACACATGCTGTATGAGCCACCTCCCCTTAGGAGTGGAGTCTGGCCAGCGCCTAGGTTTGGGGTCTGACCCGTCCTTCCTCTGACACTGTGCTGTAAGTGCCCTACAACTGTGTCCCGTGGGACGGGAATGAACAGTCCACTCACATGGGCTCCCTGGCTCTAGTGGCAGCAGGGGTGCTCAGAGGCCATGTCACCTCCACTTCACCAGCTTCAGGTGACTCAGGGCCCAGGCTCAAGGCCTTATATGTCCCCTGTCACATTTCATTCTACCACTATCCATCCTATCCCATGAGACTGTCAGGGCGGCTGCACATCCTGATTCTGTCACCTGAAACCCTCCCCTGCTTGAAGCCATCACAGAGAGCAGGTGGGAGAAGGCCGGGTGTGGGAATTCAGGCCAGACCACCTGGGCCCTAACTCAGATCCGGTGCAAGATGAGCTTTGTGGCCTCAGGCCAGTTACACGGCCTCTCTGTGCCTCCCTCAGAGGGTCACTGGTACCGACATCAAGAAGCTTGTAATCAAGTCACAGAAGAAAATCTATTCTCAAAACAGGGCTGAAGTTAGAACCCGGGACCCTCCCTAGACACCTCCTTCCGAAGACCTCGACCAATCAGCTGCACCCCTCAGACAGCATGGCCAGCCTGGAAGGGCTCCTCCTGACTAGGACCCTAGCAAAGAAGGCAAGGAGGGCAAGAAAAAACAGGACGTACGCCAAGCGAGATGCCTTAGGGAAGGACCCCACTGAAAACCACGTCCCTCGCAACGTCCAGAACACCCGGATCCTCAGGGAAGGTCGGGCCTCCCTTCCAGCCTCTCGGAAGGAAAGCACACAATGAGCCTCGAGGATCCTCGTCGGACTGGCACTAGCTCTCACCCACTTCCTGCTCACACCTGAGTAGGCTCACGGGCACTCACTTAATTCACCCCCACCCCTCTGCATACAGAGGTCCTTTCTGAGCCTCGGTTTCCTCATCTGTAAAAGTAGGTGTGATGCATTTCCTCCTTGGGGCTCCTTGGGATTCACTGAGTAAGCATGCCTGACCTAGTGCCACCTGAGGTACCCAGAGGAGGGTTGTGTCACAGCCTAGTGCCACCTGCTGCCCCAGGTTGCATCTGGGAGGCCCTGGCACCTCCAGGGTGAGGACAGCCTCCGAGGCTTCCCCACCATGTGGGCAGAGCTTGGAGTGGACCAGGCAGACAGGCCCTGTCCCTGCCATCACCACGGCAGCCTCCTGCCTCTCCTGGGCAACAGTCCATCAGAAGACTCCCGTGCTGACCCCCCTCAAGGCCACCCCATTTGGGTGGGCCGCAGAGCCGGGGCAGGAAGCTGGGCTGGGGAGATTGGACCCCTAGCTTGGTGGCTGCCTTGCCCATTTCACTCCGCCCTGAAGCTGCGTCTTCAGACACGAGTCCGACAGTCAGTAAGCCCTCCGAGCGTCCACGCAGCCGAAACCAGGAAAGCACCTCCCCGCCGGGAGCTCAGCGGCCAGCCGGGTGCAAGGCTGGGGTGACCGGCCGGGCTCTGGCTTCTGGAAAGGGGTGGAGGCTCCAGGACAGGGAGGTCTGTGTGGGGCCCAGACCTCAGAGGTCCTGGTTCCTGCTCGGGCCGGGGAGAGGGACCCTGCCTCTGGCGGGAGCAGGCGGGCCCTCAGCGTGAGGGACGCGCCTCCATTAAGGCAGCAGCCGCTCTGCCTGGGGAGACAGGGCCACTGCGGGCAGCTCAGGTCACCTTCCCACCCCGAGTCCTCGACTAACCGGGGTGACCGCCACACGCATCAATCCCTCTCTGGCTGGAGGTCATCGAGGGAAAGCAGGGGCTCCAGGGTGCCAGTCGGGTTCCCAGCCGAGTCTGGGAGGGAGAAATGACAGGAGGCGGGGAGTCGGAGGTGCAGACCTCTGTGCCCACCACCCGCCCAGCGCCACAGGCGAGGCTGGGGCTGGCCCTGGGCTCCACTGGCTCTTGGAGGGCCAGGGCTGGGAGACCCAGGACGGCCCTGGAATTCCCTCACCAGTGGCTGTGACCCTGGAGCCCAACAGGCCGAGTTCCAATCCAGACTGACGCTGGCCCGCGGTGGCTGAGCTAGACCTCCTCTCCTCTTCAGCAAAGTCCAGCCAGCAAGGGCAACAGTGACCCGAGGACAGAGCCAGCTGGGAGGCGAAGGAGCCACTGGCATCTAGTGGCCTCTGCAGCCCCAGCACAGCCCCTCAGCCACTGCCCTTTTCCGGGCAGGAGGGGAAAGGGCAGGGTGGCCGAGGAGGGGCAATGTCCACTGACTGCCCAAGGGAACCTTCTAGACACAGTGGACACGGTCTGGGCTTTATAAAAAATGTGGAACTGGAGTTGCCAGCGGAGCCGAGGAAAAGTGTTCCCGGCTACACACACAGCACCCATGAAGAAACCAGCAGACCAGCCCAGAGCGCCACCCAGGGCCCTGCTGGTCAGCTGGAGCTGGAGGAAGGCCCCACCTGCCTCAGAGAACCAGAGGATCCAGAAGGACCCCAGGGTGGGAAGGTCCTTGAGGGCACAGTTTCCCAGCCGTCCCCCGAGAAGAGTCTGCAGCATCCTGCAAGGAAGCCAGGACTCTGGCTCACGAGAAGGTGGCTGTGACCCTGAACTGTGAGCCACCTCTGCAGGGACAGCCACACAGGTGCAGGGACAGGGACACCTTGACGAAGGCAGTGGCCTTTCTGCCCCTTGCCTTGTCCCAGTTAGACCTGGGCTGGGCACTTTCAGACCCAGACAACACCCTGTGGGCAGGCAATGCTCTCCCTGTTGTGCGTGGGCGGAAACAAGTTCAGAGAAGCGTAGTAACTTGTCCCAGGTCACTCAGCAGCTCAGTGGCTGGGTGGATTGGAACCCAGGTCATTCTGACCCCAGATGCCACGGCGCTGCTGTCACAGACCCTTCTCTTCCCTGCCCGCCCTCCCCCTGCCCTCTGGCGAGGTGCTCACAGCATCTGACTGAAACATCACCCTGCGCTTGGACCTGGCAGAACTTAACGAGTCCAATTTATCAACGATGCAGAAGCCCAGCCGCCTCCCCAGAGAGCACGGCTGGATCAGCATGCCCAGGGGCACGCAGCTAGTCAGTGCAGAGCACCTACCAGGTGCCCAGGGTGGGGTCTGCTGGAGACCAGGGTCAGCCAGCACCCCCACCCCCAGCAGCCACCCTACCAAGTCCAACACCAGGGGTGCCTGGACACTGGTGGGCCCTCCTAGGGAGATCTGGGCCCTGAGCAGTCGGAATGCACTGTGCCTCCTGGCTGTGGCGAGCTGCCCAACGCAGGACACGGGGCCATGTGCCCTCGTCCTCCCACCCCACGGCTCACCGCGGCCTGTTAGGTCTGACCACGCGGGCTCCCTCCCGCCAAGATAAACGCGGGCGAGGACCCGCTCCAGAAAGGCCACCTGAGCACACAGGGGAGGGAGGCTGCCAGGAAGCGTTGCTAGGTTACAGGAGCAGGGGGACCAGGGCGTCAGGACCACAGGCCACCCCCCGCACATCCGCAGGCAGCCTGGCCAGCATCCAAGGAGCTGGAGGCTACGGCGGCAGATGCCGGTCTCTTGATTGCGATGCGCTGGATCCCCCCAACATTGACGGAGGGCTCAAAGGATGATTTGAAATCTAATTGCCGGGTGTTTGGGTTTGGTATTAGGGACGTTCCACTCGGTAAATATCAAGGAGCTGGAAGCCGTCCCTGATCCTCTGGGCAAAGTTTACTGACGTTGCCCTGGCAGGGAGAGAGAGAGAGAGGGTTTGCACCCGAGGAAGAAGGGAAGGGAAGGAAGCCAGCCGGCCGAGGGTTGGCTGCTCACAGGAAAGGAAGATTCGAGGACCAGCTTTCCCAGGGACCTCTGCCTCTGCCTGCCCGCCAGCCCGCCCACACAGCTAGACAGGACAGGAGACCCTGCTGGGAGCCGGTGCCACCCCCGCCTCTGCCCAGCGGCAGCAGGGGCTGGGGACAGGGCTATGTCCATGGCAGGAGCTGCGTGTGCCTGGAGGGCCAGGGTGTCGGGAGGTAACTGTGCAGCTGTCCTCTGCAGGAGGACACGGAATGTCTGAATCACGTTGTAAAAGTGCAACCCGGAGCCACCGGGAGAGAAAGAAAAACCAGCAGCTCCGTCCCTCAGACCTCATTCCACAGAGTCACAAAGGACACGTTTTAAGCAACGACGTAAAGATGCAACTTTCCTGCTGGGTCGAAGCGACCACACGCCCTTTTGTTTGGTTCCCTAAGGACGCACAAAAATATCTGCAATTCCTATGGTATACCCGAGCTTAATTTCTCTATTAAATAAAAGGTTCCTACGAAAATCAATAAGAAAAAAGTCCAGTAGGCCAGTAGGAAAAAAAAAATCCTTTACAGGAAGGGAATTCTGAGTGACTCTTAAACATGTGGAAATAAATACGACCAACCTCACTGTGACAAGCTGTCACACGCTCGCAGCCAGGCTGACGTAGGCAGCCTGGCCCCACAGTGCTGTGGGTGGGATCGGGAGTGGGACTTCCCAGGTCCACTGCTGTATCAGTTGGCACAAGCTCATTGACGGTGGTTGGACAATTCCCACATTATAAATGGACACACTCCTCGATTTCAGCAACCTCACCTCCTGAAATTCCTCCTACAGAGACACTCTTGGTGTCTGGCATCGCCTACAAATCCCGTGTGAACAGGAAAGTTTAGGACGCCGCTGTTCAATCAACAAACTCTGGAGCCACCTCAGTGTTCATGAATAGAAGACTGTGGCCAGTGCCTGGCCCTCCGTATATCAAGTCCACCCCACACACGGTGAGTGGGGTCCACGTTGCTGAGTCCCTGGGCTTCTGGCCTGTGGTCTTCTCTGACATCCTGGGGGATCAGGGCCCTTCTCCCCCCCTGCAGGGCCTCAAGCACTGGTTCAAGCTGGCACATGGCCAGATCACCGGCTTTTCCACGGCCACCTGTTCTGTCACAGAAGGTATGGGTCCCTCCTGTGTGTGATCCGCTGATCCCTGAAAGAACATGATTTCAGGTTACAAGCCCAGGACAGAGGCTGACTAGAGTTAGGAAACTCAACTTTGGGCGTGAGTGGACAATGCTGGCCCTCAATCTCATTGAACCTAGGACAACGGCCAAGGGCTGTCTCTCCAGGAGACGGAAGCCCCGTCCCTCCCAAGGCCTCCTAAGGGGTATCAAGGGACACGAGGAGTGGAGAGTGGGTTCAGCAGACAGTGACATGGGGGACCAAGTCAGGTGGGGACTGAGAAAGGTAAGGCCAGGCCAGCATTTGAGGTCAGGTCAGGGCTGCAGGGGCAGGGGCGGGCAGAGGCCACTGGACACACACTCGTCACTGCCTCCTCCGGTAAAGCTGCCCCTGGGCAATGGCGGGCAAACGGCTCCAGGCCCAGTGGCCTGGACTCTGTGCTAGCTTGGCCAGGGCGTGGCCAGGTGTCCTAAGCCAATCCCAAACTTCTCTGTACTTGCTCAGCCAGCTGGAGAGGAGGATCCAAGCGCACAGGCCAGGCACCGTCTGCAGAGCTTCACACACACCAGCTAACTCACCGAGACCCACAGGTCCCGGTGGGGTGCAACACCATCTTTTAGCAGAGGAAAAAAGGGGGAGAAACGAGGACACTTTCCAAGGTCACAGAACCGGTCCTTCCCGCTCCCTGCTGGGGACGCCCCGCCCCCTGCACTCCAGGCTGACCCCTCCGCCCAGTTCAAGGGCCTGTGGAGCTGGCAATAGCGAAACGCAGGAGGACATGAAGGAATGACAGACTCGGGGGAGCCCTGAGGGCCTGCAGAGCCTGCTTATTAGGAGGAACATGCAGGTCCCTCCGGCCAGGCCATTACCTAGGAGATAGCATTGATTAACACATTAATAAATAACACTGCTATTAAAAGTCGGTCTCGGATGGCGGGGATAATTGCCTTGGACAGGAAAGGCCTCTGCCTCTTCCTCAAGCTGCCCTAGTCTTCATTCTGTCCCCAGTGACCCTTCGCTGACTCTCTGCGGCAGCCCTGGCCCTGGGGGGACAGAGGCCTAGGCTGGACCACAGCAGGACAGACAAGAGGACTGAGTACTGCTGAACCCCAGGACATTGCCCATCGCCAAACTCCGAAGTGAGGAGCCCTGGACCTTCCACTGGTCAGCTCGCCCTCGATCAGGGTATAGTAGCCATCAAACCGCTGCGGTCAAGGTATCAGGGTGACCGCACATGCTGTGTGTGGGCCAAGGTACAACTAGAGGCCTGGGCACCATCTCTTTCCCTGGGATTCATGCTGGAGGAGTGTCCCACCTGGGACACATCCCACCTGGAACTCACTCCACCTGGGACACATCCCACCTGGAACTCACCCCACCTGGGACACGCCCCACCTGGGACAGTCCCCACCTGGAACTCACTCCACCTGGGACACGCCCCACCTGGAACTCACCCCACCTGGGACACGCCCCACCTGGGACAGTCCCCACCTGGAACCCACCCCACCTGGGACAGTCCCCACCTGGAACTCACCCCACCTGGAACACGCCCCACCTGGGACACTCTCCACCTGGGACAATCCCCACCTGGGACACACCCCACCTGGAACTCACTCCACCTGGGACACACCCCTCCTGGAACACTCCCCACCTGGGACACACCCCACCTGGGACACTCCCCACCTGGGACACGCCCCACCTGGTACACTCCCCACCTGGAACCCACCCCACCTGGGACAGTCTCCACCTGGAACTCACTCCACCTGGGACACACTCCACCTGGAACACTCCCCACCTGGGACACTCCCCACCTGGCATATATCCCACCTGGAACACGCCCCATCTGGAACACACCCCAACTAGAACCCACCCCACCTGGGACATGCCCCAACTGGGACCCAAGCCACCTGGAACATGCAGGTCCCTCCGGGACCCACCCCACCTGGGACACACCCCACCTGGGACCCACCCCATCTGGAATACGCCCCACCTGGGACACCCCGTCCTGGGCCATGCCCCACCTGGGGCACACCCCTGTTATGGGCCAAACTACATGTGCCTTGACCAGACAAACTCCATTTTACCCTGAGATCCCATGTCAGAAGAAACGTTTCTCCCGTGTGAAAACCTCGCCTGTGTAGCCCGCATCCTGCTAAGCACACCCTGTCTGGCTACACAAAATGGCCACAACTGTTTCTGTTCTTCTTATCCAATGTAGGATGTTCCCTTTTTATTCCCATTTTTCTTGGGCAGTGTACCGTATCCTGACCTGGGTCATTCTGACCCACTTCCTACATTGCTATGGTCTTGACTTACTGGTAGCTTCCAGTTTTTAGCTATAAAAATGTACCCTACCTTCTGCAAAGGGTGGAGGTGTGCAGAGGCAACTTGGTCACTGCCCCTTGACCTGACAGCAAATAAAGTTCCATGTCTTATTCAAGACTGACCCAGTGATTTATTTCAAATGTGTCACAAAAGGACCTGCCCCTCTGGGACACAAGCCAACTGGGACTCGACCCACCTGGGGCCTGCCCCTCCTAAGACATGCCCCTCCTGGGACATGTCCCTCCTGAGACACACCCCACTTGGAACTCACCCCACAGGGGACACACCCCACCTGGGGCTTGACCACCTAGGAAATGCCCAGCTAAGACACACCTACCTAGAACATATTTCACCTGGCACACACCCACCTAAGACAGGCCCACCCAAGACAAGCCCCCCTGGACAGGTCCACCACCTGGGATATGCCCAGCCAGAAGACTTCCCACCTGGGACACCACCCATTCAGAATTCCCAACCTCATGACAGAAGGAGAAAATAACAAGGTGATACCAGAAAGGGCTTAAGGACTCTGCTCAGACTTGGACAGCACCTCCTGGCCTCCCTAGCCTCAGGAAGGGCCCTTCCAGGCAAACCTCCTGTCCCTGTCCAGAGGGCTCTCAGGAGCTCTGGTCTTGTCCATGTGTCCTTGTGCTCAGCCGCCATGACAAATCACCATGAACTGAGCAAGATAGCATGGTAGAACCTCAGTTCCACAGCCCCAGAGGCCAGAAGTCCAGCATCAAGGTGTGGAGGGTGGGTCTTCCTGAGGCCCTGGGGGCGAATGCCCCCCAGGCCATCAGTGGTTGGAGGTTGGCTGTCCTTGGCAGCATGGCCTGTCTCTGCCTCCATTCCCTCACCGGCTTCTCCCAGTCCCCACGCCGCCCCTTTTCATAAGGACACAGTCCTACGGGATTAGGGGCCACCCTATGTCCTCATCTGAGCCTAACCAATTACATCTGCAAGGACCTTTATTCCAAATAAAGCCACACTTGGAGGTGCTTCAGGTTAAGTCCTCAACATGTGAATCAGGCCATAACAGGCAGCAGCTTGGGGCTTGCCTGGGATCCAGCCTGGTGGCCCAGGGCCTGCTCCTCCTGTGACCCTGACTGCTGGCCCTGCTCCACCCGCCCCAGAGTCCTCCCGGCAACTGCCTGCAGCTCTGAATCCCAGTCCCTGCCACAGGGCCCTTGAGTCACGGGCTGCCTGCTGTCGTCTGCCACAGCCACACCTTTCCCCGTGGGAGTCGGGGGCCTGGTTCCAGGAGTCTGGACTCAGATTCAGGCCTCGATCCTCCACTCGGCGCCCGCTGACTTCAGGTGAAATCAGCCCCTCCTGAGCACCAGCATCCCCGTGCACGATCAGCCAGTCCGGAGGCAAGTTGTCAACCACTTCCCAAGATGGGACCCAGCAGGGCTGGGTGGAGGACCCAGGCCAGGACCAGGGCTGCCTGTCTCCCAAGCCTGGGTCTTTCGCTCTGTTGCTCCTGACGCCCAGGCTCATGGCAGGACAAGGTGTCCCAGGATGATGAGCCCCACTGCCTGGCTGGCCTCTGGGCAGTCCTCCCTGACCCGGGTCCTGAGGCTTGCAGACACCCCCTCCTCTCAGTTGTGTTCACCAGCCTGACCGCAGAGACCTGGGAGCTCCAACTGTGCAGACCTCTGGACCTCTTGTCACATGTCAAGAGCCCCTCCGCCCTCTTCAGCTGGCTGGGGGACTTCAAAACTCCTTCCCAATGGCCCCCACCACCCGTGGAAGCTCCCAGTGCAGAAGCCATTTCCTTGCCACTTCCCTACACCTAAGCAGGTGACATTAAGCCAGTGAATGACAGGGGCACCTGTCCAGAGCACACCTGGGCCCCTAGGGTCCACCTGGGTCAGCCTGACAGCAGGGCCCTGACCTGCAAGGGGAAGAGGGTCAGGGAAAGGAGGGGCCGGGGAAGGCGGCACCTGCCGTTTCTTCATCTCGCTTCTTCTCAGAACTCTGGCTCTTGTTCCCACATGAGGAGACTGTGTAGAAAGGAGCCCTAATCATACCAAAAAGATGCTCAGCTGCTGGCCTGTGCAAAGAGAAACCAGTGGGCAACTCCCCTGTCCCCCTGGAAGCAGACATGCACAGAGCGGGACACAAGTGAGGGCGATCCATTGCTTGTCCCCAACCCTAATTGAATGGGAATGAGGACACCCCTGGCCTTTGAGCATCACCACACAGCCAGGGGTGTGGAGTGTGCCCTGCTCATCTCCAGAGCTGACTCTCAGAGTCGGCAGCGCTGTACCGGAAGCTGTGCTTGGCGTGAGGACCCTGAGCTTTGGTGACAACGGGCAGAAAGCACGCACGCAGGATCGAAGCCATCTCGGAGGAAATTCACACCTCAACTCAGCTTAACACGTGGGGCTGGAGAGTGCAGTCTGCTGGAAGGAAGAAGCGCGACGTCAACACACAAGTCCCACGGATGACATGGCCCTGAACCGGCTTCCTGGGAACCAGAGAGCCTGTGTTGGTGCAGCAGGTCTGCGGAGCAGCCACCAGAGGCCAGGCCAGGGCCAGTGGGCAAGGAGGACGCGCAGGGGCAGGGCTTGGGGATTGCGGGAGGACATCCTGCCCTGAAGGGCTGGGCTCCAGGTACCTCAGCACCACGGGGCTCCTCGCCATGGCAGCAGCTGGTGACATCTGTGTAGCTCTCCCCAAGCACCAGGCGCTGACCCATAGGCATCTGCCTCAGAGCACACACTCCTGCCGCCCGTCTGCCAGGACACCGTGACTACTTTGCAGACAAGCCAACAGCACATTCGGGTTAGGAACATTGCCCAGGTCCCTGGCCACAGCGCGGCAGGTGCGCCAGCCTCGGACTCCGCCTCACCACTAGCTGCACCCCCAGGACGCTGGGGCACCTTGGGGAGCTGTAGGAAGCCAAGGAGCGTCTCCCTCTCCGGAGCAGCAGCGAGACCTCACTCCTGCTTCTTCCCTCCTCCTCTGACCCTAACCCTAAACCTAACCAGGGGCCCTGCTGTCAGGAGTGAGCACCTGTTTGCCTGGGACAGGAAGGTGACAGGCCTATGTGCTGAGCAGGATGGTGTCACTGTGGAAAGGAAAGGCCAGTGTCCCTCCACGGCAAGCAGCTCGTGGCCCAGCCCACCACCTTCCACAGGAGCTTGAAGCGGCCGGAGGTGCCGAGTACTCAGCTGAGCTGTTAGCAGCGCTCAGCAGCCAAGTGAAGCCGGCGGGCCCCGGAACTCAGGACCCTTGCAGCTCTGCTCCGGCCCCAGAGCCTGGCTCTTGACAGCTCAGTTAAAACCACCCAGCAAAATCAACACCGGCCTATAAAATATGAAGGAAAGTTCAATGAAGCCTGGGATTGTGCACAAGGCCTTTCCCACCTGGTGTGGCGGGGACAGACAGGAAGCGACCCCAGAGAAAAACTACTCTGGAGGGCCCGCCCTCCCTCCTGCCACCCCCATGAGCAGGTACGTGCATGTGTTTGATGGGCATGTGACTGGAACATGTGCTGACATGCACATGCGTGTTTGTGGGCAGTGTGTGCACACTCGCCTGACCCAGCACACACCTGAGCTCACACGTGGGGCGGGCCAGGTGCTTGTGCCCTGTGCTCCCTTCCTTCCTTCCCCCAGTATCTGCTGAACACCTACTATGTGCAGGCACAGGGGGTCCGGCGGTAAAATCGCCCCTCCGAGGAGGAGAGGAGGCACTGGAAGGAGCCTATGCATCCTGGCTCCCGTCCAGAGCTGCACATGGGACACTCAACGGTATTTTCTGAGGGGACATTGGTGCAGTGGCAGAGTGAACATCCCCCAAGCCCCCCAGCCCCAGGCAGCCGGCTCCCCAGCAGCTGATCAGAAGAATAGGAGAGCGGAGTGTCGCTGGTGCTGATCCCAGCTTAAATGACGCGCCCGTTTTGCTTTTCAAGTACCTCCTTGTTCATTCACATCTGAAACGCCTGATTATTTTTAGAGAAGAAATAACACGGCATGTGGAGCTTTAATCCTCTTCCCATCTCTGGACCAGAAACACTCGCACAGCCTTGCAATGAGTCATCAGTTCCAGAGAAGCTAGCAAACAACAAGGGGATTTATTTTAATCCCCACTCCAGTCTTTGAAGTTAGACGTGCGTTCAAATCCCAACACCATCCCTCGCTGCGTGAGCACGGTGGTCTTGCTTACCTATCTGAGGCTCCTTTTATTAATTTAATAAAGTCATATATCTTAGGGCACTGTGTCACAGATTAGATGAGGTCCTATGACAGGCAGTATAAACCATGTTATGCTGCTGTAACAAGCAGGCCCAGAAGTGTCAGTGGCTTAAACAACTAAGTTGGCTTCTCATTTGGGTTTCATGTCCATCACAGGTCAACAGGGGATCCTGCACTTCAGAGCCATTTGGGGGCTCAAACAGATGGACCCTCATCCACAAAGATGTTTCCATGGTTCCAGAGACTGAGCAAAGAAAACACAATGAGCTGCATGCTGTTTCTTAAATCTCCTGCCGGGAAGGGAGACAGCCCTTCTGCTCACAGGCTGTTGTCAAAAATAACTGCCAGGCCAGGCCTGAATGAAGAGGACAGAGACAGGAGTGAGCAGTCTGAGTGCCATCCTCAGGAGGCCCAGGCAGGAGGACCTTGGGAGTTCAAGACCAGCCTGGGCAACAGAGTGGGACACCATCTGAAAAAAAGAGGGAGGGAGAGGGAGGGGGACAGGGAGGGAAGGAGGGAGGGAGGGAGGGAGGGAGGGAGGGAGGAGGAGGCGGATGGCCTGTTCACCAACAGGCCCGAGGCCCCAGCAGAGGTGCCAACTGCTTACACTGCTCTCCCTTTGGCTCCTTCTCGCTCCTTCCCAGTCCCTCTTTGTTCCTCTGGGCAAGTATTTCCAGAGTCAGTTTCCGGCCCACCCCCCACTTCCAAGCACCTTTCAGTTCGCCCACCGGCCTACATGGGGCCTCCTTTTGAGTTCTCCTGAAATCGCGCGTGTTGCTGAGCAGCTCAGCAGACC
Source organism: Sciurus carolinensis (assembly GCF_902686445.1). Taxonomy (NCBI): domain Eukaryota; kingdom Metazoa; phylum Chordata; class Mammalia; order Rodentia; family Sciuridae; genus Sciurus; species Sciurus carolinensis. Next base: position 205,568,473 of record NC_062213.1, on the reverse strand, counting down.
CTGGGGAGAGTCGGCCTGGGGGCTCCCTCTGGACCCGGATGCTATGGGAACCACAGCGTGGGAACAGACGCTCCCTCTGCAACCTCACAGCCTCCTCCTCCAGGTGACTTCCTGCAGCACCGCAGCATGGAAACCAAACCCCTGGGGGGCCCATGGGAATCCAAGGCACCCATGAAGGAGCCCAGAGCACCCAGCTCTGCCAGGCACCCAACACAGCCACCTGCATCCGGAGGCTCCACAGCCAACGGCCATTCCTCCTGCAAGACCCTGCGAGACTCCTGCGTCGAGTGGCAAGGCAATCCAGGTCCCGCAGAGAAAGACAGTGGCGAACTACTTCTCACCCTTCGAATGGCAAAATATTAGACTCCAGCCTGCACCGGGACCAGCCAGGGGAAGGTGCCCCCTGCTGTCCACCCAGATGTGAGGCTGCACTCGGTCCGAGGGCGGCCGGGCCCATGAGCCTCACCCGGCAAGCGCCACCCACGGGCAGACATCCCCTGCACCTGGCAGGCACTCCTGCTGATCAGAAGCAGAATTCTAGACTGGCCTGGCCGATACCGATCGAGGGAAAGGGAAGTTACAGAAGAAGAGCGTGCACTTGGTCTACGATTCCAGAACGACAAAAAGGACTCGCCGTGCCTCACGGACACGCACAGTCAGTATTCAAACAGGCATGAGAAGATGCCTGTGGCTTCAGAGCAGTGGCAGGGGGCAAGAGGACTGGGTACGGCAGATAACTGCACCAACTGACTCCGCAGCGCTACAGTCCCTTAAAAATAAACTCCAAAGCCAAGGTTTCAGAAAGTCGCCATTTGTCATTTTCGCTAGAGGGTACCCAGAAGTCTGCTCTCCTTTTTCTCTAGACTGTCCTGCACGACTGCGAAATCATGCGATGTTCTTAAAGAGTCGATGTGGCATGAAAGGACGACAATGTTTATCTGTAGGGGGAGAATCCCAGGCTGGTCCTTGCTTCTTTTTTCCTATTTGTGTATTATCTCCATTTCCGTTTGCGAGGATTTATTTCTGCAATGAAAAGTGGGACTTTCACTTGCCTGTGTCAGAGCAGGCCTTGCCCCAGCTGGAAGGACCGTGAGGAAGAAGCGTGTCCACTCGCCTGTCCAGCCCCTGGGCAGCTCTGCAGAGGAAGATACGGACACATCCCGGCTCCTCAGAGTCAGGAAGACGCAAAGTGAAATGAATCATTCCAGGGAGCTAAATCCCTGCCTTATCTAATTTTGTATCCTGAGGCTGATTAATTTAAACTCCAAAATAAAATAAACATCAGCTTTAAATAAGGATTAAACACTCAGCAGGACCCTGAGCTGACGGAACTGACGTTGTGCATTCTGCAGTATGGACTGGGGGTCAGGCGCGTCGGCGGGATGCGCTGAGCTGCAGAGAGAAGATCCCCAGTGCTCTGGGACTCAGGAGTGGCTCCATCTGAAGACCCATGTCCACACCCACAAAACCCAGAGCCACAGAGTGGCAGCCTCTTCAAACAGGAGGAAGCCCATCCCTGTGCCCTAGTGGCCTGTATCCCTGTGGGGGGGAACACAAGGCTGCCTCGGGGGATAGGGTCCAGAAACGGGTAGAAGCCCCCAATTTTCTCAAAGAGCAACAGCCATGCAGTCTAATTACCTGTCTGAGCAACCCACAGGCACTAAGCCAGCCTCCAATCACCCACACGGCCTGAGCAACTCACCTATTTACCGAGCTGCCCACAGCTCAGCTACCATGAAATCGCTTCAACAGATGTGCACTGAACACCTACTTTGCACAAGGACACGCTGTGTTGTTGGTTGGGGAATACAAGCCACTGTCTCCCAAGGCAGCCTCTGCAGTGGTTGCACAGCAAGCCCCAGTTGCCATGGCCAACTGAGAAGGCCAGGTGTTGGATAGTGAGGCGGGAACGGGGACTAGTCTGTGCATGCAGCAATTTTGGAACCTTTGAGAGCTGGTCCCAAAAATGTCAGCTTCTCCTCTTCCTACAGAAAGTCACAGTTGTCCCTGAAAAGTCTTCCCAGAGGTGCAGAGCAGGGAGAAAAACTCAGGTCAGCAGAGAGGAGCAGGCAGAGAGGGCACGTCCTTGGCATCTGCAGCACAGACCTCTTGCAGGACAGAAAGCAGCCCCAGGTGGCAAGTCAGTGTGCAGGAATACAGCTGTTGACTCTTCAATTCAAGGACTTTGAGCGTTTGTAGATGGAAAGGCTGAGAATCTTCTCCAACCCAGATGGCCTGGGGTGTGGAAGTCCGGAAGGGGATCGATGGAGGAGGGGAGTGGGGAACAAGAAGGGAGCTTCGCAGTGACCAGCGCAGACACACAGGCCTCCCGTAAGAGCAAGAGCAGCTCCTCCTGAGGGGCTCCTGATAGGCAAATGCCTGGCTCTCCACGTCACAGGTGACGAGTCCCAGGACAGCCTGTGCTGTAGGGCTGGCGTCCGAGGCACCTAGCTGTGGAGCAAGCACCCGCAGCTCACAGCATGCCGGAGTCGGGTTTAAGTTTATCTTCTTGCTCTTTGCTTTCTGCTTGGCCCATCTGTTGTTTGTTCCTTTTTTTTCTCTGGTTTGGTCTTCTTTTGGATTGGTGGGGTATTTTTATTCCATTTTATCTTCTTTGCTTTGCAGACTCTCTTCGCTTAGTTTAGCTTGAACTTTAGTAGTTGCTTGATAGTTGATAGTATACATCTTTAACTTAATATAGGCAACATAGAGTAAAATTATACCTCTTCGCATAGACTATGAGGGCCTGAAGATGGTGCCCCTCCATTTCCCTACTAGTGGCCTCTGCCATGATTTTCCTGTATTTTTGCTTCTATGTATGCTATGAACTCCATACTACATTGTTCTTTTGCTTTAAAAGTTTGTTTTAACGTTTCATTCTTATGCAAACATTTACCAAATTCTGTGCTTTTTATTCCTTTGTATAGATCTAGATTTCTATCTGGTACCATTTTCCCTCTACTTTAAGGACTTCCTTTAAAACTACTTAGAGTAAGGACCTTCCAGTAACAAGTTATTCAAGCTTTTGAACATCTGAAAGTCTTTGTTGCACTTCTTAAGAGTATTTTTGCTGGGTATAGAATTCTCAATTGACAATTGTTTTATCCTGAAATACTTTACAGGTGTTATTCCTCCGTTCTCTCCATGGCATTGTTCCAAACCAGAATCCACTGTCATTCCTTTGTTTGTCCCTCTCTGTATAATGTAGCTCGTTTTCCAATGGACACTTGTAAGATTTTTGTCTTGATTTTTGGTTTCGAGCAATTTGATTATGATGAGTCATATGTTGTTGCTTGTGTTTCTTGTGTTAGGGGTTCATTGGAATTCTTACATCAGTGGATTTACAGTTTTCACTAAATTTGTAATTTTTCAGCCCATAGTTCCTTCAATTTTTTTTTCTTCTAATCCCTTTCACCTCCTCCAGGAGCTCCAATTACATATATGTTAGTCTTGTCATAGTTGATTCTCTGGTTCATTTTGTTTTCAGTCTTTTTTCTTCATTTTGATTTTTTATGATTTCTATTTCTATGTCTTTAGAGTTACCAATATTTTCTGCTACATATCTAATCTGTTATAAATCCTCTCCAGCATACTTTTTGTCTTGGATGTTTTTATCTTTCAAAGTTCAAGCTGAGTCTTCTGTGTTTCTGCTTAACATACATAAGTTTCCCTTGACCTTCTTGATGTGGAATGATATTGATATAACTCTTTTAGATTCCTCACATACTAATTCTATGATACAAGTCATTTCTACATCTGTATCTATTGATTAACTTTTATTTTCATTATTGGTTGTGGTTTCCTGTTCCCATGTATACCTGGTAATTAGGGGTCAAAAGACAGACCATGTGAATTATACCTTACTATATGAAGAATATTTTGGGTGCTTATAAGTATTATGGATCTTTATTCTAGGAAGCAGTTAAATTATGGGAATTATGTGGTCCTTTGAAGGCCTTCTTTTAACCTATTTAAGTGAAACTGCAAAGATCTTAACCTAAAGTTAACCATTCACACTACTGAGGTAATTATTTTCTGAGGACTCTGTCCTATGTTATTGGAAGTATAAGTTGACTATCTCTTTTCTGAAATGTTTGGGATCAGGCATTTCAAATTTTGGATTCTTTTCTATTTGGAATATTTGCATATACATAATGAGATATCTTGGGGATAGGAGCCAAGTCTAAATACAAAATTTATTTATGTTTCATATGTTCCCTATACACATAGGCTGAACATAATCGTATATGATTATTTTAATAATTTCGTACATAAAACAAAGCTTCATAGTGTGGTATGGAATTTTCCAATGGTAGCATCATGTCAGTGCTCGAAAAGTTTCAAATTTCAGAGCATTTTAGATTTCAGATTTGGGAGATTGGGGTGTGTGTAATCTTTCCACTGTGGCTGGTGGGAACACAAACACCAAGTTCTGCAGAAGGCTCGAGCGTGAGCCATCCTGTTCTTTGCCCAGGCTCAGGCAGTTTGCTCATCCACGGCTCTTGCTAGCATTTAATTGAAAACACTGGAACTTTCCTGCTTTACCGTCTTCTCCTCTCTAGGACTCTGGGTGCTCTGCCCTGCACAGTTCAGCTGAGCTTCCTTCATCTCCCCAGAGTCCCGCTCCATCTCCCCAACTCAGGAACATCAGCCTGGGTTCTCCCTTCCTGGACTATGACCTAAAAGCATATGGCCAAGGCCACGCTCTTAACCACTGGTCTACTCTTGTCCCCTCCCGTTCCTGTCCTGCCTCTAGGGTTTCATCAGCATCACACTACCCAATCCTGTGCATTATTAGCTGTTGTTGGGTGTGTTGTGATACTGCTTAATAAGCTGCCTATCACTTCATAGCAAGGGGCCCCTCATCCCTAACTAATCTTAGCCCTTCCTATGTCATCCCAAAGGTGCTAAGTTACATCTGCACAAGTGTCATTAGCAATGAAGATCTAACCATCTAGCAATTAGAGCCAAGGTCTTGTACTCAGAGTGCATCAGGTGAAGAACCCCTGTTAGAGAGGGGTCTTAGGAAGACCAACCCTGATAAGTACCTCACATGTTACAGGTCCGGGCTGGAGGGGTTCATAATAAAGAACCAGGGAATTGAATGTGGCAATTTTTAAGACCCTCTCCCTTAACAGTGATGAGTTTATAATTATCCACTTCCCCTTGGGGAAATAAAAACTGTGATTTCTGATTCACCAGTGAGTTTAGAGAAAGAGGTGGAGAAGACTGGATCCGACCTATTCCTGGAAGACGCTAGACAGCTCATGAAGATTAAAATAATGACCGCTAATGGATATACATGTTTAATGTTTCAGTTACTGGTAAAATTAATACCCTGTTTAATATTAATAGAAGTGATGTGCGTCTCTGGGGTTGTTAATCTGCTACCTTTCCACTACGTCAGATGTAAAAATAGCTCCTGGTGATTATCCAGGTGGGCACAGATGGGCAGATGGTGGGGAAAGAGGAGGGACCGAGGAGTAATAATGAGCTGGTGACAGCAGTGTGCATTTTGAATGCATCATGGCTCATCAGAATTCTAAGGGGGAATGTTTTCTTCCAAGTACAGACACTTTTCCAAACTCCATTCGTGGGTTCATTTAGATTCAACAAATATTGACTGAATCCTTTCCATATGCCGAACACTGTGCTGTGCCCCTTACCCAGTCAATGTCCCGGCAGCCCCTCGGTGACCATGCCACCATGTTTCCGTGTTAAGGATGAGAACAGGGAAGCTCAGAGCCCTGCAGTTGGAAGGGCGCAGAGAGACCACTGGACCCCAGCCTGGAGGCCGCCACAGCTCGCACTTCTCGCCCGACCTCGTAGGGCTTATCCTCTAAAGCCTCCTCAAGTCTGCGATCACTCAGGGCACCTGCCTAGCACGTGTGGGCCCTGGGCTCCATCCCCAGCAGCTCAAAACACTTTTTCAAATAAATCTGGAGTCACCTAAAAACTACAGGAATAAGTGAGGAAGTGGGACAGAGGTGAGCGAGCCCAGGCCCACAGGGCAAGCCCCTGGTCCTGTCTCCATAACCGAGGGTGAGACTTCAGGAACGTGCCCATCCTGGACGACAACTTCAGAAAGTCATCATAACTGCACAAGGATATGCTGAGCACCTACTGTGTGCTCAAGAAGGCTCAGGCCCCGCCCCAGGAAGCTTGCATTTCATCCTCCACCGGGACCCGCAGAGACCCACAGCAGGGAGCTAATGGAAACCGATGAAGCCGATGTGCCCACAGCTCAACACGGTCATGCGGATTGCTGTGAAGGAAGCCAAGAGGCGGCCAGGAAGCAGGGACTGACTTCAGAGTCCACCCTGATGAGGTCAACTCCAGGGTCCTTGTGAGAACATCTATCTCTGTGCCCCCGCGGGGAAGGGACCTGGGTGAGGAGCAGAGGGTAAGCCAGACCTGGGTGCAGGCTGGAGTTGAGAGGTCAGGAGTGGGTCCCCCGGGCATCGGGCAGCACCCCAGGGGAAGCTGCTAGAATAAACGCCTTCCAGACATATGTTCCTCCCGCCCTGCCTCCCACGGCTGAAGACTGAAACCTGGGAAGGGGACAGTCCAGTCTGCCTGGTTGCATGAACTGCATGCCACTTCTTGACTGGGTGACAGTGGAGCACTTAAGTTTTGCTGTCCCGCTAATGCTGTTCCTAACAAGGAGAGGTGATTCCCCCCAAAAAAAAAGCCAGGTGCCATTTGGGATAGACGATGGCTGATGCACAACCAGGACGTCCATCCACAGGAGGAGGAGCTGACCACATGGAGGCTGAAGGGTAAGGAGGAGCAGGCACCTGAGAGTGGGGACGCCGTCTAGGAAGCAGGCAGCATGTGCCAGGGCCCTGGGGTGAGGATGAACGTCAGGTAAGAAGGGACGCATTTCATAAGCTAGAGAAGAGGAAACTGCTCTGCATACAAACAGACACAAACAGAGCAGTGTCTCAGGAAGACCCTGCCTACGAGACCCAGCCGCAAGAAGAGGAAGGTGTCAAGAGACCAGAGACCAATCCAGGATCACAGAGTGGAGTTTCTTAGGGACTTACAGACAGAAGTGTGTCTTGGGTGGCAGCAAGGCAGGAGGGTCCCCACACCCAAGGCAAGAAGAAGGGGTTCATATGCCAAGCTGGACAAAGGTGGGCTAGTAGAAGTGTGGCCAACAGGAATGCACTTGGGCTTTCTCAGAAATGATCTGCCTATCAAACATCAATTAAGAAAGATTCCAGGTATGTGTGTGGCAGAAACCCTCAACTGACTATCCAATGACTGTTTTCATCTCATAGAGTCTGGCGTGCATGCCAGGGTCACCTGGCAGGTACAAGAGTGGTGACCAAGATGGCTATACACAGGTCAAGTTGGATTTCTACAAGTAAAATTGTGTGGTTAGATAGATGATCAGTAGACAAGAGGGCGGGTGGGTGGATGAATGGATAGATGGATGGATGGATGGCTGGATGGACAAGTGGATAGGTAGACAAGTGGATGAGTGGACAGATGATGGATGGATGGATGAATGGATAGATGGATGGACCAGTGGATGGGTAGACAAGTGGATAAGCAGACAGATGATGGATGGGTGGATGGATGGATGGTTGGATGGATGGATGGACAAGTGGATGGGTGGATAGATGATGGATGGATGGATGGATGGATGGCTGGATGGCTGGATGGACAAGTGGATAGGTAGACAAGTGGATGAGTGGACAGATGATGGATGGATGGATGGATGGATGGATGGACAAGTGGATGGATGGACAAGTGGATGGGTAGACAAGTGGATGAGTGGACAGATGATGGATGGGTGGATGGATGGATGGCTGGATGGACAAGTGGATGGGTGGACAAGTGGATGAGTGGACAGATGATGGATGGGTGGATGGATGGATGGATGGATGGACAAGTGGATGGGTGGACAAGTGGATGAGTGGACAGATGATGGATGGGTGGATGGATGGATGGATGGATGGACAAGTGGATGGGTGGACAAGTGGATGAGTGGACAGATGATGGGTGGATGGATGGATGGCTGGATGGACAAGTGGATGGGTGGACAAGTGGATGAGTGGACAGATAATGGATGGGTGGATGGATGGATGGATGGATGTGTAGGTGGATAGGTGGAAAGTAGATGAGTAGATGGATGAGAGGATGGATTCATCTTCTTGAGCTGGTGATAGTTTGGCCTTGTCCCCAGGCCTTCGGTTTTCAGCATGGACTTGGGAAGCAGGCATGCGTGAGGGAGCAGGCACGGCAGGCCCGTCGGGAGGCGCTCTGTCTCCCAGCAGGCAAGGCTGCACCCTGGGTACCTCCCCCACCTCCCCAGTCTGGCCCCGTTGAGTGTTTCCCACACCTTCATCCAAAGGCAGGGAGCCTGTCGGTCACTGCAGCTGGAGTCAGGGCCCGGGGAGTCCTCATGTTGGGCCCTTCGCTGAGACAAGGTCCTGAGCACAACCACTAGCAGGGTTCTCACAGGAGCTCTGGGCCGTCATCTGGCCGTGTGAACCTCAAGAGGACTCTGGGCTTTGGTTTCCTTCTTTGCAAAAGAAGAGAGTTTGCACTCAACTCTGTAATGATCTGGTCCACTGTGGGGCTAGAAAAGAAAGCAGGAAGCGCCCAGCGCCCTCCCGAGCCACCCCTCCTTGAGGGGCTTCTGCTGCCCACTGCCCCGGGACTCCCTCCGCTTGTCCATTGACAAACATTCTTCCTGCACCTGGCTTGGCTTGATGCTGCTGCAAAGATGAGCCACCCAGACACCAGCCCTGCCTCCTGGAGCTGAGAGGCCACAAAGAAGTCAGGTGGTAAATCAAGAAGGAACCACTACAGTGTTTGTAACCGCAGCTCTGAAATCCCCTGGACTGGGACCCCCAACTGGCCAGCAGGCAGGGAGGCTTCCTGGAGGAGGTGGCCCCCACCAGTGAGCAGGAGGAGATCAGGCAGAGGAAGAGGCAGGGCCCGAGTCTCACTCAGAGGTCTGGGGAGGCGGGTGAGGGCCCCGCACTGTGGACGCTTGCCAGGCCCCTTGCCTGTCTGTACAGCAGCAGAGCCTCCAGCTTCCTGCCCTGTCCTGACAGCCTTACATGTCCCCTGCCTGGTGGGGTTGGACCTTGCTGAGCATACAGAGGGGCTTTAAACTGTGAGCACTTGGAACAGAGGCCACCAAGGGCCTCATCGTGGGCACACACGCCCTGTGGCAGCCCAGTGTGAGGCCTTGGAAAGATATTAGGGCGTTTGTTCAAAAGACATGATTCTGCCTTTCCTCCTCCATTTTTGATGTTTATGGCTCCCTTCTGTCTTCTGGCTGGATCCCGAGCCACACAGAGCTTGCTCTCAAACCTCATCTCATTATCCACGTCCCCCGGTTGCGTATTTTAGGGGCTGTAATCGGGCTGCCAACGGTGCCGTGTATTACAGCCGGAGGATCCGCCAGACTCCAGCTCCCCCACGCTCCCCCGCCACGTGGAAGAGACAAAATATTTTCATTTCTAAGCCTCTCAGCCTGGAGGGGGAAGCAAGTTACACAACCATGTGACTGCCGAGGCGCCTAAGAGTCCTCGCAGCTGGGAAGGCATCCAGCCTCAGCCCGGCCTTCCGAAAGTCACAGATATGTGGTCCCCTGACACGCACAGGGAGAACAGAGGCGCTCCTCACCCACACGTCCACGCCATCGGGAGCCCTGCAGGGCACAGGGTCTGGGGCGGAGGAGGGCGAGCCAGCACTCAGGAGGCTGCCGCTCACCTCTCCCAGTCCGCAGGAGCCACCACCTGCTTTAGCGCTCTGTGCTGCACTGACCAGTTCCACACAGCCCGCAGTTGACAACAGCCATCCATCATCTCCTGACCTCCGTGGTTCTGGGTCTGGGTAAGGATGTTGCACACTGATCCAGGGAGACGCAGGCATCAGCCAGGCTGCGAGCTCATCTGAGAGGCTCGGGACTCTTTTCCAAGCTGGTGGCTCCTGGGAGAATCCAGTTGGTTGTGACGGTAGGACAGAGCCTCGGCTTCCAGGGTCCCCCCCCACTCCGTTCCACGGGGTCTCCCCGGCACGCAGCAGCTTCTTCAAGGCTGCCAAGAGAGTGTCTTCTGCCTCAGATCTCCCCAGCTGATGGGAGACCTTCATCACATCTACAAAAGCCCTCTGCCCTGCACCTAATGCAGCCCGACCAGGGGAGTGACCCCCGACTAGAGCCTGTCCCATCCAGCCCCACGGAACACCTTGCCAGGCAGGGGCCATCCTGCAGATCCACACACCCAGTGCCTGTCCGACGGGCCCCCACGTGGTCTCAATGCCTGAATCCAATCCAGGAGGACATGAGGATGATGGTGTGGGTGTCTGTGGGACAGCAGCGCAGGGGACCTGAGTTGAAGTTCAGCTCTGACCCTGACTGTGTGACTTTGGTCAAGCCAGTGGACATCTCTGTGCCTCAGTTTCCCCATCCATAAAATGGGCTTAACGATAAAACCATCTGGTAAGTTGTTTTGAAATGTAAGTGAAAGAGACGGGCCGCTCTCCCAGCACGGAGCCCGCTGCTGGGAGTGTTCGGGCGTCACCCGCTCGGGGACCAGGAGGCTCACTCCCGCAAAGCAGCAGCCCTCCCTCTCCTCAGCTCCAACACCCCCTGCATCCCAGGAGCAGACGGAGACGGAGCAATTAGCCTTGGGTAATAAAAGTGCACCGGCCTTCCGCTGGGCTGCCAGAGGGATTTATGAACTCTGCAGAAGCTTGTGCCTCTCCCGGAGAGTTTATCAGGGGACCACTTCCCAGGTAAGAACAAAAACACCCCATCCGTCACTGCCAGGTCCTCCCCACGGTGACATATTAAGGCACTGCTGTCCCTTTCCGCATTTCCAAACCTTCCACAGTGAGCCTGTGTTATTTTTATACTCTGACCAAAAAAAGGTAATAAACCCGATCTTTCACGGCAGAGCTCCGCCGCCAGCAGAGCTGACTTCCGCCAGGTTGCCTCTGCAAGACAGGCACTGTCAGAGCGCCGGAGCCGCGTTTTGCTCATTTCTTCTTTTGAAACAAAAGATACATTATGCAAATGGATCGTAAAATTCCTAAAGCCTCTCCTAGTGTCTCAATTAATCACCGCCTTCCCGGCCCGCTTCAGCGCGACAAAACCCTCACGGCCGCAGTCAGGGAAGGAAAGCCAGCAGCACCGGGTCCCGCTGCCTGGGGATGTCTCTCCCCCCTCGCCCAGGCCTGCCTGCCTTCCTGGCCATGAAGACCGACCCGCGTCATCTCACCAGCAGCCACCGCCCCTCAGCACATGCCCCCTGGCGGTGGCCGCGGCTCACCCCCCACGGGTCCCTCCCGACTGCAGAGGAGCTAATGGGCTGTAATTCATGGCTCGGCTCCCTGCCGCCCACCGCTGAGCGAAAGCAGCCGCCTGGCTTAGTTCCACCCAGAGTCGAATCAGGCCTCCGGAAACCGCAGCAGGGCCACCTTTGGCCTTGCACCCGCCCACCCGCCCGCCTGCCCACCCACAGAGGAGCACATCCCAGCCCCTTGCCCGCCAGCTGTTACCAACAGCTGCTCCGGACCTGCCATCCCCACGTCCACAGGACCGAGCGTTCCCCGAGGACCAGTCTCCTCTTCCCCACAAACCCCCCATGTCCCCACACAGCCAGGCCCTCCTGCTGCCCGCCTCCAGCACCTTTGAACCTCACTCTCGAACCTGGTTCTCAGAGGCTGAAGTGGCGGCCGGAACCACTACAAGCAGCTGCTGGGCACAGACCTCCGTCTCAGAACCTGACAGGAAGCCACAGGCAGGGTTCACCTGTCTGCTGGGTGCAGGCTGCTGCCCACGTCGGTGCCAGTCCCACAGGAGCCAGCCTGCTCGTGCAGGAAGCAGCGGTGGGTGCACTGCACACGCGACCCGAGCCCAAGCCTGACCTCACGCTCTCAAGGCTGGAGGGGCTCCTGCCAGCTTTTCACGCCTGCGAGGTACCAGGCTTGGCCTGCCAGAGGCCCTGGTGGCGCAGAGACTCAGCAGGAAGCTGCAGCCTGTGGGGAGATGCAACTTCAGGCCCAAAGAAGGCACCTCCGCTTCGAGTCCTCGGCCCTCCTCGCCAAGGCTGTTTCCGCCCTGTCTGGGCAGCGTCCTACCTGAGCAAACCTGAGGTGGCAGACTCACCCACCACCGTGGGACTCCAGTACCAGCAAGCCCTTGAGCACAGAGTCAGAGGCAAATTCACTTCCAAACACATGAATTCAGCCGTCAGCACATCTCGGGCCCAGACATCCAAAGTTCAGTGGGCAAGCCCTGGCCTTGCCGGCTGGTCCTGGGACAGGTGACTCTATTCACGTCACAAGCACTCGCTGCATCCTCAGTCCAGGCCCCGGGTCCAGAGATGGAGGTAAGGGCCCCACCCTGAGCCTGCACGTGGCACAGGGGGCAAGAGAACAGCTGGCAAGGTGGGGTGGTGAGGGCTGGCAGGTGCACCGAGAGAAGGTTCAGAGGCCCGGGGAGAGCTCTGGAGGCGTGCCCCACCTCTCTTGCTGCCCCCCACCCACACTCTGCTCTACCCACACCCTAAGCTGCGTGTACCCCACCCCAATGCCCGTGATCCTCCCGTGCCCAACTCCAGCTTCCCGCCTGGCTCCAGCATCGTGGTCCCTGGGCGAACACCAGCCTCACCCTGGTGCTGGTTAAGAGGACCGCCCCTCGGTGCCACCCAGACGCCCCGGGTTGACACGCACTGGAGCAGCTCAGTCAAGGGCAGCCTGCCCCGCTGTGCTCCTCTCTGCCCGCCCACCCCTGGTGTTCACGCCACCTCCCCAGCTCATAGGCAAGGCTGGATCCACGTTCCTGGAGGCAGACAGCACCAGAGACCTAGCAGAGCCAGCTTACCAGGGAGGGTGGCCGCCAAGCCGCCTCTCTGCCACCAAACCACACACCCCTTGACAGCAAAGGCGGGTCCTGCAAAATCAGGTGCTGCTGTGTTGGGCTTCCGTCACAAGCAGGAGTCACCTCTGTGTTAGTGAAGGACTCTTGGACTCCTCTATCCAGGGGCACCCTGGTGTGTGGACCCGAGGACACGTGAGGACCAGGCACAACTGTCTTAAGACCAAGGGCTCGCTCACCGTCTTCTACAATGTCCAGAGCGGGAAGGGCCGTGACCTGTGGGAAGGAGCCGAGGCCCCACGGGTGGGACACTGGGCCAGCGGCACGGCCCTGCCAGGGGAGCTCGGCCTCTCTGGCTGCCACCGCCAGGACCAGGGGCTCTGTAGGTCATTTTGTTCCTTTGTCCGGGAGGTTGAAAGATCCTCAGGGTTGGCTGTGCTGGGACCCTCATGGGACTGGAATGGGATGGGGGAGCCGGTGACCAGCAGCAGCCCACCCTGCGTGTCCTTCTGAAGAGGCCAGCAACCCTGTGAAAAAAGTCCTCCTTTTCCCTCAACACGTCGTCTCAGAGGGTCTGGGCTTGGCCCAAGGGGGCAGGGCCGTAGGAGGGGCCCGGGGGCTGGGGACCAGGGCTGTGCTGGAGGGGAGGGTATTCTGCGGGCCGGGGTGCCAGGCCGCAGTTCCTAATTCATTTGGATCAGGTCTCTAAACTATAATTAAGGAAGACTCTCTCCAAGTTCAGAGCGCGCAGAACAATAAACAGCTGCCCGTTGATGGATAGCCAGAGCGGCCGGGGCCGCAGCAATGCTGACCCAGCCTCCCCACCGGCCGCCCTGCTCCCGCAGCCCTTCTGGATTTGCTCCTGCCCACCTGGATGGTGGGCGAGAGAGGACTCTCTTGTCAAGTGGGCTGGAAACACACCAACTGGACATCGCCAGGTCCAAATTCGGCAGGTGCCTGGATGCAGAGCCTGCTGGAGCCCAGGCCTCGCTCACGAAAGCCGTGACCCCCACGAGCAGCAGCGACTGATCCCAGAGCCCATCTCGTGTGGGCTTGGGGAGCTTGCAGGGGACTCCAGAAAAGCCCCCAGAAGGCAGCAGCCTCGCCCTGGGGTGCTACTCCCCTGCGGGCCAAGTGCTGCTGCCCTTCAGGAGGGCGAGGCAGCCACACCCAGCCCAACCTGGCTCTTCCCCAGCTTCAGGCGTGGCGTTTTGAGGCTACATTAAATGTGGACAGGAGCTCTTAAGCGACAGGGTAGCCAGCCAGAGGGGCCGAGAAGGATTTCATGGGTGAGCGTGCTTGTTCTTAGAGGGTGGGGCAAAGGCAGAGGAGAGACCATTGCTATTTAAAATCGGCAACAGGGTCTCACGAAAGCACGTGTCCTAACACGGGGTTCTCTCCTTCCCCACCTCCCCTGGAGTTGGGCGTGGCCACCTGGTGTGCTCGGCAGGCTGAGAGAGGGACAGAGGTCGAGAGCCACTACCACGGCGACCGGTGACGCTCCAGATGCAGGTGCTGCTGCCTGGCTCCTGGGCGAGAGCAGCATGCACCGGAGCTGTCCTCGGGCACTGAAGTCCTCCCACGCGAGCCAAGCCAGTCCCAGTCACTGCGGAAGATGCTGGGGAAGCCAGGTGCTGCCATAGTGAAGTCCAGGTGTGTGGCCTTGGCTTGTGGGCACCAGGTTAGGCACTAGCCGCCCGAGGGGAAAGGTGGTGTTCCCACAGGGACTTAGCGTCAGGAGCTGTGTGGGGAAGGGCAAGCCGAGGGCTGGTGCCACTGCAGATGGACAGTGGACAAGGGTCTGGGGACCCCAGCGTAGCGGGCAGAACACCCCAGCAGGCGGACCCAGCAGGCATGCCAAGGACTCTGCGTGTGGACTCCCCAAGCCTGACAGTCTGGGGGCTTGTGAGTGGGTCTCAAGATGAGGGGCAGAGGGGGCGTGGGGCGGGAAGGCCAAATCCAGAGCCTGTGATGAGGCCTTCGGGCCGGGTGGGAGCCTCGCCTGGACCATGGCCCCCTGGACTGAAGAGAGGGCCTCGCGGCATTTTCTAGAAAGGTCCATGGCCCCAAGGACAGCCAGCATGGCCCAACTCTACCATTCCCAAGACAAAAATGAGCCTGGGTGGGGCCCAAACTCCCACTGGCAAGAGGGGGCTGGGAAAGCCACACGTCCCCAGAAGGCACAGCCCAGAGTACAGGCCCGGCTGACCGAGGCGCACCGTCAGGAAACACCTCCGGGTGAGGGACCAGGCCTGGCGACGGCGTCCCTGCCCTGCGGGGAGTCGGGCTCAGAGCATGTGCGCGGTGGGCTGGGAACACTGCAGGTGGGTGTGTTGGGGACCTCCAACCCTTTCTGCACGGGTGGCCACTTGCCCTGGTGGGGGTGGTCCCATTGTCTTTAGCTCAGCCACGCCTGGTAAGAGGGGTCGTCCTGACCCGCTCGTGGCCGCACTGCCTCACCCAGAGATCCTGGACCAGCCCTGCTGGCAGGAGGCGGGCTCCAGGGCCCCCTCCCAGTGGGCCGAGAGCTGGCAGGGCCCCTTTGTATTTATATTTGGAAATAGAGCATTTGCTGATTAAAAATAGAACTAATGATATCTTTGTTCAACATGGGAAGACAATGGTTCAGAAGAATTATAGTTTCCCTCCCTTTCAAATTTCCTGCAATCTATGGCATTTCCAAGTCTCAGAGAATTTTTCAGAATATTTCTAAGAATAGCTTCTGCCAGGGCTCATACAGAGGGCATGAAATTCACCCTTCTCACTCGAAGGAACACCGTTCCCCAACCCTTGAAAGGTCTCCCTGCGTTTGAAGCCACATGAGGTCCCCAGGACAATAGTTCCTGAAAAGCCTCTTTGTATCACACTGAGGTTGAAAGTTTGCCCTTGCAGAAGCCAGCGCAGCAAGGAGCCGATCTGATCCTCAATCCTCGGCCCTCCTCCCCCACTCCCCATCCAGCACCCCCACCTGGGGAGGCACCAGGCCCCCCGTGGACGTGCTTAGGCCCCTCTGGGTGACCCCACGGCAGGGTGGGGGGTTCTCCTTCAGGCTCAGCAGCTGAGACCCCTGCAGTGGAGCCCGAGTAGGTGTGCTGAGAGAGGGAGAGAGAGAGAGGGCTCCCAGCACGACCTGCAGGCCCATCCACATAGGAGGAGGTGGCGGGAGGATTGCCGAGCAAGCAGGCAGAAGCCAAATGAGAGCAAGAACAAGGGACGGGGGACTCACAGTAATGTCCGGGCTGATAAAGATCTCCCCCACCGCCTGCTTCCAGGCCACCGGGGAAGGAAGAAGGAAAGCATAACTGAGCGGTGCATGCGCGTGCGTGAGGGTGTGCGCGTGCGCTGGGGTGTGTGGCCAGGGCAGCTGCTGGTGCTGAAGCCATGACCTGGGGCCAGGGCTGTCCCCGAGGCCACTGGGCAGGTGGGATCCCAGCCTGCAGCCAGTGCTCCGCAAGACCTCCCGCAGGGTCCCCAGGCCTCTGCCTGCTCGTAGTCAGGTGGGGGCGAGCAGAGTGGGGCTCTGCACCCTCACTCCTGCCCTCCCCGCCTGGCCGCCCCCCACCCTGCAGAACCTCACCCGGGCACCCCAGCTGGCAGGGTTTCCCTCTGCAGACCCGAGGTTTCGTCACTTCCATGCAACCTCCAGTCTGGAATGGAAGCAGGAAAGGTCCAGCCCAGGCTGGGCTTGGACCCCCAAAGAGAGGAGCTCCTAGAGTCCCTACCTCCTGTCCAGGCAGCCACCGCACAGGGGAGCAGGGAGGACCGCAGGCCCAACAGCCTCCCTTCAGACCCCAGCATGGCGTCGCTGCCACGGGGCAAGTCACCCCTGGACCTCTCTCTCCCAGGGCCAGGAGCCAGTGAGAGCAGGGCTGCAAGCCAGAGACCCAGTATTCCAGGATCCTCTGCTATTCCCGTGGAGGACACTGCCACCAAAGGTCGGCTGGGGCAGCCACCTCGGCTGCTAGTCTTGGGGGTCCGCACTCCCTCTCGGCTCTGGAAGACTTCCCTCCTCTTCATGGTGAAGTACCCCACCCCCCGGGGAGCGGCAAGTGGGGGACACCAGCAGGCAGACCGTGCGGGCAGGACGAGAGCAAAGCACAGACAGAACGTCCAAGCGGAGCACAGATGACAGGCTGCCCCCAACTGGGCACAAACCTTCTCACAACAAGCAGTGGGGGCACCAGTGAAGGGCTTCACAGGATCCCACAGCCAGTCCCTGGACAGGGGTAAAATAAGCAGCCCCCGGAAGGAGTTCCACATGGCCACTCAGCGGACTGCCAGCGACGTTCGCCTGATTATTGAGGCTCTCCTGGTTTTCTGAACCGTCCCTGGGTACACTGCGTGCACAGCTTCACAGTGAGCACATACATCCATTCTTAACTCCTGCCTGGGACCAAGAGCTACAGGGTGTTTTGAAAAGTGAGCCTGAAGTTACTGGAAGTGCAGCGGGCGAGCAGGGCCCTGTGTAAAAGCTCCGCTGACACAGCTGGGTTAGCATGTGACCGCAAGGAAGCCTGAGGCGCGAGACCCAGCATTTCCCAGACTCCAAAGTTGACCCCCTGGACCCAGTTCACTCAGACCCTAACCCGACCAACTAGGTCACCAAGTCCTTTGACTCAGATTCTGACCTCAAAGGAGACCCCTACCCTTCGCCCATTGCCAGCACCACCTTATCCCAGCCATGAGCGGGACACCTGGGTCACCTGTCTACTGCCTGTAGCGTCCCCACTGCTGACCCTGTTATGGGTTGGCTGTGTCTCCCAACAAAGTGGGCAGGTGTCCTAGTCCCCAGGCCTGTGACCCCAGCTCCCAGCTCCTCGTTTGGAAATAGAGTCTTGACAGCAGTCCTCAAGTTAAATGAGGTCATCAGGGTGGACCCTAGTCCAATGCGGCTGGTGTCCTCATAAAAATCTGGACTCGTAGAGGAGAGGGGATGGGAAGACTGGGGAGAAGATGGTGTCTATGAGCCCAGGACACCTGAGGCCTCCACAAGCCAGAGACAGGCCTGGTCCATCCCCTCGGGGGCGCCCACCGGCTGGCACCCTGACCTCAGACGTGAAGCCTCCAGGACCGGGGAATGAATTCTGCAGCTGAGACTCCGGTCTTGGGACGGTCACAGCAGGCCAGGCTTGAAGCCTCCCACGACCTCCGGATTCACACAGACTCCAGCATCAGCGTGGATGGCTGCCCTTCCTGACTGCCCCCTCCACGGGGACCCTTCCACGGCTGGCCCACTCCCTGCCCACCACCTTTGCACTTGACACCCCGCCCTGGCCACAGCTTCTGCTCACCTGTCGGGAGCTGGTCTGAATGGCAGGCCTTCGGGGGCCCTCGTGGCTCCGCCCATGGCTCCCTCCCTTCCTTTCCAGAGCCTCCTTGTTGCCATGGACCTGCTGCCTCTTCCTCCGGGGCAGCGATACCGCAGCTCAGGCCCTCTGCCTTTGGGGCCTGATGGGTCCTGCTGCGGGATCACGGGGAATGGCAGGGTGCTGGCAACCTTCCTGACCTCTGCCCCCCGACGCCAGCGGAGGCCTCCCCACCCCGGCTCTGACAACCAAAGACGACTCCAGACACCGGCAAACATCCCCTGGGCAAAGTCACGGGGCTCAGAGCCACTGCTCTGGGCCAGCACCGCCATGAAGGGGCCTCCCCTCCGCCACACCCAGCCCCGGGCTACACTGCCCACAGCCAGTGGACAAAGGTCCAGGAAGAGGAGAGCGGCAGCCGGACTGTGGCTGACCCTCGCTTCTGCTCCTGTTGTGGCTGCCAGCACGCTGGGGGGCTCGTGCGGCCCGCCGGCCGCCGCCTCCCTCTCCGATTTCTCCCCGTCAGCTTGTTTCAGACACACCGGGGCTTTGCACAAACTTGTTATCCATCAAGGTGAATGCCAGATAAATAAAAATGAACGGACAGAAGTGCAAGCAGCTTCTGATCCCTCCCAGGCTCGGAGATAATATGCTGACACTCTAATGGTTGTATTAACAATTTAATGGAGCCCGAGTGCCCAGGGCAGCCGGCTCACAGCAGCCGGCAGAGCACAGACGCCCACCCTGCCGGGACTCGGCCAGGCCCTGGGCTCACGGGGCCTGTGAACTTAAAGCCTGCGACCCGATGGGTTCACCACACACCCGTGGAGTTAGGCCACTGTCACCGCAATCGACTTCGGAACGTTTTCATCACCTTTTAAAACACCCTCTGAAACGTTTAGGGGCTGCTCCCCCCCCCCGCCCCGCCATCGCTCACCTACTGTGTCTCTGTGTGTCTACCACTCTGGACCCGAAGTCTCAAATTCGTTCCTCCTGTATATACTTACCTGTCCTTCAAACAGTGTCTCCTGCCTCTCCTCCCTCAGTCCCCAAGGCTGCACCACACTCACTCTCTGCCCCTCTCTGAGCCACAACCCAGCACACAGCTGGACATGCAGCTAGACGTACGGTTAGACAACAAAGGGGACGGGGGGAAGTGCACTCTGGCCTGCAGTGGGGGCTGCTGGGAGGAGGCTCAGTATGGAGTTTGAGAGTCTGGCTGCCTCTTCCCTGCAGGGTGACCTCCGCAGCCTAGTAACCAGCTGAACTCACTCCCAGGGGTTTGGGGTGCTGACATGGGAACCAGATGCGGAGCAGGGCTAGGTGCCCTCATGCACGGTGAGGTGGCTGGTTGTCATCCCAACACCAGGCAGTCTGGGTCCTGGACAGAGAGCTGTCCGTCAACCCCACTTCAGCTTGCAAGGAGGCCAGGACTGAGCCTGGCCGGCTGCTGCAGGGCGTGCTGGGGCTCCAACAGCCAGGCCTCGCAGCTTCTCCCCTGCCTGGAACACCACTTGCTATGGTACCTGCTGTCCCTGTGTCCTTCTGCACTGCAGAGGAGTGAACAGGGCCTGGTAAACTTCACTGCAGAGGAGTGAACAGGGCCTGGTAAACTTTCTGTAAACATCCAGGGTGGGAACCAGGATTGTCCAGAAACTCTTTAAAGTTCTCAAAAAGTGCACACGCATGTACACACACACACACACACACACACACAAGAGCACGCACAGACACCCAGGGGAATAGTGTCGTGATAATAGAATTCAGCTTTTCTGCTCTGCTAAGAAATGTGCAAGAAAAGTTGAAAGCTTCATATCTCAAAAATCGAATCCAAGGGCACTTTTGAAATCCAGACACATACAGAAAGGAAGAAAGGCTTGGTCCAGACGCCTCACCCAGAGTCCACTGCGCTCCCTCCAAGCCTGCTCCCAGCCAGAGCAACTTCACGTTCCGCTGCCTGCGCCCGCTGCTTAGAAACCATGCTCCATATTTTTAAAATAAAGGAAGAAAGTCCTCATGTAATTTAGTGGTGGTTATTTGTCACCCATTCCTGCAAACTAATGCCCACAGCAGTGAAGGCCAGCAGATTTATTGGGAGGGAAAAGATCTATATTCCCGGGACTAAAGTGACATTACCAGATTGGGTAATTGCTGCATAAACAATAAATTACCCATTGATTAATTGTGCTTCCAGGGCTTTCTAGGGTATTTTTCATGTGGACAGCTATGTACACACCAACAGTGGTATAGGGAAAGGCCGGGGACCTCACCCACCAAGAAAGGAGCCACCACTAATGAGGTTTCAGAGCTTCCTACCACTCATGAAGGCGCCCTGGACAGAGGGATTCCTGGGAGCGTCGGATACGCGAATGCCCCCACTCTCTACAAAAAGTAGATTGAGCAGCACACTCCAGGCTGGGACCGAGGCTCGACACGGAAAACACAACACTCCATGAGATGCCGCTGCGCACCTACTGAATGGCTGAAGCTGACAGAGAGAGAGAGAGAGAGAGAGAGAGAGAGAGAGAGAGAGAGAGAGAGAGAGAGAGGGAGAGAGGGAGAGAGAGAGAGAGAGGGAGAGAGGGAGGGAGAGACTGCAAAAAGGAAGTGTGGACAGATTGCAGGAGCGCCCTCTCTCTGCCTGGCCCGAGGGTGCATGGGCGGTCCACCGCGCCAGGCAGGTCAGCAGCTCCCTGCAGAGCTGGACGCAATCTGACCACACAATCCGCAATCACGCTGCTCGGCAGTGACCCAAATGAGTTGAAAACTTATGTCCAAGCAAACACCTGCATGCGAAGGCTTACAGCAGCTTTATTCACAGTTTCTTAAAACCAAAAGCTACCACAATGCCCTTCAGTAGGTGAAGGGAAAAACAGACTGTGGTACATCCATCCATGGAAAGGGATACTACTCAGCAAGGAAAAAGAGCCAGCTGCCCAGCTGTGCAGACGTGGACAGTGCTCGGTGTGCACCAATGGGTGAAGCGTGCCTGCTGTTAACGGCTACACAACTACACACTACGTGGTGGGCACACACTACACGACTCCAGTTACAGGACATTCTGGAAAAGATAAGACGACAGAGACAGTACCTGGGCAGTGGCTTCCAGGGACGCGGGAAGGGGAGCGGTTGAACTGGTGAAGCAGGGATCGAGGACAGGGAGTTAACCCCACATGGTGACTGGTGCGTGTGCCACGTGACCCGTGTTTCAAGACCCTAGATCCTACAGTACACACCCGGCAGCCTATCGTGAAACTTTCTTAAAAAAATCAATTAGGAGGTCCAGGGATCCCAAGATGGAATGGAGTCTGTGACCAAAGATTTTGACGAGGGTACAAACACAGGCCACAACTGCACAGGAGGAGGCGAGGGGGAAGGAGCCCTCCCCAGGAAGTGTGGGACCCAGCGGAGGCTGTGGACACCTCCCCAGAAACTGAAAAGGGCACGTTGTCCCCTCTGGAAGGTCGCTTCCTGGGGGGTCCGGGTAACAATTCCGAAGCCACTGCACCCGCTCCAGGGACTGACTGAACTAGCACCTGGGGGAGGGACAGGTAACAACCAGCGAAGAAGGAAGGGCCAGAGGCACCACGTGGGGCTGGAGTAGAGTCGGGGCTTGAGCTGAACTCAGGTCTAGCATAATAAGCCCTGAGACGGAGGGAGACGCAGACGCACACAGGCAGATGGTAGGCAGACAGGCGACGGTAGACAGGACATATGCGAGTGTGTGCACGTGTGTGTGTCTCCTAGCTGGGTGTACTGTGCACTTCCTCTCAACGCATACAGTGTGGAAGGAGGGAAGAAAAGATAACTCGTTTCAAAGACACCAGACAAACCCAGTGAGGTGACCAAGGTCCACAGCAACCACGGTAAGTCATGCACACAGTAAGCACCCTTGTTTATCATGTGATCAGAAGGGCGCTGCACCTCTTTGATCTTCCTCCCAAGAACCATAAGCCCAGTCTAATTGTGAGAGAAACGTCCGACAAGCCCATGCTGGTGACAGGTTGTAAGACACCCGACCAGCACACCTCGGAACCAAGTCATCGGAAGCAGGGACAATCTCATGGCATGGAACAAGAAGCAGGGCCCTTAGGAGGCGATCAGGTAATTTAGAATGAGGTCAGTGCTACAAAGTGCTGGAAGCAACTGGCCGGATCCCCTTCTGCCTCTGCCTTCCACCCCCTGAGGACACAGCCTTTGTCTGTTCCAGAAGATACAGCATTAAGGCACTATCTTGGGAACAGAGGCTGGGCCCTGCCCAGACCCCAAACCTGCTGGAGACTTGATCTTGGACCTCCAGCCTCCAGCACTGTGAGAAATCATTTCAGTTGTTCGTAAATGATCAGTGTAGGGTATTTTGTTATAGTAGCACAAACGGGCTGAGATAATCCACCAACATACTATAGTGGGGAATTCTGACTACGTACACCAAACAGCACAGCCAAGTCCAGGGGCCTCGGAGCCCGGATGGCCAGACCAGCCTGCTGGGTCCAGCACACTCTGCTCTGCCAGGCTGCAGCCCTTTAATGTGTTCAGAAAGCTTCCATTCTTCAGGAAACTTCTGTCAACAACCATTGGAGAAAAAAATTTAATAGTTTTCCCTTGAAGAGATGAGCCTGTATTTTCCAGATTTTGTAATTATGTTGAAACAAAACTCACTTTCGTCAGCAAGGGAGGTACCTTTGTCTGCTCCCACTGTGAGACGCTTTGCACAGATTGCCTGACTGATCCCATAACAACACCAAGTGCTCTCATTATTCACACATTGCATGGGAAGAGAAAAAACCCAAGACTCAAACAGATTGGAAGCGAGGCCAGAGTCCAGTGCTGACGAACAGAAGAGCCAGCTCAGGATCCTGGTTCTTCCTTCCCTCACCGCTCTGGAAATGACCGGCAGAGTCAGCTTGGCTTCCGTAGCCCTGACCAGCTCAACCTGCTGCCAGCCTCACTGGACAGTGCGGCCTCCTCCTCCTCCCGTCCAACATGGAGCGCAGGAGGCTGGCCCAGCAGGAGGATCTGGTGGTTGCTTCCCACCCGCTGTGCCACCTTCCACTTCTGGAACCTCCAGCCCCGAGCAGAGTAACTGTAGCAGCAGCTGCTGAGGCCGCCCGCGGAGGCACCGGGCCCAGGGCGCCTCTCACCCGCAGCCATCGCCAACCAGGAGGCACGGCCCGAGCCAGCAGAGCGACCTCCAGCCCCGCACCCTACCCATTGCGGCACAGCAGACAGAATCTCAGTGAAATCTCGAGGCCCTTGAGGGGCAAGGAGATGAAAGCAAGGGGGGCCGGACACTGAGGGCGGCTGGTGGCACCTGCCAGAGACGGGCACTCGCCCCTTGGAAACGGGTTGTTTTCTGATCTCGCTTAGGGGTCTCCAGAAGCTTGCCAAACAATCCCTCCAGCTCCAAAGGGCATTCCTTACCTGCCTGGGGTTGCCATGGCAACTCTCTGGTCCAGCCTCCCACGCCTCTCTCTCTCTGGAGCCAGCCACTGCCTCCTGCCCAGCGTCTGAGGCCCGCATACTGGGAGCCTGGCCCCTCGCCTTGCCCTGCTCCCCACAGCATGGCCTCCAGAGAGGACTCTGAAACAGAAGCCAGACCCCTCCTGCCTCCGCTCAAGACCCTCTGCTGCTGCCTGTGCCCAGGGGTCATCCCCACACCGTGTGCAAGCTGTGACCTCCCCTCACCCACCGGGTCCACCCACACTGGCCTGCCTTCCCTTCCTCGCGTACCCGGCTCCATCCCGCCTCAGCCTCTGCCTAACCTTGCAGGCAGGACCCTCCTTCCCTCCATCCACAAAGCCGCCTCTCTGGGGAAACCCACCCTGCTCCCCAGGCTCCTGTCTCCCTGATCCCCGTTCAAGTTCATGCCCGCACCATGGGGAATGTGTGATCCTTCCTGGATAGATAGGCTGGACTCAGAGCCCCTGTCCTGTCCCGGCTGGCAGCGAGCCCCCACCCGGCCTGTGTGCACAGGGTCTGCCTCCGCCCTCCTTTGTCCCCAGGCTCAGCGACAGCCTGGAACACAGGAGGTGCTCCAGAGGTGTGCTGGGTGATGCACCATCCCGCCTGACTCAGTCCTGGCTGCTGTAACCAAACCAACACAGACTAACGCTGCGGCGCCCCCAGCAGGGTGCTGGCACGGTCAGGGTCTGGGGAGGGCCTGCTTCCGGGTCGCAGCCGGCTGCCCTCCCACCGTGTCCTTGGGTGGCACAGAGAGAAGCTCTGGTCTCTTCCTCCTGTCCCGACACCTATGCCATCATGGGGTCCTCCTCAGGACCCCATCTGAGCCCTAGCTACCTCCCGAAGCCCCACCTCCACACCGCCACCTTGAGCTTCAGCTTGTGGATGTTGGGGGGTCTCCAACACCATCTTACCCTGCTGGTTAGGGATCCCAGTGGTTAGCTCCCAGGGTTCCGAAGGCCACCCCACCTGCACCTGGGTGTCAGCGCTGCCAGGAGCCATGCGGCACCCATGAAGCCCAAGAATGAGCTCAGGACACATTCCCATTTCTGCACTTTCTGGGTCAGGTCGAAGGTGCATGTCCAACCCCCCCACCGCACACCTCCGTGTGAGCTCCCGGGAGAAGAGCAAGCCATCACCCTCAATCAGAAGTCGTGCTCTCCAGCAGCACGTCCAGCTCTGCCCTCTGCTGCCCAGAGAGCAAGGGGCTGGCTTCTGAGAGGGACAGCTCTGGGTCTGCCTCAGGCTTGTTCACAAAACCCCACATCCTACTCCCGGCCAGGAAACCCAGGCCATTTCTGGTCCACATTCCAGGCTGGTGCAGCAGGGGAGGCTGGAGGCTGGGCCACTCTGGTCCTCGGGGTTCTAGCTGACAGGGGCACAGGGTTCATTTGGGAGAGCAGCCCACGAGGGCATGGGTCCCGGGTGGCAGCCCTGCCTCTCCTCAGCCTTGGCCAGCACAGTGGCCCCTCCCTAGGCTGCTTCCTCCTCCATTAGGGCCCACTGGGCTTTGTACCCGCAAGACACAGAGTCGCCATCTCTGTGTTGCTCCTGCTACCATGGTGTGGTTGAGGTCCCCCAAAGGCCCATGAGTTAGAGGCTTTGTCCCCCGCCTACGTGCTGTTGGGAGGTGGTGGAGCCTTTAGGAGGTGGGGCCTGGTGGGAGGAAGTTAAGTCCCTGGGCTCTGCCCTTGAAGGGGATGCAGGGACCCCATCCCTTCCTCCCTCTTTGCTTCCCAACTGCCGTGAGATGAGCAGCTTCCTTCACCACATGTGCCCACCATGCTATGCTGCCTCGCCAAAGTCCTCAATGCCTACAACCATGGACTGAAAGCTCTGAAACTATGAGCCAATGAAACTTTCCTCCTTTTAAGTTGATTCTCGGGTGTTTTGTCACAGTGACAGAAAGATGATTAATACCCCTGCAAAGTACAACTCAAAGTCCTAGACATGATGTAAAACAAACACAAGAAGACTCTGACAGGTGGAGAGAAGAGTTAGCCAGCTAGGGACCTTGGGAATGTGGACAACAGAGTGGTGAGTCCCCTGGGTTTTCCTGCATCATGCACATCTCACTTAGACTTGGAGAATCTATCTCCCCCAAACATCACTGGAAGCAAAGACCACTCTCTCTAGCCATGGGGACCAGGGAAGTGGCAACCTAGCAAGAGGGAAAGCTTTCAGACAACAACCCTCCACTCTGGCCAAACACCACAGCAAATGCAGGCCCCACCTCACCCCTGCCAGCTGAGATAGAACGGAGAACCTGGACTCCACCCTGCCCAGGCTGTGGCCAGGCACCCCAAAGCCATCAGAGTGGTGTCCAGAAAGACTAAGAAAAAGGCCAGGACCTTCACACTGCCAGCTAGAATGAGTGTTCTTCCTACTCAGTGTCAGGGGACACTCCTAGGGACCATGACTCCCAGCAGGAATGGGAGCACCCACCCACCAGAGTAGGGTCAGAAAAGGCCACCAAAGATGCAAGGGTTAGCTCAGATTCAGTCTCATAACACAGGCATGTTCAGGTTCCTACAACTAAAAAACATCACTTGTAATATCAAGACCCAAGAAAACCTCAAACTGAATATAAAAAGATCATTAACAGATGTCAATATCAAAACGACAAAGATGTTCAATGGCTCTGACAAAGACTTAAAGACATCATGGTCAAAAATGCTTCTCACAACCAGCTACAAACATGTGCAACAAATGAAAAAATTGAAAACATCATCAAAGACAGAAAATATAAATAAGAACCAAATAGAAACTTCAGAACAAATAAATACTAATCAAAATAAAATATTCAATAAACAGACTTTGTAGAATAGCACAGGAGTCAGAGGAAATGAGCTTGAAAAGGAGCCTGGAACACAGGAATTACCCAAATTGAATAACAGAAAGTTACTGGATAAAACATGAGGGGAGCATGGGAGATCTTTGGGATGGTAACAAAAGATCCAACATCTGTGTAACTGGAGTCTCAGAACAAGGGAAGAGGATAGTGGAGCTGGAAAAATATTGGAAGAAATAATGTCAGAAAGAATCCCAGATTTGAAAAGAGACAGAAGCCTACATATTCAAGAAACTCAAGAGTTGAATGTTTTCTCTCATATTCAAAAACTAAAAAGAAGAAAGAAATAAAAGAGGGATTTCACAAAAAATAGAAGAGATACCAGTAAAGTAGCGGTAGGGGATCAAGAGGGAGGGAGACAGGGAGGAAAAAGGGAGGTGCCGAGAATTAAAGTATGCTATGAACATGTGTGAATATATCACAGAGTCTCACTTTCATGTATAATTATAAAGTACAAACTTAAACATAACAAAAAATACTCCCTCTGTCAGCAGAGTAGAGAAAGGGGATGGGGAGGGAGGTAGCAAGAGAAAGGGGAGGTACTGGAGAGTGAAAAGGAGCATTATGTTATGAGCATATGTGACTATGTCACAATGAACCCACTATTAGCATAATTATAACACACTAATAAAAACCTAATTAAGAAGCTCAATGAACCCTGTATCAGTCAGAGTTCTCCAGAGAAACAGAATCAGTAGGAAAGATGGATGGATGGGTGAATGGATGGATGGATGGATGGATGGATGGATGGATGGATGGATGAATGGATGTGTGGATGAATGGATAGATGCATGGATGGGTGGATGGATGGATGGGTGGGTGGGTGGATGAATGGATGGATAGATGAATGGATGGATGGGTGGATGAATAGATGGATGAATGTATGTGTGGATGGGTGGATGGATGGATGGATGGATGGATGAATGGATGGATGAATGGATGTGTGGATGAATGGATAGATGCATGGATGGGTGGGTGGATGAATGGATGGATAGATGAATGAATGGATGGGTGGATGGATGGATGGATGAATGGATGGATGAATGTATGTGTGGATGGATGGATGGAGGGATGGATGGATGGATGGATGGATGGATGAATGGATATGTGGATGGATGGATGGATTTTAAGAAAGTGCTGTGAAGGTTGGCAAGTCCTGAACCTGCAGTGTGGGCTGTCAGGCTGGGACCCAGGCAAATCCAAAGGCCATCTGCTGCAGCACCCCTTCTCACATGGAGAGGTATTTCTTCTTCTCTTCAGGCCTCCAATCAACTGGGTGAGCCCACTCACATTACGGAGGACCCTCTGCTTCACTCAAAGTCTACTGGTTTAAATGTTAATCTCATCCATAAATGTCTTTACAGGAACATTCAGAATAGCATTTGACCACATACCTGGGCATCATGGCCCAGCTAAGTTGACAACATTAAACAACCATCACAAATCCCAAACAAGATAAACCCAAAGAAATCCATGCCAACATACATAATAATTTAAAAAGACAAAGAAAAAATAAGAAAAATTTTGGAAGTATTCTAGAAAAAAATAATACCTTGTCTATCAAATAAAAACTACTAGAATAAGAACAAGTTTTCATTTTAAAAATCATAAATACCAGAAGGAAGTAGTACATTATTTTTTCATGTGCTGAAAGAAAAGAACTGTCAACACAAAATCACATAACCAGTAAAAATATATTTGAGAATAAGGAAGAGGAGGGTCTCAAGATAGTCTCAGATAAGGAAAATGAAGAGAATTTGTCACCTGCAGACCCTAAAGAGTGGCTGACATTCTCCAAACAAAAAGGAAAGATAAAAGATGTAACATTGGAACAACAGGAAGGGGGAAAGGCAGGGACAAGGTCTAAGGGAGGGTGAGGACAAGGCTTCCTCTTGTCTCCTTTTGAGTTTCTTATCATATGTGATGGTCAAAGTAAAAAGTATAACACTGTATAAAGTTATTCTACATGTACATAGAGGAGATATATAAGACAATTATACCACAAGCACAGGAGGGAAAAGAGACATCAGAGGGTAAGGTTTCCACACTTCACTAGTATTGTCAAAATGACAGAGATCAAGTAGACACTGATAAGTGGTGTGTGTGATGCAGTGCCTACAGTGACCTTCAGAGAAGCTTTACAAAGGGAGGGCTCCAACATGCCACAAATAGACTAACTGAATTCTGGAAAATGGTCAAACGACCCAGAGGAAGGTAGGAAAAAGAAAATAGAGAAATGAAAAGGAGAGAGAGCAAATGAATTACAATATAAAATAGGACATTTGACACAATATAAAAATGACATTAAAGGCACAAATTGAAAGATGCAAGTTGGCAGAGTGGATTTTAAAATGTGACTCAACTCTATGCTGTCTACAGAATTTTCACTTTAAACACAATGATATTGACAGAAAATAAAAGGATGGAAAAATATATGTTATATAAGCATTAATCAAACAGAAATGGGAATACCAAAATAATATCAGATAAAATGGATATCGGAGCAAAGGAAATCACCATAGACAGAGAAGGACGTTATAAAAGGGCCAATCTTCCAAAAAGACATAGCAATCCTGAATGTGCATGCACCAAACAACAGAGCTCCCAATTACTTGAGGAAAACCCTGGGAGAAGTGAGAGGAAAGACGGATAAATCCACTACTGGAGTTGGAGACTCCAACGTCTCCATCTCAACAACTACAAAAAAGTCATCAAGAAACAAAATAGCTCCAGAACATTATACCAACAAGATCTAACCAACATTTTCAGAACATTCCACCTGACCGTAGCATAACAGCTGTCTAGTCAAATGCCAGTGGAACACATATGAAGATAGACTGGACCTTGGACCATTAAACAAACTAAAAACAATAAAATAAAAGAATTGAAATTACATAGTGTCTTCTCTAAACTAGAAGTCTATAACTGATATACAACATTAGAATCTTAAACACCTAGAAGTTAAACTGTATATATCTAAGTAATCCATTGGTCAAAGAGGAAGCCTCAAGTGGAATCAAAGAATGTGCTCTGCTGAATAAAATAAACATGCAACATATCAACTGTGAAAAGTCAGAGCTAAGAGTGAGACTTATAGTATTAAACAGACAAGAAGAAAAGGGGTTGTAGGATTAAGTAGAAAAGAACTAGTCTTGAATCAATAATCTAAATTTCCTACTCAAAAACCTAGAAAAATAAGAACAAAATAAGAAATAAGAAAATAATAAAAATAAGAGCAGAAATCAATGAAATTGAAGCAGGAAATCAATGAAGAATATCAATGAAACAAAGAGCTGGTCTTTGAAAACTTCAATAAAATTGACAAATCTCTAGCAAGACTGACAAAAACAAAAACAAAGACACAAATTACCAACATGAGGAATGAATCATGGGATCTCACTACAAAACCCACAGATACCAAAAGGATAAAAGGAAATCTATAGACAACTCCCACATAAAAAATGGACAACTTTTACTAAATATTCCACATCCTTGATAAATACAAACTGCCATAACTCACCCAACATGAAATAGAGGAGTTAAACAGTTCTACAACTACTGAGGATATTGAATTTGTCTTTTAAAAATTCTCAAACAGACTTCTTTAGGCTCAGAGAATTTCCCTGGAGAATTCTATCAGATGCTTAAAGAAGAATTAACCCATCGCCACACAATCTCTTCCAGAAAGTAGAAGGGAAGAGATCACTCCCCAATTCATTTTATAAAGGTAGCATTATCCTGATACCCAAATCAGACAAGTACAGTACAAAAAAAAGGATACCACTGACCAAAAGCCCTCATGAGTAAAGAAATAAAGTTCCTTGACAAAAACTTAGCAATGGAATTCTAAAACATTTACAATTAATTAGACACCATGACCAACTGGGACTTAGTCTAAGGCTATAAAGCTAGTTCAATGGTTTGGAAATGATTTATGTAATCTACCATATTAATAAGCTAAAGAAAATAAATCATATCAATCAATGCAGAAAATTATGTCAAAATCTACATTCATTCATGATAAAACTCTTAGAAAAATTCAGAATAAGGGGAATTGTCTCCATGTGTTAAATAACTTGTACCAAAAACGTACAGTCAACATTTTTCTTAATGGTATAAAACTAAATGCTTCCCCCTGAAGATTGGTAATAAGGCAAGAAAACCCACTCTCACTGCTCCTACTCAAGTGGCACTGGAAGTTCTAACTGGTATCATCAGGAAAGCTAAAAAAAAGTGTACAGATCATCCCTATTTGCAAATTATATGCTCATCTCTCAGAAAATTGTAAAGAACCAACAAAAAAGCATGTAGAACTAATAAGTGAGTTCAGAAAGGTGAGAGGATACAAGATTCAAAAATCAATTGCACTCTTATAGCCTACCAATAAACAAGAGGATTATGAAATTAACAAGTAATAATAATAATAATAATTAATTAATTATGACAATCAAGTAAATTAATGTAGCCATCATCTTATATTATTACTCTTTTTATGTAAGGAGAACACTTGAGATACACTTTTTCAGAAAATTTCAAAATTACAATACACTATTATTGACTATAGTTAACACTTTGTACAAAGTATCAGGTATACATCCTAAACACATATAATTTTTGTGAATTATACCTCAAGATTGGTTTTTTAAATAGCATTATAATCACCAAAAAGCTAAATACTTAGTTGTAAATCTAAAAACATCTGTACAGGGCTTTACATGCTAAAAATGCACAACACTGATGAAAGAAATCAAAGATATAAGCAAATGGAGATACATACTATGTTCATGGATGGGAAGGCTCAACATAGTAAAGATACCATTTCTCCTTAAATGGATATACAGGTTTAACACAATTCCTATCAAATCTCAACAAGGTTATTTGTAGATAGAGATAAGATTATTATAAAAATTGATTTTGAAAGACAAAGGAACTAGAGTCACTAAAACAATTTTGCAAAAGAAAAGAGGAAACATCAAGGAACAGAACAGAAAACCCAGAAATAATAGACCCCACCAATGTGTCTAGCTGATAGTGTGTGTGTGTGTGTGTGTGCATGTGTGTGT
The DNA here is from genome assembly GCF_902686445.1 of Sciurus carolinensis. Classification (NCBI taxonomy): domain Eukaryota; kingdom Metazoa; phylum Chordata; class Mammalia; order Rodentia; family Sciuridae; genus Sciurus; species Sciurus carolinensis. Next base: position 205,536,946 of record NC_062213.1, on the reverse strand, counting down.
GTGTGTGCATGTACACATATGCTGGGAATGAACCTGGGACCTTGTGCGTACTAGGCAAGTGCTCTACCACCGAGCCACATCCCCGGCTGTCCTACTGATTCTTGGCAAAGGCACAAAGGTAATTAAAAGGAGGAAGGATAATTTGTTCAACAAATTGCATTGGGACAATTGGCCTTCCATAAAAGAAGGCCAATAAAAGAAGAGAGAAAGAAGAATAATTTTGTTCTTTATTTTAAAAAATTAACACAAAATACACTAAAGAAAAAATTAATTTTAGGGGAGAAAAAAAGCAAGAGAACTAGCATCTAGAAATAGAGTGTTCTCAAGTCTGATACCAAAAGCACAACCCATGAAAGAGAAAAAATGATAAATTGGCTTCATCTAAATTAAAAATGTGTGCTCCAGGAAAGAGCCTTCAAGAGGATTCAGAGATAAACTACAGAGGGGAGATCATATCTGCAAGCCATGAATCTGATGCAGAACTCTCCAGACTCAACAGCACAAAAGCAAACAACTTTTCAATAACATCTCGTGTGTGTGGTGAGTTACAGTTCACAGATCGTCCTTCTGTCTGTTGACTTTTGCACCCTTCTGTCAACCCCGATTCGTAGGATGTCTTTGCTCTCTGCTGAGGAAATGGAGACTCAGAATTCCCAAGAGACAGTCCTAAATTCTTCTTTTTCTTTTTTTTTCTCGATATTTGCAATTCACTTTTAATTGTTTAGAACATACAACGTGACACTGGCACCCTGACCATTTCCCCATGTACAGTTCTGTGGCATCAATCACCTTCGTGTTGCTAAGCGACGGCCACTGCCCCTCTGCAGACTTTTCCTCATCTGCAGAATGGAAGCTTGACTCCCACTTCTCGGGCAACCACCAGCCACTCTGTGCCTGCAAGTTTGACTGTTTGGAACAACGCTGCATTGGCCCCTCTGGGTCTGGCTTGTTTTGTTAACTGGACGTCTGCGAGGCTCCCGAGGCGGAAGCCTGTTCAGAATTCCCTTCCTTTACAAAGCTGTTAACTCCATGGCGAGCCATGGATTTGAAGTGTCACTCCTAACCGAGTCTGGACGGGGTCCCCGCCCTCTGAGAGGTGGGCCTGCTTTGTGGGGTCATCTCCTGAACCCCTTTGCCAGGAGCCTTGGATGCCCACCATCCTGCCCCACTACAGGGGCACCGTGTTGACTTTGTCGAAACACAGAACAGATGGGGCCCGAGATGGATGGGAGGATGAAACCAGAGCTGGTTCTGGAAAAGACAGTTATGGGATGGCAGGGGCAGCCGGGCAGAGGGCGTCCAAGAGCCACTGGGACCTGCTGGAGGGCAGGTGGCTGGAGCAGGAGGTGGGGCTGGGGTGAGGATTAGGGGATGCTGGCTGTGGTGCCCTCCCGCTGCAGGCTCCGGTGCTGCCGAAGCTAAGGAGGGTCAAATGGCTCCTACAAGAGGGCCGTTCATCTATTTTATGTGGTGCCTTGGAAGGCACAGAGGCCACAGCCCTCGGTTATCAGCGAGGAGAGGAGCCATAAACATCTGAGAACTGTGGGCGGCAGGAGGGGGCTCTCCCCGTCCTTGAGAATATCCATTCCAAAATGATTCCACTGTGCCCCTCAAGGAACCCGGCCTTCCAGAGAAAATCAGCCTTTCATAGAGTTTCTTGGAAATCCAGTCAAGAAAGTGTGTGTCTCCCCCAGAAAACACTGCTGAACGATAGGCACTCACGCAGATCAGCTGCAGAGAAAGAAAACACCCACTTAAGCAGAGGGTCTGAGCGAGGGTCGGAGCCAGGGGAGGCTCAGGCCTGTGCAGCTCCGGAAAGCAGGTGGGGCTGCCGGGTGAGTGAGTGGTGTGTTCCATCTCCAGTGACAACCCGCTGTCCTTGAAGGACCTCTGGCATCAGCAGGACCTGGGTGCTGGTTAAAATGCCGGTTCCCTGGGCCCTGCCAGGCCTGAAGAACCCCAGCACCTGTATCATCAAAGAGTTTCTCAGGCCACCCCTGGAAAGGCACAAGGCCCCTGGCTCAGTTTCTGCTGAAGGCCAAAGTCGAAAGCTGTCAATAGTGACCCCCCCCCACCGCACACACACAGAGCCCGTGGCAGAGTACAGGAGCCCCTGTGCCTGACTCCAAACTGGTTTGCCAGGGCTCGGTCACAGCCACGCCCCAGGCACTGGGAATGGAACTTGAGGAGTCCAGAGGTGGCTGGAATTGTCAGGGTTTCTGCCGAAAGAGGCTGTGAGCCCAGCCGGCCGCCTGCCCTGGGGTGCAGGAGGAAGGAAGAAGCATTTCAGGAGGCTGCTGGAGGTTCGGAGAAACAGGACCAGGCTGTGGAAACTGGCTCCCAGGTCCAGGCCAGTGCTGGCTCCAAGCAGCCCCCGGACAAGAGGCCTGAATGGAGGTAACACCCGCCACCAAGGCCAAGCTGTGGTTCCTGGAACAGAGGACTGTGTGAGGTCCATCCCTGGGGTCCTTGACTAAGGTTCTCCCCTAATGCCTGCGGAGAGTGGACAGCCAAGTCCCAGGACCCACTGCAGAACCACAAGAGACCAAGGAGAAGGCTGGCCTCTGTCACAGGCTGTCATGGGAGGGGCTGACGGCCGTATTCTCCAGGCAGCTAGGTGACGTTCTCTCTCCCCTTCCTCTTCCCTCCAACCCAGGAAGAACCAGGGGCTTCAGGGAAGGCAGGGTGTGGGCAGCCTAGGCCTTGGGTGAATGGCAAAGGCTCCCAGAGGTCCACCCAACATCCACATCTTCCTTAGGAGCAGAACCCACTCTCCAGCAGGACTGCAATCGGCCCAGCTAAATGACTACAAGTCCCAGCCTCCTTTGCACCAGGTGTGGGCATGTGATTCTGGGCCACCAATGAGAAGGGAGCAAAGTGTTGCATGGCACTTTCAGGAAGTCTCCCCAAGATTGGGACAGAGTAGAACTGGAGTCCCAGAATCCGCCCTGGACCTGGTGGTTGAGGGAGAGCACACTGGAACATCGACTCCCTACAGCCAGCCACCTTCTCGCTAACAGGAAGAGCCTGGAGACCCCTCTCTTGTTCCGACACTGCCGTTGAGCAGTGTTCGCTACCTGCTGCTGAGTCTGGCTTTGGCAGGTGGACATACGCCACCACCCACACACTTCATCCCAGCTAGGTCACCACCAGCCTGGTACCCAGCGGGCACTCAGGTCAGAGTTAGCTGCTCCCTCCTGTGCGTCAGGTGGGAAACGTGTGGCTCTTCACACCAAGCCAAGGCAACTCGTTGAGTTCGTTAAAACCTCCTCTTCACAGATGGCAGGTGGCACTTGCTGGGTTGATCTGGTCAGGATCCCATGTGAGGAGTAAAGGCCTGAGCTGTGATTGGACCTGGGTCTCCATGGGGCAGGTTACTCTCCAGCCCTGCTGGATCAGCATGGTCTTTGGGGGACCATGAGTTATGAGTTGAACCACATCCCCCAAAACTCACACTTTGAAGTCCTAGCCCCAGTACAAAGGAATGTATTATTTAGAAAGACTTATTTCTGATGTAATTGATTAAGAAGAAGGGTGGCCCCAGTCCAAAGAGACTAGTGGCCCTATAAATATAGGAATTCAGATGCAGACGTACACAGGGAGGATGCCAGGTAAAGATTGGAGTGACATGGCCGCAAACCAAGGAGTCACCAGAAGCTGGAGAGAAGCCGGAGCAGGCCCTTCCCCTGCACCTTCAGAGGGAGCACAGCCCCGGGAGCACGTGTGGCCTCTAGCACCGTGAGACAATAAAGTTCTGTTATTCACGCCACTCAGTTCATGGTATTTTGTTGCCACAACCCTAGCAAACTAATGCGGCAGGCTCACCACCTCACCTCCGCCCTCCAGGAGCTTCATTCTATGCACTGCAGTCTACTGACCGGCTGGTACATTCTTGGGAAGAAGTGCAGGCAGGCAGATGGATGGGTGGATGGATGGATGGGTGGCTGAGTGGCTGGGTGGACGGACAGATGGATGGATGGATGGATGGATGGATGGACGGATGGATGGGTGGATGGATGAGTGACTGGGTGAATGGATGAATGAATGGGTGGGTGGGTGGGTGGATGGATGAATGAGTGGGTGGGTAGATGGATGATTAGATGGATGGATGGACAGACAGATGCATGGATGAATAAAAGGATGGATGACTGGATGTGAGTAGGTAGATAAACAGATGAATGAATGATTGAACACACAGGAGAGCAACCAGATGCTGCAGGGATTTTTCAAACTGTATCACATGCCCATGTATCAATCCAGCATTGCACCTGTAGAAATAGACCCACCACACTCCATGAAATCACAGAAATCAATGAAAGTCAACACCAGCAAAAAATAGGTCATCATTTTCTGTAAAACTGCCACAAACTGCCCCGATCAATGACTACATCCATCTGTTTTACTTTTCACACTGTCTATTTTTAATCCTAGTGAATAACAAAGGGGTGTCAAAGGAGGAAGCCAGAAGTAAGAGTCTGTTGCTGTGGGACCTTGACACACATGTCCCAGGGAGATGACAGGCAGGTCCTTCACGAAGCGTGACTTCCGAAGGAATTCTTGCCAGCTGGGCCAAACGAGCAAGAGACAGTAGCCACCAGGTGATAGCTGCCCCCAGGCAGGCCCTCCTCTGTGGGAGGCCCCTCCATCTCCAGGACAGGTGCTGCCCTTCCGATGTGAGAGAGGTGGACAGGTGAGTGGCACTAGATGGATCTGCAGCAGCAGGGATATGACCATGTGTCAAGGTTCAAACCCAGGCATTTGAGTGAACAACCCATGCAACCCCAGCCACTGTGAGCACCTGGCAGGGCGAGCGGACACTCGGCAAAGACTCAGCTCGGTAGCTCCCTTCCCGTAGCCTTGAGTTGGGGAGAATGGTTGCTCAGTGACTCGGGAAGAAGACAGGCAGAGCAAGGCCGGGGAGGGAACACGAGAAGTCAGCCCAGCCTAGAGACCATGTGTCCTCCCAGGACAGAGCCAGTCCCCTGGCCTCAGTGACACTCCTGAGCCCTGGAACAGCCTGGCTGAGCACAGAGGCCACTGAATGAAGTCGATCAACAGGGTCAGGGTCAGGTGCCTCCAGCTCCACACTCTTACTGGTTCTGGTCCCCAGCACAGAGCCTACTGGGGTTTCTCCCCTTCAAAACAGTAACGCTATGGGCAGGGAGAAAGGCCAGAGGCTGCTGCCAGAAGACACCCTTAGTCAATCTGCTCCTTTCTGAGGCTCCACACTCATTTGGCTGGGCTTCTGGGGCATTCATTGCCAGCACTGCCATGGCTAATAAGTAATTAGAAGATCATTAACATTTGTAACATACAATGGAAACATCTGGACCTACTGACTTATTAAAACCTAAAAATTTGATTAATCAATTGTGGAGTGAGATGGGAAACGCTCGGGTTGGAGGATAGGCTTCTTCAGGCTCCTGCCCCATCCCACCCCTGTCCCCAAGGCCACCCACGCTCACATCCAAAGGCAGCTCCCCACACTCCTGCCCCACCACCTATCTCCAAGCAGTAGAGGGAAGCAAAGACACCCAGCCCCCTCGCACCAGCCGGGGCTCTCCTGGAAAGGCCAAGGACACAGTGTGGCACGTGGGTCACTTCCTGGCCCCATCCTTCCCAGACAGTGGCCCTAGTGCTCAGGGAGACAAGGCGTCTTGACCTGCACCCTCCCCCATGATGCCACAGGGCTCCACCTGGGAAGGGTCCATGACTCCCACCCCACACGCACAGGGCGAGGAGAAAGGCTCACACAGCCAAGGGCCCCTTCCCCAGCCCCGACTGGCTCTGAGGACGGGAGGGTGCCCATCACGCCAGCTGGTCCCAGCCCGCGGTCCCAGCGCTGGGCTTCCGCCCTCCGATTTTCTCCCCTCTGGTCCTTGGCTTCTCCCCTTCATCTTCTGAGCAGCAGGGCAGAGCGAGGCGTGTGGGAAGAGGCTCCTGATGAGACTGCGTGCTCTCCCAGGCGCCTTGGTTTCCAGCCAAAGCATTAGGATGTTGCTCTACCAACTAATCATCCTCCCTCAGACAGGAGGAGCTGCAATAAAGCCCTGGTGCTTCTGTGAATGTGGGAAAGCCATCCTCCTCAGCCAGGCAGAGGCGAGTGCCATCCCGAGACGGTTCCCTGAGTGCCGCAGGAAGCCCTTTCCTGGGTGCTGGCTGTGGAGAGATCCAGGACAGAGTGGCCTCCGTTCCCTCTTCAGAGAGAAGCCTGCAGAGACGGGCTGGGGAGAAGCAGCAGGGAGCGCCCCCTTCTGCTCCGCCTCCCCTCCCACCCTGTGGCCAGGCCTCACTCCTGGCCCCCGGGGACTGCCACGTGATTCTGTGGCAGCCGTCAGTCATGGAATTTGAACCCTCAGGCCACACTGATTGGTTCAAGGGTGGGCAAATGGTGTGAATGCAGCCAACAAGAGGACTGCCCTGGGATTTTTCTCCCTGGAGACCAGGAAAGAGTCCCCCCTCTCTCTCTCTGGCAGAGAGAAAGGAAACAGCAAGACCAAGAACCAATTGTACCATTTGTTTCTGATCAGCATGCCTAAGGGGACAAAGGCAGGCCACAGTGAGGCAGAGGAGTGACCCGGGGGTGGCCGCAGGAGTAGGCTGGCAGCCCTCGGCCCCGGTTCCCTGGCCTGTACTCCACGGGCACCCTCACCCTGGCCTCGAGGGACTCCTTGGTCACGAGGGCCCTGTCTGCTCTTTCCAACCACAGTGCTGACTGGTGCGCCCACCCCTCTCTTTCCCAGCTGTTTCTGGTAAAAGGGTCACTCATCCCAGCAAAGAGACGGGCTTGGAAAATAACAGTAACTAAATGAATGCAGATCCGTGAATGGCTGCAAGCGATTTTTAGCATGTTAAAATGACCGACAAATTAGTGGGGAGGAAAGTTTAGTCTACTTAGAGAAACAAACCGTTGGAATACTCTAAATGCTGCCCCTCTCGTTTAAACGCAGCCCCTGGGTGTTCTCAGCAGAACTCCTCCTTGGCCACCTGCAGACGCCGGTCCCCCCTCACTCCTGCACAGCAATGCTTTTCCAGCAGAATCCTCCTCTTCAGGGGATTTTTACCAGGTGAGTCAACGGGTAAGGCAGGTGAAATCAGTGCCTCTCTGGAGGTGCTCCGCCAGAACTTCCAACAGCCAGCCGGCCCCGGATTCAGGGTCCAGAAAATCTCCTCCACTTGGGGGACCCTCATCCCTGGGCTAGAATATTGAGCTGGGGACCAGTGAGCTGAGAGCGAACCTAGGCAAGACAGGCCACTGAGGCCAGGGGCCAGCAGAGCTCCACCTGAGCCTGCCCTTGGCCCCCTCCCCAGGTGGGAACTGCTGGCCACTCCTGAAGTGAGTTGACCAGGAACCAAACTGGAGCCTTCCAGGTCCTCAAACCTGTGCTCCTGCTCTGGGTCTTTCCTGCGTTGCGACCCCAGCGCTGTTCTCCTCGTAGGCCAGGGTCCCGCCACCTGGTTTTAAATCAATGCACGGCTGCGAGTCTCTCCCCAAGGTCCACTCATCATGGCAGAGGAGGGAAATTGGCCAAGAGAGAAAACTCAGTCACTTAGGGCCACGAACCTACGAGGCAACCAATTTGCAGAGGACTTGTCCTTAACTTGTGCCCCTGGCAAGGTCTGCACAGGCAATTTGGGTCTATCAGCCTTTAAATTATAGACGGCGGCGTCATTCCGTCAGACCAGCTGCAGAGGCGAGATGGAGCGGCTCTGGGGTGAGTGACAGTTCCAATAACTGCATTCCCGCCAGGAAAATAGCATTACCACGTGGAGGTGCTTGCGAGAGTATTGGACCTCGGGAAGAAATAAAATAAAAGCAAAATGGCCCTGGCACTCCTGGGTGCTCCGTCAACATTGCCAGACACAGTAGGGAGAAAAGGAACCCATCATCAGATAAATATCTCACTGTCCTCGGCCAAGAAAGGCGCTGCGTCGCGTCTCCAGAGCCAGCTGGAAAGGGGGCGTCTGACACAAACAGGGCTCGTGGGCCAGCAAGGAGAGTCCTGGGGGTCATCGAGGGAACCTCCTTACTCACGGACAGGGAAACTGAGGTCAAGGTCATGCAGTAGGTTGGGCTGATGGACCAGCAGCAGTTCAATGTGCAAACATGTGGCATGGCCCGGGCAAGACAGGTACACTCTGACATGGGGACCCATGGGCACTGCCATGTGGCCTGTGTAGGACCCTGATGAAGGGCAGGTTCAAACCAGAGCAGCCCCCGAAGCCCCAGCCTGCTACCTCCTGCTGCTGACATTTGGGCCCAGGGACAGGCTGAGCTCCGGCCCAGGAGTGCAGTGGTCTGTAATTCTGATCTTCCTGCCTCCTCCCCACTCCCATGCCGGCCCATCGAGGGCCCCATCCTGCTCCTTGTCTCTGAACCAGGCAGCTGGGAGCCTGCGGAGGGAGGGCTTGGTCCTGCCGATGGCTGCACCCCAGCCCCAGAGCAACTGCTGCCTGTCAGGTGCTCAGTGAACTTGGCAAGTGAGCAGACAGGGTCAGGGGTCCAAGAGAAGACAGTCACCCACAAGCAAGAGGCTGGTTCCCGAATTCTGACCTGTGTGCCTCCCTCGCCTCCCATGGGACGCCTGTATTGCCCTCTGCAGCGAAGACGTGGGCTCAGGCGACTGCACTCCAGAATCAATCGCCCGATCGTGGGTCTGCCTGCGGAGGGTCAGTTCTTTCTGAGCCTCTATCTCCTCCACATCTGGCTTGTCCTCCGTCCCCCACCAGAGGAGGTGGGGCTACCTGGGTCCCTGTCTGTATTTGCTCTTCAAAAATCAGAATGGAGCTGAAGAGGGGTGAGGAGGGGAGGAAGGCTCAGAGGGCTGGAGGGAATCCAAGCGCGTCCTCGTGGCTCTGCGTGAGTCGCTGGTCCTCCTGTCCCAGCTTCTCCAACTGCGAGGGAGAGGCGATGGCCTGGTCTTGGAGGAGCTGAGTGGGGAAGAAAGAAAGGAAGTGCGTCTCCAGGCACGTGGACGCCGTCACAATGGGCTTCTGCTCTGTCCAGGGCGTCCGTGAGCCTTGACGCTGCTGCACCCCCTCCGCCTTCAAGGGCATGCCGAGCCTTGGCCAGCAGCACCTCTGGCGGAGAGCTGAGATTTCCGAGGATGCGCTTCTTGCAATGCCTCTTGCTCTGCTCCTGGATCCACCTGGGCACTCTTTGCCATGCTTGGCCATGGTCATGATGCTTTACGGCTGCCTTTGAAACAACTGGAAATGAGACTCCAGGCCTCGGGAGCGTGGTCCCAGATCACTGCCACCAAGACTTTCTAAGGTGAACGGTGGCGTCCTTAGGTGGCAGCCTCTGCAAGAGCATCTTGAACCCACTGCCCTGCCCCTGGGATGGCCGCCAGCCACATCAACCAGCCAACAGCAGCGAGGTCACGGCCCGACGACACAGGAAGGCCACAGGAACTGGAGGGACAGACTTGTTCACCTGCCTCAGATGAGAAGGCAGCTGGCCGGGGAGAAGGGGCGGTAAGACGGGAGGGGTGAGCAGCGGGTGCTTATTTCCAAACAGTGATCATCGCAGGCCTAAACGAGCCAAGTCACAGACGCCGCCACTGCCTACGGAAGGCTGGTCCCCCTCAGTCACATGCACAATGAGCGCCTAGAGTTAGCCACCTGTGGTCCGATGCTGCCTTAGGGCCTGGACACCACAGGACCTGGACACGCAGACTGACTCCACCTGCTGGGCGATCCTGGAAACACCTCTGGCCTTGGGGTCCTCATCTGTCCCACGGGGAGCATGAGCTGGTGCCAGCCCTCTTCCTCCCTCCAACAAGCACTTATCAAACCGTGGCACAGGTCCCCCGCCATGGCGACCCCGTCCTGAACAGGGAACAATGAGGCTCTGCATTCCATCTAAATGTGCACAGGAATGAAGCCGAAGCTAAACACGTTAATGAAGCATCCAGGGAGCTCTCACGTGTCAGGCAGAACACTGGCAATGGCATGAAATGGGCAGCGCCCGCATCCCTGGTACTAAAGGGGAAGCTGAGGCCTGGAGCAGTCAGGTGACATTGCCAAAGTCACACAGACCAGGACCCTCCCCAAGGCTGTCAGAAGCTCGCGCTCACCCTGTGGTCAGAACAGCAGTGACCAGCTGAGGCCAGTGTCCTGAGTCTGCGACTCTCCTCTTGGGCTTCCAGAGGGTGGAAGTCTAGGTGGGTTCTTGGAGCCACAGCCTGGTGGGTGGCACTGGTTTCTGCTGAGGCTCCAGGCAGGAGCTGCTTCCTGCTCCGGAGCTGCCTGTACGCCTGGCCTGTGGGCATCCCCCTCTCTGCCTCCAGAGTCACGGTGGGTGCTTCCTCCTCTGTCTACTCTCCTTCGACCCTCTTGTGAGGATCTTGTGACAGCCTTGGATCCATGGAACCATTCAGCATAATCTCCCATCCCAAGGTCACATCTGCAAATTCCCTGTTGCCAGATAATACAAATTTCAGAGGTTCTGGGACTAGGATTTGAACGGCTGTGGGTTCGTAGGTTCACAGCCCATAGCAGCACGTCTTGCGCATCCGTGGGAGACTCTGCGGATCTGCTGGCCCAAGGTCACCCAGCTGCTGAGTGACAGGGTCAGGACCAGAGCCCAGGTCTGTCCCTTGTTCACCTCCCGCACACGCCCCCACCCCTGTCTCCCAGAAGTACTTGGCTCTGCCCTCCCACCCCCCCCTCAGGAAAGCCTGCTGCCCAGAACTGGTTCACCCTCAGGACCCCCCTTGGGCTGACCAGGACTGGCGGCAACTGGTGGGCAGGGGATCTGCAGAAGGTGGAGACCTTTCTGGCAAAGACCATGTTGGTCACAGCAACAGTCCCTGGAAACGGTGAGGCAGGGACGGCTGCACGGCCACAGGTAGCACAGTGCAGGGTCCCTACTGTGGTTTCCACAGGAAGGAATGGGTGTGGCAGGGCCAGAGGCTTAGGGCCGGCCCCTGTGACTACCTCTGCAGGCTCTGGGCAGAGCGGCATCCCTAGCTGACTGGCACCTGGCTCTGGAATGACCAGGACTGGTGAGTGGAGACCCTGACCCCAAGATCCTAATGAGGGAGGTGCTTGCTCAGGTCCGGGTTGGCCAGTGTGCTTTTAAATCGGTCCAGGGAGGTCCTTGGCTGCTACTGACCTCCACGGGGCCTTGGTGCCAAAGAGGAACCCTTCCCCAAGGCCGACCCAGGACGCCAGGCACAGGCTGGGCGAGCAGCTCAGGCTGGGTTTCATCACACCGTTCCCCAGCTAGGCCAAGCGCCCCCGGGGGGGCCACCAGCACAAGCACACCGAGGCCTGGGAGGCGTCCTACCACGTCCCTTGGGCCAAGTGGCTTCACTACTCTGTGGACACCCCCAGGGTCAGAGCACCCCAGCTGGCCTGAGTCCTGTTGGCTCATGCTCTGGACACAACTCTGCCCCTCCAGGGAGGCAAAGCTGCTGCTCAAAACCCTCGGGAGCAATCGTCCTGCTCACAAGACACGTGATGGGGGTGACAGCGTCAGAGGAGAAACAACCCTGGGGGGCTGTGCTGCAGGTGTGCCCAGAGCCCCCTGGCGGGCCCCCAGGCTCCTCCCCCACAGGAGGAGGTGTCTGGGGAAGTGGCCGTCCTCACCCGCGACCCTCAACCTGGAGACTAGGTCTGCTTTCCCCCTGGAGAGCTAGAGCGCCGGAGGTCTGTGGGCCCTGCTGTTGGGGAGGTGGGCTACGTTGGGGTTCTTCCTCTGGCAGGAGAATGAAGTCATGCCCTGACCTCAGGTGTAGCTGTTCTGCGACCAGCGATTTCAAAGGGGAAGGTCAGAGATGAGAGAGCGCAGCCGCTGAGCCCAGACCCTGCAGAAGAGCAGCCCCAGGGCGAGCCGCGCACGGTCAGCATCCCAATGAGGCCCCGGTGGTGTCCTGACTCCAGGGCGGGTGGGGGCCTGGGGATTCATTTTCTCTCTTGTTCTGACGTGTTACTGAGACTCATATTTGGCTATGGCCGACCTCAAATGGTCAGGTCCCCAGAGCCTGTTCCTGCCCAGCCTGGGGAGCACCCTGACCCCACAGCCCTCTCTGGATGCCCCTTGCCTCCTGCAGTGACCATGCTCCCCAGGAACCACTTGCTCTTTTTATGTTAGAGATTCCACAGACCACTCTCCCTCCCAAAGAGGCACCGCACCCAGCTGGAACGCCCTTGCTCAGATCCAGGGTGGCTCACGCAGGTCGACAGTTCCCAACAGAAGCCACGCAGTCCCTGCACTAGGACGTGTTTCCAAAGCCACATTTAAAAGGCCTCCTAGGTGGGAAGAGTCCAGACACTCAGAAGGGAGCAGACCTGAGACATCCCCCACCCTCAGCCTGTCTGAGATGCGAGGCCCTGACAGGAGGAAGTGCTCTCCAGTTGCCATGGTGACAAGCGATGCAGGCCTGGGACCATGTCCCATGCCCTCATCCCTGCCCAGGGCTCCCAGGAGGACCCTCCATCACTGTGTGAACATGCGTCTGTCTCCGAAACCGCCCTGGCTCCCAGAGGGGTCTGAACTGCCAGCTTTTGAAAACTTGTGCTTTAAATGACCCAATTAAGCAGCCAGAATGGCCCTGGCGGCACACTCTGTCCCAAGCCTCCTTGGCCAAGAAATAATTTTGCAATAGTTAATATGGACTCTGCATCTGCTCCCTGCTTCGCCAGGAGACTGACCAATTGCTCCCTGGAGCCGGCCGAGGCTCAAGTGGAAGGGAAGTTGCAGGCAGAATCCAAGAAGGTGATTTGGAGGCAGCGGGGCCCTGGGAAGCCTTGTGCCTGGCTGGGGACGGGTGTGCAAGCAGACAGGCCCCCAGGAAGACCAAGGCCCCTGTCCCCACCGCTGCTGGTGCAGTGCTCCCCACGCACTGGTCCCGTGGACCTGCTCCGGTGCTGCCACAGCTCTGGCCCTGGCAGCTGCCGCCTGCAGGACCTAGATCAAACCAACTCCAGCTCAGCACGTCAGCAAGAGCAGCCCAGCGTCGGAGGCCCACCCCGGGGAAGACTGGCACGGCCGCATGGCCCGTGGGCCTCACAGCCCACCCCGCAAGGAGCAGGAGAGACCGTCACTGGCCAGCCTGCCCCAGCCACTGAGCAGAAGTGCTCACGCCCTTGGGACTCAAGAAGAGACAGAATCAGGCCCCAAAGACAGCAGGAGGTCTCCAGGGAGCCCCCGAGTGGAGAGAAGCAGAAATGAGCCTGGAAACAGGGCTCTTCTGCTCCGGGCTCTAAAGCCCCTCTTGGCTGGGGGGTGGGAGGCCGGGCCCCTCACTGGAGGGCCCTGGATGGGCATGATGGCAGCCACTCAGGAGCTGGGGGCGGTATTCACAAGGAGGTGGGCCCCTTGTGAATCAAGCATCAATTTCGGACACCTCAAGAGGACTCTAAGACATAGGTGCCTGCCCTCCCGCCTCCTGGACAGAGTAAATCTAGCTGCAGAGACGTTAAGGGAAGTTCCAGGACTGGCACAGTCGCGGCCCAGCAGCCCAGGAAAACAATGTCACCCCAGCATGGCCACGGGTGACCTCAAGCCTCACTGCCTGGCCTGGGTCTGAGCCTGGGGGAGGCAGGGCCCCAGGAGGCCGACTCAGGCCCTGGAGATGTATCCACAGAGCCCCGAGCCTGTCCTCCCCCTCCCTTCTCGTGGGTCAGACACCTGCTTCCCCTGAAGCCCGGGACACAGCTCCCATTCGCTGGGTGCACAGCCACCCCGCTCCCTAGGGCACTGAGTGCAGGTAAGTAGGAGCCAACCATCGCAGGCTGCTCCTGGTGACAGATCACTGCCGTAGACGGGTCACTGAGCCCTGCCGATTGCACACAGTCCAAGCTCAAGAAGGGTCAGGCTGAGACGTGGCATGCTGTGACCACTGTCCACCATGAGCACAGGGTCGAAGCAGCCTCTCATGGTGGGACATTCCCCAGGAAGCCTTCTGACACCCAGGGCTCTCCAAACACCTGGGCACGCCCCACCCCATGCCTGCACACAGCGGTGTCGGGAAGAACAGGCCCCTTCGCCCATGGGTGGCGTGATGCCCACAGAAGCTGGCACTGCGCTGAGCCGGAGCTGTCTCTTCACCGGTCTCCACGGGCAGAGACTGCGCTTGTCTTTACACCCACAGAACTTGGCAAGGTGCCCGCCCGTCGTTAGGACTGAAATAATGAATGTCGCAGATCTAATAACAACAATATAATAGCCAACAAGGGCTGCGGGCGCCGCGCCAGCGCTGTGCAGAACTTTACCTGCCCGAGCCACTCGAGCCTCCCAAGGGGCCCCTGCGGGCACCAGCGCCACCTCGCTGTGTGTGACACTCCGTTCAGAGGGGTTGAATCCTTGCCCGATATCCCCTGGCTCCTCAGAGACACAGTCTGCTGGGTCCCAATGCCCATGTCACAACACGTGTGGCAACACGACCCAGCGAAGCAGCCTGGGGCTCTTCATTGCTGCAACACTGAGAGATGGTGCCAGAGTTCAGAGGCCTGAAAGTCTGCTGGGCCTCACCCCCCAGCCTCCATGCTTGCCAGCCACAGGGCTAGAGCCGGAGTGGACGTGACGAGAACCACCTCCTGGGAGACCCGGGAGCCCTCTGCCACTGACGGAGGAGGAGGCAGGGGTCAGGGGCCCAGAGGTCAAGGGCACAACAAAATGTGGGAAGGATCCTCTAGAGCCCGGGGCTCCACAGATGGGTAGAGGCAGGGGTCGTGAAGTCACCCCAGAGGGGTTCAGGGGGGAAGAGCAAGCCCAGGAGCCCCCCAAACCAGGTTCCCCGACGGTCTGCTGTGCATTTGCAGGTGCTGGGAATTCCTGGGGGACAGAGGGCCGGGGCTAATTGTTCCCTGCCTGTGGTTTGTTTTGATGGACTGATTAAGTTTCATTAAGTGTCTTTAAACAATTAATACCTGCACGACCACTGGAAATCATGGCAATTAAGTCTAAATTAAATGCCACTTTGAAATTTCACTTCTAGATCTAAATCAGCTATGGTCAATTCTATCTAATTGGACTGAACTGGTGTTTAAATTTTAATTGTAACCAGAGATCAGGTCGGAAAATTGGGGGTGGGTGTGGTTCAGACAATGACCCAGGTTTAGAAGCAGCAAAGGCTCAGAGCAGGAGTCCAGCGGGCTTGGATTTCTTGGCTTATGGCTTTCCTGGATATTTGCCACCATATTCCCTGAAGAAAAGGGAACAGTAAACAGTGTCCCTGAGTGCCCCTTTCTGTCCCCCTAGCCAAGTAAGGGAACAATGAAGCAGGGGCCAAATTGTCCACATGGCTCTGGGGATTGAACCCGGTGCCCACGCAAGGCCAGGGCTCTGCCCCAGCCGCACCCCAGCCCAGACACATCGTCTGGAAGGACATGGCTCTCTACACATGCTGCGGACCAGGCCGCATCACCGCTGTCTGTAGAAAGCTACTTTTTTGCCTGCACAACAGGACCGTTGCTACTTGGGATGCCGGTGGGACAAGCCGACCAAGCTAATGCTGGTGACATCACTGTTTCTGAGGTTGACACATAAACTGCCCCCCCCCACTGAGTGGGGACAGGTGCAGAGCTGAGGGCACCATGCAGAGGATAGGTGCTGCTTGTCCAGCCAGTCACCACTGGACAGACCCCATAGGGACAGGAGGTGCTGCTTCGGAAAGCCCCTGAGGGACACAGGTGCCACCTGCCAGCCTGCTGCATGGAGCTCCCCTTGGAGTGGTCCGACCTCTCGTCAGCTTCAATAAACCGTGTCTCCCACGCTGTCTCGGGCACTTTTCTTTGGATTTCCGGCAACCTACTGCCCTGCCCTGATGCAACCAGGCTGTGGACGTCACACCCCAGTCCCCTTTGATAATGGTTTCTACTTCTTCCTGTAACTGTCCTTCCCACCATTCAGTTTGGGGAGTATTCACCCCTCTCCTGCTTCCACAAGCAGATGGGTAGCTCAGGCCTAACCATCAGAACACTGCATTTCTCTGGCCACAGCGTTTAGCTCAGGAACGGGCCTGTGGTCCAAGCTGTGCCCACAGATGCCATGGGACTTGCACAGGGTCTGCAGAGGAAGGGCGGCTGGAACAACAGCAGCCATCTTGCCGGCACGAGGGCATGGCCAACAGAAAGGAGCAGAGCTGAAGTGGGGAAGGGGGAACGTGGGCCTGGGGACATCGTCTGAGCCCTCGGAGGCAGGAACTAGCAAGAAAAATGTGTCTTGTGTGTTTTTAGAGATGCCTTGTGGAAATCTGCATCGAGATTGATTTTGACAGGTTGAACTGACTTCCTGAGACGTACAGACTGGACAGTGACTAAACCCTGGGCCAGGCAGTGCTGGGCGGGAAGGGCGTGAAGTGTGTGCTGGCAACTGGTTACCCGAGCTTGCTCAGACCAGGGTGGGGACGACGGGGGGACAAGCCAGCACTCCCGTGGCCCTGAGAGCGAGGCCAGTCCGTGTTCATTTGACACCCTCCAAGCCTCGGTCACTTCTCTAGTCCACTGCGGTGGACTACACCCTGCCTGACCCGAGGGCAGCCAGCCAGAGCTCACTCTGGGAACCATCCGGCCTGAGCTGGTTTGTTGTTGATCTTTTGTCAGAAAAAAAAAAAAAAAATGTGTATATGCATTGTGTACAACACATTGTTTTAAAATATGGGTTTAGTTTGCTTTCCATCACTATGCACAAAATACCCAACAAGAACAATTAGAGGAGAAAAAGCTTCTTCGGCTCTTGGTTTCAGAGGTTCAGTCCCTAGACAGCCGACCCCGTTGCTCTGGGCTGGAGGCAAGGCAGAGCATCATGGCAGAAGGGCATGGCGGAGGAAAGCAGCTCAGGACGTGGCACCAGAAGACAGATCAGCTCACCGCAGGGACAAAATGGAAACCCCAAGGCACCTCCCCAAGCCCACCTCCTGCAGCCATACCCCAACTGCCCGGTTACCACCATTAATCCGCTTGAGAGGGTTAATGTGCTGATTCGGTTAAGGCTCTCAGAACCCAATCATCCTGAATATTCTTGCACGTCCCACACGTGAGCTCTTGGGGGACACCTCACATCTAAACCATAGCAAATTCGTATGCACTACAGAATGGCTAAGTTGAGCTAATTAACATATGCATTATCTCACATCGTCATTTTGTGGTAAAAACACTTAAAATCTACTCTCTTAGCATATTTTCAGGGAGATAATGCAATGCTATTCATTACTGTCACCAAGTTGTACAACAGATCTCTCCAGCTCCTCCTCCTGTCCAGCTGAAACTACAGGCCCTCTGACCACCTCTCCCACCCCACCTGGGCAGCCGCAGTCTGCTCTCTGCTTCTCTGAGATCAAGGTGTTCAGGCCGGCACACAGGTGAGGTCCCAGCATCTCCCTTTCTGTGCCTGGCTTATTTCACTGGGTGGAAGGTCCCCAGGCTCATTCGCATCATCACAAACGACAGGATTTGTTTCTCAAAGACTGGATAGTATTCCTTGGTATCCCTGCCTCTGTGGACGGGCACTCAGATCAATCGACTCCACATCCCGGACGCTGAACAGTGCTGTGGGGACGTGGGAGGGCAGGTGTTGCTTTGAGGCACAGGTCTCATTTCCTTTGAATACCAGGTCGTGGGCTGCTGGGTGGCTGGAATCCTGAGCCCGGATCTCCAGTTGCATGCTCCCCTTGACCTTGAGCAGGCCTCCTCCCTCCTGGGGCTTTGCTTTATGCCCATGTCCTGGAAGACCCTGTGTTAGTCAGGATTCTCTAGAAGAACAGAATCCACAGGAAGTATGATTATAAAAAGGGGATTTATTAGATTGGCCTACGAGACCAGAAGCTGGAAAGTTCACAGTGGCCCTCTGCAGCTGGAGAGCTGGAAGAACCAGTAGCTGCGCAGTCCAAGAGGAGGAAGCCCCAGAACAAGAGGGATCAACAGTGCTACCCTAGTCCAAACCAAGGCTTCTGGAAACTACCTGGAGAATCACTGACGGGGTCCACTTTGGAAGAGTGAAGAAGCAAGAGTCTGATATCCACAGACAATTGACGCAGCGATCAAGAACCCGTTCCAGAAGGGCCGAGCTTGCCTCTGCTTCTGCTTCCTTGTTCTTCCAGCTTTTATTCCATCCTATCGGGCGGTGCTGCCACGCTCAGGGAGGTTCTCCTCTTCAGTTCACTGTCCCACGTGCTAATCATTCCTAGGCACGCCTCTTAATCACGGGCATCCATTAGTTCAATCAAGTTGACAATTCAAATTAACCCTTACAGACCCCCTTCCTTGAGCCAGCCCAGCTCCAAATGGTGCATTGCTTCCTATGCTTTCGCAGCCAAGAAGTTTCAAAGGCCACCGCGTGCCTGCATCCAGTCAGCCCCCTGTGATTAAGGAAGCAGCGAAGGCGGGGGCGGTCGAGGCTGGCTGATCTTGCTCTCCTGTGACCTCGGCAGGGTGAACGCTCTTTCCTACGCGGCTCCCTGTGATGCTGTGCTGGGAAAATCACTCCTGAACATCCTCCACAGAGGTGCCCGGGAACCAGGAGAGAGCACAGGACTTGTAGGTCTGGAGAGACAGACGTTCTTCCCGTCCCGACCTCGGCCTCACAGCTGTCCCCCTGCCCCTGCACGGTGGCTGGGCCACACCCAGCTCCACACCCAGCTCCACACCCAGCTCCACACCCAGCTCAGCTCTTGGTGTGAGTGCTATTGGAGTTCCAGGGGCAGCCCTCATGGACACCAGCAGTGTCTCCCCGGGTCAGCAGAGGCCACCTGAGCGGTGGAGTGTGAGCCATGGTCAGAGCCTGAGGGCCATGGGCAGCACAGGCAGGGGGCAGTGCTGAGCCCCAGCTGGCAAGGGAGGACCCCCATGGAGAATGAGGGACCATCCCGCTTCAGTTGGCTTGACCTGGCTGTCCTCCACGCCTGTGGCATTGCATAGAAATGTCACTGTAGGAACTCAACAGCAAGTGGTCAGGGCTACGGGGGAAGAAAGAACTATTTGTTTTTTTCATAGCCCTGACCTTGGCCTCCACTGTCCTGTACAGAGAGGCATGGAAGGGGAGGTCCTTGAGCCTGCGTGGTCCAGGGACAGCCCCAGCTAGGAGTAAAGAGTAATGTTCAGCACACGCCTTCTTTCACCTGCTTGGACGCAAGAACCTAGACCCACGCCCGTCTAGCCAGGAGCCTGTTGGGGTTTATCTCCGTCCCAGACGCTCTGCAGGGTGCCCGGCACAGCACAGGTGCTCTGCAAAGCTTGGAGGAGCTGAGCACGGGCAAAGGTGACACTATGGCCTTGCCATTTCCATGAAGCATTCAGGTTTCGGAGAGAAAGCACACACGGCGCCATCTGTGATGGAAGCTTCCAGACCCAGAGGACACCACCGTTCACGCTCCTCAACCAGGAAGCACAGCCCGAGGGCCTCAGTCCTGACCTGTCAACGAGGAACCCCCGCCACTCTCATGGCCGGTTGCAGCAACGGCCCCCAAGGACCAGAACCCCCCTGACCCTGGGACGACACACCAGCCAGCCAGCCCCCGTGGTCACCCCCCAGGGAGGCCTCAGGCCTCCAGGAAAACACCTGTTCAGGAGCTGCGTGCGGAGCCAGGCGAGAGCACTGCACGCAAGGCCAACATGCCAATTAAGTACCCAGTGCTATTAATTAAAACCTGAAAATGGAACTTGGGAATTTAATTAACAATCCAAGTGCAAAGAGTAGAGGTTTTGTGGCTTTTTTAACACGTCTATAATCCTTCATTAACAGCTAGAAATCTAGATCGCTCTACCTAAGTGATGAAAATAAAGTAACAAAGCAGAAAAGATGCTTCTAAGAGCCACCCCTTCGCTGCTGCAGGCTCAGGGAGCAGCTGCGAGGTCAACCCAGTCACCCGTCACACGTCTCTGCAGCAGGCAGCATGAGCCAGGGTCCACTCAGCAGACCATGGGTGCAACCCCAGGAGCAGGGGACCCGGCAGGCAGGCGCAGGCTGGGAAGAGCTGCACACCCCAGGCCAGCAGGAGGGGCGCCAGTGTCTGCAAAGGCCTCTCCTCCTCCAGCTTCCCGCCCCCTCCTGGGTGGGCGAGCGGGCAGGGCAGGGACTTGGAGGGAGGCCGGAGGACCATGCCCCACGCCAGAGTGGCAGGCCCCAGGTCCCTTCCGGGGTGGGGGCACAAGCTCCGCGGGGCCTCATCCTCACTACAGCAAACCGTTCTCCGTGGGCCCTTCCTGCTTCTGACCCTCTAGGACAGAGGTACCAGGTTTCGTTCCAGACCATTTTGGAAGGAGCTTCAAATTGCCAACAGCCTCAGAAAACAGAGAGGCTGCTCCCTGCAGGGCAGAAGCCGGTTGGTTTGCAGCCCAGTATAAGAAAGATAAGGTCCCCTTTCAGAGCAAGGGATAGGAGGGTGGCTCACAGCCCACCCACTAAATCCGGACCTCTGCCTGGATGCAGGCCTCTTACATACCCAGCATGCACCAGGCCTCTCTGCCTCAGGGCGGTGGGGTTTGGGAGGCAGAGGAGAACAGCATGGGGCTGCAGCTCGCATCCCCAACCTCCAGGCCCCAGGAGGCTCCGTCTTCCAGGGTCCAGGAAAGGGACTGAGCTGTGAGCCTGCGACTGCCACCGCAGACGGGGACTCCTGGCTCCGACGGCAGAGGCACAGCACATGGGCGAGGCCCCAGCTGGGCCTGGGTAGAGGGAGACGTCGCTGACGGAGAGGGAACCAGGCTGCTCTCCAGGGAAGATGTAAGCATTTATTGATTTTCTCGGGTGGGCTAAAGTCGGGCGATTTTTCATTGGCCAGGAGGATGGTTTTAAAAGATGTTTGTTTGCTTTTCTCCTGTGCAAACATCCGGCCTTGGGGAGCGGGTGGTGAGTGTACCCGGCTGCTGTATTTCTTCCATCTCTGTCTGCACCGCCATCCTGCAGGAACACCCAGGCCTCGGGGGGCGTCGTAGCTGCCGAGAGCATGGAGGGCACTGTGGGGGGAAGAAAGCACAGTGACAGGCCAAGAGCCCAGGAGGGGGTGGCCACTGTCCTTTGGGGTGACCCCCAACGGCTCCTTCTGGTATCTGTCATTGGAGAAGGTATAAGCAGCCTGGCTTCCACCCGCCCCGGTCTCTGGGGTCCAGAAGGTCGTCTGGGAGGTTAGGGGGTCACACACCCTCACACCACACTCTCCATGGGTCAGGGGTCTGGGCCTCCGGGCACATCTGCCCTCTGAACCCACGGAGGTCCCAGCTCACAGGTGGACCGCACCCCAGACTCCTTGGGTCTTGCTCATGTGTCCCAGGCGGGGTAAGAGGCAGGCTAGGGTTCCATCCACACTGACTCCTCACCCACGCGCTCGGCAGGCTGTGCCCAGGGACCACCTGCATCAGACAGAACTGCTGGGTGGGGGCAGCAGTGTGGGGGTGTTTAAAATGCAGGATCCTGGGCTCCACTGCTGGATGCAGGCCCCTCACACACCCAGCATGCATCGGGCCTCCCTGCCTGCTGAGCTACACAACCACTTCTCAAGGGAGGGTGTCAGCGCTTCCGGGATGTGCCCGTCCCCGCTCGGAAGCATGCCCGCGTCAGGAAGCCCTGCTCTTCCTTTGCTGCCCCATCCTCTCACAGACACCAGCCTGGACATCTGGGCTCCGGGGCTCCTGCCCCAGGGGTCTGTCTTGCCCAATCCAGCTGCAGAAATGGAGCCCAACCAGGTGATGAAGCAGGGGTGATGGACAAGAGGGGCCAAGAGAAGATGGTGGACAGTGGATGGGATGCCCCGGCTCAGCTCTGCTCAGGGTGCGACCGTTCCCTGGGGGATTCCAGGAACTGGCTGCTTGTGGCTCCTGCACCTCTGGCCCCTGGGCCCCTCTTGGAGCAGGGACAGTGGGGACTTGGTCTTGTTTGTCTGTCACTGGATCCCCAGTGCCTAGAAGAGCAGCCAGCACATAAGAGGGCCTCAAAATTCACCAGAGAAAGGGAAGGGGGGCAGGGAGAGAAGGCGGGAGAGGGAGGCAGGGCGGGAGGCGGGCAAGGCGCTCTCGAAGACCAAGCCTGGGTCTTCATCCAAGTCCCAGAGCCCAGGGGAGCTCAGCAAGAAGCACGTCTCCAGCCCTCTGGGCTCGTCTGGCCAGGCTGCTCAGTCCAGGCCCCTGTGCCGGCACCAAGAGCCTGGGAGTGAGGGGGCGAAGGAGCAAGTTGGCGGGACACCCAGCACCATGGCAGAGCCTGTGAGCAGAGTGTGGGAGGGCGCGGGGACTGGCCCAGGGCTAAGGGCAGGCACGAGAAAAGTGCCCGACCCCCAGAACTCGAGAGAGCAGAGGAAACAGACTGGAGGACCGAGAGCCGGCCCAAAGGCAGCGTCTCCAAAACGGTGACCAGGAAGCCGTTGCAAGCTCTCCCGACTCCAGATCCAGGCTCTTTCTGCCTGGACTGGCAGCAGGAGCATAGCCCAACCCACGGTGCCCCGAGCCTCCCAGCCACGGCATCCTGCCCCCAACCCTCCAGGAGAGGTGCTGGCCATGTGCCTGTGAGCTGCACAACGAACTGACCCTCCAGCCGCCACCAGGTGCCCTGTCAAGCCACAGAGTCTGCATCCCACCAGGCACCTTGGCCCAAATGGAACCTCATTAAGCTCTTCGGTTGGCATTAAAAGCTGGCTGTGCCCAGTCTACACCCTGGAGCCCACACCCCACACGGGTCACATGCAGAATGATTAAAGGTGCAACAAGATTTCTGAGCAGAGTTGTTGCGACCATCTCCAGAAAGACACAGCCCGTTGGGGGTGGGGTAGGGGAGAAACCTTGGACAGAGACCTCAGTGTCCAGGGACAGTGGCAGCACAGTCCACTCCAAGCTGACCCCTCAGGCTGACACTTTGAAGCTGCCATCTCTCCAGACCCTCTGCCCTGACAGCTCTGTGGAGCTGAGCAGTCAAGGTGGACAACACTTCTTGACTTGAGTCCTCTTCCACTGCCTCGGTTGGCCGTGGGCATGGACAGTGGCAATGCCCTGTCCTCCAGGCTGAGACCCGTTTGCTGAAAGAAGAGCTGTTTGTCGAGAGCACACTTCCAACGGATGCTTTATGATGGGTTTGGACCGAGGTTTTAGATAGAGCAAGATACTGAACTTTTATAAAAGCAAATTCTTAGGCTCTCCAGCAGCACTGTCCCCACACGGGGTGGTGTCATGAGCGAGCCGTGCCATCTGCAGACCATGTCTGTGCCTCTGCACATGCCAGCGTTTACTGAACAACGGTAAACTGAGAGGCCACACCACCCTCAGCAGTGGCGATTCACCCAATACCCGTGGGTCACCTGATCATCATTAGCTGGGCAAACACAAGGCTGTTGTTCCCTTTCAGTCTTATCTATAATCCTGAAGTCACACATCACACTCGAGATATAAATGAGAGACAGGAAAGCGAAGACGGTGTTGAGGCCGCCGCAGGGCTACAGGAGGCTGTGCCAAGAGCACGGGCAGAGAGCAGGTAGGACCAGGGCCCCTGTGGCTAGAAGACAGAGCTGTAGCTACCCAGGTGCCAGAGTAGTCGAGCAAAGGGTCTGGACAGTCGGCAGCTTCCCAGTGCCGGCCTGAGGGTCGTCACGGGCGGGAGAAACCGCACTGAGCAGAAGCCCGAGGGACAGCCAGAGGTTGTCACTGTGGTGCTTCTCCTGGGCCCGGCCCATGAGGAGTGGGCAGGGTGCCGCGTGTTCAGTCGGGGGTCCCCCTTCTGGGGGCCTCAGCGGGGAGGCTTGTGCCGGGAGGTGGAGCTGCCGCGCCGGGTGCTCCTGACAGGATCTGGGGCGTGCACGTGCCCAGGTGCTCCCGATTCAGCTGGATGAATCCGCATGAGTAGATCATTTTTCAGTTTGTGGTGGCGCCGGGCAGATGGTGGTTGTTTACGGGTACAAACGAGGTGTGGCGTCGCCGCCTTGGCACTGTGCTAAGGAGCAGCTCAGGGCACGCGGCTGCTTTACGGAACGAGAAACTCGGTCAGGCACAGCCTGCACATCACGCGCCACCTAGAGCAAGGCACAGCCTGCTCTCTCCAGGCGACAGCCGATGGCCAGCCAGCAGGCAGAGGGAGCCTGTTTAGTTCTGGTCTATTCCATCGGCAGCCCGTCCTCTGCACCACCAGCAGGGCCTGACCCTGCAGTCCGGGGGACTCCTGTTCCCGAAGCCGCAGGCAGGCCGTGACCACCAGTCGTGTGCTCTGCAGGCTGGGACTCCCAGGGCAGCCAGCTGTAGACCAAGGTCGCCCGCCTTTGGAGGGTTGGTAGAAATGGACTCCAGCATTCTGCTCATGCCTGAAGCGGGTCCGCGCACTCCCAAGGTCTCTCAGATCCCATAGGCGCTGTCGTCAGACACCTGTCTGCTCCTAGGCTGCCTTCTGAGCTCTCTAACTCACCATCTGTCCCCTCCCTCAGCTGTCTCTCTCCTGTCTCTGGGATGCAGCATGTACACCTCTCAACCCCAACACCTTCACACACACACACACACACACACACACACACACACGCACGCACACACGCAGGCGCAGAAGGCACACCTGAGGACCTCTCTGAGATTTCACACCTCAGAGTGGCAGCGGAGCAAGCTTGTGGGTGACATCAGAAGCCCTTGGTGCACCCAGCCACTCTCAGGCTGGGCTTTCTAGAAGGTTCTCCTGCACAACAAAGCAATCAGAAGCACAAACCAGACCAAGGAATATTCTGGGACAAAGAAGGACTCCGTGCTTTAGCCTTGGAGGCCCCAGCCGCAGGTCCTGTGGCAGGAACTTCACCCCAACACCAGGAACTGACCATTATATAGACAAAGAACGATCAAGGCCCATGGCGGCTGGCGAGGCCCTGGGCCGGCTGTGTGCAGGCAGGAAGCCCAGGCGAGGTCTCAGTGTGGGCGTGTGCACCCTGCGCTCAGCCCTGCTGCTGGAGATGGGCAGGTAGTAGGGTGATGCTAGTCCCAAATCTCCCTCATGTGCCGTCCCTTCAGGCCTCAGGATGGACCCCAGCCTGTTTGGCTCAGAGGGGACGCCCCAGGACATGCGGGTGCCCGAGAGGCCAGGTGTCCCCTGGATATGGCAAGCCAATGAGAGCAGCCAGGCGAGCCACGCCCTGCCCCACCGTCCCAGGCGCCCTCCTGTCACTCAGCATCCTGCCTTGGAGGGATCCCTAGAGACACCTGGCCGG
This sequence comes from Sciurus carolinensis, assembly GCF_902686445.1. Lineage (NCBI taxonomy): Eukaryota > Metazoa > Chordata > Mammalia > Rodentia > Sciuridae > Sciurus > Sciurus carolinensis. Next base: position 205,511,840 of record NC_062213.1, on the reverse strand, counting down.
CAGGAGTGGCAGGCGCTTCTAGGAGAGTGGCCCCAGCAGGCAGGTGCCTCGCACCCGGCCGACTCCTGGGCCCCACGCAGGCTGCACGGCCACTCGCCTCGCAGCTGGGGCTCTGCCCAGCAGCTCTCTCCGCCGGCCACAGCCATTGACTTGAATAATTGATCAAGGCATGGAGAGAAGATACGGAATCTGCACCTCAGAGCCACGGCCACTGGCACGTTTCCCAGGAAGCCCCCAGCACTTACCAGGCCAGAGAGGACCCCACCCGGGGCCAGCCCACACCTCCAGACGTGGGTCTCAGACAAGCGTCTCTCAAACGGACCTTCAAGCTGGAGATTGACTCAAATGTTACAAAATAGTTACATAAGCAGCCTGCTCTCAAAGACCCCGGCAGAGGTGGAAACTTGAGAAGGACTTGCTGCTGGTAACCGCCCCGGGCCGGTGCCTCCCCGGCCCTGGGACTGTCAGGAGGCAGAGTTGCCGACTCACAGCACAGGCGAGGCCGGGCCTCCACCGGGCACCCACCACCTGCAGTGTGAGAGATGGAGGCACCAGGCCCCCAAGCCCTACATGCTGGGCAGGACAGGGTGCTCAGAAAGCCAGCTGGGTCCCCTACCTGCCAGGAAGCTCTGCTCCGGGACTCTGGGCGGCCCCAGTTCCCCTCTCTGGGCCTCGCCCTCTGCCTGCCTGCCTTGACCCAACCTCCCACTGTCAATTCTCCCAGCTGTCATTCCCCCTCCCCAGCACGCTTGCACCTCAGAAGAGGATTTCCTTTCTGACCCAGGCGTGCCTAGATCCCTGGAGCTGAGGCCCATCTGCTCCAGGAAGGACCACGCTGAACAGCAGGTCTCATTTGTGTTTCCAGCACACAGTAGGCACACAGCAAAACGGAGATTGAAGAGAAAAGCGTCACACGTGAGCAGCCTACCTGCACTTCAAGAAATGAAAGTTCAGATGAGATTCCTTTTCACCCTTGGAATGGATTTTTCAATGTTTAATAAATGGAAAGTTACAATTCCGGGCACTTAAGGATAGAGTAAGACAGACACTCCCAAACTCAGAGGGTGGGATGTGGACGGCAGAGCCATCTGGAAACCAATCTGTCACTTTGTATCTATCGGCCAGACCCGACCAGGTTACACCACAGAACAACAGGAAAGCCTGCGGCTCATTACAGAGTTCTGATTCTTTCTCAGACACGTGCCAGGAGCAGCTGTACCAAGGGGCAGCACCCTGGGCATCACCACTCTCCTTGGTCTCAAGTCAGAGTACCATTGACTAGTGTGGAGGAGGAAAAGGGACATGGGGACACAAGGGCAACCCCTCAACCTCCACCCAGCAATGACACAGAGCACTTCTCACATTTCATTGGCCAAAGCTGCCATCCAGTCACCTGCTTTGACTTCTAGCACAATTATGTGCTGAAGGACAGATGGGCAGATACATAGAGATGGATGATAGACAGACAGACAGAGATAGAACACAGATGTGAGAGGGAGAGAAAGAGAGGAAAGAAAAAGAATGAATAAATAGGTATAGGCTCCATATGATACAGATTTTTGCCTATTTTTTCATGTTACTGGTTATGTTTTGAATAGCATTTGGATGAATTGGTGGATGGGTGGATGAATGGATGGGTAGATGGGTGGATGAGAGGATGGATGGATCAATGAATGGGTGGATGGGTGGATGGGTGGATGGATCAATGAATGAGTAGATGGATGGGTGAGTGGATGAATGGGTGAATGGATGAATGGATGGATGGATGGGTGGGTGGATGGGTGGATGGATGGATTAATGGATGAGGGATAGATGAGTGGATGGATGGATGGATGGATGGATGGATGGATAGACTGGTGGATGGGTGGATGGGTGGGTGGGTGGGTGGGTGGATGGATGGGCAGGCAAATGGGTGGATGAGTGGACAGACAGACAAATGGATGATAGGTAGGAGGAGGAGAAAGCAGTAACAAGAGCAAGAGTGAAGGCAAGACCAAGAGCAAACCACTAAATGGGAGGAAAGTAATCCACATGACCCAGAGGAAAGGTTGTGATCTCTTAGTGGCTGGGTGGTATTAGGACAGAGGACAACCTTTCTAGAAATACAGTTGTATCCTGAAAGTGCTCATTTGGGTCTTTTGAGGTATTCTGACCTTCCTCCCTCCTCTCTGGCTTCACAGGAACACATTGAAAATCATTCTTTATCCCGTACCAAGCCAGACACAAGGTCAGAACATTCACCCCCACCCTGACACTCACTGGAAGAGACAAGCAAACAGCCTTTTACAACCAATATCATAAGCACAATAATGGAGGTAAATCAGGGGAAGGAGGAGACCTGGAGAACTGGCATCTGGTGGTCCTGAACCAGAAAGAAAAGCTATCCAGACAAAAGACTGGGGCAGTAACTCATAGGACAGGGCTAGAGTCAAGAAAAGTCAGACTCAAAAATGCATTTGTCAGGTCAGAGCAGCTGCTGTGACAAACAAACCCAACATTTCAGTGACTTCCCCAAACCCCAGTCTCATCTACCTCATTGGACAGCAATCCAGAATAGGTATTCCTGGTCAGGCGATGCTTCTGGTCAGCTCTCTTCCAAGTAGACCAGGCTCCTCCCACCAAAGACTTTGGGACGGGGTGAGAATCCATGCTACAGAAGGTTGGGTAAACGCCTAATTATCTGAGTCAACATCTTGGAAAGCAACTTCTACACACTTCTCAGTCTGGACCACTGATCACACAAATGATATGTAACCACTCCCTCAGTTGTCCAAGTAACCATAACAGTTCCAGATGCAGAGGAGAGGCGTCAATTCAGGCAGTTACTGACGCTGTGGGTATCAGGGCTGAACTCCTTGCTGTTGCACATCTGGATCATCAAATTCCCGGACTCCATGACGTTCTGGTTCATTCAGAAAACCAAGTCCATTTCTTTCAAAGTCAAAGACTCACCCTGAAGTTTAAAGTACATTTCCAAAATGTAAAGAACATATTTGATGGGCTCTGGTCTTTGAAGCAGACTGTGGAGGGTTAAAAGTCACCACTCCTCCCTCAGATAAAAGACCTCAGAGGTCCTGGCCAGGTTCCACTTGAGCACACCCCCAGCACAGCCTGAGAATTCCTCGGGTGTTTGAGAAGGACGTGAAGATAAGAAGGAAGCAGAGGCGACGGGCGAACAGGGAGGGCTTCAGATTTCTGGGCCCTCAGCAGGGCTGGTGCCCTTAGGCCTGAGTCCCAGGTCCCCACACATCTATCTGCACAGCAGCCTCTCCAGGGAGGGGTGTTGTCTGACAGCTTCCTAGGCCCCACCAAAGAGAGGTCTGAGATGGGGCCAGGAGAGGTGTATTTGTGAGCAGTCCCCTGGCTGACTCTCACAAGGTATGTTTGGTGACTGTGGCCATATTACAGCACAAATCCAGGCCTGAATCCCCTCGGGAAGCTCCAGGAGCAAGATGCCCTTCCCAGGGAAGCTGCCCTCCTGGTTTCACCTGAAGCCAAGTAGACATCCAAAGCTGAGGAGCCCTAGCCCAGTCTCACAATGTGGCCTTCACCTGGACATGCTGCACACACACACACACACACACACACACACACACACGTGTGCATGCACAAGAACTCACACCAGCTCCTGTGTGCACACACGTGTGTCTAGAAATATACCCACACACGCATGCACAGGGCACGTGACGCACAGGGGCACACGCACATGCCAGCTCACACCAGGCCCAGCAGGCATGGTCCTCCAGCCTCCCAGGCCCACAGGTGGGCTCTGCCTTCTGGTCCTTTGAAAATGAGCACCCTGCCCCTTCTTGTGATGGGCCTATGACCTGCAGAAGCCAGGTGCTCCGTGGGCGTAGCCAGGTGTCCAGGATGGGGCTCAGCCACTGTTGTGAGCTGCGCAGAGCCTGAGGAGGCCGCAGTAGGCCTGGCTGGGGATGGGGAGGGTGGACAGCAGGGGTGGGGGCCAGTACCTTCCAGGTCCAGTTAAGAGGATCCGGGCTCAACACACAGCAAAGGACATCCCTGGCCCCGTCCACAGCAGCTCAGGCCCCAGTGATGTGCTCGCCTCTTGCCTGGGTTTCTGCGTCGCCCATTCTGGGGCCATCTTTAGTGGTCACCCTGTCTCTGTCCTGGGGCCTCCCTGATCAGGCAGGCAGAGCAGCCCTGCATCCATCTGTCCACCCTGAGCCTGCTCCTCGCCCTCCCACCCTGGGCAGGAGAAGAAGCTGAGCTGCACACTGGACCTCAGGCTTCAGCCATGAGGGAGGAAGCAGGTGTCCTGAGCAACTGGAATCTCCAATGTCACCTGCGCAGGCCCCTAATCCAGGAGAGAGATGAAGCTGCTGGGCCAGCCCACCTCCTGCCCACTCCCACGTGTCAGGTGCTATTTGGAGGCGGGGGGCCCTCGAGAGACAGCAAAGCACAGTGGTCAGGGCTTCCTCCACCTGTGTGGTGGGACCCTGGGCAAGTGCTGCTGCTCGGTGCTGACACCCCTGCCCACAGGGCTTCTGAGAATGGCATGAGGTGACACCGTGCGGCACCTGCACCCAGGGAGCCTCAAAAGCAAGTGAGGTTATAACAAGCCCTGCTGCTGGGAAGAGGCAGACGCCTCCGGGAAGGCAGACGCGGTGCGAGCGTCCCAGCAGGGCAGGAGTGGCGGCCGGGCCCCGCTCACCCTGGCTGGCCTGCGGCCTCTTCAGAAAGTCACAACAGCCACAGGGCTGGCGCCTCTCTCCCTCTCCAGAGACTCTGAGATCCCCCAGCTCCTCAGAGTCTGCCAGCCCAAGTGTCCATGTGCTGGGCTCTGCCCGCCAGGGCTCCTGCTCTCGCCGAGCCCCCGTGCCGTGGGCTCTGTGGTCTCAGAGGTAAGAGAGGCATTCCCCGAACTCGGAACCACAGCTGAGAGGAGGGACAGAGTCGTGGGCCACCCGGCTCCTCAGTGTCCCCAGCACCCAGGAGCCTTGCCAGGCAAGCCTGGTGACGGCAGCAGGGGCCATGCTCCGTCAGCACGATCCCAGAGGGGTGTCCCCCTCCTTGCCTGGCTTGTGGCACCTGGTTCTTCCCCCCAGGGCTCCTGGCCTTCCACACCCAAAGACACAGGTTCTGTGGCAGGACAGGAGCCACACTCCCGGCTCGCAGCAAAGGAGGCCCCGTCTCACGCAGCTGGAGGGCTTCTGGAGGGGCCGTCCACCGAGGCTTCCCAGAGCTGGCGACTGCCACTCCAGATCAGCTCCTGTCGCTTGCGGCCCAAGCAGAGCTGGTGGAGGGGGCCGAGGCCAGCTGCCCTGCACACTGCAGGATACCGAGCCTCAGCCCTCAGCAAGGAGCGCTGGACACAGTGGGCAGACAAACTGGCCCCACGCAGGTGGACACGGGGCCCCACAGCCAGCACTCTGCTCTCCCTTCCCATGAGGGGCTGCACACAGGTGTTCACTGCCCTGTCCCAGTGGCAAGAGGCCTGAGCCGTCCCCAGACCCCACGAGGTCAGTCCCATCCATCACAGGATCCACTGTCTCAGCACCACCAGGCAAAGCTCTGTCCCTTCACACTGAGGCATCTGAGTCCACCCCAGTAAGGGGGCTCCAAAAATATGGCTCCTGCCCAAGACAGGGCAGAGTTGGAACCTGGAGAGAGTCAGAGCCTCCCATGCTCACGAAGTCCCAGGCCCAGCTGTGAGAACCAGACAAGGCCAGACTCCGATCAGTGAGCCTGGATCTGTGTGAGCCTCTTCCTTCCTGCCTCTTCCTTCCTGCTTCTTTCCTTCCTTCCTTCCTTCCTTCCTTCCTTCCTTCCTTCCTTCCTTCCTTCCTTCATTCTGTTCGTGAACTTATTTAATTGTACTCAAGCATCTTTGACCCTTTCCACTGAAAGTGCCCCCTGCCAATCCACGTGTAGAGCACCAGCCCATAGTCTGGAAGCTTCTCGTGCTGGCCCATAGGCTGATACTGAATGCATCTGGAACACAAGAATCCAGAGGTCAGAGTGAGTCCCCAGCTCTGCTTCCAACTCAGCACCTCCCCAGATCACAACCAACCCCTCCCAGGCCTGAGCTGAGTCCAGGGTCCACCACCCCCACCCCAACACACACACAGCTCTGATGCTCCAGAGACTCAGGTTAGCCTGGCTGGTCAGGGACACTGAGGTCACTGAGAGGGGACAATGGGTTCGTGTGGGGAAATCCACCTTCCCTCCCAACACTGGCCCCAGTGTCCAGGCCAGGACTGGCAGTGGGACCACGCAGGAAGAGGAGCTCTGGATGCCCACCCACGCCCACCTCCCCTGGTCTCCTCCCACCTGCCACCCGGGGCACCACACCACAGGAGTGAGTGGTTCACAGCAAGACACACAGGCAGAGCCCCACAGAAAGACACGCTTGTGCGTGTAATCCAGGGAAGAGGTAAAACCCTGCTCCTGTTGCCATGGCAACCCAACTCGCCTGCGCAAGGGCTTTAATTGGAAGCGCTTATTTGGCTGAAACCCCAGGAATAATCAACAGGAGATTAGAAACATTAAAAACCAGCAGGATCCAGGAAACATCTTGGAGGGGATGGTGACAGAAAGGACAGTCCCCCTGGAAACTGTCGATGGCAATAATAACCAACGTCACGTCTACTGAGTGACAAGCCACACCAGGCTTGTGCTGAGCCCCTGCACGTATTAGTCATTGAATACTTTCAAAATCCTTTAGGGTGCTTCTCCTATTCTGCAGACAGGGAACTTTCTGGAACTCAGAGAGGTTAAGGAAGTGGCCCAAAGCCACACAGGACTTAAAGCCACGGATTATAAGTGCCATGCTAGGCCTCCTGGCTCTGCTCCTGGACCTGTGTGACTTGCAGCTCTCCTAGGTGGCTGACACCAGGGGCCCCAACCTCGCGCCACTGATGGCTCCTGCGTCAGGTCCACCTCCAAGGCACCGACCGGGCTGCCTCCCGGCTGTCCTTGCCCAGCACTTGCTTTCTCTGCTCCACCACCAGCGTCTACCCTCAAGCCCGCCGTGGGCCTGGTGACCCCTGGTGGCAGCAAAGGGGCACTGCACCCAGGCGCAGGTTTATTCCCAGACCCCACCGAGGGAAGGGCTGGTCCAGATGACTCCCTGGGAAGAACCCCCTTCCTAGAAGCCTCCTGGGGTGCCAGGAGCAGGCAGGCAGGGCAGCGGCCAGCACCCAGCCAGGGGGTAGGTGACTGGGAAGAGCACAGCTCTGGAAGTCCTCCAGTGAGTCCTCCCTTTTCTGCTGAGGCAGCAGCAGGCAGGGGAGGCTCATTTTCACCCAGAAACGTGCTGGGCACAGGACATTGTCACCACCCACAAGGAACTGGCTGAGGCCCAGTGTTCCCAGAGCCCAGTGAGTAAGCCCAGCAGGCAAAGGACCAGGCAGGGTCCTGGACTTGTAGGGCTCTGCTGCCATGCACAGCCCCAGGCCACAGAAGGCAGCACCTGGACCCCGGGTCTGTGTCGCACTCAGAATCCAGGCTGGTGGCCTCCATCCAGGGCTCCCTTAGCACCACCGCCCCGAATGCCGGAATTCCAGCTCGGCTTGCTCCGCTCCGTGAGCCCCCACCAGCCGGAGCAGAACGGAGCCACCCAAGGCTGGGCGGCAAGAGGGTATTTTTACCCAAACATTCATCCACTGAGCAACTGAAATGACTTTTTTTAAAGCAACTGGCATTTACTCAGTTGGCGTCTTATTAAATTTCCCCCTTCTTGAACCACTCAAATATGCAAGTCACTGTTATTCCAAACAAGAGGACTTACAACTCAAACAGTAGGGGAGACTGCTCGGCAGAAGTGGGAACGAAGGGCTGGGGGCGGGAGGAGCTGAGGGCCACACCTGCGAGGCTGTCCCTCAGGGCCCAGAGGTGCCAGCAGGAGGCCAGCAGAGGATCCTAGGTCAGAGGTGGCCAGGGTTCTCCAAGGACCACGCTGCCTGCCATTAGGTGGTGGTGGGGCAGCCCCAGCGTCAGATCCAGGCCTTCAAACTTCCAATCTCTTCAGACAGCCAGCATCATGCTGTGTGGCTCAGGCAGGTGCACAAAAACCCCTTCCTTGGGAGCCAGGAGGACCTGAAGGACCATCCTCAGGGCACGTGAGGACTAGGGCTGCAACCTGTGTTCACAGACTCCCCTGGAATCCTCTCCTATTCGGTCACTCCAGGACCACAGTCCCAGGGAAATGGGAGGCCAAGGAAGCACGCTGACCTACCGGAACTGCCACTGCTCGCAGAGTGTCCCTGACGGTCCTCACACAGGCCAGCCTGGCTGGCAGTCAGGGCCTTCACCTTCAGAGAGGCCAGGGGTGTGAGCAGGACCCTGGAGAACAGAGCGGGAGGTCGCAGTGCCTCAGAGAGCCAGAGACCCAGACCAGAGAGCTGCTCCTGCTGGGGAAAGCTGCCCTGGCACAGGTAAAGGAAGCCCTCCCGGCGGCAGCCCGGAGCCCGAATACCAAGGCCAGCCCCAGAGTGTGCGAGCCTTCCGAGTTTCCCGTTCCTGCCAGTTTCCCTGAAAGGCTGGAAAATACCTAATAGCAATGGCAACAGTCCCTCAGCCTCTGGGTCCAGTGGGTGGAGAGGACCCGCTGCGTGCATGGGAGACCCACGGGGCCACCAGGGCTTGTGTCCACCGGGTGTTGGGCTGATCCTCCTGTCCCCAGCTCGGCTAGGCCTGCAGGGAGGGGGCTGGTCCGGTCCGTTCATTGTCAGGGTCCACGTTCACTGCCAGGGGGCCTTCTCCCCTCTGGCCCAGCAGCGCCCCCACCAAGAACCGTAATCCCGGTAGCAGAGCCAAGGGCTGCCGTTGCCGGGGCCTCAGCACCCCACGAAGTCCAGCAAACCTCCGTGACCAGAGGGGTGCCAGTACACCTGCTGGCCCACCTTAGGGAGGAGAAGGCGGAAGCCGCCCCTCTCCCTGCCCCCAGGAGTGGCCGCACCGGGGCCTTTGCCGGGAAAGGTGCATGGCAGAGCCTCTCCTTGAGCCAAATCCATCTTCCAGGGGTTCCCAAGCCCATGGTGGGTCACCGCTCGGAGGGAAGGGGAGCCCCAGTGGTTCTGAGAGGCTGTCACGAAGCCAACCTTAGGGTAGGGAACCACAGCTCTGATCGGCAGGACCCAAGAACAGCCCCTCCCACCTGGACCTGGACCCTTCCCGGCAGTTGATTTCAGTCACTTCTGGTGCAAACGCCTTGCTGGCCGGGACACCAATGTGCCCCACGCTCCCCACCCACCACACACAAGGCAGGACAGCTTGGAATACACAGAGCCCTGAAGAGCTCCCAGGGGCACATTCTCACTGCTCAAGGTACAGTGCTCCTCAAGTATGCATTGAGCACCTGCTGTATGCCAGGCACATGCATCAGAAGGAACCATGAACAGAACAGATTGGCTCCCTGCCCTCCTGGGGCTCCCACTCGGTGGAGGTAACTGTGAGCAGGTGAGGACGTGAGCAACCGGTTCCACGAATGACCAGTATCACATCTCTGTGCATGCAGAAGGACAGAGGCAGAGACAAGGAGAGCAGAGACGGACACAGTGAGAGCGGTCCACTTTGGTTGGGGGCAGGTGGTCCCCCAGTCAGATGAGGACGGCACCAGCGGCCACTCTGCCTTCCACTCCGGCCCGCTATGGACTCTGCTCAGGCCAGCCCTTTACTTTCCAGGGTGAGTTACAACCCCCAGACCAGGTTAAAACTTCCCTTCAGCCAAGGAGCCGGGGCCTCACAGCTGACTGCCTTCCAGACTCTTCCCTGAGTCCCACCTGCACTGCACACTCTCCCCGTGGCTCCTGCTTCCAGCCAGCAGAGCCCGCAGAGCCTACTGTGGTCACCACCATGTGTCTGTCCATCTCTCTGTGCTGCAGCGCCCCCTGGCTGTCCCCACCCCAGACTCTCTGGGCCCACCCTGGCCCAGCATGGTCCAAACAGCGACTGCTGTTCGTCACTGATAGCCCTTTTGGCATGGGCCCCATCCCAGGCTCAGTGTCCCCATGACAGGACCCTTGGGACAACTTATACATCACCCTCAGAAGGTCAACACAAAACTGAAACCCCAAACCCATGACGAGGGGGCATTTCTGCAGCCAACACAGTCCAGGGGCTAGTGTGAGGTCCCCTGGGACCTCATGTACCAAGGGACATCAAGGACAAGAATACTGAAGACAAGAGCCCCCAGGACCAGTGTCCAGGACCTAGTTGGGGCAGCACCTGCTGGGGCCTTCCCCTGAAACGTCTCGCACAGCCTCAGAGGCACTCTGTGAAGACACTGCCATTCCCTTCCTTCACAGATGGGGAAGAGGTTCCGAAAGGTTAGGTCAGTTTTCCAGGGTCACACAGCAAGTAGGGGTCAGGGCTGGGGTTTGAACCCAGACCCTCTGCCTCTGCAGCCTAAGCCCACCTGCTCTGAAGGCCTGCTTCTGAATGTGATTCCAAGAAGCAGCCTCCTCTTCCCCCTTTAGAAGGGAGCAACACTTGGCCAGGAAGCCTGGCCAGTAGAATCCCCAGCACAGGCACCAGAAAACAGGCTTTTCCCAAAATACTGACCATCCTGGGCAAAAGGCTCTTTCCAGAGTGACAGTGCCATGGTGAACTGACGCCCACAGAGACGCTGACCTGCTAAGTCCCAGTGCCCGAATGTGGCCTTATTTGGAAATAGGGTCTTTGCAAGGATCAAGATAAGATGGTCCTTAATCTGATAAGACTGGGTCCTTATAAAGGGGGAGCTTGGAGGGAGGAGCCTGCACAGCGGAGGCCTGGAAGTTTCTTCCCCACCACCTCAGCGGGAACCCGCCCTGTGACAGCTTCCTCAGGCCTCCAGGGCCATGTGACCGGATAAGTGAAGGCCAGCTGTTTAAGCCTCGAGCTCCGCAGTACGCAGTCGGTCACAGCAGCCCCACCAGACCAATAGGCAGTCGGACGGGGCCTCCAGAGCCAGCAGAGTCATGTGGAGACCAACGAGGTGAGTCAATTGGCCACCAACCTGAATGTTCTCTGCAGACCCGCCCGTGCCTGTCAGCACAAACCGTCCGAGGAGCCACCAACGCACCTGAGGCAGAGAAGCCGCAGCCTCCAGACCCCAGGTAAGAGAAGTACAGCCAGGTGACAGCTAAGCAGGAAGGATCCCAAAATTTTAGCCACAGCCCTCTAACACCTGGGACCCCAGGTTGGATGCCCCATCCCCTGCCCCAGGGACGGGCAGCAGGGCAGGGGCCGGGCCTGGGGAGGTGCCTCCCTGGAGGCCCTGAGCCGGGCGCTGCCCAGGTCACAGAACTGAGTCATCCTGAACTGAGGCGCTGTCTAAACGGCTTCAGTTCGCGTCCTCCCACAATGGCAACAAATTTCTGTTATTAAGAGAGAAAGCTCTCAGAACTGAAGGAGCATGAATATTTGCAAATTCCACACAGATTCCACTTTCTTTAAGCTCCTTAAAGAGCCATTCGGCAGAAGGAGCATCCAATTAGAGCAATTGTTCACTGCTCCTTTCCAGGGACAAGAGCTCCCTCCTTCGTCACCTTGCAGTCCTGAGCTGGAGGCACCCTGAGCCCAGACCCATCCCTGGCCAGAGTGAGGCTCAGCGTCCTGCGCCCGAGGCAGGGAGCAGAGGTGGGAACACAGACCCGAAGGCGCCTGACCCTGCTCGCAGCATGTGGGGAGCCAGATGGCTCCGCCACACCAAAGAACGGGGAGAACAAATGTCCCTGGACTCCAGAAGGCAGGGACAATGCCCTGGGCCTCAGGAAGCAGGCACTGGTATCCAAACTATGGGCTGCGTGAAAGGCACCAGCCTCATCAGCCAAGGGAAGGCTGCCTGCCGTTCCCAGAGGGGCGCACGGCCCTCCCACGGGGCCAGGAAGCAATCCCTAAACCTACGTCCTGAGCCCTTTGCATCAAACACAAACTGCTGTGTCCCTTGACAATCCCGATCAGCTGGTGCACGGGGCCCTGCAAGATGCAGGGACATGATGCAGAGAAGCCAGCAGGATTCTGAATTCGAGGTGACAATCAGACAGTGGAAAGGAAAGCTAACCCTGATTGAAAAGCTTCTGTTCAGATTCAGTTTGCTGTTTGACCACAGAGCAACCCCGGAGGTGGGATTTGCCATCACGCCCATGTTACCAAAAACGAATTGTGTCATTTCCTCAAAGATCCCAGTGTTCTGGCCAGGAGGCAACCCAGCCCCTGGCTCAGAGTCCCCGGCAAGTCCTGAGCCTGCGCCGAGCTCACCGTGGAGTCACCCCCACCCTGGCAGCACCAGCTCTGACTGAGAAGAAGTTTGGTGACACCAGAGGACTGAGATGCATGAAGTCCACCTGGACCCAGAGCCTCCACTTCACAGGAGAACCAACGAGGCGAGTGAGGAGCGAGCACAGGCCAAGTCAGCTGAGGCCGGTGCCGGCCTGCTCCATCCCTCTGCCGCTAAGCAAGACGGATAAGCCGCCGGGAAATCTCGCCTCTCACTAAACACTGGGGTGAATGAGCCAGTGGACACTAGCCCAGTTTGCTTGGGGTCCTACTGATGTACCGGGGGGCACGGGCCCCCCAGCACAAGCCCTGCAAGGAAACCGAGCCCTGCCCAAGAGCAGGACACAGCCAGAGCTCCCTCGTGCTGGATGCCGAACCAAAGGGCCAATTGGCCTTTGTTTTCTCTGCTTTCAAACACAGCCCTGCAGCCCTGCCAGGGACTGTGCAGTGAGCTACCAGGGACACTCCTCAAAGGTGACTCCCTGGAGCAGCAGATGCCACCCTGGTGGGGCTCTGGGCATTGAGCTTCAGACTCGTCGGGAGTCTTCCTCCACTGGCTCAAACCCCCCCCCCCCCGCCAAAGACACTTGCACCCAGCATACAAGCTGCCCCAAAAGACGACGGGCCAGAGATGCAGGGGAGCCGCAGGGAGAGGGCCCTCGCCCTGCCAAGAACATCATGTTTTCCTGCAGCTTTGAGCCCATTCCAGACTCCGCGCTCTCAGCAGGAAACTCCAAGTAAAGAAAGACGAGAAGCACGAGGTCAGCACTCAGCGTCCCCTGCCCGAGGCGAGGAGGCCATCACAAGCCCAACTTGTCCTTAAAGTGCCTCTAGGGCTTTTAAAATGCCAGGCTAATGAAAAGAAGGAACCCCATCCCCTCCTGCAGCATGGAGGAACCGGGGGACACTCTGCTAAGTGAAAGCAACCAGAGCGATCAACACTGCAGGGGTTCTCGCTCCTGGAGGAAGCTCCAAGGTGGGGCTCACAGGGAGGAGGCCTGGCCAGAGGCTGGGAGGGGAGGGACAGGAGGTGGAGGCCAGGGAAAAGCAGGGGGGGGGAGCCGGGCCTGGGATCTGCAGCCGGCCGGGCTGATAGTCCACATCTTGTGACACTCTCCATAAAGAACAGAGCCCGGAGCCGGAAGCCTCCCAACACAGACAGGCAATCCGCATTTAAAGAGATGGAAATATGAACTTCCCTGGCCAATCAACACACACCGTACGCACGTATCAAATTGCCACACTGCACCCTATAAACACGGAATCACCGTGCGTCGCTTGAAATCTTTGAATTCTTTTCAGATTTCAAGAAGTGTCAGGCTGTTCTGCAGGCCACGCCGCCTGTCTGCAGAAAAACAGCTCCCTGCCCCTGAATCCCAGGAACAACGAATGCGGCAGGAGATGCCTCTCACTCAAAGGGAAGTAGCTGCAGAGCAAGACCACCCCTGGCCACCCCAAATGTGTCCTCGGTCAGCGGCCAGTGCGTGGACACAGGAGCCAGAGGCAGCGTCTCAGCCGCGGGCATCAGTCTGCATGACTGAGCTCAGGCCTGGGCTCTGCTGCCTTCTTGGTGGATGACTTTGAAGAAATTAAATCACTTCTCTGTGCCTCAGTTTCTCTAAAACAGGGGCAACAATAGTGACCACTTTGGTGACAGCGGGGCCCGCCGGCCTGTTTCACGCAGGGGAAGTGCTCAGAATTGTGCTGTGCCAATAAGAGCACAGAGGATCTTACAGGAAGGGTCAGCGTGTGAAGACCCTGAAGGGCAGTCAGGGTGGTGGACAGAGGTGCCAGGCTTCTCTGCAGGACTCAGGAAGCCACTGGGTCCGGGCAGGCAGGCAGGCAGGCACAAAGCAGCCCGGGGCCCTGCTGATCCCCCACCAAGGCCAAACCTGATGGAGTGGCGGGCGGGAGCCTGGGTTGCGCACACCACTTCCCTGACTGGCCCCAGCTCCCCGCCACTTCCGCAGCCAGCTCTTCTGAAGCTGGGATTTCACACCAGAAGAGCTTTCAACATGAGTGGCTGCCAGCGTCCCCTTCTCGGCAGGAGAGCGTGCCATCGTCAGCCGAGCCCTCCCCTCGAGCGCTCTCCCCGCTCGCTCGCTCGGGCTGAAGGAGACTTCAAAGTATCCCCGAGCACACAGCCTCCTGTCAAGGGTGCAGCGCACTCTGCTCTCGGCTCAGCCGCCCTCCACGAGCTCAGGAAAGCCTGTGCAAACATGGCTTCCAGGAGCAACGGCAGCAGGCGGGAGACCACTCGGGAGGCCGCAGGGGGCTCTGCCCTGCCCAAGAGCGCCAGGCGGCCCCTCCCAGAGCGTCAGCACCACCCAGAACAGGCAGGAGAGTGGTGGCATCCTGGGTGGGTGGGAGAGACCCGGGACACAGACAGCTCCCTAACGCAGCTACGGAGGGGCCCTGGGAGCCGCCTGCCTGCCGCAAAGGAGCGGAGAGCGTCCCGGTTGGCTTCGGTGCCTCCGTGCAGACAACCCTGAACCTGGGGCCTCAGCACAGGCCTTGTACCTGAGGGTTCTGCAGTGCAGAAGGCCGGCTGGTCTCACTGGCTGAAACCAAGGTGCAGGCGAGCCCGTGCCCTCTGGGCCCCAGGGGAGAATCCGTGCCCTGCCCTTCCCGGCTTCCCTGGCTCCTGGTCCCACTCTGCATCCTCGAAGCCAGCAGCACAGCCTCTCTGACCCTGTTCTGACGTCAGGGACTCTTCCCGTGCCTCCTCCTCCACGGATAAGGCCCTGGTGATGGCTCTGCCCCAGGCGCTCTCCCTGCGTCAAGGTCAAGGCGGGCTGAGCAGCAACCTGATTCCTGGGCAGCCCCACATCCCCGCTGGCAGGGGGCTGGGTCCCTTTGCACTTCTCTGATCAAATGCCACAGACTGGGAATTAAGAATGAAGATCGACTTTCTCATAGTTCCAAAGGTTGGAAGTCCGAGATGGAGGCCCTGGTGTCTGGTGAGGGCTGTGTCCTGTGGGGGACGGGAGCCCTGCCTCCCCAGGCAGGGGCAGAAGGACAAGAACCCCGCCACACCCCAAAGCCCCACTCCTGGGGGCTCCTGGCTGCACTCGGGAGGGGGGAGCCTCCGGGCCTGAGCACCTCCTGCAGGTCCACCCCCTCCTCCCGGCCACCTGAAGGTTGGAGAGGCGCATTCGAACCCTAGCACCGAGAACAGGACAAGGCCCCCTTGGGCCCTCATTCTGCCTGCCAACAAAAGCAGTAACCCCAGGTAGTGCCCACTGCCCGCTGGGAGCTGTGCCACAGGTTTAGCTACATCAGGCACTGCCCAGTCCTCTTGCTGGCACTGCACAGGGTCGCCATTGTCCTCTCCTCCATACGTGAGGGAGCGGAGGCTCGAGAGACCGAGGGGTCGCCCCAAGGTCACTGGTGCAGGTGTCAAGCCCAGGACCCCACAGCACAGCCCCTCGCCCCAGGCGCTGAGGAATAAGCAGCGCGGAGGAGCCAGAGGCTGCAGACTGAGTCCAGCCTGTGCAAACCGCAGCCCACGCGGACACGCGCCTGGCTTGTCCCTGTGGGCCTCAAAGAGCAGGAACGGGCTCAGTGACAAGTACCCGCCCCACCACGGGGGCCAGGAGAACCTACACACCCCAGAAGACAGACACTGCAGCACCAGGGCAGCAGGAGGTGGGAGGCAGAAGCTTCCGGGAAGCTAGTCATCATCGCCGCCGCAGCCCGCACCACGGCACCCGCAGAGCAGGGACATGGCGCCTCCCGTGGCAGCTCCTCCAACACTCTCCACAGCTGCAGGCCGACTGTTAGAACAACTTGGGTCGTTAGGACCAAGTAGCAGATGTTTACTGTGAAACAGTGGAACTGCGGACAAGCCACAAGAAGGGAATAAAAACTACCCAAGTCCCGCAACTGCGCAAGCGCCACCTGACACGCTTCAGGTCTCTGTGCAGAGTCCCCAGCACCCACTTCTGTTTTCTGAAGCAGGCTCCGGGAAAGTGGGCTCACGCTTTTCCTCCTGTGGACAAGAACACCTTCTCCCCAACTCCTCACGAGTGCGGGGCAGACACGGCTCCTGGGAATGGGCAGCGGGTGGGTTTGGGACCTGGGTCCAGTGCAGCAGTGTTCCCTGGTGGGCGTGGTGGTGTGTCAGCCACCCACACACAGGTACACACACATTCACACACACACATGCCCTGAGAGACAGCGTGCAAAGCAAAGGTCCTGTGTGAGACATGCACATACACACACGTGTGCAGGGAGTGTGCTTACCTGTGCGCCTGTGCACATGCTTGTCTGTGTGTGTATTCGTGTGTGCACACACAAGGAGACACACACACAGGCTCCTCTCTCCCTGCGGGGCAGCCTCCAGCCAGGCTGCCCCTTAGACCTGCTTGAGTGTGCTCCTTACTCTCCTCCACCTGCCAATCTCGTGGGCAGCTGGGCAGCCTGGACATGGACAGAGAGGCCCTCCTGTGGCCTTGGGCTCTGGCCCACCTTCCCCTGCTTGCTGAGGCCACCTACAAACCCAGCCTCTGTCTGGTGAGGCTCCCTCCTGATGCCACGTCCACCTCTTGTGGAGAGCTGCACAGCACCCTAAGGTGGTGGAACCATTCCACCCGTGGACAACAGATGGCCTCCAGGTGTCCCACTTAGTCAAAGTCACAGTGCGATCAAGGCTGCACACAGCCAGGGTGTCACCTGAAGGTGAGGCACAGGATTCCGGCCAGGAAGGACCAGGCTGAAGGCCGAGCGGGCCAGGGCATCTGCGGCAGTGACAGAGAGCAAACCGTCAGAGTTTGGGGCCCGGCCTTGTGGGGACCACGGCCCAGCAAGAAGCAGACTTCCAGAATCTTCTTTAAGGGTGTGAACAGACCCTGATGGTTTCTAAAATGATGGCCCAACCAGGGCAGGGGGTGGGGAGTGAGGCGGAGAGGGAGGGACTTTCCAGCCCATGCATCAGCTTTGCCTGGCTGTGCTCAGAGTACCCGAAAAGTACAACCCAGAGGAGGGAAGGTTTATTTGGGGCTCACGGTTTCAGAGGATCAGTCCTTAGATGGCCGACCCCATTCCTCTGGGCCCAGGGTGAGGCCACACGTTTTGGCAGAGGGGCATGGAGGGGGACAGCAGCTCAGGACATGGCAACAGGAACCAGAAAGCGAGTTCCATTCACCAGGACAAACTATAAACCCTGGGTCACACCATCTTCCTCCAGCCACACCCTGCCTACCTACAGTTACCACCCACTAATCCCCCAGTGGACGGTCCACTGATCGGGTTACGCCTCTCATGACCCAATCATTTCACCTCTGAACATTCTTGCCTTGTCTCACCCGGGAACCTGTGGGCGACAGCTCCTTCCAAACCCTCACAGACACTCTGCTCCGCTGGCAGCATCTGGCAGAGCCACAGTAGCACAGCCAGGATACAGGCTTTGATACGGTCAAGGCCCAGGACACCGCGTCACCCAAGGACCCCTTGGGCCACTCTCTTACGGCCACGCCCACCTCTCTCCCACGCCCACCCGCCTTTAACATCCAGCAATCACTAACACCTTCTCCATCTCTATCATTTTGTCATTCCAAGAAGGTGACCTCAGTGGACCCAGACAGCGCGTCACGCTTGGGGACCAAATTTCTCCCTCTGTGATGCTCCTTGGAGGCTCATTCAGGTTTTCACACAGCAGCAGTTTTATCACTGGCAGTGCCCGGTGTTCTGGGTTGCCACGGCTTGCCTAACTGCAGACAGTTGAAGGACATCTGCGAGTTTGCAGGTTTTGACTGCTGCAAGTAAAGCTGCTGTAGGATCTGGGTACAGGTTTCTGTGTGAACACTGGTCTTCATTTCTCTGGGCTAAATGTCCAGCAGTGCAATTGCTGGGCCACACACCAGTCATGTATTCAGCTTTTCAAGACACTTCAGACTCTTTTCCAGACTCTTTTACACTCCACCAGCCATGTCTGAGTGATCCAGTTGAGCCCCTTCTTGCCAGAATTCGGTTATGTCACTTTTTACATTTTTAACCATTCTGGAAGCTAGATAGGGACATCTCATTTAATTTGCATTTCCCTAATGGATAACCAAGTTGAGCATCTTTTCATGTGCTTATTTGACATATTTATTTCTTCTTTGAGGAAATGCCTGTGTCTTTTACCCATGTTCTAATTGAAGAGTTTTCTTTGTATTGTTGGTTTTGAGAGTTCTTTATATATTCTACATACTAGTTCTTTGTTAGTTGTATGGTTTACAAATATTTTCTTCCATCCTCCTGACAGGCCTTTCAGCAGTGGAACCATGAGGGAACCAGAAGTTTTGATTTTGAGGAAGAGCAATTTGTCAATTCTATTTTAGAGCTTCTATGAATTATGCTTCTTGGTATCAGGTCCAAGAACTCTGCCTGGCTCTATATTCCAAAGATCTTCAGCCTATGTTATTTTCTAAATTTTGTGGCTTTGTACATTACATTTAAGTCCATGATCCATTTTTAGTTCATCTTTGTATAAGGTGCAAGGTTTAGTTCAAGATTCAATGTTTTTGCCTATGGATACCCCATTGCTCCAGTGTCGTTTTTCTTCCATTAAATTGCTTTTGTACCTTTGTTAAAAATCAGTTGGGCACATTTGTGTGGGTCTGTTTCTGGGTTCTCTTTTCTGTAGCATCTATGTGTCTCCCTTCACCGTTATAACACAATCTTGATGATGGTAGCTATATAATAACTCTTCATAACAGACTGATTCCTTTCATTTTATTCTTTTTCAAATATGTTTCAACTATTCTAGTTCTGTTTTTCCAAATAAATTTTAGAATAATCTTGTTTTTATCTACAAAACATTTTTTACTGCGATTTCAATAATTGTGTTAAACCAATGTATACATTTAGGAAGAGATTTAGTATGTTTACCATGCTGGTTCTTCCAATCTATGAACATGGTATGTCTCTCCATTTATAGATCTTATTTGATTTATTTCATCAGAATTGTGTAGTGCTGTGCTTTGTCTATCTACCAAAGGTTTTGCTTTGAGCTTACCTTAGGCTTACATGAACATCTTATACTAATAGCAGGCTATTTTAAGTTGACGAGGACTTAACTTGGATCATTGAACAAATTCTACACTTTTACTCACTTTGATGTCACATTTAGTATCTTTTATAATTTGTATCCCTTAGCAAATTATCATAGCTATAGTTATTGAAATTTTTAAATTTTTGTGTCCATATGTTCTTTCCTAGTATATTGGAATAAAAAATTTTTATGTTTGTCTTTTATCCTGCAACCCTGCCAAACTCATATGCTACTTCCAGAAGTTTTTGTAAAATCCCTTAAGTAGCCTACATAGATAATATAATCTGCAAACATGGAGAGTTTAATTTCTTCCTTTCCAATTTGAATATCTTTTTATCTCTTTTCTGGCCTTCTTGCCCTGGCTATAACTGCCAGCACTAGATTGATAAGAAGGGTGGACTGGGTATGGTGGCACATGCCTATAATCATAGTGACTCAGGAGGCTGAGGTAGAAAAATTGCAATATCAAGGTCAGCTTGGGCAACTTAGTGAGGCCCGATGCAACTTAGTGAGATCACATCTCAAAATAAAAATAAATAAAATAAAAAACAGGGCTGAGGATGTGACTTAGTGGTAAATCACCCCTGGGTTAAGTCCTCAATACCAAAAAAGAATAAGGAGATCAAGAATAAGAAGAAGAAAAATAACAATAAGAAGAATGAGAGTGGACATCTTTGCCTTGCTCTTGATCTTGTGGAAAAAGCATTGTCTTTCATCATTAAGTACAAGGTTAGCTGTAAGTCTTTTGTAGATGCTGTTCGTAGATTGATGAAGTTCTCCTGAATTCTTATTTTTCTGAGAGTTCTTCTTATAAATGAGTGTAGAATTGTTTCAAGTGCTTTTTTCTACATCAACTGATAAAACCATGTGGATATTTTTTTCTTCTTTAGCCTGTTAATGTGGTGAGTTGTATTGATTGATTTTCAAGTATTGAATAAGCTCTCATTCCTGGATTGCCTGGGACATGGTATACAATTTTTTTTATACATTGCTAAATTTTACTTGCTAACATTTTGTTGAAGAGTGTTTGCTCTATATTCACATAGTAAATTGGTCCACTGTTTTCTCCTCCTCCTCTTCCTTCCCCTCCTCCTCTTCTTTCTCCCTCCCTCTCCCCCCCCCCTCATATTTTCTGCCTTTGGTTTAGATATTGAAGTAATTATAACTTCATAAAATGAATTGGGAAGTGTTCTGTCTTCATTTTCTGTAAGATACTGGGTAGGATTGATGTTAGTGCTTCTTTAAATGTTGGGCAGAATTCTACAGTGAAAGCTAGCTTCTGGGCCTGGTGATTTCTTTTTTCAGAATTTTTAAATTGCAAATTAAAATTTCCTTAATAATTATAGAGCTATTCAAGTTATATATTTCATATTGGGTGAGTGGTGGTAGTTTCACTTTGGAGAAAGTGGTCCATTTTCTCTGAGTCATCAAATTTAAGGGCTCAGGGTTCTTTGTAGTTTTTCTCTTATTGTCCTCTTGATATCTGTTGGTTCTTCCTGTTTCACTCCTCATATTTGTATCCTCTTTTTTGCTTGTCTCTTACTAAAGGCATGTCAATTCTATTGATCTTTTCAAAGACTGGTCCTTTGTGTCATTAACATTCTCTATTGTTTCTCGGTTGGCATTTTTATCGATTTCCTTTATCTTTATTGTTTCTTTCCTTTTGCTTACATAGTACATTTTGGTCTCTTTCTCAATTCTTGAAGTGGGAGCTTAGATTATTGATCTGAGAATTTGCACATATAGGTTTGCCGTTTCACTTTTTAATTTTTAATTTCAAGACACCTTCTTTGACCTATGGAGATGTAGAAGTGCTTATCTAGTTTTCAAGTACTTGGAGGTTAAATGGTTAACTTCACTATGGTTGCAGAGCATACACCTTGTAATTCTGATTCATGAAGGCTTTTTCACATTTGTTCTTTGGCCCAAGTCTATCTTGGTACACACTTCAGGGACTCACAAAGAGAGTGTATTCTGCTGTTATTGAGTAGAATACTCCAAGGTATTCTTTGATCCTATGGGTTGGTGGTGGTGATGAGTCCTTCCATATCCTTACTGATTTTCTATCTGGTTCTTCTACCCACTGAGAGAGACACAGAGAGAGGTACTGAAGACTCCAACAGTAATTATGCATTCACCTATTTCTCCTTTCAGTTCTATCGGGTTTTGAGGCTCTGTTGTTTGGTGCATACACATTCAGGATTGCTGTTTCCTGGTGGACATCGCTATATGTGCTCTTTTCTCTCTCTGGTAACTTTCTTTGCTCTGAAGTCTACTTTATTTGATATTAATAAGCTGTCTTGTTTTTATTTAGTTAATATTAATACATCTTTTTTTCACCCATATACTTTGAACCTCTTATACAATTATGTTTGAAGAGCATTGTTTGCAGAGCATAAGTTTGTGACGTGTTTTTAACATACTCTGCTAATTTCTGTCTTTTAATTGGTACATTTAGACCTTTTGCATGTGATGTAATTATTGTATAGTAAGGGTTAAGCCTGTCATTTTGTTTTATTTTCTGTTTCTTCTTTAATGATCTTTTCTTTCTCCTGTCTTCCTGTGGGCTGATGGGAAATCTTTTATAATGCCAATTGTTTGTAAATTTTTTTCAGCATATTTCTTCACACGACGTTCCCGTGGCTGTTCTAGGCACCACACTGCATGTAAGATACGAGTGAATGACAGGGCACCGGTGTCATCATCTCACCAGTTTGCCTTTCTCTGCGTTCCCTGCTCGCCCTATTTACCCGGTTATCTTAAAATTTCCTCTGCGTACAATTAGACTTACAGCAGTCTGTGTTGCATTGATCCATCAAGCATAATTTAGAAACCTCAAGAGAAGGAAGGAAGTCTACCATAATGACCCTATTTCTGCATACCTTGTTCTTTTTCCCTTTCCAATGTTCCAAGGAGCCCGCTAAGCCTTTTATTTCAGTTAATGTATTTATCTTTGTCCTAAATTTTCCATGTGGTTCCTCTCTTATCTTCCATTCCTTTGCTGAGGATTTCTATTGTCATGTTTTTCAAGGGTGTCCAAGGCTGCCCATGAAGCATTTTTATCAGGGCCATTTTAAAATCACTGTCATTCATTCTAACACCTCTGTCACCTCCACATTGGTGTTTATTGATCGTAGTTTTTCATTCAGTTTGAGATGTTCCTGGTTCTTGGTGCATGGGTGATTTTTTTTGTTGGAACCTGGACATTGTTGTTTTATGTGAACCTCCTGTTTCAGGTGGCTCTCTGGCCTGCTCCAGCAGCATCAGGGGGTGGATGTGCCTCATCCCTGCCAAGTGGGCATTCCCCAGTCACCTCCCCTGACACACTGCAGGCAGGAGAGAAAGCTCCAGCTCTTCCTGTGGTCTCCACAATGACACTGTTGGGCTGGCCTCTACATTAGGCCTCCTCAGATCCACCCTGGGAAAGAGAGGAAGGGCATCTTGACACTTCCAGGTGGGGATGGAAGTCCCCACATGGTCCCACTGATGCTGCAGGAAAGGAGGACCTTATTTCTAGCTGACCTGGATGACTACTTCTCTATCAGGCCTCCTCCAATACCACCTGGCCAGGGCTGGAGCCTCTGCCATGATCTTTTAAGGCATACTCTTCAAGGCAAGCTCAGTGTCCTCTCTTGCCTGCAATCACATGGAGGCAGGTGTTTTCCTAGGTCAGTCTTGAGCTGTGCCCAAGGACAGACGCACACTTCTTGTACAAACAGTGATCCTTCCCCACCCTTCAACTTATATGTGTGTCTGATGGGCTAGGGAGATGCAATCTATAGAAGATTTCATTCTAATTGTGTAGGAAATAAGGCCCGAAGATTCAAGAGCAAGCAGGGCAGGGAGAGGAGTTGTCCTAAGCATGCGCTGTACAACTACAGAGAATAGAAAGCTAGCACGAGAACCCCAGAGCCGGCTTCTGCTCCCACCTTCCTGCACACCCTGAGCGAGATTCGCAGTGTGGCCATCACCAGGGAAGCACAGGTCTTGGAGGGCATCACTGGAAGCCAGGACTCAGAGTGTGTTGTGGATGATGTGGCACCCTGAGCGGCGCCCTCCAGCCCTGGGGTGTGCGCTGGAACTGCACAGGTGAGAAGACCCCTGTCACCTCCCTGCAAACAGGCCCAGAGCTGTGGCGCTGGGAGCCACCATGGCCTGGCTGCCTTTCTCCCAGCAGGAGAGATGACACTAATCAGGACTGGCACCTTTATCAATGAAAGAAACGAAGGGGCGGAGCCTGAGGCTGGAGGTGCTTATTGGACAGTGGACAAGAGCATCTCTCTAACTGTTACTATGAATCCTCATTGACAAAACAGCGTCCCTCCTGTGGGCCCAGAAAATCTGCTGTTCGCTTTTAAATCAATGTGTTTTAACACATGGAAGGCCGGCACAGAATGGCCTGGTGTCCACCCATCACAGGGCAGCCCCGAGTCCTGGAGAGGACCCCACAGGCCTTCTTCATCCCTGGGGCTTGAGGTTCGTGCCGAGGCCTGCAAGAGGAGGGAGGGAAGAGGAACAGTGCATGGGATTCTCCCAGGGGCCCTTTTCATAAGGAAAGGGGGGTGGGGCCGCCAGGGACCCCCAGCAAGGCTTCTCTCCTACTGCAGGGAGCAGCCGGTGTGGAGGAGGGGCCGAGGGCCTAGTCCCCACCTTCCCCATCCCCAGGAACTTCAGTCTAGGGACCCAGGCAGGAGTGGCCAGCGGACTGGGCTGGCAGCTGCAGGACTTCACCCCGTGGACTCCAGTGAGCCTCAGCCTGAGCCACAGGCTCCTAACCTGTTCAGGCATCAAGACGCCCCCGCTGCCTGTTCATGCTGCCATGAAGTTCACCCTGGCCGCTGTCCCTCCAGCCCATGCCTCTGCTAGCGTCGGCTCATTGAGAGGCTGCTCCACTGCAGGCTGAGCCTGCCTGCTCCCTCTCTCCTGCCTCTGCCTTGCTTTCCCTCCTGACACTGTCCTGGGAACAGAAAGGGGACCCCGTGTCCCACATGTGCAGCAGGGGCAGTAGCAGACACTCCAGCTGAGGTGCTAAGGTCCCTGGACCAGCCCATGCACCCTCCAGACCCGGGCAGGACCCAAATGCAGACCAGCAGAAATAGCCTGGTCAGAACAAAGGGCTCAGACCAAACCCACGCTCCCTCCTGCTTCCCATCCCCTGAATCACAGCCTCAGGCTCCTGTGAGAGGACTGGGCCAGTGAGCGGCTTTGTCCTGCCCTGAGGACACAGCCTGGAGGTCAGCTAGCATCCGCTGAGCAGGAGGAAGGCCCAGATGAGGCGGCCATGCTCGGGCTTGGAGGCTGTGGCATGCCCTTCCCCCCATCTCGCACCCCATCCACAGAAGAGGCTTGGGGGAGGGAAGAGCAGGTAGGGTCAGTGGCTATTGCTCTGTCCCCACTCCCACTCCAACAAAGCACCCTGCAGCGCCCCCTCCACCCCAGGCAAGAGCCACTTGGGGGCTGAGAATCCAGCGGCGCCCCTCTACCCTTGCCTTTGTCTGCTGATTGGCAGACGGCCTGCGAGGCTCCTTTAATGAGACCCCTCATGGCGTCATAAATGCAAAATCAGAAAACGTAGCGAGAGGCAGGGGACGCTGATCATTTTAACACCCTCATAGAAACATAAGTAGCGAATGCTGCAGAATGGGACATCTAGCACCCCAGAAGGAAGGAAGAGCAGTCCTGCAGGGTCCTTCCGGCCACTGAGGATGCAGGGCAACAACTCCTGTCCTGCACTTCAGGCTGTTCCTCAGCATCCGGGCTCCACCTGGGAGGTGGGAGCTAGAGGCTCTGGAGGGAGCAGCAGAGCAGGGCTCTGGCTGGGACCAACTGGTTCAAGTCCCAGCTCTGCCTGGGACTGCCAAGTCTCCTGAGCATAGTGCTCAGTCCTCACTTTCCTATTTACATACCGGTGCCTCCACCACTGGGAACACGGCGAGGGCCGGATGTGCAAATCAGCGTGAAGTTGGTGGCGAAGGGCCCAGGGTAGGCTCACTGCACCCGGAAGCCAACTCTCATCAGCAGTAACTTTGTCAGAGGGGCCCACATTTCCAACCAAGCTCCTGCCCAGAACCATGGGAAAGTGGGCCAGCCATGGGCACGGATGCTCAGCGAGGCGCCTGCCCATCTCCAGGACCCCTGACCTGTCCATCACCAGCCCAGCAGCAGCCGCCTACAAGAGCAGCTCCAGGAGTCTGCCCATCCTTAGACATCAGGGCCCCCTGTCAGCACAGGCAAAGACAGAGCAGGGAGCTTCCGGGGAGTCCGACGACAGCTGGGTTCAACAAGGCCCCTCTGGGCAGCCACCGCCAGGACAGTCCAGCCAAATGTGTTCTTGTTTTTTCAAAAGGCAAATAAATGGGTCAGAAGCCAAGGAGGGGGTGCAGAAGCTGCCGCTGGAGGGGAAGTTCCAGAGAGAAACTTCGAGGCTCCGCTCAAGGAAACTTAACGAGATAGAGAGATGGGAAGCAGGACCAACTCGGGTGTAAATCAAATATTAATCATCGGAAAGGCTAGGCTTGCTGAGGCGTGAATCAATAGGGCCGGAACTCCAAACATCTGCCTCTCACAGTGCGTCCAGCATCTGGGGCTAAAACAACAGGAGAATGGAAGCTGGGGGAAGGAAGGAGGTTCCCCAGGGCCCGGGGAAAGAGAGGAAGCCCTCGGCTGTCACGGTCACTGCTGGCTGCCCCTAGGAATCTGACTTCCCCAAAGGGATGGGCTGCGGCCCCTGGGCATGAGGCTCTGCCCACCCCGGCTCTACCTTCGGGTCCATTCGCAGAGCCCTACTTCCTGCCAGACCCTGTCCTGCGAGAGGAGCTGCAGGCTGTCATCAAGCTCTGTGCTGCGAGGACACCGAGGCTCAGAGACACCAGTTGGCAGGGCAGGCAGGAGTCCACTCTGGCCCTTCGGTTCAAATCCCTCCCTCTTCTGGGATCCAGCACTGCCCCCAGATCCTCCCCGGCCAGCCCCACCCCAGCCGTGGAAGGGTGGGCAGCGTGTCTGCGCGCAGGGGCACCCAGCCCTCACCCTGCAGGAAAGGATCTGGGCTGCCCCCAGCAAGACAGGAGCCCCAGTGGCTCTCACGTGTCCACACCTGCCTCCTCTGCCCAAGGCTTTCTGGCCACTCACCAGCTAGAAGTGCTGGCACGTTGACTCCCAAGGACACAGCTCCCTTGGCCCGGCTGAGCATTAGCCTCCTGGGGCTGCAGTGAGAAATGACACAAACAGAAAGTCACTCCCTCACAGGTGCAGAAGCCAGCAGCCATGGGGTTGGCAGAGCTCTGCTCCCTCTGCAGGCCCGGGGAAGGTTCCTCTGGCCTCTTCCGGCTTCTTCTAGCTCCAGGTGTCCTTGGCTTGAGCGGCAGTGCTCTGGTCTCTCAGCCCAACCGGGGATTACCGCACCCTAACGTGGTCACATCTGCGAAGACCCAATTTCCAAGTGAGGTCCCACTCCCGGTGCTAGAAGACAGGACTTTGGCACATCTTCAGGGGACACATTTCCACTCCTAAGAGCTGCAGCTCTGCTGGTGGTCGGGCTTCGGTGGCCTGGGGCGAGGAGGGGCTCTGTCAAACGCAGACACAGACCTCTGGCCACCTGGACCTGCTAGGCAGGGCCTGCGCTCCACAGGGGCAGAGGGTGGGGATCCAGGCATCTCCCACACCATTCTGCATGTCCCGAGGGCTGAGCCCTGGTGGCCTCAGTTCCTGTCGCCCTTTGTTATGTCCCTCCTGACCCTGTCTCAGGCTCCTGTCCCCACCTGCCGGGATCAGCAGCCGCACCAACAGCTCATGCTCATCCCGGCCTCACGTCTCCTTCTTGAGACAGGATGGAGAGCCCCTGACTGTCTGTCCAGAGCACCTGGTCCCTTCTAGAATCCATGGTCCATGGTGCCAGCTCTCCAAGGCAGCCGACACCCAGGCCATGAAAGCCCCACATCCAGGCAGCAGTGACAGGTGAAGAGAAAGAAGCCAAGAGACAGGGCTTGGGCCCAGAGGCCCCTTCAGCCCAGCACGAAGACAGCCGACCCCAAGACAGACACAGGCTTGGTGAGGGAAGGAGCGCATGCCATTAGCCACTAGAGAGCCACCGCCTCCTTACAGCATGCCCCTGATGTCCCACCCTGCCCACAGGCCCAGGCCCCAGAGCACAATTAAGAAGAAGAGGGCCCCCATCTTGGAGGGAAGCACAGCGAGTTCCCCCTAAAGTGCCACCAGACCTGCTCCCCACCTCCTGCAGCCTGCCCAGCCCCATCCTGACTTTTGAAGGACCGTTCTGGAGATGAGGTCACCTTGGCCCACCTTGGCTTTGGTCTCTGGCTGAGGAGCCACTGCTGCAGCCTCTGATCCTCCCCGGCTGGGGTCAGGAATCCAGACTAGATGCTTTCTTCAGAGCATGACTCTCGCCTTTAAAACTTCCCAAAGAACAGGCAGAGCTGTCTGCACCCTTCAAATAAGGAACACTCTTCTCAGGGGAAGGAGAGGTTTAAAGGCCCTGTACAAAATGTTTTCTGTCTGAACTAATTTTATGAAGGTTCAGCCCATTTCAAACTCTGGAAAAGTTCACAGGAATTATTCTGGGAATGTAATTGAACAGCCAGAGAAGCCACAGTGCTTGGCACTAGGGCTTGGCCACAGGTGCCCAGGTCCATCTTGCCGGCCAGCCCTGAGGTGCTCCAAGCCCATAGCCAGGTGACGCCTACAGCTACCAGCAGTCAGAGGCAAAGCGCTCAGGCCCTCAGTGTGGAGGTGAACCTCCAGAGGATGGGGAGGACTGAGTTCAGCTCCACCCACAGCATGAGCTCTGCTGACACACACTTTTCCCACAGCTGTGACGCACGAGTGACAACCTGCCGGCCTGGAAGGCAGTGTTCAGGTGGACTGTGAGTGAGAAGCCAGAGCCACCCTGGCTGCAGGAAGCCGTCTCTGCCGTTCTGTGGCCTCTCGGTCCGGGTCTGCTGGTCTGAGAGCAGGAGTGACATTCCACAGGGCTCCATGAAGAGCAGAAGAGCTTAGCACGGTGCCTGGGGAGAGAAGCAAACCCTACACAGAGTCTGGACTGAAAAAGGGACACATGGACTCCAAGTCTGGGACATGAAAAGGGTGGGACAGGCCATGGTGGTTCCCAAGATGCCATCAGCCCCCTCCCTGCCTCTTCAGCTCCCCTTGCCCTTGGCTTCATCTTCAGTGGGGTTCTCCCCACATGTCAGCCAGATGGCCACCATCAGACCAGGAAAGGAAGAGAGAGAGACAGAGACACAGCGGGAAGACCACAATCGTGATTACTCCAGCAAAAGTCCCAGGAGTGTATCCGATTGGCCTTGCCTAAGTCATGTGCCCATCTCTGAGCCAACCACCATAGCTGAGGGAAGGAGCTCTGTGATTGGCCAACCTAGGTCACATGATACACCATCAGCCAATAGGAATCCATTCCCACTGCAGTGTCACCTCAGCAAATGTTAGTTGTTCTTTTGTCATTGCTCAGAGATGAATGAGGCAGGGTGGGACTTGTGCTGTGTGCAAACCAGGCCCTGTGTCCCTACCCCACCCTGTCCTGGTCACACGGAGTATGGCAACCTCACTCCCCCTTGTGCTGTGGGACTATCAACAAGTTGTCAAGATGGCCCCTGACCCCAGAGCCACCTGCCCTCCCAATCCCTGGTGAATGCGCCTCACCCATCTACCCTGGGCATGGCTGGGGACAGCAGTCTTGCTGTCAGCCCTGAGCACTGGCTTCAGCTGCTGGGAGGACAAGGGCTGGTTGGTGAGGCCAGAGACACCTGATCACTGGCAGAAAGGGCTCTGGAGGACTCTCTGTGGACAGCACAGCCCTGGAAGCTCACCACCTCTGAAGCCTAGGCTCAATGCACGGGGGCCCCAGACCTCCGGAGAACCTCATCCAAGGCTCAGGCTGAGGGTCTGGCTTGAGGGACAGATAGTGGACAGAGGGAGGACCAGCCGTGCCAAGGCCAGCAAAGACACCACAGAAGGAGCCGGAGCTCTCCACCAGAAGAGAGGCTGCTGGTGCCGGGGCCCAGCCTCCAGCTCACTCGGTACCAGGTGCCTCGCCAACATTCCTGCACAGGCTCAAGTTCCATGGTCCTCAGTCTCAGCCTCCGTGTAATGGGCTGCTTTGGCTTGTCTCTGTGCCCTATGCAGGGAGCACAGGAAGAAACTTGTTCCCTCGCAGTCCCAGACCTGGCCGGAGCTTGGTGTGGCTTCTGCTCAGTTCCAGTGAGGCTCATGGCCAGGCAGGAGGGTAGCCTGGTGAGACAGGAAGCCGGAGTGTGGGGAGGGCCCACGTCATCCCCAGAGGGCGGCGTCCCAGGGCCCTGGTCACCTGCACCACCCCACCTCTTAACCTTCCACCACCTCCCAGCTTCACCACACCAGGGACCATGCTTCCAGCACCGACCCCTGGAGACACACTCAGACCACAGGGTCGGGTGGAGCCACTGACACCATAGAGACAGCCCAAGCGGGATCTGCCTGCTCGTCTTCACACTGAAGCGCTTGGAGGCCGCGCCCATCTGACATTTGCTGAGTGACGCTGTCCACCTCACTCCACACTGGAATCCAGGCCAGGTCCTCTGTCTCCAGGCCTTGCCCTGGCCCTGCTCTGGCCCGTCTCCTGCCCACTGCCCAGCGCAGCCCACGAGGCATCCCCGGGGCTGGGGACGAGCAGCTCTATGTACAGAGGAGAGGGGAGCGGGCGTTCCCGGTGGGGCAGGGTGTGGACCCACAAGGTCGGGGTTCTCTCTGGAGAACCAAGGGCACTCAGTGCAGGCCCTGAGGAGCCAGGGAGAGGCTCGGGGAAGGCCAGGCATCAGGACATCGCCCCAGGCATTGAGAAGGGCTCTTAGCCCACATGGGGCTCCTGTACCCCTGGAAATTGAGTCAGAACTGCATGTCTCTGTCCAGCACCCTCCCTCAGAAAGGGACCCCAGGGGGCTCAGGACCCCATTCCTCCCGGGAAGAGGCAGTCCTGCCTGGTGCCTGCTGCTGTCCGACCCCCACTCAGGGCACGGGGACCCTCAGCCCTGCTCACCCTGAGGCTTGGTGTCTTTTGCTGGGCAACTCCTGACACCGCAAGCTTCCTCAGCTTCCACCAGATCAGCACCATGGCCGTCCCATTCGACAGACGAAGAAACTGAGGCCCGCAAAGACACTCAGCCTCTAAGTTGTGAGGAGGGGCTGGCCTGCTGGCTGTCTAACCACTGGACCTCACTTCTCCGGGGCTAGCCTCCCAGGGGTGCTGGCGTGGGAGGCGGGAGGCGACCTCTCCTTTCATGGGCAGCCTCTTTTCTGCACATCAGTAGCAGGAGGGAGTCCCCTCGCAGTAACAGGAACGGGCCAGTGAAGCTGTGGGAAACTGTCAGCGGCAGGCTCCTCGCCCGTCCTCAGCTCTGGGGGGTGACGAGTCACTGGAAGCGAAGTGAGACTCGCGTGCGACTTGCCGACACAGCCTCGGGTTTCAAAAAGTGTGTCTGGCCTCAGATCTGCGAATTGCTTAACAGGATGAATCCAGCCCGCAAGCACTCGACTGTCACTTTGTCCCTGGCAAAGCGAGCTGACAGGAGGCTGCAAAGCCAGCTTGAGACCCAAGGGCTCCAGCAGCTCCCCCGAAGCTCCGCAGAGGAGAGCAAGCGCCTGCTGGGGCCCCTCACTGCGGGGCGTTGAGCCTGCTCGGGTGCCGTGGGGACCGAGAGCCGGGGCTTCTGCAGAGGACCACAGATGTTCAGGGTCTGCGCCGGCGGTGACCCCCACATCTGAATGCTGGTCTCCAGCATTCTGACCCCGCTCGGCCCCAGCCCAGCTCACTCAGCTTTGTCCAGAAAGACCCGGCTCCATGGCCATCCAGAGCTCAGGAAAGCGGGCTCAGCCCAGGGGACAGCAGAGGCTCAGATGGGCAGCAAGGGCCAGAGTCAGGAGCTGAGCCTGCAGGGCCCTGGGGCCCTGGGGAGCGGGTGAGGTGAGCCGAGGGGAGGGACCAGCTGAGGACCTGACTGCTGCGTTCTGATCCCACCCCACCCCTGGTTGCCAGCCGGCAGTGGACTCCGGGACCGCTGTGGGCCTTGTTTCCATCCTCTGGAACGTGGGGTGGTGTTGACAACGGGGCCACACGTGGGGGCAGCTGCGGGGTGCATGGAGAGGGCGGGGCTCGCCAGCCTCAGAAGCACACTGCCCGCGCGGTGCTGGTCGGTCCCTGTGAGTATTGGTATTGTCATCGGTGCATTGTGCTGCGACCTTAGGGTGCACACAGATGTTATGAGTACCATGTGACAAACTGAGGTCCCCACACGAATGACAGCCGGCCCTCGGCACCCATGGGTTCTGCATCCGCCCACCATGGCTGGACGAGGTTGGATCATGGTTCCAAACACAGCCAGACAGGAGAGCAAGGTCTCAGGCCCTCTAGCAGGCTGGGGACCCCAGGCCACCACAGCCTATCACACATTTTATGAAGAACGAGACAAGGGAGCTCACAGCTTCCAACTTAAAGAAATGGCGAGGAGATGGAAGTGCCGACTACCCTGATCTGGTCATAAATACGTGTAAGTTTAACTATAATTTAAAAAATAAATTAAAAAAAATTAAAAAATCACATGTGAACCACACGTATGCCGACATTTTTCCTAACCATTATTCCCTAAACCACACGGTGTGACAGCTATTTTCATGGTGTTCACATTGCATTATGTATTGCACGTGATCTAGAGACGCTTGGACGCACACGAAAGGAGGCACTTGCTTGGTACCTCTTTATGTAAGGGCCTTGGGCATCATGGATTTCAGCATGGCAGGGTTGGGATGCTGAGGGGCTCCACCATCTCTCCCAGGGCTCCTGATAAATCCCTGGGGTGGGCACAGCCTAGCCAAGGTGCACATGAGACCAGGTAACTGGTCCACAGCCCCCTGGCTGGCTCTCAGGGACCTGGACTCTAGATCCAGGCCGTCGGTCTGAGGAGGCCGTGACCTTGAGCTCCACTCCACCACCCAGGGTTGGAAACTCAAATGCCCACGGAGCCAGGCACACAGGTAAATAACCAGCCAAGGATTGACCCAGAAAGAGCACCAGACATGCAGGCTGCATGCTGGGGAGGTCGTGGGGAGCAGTGACTTACAGCAAACAGGAGCAGCGTCGGGCTTAGAGGGCCCAGGGGCTTCTCAGTCCCAGTGATGGAGCCCCTGGGGGGCTCAGGCCAGGGCCAGGCCTTCTCACTTTCCAAAAACAATATAGATGTTGACTTAGTTTTTTAAAAGTTGGCAAATTATTTAAAATTTTCTTGAACACGGAACTGCTCGATAGGTGTGCACACATACACATCGCATAGACTTGATGTGATGTGGGCACAGGGAGAAATGCATTTTAGACTCCTTTAGGAGACAGACCCAGCCTGCAGCCGCATGCTTGGAGGCCCTGCAGGTGGGAGAGGTACCCGGGAACCCCAGTTCCTCATTGGGTATACACAGGGCACATGGTTCTGTCCCTAAGTCTTTCTGAGGACCTCATCTCTGCAGGAAGCCATTTTTCCTGACAGGAAGAGGCAAACTTGGCGTGATGTTCTGGACAGGAGGATGGGCCTTGGAACCTACTGCATCTCACCAGCCCAGGGCCCCTCACTGGGAAGCAGGTAACCCTCCACCCTGAGGAGACTGCAGCAGGAGGGTTCTAGAACTCAGAGGGGAACCTAGGCCCAGGGAGGGAAGGCGTTTGCCCAAAGTAATGCCAGATCACAGAGCAGGCCTAGGGCCCAGCACTCTGCGTCCTGGGCTGCCTGCTTACCCGGACTTTGTCCGCAGCTTGGGGCTACCCCGGAAGTGGCCCTTGCCCCCCCAGGGAAGCACCTGGACTCCTCCGAGAGGCTCACGGCATGAGTCTCCCTCACCCGCCCAAGGCCAACCGTCAGATGGGATGGATTCGCAGCCTCTTATCAAAGACCTTGGAAACACTTTGAACACCGTACACTTTGAAGCTTCGTTTGGCTTTAAATCTGGGCCTGCAAACTATCTTTGCAGAAAAATAACCTAGATTTGTCATGGCACATTTTGACACTTTTGTGTGGTCCCTTGATCCATCCCCAGGCTAACAATAGCTCCCCAGCTTCACTTTAAATAAGAACATTCACAACACAGACAAGAAGAATGGGGGGTAAAACGGGCAATTACTTAAAAAAAAATAACTTGCACAAATGCGAAGATGAATTCAGTCTGCTGAAAGTGGAGCCAGTTTCCAGCCAAGTGACAGATTCATAACTGCGCCGCTCTAACAGCGGCTGACAGGCCCCGGCCTACGAGGGAGAGGAGAGAATGAGGCTGAGTCGGCTGCGGAGCGGGTAATGGGATTTGGGGCCCTTAATTTGCAGGTCACTGGTTTTAATTTAGCCCACACGCCCCATCACTAGGAATTGCCATGTTTGGCCACGGACAAAGAATGGCAGGCCCCAGGCACTCCTAGAGGGGCCAGGCTGAGCCAGGCCACAGCCGCTGGGAAAGCCAGGGGCCCAGGAGGACAGGCTCTGAGGCAGCCTGTGGGGCTGGAGGTTCACCTGCAGCTGGAACGTGGGGACAGGTGCCCAGGTTCCTATTTGTTCTCCGTTGCCTTCATCCCTGATCAGCAAAGCCCTGACTGGCCGGGCCACCCGGTGCTCCCTCCCTTCATATAAAAACCGCTGCTGTGAGTGCATTCCCTGCCAGCACTGCGGGGGCTTCACGGTGGCCCCCCAAGGAGGGCAGCCTTCTCTCCATCTCCCAGGCCTCAGAGAGAACTGTGGCCACAGGAGGCTCGAGGAGGCCCAGAGAGAGGGGACTTCCACCTGGAACCATCAAGGTTCTCGATGCTCGTCACAGAAAGACGAGCAGAAGGAGGTTGCAAGCGAGGCCCAGGTGAAGACTAGCTTAAGGACAGCAAAGGAATTCACACTGAGAGGGGCTGCGGGGGACCCTCGCCCCAGAGGATGTGGTGTGCCCAGGTTTGAGCTCTCTGATCAGACACGGGGCGGGTGGCGCTAAGCCGTGAGACATCATCGGATTTTGCGGATTTGGGAGAAGTTTGCAAACTCCCTCGGAGACTAAGTCACATGGCGACCAAGTCCCACAGTGACCACCCTATACTTGGAGGTCAGAATGGTCCTTTTTGGTCAAACAGTCCAGCCATTAATCACTTGTGGGCACATGGTGAGATTTTCTCAGGTGGCTGGCACTTTAATTTATAATGTGTCTCATCTCCTAGACACACACTGAACGTCCTGTTCGCCTTTAAAAGAGAAGCAAGCTTGGACACTTGTCACATTTTTTGAGGTCTTCATTTACTTAGGGTCTCCCCACGGGCCCACTTAGTCCACCTATCTCGGCACCACAGCTTGCCCAGGATGAGCACCAGAGCCAGAGCCCGTGCCCAGGCGTGCCTGCGTCCAGGCCGGTGCCCTCCAGCCCGGTCACTCCAGAGCCACCACCTCCCAGCTTCTCAGCCACTCTCAGTTTAGAAGAGGCTTCTCGGGCTGCAGGAGGGCACCTTGGAAAGGGGGCACCCGATGCACTGGAAGTGGAGGAACCCGGAGGACGTCCTGCTGCCTGGACTCTCCAGTCACCAGGGTGAGAGGCAGGACGCCCCTCCGTGGCACCTGGAGTGGGGGTTCACAGACTCAACCTGGACTAGAGGCTGTCGGGGGCTGGGGAGGGCGGGAGCGAGAGCTTACGGGGCGGAACTCGGGTGGAGGTAGAGGAAAACATTCTGGAGATGCCCAGGTGAGGACTGTCCACTCCCCGTGGCCACCATGGCGAGTGTTGTGTGATGTACACAGTCCTGTGACACTGAGCTTTCTGTTCAGCGACTGGCCACCTATACGAGTGTCCGCTGAGGCTACGTCACTCGGTGGTGGCCAAGCAGTCTTGCTGTGTGTGAGCACAGCCTTCGTCACTCACACCAGGACAAAATCGGCTGACAGCTCATTCTCCAGCAGGCATCCCCGTGAGAGTGTCACGTGACTGTGCTTTATGTACCACACAGTGAGCACTTCAGAGCCTGCTGGGCAACCCTCACCGTCCCTCATGGGTCACCTCCTTGGCATCTACTATAAGCCAGGTGTTCTGCTGGGTCCCAGGGCCAGGGACAGAAGAAGGCTCCTCCCCTGGAGAGGCCTGGAGCCCAGCGAGGGCACCTGGGCCAGAGCCCGGCTGCTCCCCGCACGGAGGATGGGGTGCCGGGGGGGGGGGCGGGGGTGCCCAGGGATGAGCGGCAGGGGCGGCGTCCTCCACCCCGAGGGGCTGTGTGCCTGCAGAGGGCTCGCGCAGGCCGCTGCGGATGTGAAGCCCGGGGCTCGGCCAGCAAGGTGTGCTGCCGTTTCCCCCAGAACCCTCCAGGCCACCAGGAGGAACCAGGGCAGTGTGGAGGCTCCGGCCCACCCCCAAGTCACCCATGAGGTTTGGGTCAGCGTCAGCCTCAGCCTGAACCTGGCCGCACACCCAGGAAGCGAAGGTCATCCTGCCGCCTCTGAGCCTCCCTGGCGGTTGGTACTCCCGTCCACAGGGACAGGAAGGGGTGCTGGACGGCCCCTCACCACCCGGCTCACCGCAAGGGGACTCGCACCCAGGTTGGCTTCTGCCCTGGTTGGCGTCTGCTGGACCACCTCCCGACGTCTGCTTGAGGTCTTCCTCATTTCCCTCGCCGAGGCCTGCGTTTGGCTTCGGCGATGCCGCAGGTGGCTTTGGTCAAGCCATTGCTTCACCTGGAGCCCCTTGGTCAGCCCTTGGAGGGCAAATGGAGGAGCTGCAGGTGTTACACGGAGGTTTGTCTGTGATGCGACAGCTTTCATCTAAACCGAATCCCTCAAGGGAGCACGCCGCACCCCACAGCAACGGCACCTGGGCCAGACCACGGGTACTTCCGGGCCGGCAGGATTCGCCTGGGTGGGGCGGGTCCACTCTCAGCACCCAGCAGGGGACAGTGACCGGGCGAGGGGGGTGGTCCCCCAGGCCCTCTTATGAGGATGGCCTCGCTCTGCCTGTGACAGCTGCCCTGTGAGGGCCGCAGCTTCCAGGAACGTGTGTCACGAATCCGCACTGCCCCTCTCCAAGTGGACCCAGCAGGCCCTCCCGGAGAGCTGCGACCTGGACCGTCCCAGGCTGATCCACACACACAGCTCCAACGTCCCAAAGGGCTCACAGGTCCTGGAGGGTTTCAAGTGGAGGCAGGGCATGACTTCAGGCTGGGTGGGGCAGACCCGGGCGTCTTGGGTGATGGTCAGCCAAGCATGGGATCTGGTGACCCCTGTGCCGTCAACGCCGTGGCCCACAGCCCACGATGGCCCTTCCCTGAGAGGCGGCCCAGCAGCCGTGCCTATTCCTTCCCACGCCACTGCTGTCTCTGCCCGGACAGGAGATCTCTTCTCCTGGGGACACTGAGTTGTAGCCAAGAGGAGATGACTGTCACAGGGGCTGGCCAGTAACCTACAGGCTCAGGTGCCATCAGAGCCACCTGGATGGACACACCTGGGCCACAAAGACAGGGGAGAAAGAAGAGCAGAAACAGCAAGCAGCAGTCACAAGAGACAGAGTGACGGGCTTCGCTGAGGCTGCCCACACCCCACCCTGATTCCCTGAAACACCCCGACACGTGGCTCAGCAGCCCCCTGTCCTGTCCCATCCTCCCCACTCCAGGGAGCAGGAATCTGGGCCTTAAATGTGGGATGGGGCTTCTCTGGCCACAGGAAGCACCCAGTGAGCCCAAATCCCACTTTCCACATACCGAGTGCCTAAATTTCCAACCCACTTGGTGTAAAGCAAACAGATTTTCATTCTATCATGAATGCTGCTGGTCTGAATGAAGAACGCCTTGTTTGGCCAGGTAAGTAGCCGACGTTGCCAGCCACCTCAAAGTCTTGCAGAACCTGGATTCATGAACTTGCTCATAAGTCTCCTGAAGCCGACGTGAACGGGCCTTTGATCTCTGACTCCCTCAGAACTCACCAAAAGCCTTTGAAGCTGCAAGACCCACAAATGGCCGGGAGGAGGTCGGGGAATCCAGAGAGCCCAGAGCGGGGACTCAGGAATACAGTTCAGTTCTTTAAGAATAGGACTTTTATTAAAAAAAAAAAAAAATAGATTGGGGCGTGGTTCAGTGTAAGGTTCTGGGTTCGATTCTCAGCACCACAAATAAATAAATGACTAAAATAAAGGTCTGTCAACATCTAAAAAATATTTTTAAAAATAGGATAAGTTATTTGAAACCTAAGCTGACCATAGCCACTTCCGCCTTCTGCAGGAGACAGCAGACTTGCACCCTGCGTCAGTTCCCCAGGGCTGCACAGATTACTAACGCAGACTCGACCCTCGGGCGTCCAGGGTGGGCACAGAGGGCACCTCGCCTGGCTCCTCTGCTCCGGGTTTCTCAGGCTGATCGTGGTGCTGGCAGGCGGTGTGCTCAAGTGCAAACCGGCTTCTCCACCAACCCAGCTTGTCAGCAGAATCCAGTCCCCAGCAGGCGAGGACTGAGGCCCCCGTCACTTTAGGTTCCCGAGGGCCACGCTCAGGTCCTCGCATAGTCATAGCATTGCTCCTGCAGGCCAAGAAGAGAGTCTCACACACTCTGAACCTGACTTCAGGGAGGGTCCATATCATTCAAGGATTCATCTGCTTCGACCAGGCCCACCCAGGATGATCTTTTTTTTAATTAATTCAAGGTCTACTGATTTGGGACCTTAATTGTATCACTAAAATTCCTTTAATCAGGCCTGTAATCCCAGTGCCTTGGGAGGCAGAGGATCATAAGTTCAAAGCCAGCCTCAGCTACTTAGGGAGGTCCTAAAGCAACTCGGCAAGACCCTGTCTCTAAATAAAACATTAGAAAGGGCTGGGGGTGCAGCTTACTGGTTCATCACCCCTGGGTTCAATCCTGGGTATAAAAAAAAAAAAAAAGCCTTCCCCTTGGTTCCATAAGTGGCCCAGTCACAGACGCAACATTCTTGGCACCCCCACACTCAAGCAGCGGAGATGACATGTACGCCCAGGGCTGGGAGTACGGCAGGTGCCATGGCAGGTGCCACGGCGGCCCCCACA
Source organism: Sciurus carolinensis (assembly GCF_902686445.1). Classification (NCBI taxonomy): domain Eukaryota; kingdom Metazoa; phylum Chordata; class Mammalia; order Rodentia; family Sciuridae; genus Sciurus; species Sciurus carolinensis. The sequence goes on along the minus strand of NC_062213.1, from coordinate 205,473,526 downwards.
GACATCTGCACCCTAATCCCCATGTTATGGTCTGGATCTGCAGTGTCCCCCAAAGTTCCATGTGTTAGAGTCTCAGTCCCCAATTTAGCATGTCCAGGGTGGACTTTTAGGAAGAGTTTGGATCCCAAAGTATCCAGACTCATCAGTGGGTTGATCCATTGGTGGGTTCATAGCTGAGTGGGTTCCTGGGAGGCGCTGGAAACTTAGGAGGTAGGGCCGTTGAAGGAGTGGGTCCTTGGCTGTGCCATTGGTGAGATCCGTCCCCAGCCCTTCCCTGCCTCCCTCCCCCTCCCTCTCTCTCTCACGCTCTCTCTCTCTCTCCAGCTGCCATGAGGAGACAGCCCTGCTCTGCCAGGCCCCCTGCACCACGAAGCTCTGCCTCACCACAGGCCCAGAGCCATGGAACCAGCTGACCATGCACTGAAACCTCTGCAACCGTGAGCCAGAAGAAACCTTCCCTCCTTTAAGTTGTTTTTCTCAGGCATTTTATCACAGAGATGGAAAGTCGATAACACACGCTGGAACCTAGGAATGTGTGACCTTACATGGCACAAAGGACATTGCACCATTGGCGTCAAGGATCTTGAAATGGCAAGGTCAACCTGGATCATCCAGGTCGACCTGAAGAAATCAATGATTCAAGGTATTTTGATGCAGAGACTCTTTCCCGGCTGTGATCGGAGGGACATGTGGCTGCAAAGAATAGCCGGAGATGCTGGTGCTGACTTTGAAGGTAGAGGGTGGGACCACGAGCCGATAGACGCAGGCTCCTCTTAAAGCTGGAAGGGGAAGAATGGAGTCTCCCCTGCTGCCTCAGAAGGAACAGGCCCGGGCCCCCTGGGTTCCAGCCCAGGAGACCCATTTCAGGCGTCCGACCCCCAGAACACGTGTGCTGCCATAACCCACTAAGATGGCAGCTGCCACGGGGCCACAGGAAACGAACACAGAGGCCGGTCACTTCCCTGCAGCTCCTTAGCAAATGGCTTACTCAGCAAATTATAAACTTGGAAATTTGGCAGCTTAACATGCCAGAAATCTATTCTCTCACATGTGGAGGCCAGAAGGCCAAGGCAGGACTCTCTGCTCTCTGAAGGTCCAGCCTCTTCCATTCCTGGTGGCCGTGGGCGTCCTCAGCTGGTGGCCACATCCCTCACTCCATCTCCCGCCTCACGAGGTCTCTCCTCAGCTCCAGCTCCCTCCCCTGTGAGTCTCCTGAGAGGACACTTGTCACTGGATTTAGGGCCACCTGGATAAGCCAGGATGATCTTATCTCAAGATCCTTAATTCCCTGCCAAGCCCCTTGTTCAAATAAGGTCACATTCCCAGCATGTGGGCATGTCACAGGACACCTCGGAATTCTTCTAATGACAATCAGCCAGGATAAAACTCTCTAAGATGCTGGTAGCAAGGCTGGAAAGAAGCGGCCAGTGTCTCGAAGGCTCTCCTGCCTGGCTGAGGGCAGGGCCCGGAGTGGACGGTGCTGTTCTGGGCTGGGCGCTGCTGGAGCAGAGCAGAGGGGAAGCCAATCTGCTGGAACAGGGAGCGGACCTGAGTGTCCTGGAGGCGGAGGGAGGGGCCGGGAACAGGCGAGAGCAGGTCAGGGAGGAGGCAGCCGGACACGGTCACCATCGCCGGGGCAAGGTCGGCTGTGCAGGGCCAACGGGATGTCTGCATCCTCAGTGGTAAAACGCAGCCCCCGAGCAGTCGGGAAGTGAACAGGCGCGTCCCACCCACCACCCCCGAGCTGGAGGTTGGCACCCCTGGGCCTCAGTTTCCCCCTGCAGACGGGGATGATAACACGCGGCTGCTCGCAGAGAAGCGGTGAGGACCAGCCGTGCTCAGGAAGGCGCTCTGCGTCCTGGCCAGCTGCCCGGCCTTTCCTGCTGGGGAGGCGGGAGGGGCTGCAGACGCAGAGGAGAGGGAGGAGCAGGAGGAGGACTGGGCAAAGCAAGGAGCAGGAGCCAGGGTCCCTCAAGCTCCCCTGGCACTCAGACACTCCGAAGGAGGCGGGAGAAGCAGACCTTACCCAGATCTCAAGGGGCAGGGACCCCACCCGAAAAGGAGTTTCTCAAACCTGGATCAGCCCATGTGACCAGCACGCACCACCTCCCAGGAGCTGGGATGGGAACTGAGAGGCATTCGCTCCCCAGAGAGTCCCGGGAGGTGCATTACTCTCCCTTGCACACAGACGATGACACTGAGGGTCAGAGAGGGACAGTAGCTTGCCCAACACCACATGGCTAGCATGAGCAGCTCCTGGACAGTAAAGCACAGGTTCTCAGCCAGCTTCAAGTCCTTCCCCCTGCCACCGGGAGGACGGAGCCTCGGAGGAGGCACGAAGACTCTGCGAGCCTTCTTTTCTCTCCACTTCTTCCAAGGAAACACCTGTTTGCCCGTCCCGAGAGGCCCCAGAGGCAGGCCTAGCCCCTCTTCCCTTTGTGACCTGCACCCACAGCCCTGCAGAGGGGCTGAGCTCTGGGTGAGGATGGGGAGGGGCAGACAGGGGCCAACCCACTTCCCACTAAAAGCAGGGCCTGCCTGCTTCCCTCTCTGGGCACTGGGTCCCATTGGTCACCAGCCAGACCTCTCTGTGGCCACCTGTGAAGGCACCCCGCTTTCCACAGGCATCAAGCATGTGGGCAGGGATGGTCTTGGGCAGGCTTCGTCCGTGAGAGGTTCAGTTCCCGCATTGCTCACGTGCCCTGCTGCAGGTCTCCCTGTGAAGGGAGGGATTGAGCCTGGCTCCCTGGAGGAGGAGGCTTGGGCCAGAAAGCAACCTCTGCTGCCTGCAAGTGGCCTTCCTGTCCCAGGGTCCCTGGCATTCCTCCCACACTCAAGCCCTCAAATCTCGAGTGCTGAACTGGGTGAACTTCGCAGAGACTCCTGATGGATCTCAGCTCCCACATCAGCAGGACCCATCAAGGCCCCTGGGAATAACTCTGTTCCTTGCCCCTCCGCAGCCTTCAGGAGGCCTGTAAGTGAGACCACCATAGTTCGGGAGCAAATCAGTGGCTTGGCCTGAGTGGCCTCTCAGGCTGCCGTCCCCCACCCCACCACCAGGTTCCCCCAGGTCTTGTAAGGCACTTTCTAACTTAATGAAGCAGAGGTTGAGCCTGGGCTACAAAGTTCCACGTACGAGTCAGCATCTCTGGTTGGCAACTGCCAGAGCCACCTGTGGCCCCTACTGCCATCACACACTGGGCCAGCAGTGGGAGAAGCCAGGAAGCCACAGCCTGTACTGCCTGCATCAGCCCGTCTGTGACCTGCATCGGGCCCCAGATGCACCAGGCAAGGCAGGAGGGAAAGCCAGGGGAAGGAGCATTTCAAAGGCCAGCCCCTAGACTCAGCACCAGACAGTTCACAGTAGAAACCCATTCCTTACACACCCGCAGCATCCAGAGGCTTGGGAGTGGATAAAAGAAGCCTGGCAGGTCCATGAAGTGCTACAACGCGAACAGACCTCAGAAACTGCTGAGAATGAGAAGCCGGATGCTGGAGGTCGCATGCTGCGTGGCTCCATATATGTGAAATGCTCAGAAAACTGGCACATCCGCAGAGGTCGCCAGGGCCGGAGGTGGGTGGGGAGTAGCTGCCTAATGGGCACAGGGCTTGGGGTGATGGAAATGTGGCCTCGGTCCACTCCGGCTGCTATAACAAAAACATCGTCAGCTGAGAAGCTAAAAGAGCAGAGTTTATTTCCCACAGTTCTGGAGGCTGGAAGGACAATCAAGGCACTGGCAGGTTTGGTCAGGAGGGCCCACTTCCTGGCACTGAGATGGCACCTTCCTTTTCAAACCCTAATAAATTGCTGCTCCTGCAGGTGGGGCAGAGGGCACTGGACTGTGCCCCATGGCAACCTGGGTGTCCTTCTTGCCATCTGCTCAGCTGTTTCTTCACACAGGCTCCTACTCAGATGCATGGGCACACACATGAGCATGCAGACACACGTGCACACACGTGTGGTCACATGTGCTGCAACCAACGTGGCCAAACTTGCAGGTTCTGGCAAGGGGTGATGGGGGATTAGAAAAATAAAGACTCAAAAACACAGATTTTGAAGATAAACAGCTGGGATCGGGTGGAGCTCTGCCCTCTGATGGAGATGCAGATCTAAAGAGTTAGGCCGGCAATCTTTATTCATATATGTGTCATTATCAGGTTAAGACTGTGCAAGCGAGCGAGCGAGCGTTGTTCTTTGTATTCAGGAAAGTTACAGAAACTAGGACTTCTATGTAGCTCTTCTGCTGTTGCAATCCGCAGTTGCAAAGTGCAATGTTCAGAGTTTTGTGTAGCTCTCAAGAAAGTCCTTGTTTACAGTTACTGTTAAACAGGCAAGCTCAGGAGAAGCAGAGCTGGTGAAACACTGTGGCTGTCCAGCATAAGAATTCCTCTGTTCCCAGGGGAATATGCTCCTGAGCTCAAGGTCAGAGCTGATAGGACTCTTGCAGGGTGTCACCACAGCAGCTGAGCATCCTGTGCCCTCACCCAAGAACATTCCCAGGCACCAGGCCTGCCGTAGCCACAAGGTCATCAGAGACTCAATCTCAGTGACTGCTCTCCCACCCTCTGTCACCACTCTCCACCCACATGTATAAACACCCACCCACACTCCTAGCCACAAGTGCATGTGCACACATGTGTGTGTATACTTGTGTACATTTGCTTGTGTCGGCACTTGCACATGCATGCATATACCACACACAATAATGTCCCTTGAAAAGAAAACCAAGGATGAGCAAATGTCTGTGGGGCTCCTGCTGGGCAGGAGACTCTGCGGGGACACAGGAGTCTGCGGAAAACCAGAGTCCCTGCCCCGGGGCAGGAGAGCAGTCAGGGAGAGAACCTGTGCACAGCACTGCCCTGCCGGAAACCCTGCAGGCTCGGTTTGAAAAGCACTTGTTCCGTGAAGGACAGTCAAGTCAGGCATCAGGGCAGTGGCCAGCAAGTGTGCTTGCACGTCCACCTGCATCACCAGACCCCATCCCCAGAGGGCATCTGGCGTTTAACCCAATCATCCCTAAACCAGGACACAGGCACGGAAACCATGATGTCTTCCTCCTCCGTCCTACGACACGGGACAGTTGGGAGGCACCATGTCCACCGAGGAAAGGCCTGCCCGAGGCCCCCAGGCCCTGCAGCACGACTAGGCCCTGAGAATGCAGGGGAGAGAGGCACGTCCGCACCAGAGAAGAGCATGTGCCCGGCAAGGCCAGCTGTAGAAGGAAGGTGCAGACCTGTCGGGAGGACCCGGGAGCCAAGCCCGGGACAATGAAGAAAAAACAAATAATGACAGTAATGCACGCTGCCCTGTTGAGAAAATAGGAAGCATGGGTCCACACATGTAGTATGAGGTATAATTAATAATCTTAATGAACACATATAACAATCGGAACATCATTTACAGTACGGTAAGTACTTATGCAAACATTGCCATTTATAAGTCTATTAAGTAAATAAAATTTAATTGGTGGAATAAACAAATGCAATAACACTAATATGGTGAATTTAATAATGAACCAGAGAGATCAGAAGCTCCTCCTTCTGGCAGATGCTGTTCACGAACGTGGAAGGGCCACTGCTGCATCTGAGAGTCCGCAGACCCTCAGCCATCTCCCTGAAAATTGCCTACTGGTTACAAGAGGAAAGCGCTGCTCACAGTAGGTACAGAAACTCCATGAACACCACCCGCCAGTGGTCAGTATTACCACAACGCTGGGACAAGGCCATTAGTACCTCCCACCATGGTGTGCTGAGAGGACAAAGTCACTGAGCTACTGGCCAGCCAAATGGCACCACCGGCAGCTATGCACAGGGGGGTGACAGAAACTCAAGGGATGTGACAAAGCCATGGGCCAATGAGCTTAAAATTAAAATAAATGAGCTTAAAATTAAATTAAAGGTTAGAATTCCAGAGAATGGTTGAGGAACTATTCCAGATTTGAGGAAACCACAGAGCAACAAAAATCCTGAACAATGAAAAGTACCATGTCAATCAGCGTTCATCACTATGACCAAAACTCATGGCGAGAACGACGTAGAGGAAGACAAGTTTATCGGGGCTCACAGTTTCAGAGGCTTGAGCCCATGGTCAGCCAACTCTGCTGCTCCTGGTGGAGGAAAGCTGCTCAGCTCATGACAGTCAGAAAGCAGAGAAAGAGAGAGAAGCCAGGGACAGGAAATAGTCCCCAAAAGCACGCCCCCAATGGCCTACTCCCTCCACGCCCACCTGCCCCCAGTTACCATCCCATAGTCCATTTAAATGATTAATCCGTCGAGTGGATTAATCTACTCGTAAGGTGAGAGCACTAACCACTGCCTGAGAAACCTGACCTCTGAAACTTGCTGCAACCTCAGGGAACATTCCAGATCTGAACCATAACAAGTGCAGATGTAAAGGACATTATGCGGCAGTTGAAGAAATCTGAAGGGAGAGGGAGAGAATGATCGAGCAGACTGGGAAAAGTGCAAACAACGGTTAAATCTGAGCAGGAAGAATACGGGAATTCCCTGCCTCATTCTGGCAACGTCAGTATAGCTACACAAAATCTAATTAGTCTCTTTCCACCCTCCAGAGGCTTACTGCATGCAGGAGTCCCCAAGACCATCGTCAGGTCACTGATCTGCAAGAACTCACAGAACTCAGAAGAGCTGATGTACAGACAATTATGGTTTATTACAGGGAAGAAACCAGAGTAAAATCTCAACAGGGAGAGGCGCTCAGCTATCCAGGTGGAAGGGGCCCATTGTGACGCCCAGGAGTCACGTTCAGCAGAAACCCTGAGTGCGTCCACCCCTGCAGACATCAGTGAGAGCCCTGAAGGGGAAGACGGGGTCCTTAGAGGAGCCAACTTGTAGACTGTGGCTGCGGAGGGCTGGAGCTGGACAGGAGTGGCCCAGGAGGGACACGGCACACACTAGAGAGGCCCCTAGGATGACCGCCCCTTCCCTGGAGGAGCTCTGGACCGCCTGAAAGCAAGACAAAGAACAGGCGACAGGGACAGCACTGTCACCCTCAGGCCTGTAGAGTCCGGGACGAGGAAGTGACCAAGGGACGGGTCCAGACAGGAGCGTCACCTCCTCCGGTGGGCACATCAGCCCTGGGTGGAGCATGAGCAGAGACAGGAGGGAGGAGAGGCTGGGCCAGCCCTCCTTCCAAACCCCTGGACGGGGCACATGCAGGCGGGAGGAGGCAGGGGTGAGCACACACGCCCACGGGCAGGGCTGTCTGGAGTGCCCAGCCCCCTGGAGAGGCCACAGCAGGAGCTCAGGGCTGCAGCGGCCACACCCTGGCACACCAAGGAAGGCAGGGGAGCCCAGCGTCCGGGAGGTGAAAGAAGCCAGGTCCCACAGCAGGGAGAGGCCGAGAGCCAGCAGGGAAGGCACGAGGCTGGAGCTGGCTGGGGAGCTCCAGCTTCCTCCCAGGAGCCTGGGGTCCCTGCAGCTTTAAGGCTGGGGGTCCTCCTCCTGCTTACAGTCCCCAAAGCTGCACCTTGCTGGCGTGTGTGGAGCTGGATGGGCGGGGACAAGCAGCAACAGGGGAGTCACTTGGAGACTTTCCTCAAACTCCAGGACAGCAGTGGCCACAGAGGTGATGACAAGAGGAGCCCGAGGAACACCAGGCTGGAACAAGCCAGGCCACTTGCTCCCAGGGGCAGCTCCACATCCCACCTCTGTGGCCACCGCCCCTGCACAGGTGTCTAGATCAGACGTCTAAGGACAGAAGAGACAGGGGCCTCTTCCCAGGCCGGCAGGGCCAGAGCGGAATCTCTCTGCTCGTCTCACTGAGATCTTTGTCTCACACACAGGGCCAGGGCCGCGTGCAGCATCTGACTCGACTTCCGGGAGAGAAATAGAGAAGCCTTTCCAGGGGCAGAAACATACCACGCAGAGTTGCTTCAGCCAAGGCTGAGGAATCTGGAGGGCGTTTAGCCCTTCCAGCGCGAAATGTTCTGTTAAATTACTAAAAGGAAAGATTCAGGTTTCTTTGAACCTGAAAGATACAGTAATTACTGAACCAGAACTCACAGCAGGAGATGTTTTATGGTACCTAATTAAAGCTAAACGGAAGGAGAGAGTCATCACATCTGTGGAAAAAGAATATATCACCAGGAGCTGAGCGGGCAGAGCAGAGGCGAGAGCAGCGAGGAGGTGGCCATCGGGCCTGGCATGTCCCCCCCCCGGGGTGCCAGGTGGGGCAAGGACGAGGGGGCGGTCCTAAGAGACGCCAGGCAGCAAGAGCCTCTCCAGCCCCAGCACGCCTGCCTGAGGGCAGGTGAGTTGTGCACAAGCACTCATGCCAGCACACACATACACGTGCACACCTGCACATGCACACTCACACACACATGTGTGCCTACACGTTCCCACACGTGCCTATACAAGAGCTTGCCTGCAACGTGCAGATTTATGCAGCGCTATTTGCACACACGTGCACGCACGCACGTACCGGCGTTTGTGCACACGCATTCACACACACACAGGTGCCCCTGTCCTCGTCGGTCACAGGGAAGGCAGCCCTCCACCTTCCTGATCATCACCAGGACTCTAGGGGACCCGCCCACCACCAGCAGAAAGTCAGAGAAGGACAGGCGGCTGCTCGCCCTCCTCAGCGCCTTGAGCACTCGGCTGGGCCAGACTGGGGTTCGGTATCGGCAGATTCCAGACCAGAACAAAGCAGCCCAGGCAGACTAATGCAGCAGCCTTCGCCTGGGTTTGCTAGCAGACCAAGCCTGAGGTGAGGATTAAGGTGTAAGCACAAACCCAGGCCAGAGGGTGAGCACGGGAGAGGGCGAGGGAGGCGTGAAGCCAGGCGCTGCCCCGGGGCTGCCCCGCATCCCGATGGCTCGCAGACGCTGACCAGTCCTCCAGGAGAAACCCGCCTCCCGGTGATTCCGTGCGGAGGAGAGTGGGGAGGAACATATCTGCTCAGGTGTCCTGCTCCCCCTCAGCCAGAGGTCAACCCCCAGGACTCTGCACCCCAACCTTTTATAAAGGATATCAAATCACCCAAGACCAAAGTGGTAGAAGGAGCCAGAAGTCTCTGGCACATGTCTGATAGGGCTGGCTGGTGGCAGCAGCCAGAGAGAAGAGCCCGCATGCTGGTAACAGTGACAAGCTGGTCCTCAAGGATGTCGGCACAGTCCAGAGCTGCTTAACATCCCTGAGGGAACCCAAGACTGACATCCGGCACAACCCGTCAATCAAGAACAGGATGCAGCCTCGCCCTGCACACCTCAGGGCTCCGCACCCGCAGGCGCTACGCCTGGCGAGCCCACAGGCTGCTAGGACATTAAGACACCCTGCAGTGGGGACGCAGCCACAGGCCACCCTGTGGGACCTTTCTGACACCCCTCCACCATGGCCCCTCTGCAAGGTTGACCCAGGCCATCTGTCCCTCTGAGACCATCTGCCTTCAAGCGTCTCCCTGGGCCTGGAGACTGGCAGCTTGTAGGGGTAGTCAAGTGGCTGAGAGGAAAAGGCATGGGACACAAGGTGACAGGGCATTGGAGATTTCCTGTAAGACACAGGCAGGGGGACACCTGGCACACTGCCATCTGTCACCCGCAGAGTCGCAGAGTTGCTTTAACAGGGTTTTCCTTGACCTTCAGCCTCCCTGCCAGCCGGTCTACCTCCCCACCCAAGCATGCAAACCCGTGTGAGGATCTCCTGGGCCACTTGCTGGATGAGCCACATCCCCACCGGCAGACTCTGAATTTCCACATCCACCCAAGAAGTCCTCTGCCCAGGGCTCTCAGGATCCCCACACAATTTTGAAAACTGTGCCCCAGCCTCTTGCTTAACTCAGAGCAAAAGAATCTAGAACCCCATTTCTTCCTTCAAGAAGTTTCATTTCCTAGTGTCAAGAAAATCAAATCCATCAAGATTGAGAATTTTTTCTTTTTAGTGGAGAAATGAAATTGAACAAAGAGAAGGCATAAGCCTGAAGCTCAACCCGAGGCAGAGAGGAAATAAATGGAATTTGCCTGCGGTTCACAGAGTCGGCTCATTTGATTCCCGTGGCCCATCCTGAGGGGTGGACGGGGAGGGTGTGCGTGGCCTCCACGGGACTGTGGGGGGAAGGGAGGGAGGCGCACTCGGAGGGCTCGGTACGGAACAGCAAGGACAAGCCCACGCTCCCCTCATTGGGTGGTCATCTACTGGCGAGGGGCAGCCTGAGTCCCCGGCCAGGAGGGAGGGTAAGGCAAGCGAGGTACGGGGGCCCGGGCAGGCCAGGGGGCTCCAGGGAGATTCCAGGCTTAATCAGAATCCTCCATCCACCACACCCAGCCTCCTGCCCACCCCCTCACCTGTCCCAGGAATGGCCCAGGGTCCCCCAGCAGTCCACAGGCTCCGTCCAAGGCCCACAGGCCCCCTGGCAATATTCCTGCAAAAATGGGAGAAATGTGGGCTGAGCAGGAAAACATGTGGCCGTTTCCCTCAAGACCTAGAGGCATTTTTATTCCCGTCGGGTCGGGGGACTGGGGTCTGCTCAACTGCCTTCCCTACCCACGGGGTCTCACGTCAGCTGCCGGCAGCACGAGGCAGCAGGGAGGCAGGGCCGCTGGGGCTCCGGGACGCCCTCTCTGTCCCTGTGTAGCAGCGTGAGCTGGGCAGGCCCTCGGGGTGCCCACAGTCCTCGGGACGCCCGCTTCTCCCTCACAGGCACCTGCCGCGCAGGCTCAAGGCGGCAGACTCCTATCGCCAGAGCTGCCGTTGCCCGCACCTCTCCCAATGTGACGCCAAGCCTGCCCCGCCAGCCCTAGGTGCTGCAGGAGGGTGACCGTCCTGAAAGTTGCACCCTCAGATCCGCTGGCTGCTCACGCTGAAGCCCAGTGCCATGGTTTGGACGTGAAGTGTCCCCCAACAGCTCCTGTGCTAATGCAGGGAAGTTCAGAGGTTAGGCGCTGTAGCTTGATAAGTCCATCTTAGTTCAAGGGGACGGACTGGGTGGCAACCCGGCAGGAGGAGCCTGCTGGAGGGGTGGCCGGAGCGCACTCCTCCTGCAGCCCCTTCCCCCTCCCCCAGCCAGACCCTGCCATGAGCTGAGCAGCTTCCCTCCACCTGTCCCTCCCGCCACGATGTGCTGCCTTGCCGTGGGCCCAGAGCCGTGGAATCGGCCACCTGTAGACAGAGACCTCTGAAGTCATGAGCCCCAAATAAACTTTCCCTCCTCTAAATTGTTAGCATCAGGTATTTTGGTCACAGCAACACAAAAGCTAACTAACACACCCAGAGTGGACCCAGCCCTGGCCCAGAGCATGTCCAAATCGAGGGAGGGGTGGGGGGCACATCACTGTGCTGACTTAAGACACCTCTTTACCTGAGGGAGTCCTGATGCTGGGCCAGGAACACAGCACGTGGGCGTGTGGGGCTGACGCTCAGGCCCCCAGCACCAGGTGGGCTCAGCCAGCCACACCCCACGGTGCAGTGCGGGGAGTGTATCGGACATTTCAGTAAATTAGCAACTGCCCAGGCAGAGCCCCGGGAAGCGCAGGGAGGGTTGGCCTCATTGCAGGTGAGTATTCAGTGTGGCTGCCAGCTCTGGAGGACAGTGAGAGCTCTCCAGCACAGCACTTGACAAACAGGACCCTGGCTCCCTGAAGCACATCACAAGCCTGGAAGGAAGGTGTGACTGGAACTCACCTCTAGAGTCAGCTGAATACGCCTCCAATTCCCACTGCCCCCTCTGAGTGGCCCCAACGTGGGCGGACATCTTCCCTCAGTTCTCCCACGGCACTGAGTCCTCCTGCCCCAGCTGGCAGGTCCACGTAGGGCCAGGGCATGACTTCTACTGAAAAACTCAGGCCACAGCAGCTGTGAATTTCTATGTGCAGTTAGCAGGCAGTGACATGGTGAAAACAGGAATGTGCCTCTTTCTCCACCAATAAATGGACAAAATCTAAACCAAGAGTTTAGGAAGAAGGTCCGGTGGGGACACAGCTGATGGGGAGATTCCTGGCCTTCCGGGTACAGAATGGGGTCAAAAGGGACACACATCCCTTTACAGAGGCAGAACAACACACCCATGTCTGGCAGCTGTGGACAGACAGAAAACCAGGGCATCCCCAGGGGATCCAGAGCTGGAACTGACCTTCAGCAAGTAGAAGCCACCCAGGCCCAGAGTGCGGGCCCAGCCATAGCTCCCCGGAAACTGGACACAAGCTCTGTGTTCTCCAGAGCCCGAGGGGTCCAGTCTCTGCAGACGCTGTGTCAGGGGGACACACCAGGAGGTGTGGGCCAGGGCCCTCCTCTACTTGCAGCCACCACAGACCCTGAGGCTGTGGTCCCTTGTCCATGAGCCCCACAGCAGCTGGAAGCCCATGGAAACAGATTTCCATGGCTGTGTTGCCTCAGAGCATCGAGACCCTGGTGTCTGCAGAGTCCTGATGTGCAGATACCCACCCTCCGGCGGGTCCCAGCAATCCTGGACGGGCCCCTCCGAGCCCCAGGATTCGGGGAGAAGAGTCAGCAGTCACAGAGGCCCTCTGGCCACTCGCTCTGCTGCACTCACTCCCACTGCTGGAGACAAACACCCAGCCACACAGCTCTGACCCTGCCAGCCGGGCACAGGACCCAAGGACTGAGGGAGCCTTGGCCGTGTGATTGTCACCAAGACCACTACCCCTAGGACTCAGAGCCAGAAAGCAAGCGTTTACACAGACACCCGTGTGTGAGTGTCCACAGTAGCACGTGCAGGGCAGCCAGAGCGGGCAGCCCACGTCCCCATCAACCAGCAGAGCGCAGCGTGTCCACACAAGCGAGCATCCTCCAGCCCCGAGGAGGGAGGGAATTCTAACCCCTGTAGCCACCCGGAGGAGTCGCCAAGACGTCTGCTCCGTAAAATACTCCAGTTAGAAAACATCTACATTCATTTACAGGAAATATCCAGAACAGGAAAATCCACGGTCGGAAAGCAGACTAGCAGTTGCCAGGGTCCCAATGGGGCACGGTGGGTACAGGGTTTCGTTGGGGGTGAGGGAGGTGCTCTGGGAGTAGAGAACGTGTGACTTGGTGACACTGTGAAGTGCTAAGTGCCACTGAGTGACACGTTCTGGAAAGGCTACTCCTACGTCACACGGATCTCACCTCCAAAGACAAGTGTGTGTCCAGGTGTGACAGGTGCTGCCAGGAGAGAGCACCAGGACTGCCCGGGCAAACCGCAAAGCAGGGTCACCCGCCGCCTGCCCCCATGACGGCCCAAGGTGGCTCTGGCAGCCACGTTTGCCCAAGCCCAGGCGCAGGCCAGGTGGGGGGCGTCCGGGGGTTGGGGGGCATCTGGAACTAAGCACCATTCCAGGGACTCTTGTCAGCTCTTGTGGTGTCCCCTCCCAGGACCCTGGGAGAACACCCTGCCGTCACCTGCCAGGCCTGACTCTGCCAATGGTAGGTAACCTGTGACTCAGCAAAGGAGGCTTCCGAGACGTCCTGGTAAGAGGACAGCGCCCCGGCATCTCAGGGGCAGACGCAAGGAGACCTTGCCTGTGGGAACTGAGCCGGGCCTCCTCCCTGCCCAGCTCTCCCTGGGAGCCTGAGGACTGCTGCTCCGAAGCCATGGAGGAGCTGGGGCCCCTGGTGTCCCGCGCATCTCCCTCTCTGGGCTGCAACCCAAGACGGCGGGGAGCGAGGGGCCAGCACGCCCTCCCGCGTCTGAAGATGGGCTCATTTGTTCCAGCCTGGCTGGACAGGAGACTCAGCGAGAGGGCACCCTCTTAAAATGGAGGATGCTGAAGGCAGGCGAGGTTGCGAGGTGGCCAGAGATGGCCAGAGACCAGCTTCAGAGGGAAAGGAGCCACCCTGGCAGCTGCAGGGGTGGCACAGGCCGGGTACCCAAGGCCTCCTGCTGACACCCTGTCCCTTGCCTGGCTTCCCCGTGCATTGCAGCAGACCCAGTGGAGAAATCACAGCCCTGGTCCCCAGCCCAGGGAGCAGGTGGAGGGTGCACAGGGCTGGATGTGGCCCCAAAGGATCTGTCCACATCCCAACCCCAGAGCCTGTAAATGTTACTTGTTTGGAAAAGGGGTCTTTGCAGATGGGGTTTGAAGTCAAGGGTCTGAAGGTGAGATCATCCCGGATCATCCAGGTGCACCAGTAACAAGGGTCCTTATGAAAATGGAAGAGAAGGCGCAGAGGAGACAGCAGGGAGCAGGGCAGGCGGAGGACGGCAATGCAGGTGCACAGTGCCCACCGACGCGTGGTTTCTGTTGACCCTGATCCAGAGAAGCTGAGCTGTGCTCCTCTGTCCCCTGAACACTTCCTCTCACCAGCAGATGCCAAGCGCCGCCTTACAGTTACCGGGGTATTTGCTCTTCGGGTCTCAGCTGAAATCCAGAAATCTCACGGCTTCCTCCACCTGGGGGTCACTCCCGTTGACCTGCCAGGATGCCAGGCAGGACCGGGACCAGGCAGATGCCCCAGACCCCACCCAGCCAGAACCAAGCCCCCCAGGACACACCCCCGCACCGAGGGAGCCCCTGATGCTTGGCTCTTGGTCTCCTTCACCCCGGCCCCTGTCACTCCACACTCACATGCTCACACCCACACACGTACAAGAAACCCAGAGTGATACAGGAACAGTGAGGGCAATGACCGAACGGACGCCCTTCCCAAACCGCAGTAACGCTTCGCCCTCCCTCTCACCTGCTGCAGTCCCGCCACCTAGGTCTCTGGCCCCTCCCCAGCGAGCCTCTGTCATCAGTACTGTGCATTTAGACATCTGCAGCATCACATGATAATCCTGAAAATGTCAAGCCCATCAGCTCAGACAGAGCAATTTAAGAAACGCTGAGAGAGTCTCATTCAAAAGCCTCTGTTCCCTGCTGGAGCCTCCAGTGAGCAGAGAGAGAAAATGACAGCCATCCGTCCTCGGACAGAGGTCAGTGCTTATCAAGACACTTGGTGCTGAGCCTCCCCCACCCCACCGAGCCCTTTCTCAGAGCAAGAGCAGAATGAAGGGACAGGCGGGAGTCAGGAGCTCCAGATCCTTCTCCAGAGCTTGGGGTTGTAGTACAGTGACTACAGCACCATGGAAAGAAGTTCCCAGGAAGAAGTCGCTCCTTCCATTCCCCATCTGCCCGCCATTTTCCCATCTATCCAGCCCCCCACCCATCCTTCCCTCTCATTCAGACAGCCAGCCATCGATGTCTTTGGTTCTCTCAGAAATGATTCTGTCCCTAAGGGCTTTGGATACATTCTGGAAGCTCTCATAGCACCCTGGTCCTGACAAGAGAGTCACCTGATACAAGCACCTGAATCTGGGGTGTGGACTTTGGAACTCCAGCTACAAATCCAAGATTTCAGGAAAGCTGGGCATGGTGGCCCACACATGTGATCCCAGGTACCCCAGGCTGGAGCAGAGGACCACAAGTTTCAGGCTAACCTGGGAAACTTAGTGAAACTTTGACTCAAATTTAAAGAGGTCGGGGGTGTGACTCAGTGGTGGAGCACTTACCTGGCCCTGGGTTCCAGGCCAGGGGAAACGAAGTGATTCCGGGGGCACTTTTAACAGTGGTAGAAATGTCAGGACTGGGTCCTATACTGTGTTTCCTTTTGTTTTCAGGAAACATGGAGACTTCTTACAAATCCCAAGGAAACGATTGCGTGGAGCGTCCCCACCTCGCCCCTGTTCAGCCCAGCTCGTACAAGAGCGTGGTATTCTAAAAAGCCAGATCTCCAGGGAGCAAATTATCACACAAATGCCAAGATCTGCTCCGAATCCTTCTCCTGTGTCCAGGAGTGGATGCTGACCTCGCCTTCCCCGCAGTCACATCCTATCCCTCTGCACATGACCCTGGCCAAGCCTGGACTGCAGACCACACCACGTCATTCCTTCAGATGGGGCCCTCTGACCAGCGACCTCATGGGTCCACCTGACAGGGCACAGCAGTCGATTGACTGTTGTTGAGGAGCACCGGGTCCTGGGGCACGGCAGTCATTCAAGCCAGTTAGAGGGGGGTAGCAGCTGTTGTTCTATATGGATTCTTTTCTCTCTCTCTCTCTCTCTCTCTCTCTCTTAATTCTGAAGTCAGTTAACCGAGCTTTAACACAGCTGTTAGTGAACACACAACAGAGGATCCCAGGTTGCCACTTCCCACTGAGCAGGCAGAGACTTTGGGGGAGAACATCGAAGAGGACACCTTCCAAGTTCTACCCCAGAAAAACAGCAGCCCTTGGAAGAAGCATAACTGTCCCAAGCAGCCTTAGTTTCCCTGAGTTACACCCTCCCTCAAACATGGCAAAATTAACTGGCCTAAATATTTTGACTCCCTTCATCTCTCTTTCTGCAACTTGGCTTGACGTCAAGAGCCTTCCAGAATTGATTGATGCCATGAAGCTTGACTTCATTATCGATGTCAGCTTCTGTGTAAAACCAGAAGTTTCCATCCACACTTAGAACAGAAGCGCAGCCATGCAGTCTAAATATTATACCTCGCTGCCCCAGTGGAACGAGGGGGTGAATGCATATTTCTAGCTGACCTTCAGACGCTTACAGCAACGTCATTCCCAGACAGGCCGGGACTGGACTCTCCTGTCATCGCGGACGCCCTGGCCTCCAGCCATGCAAACACAGGCAAGAGCATCTCTCTTCACGCGCGAGCAAAGACATATGGAACCCTCCCTTGACCAGAGCCACCTCCACTGCGTCACTCCAAGAAGCGTGGGGGACAGCCAGCATCAGCGGAGTGTCCTCCTACAAGTTGAAGGCCGCATGGGCTGCTCTCCGCCCACCTAGAAATCCTGTTCTCTCTCTTGGAACAAGCAAGGCTTTTAACGAGTGACAGTCAAGCATGTCCAGTCCCACGCAGAGCACTGGGTTCGCCGTTCATCAAGTCTGCTAAAGGGAGAAAACTTGCAATGGTCTGTCCATTTTCTTCCAGAAAAAAAAAAGAGGGGGAGTGAGTTCAGAGTGAATGAGCTATTTGTTCACGTTCAAGGCTGTGAAACGGGAAGTCAGCAAACCTGTTCTTAAAGGACCAGATGTGAGTATTTTAGACTTCACGGGCGGTACGGATTCTGTGAAGACTGCTCCCCTCTGCCGTGGGAGCCTCAGCCCGTGTGGCGACGAGCGTGCTGTGTTGCAATAAAACTTTATTCACAAAAGCAGGCAGGTGCGGGCTGCGGCTTACCAGCCCCTGCCTAGAAACGGTAGCAGAAGTGCAGAGACGTGGCTGGGTGCTGTCAGAGGGATGAGCTCTCAGGGTGCCGGTGACTTCAGAAAGGCCCCACCGGGACTTCCCTTCCACTAAGACCTCAGCTTTGTTTCTGCACAGACTTGGGAGGGCCCGTCAATAACGACTGGGTGCCCCTGCAGTTTGACCCTCTCAAACTTTGTGCTTCATAACCTCAGAGGCTAGAAGCAGGAACTGGAAAGAAAAGCTTCTGAGATCCAGTCAGCTGCCCTCTAAAGGCCATGTGCAGAGAGCCCCCGGGAGAGAGCGAGTCCGACTCAGCTCAGACAAGGAGCTCCTGCGGGAGCAGCCGGGGCCCCCACGGCACCATGTCCCGCTCACCTGGGAAGGGGCCCGGGGCTCCACACAGCGGGGCAGCCCCCTGGGGAAGAACAAGAAAGAGCCACAGACTGGCTGCCAAGCTCCTTGAGAAGGGCTCAACTTGATTGTAGATCTGAGTCCTTCTCCCATAATTAAACACTTTTGCAGCTAATTGGCTTCGGCAATTTAAAAAAGACTAGATTCAATTTCCACTCCCTTAAAGTGCAATCTAGACAATTTATGAAAAGAAACTAAATATACTGCAGCGATGAATGCACTTTCCCTTGCGGTGGCCCTCCTGAAAAGCACTTAGAGAGGTAAAAATATTCCTAAATCAAAAGGAATGCCACACTTAATAAGATGAAAGCGGGCATGATTGATTCAGTGGCTCCTCCAGTTGGCACCTGGGACCAATGAAGAGCGCCGCTCTGCCGGGTGGGCCTCTTCCCCACGAGTCCCAGGAACCACAGCAATGTCACCGGCTCCAGGGGGCGCCCGCCTGCACTGGCTCTGCTTGGCCGGAGGCACACAGGACCCGGGCAGAAGACGCCACCATGGGAAGAGGGAGGGGAGTGGCAGTCTCTGGTAGGAGCAAAGAGGGCGATAATGACCGGGGCATGCGGATTCAAGGGCAAGGTCGAAGTAGGAGCTTCCAGAAGAGGCGTAAGGGAGGTGAGAGAAGACCTAGGAAAAGCGGAGGTGAGAGAAGACCTAGGAAAAGCACTGGAGGGAGACAGCGTGGGTGAGGAATCCCACACAGGTAGGCCTTTGTTGCTAGTGCAAGTGGGCGAACACACCACACACGCACAACTCACACCCAGAGACACAGATAGAGACACACACCTCACACATACACACAGACACCTGCTCCCCACGGACGGAGACACACCCACAGCGGCACAGTCACAACCACTGTGTGCACACAGAGGCAGGACACACCCACACACCGGGACTCAATGCACAGGGCAGGACACTGTTAAGGTCTGGGTCTGGAATTCCATGCAGCCATGCGGTGGAGACTCGTCCCCAGCCCGCGGTGCTGTCGGGAAGGGCTGGACTTTACTGGGCGGGTCCTAACGGGAGGAGGTGAGTCACTGGGCGCACACCCTGGAAGGGAGTATGGGGACCCTGCCGCTCCTCTTTCAGCAGGTGAGCATCTCCACCACACGTCCCGCCGTGGTGTACCGTGCTGCCCAGGCCACAGCAACAGGGCCAAGCCACGGTGGACTGCACCTTCTGAAACCACGAACCAAAATAAATCTGCCCTTTTTAAGCTGACTACCTCGGCACTTTGATAAGGTAACAGAAAGCGAACACAGGCAGGGTGCATGCCCACAGGTGCCACACAGGCACGCAGACACCAATACGCACTCTGTCAGTCAGCTTTCATCGCCGCGACCAAAATACCAACAAGAACAACTTAGAGGAAAATCAATTTGGGCTCATGGCTTCAGACTTCTCAGTCCATATCGGGCCAACTCGTTGCTCTGACCTGAGGTGAGGCCGAACATCGCTGAGGAAGGGAGTGGTGGAGGACAGCAGGCAGCTCATGGCGGCTGGGAAGCAGAGAGGAAGGGGCTGGGAACGAGACCAAGCCTTCCGGGACACGCACAGTGACCTGCTTTCTCCAACTAGGCCGCCTTCCAGTAGTCCATGCAGCTGTCAATGGATTAATCCAGCAGATAGATGGACCCCTGAGGAGATTGGAGCCTTGACAATGGCCTAACAGCTCTGAACCTTGCTGTGCTGGGGACCACGCTTCCCACCCACGAACTTTTGGGGGACATTCCAATTACAAACCATAAGCGACATGCACACACAGGCCAACACAGACACACGGAACAGGCAAGCACACCTTCCAAAACACACACATACACATCTTCACATGACATCACACAACACACAGAGGACACTCGACTGAAGACAAAAATGTGCCTCCAGGTGCAAGTCCAGCCTCAAAGATGCATCTCAGGTGATCCAGCAGGAGAGGCAGCTCCGGGCCCACCCCGCTGAGACCTGCGCTTGCTCTTAGGACGCGGGCTGCTTGTGCTTCACCGGCACTCAGCACGGCCCTGACCCACTCAGTGTGTGTGGCACAAAACGCAAGCTTTCTGCAAGTCTGCATCGGAAGCCCAAGCAACCTGAGGCTCCGGCTCCATGGCCCTCCCGCCCTCCCGGGCTCAGGGCACTCGGGGTGCCCTCTGAGTGGAACACCCCTTGCAGATGACCCCTGGTTTCAGGTGTCGTTCTGCAGAGGCAGACAAAGGAGGTGGCTCTGAGCTACGATCTCAGCTACACCCCCACCCGAAGCTGCGTAATCTCAGGGAAGCTGCTTGAGGACGCTGCTTGAGCTCCCTGCTGTGCCCTGGCCCCAGCAGCCAACCCAACTCATCCACAGGGTGCCATGTTTAAAATGCCCAGTAGGTCTGCCCATCCCCGCTGAGGGAACCCAGCACCACTTCTCTGTCCCAGAGCCCCCCGCCCCCATTCATCCGCCATGACCCTCTGGTCTCACTCCAGCTGCATGGGCCTCTTCCTCTTGCTCAACCCTGGCAGGCAGGTGCCCGCCTGGGTCATTGCCCCAGCTGCTCCCTCTGCCTGGTATGTTCTTCCCCAAATACCTGCATGGTTGGGTCCCACATCACTTTCAAGGACTGCCTCAGACGCCATCTCCTCGTGGAGCCCAGCAAGGCCACCCCCACCAGGACCGATGCCCCAGGCTCTGCTTTTTCCATGACAATGGCACTTCCACTCTGCTGCATAAGTCGTACTGTGCCAGTCTCCGACTTTCCTTCGCAGGTGCATCCCAAGCACTCAGAACAAGGCCTGGCACCAAGAAGCACTCAGCCAGCACGGCTGATAAGTGAGTGAGCAGAGGCGGACCAGAGCCTACCATGCACCGGCACTGGGCAGGCCAGGGGACCAAGAGGCCGGGAAGGAGGTGCGGGATGCCCTGTCTGCCCGGAATGCTCTGTTTTCCAAGCAACCCCAGGAGGTGGTTCTGCCCATTTCGCCGCCTGGGCTGGGGCTGCACAGCTCACCAAGTAGCAGAACCAAGAGCCAAAACCAGGACTCTGGTTTGCTGTGGATGCAGTTATGGGGACACACTGACCCCGTCTCCACGAGGCTGGCCGGGCGGCAAGCTGGGAATCAGAAGCACAGTGAGGAGCGTTCAGCAAAACAGGCACCTAACGCTGGGAGAACGCTGTGCCCTCCCCACCCTCGGCCGCACGCAGGCTCCAGGGGTGCTGTCTAAAGATCCAGATGAGCTCGAAGAGCAACACCCTGAATCCAGGAGGCAGGGATCCTGTATTTTACTGTAACATGGACCGATTTACCTGGGACCTGGAGGCGAGAGGGGGTCCTGGACTCTGCAGGCCACCAGGGCAGCACAGGGAGGACTGAGGCAGGGCGGGGCACTTCCCCTACCAAGAAAGGCCGTGTCCTCTGTTCCCGAAGCTCTGAGGACGATACCCCCAGGAAAGCATCTTGAGGCCAGAAGTCCTTCCTGCGACCTCTTGCACCTTCTTTTCACTTGATTCTGCCTAACTGCTCTTGGCCCGCAGGGACCCATCGATTCTCCAGCAGGACACCTCTTCAGACAGCACCTTCCGTTTAACTGCCCTGTGGCTTCGGGCACCTCCCCTAACCTCTCTGAGGCTCCTGTAAAGAATTCCTCTGCTAGTTCACAGGCCCTGGGGAGACTCCCACAGACACAGTCCCCGCCCAGGTGCCTGGGTGGACCAGTCCCTCGCTGTGCCTGCAGCCTCTCCTTGCAGAGCCCAGTTCCAGTCTCAGGCCGCTTTCCTGGGCTGGCCCTGCAGCATGGTCCCCTGCACACACACGTGCGTGTGCGCTCACTCACCCCTATAGCACACACCCCCAGGCCCACACACACCTGTGCCCACCCACCTACACTCACCCACACATCCAGACACTCGCCGTTACCAGCGTCACACCCGCAAGCCTCTCAGGGCACCTGCACCAGGCAGGTGGGAGATTCGCCCCACACACCCACCAGGTGGCTCTGCCCAAGGAGGGCTCCCAGAGAGCCAGGCTGCCTTCCGAGTTTGCCACGTTTGCAAAGAGTCCCCCACCCCTGGCACAGAGACCGGATAAACAACCCGGGCTCTGGCCCCGCAGGGGCACAGGGGCCAGCTAGAAACCTGGAGGATCACAGCTGTGGCACGTCCAGCCCTGGGTCCCTCCTGCCACTGGCTCCAGGACACTCCAAGCAGCCAACTGGGACCAGGGTGCCAGCCAGGGCCACTCCTCCAGCAGGTGCAGCTCACAGCACCACAGGCCCGGGGCCTAGGGCTCCGTCCCAGGCTGCCACGGAGCTGCGTCTGAGCTGCGGCCACTTTCCAAACGTGAAGCTGCCTTGCCCCAGTGGCACCGTGGGACCCTCCCTGCATGGGATGCCCCCTGCATGGGACCCCCTCAAGCGGGCAGAAGTGGGGGCCACTGCTCTGTTTGCCAGGATGTCACTTCCAGCGTCTGCCCTCCCGGGCTCTGCAGTTGCTCAGTGCCTCTTCCAAGGGGCTGGAGTGATGTGAAGAAGAACCAGAGGAGCGCCATTTTGCTCTGACCGGACTCCACTGAGTGCTTGCTGGTCCCATTTTCCTTTCAGCCTCCTGAAGCTGCGTCTGTGTTGACCGTAGAGCAGGACCTTTCCGTGTCCCTGACTGTGGCCCTGGTGTCTAACCAAATGATTCTGAAATGTGTCATCAAAACAATTCTCTCACGTGCCCAAAACATCTGCCTCAACAGGGTCTTTCTGACCTACATGTGCTTCCGTTGCTCTTGTGGCATTTGCCTTTGTAAACTCTGTGCTTCCAAAGTTCAGGGGCTGGGCGCTCTCTGAGGCACTAGCCTGCTCCCAGCTGCAGTAAAGAACCCTTTTTTCCCTTTCAAGTTGGCTCAGCAGGCGTGGTGGCTTGTGATCCTGGGCACTCCGTAAGGACGCCCTGTGAGGAAGCTGCATCCAGGTGGCTCCTGTCCCAGGGAATAGGACATCTTCTCGAGTTCGAGTGTGGGGAGGGATCGTGTCTAAGTCAGAACAACCCAGAAGAGAAGCTCAACCTGCCCAACTCTGAGCAGACGCCCTGAAACTGCCTCGGAAGCCAGCTATAGACTGAGGTGGGTGCGGGGCAGCATGGACCTGAGCAACCCCAGACCTGAAGCTGGGCCTCCGTGATTCCAAGGCGGCAGGTTGGAAAGGCAGCAAGGAGAGAGGGCGGCTTTCGGCAGGAGCTGAGGCCTGCCCAGGGAAGCCAGCTTGAGATGGGCTGAGGGGGACGGGACTCCAGGGGACCTCGCCCGCGGGGAGCTGTGTACTGCCCCCACTGACACAGGGCGGCACTGCTTCCGACCACGGAGGACACCAGGTCAAGAGCCGGGTTAGCCTGCGCTGCCCGCGGCGCTGACCGAGTGAGCGCTGACCCACGTTCATTATTTAAAGGCAGTTGCAACGCCTGGGGTCTCGAGATCTTCACTAACCATGATTCACAACGAGGGTGTCTTCGGGTGGAAGGGGTCACCGAGCTATGGGGACGAGTTAGGATAATCAACACTAACTTCTCAAACAAGATCAGAATCTCGGGGCTTCACCTTGTTAGCCATCCACGCCCTCTGATGTCTCGCCCAGAGAAAGGCAGGCGGCCCCTCCAGTCCTCCTCCAGGCCCCGGCTCAGGACTCCGGGCTCCTTGTGCCCTGGATCTGGGGGTGAGATCAGCTTAACGCCTGGACCTTGAGGTTCCCAGGGTCAGAGCAAGCACTGGTGGCCACGGCTGGCCGTGGCTGGTCATGGCTGAGTGTGAAATCAGCGCTTGACAACCCAGTGGCCTAATCCAACCCCAGGGGCATCTGGGAGCACAACATCCTCCCAGCAAGAGGAAATGGAACTGAGGGTCCTCCAACTAGGTCACCGGAGGTGTCAACCACTGCCTTTAAAAGTTGGGATTTCCTCCCTCCTCCCTCTTTCCTCCCTACATTCTGCATATACTCTTCCTTTGACGTCAGTGAGTAGACGCTTCTGAATACAGTCCAGGCTTCCTTCAACGACTAAAGGTCACAGTTCAAAGCATCCATGAAGATGTGTGGGATCTGGTCTGTGAATATTAACAATCAGAGTTTCCTATGGGAAGTTTTTTCTTAAAATCATGATAGAAATGTTCCTTATTTTCAAAAGGGAGAGGATTGAATCAACATGTGTTATTTTGCTCCAATTTCTTCTAGAACTCTCATTTAGAAATAAGCCTCACCAGGAGCTCATTTCACTCAGAAGGCTAACCAGAAGCTAGACGGGCTCAGGTCCCAGAGGCCACCAGGTATGTCCTGGAGGGAGGCGTGTGGTTTAGCGGCTGGCTTAGAACCCCTGTGTGGCTCACCCAGTGGTGGATCTCTCCCCTGTCTCTAGAGTCTGGAAACGGAACCAGGGCTGCCATCGATGAGCACACTCTACCAGCGTCTCCAGAGTGCAAGGAGTCTGAGCGACTACAGCCGTGGGAAAAAACAGCCTTTGGAAGCCAAGGTTGCTCTCAGGTAAGAGTCAGCATTTGCTACAGTGAAAGGCTTCACTTTATCTTTGTCGAGTGTCTTTTTACTGTCACCTTCTATTTCTGGAGAAGAGCTCTGCTGTTTCATTTACAGCAATCACACACACACACACACACACACACACACACACGTCCCTTTTGAAATGAATTTACTTAGCGAAAACTGGGTCTATTTAAAGAATAGTAACAATAAGGGTACAGGAACTAAGAGCTTAAGGCAGGGGCCGTGGCGGTGGCTCAGGGGCAGAGCACTTGCCTAGCATGCTAGAGGCCCTGAGTTCCCCCCGGCACGGCAAAAAATAAAAGCATAAATAAAATAAAGAGAGAATCAGGCAAAAAGCTTGGCGAGGTAAGAAATGACTGGTTCTGACCAGGTTGCCTGGGGAAAGGGGGTCTCCTTCACCCCGTACGAGGAGGGCAGAGGATTGACCAGAGTCTGAACACCTGGAGACCTCGCCTCCGCTCCAGGTTCGATGCCTTGGGTATACAGTCCCTGTAAGCATGCAGCCCAGGCTCCTCTGCACTGGGGCCGATGTGGTCTCGATCCCACTAGGTGCTAAGACCTGCCACCCAGCTTTGCAGCATAGGCTTTGGGGAGACGCCCCCAGGTTGGCCCAGCTACTCGGACACCAGCAGGGGTGTCAGCCCCCGAGTGGCTGATGCCACACCTCTGCTTCCTCTGCCTGCTTTTCCATCTTCCTGGGGGCTTTGCTGGGAGGAGGGGATGGGGCCAAGGCAGAGGCGATGTTCAGTGCCCCTTGACCAGCGCATCCGAGAAGTGCCCCCCTCTCCACACCGTGTGGCCCACCCTGCGTTGGTTGATCTGGTGCACGTCTCTGGTAAACAAGTCTAAATTCTCCAAAATGCGTTCAGGTGGCCTTGGTGTGCTGAGAAGCGTCCACTTGGTTGGGAAATTAATCAGGAAGAAGATAGTTGGCAACATGCCTCCATCATCTGCCAGGACGTCCTCTCACCCAAGATGTGGCCAGTGCGGCTGCTCCCACCACCTGCTCCCTGACCACTCAGACCCGGGGCTTCCAGAGGACCAGAGGCCGTGAACTCTGCCAGGGCGAGCAGCTCAGGACGCCCGCTGCCACAGACCGTTCCTGCCAGGAGCTTCTCCCTTCTCTCCCAGCTGCCTCGTGGCAGAGCCTCTCTTTGAAGGTAGCGAAATCAGCAGTCAGTTTATGGGTCTCCCCTGTGTCCTTAAGATAAGTAGGAACTTCACATATGCCTCTTATTATTGATGTACCCCAAGTTTGGAGAAAGGAGCTTTGGGGTTTTCCTGCTTTGCAGGTAAGCCTGCCTCCTTGCCACATCCCTTGGAGAAGGTAGATCACTCCCCATAGGGCCCAGTGGCCAAGACCTCAGGCATTCTGCAGGCGGAGAGGGGAGCGCTTTGTCCTTTAGCAACTGGTAAGGGGAATGGGTTTTCTACGGTGGAGAAGGTGGCCCCAAAGGTCATAGTTTTATTGCCCTTTGGGCCATTAACCAGTTTCCTGTCTCAGCCAGCTCAGGCCAGCCTGCCTGTCCCGACTGATGGAGCCCCTGGTCCTGGTTCAATCCCCAGTACCAGAAACAAAAAAGGAAAAGCCCAAAGTCCCCGAACCACATGTTCTTTGGACATCAGACTCACAAGCCAGACCAAAGGTTATATTGGGAAGTAAATGGGGTAGTGGTGTCCAGCGCCCCGCTCCAGGCAGCAGACCCAGGCAGGATGGGAGTCCCTTGGGTCAGCTGGGGTCATGTCTCCAATCAGCTGGAGAAGCCCAAGGGAACCCAATTGACCAGTTCTGGGGACCATACCTACTCCCTCCGAGCAGGTGGCGAGGCAGGAAGGTGCTGTCCACCCCGACCCACCTGAGATGGAGGGGGAGGCCTCCCCTACTGGACAAAAGGACCTGAGTTATCTTTCCAGAAGGAGCACAGATCCAGAAGAGGCGAGCCCGGGCTGGCCGTGCCGACCCGCACTGCTGCAGAAGGACTGCGGAAAGCCAGGGAAGCGGAGAGCCGTGGGGGGAGAGGGGACAGCCAGTCCTAGAGAGCAAGCCAGGCGGGGGCTCCTCTGAGCTGCTGGGCCACCTTGGCAGCTCGGCTTTGGACAAAACTGCCAGTGGGCACAGGACCCCAAACTCCAAGGCACAGCACGGAGCCCGCTCGACTGGCAAAATGGACCAACAAATGGGGCAGACTGCACCGTGTCCCCCCAAGGAGGAGGAGGTTCCCTGGTCCATCCCTCGCACCCTGTCTCCCCAACACACGGGCTGCCCTCTTGGCTTCCTGGGCCAGGCTGCGCGTGGCTGAGGGCTGGCGTGGCCACGCTCCCCCAGCACCAGAGCCCCTCCAGGAGCACAGGAGCCCCGCCTGCAGCACCCCGAGCAGCCGGCCCTGCAGGAGGGTGGCAAGACTGGCCGGAGGGGACAGCGACTCCCACCTGGCTCTGGAACACGTGACGGAGGCACGGTGAGCAAGGCGAGCCTAGAACTGGCCCCGGACCCAGGCCTGGCCACGCCGGCAGCACACAGTAGGCGCTTGATTTCCCGTTCCTGGTGCTCACACTCCTCCTGACTCAGACCTCTCGGTGAGACCTGGTCAGCAGCTCCCTGAGGACGTCTGCAGAGCTGTGACGCGGCCCAGGGGGCGCGTTCTGCAGGACTCTGGCACCCAGGTAGCTCGTCATTACTTCAGAGACCCGCTGGACCCAGGGCAGCCACTGGCCTTTCCCTAGGAGACGTCCACCCTCATCACACTCGCAGCGACACTCGGCCATGACACACGGCAGCTGCAGTGTCCAGAGCCAGAGGGGTCCTGGGCCCAACACAGGAAGCCTCCTGGAACCTCTTGCTCCCACCGCGAACGAGCCTCGGTGGCCTCGATTCCAGGGGAAGCAGCTGGGCAGGCGCTCCTGTCACCGTGGATTCCGAACGACAAGGCTGGAAACCAGGTTTCAAAGTCACTCCACCAGTGTCGCCCAGGAGCATTCCCGAGGAGTGGCGCCCAAGGTCAGAGAACTTGACTCGGGACCTTTCCCAGTCCAGGGAGCTGGGCAGGGAGGACCACGGTTGAGCTGGGAGGACCAGGCCCGTGCCCAGGCCTGGGCCCACCCTGTCCAGAGCCAGCCCTGAGGCTTTCTGACCATCCATTTCCTGACCTCGGCTCATGGAAGGAGGCTGGAGGCAGCTCTGGTGGAGGCTGGAAAGGAGGCGTGGCCTGGCTGGTCACCACACGTGCCCCCAGACGCCAGAGGCGTCCTCCTGAAGGGCAGCCCACACCCACAAACGACCCCAGTCACCGCGACAGCAGCGCAGCGCTGCCACCCCAGCTCTCAGCTGGGCTCCAGCACCCGTCATGTCCAGTCCACTCCTCCAAAACACGTCTTCAAGCAAAGCCTGGCATACTTTGGGGGCCAGCATGTCTTCCCGCAAGCCGGCTCCGAGCCCTTCTGGTTGTACAGAACCTCTGAGGCTCTGGAGGCGCATGGATGGGTTTGGGGTCGACTGTGAAGCCTCCTCCCTGGGGTCTTGTCTGTGCTCCCCCTGCCACTTAAGAGAGAATGGCTAACCACCTCCTCCAGCCCGCCCAGCCGCCGAGGAGGACGCCGCTGAGACCCTGCAGTATTCTTGGGGCCCCGGGGCCGTGCCATTCAGGCGGATGCCCAGCGCCACGGCGCACTCAGGATGCTGTTTCTTAGAGAAAGCGGAGCTTGGAGGACCAGGGGCTCCCTGGCCAGGAGCTTGGCCCCGGGAGGCCGCCTCCTCTCCCAGGCAGCGCTGGCTGCGCCGCGCTTTCCAGAGACTGCAGCCCGCCTGGGGCCGCCTTTCCACCACGGCCCAGATGGCTAAAGCCACCAGGACAGCAGTTTGCTTTCTGAACTGCAGACGACAGCCCTGTCCCACCTGCCCCCCAGCACAGGTCCTGGGGGAAGCACCCTGCACAGCCCTCTGCCCTCCGTGTCCTGCCCAGACCCAAGGCCGGCTCAGCCTGAGCCCTGCCAAGCTGGAAGCAGGACTGTGCCTGAACCCACAGCACCTCAGGCTCCATACCCCCTATTTCTTTCTAGATCCTTCCAGAACATCCTGCCCACCACAAAACAGAGGCTTAGGGCCAGGGTCCATTACCTGGGGAGAGCCCCAGGGCCCATCACTAGTGAGGTCTCCACACCCACCAAGAAACCGGGAAGGAGCTGCAGAGAGTGGTCTCCATTCCCATTTCCACGGCGTGTTCCAGGCACAGCCCGGGGCTCCCCTCTGACCTGCGTCCTTCCCACGTTTGGGGCTTAAATGTTTCTTCTTTTATGATCTGATGGCGATAGTGGTAGGTTACATTTAGAAGGGACTCTTTTAATGTCTATCTCGGCAAATAAAACATTGGCAATTCTGCACTGGTTCTCTGACTCAAAAAAAAAGTGTACCGACTCATGAAACCCACAAGTCACCAGTCAAGGGGTGAATCATGCACCCAGGAATGGCCCGGCGGGAGCTCCTGGGTGCCAGCCCACACTCCACCTTGTTAGCACTGGCCAGTACGGAGCACCCCAGGGCAGGACCAGGACAATGCCCTCCACCTGTACACAGGGCAGACGTCAGCTTCCATTTATAATTTCCGTGAGCCGAGCCTATCTTAGAGTAATAAAAATAAAATTAGAAGAATTCTCTTCAGAGGCAAGCAAGAATCAAACACACCATTATGTGTGTTGGAGCTGCTAGTGGGCTGATGTGCCCCGACCACACTCCAGCCTTACGAGGGAGGAGATGGACGCTGAGAGGCCAGGAGAGGCATCCCGCAAGGCTCACCCGGGACTCCGATAGCTGAGACAGTGCAGGCTGTGCCCCTGGAAGAGACGCTGGGGAGCAGGCCAGGCCCTCGTTGCGTGGTGCCTGAGCCCCCACCCTAAAGAGGAGAGGGCTGCATTTCTACTGTCAACTCGTCTGCTCCTCCTGGTGTGGAGGAAATGGTGGAAGGAAGCGCCAGGCGGGGAGTGGCAGGGAGGGGCGAGAGCAGGGTGCCCCGGCGGGAAAGACCAGGGCCTGTCTTCCCAGGCGGGCTGGCTACCCCTTGACACTGCAGGTGGCCCATCTCCCTGCTCTGGCTTTGGCGCCAGGGAGGTAGGAAGGCTGCAGGACCCCAAGGTCACTGCCTTGAATCGCTTTCCCAAAATCTTATCCAGGGGCAGCAGCTAGAAGAAGCCACTAGTCAGCTTCTTGTTGGAACGACAACATGCCTGAGAGACACTTCAGAGGAGGAAGGATTTACTCTGGCTGTTTCAGAGGTTCAGTCCACAGCCACCCGGCTCCACGGCCACGGCCTGAGGTAAAGCACAACATGGTGGCAGAAGGACGTGGTAGAGGAAAGCTGCCGGGCTCAGAGAGGAAGGGTGGGGACAGAGAGACCTTTCACGGTGACCTGCTTCCTTCAACTCCGCCCACCTCCTTCAGTGTCCACCACCTCCCAATAATGCCATCAAATATGCATCCTGCAATGGATTAACCCACTGGCGAGGTCAGAACCTTCCTGGGCCAATGGCTTCCCCGAACCCCACCTGTGAGCATGGCTGTTATCAAGAATCAAGGCTCCAACGCATGAGTCTTTGGGGTTCCAACCACAGCAGACCCAAAGCTGCAAGGGCACCTGTCATTGTGCATCTTACCAAAAAGCTGCCCCGGTCTGACCCAGCATGTCCTCACCCCAAACCTCCAGCAGCAGCTCAGAGTCGAGGGCCTACAAGAAATGGCAGGCACCCCTGAGGCAGGCCTAGGGCATCACACACCTGCTGAGCCTGACTCTCAGGAGGAGTCACAGAAGAGCCAGGGCAAGGCCAGCTGGAACCTGAGCTGCTGGGTCTGGGCTCGCCCCTCTCGGCCTCACCTGCTCCACCTGACGGGAGGCCTGAAGATCGTTAGACTGTTTCAGCACCAGCCTCTGCTCCCAGCGACCTAGGACCAAGGCGTTTAACCTGAAGCACACACGCTCACACACGCACGTGCCTACAGATCACGCTTGTCCCTACACACATCAGAGCCCACCTGTGCACGCACACGGCGTAGCCAGACAACCCACAGCTTCCTCCAGAGGCACCTCCCAGTTCACCCAGGTAGAGATGGAGGCTCTGTCGTCTGGACTGACACTTCCACTGACACTGACTCTGTCATCCGGACACTTCCACTGGGCGGCCACCAGTGGGCTTCCTGTCCCTACGCACTTGCCTACTCTGGACATTTCCTATAAACAGACCACGGCCTGTGGCTGGTGTCTGGCTAGTTTCACTCAGTGTCCTGCTTTCAGGTACACGGTACCCGTCCCTGGGCCCGTTCCTCCTGCGGCTGGGTCTCAGGCACGCTCTGCAGCCCGGGTTGTCCCTTCCACGTCCACTGACGGGGGTTCCCGGAGACACGTCTCGGCTGAGCCGCCTTTGGGGAGCTCCAGGAGAAGCCACGGTCACTGCACTGCTGTGCCGGGAACTCCAACAGCCACAGCGGGCAGGGCGGGCCGCTCCGCCTACCCCAGGTGGGGGCCTGCGGGGCTCTGGGCTTGACACCCAGGAGGGAAGGGGTCTGCCGGCCATGCAGCGTCCTCGCCCCTGGACTGGCAAATTCAGCTGCACCAGCCTTTACTGCTCTGCGGTGGGGCAGCACGGCAGGGCCTCGGAGCAAGGGGGCTCTGCCCCGGCCGCACACAGGCTGGGGAGGCCGGGGGAGGAGTACACAGGTGGCCCCTGGAGACTGCCGAGGGAGGCTCTGAAAGGGGCAGGTGAGTGTGGCCACCCTTCCCAGCAGGTCCACTCATTCATCCCCCTAGTAGTAGGAGCTCCCAGGCTGCGGTTGGGTCTCTGCCCCAGAGGGACCCAGGGGCAGCCAGAATCAGGCCTTGGCAAAGGATCCCCAAAGGCTGGACACCAAAGTGCTCTGCAGACCCCTGGCACCCACCAGCGATGGGACTGCTGGTGGGAAGACAGGAGCCGCGCGGCCTCCTCACAGAGGCGCTGCTGGCAGTGGCTCTGATCCAGCCTCTGACCCTGTGGCTTATTGTCATATGGACTGATGGCAAAGAGCCCTCTGCCACTAAAGCTGCCACAGACAGCTCCACGCACCTCGCCCAGGCCCACCCGGCCAGGGCCTCTGCTGACTCTTCAGCTAAGCTTGCCTGGAGCTGGGTACTGGACAGCCCCTCGGGCCAGACTCCCGCTGCCCAGGTCCAGCAGGGAGCACAGTCCCCCAGGGCAGTGGCCCCTGCAGTCTGGAGTGGGGGTCTTTACAGGCTGCGCGCTGCCCATCTAGGCCTCAGCTCTCCAGGCTTTACCCCTCCTGAGCCCAGGACACAGACCACTCAGGAGTGCTTGGCTCTGCTGGACAGTGAGGCCCCCATTCCCATTTCTTCCTCTGGGGCCTTCGGAGCCCCACACCGTCTCCCCAAAGCCAGGTCGAATGCATTCGCACACCCACAGCAGCTGCCTCGCCCTGAGGCTGAGGAGCCAGCCCAAGTGACGTCTGAACAGTGCCTGGGATCAGCCCTGGCCCCCTGCAGGCCTTCAGCAAACAGTCCCCTCGCTACTGCCCTGGGGTTTCCAGGCCTCAGAGAGAGCCCTCTGCACGCCCCCAACCCCGACTCCCGCAGCCCAGGCCTCCCGCCTGGCCCACCCTAAGCTCCTGAGTGGAGTCTGGTCAGGCCGAGGTGGGGCTGGAAGGCAGAGTCCCGAGGATCCTTTGGAGGGTGCTGAATGCTGTGGCCTGAAGCCTGTGTCCCCAGAACTCGTAGGGGGGACTCCTAACCACCCAGTTGATGGTGAGGAGTGGGGTTGGTGACCTGCCTGCTCCTTGCACCAGGTGAGGACACAGCAAGAAGCCAACGTCTGCTGGCACCTTGACCTTGGACCTCCAGCCTCCAGAACATGAGCACCAGATGCCTGTCAACCCATCACCCGGTCTCCTGCACCCTGTCACAGCAGCCCAGCCACAGAAGGCGGATGGGGCTCCTTTCTGCATCTCCCCCACTGGACACTAATGGAGACCTGCTGAGTCAGCAAGGGGCTCGCGGCTGCAGGAGGAAACCTGCTCCAGCCGCTCAGTCCCTGGCTTAATGACTCCATGTGCTCAAAATGAAGCTGGCATGTTGGGAACAGCCTGCTCAGGGGTTTAGAGGAACTTTTATCACTGTGGCAAGACCCTGGCAGAGGTCAGGCGAAGGTCAGCCTGAGCGTGCCTCAGGAACCCTGATGTGGTGCCCGTGAGCACAGTGACCCCCAGGCCACATGGATGCCAGCAGGCCCAGCCATGGCTTCAGGACATTCCTCCTGCTCCTCCCTCAGCCATGAACTGAAAAGGAAACAGAAGACCTGGGCAGAGGCTGACCAGAGAAAGGGAGGAGGGAGCTGCAGGTGAATCCGCCTCTGTGGGCACCTTCCCCTCCCAGCCCCTCTCTACTGTTCTTCTGGGGTAACCTGTTTCTGGGGACCCCAACCTGAAACAGATGACAGCCTAACCGTGCAGCCCTCTCCTCCTGAAAACTTCTAGAAGGGATAGCGATGTGGACACAGCAGTGAATCTGAGGTTTGTAATAAACACATACTTGCCCAGAACAGCCCAGACAGAAAGACACACCCACAACTTACTGATGAAGTGTGGTCCTGGGGGCAGCAGGACCATCAGATCCCCACAAATTGGGACAGAGAGGGGCATATTTATGGGTTAGGACAGCGACTACATCCTGGTTCGCTGGAATGCCCCTCATTAGTCTTAGGATAAAATCAGCATGGGGCACATCCCTGGCACCAGGGTCCTGAGGCAAAACCCCCCACACTAATGGAAGTGCTTATTTATAGCTGGAAAACATGCAGGGGAACCAGCCTGGGTTCCTCTGGGGCCCTCATGGCAACGTGATCAAGACGCTGTGGTCGCATCAAGCTGAACCCCCCACACGTGGACAACAAGCCAGCCTCATGTGGCCCACTATTCAAAAAATGCATTAAAAATACAAACTTCATGTCTTCCTTTAAAAGAACCTGATGGAGGCTCTGCATCCACAACTCTGCTGCAGGCGGGTGGCAGCAGGAGGCACCACCAGGAGAGGTGGGCTGTGGAGCAAGCAGGCCTCCGTGAGGACTGCGCTCCATGCCGACCGGGCGCGGGGCCAGGGCAGGAGGGTCAGGCAGGTGCCAGCACACCTAACTGCCAGCCCAGGAGCCCGCCTGCAGCCAGGCTCCTCTCTGCCTGCCCAAGTCCCCCTGGGCCCTACCAAAGGCCAACTCTCAGGGCGGGGGCAGCGTCTGTCTCAGGGAGGACCCCTCTGCACACTAGGCAGGTGGGACGAGGGTGTGAGCAGCTGCGTGCCAGGGGTGAGGCACCTGGCTCTTTTCTCTCCCTGGAGGAGGGGTCACTTCCTCTCCGTGGGCCTGAGCTCAGGATGGCCAGGCATTCTCGAGCCCAAAAGGAGCTCACTGCTGTCAGGGGCCAGCCCCTCCCACCCAGGAGGGGCACCTGCCACCTGCTCCGGCCTGGTCTTCCCCAGGTGTTGCGGCTCCCTCTGCACAGGGAGGGACACAGTGCACTGCAAGCCCTGAGGTGGCAGGGGAGGTGGCCATGCGCAGGCCACGGTACCGTACCTTGGGCATCCAGAGCTGAGCCAAAGGCCCAGTGGCCACCCATCTCAGTTCAGGTTTACAGACTGGACAGGGCTGGGAGCTCCTGGGACACCATTTCCAAGGATAAAGAGGATCCCAGTAGATCCAGCTCTAGCAAAGCAGCAGCCCTTGACTTTCAGCAGGAACATGCACCTGGGAGGAACCGTCTGCAGGGCGGGGGGCCTCCGGCTCTGGAGCACCTGGGAGGGGACTGGCAGAGGCCCCCTCCCTCCACTCTGCCAGGAGGGGAGCAGCCGGGCCGTCAGCCTGCTGCTCCTTCCAAAGGTGCAGACTGCACGAGCCATCTTCCAGAGTGCTGCCAGGCCGGGCTGCTTCTCCCCAGCTGCAGGGCTCTGCGGCGGGCCTGCAGCCAACGCAGGAAGCAGCCCTGCCATCGTCTCAGCCATCGATGAAAGCAGCCCTCAGGGAGCAGAGGTGGCTGCATCAACCACCCAGCCCGTCCCCAGGTTCATCTCTATGAAGAACAACCCGACTGGGCCTCTGAGGACCAGGACCCAACAGGACCGGTGTGTCCATGCTTGAGGGGCCAGCCTGCCAGCCACCCTCCACCCTCTGAGTCAGGAAGCAAGTGGAGAAGGAGAACACCACAGCACAGGGACAGCGCTCGTCGCCCAGGACAGCAGGGCTGGGTTTCTGTCACTCACAGCCCAGCCAAACACGGCACCCACCCTGCCGTCTCCACTCTCGGCACTGCAATGGCCTCGGCTGCACCTGCATGGGCGACACTCCATGTGCCCCTCACACCACCTTCTCCCAGAATTCCAAGGTGGCCCGACCCCCACCTGCCCCTTGCTTTGAATCTCTGAGAAGCTTGCTGTCACTTCCTGATGAAGACAAGAGCCCCGTCCTGGACTACAGGGTCTTATTGTACCCAGTGTCCACTTCCTGGGTGGGACCTTGACGCCATGCACCCCAGTGCCTCACCCTCCTCTGTCCCTCTGCCTGGGAGGCCCTCCTGTGCCCTAGTGCCCACCTCACCCTCCAGAGCTGTGTGTCCTCAGTGGAGGCTGCAGCTGGCCTGCCCCGGGCCCTGCCTGCCCTGCCTGCCCATGGCCCCCCACCTCCCCGAGCTGAGAGGGCAGGCCGCGGGCCCACGTCCTACGGTGGCAGTTGGGTTCCTGCTCCGCTGTGGACGCTCTGTGACAGGAGCTCAGCACCAAGCCCTGCCCACGGGCCTCATGGCATCCGCATCCAGCTCCTTAGGACTCCAGGAGCCTCTTCCATGGGGACTGCACAGCCCCAAGCCTCCACCTGAGCAGGACTCAACAGTGGGCCTGCCCACAAAAGGCCACCCCCCAAAGAAGCCATGTCCACTGCTGTCTGCCAGGCCGTTCAAGAGGCAGGAGGCCAACTCAGCCCCAGCAGAGCAGCACTGGGTACGGGACCAGAGAGGGAACAGGAGGGAGCCGCACTCCAGCCGTCAGGCTCCCAGAGCATGAGTGCAGAGGCCTGCGCCCCGCCATGGGGACTGGCTCCAGGGACGCTCATCACTGCACATGTCCAGGCCACGTTGCTCCTCGAGGCGCCAGGCACGCAGGTCACCTCCACTCAGCGGGGGCAGCCCTCGCACCCCCACCCCCCACCACAGAGCCCTGGGGGCCACCCTCGTGGTCTCCTCAGTTCTGCCCTGGGGCCAGGCCCACAGGGACTCTCCGTGAGGGCACAGGGTTGGCCCTGCTGGCCTCAGCCACGTCTTCCTCCAGGGCAATCCAGGCTTATGGGGCAGACAGGAAAAGCCTGATGTCGAGTCAGCAGGAAAATAACAAAAACGTGCCCAAGTATCGTACTTCAGACAATACAGTTTAAAGGACAAATACAAAATAATATCAGTATAAAACATTGTGTAGCAAACAATACATTATATGTTCATACAAAATCCAGTAAGAAAACATAATTTTACCATTTAGGATAATTCATAAAATATGTTTTGCTAAAAAAAAAAAAAAAAAAAAAAAAAAAAACTAAGTCACGTATGTGACCCCTCCAGGGGCTGCAGATGACAAGTGGTCGCACGTGCACCTCAGGCAGAGCCAGTGACGGTGGCGGCTAGAGATTCCCGGTCACGCGGAGAACCTGCCCTGCAACCTCGGTCAGTGTCGACAGCCCTGGGCTGGACACAGGTGTTACAGAAATGACCAGGGCACACGTGCTGCTCCCTCAGCCACGGCCCAGGCCACGGAGCAGGGCCGCATGCTGCGGAGAGGAGGGACGGGGTCTGCAGGGCAGGTACGGGTGGAAGGAGCCGCCGGCCCCTCACTGGTAGATGACCTTCACGCAGAAGGCCTCTTCGTTCTTGTCTTCGTGGTCGTTGATGTAAATCAGGATCTCCTCCTGCCCTGCTCTCGTCCCTGGCGCGAACCACAGGCCAATGGTGTAGGTCTCGCCTCCTCCCACCTGCAAGAAGCATGGAGTTCCCAGTGCCCACCCTGCACGGCCCCCGCTTACTAGCACCTTCTCCGTGCTGGGCGTGGAAGCCCAGGCTCGGGCGTGCTAGGCAGGCCTCACACTGAGCTACACCTGGCCTTGCCAGCAGCTCAGAGTCAGCCATGACTCAGAGTCAGGCATGCTCCCGACAGACAGGCAGGTGACACGGCTGACAAAGGGCATCCACGGCCAGCCTGGGACCCAATGCTTGGAGGGACAGCCTCCAGTGCTACACAGGCAGCACTCCTCGGGCTGGAGGCTGCTCCTCTCCTGAGCGCCCTCCCAGCTTTGCTGTGGAGACCCCACCTGCCAGGCAGCCCCCCAGAAGTTGGCGAGCTGTGAGCTGCTGCCATGTGACCACTGCGGGGCCTGCCCTCCACCTGCCCGATGGAGACTCAGGTGGATGGAACAGCTGAGGAACTACAGGCGCGGCAGCCACCAGGCCCTCCACAGTGCTACGAGTCAGGGTCTCAAACTAGAGGCTGAAGGGTCCTCAGTGAGTCTCCTGCCTCCTGAAGCACCTCACCAGGGGTGGAGCGCCTGTCACCATCCCCAGACTCGCTGCTCCTGGATGCAGCACTGACCACTCAGTGCCATCCCTCCCACAAGCCTCCCAAAGCCCCCGTGCAGCCCCCGCGGCACCTGGAAGGTGTCCTCCTTGAACTGCAGCAGGTCAGGGTGGTCACTGTGCAGGCGGTAGGTCCTCCGGGATGGGTAGGGATTGGTGTAGGTGATCCGCTTGTTGGTACCCTTCCCGTCACCCACCGCCATGGTGATCTCAAAGGCCTGGGGAGGGTGGGCCAGGTCCCAGTCATGACCCTGGGCTCCTTCTCCAAGAACGTCCAGAGCCCAGCCCCAGACGCGGGGACCTCCACGTAGGCGAGGGACAGACAGTGCAGGAGCACGCCCCCCCCACCCCACACGGCACACGGCCCTGCGGTGCCTTCTCCCCAGCTCACACAGACCTTGGAGATGAGCGGCTGGCGGCAGGAGAGGCACAGGAGCCAGGAGGCCACCAGCTGGTGGTAGTCCACGTCCACCAGGTTGAGGTGGATGAAGCGGCTGCCGGCCCGCCTGGGCCTCACGGCTACATGCAGGTCCTGTACCCCATGAGGCGGCAGCACGAAGGCACCTGTGGGGTCTGTCTTCAAGAGCGAGAGGGGGAGTCAGGGCGCGGCCTCCGGTTTGCAGACACGGACAGGCACCCAAGCCCACTGGCTGGGGCAACTTGGAGTCGCCAGGTTGTTCAGGTGACTTCTCAACAGGCCCAGGGGCTGCTCAGATCTGGGGCCTGGCCCCTGTTCCCACACTTTGGGCCTGCAGTGGGCAAATCCCTCCCAGGGAAGGTGAGCCTTCCCTAAATACTGTGGGTTCAGGACACAGGCTGCGGGTGGGAATCTGCATGGCCTCATCCAGTGTGTCCCGGGGCTTCTCCAGTTCCAGAGTCCCTCCCAGACTCCAGAGCTGGGCTTCGGCAGGTCTTCGGGGGGTGACTGTCCCCTGCCCTCACTGGCATGCCTCAGGAAGCCGGCCTAAGGGCCGTGAGGACCCATGAGTAGCCTGGCACCGAGGAGGCCCACCTGCAGCTCCTGCGGGTGCGAGGCAAAAGCTCTCACTTTCCTCACTGTCTGTGTCCCCCGGAGGACGAGGGACAGGCGGCTCAGCTGGCCTGCGACACAGGAGACGTCAACGCGCTGCAGGGAGTGGAGGCAGACCTGCCACGTCTGCACGGGCGCTGCCAGCCAGCGATCCCTGCGAGGGACAGGGGCGTCAGCAAGTGTCCTCAGGAAGACAGCAAAGCCCCAGGGACCGAGAGGCAGTGTGCTGCAGGAGGGCGGGGCTGGGAGGGCCAGACCAGAGGGGAGGCAGCCTGGGCCAGCTGCTCCCACCCCGGCTGCCTGCCCACCTGCCCGCCCACAGGAAGCTCTGGGGTGGGGCTGAGGCATCGCCTTCCCTACACCCAGGACTGTGGCCCAGGGAGTACCCGTGGCATGAGGACAGCCTGAGCTTGCCCAGACGCCTCCGGAGAGCTGCGGAGGGTGGTGGGCTGCACGCAGGAAGGGGAGGGGTTGGAGGTCACGGGTCTGAGCACCGGGCTGTGCCTACATCTCGTCTGAAACTTCATGACCGCGTTGGAAAGCAGGGCCAGTGGCCCATCTCCGTGGGTTGTTAGGAGTTCAGGCTGAGATGTTCCCACGGCATCGGACAGTGCTGCAGCCCTTCACCCCTGGACACAGCTGACCCTCAGCCTGGCCTGTTCTTGGAAGCCCTGCAGGAAACCTCCCAACTTGC
The DNA here is from genome assembly GCF_902686445.1 of Sciurus carolinensis. NCBI lineage: Eukaryota > Metazoa > Chordata > Mammalia > Rodentia > Sciuridae > Sciurus > Sciurus carolinensis. The sequence goes on along the minus strand of NC_062213.1, from coordinate 205,435,132 downwards.
ACCAATTGTAAAGGGTTCCCAAATGACTGGAGATAGGACCCAGGTGGAGAGAGAGAGAAGGGACTGGGGTTATTTAACTGGGCAACTTGATCGTGGTCTTGGGGTGATGACGGCCACTCCCAGCTCCAATCCCTCCAGGGGTTCAGCCCAGAAACTGGGGAGGAGAGAGCTGCCATGCTTCCTGGGCTGGACCCTTCCCTGGGCGGGCACGGGCGCATCCCAAGTCTCTCTGATCACCTGTGTACTCCAGCAGAGGATGTCCTCAGCATGGCCCTAGTGGGCCCGGACTCAGCAGCCCCCACCCCCAGTAGCCCCGGACCTGCCCCTCCCGGCTGGCCCGTCCTTTCCAGATCTGCTGTCTTGAATACTTACGCATAAATGACGACAAAGAAGTCTTTGATCTCTGGGCTTGGACCACTAGCCACCTTCAGAAACACATCCCGGGGCTCCCCGGGGCCCTGCCAAGCAGACGTGGGGCACATGGGTGCCAGCACCACCTGCCTCCCCGCTCACATCCAGCCCAGCCCCTAAAGCTGCCTGGGGCCTGTGAAGCCAGGCAGGTGGGAGCCCCTCCCAAGGCGCACCCTCCCGGCGCTGCCCCATTCGCCAGCCTGTTCCCTGCAGAAGCCGGCAGCTCCTGGGTGCCGCGACGGACTTCAGTAATCACGCTGCAGACTGTACCAGCCTCCCCACGACAGCAGTCACTGCTGCCACCCTCCACGGTGGCGATTAGCAAGCGACTTGATTGCCCATCGTTTTATTCTCTTTGCTTCGTGCCCTTTCTTAAAATTTAAATTCAGATGATCAGAGAACTCATCTGCTAGCAGAAAAATGAAAGCTGCTCATGAAGCTCCCACCGGGGTGTCAGTAGAGCCCTACGCCACCTTGGAAAGAAGCCACTCAGCCTGGAACCCAGCAGAAAGACGGAGGGCGAGGACAGCGTCCCCACAACATACCACGCTCTGGGCCTCACAGAGGACGTTGGGGTCGCTGCACCGCACGTGGATGGGGAGGTCCTCACCAGGCATTCCCACGGGAGCACCTGCAACGCGGGAGGGGACAATGCTGCCACTTGCCTAGTGTGGCCTGTGGGCAGTGCAGGCTGCAGGGTCGTGGGCACAGGTTGGGAAACAGACCCAGGAGGAGACAGCAGAGGGACCAGGGTCATTCAATGGGATGAGGGAAATAAAGGGCACCTGACCACCACCTTGGGCTCACCTCCTGGCCCCTTCCTCAAGGACTCACCAAAGGGAGTGACCAAGAGGCAAAAAAAGTACCATGGGGCACAGAAGGCTCCCTGGCTGTGAGGGCAGCCGCCAGAACATGCTGCGCTCAGGAGGAGCAGGCCTCCCAGGCCGCCCTCACGTCGGAGAGCACAGATGCCAGCGCGGGCGCTCCTGGGTTCGGAAGGGTGGCCTCAGCCAAGCACACACCTAGCGCCTCAGAGGAGGCAGGAAGGCGGCGGCAGGGTTACCACACACCGTGCGGCACACCGCGATGCCACTTGCCACCTTGGGCAGAGGCCTCTTCCAATCAACTGAACCTGCAAGAGGCCAGCCACAGGGATGGCAGGGGACCTGCCTGGAAGCGTGTGCCAGGGAGGCAGGCGGATGGCCTTCTTCAGGAAGGTGAGCTCCGGGTGGTAGAAACGGAAGATCTGGTCCACCACGTGGGGCTGGGGCTCCACGGTCAGGCGGAGCACAGCGATGAGCTTCCCGCTGCTGGCACGGAACAGCACCTGCAGGAGAGCGGCAGCTGGGCCTCAGGACAGGGACAGGCTCAGGGCAGCTTCCAGTCCCTCCAAGGCAGCAAGATCTTACTGAGCCTCTCACCAAGAGAGGCCGGAAGACAGGTGTCATCAGAGATGCAAGGACAGGGGCCACAGCACAGGGCACACCCTGAGGGGACCCCGGGCCAGGGCCTGTGACAGTGCCCAGCATGGACATACAGTGCCCACTACTTCTCCAAAGTAAAGCATGCCCCTTCAAAGCTGTGCCCCCTGTGGTCCGCCTTCCCACGCGCCTCACTGTTCTTAGAGTTCCTGGGCCACGGCTCTTCATTTTGAAACTTGATAAATAAGGGGATGAATCTAACACTTGCCCGACTTCGCATGGCTAGTGTGCTTCAGGGGAGCCCAGTGCTGCTGGGGAGCTTCTGTTCACAGGCGACCCACAGCAGGAGTGACTGAACCGGAATGTCCCCGTTCTGCACCCAGGGCAATGACAGGCGTGGCCATGAGCCCTCAGGCCAGGGAGCGGGGATTCACAGCAGATGATGGCACCTGAGCCCCCAGGACAATCAGCCACAGGCCTCTGCAGGTGACACGGTCACCCGCACCCAGTGGCTCAGAGGTGGGGAATCCAAGGACAGGAGGTAAACACCAGTGAGCACCCGACATCAGACACGCTCAGGACCTGGTTAGTTCAGGGGTCATGACCATGGCACAGGGTCGGGATAAAAGTCCTTATCTGTCAGAGGTACACCCTGCAGCAATTGTGGGTGAACTCATTAACATTTCTGAGGTTTTCCTTAAAACTCCAAATTCATGCAAAAGGACCATCATTTTGATATAAAAATCATCTTAAAGTGAAAACATTTGAAATCTAATGTGAAGTTCCCGTATCTGATGCCTCCCAAATACAGCTGCCATTAACCCCTCTCCCTCCAAAGGAGGGTCTCAGAAGTTCTCAGGAGTCATCTGCCCAATCCCTGGGCACCAAACCCCACAGAACCTCCCACGCTCTCCCACTGAGCCCGCCTCGCCCTGGCTGGGACCCGCGGCACGTGAAACCAGCCCTGTGCACCTGCCTGCCGAGGGCTGACCTGCAGCCCCGACCACAGACCCCAGCAGAGGCAGCGGTCCAGGAGACCTTCCTCCCAAGCCGTGGGAGCGAGGTGGGTGCCGGGGACTTGACGCGGCGGAGGTCCCAGCCCCAGTGCAGTCCACGGCACCGACACAGAGCAGACACGTGCTGTCCGCAAAGGCAAACAGGAAGTAAATAAAGCAGGCTGTCTGGACACACTGCCCTGCCCTGCTGGAAGCCCACCTCGACCCTGCCCACCCCTCCCCGGCCCCGATGGCCCAGATCTCTTCCCTCCAGGAGGGCAGAGAAAGCCGGAGGGTCAGGTGCTATTCCCAGCCTCTGAGGACGCGAGGACGCCTGGCCACTGCAGGGCCGTGGGATGGCCAAGATGTCTTTCGCCCCTACCTTGGCGTGCTTGGTGGATGTGGCAGTGGACGTCCAAGGTGACCTGGCGTCAGTGCCCCTCTCAGAGCTCCACTCAGCAGAGACCTGTGAGAAACCCGGGAGTAGGAGCAGGTGGCAGGCGCAGTCGCAGCTCCCAAGCGCCACCTGCTCGCTCCAGCCAAGGCCCCGCACTGCCTGAAGCCAAGGCCCACTCGGTTCCAGGCCTATCCACAGAGTCAGCCCTGAGTGATGACCCTCACACTAGGGAACTGACCTCCAGAGGTCAGTCAGACATGGAAACACACATGCCGTCGCCGTGTGAAGGCCAACAGCAGAGAGCCCACCCACTCTCGCCAGGTTTGCACACGTGCCAGACACATGCCAGCGGGAAGAGAGGAGGGCCTGGGCTGCCCGAATGGCACGGGTACGGCAGATGAGGGTGGAGGGCTGATCCCACTTGCCAGACATGGGGACACTACAGAGATGACAGCGCCCTCCCATCCCCGGGTGAGCAAGGGAACTCCCCTGCTGGCCTGGCCCCACCTGCGCCGGGGCCGGCGGGCCCGCAGAGAAGCTCTGGTACTTGAAGGGAACGTGGGTGGTCTCCCGGGGGCGCAGGTAGAGCTGGGGGGCCAGGCCGCCGCGCAGGTGGAACATGTCCTCCTCCAGCGGTGTGTGCAGGCCGGTGGCGTCCTTGAAATACCTCCACTCCTGGCTGTCCAGGATGACGCTGGGGGCAGCCAGAGGTGAGGCCGTGGTGAGGCTGCGGCTACCAGGAGAGGCCGCCCAGCACCAGAGCCCCCTCCCTGCCAGAGGGGCAGCAATCAGCGAGGCACAGACCCAGGGAGGGGCCCGGCAGGAGCTGTCACCTGAGCTCAGGGTTGTCGATCTCGATGGTCACCGTGTGCTGGGTGTTGTGGGGGTTCTTAAGCGCAAACTCGAAGAACTCGGCTGTCCCCAGGGTGGCGTAGAGCGTGTGCTGCGTGGTGATGGCCAGGCTCAGCACGCTGGCGATGCTCTCCGCCTTGGTGCGCTCCCGGTAGGCGTCAATGACCTGCAGGTCCCGCGAGTGCTGTGCTCGGACACTCTGCTGGGCCTGCCAAACATGGAACCAGCTGGGTGGACAGGCCGGGCGGGTGCTCCTCCTGGGGAGGGGGCCTGGTTGGCTGCCCCACGCCAGAACCTTACATTTCTCCTGGAAAATCACTACCACTGTCCCTTCCTTGGCCTGTGGCTTAGGGGGACTAGCCCGCCTCCACCCGAGGGTCTCCACCAGCACTAGAACAGAGAAGGGAATGCCTCTCCCTCTGCGTGGAGTCCACACGGCACCCAGCTTCTCCCCTCCTGGCAGGGGCCACCCGGCCCGCTCCCGAGACCCCTCACAGTGGCAAGGTGGGCACCCAGGCACAGCGGGGGAGTTAACAATGGCCTCAAAACTAAGCCTGGTGACAGGCTGGCCCACAGGTCTCCGTGTGGGGTTGACAGCTTGCGACCACAGTCTGCAGGAGCCGTGTCCCCCACGGGTTGACCCCTGTGCTCCCAGCAGCCTCTCTTGGCTCCGAGTCCACGAGGCTCAGTCCCACTGCTCCCTGGCCAGGACACAGAGCTGCAGCCCAGGTGCGTCCACAGCAGGTGTACTCGGCCTCACGTTAAAAAGGGAGGCTCCTCAAGGTCTAGACAGGGCCTTCCCCACTCCAGGGTGTCCCAGGCTGCAGCTGCTCCAAGATCCGCCTGGCCAGGCACAGAGAACCTCCCACCAGGCTGAGGGGCTGGGCCGGCAGGAGGGTGGGCTGCCTGCAGCACCTGCAGGTGACCCTGGGGACCCCGGACCTCTGATGTCGAGGACTTTGATACCCACATGCCAATGTCCAAAGCCCTGGCCTTTGCCTTGCAGGGGTGGGAGTGGCAAGTGGAGGCCTCCCGTGGGCATCTGTCCAAGCAGCGAAGCCTCTGGCCAGTGGTGCTGGGTCATAGAGCCGGACATGAGTTAGAAAAGGAAGGGACCAGGAATGACCACTCATCCCTGAGATGTGAGAGCACACCCTTCCAACATCTGTCCAGTGGAGGGGACCATACGTCCTCTGCCCACCAATGAAGGAGTCCCCAGGACAATACGGCAGGCTTTCAGAAGTGGCCACTCGAAGACAAGTGCAAGACTGCCTGTTAGAGCAGCTGTCCCAGGCAGGGTATGGAGGGACATTTCTTGGTACAATGTGGACATGATGGAATCTGGGGGCCATGACAGGGGGCCTTCATGCCTGTCCTTCTCTCCTTCCATGCCAGAAAGGACCCTGTTAGCCTAACACCCCACCTCTGTCGGCCCACGGGAGACAGGGTAACTCCTGATCAGAGTCCCAGGGCACCATCTGGCCCGCATGGTGCTACCTGCCTCTCCTCCCTCTGGGTCCACCTGCCTGGCGACAGCTTGGGTGCTCACACAGCTCCTGGCTAGGTAACAAGTTTAGGGGTGCAGAGCCTGCTGTGGAGAAGGCCTGGCAGCACCCAAGTCCTGTGGGTCTGTCCTTAAACCCCAGGCCCAGTGTCAGGAAGCTGCCTGCCTGTAACATGAGCCAGGGCTCCAGGGCCAGGGTCACTGACAAAGCGGTGACACGGACTGCCAGCCGCCACACTCCCGTCTTGCTTCCCAAGCAAGTCAAGGCCAAGGCAGGAAATAGTGATGGTATATCCACTGGGTCCCTCGGTCCCCAGTCTCAGCACTCCCAGTGTGCTCCTCGACACTGGCCCAGGGACAGGCACATCGCACAGGCAGAGCGTGAGACGACGGGCCACTTGCTCACTGCATCCACGGAAGCAAAGATTCTCCTCCATGGCACTCGGCCTGACGCGACAACGTGAATCTTGGGCGCACACCCCAACTCTGCCACTGAGGTGGCATGCCTGGGCTGCGGGGACGCCACCTGGGGAGGCGGAGGGTGAGGCTGCTATGTGGAGGGCCGCTGGGGAACCTGACCCTGGTGTGCAGCTGCAGCTGGCTCTGCCCGGGGCTGCACAGTCGCTGCATCGACAGACTTGCGGGGCTGGCCACTGCGCGGGACAGCTGCCAAGCAGGGCAGCGGGGCCAGAGACCAGGGCGAGGGCCCGAGGCCTGGGTTGCAGGCACTGTATGCCGGTTTCCATCAACTGCAACGCACAGCACCCCACCCCCACACAAGAGGTGACAGCTCCTTCAGAGACCGGGGCTGCACACGTGCAGTGGCCACCACTGATCGCCAGTCACTATGGGCCAGCTGCTGTCCTGGGCACTGGACACAGTAAGCTGTGACCCTCACAAGGAAGAGAAGGCACAAGGGACACAGTGTTCCTTGGTACTGCAGGATGGGGTGTCGGGTTCCTGGTGCTTGCTCCCAGTCCACAGGCCCCAGGACCCTCTGGTCGAGAAGTCCTGTGACATATGGCCTCTGCCCAGTTCTGGCTCCCTTAAGTCTTCCACCTGCTGCAGGTGGGACTCTGGAGGGAAAAACTGACCCAGTGTCCTCTGCCTGCCCAGGCACAGCCCTTGGGGCCAAGGCTGTCCCAGACGCAGCAAACTCACCACGCAGAGGACCAAGCGAGGCCGAGCAAGCCAGCCCCAAAGAGCAGCCCGTGACTGCCAGCACCAGCTGCTTCACAGGGCTCTGACCCGTTCTTCAGAGGAGGCTGTGAAGGCTCTGCAAGTGCCACTTGAGTCCCTTCCACCAACATCCTGCGGGTCACAGCTCAGAACACCCAGGGAACTGGTGGGCACTGGTGACTGAACTGCCTGCACGCCTGGCCGGCTCGCTTCTCCCCATGTGGCAGCCAGCTGGCCGGGCTGAGAAGGACGCTGCCGCACAGCACTGCCCCTGAGGGCCCACTCTGTGCCAGGCCCACCACTCCGAGGGGCCCACCTGACAGCTGACAGAGCCTGTCAATGGAGGACTGGTGGGCATGGAGGCCAGGCGGAGGTCCAGAGGTCCAAAACGACCAGAGACCACTCACGTGCCCGCCTCTCCCCTCCCAGTGTCCTCCCTCGCTAGGCCGCCTCCTTTCCCCACAGACTGAACAAGCTGGTTGTTCGTCTTCCCCAGGCTGCTGGCAAGGACCAAGGTTCTCCACCCCCCGGGCACAGGGCGCCAGCAGGAGCTAAGCGGGTGCATGCTGCCACGCTCCCTAGAGACCCCCGGGGGTGGTGACACAGCATCAGTTCAGATACCATGAGGGATGGCCGTTCCCTCCCCCTATTTCTTCATTGCAAAACCTTACAGGTCTATTTAGACATTCCGCCAGAAAAGGGAATTCTTCTGTCAGGTTGACTCAAGTGACAATCCCAGACATTTAAGCTCTTGGCCCTCAAATCTGGGGGACCTCAGAATCACCCACGGCTGTCTTAAAAACCCAGGCTCCAAGGCATGGCCAAGCTAAAGCAACTTCCAGGAGTGAAGCCCAAGAATCAGCTTTACTTAAAAGGTGTCCAGAAAATTCCAACCTGAAAATTGCCCCTGGTGGCTGAAAAGTCCCATTCTCTTGTCTCCTGCAACCAGGACTTGAGAGAAAGCTGGCAGAGGACCATGGGAGGAGGAGGAGACAGACATGCACAGCAGGCAGGCCTCACCGGTACGCGTGTCCTGCGGCCACCCGGCTCGCCTCTGGATTCCTGCAGGCGCACGGACCGCATCCTCTCCAGCTTGCGCCTGCGGACAGCATCTGCCTCGCGGCCGGCACCCTGGAGCCCTTGGCCACCCCTCATGTGGGTCAGCAGCATGGCAGCCAGCTCGCTGTCCACATCGGCCAGCTTCTGCGCTTGGACCACATTTTTTCCTGCTGAAGGATCAGAAAAGGAGTCAGGGGTGGCTGTGAGCAGTCCGCCTCTACAAGCAGACGGTGGCAGGCTGCCCAGAACCACTGTCCAGGAGGAAGCTCCAAGCAAGTCTGAGTCTCCTGCAGGTCCAGTGAGCACAGTTCTAGGGTGCCAGCCCACGGCAACCCCAGGGGCGGGCCTACAGCACTCTTCCTTCACCAGCCTCTCAGAAAAGGAGCTTGGGTTCTGGTCCCTGGGTACACCATGCCCTGTACACCACTAGGTGACTTTACAGGGGAAAGCTCACAAGCTTGGGATCTAAAGGGCACTAACACCAGCCAGGATGTGGCCTCAGCTCAGAGGCAACCCCTGAGGAAGGCCCAGAGGAAGGATCCCACTGACAGGCACCATCCTGTGCTCTCAGGGCGTCCTCACCCCAAGCCCATGTGTGCTGCCACCAGCCAAGCTCATCTCAGGAACAGGGGCTCTGAGGGGCTGTGCCCCTTGGCTGGAAGCCTCCCCGTGTGTCAGAGGCAGATGGAGCTCAGATTCAGTCTGGCTCCAAAGTTGCTCCAAATGCCCCTGAGCCCAAGAGCAGCCTGTGTCCTGAGCACAGGGAGAGCCACCAGCAGGTGACTGTAGCCCACGGAGGTAGGGCTACAGGTGGTGGTGGCACTGTCTTCAGGGACCAGGCCACATCACAAACTGACAGGAGACTCCCTGACAACCAGCTTCTGGCCCAGGAAGGGCAGGTAAGGGGCACCCCAACCTCGGAGCCGGATGCTCCTGGCACACAGGAACCACCAGAAGTTTCCTCGCAGGAACCAAGGCCTGCAGGGACCCTCCTGGCCAGGTTCCACCCGTGTCAGACGTGAAGGGTGTCCTCCCAAGCATCTACCCCCCACCCCCACGAGTGCCACTTCCAGGTCCCTCACCACCATTCTATTTTAAAACCATATAATTGCTTTTTAGATGCTAGGTGTTGGTTCTGATGTCTTACTACCCCAAAAGAGCATTTGTGTGTGTAAGGGTGCAGACAGACGGAGGAAAGCCAGCCCAGAATCAGGTCTGAGCTGCCTACAATCTAACATTCCATATTAAAATGACAAGAGGACCCAGAACGTATTCGTGGCTCCCCTGGGTCATGAGTCCCTCTGAGCTGCTGCCAACATGTGGGTCTCTCCCTGGAAGAGTCAGTTGTTCTGCAAGGTCCAGGGATGGACCAGTGGCCTCCCCAGAGTCCCAACCAGCCCCAACAAGCCACAGCTCTGGATTCCCTCCTGAGGTTGCTGTTCAAGGCCAATGAAGTCAGAGGACTAGCCACACAAGATGGCTCATGGCAGTTTGGGGTTCACACAAGACCATCTGCAACATGTAGGGAAAAGCCTACTTAAAAAGCACTTCCTGGGCCTGGGGCTGGGGCTCAGGGGCAGAGGGCTTGCCTAGCATGTGTGAGGCACTAGATTCAATTCTCATATAAATAAATGAATAAAAATAAAGGTCTATCAACATCTAAAAAATTTTTTTAAAAAAGCACTTCCCATTTTTAGTTCAAATGGCACATTTATATTCAGATCTGTGGGGCTTTTAATTCTAAGGGGATACAAAAACCCCAGCGCTTCACTGCCATGAATAGCACTTTCACCAAACCCAGATCTTGTCCTCTAGACCCAGGTGTTTCTTTCCCAACCTCTGTAATTGGCTAGGAAACCAATGGAGAGTTTCAAATTTGCCGGAAGCTGGTCACAGCCGCCACTTGATCTGGACACAGAGGCCCTAGGACACCACCGACGTGACATGCTCACACCCACAGCCTCCGCCTCTCATTCCAACCTGCCTGCGTGTGCCGTTCACCACCCATGGAGCCACATGGCCTCAACTCACATCTTGGGCCTCCCCCTGAGAGGAGGCTGCCCCCGAAGAAGCAACTGGCTCCATCGTTGGAGATGACCCGAGACCTGGATGGTGGCAGCAAGCTGGAACCTCGCACTGTCCGTTCACAGGTGTGACCTGAATAGAAAGTATCCAGCATGAGACAGACACCAAGGGGGAGGCTGACGAACCAGCAGCCTTGCCCTGAGGAGTTCAGTCTTCAGGTGCCACCTGCGCCCTCCGGCTGCCAGTTCCCCCAGCGCCTGCCTCAGTTCTAGATGCACTTTGGCAGGCAGGGCTCCTCGCCCTCCACCTCCGGTGTGAGCCCTCCAGCCCGAAGGTGGGAGCCGTGCAGCTCTTATGGACTCTCGTGCACTTTTTTTTTTTGACACTTTTTTTTTTGACACAGGGTCTCACTAGGTTTCCCAGGCTGGTCCCAACTTGCAAACCTCCTGCCTCAGTCTCCTAAGCCACCACACCTGCCAATCAACATGGTTCTGCCTCCTGAATCTCTGGACCTCCACAGGGAACATGTCCTGCAACCTCAGTCTTCAGAAAGGGCACTGTTGGAGGACAAGGCTTCGTGCTGCAAGTGTGCCTGCAGGGCACTGGTTGATTCCAGATGGAGGCCTCTACAGTCACTGGGCCACGCTCCCTACAGATGAACAATGCAGTGCCCCAGAGCCTGCCAAGGACCCAAGCCCCGAGGGAAGCAGGGCTTCCCTGGGCCACACTCCTGTGAGGGAAGCACCCACAGCTTCCACCCAGAGTTGACTTCCCCTGGTGGAGAAGCAAGCACAGCTAACAAAGTCCCATTCCCAAATGAGCCGCCCAAGTTGCACACAGCACCTGGCTGTTGACTCCCAGCCCTGGCAGGGCAGCGACGAACACCCACCGGCCAGGCACCCTGGCCACCCTCCTAGGAGCTGCTGGCAGCAGGAACCACTCCACTCTGCTGGGTCCCCTGCTGGGTCCCCTAATGCCTGCTTCCTCAGTCTGAGGGAAGGGGGCCTTTTCTGCCCGGGGCCCCTCCTCTGATTACCTGCCACCCTGGGTTCCTCCTACTACCCTGGAAAGTGCTGAGTGCATTTGCACACTGAATGCTGGCAGAGGTCAGACCAGGCCCGAGGGGCCTGAGTGGCCTGCACTGGCACCCCCAGAGGGGCTGGAGGGCACGGCCCAGTGGGGTTGGAGAAGGCAGCGGTGCAGCAGCAGGCAGCCTGCAGCCAAGCTCTGCCCGCCTCCTCCAGCAGCCCACACCTGTCCTCCTCTGGAGCCTTCCCGCAACCCTCTGCTCCTGCTGCCGCCTCCCCACCACGGCTGCTGGCCTGCAGCTCCACCTTGTGCCCCTGCCACCGTCTCCTTCTCGGGTTCCTCAAAACCAGAGCTCAGAAAGCAGCCTTCTCGGGGCTGGACGCTGACGCCCACACAGGCTCTTCCCTGGAGGTGCTTCCAAAGCTCGCCGTCTGCTCAAACGTGGGGCCAGGCCACCTGCTCGGAGCCTAAGAAACCTGCTGTCACCGCCAGGCTCTGTGTAGTGCTGGCTACTGCTCCCGCTGAGGCTGAGGTGCAGCCCTGCAGGGGCCACCTCTTCCCAAAGTCCCAGAGGCCGACCCCCGGTTCTTTCTCCTGCACCTCGACGCCACTCTGTAGTGTGTGGCGGGGTGGCCGCCTCGCCGCTTCTGTGCGAAGCCCGCCTGCTCCCCACAGACGCCTCCGCCTCCCTCCGCCAGGTTTGCGGAGTCCGTGGCTTAGGAACCAGCATCTAGAGCCAGGGTCCTGCTCGCCACCACCTGCCTCTGCTGCTGCACTGTTCCCAGGGTCCCTGGCCTCTCTCCGACACCCACTCTCCTCCCTGGGATCCTCTGGCCCTGGACAGCAGCTTGTCATCCAGGATCTGACGCGTGCACTGAGAAGGGGAGTCTGGCAACAGTGCCTCCTGGCGTCACCAAAGGCTCGCGGCTCCTGACCTGACTGCTTCTAAGGCACAACAGGCACCAGACGGGCCAGTGTGCACCGCTCTTGACAGTCACCCCACCCGGGGCCAGGCACCAGGCACGACAGGCAAGCACAGGCCCACCAGGAGCTCCCAGGCGGAGCAAGGCTGCAGGCAGCCACAGCAGGCAGAGGTGGCCAGGGACAGCAGCCTCCTCCAGGGCTTGGGGCCAGCACCATGGTCCCAGCCCAGAACCCCAGCCCCACTGGCCCTGAGTCCTTCAGGTTCCTGCCCACAGCTGAGTTGGTCTGGGTTCCTCTGTGTGACTGGTGTCTCTTCAGGTGAGTTCTCTGTGGGGGCAGAGGGTACTGGGCAGACAGGTCTTGGTGGCTTCTCTGCCACGTCCTGAGGACCTGATCCAAGCACCTGCACCCACTGTGGGTCTACAGGGGGTGCATCCCACATCTGGGGGAGCCCAGAATTCCTGCAGTTTTCTCAGCCATCTCCATCTGATGGCTAGGGCGTCCCTGAATCACAGATGAGGCCTCTGGTCCACCCGCATCTGACTGTGATGAGCCCTGGCCTATTTCAAGCCTGGTGACAGGAGCCACTCGGGAGACAGAGACCCAGGAAGTTATTTCAAGGTCGGGACCCAGTCCACATCACTCGTGGGTGGGCAACCCTCATTCTTGGGGCTCAGCCTCCAGGAAGGTGGGTGAGGCAATCGCCACAGCTGGAGACCAGCAAGATCACGCGGACCCACAGAGAAGGCCGCAGCCAGGCCCCCTCCACCCGAGGGCACTACACCAGCAGCACTGACTGGAAAGGTGGGAGGAGACGGGTGAGCCCCCGTGCGTGTCACACTGGGGAGAGGGGTGAGCTCCCGTGCGTGTCACACTGGGGAGACGGGTGAGCCCCTGTGCGTGTCACATGGCCCCCCTGCCTTCATCAAGACAGGGTGATGCTGGGGAGGAGGTGCCCACGCAGGGGGAGCTCGCACGCGCAGGCAGGCCCTGCAGCGGGGCACGGCTCGCCCCACCAGCTGTCTGGCTCCACACCTCGGTTGCTTGTCAACGTCCACATCCCTGCTCTCCTCGAAGTGCACACTTTGCTGCCATACGTCCCTGGAGGACACAGGCACTTGACCTACGGGGCCATCTGCTCTGACAGCTGCCTCCCTGGGAGGCCCCTCCAGGAGGCCGTGGAAGTGACAACCAATCTCCCAGCTGACCCGCTGGCCTATTTCACAACCATGATCACCAGGGAAGGAAAGCAACGCAGTCTGGCAATCCCTGCAGGCTAGCGACCGAGGAAGCTGTTTCAAGGTCAAGATCAGGCCACCGATCGGAAGACAGTGTGGAAGAGGCTGCTGAGGAGTCAAGGGGCCTGGGAGGAGAAGCACCAAGCCAGGCACCATCCTCTGCCCACCACAGGACCCCAGGAGCCCTGGGTGGCCTGGTAGATGCCTGTGTCTCCATGGCAATCCTGCATCCTTGCTTGGCCTCAGACTGGAACAAGGCTGTGAGCACAACAAGCACCGCCGGCTCCACCCCGCATGCGCCCTCTGAAGGCTCCCGCAGCCACCATCCAGTGTGCTGATGCGAGCCCACTGCGCCACGCTCAATAACCAGTTTTATAAAGAATGAAGGCCACGCCACTTTTTTCCAAAAAAATCCCACAAAGTTCACAGAGGAAACCCAAGCGCAGCTACAGGGACGTGCAGAGCTACGTGAGCGCGGTCCCCTACCAGCAGCTCCCCCCGCGCACAGAGTCCGTCCCGCAGGCCGTGACTCTCCTTCCCCTGGGCTTATCTCTCTCTTGCAGGCAAAGTATGAAAATGACAATTTGAGATAACACACAACGGAGCCCATCTTTCTTTTGAAGATAAGATTTAAGGCCCAGAGCCACTGCACACCGTGGGCTGAGCCTAAATGCAAACTCAGCCAGGGGCCTGAGGCAGAGGCCTGGGCGGCCCCCTTGGCATGGCACTTGAACAGTGCCTGGCTTCTCACGTGGGGCTCATTTCCTGCTCAGAACCGAGTTTCGCTGCGTCCACACTGTCTACTCTCCAGGCTGCCTCGGAGTCTACGTTTGTAAAGAGGCAGGCAGAACCTCCCAGACTTAATGGGCTGTGTGCTCCCTCCTGTCACCACCGCAGCCCTGACACCCTGTACTGAGCCCCACGTGGGGCGCCAGGACGCAAAGTCAGACCAGGTTTCAAGTAATGGAAAATTCCCTAATAAAATGATGGGGGTCTGTGTGCCGTCCTCACGGACTTGGAAACAACTTTGCAACAGCTAGTCTCACTGTGCTTTCCACTTTGCCCAGAAAAGCCCAGCCCTGTCAGAGAACCCCCAGGGGAAGGTCAGTGGGGGTGCCACAGGACCAGCAGGGTCCCTGTTGGCCATCGGGGGTGGCCACGGGCAGGCATCTGTCCTCTCCAGACCTCTACCCACCAGCACTCAGCAGCCCCGGGCCCACTACTGCCCTCTGTTGGAAACCGGAAGCCCAGGTGGGACCATCCCGAGCCACCCCACCCCAGCGCAGACATGGGAAGGAGAACAGGGCTCTGCAGTCTGTCAGCAGCCCATGGCACACCACCTGTTCAAGGTCACAGTGCCCAAGAGGAGCTCTCCACTCGGCCTCCTGAGCTGCTCCGAGGGTGCAGAGCATCTCTCCTCTCTGAAGGGCTGGTATGTGGGTGGCACGTTCAAAGGAGAAAGCCTCCCAGACCCCAGCCACTTGAGGACTGTCACAAAGTCCCTGGGATGACCCAAGGAGAGCACCGAGAGACATCACACAGGCCAGCCTGAGGTGGCCAATGATCTCAACCCGGGTGGGTAACCAAAACGTCAGGAGGGGCTCCAGAGATGAGGCTGACTCTTGAGCCAAGTAGATCTGCCTCTCGCCAATTCCTACCAAGTGCATAGCGCCCACGCTGCCACTGCCCCTCACACTCCAGCAGGGAAACAAGCAGTCCCTGGAAATGGCACAAGCCCAGGCAAAGCTGCCAGAACTCACCCACGTTGGCCAAGGTCAGGTGCAGCCGACCCTTTACCACCGTGTGGACGCCAATGGGCTTGATGCTGCCAAACCTGGTTACGTCTCCGCTCACCACCGACGTGTCCTGCTCATACTCGGTCACCACAACCTCCAGTTCGTGTGGCACCTGCACAGCTGGCCGCCCCTGGCGGAGGAGGTGCTGCAAAGGAGAGACAGGCACTCAGGAGCTGGGGTTCAACCACCGCCCCCTTCCAGGTATCCCTATGGGTGGAAGCCGCTCCAGACCCACCAAGAAGGGCCACTGAACTGGAGCAGAGCATGTGTGGAAGGGCAGGAGCCCAGAGCCCTAAGCATGTACCACACTGTGGGCAGACAGCAGAGACCAACTTCTTAAAACATGAGTTCTCGGCATCGGTGGCTTTCGCACACACTCTGGAAGTGTACCCAACTTGCCCATTGAAAACACTGCCCCTGGGCATGCATGGTGGCCTGGCACCTGCCCTCTGTGGGGAGGACCAGAGGTGGGCAGCAGAACAAGACAGGGACCCTCCACCGAACCCAACTCTGGGCACGCGGGAGTGCTCCAGGCAGAAGTCTGAACTGAGGAGCGTGGGCACAGCTGGGGAGCCAGCCAGGTCGGGGTGCACAGCAGAGCCCACAAGCCCGGGGGGGGGGGTTCAGTGCAGCTGAAGGAGCCCACAAGGCCAGGGTAGGGGCCACCGGGCACAGGGGGCCAGCTGGAGCGCCAGGCTGAGGCACATCGGAGGTCAGGCAGAGTGAGCAGGGAAACGCCAGAGCAGGACGGTAGGCAAGACCTCCCCCACCACGGGTCTGCTCAGCACGTTCCATCCTCAGGCCTCGGCTAAGGCCACAAGCTTGCTGACAGACTGGGTCTGCGCTGGAACCACACTCCAGGCCAGCTTGCCCCTTCTCCACTGTGTGGCTCCAGGAGTCCCCCGCCTGCCCCT
Organism: Sciurus carolinensis; assembly: GCF_902686445.1. Taxonomy (NCBI): domain Eukaryota; kingdom Metazoa; phylum Chordata; class Mammalia; order Rodentia; family Sciuridae; genus Sciurus; species Sciurus carolinensis. The sequence goes on along the minus strand of NC_062213.1, from coordinate 205,419,388 downwards.
CCACTGTGTGGCTCCAGGAGTCCCCCGCCTGCCCCTTCACTGTGTGGCTCCAGGAGTCCCCCGCCGGTCCCTTCTCCACTGTGTGGCCTCGAGTCCCCGCCCACCCTCACGCACAAGCAGAGCTCTGGAAAGGTTCTCCAATTCCCACAGCAGCAAAGCGCCTGTCTCTGGCCTGGGGAGGCAGACCTGGGCCTGCCCTGGGCCTGGGCTCCCAGTCACTCAGCACCTGTTGGCCTGGTGCTGCTCGTGCCCACCGCCCAGCTAAAGCATGCAGGTCCACAGGTCAGGGCCCTAGGGAGCGGGGGCATGGGGGTGTCCTCTGGAGAATGGGCAGTGACCTAAGAAACAACGCTCAGCCTCACGAGTACCCTCGCCAGCCAAGCCCCTTAAAGGACCCGAGAGCCACAGCCAGCACCCTCTCCTCTGCAGCCTTGCCACCCTCCAGGCTCGGTGCCCCTGCAGCCCTCACTCTGCAAGGGATCCTGCTGCCTAGGACCTGTCGTCTGGGGACAATGGAACAATCACAGGTGTTGAGTCAGAATCTTGAGTGGGAATCAGGCTGAAAAACTGCCCTGTTGTCACCAGTGGGCTTCAGATGCACACCAAACGAAGCATGTGGCCATCGACTGCTGGTGGCAGCTCTTCCAGCTGCCACAACAACACAGGAAGAGATGTGCAAAATTGAGCCTCAGGACGCTGGAACAGTCGCCTGCATGCCCAGCAGCAGGCAGAGGCGAGGAGAGCCACAGGCAGCCTTTGTGGGAGGAAAATCAGCTCAGTGAAAACCAGGCCAGGGCCGGGCGCAGCGTGTGGGCATTAACCACTCAAGAGGCCACAGGACAGGCCACAGGAGGCCATCCCTCCACACCTTCATTTTCCGCCTTTGCTTCTTCAGTTTTAAATCTAGAAGACTTTTTCACTTCAAGTAAAACTCAGTTTTAGTTGATCCAACTCTGTGTCAGTGAACACCCCAGCACTGGCTTCCGGGCTCCTCACGTGGGAGCAGATCGAATGGCTCTGTCTCCAGGAGCAAGGGCACAGAAGGACACAGGGCTCGCCTGGGCTGAGGCCCGCGGTGGGCCCTCCCTGGCCCACGCAGCCCTCCACCTCTCCTCCCTCCTCCAGCAGAGCCTGTGCCAGGGACGCAAGGCAACAGCACCCCCCCTGCCCTCGGGCATCAGGGCCCAGGTGGAAGACACAAGCCAGGCCATGATGACCCTCCAGGGTCCTCACCATGTCCCAGAGGACCAGGAGGGTCAGAGCAGCTACGTCCTCACCACCAGACCCTGCCTCAGGCACCTGCACGCACAAGCCCACCCGCACCCCCAGGGAGCATCGTCCTCCTCTCTGAAGACACCGGCAGGGCCTGAGTCCTAGGGTGGACAGAGTCAGGATCAGAGGAGGAGGGGCCAGCAGAGCCCCCGGGAACAGCAGCGTGTAGTCAGGGACCCCTGGTCCCACACGTGGGAGGACAGGCGTCTACGAGCCTGTGATGGCGCAGGGGCAAGAGCGAAGGCCAGCTCTGCGTCTCACGCTCAGTGGCCACTGGAGGGCCACATCAATACAGGAGTCCAGCAGGCAGCTGGCTGGAGGGCAGGAGGATGTGGCCACATGGGGTCAAGGCAGGACAGGAGAGACCGTCCTCCCCCATGGGCTGTGGGAATACGACCCAGGACATCCAGCAGTAGAACAGGCCTGCCCTGCACCCAGCAGCTGTCATGGTCATCTTCCTCTGTCCCCGTGGTGCCCTGCATGCAATGGAGAAGGTCTGCAGAGAGAGGACGGGACAGACTTGGGTGTCGGCACACAGGGAGAACGGAAAGGCACGACTGGAGGAGTTTCACTTCCAGCCAGAATTTGTTCACTGATGACTGGAATGGGTCATGCCACGTCGTCACACCTTGTCACTTGTTCCTTCCACCTTCACAGCCAGCTACCTGGCACCTGCCCTCAGGAAGCTTATATCGTAGCCCTCAAAGGAGCAGAAGGCGCCAGGCCCCAGCAGCCAGCTTACAGAAGAGCTCACCAAGCACGCCACGCCTTCTGTTCAGAGGACAGGGGCTTGGCGCTGTTCTTAGCAAGGAAGTTGAACCACAGTCCAGTGCTGGACAGACCAGCCCCCAGTGGACTATCCTGTGAGCCACAGCTGGCCTGAGCAAGGCCATACCTTCATCTGGACAGCAGCAGATCCAACGAGGAGCAAGGAGTCACCATCCCAGACGTCGATCTGCAGAGTCTGCACGGCCAGGTAGTGGAGGAACCAGCGCTGCTCGCCCGGCTTCAGGAACCCAGGGCCCACCATGTACCTCAGTTGGAAGCCAGGAGACCCTGTGCCAGGGAGGCCCATGGGGCCCAGAAGTAACTGGAGTCATTTATCATCTTTATACTTTGAAGAGATCTCTGCTCTGGTCAGATTGACAGTTAATAAACACATTAATCAAAAACATCATAAAATGCCCCAATTAACAAAGCCAAGAGTCATGTTCAGAAGACTACACTTCTTTTCAATATACACAGTAAACTCCCAAAATAAGATTTATGGTTTTCACCAAGTCCTTGTAAAACATCTATGATGGATGGGAACAGGGCCCTGATGAGGCTCGCCGGGAAGCTTATTATTCTGTGCACACAGAATTTAAGGAAAAATGCAGCCGACATCTGCTGTCAATACGGTACAGTCACACACACACACACACACACACACACACACACACACGCACACACCCTCAGGTGGAGACAGGCCTGCCATGTGGGAACTCGGGACCAGGAATGGGGCGGCCCTAACACAGGCTGGGCAGCACCCCAGGGGCGCACGGGCTCCCCTGAGAGGCCTGCTGCCTGTGGGCTAAGACGGAGCCAGGCTGCGACCGGCCTTCGTCCTGAAGTGGCACGATCATCAGTTCTAAATGGACAAAATGCCAGGGAAACCCCATTAGGTGAGGTGCAGGGCCAGCAGTGCCAGCAAGCTCCAGCGACCCCCTGGTCTGCCCGCACGGTGACGGCACTCACGAAGCCCTGGCCTCCGGGAAGAAGGGGCAGGAGCCTGCTTGATTCTCCGCTGGGGGGAGGTTTGATACAGCTGGGCCACAGGGTCCCTCTGTGACTCCATCCCGGACCACCTGTCCTCAAGACCAGGTAGCAGGGCTGTCAGTGGAGGGAGGGCGCAGCCTGAGACCTTGGGCTTCAGCCCCAGGCCAGCCAGAAAAGCAGAGTGAGGACAGCTGCTTAGACATCTCAGAGTGAAAAGGCACGCAAGGACCCAGGACAAAGAGCAAGGAGGAGCTGGTCACCAACTCCATGCGGTGGGCAGGCGCGCCCAGCATGGCATCTCAGAGGTGGCAGACCCTCACCCCAAGCTCAGCCTGCGCTGCCCTGAGGACTCATGGCCTGCAGCACCTGGCTGGAGCTCAGGACAGGCCAGGCTCAGGTGGGATCCCCGTGTCACGGACCAGTGAGCACCGAACCCCAGGCTCACGGTACTAGTCACCTACCCCATCTGCTGCAGTCCCGAGCTATGGAAGGGGCAGCGTGGGCCCTCCCTGCACTCAGGCCAGACCTCTGTGGGTGGCCTCACCCTGCGCAGGCCTCTCCATCTTCCACCTCTCCCAGGCACAGACCCACGCAGGGTCCCAGGTACACCTGACCCAGCAAGGCCCAGCTGGACCCTCCCTTCTCCCCACCCACTGGGGCTCCCTCATTCCACAGCACCAGCCCATCAGTCGCCAACCCCCGTATGACCACCAAGTCACTGCCTCAGCACACAAGCACAGGCGGCACAGAGAACAGGACTTGGGGTCCCCGCCCAAGTGGCGCTCAGCCACTGTCCAAGCTGCCGAGTGCCCCTGGGGACACATGCAGGCGAGGTCACCCTTCAGGACGGGATTCCCAGCTCCCCCAACTGCAGGTGCAGGTGCTGTGCTCCCTGTCCAGCTCCTCAGAAGCCGTTCCTGAGGCCCAGCTGCCCAAAGTCCATCCAACAGCACTGCCAAAGCCCCCAGTGGGAAACCCGGGCCATCCCACCCCGTCAGCAGTTGTGATGGTGCCAACCGACCCCTGCACTGAGAGCAGGCTCCAGGCACAGGACCACCTGCCTCCCCACGCCCACAGCCCACCCCTTGCTCCCCAGCTGGACCCTTGCCAGCTCCTCAGCCAGCCCCACGCCAGGACCAGGCCTGGGTGGCTGCTCTGTGCCCTGGTTCAATCTCCACCTTGCCGTCAAAATCCACAAGCACCTCCTTTGCCCAGCAGGCACAGTTCCCTCGGATCATGGGTACCTTCCAACACCAGTCTCCACAATCAGATGACTGTGTAGCAGCCACAGTAGACACACAGCAAGGAAAGCAGAAATTCAGAGAGGACAGAGAACAGATGGAAATGCAACAGTGATGGAGGCGAAGCACTTGCCACTCACAGACTGACCCGGGGGACAGCAAGTAGGGAAGGCCACAGAAGGCAGCACAGCTGGTCCACAGGGCTCCTGCAAGAAGCAGCCAGCACGCACCCAGCACAGAGCACACCTTTTCAGATGCACCGGAAACCTCAGCACACAGGCCCCAAAGAACGCCGAGATACACTCCGCAAGGCAGAAGCAACACGAAGAGGTTCTCCGATCACCATGCAACAGCCAGGATGAGTAACAAAGTTTTTAGATTCATAACTTACTTATAACTATGTCAAAAGGCACACACAGGCAAGGAGGACCCTCGGAAACAGCCACAGTAAGCGCACAGCCGTCACCTGAGGAGTCCTCACCACTGCAGTCCACAGAGACACAGGAAGGAGACGAGCGAGCTAGCCACGCAGGGAAATAGCAACAGAGATACCAGAAAGGGAGGAGAACGGAGGAAACAGTAAAAGCGAACACAAAACCAATCCGAAATCAGCTAACTCACAGGAGGCAGACCTTAAAACTCTGGAGAGGCACAGAAGTCGAATGCTGGACGGAGGCGTCCCTGCCTTGGGGAGGACCCTGCCATCACTCGTGGATTCTGCCGGTACCAATCCACAAGTTGCCGTCTTCACACAGACACCAAGTGTGCACAGGAGACAGAACAGGCAAGAATGACCAGGACACCCTGTGAGGCAGGGCAGCAGGGGGAGCTGGGCTCGACAGAAAGCAAAGGCCCGCGAGGCTGGGCGAGTGACCGAGAGGCACAGGCTGATGTGGCTAAGGAACGGCCTTCACAATTTAACAGGCTGTTGGAAGAAATACAGGGACAAAAATGTGACATGTGGCCCAGAAAGCCTGAACTGCTTATTATCCAGACCGTAACAGAAAGAGTTTGCCCATCTCTGGTCTAACAGAGCAAAACAGAAAATGCAGAAATATACCCAAAAACTTAGGTTGATATGTGATAAGAGTGGCTCTCAGGACACTGGGGAAAATAGGGACCTTTTAATAAATGATCTTGGGTCAACCAGATAAGACACCTGGAAATGACAATGGGATTCACACCTGCCATCATGCGCCGGGATAAACTGCAAGCTGATCAGAAGTCTAACATAATGAAGGAACTGCAAGTCAGGGGGGAAAACGTGCCTGACTCTCTGAGAGCGGGAGAGCAGGGAGCCCTCCCAGCAAGACTCAGGCATCCAGAAGGAGGGACAGAGGGAAGACACACCAGACCCCGAGCAGCAGAACTTCTACAGAGCAACCCCACCAGCAGTAAAGGAAAACGACAAAGGACACAGCAGAACCCACTTGCAATTTACATCAAAGACAATAGGACAAAACAGAGGAGGCCTGAGAGGAACCTGGGAAAGACATAGCAGAAGTTCGCAGACAACGAAGGATGAACTTAAAATACGCTCAACTTCATTCACTAAAACCCACTGAGGCCGGCATCGGGGTACATGCTGGTCATCCTGTGACCTTGGGAGGCAGAGGCAGGAGGATCACAAGTTCAAGGCCAGCCTCAGCAACTAGCAAGAGGCTGTCTCAAAATAAAAAGGACTGTGGATATAGTTCAGTGGAAAAGCACCCCTGGGCTCAATCCCCAATACAAAAAATAAATTAATTAATGAAAAGAAAATAAAGCCAAAGTTCACTGAGGTTGATGTTACTGTTTGCATATGAAATGTCCCCAAAAGCTCCTGTGTTCAAGTGCAATAATGAGATTATGAGAGCTGTGACCTAATCAGTGGGTTGATCCATCTGACGGATTAGTAATCTGAAAGCACTACAGTACTGGGTGCTAACTGTATGCAGGTGTGATGAGGCAGGAAGAGGGGGCCACTGCAGGGTATGCACTTGGGGATCATATCTTGTCCCCTGGACTGTGTGTGTGCCCTTTCTCTTCCTTCCTTCCTCCCTCCCTCTCTTCCCCCACCCCCCGCCAACTTCCATAAACTGAAGAGGTTCCCTCTGCCACACCCTTCTGTCATGATGTTCTGCTTTAACTCAGGTCCAGAGCAATGGAGTGGGCCAACCATGGACCAAGACCTCCCCTACGCTGTCCTTGTCAGGTATTTTGGTCAGTGATGAAACTAACACAGACATTGGTACTAAAAGTGGGATCATTACTGTGATTAACCTGACCATGTGGTTCAGAAGCCTCTAGAACTGGTTCATAGATGGAATTTGGAAAAGCTTGGAGATGTAGGCTGGAGAAGCCTTAGAATGTGTAAGCAGAGATTAATAGTGATTCTGGCTGTAATTCAGAAGACCATAGGGCCAACAGAAATGTGGGCAGTAAAGCCTGTGCTCATGGGGTTTCAGAGAGCAATGGGGACTCTTTTGCAAACTGGACTAGAGGCCATTCATGCTACATTCTGGAAAAAAAAAAAAAAAAAAAAAAAAAAAAAAAAAAAAAAAAAAAAAAAAAACTTCTCTACATTTTCCCCATGTTCTGAGACTTTCTATAAGGCTGAATTTAAAAGTGATGAAATGATTAACCTGGCAACCTGGCAGAGTAAATTTCAAGACAGCACAACGCTAATTCAGGCAGTGACACCAGTGTTGCTGGCAACTTTCATCCAGGTTTACTTGCGAGAATCAGAAGCAAAAAGCAGAAAGAATAGATTTTTACAACTTGTAATTTGGCCAAAGAAGCAGCACAGGTAATACTGGGACTGAGGAAGGTGTGGCTCTTGAAGAGATTACCACCACTAAGGAGAAGCTAAGTACTTTGCACAGAAATAACAGGAAAGATGCCTTGAGGATGGTAACTCAGGAATTAGTAAGACCACACCCAATGCAGGCTCAAGGGTATAGAATTGGAAACTTCTTTAAGAGACCATGGGCCACTCTGCTCACACAGGAGTGCTAGGAAATTGTTTCCCTGGGATTTTGTTTCACCAGGCTCAGTCACCCAGCAGCCATGATCCCAGGGGGCCCAGCTACTGCCCAAGTTGGTGGAAGATCTTGGCAATGTCCACCAGGGAGTGGTTCTCCAGGAACACACGATTTAAGGGGTCATGGAGGCTTCTGCAGATATTTCAAAGGAAGGCCTGGGAAGCCAGGCAAAGAGTAGCAGGGTAGGAACCCCTGCAGGCAGTCCCTGAGAGGGCAAAGTATGAAGATGTGAGAAGCCAAAGCTGCAGTGGAGACCCCCAGGATTAAGAGATGCCACTAATATGGAAAGTCTGCCATGGAAAGCTGTTGACTGCAAACAGGGTCAGCCTGAGAGAGAGGTCATCTGGGCTGCAACTGGCAAGGCCATGGGGCAGTACTGCTCAAGTCCTTTGGAGATCACATCTTACCTGGTGGTAAGCTACAGGACTTGTTTGCCCAGCTGGCTTTGTCTTGCTAAGGTGCCATTCCTTCTTTGTATGCCCCTATTCCTCCATTTTGGAATGGAAATGTTTACTCTGTGCCATTAAATATTAGACATAGGTAACTTGCTTTTCATCATTACAGGGGCTCACAACCAAGAGCTGGCCTTAAGTCTCAGAGGAGAATGTAGACTTAAACTTTTGGGCAATGCTGAAGCTGTTAAGACCATGGGACTCTCAGATGGACTAAGTGCATTTTGTATTGTGAGATGGACATGAGTTTTTTGGGTGCCAGGGGCAGAACATTATGGTTTGGATATGTGCTAGTCCCCAAAATCTGTGTTAATGCAGGAATGTTCAGAGATGAGATGAGTTGTGACCTCATCAGTGGATTAATCAATTTGATTAATTATCAAATTAATTTGTCTGAGAGTGTCACTTGATCTCTTGGGGTTCTGCCCACTTCTGCCAGTTCTGATGCTCTTGGGTAGCAACTGTGGGCAGGTGGGGTATGGGTAGAGAAGGTGGGTCACTGGGGACATACCTTTGGGGATTATCTTGTTCCCCTGGCTCCTCCATCTCTCTTTCTCTGCTTTCCGGTTACCATGAGTTGAACAGCTTCTCTCCACTACACCCTTCCACCATAAGGTCCACAGTAATGGAGCCTGGTATCATGGAAAGAACCTCTGAAACCATGAGCTCAAATAAATTTCTCCTCTTAAGTTGTTCTAGTCAGGAATTTTAGTCACTGTGTTTTAAAAACCTTACTAACCATCGATTTCACATCTCCCTGACTATAAGACCTTGCAGGTGAGTCATGGTCCTCATCGGAGCTGGCAGGACCCAGAGGGGAAGCATCCTGACAGACATCACTGCCCTAGTGTGGATGTGATCGAGTGTGTCCCTAACGGTTCATGTGCCTGGCCCCCAGTGAGCAAGGGGATGGGTCAGAGGGCAGCAGCCTGGAAATGAACCAATTCCGGGCTGAGTTCTCACAGCAGTGAGTTGCCATACAGAAACGGCTTGTAGACCCTCTTCTAGAACCAGGCACACAGGCTACTCACAGCTGCATTACTTGGGGTAGCAAAATACCAGAAATAACCCAAAGGCCCACCAAGAGGAGACTGGTAGACTAAACGACAGACCACCAGGCAGCTCTGGGAGGGAACACAGACCACACCACGTGCAGTGGCACTCGGGACACAGGGTCTACTGAAATGCAGGGTGCAGAAGGGTGTATTTGCTGTGCTACCAACTGAAGAGAGGACAAGGGGAAATAGCAAAGATACACACTCACTTATTTTTGAAAAACAAACAAAAATACTAGAAGGATAAACAAGAAACCAAAATCCTCCAGGAGGCTGAGGACAGAGAAGAGCAGGAGGGGGCAGGATGAGCAAGAGCCTCCAGCGTACACTTGGTCACGGTTTTGTATTTTACTCTGTGGAAATGTTCTTAAAAATTGAATCAAGATCCAAGATGGCGGACTAGGGGGCGCTGCATTTCACGTTGCTCCAGGACGCAAGATTCAAAAGAGGAGATAGTGAGAGACTTGGGACCAACTCAAAGCCGCCGGGTGAGTCTCTCCCGTTGGGGAGGTGTCCCGGATGGGGCGGTAGCCCTGGAACGCAGGGAACTTTGTGAAGTAGAGTTGCTCGGCGAGACGCCCCTCCCCCCGCTGAAGCGGTAAACACGGACAACTGGGATCATCGTAGAGGAGGCGGCTCAGCACAGCGCTTGGACTCGGAGCAACCACTGGGGCTCCGGGCGGCTGCCTGAGGAGGAGCTGTGTGGTGAGCTGTTTGGACTCAGAGCAACGACTCCTGAACACCGGGGGGTTGCCCGGAGGAAGAGGAGGAGCATGGCGGGTCACTTGGACTTGGAGTGACTGCCTAGGGCTACGGGCAGTTGGCGGGAGGAGGAGACGTGAAGTGAGTTGCTTGGACTCCTAGTGACTGCGTCGGAAACCGGGCGGCTGTCCGGAGGAGGAGGTGTGTGGTGGGTCTCTGGGTCTCGGAGCTATTGTACAGGGCTCCAGGTGGTGGCTCAGAGGAGGGGCCACATAGCCAGGCGATTAGGCGCAGAGCAGGGTCCCAGGAGCTAGGTGGCTTCTTGCTGGAAGAGCCGCACAGAGACACGCCTAGGGGTGGAGCGAAGTTTCCAGGACTGCGGGCAGATTCTCTGGGAGAGGCAGCCTAAGGAGACTCGTCTGCGAAGGGTGAGGCTCCCAGGCCCAGGAGGTAGGACCGGGCCCCTGGGAACGTTGCAGAGGAAGACAGCCCAGCCCAGGCGGTAGTTGTAGATTGAGGGGAACCTCTAGGAGGGGAACTGACCAGCGAGACGTCCCCACCGGGTGAGTCTTCCCTGCCAGGTGAGGTTTTCCCACAGGGACGGTAAAACCAGAGACACAGGCACAAACAGGCCTTGCCTCAGCCCGCAGCTTCGCTCCCCGTTGGATGACCATTGGTCAACAAGTGGAGGCACCTCTGCCCACTAGCAGGGAATATACCCCACCTGAGGGTCCCCACCCCTAGAGAAGCAGCTTCTTCGTGGAGCTCCGCATTATCAACTTCCTCCAAGACTTCGGGCTACTGAAGGATAAGAGGGGATATACTAGCAATCTTCAGGGACATTATAAGTCAATAGAGGAAATCTGCAATATCTTAATGACCCACTGATACCTGAACAATATGAGAAAACAAGGGAAGAAAATGCCCCAAACAAATCTAGATGTTACATCAATAAAATCCAACAACAGCATGGCAGAAGAAATGACAGAAAGGGAGTTCAGAATGTACATAATTAAAATGATTAGGGAAGCAAACGATGAGATGAAAGAGCAAATGCAGGCATTGAATGATGAGATGAAAGAGCAAATGCAGGCATTGAATGATCACACCAATCGACAGTTAACAGAGCAAATTCAGGAAGCAAAAGATCATTTCAATAAAGAGTTAGAGATATTGAAAAAAAAACAAACAGAAATCCTTGAAATGAAGGAAACAATAAACCAAATTAAGAACTCCATAGAAAGCATAACTAATAGGATAGAACACCTGGAAGACAGAACTTCAGATATTGAAGACAAAATATTTAACCTTGAAAACAAAGTTGAACAAACAGAGAAGATGGTAAGAAATCATGAACAGAATGTGCAAGAACTATGGGATATCATGAAAAGGCCAAATTTGAGAATTATTGGGATTGAGGAAGGCTTAGAGAAACAAACCAAAGGAATGAACAATCTATTCAATGAGATAATATCAGAAAATTTCCCAAATCTGAAGAATGAAATGGAAAATCAAGTCCAAGAGGCTTATAGGACTCCAAATACACAAAATTACAACAGACCCACACCAAGGCACATTATAATGAAAATACCTAACATACAAAATAAAGACAGAATTTTAAAGGCTGTGAGAGAAAAGAACCAAATTACATTCAGGGGGAAACCAATACGGATATCAGCAGATTTTTCAATCCAGACTCTAAAAGCTAGAAGGGCCTGGAACAACATTTTTCAAGCTCTGAAAGAAAATGGATGCCAACCAAGAATCTTATACCCAGCAAAACTTACCTTCAAATTTGATGATGAAATAAAATCATTCCATGATAAACAAAAGCTAAAAGAATTTACAAAAAGAAAGCCAGCATTACAGAACATTCTCAGCAAAATATTTCATGAGGAAGAGATAAAAAACAAAGAAGCAAATCAGCAAAGGGAGGAATTATCCTAAAGGAACTGTCAAATAAAGGAGGAACCAAGATGTGTCAAAAAAGAAATAAATAAATAAATAAAATTTTAAATATGAACCACATGACCGGGAATACAAATCATATCTCAATAATAACCCTGAATGTTAATGGCCTGAATTCATCAATCAAAAGACATAGACTGGCAAATTGGATTAAAAAGAAAGATCCAACAATATGTTGCCTGCAAGAGACTCACCTCATAGAAAGAGATACCCATAGACTAAAGGTGAAAGGATGGGGAAAAACATACCATGCACATGGACTCAGCAAAAAAGCTGGAGTATCCATCCTCATTTAAGATAATGTGGACTTCAAGCCAAAGTTAGTCAGAAGGAATAAAGAAGGACATTTCATACTGCTTAAGGGAAGCATAAATCAGCAAGATATAACAATCATAAACATCTATGCCCCAAACAGTGGCTCATCCATGTATGTTAAACAAACCCTTCTCAATTTTAGAAACCAAATAGACCATAACACAATAATACTAGGTGATTTTAACACACCTCTCGCACCACTGGACAGATCTTCCAAACAAAAAATTGAACAAAGAAACCATAGATCTCAATAACACAATCAATAATTTAGACTTAACAGACATTTATAGAATATACCATCCAACCAAGAGCGAATACACTTTCTTCTCAGCAGAACATGGATCCTTCTCTAAAATAGACCATATATTATGCCAAAAAGCTAATGTCAGCAAATACAAGAAGATAGAGACACTACCTTGTATTCTATCAGATCATAATGGATTGAAGTTAGAAATAAATGAAAGAGTAAAAAACAGAAACTACTCCAACACCTGGAGATTAAACAATATGCTATTATATGATGAATGGATAACAGAAGATATTAGGAAGGAAATTAAAAAATTCTTAGAGGTAAATGAGAACAAACAAACATCATATCAAAATCTCTGGGACACTATGAAAGCAGTACTTAGAGGAAAATTTATTTCATGGAGCACATTTAATAAAAGAAGTAAAACTCAACAAATAAACGACCTAACACTACAGCTCAAAGCCCTAGAAAAAGAAGAACAGACCAACACCAAAAGTAGTAGAAGACAGGAAATAGTTAAACTCAGAGCTGAAATCAATGAAATTGAAACAAAAGAAACAATACAAAAAATTGACAAAATAAATAGTTGGTTCTTCGAAAAAATAAACAAAATTGATAAACCTTTAGCCACACTAACAAAGAGAAGACAAGAGAAAACCCAAATCACTAAAATTCGGAATGAACAAGGAAATATCACAACAGACACGATTGAAATACAAAACATAATTAGAAGCTATTTTGAAAATCTATACTCCAACAAAATAGAAAATTCGAAGACATCAACAGGTTTCTAGAGACATATGAATTGCCTAAACTGAACGAGGAGGACATACACAATTTAAATAGACCAATTTCAAGTAATGAAATAGAAGAAGTCATCAAAAGCCTTCCAACAAAGAAAAGTCCAGGACCAGATGGGTTCTCAGCCGAGTTCTACAACACCTTTAAAGAAGAGCTCATTCCAATACTTCTCAAAGTATTCCATAAAATAGAAGAGGAGGGAACTCTCCCAAACTCATTCTATGAAGCCAATATTACCCTGATACCTAAACCAGACAGAGACACATCGAGGAAAGAAAATTTCAGACCAATATCCTTAATGAACATCGACACAAAAATTCTCAACAAAATTTTAGCAAATCGCATACAAAAACATATTTAAAAGATAGTGCACCATGATCAAGTGGGTTTCATCCCAGGGATGCAAGGTTGGTTCAACATCAGGAAATCAATAAATGTAATTCACCATATCAATAGACTTAAAGTCAAGAATCACATTGATTATTTCAATAGATGCAGAGAAAGTATTTGATAAAATACAGCACCCCTTCATGCTCAAAACACTAGAAAAAATAGGGATAGTGGGAACATTCCTTAACATTGTAAAGGCCATCTATGCTAAGCCCATGGCTAATATCATTCTAAGTGGTGAAAAACTGAAAGCATTCCCCCTTAAAACTGGAACAAGGCAGGGATGCCCTCTTTCACCACTTCTTTTCAATATCGTCCTTGAAACTCTAGCCAGAGCAATTAGACAGACCAAAGAAATTAAAGGGATACGAATAGGAAAAGAAGAACTCAAACTATCCCTATTTGCTGATGATATGATTGTATAGTTAGAGGAACCAGGAAATTCCACCAGAAAACTTTTGGATCTCATAAGTGAATTCAGTAAAGTAGCGGGATATAAGATCAATGCACATAAATCTAAGGCATTTTTATACATAAGCGATGAATCTTCAGAAAGAGAAATTAGGAAAACTACCCCATTCACAATAGCTTCAAAAAAAATAAAAATACTTGGGAATCAATCTCACAAAAGAGGTGAAAGACCTCTACAATGAGAACTACAGAACACTAAAGAAAGAAATTAAAGAAAACCTCAGAAGATGGAAAGATCTCCCATGTTCTTGGATAGGAAGAATTAATATTGTCAAAATGGTCATACTACCAAAAGTGCTATACAGATTCAATGCAATCCCAATTAAAATCCCAATGATGTACCTTACAGAAATAGAGCAAGAAATTATGAAATTCATCTGGAAGAATAAAAAACCCAGAATAGCTAAAGCAATCCTTGGCAGAAAGTGTGAAGCAGGGGGTATCGCAGTACCAGATCTTCAACTCTACTACAAAGCAATAGTAACAAAAACGGCATGGTATTGGTACCAAAATAGAAAGGTGGATCAATGGTACAGAATAGAGGACATGGATACAAACCCAAATAAATACAATTTTCTCATACTAGACAAAGGGGCCAAAAACATGCAATGGAGAAAAGATAGCCTCTTCAACAAATGGTGCTGGGAGAATTGGAAATCCATATGCAACAGAATGAAACTAAACCCATATCTCTCACCATGCACGAAACTAAACTCAAAATGGATTAAGGATCTCGGAATCAGACCAGAGACCTTGCATCTTACAGAAGAAAAAGTAGGTCCAGAGCTTCAACATGTCGACTTAGGACCAGACTTCCTCAACAGGACTCCCATAGCACAAGAAAGAAAAGCAAGAATTAATAACTGGGATAGAGTCAAACTAAAAAGCTTTCTCTCAGCAAAGGAAACTATCAGCAATGCGAAGAAAGAGCCTACAGAGTGGGAGAAAATCTTTGCCAATCATACTTCAGATAGAGCACTAATCTCCAGAATCTATAAAGAACTCAAAAAACTCTACACCAAGAATGCAAATAATCCAATCGACAAATGGGCTAAGGAAATGAACAGACACTTCACAGAAGAAGATCTACAAGCAATCAACAAATATATGGAAAAATGTTCAACATCTCTAGTAATAAGAGAAATGCAAATCAAAACCACCCTAAGATTCCATCTCACCCCAATTAGAATGGCGATTATCAAGAATACAAGCAACAACAGGTGTTGGCGAGGATGTGGGGAGAAAGGTACACTCATACATTGCTGGTGGGGCTGCAAATTAGTGCAGCCACTCTGGAAAGCAGTGTGGAGACTCCTTAGAAAACTTGGAATGGAACCACCATTTGACCCAGCTATCCCACTCCTTGGCCTATACCCAAAGGACTTAAAATCAGCATATTACAGAGATACAGCCACATCAATGTTCATAGCTGCTCAGTTCACAATAGCCAGATTGTGGAACCAACCTAGATGTCCTTCAATTGATGAATGGATAAAGAAAATGTGGTACATATATATACAATGGAATATTACTCAGCCATAAAGAATGATAAAATTATGGCATTTGCAGGCAAATGGATGAAACTGGAGAATATCATGCTAAGTGAGATAAGCCAATCTCAAAAAACCAAAGGACGAATGATATCGCTAATAAGTGGATGATGACACCTAAGGGGGGGTGGGAGGGGTTAGTGTTAGGGTTAGAGTTAGGGTTAGGGAGGGGGGCAAGAATGGAGGAAGCAAGGACTGTATAGAGGGAAAAGAGGGGTGGGAGGGGTGGGGGGAAGGGAAAAAAATAACAGAATGAATCAAACAACATTACCCTATGTAAATTTATGATTACACAAATGGTATGCCTTTACGCCATGTACAGAGAAACAACATGTATCCCATTTGTTTACAATAAAAAAAAACAAAAAAAAATTGAATCAAAAAAGGAAGGAAAGCAAATATAAAACTGCAAATATAAAAAAAATTGAAACAAATGAATCCTACCGAATATCAAATTGGTAACGTAACTCCATCGAGGAAAGAGTTATTTCCAGGGCTCCCTCCAGGTCATGCATCAAGCCACACCCCAGGGGGACAGAGCCCACGAGGGAGCTGCAAGGCCTTGACCCCGTCAGGACAGGCCCTCACATTAGCGTCAACAGTGTGGTTCTGGAAGCTCAGGATGCAGGCTGTGAGGCAAGCGAGCGAGTAAAACTTACCAAAATCTATGATTTCTGTACAAGAGAAATACAGATAAAGTAAGGAAATGTTTAGACCTAAGTCTGGATTAGAAACCAATATGAACCCGTGCTTGAACGGGGCCCCCCACCTCTTCCCAGCAAAAGGCTTTGAAGTGTTCAAACCCATCCAGGGGCCAGGCTCCTCAGGAACAGCTGGCCAGACATGCTCAGGACAGGGGTGGTCCAGGACGGGAGGTGTGCTCCAAGCTGGAAGAGCAGGAGGAAGGAGCCACTAGGCCACCTGAAGGGCCAGTGTGGGGACAAGAGCATCAGAACGGGCAGAAGTGGGCAGTACCCCAAGAGATCAAGCGACACTCTCAGACAGAAGCCCGACGCCTCAGACCCCACCACCCTGGAGTAACCACCGCACCCAACTCCTGCTCCAGAGTGGCAAGTAAATGGGGAGTTCTGAACCTCTACCCGCGTCCTCTGGGGCGCCCGTGTGGTTCACCCATTACCAAGGAAAAGTGCTTTTTTAATAGAAGAATGCGGGTGATAAGGGATCAGACGAGAACACCAAAAAAGCCGCCATTCCAAAAACTCAATGCAGCAACCCAACACAGCACAGCCCAGCCAAGGGGGGACCCAGGAGGGACAGCTGAGGGGACAAATGCTCACGTGCAGCCAGAGTGGTCCTGAGAGCTCTTCCCCAGGAGCCCAGGGAGCCAGCCTTGACCACTGTAGACATGGGGTAACTTGCCAGCCGGGACACCCGACACCCTTGACTCCTGGCAGGTGGGACACAAAGCTCGCAGCCGTGAGAAGCTCACAACAAAATCCAGAATCTCTCTGCGCCGTCAGCCCTGCCATCCTGCAGGGAGAACCGCCGGGGAGGAGCAACAGACTACACGACATGGCGGGGCAGCCGGACAGACTCACTTATCTGCCAGAAGCCATGCTTGTGAGAAAGACAGAGCTACTACTCCAGACGGAAGAGATTAGAAGAAGTACAAACACCAGACTGAAACTGATCGAGAGCCGCACAGGGCTCACGCGGCAAGTGCACCTGGAAGGCTACAGGTGGCCCCTGAAAGGGCATCCGCATTCCAAGGACGTGCATGCTACAGACTAGAGGTAAAGCATCACCGTGTCCACAATCTGCTTCGAATGGCTCCATGGGGGAGATGAACAGAGCCGAAGGTACCACAGGCCACAGGCGGAGGCCAGGACAGGCTGGGGCTCTGCGGAAGGCCCCGGAAGGAGAAGGCATGCTAAGGTAGAGGGAGACCAAGAAGCGGGCTGTGCCAGCTGGGCCAGGGCTGGCCTGATAAGGAAGGCTCCCGGGCAATCAGGAGCCAAGGGCCTGGGCCCTCACACTGGGAAGACCCACACAAGGAACATTTAGCAAAGCACAATCCAGGCCAGAAGCAAAGCATACATAGGAAAGAACAGGGACCCCCCCATGAGCCGACAGAGGCACCACAAATCCAGTGGAAACTTCCAAAGGAGTAGGGAGGACAGCTGAGGAAATGCCAGAGGGACATCCCATTCTGAGGGAAAAGAGGTGACAGGAAGAAACGCTGCCCACACACCACCCTGAACAACACAGACACCACTGTCTGCAAGAGCCCGCCCACCACACGCAGGTTCCAGAACACTGTGAACCTCTGGATGAACCAAGATGGCCAGGAACCCAATGTCTCAAGGGCCACTTTCTACCATCCATCAAAAGGGGTCCCTGCCATCAAAAGGGGCATGGCCTGGTGAAGCTAAAAGCAGGGCATTCTCCCATCTACCCTCGCTCGCTCAGATGCCAGTCTGGACTAGGAACAAACTTTCCTTAGAAAAACTAACAGGTCTGGGACTGGCTGGTCACTACACTGGTGAGTGTGTCCTATTAGCTCTCCGGGTGCTGCAAATGACAGTCACTCACAAGAAAATGAGCTCCACATGAAATCCTGGTCAGAATATAAAAAGTAAAATAAACAAAGGAAACTTCTAAAAGATAACACAGGAGGGACTCCTCAACCCTCCACAGAGACAAACTCCTTGTATGTCCAGCGAAGGAAGTGCATCTGTTGAAGGCTGAGACATAGACTTAATCTTAATGAAAAATTGATGTTAAGCAAAAGACACATCAGAAGAGCAGGAAGGCACGTCGCCCCCAGAGGGAGAAGACACCAGCATGTCTGAAGGACACCTGCAAATGACACCATGCACAGCAGACCACAGAAGGGGGCAAGCACAGGAGCAAGCACGTCACAGGGAAAAGCTCCTTCGGGCCAGTGAGCATGGACACAGGGTCCTCCACTGGGAAGGAAGACCAGGGAGAGGCGCCCGCCTGCCCAGCAGGCCAGCAGCCACTCTATAGCTGGCAAGGCTGGGGCGTGGCTCCGGCCTCCACCCACAGCTGGGGACGTGCAGACTGACAAGCCCTGTGAAGCACCTGCAGAGCTACTCAGCCCCACACACACACACACCTGGACAGCACCTGCACTCTGGCCACGTCCCCAGCAGGAACGCACATGCTCATATGCCAAAACTGAGTTCATGCAGTGCTATCTGGAGGGTCAAAAGCTGGAAATGACTCCAGCACCCATTTGCAAGGATGAACACATGGGTCTTGTCAGCCACAACAGTGGCACCGCCAGGGTCAGCAGCTGGGGTCTCAGAGGCAAGTGAAAGCAGACTGGAGCGACGAGCTGCAGTCCCACACACGCACAAACGTGACAATGCTCATGGACAGAAACAGGCTCCAGGGCAGCACTTCCTTAGGGAGGTTCAGGGTCGGGTGTGGGGACAGACAAGGGGCTTCTGCACAACGGACGGGCCCTGCCCAGACGTGATTGCTCTGTAAGGCCCTGCCTTCTGTAGAAACAAACCCACGACGGATCACAGCCCAACCTAGGCGTAGAGCAGAGCTACACAACTAGGAGACAACATGGGACTAAATCAGGTGACCTCGCTCAGGAGTCAAAGTGACATTTACACAACACCAGGCACAATTCATGAGAGAAATAACTGGTGGACTGGACCACATCCAAAACAAAAACTTCTGCTCTGAAAAGTCCACCAGTACGAGATGAAAAGAACAGCCACCGACGAGGAGAAAATATTTGCCAAACACACATCAGATCAAAGACTTGCATCCAAAGCAAAGGTGCACCCGTTCAGATGTCTGAACAGGCGCCTCATGGAAGAAGCACTCGGAGAGATGTTCAGCATCACGTCACTGGGGAACTGCGAATTCAAACGCCATACCACCACACACCTGCTGGATGGGCTCCACCCAAAGCACTGCCGACCGGATGTCCACAGGCTCCGGAGCCGTCGCTGGCAGGAAGGCAAAGTGGCAAGGTCCTCCTTACCAAATAAACACGCTGCTGCCATAAAGAGCCTCACAAGCACACACTTGGTACTTTCCCAATGAGTTAAGAGATTTACATCCATCACGAACCTGTGCAAATGTTTGTAACTTGATTCACCACTGCCAAAAGCTGGAAGCAACCAAGATGCCCTTCAACGGGTGAATGAATAAACAAACGGGTGCATCCACAGGATGGATACCTTCAGCAAGGACAGGAAGGACGGGAGGAAGGGAAGGACGGGAGGAAGGGAAGGACGGGAGGAAGGGAAGGACGGGCGCGCTGTCAACACAGGAGCAGACGCAGAGGAACCCTGACCCCACAAGGCCAGTCAGAGGCCGGTCTGCAAAGTCTTCCTACAGCCTGATTCCAGCTGCAGGAGATTCTGGAAAGGGCAGAACCTTAGAGACAGGAAAAAGACCAGTGGTCACCAGGGCAGAGTGGGAAGGGACAAGAGCCACAAGTGGGACACTGAAGGCAGTGAAATCATTCTGTGTTTGCCAGACCTAAGGCTCCCCAGGGAGCCTTAACATGAACCAGGAGCTCCGGTAAATGCTACAAATCCACCTGCATTCCACCCTAACAAGCGCGGCACACCAATGTGAGACATTAAAGCAGGGGAAGGAGGGGCTGCGGACCGAGGGGGCTCTGCACCATCTGCTCCACCTCTATTAGACCCAAAACTGCTCTGAAAAATAAAATCCACCCATTTGCTTTCTTTTTCTTTTTCTTTTTTTCCTTCCTTCTGGTACTGGAGATTGAACCCAAGGGTGCCTAACCACTGAGTCACATCCCCAGCCCTTTATTTTTTATTTTTAGACAAGGTCTGAGTTGCCGAGGCTGGCCTTGAACCTGTGAGCCTCCTGACTCAGCCTCCCAAGAGGTTGGAATCAAGGCATACCACTGCATGGCTCATCCTTTTGTTTCACGTTGTGGTTCTGGAGCCCGGCAAGCTTCTCTGAGCTCGTGCTGTACTTCAACAGCAGAAACTGGCTTGAAAGTGACCACGAAAGCCCCAACCAACCTGTCGGCTAGGGGTAGGAGTTCTCTGCACAGAACTGCCCAAGGAAGTCCATACCTGCACAGGCAGAAGCCACTTGTGGCTGAGACTCAGCTACATAGGAAACTGGAAAACATTTCTAATTTTTTTTTTTTTGAACTTAAAACTTAAGAATTTTGAACTTCGAATTTTAATTCAGAATGACAAGAAAACTTGACTTTGGATTTTAATTTCCTTGGACATCAACTTGCAAAGACATTTAAATTTGGGGACTTCAATTTCTGTCTGAGAAATTCAACATGGAAATTCACTCAAACCAGGAGCATCTCTAAGTGGCTGGCCTTTTTTATGGGGTGATCTCAGTGCTACCATTTACCCTCAATGCAGAACATCTGAGGAGCTACACTGGATCAAAAGATGGGTCAGATCAGGAATGAGAATGGACCAGGGACAAGGCTTCCGCAGGGGGCAGAGGAGCCCTGAAACCAAAGCATGACTTTGATCTGTTTTCCAGCCATCTGGGAAGATAGCTGTGCCATCCGCCACGGATCACTGAGGATCAACCAAGGAAAGGTGGTTGATTTGGGAGAAGGGATCCCGGGAGGTGGTGACTGGTGGTAACAGGTCTCTGCCCCAAGGATAACAGCCAACCAGAGGCTTAAACTTAACGGTTAAGGTCAGTGAGCTGGAACCAATGTGGGAGCACACTGAGAACCTCCTCCCTGGCCTGTGCCTACCTGGGCCCCCTCAGCCCAGTCCAGGTTCAGCCCACTGGGGTGAGGGAGAGGGATGGGGCCCGGCTGCATGGCCCTCCTCCACCTCCTGCCTTCAGGTCTCCAGCAGGCTGGAGTCTGAGGCACTGACAGGCACGCGGGAGGCCGTGCCCGGCCCAGGGTGTGCCACTGCTGTGAACCAGCATCAAAGTCAGTACAACTCAGGGACGGGCCCGACAGAGCAGCGGGCTCTCATGTTCCCACAAGCACCGTACCATAAACAAACACCATATAAAGAGAAGTGCAACGTGAGCTTCCCCATCCACTCAGCTGATGCTGACCTCAGACAGGACCTGGGGAGCATTGCCCACTGCAACTGCGAACCCCCCACAGTGCCCACCGCCTGCCAGCCCTTCTGACTGCTTGCTTCCTACCTATTTACCTCAACCCCAAACTCCTTTCCTTCCACTTCTATTGAGTTTGTTTTCCTCCCCAAAGCTCCCAGAGTTGAACGGTTAGTGCTGACTCTCCTTCTCTCCAGCACAGGCTTCCAAAACTGTGCCTTTGCAATAAGGGCCACTTGATCTCATAATATTAGCTTCTCACTTAATCTCAGATAATAAGTCACTTCTATTTTGATTTCTTCATTAACCCATCATAAGAAATGTGTTTAGAGTTAGAAGTTAATAGTTCAGACTGTTTGGGGGGCAAATTCCTGAACTTGGGGCACTGTGGTCAGAAGACACCATAAAACAAGATTTGATAGTGATTCTCTTGGGAGAGAGTGACACCTGCTTGGTGGCCTAAAACACATACATATCAGTTCTTTTTAAGTTTCAAGGTATGCTTGCAAATAACACACGCCCTCCAAACAGGATACGCAAGTTCTCAGATCATCTTCTAAACATACTCATGACCGTGCTTCTTTTTGATCTATCCCTTTACTGAGAACTGTGCCAAATCACCTACGATTGTGGGTTTGTCGGTCACCTCCACAAAGAGCCACCCATCTGCCTTTCCTGGAGGCTACATGAGAAGCTCAGGGATCCAGTCACTGTCCTGGTAAACTGTCTGCCTGGTTATCATCCAAGAGCCTCCTGGACCCCCAGCCTTGCATTTGCCCTTTGTCTCCTGTCGATGCTGATGCTGTTAAACTACTTCCTGTGCCATCAGAATCTGAACATGACTTTTCCCACCTTCTACTGCCCACCTCAAGATACAGTGGTGGTCAGAGCCCAGTTTAGTCCCTTATGAGACATGGCATCAATCAAAGATGGGAAAACTGACCATCAATAAACAGATCATGTCAGGCATGTTCCATCCACCGTGGTTTAAATCCACTAGTCTACAACAAAACCAGAAGGGAAAAGCCACTGATCTCCACCCTTGGAGGACATGAGGGAACATGCCATTATGATATCCTGCCTTTCCTGGGCCAACTACACCTCCAGGTGACAGCTGACGAGGGGAAGCCTCGGTTGCAGAGGGCCCCAGTCTGGATCTGGACTGCCCCTAGAAGCTCCTGTGTTCAGGCTCGGCCTCCAGGGCAGCAGCGTTCAGAGGCAGGGTCTGGAGGAGTGTCTGACCTCATCAGCAGACAGTTCATTCACGGGTTCATGACTGAACCCACTGCTGGGAGTGGCAGGATGTGGGGCCTAGTTGGAGGAAGCAGGTCACTGGTGGGTATGCTCTTCAAGGGCGTCTCTCGTCCCCAGCCCCTTCCTGTTTCTCTCCCTGCTTCCTGGCCTCTAAGAGGTGAGCAGCTCTTCTCTGCAATGCTCTTCTGCCATGAAATTTTGCCTCACCTCAGGCCCAAAGCAGCCAGCCATGCTCAGAAATCCCTGAAACTGTGAGTCAAAATAAACCTTTCCTCTTCTAAGTTGTTCTTCTTAGGTATTTTGTCACAGTGGTGGAAGGCTGACAGGAAGCACCCAGCTGACCCGCAGAGGTGTTCTAAAGCACGATGTGGCCGTGTGCACCCTCCAGCACAGTGAATGATAGCATGTGACAGTCGTGGTGGCTGCTGCTGTACCAGAGGAAGAAGCAGCCAGAGGTCACAGTGCTGCATGACAGAGTCCAAGTCACCCACTACTAAGAACCCTTGGCAAAACAAAGCCGTGCACCCAATCACACATCGAGTTCTAACTTAGGAAAAGAAGGGACAGAGAGACACATTTCATTTCAGTCCTAAACAAGATCCGGACTGTGGGATGGATGCACTGCAGGACAACTCTTCCACAAAGAAAGTAACAAGACAGAGACAGGGACAGTGGCAGCCTCTGCAGACACAACCCACAGGGTAGGGCACAGCGTCCACCCATTGTAACATGCAGACAGGAGTTTTGATTAGTTATTTTAAATATTATGAAGTCATTGAGGAAATCTTTTAACATTGGCTAGATATTTGATGGTATTAAGGAATTATTTTTTACTATAACAGCATAAGTTTGTGTTTTTCAAAAGACTTCTTAGTTTTGTGGTGAAACATAAGAAAATATTTACAAATGAACTTGCAGCGTCTGGGTGGGGGGCCCGGGTCACGCTGTGGGTCACCTGTGGGCTGTCTAACGATGACATGCGCACGGGCCCCCGCAGTCACACTCATGAGCCCTTACCAGTATCAAAAGAGCCATCTTTACTAATGGGAACGAGGATGTGGGACAGGGAGTCAGAGCCCGTCTTCCCTGTCCCAGCCAGCTCGACCAGCTGCAGCCGTGGCGTCGTGGCAGGCGGGAAGCGGTAGAACTGGAATGTGAAGTACACAGCCTTTGGCCATGGAGTTCCTCGGTGGTTCTGGGTCACTCTGAATCCAACAACAGCTCTGATTAATCAGGCATCCACAGCAGAGAGTCTGGGTGTGATGCACACTTATAAGACAGGGAGACAGT
The DNA here is from genome assembly GCF_902686445.1 of Sciurus carolinensis. Lineage (NCBI taxonomy): Eukaryota > Metazoa > Chordata > Mammalia > Rodentia > Sciuridae > Sciurus > Sciurus carolinensis. The sequence continues at coordinate 205,395,554 of NC_062213.1, read as the reverse complement.
CACCGGGCCTGGTGTAGGAGCTGCCTTGGTCACAGTGATCTCAGGAGCCAGGAGGGCAGCAGCCACATCAGGAGTGACCCTCCTGGCTCGAGGATGCTGAACTCAGAGCTCCTCTAACCCTGAGAATCAGGCAGACTTCATGCACATTTTAATTAAGGAAACAAGCCCGGGCGAAGCAGGCTTCCTGGCATTCAGAATGGTTCTGGTGGGTCTTAGCCAAAATAAAGTAAAACCAGATGGCAGGTCAAAGTCTCCCAGCACAAAAAAAGGATAAAGCTTTAAGGAGATGGAAATGCTAATTACCTGATTTGATCATTACACACTGCATACATATATCAAATTATCACACTGTACCCCATAAATACATACAAGTATGTGCTAATTAAAATTTTTTAAAGAGCAAATTAATTAATTAATTTGAAAAACAACACTGCTCGATCCAACAAGACCTGAACACAGTGTCTGCCAGGTCAGAGCCACATCAAAGCTGCTTTTCAGCACAAGGAAGCAGGGGTGTGAAGGACAGGACACTCGGCAGCTACCTGCTGAAGGCAAGAAACTGGAGCACTATCTCATTGCTCTGTAGACAATCTGCGTCTTCCTTCTGAGGGCTGAAGTGCACAGGATCGGCTGGACTGACAGCTTCGGCAGGCCGCTTGCTGGCATCCAGAATCTCAGGAAAGCCAGAGGACTGCAGGAGAACCATGGTGGCTCTGGAGAGCTGGCTTCCAAGACTGAAACAGACAGGGTCCTCAGCCAGCCCGGGAGAGGGCGAAGAGGTGCATGCATCTCTGCAGAGAGCTGCTGCTCCAAGGCTGGTGACAGGTGGCACTTGCTTGGCCCCATCCCCCTGGCACCACGCCTCACCTCCTGGGCTGGGCTCCCACGACAATGGGGGCGTGCAGAGGAGTGAATGGCAGCTCCTGTAAGTGCTCAGCCACAGGCCTTTCCAGGACCAGGGGAGTCTGACTCAGGTCAGCTTCCAGATGAGAGATCCTGCCCTCCAAGGGGAACTCCTGCTGAACAAAATGGGCCTCTAGGTGAGGCCAGAGGAACCCCAACCTGCAGCCACCAAGGCTGCTCAGCTCTAAGGGGTCGATGACCGCATGGCCTCCGCAGGGTTGTCAGCCTTCACCAGCACAAGTACAAGAGGCTCAGCTACACTGTAGCTGCAGGTAAACAATGAATGACTTCAGTATACGGATGCTCTATCTAATACTTGGGACATATTTATGCAAAAACACTGCTTTTTAACCAAAACCTTAACTGTGCCTCCTCCGTTCCACGTGGTAATCTGTGAGTCAAGAAGATGCAAGGAAGGACCATCAAGTTCATGAACAAGTCATACTACGGGGGCATCTGATACCTTAGATGGCAAGTTAAGCCAAAGATGCTTATGGGACAGAAAGAGGCTTCCTTCAAACCTCAGAGCTGGTCAGAGTGCCTGGGCATTGCTCTGGCCCCTGTGTGTCCTGAATTTTCCAGTTTCTCACTCTGAGGCAGGGTGTCTGGGTGGAGAGGTGGTGGCTCCCAAGCACCCTCTCCGCTGGGTCACACTCAAGGCTTCCACTAAGCAGGGACAGCCCGTGCACCACTCTTGGGTGGGACTAAAAAGACGGCAATCACTTCACAAGTAGGTGGGCTGCGGGGCAGCACAGATGCTCAGCACAGAGTGTCTGCTCACAGGTGACCAGAAGGGACTGTTTTTCCTCTGTGCCACCAGTGCGAGACCACAGGTGCAGTCTGCAGGCAGCTGGTCACCTCTAAACCAGGTCTACAGGAATCCCCAAGGTCAGGGGCAGCACAGGCTATTTCTACTCAACCTGAACCCTCCCTTAGCAGCAAGAAGGGGCCGCGGATGCGTGAGGCCCGCCCACCCCCCACCCCGGCCCTCATGCCCCACCTCCCTGCTCCTTCCACACACAGGCTACCAGCAGCGGGGCTCCACTGGCTCAGGGAAACCCAGCCTGCATCAAGCACTGTGGTGAGAACACACCTTTCCAGTCTCCAGGACAGAATGGTGGCCATGAGAAGCAGAGGGACACAGGGGCCCACTCCACCCATCCCACAGCCCACAGCCCACAGCCCACGTCACAGAGCCCAAGGTCCTCATCACCTAACCAAGGACCAGCACGGCTCAAAAATCCAAGGCTTGCCAGCAGTCGGGGGGCGCAGAGGCCCATGTGCAAGGTGAGGCAGGAGGCAGGGCGGGGCACTTACTGCCTGGGGCTGGGAGTCCTCTGGTGACCGTGGAGTGGCTCTGGCTGAGCGGCAAGGAGCTGGGGACTGCGGGGAAGTCACCAGCTGGGAAAGTGACAACTGGAAGGCAAGAGAACCCCTATCACCTAACGAAGCCCCCAACACACACACAACCCTGCACACACACACGCGGCACAAACCCAGGGGAACAGAGGACACTGGGATCCAGCCACAGAAGGGAACGACTCTGCAGTCTCCTGGTCAGCGGCTGTGTGCGACCGAGGGCCTCTCCCCAGCTCCCACTCCCCACAGAGCCGTGGCTCTGAGGTCTCTCCCAAATGACAATTTGAATAAAAATACACCAACGAGGAAAAGCAAGCAGTTGAGGGAAGAGCGTCCATACGGGGTGGGCAGGGTGAGACCCTTGGGCTCTGCTCCCACCCCTGGACTGGACACTCCCAAGTCCCCTCTGATCCAGTCACTGGCACCCCTGTCCAGTGAGCCTCCCACTGAGGCAGTGACTACAAGGCCGCCGCCACAGAAGACAGACCATCCCGCCACCTCTTTATCAGGTGACCTTGTGGAGGTCGGCCAGCCTCTTTACCTCAGTCCCCTTACCTGTAAGAAAGTGATGATAATGGCACCTGACCTGCAGGACCCCTGTGGGGACTCAATGAGAACCACGGCGAGGGCTAGGCGTGGACCTGGCATGTGGCAGGTCTTCTAAAACGTTTATGCTTATATTTGGAAAATGAATGCCCCATAAAAAGGCAGTGGGGCCTGCACACACTGAGACGCTATTTCCAGCACGCGCTGCCGTGGGATGCTCGCTTTAAGCAGGGACAGCTGGTACAGAGGCCCAAAGGAGGTGCCAGCACAGAGAAGTCAGTGGTGAGGAGGTAGGGAGGGACGAAGAGAGGACGGCAGGCATCCTGGCAGCTTTTGCAGGGAGCCAGGAAGACCACGCAGGTCTGTTTGGCCCCCAAGACCAGGAGGCACTGTCAGCTCTCCCTGCCCCGCACTCGGGGTGACATGGAAACCAGGGAACATGCCACATCAGGGGGCCAGGAGCCATCCACAGCCACGCGTCTCCAGACAGACGCTCCGCTGGGACCCAGCTTCCAAGCTGCGTGCCCCACACCAGAGCTGCGTTCTGGAGCAGCCTGGGTCACTGAATCACTCGACTTTCCTAGACATCAACTTCCAGGGTGGCACTAGCAGACAAAGTCACCAGGAAGGACAAGTCAACTCTGACCTCAGTCAAAATCATGCAGCCAGAGCCACCCCAGGCCACAGGGGGGCACCTGGGGCAGCTTGGTACCCCAGAAGCACAGCCACATGGGGGCTCCACAGCCACCAAGCGCCATGGCCAAGCCAGGAAGAGCCCTTCTCCCCACACAGAGAAGTGCAGCCCCATGCAGGTGTGTGCTGCCTGACACAGTGTCCACAGGCCACATCTGGAGCTGTGGCCCTGAGTGCACCAGCCTCTAGCCCCTGGCACCCCCTCCTGGCAGAGCGGGTCTGGGAGAGGGAAGAGGTAAATAAAAATACAGAAGGCGATCAGTCCTGAGGGCGTCTCTGCCAGCAGACGTGACTGCCAGGAGAGCAGGGCAAGGCCTGGAGGCCCCACAGAGGGCTCTGCCAGCACAGTGGACACCACCAACAGGCAGCATGTCCGGATCAAGCTCCATGACGGGTGGGAAGGACCAAAGACGCCCCCAGTTCACGGGCCTCCAACTCAGGGATGCAAACAGGGACTGACTACTGTTGAAGAGGCAAGGAGTGCCTTCAGGAGTCCAGTCAGGGCCTTACTCTGGAATTCTGAAGTGGCCCCGTCAGGCCTGGACTTACCCCTGGTCCCATGGGCGAGTCCTGGGTGGCTGCAAGACCCTGGGGCACAGGCACGGGAGGACCTGGGAAGAAGCACAGGAGCCATTAGCCTTTATGTGTCCAGTGCAGCTGTCTTGATGCCTCTCTCCACCTGTCTACACTAGAGCTCAACAGCAGCTCTGTGCCGTCCCAAGGCTCAGCAGTCTGCACAGAACATGGCAGATAGCTCTGCCAAGTCTCCGCTGGAGATCGGACTTGAGCAAGGGTGCCAAGGGCACGCGGGACCAGCTCCACCCTCCTGGGCTGCAAGGTCTCATATGAGCCATGACACATGACAGCTCTTGGACATTGAGCTCTCTCAACATGTCTGCTCGGCACCCCGTGAGTAGGTTCAAGGGTCATACACTGCTGTCTTGGGAGAGTGGGGCTCTCGGCTCCCTGGTACGACCCGCCACTGTTATAGAAGAGACTCTTCAGAGCAAACACAGCAGAGGCTACAGCCCAGCTGGTGGCCCCACTAGTGCCCGCAGGACACCTCCTGGTCCCTGGGTCCTGCTTATTCTAGATGGAAGCAGGCTGGACTCCAGGAGGCCTACCAGGAAGGTGGAGGCCAGCCTTTCACGTCATCCCCCTCAAACAAGCAGCTGACAACACCTTTGACACTGGAGAGGTCAAGGCTGCTTCCCAGGGGCCTGGGGCCCACCTGCAGAGCCAGCAGCCTCTCATGGAGCCAAGGCACCTGCCGCCTGCTGCAGCACAGGGACTGGACAAAGGGCCAGCAGGGGTTTTTCCATGCAAATCCAACCACTGCCATTTACCACCTTACGCTCATTTCACACACGCCAACCCTCGGCCTTCACCCGCTGTGGTCACCACCTACAGTTGACAGTGGAGCCTAGCCTGATTAGGCACCTCTGCCCCCGACCCCAAAGGCCAGGTTGTAGCCAGCACAGGATGTGAGCCCTGGGCGCTGGCCTACAGGGTAACCCTCCTGCTACCCTAGAGGCATAGCCAGTCTTTGTGTTGTGCCCTGCCTGGTTCACTGTACTCCTCTTCACAGCGACAGGACTCTGCCCACCCAATGAACTTCCAGAATCACCTGAACCTCCTGAGCAATTGAGCCCTCTCCCCGGGGTCTCACCCAGCCACATGCCACCCCCCTGTGGCCACCAGGCATTCTCTTGGCTCCCCTTCCTTCCCTGCAGCCTCTGCTACCCAAGTTCCCGCAGGGCCCACATCTGCATGAAGTGTCAGGGAGTGGCTCCTTCAGACCTTCCTGGAACCCCGACGTCCATGGCACACAGCAGCACATAGCTCAGGCAGGCACACGTTCACAACACAGACGCCTCTGCACAGACAGCCAACAACTTCCTGTCCCAGTCTGAACCACAGCAGAACAACAAAAGACCACCTACCAGGAGGACAGACACGAGAAGCAGCACTCAAGCTAGGCCCCCTGACTCCACCTGTGGAGCGCTGCAGGCTGAGGGACCTGCTGGAGGCCCTGGGAGTGCTTGCTGTGGGGATGGGCCAGAGGGCCCCCCGTAGCCCAGGTGAGCCGACCACCCAGCCAGCTCCGAGGCAGTGCCTGCTCACTGGCCCCACCCTCTGACAAGTCAGGTTAACGTGGTTCCCAGGAGTCCTCAAACAGTCTTGTCAGCAGCGCCTGCGGCTTCAGAGGGAGCAGGCAGATCAGTCAGCAGGCCTGGTTTCCAGGAGGAACGTAGGGGCTCTGCTGTCCCACCAGCCTCCAGCTGCACCTCTCCCCCGGGTCCTGGGCATCTGCAGCAGACAAAGTCAGGGCTCCACGCAGCAGCCCCCACCTGCTGAAACAGCCTGCAGGTGAAACAGGACAGCCGCCAGAGCACCTCTGCTTTGTTCCCCATGAAATGGGGACTCAGAAAACTCTGCAGGCTGATTTTGGTAACAAGGAAAAATTGCAGGAAATGGTTCCATTATCTTCAGCTAAGAGAAAGCGGGCACTTAGGATCTGGGCCCCGAGCATCCTCCAGGGAGGAAAACCTGAGTGCTGGGGAGGTTACCCCCCGAAGCACACCAAACTTCATGTGCACCCCCCAGTCCCAAATCCAGGCATTGTGTGCTGTATATGTTCAAGGGTTCTTTATATTGTGACTTATTATGCAATTTTACCTTCAAGAGAGCAAAACAGCCCAAAAGAGGCTCTGGCAGCCTTTTTAAAAGACACCAGCTAAAAGCCCCAGGCAAGAGGGTCCAAATCCACACCCCCTAGGATAACATGGGCTGAGAAGGAATACCCCAAGACCACAGAGTGCCTCGTTTTCAATCTTGTCACCTTAACACTGACAGAATGGTCATCAATTAAGCTGCTGCTTCCTGCCCAGAGTGACCCTGTGACCTCCTGCACAATGGCAAGCCTGGCAGGGAAGCCCACCTCCACCCAGTGCACCGCAGGGCCAGCATATACTGGGAACCCCTGCACCAGCAAACCAGCCCCAGGGCAACATGTGTGTGCACAAGGACACGTGTGCATGGTCCATGTGCATGCCCAGGGAGCATATGCCCAGGGCCAAAGAGCAAAGCCTTGCAAGTGCACCAAGGGCTCCTAAAAACAGGCCCCTAAATAAAAGCTGGCACATCCCCATGTAGGACAGAGGTGGCTGGTGGAGGAGGTGGGCTAGGCAGACCAGTGGGGGGGGGGGGGGCAGCCAGGACAGGGTTAAAGTGAGAAGAGCCAGAGGCTGGCCACTCGGGTTGTGTGACCCCATCCACATTAAAGGGAGAGGAATCGCGTGGCAGGCGGCCGTGAACCCACGGGCGCTGGGTGACCTGCAAGGAGCAACCCCTGTACCTGTCTGTCAGTACGTCTTCATACAGTACCGGAAGGATGTCAGTTCAGGGGCCATCGGAGCCAGGAGGCACGCTGGCTAAACCAACAACACCGATTAGCAGTGCTTCTCCCCCGAGTGCATGAAGGCTAGGCCCCTTCCCCAGGGGCGAAGTCAGCATCTGGCCCAGCACAGGCTCAGTTCGGGTACGCGAGTTAGACACTAAGAGGAGCACAGGGACCCAGAGATGCTTTTCTACAGTCACACTGAGCAGCTGGGGCCAGCAGCACCCTCAGCTGCACACACCTCACCAAGAGGGGCAAGGAGGACTAAGTCAGCGCTTCCACGACACTGGCCTAGACTGCCACCAGAACAGCCCTGCCAACGGCTGGGATCAGGCAGACGCGTGCCGCCGCAGGTCCTGCCTCCTGTCGGAACGCTAATTTTCCCCGACACTCCATTACTCTCCATTCAGTCTCCGCATGCCGCAAACCGCTGTCAACCAGATCTTGATTAGCCACTCCAGGCCTGTCAGGTTAGCCCTGAGAAGCCCAGGCCCACACTTGACTGAACGCCGGCCTCAGGAGGCCAGGCAGAGTGTGCACTCTGACTCCAGGCTGGACGGGTACACGTCCCACCGAGTCACACAAAGACCCAGGCTTAATGCAGCCTCTGCCTTCTCCTCCAGAGAAGAATGCTCCTCGATCGGTGCTCTCTGGCAGCACTGTGGACGGACCCAACAGCAAAGGCTACGCCATGAGAGATCGTGATCAAACTTGGTCCCAGGTGACGAGATTTCCCAGAATGCACCTGAGTCCCTTCCCGTGCCCTGGCCCGTCCTCATCGGGGTCGTCCTGATTGTGCACATTGGACAGAGAACTGAAAAGAACACACTGAAGCACAGCCAGACGGAGACGCTCTCTAGCCGTGCCCATCAGCCTGCTCATGGCGCCCCACGGGAAACAAGCAGAGCCAGCAGCACACGGGATTCAGGACAGGAGCACGGAGTGGCCCCAGCAACCCTCTCACTTTCGGGTTAAGCACAGGAGGGGGACTCCAGGGGAGAGGGGCTTGGCGCCTGCCCTCCGAACTAGGAAACCACTGAGCGGCCATTTGTCCCCTCACGCTAGGCCTTTCTCGGCATGCAAGTTACAAAACCATAAAAAAGTAAAACAGAAATAAGGCAAAAGGAAGGAGAGTGCTACCCACCCTCACCTGCTACATTCACTGACCACTTTGTCTGAGGGACATTTCATCACCTGCCTGCACTGCACCAGGCCACAGAAAGACACAAAGACCAACAGTTAAGGAGGACAGGGCAGCAGCCTCCACCAAGGAGGCCTCCCAGCCTGGGGGTGCAGAGCCCTCGACACAGCAGGAAGCATGCAGAGGTGGTGGTGCCCTTTCTGGTGATGTGGGTGTGGCCCCCAGGCATCCGCCCACTGAGGGCCTAGGTAGGGGGCCACACTGGGCTCTTTACCCCCAAATCCAAGCTGCCTTCCTGAGACGCCAACAGCCGAAGGAAAGAGAACTGGCAGGCAGGCGGACCAGGGGACTTGATGGGGGAACCACTGCCCAGGTTCCTGCCAGTTACCTCCAGTTACCAGCTACCCCAGGGGAGGGCGCCGGTCCTGAAGGGGTAGCAGGGCAGCAGCAGGAGCCCACTGTCTAGCAGTGGCAGGAAAAGGCCACCTGGGCCACAGAGGAGCCTGGGGTCACACAGCAGAGGGGTGGAGGGGAGGCACCACTGTCCTAGACGCAGTCCCAGGGATCTAAGGAAAGATGCCCAAGGGCAGTTTCCTGCCACCCGGCTATGGGGTGAATCCGTCTTTAGCAGTACCCCAGATACTAGGAATTCCTAAGGCAACCGAGGGGACTTTACCCCTCTTTCTGGGTAAAAAGTCATTCTTCCTCGGACTCTGATCATAGGAATGGAAAACGGGCAAAATCTAAGACGAGATAAGGGGAACGCAGTGACGGTGTGGGCGTGGGTCTCCGCGTTGGCTGTGCGAGGCCCACCGGGAGCCAGGTAACAGCTGCGGCCCATGCTGACTGACCAGACCCAGATGGAGGGGCGGTTCCACAGCCCGCCAGAGCCTGCGCCTGGCACCTTCAGGGCCAGTGTCACAGCCTCACTGCCCTCACCTAAGCCACACACACTCTGAACCACACCCCGGCCACCCTTCAGCAACATGCAGCCAACCCTGCACGCTCAGGTCCCACACTGGAAAAGGGTGGCTGAAGCTCGCCCTGCTGCTGCTCGACTGACTGGACTCCCCGATGCAGGGTCACCCCGCCGTCAGAGAGGATGCTGTGCCAGCCACGGCACCGCAGGCAGGCTGGGGTGCAGGGCAACTCCATGGCTGCACGTGTCTAACGACCCTGCTACAGGGCTATTTTCAAAGCTATTAAGCAAACGATCCGAATTCTGGTACCACTGGAACATTCAAAAGCAAAATGTGGGTCAAGAAATTCCAAAGTTCACAAAACATGAAGCCTGAGCGCCCTCTGGTGGCTCTGTGCACACGCTCCCTGGAGGTGATGAATAGACCTCTGCTCCCTGGCAATTTTATAGGAAAAATAAAAAGGATTATTCATAACGCAAAGCCAAAGTACCTCACTTAAAGTGACAGCCACATATCGTTAAGACTTCCAAAGGAGCCGTATAAGTCGGTAAAATATTGAAGTAGGGAAAGTCTCCATCATCAGTTAAGCACTCGTGGCTGTTTAAGCCTCTCAGATTGGGTCTTGGGAGGCAATGTCTTCAAACGCCTGGAACCTGGGCTGGAGGCGATCATATTAACACGACGCCAATGCAGCAATAAATCCAAATTAAATAAGCAAGATGAAATCAGGTTCCATCCGTGTGGACCGGCAAGTCCCACAGTAGCTGAAGCACATGTCATGCTGCTATGGTACATTTGCACAAAGGCTCCATTTCTGATCCCTCCAGTTACCAAAGTGGGCTCCTCTCTGCAGAGGACAAGATGATAAATCTTTAGGTAAGAACCTAGAAGTGTGTCCCCAACAGCTCTGCACCTCAGGAAGTCTCACTGTGGCCCAGTGTGCTCACGGGGAATAACCCTGGCTACCAGCATGGGAATGAACTGCAAGCCACTCTGTGGGGGCTGCCCTTGCAAGACTCCACAGGGCAGTGTGAAATGGACAGGACAGCACCCCCAGGGAGATGCTCCATGGCATCTAGGGCTCAACAAACAACTGCCTCTCACCCCTCTGTGCACGAGCGAGGTTTCCCAGTCCCTGTGCATGGGTGGGCACATGGCTACTTGCAGCCAGCAAGGTGGAAAGAGAGCCTACATCACCTCTGGGCCAGGGCCCTCGCTGGTGGAACAAGGTCCTCTCAAGACCTTCCTTTCTCTCTGGCCAGTGAACAGCAATATTCAAGATGGCAAGTGCCACGTGCATCCATGACAAGCAGAGCCACCCCCAGCAGCAACCAGCACAGAGTGATAGCAGAAGATACAGCCTTTCCTTTTAAACCACCAAGATCTGGGGACTATTTGTTACCAAGCAAACCTGCTGAACATACTCCAAAACCAGCAGGCAAGGAAGAACTGCAGGAAACACACAATTGCAAAAGATAAACAGCAGAATCTCCAAAGGCCGTGGGATGCTGAAGAGAAAGCTTGCCGTGGACAAGACCCCAAGCTGGGCGTTAAAGACCAGGAGACATTTCCCCAAGAAAAGACAAGAAGGGTTCAGTAGATACATACATGTTTTAATGTGGAGATACTGAAAACACTTCCAATTCCCAGGTGCAATGGAAGCAGGGTTGGCATGCAGCTCAGTGGAAGAGCACGTGCTTAGCCCTGGGCTCCAACCCAGCACCAAAGAGAAACCCTGGAACAGCGGCCCAACTACACTTGGAGAAAAACTGCAGAACTTTAAATGATTTCACTATTAAACATGATAGATGGGAAATAATTAAGCTTTCAATTTTCTAAAAACTTGAAGAAATTGAAAGCATGGAATTAATATAGAGGCACATAAAACTAAAATTAAATTGATTAGAAATAAGGATAAAAATTAAAACTTAAAGAACAAGGGAATCAATCAGTAAAACCAAGCGCTGGTTCTCTAAGAGACTAGTGACATGGTCAACTATGGATCCACTTGACCAAAAAGGAAGAGCCCAATGTCAGGAAGACACCAGAAAGGAATCTCATCCCAGACACTCGTCAGAATTCTAGAACTGGGCACAACTTCATGCCAACAGCTCTGTAAACTAGGTGAGGTCAGCGATTTCTCTGAAGAAACGTAAATGGTTGCCAAAAGCCCCTTCAGAAGGCATCAGGTTCCTGGTCAGAGGTGGGTCTCGCAGACCCTTAAGCAGCAGGCCCGCCTTCTGGGGAACGACTTTACAGCAGGAAAAGATAGATGGGAAGCTGCCTCCTGATGAAGACAGAAAAGGAAAGCTACAGACCAGGCATGGGCAGGCCCAGGCCAAACTGTGTGTGCAAATGAAGTCTTACTGGAACGCAGCATGCCCGTTTGCCTTCCTGTCGTGATGGGCACACCAGCAGGATGAGCTGCTGTGGTGGAGGCCGCCCGGCCCACGGAGCCTTAAGTGTGTACTACATGGCCTCAACAGAAAAAAGCTGCTGGCCTTTGCCATGAGTGAGCCTCAATTCTAGAGGCAGAAATCCTGTCCACAAGTCAATGGAATCCAGGATGACAGACAAGTCCCTCTCTACCCCTCCATCCGTCCTCGTCCTGTTTTTTAATAGACTTTATCTTTTGAGCAGTTCTAGGTTCACAGCAAGACTCAGCAGAAGGTGCGCCATCTCCCCCACTCCCTGACCCGACCCTGTGCCCTCCTGACCACCCTCCCTGCGCCACCTAATACACGTGGTGGCTGGACGGTTTGCACACAGCCTCTCAGAGCGCCTGCGCTCACAGACCCCGAGTCAGCATTTGCCGAGTGGATGGGGAGAGGGAGGGCGGCAGCCAGGAAGAGCCAGACCACGTCTAGGCATCAGGACCTCGGGCCAGGAGAAGTGCCACGGAGGGGGCCCTGCTGGCCGCCTGGTTCCAGCAGGACTGAGTCTCTGTTTCAGTAAACCCATGGTTGAAAGGGGTCCCTCCACGTGGTCACTGCCCACTGCCACAGCAGGGCAGGGTGACACTAGACAGCCACTGCCCTGCGCCAGTCCGAGCACCGCGCCCTCCTCGCCCCTCTGAGGCCGAATCCCCTTCCCCGTCCTGCTGCTCACCTAGGACGGCTCAGAGAAGCGCCTCCTGCGGCCGCCTTCACAGCTCAGTGGCTGTGTGCTTTGCAAGTCTTCCAGGCTGAGATCCGCTCTCCTAGAAGAGGGTTTTCCTGTTTTACCACCCTCACGTTTCGACCCTCTCTGGGGTTCCAGGAAGCCTTCCCACCCCAAGGTCACAAAAGCACCCCAATTCTCTGTTCTAAGAGTCCTCACGCTGCTTTCTTCATATTTTTACCTTTAATCCATCCCCATTTTACAGCAGAGGACCCTGGGGACAGGCAAGACGTGGGCCATCGCGCAGGAGGCAAGTGGGCATGAGAAGAGCTCCCTCGGCTTAACTGGAGTATGGAGGCCACGGCCTGCTACTGCCAACTGCAGAGCAGCCTTGACCCAGCTCCGCCACACGTGAACCTGCTGTTCTAACAGACGCCTGGGAAGGCATTAGTGGGTGTCGGGTAAACATCAGGAAGCTGCTCCAGGAAGCACCATGCACACCTCCTTCCCCCAGGTTGACCCTGTTGACCTTCACGCTATTAGGCAACTGAACTTTCCACAGGAGGAGAAACAATTCTCGTTCTTATCATGAACTTCTCTGATCACTAATGAAACTAAGCATCTTTCATACATTTATCACTCACCCTGATTTCTTCTGAGAAATCCCTCCATGTCCTCTGTCCATTTTCTTTCTTGTTTATCTATATCTTATTAATCTAGAGGAATTTTTTTTTTTTTTTTTTTTTGGTGCCAGGGATTGGACCCAAGGGTCCTTAACCACTGAAACACCTCCCAGCCCTTTTTAATATTTTATTTTGAGACAGGGTCTCACTGAGTTGCTTAGGGTCTTGCAAAGTTGCTGAGGCTAACTTCGAATTCACCATCCTCCTGCCTTAGCCTCCCAAGCCACTGGGATTACAGGCATGTGCCACTACGCCTGACACAGAGGAAATCTTTTATACTCTTTCTTCTAATTCTAATTTTTAATTCTTTTAATTCTACTCTTCTAATTTTTCCTGAAATTTCTAAAGTTCTGTTTCTATTCCATCTGGAATTTATTTGGGGGGGGGGTTATTTTTGTATTGTATGAAGTTAGGACTGAATTTTATGTTTTCCATGTGGACGACTAATCGTGTGGCACCACAGACTGGCTGTTCCAACTGTCCTCCTTTCAGTGGTCACAGTAAGTGCTCCCCACACCCAGGATGTCCATGTCTTAACCCCACACCTTCCAGTATGTCCTGCAGCATTGTCAAAGGAAGTAAGGCTGCTATTAGCTGACCCTGAGGAGGGCCCAATGCACACACAACCATTCTTGTTAAGGAAAAGGAAGTCAGAGGGTCAGACTCAAGGTGAGGACTGAAGAGGCCAGCTGCTTCTTGCAGACAGAGGAGGGGCCATGGGACACAGGCACCTCTAGAAGTAGAGGGCGAGGAAAGGATCCCCTACCACCTCCAGGAGGAGCCTGTCCTGCTGAGGCCTGGATTTGAGCCACGAGACCCACTCTGGACTCTGACTTCTAGAACCACATGATGACAAGGCTGCACTGTTTCAAGTCACTCGTGGAAATTTGTTACAGCAGCAAGAGGACACTCACACACCCATGTCTGTTCATCTCTCTGTGTCAATGACACACTGTTCTAGATACTAAAACTCCATGGTAAAGTCAGCAAACTAAGAAAGATAAAGTCTCCCTCCTTCAAAACTGCCATGGCTATTCTTCACCATGAATTTTTCAGTTTAAGGAGTAGAATATATCTCAAAGCAAATAAATGTAGCACATGGGAACAATCCACCATGGGCAGGAAGCATGAGCCAAGACTCAAGCATCATGGAAAACACTGCATTGTTGCAACTCAGTGGCCTGGAATATTCCAAAGTCGCTGGCCTCGACCTGGATGCAAGTTCAGGGCCTGAGACTTCTGCTCCAGGCAGGTGAGACAATGGTGACCAGATGCACCCTATCTGAAACACATTTTCTAAAATTTAGAAAAAATATAGAGAGCCGGGCATGGTGGCCACGCCTGTCATCCCAGCAGCTCGGGAGGCCAAGGCAGGAGGATCGCAGTTCACAGCCAGCCTCAGCAGCAGCGAGGCGCTAAGCAACACAGTGAGACCCTGTCTCTAGATACAGGGCTGGGGATGTGGCTCAGTGGTCGGGGCCCCTGAGTTCAATCTCTGGTACAAAAAAAAAAAAAAAAAGAGAGAGAGAGAGACTGAAAATATGTAAAACAGAGGTCTTGCAGACGCTGGACCTCGATAACAGAGAAGAGTGATCCTGAGGGAGGAAAGGAGGGAGCCCCCCGACTACCCCCGCCTGGGCCCAGCCAGCTGGCAGGTCAGGAGGCGGGGCCCAGTCAGAGCACAGGGGCCCTTGAGAAGATGGAGCTCAGTCCTGGAGACCAAGGAAGCCCACGGGGTGGGTGCACAGGGGGCTGTGGTTCCCAGAAGCACCTGCTGGCACTCAGAGTGCCAGCTGGGACAAGAGCCGCCAGAAAGGAGTGAGCAGCTCTGGTGACCACAGGGCCAGACAGGGCCAGAGCAACAGCCAGCTGGGAGAGCTCCTCATCTCAGGGGAACACTCAGCCCTGGACTAACGCTGACCTGATCCCACTAACCAATCTTAAGAGCAAAACCAGAAAGGAGCTATTCCTTCCCAAAGCTTAAGGATGCTTATCAAACACAAAATATCCAACACACACAAAGAGAAAATCTACAATATCTGGGACTCCACTCAAAAATTATCAGGCATGCAAAGAGACAGGAAAATACAACCCAAATCAGGTCAAAAACCAACCAATCCAAACTGATCCAGGTTACAGAGGCTGGGGGTGGAGTCAGGCACAGTAGGGAGGTCACAGTGAGGTGGGAGGCTGCTGGCGGTTCACGTTCCATCTCACAGTAGGACGGTCTCAGTTAACAGGGGCGAGAAGGAGGCTTTTCTATGTTCTAACTGCAAGAACAACAAGCTGGAAGTGATGCGCCAGCCGTCTGCCCCATCTGAATGCTGCGCGCCGCGAGCCAGCGTGTAGAGGAGCACACAGGGGCCCACATACATGGAGCCACCATGCACCCGTCGGCACAAGGCGCCACGATCTGACGAAGGTCTTAGAATTAGCAAACGAGGACATGAAAACAGCCAAACTCATTCAGATTAAAAACTCATCCCGAAGCGACAGGAATAGAGCACACGACTGCCTCTGCCACCGGGGGGCACCACTGAGGCACGGGGGACAGCCGAGTGCCTGTGGAGGTGAACCTACTCCTGTGAGCCAGCTGCAGAGAACACACTCGAAAACGGAGAAAGCAGAGCAAAGGCTTCCAAAGCACTCCCTCTGTGGAAAGGAGGGAGGCGCACACACTGCGGGTGGTCCCGGGCATCCCATCAGACCCAGAAGACCATGGCCACAGAGGCTAGTATGTCCAGCTCCAGACCAAAGAAATAGATGAGCTGCCCCACCACTGGAAGATTAAATTCAGTGAGACCAGTGTCTGCAAACCACAATCTCTACCCCTAAAGAAAACCATTCCCAAGTGACAGAATCAAGAGCACCCCTGTGCCAGGACAAGCTGCTGGGGATGGGGAACACGTGCAAGAAGAGAGTGGCAATGGGCTCCTTCAGCCAGCAAGAGTGCCAAAGCCTGGAGCCAGGGCCCTGCACGTGTTCCGAGGACTCTGCTGACCCCCTCTCAAGGCCACTGCGTTTCACCACAGGCCAATTCCCAGCAGAAGGTGAGCCCGTTGAGGCCAAGCTGACAGTCCTCACTCGCTCCTCCACCCAGGGCAAGGACTGACCACTGCCGGGGCCCTTGCTGCTCACGCCCCACTGTGACTGCCCTCCTTACACACGTCCTGACATCGCTGACCCCCAAGTCTGAGACGTGCTTCCAGGAGTAGGACAGCTGCACCAACGGTCACACAGAGCTGGCGGCCCCAGATCTACAGGACAGCCATGTGAAGGTGACCCATAGGCCACACTTCTTCACACTGTCCCTGCTACACCGTCATCTCAAGCAAAAAACCAACTGACTCGGACAAACGCCATCTCTAGTGATTAGCCTGTAAGTCGACAATGGCTGTGTGGGACGGAGTACGCTGCTTGGGAAGACTCGGCTGTCCACGCTCACTCACCTGCGGGGGACGAGGGAGGCCTTCTGCAGGACGGCCGCGCTGCCTTGGGGCTGCTGGCATGCTCCGTGGGCGTGTCGAGAGGCTCTTCCCGGTTCAGGGAGAACTGGAACTGGACTGTCCCCGACTCCACCTTCTTCACCTAGGGTGGAGAGCGGGAGGACAGCCACTCTCTTGGTCAGCACACCACCCCAAAACAAAGCCTCAGTAAGACCAAAGTTAGCTGCAGCCACACGTTCTTAGCAATTTCAGAGCAGAAAACAACCAGCTGTGACACTGGGTTCCCAGGAGACCGTATCACAGAATGGCATTCATGCAAGTAGGAGTCAGTTCAAAATACGTCATAAATCACCATATTTTTATTTTCAATTAACGTGTACAACTGGCTTTTTACTTTGTGCACACTTCCAGGGGTGTAACGCCCGCACAGGTCCACAGCCAGCAGCGCGGTCAGGATCCAGATGGCCATGTTGTCGTCACGTGGCTCCACCTCACCCTGGCTGCCACTGCCAACTTCTCCAGCAGCCAAGTTCAGCTGTCCTGAGAACGTTGTGGGAACAAGATCACACGGCATGCACCCTGAGGCCAGCTCTTACCACAACACAGGTGAGACTGCGTGCTGCAACCCAGGCCTGGACCGGCGCTCCCCTGTGCTGACTGAGAAGGGCAGTGTGAGGACAGCCAGGGCCATGGCAGCCATGCACAGACCTCCGTGTGAAGCAGGCCACCCTCCACGCCTGCCGAGCTCCACGCCTGTCCAGCTGTTTTCCAGTGAGTCTGAAAATCACGCAGCACGACTTCCTCTGACTGCATGCCCATCTTCAAAACTAACTCTTCTAACTCATCTGCCTTCTTGTAGAAATTTCAGAATCAGCCTGTCTGCATCTACAAAACACAGCCAGCTAGGACTTAGCCTTGGCCACCTGGAGTCTTCCAGGCGTAAGGCGCTGTGTCTCCCTTATATGCAGGTCTTCTCTGACTTCACCTGAGCAGAACCAAAACAAGAATGACATCTGCAAAAGGCACGTGTCCTGGTTTTCAGCAACGATGCTGCGCACACCCTCTACTCTGGAAACAGACTTTTCACACTGCTTTCCGACAGCTCCTTGCTATATCCACAAACAGGATGACTTTCCATGCTGACCAGCCTCCTCACTCAGTCCACTCTGGAAAATCTGCTGCAGACTCCTTGGGACTTTTAACACGGAGGAACACATTGTCCACAAATAGGATGCATTTCTCCCCCTCTGGGCAAATGCCCTCTTCCTTGACGCCTGTACCAGCTGGAACTTCCCATGCAGGGCTGGGCAGGAGTTCACGGTGCGAGGGGGTATCCCTCCCCCAATCCCAACCCTGGGGGACAGCACGCAGCTCTTCACCACCATGGGGACACCTCTTGCCCCTGCCAGCCGCTCAGAGGGTTCGTCACCAACAGGCGTGAATCCTGTCCAGTGCTGTCTCTGCCGTACAGTTTTCCTTCTTTAGACTGTTACTATAGTGAACCACCTCCACTGGCTTCCAGATAGAGAGACTTCCATTTCTGGGTGAGCCTCCGCTCAGTCGCAGTGGCTCCTTTAAAGTCTGTCTGATGACTCCAACGTCTGCATCATCTCTGTGATCACGACTGTGATGTCTCTTCCCCACAACTGGACCTTCTCCAGGCTCTGTGTGCCGATTAACTTCAGGCTGTCTCACGGACATTTAAAAGCGGACTGTCAAAGTCCAAGGTTGGTCCACAATCCATAAAAAAGGCTGCTGGGATTTTTGCTTGGCGGAAGCAAACCCAGTGAGGGCAGGTCACAGTCTGCGACCCGCCTCCTACAGGCCCTGGTTCCCACGTCAGCACCACTCCCAAAGTCGCAAGGCCTGAGCCATGCCCATCAATCTCTCCGACATGTGTTCCTGCCAGTGGGCAATGCTGGGGCTGGTTGGTCGTCCACCCACAGTCAGCTCTCAACTCCCCCCAGGCTGCTCGGGTCAAACCCCATGTGCAGCTCAAGGCCAGTAACAACTCCATGGGCTGCTTCCCACTCTGCTCCCCTGGTGATTTCCAGTTCCCAGCCTCTCCGACTCTCCAACCAGCCCAGCTGTGCTGTGCGGCACACTTCTGGACCCATGTGAATCCAAGGCCAAGTGGGGTTTTTCAGGACTGAAAAGAGCTAATGCCCCCATCCATCAGGACTGGAAGTCGGCACACTGGGAAACAGCACTAGAACCACATAATCGGGAAAACAGGTGAACAGTCTGTCTCTGCTAAGAACTGAAAGTGGCGGCTTCTGGAGGTAGTTATTTTTTTTTTAAAAAGGACACCTACGTGCTCAGGGGAACAGGAGTTATGGAAGAAAGGACACGCCATCGCTACTTCACCGTTTCATAGTAACAACAGTAAAGTGACGCTGACCGCACAGCCCTCAACCCCGCTTCCCGGATGTCATGGACTATGTACACCGTTTGCCTTTCTCCTTGCCAATGTCCCTACTCACTGCAAATTCCATGAAATCAGGGACATTTTTCTTGGTGTCTTCACAGGTGCTCAAACCAAGTCCACGGAATAAAGGAACAGAACAGGGAGCCACCTGGCCCCGGGCAGCTCATGGTTCTTGTCCACCCTGTGGCTTAGGGCAGCAGTCCTCAACCAGGGGCAATTCTATCCCCCAAGAGACGGTCAGCAGCATCTGCAGACGTTCTGGGCCGCAGCAATTGGGGGGTTGGGTGCTACTGGCAGAGGCCAGGGCTGCTGCTGAACACCCTCCAGGCACAGATCAGCCCGGCCCCACGTCACCAGTACAGAGGCTGAGAAGCCAAGATTCAGAAACGGCGTTCCTCCTGGAAAATGGCAGTGTGTGATCACTGCGTCCCTACGACGGCCAAACCTGGGGACATTCCTGCCCTGTATGGTTCCACACCTGAAGAACGAAGGCACTGAGGCACACAGAGTGAATGCTCACACCTGTGCACGCCCGCACTCACACACAGCTTCAGGATTTCTGGCCGCTCTTTCGCAAGGCTGGAGCCAGACCTGGGGGAGCACTGCAGAGCCCAGAGCCAGAGGCAGGCCCACGCAGGCTTAGCTGTGGGCTCAGCTTCCCTTGCTCAGGCCCACAGCATCTTCCAAATCAGAGGACAGTGACAAGACCCCCGTGGCGGAGCCAGCACACAAGTGACACACTGGGACAGCAGGCGCACCCTCCACCTGAGAACGAGACAACAAGGGGCCCCCAGGGCACTGCGGAAACAAGCAGTGCAGGGTCCTGAGTGCAAGAACCACGCGGCCCACACGCTCAGGGTCAGGAGCGGCCAGCAAAGAGGGCAGTCCCAGGTCACACAGCCTCGTGATGCTCCAAGACCCGAGGAGACCAGGCATGAGACCCACACGCACTTCAACCCACCGCCCGACGTTCACCCGCCTTCCAGCCTGGAGTCCAGAGGGTGCCAATCCAGAAGAGCATCTGAGAAGCTGACCCTGCCCAAGGGCCGGCCACGTGGCACACGGCCAGGGAGCCACGGTCCAGAGACGGAGTGCCACGCTGCAGGACGAGAGGGCTGGGTCAGACGTCGGGTCGGCACTCGCCTTCCCGACAGGTGACACAGGCCACCCTGCAAGGCACCAAACAGGAGCGAGGTGCAGAAGTGCAGCCCCTCACAAAGGTGCACGAGGCACAGCAGCACAGAGGGCCCCAAGGCAACTCAAGAGGTGGACACGTGAGCAGGATGCAGGGAACCCACGGCTGGCCCTTTTTCCTATTTTATGTAGACAGGGTCCGAGTTGCTATGGGCCTAAGTTGCTGAGGCTGGCTTTGAACTCACAATCCTCCTGCCCCAGCCTCCCGAGCCACTGGGATTACAGGAGCACACCAATATACCCAGGGTATACCCATGATGTGAAAAAATGCTGTTCCTGAAACATCTGCAGTGTTGTCCACTTCTGGGTTTGAAAGTGAAAGAACCTGCTAGAAGCTGGCTAGAGAAGCCTCATACATAAGAACTACACAGTGGCTTACCTCTTCAGAGCTCAAGCTGGCGGAGGGCACCCGATAGACCAGGCAGTGCAAGGGGTTGTGCAGGGTCCCGCCCTGCAGAGGCAAAGTCACCCTTCCGGTGTGGGCATCCGGCACTGGGCTCCAAACAGCCCAGCGAACCATACGCATGCACGCCAAGCTGGAGGAGGAAGAGACTGCAGCTGCCTGGAAGGGAACAGGGCACACAGGCAGGGTTAGCACAGAGCCCCGGTGGGGACGGCCACAGTGCTGCCTCGTGCAGGATCGACCTGAGCTGCATGCAGCACGCAGCAGGACCACCCATTCCCTTCTACAAAAGAAGGAACTGCACAGGTGGACACAGCACACAGCGCCAGCACCCACCCAGGGACCCACCACCCATGTGACTCTCCTTTTCTGACTCGATGCAACATGGACTTCCCTCCTAAAGATCAGCACCATTCCCCTGAGGACCCTCCTGCAGGTTTGAGACCCTCACTACTGTGCCAGATTCTCCTGAAATCCAACAAATAAGCATGGCACTTGGTGTTAGTGATAAGAAACTCTGCAGTACTATAGGATGTATGTGCCCGTTCGAGTCACCATTATTAGCACACATTCTTCAGCAAAGTTTTAGCTTAAAATGGCACATTTTACAGATGTGACTTGATAGGAAACTGGAAATCAGTCAGGTCAAATTTTATGCATTGATTCTTCTTTTACTCTCACTGTCCTTGGCCAGATGAAAGAAATGAGGGAGGGCCCTGAGGAAACTCAAGGTCAATCCAACAAATAAGAAAGTCACCTTCACAAATGTGGTTTCAGGGCTTGGCTCAGCAAAATGCCTTTAAGTTCCCACTTTTATCCTTTTTTTTTTTTTTTTTTTAAATAAGAATACAGTTGAGCCCCAGGTCTTTGCTGGATCCCAGCACTGAGCCTTGGGGTACACAGCTAGCAGTTGAGGCTCTGGCTGGGGATTCTGCAGGCTCCCTTGGCAGGTGGAGCACATTCAGAAGTCCTGCCGGGAGCTCCGAGGTGTCCTCAGATGAGCTTCTTAACCATTACCAGGTGCAGGCACCCAGCCACGGCAGGGCCACAGGGAGCGGGCAGCTAGGAGGGGCCTCCCTCTCTTGGTGAGGAAGGGAAGCATGGGGTGTGCAGAGCATCAGCCACAAGAAAGCAGATGCACAGGGCCTGCTGATGTGAGCCACAGTGACTGGGGTCCTGGCAAGTGGAGAGGGAAAGTCGCTGAGCCACTGTCACCACACTGGGGTCCACAGTGGATCCCACACTCACACCAAAAGGCCTGTGGCAGGAATCCTGGCCTCTATGGGTTAAACCACCGCCAGCCTGAACAGACAAGGAAACAGTCCTGGCCGCATCCACCGCAGTCTCTTCCAACTGTTCCTTGCCAGATAATATCCCACCCTAATAAGTCCATGTTCTGGTTCGGACCTGAGGTGTCCCGCAGAAGCTCACACGTGAGACAAGGCAAGAAGGTCTGAAGGAGAAACGAGGGGTCGTAGCCTTAACCTAATGGGTGGACACTGATCCTGATGGGACTGGCGGGGCAGGTGGGCGTGGCTGGAGGAGGTGGCTCACAGCGGGCCTGGCTGTGGGGCATATATTTTGTGTCTGGAGAGTGGAGTCTCTGCCTGCTCTCTGATCATCATGTGAGCTGCTTCCCTCTGCCACACTCTTCTCCATGATGGAACTGGTTGTACATGGACTGGGACCTCTGAAATCATGAGCCCTTAAATAAAATTCATCCTCTACAGTTGTTCAGGTCGGGTCTTTTTAGTCACAGCAACAAAAAAGCTGACTAAAACAATCCTTTACATCCACGATGGAAAAAATCCAGAACCAGCCTCTTGTTTTATTGCTCTTTCTTCCCGTGTAGCTGGCCTTCAAACTGTCTACTCCAGCAAAGCCCAGGCTCGTCCTTCACCAGGCAGGACATGGCCACATTCATGCCCCTATGGTGGGTGAGGGGGACTTGAGTCCCTGGCAATTCGAGGAGTTAAAACACACATCCTGAAAGTACAGTTAGAGAGTCAGAAAACTAAGAAGCCAAAGCACGTGACTCTGCCACTCTCAACCTCTGTCAAGTAAACGCAGCGACTGTCTGCCCCATCTGGTGTAGTGACAGATCACCAAAGGGTCCCAAGCAACTGCAGTGTGTCAACAAAGCTGGCATCGATCTAGTGCCTTTTAAAAACAAAATTACTATAAACACATTAGGAAAACGGTCACTAAACACTCCCAGGACCCAAGGACGTCCAAGTTGCTCTCGTAAACAGTCAACTGCAAAAAACAGCAGTTTACGGCAGGATCAAAATAAAACCCACAGCCAGGTTTCCATGCTGTTTTGCGACTCCTTCCACTTCCCTTTCCAAAAAAAGGCCATTCTGAGATCTAATTTTACAATTTCATGGTTCTCTCGGGTTGTTTTGTTTTTTCTTTGTTCTCAACCAACATAAACCTTTTCTGTGTGCAGTGTCTGTTGGCTACATAAATACCCATTTTTCTTCATTTTTACCTTTAACAGGTTTAACAAAGAGATGGCTAGTGAGCCACTGTCACTCTCTAGGACCTTGATGGGACACCTGGGCTGGTGGCAACACACCTGCCACAGATTAGCCCACACGTGGCCCACAGAGGCACTGTAGAGCGGAGGTCAGGGGCAGCGCAGGAGCAGTAACTCAACAAGCCCCTCCTATCGGTGGGTTCCGGGTCAGGATGAGATCAGCTAGCCCGGCGCGCGACGCATACCCGTGGTCTCTGAGACTCAGGAGGCGAGGCAGGAGGAGCATTTAAGCCCAGGACCTGAGGACCAGCCTGGGCAACACAGCCCACAGCTGATTAAGTCAGCTACTGGATCATTTCTTGTCCTGCCAAACTTAGATTTGAATCTATGCAAACTAAAAAAGAAAAAAAAGTCCAAAATACATTGAATCATCCTAAATCCATTTAGACTTTTAACTATAATAAACATGATACAAAATATACTTGTGTTATGAGCCAGGTCTTGTCAATGGAGCAGAAATGCCAACAAAGTCACAGACAGGACACAGACATTAGAGTTCCTGTGATGGGCTGGAACCTGTGCCTGTGACTTTACTTGGAACAAGGGTCTCTGCAGAAGCAATTAATCATCACAGGATGAGATCATCCCTGAAAACCAAGGCTGGTCCTAAACCCAATGGCAAGACAGAGCAGGGCAGAGGACTGAGCCGGAGCCAGAGGGCGACATGCAGAGAAGAGAGCCATGTGCTGACGGTGCGGAGACGGGCCGACAGCGACAGGCCTCACGCCACGGCTCTGGAGGAAGTGATCTGCAGCACCTCGATTTGGGCCCAAGAGACTGACTTTGGGTCTATAGCCTCCAGAACTACGAGAGAATAAACTGTGGCTCTCCGCCAGCCATCTGTGGTCCTGTGTAGGGCAGCCCTGGGGAACTCATTCCCCTATGGCAACAGGCTAGGCCTTCGAGCCCCTTCATGAGCTTCACTTTCTTTACATTTCCAGCAAGGGCTTTCTACTCCTGCCCGGTCACCGTACCACTGAGCATGGGCACGGTCCTGCTGGGCACAGAAAATGCACGGCAGAGGGGACGGTGGCAGCCTGCCTAGGCAGAGGGGGAGGACCGGTCCACACAGTGCTCACACTCATGGCTGCTGAGGCCACTTCCGGACACAGCGCTGGGCTGTCGAACCTTGACGAACTGAGCACACAGGGCACCTGGCTGAACACAGATTCAGAAGAGAAACTGCTGCTTCAAAGTGTCTCTGAATGTTCCCAGCAGCACGCAGACCACAGAAGGGAGGCGGAACAAAGAGGAGAGATGAACATGCTCGTAACACAGATGGGGCAGCGACCGCATGAGTGCCGTGAGGCCGCGGCAGACCCCGGCTAACACACCGCAGCTCTCGGTGGAAGAGGACGGGTGTCCCAGCTGGCCATCAGCACTGCCCTCTGCGCCCACAAGTTCCCATAACCCAGAGTTATCGGCCACACCCAGAGGATGGCTGAGACCCACCCAGAGACACAAACCAGGAGCAGAGGCAGGAGGTGGAGCCCAGTGCCCACCATTGCAGGATGCTGGGCCTCCAGAGCAAAAAGGGCTTGGGGACCCAGCTCACAGAGACAGTCAGCTGAGTCCAAGCACCTCCTCACAACTTACTCTCCAGCATTCTCCAAAAAGGACACTGGGTTCTTGGCCACTGAGGTGAAACCCACCCCAGGGGAGTGTGCAGAGGGAGAGGGGGTTCACCTGTACCTGCACCTCTGCCTCCCTGCTGGTCCTCCAGCAGAGGCCACGGGTCAAGTGGCAGAGGGACAGCTGAAGCCTCCTCCAAGTCAGAGGGGTATGAACATGGCCACTGCTCTGGCTAACGTCCCTCAGGCCATCCTTGGTGGAAAGGGAGACCCAGTGACACATGGCTGGCGTTCTTTGGTCTCCCTGTGTGGCACGGCACATGCAGTGCCAGGGGAGGGCACAACCATCATTTAACAGGCAACATTTCCCGTTCACTCAGCAGGGTAGTTACCCGTGCAAAGTACGTGAAAGCTCTACGACCCAGCGCCACTCTTCGGACTAGCCAAGGGATTCGCAAAACCGTGGCCTCCTTGCAACACGGGTGTCAAGTCAATTGTGGTTGGAAGAAGCAACACTGAAACTGTCCTGAGTAGGGACCTGGGAGGTGAGCTGGCCACGGTCTCCCACCCAGAGGGACAGAGTCAGCAGAGGCCACACGAGGCCACCACAGGGCCTGATTCTGCTTGCCTTGAAGAGTGCACCCTGCTTGGTCTCTGCTCCCTCCCCACCCCACCCCACAGGGTCCTACAAAGCCCATGGCTGCTGGGCTCAGGTGGGAGGCCTGACATCCACTCCTGTGGGCACTGCCCCCCACAGGCCTGGCTCAGGGTAGCACCCCTTCTGGGCACAGAATAGGGCAAAAGGGTACTCCACCTCCAAGAGAGGGACTCCCAGTGAGCTGGCTCCAGGGACCTTGGAGGAAGTGACCCAGCTGGGAAGGAAGCCAGCTGAGCAAGGAGAGCTGTCCACAGACACCACCCCCCCCAAGCCAGGGCAGCAGCAGAGGGGCCCACAGAAGGCACAGGTGCTGGCCAAGGCAAGCAGGGCAGAAGAACACCCTGGGACAGGAGGAGTCCCTGGGGAGGGCACACAAGGCACCAGCCAAGAAAGACCATGCTGACCAGCTGGACCTAAGACCGAACACCTGCTCACCAAGGTCAGTGTTAGCCCTGGGAGATGGGGACACAGGCTTGCTCTGTTCCATTCCTCACAACTGCACACGCACCCTTAATAACCTCAAAAGTCAAAGTCAGATGCGCAGGATGGCGGACTAGAGGGAGGCTGTGCTCCTTGTCACTCCGTAACTCGGGTTTCAGCAGAGGATATCTGTTTCTCGGTGAGGCAGTCTTTGCTGCTCATGGATCCCCTGCTCTTCACCCCATTTGTCCACTGCAATCACCTGCAGTCTGCCAGCGTATCGACTCCTTTTTGAGTGCAGATTGCTCACTGACTGGCACCTATCATCCACCATTTGCCAGTTTGCCTGCCTCTTGCCTGCCCATCGCCTGCTTTCACCTACCCATCACCCGCCACCCGAGGTCCACCTGCCGAACGTCCACCGGTAGTCTGCAGACTGCCAGTGGATCGCCAGCTGCCTGCAGCTGCATGGAAGTCCACTGTCACTGTACCTGTAGGTTTGGTTACACATGGCTGCTGCCATTTTGAGACAACAGCCAGGACCTGCAGGAGCCCTGGCTGGACTGACTGAGCCCCATCTCCAGGACCTCTCAGCCTGACCAATCTCACCCTGCCGCCAAGACCCCCAGACCACCTGATCGCACCCCATCGCCAGGACCTCCAGACTGTCTGATCGCACCCTGCCTCCAGGACCCCTGGCGAACCACGCCCACACCCCAGCTGCATCTCCCCATTTGCCAACACATTTGGAAGCCAGAGCGGCCATCTTGGATTATCCTGGAAGTGGAAGTTCCTATCTTTAAGTGGGGCAGATCCCATCCTGAGACACCTGGACACTAAGCTCGTTGTCAGGAACCTCTCCTGCATCAGGTTACTGAAGACTATGAGTTTTGAATACTATATGACTGTTATAGTATAGTTTTTTTCTTTTATTTTCTTTCCTTTTTGAAAATTTTTAAGATTTTTTTTTAATTTTTCTTGCTCTATTTTCCTTTTGTTT
The DNA here is from genome assembly GCF_902686445.1 of Sciurus carolinensis. Taxonomy (NCBI): domain Eukaryota; kingdom Metazoa; phylum Chordata; class Mammalia; order Rodentia; family Sciuridae; genus Sciurus; species Sciurus carolinensis. The sequence goes on along the minus strand of NC_062213.1, from coordinate 205,369,151 downwards.
ACCTGTTTCTTCAGTCTCTTTCTCCCTTTTCTCATGCTAACAACCAAGTTCTTTTGATTACACTTTCACTCTTTCTACAATCTAGAACTTCTATATACTCTTTTCTTATCCCATGAACAGTTATATCCTACACCCCTCCCCATCCTCTTTGTCCTCCATTAGAAACTGCAGACCTTATTGCAAATCTATTTGTTATCATGTAGATAATAATTGAACTCATCCTCTCTGTTTATTATGACAATATTGTTAACATCTTCATAGGGGCTACTTGGTTTAGGCCTGCATATTATCTGTACTGGGCGCTGCTAATATTGACCACCCTGTTAAAGAAGAGGTTTTGGCAACCTACAGGGTCACTATAAGCCTATTGGGGGAAACTGCAACACCCCACATCTGCACTGCTAGATCTGTGAATAACACGAAAGAGCAAGGGAAGAAAGTGATCCAAAAGTCAAAGTCAATTCAAAAAGCAGTGTCACACGATGACAGTTCTGTAGACTGCTGGTCCAACTTGAAAATAATAATGACTATCCACGAGAACAAAACAAACACAGTGGTAAGTCAGAAGGCAGAAGAAAACATCCACTCATCCACTGCACAGGGATCGGGTGCCTGTGGATCACTGTGGCATGAGGCGGGCCGTCTACTTCCCAAACTGTAAGAAGCACTTCGAAGGCACCAGAACAGACGAGGTCACACGAAAGAGGCACCGTTTTTGGCTGCACCAGCCCAACAACCTCAAGATGCAAACCCTCTCTAAGCTCATTTGTTTTTGCCCCAACAAAAATGTATGTCAACAGCATCTTTATGGAGCAAGACCCTCCTGCCCAAAAGTTCGTCTGGAGAAACGAATGTGCGAGAATCACCAGAAAAGGAAGCACAGGCAGACACGCAGCCACACTCACTTGGTCAGGCCTGCCAACACACAGCAGCCTCCAACACTAGGGTTCATGGCACCCGGAAACAGATGGGCCCAAAGGGGGACGGTGGCACACAGCCGAGCCTGTGACAAGGACCATCCCGAGCTGCTGTGCAAAGAAGGCTTGGAGAGCCAGTGGTACTGCTGGGGGGTGGAAGGCCAGCTGGGCTTGGGGAGGGGAGGGCACGAGGGTCCCCCACTAGGGAGCAAGGGCTACAGGCCAGGGCACACGCCCAAGGCAACGGAGATCAAAGCTGATGTGGAAACCGTCCTAGAGCTGGGTGTTGCCCAGTGGTGGAGCATTTGCCTGAAGGAGGGCAAGGCCCTGGGTTCCACCCCAGGAGCGCACACACACACACACCACACACACACAGACACACACCACACACACACAGACACACACCACACCCCCCACAGACCCCCCACACACCCCCCACACACCCCCCACACACACCCCCACACACACCCCCATACACCACACACACACACCACACACACACACACACACACACACACAGTTTTTAATATTTATGTGGCAAAAAGTGGGGAGGGAAGACAAAACTGGGAGAAAACACCTGTAATGCTTATCACAGGTAAAGAGCAAACACACCGAATGCAGAGAACAAAGACGCACTGCATAGAAAACAGGCAGGAACGTGAGCAGGCCACTCACGACCACGTGCAAACAGGCCCAGGATCGCCACCGTTAGGAAGACACCAACCGTGCTTCACCTCTCAGCAGAACTCGAATCACGCCGCAACGCAGACAGTGCCGCGGCCCCTGACCAGGGCATCGCCGTGGCAACACAGCCCACCCACCCTACAGAGGGGATCTGGACAACGTGCAAACACGCACCACCTGAGCCTGGCGAGCTCCCTCTCAGCCTGCAGAGCACCTCCCGCATGTGAAAGTGCTCCCTCCAGCACCCACAGCTGCACTCGGGAGCAGCCTGGACACAGGACGGAGCACTACACAGCCAGAACAAGGATGCGGAGCCCGCTGCCACTCTCACCACCGCGCACACCGGCGCATAGATGCGTGCATGCAGCCCACCAGGCCCTGTGTGCTGGGGGCACTGAGAAAACACAAGCGTCCAATTATGTTCACACAAGACAGCCCAGGAAGGACGAGCCAGGAAATGCCAAGTTGGCTGCCACCAAGGGCTGGGGCCATGGGGAGGAAAAGACGAAGGGGGGAGGAAAAGATGAAGGAGTGAGATGCCTGCCCAAGACTGCCTTTCGTAGAATCTTGACTTAAAACAGCTTTTAAACACATTAGTGTTGTATACATTCGAAAAGCAAACTCCCGTCAGTGAGGACGGGACAGGAGAAAACCAGAACTGAAGGCAAACAACACAGGGCCCGGTGCACCTTAAACGAGCACCTTCACCACACCCAGGACGAAGCTGGAGATAGGGGACACGCCTCGGCAGAGGCAACGGCTGCGGGAGGCCTCCGCTCCGGAGCTCCAGGACTGGGCAAACAGCTCATGCAGACAGCCCTGGGAGCAGCAAGGCAAAGCCCAGGAAGGGACCAGGGTCGACGGGCCACAGGAACGTCTAAGCTGCGTGTGTAGGGAATAGGTAAGAGTGCGTGTGCTTCAGCACATGCGTGTGCAAGCTCACTCACACAAGCGCGTGCGGATGTGTCTGGGTTCCCGTGTGCTGACGCACGTGTCATATGTCCTAGCTCTGTCCACAGAGAGGGCTTAGAAACAGACGCCTGGCACCAGATCATGATTTCTAACACATTCCCCTTTAAAAAGAACCACAGGGCTGGGCACGTGGCTCATGCCTGTCATCCCAGCAACTCAAGAGGCTGAGGCAAGAGGATCCAGTTCAAAGTCAGCCTCAGCAACTTAGCAAGGCCCTAAGCAAAAACCCTGTCTCAAGATGAAACATAAAAAAGCCTGGGGCTGTGGACCAGTGGTTAAGCACCCCTGGGTTCAATCCCCAGTTCCGATCAATCAACAGAACCAGGGCTCATCAAGAACAAGAAGGTCTGAGGCACTCGCAGTCTCCTAGGGCTTAAGGAGATGTGACAGTCAGATGCGGGTGACCTCCTGGAGATCTTGGAAAAGAAAAGAGCATCAGGTAAGGAAACCCTAGCACAGTTGTAATAATGTATCAATACCAGTCCATTAGTCACGACCAATGTCCCATGATAATGACATTAATAACGGGAAACCAGGCATGGGCCACTTGGGAGCTGTCCACACGATCATCACAGCTTTTCTGTAAACCTAAAACCTATAAAAACAAGACTCTTCACAACAGGCAGAGCATGGAAACCACGGTTCCTCCAGACACGGCTGGTACTAGGGCTGGAACAGGGAAGACTCCCCAAAGTGTCCAACTCACAGAGGCAGCCACACAGACACAGGCCAGCCGAGGGACTCCCTCCAGCCAAGCCTGGGACAACTGAGCACCAGGGCACCCAGGCGCAGCACTGTAAAGCATGTTCCACCAGTCCACACCCACAGCACCCAGTGGACAGGCTCCAGGCCATCAGCGGGGCCAGGGAGGCCCTGCTGGCAGAACCTCGTGTCCTGGGGCGTGCAGAAAAGGCTAAGGCAGGGATGCTCCGTCGGCACCTGGCATCAAGGATGACCTGGGGGATGCCCACGTGAAGGCAGGCCCTGTGTGGTCCCAAAAGGTCCCATGACCGCTCATTAGGACCTCACAACAGATGGCCTCTGATGGACATCATGACCCTCCAGGCAAGGGCCCTGGGAAGGACGACCTCACTTGAGTGTTCTCCCAGGACGCTGTATCTGACGCCATCGTGAGGAAGCATCAGGGAAGCCAAACAGGGAACATTCTCTACCAGGAGGGAGGCTACGTTGAAAAATAAAATCATAAAAGGCAAAGGAAGTTGAAGACTGCCCCGGATTAAAGGAGGCAAGAGACAAGGAAGCTGGATATAGTACATGACCCTGGGCACTCCTGGAGGAGGGGACACATCAAGGGCTGACCAATGACCAGATGGACCCAAGTGTTCAACGAGCCACGGTGACAGCAGCACTGTGGTCGCAGAAGGCCAGGGTCAGGGTCAGCCTCAGGGTCACTCGCTGAGCTTTCAGGTCCAGGGCCAAGGCACCCTCCTGTGGGTACACACACACACATACACACACACACACACACACACACACACACACACACACGCCAAGCAGAAGAGGAGGGCAAGAGCACCAGAGTGACAGAGAAAGCCACAGCCACAGGAGCGAAGGAGCTTCAAGAGACCCAACACCCTTCGCAGTTCTGCAAATATCTGTAAGTTTAACATTATTTCCAAATAAAAGGTTTTTAAAGAAATAAAGTCTCCCTGTGCCGTTGTTAATCAAGCACCATGCTGAGAGAGGAAGGCCACAGGCTGAAAACACAGGGAACGCACATCTGCCACCGAGCCGCACACAGCGCACAGCAGACGCCGCGCCCTGCTCCACGGAAGGGGGACAGCAGCCCCACCAGGACGGCGGAACAACCCGACCTGCTCACAGAGGAAAGGGACCACAGCTGCACACACAAGGGAACGAGACCGCCGGTCTCTGTGGGGTGCGAATCAACCACGACCAGCACCGCCTCCCACGCGAGCACAGAAAAGGCAGGCTGAGCAGACCAGTGGGTCAGGAGGGCAGCTGGCTGCTTGGCAGGCCCCCGAAGATGCCCCCAACCCAGCTCTGCACCACGACTCCCACTCAGAAACGGAAACACGTCTCCAGGAAATCACCCAGGAAGTTCGAGAGAGGCCTTGCTCAAACCAGGACAACCCACTGCCAGCGCAGGGCAGCAAGTGCCCCCTACAACACAGCAGCCCACAGTGAACCACACAGGTGTGTGTCCACCCAGGGTGCCAGGGACGAGGCCAGACAGCACCTCCCACAATAGTCCACCCAGAGCAGTCACCAACGGGCAAGACACAAGGCCTCGTCCCTGGGACCTATAAATAGCCCCTCCTAAGGAAAAAGATCATTTCAGGTGTGACAGGCATCTTGAGAAGGAGACAGCACCACCGGGGGCCTGGGCGTCACAACCGTCCTCTCAGGAGAAGCACAGAGACCTAGGCACGGGGAAGGCAACACAGGGGCAAAGCGGAGAGACTAGACGACGTCTGCCTAGGCTGGAGGAGACTGCAGCCACATGGCCGCGAGCCGAGGGGCCCGCAGCCACCAGAAGCCAGAGGAGCCGGAAGGATCCTCCCCAGCAGGAGGCACAGCCCTAACCCGACTCCAGCCCAGTGGCCAGCTTCTGCCCCCAGGACGGAGACAACAGCTTTCGTTGCTTTAAGCCGTCAGGTCTGTGGCAATGCGTCACAGCAGCCACCAGAAGCTGATGAAGTGCTGACAGACACCAATCCAGAGACTGCGAAGGGAGCCGGAGGGCGTGCGGGGCTGCAGGTGCCCCACCGACCCAAACTCACACAAGGCCGCCCAGCCCTGCACGCTCATGGATGGGAATTTCACTGAGAGCACAAGCTCATCCCGCGAGCCCTCCCGAGGCCAGGCCCCGCCTTGACGTGCAGGGTCTGAGAACCAGCAGACCCCTCATGGCCTACGCAGGACCCTAAGAGTCCTCACACCTGCTGCGTCCCCACGCTCCCAGGACCACTCCACCTGACCACCCTCTTCCGACTCCCCGCCCAGCAGCCTGGCTGGAAACGGGGCAAAGCACACACTGACCTGAAGGCACTCAAGGCACACAGCAGGGACAGGGCTGGATGACCCCACCAGATGGCTCCCAAGCCCATGAGGGCCTGGAATCACCACGGGCAAGAGACGTTCAGCCAAGGTGAAAACCAGCCCAGCCTCTGAGGGACAGGGCCATCCCCACGGCACGCCTGGTCTCCAGAGGAAACAAAGCACCCAACACCCAAAAAACCAGCAGAGCAGGGCCACCACAGCCCGTCCCCCAGAGAAAACTCAGAGACAGGGAGCAGCTCAGCGGCCAGGAAGCAAGGCCACGCCTGTGACGCAGGCCAGCGCCTAGCCCACCACCACGGAGAGGGTTAGCAGGACTCGGCAGTGGCCTCGAGACCCCAGACACAAGCTAACTCCAAGCAGGGACGGTAACAAAGAAAACCTGAGTTCACACTTCAACACAGCGTCATGCTGTAATGCAATAAAATCACATTCAAAAAGAATCCAAAACAAGGCTCAAAACCTACCTCACTCCTTTCCCACACCCTGGGAAGCCTGGAAGATTCGGCACAGGTCCTCCTGTGGTCAGATCAAGGGCAAGCTGCTCCTGCTTGGCAAGCCAGCAGCCCCAGCAGCACTGTGGGGCCTAGAAGCAAAGCCTCAGGCTGCAGTAGACAGACACAGCCCCTGCATGAGCCATGGCACCCTGGGCTGGGCATCGTCCCCTGGGTAAGGCATCACCTCCACAAGAGGGGTCACCTACACATTAAAACCACCCCATGTAAGGATCCCCTGTACATTAAGGACCCCTCCACAGACGGACCCCCTCCACAGAGGGATCCCCTCCACAGCAGGCATCGCCCCATCTGAGCACTGCCCCCTGCATAAGGCATCACCTCCTTCATCAGCATTGTGCGCGGTGACCTCTCTGGGACCTTCACTACAGGGGACAGGGGTAGGATAATCCTGTAAGATGTATATTTCTAAATTTGAGGGAATTCAGATTGAACAGTTTCAGAATAAATCCCTGGTACTCAAGCTCCAACGCAGGATGCTCGAGCACTGTGCTGCTGCCGCCTCACGGGCACCTCGAGCGCCCTGCACGTGGCGAGCCAAACGTGAGCAGCCAACTCATTCTGCTCAAGCAGTGTGAACCCACGCTCAAACAACAGACCAGTTAGCGCTCCACGGCTTAGTGGTTGGGGCGGAGTTACTGCCAGGGGAGCCGTGGTCCCTCGGTGGCACAGAGCAGCTCAGGATGAGGTGCAGCGCTCCACACCGTGCTGAGGGAGCCGGCACACTCCACGGTCCTGCTCTGCAGGCCTCAGCTTCCAGCCTGAAGAGGCACAGCGGCCCCAGCACCCAGGCAAGGGGCTGCTTCTTTGGCTGTTGTTCAAAGACAAACCACAACAAAGAGGTTCCCAACGCCTGAGCCAACCACAGAACGCAGGCGCAGACAGCAGGTGAGCACCAGGTTCTGCTTCCCGTCTGTCGACATTTGTCGTGGTTCGCAGCACTGAGAATGGAGCCCAGGGTCCCACACAGCTAGTTGCTTCTTCGTGATTACAAAATATTCAGGGCCAAAACAAGTCACTCGACTCAGGTGACTGAGCCTGAACTGCACTCAATTTCCAGCCAGCGCTCACCTGGCCCGGAAGGCCCACCTGCCAGATGTACCATTAAAGACGAGGCATCTGTGAAGGGCCTCGGGCGCCGGGCTCTAGCTCCTGGTCTGTAGCCCCGAGTCTACTGAAGAATCACCCCAAGTCTGGGCACTTGCTCTCCAAGGTTAGCAACGAGGAAAGGCCTAGTGAGGAGGGCAGCACAGCATGTGTGGAGGGTCGTGTGAGCACCACACCAGGAATCCGCCTGTGCAGGGAGACGCTGCTCAGGAACCTGCTTTCCAGAGGAAAGCAGGTGGCCCTCCCAGTGAAGCAGCAGACCTGGGAAGCCTCCTTCCAGGCTGACTGGACATGGATGACACGCAGAAATTCCTTTCCATTTCCGAGTGTGGCCATGGTATTTGCAATATCCCCTCCGGAGACACCTAGTGGGTCTTTTATGGGTGAGATGTCATGAGGTATATGACATGCTCTCAAACAACCTGGGAGAGAGAACGGAGACAGACTGGCCATCAGCTGACAAACCTCAGCCCGGTGACGGGACAGGAGTCATCAGATGCTCCCCTCTACCTCTGCTTATGTCTGACATTTTCCCCCATTAAAAAAAAAAAAAAGTATTTATAAAAACATCCATTGGCAAAACCTTTACCAACGAAATGACACTATGCCCAGACCTGCCTCAGAGCCAACTCAGCATGGGAGGCCCAGCAAAGGACCCAAACATGACCACCGTCCATTTGCCACCCACCCCACTTTTGCTGGTGCTTGAAGTGTCCATTTTATAAAACCTTTAAAAAAGAGAAGGGGGCTGGGGTACAGCTCAGTGGTAGAGCACTTGCTTAGCATATGTGAAGCCCTAGGTTCAACCCCAGCACTGCCAAAAAAAGAGAAAGAAGAAAAGGAAAGGAAGAAGGAAATTAGGAAGCTGCAGCCTGGATGCATAAATATCGGCAAAGGCCTCAACCCCGCTGGAGCCAGCACTCCTAAAGAACTGGGAAGCAGGAGGGCGCTGCAGAGGGACGTGCCCCTCTTGGAGCCTCACACAGACTGCAGCTGGAGAAGAAGGGATGAGCTACAATACATCCTGAGAGCTCCGCCGGCAGCAGGGCTGAGGCCACTTGCCACTGGCGAAGCGCCAGACGCCTCAGTTCAGCACAGACTGCCCAGGGGACACGGTCTAACTGGAGGAAAGAGCCCAGAGCAACAGGGAGCCCCACCGAGGTGGCACACCGCCCCACTCCCACACAGGGCAGCAGTACCCAAGGCACCACGGAGCCCGGGGTGGACCCTGCAGACCAGTGTCCCAACTGGCTTCCCAGCCCTGAAGCCCTGCCCCTCAGGGAGCCACGCCCACCCACCCCAGGGTATGTGCACACAGCTGAAATTTCGGGTGACAAATTAAAGCAGAGCTGGGAAGAACAGCTTCATCAAAGCAACTGTGACCTCGGATTGGCTCCAACACCTGGTAGGCTGGAATTTCCCCCTAATGTGGACTCTGAATCGCAGGCCTGGGATGGACGTGGAAGCCAGCGTGCAACTGCAGAGGAGGTCGGCAGCAAACGGGCACTGTGCTTCACACAGAGTGCTGCCCAGCGACTCGGGCAGCCCCCAAATGCAGAAGACGCCGTCAGCAGTGCCGGCTTCTCACTAAGATGGCTTTCTCAGACAGAAAACTGAATCTTAAGAAGAGCTGGTTTGGAAGTCTACACCAATGATGAACGTGATGTCTGTGGCCCACAGTTCTTCACCTGCATCTGCGAATTCCTCCTCCTGACCATGATGTGGATACACACATCCACCGCAGGAAGCCCCTCGTTACTGGTGCAGATGGAGCTTCACTACACTTAGGACCACATGGAACACACACGACAATGGCGCCATCAGTTCTAGGATTATAGATAGATGCCATCGCGACACATGAAGCATCCTGAACTGGGCACTAAGTGGCCAACGGAACGTGCTCCTGCCAGCACAGGGAAAGGCTCTGGGGACTCGGGAGCTGCTCTTGTGCCCTACCGCAGCTCACACCCAGCTGAGTGGGAAACATGGCGCCCTCATCAGCAGGCGAGGCCTGGGCACGGAGGGCAATGCTCACACTGCCATCTGCCGCCACGAGGCTGCTGAACACATACTCCAGCTGGAAGACAACCGCGAAGGCCGGGTGCTGGACCATCTCGGGCAGTCGCAGGCGGCTTCTCAAAACCAGGGCCTGGTTTCCAGACCTGGGGCACAAACACAAACCAGGGGCACGTTAGAGTGTCACTCCTGCCCTGCCCGGAGCCCATCCCCACCCCATGAGTCAGAGCGAGGGGAGCACCCGGGGGGCCTGGGACATGGGAGCACTGCCGACACAGCCAGGGTGCCCATGCTGAGCTGCCCTGCACGTGCTTGGCCCCAGGTAGTCCCCAGCCAGGGCTTTCTTCTCCCAAGTGCCACAGTCAGCACCTCTCCAAACTGCCAGAGCAGCCTCAGGCAAGTCCCCAAGAAGCACCACATGGCGGAGGGCCACATCCTCTGGGACTGACTGCTGTGGAGGACAGCAGCCTCTGCTGCATCAGGAGATGCCCGCGGCGATGGCAGGGCATGGGTTTAGGAAGCACTTGCTGCCTCTGGTTCTCCATCATTTGCAATCCTAATCCAGGACACACCTGGATTCAGCATGCCCGGGGCGCCCCAGACCCTCCGCAGCCATTGCAGGAGGTGTCCAGACGGCATACTCCGAAGTGTCGAGAACAGGCTTTTCCCAACTGCACAAATGGGCATAACTGAGCCAGTAGAGGAAAGGTGACAGGGAAGAGTCCTGGTGACTCCACACCCGGCCTGCTTCACGGCTTGCATCGCTTGCATCGTTGATTCCTCGTGTATCCCCACCCACCCTGGGACCCCAGGGAGACTACCTGGTCCTGGAGGAGGAGCCCACTCTCCTGCTGAAGCTGGCCGAACGCGTCATGGCCACGTCCACCTCAGGCACCAGCACGACCACCTGTGGCCTCCGCACAAAGCCCAGGCCGTTGTGCACACCCACATGCAGGCGCCGCTCCAGGACCTCCAGGGTCCTGCCGTCCAGCAGGCCACCCCCCTGCAAGAGGCACAGGGATATGGAATGGGTCCCACGCCACCAGGAAGAGGGGTGGCCAGAAAAGCTCCAGCAGTCAGGCAAGCAGAAGGACAGAAGCTTCCAGACAAAGGGACACTTGCAATGAGTTCAAGCAAAGGACAGTTGTCTGACCCAACCGAGACTGCTGGCCAGTGTCTCCTAGTGAGCCTGGTCTTGCAGACGGCGTCATCTCATCCAGGCAGCACGCCCTGCAGTGCCTGATCACCAGGCTCACTCTAGCTTTCCAGGGCGTGGCTGACGATTCCTAAGATGCAGCAACCTCCTGCACAGACCTCAGCTCCCTCAGCAAGACTCCGGTCCCCAAGGTCTGGGAGCCCAGTCCCCTGAGACAAGACGACACATGATAGGTGCCCACAGGCAGAGCACACCAGGTTTCAACTCTGTGCCCACACAGACCTGAGGCTCGGGAGGAAGGGGAAGGACAAGGGCGTATGCTCAGGCAGGAAGTCGTGAACCAACAGAAATGGAGTCTGTCCCAAAGTGACCAGTGGATATTAAAGTGCTTCATCTCAACAAAAAATGAACAGGGCTCCAACCAATGAACGGTGGTGTTCCTCCAGGCCACTTGCATTTATTAAATTATGTAATCTTTGCAAAGTAACTCTGAATTTTCCAGTGTCCATTAACCAAGCTGAATGAACCTAAATTCAGCCTATTAGTCTCTGGATAATGAAAATAAAACTACAGAGACAACCGAATATCTGCCAGTTGGACAGGAACAAATATACAAACAAAATAAACAACAAAAAAAACACACAATAAAGTTATTTTAGAGAACCAGGTAAAATTCAAACATGACACTCTTAAAACATCTTTCCCTTCAAACAACCCACTGAAAAACAAGAAAACAACTGGAACTCCCAAGAAAATGGCTGCCACGCAGACGGCTTCTCTTCCACACCCACGCGAGACCACGTTAGGCAGAGCTAGGTTTTAAGAATGGGAGGAGCAAAGGCCCGTGTGCTCCCACGCGATTAAAACCTTGATGACCGCGCAGACCACTAGAATGGGAACCAAACAGTGGGACCACCCCTCCTCGCACAGCTGGAGACTGCAGCCCTGCCACGAGCCCCCTGGCACCACATGGTGCACCTGCAGCCTATCCCCGGGCACAAACACTCCCTAGAGGGGAGGGAGGACAACGCTGGGCAGAGAGGAAAGCCAGGTGGTCCCCAAGGCGTGGCACACTGGGGAAGTGCAGGGTCAGCTGGAGGGAAGGACACGCCCTGCAGGTTTGCCCAGGGGCCACAGGAAGGTCTGTAGAAAGAATGCCCAGGAAAGTGAGCCTCATTCCAAAAGCCCAGCGGCCAGCACACGTCCACAGGTGAGCCCAGGGAGCAGTTCTGAGTGGGGTCAGGAAGCCGGCAGAGCCAAATCCAACAAGGGCCAGGTGCCCAGTGTCAATCCAAGGGCAGTGAGAAGCCAAAGCCAGCAGGAGGTCTGAACAGGAGGAAAGGCACTGCGTCCATGTTTCTAAAAGACCACGGTGGCTCTGGGCAGAGGCTGTGGTCTCAGAGAGAGACTGGCAGCCAGCCTCCGGCTGACCTGCCAGCTACTTGCAGACAACCAAGGATGTGCTAATTCCTGCTCGAGATTCCACCAAGAGCCAGGATCCACACACAAGAGCACACACAGCAGGGTCCTAACAGCCCAGCCTGGAAGCAGCACAGAAGTCCACCCTGTTGATGGACAGATACGCGGCAGGGCACTCACAGAAACGCCACAGTGAAAGACAGTGGCACCAGCTGCTCCAACAAATGGCATTAGCACAACGAAAACAAGGCTTTGTTGAAATAAAGGTGAAATACAGGCAAAGCCACACAGCTTCGCGGCAACTCTGGTGACAGGCCCAGGACAAGAAGCAAACACACAGGGAGCAGGAGGGCCTGGGAGCGGGAGAGACAAGGAGGAGCCGGGCTCCTTTTGCCCAGGCTTCTTTCTCCTCTCCTCCATTTGCCAAGCCCCTTGCCCTACTACAGGCCTGACTGGAGGAAGAAGGTGCCACATCAGTCTTCTGGTCCTATGTGGCAAAGGTGCTTGTGGGAAAGTCAAAAGTGAAGGCTCTCTGTGACCCAGAGGGGCAAGAAGCAGTTCTCCCAGTCAAGCTTGCTGCCTCTCCTCCCATCCTTTAGAGCTGAGAGATGGGACAGGGCCACCCCTCCTCCCTGCAGGTGGCTTCAGCCAAGGAGCAGCCGGTACCAGGCCCAGGCAGAACGGAAGCACTGCACAGCACATCTCCTGTTCCTGGGCCATGCACAGAGAAACAGGGGCCAGGGATGGGCATCTGGGACAAAGGATGAAACGAGAAGTCCCCCAAACCTGCAAAGGTTCTGAGGACCTTCCGGTGCACAAATGAGCTGTGTGCGGAATATCCTAGAGAAGCCTGGTCGCGAGGCGCCAGAACTCGAGCTGCCCTCACACTCGGGTCTCACCGCCTGCAAGCTGTCGTCAGTGGGACGGGAAGAGGAGCCCTCAGCACAGGGGCCACCTGCACAGCACGCGTGAGCAGATGTGCACACGGGGGCACAGTGTGTTGTGTCTCACTGTGGCCACATGCACGTCCCTGCCCCATGGGTGGGCAGATCCCCCAATCAGGGACAGGAAACACCTGCCAGGGCAGGGACCAGGAAGAGGTGAGTGTGCCCACGGGCTTCCAGGTAAGGGCTTCCAGGCACATGTCCATGTGGACAGCAGGACGAGACCTTCTCAGCGACTTTGAGAGGTGAGCAACAAACTCTCTTGAATGAGCCACACTGCCTGGGTCACCTGTGTGCACTTGGGGTCATGATTTGCTTTAAATGAGGGCTGTTTTGTGATCCACTGAGATGAGAGTCAGTGTCTCCAACCAACAGCACCTTTGTCACCTACCAGGACGGGGGCTGGAAGACCTCCAGGGCCTGGCTGCTGGAGGAGATGGGTCTCATGAGACCTGCTTTACACCAACTCAGGGACAAAAACAGTGTCCCACTTCAGCCACCAAGTTGGGAGAGACGGGACCATCACCTGGCACACCGTCTGCCCCAGCAGCCCTAGATGCCAGCAGCTGGTGCAGCCCCCCGATGCCCTCCTCACAGTGGCCAACAGTACCTCCTGGAGGTGGTCGCAGGTGAGGAGCTCCACAAGCCCCTCCTCGAACTTCTCAAGGGAAGGGTACAGGGTGAAGAACAGGTCGTCCAGGTGCCACGTGACGGGCTTCTGGAGGCGAGGCTTCCGGAGGGTGTCGCCTGTAGAGAGAGGGCTCGTGTGAGATGGCACTGGGCGAGCAGGCAGAGGGCCCCCAGCCCTCAGACCACAGGCAGTGGGACCTCGGGGCGAGGAGAAGCATGGGAGCCACTCCGACAGGGCGCCCCAGGCCCTGCCACTCACAGTGCAGGACCCGCCTCCAGAGGCAGAGTTTACAACTGGGCAGTTCGGAGAACACAGGTGCAGAAGGCAAAGCACTTCACTGCCCGCTGGCTGGGCGCGGCCACTTCCTCCTCCTCAGCAAGGAAGCAGGCAAGGTGCTGAGACAGGGCCACGTACACATGGGCTTCCCAGCAAGCAAACACAGACGGGGTGGCACCCCAGGAAACGAGTCCTGGTCCTGAGCCAGAAGCCCCACCTTGGCTCCGGAGGTCAGCGCCCAGCACAGGTCGGCCGAGGCAAGGAGCAGGTCTGGTCCACCCTGCAGAACCAGGCGAAGCAGCTGCCCCAACTACACAGCCGTCTGCGCCTCCTCTGCCAACCCCGCACTTTTCTGCCTCCGACTCTCCACCTCCGACTCTCCACCTCCGACTCTTCCTAGGGGTTTGTGAGCATTTGCATCTTAGGCACTGGGTCTCAGGTTTTTAAAAGACAATTCCAAAGTTAAATAAACACTTGGTGCTGAGGAGACTGCTGTCAGAAGGCAGGACAGGCCAGCTGGGAAGAAGGCGAGCTCATCTTCGCCTTTGTGTCCGCGAGAGCCCGGGATCAGACAACAGGGACAGATGCAACACAACGTGACTGTGCCTAACAGCCCTGCACTGCCCACTGAGAAATGGGTAAATGGTCACTTTTGTGTTGTGGGATGGCCTGAAGTCCACCATCTGCATGGTGGCTGAGCGAGCATCCTAGGCATGACCTGAGCTGGGGCTCTCCCTGCACCCAGCCAGAAAACAGGAAGCAGAGAGAGGGAGCAAGGTTCTCAACAGGCGTGGCACCCGTGCAGGGCAGCAGGAGGCCCCAGCAGTGCACAAGGGCTCCTACGCTTCTTCTGGGAAGGCAAGCAGCAAGGCCCCTGGGCCCTGAGACAGCCAGCAGGGCCCTGGGATGCTGTCCAGTGCTCAGGTCAGTCCAGGCGAGCAGAGAGCATCTCAGCAAAGCAAGCCAGAGGAGAATGCAGGCGAGAGGAGGCAGAGGCGGCGAGCAGGGCCAGGAAGAAGAGCAAGACGGGAACACGAAGGCCAGGCCTGCAGACTCCACTCCCCACTAGGCAGGCGGAAACTCTGTCCTCCTTAATTCACGTGTCCCCAAGACAGTGGGCCTGGAGCACTCCGAGGGTGCCATCTCAGCGAGCCCACTGAAGACCTGCACCGTGTTGGCCAGCAGCACAGCTGTTTCACCCAGAACCTGCTCTAGACCAGCATGGCCACTGGCCACAGAGTCAGCTGGACACAGGGGCGAGGGCGCTGTCAGTGGACATGAGGACTCCAGCTGAACCTCACCGACAGAAGGGAGGTGGTCATGCCCACGTGCACCTGGAGTCTGGCACCACCTCCCGTGCTGAGGCCCCCGCTCTCAGCCTTCACACCACTGGCACCATTCAGAGTGCCCCCGCCTGGGGACTTCTATAAGCCACCAGAGAGCTGTCTCCCAGGACACCACTGTTTCACCCTGTCAACGCCTGGAGGCCCTAGCATACAGAGCAGCCCCTGTGGACACTGCCCGCTGGACCACTCCAGCACACTCCAACTTGACCTCCCTGTCACTGACAGCAAAGGCGCTGCCACCCCAGGCGGACCCCACCCTCTGCCAGTGGCAGTGACAACAGGCCACCTTCACACAGCACTGACCTCGACTCTGCCGATGTCTTAACTTCTACAGAAACAGAAAGGGAAACTCGGAGCCCTCCTCACCCACACACAGGTGGCACACTGCTCCTGGCTGCTGCTGCAGGACCCTGGCGCACAGGTCTCTGCATGCTCACAAGGCAGCTGTGACAGTGACAGACAACCAGCTGCGACACACACAGGGAACCCGGTGTCAAGAACTGACCTCGCCTGGGGCCACAGCTGCAGGGGGCCAAAGCAGGGACAGACACAACCCAGCTACTAGCAGCACAGATGACAGCAGGGGACAGACAGGCTACAGTGAGAGCTGAGTGGCCTGGAGCCAGGAGGGAGTCGAATGGAGATGCTACAGTCATGACAGGGCCGGGGCCACCCCTGTGCATCCTGCTGTCCTGCCCACGACTGCCAGGGAGTCACCAGAGCAGGGCCAGTCAGCAGGGAGTGGTCAGGGCCCGCCAACTGAGTCACCGAGGTACCACCTCCTCAGGAGAGCAGAGGAGCTTCTCTGGGGGCGGGCGTCACCGGAACGCAGAAGGGCTCGGGTGCCAGGCCTAGTGCGAACCCCAACTCTACTCCTGTCCCCAAGTCAGTTTCTGGCACTCTGCAGACCCCTTTCCACAGCTGAACAAGGTAGGAGGCGGTGCCCACCGCACAGCGTGGGGCTGAGTTCACCCGTGGGCCTCGCAACTCATGGAGTTGCTCCAGAGTCCCAGTGAACCTAAATTAGAGCACGTGGGTCTCGGCTCCCAGGAGAGACGTGCGTGCACACGCAGGGGCCGTGGAGACACTGATCCTAAATCCCAGAACAGCCTGCACTGCATTGCACACCGTACTTAGCAAAAGAGCAGCCGGGGCTCAGCCGTGACTCCAGGGGCCGCCCCACTAACAGGCACCATCCCCATCTGGTCACCCTCTCTGCTGAGCCCTGAGACAAAGGCAGAGCACCCCTGTTCCACCCTGCCGGGAGGGGTGCAACAAACTCTTGACTGTCCGTGGCTCCACAGGACTCCACGAGAGGCAGGAAAGGGCTGAGTCATGACCGGGGGTGACGACCAGCTATGGGAGCAGGTGACGTCACATGCACAGAATCCACAAGGAGGACCCGAAGCCACTGAGAACGGAAATGTGGTGCAGAGCCTGGTGAGTGCCTGGCGACACACCGGCACGTCTAAGATGAGCCCCAACAGGCGGGCACCGGCTCCACTGCGGGGCCATCATGGCGGCAGGCCTGCAGCTCTGAAGGTGTGTCGGGCACACCCACCACCAGTTATGTACTGCTTTTTTTCCCAAGAAAACTGAACAATGGTGGACAAGGACCACCCTTTAGGGAGGACCACCTTGGTGCCCAGTGTCTTAACTTCAAAGGGCAGCAATGCAACAGAAGGAGTGGAGCCACTGAGGAGCTGAACGGTGGCAGAGCCCACTGTTCCCAGAGTGGCCCACACATGGACAGGCAAACTCCCATGGCCATCCCCAAGGGCCATGCCCACAGCTGCAACCCGGGTCTGCACGGAGGCAAGGAAACCACACAGGAGGAAGACACCCAGATGGAGGAGCCCCCGCTGCAGTGCTCAGAACCTTCTAGGTCTGGAGGCCCAGTGAGGCCAGCACAGGGCTGGGCCTCCCGTGAGAGTCGCAGACTCCAGAGCAAAGTGCCTGGCTCCATCACCTGTTGCTCTGTGGCCTTCAGGCAGCCAAGACTGGAGGAAACACAGCCGGACAGGAGCAGAGTCTCCTCGCCCTGTGTTGAAGGACTTCACTGGAAAAGAGCAGGGCTTCCAGGACACACCCCAAGGGCAGCGAGCATTTCAGGTGTACTTCAGACAGGGGGACCCGAGGCAAGAGCAGCAACTCACGCTTGCTGGCGCTTTGCCAGTCCATCTCATTTTCCACCCATCACAGTTCTGTCCCCATTTTACAGAGGAAACAAAGGCTGGGGGAGGCTAGCAATGCCGGGAGCAGAGCAGGTGGGAGCCACAGCTGGCCTGAGGTCTCCAGCAACAGTGTCATTCCTCCATCTGAAATCATCACTCGCCCAACAGCCAAGCACCAGCCACAACCAAGAGGCACCAGCTGTCTGGTTAGGTCACTGGGCCCGGCTGCCACAACTCCACCCACGCACTGCTCACTCTCCAACAACCTCCTGAAAGCGGCCAGGGGCTGTCCTCAGCCACCTTGGGAATCACGGGTCCTCCCTGCTAAGGGAAGGGCTCCTTCCTCCAGAGCTAAGGTTGCCATGAAAACTGGACCACTCCCCCTGAGCACCCCACATGGCCGTGGGTTCCAGTTCTGAGCACCATGCAGCTGTGGGTCCAGCTCTGGAACCAGCCAGACTATCCTGAGCAGGAGTCCTCACTCAGGAACCTGTGGCCTCATCAGCATCCTGGCCATGACGCCACCACACAAGGGACTCTCTGCATTGGGAATCATGACTTTGTGTGACCTGAAAATGACCTCAACAAAAATGCCAACCCAGTCCTCCTCGCTGCAGCGTTTTACAAGTGAACCATGGAGATAAGATCAAGCCCCTGCAAGAGAACAAGGAAGACCACCACTAAGAAAGCCCCAGCCAGGTCTGCAGACCCCCTCCAGCTCAGACCATGGTCGGCTGAAAACTTTCCAGAAGCCCACTTGCTGCCACACAGCCCCCTGCAAGCCCCAGCTCCCCACAAGATACTGAGAGCAAAACAGGCCTGTCTGGGAGCCTGGGCTTCTGTCACTACCCCATCCAGCAAGGAAGCAGCAACTCCACAGGGACCTGCAGTGCTTCCTGTCCTGGCAGCAGTTCCAGGGACACCTGTTGGCAAGTCACAGAGGAATGGATACTCAGCTGGGCCCAAGAACACAGGTCAGGAAGCCCGTCACAGTGACCCTAAAATCCACATGCAACAAGGTCCTCAGCATCGGCACAGAGCAGGACAACGTGCCACAGCAGAGCTCAGGGTCCCCCTGGCCAGGGCCCAGGACACGCCCAGGCCAGTGAGATGGGCCACAGCTGGCAGGCAGAGCCAGGCACAGGTTTCCACCCTTCACTCAAAGCAGGGGCAACGAGGCACCCTGTCCAGCCTCCCTCTCGGGAGTCACAGGCAGCTGTGGAGGGCTCCGTAAGTCGAGGGGCGCACAGCAGACCCAAGGCTGGGCGTGCAGCTCCTCCCTACTTGCAGGTGACCGCCTTTCATCCTTCACCCTTCTCAGGGAGGCTAGACAGACAGTGGGTTCAGGATGATCTCGCGACCGCCCAGCCCCAGGATGCATCCACTCAGACAGCAGCGAACCCCCTGCTGCGCAGGCCAGACCTGGGCACTCGCTCCACTGCTCCCCCACGCCGCGCCAAGCTGCATCCTCTCTCCGGGACCTTGAATGTTTCCGTGAGCCAAGCCCCACAGGCCATCGCTCTCGTGTCGGCCACCCCAGCGAGGCCAAGCAGGCTTCCTGGAGCAGGAGAGAGGGGCACGGCAGGCTCCAGCAGAGCCAGGAAAGCCCTGTGCAGGGCTGAGGGGAAAGGCAGTGTGGTTCCTTCTGGGTTCCCAGCACAGCCACAGGAAAGGCCTCCAGAAGGAGCACAAGGCCAGTGCGCTGGCCTGCTTCCCTCACAGACAGATCCTGAGGTAAACCGACTACGAGAAGGTGAGTTTATCTGGGCCATGGTTTCAGAGGGTTCTGTAAATGATCACCTGGCCTATCGCTCTGGGCCTGAGGCAGCACAGCACGTCAGGACAGGAGCAGTGGTGGCCCTGAAGCAGTGGAGAGGCAGGAAGGGGCTGGGGTCCCGAAACCACTTGAGAGCACACCCCAACCACCTACCTTCCTCCCAGGCGCCACCCATTAAAACTTCCACCACCTCCCAACTGCGCCCCAGACTAGGAACAGAGTTTCCACACGAGGGTGCATGAGGACTGTGAGGCAGGATCCCAGAGCACAGCAGCACCCTGAGTGCGCCCCAGCCTCCAAGGAGCCCGGAGCACAGCAGCACCCTGAGTGCGCCCCAGCCTCCAAGGAGCCCGGAGCACAGCAGCACCCTGAGTGCGCCCCAGCCTCCAAGGAGCCCGGAGCACAGCAGGACCCTGAGTGCGCCCCAGCCTCCAAGGAGCCCGGAGCACAGCAGCAGGACCCTGAGTGCTCCCCAGCCTCCAAGGAGCCCGGAGCACAGCAGGACCCTGAGTGCTCCCCAGCCTCTGGGGGCTGACCAGCTCCTCTCTGGAGCCAGCTGCTAGGTCACACCAAGGCGGGGCCCTGAGCCCTCAGCACGTGCAGCACTCCACACAGGAGTCAAGCACAGAGTAGCCCAAGGCACCCAAGGAGAATGGATAAACAAAACGTGACCCATCCACACAGTGAAATGCTACTCAGCCTTTAAAAAGAAACAGACACCCATGGCAACCAGACACCTCAAAGACATCATGCAGCGAGATGAACCAGTCACAAGGGACAGATGCTGCCTGATTCCACTCACAGGAGGTCCCCAGAGTAGTCACAACCACAGAGACCAACAGCAGAATGGCATGCGGGGCTGGGAGGGGAGTGGGCATCTCAGGGTTAGAGGCTCAAGCTTCAGCTGGAGGACAAGAGTACATTCTGGAGATGGTGGAGGCAGCGGCTGCACAGTGGTGTGTCCCCTGAAAGATGGCTCAGGTGGCACGTTTCACTTCACGTATACTTTACCACAACTGAGAAGTTATAATGACAATGAAGCCCCTAAAGCCATGGCATAGTAAGGGTGAGATCCAGTGACAGCAGCTTTGCTGGCCATGGTCGCAGGGAGATGGATGATGTGTTTTATGAAAGTATTTCCCAGAACAGAAGGTAAGGGTAACAAAAGGGTCGCAGCTCGCTCCTCAGAAGGGATTGGGGATGGCCGTGCTGCCTGCTCTCCGGCTGCATGTGGAACGAGGGCAGGACTGTGGCCACTCACCCACCCGGAGAAGGCCGGTCCTCTGAGGCTCGACCCTAAACCAACAGACCAAAGGGGGCCTCACCGGTTTCACTGTGAGCTGGGAGGAGGCCAGGGATCCGCTGCAGCCCCGACACCAGGAGGTTCGGGGGCACGAGGTGGAAGGCAGGCTCCAGCGGCGGGTGTGGCCGCAGGGTGTAGAGCAGGCTGCAGCTCTCGATGAGGGTCATGTGCTTGTTTTCTGGGGGAAGAGCAACAGCATGGGCTGAAGCCAAGGCGCTTCAGTCCCGCAGCAGGAAACAGACTCAGAGTCACCACCACACAGGAAGGACATCTTGTCTGAGACTGGGGAGTCCTTCTGCCCAGTCAGCCTAGAGATGGAAAGCGCAGGGACCGTTTTGCTTGGGGCTTTTGAATTTGCTTTCTGGCTTTTGTGGATTTTGTCTGCTTTTGTGGTTCTGGCGACACAACTAGGGCCTCTGCGTGCTAGGCAAGCACTCAGCCTCAGGCTAGTCTTCCATGTGCTCAGCCCAGCTGCCCCCGTGGCAAGGCTGGCCCAGCTCTCACAGAGCTGCCCAGGGGTCCACCGGGAAGGATCTGACCGTGGGATGTCAATGGGAGGAAATGCCCTGCAGCCAGAGAGAGGAGGTGCTTTCTAGGTGCTGATAAGAAACGCCCTCCGAGGTGAACTTTAAGAAAAAAGCAAGGCTTCAGACAGACGTCTGCTCAGTGTCGCAAAAAGAGCCACCAGGGTCCCCACCAGCTCCCAGAGGGAGGCTAGCTGCAGAGGCGAGGCAGGCAGGCAGAAGAGAGTTCACTCTCGGTTTCTACACTTCTTCAAAGCTTTTGAACTCTGACCGTGTAAAGCCATCACCATTACCAGCAAATTTCTGGAAATGCCAATGGAGCGGATGGAGGCTGCTGGCTGGAGGCTGGCCCCGTCCCCATTCCCACTCAAGAGTTTTTCATGAAACTGTGGGGTAGAACCCTGACCACCCTGGATATTTCAGGAGAGAAAAATCCTGGCAAAAAATAATTAAATTCAATTGAAAAATATCCAAAAAGCAATCTTTATAAATAAAATTAACTTTCCAACTGATTGCTCCCCTATCTCAAGATTTTCATCAAATTTGGGGCAGGGGGGATGCTGCTGGACATTTTGCCACAGGCCACAGTGTGCACACACACAAGAGGGGAGTCAGGACCACATCTCCAAGGACAAAGCCCCCCTCCGCAGCAGAGTCACCTCCCACCACTCTCCCCTCCACTCTCCCTGGGGTCAAGTTCGGCATCTACTTTCAGCCTCCAGGATGTCCTTCCAGATAGTCCCCACTGCAGGAGCCTCTCCTGCCCATCAAAGGGGGCCACACATCCCAACAGAAACCCAGCAGGAAGCTCCCCTGCAATGGGGCAGGCCTCCCTGCAGGGCCACTTAGTTCCCACAGATGTCCCCATCAGGTCAGCACAGCTGGAAGGCTTCGCTGTTAGTGATAAGCAACGACTTCACAATCGGAGGTCTTGCTGCACAGCCAGTGGCCAGCCATCTGCTTCATCTATAGGCAAGATGTCATCAGAGGCCAGGAAGCCTCCCCACTCCAGGTGGCTGCCACAGGACACACCCCCAGCTCTCCTGGCAAAGCAATGCCTTTCTTTTGGGCTGGTGCATTTCAGTTTTTTAAATGATGCAAAAAGCAAGTCCATGACACATTTGCCAGAAACTATTAAATAACTGAGCAAAGCTGAAGCCAGCTAACACTCAGAAACAGCAGCACATGCTGACGGCAGCAGTGTGCTCAGGAAAGTCATAGGCTCAGCTGTGCCACCAAGGCCAGGCCGGTTCTTACGCTCCACGGGGTCCTGGAGAAGTGGGTGCAGCAGGGCTCTGGGGGTGCCATGGTACAGCCTCAACCTGGAAAACAGGACCAGGGAACCACGTCAACCAGCCAGTGTGCACTGGTCACCGCAGGCCAGCTCTGCTTCTCGCCACTCCTCTAAAGCCTTCCAGCGCTGCCAGCCATGGCCTCTGCAGAAACACAGGCAGTTGACGGCGTCACGGGCCCATGCCCGGAGCTCCACAACATGCCCAGCACACTGGGCATACCTGCAGCCCCAGGCCCAAGAAGCAAGAAAACACCACCAAGGGAAAAATCACCAAACCCAACGTCCCAAGAAAAACAAGGTCTGAGGGACTGCGTGGCCTGTCGCCAGAGCAGCACACTCCTTCAGGGTGACTTCACCCCGGGCACAGTTGGCAGCGTCTGGAGAGGCTGTGAGTCGTCACAACTGGGTGCAGGTGCTACTGGCATCTAGCAGAGGGAGGCCAGGGGTGCTGCCAAGCGTCCTCCCCCAGCAGAGGAGGACCCACCTGGATGTCAGGGGTGCCACGGGGGAGAAACCCTGGTCTACACAAATGGAACTCCAAGCCTGCTGAAAGCGCCACACGTGACCTCATCATTAGGAGCACACCCAGCTCCTAAGGGAGGCCGGGCACACAGAAGGTGCCCAACCAACATCTGCCGCAGAACACCGACTGCCTCCTGGGGCCTGTGTGGGAAACACACTCCTGCACCCTCAGCAGCCCCTGCGAGACACACTGTCCTCTCCCAGCTACAGAGGAGTGGACTCAGGACCTGAGAGTGCAGGTAACATGCCTGCACCCCCAGGGGCCCAGGGGCAGGCAGGGCTGGCCCACGTGTGTGCTACATCAGACCCAACGCTCATGGCCACAGCACGACTCCTCAGCTTGCTCAGAAGTGGCAAAACTAACAATAATAATGATAAATAAAACAAGTAAAAATCTCCTACAGTATACTGTCGTGAACACAAACTTAAAGCCCCATGATCACAGGTGCAGCAGTTAGGCCACCATGAAAGAGAATGAGGACCCCAGAAGGGGAAAACAAAGCAGATACCGCTTGTCCTGGGAAGCAGAGGTTGGAGATTCAGGCTTGCTGCTGAAGATCCGAAGAATTCCAAACCCACAGGACAGTGACTGGAGGGTCCCATCCTGCTTCCTGCCTTCAGTGACCACCTCCACCACGGCCACGATATTTGGGTGGTTTAAGGGCGTATGGAAGTAGAAAGCCTGCAAAACAGATCAGAGGGCCTCTAGGCAGAGCCAGGTGACGAGCTGTGTTCCCAGCCAGCAGAGAGGGAGGCAGTCAGAGGATGCAGGTACCAGACCTGCTGCGGATGCCACAAGTACTGGGACTGTGCCACGCTCTCACGTGCAGCCCTGCCTTTCCCATGGGGAAAGAATAAGCACAGGAAGCCACTCCCCAGAGTCTAAAGACGTGGCAGGACTTCTCCTCCCAGGGGCCCATGCCCAGGCCCCACATACTTTGCCTCTGCTCGGGCGCTTTCAACCCGGGGAACTCCATCTCACAGATGCCAGCAGGCCTTGGGGCCCCTGGGGAAGAAAAGCTGGCCAGCTGTGCACCTGCAACAGAGGCAGGTGACTCCAGGAAGGACTGGTTACCTTAGCCCAGGAGAGAACAAGTCCCCTGCAAACACACACATCTGCTGGCCTCCTCCTGCCCCAGGCCCAGCCAACAGTCAGTACAGAACTTCCATCCCGACTGCTGAGACCAAACTGACCCTGTTTCATGTGGAGGTTTCGTGATAGTCCACCTGAACTCACTGTGTGTACACCAGCAGGACCCTTGGATTTCGCCAGGTGCTGAGTAAATATCCCAGTTCAGAGCCTGACCAACGTCTCTTATGATGACCCAGCGATCTTATTAAAAGATGTGGGGGCCTAAACCAAGTAGAGGATATTCAACCCCATCTTAACAGATGCTCCCTTTGAACCTCTTCATCCCAACACTCAGTGGGGCCTCTGGCTCCCGTGTCCCGGGGCAGAGGGGAACTGGGTGAGGCACACGCTCCTGCTCACACTCCCTTCACTCCTGCTGTTTCCTGCCTCAGTCAATTCAGTGCAGTTACTTCCAGTTAACACTGACCCAGGTGCAGGCTCAGAAGGCGGAGGCGGAGCTGCTGGTTGCGTCTGCCAGCCATGGGCGTCAGTATCCAGTGCACGGCACTCACAAGTGGCGCTGAGCTGGCTTCCAGACCGAGCGGGTGCAAGGCAGAGCCACCCTCCAGAGGCAGGGCAGAGGCCAGCCTGCTGCACTGACTCCCCATTAACGAGTCCTTACCACGTGTCACCGAGAGAACGTTTACTGTAATCACAGACTGTCAGCCCAGGATAACAGAGAGACACATTAAAATATCCACCATGAGATATAAATCGCCGTTCTATTATCTTTTATTGCAAAACGATGAAATGATGACCACTCACAGCTGACAGGTGGTTGGACTGGGAGAGTCATGTTTCTGCTTCAAAGACTCAGCAAGGTTTAAGAAGCCCCGCTGCACAGCCAGGTCTGTCACTACCACCTGTACATTTACACCTGTGCACATCAGTTCCATGAACACTGCAGTAAACAAACCTTTCAAACTCCAATACGAAGCAAAAGTCGTCTCCCAGCTTAGAGGTCACCCTGCAATCAATTGCTCCACCTGAGCAGAGGAGGGCTCCGGTGGTGGCTGCTCTCTCCCCTTCGCTCACCTCCAGCAACCATCACAGGGAGGCTGGAACAGCAGGGAGGACAGGGCCCTCACATCTCAGCAGGCCAGCCTAGAACCTACAAGTGTGTCTTTCCTGAGAAGAGGCAGCCGCTCGCTGAAAGGCAGGTCAGGTTCAGACAGTCCTGTCAGTACCACTGCTGACTGACAAGGAGGCACACTCTTCCAAAAGTCATTTACTGACCATCCAGTGTGGGAACGCTTCCGTGAGAAAGAACTCATGAGGAACCTGGAAAACACAACCCAGCCTTAGCCAAGTTCAAGGTTCACCAGCTTTATAAATGATGGACTGAGCAGATACCCACTGCCGATACTGCTCAAGACCCAGCAGCTCTGACACACAAGGCAGGAGCCTCCCGGGGCAGAAACATGGAAACCTCTGCACAGCTTGAACCACCACCCACCACCCCCCACCATCACCATGAAGTCACCCTTACTGGGTCACCTGTACCTTAGAGCCCCTGCCTTCCTGGGAAGCAGGCTCAGCCAGAACCCAAGAGCACCCCACTGAGCCATACCTGTAAATGGGCCCTTTAGTCATGAGGAATTTGATTAACACCAACGCCATACATTTTGAGAGGAATATTCTATGCATCCACTGAATCTGCATGATTAAGTGTTCAAGTCGAGCCCATCCAATCACCCGCGGGAGAAGGCCACTCGAGACGGGAGAGACAGGCTCGGGTTCACCCTGCCTCACCTCCCACTCATCTGCATTGACAAGCTTCCTCCCTGACAGGATAAACAGATTCATAAATCATCTAAATGCTCCTGTCCTAATGCCTTCATCTTCAAAAAACATGGACACCATTCGCCTCAGGCCGGGTTTCCATTTCTCACCCACAATGACAAGACTGAAATTGGGCTCTGCTGCTGTGTCTTCAGGAAGAGGCTGCACCGAGAGGTGTCCCCAGGGCCTGCTAGGTGACCCACCCCTGCTGACATGTGCCTGAAGGCCAAGGAAGAACTGAGAGAAATTAAACCAGCACTTCCAAAGAACTTGCTTAAGATGCACCTTGAGCAGAACACCTTCGGGAGGGCCAGTCACCCTGCCCAGCTTCCACCCACCAGCGCAGCCTCAGGACAGGCCTGCTTCCCAGTCAGACATCCAACACTGACAGCCCGAGCCCAGCCAGCGTGGCCGAACCAGCCCTCCTCCAGGACACACACTCTCAAGTCCAAAAGCCAGAAAATCTCACCAGTGACGGCTCAGGCCCTCGCCACCCATTACCGAGCAGAGGAGGACCCACCTGGATGTCAGGGGTGCCACGGGGGAGAAACCCTGGTCTACACAAATGGAACTCCAAGCCTGCTGAAAGCGCCACACGTGACCTCATCATTAGGAGCACACCCAGCTCCTAAGGGAGGCCGGGCACACAGAAGGTGCCCAACCAACATCTGCCGCAGAACACCGACTGCCTCCTGGGGCCTGTGTGGGAAACACACTCCTGCACCCTCAGCAGCCCCTGCGAGACACACTGTCCTCTCCCAGCTACAGAGGAGTGGACTCAGGACCTGAGAGTGCAGGTAACATGACCGCACCCCCAGGGGCCCAGTGGCAGGCAGGGCTGGCCCACACGCGTGCTACATCAGATCCAGTGCTCACAGCAAAGCTCAGAAAACGCAGGGCAGGAGAGCCAGAGCAAGGACCAGCCCAGAGCCTGACATCGAAGCACACACAACAAAACCACCCTGAAAGCGTTCTGTGTCTCCAAACGAGTGGCAGTGCCGTCGCCATCCCACCAGGCCGGCACTGGAAACACGGGGAGGGCACTCTCCTCTGGAAACCATCCTCTGGGGTGTGCTGGAGGTTCAGAGCCCCCGGAGTGTTCCTGCTGAGCCAGAGAGGAGGGTGGCCCTCCCGGAGGACAGCACTGCCGGCGAATGGGCAGGCCAAGGGAGGCGCCTCACGGACACGGTTCCCTCAGAAGCAAAGCTGCAGCTACTGTGCCGTGACCACTCATGTCAGGACACGGCCTTCCCCCACCGGCCGCAGGAGAAACGCCGAGAGGCAGTGCCTGCCGTGGGGCCCTGGCGGGGTGAGCCTCACGTCAGGCGGCGCAGAAGGGCTTCCGGGAGCCTGGGTGGGATGACACTCGTGCTCCCTGACAGCACCCACTTCTGAAGGAGAACCACATGGCTCTCATGACCCTGGCGAACAGGAGCCACCCACACCTGCTTTCCCCTCACTCTGTCATGGGAAGGACAGACAACGCGGTCCCTGAGCCTCGTGGCAAGTACAGGGACAGCCCACCCCCGAAGGGGCCCTGGGCCAGTGCAAACTGGAGGAGAAGCCCCAGAGTCCCCGCCCAGGGACGCTCCTCAAACAGGGAGAAAATAAGCCTGCACAGGAGGTGGGACCACAGTCGGCTGCCCCATGAATCTGAGGGAGAATTGTCATCTCAAAGAGAGAATGTGGGACCTGCACGGCACCCTGGCCTGGGCGGGTTTTAAGGCACTTCTACAGAGGCTGGATGAATCATGAGCTGTCTCCGGGAAGGGAAGGCAATTCTTCTCCACCAGGGAAGGTCTCGGAGAACACGGAGCTGAGCTGGAGCTGACAGGGCTGGGGCTGCTCGCCGGCCCACTGGCAGGGCCCACGAAGAGAACACGGGCTCAGAGCAAAGACTCACCCTTCACAGGAAAGACACCCCTCTCAGGTTCAAGGCAAGACTTCTTGGTTCAGGGGAGACAGAGTTGTCATAAAAGCCTCTTCTCTCAGGGTTGCGTGCAGCGATGGCTCAACAAACCCAGAGCACGCCAGGCCAATCCCCTCACCCACACAGGAGCTCGACAGCCAGGATGGCCCATACTACTGGCAGCTCACTAACTTCACCCCAGGTCACTAGGGCCACTGCAGAAGGGAGGAACCGGGAAAGGTCTGGGCCAAATCTCAAAACCACCTCTCACAAAGCCAAGAGGACTTTGCATAGCTCCAACCGGCATGCACCATGGCACAGGCTCCCAAGGCGGAGGGCCATCCTCCCATGACCTAAACTTGCAGCGCCTGTCCTCTGCATTCTGCGTGAAAAGGAGGTCAGAGGAAAGCTTAGAGCGGCTGTCGGGCAGGATGCTTCCTGGGCCACCACTGGCCTCTGCTGCCCACAGTGGGCACAGCAGCCAGGGACGAGTCTGCAGCTCCGTCACCCCACCCTGCCTAAGCATGCCCTGCCCACCTCGCGGACCTGTGGAACTCCATTCAGGGATGCCAAGGCTCCTAGGGACCATGCTCCTCTTGCCCCAGCCCCTGGCCTCACTGGAAGGCAAATCGAGGTGGGCAGCTCTGACACACAGCATCAGCTGAGCCACCACCACAAACTAGGAACACAAGTTTTCCCAGCTCAGGCCTGAGTGGTGAACTGGAAGTGGACCGTCCCCAGGCAGTGAGCCCTCAGGGTGCAGCCTGTAGGCAGCAAAGGCCTCTTGGAGGCATGGGCAGCAAACCCCAACAAGGACAGAAGCCTCCGCTCTCAGGACCATCTCTTACACAGGGTCTGGTGTTCTGCAAGGACAGTGGCTCTGGGACTGAGAGTCAGGGACAGGAAAGGCCCCTACTTCTGACCTGGGGCCCGAACCCACTTGGGTCAGGATCACCAGTGGGGAGCACTGTACAGAGGCCACAGGGACAGAGAGGGAGGAGGAAGGAATGAGAGGGAGCCTCCATGAGGACACACTGCTGGCTTCAGAGCACAATGCCATCCTCCACATCTTACAGACACCTCCTGAATCATAGCACAGGGCACACTGAAGCCTGAGACCACAAGGGAGGCAGGACAGACACGGGGCAGCCTCCCCAGGGCCAAATGTTGGCACCGCCACTGGTCTGCCTTAGGACCAGGGCAAGTCCACCTCCATACGCCTCACTTTCCTCCTCTTTAAAATGGGAACACAAAATTACGGACCTCCTCAGGAGGCGGGCAGGATGAAGGACATAATGTGTTCGGAAGCCAACACCTGCCCACTGAAGTCCCCACTCAGGAGAGATGGCCAGCGTCCCACCATCATCATTATCCTTTGTACAAACAGCCTTCCTAGGTCCTCTCTCTGCACACCAAGAATGAGAAAACCCAACAGCCTGACCCCACAAGGCTGCCCCAAGGCTGCAGAGATGGCACACAGGCCAGGTCAGCAGCAGCACTGTCCACAGAGGCTGGGATAAACTCTGTCCGCATGTCAAAGGCACCAGGAGATTCGCTGGCTGTGCAGACAGTGCTCAGGGTTACAGAGAGTCACACACAGGTTCACAACAAGATCCTCTCTGACATGCTGGCCAGGGAGAACGAGAGTGGACTCGCATGAGCTGGCCGCCTCAGCACCAGATGTATCTCCAGGCCCCAGGACATCTGCTCTGCCAGGGCTCTGCTTCATCCTCCTGACCTCTGGGGCCATCCCCTCGACTACCCTGCGAAGTCGAGGTGACCCTAGAAACCATTCAGCCAAGACGCACGCAGTCCTAAGGCTGCTGACAGCTAAGCAGAGAGAGCAGCATGCGCACAGCCGCCCAAGGCATGCCTGACTGGCCTCAGGGCTGGGGGCCCAGAGGAAGGACAAGGACACCAGGCTTCCCTAGCCTTGCTCTGCACCCTGGTGGGAAAGGCCTGGGTCCCATGCTGCTTTCTGAGTAAAATCCCAGTGTCCCTGAGAAGGACCTGCAGGACCCTACCAAGGAAGTCACCTAACCAGGGCCACCGACTGCCACACTGCCTGCTTGTCCCAGGCCTGTCTACAGCACCCTGCATGTCCCGAGAACCCATCGTGGTTTCAATCGCGGTGCTACCTGCCCTCGCCGTCGCCCCAACAGTGGCAGGCGGGTGCCCCGACACCAGCAGCTGGGGCCATGACCACAGACCTGTGCAGACGGCCCATCTCAGAGCCAGCTGGGCTCAGGGCGCCCGACCAGTGTGCACTCTCCCACCCAGTCTGGAGCGGGAGCACAGGACCACCCCACACCCTGCCACCCTCCGCCAGGCACGACACTCCACTAAGTCTCCCTTTCACCACCTGAAAACAACAAGAAAACTCAAAGGACGGGAGGAGGAGGAGGTGGCAGCAGCAGAGGAAGCCACCCACTTCCTTACTGCGTTCTAAGAACCTGAGGTTCCTCACAGTGAAGGGACCCCCGGTCCCTCTGCAAGCCCCAAGCTCTCTAGGACAGCGCCTTCCACGCAAGCTGTCGTGTGGAGACACAGTATCCCCCACGCACTCCCCACACTGAGCCTGCCGCCCCATCCTTCCTGTGGGCCCAGGCCCCACTCTGGGCTGCGCGTCCCAGGACCCCGCACACCTGCACCCCGCCTCGGAGCAGCCCCACCCAGGTCCCGGCCCACCTCGTTGAAGACGATCCTGGCTGGCTGTCTGGAGAGCTGCTGGGTCGGCCTCGCCGAGGTTTTCCACGTCCTCCCAAAGAAGTGTCGGTAGGTAACGTCGAAGAGAGACACTCGCAGGTGGCACTCAGCCTCAGACAGCACCTCCAGCACGCCCTAGGAGAAACCAGGAAGGAGCCTGAGGACCCTGCAGGTCACACGCCACCCCGCACTGAGCGTCTGTACCACCTGCTTAGCCATCAGCAGTCGGACTTCCGTTCAGGAGCTGCCCCTCCCCCTCAGCCGCAGGTCTTGGAGGGAACTGTAAATCCTAGTGTCCAGCTCTCTCCCTGGCCAATTAGGGCACTGAAGTCCCTGGAACAGATCTGACTTTAGAGGCACCCACAGCCAAGAAGACACGAGTCAGGGCTGTAGATGCAGACGTCTGCCAGGATGCAGGCTTGGAGCTGCTGGCAGTCACTCTGCCACAAGAGGGAGCCAAGAGTCCAGATGACAGCACAAGGACCCTGGATCAAGCCACACCTGAAGTTTATCTGAGGATTTGTCTGTGATGAGTTAATAAATCATCTCAAGCGTAAACTAAACATTTTAGATGGATTTGGTTAGTCAGTTGCAACCAACTGAGTCTGTCCTCCCAGAGCCAGAAGCTCCAAATCCTCAACTTGTCCCAATTATTTTGGGGTGGGATTAGCAAAAATAATCAAATCTTCAATGATTAAGAAATCATGGCTACAAATACAGAACAAAGCAACGAGAAAAAAAAAAAAAAAAAAAAAAAAACTCCTTTTCACAGCTTGACTTACAGCAGTGCTGGCTTAGCCTCCAGCACTTCTGCTCCGGGTAAGACAGCAGAGGCTCAGCTCCTACCTGTGACAGTCTCTGCTTTTCTTTCATCCACTGAACACTTGTTAGACATCTACTCTGTGCCAGGCACTATTCCAGGCAACAGGGACACGTGAGACAGTAAAGGGACAAAACCACTGCCCTCACAGGTCTACATGAAGAAAGGAGGGAGGGGAGAGACGTCTCTGTCCAGCCAGGAAGATGCGCCTGAGCCAAAGACAAGAGGTACCTGGGAGAACCAGGTGGGGGGAGTGGTGACACCCAAGGCCCTGGGCAGGACAAAAATGGGCAGGGGGCTCTGTCTGACTTTATGAACCCCATTTTCCTAGTTTCTACACTCCTGATGCTCTGGCCTCAGGGCCTCCCTCCCAGGGCTGGGCCCCAGGCTGCCCATGAGCACATCTCTGACGGGCAAAGCCACCATGTAGAGTCTTCCTGCCCTGCACCCCCCTGGCTCTCACACCCAGGAGACTGCCCCCTGCCTCCTAGTCCCAGGGACCAGGGATCAGGCAGCTAGAGGCAGTCGCTATTCTGAGGCCACTGCAATTACTCACACGGGCCAATCCTCGGCCTGTTTCCTCTTCCCCACACGCCTTCCTGCAGGAACCTCGGTACCGGCTCTGCCTGGGCCAGTCAGAGCCCCTCCACCTCCAGACTGACCCAGTGCATGGGGTCACCCACCTGCCCTGCTAGGACCCCTATCACGCCCTCTTTTCAATGGCGTTGTCTCCTGATCTCGGGCCTCACCAAGCCTGAAGGGAAACAAAATCCTGGGTACACTCCAGACAAGCCTGCAGGCCGCAGCAGAGGGAGCAGGGGAGGAGGGAGGACAGCTGGGAGGCCGCAGAGCAGATCTTGTGGAGCCCGGAGAAGCTGGCCTTGCCTCCAGTGAGGCCAAAGCCACAGAAAAATCCCACAGAAAGGGCCCCACCTGATTCAGGATTTTCAGAACATGGCTGCTGCCACGAGGGGCAGAAGCGGAGGCCGCAGTCCCTGCAGACAGGAGGCAGCAGGCAGTGCACTGGCGGGCGGGAAGTGGCCCTCTAGGCACTGTCCTGAAGGGGCAGGGGCAGGCGGGATGGATGCAGAACGCGAGGGGAGAGCAAGATGGAGGGGTGGCGGCGGGCCCACATCCCTGTGAAGGACGCCAGCACGCTTTCTGTCTGGGGCAACTGGAAGAGGGTGGCGTCAATTTCGGGAATGGGAAGCCAGGGCGAGGTCTGTGGGAGGCGCCCAGCTCGGCGACGTCCTCCTGTTGCCCAGTCACTGCTCCGCAGAGGCCTTGACCACGGCCCCTGCGCCACCCTCCTCCCGCCACGCCCAGCCTCTCCAGGCCCTGCCTTGCGCTTCCCCAGGGGCTGTCTCTGCAGGTTGACTGTCTGTTACCCCAAGCAGAGAGCAAGCTGTGGGGATGGCCGGGAAGGCCTCCCACGCGGGTGCTCAGCTCCTGCACCGCCTGGTGGAGGCTGCGGCCAGTCTCCCCCACTCCCTCATCCTCCTGCCACCTCTGGGAAGGTCATCACCACCGCTACTGGCTTTGACCTCAGGACCTGAGCATCATCTCTATGTCCCCTGCACAGTTCCAAACAGGTGTCCAATAAATACCAAACCGAATTAAATAGCCTCCCAAGTAAAGAAATAATGTTCAATAAACCAAACAGAAAAGTGGGGAAATCAGAAAAACATACGAAAATCATCCACCAAGTGCCCTGAGCTCAAAACCACTCAGTTCCAGTCACAGGGAGGGTTGCTGCCACCCAAAGCCACCAGTCCTCAGAAATGCAACGGTGCAACCTAGTAAGACCCTCGACCTCACACCTGCTTCCAATTTCATCTTCTTTAACTGCTCTATTTGCTTTTGTAATGTAGAACCAACTTTGCGTTCCTGCATGAACTCCACAGGATCACGATGTCCGTCTGTCTGTCTGTCTCTCTCGCGCGTGCACACACACACATGCAATGGATTTGACATCCCCACACATTAGGATTTTGTGTTACTACTCTTGAGCATCTCAGTCTGTATGTTTCTGGGAGTTTCTCTATCTGGGCGTCACTTGCTGTGCCCTTGGAAATGAGGTAGGAAGCAGCCCCTGCTCCCCTCTTCCCTGCAGGAATCCATCAGAAACTGCCATCACTTCCCCCCTTAATGCAGGATGGAATCTAACATGACACACAATGTCTGCTGCATGTCACATTGAGCTCCCCTCATTCCTAACACTGGGAATCTGTGTTTTCTTTTTTTACCCTTTTTGAACTCTTTTTACAGAGTCCTCAATTTTATAAATCATTTCAAAGAAACAACTTCTACCTCTTCTGCTCATTTTCTCTATTATTGGTCCCTTACTTGATTTCTGCATCAAATATTTACTATTTCTTTAATTCTTTTTATGTTATCTTTAATTTGGTCTTTTTATCTAAATTCTTAAAAGGAAAACCATGATCTTATACCTTTCTTTTCTAAGACAGCTATACAGAGCTACAAACTTCCCTTAAAGGGTTGATAGAAGCAATACCTCAAGTTTTATATAGTCTCCAATTATTCAGCTCAAATAATTTTCTAATATCCCTAAGAAGTCCTTTTTTATTTTCTCATTTGTTTATTTTTGTAATGTCCTCAACTCCTCCAGCGACGCTGCACACGGCCCTCCACTCCTCTGGTGTGACTGTGCACCCGACACGCTGCCCTTTACTTCTTCTACCCTAGCTTGGGCATGTGGAAGCTGTGTTTCTGGTGCCACGCAGGCGAGCTGCCCCAGCCAGCCCAACAGCACATGCTGAAAGGTCAGCCTGCAGAGCTGGGCTTGGCTGGACCTAGGAGGAGAGACATGGGGGGCTCCTGCTAGCTGACAGAGGGGCTCACTGCACCTCCGTGTCAAAACTCGGGTGTACGCTGAGCACCTGCTTCCCGCCTCGGGGTCTGGTGTCCTCAACGTGCCAGGCAACATTCCTGTCTGTGGCCACGTCTCACTACTGGGGGAACTAAAAGCATCCTGTTGAAGTCACTGGGGGCACTTCCTAAGTCCGTGCCCTTTTGCCACAGACTTTCCTGTGTCCTCTATTGTAACAAGTCTTGGCTGTGGGTCCTCTTAGAGGGTCATCCCACCAAGGGGTGGTCTGAGGGCCCCAACACAAGTGCATACACATTTAGGGCTGCTGCATCTTCTTAATATCACGATCTGACGAAATACCCCTTTTTATGGGCCAGGGTTGGGGCTCACTGGAAGAGCACTTGCCTAGTGTGCATGAGGCCCTGGGTTCCACCCGAGAACTGAAGAGGGAAAAAAAGCCTTGAAATTCACCTCTGGCAGCTGCTCTTCCCCGCAACCCTTGGGGTTGGACGTCAGCAGGGCCACAGATTTTCTCCTGCTCAACACTGACATGGCCTATGCGCCTCCTCCACTTACTGCTTTCAGTGTGTTTTTGTCTTGGTGTTTAAACAGACTTCTTTATAAACAATATATAATGTGGTCTTAAATCGCATCTTGTTACATGTGACTTAGGATCAGTTACTCCACTTGCAAAAGTTATTCTACAGACGTATGTGTATGCTAAAAAGTGACAAAACCAAAGTTATTCAGTGAAGCGTCATCTGTAACAAAATGACTGGCAAGTCCAGATGCTCATAAGAGCGAGCCTTGCTATACGGTCAGTGGCTCATCCCCCAGAGAAATACTATGCAGTTCTACAAAAGAGTAAGAGAACTTTCACGAAATAACATGAACGATCTATAAAATAGATTATGAATAATTTTTAAAATACCAAGGTACAGGGCAGAATACAGTAAGCTATCATTTAGCTTTAAAAATGGAAAAATACATATTTCCATAAATACATTTTTATGGAATAAAACATTTATAAAAGCTATTTATTTTTTGAATTTGCTTAGAATTTCTGGAAAGTTGTACCAAAAACAGGTCACACTGGCTATGTTCTGGGGTAGGGACACCATAGGATGACTCGCTTTGCTTGTGTATCCTTGTGAATTTTTGAACTTTTAAAAAATAAAGTGGGGAAATAAAATTTCCTTCCAAAAATTCCCAGAAACAGGAAACAATGGCTGTCATGAGCCCTGGGAGGCAGGGCAGCAGGGGCATCCAGTCAGGTTGAATCCAGGACCCACCAGAACTGTCATCGGGGCCTGGCTGCTCTTGGGTCCTACTCCTCTTCTGGGACAAGGTATCCCCAGCACCTGCTTCCCAGGGCTGCTGAGGGCTGAGTGAATTCACCCAAGGAAAGTGCGAAGAAAGAAGTTGTGAGCCCAGCAGCCACCAAAGTACCTGACAGCACAGATGTCAGGCTCAATTAAGGGCTTGGAATGAACAACAGAGGACATAGTGACTTGGCCACGGGTCCACAGGCCCTGCACTCTGAATACTGTGTGAACATCACTCTACCAGCTGTAAAAGACAACAGCCTTGCCAGGCCACACTCAGAAAGCACGCGCTTGCACTGCAGGCTGGATCCTTCTCACGCCCACCCACAGGTCACCATGCTGCGGCGCACCAAGACAGGAGGGTCCTGCAGGTGGTCCTGCAGGTAGCAGCACAGGAGCACTGACTTACCAAGCAGGTTCCCCCGCAGCTGAGTGCACAGAATGGCTGTGCAGCCCACAGCACGCAGGCCTGAATGTGCTAACAGCTATCATACGTCCATGTACCCTCCCACAGCACCAGACACCAGGCTTCGCCCCTGTGCCCGACTGCCGGGCTGAAATCAGGCCATGCTGAGCCATGCGTGAAGCCACTCCTTGCAAATAAGTTGGTTCAGAAATATCCCAGGAAATCAGACTACCTGGGTTTTCAACTGTTCCACCACGGGCAGGAAGAAATTCTCACCCAGTATCAGAGGTCACTGGATGGATATGCTCTTTGCTGATGGGCCTCTTCACCTTCCAAGACTGCCATGGCCAGGGTCATGGGTGTGGTGCTGAGACTCAGCAGGTAAGTGAAAATCAACACATTAACTGAAAACCTCACTTGGCTGAGCGCACCTGATGACACAGAGCAAATGGCATTACCTGCTTAATCGGGGGTCCATCGAGCCACTTCAGGACACACTGAAATGCTGTCGATTCCTTCAAAAGCTGCCGTGCTCTCTGTGGGTGGGGAGGGACGAGTGTGCTCTGGGCAAAGACCTTGTGCCAGTCGTTCATTCTGCCCGCTGGACACTTGGGCCTCCAGCATGACCTGCTCCATTCATGTAAGAAGAAAGTCATCAGGGCCACAGTGCTCACAGCAAATCAGTTTCCCAGAGGAACCTCCATCCCTGAAGCCCTCCACACCCCAGCGCAGCAGCCTGCACTGCCAACAGGCAACCTGCTGCCCCCCCAGGAAATGTGCCTATCCTGACCCAGAGGCCCTCGACCGCCCCCATGGACACATGAAAGCACAACCACCCTTGCCTCGTGACTATTTAGGGACACCATGTGCAAGGCTACTGTGCAGCTGTGGGAATTGAGCAAAGCACAAGAGCACCAGGGTGAAGTCCCACCCTAGTGTGGACTGTGTTAAAGGGAGCCCAGGGAGCACAACCCAATCAGAGCCAAAGCACAGCCCTGGGAGCAGGGGCTGTTTGTCTCAAGTTGCCAGGGCCCAACTGGGACACACATCAAGAGGAAGAAAGGAGGGGCACAGTGGCACACACCTGAAATGCCAGCAGCTCAGGAAGCTGAGGCTGGAGGTCAGCAAGTTACAGGACAGGCTAGGCAGTGCAGCAACACCCTGTCTCAAAAAGAGAAAATTAAAATCAATAAAAGGGCCAGGGATACAAGCTGGCTTACAATCCCAGCAACTCAGGAGGCTGAGACAGGAGGCCTGCAAATTCTAGCAGAACCCTGTCTCAAACAATAAAAAAAATAAAAAGAGCTGGGGGATATAGCTCAGTGGTAAAGCACTGCTGGGTTCAGTCCCCAGTACCCCCAAAAAAATGGAGAGAACAAAGCACAAGCCAAGGCCAGGGCCAGTTGTCACCGGAGCCCTAACTTAATAAGAGCACCTAAAACCAGCCATCCCTCAACAGTTCAGCTACAAGAACCAAGTCTCTTCCTACCAAAGCCAGTCTGGGATGGGTTTCAAGTGCTGCCAACTTCTGAGGGGCCTGGTCCGTTAGGTAATTCCTGGCCCTTCCAGTCAGGAAGGATCCTACCTTCTCCAGGTGTCCTTCAACTAAGCCAGAATCAAGAGCTTAGCCTTGGCAAGAAGCTGGATTCTGAGACTGAAACATCAAGCAGGAGGAAAAGCAGCAGGCTTAGCCTTCTAAGATAGCAGTTCCCCAAGCATGGTCCTGGGGCACCGAGGTCACAGGATCTTCCTAACGCCCAGCTGTCCCTGATCACTTCCACCAGGCTGACATCTGTGCTGATGGAGCAAAGGCAATGGGATTCAGCTGCAAGGCCCAGCACCACCAGCACATGGCACCAGACTCTGTCCTGGTCGAATCTGTCCCCACACACAGGAAAACATCAGCTCCACTAGACAACATTCCGGGGAATGCTGTGGAGGTTATTAATTTTACCACTTCTTGACAGTTGGGTGTATGCACCGAGATTCTGTGTGACAAAAGAGAAATACAGGGAAGCGCTTCTGCTGCAGACGCAGGCCTGGTCCTCCCAGGGGAGGCCCTGCTGGCTAGGCAGCCGGCCCGGCTTGCCATTCCCATTCATTAACACCACTTCACTAAGTAGAATGAGAGTGGAGCTGCGCTATTCAGACACTTTTCTAACGTGAAGGAAGTGAGCCTGTCACTTCAGGAAAAACAGTGGCAATCAAAATGGAGTTTCCAAGCAAACCAAAACTGGAAACATTTGTACCCCGCACCACAGGCCTGACAGCTTCCTACTTCAAGACTTTTCTGATGAGAAGGGAGTGACAGAAGAAATGTGACCTTCATAAATTGCAGTTAAACATGTCAGTATTTGGAAGGTCTGCGACACCCAGCAAACCAGTGTTTTCCAAGGGAACGTTGTATCCATGTATCAGGGTGGAAGCAGGGTGAGATCTGAAGTTGGAGGGCGGGGCCAGAAGCCAAGAAATGCAGTGTCCTTGAGGAGCCAGTAAAGGAAGGGGCCAGGCTCGCCCCCCTCCCCAGCCTCACAGGGATCTGCCCAGGATGCCTTACCTTAGCCAGGAGGCTGATTTTGGACTGCTAACTTCCAGAACCAGAAAAGAATAAATCTGTGTCGTTCCAAGCCTCTGAATTTGTGGCACTGTGTGACAGCAGCCACAGGAGACTCATACAATCGCCTACAACCCATACACAAGAGGCCCACCACTGCCAGCTCGAGAGCCACCGGCCGTGCCAGGGCCTCCAGGATGCTCCCTGGCGGGTCCTCAGCTCACATGGCCTTGGCTGGTCACAGACCTCACCTGTCTGGCACTGCCTGCTCCCAGGCCAGCTCCTGGCAGGAGGGAGCCCTTTCCTCCCCCGTCCTTGGCACCCCAGCAGAACACAGTTAACATTGACAATCAAAATAAAACAGCTTCAGGGAAGGTAACCTTTACGCCTTTTTTTTTTTTTTCCTGGAAAAATGCTGTTTTCTAGTTGCCTTCCCTGAGGAAATGGAGGTGAGCACTCGTTCACAATGCATACCTGGTGGAGAGGAAGGCACTGAGTTGCCTCACTTGCACCTCCTCCCTTCCCTGGTGACAGCAGGACAGTGCCACACTTGTAGCCACAGTTGAAGAGCACACAAGTGCCAGCCACCCACACGGGAGACTGTCGTACCCTCGCTGCCCCCACTGTCCCACAGGCCCAGGCTGGGGAGAGAGGAGTCCACCTGAGAGGACTTGCACAAACATGGCTGAAGATGGGTGGGGGAGGCAAGACAGCAACAGTCTAAGGACATGTGACATGTGGGACCCCTGAGGGCAGGGGCCCAGGCAGCCGCAGCAGCTCTCACTTCCGCTCCCCTACTTGGCCCACCTCCTCAGAGGGCACCCTGGCCTCACTTCCACCTGCTCCTAACACAGCTACAGAAGTCACTGCGTGCATCAGAGCTGCGCCCAAGACTGAGGTCAGCACTGGGTCCCCAGCAAGAATCTTTTAGTAATTAAACAGGAATGCTCTGGAAAAAGGAAGAAGGGACACTGGGGTCAGATGAACATGAGAAAAACTGGGAGGGTTCCATCCTCTGAACCCAAGTGCCCCTCACAAACATTTCCACACTTCTTATTTCAACTGTAAGATAAGTACTATCATCATCCCTAGTATGAAAATGAAGAGGGCTGGGGAAGTAGCTGGGTTGGTAGAGTGCCTGCCTCACGTGCACAAGACCCTGGGTTCAATCCCCAGGGCCACAAAAAAAAAAAAAAATGAAGAGATTGAGGTTAAATGGCCAGTCCAAAGCCACATGACCTGTGCCCAACCTAAAGTCATCATAGCCAGGCCACCCCTCCCTGTCCTAGTCAGGAAGTCAGGAGAAACCAAGATGACAGAGGTGACAGGAGAGAACTGGTGGAGGGGCCCAGGGCCCAGACACCAGTCTTCTTTCCAACTTCAGGAAAGACCCTCGCCCACAGGCCTGTTTCCAATCTACAAAACAAAGGCTGTGGAGTCTTTTTAAGCTTCTGGCTTCTGCAGATCTACTATTCAATGAATATTTACCACCACCTACTGTGCTCTAGACCAAGAAGAACCAAAGGCCCTGATATGAGGTGTCCCCAAGAGCTTGCGAGAAAGTTCAGAGGTGAACTGACTGGTTGCCAGAGTCTTAACCTAATCAGTACATTAATCCACTTGAATGGATTAACTGGGTTGGGTGGCAACTGTAGTTGGTAGGGTGTGGCTGGAGGAGGTGGGTCACTGGGGTCAGGCTTTTGAGGTGTGTATTTTGTTCTGGGGAGTGAGCGCTCTCTGCTTCCTGGTACCCATGTCCTGCTTCGCTTTCCTCCTCTACATCCTTCCGACAGGACGTTCTGCCTCACCTGGTACGCAGAGTTATGGAGCCAGCCACCTAGTGACTGAGACCTAGGAAACACTGAATGCCAAATAAACTTTTCCTTCTCTAAAATTGTTCTTGTCAGGCCTTTAGGTCACAGTGGTGAAAAAGCTGTGACTAAAACAGGCGCCGTCTCCAAGAATCTAAAAATCCTGAGAGGTCCAGAGTGAGGAGCTCGCCACAGGAAATGGACCCGGGAACCAGGCGGTCTGGGCTTGCGATCCTCCAGCAGCAGTTCCCAGGGCCAGGGAGGAGCAGGAGGCGAAGGGGAGGGAGGACGGCGAGGTCCGGTTAAGGGCTGCTCCGTTCCCCGGTTCACACGGTCAACACCGCCGACAGGCTCATCCCCACGATGCGCAGGGGAGCGGGCCGAGGCCGGTCACCGATGGGCGCGCAGGCAGAGGTGGCCCCGAGAGCGCACGGGCCGGGGTTGACCCGGGGACCCCGCCCTGCCGCCTGCACGCGCGGGAGGCCCACTTCGCACACTTGCACCTGAGCCTCGCGCGCATCACCCCGACCGGACACCGGGCCCGGCGGCTGCGGGCGGCAAGTCTGAGTCGGTAGGCGGGGCCCCAGCGGCGGGCGGCGGGCCGGGGCCGGGGCCTGGCGGCGCACCGCGGGCAGCAGGGCCAGGCCCGGGAAGGACAGAGGCAGCCGCCTCGGCTGCGGACTGCGGTGTGCAACGGGCCAGGGCAGGGCCGGAGAGCCAGCCCGGAGGAGCCCCCGGTGCCCAACGGCGCCCAGCCCGCACCAACCGTCGAGGCCGGGGGGAGGCTGCGACCGACGCGGGCTCGGCCGCGCCCGGCGCTCGGCCTCCGCGCCCCCAAGGTGCCCCGCCTCCACGCCGGGGCCGGGCGCAGACCCTCACCGCAAGGCGCGGAGGCCTGGCCGGCTCTGCGGCCACCCGTGACTCCAGGTCACGTCCAGCCTACCCCGCGGCGCCGGCCCACTTGGTTCCGCCCGCCTCGGGCAGCGTTACCTAGGAGACCCGGCTCCCGCGGCCGCGCCGAGGGCCACCTGGCCCACTCTTTCGAGGAAGTTCCCGCACCATGGACCGGAAGGTTCGGCGGCCGGTGCCCAACGGAGCCGCAGGCCTCGCCGGCCCATGCAACGGCCGAGGGGCGCGCCCGCTCCCGCTGCCACCCTCGAGGAGCCCTGGTGGGCAACGCGCCCAGCGCTCAGACCGAGAACCCGCCCGCGTCACTTTCTTCGTCAGGATCGCGGAGCCAATCAGAGCCCAAGTTGAGGGCTCCGCTCCGCGTGCACTAGCCAATCGGCGTGGTGGTGGGCCCGTCCTGATTTGCATGGACGGCGATCTTCAGCGAATCGGAATGTGACTGGCGTGAACGACAACCAACGAGATTCTGTCGGGGGCGTGGCTGCGGGCGTCCCACGAGGTGAAGATGCTGCGGGCGGAACCTGCAGGAGCGAGCGGGATTCGGGGGAGCTAAAGTCGCAGGGGCAGGGCGGGAAGGAAGATCCGGAGCGGGGCACAGGATCCGGAGCTGGAGCCCCCAGGTGAGTGCAGGGGGAGACCCCGGCCGGCCGCGCTTTTCAAGGACTTGCGCCGGGAGGGCAGCGGCGGGCACCGTGGTCCCTCTCCATCTCCTCCTTCTCGGCCCTGTGTCCCTGCCCCCGCGCCGTTCTCACCTCCTTTCCAGCCTCCTCACCTCCTTCCCCATCATCTCCCTTCCCCCATTTCCTCCTCTCTGCTTCCCTCTCATCCGCCTGACCTTTAAGCGGGCATCCCCGACCCCTGCCCCAAACTTCATCCCTCTCCTGAATCCCCATCTCTGCCCCTTCCCGTTCCGCAGGATCACCTCCCCCTACGCTCCATCCTTCCCATCCCCTCTCTCGGCCTCTGCGCAGCCGAATCTGAGTCCTCCTAGTCCCGATCCTCCCCATCTCACTCCTTGTTGCTCTTCAAGGCTCATCCCTCCGTCCTCGCCGCCTGCCTCCGTGTCCCTCCTGTCCCTTACCCCATCCTTTCACCTATTCTGCTCCCAGCCCATTCAATCTTTTCCCTCAGACGCTGTCTCTCTCCACCTTGCCCTGCTCTGCAGGACCTTGACACTCCCTTTCTGCACCAGTTCCTCTGTCTATGTACACCCTGCAATCCCCCGTCCATATCCTTGGACCCCCTACTCCCATTAGCAGCTTTTTCCCCTTGTCCAGGCCCTGCCAGGAGAAGGCATCAAGCACTTTTCCACCTCCCTACCTGCTGCTGCTCCTGCAGGATGCAGAGCCTCCACTGCTGCACTGCTGCCTACTGCAGTATCAGCAGCCTGTACACCTGCCCACCTGCCCACTCTCCCATCTAGGCACATCCTGCTTGCTCTTCCTGGCATTTGCCCCTGGGGGCTGCTGCCAAGGAACTACACTTTGCCTACAGCATCCTGGGGTGGCTCCAGGTAGGGAGTCCCCATGCACCCTTTTCTGTCTTCCTGGCCACCATCTCCCTCCCCACCCCACCCCCACTTTCCTGCTCAGCCTCACTTTGTGATTCAGCATTTTTGGGATTGGTAACTTTCTTTGCTTTCTGAAATGATAGGGACCTGGTTGAAGGCAGGTGGTCTGGACTCTGAGGTTAACAGGGCCACCTTAGAAACCAGATTTGAGCTGCCTAGTTGATAGAGGAGCTGGAGATGGGACCCACCAGTGGGGGTTGCCTTTTCCTTCCCTTTCATTTGTCTGCCCTGTGTGTTGAACTGGATCCAAGGGGAGATGACATAAGTAATAGCTCTTGGGGAAATGGACTGTGAGCATTTATGGAAATTAATACATCCACATCCCAGGAGCAAGAACACCAAGTTCAGGCCACAGCTGTCCCACTGTCTGTCGCTTCAGGATTTCTTCTTTCTCTGCAACTTCTCCTCCCCCTCAAAAAACGCCAGCCCCTTTTCCAATGCCAAGAGCAGCTCCCACTCTGCTCATGAAGCTGCAATCAGGCCCTGCTTTGCAGGCTTTAGGGAATTGTGTGTGGAGAGTCGCATCTGTCCACCTGATTCACACTTGGCAGACTTGTCTGCTGCAGAGCCCAGGCTCACGTGCAGCTGCCGGCCTCCTGACCCTGTGCTTTTGCAATGTGGGGTCCTCGGAGTGCACTTGGCTCCCCAGGTCCTGTCCATCAGGCCCAAGGTGCAGCCTTCCCCAGGAACGCTGTCCAGGTACACACCAGCCTCAGTATCATTGACAGGGCTTGCTCTGCAGCACATCCCTGCCTCAAAAGCAGCCTGGGGGAGGCTTTGCTTATAAAACAAATCCATCCTATTCTTTGCTACACAATGCCTTGTGGGCACTGATCAGCACCCAGGGACTATGCCAGGCAATGGGGTGGAGGGGTGTCATGAAGAAGCCTGAAACCCTCTTCATGTGTTTCTAGTGTTCAGACCTTTGCAGGTCTGGATACAGAGCCTAGATGGAAGGAAGCATGTGCAAAACTGGTTACCCACAGGGGATGGGTGAGTGGGACACAGGCATGGGTGCTGGCGAGCAGGAGGGCAGAGGGCTCTGAGGGCAGGCCAACTCAGGAGGGCTTCCATACACTGGGCTGGGTTCCCTTTTCAATCAACTTCTAAACCCAAATGATTCAGGAGGAAATGAGTGGCAGAGTTTGATTGGCAGTTTCCGGTAGGGGCATGGAGGGAGGGGCTCCTGGTGTTTGTTGGTACTCTTCATGGCAACTGGTCACAGTCTGTGTCAAAGGCAGGAGTACTCTTAGAAGCTTGGGGACCATGTGTCAGTTTCTGGGGACCCTAGCCAGAACAGTGTGCGTTGGATTGTTGGCTAAATTTCAATGATTCACGTGGCCAAAAGCCCCAAAGTAAAAGCCTTTTCCCAGGGTCCCTGAATAAGGAGGCAGGACAGCAGGCAGCATTTGTGAAGGGCTGAGTCAGAAGGCGTCCAGGGCCAGAGACCCCACGCTTCCCTTCAACTCCTCTCCTAGCAGCCAGGAGGTCCCACCTCATAGGGGTGAAGACCC
The DNA here is from genome assembly GCF_902686445.1 of Sciurus carolinensis. Classification (NCBI taxonomy): domain Eukaryota; kingdom Metazoa; phylum Chordata; class Mammalia; order Rodentia; family Sciuridae; genus Sciurus; species Sciurus carolinensis. The sequence goes on along the minus strand of NC_062213.1, from coordinate 205,325,264 downwards.
TAAAACTGTGCGGGTCTTGGCCAGCCAACAGTCAATCATCTCTTGTCTCAGAGAAGTAAATGGAAGCCCAGAGAGCAGCTGCTTCCCCAAGGTCACACAGAGGCCATGATGGAGCTGGGTTAAACTCTGTTATTTGGGCCCAGTTCACCTCCATGGCTGTCCAAACTGGAGGAGGCCAGCACTCCAAGAGATGACCAGCTGCCCTTTGGGAAGCCTCTGATATTCATGGAAAAGCCAGTATCATCTGGTATGTCCATGTCCCTGGAAGTGCTTTTAGGAGCGGGGAGGTGCCACTTACCACAGGAAGTTCTCGGGGACTCCAATCCTGTCTGACCTGGGAGGTCCCCATTGCAAGTGTACTGTCTGTCTGTCGTTCATGACCATCAAAGAGATGGCTTTGTGGTTAGAGAGGAGGCAGGACGCCGAGGCCCTGGGTAGGCTGAGTGGGGAAGGGACTCCCCGCACTGGAAATGCATTTCCAACACCACTTCCCCTCTGGGCCTCGTCTGCAACCCTGCGTGGGGCAATTGAGGCACAGGTGGCAGCAGGCCAGACCCCAGCCTCCCAGCTAGTGAAGAAACCTTGAATCTGTTCCTTCTATGCCAGGACTCTGGCAAGTGATCCTCTGCCTTCCAGCCAAGCTGCAGCAGATGCCAAAGCCCTCACCTCTGTGTGGCCGAGTCTCCCTCGATGCTCGGGAGTCAGGATTCAGTCAAGCCTCAAGGGATATGAAACTTCTTTCTTGTGGAAGTCCAAAACTGCTCTCTCCTCAGTGACCCACTGTACCCCATGCTCTGGCCCGTCGTCAGAGTGTGTCTGTTAAGAGAGGGGTCCTTGGTGCCCCTGAGAGAGGCTCTCAGCTCAGCCAGTAATGAGGAGGAGAAGGGAACAAGAGAGAACACACCCTGAAGGGAGCTTCACACACCTGGTCTTCAGCCAGCCACTCTGAGCTGGCTTCAGGCTTTCCAGTTGGTCAGGGCTTGGCAGGTCTGAGTCCCTGCCCAGCTGGACCTGAGCAGCTGCAGGGCCTCCCCACACTACACCATATCTTGGGAAACCCAGACAAGTGGCACTCCTGTTCCTCTTCCTGTACAGCACAGGATGAACTCTGGGCCTGGGCCCAGCTTGAGGGTCCTGCCACCAGTGTCCCCCCGGCTCCTAACTCCCACCCCATCCTGCTGGACAGGGTCTCAGGAAGACACTCCCTGCTCTGCCAATGACCACATGGTTAGCCCCAGTGGCTGGGGAGAGCAAGGTGTGGTGTTGTGTGTGTCACATCTCTCCCTGTCTCGCCTGCTTCGCTGGCATTTGTCCCCTCTGCCTTGAAGGTTGGCTGCCTTGAAGCCATGCTGTTTACAGATCAAGTAGAATTGGGAAAAGGGGAAAATGTGGAGAAGGGGTGGAGACCACCTCCCACACTTCCCACTTGATCTCCAGACCCAGTTAAAAGGACCTTCTTCACTGATCTTGCTGAGCATCACTCAACTCAGCAGCTAAAAGTCAGGTGTCTCAGTCTATGTTCTGTGGCTATAACAAGACACCTGAGACCAGGTGATTTAAAAACCTCACAGTCCTGGAGACTGGGAAGTCCAAGAGCACAGTGCTAGCATCTGGCCAGGGCCTTCCTGATGCACTGCAACATGGCGGCAGGCATCAGATGACAAGATGACAAGCCTATGTCAGCTTAGGCCTCTTTGCTTTGTAACCCACCAGCCCTATCACAGGCCCCACCCTCTCAGCCCCATCTAATCTTAAGTACCTCCCAAATGCCCCACCTCCAAGCCCATTAAATATGAATTTGGGGATCAAGTTTCCAAGGCATGAAACTTGGGGTCACATTGAAACTGTGGTACCAGGTACGTGTTCCTCACCAGGTCCCTGCACCAGATCAAGGCAAACCAGCTGGCCACCCAACACATAGGTGACTTCCCCAGTGAGCGAGCCACTTCCTGGGTGCTGTAGACTCAGGAGTCTTGTCCATGGGTCCTCTGTCACCAGCCTGCCTTGGCCCTCTGCCCCAGTGGAGAGCTAGTTCTTACTATCACAGCAGGCTCACAACCATACCCTGTAAACCGCCTGGCTTCCTTCTCCTGCCTCCCTTAATCTGCATTGGAGAACAGGCCCCTGGCACAGAGCAGGATCAGTAAATGTCAGCTGCTCCCCTTCCAAGCAGAGACTACATCCCAACCACAGCCCTTCCTGGAGCCCGACCGAGCCCCAAGAAAACCAGAGCAAGGGAACTGAGCCTGCCAGGCACCGGCGTGCACACCCGCCCGTCTGACCCAGCAACTCACCAGCGCCCCTCTCCCCTTCACAGAGGTGTCATCACCCATCCGCTGGCCGGTTCACAATCTTTCAGAGTGAGCTCAGGCCCTGATGTCCACAAGCTGTCAGTCACAGCCCTGGTGGAAGGATCTCGCGCCCTGCCTGGGAGCACTGTCCTTCTGAACTCTCCGTGTAGCAAGGGCTCCCTGGAAGTGGTGTCTTTCCCATCCATCCCTTAGAGATGTGGGAGAGTCAGAAAAAACTAGAATGCAGGGACATGGAGATTCTGATGAATCCATTAATTAGAAAATAAATTTAAAACCTGTGACCCTCTGAACTGGTGAAGGCCTGTGCAGCAGAGAATAAAGGGCTGGCAGTGAGCAAGACCCACCCAGCTCTAGCCTGTGGGGGCTAAGGGCCAGCAATAACCTCATGTCCAGACCCGAGGAACCCCTGCTAACGGGGAGGGTGAGGCGGGCAGCAGCCATCTGATATACACCCTGTGATGGGCAGAGCTGGGGGGGGGGTCCCCGCAGGAGCCTCAAGCTGGGTGCTGGCCAAGGCCCACAGAGACTGAAGGCAGAGCATGAACTTGGGTGAAAAGGGCACTATGGAGGCCAGAGCCCCTGTGGAGCGGCACCGTGATGGGATGGGGAGTGAGGATGAGCCCCAGAGCCTCAGGCTTTCCTCACAGGATCCAGTGGGCTGCACAGGTGGAAAGAAGCAGGGCAGGCAGGAAGTGCTGCCGATGGCAAGCACCAGGCTGGGTCCTGTGCCCGCCTGTTTTGCCCACGGCACCAGGAAGGGAAGGCTAGGGTTCACATGAGACATGGGACCTGGAAGTCATTGCCAGTCTCCTTGGGTCAACCCTACAGTGGATAGGGTCACCTGGGGCTTAGTGTCAAGAGGGAAGAGAGTAGAAGACAGAGCCCAGGAAGAGGATGTGGCTGCCGAATTTGAAGGAGGACATAAAGGTCAAGAAGGAGGAACTTTGGCTTACTCCAGAGCCCAGGAGGAGAGACTGGCTGGGAGCAGAGTCTGCTACAGAGGAGGCAGTCTTCACTGAGAGGGGGGCGAAGTCAGCCTCCAAGAGTGACAACTAAAGGTCCTTGTCCCCATCTGTCTGATGCAGACAGGCCCTGACAGTCAACATAACTTTCCTGAGGTCTCTGAGCTGGGACTCAGGGAGACAGAACCCAAAGCCAGGCTATTTGAAGCCAGGATTCACTCTGCTACCTGAATGACCCTTGAGAAAATTGACAGTGAAGAACGGTTAGAAAGAGCCGTGCCCCAGGGGTGGGCAGGTTGCAGAGAAGGAAGGCCACTGCTTGGTCCCCAAGCCCACAGCAGCACCCTCATGCCTACCTCTTGTAGATTCTCTCTGCAGTGCATTATTCTGTTTCCCGCCTTATGGGGGACACTTGTGAACTGTCAGACCCCAGCTCAGCCTCTCAGCCTCCAGTGGCTCTGCAGAGTGCAACCTCATCATACCCTTCACGCCCCCAGGGCCCAGCACCTGGACAGCCCCCAGAAGGTCCTGGGCAGCTGGGCACGCTCATCATTCACAGTTCCTTGTGACCCAGATTCAGGGGTTCCAAGACTACACTTTGAGAAACACTTCCTGGCTATTTTGGTCTGTTGGTGAACTTTCCCGCTTCTGCCTCTTAAAGCAGCACATGGAAAACACTCTTTGAAGGTTGAAAGCTCTGGCGAGAAGAGCTTCAGATCTTTAATTCTGAGGAACATGTGAAGCCCATGTTCCGCTGGAATGACCTGCTAGCTTTTATCAGCCTCGAATCTAAAATTGTGCATTTATCCTGGTGTGTGCTTACGGGGAGGCTATTGTTAGCTTCCAGGCCCTTGGAATGAGGTTTGATCAGGGATGCAGATCACCGAAGCTCTTGTCCACTGTCAGAGGCCAGAGCTGTGTGCAGGAGCAGACCCTTGTCACTGTGAACCTACCCTATCTGTGCCTTGTGTGCACTCTGCCCCCACTGTGAGCACCCGTCCGTACCCACCTACACCACATGCTCCGTGAAGGCGCCTCCTGTGGCACCCCTCCCTGCTGCCTCCTCTCCCACCTCTGATCATGCTCCTCACCCCCAGGGGGTATTGTCTTTCCCTGGCAATGAATAGATGGTATTTTAGTCACCCAGGCCAGGAGGTATTCAGGTGTCACCGACAGGAGGCCCAGAGCCATCCTCCCCCTCTGCCCTGCAAGGGACACAGGGCACTTGGAGCAGGAAGTGCAGATCCCAACTCAGACTCAGAGTCGCCCTTTCCTGGGGAGCCCAGTGTGCATTGCACCTCACCAGAGGACTGCGGGCCTCCTTGTTTACCTCCTGCTCATTGGCGAGGCAGCAGTGCTCAAGGGACATCAGCTGTCCTGTGCTAGGCACCTTGGGGACTCAGGGTGCTGCCGTGCTCACTCCTTATGCTGAAAGACAGGTTTGGGAGGAGCCACTTGGAGCCAGCTTCTGTGGGGCGTGGACCACCACCCTCCTGGTACACACAAAAGTTGTCAAGAAGGGCCTGTTGAGATGAGGCCCAAGGCTGGCCGCTGGGCCTGATGATGCCCTGGGAGCCACAGTGACACTCGGGCGGACCGCCCTCTCCCACGCCCTCCCCAGGCCTGTGTCGGGGAGGCCACTGGCTCCTGGGGCCCAGCAGATCGGAAGCATGAATGAACTTGCTGCCTCAGGCTGTGGTGCTGGAGAAGGGGGCTATGGTCCAGACCACAGAGGTGCCCCAGGGCCACCCCAGAAGAGTCTGCAGCCTGGTAGGCATGATGGGACAGTGTCCACGCAGCATGGTCAGGAAAAGGGGAGGTGAGAGGGAGCCAGGCCTGAATCCAGGAACTGGGAGGTGGCCTCAAGGTGAGGCCGGGAGAGCGGGCACGAGGAGAGAGAGGTGATGTGAGTGCATAGGGAGGGCACCCTGTGTGTGAGGAGGCCTTGCGGCCTGGACATCTTTGGAAGATGGCCAACCTCCCCCGTGGCTGTACTGGGTCACTCACCCAGCATGGGGCCAGGTGTGGGTAGAGCTGCCCAGGTCCCCCTCCTTGAAGGCCCAAGTCTACCCGTGACACCCTAAGGGAATCCTAGGCTGCCCATGATGCCCCCCAAAAACATGCACACAGAGCCCTGTGCCCCACTGGGCACTCACCCCCTACCTTACCCATGGCTAGAAGGTTCTGGCAAAGCCCACTGGGTGCTGCTGGGAAGATGCTGAGGAGAGGGTTTCTCCCTACTCTTTAGCAGCTGGTAACCACAGCAACCATGGGGAGCCGCTGGAGTGGTCCAGCCACCTGCTGGGCTGTGTGGGTGCTGAGGCCTGGCTGGGCCCCAGGGTATGTCATGTGGTTCCCTGGGGAGCAGTGAGTTGGGGGAACCCCAGGCCAGGGGTCCTTCCAGCCCCTGGAAGGGACAAGAGGGCACCTGGCCCCAGGCTCGAGAATCTCTGGTCCCTCATGCAGCCCAGATCCAGCTTATTCTTTGGGCGCTGCAAGGCTGGGGTCCCGAACTCCTGCAGCCAGCACCCTCAGGAGAGTCCCTTAAGGCTCGTCAAGTCTGCAATGCTTATAACCCAGCTTCCTCGTTTTGGAAAGAGGGCAGCTGAGGCTGGGGGGGACCCGTGCTGACTCCCAGCAGCTCTCTGACCAGCACCTCACCAGCATCCCGTAGGTCTCAAGAAGCTTTCTCCATGGCAGCCATTTCTGCAGATGTCCAGCCCCTCCCAGATGGCAGATCCAGTGAGGATGGGTCATGCCTGTCCCTGTCACCCATCACCCCCTGAGGAGCTGTGAAGCCCACAGATCAGGGCAGAAACCAGTCCTGTGCCAGATCTCCCCACCCCCTGCTCTGTGCCCCAAATACATCCCTCAACCCCGGCTCCCCGTTTCAAGGCCAGATGGCCTGGGTGAGTCCTCCAGGGGACCCTCATACATGATGATGACTTTTATAGTGAAGGGCATCCCACCATGAATGCATGCAAATCCACCACCCCCATCAGGCCAAGCGAACACTCACTGGACCCAGGCTGAGCCCACAGACTTAAAAGTGCCCAGGCCCTTTGGGCCAGTGCACTTACCTCCTAGGACCCCTCCCGGTGCCCACGTGTGATTGGTTGGTTAGTTGGTTAAATGGTAGGTTGGTTGGTTGATTTTGTGGCGTCAAGTATCAAACCCAGGGCCTGACGCATGCTAGTCAATTGCTCTTCCACTGAGCTATATTTTGGGGTGCTGGAACTGAACCCAGGGCCTTGTGCCTGCTAGGCAAGCATTCCACCCCTGAGCTATAGCCGCAGCCCTCCTTGCCCTTGTGTTGATGTCGGGGGCTCCAAGCTGCAGAGAGCTGAACACACAGTTCCTACTGAGTCTGTTCAGGGAACAAGGCCAGCCACAGACTGGCCCTGCCCTCTGGCCTCCTCTGTGTTTGCTCTACCCCAAGAAGCTGACTTGTAATGCATCTGCCACCTCATGAAGCCTGGGGACCAAGCACAGGCTCCCTAGGGCCAGGGAGGAGCCTTCAGAACCTTCAGAAGGACTGGAGGGTCCTGGCCTGCCTGAGGTTGACCACACCACTGAGGGACCCTCCACAAGGTACCTCCCCACCCAGGGCCTGAACACCCGGCAGTGCCAGGGGAGGGCAGCAGTAGCCCCAGCCTCTGGGGCCGGGCACCCAGCCAGACATGGCAGGAGTTAGGAGGTGCCTTGGGTTGAGGGTGAGCCAAAGCCAGGTGTGGGGCCTGCATGCAGAGCAGCAGCGGTCCTGTAGCTGGATCCTCCTCTGAGGGCCATAGGCTGCCTGCCTCCTGCATCTGGACAGATGAGCTTCTTCTCTTGGCCCCTCAGCCTTTCCACTCAGCAGCCTTAGCCCTGGGTGCTGCCCATCCAGAAAGGAGGACACTACTCTTGATTGTACCACTGAGGCCCTTAATTATATGCAGTTAATTCCTTTGAACTGCAGAAACCTTCTCAGGGGGTCCAGATCCAGGGTTCCCAGGAGCAGGCAAAGAAGGCCGAGGTCCTGAGAGCCTAAGTCCAGGCCTCCAGGCGTGGATGGAGGGGCTGGACCACTGGCAGCCCTTGCCCTTGCTGCAGGAAGTGGAGTCAGCCGTCATCTGACTCTGGGAGGTGCTCAGGGCCAGGCGGCAATATTGATCGCTCTCCGTCACCACTTGCACTGGCAGTGGGCCCTTGTTGTGGGCTAGCTCTCCATAAGGCACCCCGCTTCGTATCTTACGTTTCTTTCCACTTAATCTCCAGCTACCTCGAGGCACATACCCACTCTCTCTGCTTTACAAGCAAGAACAAACCTGAGGTTCCGCAGCTAGCAATGGACAGAGCTAGAATGGGACCATGGTGGACTCTTGTGCCAATCCTAGATACCAAGTCCTAGACCACCCCATTGATGAGGCAGGTGTTCACTCTTGACCTTGCTTCAGGGCCAGGGTCACCAGGAAGCAGAAGGTGCAGCCTGGCCTGACCTGGCCCTACTTGCTCTGGCTGTTGGCAGCAAGCCCTCCTGTGGGATGCCCCTAAGCCCCCACCCCATCTTTCTTTACTGGCTTTTGTACATACAGATGTTCCACAAGAAAGGGCCCCTCCCCCTTACCTGTCAGCCACTAGAAACACCTGGTGCCCCCCCGCCCCCACTACATTGTAGCCCAAGGACCTTCCCCAACAGGGAGGCCTTAGGAGGAGCTGCTTCTCCAACACGTACTAAACACTTTTTCATCTTTTCACTCTTCCAAACAGGCTTCATGAACATTCCTGAGCATCTCACCTTACTTCCTCTCTTGACCTGGTGGGGCAAGTGGGGTTCTGTGTGGGCCAGAACCCACCCCTCCCTGGAGTCGCCTTGCTGCGGCCTCACCAGCATTTAAAAGCGCACTTTCCTTAGTTGTGTGATTGTGAAGGTGCAGGCCTGATGGTTTGCTTCTGCGGATCTTTTTACTCAGCAGAGGCTTTAATGGACGTGGTGAGGTAAAGCTGGCTTTCAAACTGCTGGTGTGCTGCATGGGCACCATATTAATCTTTCATGCTTCTTCGTGTCACGTGGTGACAGGCCAGTAATCCTCTTTGAAACCCTTTTGTTATTTATTCTTACCGTCCCCTGGAGAGCAGGGAGGAGCCCCATGCTTGGGGCACAAATACCGAGGCAACTAGGAGCTGCAGCAACTTCTCCAGAGTCCCCTTCCCGCCCAGGCTGGTAGCAGAGCCCCATAGAGAGTGGCTTCCCTCATAGAAGGTGTCTTCCCTGCTTCCCTCCATCCTGCTAGGGCAAGAGGGCTGTAAAGGCGAGGGGGGTACACAGCAGTTCCCTGTTACCCTTCCCGAGGTTGCAGACTTGGTCTGAAAATATTAAATGAAAGTGGCCAGAAATAAACAATTCATAAGCTTAAGTGACTCCTAGTACAGTACATTGTTGTAATTGTTTTATCTTATTATTGTGGTTAATCTCTTCCTGTGCCCAGTTTGTGAATTAAACCCTATTCTAGGCAGGAGTATAGGAGAAAGCGTGGTTTGCACAAGGTTCAGTTCTATCCAGGTTTCCAGGCATCCTCTGGGGGGCTTGGAATGCATGCCCTCTGGACAGTTTCCTGGTACCACAAATGACCAGGCTCAGAACAGCCAAATTCACTCTCTCACAGTTCAGGAGGACAGTCTTCCAACATCAAGATGTGGGCAGGGCAGGGACCTTCTGGAACCTTGGGGAATCTCCTGCAGGTCCTCTGTTTCTGGAGGCTACCATAACCCTTGGTGCCCCTTGTCCATCTCGGGCTCAACCTCCATTGTCACACACATTCTATCTATCACCACCTCTTGTAAGGACACTTGTCATTGGACATGGGGCCACCATAGAGCAGGATGATCTCATCACAGGATTCTTATCTTAAAAATATACCAAAGCCCTTTTGCCAGATACGGTCACCTTCACAGGCACCAGGGCTTTGCCATGTCCAAGGACACATTTCAACCCACTTCAGCAGGTTTCTGCTACTGATTTCCACCCCCACCCCACATTCCCTCCAGAAGCTTCTATGGCTCTCTTTCTAGTCTGATGACTCTTCCCCCTCAACAGGGATTGGACACCAAGTGTCACTAGCCAAGGGGCGAGGGTAGAAAGGCAGGATGTGGGCATCAAGCAGGGTCACATCGGATCACAACCCATATAAAGTCAGCCACGGGGCCTGGAACTGGGGCTAAGCACTAGGAGTTGAATCCAGGGTACTTTGGTCACAAAGAGAAGGCCAGCGTGGCCATCCATGTAAAGTGACCCTCCTTCCAAAATTGCCCATCTGAGAAATACCCAGAAGCCAGCTTCTCCCTCCTGCCCCACCCCAGGGTGCGAGCAGTTAAGACCCACCCCGTCTGCCCAGGAAGCCAAGGCAGCAGCTGGCAATGGCTCCATCTATTCTCCCTCCCTTGGTCTGCAGGGGATGGACGTCCCCTCCCTCCCGTCCCTGCTGAGTCAGGTTCTGGGACACAGCCCTCCCTGGGAAGGGCTTTTGTTTCCTCCCCACCCCCAGCTGGGTTTTTCCTGCTTGGCTCACTTAGGATCTCAATCTGTCCAGGAGAGGAGGCTCAGCATTTTCTTCATCCCCTTTACGGTGGGTGCGCCAGAAGCATGGAGCAGAACCAGGCTCTGCATCATTGCCCGTGCACCGTGCTGCTCTGCCCCTGCAGGGGGCGCAGCGTGTCCTCGGGACCCCCAGCCCCCACGTCCTCCCCTCCCTCATTGATTATCTGGCGACACACGGAGGCTCTGTCTGATGCTGCAGCCAGGTAGGCGCCACCACAGAGTGGGCAGGAGGTACTGTAGGGGCAGCAGGGTCCCCGCCATCCAGTAAGGCTACCGGTGCCACCCAGAGTCTTCTGGGTTTGCACGCCCCTGCCGAGGGAGCTGGCAAGTGGGGGATGTGGGTGCTGCCTCCCTAGGGAGCCCCACTGTGTCACCAGTGGCAAGGGATTTCTGGAGGTGTCCATCCGCCCTGCACATGATTCCTATCTTGTGTGAAGGGCAGGACTTGGATTTCACCAGAAAGACAATGCACCAAGTCCCCTTGCACTATGTCCCCTCACCCTGCTAGTGGCTCACCTGCTCCCAAGGACAGGACACTCTGGACCTTCTACTTATCCTCTCTGAGAACCTTGCAGGATGAGACCCGCTGTCCCCAACCCCAGAGGGACTGAGAACTGCTCTTGGTGTCCTCAGAACTAACGGCAAGACACGTGCAGAGGAAGTGGCAGGCCTGCGGCACTCACTGCCCTAAGGCCTGTTCCTGCCCACCAGCCCCCAGGGTTCACTCATCTAACCCCCAGCCAGGCGGAGGGGCTGCCCCTGGCAGCCTATTCTGCAGGAAAGGCAGGCCTTGGGCCACCTGGGGAAGGTGTCTACCACTGTTACTGTGGCCTGGGCCCCAGAGGAGGCCCTGGGCAGCCCTGCCCGGATCTTCCGAGAGGAGCCACAGGAGAGCTGTGATGGCAAGACACCAGGCACACCCTGGGGGCACAAAGCCAGAGCGTCCTTGGTGTGCTCCACCCTAGCCAGCTATGGGCATGCTCTCTGCATTCATGTTTGGAATGGACCCTGCCTAGATGTTCATGTCTCTTGAGATGATCCAGGGTCACCCAGATGGCCTTGTGCAACTGTGGGGTCCTGGCCCTTGATCTTCACCCGCCCTTTGGAGCATCTGCTTTTCAGAGTAGCAGGTGGCTGCCCAGGGCCCACTACACCTTGAGATTCAGCCCCTTCCATAGGCAGGAAGCACAGAGGTGGTGCCTGGCCTGGGGTGAAGTTCTGGGCGTGCATCCCTGGTAGGTGAGCAGGCATCCGGCTTGGCTGGTGAGTAGAGTGGACCTGTGTTTGTGCACACACACACACGCCTACACGTGTCCATGTGTGTGTGCAGATGCCCATCTGTGATCAGACACAGCCCCAGCCTGGGAAACCCCTGCCCTGGCCAGACTCCTAGGCAGGGCTGGTCCAGAACACGCCGTCATGCCTGGGTTCTGGCCTCTCCCTTGATTCTCTTGGTCAACTTCCTATAATGGAGGAACTCCAGCACACTGTCACAAAAAGGGATAGAAATTTAGTTTTAAGGAAAAAAGAATAGCAGTGTGCCCTGGAATCCGCCTTCTGCCCTATGGTTCTGCTGTGCAGCCAAACGCCTTCTCCTGGGGTTGCTGGGAACGGGGACACGAGGGCTGAGGGAGAACATGCCTTCTCTGGCATCCCACTGCTCTCCCTCCCTCTCTCTCTCTGTCTCTGGTCCTCTTTCTCCATCACTCTGTCTCCATCTGCCTCTGGCAAGTATTTCTCACACTTCGTTCACTGGCCTTTCCTCTTGTGATTTGGGTCATAGGTGCACACTACCAATCCTGTTTCTTAGTTTATGTTTTCCTTTTAGTCATTTGCACTTTTTTTTTTTTTTTTAACCAGGGATTTAACCCAGGGATGCTTAACCACTGAACCAGACCCCTAGCCCTTTTTCTTTTGAGACAAGGTCTTGTTAAGTTGCCAAGGCTGGCTTTGAACTTGCAATCCTTCTGCCTCAGTCTCCTGAGCCATTGGGATTACAGGTATGTGCCACCATGCCTGGCTACACTTAAATCAATATTTTGAAATGAAATTTGCAGTTTCTGCAATAGAGGGAAAACCCAGCATTACTCATCATCCTTAAAAGGTTACCTGGAAACCTGTCTCAGCGAGACCCAGGGTGCACTGAGTATGCTCGGACAACCCCTGCCTGGGGAGTCCCACAAACCATGAGCTCATTTTCCAGGAATTCGGTTGTAGGCCACCTGCTAATCACCTCCAGTCATCCCCAGTTCCCTTACCCCACAGGTGGTCAAAGGTCAGGTGCAGGTCAAGGGCAAGCTGGGGAACAGGTGCTTACCAGAGATGGAACAGCCCAAGGTGAGCAGGTCAGCTCATACACCCCTAGTTGGCCAGGCAGGGAAAGGTTTCACTGTGAATCCAGTGCCCAGGGACTAAGCTAGCATTCTAGTGCCCAAGATCTAAACCCAAGAGCCATGGAGAGTGTTCTCCAGAAATCACCGTGGGAGTCTAGGAGAAATGCAGGTGGCTCATTAAGAGTGTTGACTTGCAGTCGGGCAGAGGACATTTCCTAGCCCTTTGCTTCTCAGGGCTGCCTGTCTTTGGACATGTCTTCCAGAACATGCAGATGGATGAGGTGTTAGAAATGGAAAGCTCCTTTCTGCTGATGCCCACCCCAGGGACCACTATAAGTAGAGTGGGGTGACCCATCCAGACCTGGGGCATGGCCACTGCAGCAGACTCTGGGCTGGAAGACACAGTCACTTCCCAGAGAGCAGCAGAAGCAAGGGCAGGTGTTCCCACAGGTGTGGGAGCAAGAGGGAGGACTGGTATGCAGGTGTGTCCAGGGCCAGGTGTACAGAAGAAGAGGCAGGCAGGTATGCCCAAGGCCAGGTGTGTCCAAGGCCAGGTCTTCAGAGAAAGAGGCAGGTAGGTGTGCAGGAGGGGCAGTGAGGGGACAGAGAGCAAGGGAGGAAGACGGGACCTCAGGACCAGCTTTAAGGGACTCAGGAGCTTGATGCCAAAGGCACTGGGTAGCCATTAGGGGCCTTAGAGAAAGGCACAAGAGAGGTCTGTTGAGAAGTAGACCTTTTTTTTGTTTGTTTGCTTGTTTGTTTGTCAGAGCTGGAGCTGGAGTGCAGGGCTCCTGCACACTAGACAAACTCTGGTGACAGGTGCACAGCCATAGTCCAGGCAGGAGCTGCAAAGGCAAGCAGGGGGTGAGAAAAGAAGGAAGCGTTCAGGCATCCCTGTGGACTAAGCCAACACCTGGAATGCAGGGAGGTCGGTGGGCCAAACTCACAGCCAGGGACCCTTGGGTGTGGAGAAAGAACCATCACCCGAGGGGCTGAAGAGTTGCCCTGGAGGTCCATCTGGGGACCGAGAGCAGAAGGCTGAAAGTCAGAGTGCTTGGAGGAAGAGGAGCTGGTCTTGGGATGGCGGAGGAGGTGGAGGTGATGAGGTGAGGTGGTGCAGGTACAGGTGGTGGAGGTAGAAGAGGCAGGGTAGTGGTAGAGATGGTGGAGATGGAGATGGTAGTGATGGAAGTGGACATGGAGATGGTAGATGTGGAGCTGGAGGTGATGAGGTGAGGTGATGAGGTGGAGGAGGTGGAGGTGGAAGAGGCAGGCTAGTGGTGGAGATGGTGGAGATGGAGAAGATGGAGACGGTGGTGATGGACCTGGAGGTGGTAGATGTGGAGCTGGAGGTGATGAGGTGAGGTGATGGGGGTGGAGGGGGTGACATTAGTGTAGAGGTGCAGGTGATGGGGATGGAGGTGGAGATGGTGGAGATGGTGGTGGTAGAGTGTGTCTGCCTGTGTGTACGTGTGAACATACGCCCGTGCACATGCCACAAGGTGCCCGGCTCCACGTGTGCTTTCTGCACCAGCATCATCTTGGGAGGGGAAACTGTAGACCTGGCAGAGACTGTCGAGTTGAGTCTTAGCCTGAGAACCCAGGGGCCTGTGCGGCCACAGCTTGCCAAGAAACCCTTGGAGGTCCTGCAGGATGCCCGCGGTCTCCCCAGGAGGGGCAGTCAGAACACGACCTCCCTCGGCTCCACTTCCTCCGCTCTGCTGGGCTTCGGCCTCGCTGGAGTCAGTTATCTGTCAGCCAAAAGCTGCTTGTCCACAGCAGCCTGGCACACCTGTGCCTTCAGCAAAGGCACTTGGGCACTGACAAGCTGTCAGGCCCTGTCCTGGGCACAAGAGGCTCAGCAGGAAATGGGACAGACTCTGGCACCATCCTCTGGGGCTCACCATCTGGTGAAGGACATGAGCATCCTTCACAGACTGAGGTATGAGTTTGGCAGGAAACACACAATGTCAGAATGGACAAAGCTCTCCAGGGTGGCCTCTCTGGAGAGGTGACAGTTGAGTAAAGACCTCAAGGAAGAGCATCCAGCCAGAAGGAGCTGCACAGGCCCTGTAGCACAGGGGCTGAAGAGGACTCCAGAGGACACCAGCAGCCTACCCGCCTGAAGTTGTCCAACAAGCGCCTCGGGCTGCAGACAGCCACCACCAGCTATGGGAACCAGGAGTACTGGCCATCCTGTACTCCTGTCTTCTCTAGCCCTGCATGGACCACCAGCCATCTGTGAGGCCCCAGCATCTCGGATTCGCCAGTCCCCCGTCTCCTCCACCTCCTCCATCTGCCCAGGCTGCCTGCTCATGGCCAGATTGCACTCGTCTCCTCACGAGGACTGCTCCTTTGTCTGTCCCTTGACTTCTCCGCTAGTGATGGCACAGGACAGTTCAGAGGATGGACCCCCAGAACTGCCACTCACCAGGCGACCACGGCAGGCTCACTGTACCTCTCCAGGCCTCCACTGCCACAGTTGTCCTCTGTGGCTGATGATGACAACAGCCTTGCAGGATTGGGGGCAAGACTTGAGGGCACAGTGCATACCCAAGGCCTGATCCCTGCACAGTGCCACCGCCAGGCTGTGTCAGGGGCTGTCCTTCAGCTCCTCCACCATGGCACTCCACTCTGGGAGGGCCCTTCCTGGAGGCCCTGGACCCCAGCCACTCAGTCTCTCTTCAGCGTGGGCCGGGGCTGGGAAGGCCCAGCCTTTTTCCCAGGCCTGGACCCATCGCGCCCCCAGCAGAGCGAGGCCACCTCCCTGTCCTGCAGCATGCAGGCCAGTTTCACACAGAGCTAGGGCTGGAGCAGAGGCTAAGCAAGCTCTCCAGGTGCTCATCAGCACTCCTGATGAAGTAACCAGGGGGCGTTTAAAATGCTGCCTTCGTTTAATCAGCACAGGAGAGAGAAAGGGAACACACAGTCTGTGTGAGCAACTCCAAACAGAAACAAATGAGGCACAGGAGTCTCCAAAAATAGTGCTGCTTTAGAGGCAGCAGCCTGGGCCACGCAGCAGCTGTCCTCAGCTCTGCCTCTCTGCTGACGAGCAGCATCATGGAGAGCGGCTGGCAAGACGGCTTTACAGTGTTTACTCCGGAAGAGATTAATCAGGCCCACAATCTGAAGATGAACCAGAATCGCAAGCAAGCAAAAGCCAGCAACAAGGATGCTCAGGGCACCCAGGGGATGAGGAACGAGCTCCAGGACCTCTCTTGGCCAGCAGGGAACATGGGGGCCACCTGGCCAGGAAGCTTGCCCTCCATCACTCAGAATGCCCCGCTGGAGGACGGGGCTGCGGCTAGGCACAGGTGGGGTCCCAAATCCATGAGGAACCGAGCAGCAAGTGCCGTGGGCATTGTGAGGATTTGCACTTGGGTCTTCATTTCATTAGGACGGATGTCAGCTTTTTTTAAAAATGTGATCAGAGGTGTGTAAATTATACCTGAGAGCCAAATCTGGCCCCACTCTCATTTTTGTAAATAAAGTTTTATTGGAACACAGCCACATTCTTTCATTTATATGTGGCTGCTTTTGCACCCCACAGTTGAGTAATTGCAATAGGGACAGACCAGCCGTGAAGCCTAAAATGTTCTCTGGTTCTTATGATATGCTTAAGATCCTAGGGAAGCATCTGTCCAGGAACAAGGGCGACTAATGATGGGTTTGGGATTGGTGTTGTTTTAGTTTGCTGATATTGATTTGGGACTTTATTTTTTTTTTTTTTTTTTGGGTGCTGGGGATCGAACCCAGGGCCTTGTGCTTACAAGGCAAGCACTCTACCAACTGAGCTATCTCCCCAGCCCCTGATTTGGGACTTTAGAGGCATCATTTAAAAAAAAAATGATTCTGCAATAATTTGGTTTCTCTTATGTATAGAACATGTGCTGGCCAGAATATTTAGTCACATGATGAGCTTAAAGCCCCACCCAACAGGGAAACGCATGCATTTCAGCCAGGAGTGCTCACCCGCTGCCTGCAGACGCTCAGCTCTCAGGGGAGGGTCCTCCCACAGCCACATGGACCGGGCAGGGTCCTCTGGACCACCTGCTGGGCCACCCGCGCAGTTCCGTTCCCCACCAGTCTGGCAGTGGGGAGCAGGCCAGACTCGGCTGGACTGGGCAGGAGAGAAACTTGCTCCTGGGGGGTCCTTCTCCCTGGGGTGCACTGACGTTGCCCCAGCTGTCCCTTGGCTTCCATGAATCATGATGAGCTATTTCAAACCTCGGGCCATGGCAACGCGTCTGCCCCTCTGGGACGGCAGTGCTCTCAAGGGAGGGGGTCCTTTCCACAGACTGCAGAGCCAGGCACAAAATTAGCTTTGGCCTTTCTACTTGGCCCACCTCGAGCATTTGAAAACGTCACTTAACGTGCCACTGGGCACGTGTCGCCCACAGAATGACACAAGGAGTTTTTTAAACTGAAGATCTACATTTCCATGAAGGCTTTGGGGGCCACTCACACCCAACGCTGCTCCATTGGGGGCAGTAGGACACAGCAGCGATGTCACTGCTGAGCACACACCAACAGTAACTCCCCCAAGCTCTGCCATGGGATTCCCCCGCCCCAGGCAGAGGCTACCCAGTGTCCAATGGGTCTTCTACATTTGCCTTCCTCCCCCAGGGCCAGGATTGAATGGGGACAGACTAAATGCTACCAATCACACTGCCGCCGAAATGGGTCTGCCTTCTGGGTATCGGTTATTAGAGTGGATTAGTGTGTCAAATCCCCAGCGGAGGAGGTTATGATCCCGTCAAAGAAAAACTCAGCAGAATCCCGGAGCTGGCTGGAAAGTCAACAACACAGGACCAACAAGACACCGGTAACCAGCAGGACACACGGGACAGGGCCAGGGGCTTGCGACGGGTCATCCTGGGTCACAAAACACCACACAGACGGGGAAGTCCTGGAGTCGGACCCAGGAAGCAAGGACGGTACGTGGGGCCGGGACCTGGGGCCTGGGGTACAGGAGAGGAGGGGCGTGTCCTGGGAAGGGGGTGTGAAGCAGGGAAGCGGCCACCTGGCAGCAGGCTGAGGATGGAGGCCCATCCTGACCAGGATCCGAGGTCTTCCCTACAGAAGACCAGGTACTTCTCGTCTTGGACTCGAAGCCTAGGGGCACCTTCAAACTGCCCGCCCGCGGGTGCTCGCCATAGGATTCTGTTCTTCAGCGTCACGATGGGCTCATTGGAGTCCTGGGAGCCTTTTCCACGTGGGACGCTTTGCAACCCCATCGTCAGCCAAGGGGCATCTGAACCCAGCTGTGCCATCGTGGCGTGAGAGGCCAGCAGCCAGGGACCGTGCAAGGCGGGGCTCCGTGCTGAATGTCCCGGCCCCCAGCCCTGGGTGAAGCCCCAACTCCCCATGGATGACCCTGAGGGACGGGGCTTTGGGAGGTGATTCAGATTCCTGGGGTCAGGAGGGTGGACCCCACATGGGAGGCCAGAGCTGCTCTCAGCCTTGGGGCCCTCGGCAAGCAGGGAGAGGGCCCTGGTCAGGGACAGAGCGGACAGTACCTCCATCTTGACCTTGCGTTTCCAGCCTCCAGAGCCGTGAGAAGTGTGTCGGCGCCACCCCATCCCTGGTGTTTGGTCATGGCTGCCGCTAAGACAAGCAAGCCTGGCTGTTTGCCAACAAGGCGTCGTCTGTGGACACTGAGATTTGGATTTCATGTTTATAAATCATGAAATAGTACCTTTTGGTTTTCTTCTACCCACTTTAAAATGTAGAAACGTCTCTCAGCTCAGGGGCTGTGTCTCCACAGGCAACAGACTGGGTTTGGCCTTTGGGCCACAGGAGTTTGCTGGTCCCGGCCCAGAGCAGGGACCGAGGCCTCCTCCCTCCACTCAGCACCGACCTGACAATGAGCCTGGGTCCTCGCGCCTCCGTCGTTTTAGGAAGGATGTGGACAAACAAAAACACCCTTGGAAGAGGGTGGCCTCGGGTTGATGTTCAACAGAGAGGCCACTGAATGCCGGCTGAGTCACTGGGGCTCTGGACTCTCACTGGAGCACTGGATTCCTGCTTCCCAGCCACTGGCTAACTAACTGACCCCTCCTCTGCTTCCACATGCAGTGGGCACTGTCACCGAGCCAGCCTGCAAGGTTTCCTAAGGCTTGGGTGTGACAGCCACATCCTTGAAGTGTGGTCTGAGGCATCGGCCAAAGAGAACCGCGTTAGCTTAAGGAGCAACTCAGACGGGAGAATGAAAGGAAGACCCTTAAGAACGGTGTCCGGCTGTGGAGCAGGAGGAACAGGCCAGGTGTCCTCAGACCCACGAAGGCCTGCTGCACCGCAGAGGCACCTGATTGTTACTCGTCCCCACTGAGCAGAAGTGGGAGGCCCATCTCACATCAACACCCAAGGACCTTGTCACCGTCCCAGTTGTCCCCAGTGGAACGGTCTGCTTACGGTTTGCGAGGCTGGAGGCATCGAGACCCGCCAGCTCGGGGACCTAGCCGAGGAACGCGCATTCTCTGGAGCCCTGTGCCCAGGCCCCTGCCTCACATGCTCGAGTCTGTCCTGGGGAACCAAGTTCTCTTAGAACTGTTGGGGGACGTGGCCCCTTCATAGTGCTGGCCCAGAGGAATGTGAGTTACTCCACAGTGGATTTATTCAGGACCTGCTCCTTACGTAGAAATACCTAGAAGCCAGAACTGCTGGGCCGTCCCCACTTAGCAGGAGATTTCTGATGATCCCAAGACCAGCCTGGCACATGACCTTATTCTGTGGTTGACTTGATGGGGCAGGACACTGCAGCACCCAAGGTTGATCCATGAGGTGGCACGTATGTGGTCCCAGTCCAACAGAGATGCCCGCCCCCCTGCTGGAAGTGGAAGCAGAAGTTGGTGCACAGCCTTGTCCATAAGAGGAACTTGCCAGGAGAGACTGTCTCCATGCACCAGGAACATAGAACTTTCCAGAAGCCCCATCCACCCTGTGTCCCAGGTCACCCCAGCTGGGAAATAATCTGGAAAATAGGTCATAGGGGTCAGCTGGGCCTGCCAGCAAACGTATCTGCCAGGTTTGTTATCTCGCTTAAATATATGTCTCCATGAGTGTAGAGGGAGAGCTGCCTGTTGACTAAACGAAGTATTTCCTCTTATTTTCCAATTGTTTTTACTGTGGTAAAAGGCACATCATAAAAGATGTATCATAAACCTAACACTTCAGCAGTTTTAAGGGACCACCGAGTGGCGTGAAATTCACAGGTGACGTGCAGACATCCCCACCTCCCATCTCCATATCTCTTTTCATCTTGTAAACCTGAAACTCTGTCCCACGTAAGAGCACCTCCCCACTTCCCCGCCCCACCTCTGGCCACCTGTTCCACTGGTGTCTCTAAGGACCTCTTATCCGCGGCATCGTTCAGTGTTTGTCTCTGGAGTGGCTTCCTGGGCTCATGCCCTCAAGGCCCCCCCACCTGGTGGTCTGTGTCACAGTTCCCTGCCTCTTTGAAGGGTGAGTGACATTCCTTTGGATGGACATACCACACCCAGCTTACCCACTGATTGTCCATCACTGAGGGACACTCAGATTGTCTTGTTGGGCTCTTCTGGATGACACTTCCAGGAACCTGGTGTACAGCAGCGTCAGGTTAGAGCGCAGAGGTAGAATTGCGGGGTCACGTGGCAGTTCTGCGCTCGCGTTCCTGAGGAACTCTGCCACGGCGGCTGCGCCATCTTTCTTTCCAGTCGCCAGCGCACAGGGATTCTGGCCTTTCCACACCTCGCCGACACTTTCGATTTTCTGAGTTTTTTGGAGAGTCGCCATCCTGGTGGGAGTGAGGCTGTATCTCATTGTGGTTGGATTTTGCAGTTCACTAGTGATCATGACGTTGAGCATCTTCTCGTGCGTGTGCTTACGGATTAGCAAATTGGCTTTGGGAGAAATGTCTGTTCTAGTCCTTTGCCCATTTTCTAATCAAGTTCTTCGTTTTCTCGTGTTGAGCTTCAGGACTTCTCCACATAGTCTGGATGTTAACCCCTTCTCTGACATAGGATTTCTATGTGTCTTCTCCTTTCTTACTGTTTAGTTTATTTGTTTTTGTTTTGTTTTTCAGTACCAGGCATTGAATCCATGGGCACTTAACCACTGAGCCACATCCCCAGCTCTTTTTATTTATTTATTTTATTTATGCATTTATTTATATATTTACTTATTTTTGGTGCCAGGGATTTAACCCAGGGGCATTTTACCACTAAGCTACATCCCCAGTTCTTTTTATTTTTTATTTTGAGACAGGGTCTCACTAAGTTCCTCAGAGCCTGGTTAAGTTGCTAAGGCTGACCTTGAACTTGCAATCCTCCTGCTTTAGCCTCCCAAACTGCTGGGATTATATGCATGGGCCACCATGCCCGGCACCTTTCTTACTGTTGACAGTGTCTTTTAAATTAGGTATTTCTGACTTTGTCACCCAGCACTGGACAGTCACCTGCCTTCCTGGTTCAAACTAACTTTAATTAAAAAGAGTTGGCAAGTGTCTGAAGAATCACAATTCACCTTTAAGGGCCAGGAATGCAGCTGAGGTGCAGGGCTGTTCCGTGTGTCTGAAACCGCAGAGCAGTTGCTGAGCCTAAGGCGTCCACTCTGCAAAGCTGGACTTTGTCCTTCTGCCCCTGAGACTCCACAGTTGTAGCCATGGTCTGTGATAACCATGGATCAAGTCTGTTTTCACAGACATGTTCTGTGCTGGGACCAGAGTATAACAGTGGCCCCACTCCTACCAATCTGGGGTCACCTGTCCAGGGTCAGAGGTTCAGGGGGCTCCAGGGCAGTGATGCTTGATGTTTGTGGGTACAGAGCCCCAGTCTGGAGCAGGGGGGCCTTAGCTCTGGCGCCTGCCTTGCCACTGATGGGTGGAGTGGCCTGGGAGGTCATCTAGTATTTGTGGACCCTGATGTTCTGTGAAGTGCATGTCACAGTGAGGCTGGACTCAACCTGGGACCTCCTCCTCCACTCTCCCTCTGGGGTTTCCCTCTCTGTCCGATTTCCTCCTTTTTCCTTCTCTTCCTCTTGCTCATCTCCCAACACCTCTGCTTTCTACTGAATGTCCACTAGGGGGTGAGAAACGCCCCAACCTGTTCTCCTAGACCATCCGCCCTCCACATAGTCCTCTGCAGCTGCTGCTCCTGATGTGGGCAGGGGATGGGAGAGGAGAGGCGGCCCTGCCCAGCATCTTAGGCATTCATAGGTCAGAGCAGAGCTTCAGGGTCAGCCAGGCCTGGTTTCAAATCCCAGCCATGCACCTGAGTCCCTGGACTCTCAGTGTGCTCACCTGCAGCTTAGATGGTAGCAGCGCCCCTTCCCAGGGCTGCTGGTAGCTGCTTGCTGCCCCTTCCTCCCTGCCCTGGGAAAGGGGCTCCCAGACTGACAGGGCAGGTCTGCCATCGTGGGCAGGAGGTGGGGACAGGACAGGGCACTCCCCTCTCCCGCCCGGCTGTGCTCCCTGCCCCCTCCTCCTCCTACCCCAGCGCGGCTACACTGCCAGGAAGGTTGGTGGTGTCCAGGGCCCTCCCGTCTGAGTCAGGATGCTGGAACCAGAGGCCACACCCCGGCACCCCATGGGCCCTGGTTTACCAGGCTCCTTCACTGTGCAGAGGCAGTGCTGTGGGGCCCTGGCATGGGCCGCACCAACTTCCTGTTGGGCCTGTGGTCCCAGGCAGTTTGCTGTGCAGCAGACGAGTGACTTCGCCTCCGCCACAGACACATGGAACATGGTCTCGACTGGCATTCCGGTTCAGGAGCAGGTACCCAGGGTGCTTCGGGGACTGTGCTCCCAGGGTAGGCTTGTGTTCTCCCTAGCCAGGCTGGGGTGCCCCCACATGTCCATGCCAATGCCCGTAGCCCCACAGGATGGGGCACAGCCTGGATGAAAGCTGCCCCTACAGACACCCTGTCCCACCCAGGCCCTCTGTGGCCCTCTGTGGCTTCCTGCCTGACCACCAGGACCCACGGCGGACACAGGTGCACACCCCAGCAGCTGCTCGGGAGGGCAGGCACAGCGGCACTGCCCTGCGGAGGTGTCTGACCGTGACACGGTTCTCCGTGCTGCTGCTTTCACCCTGGGCCACCCCGTCCCTCCACGGGCGAGAACTGCCGAGCAGTCCCCAGTGGCTCGTGGAGCAGCCTGCCCATCTTTTCCGTCCCAGGAAGCCCTGGCCAGGGAAGAGCAAGGGCCTCCCCTGACCACAGACGAGATGGGCCGCCCGTCCCCGTCTCCCCTCTGCCTTTGGGGTGAGCATGGGATGGGTAGAGGGTGGAGGACCCCTCGAGGGCCTTCTCCACTGCAGTTCCACCCTGAAGATGCCTGCGCCCCCAGTGCCAGTGCTTCTGCCCACAGCCGCTGGCAGAGGAGAAGCAGGAGGGCAGGAATCTCCGGTGAACGTGGCTTCCTCCTCCCCGCCTGCTCGCTCCTCCACTTCCCCCAGCAGGATATGGGTGTGGGGTGTGGGTTTGGGTCTGGGGGAGAAGCGGGGAGTAGGCTGCTCACCCGCCATCCACGAGGGGAGGCACGGTACCACCTGTGTGTACTGAGCGGTGACTGAGGGGGGCTGTGAGCCCTAAGAGTGTGCTTTTGGGGGTCTGGAGCACGCAGAGCGTCTGCTGCTTCCCAGCTCAAATAGGGCCTGTGCGCGAGAATCCTGCAGCTCGTCCCTAATTGCTGCAGCACACGCAGCCACACAGAGCTACAGTCCCCCTGCCAGGTGCCAGGTGATGCCTGCATGGCACCACACACTGCCACCTGTGGTGGCCAGGAGGCAGGATGGAGCCAGGATCCATGGCTGGGAGGCAAGGCCTTCCTCCCACAGCCAGGCCTGCACCTTGACGCACGGGGACCAGACCCTCAGGCAACATCCTGGACCTGCTCTGGGTTCTGAGAAAAGTACTGGCAGGGCAGATGTGGGGCAGCAGCGGGCAGCCGAGGTGGTTCGGCCCTTCCTCCAGGACAGGAGTGCTGAGCTGGCTGTGGTCCAGGCCTCTGTGCCCTCTCGGGGAGGAAGGAGGGACCCCGAGCCCGGAGGCCTTTGTCCCTGACCCAGCCAATGAGCCGGTGCCGAGCAACAGGGCCCGCCAGGAGGCGCAGCTGCGGGCCTGGGAGGCGGCGAGGGCCTGGGAGACGGCGAGGACCTGGGGGCCTTTGCCGTGTAACGAGAGGCATTTCAACTAACGTTGTGTCGGGAACGTTGGCGCCAATTACTGTGGCATCGATTGGATGTGAATGGGAACTGTCCCAGCAACAGGCTGGACCTGGCGAGCCCGGGGCCTGTGCGGGCTTGCTTGGTGGGCTGTCACCAGGAAACCGGCATTCGGTTGTTGCTTCGAGAAGGTCAGGTGGAGGTTTAGTTTATGATCGTTCCGAACATTTTTGGCGAAGCATCGATGAGATGTGTTATCAGATGCCCATCCAGTGGTCTCGACGTTGAGCTCTGTGGTTGGCTCCGGATGCTTCTTCTGTTGCCTGAATCACGTGACATCCATGTTGTTCAGAGTCAGATTAGCAGGCCCCTGGCTTGGGCCCAGGAGTTTTGAGGGTTTTCTGTGACAAAAACAAGGGGTCTGGATGTGACCTTGGCCCCTGGTCACAGTTCCACCACTCGCCGCCCCGCTCCAGGCTGCGTCTGGGCAAGGTCTGGGTGCAGGTGGGCACTGGCTTCAGGCCTCCTTACGGCATCGGGCTCTGCTCGTTGCCCACGGGCAGAACTGACCCCAGCGCACCCACTCCAACAAGAGCCGGTGCTCCAGCTCAGGGGAGAGGAGTTGGCTCCAGTCAGAGGGGCCCTGACGCCTCCAGAGAGGAAGGGTGTGTCACACAAGCGCCCTTTCGTGTGACTTGTGGTTTGCAGCGGTTACACCTCTTCCTGTCCCTCCCTGAGGCCCGCTGTCAGCACCGTGGTTCCTCCAGGCTTCAGCCAAGGGACTGCACAGCAGACGCTTCGGGAGGTTGGCAGGGCGGGTTCCCAGCCCCTGAGAGGCACCGTGTGCACTGAGGACCTCAGCTCAGCTCCGGAGCTGGAGTCCTAGCCAGGCCCTGAGGCTTTCCAGACGCCAGCCAGTGGCCTGCCCTGAAGTTATGCGCCTTCTCCTCTTGGTCCCTGAGTCCACATTCACTGAGTGTCACCTCGCTCTGGAGCTGCTCTGGGCCCCAGGACGCACATCAGCAGAGACAAGGTTCTCTGCCTGTCAGAGCAGACAGGCCCTCGGGGTTCACAGGGAGTGTGAAGACAGAGGTCAGTGTGGGGAATGGCCCATCACTGTGCTGCCCTGGCCGACCTCCAAGATGGCCTCCTGGTGTCCACACCCTCTCAGGGCCGTCTCCCTCTTGGTCCTAAGGCTGGTCTTTTTCTTGGTCCTAGGGCTGGTCCTAGCTATGGGTCTTCCACATGGCAACAATAGTGCACACGGTCATTGCTCTGAAGTCCTCAGAGGCCTAGGGATTGGTCTTGAGACTTTGAGCTTCTGGGATGATTCAGAACTGGGAGGCAGCTACAGAGCCCAAGACCAGAGGGGCCACATGACACCATAAGCAGCGTGGTCATTCCTGTGTGTGGCTGTGTCACGTTTACAAGATGAGCCTTTCTCTGGGAAAGCAGAAGGGAGGGCAGGCGGCCTGACAGGAAGTAGAGGGCAGCCAGGAGGGCGGGTGTCAGAGCAAACACGAGAACCCGAGAAGAAAGACCTTCGGAGAGCAGGACAGGGCCTGCGAGGCACCTGAGCCTCAGGAAAGGCGCACATGTCTAGGAAGGAGCTGTGGCCGAGACTCCGGAGGCACACCCAGGCCTGGCCAGAGCCTGCCCGTCCCAGCTCCTGGGTCCCGCCGTGCACTGTCCCGACCCAGTGGCACACTGAGCCCCTTTCCTGTGTGAAGAAGCTGCACTGGGGAGGCTGAGAGAGTCAAGCTCCAACGGGCGGCTGAGTTGGGACTCAAGCCCAGGGCCAGCACCAAAGCCCAGATCTGACCCACTGGTCGCCCTGCCTCCTTCCCCACCACCTGGAGTGGTCCTCCTGGGTCACCCAAAGAAAATGGAACCCTGGAAGAGGACAGAAATGTGTGATAGCTCAGGCAGGATTTCGATTGAGAAAGTTTCCCTCTCCAGCGCTCAGAGGCCTGACCCTGAATCAAGATCCCATGCCAAGGGGCTGCGGTTGAAGCTCAGTGGTAGAGCACTTGCCTAGCGCGTGTGAGGCCCTGGATTCACTCCCCAGCACCACATAAAGATAAATAAATAAAGGCATTGTGTCCATCGACAACTAAAAAAATATCTAAAAAATCAAAGAGCCCATGCCAAAGCAGGGTCCAGCCAGCCTCCGTTCTCTTGTCCTCCAGAGCTTATCACAGCGAGGCAATCTGTGGCCCCCGCCAGCACCCGAAGCAGGTTCCCTGCTTTCCCACGGCCAATGTCATGTTAGCCAGGATGACCCTGCGAGGGCCTCTCAGCAGCACTGGCTCCCTGGAGCATCAGGGGAAGCTCTCTGACTTGTTCCGTGAGTGACCCCTTCACAGGGGCACTCGTCCACCACACCTTTGGGGACCAGGGGACTGGCTCCACGTCACAAGGGACCCAGTCCAGGCCACGTGGCAGGTGTCCTGCGGCGTGTGTGTCCCACGATAATGTCAGGGATGAGAAACAAGTCTCCAGCAAAGGCAAGCTGGTGAACTGTCCCCTGCTCTCCTGTTGGCCAAGTGAGTCACAGGGCCACACCAGGGCAGGGGTGGGGGTGTACCCCACCAACTGTGAGTGTGTCACACAGCAAAGAACGTGGACCCCAGGAAAAGGGAGGGATTGGGGTCAGTGATTCAACCTATACCTTCCTCCATACGGCACCACCAGCCAGGACATCAAGTACCCAGAACAGCTTAGTCACCAACCAGGTCAAACCAGAAAGTAATCTGGTGCCATCCTGAATCTCTGCCTTGATTCCTGGACTCGGGTCTGACCTTCCCCATGGTTTCCTGGCTCACTCTGCCCACCCTTGCACTCTCTCTCCTGGGCACCCTGAATTCTTCCCATCTCAGGCAAGTCGTTCCTGTCACCTCCCCCAGGCTGCAGACCCCATCCCAACGCCCAGGTTAAGGGATGGAGAGGGAGCCCCTCACAACCCCTGCCCTAACACCTGGGGCATTTGCCTCCAGAATAATGCAGTCATTTTTCCACTAGAGAAATTGGGGTCCTGTAGGACAGACCCCCTATTCTGCAGATGAGGAAACTGAGGCTCAGAGAGAATAAGAATGCCCACATATCCTGGTGAGGCTCCTGGGTCTTCTGACCCTGGGTCTTTTGTGCTGTCCTTCTGTCCAGTCTGCTGCCTTCCCTCCTTGTGCATGTAAGTTTCTCATCCTTGCTTAAATCACGTGGCAGGTCCAACTTCCTCTGAAGACTGCTAACCCCGAGTCTCACAGCCAATCCCAGGCCTGCCCCCAGGGGCCCAGGACCCAGAGCAACATATCTGGGGAGGGATCCAGGGCCTTCAGTCAAGCCTGCATGGAGTCTGAAGAGCGAGATGAGAGTCTGAGGCCTCTAGGAATCCGTCTTGGTCTTTTCTTTCCATTTGAACTAGACCTTCTGTCCTCCTGCCAACTCAGCACTCAGGGCCCAAACCGGCAACACATTTGACCTTCCAAGAAAAGCAGCAGTTGAGAAAAGAGAACCCAGACATCCACACACCCTCAGAGCACCCTCCCTGACTCCTGGTCAATTCCTGGTTACTGGAGGCAGGAACCGCGTCCTGGGAATGCCCCTGATGAGTGACCCCACCTGGCCTCACCCCCGGGGCAAACTCATCACATGCCTGCTGCTTGGATGCGTGAGACGAACCACACTGAAAAGGGTTGCTAAATCTACTCATTGGGGAACAAAGAGACCAATCAAAAAACAGCAAGACAAGTGGGCAGAACCTTCCAAAAACTCTCAGTGTCCCAAAAAGTATAAATGAAAAGGTTGTCACGTGGAAGGGCGCTGCTTACAGGTTAGGAGAGGCTGGAAGGGAGCAGGGCCATGGGGAGTCCTGATGGGACCAGGACTATTTAAGTCTGAGAGAAGACGGAATCACTGGGGAAACGGAACAGAAGTCATACGTCGGGCAATAGTGAGTTACTTATCCTAAGTATGACCGTGATGTTGTGGTTGTGTAAGACAAAGTTCTCAGAAGTGTGCCAGACTCACAGATGAAGCTCTGGGTACGGCAGTTTATCAAATGGTTGAGAAAGTGTGTGTGTGTGTGTGTGTGTGTGTGTGTGTGCGCGCACGCACACGCACGCACGCATGCATGTGGAGCGTGGCAAAGCAGAGGGAGGAGAGAGTGCGTGCAGGCAGGCAAAATGTAAACCCTTGGTGTTTAGGGCAAAGAGTGCATGAGTGTTATTACTATTCTGATTGTTTTCAACTTTTCTGAAGTTTGGAAGTTCTTGAAATAAGGTGGAGAGAAGGAAGAAAATGCCTTAGGAGGAGCCCCACCTTCCTCCCTCTCCTGTTGTTCCTCTAGTTGACTATGCACAGGGTAGGAGCAGTCAAACCCGCATGGAGTCTGAACAGCGAGATGAGAGTCTGAGGCCTCTAGGAATCCGTCTTGGTCTTTTCTTTCCATTTGAACTAGACCTTCTGTCCCCAGGGTAGGAGCCCAGGGTTCATTCAACATCTTTCCTCCTGGGCTGAAAGCATTTTCACATCCTGCTTCTCTTTGATTCTGTGCAAAAAGTTTGAGCAGACCTTTGTAAAACTCCGAGCTTTGGTTCCTCCAAATATAAATCAGGGAGAGCTGCTCAAGGTCACACAGAGACCAAGTAGAAGCATCGGAGATGGGCAGAACCCAGACTTCAGCCCCTAGCCTGGATCTGGAACCCAGCCCCCTTCTGTCACTCCTGGCCTGGTGGATTGTTAGATAGTTTCCAAAGCCTGTCCTCCTGAGCCCTAGGGGTTGAGGGGACCCAGGGACACCCAGCTTAGCTCTGCCTGCCTCCCTCTGTGGTGGTGTGGGAGCCACTGTGCCAAGCTGGTATTCGCAGCATCCCTGCCAGGAAGTTGGCTTTGTGGGATTGGCTGCGTGGTGGGTGCAGTTGCTCCTGATTGGATGGTGGCAGCTGCAGAGCCCCGAGGTGGGCTCTGGGCAGACTGGCTGGCTGTGCATCCTGCATCCTGGATGCAAAGCAGAGGTGTGGGAATCTGATCAGCCACTCCCTTCCCGTGAGGTGGCCAAGCGGGTGGGCTGTGCTATGCCCCACCCTCAAATGGACAGGACAAGCCGTTCCTTATGAAGTAGTCTTCAGAGTGAGTCCAGCACCCCGCTGTGGCTGTGGACTGGGGAGCTGGCCACTACTCAGAGGGAGCCTGACCTTAAGGTCAACACTTCTGGGAGCCCAGGCAAAGGGTTGGGTGGGACAGGTGGCCTCTCCAGAGAACTTCCTAAGTGGCAGCTATTATCCCTACACCTGCAGCTGCGCTGCGCACCCCTGCTGGACAGAGCTGGCACTGCACCCTCCAGAGGAGGCTGCCCTGATCCTCCACACATGGGCGTGGCGTGCCCCCTGCAGGAACACAGACCTCCCAGCCCAGAGATCCCCTTCTGCACGCTCTCATGGCCTTCAGCAGGCCGCGTCACGGTCATTCACTCACTCATTCAGCAAACTCCTCTTGAGTGTCGGCCATGGAAGCACCACAGACCAAAGCCCCTGCTTTGCCCCAGCCGGCACCTGGATGGGCGAGGGATGGTAAACCGGGCAAGTGAGTGAACTGTGAGCACACAGCAGGGACAAGCTTGAGGGAGAAAAGTAACACAGGAAGACGAGGCTGGTGACGTAAGACAAGGTGTCCATGGGGACCTCTGTGGTGGATCTCAGGGGTCAGAGGCTGAGCCAGGCGAGAGGAAGAGGAGTGGGGGATCCCTGAGGAGGAACATCCGCCAGGCTGGAGGATCCCCAGGGAGCGTGGCTGGCAGAGGGAGTGAGGCCACAGCTCAGGTGGAGCCGGAGAGGTGCCGGGGCAGACGGGGCTGCCCCAGAGGCCAGGGCTGAGATTTGGGTTTTCTCTGGACAGAATGAAAGCCACTGGAAGTTGTGTGCAAGGTGACACTCTGATCTGAAAGGGTCAGCCTTGCTCCTGAGGCATGCAGGAGACCAGGCAGGAAGCCATCGCGAGACCTGAGCTGGGGAGGAGGGACATGCAGGGTGAAGCCTGGGGATTCCAGTCCAAGGATGGATGAAGCAGGTATGTGAGGACAAGAAGGAAATCCGGTGACTCCCAGGACCTTGACTGAGCTCCCAGGAGGAGCGTGCTCTTGACTCAGTCGGTCCTCTGGTCGCAGGAAGAACAGGGCAGCAGGGGGAGCCATCAGGAGCTGGATCTGAGGGTCTCGGTCCGTATCCGCACGGAGGGAGGATGCTTCGGCAGCTGAACAAACAACCTGGGTGCAGCGGGGGATGGGGCGGAGGTAGAGACACGGGGTCTGCCAGAACCCAGGCAGCCACCAAAGTCAGAGGTCAGAGAGATGAGCAACAAGCAGCCTGGGGGCAGACGGAGTGGCCTGAGAGCAGGAGAGGCCCGGGAAGCCCAGGAGGCAGAGCCCAGGACTGCTTGAGTCTGCCAGAGCCAGAAGGAGGAGAGGAGCCGCGGACAAGTAAAGATATGTTTCTGAGGAAATTCCCTGTGAAGAGGGCATTCTCTCCAAGAGTGGAGAACGAAGTGGATCCTGGAAACTGCTTCTCAGATGGGAGGAGTTCATCCCATGCAGATGGCTGCCTCCCTGAGTGGGCTGACTGGCGGCAGGAGGGGCCCTTCTGCCATCCACGGCAGGGGCAGGACGCTCTGGGTGCTGAGGCTGCACGTGGATCTGGGAAGCACAGCCTCTCTCGATTCTGTTCTTGAATGAAATAAGGAG
The DNA here is from genome assembly GCF_902686445.1 of Sciurus carolinensis. Taxonomy (NCBI): domain Eukaryota; kingdom Metazoa; phylum Chordata; class Mammalia; order Rodentia; family Sciuridae; genus Sciurus; species Sciurus carolinensis. Next base: position 205,295,206 of record NC_062213.1, on the reverse strand, counting down.
CACCAAGGTCAGAGCTGAGGGCGAGGAGACTTTGGGGAAATTAGGACAGGTGGAGCGAGTGGGGGTCCCTTGAGTGGGGAAGACAGCAGCCCAGCACAGGCATCCCCACATGGGACACCCTACCCTCTAAAGGGCTGGAGGGTGAGTGTCGCATGCTTTGTTGGCTACATCTCTGCTATACCTACTCAGCCCTGCACAAGGCAGCATGATCCCTCACCAACTGGGCACGGAGATGTTCCAGTAAGACTTCACTTACAAAAATGGGTAACAGGCTGGATTTGACCCTCTGGCGCCTGGTATAGGACCTAGCCTCCGGGCCAGGGGCTCTCAAAGCATGGTCCCTGGGCAGTAGTATCTGTGCTGCTTGGGAACTCAGTAGAAATTGCAAATTCTTGGTCCACCCACATCTGTGGAATCAGTACGGGTTCAAACGCAGCTGGGTTTGTGATTCTAGAATGCTGAAAGTTAACCACTCTCGAGTGGCACCACCGGGCAGCTGGACCCAAGGAAACCAAGGAGAATGGAGTGTGAGGCAGGACATGCACTTTGTTAAGGGTGCAGGTCTCCAGGTATTCATCCTGCTTCATATGCTCCCTTGTGGCGATCCTCCATGTGGTCCTTGGGAACAGGTTCTGTGGCTGGCCCTTTGCAGCGCCCTCGGCTCGGTGGCCATGGTCTCCTGGCCATGACCCTCCCCCACCAGGTGTGCTCCAGGGCCTGGCAGCCCCAGCACCTGCCCCCAGCAGGCTCGGGCAGCATTCTGTCAAGCTCAGCGTCCCTGGGGGTTTAGCGACAGCTTTGTAATGACTGCGGCGAGATGATGTGATTTCCTGCCTGAGTCATCTAAGGGAGTGAAATGTGTGAGCAGCCGATCAGCTCAAAGGAGAGCTGCCCTCGAGGCCCTGCAGCCCCCATCCACGGGGACGTGACTGCCCCAAGGCCAGGTGAGCAGCCACTCTCCAAGGAGGGCATCGGCACTGACGAGACTCTAGCCAGCTTGGGCCCAGGGAGCAGCACCCTGCAGCAGCTTTGGGCTCTGCCTCACGTCCTGCTCCTGGCTGGTGAGCAGCTTCTTGCATAGACCTGGGCAGATGGGAATCCAGCTAGTTCCTCTGAGTGCTGGTGGCCCTGAAGGACCCTCAGACCAAAAGGGAGAGGTGACGGGAGGCCTCTGGCGTCCCCTGGCCAAGGTTGTGCGAGAAGAGCACGTGGAGGGCCAGGGAGAGGTTTGCCCAGGTTACACGTGGCAGCTGGGGAGCGGGTACCAGCCAAGCATCTGCTGCACTGACCATAAAGATCAAGTGCATTTTTATTTCATTTCATCTTTGCATTCCGAATGAGGTTCCTTAAGAAACGTCGCAGGGAACCATCACCAGCCCCGTCACCTTTTCTGCAGTAGCTTCAGTGGTGCGTCCTCCTTGCTTCTTCTGTCACGTGTTTGGAACAGGAGCATGAGCTCTAGCCACACCCCTTACTCAGAGCTGACCTCACTTATGAGCACAACACAAACCTGAGCAGGTAGAGAGTGTTCCAAGGAGGACGCTTCCTGGGGACAGGAGGTCTCTGCTCCGAGAAAGGAAGTGTGGCATGGACACAGTCCTCCAGATGGGCTCCCTCGCACTGCCAATTTCAGGGGCCTATAGCAGTGGACAGTGCTGTGTGTCGATCCCTTTGCTGATGGGAGAGGGACCATGTGAATTTGGGTCAGGGGCCTCACCCTTTCAGAAGCCAGGGTCTGTAATAGACACAGGAGTGCAGCAACGAGGAGGCTTCCCCTGTCCAGAGAGAGGCAGAGCACCAGGGAGCTAGAAGGGGACCCCAGCATGTGACAACCAGGCAGAAGGAACTGCCAGTGCAAAGGCCCTGAGGGGCAGGAGGGTGGCCTGCTGGGGACGGCCCATTCACGCCCTGCCGGTGCTGTAACCTCACACTGGACAGTCATGGGAAGGCCCAGCTGGGGAAGGGTTCACTGCCTTGTGGGCTCTTGGACTGAGGCCTTGGCTCCTCTGGCCAGAGGCCTCCCTTAGTTCCTGCCACATGGACCTCACCCACATGGCTGCTTGCTTATCAGAGCCATTGAGGGAGAGTCAACTAGCAAGCTAGAAATCACAATCTATGCCGCCCAGTCACAGAAGTGACAGCCCTATATTGCCATAGCTCCATGTGCTGGTGAGAAGCAAGTCACCAGGACCAGTCACACTCAAGGGCAGGGGACTGCACAGAGAGGGAGTCCCAGGAGCCAGCTCACCGGGGGCCTCTGACAGTCTTAGAAGACCGTCTTAGAAGTCCAGGGCAGTGTGGGAGGCTGGCATGGACTGGAGTCAGGGCCATGGGAAAGTGTGCGGGTGACTCTGGGTGGCAGCAGTGCCCTTCCTGGGAGCCAGGGGCAGGGCGGGGACGGGCTGAGAAGCACAGATCCTCCTGTTCCTGCAGGACGGGGAAACTTGTCATCTCAGAGAAGGCGGGTCCCGTGACAGGTCAGGTGGGAATGGCGGATGGGATCTTTCAGAGTCATGGCGCCTGGTCGTCAGCCCGTACAGATGCACGGTGAGCACAGGCAGCCTCTGGGCCTCTAGGAGCTCCTGGTCAAGTATGGTTGATCTTTTGCAACCACCCCTCACCCCACTTTGCTTTTATTCCAGAACTTTCCCTCCGTGAAAAAGCAAGCAGGTCTGGACCACTGAGGCCGGCTCCATGTATCCAGAATCAACCACGGTCTCCCCAGCTCGGCATTCCTTGCGGCAGACGGGCTCCCCCGGGATGGTCTACAGGTGACTCCCACCCCACCCCCTCCCTGGGCAGGGGTCCCCGAGGCCACGACCGTCCTCGGGAGGAGGGAAGACTGAGCAGGGCCCGAGGGTTGTGAAGCACACGCTGCTGCACGTTCTCCAAGGAAGGGAGGGAGGCTTTAGACCACCCAAATGGGAAAGAAAAAGCAAAGGCTTTCCAGGTGGCACTGAGCCAGAGAGATTCCTTTCTGGTCCCCACCTTCCAAAATGTTCCACTGGAGGACAACAGAGAGGCCTGAGGGTGAGTGGAGGGCCTTCCGGCTTCCATTTCTCACAAGCCACTGCTCACGTGGCCCCGGTGGTCCCACACCTCCCCTTGCACTCACAACTCACGAGAATTTGGGAAGCCGCATCTGCCTGTTTCCAACACCTGGAGAGGCTGTGGGCAGCCAGATGCTCCCAGGGCATCCTCGGCTTCCTCCTCGTGGAGGTCATTTCCAAATCCAGCTCCTGGTGTGCTCTGCGCACCAGGCAGCCCTGAACAGCAGAGGGCGCTGGACGAGAGATGCCGGCTTGTGGGGGGCAGGGCATTCCACGGCAGTGTCCCTGGGTCCAGCAGCCTGTGGGCCTTTGGGCAGTTGGGCCTTCTACACAGTTTTTAGGGCCTGAGCCAGTGTCTGAGTTCGTGGAAGCCCCAGGGAAAGTGATGTCTGTCCTAAAAAGGACTCAGGAGTCACAGGCAGCCACCCCAGGGTGGGCTGACCTCCCAGCTGAGGGTTTCAACCTCTATTTTAAAGCACATTGAAATCCAGACTCTTGCCCAGAGGTTTACCATGGGAAATGAGGGCAGGCACAGGACCTCCATGTTCAGACCAACGGGGCTCTGGCCTTGCCTCTGTGGCCACTGGGTGGCGCTGCTGCAGAGCGTTTGGTACGCGGCCACATCCTGAGCAGGCGGAGGGGGGTGGGCAGGACCTTCGGAGTGTCGGTGATGCATTCTGTGCTGGCACCTGCCTGTGGTTGATGCCAACCCTGGACTATCTTCTCTCCTCTCTTTTTTTTCTCTTTTCTCCATTGCTGTCCGAAGTACTAGGTATGGGAGCCCCAAAAGACAGCTCCAGTTTTACAGGTAATGAGTTCTTTGTTTTCTCCCAAACACAGCGAGCTGAAAGCCGGGGAGTGGGTGGGAGGAGTGCACCCACGCGCAGGTGACACCCAGACTCTGCCTCTCTCGGTGCCCACCCACGGAACATTTGTAATGCCTGACAAAAACTGTGCAGTGGCCGTGATCGTGCGTGTGAGGGAGTCTATGGGAAGTTTGCTGTGGTTTGACAGATGGGCTCAGCCAGACCTCCAGTCAGCCCCGCACTCACCAGCAGAGCCGGGCTAATTCTCCCTGGAGAGCCGTGCCCATGCCTTCTCCCTCTGCCTGAGGATCTGGGCTGGTAACACCTACAGAGCTAATGGGTCCCTTGAGTTCAGCGCCGCCCAGGGTGTGCAGTACCACTGTGGCTTGGGTCAGGGTCAGGGTCAGGGTGGACAGTGCTGTTCTCCTGTGTGCTTCCCCACTGGCAAATGAGAAACCAGATGTCTGCCTGGCAAGAGGCTGTGCTCAGCAGGATGTGGCATCAAGAAGTCCAGACTTGTGGCCCAACAGGGTCCTGCCTGTCCCTCCCTCTGGGCTGCCTCTCCCTCACCAGTAAGCAGGGGACACACCAAGAAGCTTCCTACTTCCTGGAGAGTCTCCAAGTCCAGGAAGTAAGATGTCGGGGGCTGAGCTGAAGCCACGTGTCAGCGGGGTCTGCCAGCCTTGGCACTGTGGGGAGGGAAGGCTGGGTCTTGGTGGCTAGTTCCTGTGTGTTCCTGCTTCTTGGCACGCAGGCCTGGAGAGTCTCTGTCCAGAACCAGCTCCTAGTGTTGAGCACACCCACCAGGCATGCAGCCAGGGGGTGTCTGACTGTCACGACAGGGGTGCATGAGAGTCTTGGGCAGTAGGTGCCAGGGTCTCTGGGGGATTTCCATACAGCCTTCCCTGCCACCCCAAGTGACCTCAGTGCCTCTGAATGTGACACGGACCTGGGCACACAGTGCTCCTATGAGGTCTCATTCCTTGCAGGGAGCTCCAAAGAAATGGCTGACTCTTTGAATCTGAAATTTTGGTTAGATAAGATTTTTCCCTGAAATAACTATATCTGAATTGGGGCTTGTAAATGCTTTTCTTGGACAGATGCTTATAGGTAATGTGTCTGCACGGCACGATACCTTGATGAACACATGGTGTCGGTCCCCGGTTTGACCAGGGAGGCCGCACTCACACCCGAGCTGCACCCTCAGGTGGCCTCCACAGCCCGGAAGGGAGGTGGGAGCCAGAGCAGCTGCAGAAAAACAGCCAGCTGCACACTGGCCGGCCACAGGGCCCACCGCGACAGGGGCCAGGAGATGTCGGTGAGCGAAGTCTTGCACACCACTCACTGGCCCTCAGAACAAGGCCCACAGGGCCTGTCAGTCCTCCACCCCGGAGCACACTCATCCCCTGGCACCTTCCCTCACAGCCTCAGTCCACATTCCCGTGCCCACAGGTCCTGGCCACCCTAGTCTCTGGGTCTCCAGTGCTGTTCTTTACATTGACACTCGGGGCCTCTGGTGATGACCTCAAAGGGGTGGGGTCTTCATTTAACAGACTAGGTGCCACTCCAAGTAGGGTACCCCTGTCACGTGGCACTAAGCATGACCGTCAGAGAGCTACCAAAGCTACTTAAGACTGGTCCTCCGATGGGAGGGGTGTTGAAGGCAGGGGCCCTGCCCAAGCAGCCTCTGGACTGGCAGGGCGTAAGACCCCGCAGCAGGCAGCACCCACAAGCTGCTTCAGGACAACCTCCCAGCTCAGCACTGGGCAGTGATTCCCATTCCTTTCTTGCCTGTGTGTCCGTCAGGTTAGGCTTTTTATCTTTTTATTTTATTTATTTGCAGCATTATGATTAAACCCAGGGATGCTCTGCTACTAAACTACATTCCTGAGCCCCCGTTATTATTATTTTTTTTAGTTTTGAGACCAAATCTCACTCGGTTGCCCAGGGTGATCTCAACTAGAAATCCCGCCTCAGCCTCCTGAGGCGTTGGGATCTCGGAGCTGTTACCATGCCAACCTGTTGCTTGTGTATCTGTGGGTTGACGGCTGTCCGCTGCTCTAGGTTGAGCTGGGCTGGGTGGACCCAGGTGGACGGGTGTCCTCTATTCTCTTGTCCTTCCTAACCAGTCTGACCCAGGCACAGTATCCCGTGGCGGGAGCGCCGGAGGACAAGCAGGGTGTGCCCTGTCTCTCAGAGACGCGGAACCAGAGCACCGGCTCTTCCACTCATGCGCTTCTGGCCAAAGCAAGACACATGCCCACGGCCCTTCTCGGAGTCAAAGGGCAGTGGGAGTAACCAGGAGTCACATGGCAAAGGTCACGGATGCTGAGGGGCAGAGGAGTGGGCGCAGTGACTGGTCAGGGCCAGGACATGTGCTGTGAAGAAGGGCTGCCCTGCTCTGGAGGCAGTGGCCGTGGGGTGTCCAGGCCTCCAGCCGCTGTGAGTGGAGGGCACACCAGGCGTGGCACAGGTGGCGGGGGACGTCCTCACGTGCGGAGGGGAGGCCTCGCCACACCCAGCCCTTCACTATGGGTGGTGGTCCCAGGCCGCGGGGAACCAGCTCCCCTGCTGCAAGCAGTTCTGAGTTGGATGAGACAGGAGTGGTGAGCGGTGTGTCCCGTGCTGAGACAGCAAGTAACACCACCTGCGTCCCCCCCGCCCCTGTGGCTCCGAGAGCCCACGCCTCTGGCACACAGGTGGTGGAGGCAGCCCGGGGCCGAGGGAAGGGAAGGAGGCTAGGACCCCTACATGGGCAGCACCCCGACCCTTCCTGCCAGGAGTCGCCGTGCCAGAAACTCACTTCCCGAGCTTTTAGGGTAAGCAGCGCTCGTGAATAATTCAGCTGCTTCCACCGAGACGAGAACGCCCTAATAGAGCTAATGCACTGGCCGCCTCCGAGCGGACCCTTGTGGGACTGCCTCATGCACCGGCTGCTTCTGACGTTCCGCAGCGACACTCCCTAATGAACACGCGCTGCGCCAGATCCTTAGATCCCTACTAACTAGCCTGTGGCCGCCCACGGAGGCAGGTGAGTCGGACCTTCAGCCAGGAACGGACCTGGCCGCCACCCGCGTAGGGGGATGCACTCGGGGGCAGGCATCCCCAGGAACCAGGATAACAAGGGGGTGGTGTTTCAGGATGCTTTGAGCGGATCCGCAGTGAGACCCTGGACGTTGTCACTAAGCGAACGACCTTGGGGAAGGGGCTGCGCTGGAGGGAGGAGGGTGGGCAGCTCCAGCCTGGCAGCGCCCGCCGCCCTGGCGTTCCCACGCTTGAGCCTGCCCTGCTGCGCCCTGCCCGGCGCTGCCTGGTCCTCCGTCTGCGGGAGGCGCGGGGGGAGCGGCCGCCTCCCTGGGCTCGCCCTGGGTCAGTCAGCATGTTTGCACTTGGCTGTGAACGCTGTCGGGAGGTTTGGTGCCGTCTGCAGTCTGTTTAGGGAGCCCGTGCCGAGGGAGCTGGGGCTGCTTGTCGGGGCCTGTGTGCTGACGGTTCTCAAGCGAAGGCGATTCGTTTCTGGGCTGGGGTGGAGCTGCGCCTGCGCTGCCTGGCTGTGCCGGGAATGGCGGCCGTCCCCCACGTCCCATCTCCAGGCCTCTGGCGGGGCCTCTGGTTTCTAGACAGATGTCATCATGCACAGGGACACCCAGGCTCCCCCTCCATCTCACGTGTCCCGCTGTGCTGGCTGTCGGTAAACAGACCCCAATTCAGAATTCCAGGAGGAAGGAGGTTTGGCGGCGAGGTAACGACTCCCGTGACTTAACGAGGTTAAGAGCACGCTTCATTTTTCCGTGTCATCGCGTTGATTCCCCCGAGCCCCCAGCCGACAGGAATAGATTTGCGGAAGGCAGGAAAGGACTTGCGTACTTAGCAGTGGCGACTGAGGACGGGCTGATTTTCCAGACAGCGTCAGAGCTTGGAGAACCTACCCTGGAAAGCAGCAGGGGTGCTGCGGATCAGAAGTCGGGGTCACTGAACATTTGATCTCCGGAGACGGGGGACCCAAAGCTGAGTCCTCTGTCCTCCCTGGCAACGTCTCACCTGGGCCCTTTATGGTAGGGCCCAGAAGAAGCCCAGAGAAGAGCCCCAGCGTGAGGGTCCCGGGGACGGACTCCGCCCTCCACATGCCTCCAGGCAGCATGGCAAGCACGGATGCCCTCTGTGCCGTCTGTGCACAGTCTCCTTCCCCAGCACAGCCCCCAGCTCCTTCCCAGAGTCCTGCCCCTCCCAGGGCCCCTCCCACGTGGACCGCTCGTGGGCACAGGCCTCTGCTCCTCACTGCTCTGCCCTGCATGGGGCCCCACACTCTCCCAATTCTCTGCCCACAAATCCCCGGGCCCACGCTTGCAGCAGGAGGCTCCAGCCTACCTCAGGTCGCAGGGTCTGCACCCACAGGCCTCTCCCAGGCGGGGAGACCTGCTACAGGGGAAGATCACAAGCAGGGAGACCATGGCCCCACAGGGGGTGCCCGCCGGGACCTGGCCACATGGCGGGTCACGGCCATGGCTGAGACTCATTCCCTCCTGCCCGCCTCCTTCCCACCCAGCTCCACACCCACTCGCACGTCTGCTCAGGGACAGGCACGCCTGTGACAAAGGGCCTTCATTAGCGTCTGGACACCTCCCAATGATAACTGGTGTCTGCAGGGGTCTTGAGGCTCATTCCAGCCTCTGGTCACATGCCCCCTCTCAGAGGGACCCACACACCCACCCGCCAGCCAAATTGGAGCTCATCTCCCCTGGTGCCTCTGGTGAAGCCCCCTCCCCCTCAGGTGTGCCCTGCTACACCCCAGCCCCTGCCCCGCTGCCCAGCCTCCCAGCCTGCAGCCCAAGGCAGACTGGAGAGACCTCTGCTCCTCCCATGTCAGACACGGATGCTGGAGATGTCGAGGGCCTGCCTGGGCCGCAGTGAGTGACAGCCATGGCAGCCCTGGTCCTGGGCCACGCTGTCAAGAGAGCCTGGGCCTACTTCCAGGGCCAGCCAGACCCCGCTTGCTTTTTGTGGTAATGTCTTGAAAGCTAATGGCTATTGATCGGGGCCTGGCTGGGCTTGGCTGGAAATGTGTGCATCTGAGATGGGCCCTGCTTTCGGGAAGGGTTGGCTGCTGCAGCCTGCCCGTCCGGCCTTCCCTCTGAACGGGGCCTCGGGGAGGTAAGGTAAGCCCCACACAGGGCTGGCAGCGAGCCACAAGGCCACCTCAGGAGCAAAAGCCCGATGCCACTGGGCATGTGCCATAGGGAGGGAGAGGCTGGCCAGCAGGCAGGAAGCGGGGCCGTGCTGCCCTGTGGGTTTCCGAGCCCCACTTCCTAGGATTAGCCCCGCCCTGAGGTGGGCCCCTCACTGACTCCAGACTGATTCTTCTGGAAGGGGGACTTTAGTGTCAGAGGTCTGCAGGGCCCTCCCCAAGGATACCAGCCCTGGTGAGCGCAAGTCCGGGAGTAGGAACCTCATCCCTCCCAAGGGGACAACTATCTACGAAGAGCTGCAGGACTGGGCCAGGCCCTAGTGGCTGCAGTGGCTCAATGCCACCGCTAGAGCCCCACTGGAGGCCAGTTGGCCTCTCACAGTCCAGAGTCCATACTGTGCTCACTAAGGGCACTGCTGGGGACAGGGTGCTGCTGGGGGCGGCCATGAGAGCAGACAGAGTCCCTGCCTGCCAGAGCCGGCCTTCAGGGGTGGGAATGAAACAGTCAGGCAAGAGTCTGTGCAGCAGCTCCTGACAAGTGCCGGGGTGACAGGATCGGGCCTGCCAAGGGTCTAGTGGAGATGCAGGGCACCCAGGGGCCCACGCTGCAGCTCATGCTGCAGGAGGCACCACTCCGCCATCCTGGGCAGGGGTCTGGGACCTGCATGGATGCTGGTCCCCTCACTCCCTGCAGGGCCCTCAGCCCCTTACCTGTCCATCCCTCCAGCTCCTCTCTGAGTCCCTTCCCTGCCTCCACTGCACATTCAATGAGCATTTCTAGGCACCTGCTCTGAGCCAGGCTGGGGCTGGGGGAGAAGACCAGACGTGGCAGTCCCCACAGTGGGAGAGACAGCAGGTTCTTGCAGGGAAACCCCGAAAGGGGCCGCGGGGCTCTTGGAAGTGGCCCTTCCCTGCGTGCTTACTCGGGTCGGCCAAGCAGTTAGGGGTCAGCCAGGCTGGTGCCCCCTCCTGGAAGGACCCAGCACTCGAAACTCATCTCAGCTTCCTGCCCTTTCCTCTGACCCTGGAGAAATTAAGCAGGCTGACCCCTTGAACTCACCCAAGGGAGAGGCCACCCCAGGGTGACTTCGCCTGCCTCCAAGGACCACACCAGAACCTCTGCAGCTGCCTCTGCTCCCAGGATGGCCCTCCTAGATCCTTCCCAGAGATCATCAAACTTGTTCTCTCTGGGAGCTCCCAAGGCCAGGCCCGGGCAGCCGGACCAACTGACATAGGGACTTCCTTCTGGCGACCATGACAGACAGTGTGCAGGCAGCTGGGCAGAGGGGGAGGCTTGGGTCTGGTGGGTTGGGAGAGACTGGATGGCAGCCCTCCTCTGCCTTGTCCTGGCCTTTTCATCACCAGTCACAGGTCAGCATGGCGTGGACACCCAGCCACGACACCCTCTCCCTTGAAGTGCTCACATTGATGTTCCTAGTTAACCCCAGCAGCATCCTTTCCCCCTGCCTATTTCCTAATTCACACCATCTCTCAGGGCTCACACGTGTCAGTCATGTGAGGACACCTCAGTCTTGATGGCTGGACAAACTTCCACTCTGTGGATGCACTGCCAATCGTTAGCCATTGCCTATTGAAGGACACTTATGCTGTTTGCGGTTTCTGAGGGTGTGTGTTCATCTTCAGGATGAGAGTCTAGAACCATTGCTTTGGACTCCTCCTACCCCAACCTGTTTCCCCCGGCCAGTACCTCCCTCCTCTTTCTATTGCAAAGTTGTAGCTTGTGACATCCTTAATATCAGGGAGCATGGGGCCCAAAGAGTTCTGCTGGGCACAGGCAAGAACGTGCTGTGTGGATAGCACTGAGCTTCACAAGGTGAACAAGGCCTCCTGGGTGGGCCCCTGGTGGAGTTGAGGGCCCAGCTGGCAGGTGTGCCCTGTGCTGCTTCCCCAGGGACAGCCTCGGCCTGATTTTGCCCCAGAAGCCACCTCAGGAGGGCGCTGTGGTGCAGCACCTAGCAACTGTGGGGTGGGAAATTGGTCCTCAGTGTTTGGGGCTCAGGCTCTGCATGCTCCTGTGCCTGTTTCCACCAGAACACTTAGAGTGCCGCACACCCGCCTGGAATGCAGCTTGGCCTGTGCTTGTCTCGTGGATGCAGGGAGACAGGGGGCAGCTCAGTTCCTGGCAAGTACCAGCTTGAGGACAGAGAATCTCTTCTTCCAAAGGGCGTTTGTATCCAGGATCCCGACCCCATCCCCAGGTGCCATGACCCCATGGTGGCAGCTCTCTTTGGAGGCTGTCTCACTGTCGCTGACCCCTCTCCTGGGCAGGCCAGCCAGCCTGGGGCACTGGGTCATTGGCACACCCTCTAACCCTCCACCACTCGGCATTTCCCGTCTGGACAGTGGCAGCTCCTGGGTCAGGCGGCACCATGTTGTCCATGACATACAGCGAGAGTCTGCGGAGCGTGAGCAGCAGGTGCCACTCGGACTGGGCCCTGCACCCTGTCCGCCAGACAGACACACTGGAGCTGCAGCGGCTGCGGGAGGTGCGGGCGGCTGCCCAGGCCAGAAACATGGAGAGCTTCCTCCGCATGCACGGCCTGTCCCTGGACGGCTGCACCGCCCAGCGCACAGGCATGAAGTATCGGTAAGGGCCGGGCAGGGGGCAAGGGCAGGGAGTCCTGGGGACATCAGAGGAGGCCCGTGGTGGGCCAGCCCTGCAGGAGCAAGGGACACAGCCCAGGAAACACTAACGATCGTTTTATTGTGGAGTGGGGTAAATATATCCTGTTTCAACATTTTCAACCACATGGAAATGTACCAAAGAAGAAACCGAAAGCCTTCCATGGTCCTAGCTATCCAAAGATGAGCACTAAGATCTTGGTGTGCTCTCTGGGGGGAGAGAATGTGGTTTTGGGGGGTGGGCTTTGCAGGAGGGGCGAGTGCACTGTTTCAGGGGTCTATAGCAACTCCATCAGGACTAATTCAGCATTGGGGATTGACTAAACATGAGTTAGTGAAAACACATCAACTCACCATCTCTAAGGACAAATCCAGATGTGGCAACACAGACCTGGGTTGGATTCTGGAAACAAAGTGTTCTCCTTTATGTCTTTAAACAGGGCTGTTGTTATGGGAAGTGGTTTTAGCAGGTGACCTCTGAATTGGTGGCATCAGACTGTAACTATGATAGCAAAGGCTGTGAATTAAATGTCCTACATGTGTGAATGACAGGCATGTAGGTCTAAATTTTCTTGGAAACTGAAAAGGATATTCTGTTTAACACGTTCATCTTTGAATTCAGCACCTGGGACAGCTCTCCAGCCAACCAACTTTCTCCTGAGAGCTGCCAGGTTTTTATTTATAAATCCTCATTGGTTACAGATATGCAGCTCTGCTTCCTTGTCAGAGCCAGCTGGCTAAAGAGGGCCCTCCCCACCCAGACCTGGCAGGGTCACCAAATGTGGCAAATGAAGTGCATGATGCCCAGTAAACTGGAATTTCAGGTAAATGTCAGATAATTTTTTTAAAGTATAAATATGTCCCATGCAATATTGAGGACATACTTATCCTGAAAAGTTGCTCATTATTTATCTGAAGTTGAACTGAACTGGGCTTCCTGAATTTTATCTGGCAGCCCTAAAGCTTTGGCTCCCGTCGAACACATGCCACAGGGGTTTTCTGGCTGCTCTTTGGAGAGTAAGCTGGGGCCAGGACTTTTCCTTTACCCTTTGCTCCTATGAGCTGTGTGTTTGGTCCTTCAGCCCATTGTCTGAACATGTGATTGTAGTTTTAAGAAAGCACTTCTTCTGGGAGTCCATTAGATGGCAGAATTTTTCAGGCTTTGTATTCTAAAGTCAGCTGTAAGGAGGGTACAAGTGGCCAGCTGGTTTGGCCACCACTGAGCTCCTAATTCCGACAGAATTCTTCCAGAGGGAGACTGTGCATTGTTCTGTTTTGATAACTTTCGTTTATTGAGCAAATGTTTATTGAGAAGCTATTTAGGACCAGGCAGTGGGCTAGACCCCGGAGAAGCTGCATGAACAAGACCAACCAGGTCCCCACCCACAGGGCCACTGCACCCTGGTGTGGGGAGGCAGAGAAACAGACAACGCGGTGGGCCCTGCAGGTGGGGAGGCTGATCTGAGGAGGTGACATGAGCCATCTGAGAGGCACCACTGAGGTTGTGAAGATGTGGGGAAACCTTTGGGGCGCAGGGAAGGAGATGGGAGGAGGCCAGGTGCTGGGCCAGACGCAGATAGAGCTGCAGGTCTGGAGGCAGGAGGGACCTGACCTGGTCCTCCCAATCCTGGAAGATCTCAGCTCCTCGGGTGTTGGCAGGATTTGTGATGGTGGGTATAGTGTGAATCATGCCCCCCAAGCTTTATATCCATGATGAACCTCAGAATGTGACCTTACTTGGGAATAGGGTCTTTGCAGATGTAATTAGATAAAATTACTGCCACCCAGTTTGTGGTGCTTGGCTCTGGCAGACCCTGGAAACCCAATGTCCACGTCACATCCAAGTCCATAGCACTGCTGGACCGACTGCAGGGTCAAAATGCCCAGGGAAGCACTCTTCCCAAGGGGCAGAAGAGTCCAGAAAGTAACTCACACCTTCGGTCACTGGTGGCCGAGGGCTGGGCAGCCCGTGGGGCGCCTGCTCTTCTGGAGAATTTCATCTTGCTGCCCTGATGCTGGGTGACTGACTGGTGCCACCAGCTCTTACCGATCCCAGAAGCTAAATGCTGTTCTGGGGTGGAGCCTTCCCAGTTGGTGACTGGACGGGGACTCGGTCAAACTTGTTCTTAAATGTAATGTAAAACAGGCAGCATCTGAAGGTGAGCGCTGCGGTGCCGCCCGGAGGCAGCTCCCGCCTGGACGTTGCATCACTGAGCGGAGCCAGCAGCGAACCGCAGGGCTTTCAGCTTCCCACTTATTTAAAATCATCCTCAATTCTTGTTATTTAAGAAAACTGACAGTCTAACTGCATTAAAATGCATGTCCAGCCCCAGATGTTTCCTGGCTGCCTCCTGCCCGCAGTCCATGTCCCCAGTGCCACCTAGACCAGGGCCGGCGAGGACCTCGCGCCCCTCCGCTCCTCGCGCCCGCACCCTCGCTGCGCTCTCTCACCCCTGCTGTCTCGGTTGCCTGCTTTTGCCCATCTGCACCCCTCTGAGCGCCAAACCTTTGTTCCCAGCACCTAGAACATTCCAAGCCTCTATAGGTTGTGTGATCCATCTCCCACAATGCCCCTCAGCAGCGTCTCGTTCCTGCAACTTCATGCGGCAGCCAGGCAAGAGGGGATGCCGGGTCAGAGCCTCTCTCTGCAGCCCAGATAAGGCAGCCTGGGGTCTGCAGCCCTGGGCAGGTACTCTTGACTTCCTGGGAGGGTAGGAGCCCTGAGTGCTGCATTTATCGACACCAGATCCCTGGTAGTGACTACTAGCAGGAAGACTATCCAAGAAGTGCTTGGTTGTTTGCTGAGTTAACCTAATGGAGCTAAGCTTACCCATTAGACACAGATCCCTGCCAGCTAGAGAAAGCTACCTGGAAGAGCTGGGGAACCAGGTGTGTCTTAAAGGACAGGTGGGAAGAAGGGCACCATGGGAAGGAGAGCCAAGGGCTAGGTGGAGGGTGACCACCTTAAGGTGTCTTATTCTCCTAAGGCTTCCATAACAACCTGGTTTAAAACAACAGAAACTTATTCTCTCACAGTGCAGGAAGCCAGGTGTCTAAAATCCAAGTGTCTTCCAGCTTCTGCTGGCTGCCAGCTGTCCCTGGCCAGCCCTTTGTAGATGTGTTACTCTGATCTTGGCCTCCATTTTCCTGTGGCCATTCCCTCTGTCTCCAAATCTCCCCCTCCTTATGAGGTCACCAGTCACTGGCTTTAGGGCCCACTGTAATCTAGAATGATCTCATCTCAACCTGATTCCATCTGCACAGAGCCTACTTCCAAATAAGATCACAGTGACAAGTGCCAGGACTTAGAACCTAACTGTGTCTTTTGGGGGATACATTTCAACCAACCACGGGTCCCAAGGGCTAATTGAAGACCTTGAGCCTATGGGGACCTCACTGACTGTCCTGGGAGGAGCCCAGCTTCCCCACTGGCTACCTGTAGACTGAGGCAGGTCACCTGGCCTCTCCATGTCTCAGCAGAGTCACCACCTCTGGGAATTGTCCTGAGAACTCAGTAAGGAGGGATGTGACTCAGAGCTCCAGAACTGGCTCCTCCTGAGAGGGAAACACAGGCCAGTCCCACACTGGAAGGGACCTTCCTGCCCTCAGTGGTCGTCCAGGTGTCTGAACCCCACACTGCCCACCAGCTGGAATCTCATGGGTGGGGACAGTCACACCTGAAGATGGAGGTCAGTGCCACGGGAACAGGAAGCAGATGCCACAGGAAAAGATGGGGCGGAGGCAGCAGCAAGGCCAGCCAGGCATTCCGGAAGAGCCACCAAGACAGGAACAAGTTGGGAGTGGGCTGGCTGGCTCAGGATCTCAGCGAGGACCTGCCCGGGGCCACGGCTGGCAGCCGTGTGGCCAGGGGGACCACCTCTGCTGGCAGTAACCACCAGGGGAGCCTCAGCGGCCATCCAGACGTGGGCTGACTGTCCCTGGACCTCTCCAGCCCCAGTTGCCCTGCCCTCCCTTGCGGGGCTGTCAGAACGAGGAGGGCGCGAGGGCCGGGATCCTGACATGCACAGCGGTCATCGCCTTCCAGCTGACCCACGTGGCCCGTCCCCTGGAACCCTGGGCACCATGGTGGTGACTGATGGCCTCATAACACCTCAAAGGGTGCTTCTGAGGGCCACTGGGCTCTGCATGGCCACCCGGCCGACGGCGGCAATGAGGAAGCAGCGCTCCAGTTCACCTCCTCCTCCTTGGGGGCTGCTCCCAGCTGCAGCCAGCAGGAGGAGAGGGAGAAGGTGCCCAGGAAAGCTGTCTCCTGGGCACCCACACACACCAGGAGGTGTCCTGTCCAAGGACCACCTGCAGCTTGCCAGTGCGACCAGCTCCATCCACCAGCCCAGCCACAAAACGGGCCCTGGGCAAGTCCCCAGGGGACAGCACCTGACCACAGGTCCTCGGGCCTCCCTGCTCCCTGCTCCCCACCTTCCTACCACACCAAGCCTTCCACAGTCTCCCACTCTTGACGTGGCTGGCCAGCTTGCCCCAGGCCCAGAGGCCTGAGCAGGACACACCCGATCTAGCCCTCTCCCTGCCCAGAACTTTCCATGTTCCTGCCAGCTCCCACTTCCTGGGGAGGACTGGACCTGGAGCACTGGCCCTCATGAGCACTTGGCTCAGGATGTCCTGGGGAGGCCTGTTCCACGTTACTTGACACCCAGGGGCTTCAGCTCTTACCTGCCAGTCCATCCTCCCTGGGGAGGGCCATCAGTCCTGCTGTCCTTTGCTCTGAGAAACGGCTCCACTGGGTGGCCCCCAGCGCCTCAGCATCTGCCTCCCTCCTTGGCAGGAAGTCACCTTTGGGTGCAGGCTGTGCTTCTTTCAGCAAGGAGAGAGTGACCTCACTCAGCAGGAGAGGACGGAGAGCCCCTCGGACACAGCCTCTGCCCCTCCCTGGAGGAGTGGCTGGCATGGGGCTCTCTGAAGCCATCCCTGAAGCGTCTACTGCAGGCCTTGAGCCTCCAGGCTTCGTTTCCCACAGGGTAGGGCCTCTGCCCCCTTGCATGGGGCCTGTCTCCTCTTGCGGGAGGCCCTGGCTCAGCCCCAATATCCCCATCCCTCCAAGCCTCCCGAGGTGGGGACCTGGACCCCAGCAGCTGAACTGGAAGCTCAACACCTAGGGCTGCCATCTGGGGTGCATTGCATGGACACAGCGGAGCTTCTATGTGAGGCAGCCACACCTCTGGATAATCGGCCGGAACTGACGGCTTGGCTCAGACGGCCGCAGGTACGAGAGGTGGGAAGAGCCTGGCAGGTGGTCCTGGATCCAAGCCATCCATCCACACAGAGCCTCTGCCCAGGCCAGCTTAAAGGTGACCAGAACACGTCCTGGGCTCACCCCCGTCCTCCTGGACACATCTGAAAAGAGGGGCGGGTGTCACGCATTTAGCCCTCCATCCCACCTGATCCTTGGGACTTCCTGAGAATATTACCAGTCTTGACCTGTTCTGGACAAACGGAAGCCATGGACGCCAGGCGGGCCCCTCCTCTGCTCAGCGGTTCTCCGCCTGGAGCCCTTGCTGCTGGCACTGCCACTCTGCAGGATCTCCGTGGAGAAGGCACTCAGCCCAGGAGGTTCGGGGCTGTGGCTTCCTAGACGGTTGGTAGCCGTGGCGTCAAGGGGCAGGGCTGACTGGCGCTGGAGCGCAGTGGCTGCTGAGGTCCTCTGCATGCCTGGGCTCCTGCCGAGCAGGTCCTGAAGAGCCTCTGAGGACCCGGCCCAGCCCAGGGGGCTGCAGCCCACAGCGCGTCCTCTTCTGCACTGGGCGTCCTTGTTGGGCTCAAGGTGCCCAGAGGGGCCCACGGGAGTTAGGGGTAAAGGCCGACCGCTGGCATGCCGCTGCCACCTTTAGGGGGATGCGGCCTGCTGTGGCTCCCGGCGCGTCACCTGGGCAGCCCTGCCTGTGTTTGCACACCTTCCCTGAGGTCCCCCATGCCATGCTTCACCTGCCACCCACAACCCAGAGCCCAGAGCAGGGTTGGGGAGGGGGCCCTTCTCATCCAGGTAGAAAATCTGGGACTTCCAGAATCTTCCTTCTCAGGTACAGGCCTCGGGAAGCCAGGTGAGCAAGAGGCTGGCACCTGGGATCCTGCACATGGGAGAGAGAAGCCCCTCTCCAAGTGAAGCTGTCCCCAGTGTCCTGGGTGACGTGTGGAACCAGGGCCCCAAACAGGGAGCTCTGCGCTGGAGCACAGGCAGTCCCCACAGCAGGAGTGAGGGGAGTCGGGCAGATGGGGTGCTTGGGTCATCCTGCCCGCGGGCGCTGTGACCGGGGGCTGGGCACACACGGGCCCCAGCCCCTCCTTCCTTGCTTTGTTTTGGCTTGAAAATTGAGAAAAGTACCTAGAAATGAAGATCTCCCCACCACCCGCTGCTGAAGGGTCTTTCCCCTTCACCTCTGTCCTGCACAGGGAAGGCTTTAAATGTCCAAGAGCCACTTGCGGGCTCTGAGCTTTTGACTGGAAAGTCCCCTCTGGCCCCCCAGTACCTAGCCCCTGCACGTGGATGTCCCCAGCACCCCTAGTTCAGAACAAGGCGGCCAACGAGGGGCAGCGCAGGACTGGTTAGCACTGAGCAGGCTTTCTCGGCGCCGGCACAGTTGACATTTGGGCTGGATGGTTTCCTGCTGGGGGCAGCAAGTCTCACCTGGTTGTGACATGCCAAAATACCTCTGTGGCTGCCTCGTGTCCCTGGGGAAAAAACACTCCCCGTAACACCCACTAATCCACAACTTCATACATGCCTTCGATTTTCAGGGATTATAAGACACTGTAATATTAACATTATGCATTCGGAAGTTGGATTGAATTATTTTTAAAAAATCACTTTTCCCCGTACCCACCCAATTCCAAAAAGGATTGTGGGTGGCTTCCTTAAATTAAGCTGCTACAGTGGAGTTTTTCAAATAGCAAAAGTGGGGAAACGGCAAGCAGGAAGTGGGGCAGGTTGGTTTCTCGTACCCCAGGTCACCTGCTGGAGACTGGCAGGGACTGGCAGGGATGGCAGGCTTTCTTGTTTCCTGCACAGAGGGAGACTCACTGGCTGCTCAGGAGGAACCCAGTGCTCCCGAGATGCCTTCTCTGGATTCTCTCTCGAATGAGAACCAGGGTGTGCACTAGTAAGCCATTCCCTCCACGAGAGGCCCCGGGGCACCAGGAGGTTGGGAGTTGTTCCTCACAGCATCATGTCTCCCCTGCCCAGAGCCATAGGCATGGCAGCCTCTCAAGACATTGGGCCAGTGACCCAAGGAAAGACTCAGCAATGTTCCTGACCACCCCGGGGACATAAGCAGCTGTTGGACAAAGGCCTCTCCACTGTGGCACTCAGAGAAGGGAGGAGTCACCTGTGCTTCACCCCAAACCCTCTGAGCTGATGCCCAAGGTGACCAGAGTTCACAGCAGAGAGGCAGGAAGAGCACCACCACAGGGAACATCAGGGACAAAGCCCAGAGGCTTCTGTGGTCACCTGGGGGGACAACTTTATTGATTTGTCCTTCCCACACCACACAATTCACGTAATGTGTACCCTTCACCAGTTTCTGTGATCTCACTGACTTGTGCGAAAATCACCACAATTTTAGAACCTTTTCATCACCCCCCCAAAAAAGAAATCCCGTGCCCATCCACCCAGCAACATTCGTCTGCTTTCTGTCTCTGTGGATTTACTTGTTCTTGGCATTTTGTATACCTGAAGTCGTGCGTCACAGTCACTTGTAACTGGCTTCTTTTGTTCAGCGTGTTTTCCAGGTGCCTCCACGTTGGAGCATGTGTCAGAACTTTGTTCCTTTTTATGGCTGAATAATATTCCATTGGATAGGCCACATTTTTTTTATCCGCCTTTTAGCTGTTGGGCATGTGGGTTGTCTCTACATGGTGGCTATTGTCAATGATGCTGTTATGGACGTTTGTGATTTTGTGTGGGCATATGTTTTTCAGTTCCCTGGTGCAGACCCAGGACAGGGACTGCTGGTTATGTGGTGACACAGATGGCCTTTGACACTGTGGTGATGCATTCTCATAATCACACGTCACCGCGTGCTGCTTATGATGGCCCATCTGATTCAGAGCAACCCTTGAGGATAGTGAAGCCCCAGCCCTTGTGAGACCCCGGCTTGCCGGTGCCCAGAGGATTGTGTGAGGAAGATGAAGGGGGCTTTCCCACCTCGAACAGCATCCCTTCAGGCTCTTATCAAAATCGCAGCCCGGGGCCCAGACCCAGGGCTGCTGCGTCGGAAGGCCTGGGAGAGGCCTGGGACTCTGCACTGGTGACAGGCTCTCCTGAGGTGCTCATCAGGTGACCTGGAGGGTGAGTGCCCCGGGCGCCAGGCGCAGGCAGGCGCTCAAGTGCTCTGGGAGTGAATAAACGGGATGCTTTTCACAGCAGCGGCCGGGCAGGTGTTCGAAGGGCCGTGAGAGGTTAGCCCTAGCGAGTTCCATCTGGGCTCTGGTTTTGCAGAATCAGGGGAGCTGGATGTTGCGATCGGAGGGGCTGCCCGAGTCCTGGAGAGGGACCATGGCAGGATCATTGCCACGTGTGGCCTCTTTGGCAGGCCCGTGAGCCCATTGTCTTTGGGTGCTGTGGTCCAGCCTGGAGAAGAGGCTCAGCCGCACGTGGGGTCGGCACTGCCCTTCTCCCCCCACCACCCCTACCCAAGGGGCTTGGAAAGGGCTCCAGCCCACCCAGAGCACAGGGACCAGGACAGCCTAATCCTGTGGCAACCAGCAGGAGGAAGGCGGAGCTGGGCCTGAGAGGCCACTGCTGGCCTCTGGACCTGCCTTGCCAAAGGCATGAGCTCCCCCTTCCCAGGCCCTTGTGTCGGGGCCCAGGCCCCCCTCGGGCTGGCTGCTGCTTGCTCATGGGGAGGACCCAAGGGCCCTGCTGACCCATGGGGCTGACCCATGGGGCGGCGTGGGGAGGGGAGCACCTCTGCCGTTGGAGGCCGTTCCTTGGTGTTGCAGGTCGTTAGAGTGTGTGCTGCTGCCGGTCGGTTGGCTTTAACTGGTGAGCACGTACCAGGACCAGACCCCTGTCTGGCACTTTGGCACCCCTACTCTCTCAACCACACCTGGCAGGGTGAGAGGGGACCCTAA
This sequence comes from Sciurus carolinensis, assembly GCF_902686445.1. Classification (NCBI taxonomy): domain Eukaryota; kingdom Metazoa; phylum Chordata; class Mammalia; order Rodentia; family Sciuridae; genus Sciurus; species Sciurus carolinensis. The sequence continues at coordinate 205,274,420 of NC_062213.1, read as the reverse complement.
AGGCAGCTTTGGCAGGGCCCACCCTGCCTGGCGTTGGGGTGCTCGGCCCCAGAGGGCGAGGCGAGCCCCTCTGATGCCGAGGAGGATGGCGTGGCGTGGGGGACTCTCCCGTTCAATCCCTGCTCTTCCTGGAGTACCTACTGATGTCTGCAGTAAGATGAGCGCTGTGCCGAGGGCTGGCGCGGCGCCGTCCCTTGGTTCCTCTTCCCTTGGCCATCTGCGTCATTGTCATCAGGACCCCAGGCTCCTCTCGGCTCCGGTGATCTGGCTGCTCCCTGCACTGGGCCTGGGTGGACGCCCCCGCCCTCCGCAGGGGGCTACCTGGGGCAGGTGGAGTCGCTGCTTGATCTAGGAGGCTCCGCCTGCACCAGCCTCTCCTGCCCCGGGCTGGGCCGGCAGGTCAGCCTGTGCTGGCCTCCAGGGACCAGCAGGGCAGGCGGCTGTGCATCCTGCGTCATTAATAATGAATCTCCAGCGGCCGCCTGCGCCTCTTGCTGGCCACCTCGTTGACACGGCGAGAGCCTCAGCAGCCCTGTGCGCAGAGCCAGAGCCGCGAGCCAGCGCGACTCAGGGAAGCCAGGGAAGCAGCTGCTCCCAAGACCCCCTGAGCCGCTGCCCCAGCACAGTCACAGCAGGCAGTCACAGCGGCCCAGCTTAGCCCCGAGGCCACCACCCAGGACTCAGTCGGCATCGAGGACAAGGGCGCAGGGAGGGGGCCTCTGTGCTCCTGCCAGAGGCAGGCGACCCCTCTCACCGCAGCCCAGACTCCGGGCACCCGGGCAGGAGAGCCAGAGCGCGGCCGCGACCAGGAAGCCCCGAAGGGAGGGGAGGGCGAGAGGCAGGGGACAGCCCCTCCCACGCCGCACGGGCTGCTCCTGCGAGGTCTCTTCTAGCACGTCTGCACCTCGGATGCCTCCAGCCCTCGCCGCTGTCAGAAACCCTCGCTCCCGAACCAACACCTCACAGGACAAAGTCCTGTCCCAGGCAGAGGAGGACTCGCAAGGACAGATGCCCTCTGAGCCCAGCAGGAGGGGACAGGCAGCCAGGAGCTGAGCCGGCCTCAACATGCAGGTGTCCTTCGTGTGCTCCGAGCACAGCCTCAAGTCCCGGGGCCCCGAGGAGCGGCTGGGCCGGCCGCTGGCTGGCAGCCCCAACCCAGGCACCCATGGAAGATTCCGCACCGTGGCCATGGTGGCCCGGAGCCTGGGGCAGCTGTCGGTGCAGAGCATCCCAAGCACTGGTGACACCAGCGCGAAGCAGCCCGGGATGAAACATAGGTAGGAGGACGGGAGGCTCTGTAGGGTGGGGGCTCCCCCTCCAGCCTCCCCGCTGCGCGAGCCATAAGGTCAGCAAGACTCTGGTGGTCAGTCTTGGTCTTTGCCCTGAGGCCAGGAGGGCGCTCCAGCGCTCGGCGGACCGGTGAGCGGCAAAGCCGAGGCTCCACTCAGCCCCACGGTTCCTCCTCAAGGCTGTGCTGGGAGATGGCTGCCGTCACCCCTCCTTCCTTCTGCCTCTGTTTCCTTCCTGGAGGTCGCTTACAATAGCCATGTCACCTGTTCTCTCAGGGACCCCAGGTGTTGGCCACGGCCCCCTGCACCCTCCTGCCCTTTCCTGAGGCCTTTGCACAAAGCAGGCCACCATGACAAGCCTGAGTCGGGAAGGGGGCTCTCGGGGGAACCCTGCAGTGGAAGGACTCTTCCCTCCCTGGCTCGAACCAGACTCGGGCCTGGTTTGGAGTGGGGACTCTGGCTGGAGGGGCACAGGATAGCCGGCAGCAGCCAAGCTTGCCCATGCTGGTCAGCCCAGGCTGCCTTGGTTTCCTCCCTGGGGACTCAGACCCCCACCTGGCTCCCAGTCCTGTGACTGGTACGTGGAGAGGGTCCCAGTACCCAGGACAGGGACTCCCTCCCCCTCCCTGCACCCCCTTGCTCCTGGGACAGACAGGTTTCCAGCTTTGTAGGAAGAGCCTGGGGCGGGGGCAGCTTCTGAGGTCTGGCCCTTCTCACTCCCTCTGTGAGACTCTGAGCCCAGGGTCCTCAGTGCCTGGGGAAGGTGCCCCCGGGCAAGGGGGTCTCTGGCACCGCACAGACTGGAGAGGCCAAGCAAGGGCTCTAGTTCCTGGGCTTCCTGGGGAAGGTTTTCCAAAACAGGAACCAGGGTCAATTCTGCTTCTCAGTGACCAGAACTGACCGACAGGTCTAGCCGTCTCGGAGGACATAATCTGGGCTCGTGCTGGTATTGGTACCAACTTGGAAAATAGTAAGTGTCCCTCCCAGTGAGATGTGCAGTCCAGACCTGCCCAGGAAGGGTCCAGGATGCTCAGGAAGGGTGTCGCCTGAGCCCAACACGTGTCCTCAGGAGGAGTCCAAGGGTGGCAGAGTCTGAGCCCTTGCCCTTGCCTTCTCCGTCCTGGGGAGGCTGGGGTTCTGTAGTGGACCTGATGGGTAACTAAGAACCTTCCAGAATGGAATCCTTTACTCTAGAAGCTCTAGGGTTTGTGTCTTCCCCTAAGTGGAGATCAAAACTAGGAATAAGTGGAATACACATATTCTAGTGAAGATGGAAGGGTCAGCAGAGCAGTCGACTCGTGGTAACGTTTTGCATTCCTGCAACACCACGTACGACCAGGTGTGGCTTCTCAGACGCAAGGACGAGCAGCTCTCCAAGGGCCCGAGTGACCCTGTGTGCACGCATGACCCTGCATGTGTGTCCGTGTACACATGTGTCCATGCATGTACATGCCAGGAGCAGGGAGGCCAGACTGGGGACCTGGGCTCTAACCCCAGCCCAGCACCTGCTCTTTCTAGACCCATGTCTCCAGGGGCGGAGCAAACGGCCCTCCGCACAGCAGGGCCTGGTGCGCTTTGTGTGGCAGCATCGGGGGAAGGAGGTAGGTCAGCCCTGCAGGATGCGTGGCTTCCTAGCAGCTGGAATGGGACTGGGAGTCCACACCGTGCCGCCTGGGCCCTGCTGAGCCCCTTTCTATGCAGCCTATGCAGCCTCCTGGGCACCCCACCAGGCCACCGCCTGGATGCCGGTGGGGGCTGCAGGGACTGCGGGTGGGCCTGACCCAGGACTCCGCACCACCTCCCTGGGCACCCCAGGCCACTCCATGGCTACTCCAGGCACACCTGTTTGTGAGCCAGCACAGCCCGCAGGTGTTAAGGGAACCAGAGGTGACTAGCGCCAGGTGCCACACTCTCCCCAGAGGGCCAAGAGGTACTCAGTGGAGCAGTGGGGAGGCCAAGCCCCGGAGGGGAGAGAGCAGCCCTGTCCTGAGGGGCTGGCCCCAGGGCCTGGGCTTCTCGCCCCTTCCTCACACCAACACCTTTCTGCAAACCCTCCCTGGAGCTCTGCCGCCGCTACCCGCTCCAATTGGAGGATAAAGGCCCCGAGGCCCAGGCCTGTCCTCAGGGGACCTGGCGAGCTGAGCAGACCTGTAAGCAGACAGTGCCTCACCGTTCAGCACCATATGACCGACAGGCAAGCAAGACACCAACAGGAAACACCTGTCTGCCTCCCACCTCGAACCAGCCGCCAAGGCCCTGTCGCCTGCCTTCCACCTGATCAAATTCTGTCCTCCACTCTGAAGCTAACGTGGCAAGTCTTGAGCGCCTCTTTCCAAAAGATCTGTATTCCCTGGCGCATTCCAACGCTGGCCCTTCAGGCGCCTGGGGGGCCATGTTGGGGCGAGAGGCTAGGTGATACCCGCCGGCGCTTCCCCCGTCACGTGCTCATCAGCCGCCTTTCCAGGTCTTGGGAGAGACCTAGGCCAAATCAGTGAAATCCAGCAGTACTGGGTTTGGAGGTTTTGACCAACTCTCTTATCATTCCGTGGAGCTCTCGTTAGGAAAAGAAACCCGTAGTATGTGATGCTCGCGTCTCAAGTTTGGAGTGGCAGCCAGGCCCAGCCCCGTCCAGGCCGCGCTGCACGGTGGGCTCCACCCCATGCAGCAGCTGCGCGTGTAAGGCTTTCAGCCGGAGGTCCCTGTCCCTTCTCATTCCCTCTCTGGAGGCCTGGCAGCGGACGGCAGAACCAATACCATCATGTCAACGGGAGATGAGCTGAGGGGGACAGCGGCATCCCGCGATGTCCTAGTTTTGCTCCGTCATGCCCAGGGGCGGAGGCCACGGAAGAGCCAGACTCCCTGGGTCCCCACAGGGGCACAGGAGGACACTCGCCCTTTCAGGGAGGCTGGTCCCTTTCATGCCAAACAAACCAGGAACTGAGACTCGGGAGCTGGGGCGACTTCCTCCACACACCCCAAGGCTGGGGCCACGGTGTCTTAGCTCTCCAGCCGCAGGTCCAGCGGGCTCAGCCTCACGTTCCCTGTCCCCACCTGTCTGCCGCTAAGGCCGCTCCATCCTCCTGACACACAGCGTACTCTGGCGTTTGAGGACCTGGATTCGGAGCCCAGGGCTATGCTGTCAAGAGAGAAGTAGCAGGAGAATGTGACAAACCTGACTGTCCACCCAGCCTGGTTAGGAATTCTCCCTGCGGTCACCTGGGCAGGTTTGCAAGGTGGGGATCCCACCTCTCTCCACATGCCCAGACTGACCTGGGCCAGGTACCAGTGGCGTCCCGAGCTCTGGGAATGCCCCAACACTGTGAGCACCTGTGCCCAGTGCCAGGGAAGGAGTCTGCGGCCTTTGTCCATTTCCCCAGGGGTCAGGAGCCCGTCACCTGGTCATCCTGCTCCTCCCAGCAACCTCGTCATGCCCACCACTTGGGCATGACCTGGGATATGCCTTGGGATATGACTCCGCAGACCTGGCTCCTGCAGAATGTGTGATACAGCCAGGCCTCTTTGCCACAGCCCCAGACACCCGTCGTTCTGGGTTAGCTCATGTGCCCAACACGGAGGGCACTGTTAGACGACGAGACTGTTTCACAAGGGAAAACCCCAAAACTGCGTCTCCCTTTTCAACACGGTTAAATACTCGGCTACTAACCCTCTTTGATTTTTCCACTGTGGGTTGTACAAGGAAAGGGCCTCCCTCTTCCCGTGGGTGGTACTCTCTCTCTCTTGGGTCTCTGCCCCTTTGGGAAAGGAGACACAAGGTCAGTGTCCTGTGTCCCCCGCCCCAGGCACACACTGACGATTTTCCCCCTCTCGGCAGCATCTGAGCCCAGGCTGCACATGAGAACAGCAGGCGCTGGCTGTCACCTGGCCCGGAAACGGGAGTGGGCATTCCCCCACAGCCAGTCAGCCCTGAGCCCACGCTGCCCACCAGGGTCTCCTGTGGACAGGGTGGGGTGGCCAGGTCTGGGTGCAATCTGTACCGAGGGGATCACAATGGCCCACAAGCAAGGCAACTGCCAACGCAGAACTGGGGGAAGACCTGGTGACCGTTTGCTTGAGAGCTACCCAAGCTGTGGCTGCCCCTGGGGCTCCCGGCCACCAGGGCAGAGGGCTGCCACCTCCACAGCCTCCTGCAGATGTTAATGCCAGCCCAAGGCCCATCCTGTGGGTTCTGGGTGACCATGGCAGAGCCTGGGGCCGTGCCTGGGGAGGACCATGCTGCAAGGACCACAGGATCTGGTATGGTAGCAATAAAGGTGGAACCAGCCTTGCTAGGAAACCACACTCTCCCCAGGCACCTACCCCAAGGAAACAGGGACAGAGCCATGTGGCCCCAGCCAGGAGGGACTAACGTCTCTTATCCTGTCCCTGGAGAAAGGAAGTAAGAATCCACAACATCACAAATGTGGCCAGCTTCTCAGCAGGGAAGCCCAAGGTTGCACCAAATCCCGGGGGGACTCTGTGGGTGTCCAGGTCACAGCGTGACCGTGAAACAAAATAAGACATGGCGCCATCGTCACCTGCTCCTGAGACAGCACTGCAGCCGGCCCACTGCCTCCAGCAACACCACGCCGGCCTCGTGGCAAGCCCCCCGTGGGCCCAGGGGACAGCTAGCACTCCCCCACCCGGGGCCGGGTGAGCAGAGGCCTCTCTCTGAAGGCCCCCATACCTTTCGGGGCCTCAGAACAGTTGTCAGCTGGGCTGGGAGTGCACGGGGCGGGCATTGGCCAGCAAGCCTGGCTGGTGGCACCCTGCCCTACACCCTGGACTCACACGGTGCTTGTTTTCAGAAACCTGGGCAAGTCTGGCCTGCGGGTCTCCTGCCTGGGGCTTGGTGAGTGTGGGGGACACCTCACTGCCAAGGGACAGGGCTGTGGGAGGGCTGGCCCTGCCCCCTGGGGGAGATAGACACAGACCCCAGGAGCGGGACAGGGCTCCTCACCAACCAGAAGGAAGGGGGACAGAGAGACAGTGATAGCACAGGACACCAGGGGGACCAGGGCCCCTCTGCACCCACACTCCCCCCTGCACCAGAAAATCAGAGCAGTTCCTGGCCCCAGGCGTCCTTCCTCAGGCCCACTCCCTGAGCGACCTCGCAAGGCGCCGCCATTTGCCCTGTTTCCAGATGGGAGCTCTGTCCTCCAGAATGGGCCGTCCTTCACCGCCACGCTGCCCATGGCGTACCCCCTTCTGCCCCAACCCCCTTTCCCAGCAAAAGCAGAGACCTGCCTGTTGTCAGGAGACACCCCTCATTCAGCTCCCACAGCAGCACGTCCCTGACACAGGGGACACATCAGCACCGGCCCCAGACGGGTGAACGTTCCGAAGCCCCAGGGCTCCTGGGCTCGCAGCTGCTGTCTACCCGGGAGACTGTTGTCCCCAGTTTGAATGCCTGCCCTGAAGACCAGGTGTCCACACACAAAGGACGTGCTCACACAGAGCAGCATGGCACCTGTGCTGCCCCCACCCAGCCCTACAGTCTGAGGTCAGCCCCACTGGACGGTGTCCGGCTCCCTGGTCTAACCTGAGCCTGTACTTCCTTCTAGGAACATGGGTGACCTTCGGAGGCCAGATCACTGACGAGGTAAGATGGGGCTCCTTGGCCCAGCACCCAGCAGGAGCTGGCAGAGCCCAGGGCCAGGTCCCTGCATGAACATGCGCGTAGCTCACGCAGCCACCACAGCAGCCTCCCTGTTTCTGGGGTAGAGGGGCCCTACCTCGTGAGGCAGTGAGAGGTTGAGCCAGGTGGCAGGAGCCAGGGAAGACGCCACATCTGGTGCCACCACCTGGCAGCCGGGAGCCCGGGGGCCTTAAGCAAGCCCTCAGCCCCCAGGAACTCCGGGTCCGCACGTGCATGACACGCGCCACAGTTAATCCTGAGAATCTGGAGGGAGCATGCACCTCTTCCGAATTGCAAGGTCGGACGAGAGTCTGAGCTGCCCCTTCAGAGTGCGCCTGCGTGAGCTTGAAACATCAGAAGGTGCTCATTGCAGTCACTTAAAAACTAAAAACCACCTTCTGCAACTCCCTGCAGGCTGAAGGATCTGAGTAAATCGACCCTTGACTGAGATCCTGACACGTTTCCCATAGCTGCATGTCACACTCAAATGCACCTGTTAGAGCTTGTGTCTCCACCACTGGTCCAGGAGGGACACCGAGGGAGCTCTCCCAGGGCTGAGAGCCTCGTGAGGTGCCTCGGAAGGAGGATGATACACTTCCAGAGGGGTGCGCTTCCGGTGGGCAGGGGTACCTGGACACCACAGTGGCGCTCTCTCAGGGAGCTCTGGGCCTCTGCACCAGAGGCATCTGTCACCTTTGGCCTCCTTACCCTTGGGAAGGCCATGTTTAAAGATTAGTTGATCTGAGACCTCGTTCACTGGGACTTCAAAGGGAAAACTTTGCTTCCATTGAAATCCAAGTGCATAGTTTGTTTTGTTTGTTTGTATGCTTGTGACGGTAGCTGGTTATGAAACCATTTGCCTCTGCTCTGAGGTTGCTGGGCACAGGCCCTAGGGGCCAAGCCAGGAGTCTCTAAGACCAAGGGACTAGCCTGAGCCTGTCAGATTGTTTCCTGCTCCCAGTTAGTCCTGCCTGATTCGGCCTTGGGTCCCATTTGACATGGTCACTAAAACAGTGGATGGAAGGATTATTCTGTAGAGGGGTGTGATTCATTCTCAGATGGCACAAGCTACCTGCCTGTGGCTTCCCTGTGGACAGACATGGACCATCCCCTGAGTGACTCTTACCAAGTGATCAGTAGCATGAGGAACATTGATGAATGATGTGGTGGCAGGGCCGGCTGGCTCTGTCAGGGACACAGTGACATGGGTGAAGATATTGGAGGTCATCCCTAGATGTCCATGCTGGGAGGACAGGGGATAGATGATGGAGTCAGGGACCTGGAAGGTTGTGGCAGGTGAAAATGACAGAGTAAAGAATAAGAAGAATTTTGTATTAAATCCTACAGTTAGTGTCAAAAAAACCAATATGTCAAGTGTGAGAGGTCCCCTGGCTGTGGTCCTGATGAGGAAGGCCAGGTCTTTATTCTTTAGGTTGCTGCCTGCTCGGTCAGAGCCAGGCAGGAGGTGAACACCATCCTGGACTGACGATTATTTTTGTATGTGTGTGTAATTTTTAATTAAATAGATGAAACTTGAAGTTCACCATTTTAACCCTTTCTAAGGATAAAGTTCAGTGGCACTAAGTACATTCACATTGCTACGCAAATCTCACCACTATTTCCAAAATTTTTCATCACCCCTGACAAAAGCTCTGTACCTTTAAGCGCTATACCCAGACCCGTCGACCTCTTGCTCTACTTCCTGCCTCTGAAGCCTCAGGTTGCTGCTGCTTCTTCTTTTTTTTTTTTTTTTTTTTTCCAGTGTTGGGGACTGAACTCAGGGTCTTGCACGTGCTAGGCAAGTGCTCTGCCACTGAGTCACATCCTCAGCCTCTCAGCCTATTTTAAATAACGTTTTATTGACCCATAGCCGTGCCCATTTGTTCACGAGTTGTCTGGCCCACTCGCCACAAGAGCAGAGCCGAGTACCTGCACAGAGACAGTCTGGCCTGAAAAGCCAGAATCGTTCACTCTCTGGCCCTTCGTAGAGAGGTTTGATGTCCCTTGTTTCGTGAGGTCTCAGCAGCTGTGTGCCAGCATCTGCGGGGCTCTTTGTGCAGACAGACGTCCTGGCCTGTCCCATGCCCCACCGGGAGGAAAGCGAACTTTGTCCCTCCCCATCAGACAGGAGTGACAACGACCCTTACACAGCATGTGCAGAGCCCACCGCTGCTCTCAGTAGATTCTCAGCAGAGGTCAGAGTGGAAGCAGACAGCGTCCATGGGCCTGGCGTCCACGTCACCAGGAAGCCGCACAGAAGTCAGAGCGGAAGAAGACGGCGTCCGTGAGCCTGGTGTCTGTGAGCCTGGCGTCCACGTCACCAGGAAGCCACGCAGGCGGCACCAGGCTTCCAGGCCTCCTGCTCAGTGCCTCTCTGCATCCCTGCCTGCCCCGCATCCGTGAGACGCATGTGTTCCAGACAGGTTGGGCAGCAAGGACCTAACCAGATGGGGCCGAGAACGTCACGTTTCTGGCCTCACGCGCTGCCCGGTGGCCCAGGGAGGCCTCGTCACTACTCCAGTCTTACGGGAAGCCTGATGCGCACCAGTGCCAGAAGTCACCGTGGGCTCTTGGCCTCAGCCCTGGGGTCACTGCCCTGGGGCTGGGATGATTCCTTGTCCCCTGTGAGGGAGGGTGGCAGGGAGGTGGTCATCCTGACTTCAACTTCTTGGACTTGGAACCTGGGAAGAACTTAAAAGTCACAAAGCAGACGCTCTGTTAAGCGAAGTGGGATGGAGGACCGACCGGCGAGAACAAAAGGCCCGGTGTCTGCGGCCCTCTCGATGGCACAGCGGCTCGGTGGGGAAGCACATCCACAAGGGAACCCCCATCACAGCATAGCCCTGAGGAGCCCTGGGTTCCTCGTCCTCTTCCTGTGGGTAGTCGCCCAAGGCGGTGTCCTGGGGTCAGTGGATCAGGTTCATGTCTTTCCTTGTGCTGGGATGGGTGAAGTTCAGATGGTGCCCCTGTGCCCAGCGCACTGCCCACTGCTTAGATCACTTGCCCAGCAGCCAGTGGCAGCAGGTGGCCAGGTTTCCTCCTCTGAGGTGGCCGGGTTTCCTCCTCTGAGGAGGGCACCAGGCATGTTTGTGGTCTGCGGTCTGGAGTCTAGACCTTCCGGCCTTTGTTCTTGGTCTAGCACGAGAGAGGGAGACTGCCCTACACTGGGCACAGCAGTGCCAGGAGCCGCCAGGACAGTGAGAAGGTGGTGGGAGCGGCCACTCTGGAAGCCACCAGAGGCAGCTGGAGAAAGGTGCCCCACAGCTTACACTCCCTGAGCACCAGCCACTCTCTGGTGGCTCTCTGGAAACAGGGAGAGACACCGTAAGGAAGTGGGCACATCCTCGTCTCTGAGGTGGAAGGCACCGTCCGTGGGCAGTGTCCGAGTCTCCCACGGCTGCGGTAATGAAGGACCACCAGCTGGGCAGCTTAGAGCAGCAGAAGTTGATTCTCTCAGTTCTGAGGGGTCAGTGTTGCTGAGCTAAAACCGGGGGACAGCAGAGCTGTGCTCCCTCTGGGAACTCCCCTGGGGGAGAGCCCACGCCCACCTCCAGCTTCTGCTGGCCACAGATGTTCCTCAGTTTGCTGCCACATCACTCCCACCTCTGCCCCATGGCACCTTGCCTCCGCCTGGTACCTGCCACATCTCTGCCTCCCCCACATAAGAGTACCCATGATGAACTCTGGATAATCCAGAAAACCACCCCATCTCAAAACCGAATGCAATCCCCTTGAAAGGTCCCCTTTCCCACCTGAACTAACAGGCTGCAGAACCCAACACCTCCCGAGAAGAGGGCTGTGGGGGCTCCTCAAGAGAGCACGAGGTGAGGTGGTGGAAAGAGTGCCCCAGAGGATGGTGGACGGCCAGCGGGGGCCCGAGGTCAGCCTGGAGGGCAGTGCCAGCAGGTAAGGGCAGAGAGCTGGCTTTGATCATCTGTGAGACAGAACCCATGGAGGTTTTGGCAGCAAGGAAATGTGACCTGACCCGGGCCTGAAGTCCCACTCTGGCTGCTGCCCAGGAAGCGGCCGGCAGGCGGGACTTCTCCGAGTTGTAACGTGCACGCGAGTAGCCTGGGGACGGGCTTGAATGGAAGACCCTGAGGTGGCACGTCCAAGGCAGAGCCGGGGTGCTGTGATCAGTGAGGCACCCGACACACGGATGCCCTTGACCTACAGCAGAAGAGAGGAAGCCAGCCCAGCAGGCGGACCCGGACGACTCCACCGCAGCTCCCCTGGTGGCCACATGCCTGTGGGCTTCCTGACCGCAACCCCAGCTGCTGGCTGATGGGTTCAGCTTTGGGCTGCACACCATCTGAAATGTTTTCAGCTCAATGCCGACATTTGAAAAACAGTAGATTTCACCCCCACCCCCACCCCCATATATCTGTATTTTTGGAGTCCTTGAAAAATCAGGGTATCTGGTAGTGCCAGACCCACCTCCCAAGGGCAGCACTGACCACCGATCCTGCCCTGTGGTTCCTTCAAGTGGTGTCCACCCAACGGTTCCACCAGCCCTCTGTCCTTGCTGCCCACACCCGCGACTCTGAGCTGAGTATTGAGGGAAGCCCTGTGTCGCCAGCCCTGGCTGGCTCCCTGGCCTACATGGTTTGAGGTCCACTAGGAATTCTCTGCCCCATCATGGGCTGCCTAGTGCTCCGAGCTGAGCTTGGGGAAGTGGGACAGCAGAGTTCAGGGGACGCTTCTCTCCTGTGCTCAGAGGGGGCTGCCATCCTTTGCAGGGGGCTCCCAGCTCCTTGATCCCGGCCACGCAGTCGCGGGGTCTGCTTGCGCAGCACAGGCTCATCCCACCGGTGGCCTGAGGAGCAGGCTCTGTCTGAAGCAAGGTTGGATTGGGCCGCCATTTGTCTGTCCTGCCCCACAAAGGGCAGGGCTGTGCCACGTTGGAGAAACACCAGCCAAGGCCATGTGGCTCTCGGCCCTCCCCCACAGTAGCTGGGGGCTTCTGTTGCTCCAGCTGCAGCGCACAGCAGCATGGCCCTTGGGCAGGAGACTCCCTGAGACAGCTGGACACACAGCCGGGTCTGTAAGCAAAGAGGTCATACTACCTAGACCTGTGGTCCTCCTGTCAGGGGCAACATTAGTATCCTGGGGCCACCAGATCCTGGTGGCTTAGAACAGCGGAAACTCATTCTCAGACAGTTCTGGAAGCCAGAAGCCTGAAGTTGAGGTGTCAGTGAGCCCTGGTGTTCTGGAGGTGCTGAGGGGGAATCTGTCCCGTGCCTTTTCCAGCCCCCGGTTGTTGCTTGCCACCTTGGGGTGTCCTGGCTTATAGAAGCACCGTGCCAATCTCTGCTCTGTCGTCATGTGACCTTCTCTGCGCCACGTCATCTCTTCCTATGAGGATATCAGGCATACTGAATTTAGGGCCCACCCTTGGGCAGTATGAAGCCAGCATAACTAATTGCAGTCACAAAGACCCTATTTCCAAATAAGGTCACATTCTGAGGTTCTAGGCACCTATTGAACCCAGCAGGGGTCTACACCCTGTGACAACCCCCACAGGAAATTCACAGTCCACAGGCTGCATCTCCATCCACTTTACCTTCATCTTGAAGGGTTTGTAACTGGCAGAGGAGGATGGAGAGGGTGCAGGTGGGAGGGGGCGGGTAGCCTGTCCAGATCCCAGGCACGAGGGCTGGGGCTGCGGGGAGGCCTCCCAGGCTACCGGGGTCATGCTCTGGAGCCTCTGAGCCCTCCCCTGCGCTGGCAGGACAGTGCTGGACATGAAGACTCTGTTTTCTCTTTTCAGATGGCAGAGCAGCTCATGACCTTGGCCTACGACAACGGCATCAACCTCTTCGATACTGCCGAAGTCTACGCAGCTGGCAAGTACGTGTCTTTTGTTCCAAGAAAGATGGCCCAGGATGCCTGGAGGATCCGGCACTCTGGTGTTCCTGTCACTCTCATCCCCAAGAGCATTCACACCATGCTGTCCACCCCGCCTTCCTCTTTAAACTCCACATGACCTTGGGGGTATTTATATGGGCCCAAAATCACAAAGCACCTGGGCACTGTTCACTTACTAAATTCCCTGGTGCTCAAGAGGTGGGCAAAGTCTTTCTGGTGCCAAAGATAATGTGCTGGGCCAGAGCTGTGATTAAGCTGTTGTCCTGGGCGCTCTTGATGTGCTGGTGACCTGCAGCCAGCCCCACACGCCTGACATTTTCATGTCTTAATGATGCAATTAGGGCGCCGGCCTCTCCAGAGCGGGAGAGAGCAGGGCTGGCCCCAGTGCTGTGGGAAGCGCTGCCGTCTCGGCAGAGAACTTTCCTACTCAATTATGTAAAAGCTCAGCCCTCTTCAGCCAGAGCTGTTGGCTTCAATTTTAAAGACTGGCTGTAATCAAATCATCCACTCCCCTGCATCGGGTTTCCAAAAGTCAGCTTTTGTTTGTGAAATCATTTGTTGGCTCTCTGCTACAGCCCCTCCTGCCTGGGCTCTTGGCTGTGCTGGCTGCAGCCCTGGCCTGCTGCGCACCATGGCCAGGGGGCCAGCACCTGCCTCACGGGGCTCAGGTTGCTGCGTGCTGCCTGCAGTGGGGCCCGCAGCACCAAGCATCAGGAAACCCAGCTGGGCCTGTGCTCGAGTCCTGACCCAGGACTAGGGAACTGACAGCTGGGACCCCCAAGCCTCCTCCAGCCCCATCAGCAGCCCCCCTTTCCCCTCGTGCACAGCACGCCTCCATAAGCCAGCAGCAGCTCCTATCACAGTGAAATGCTTTCCAGACAGGAGATGAGCCAAGCCGAGGGTCAAAACGCCCAGTGCAGATGCCCAGCCCGGGGCATCCAGTCCTGCGCCTCTTCGCTGGCCCAGCTCCTGCCGGGTTTCTGCCCACAGAGAGTGCATGGGAGGCAGCTCCATGCAGCCTTCTCCAGCTCCAGATGGCCTGGGCCCTGTGCATGGCCCCGCTCGCTCCATTTCGCAGCAGCCACGCTGCCATGGGCTGTCTTCACTCCCCTGGTTAACTGGACACCCAGGGCTAGCACGCTGGGTCCAGCATCCGGAGCCTGGGAGCCCTTTGCTGGCAACTGAGGACTGGGAGCAGCTTCCACTCAGGTGCCACTGCCCCCGGAACCTCTGCCCCCGGAACCCCTGCCCCCCTCCTCTGCCAGCCCTGCAGCTCCTTCTCTGCCTAGTGCGGTGCAGAACCTGCCTGCCCGCCCCATCAAGGTTCGGGGGAGCAGCTGCCCTCAACGGGGAGCTCCAGCGGGTGGCAGGCCAGAGCTGTCCCTCCTGGTAGGCCAGACCAGGGTGGACATGCACCTATCTGGCTTCTCATGCCAACACTAAATTTGGACACATCCCGAAAGCTATGGGATTTCTGCACCACCACTCCCAACAGATGCACGTGTCACCAAATTGGCAACTTGCAGGCAGTACACAAACAGCAGACCTTGGTTAGCCCACTGTCTACAACACAGCTCTGCCACCATGTCTGCCCTTGGTGGTCCTTTGTCCAACAATCAGGGACTGAGGAATACCAGGAAGAGGCCCAGGGATGAGTGAATTTTCCATGCATCCTGACCATAAATGAAGAGCTTTCAGAATGTATGCTAAACAGCTTGCAAATTAGAGCCCATTGTTTCTGAGTGGATGACTCAGGCGCTTTGATAATTGGAATGTAGCACGGGATATGGATCATTCTCCGTCTGTTGCTTTTGCTCAGAAACATTTGGCTACAAGCAGAAAGTTCTTAAAAGTTAATCCAGCACTGCTGTGCCAAGCGAAGCTGGAACAGCCTGCTCATGACCCCAGCTGGCCCAAGTTTGGTGCAGGACCAGGAGTGACACCAAGCAGAACAGAGTGCTTGGCGTGCCATTTCTCTGTTGTTCAAAATCAAAAAACAAGGACACACGCAAACACACACATGCTCACACGCACATGCCCAGCATCTGTTAGAAAACCCACCACCACCGAAGTCACGTGGATTGTCTCTGAAAGCAGAGGATGCAGCTGATGGAAAATTCACCTTTAAGAATATGTGTCTGCACATTTGGCCCATGTAACGTGGCCAGGCTTTTTTCCCAGTGAATTCCAGTTGGCTGGGGAAATGGGACGCTGGTTTTGCTGAGCTGGACAAGGGCTCCTTCCTTCTCTGCGAGATCTGGGGCTACAGCCTCCTGGACAGGCGCCTGCAGGAGCACAGGCCTGCGGGGACGAGCAGAGCTGCTCCCAGCCCCAGGCAGCCCCAGGCGCTGCCTCTATCTGGAGCGAGCTGCCAAACCAAGGCTGCTTTCAGAATTGGCTCTCTAGCCCTTGTGGCCGTCTCACGGGGGGACCAGTGGCCATTTCCCAGCAGGGCTGGGCTGGACCTCCACATGCTGCAGGGATGAACCACCCGGTCTCTCTCGCTGCAGGGCTGAAGTGGTGCTAGGAAGCATCATCAAGAAGAAAGGATGGAGGTAACTACTGTGTCCCCGGGCACCCGGGAAGGGGGGAGGAGGGGCAGCGCCAGGAGAGGCCAGCCTCGGGCCCAGCTGGGCATGCTGCCCTGGGGCTGGTCCCTGAGAGGCGACAGAGCCCGGGGGGCAGCTCAGGGCTGAGGCCCTTCCAGGAGCGTCCCCCCACCCCAGGTCCACACTCTGGGCCTCGCTGCCTATTTCGATTTTAGAAACTTCAGCGGTTTTAAAATGGGGCCCTCCCTCCTGCCCCGCCTCCCCAACTGCCACTCAGGATGCCAGCACCATTTGACAGGCAGCCCCCCCCCCCACCCCACCCCATGTGGATTTCTGACGCCTCTCATCCACCCCCCAGCTCTGGCTGATCCCAAATAAATTCTCCTGACCCAGTAATTCAAGAAAATCTCACGTATTAACTGTCCCAATGGTGTCCCAGGGGGTCACACACAGGTGATGGCAGGTCATCACCCCCTGGCTGTGTGCCAGCGTCTGCGGCGACCGATGCCCCTGGTTCAGAGGAGGTCCCTGATGCGGCTCGGAGCAGCTGCCTGCCTTGGTGGCCCTCCAGAGGGTCATGTCCCACTTGGATCTTTGCTCTCCCTCCACCCTGACCAAAACCTCGAAGTCCTGAGTCCCCTGAGAGAGAGAAGGAAGGAGTTCCGTTCTCAGCCTCCACCTGGAGGCCTGGTCACACTGGGGCCCCCCACCGCCTGGTCCCCACTGTCTGGATATAGTTCTGGGTGGTGACTGGCAGCAGGGACTGCCTCCTGGCTCTAGGGGGAGCCCTGAGACACCAAGCCAGCCACGCAGGAACGCCCATTTCACACCAGGCGTAGAGGCGGGAAGGCTTTTGAGGACCCCTGCGCGGCCGCTGGGGGCGGCAGGGGCTAGGGAGGACTCTAAGGGGCTGGGTCCAGTAACGCCTTCTCTCTCCTGTCCCGCAGGCGGTCCAGCCTGGTCATCACCACCAAGATCTTCTGGGGCGGAAAGTAGGTGCCGCCGTGCATGAGGCTTCCTGTTGGGGTCCAGCAGCCACAGCCCCGCTGGGAGCGGAAGCCCCACTGGGAGGCTGTGAGGGAGGGGACAGACGGTCACCTTGAGGAGGGAGGATGTGCGACTGGCACTCTGCCTGCCAAGGGACTCCAAGCCCAGAAGAGCAGCTTCGGCTCTCTGTCATTTGCTCGAATCTTCTTTAATTTTTATTTGTACTTCCATGGAGTTTTGGTTTAATTTTATCCTTTCTGATTACAAAGGTAATGTCATAAAATTTCTGGAAAAAGGAAAATTCATGAGGTGTCCTGTCCACCCCAAATTCCTTGGGCCACCTGTCACCCCTGCTGTTCTCGGGGCGTCTGGCTCTGTATTCTCTCTGGGGCTGGGCGAACTCCATAGGAATTAGGAATGGAATTCATTCTTCATTTTTAAAAATCAAAACCAAACCGAGGGTAAAATTGAACACCAAAGGCCTCCCGGGCCATGCTGCCTCTCCCCAAGCCACCGCCCAGGATTCCACCTGAGCCCACAGGCACTGCCCGGCGGCCTCCAGCGCTGCCCACAAGGCCCCAGACGCTGGCATTTGCAGACCTGCTTTCGCGGCCTGACACTGCATTCCAAGCTTCTTCCCTGAACGGCTGTGACGTCACCCGTACTGTTGCCTGTTTTTCAGAGCGGAGACTGAGCGGGGCCTCTCCAGGAAGCACATCATAGAAGGTGAGGAGGGGCTCTGCCACGGCCCCCACCCCCGTGGGACCCTCCGTCGGGGAAGAGCAAAGATACACAGTGCCCTGGCCCCCGTTATCCTGCACAGGGCCCCACCCCGGGCACCCAGAGCTCGGGCGGACCCCGTCCTCCACCCCAGGCAGCACGGGTGGACCCTCCATGGAATGATGGCAGCCTGGGGCTGGGCACAGGGTGGGCCAGTTTCAAGCCAGTGGCCTCGAGCAGGGGCCATTGCTTCCCCAAGCCCGTCTGTGTCTGCAAAGCAGGGTCTGCAACAGGGCTCCTGGGGTGCTGGGCCTTCCTGGGAATCCGGAAGGGCCCAGGGGTTGCACGAGACTCGTGGCCAGGGCTCGGCTCACAGGGCACCCAGAGCAAGGGACCAGGGTGGAGGCTGAGCTGTGCGTGCATGCGTGCGTCCCCGGTCACATCGCGTTTCCACCGAGTTGACATTCCCCCTCCCTTAGAAACCACAGTCCCCGAGCCGGCCCAGCGTGCGAGCCTTCTGAAGGACCAGCTGGTGTCGGGCAGGTGGGACAACCGCAGGCCTTTGTGGTGAAGATGACAGGTGCTCTCCCTCAGCCCTGCCTGTCATCACAGGGACCCCCACGGGCCGAGGAGCAGGGCCGAGGAGCAGGGCCGAGGAGCAGGCCTTCGCTCACCCCGGATGTGGGGCCTGTGTTTCCTGCCCCACGTCCTCCTGAGCGGTAGACCCCCACTCCCTTTGGGTGTGCCCCCACTTTCATGTGGCAGCAGTGGTGACCATCTGGTCCTCCCCCAGGTCTGAAGGCTTCTCTGGAGCGGCTGCAGCTGGAGTACGTGGATGTGGTGTTCGCCAACCGCCCGGACCCCAACACACCCATGGAAGGTACGTGCTCCGCAGGACCAGGAGCTGGGCGCAGGGCCAGGAGCTGGGCTGCCCAAGGGTCCGCACCAAGGCTCTGCGGGCCACCCATGTGGCCCCACAGGGCGCCAGGCCTGTGGGCGGGGGAGGGACAGGCCTTCCCAGCCACCACGTACACACTGGAACCTCAGGCTGGTCCGGCCCTGTGCCGGGTCCACGCCTGACCCTGCCTGGCCATGTGGGAGCTACGCGGCACGTCCTCTCCTCTGCTGTGGGCGTTTGCCTCTGGCAGCTGCCGCCTCCTTTCCACCTGGTTCCGCTGGGAGGTCCTGGGTCTTCTGCTCTGGGGAGGTGGCGCACTCAGCTTTGGACAGCGGCGTGGGTTTCTTCGCGTTTATTTGTTCCCTGGACTCCCGCACTCTGGGCCCTCCCCGCTCCCACTTCTGCTCCGCATCTTCTGGTTTGTGCGCTGCTGCTTCGGGGACTTGGAGAGTCGAGTGGCGCTGGGTTGTTTCTCTCCACGTGTGAGGGTGCAGCGCGCATGTGTGTGTGTGTGATTTTTTTCTTTCGACAGAACAAGGGTTCTGCACAAAGTGATTTGTGGTCCCCTCCTGTGCCCTTTGTCACACCACGCCTCCCGTGTTCCCACAGCTATAAACTCGGTCTCTTTAAATCTTTCTTTTATCACCAGGGGACCCATTTAGTTCCTCCAAGTCAAGGACATTCATCATAGAAGGTACACAGTGCCCTCAGCCGGCCGTTGACTCCTGTGTCCGAGCTGCATTTTATGAGACAGTGTTCTTATTTACACAGCTCTCGTCCCCGATGACAAACTTCTCCATAAAATGCATCAGGGGGAGGGGGAGTGCCCTATGAGGACATCTTGCAAGTGATGGAAAAGCAAAGCGGTGTCGGAGCCCCCCATCCACCTGTCACTTGGCCCGTTCCCTCCGTGCATGGCCCCAGCCCCGCGAAGCTCCCTGCTTGCACTGCTGTGGTCTGCAGCGGCCGGCTGTCTTTCTGCCGGGCCTCCTCCCAGTCTGAGGGTCTGCATTCCCCACCTGGGAACTTGACTGTGGATGGTGCAATGGGAAGGGTTGGGAACACCAGGCCTCCACAGGAGCAAATCCATCAGAGACCCCAGATGTAAGGCCCCAGGAAATCCTATCTCAGAGCTCCTATGTGCTGAGCTCCTGCGTTGGCCCTCTCTGCAGCACACTGGCTCCTTGTGAGCATGCTGGCTGCCTGTGGACACCTGTGTCCCCTTGGTGGGCTGAACCAGTCGCCCTCTCACCTCTGGCCAGAACTCTCCATGGGGATGGAGCCATTTTCTTCCTTAAAGAAATACCTGTATGAGCAGGTGGAATTCCGAGGCCCAGGGCAGCTTGGTCTCTGCCCCACCTCAACTAAGGGCCCTGGGCCCTGGGCCCTGGCCCTGAGCACAGGCCTTGGTCTCCCTGGGGACTGGGCAGTGTTCCACCCTGAAAGGCTCCTGCCTGCCACCTGGCACGCCACCTGACCCCTCCCATGTATTATTTGTGATGCAGCAGCAATGCCCTGGGTTCTGGCAGCAGCTGGAAGGGTCTGGAACCTGCTTCTGTCTAATAGCATTAAATATTGAGGTGAAGGAAGTCACGCCCAATCGTCCATTTCTGGGCCACTGACATCATGCCTGAGCAGGTACACAGTGTGCCTGTGCTCCGAGTGTGAGTTCCACATCAGCCTGCCTCTGCCCAGATCCTCTGGGGAGCCCAGGGCCTCTGAGGACAGCCAGTCTCACACAGACGCCTCCCCAGGCGAATCTGCATGGAAAGGGCCTCCCTGGGCACCTCACAGCCTCACTGGTTGGGATCTTCGTGACTGGAGAGAGCTGTGGGGGAGGGAAGGCCAGGGGCGAGGCTGGCACAGGATCCTTCAGCTTCCCTCTCTCTGGCATGTGAACCTAAGCCTTGGCTGAAGAGCATGGTCACAGGTACCCCAAGAGTGTTTCTAAAAATCTGAGCAGGACAGCCAGGCCAGGAGCCTGGGCTCGACAGAAAGGTCCCCTGGGACCATCTGGATCTCCTCTGAGCTCTCTGACCAAGCACTGTCCTCCTGGGTCTCACATGCAGGTGGCCCTGGGAGGACCCCAGGGAGGGTTCCAGGAGGGCCCCAGGAAGGTTCAGACTCCCCTCCCAACCTCAGCCCCCAGAATGGGGCCGAGAGGATTCCCAGGAGCCACAGTCCCTGATCTTGGAAGGAAAGAGAAGGCAGGGCTGGGCCTGCCTGGCTAGAGGTGAACCTGCTGGGACCCCAATCCAGGAGCCACAGCTACGTTAGTGCCAGCACTGAGGATGCCCTGGGTTCCACCAAGACTAGAGCTCAGCCAAAGGAGTACTTAGGGACCCAGGATGGACAGGAAGTGACACTGCCACCCTATGCTGGGGAGGGGGCCTGTGAGCCCCTGGCCACTCTGAGGCAGAGCTGTCTGAGCCCACCTGGAGTCTGTCCCTCCTTCCTTCTTCCTTCCTCCCTCCCTCCCTCCTTCCTTCTTCCTCCCTCCCTCCCTTCCTTTCTTCTTTCTTCCTCCCTCCCTCCCTCCCTTCCTTCTTCCTCCCTCCCTCCTTCCTTCTTTCTCCCTCCCTCCCTCCCTTCCTTCTTCCTCCCTCCCTCCCTTCCTTCCTTCTTCCTCCCTCCCTTCCTTCCTTCTTCCTCCCTCCCTCCCTCCCTTCTTTCTCCCTCCCTCCCTTCCTTCTTCCTCCCTCCCTCCCTTCCTTCCTTCTTCCTCCCTCCCTCCCTTCCTTCTTTCTTCCTCCCTCCCTCCCTCCCTTCCTTCTTCCTCCCTCCCTCCTTCCTTCTTTCTCCCTCCCTCCCTCCCTTCCTTCTTCCTCCCTCCCTCCCTCCCTCCTTCCTTCTTTCTCCCTCCCTCCCTCCCTTCCTTCTTCCTCCCTCCCTCCCTCCCTCCTTCCTTCCTTCCTCCCTCCCTTCCTTCCTTCTTCCTCCCTCCCTCCCTTCCTTCCTTCTTCCTCCCTCCCTCCTTTCTTCCTTCCTGCATTCTTCCCTCCCTCCCTCCTTCCCTCCCTCCCTTCCTTCCTTCTTCCTCCCTCCCTCCTTTCTTCCTTCCTGCATTCTTCCCTCCCTCCCTCCTTCCCTCCCTCCTTCCTTCCTTCTTCCTTCCTCTCTCCCTCCCTTCCTTCCTCCATTCCTCCCTCCCTCCCTTCCTTCCTTCCTCCCTCCCTTCCGTCCACCTCCCGTGCCTCTGGGCATTCTCAAGGCCTGGGCTTTCCCCTCCCAGTGGCTGATGAGGAGCAAGTCACTCTGGGAGATGTTGTGGCTGTGTTTAGAAACACTTGTGCCCTGTCCCCACGCTGCCTTTGGCAGTTGAACTTGCAAGCACTATATAGGACCTGTGAGAAGCCCGGGAGTGGCCCGGCCAGGGGTGTCCGGAAACTGAACACTCGAGGCCTAATTCTGGTGTAAAGACCACAACATCCCCAGGAGGCCAGAATGCTGAAGGGGCCCCATGGCAGATTCTTACGTCTCAAAGACTCTTTTGAATCGTGGGCAGAGTCACGCTGTCGGGGACCTCCCCTTCCCTCCCATTCACAAGGGCGGCCAGTGCCTCAGCAACTCACTCCTTAGGACCCCGAGTCTCAGCTGTCCAAGATTCAGTGGTCCCCAAAGCTCCTGGAGCTTCCTAACTGTCCCACTCCAGGCCTGGACCCCTCACAGCAGGGGCATCCAGACCCCCGTTGCCCTGGGACCCCCCAGCACAGGGGTCCCCTGGGCCGAGAGCCTGGGCTGGTCCAAGCAAGGCCCTGCATCTGCCCTGGGTCCCGGGGCACAGGAGGAGCTCAACCCTGCACCACCTCCTGGGACCATGCAGGGCTCCAAACTGTCCTTGTCCCTGTAGGCGCCATCATTACCTCTCCAGGGAACCCTCTTAATTCCCGTGAGACTGTAAAGCTCCGCAGGAGGCCATAAACTGGCAGGACGCACTTACTCCCTGTGCCTCTTGCCCATCTGATCACACGCTAAGCCGTTCACCTGACCCTTCCTGGGCACCTAGGGTCTCCGGTTCTCCCCAGACTTCCAGAGTCTGGCGCCACGTGCTCTGGCCCCTCTCCCTCATCCCACCCCTCTGCCAAAGACCTGTCACTTTCCACCCACAATCCCTGTTTCTAAGAAACCGGGAGGCCAGTGGCTAGCTGGAGAGATCGTTTTCAACTTCTTGGATGGTGACTCACGTTTTGTCCCTCCTGGCTGCCCCCAGCCTCGGAGCCAGGAAGCGCACTGCTTGCAAGACGTCTCTGCAGCCCCCACCCCAGCTCCCTGCCTGCATTTGCAGAATGTCCCCAGGCTGGGCTGAGACCCCAGCTGCTCTCCATATGTCCTCCCTCTCTTGTGACAGAGACCGTGCGGGCTATGACCCATGTCATCAACCAGGGGATGGCCATGTACTGGGGCACGTCGCGCTGGAGCTCCATGGAGATCATGGTATGGGGGCTCTCGGGGTGTCCGTGGGGCAGGGCTCCTCCCGTGCCGTAGAAGAGGGTCAGAGGCTCTGGCCCATTCTGTGCCTTTGACCCCTGAGGAAGGGGACAGTATGGAGAAGGGCAGGGGTTGTGCCCACAGCCCTTGTTGACAGGGGCCTCAGCTTGAATCACAGCGTGGCATAATTGCACACGGCCGACCCCTGACCTCAGTTTCCCCACCTGTTGGACAAGCCTGTTGGCATGGCCTGTCCCTCACGCGCCTTTTCTGAGGACCCTGAGAGAGCCCGTGGGACAGTCTTAGCAGAGGTCTTAGATCCCGCCAAGTCCCCCATCATGGCACCACCAGCCACCTGCCTTGGGCTCTGACACTGTTCTGGGTGCTGTTTGATTTAAGGGCTTCTGGGAACTAAGTCCCTTTACTCCTCATAAGACCACACAGATCGGAGTCGATGCTGCTGCCGTTCCATCTCGCAGATGGGAAAAACAAAGGCACAGAAAGACTAAGTAACGTGCTCAAGGTCACACAGCTCAGGCTGTGATTGGTGCCCAGGCCGTGTCGCTCAGGCCTAGAATGTGACTTGGCTGTTAGGACCCTGGACTTCCATCCCTTCATCCATGATGTTTCCCCCTCACCCTTTCCTCAGGAAAGCATCTCACTAATTGTTTCCCTCCACGGGAGCCATCAGAGGCTGAGGGCAGCAGAGGTTGTTTAGTATTTCTGGGGCCTCCCAGGGAAGGTCAGCAGGGTGTCCCTGTTCTCCAAGCCTGTAGGGAAGAGGCCCAAAGAGGGAGAACAGCCTCCATTCTTGTAGAGTGAGGGCAGAGGCCCGGGGGCTGCTTCTTCCTGGGGCTGACCTGTCCCCAGTCCTTCCAGGCTGGCCCCCCAGAACTCCCAGCCTGTCACCCTCGAGTCCCAGAAGCCGGCTTCATTTAACAAGTCCAGCAGGGTTTCATCCAAACGGGACACAACGTGGCCTTTGGTGCCTGACGTTGACAAGTGTGCCCGGGTCGCTGCCCAGAGTCTTCCCGCAGCCGGCACTGGGCTCCAGGAGGGGTGT
The DNA here is from genome assembly GCF_902686445.1 of Sciurus carolinensis. Lineage (NCBI taxonomy): Eukaryota > Metazoa > Chordata > Mammalia > Rodentia > Sciuridae > Sciurus > Sciurus carolinensis. The sequence goes on along the minus strand of NC_062213.1, from coordinate 205,250,983 downwards.
CAGCAACCCGTCCTGCAGATGAGGAGGCTGGATGAGCCTCATCAGAGGCAGGGCCTCTCGGGGTGGCCGCGTCCTCACCAGGCGGTCTCGAGGCACGGGCCGGGGCTCGCCCCACGGGTGGGGAGGAGGAGGCCCTGCAGGGTGAGGCCTGCACTCCCAGTCCTGGGCGTGGGCTGGCGTGGCTGCCACCCTCCCGGTGAGGCGTTTGCTGCCTCCACTGTCACCCCAGGCCAGCCCCAGGGCAGCCACCATGGTGAGAACTGCACAGCCAGCAGTCTCTGCTGCCTGCCAGGAGCCAGGCGCGCGGTGAGCTCCACAGACACCTTGGCTCATAGGCCTCACGACAGATGGGGAAACTGAGGCACGGGGGCCGCAAGTGCCAGAAGTCCAGTCTCACTCTGGCATTGTGTTTTCCCCAAACACCTTCACCCTGGGGTCCCACAGCGCACCCCCTTTCCTGGCTCACGGGGACCTCGCGGACTCCCGGGCTGGGGGAAGCAGGCAGGGCCAGCTGTTTCCCAGGGTGCCCTGTGTCCTCCTGCTGCTGCCCCAGGCCTGCTGACGCGGGGCTGCCTGCGCCCCTCTCGCATCCACAGGAGGCCTACTCGGTGGCCCGGCAGTTCAACCTGATCCCGCCCATCTGCGAGCAGGCGGAGTACCACATGTTCCAGCGCGAGAAGGTGGAGGTGCAGCTGCCGGAGCTGTTCCACAAGATAGGTGGGCGCCCGCCCCGCGGCCGGCCCTCGGCCCTGGGCCCTGGCTGGCTCTCACCTGCTTTTCCTCTCTCAGGAGTGGGCGCCATGACCTGGTCCCCTCTGGCCTGCGGCATCGTTTCCGGAAAGTATGACAGTGGCATCCCACCCTACTCCAGAGCGTCCTTGAAGGTGAAGGAGTGGCCTGGGGGGTGGGGGCAGTGGGGCCCTGGGACCTCTGGGTCGCAGCCGTCCCAGCCACCGTCACCAGGAGAACCTGGACGGAGCGCCTTCCTCCTGGCCCCACGCCTGCCCCCACCAGGCCTCGACTCACCATGTGGGCAGGGTCCACTTAGGCCCTCTGTGGGAGCCTCCCCCCAAGAACTCCCCACTCTCCACCATCACTGAGACCTCCGAGGCTAAGCTTGGGCCTGGGGGCTGGCATTTTGAGGTCCGCCCCAATCTCTCTGGTTTTCCTGGGCCACCAGGTGTCCTGGGGGAAGGGAAGGTCAACCCTGGCCCCTACCCCTTGCTGGGGTCAGTTGACTCCCCCACACCAGGCCCTCCACAGTGAGGACAGGTCCTGACCTTGCGCTGCCTAAGTCTGGCCCATAGCCTTTGATACGGGTGGGCTGGGTCCTGGGGCGGGGGAGGTGAGGCTGCCGTGCAGGAGACCCTGAAAGGAGCCAGATCGTTGGCCTTCTGTAGTGGAAGGTCCAGGTGACCCCTCACTGTAGCTGTGTCTGCCCCCCAGGGCTACCAGTGGCTGAAAGACAAGATCCTAAGTGAGGAGGGCCGGCGCCAGCAGGCCAAGCTGAAGGAGCTACAGGCCATCGCAGAGCGCCTGGGGTGCACCCTCCCCCAGCTGGCCATAGGTAACGGGCTCTGGCACAGGGATGGGGCTCATGGCCTTGGGGTAGCGACAGGGGTTCCTGAGGCCTAGACTGTGGTGTCTCCCAGCTGGCCATAAGTCATGGGGGCTCGAGCCACAGTGGTGGCCAGGGTCCCTGGGGAGGAGGGTGAGGGACTCCTATGTAACAAGGCCATAGGTATCAGGGCTCCAAGGGCTAGGGTTAGGATCCATGTCCCTGGAAGGGGGTCCTTGAGAGCCTGGGCCACCCCCTCCATCGGCCAGTCGTGTGGCATAGGGAACGGAGGGGACCCCTGAGCACCGAGCACTTAGACCTGTCTCCACCAGGGCAGTGGGCCAGAGCTCCCGACACCTCCTCCACCACCCCTTGGGCAGAGTCCCCCCTGACACCTTCAGCCCCCAGACCAGGAGACGAGTTTCTCTGGCCCCATGGGGGGCAAGGCAGAGCCAGCGGCCCGCCGTGGGAAGACTGCCTCCCTCACCTCCTGTCTTGCCTACAGCCTGGTGCCTGAGGAACGAGGGGGTCAGCTCTGTGCTCCTGGGTGCTTCCAATGCAGAACAGCTCATGGAGAACATTGGAGCAATACAGGTGAGTGGGGGCCCGGCCAGCTCTTCGTCAAGCCCGGGCGCTGAGCGCCACAGCCTGCGGTGCCTGCAGAAGCGCACGGGTGCACCTGGCGCAAGCCCTGCTCCCAAGACGCGTCTGACCAACAGGAGCAGATGTGAACACTGAAGGCAAGAGGAAGTAGGGGTGTCAGCGTGACCAGTGCCACGGGAAGCAGGGCAGGTAGGGCAGGAGAGCCTGAGTAGGGAGGAGGAGCCACAGTCCCGGCCTCAGGGGCCAGGTGGGCTTGTGGAGAAAGGGGCTTTGGCGCAAAATCCTGAAAAAGTGCCAGAGAGTCCTGCAGAGGCATGAGAAGCTTCCAGGGGGCAGGAGCAGTCCTGGCAGGTTGAGGAGGCTGTCGGGCAGAGCCGAGGCCCCCGAGGGCCTCCATGCTTCCAAGGATTGGGCTCAGCTGGGAGCAGAGGCGGGCATGCTCCAATGAGCTGTTAAAAGGGTCCTGCTCTCTGGCAGCTCATGGGGCGACTTCAAGGCCAAGACCAAGGCTGAGAGGGCTAACAAGGTAGCAGCAGTCTCTGAGGTCGGTGAGGTTGGATCTGAGATTGGACCCTGGGTGCTTGGGAAGGTTGGCTTACAGGACTGGTTGAGAAACTGGATATGGCGCGAGAGAGCAGTCAGTTCTCCTGGGGAATTTTGTCACCTGGAAGGCTGGTATTGCTGTCACCTGAGGCAGAGGCAGCTGGGAGCAGTCAGGGGGCACAGAAGGCAGGCATTTGGGGCCTCCACCCTGCCACGACCACCCCCTTCCTGAAGGCTCCGGTGCACCCTGGAGTCCGAGGGACAGAGGAGAGGCCAGGCATGCTCCTCCCTGCCCCAAACCATCTGCAGCGCAAAAGCAGCACGGCCCCTTCTGCTTCAGATGGAGCCCAGATGGGATGGGCACAGCAGCCAGTCCATGGCAACGGAAGGTCGCCCGCCTGCTCCACAGGCCAGGCCAGACTCGTGGGTGGAATTCTGACTAGCTCTTGTCCTCACCTGCAGGTCCTTCCAAAACTGTCGTCTTCCATCATCCACGAGATCGATAGCATTTTGGGCAATAAACCCTACAGCAAAAAGGACTACAGATCCTAAGTCTCCCCACCACCTGCTCGGACAGTTTCCGGTTCCCTCCTCGTCTGTTCGCTCGCTTATGCTGTTTCGACGCCAAGCACAGAGTGGGGTTTGTATCCAAGAGAAAACGCCACGCCCAGACGGCACGGGAGATGATCTCCAGTCGCTGCCAGATGCCACCCGCTGCTTCCCCAGACGACATCCGGCTTGAGCCAGGGAGATGGCATTGGTTAGGAAGGACACTCGAGCAGTCCCACCCGAGCCTGCCGCCTCTGCTCATCCTGGGAGAGGAAACCAAGCTTTCTCCCAGCCATGACCCTTCATGACAATTCCCAAAGTCACAGCCAGGCAGAGACCTGGTTGGGTCCTCAGGGCAGGCAGGGTTGGCCTCTCCCCTGCCAAGAACCCCCACCTGGGAAGAGGTCCAGCACTTCCCAGAGCCCCCTCTGCCAGGGCTCTGGTGGCTGGGGTGGGGCTCTCTACTGGGGACGTCTTCAGCCTCCCTCTTTCTGTGGGCTCCAGGTACTTTGTGCTGGGCCCAACCTCAGAACCCTCCCCGCAGCCTTCTCCACCCTGCCCTGCCCTGCAGGCCCTACTCACCTGGCCCTTGGACCCCACCCCACCCTTGCTGGCAGGGGCAGGGACCCCAGGGGGATTGGCTCTGTGGTTCGGGACCCATAAAAGTTTGAGGGTTTCACGTCTAGATAATTGTCCCTCCCACCGTCTTCCACTCTGCCCACAATTGATAAGCCCCACGCCACAGAGGCCCGGAGTACACGGAAGGGTCCCAGTGGAATGGGCCCCTCTGTCCGAGCCACAGAAGGCCTGTGGTCAAGCAGTTAGCCACACAGTGGCTCTGACCACCCTGCGGGCAGGCACCGTCGGCAGGGCCCATGTGCACGAGGCTGCATTCCTCTCGCTCCACGAGACCCTTCTCTAACACCTCTGTCCCGTCCCAGGGTCGTGGGTTCTGCACAAAGAACGTGCTTAGACCCAGGGAGGGTCTCTGGGGATTCCATGCTGCAGGCCCAAGACTAAGGGCTGTGCCACAGCAACAGTCCCCACAACACAGGAAAAGACCCCAGGGACCCTCTCCCTGCAGCAATGGTCGGGGCTTGTTATTCCCCTCCACATGCCCCTGCCCGGGTCTAGGATAGGCTGGTGAAAGGGAGGGAAAACAAGAGCGTCAGCCCCTTTGCAAGTGGGGGAGAGGTTGGGGGATGATGGCCAGAAAGCCTACAGGCTTGGGGGGACGTGACGCCTGGAGGCCCCGTCCTGTGGCCCCATGGCCCTAAGTGGTACCCAGCCTTTGCGGGCTCTGTGGGAGCGGGTGCCCATCCAGGCCGGCTGGCTCCACAGAGGCCCTGGGCAAGCCAGGCTGGCCCCACGCCCTCCAGCATGGGCACATCTGCTCCTGCTTTGCCCTTCAGAGGAGCTGCTGTTCCGAGGCTCCTCCCTGCCACCTCCAAGGGCTGCCGTCCAGTCCTGGCTGAGTGAAGGCCTGGGAAACCAGCTGTAGGAAAACCACAGAGGAGGGGGAGGTGGCCAGCAAGGGAGGGGGGAGGGCATTACTGACCCTCCTGATGGCCCTGGAGTCTAGAACCTTTACCCCTGCCCACAGACAGGCCCTGGGGGCTCCTCCACCGAGACCTGCCTCACCAGAAGCAGCCTCTGGGTATGGAGAGGGTACTGTCCTCTCAACTGAGGCCACTGGGCTGAGCCCACTGCCCTCTGTGCTGCTCCAAGGGTGCGTCCGGCAGTGGGCCAGAGGGTGGCCTGCAGGGTCAGGTGGCCACCCCTCACCGGCAGGGAGGCCCTGGGAAGGCGGACTGCAGTGTGCAGTGGTGCCCGCCGCGGGGGCTGTGCTGCCACGGAAGGGGAGGCAGGGGCTGGTGGGCAGGCCACAGCCCACGGGTGCACACCCTGCCCAGAGCCCAGTGGCACCTCCAGCAACATGGCCCTGAAGTCTCTCTTCCCCTGGCACCTCTTGCAGGGAGGACGCTGCTTCCTGGGGGTGGCCCCCAGTAGGGGAGGTTGGAGTGAGGCAGGAGGTCGGCAGGGCTTCTGCAGAAGGAGCAGAGACCTGAGGGCAGACTGAGCGCGGAGCGGGAGAGCTGGCCCGGCCTCATGGGCACCAGCAATGGGCTCTGTCCCTGGGTGCCAGGCCTCGCCCCCTGGGCCTGGATGCCGGCCGGCCCCGCCTGGCCAGCCTCCGGCACCCCCCACCTCTCCTGGAAGCAGTTTGCCCAGGCAGGGGCCCTGCCAGGCGGGCTCGACATAGGAAGAGGGCCCAGTTTGGGGGATCAGCCTTCCCTGGGGGCAGCAGAACCCCGCTACTGCTCACAGAAGACACATGGTCAGATCCGAGGTCCCGAGGAAGGGCGGGGCAGCTGGCCACCCTGTTCTCAGCCAGTCGTGTAAATCCCTTTTCTAATGACCGTGGTCCCCGGCTACTGCGTTCCCCACCAGGCAGACTGCCGCGCCTCAAGCTTCCCAACCAGACTCAGACCGGGACACAGCCGCGTATTTATGGAATGACAAATAAAACCCAAGCCTGTGGGTCTCGGTGCCTTTTGTCCTCATTTCCTCAGGGGCAGGGCTGGGCCAGGGGCTGCCAACTGCAGGGACCCAAGGACTGGGGCCTCCCCAAATGGGACCCCATGGCCAAGGGCGGGTTGGGAGGAAGGGACCTTGAGGGAGGCAAAGACCAGTGTCAGATAAATGGGGGGGACACGAGGGTGGAGACGTGGGGGGGCCTCCCCTCACCCTGACGCAGGGCCTGTCACCACCTCCTACAGCCCAGGGCTGGTAGCCAGGAGGCGACTGTAGCTTTGGGCACTGACTGGCTGCGAGCCTCACCATGAGGGGTCGGGGTCTGGGGAAGCCCATGCGATCGGGGTACAGGTGGAAGGGGCACCACCCCAGCACCCTGCTGCTTGCTGCCCCTCATTCGCTGTGACCACGCCCCGCAAGTGTGACTTCTTAGGTGGGACCAGGCTTGGAGAGGTCCCCCCACCCCCTGCCCTGTGGAAAATCACTAAGAATCTGACTCAGTCCCTTCCCAAAGGGTTTATTAAAACACAGAAACCAAAACATACACACAGAGTACAAAGTAAAGGTGACTGTGTTGCCTGTGGTCTCTGCCAGCCTCCCGTGGGAGACGGGGAGTCACAACCCCCAGGGAACTCAGTCCAAGGTCCCACCCCTGCCCCGCTGGGGACCCCGTGGCTGAGACCCTCTCAAGCGGCCAGAGCGCCAGGCCCCTCCTTCGGCCAGCCTGCGACTGTGCCTGGGCAGGCAAGGTCCCCTCAGCTGCTCGGGCGGCCTTCCCTCCTCTCCAGGCCGAGCCAGGAGCTGCCAGGCGGGCGCCGACCTCCGTGTGAAGAGCCAGGACACACACACACACACCCAACAGGCCCTTTCTGGGTTATCGCACCTAAAAAAATACTTTGTTTAAAAAAAAAATCTGAAAATTAAGGGAAAAAAATCCGTAGACACCACAACCCCCACGCCTTGGGCTAACAGCCACAACCTGTAAACTCCGCGGGACCTGCGGGCACAGCAGTTCCCCACTGGGGCGGCCCAGGCACCGTCCACCCACAGCTACAGCCAGGCCACCAGGACAGCAGGGGCAGAGGGGTGTGTCAGCCTCGCCCCTCCCTGCACACACTGGCGGCCACAGGTCCCAAGCTTACCCTCTATGCCACCCTCTCGGGCCCTCGATGGCCCTGGGAACCGAGACGGAAGTGAGGGCAGTAGGCCAAGTGCTGGTCAACCCCAGATCTGGTGGAGAGCACCCAGAGGACTCTGGGAAGGAAGCCCCGGCACACAGGAGGACCTCAGGCATGTGGGACAAGGGAAGTCCAGCCAGCCTCTGAAATAAGCCAGATCTGCAGGAAACAGGGGAGCCTCCTGGTGCCTCTCAGGGGGCTCCCTATCAGGTCTCAGGGAGACAGAGGAGGCTCCTGGCAGGGTGTGTGAGGGGCACCCTCAGATGTGACCTCTCCAACCCAAGCACCGTGTCACCTGGCAGCCTTCTGAGCCTTTGGCCCAAAGGAAGTTCAGCAGAAACCCTCCTCACACTGGATGAAAATCGGCTGGGAAGCGGGGACGCAGGAGGGCAGGTTGCCTGGCCGGGGCCTGAGGGTTGGAGGCCGTGAGCGGCAAATCCAAACAGCCTGAAGATGCCAAGGCAGGCCTCACCCAGCCCCCTGCTCCCCACCACAGCCGTGGCAGGAAATAACTCAGGAGCAAAGATGAAAATGTTCTGGAAAACCTTTTCTTTCCCCAGCCCAAACTGACCAAGCAGGAAACCACCCCCACTCTGCAGCCCACCTCCTAGGTTTCCTGGGTGCTGTTCGTGGAGAACACAGCTCTTCCGAGGGCCAGGCGGACGGTGGGTGCCACCCAGCCTAGCAGTGAAGGGGAAAGGGGGCCTGGGACAGGCCTGGGAAGAATCAGAGGGAGGGACAGAGCAAGGTTTCCAGGGAGGAGGCACAACCAGGAGAGACCACCAGCCCTTGGGTGGGGCCAGGGAGACAGACCCTTGCCGTGCCTGGCACGTTCCTCCAGGCCTAACACTCAGGACCCTGCTCCATGGGGCACGGTAGGGCTGCTCCCAGGGGCCACCGGGGGTGACTGCCTGCCCATGTAGGGACGACAGCACAAGCTGGGGAGTTAGCTCAAGGCAGGCCATCTCTCCTGGCCTGAGCCAGGAGGCTCTGAAGGGGCACTGACCGGAGGCCAGTGGTGCAGATGGACCACAAAGGCTTGCTGAGGACCCTGCCTGCCACAAGGGCCGCCCCCCCGGGGGGCAGGGCCAACCACACCTGGACTCTGCGGTGCTCAAGTCCACTGACGCTCCAGTCCTCTCCACCTCAGGCTGCCCACCCCCCAACCAGAGCCAGGCCAGACTTGGAGATCTGGATCAAGGCTGGAGCAGGGACCTGCCAAGATGGAGGGGACCTTGGGATCTGGCCCTCCAGGGAGTCAGAAAGAGCCATGTTAGAGGTGAGCACACCCAGGGCTTTAGGAGGGCCAGGTATTTGCCCGAGTGTCCGGGAGACGAGCCCGAGGCTTGCTACCGCTCCTGGCCTCCCTTCCGCCCCAGGCAGCCCAGAGACTGTGCCCCTCATGCCTCTCCCAGGGAGCAGTCTGGCCCCTCTTGCTGCTCAGCCCGTTGCTCACTGCACCCTCAGAGGACGCCCCCTGGACTCGCCCTGGGAGGCGCCCCGCTCAAGGCTGCACAACCCCTCCAGGCCGAGCTGCAGCCAGTGGGAGGATCGGACCACGGGCCCAGGCCTGGCCAGCTCCCAAGCCCCCATCCCACATCGGGCCGGTACAAGGTGGGATGGAGCAGGGGGAGGGATTCCGACGGTGGACGCGTGGGAAGAGGGTGCAGGCTCCAAGGCATTCCTGCAGAAGACGCAGGAGCTGGGAGGCTCCTGCCAGGAAGGGCCTCCAGAGGCCATGGACTAGTCCCCCCTCACGGCAGAGCTCTCCCCACACCCTCCAAGAACTCAGCAAGGGCAGCTGTGGCCCCTGCCTCATGCAGCAAGTCCCGATGGAGGACTACCCAGGGACAGAAAAAAGGAGGAGTCCAGGCCTCAGAGGGCAGTCCAGAAGACTGTGCACAGAAGTCTGTACCCAAAGGTGGGCGGGACAGGCCTCCCAGGGCACAGGACAGGGCAGGGTCTCCTGGGCCATCCAGTGACCATGTCCCTCCTTACCAGGGCACAGCTCTCGCCTGCCATAACCACACCCCCAGCAGATGACAAGCCTCCCATTCCCCTCCTGCAGTGGCTCTGACAGATTGGGGCCCCCTCCTCCCTGGGTGCACATGCTGAAGCCTGCCATGACTTCCGGGGCCTCTCTGCTGGTAGCCAGAGCCCAGGCCTTCAGGACGTGCTGGGCCCGGGACAGACAGGTAACCCCCAGAAGACGGCATCTCCCTGGTGGTCTACGAGCCCTGGCAGGAAGGAGACAGGAAACACCCTGTCTGATCAGGCATCAGCCAGCATCTCCTCCACTGGAGCGAGGTGGCCATGCTCCCGCCTGGCCCATCTGGTTCCGGGGGTACCGGGCAGGCAGGGGTTGGAGCAGGAGGGCAGTCACACCAGAGCAGACACACTGAGCTCTCCCCAGCTGGGCTGAGCCTGCAGGGTGGTGCCAGGGCCTCCAGGGAGCTTCCCCTTAGGACTGGAGCCCGGTGACAGGCGTGAGTGCTGAGGGTCAGAATCTTCCGTACGTCATCCAACTTTTATCAAGACAAACACGTCCGAATCTTCAATAGGAATGTGCAAAAGATAAATGAAATCTCTCTAAGAAGTCGTTCTGGAGAAGGTGGCGAGGGGCGTGTCCGGCATGGTGGCAGGTGTGACGCTGTGTAGAAGAACACTGAATCTCGACGAGGTGGCACTTCTGGGCTCCGGCCCAGCCAGGCTGGGCCTCGTCCTCCATGCGATGATGGCACTACTCCATTTCCCTTTCTGTCACAAGGTGGCACCGGTTCTAAAAAGGCAGCAGCTTTCCTCTCCCGTGGGGGTCAGGCAGGTGGCCCGGTAAGCGTGGCTGGAAAAGCAGGTCAGTGGGTTAAGTGCTTAGGTGGCCAGGTGGCCAGAGATACCCCAGAGCCTATAGCTGATCACAACTGACCATGGATGACTGCAGTTGGGGGGCGACCCCCTGGGGGGTCCCATCCAGGTCCCAGCCAGGTACCACCCCAAGTTCTCCCAGCACAGACCATTGAGTTGCACCCAGAGAACTGGACAGATCCCCCATTTCCAGAGGGGCAACCAGCCTGGAAGTCTATCACCTCCAGCCTCAAACTGTCCTGTCTGTTCTTATGGGGACAGACAGGACTCAGGGGAAGCCGGTGTCCCAATGAAGAAGTCAGGGAAAACTGGCAGTTAGTCTGGAATAGGCCCCCTCTCCATGCCAGTAGCACTCCCCAGCCCTCAGTGAGGGTGCGACAAGACCTAACTTCCTGGGGTACCCCACTGAGGCAGGATGGGGCGCTGGGCTGGGGCAATGGTGCCTGATTCACCAGCAGGAACACAGGTGTACAAAGATGTACAAAGGCGCACATTCGCAGGGCCCTGCGTGTCCTGCAATCCAGTCTCCCATGGCAGACAGCCTGGCCCAAAGTGGTCCCAGGGCAAAGGAGGGCTGGGGCAGAGGGGCTCCAGGCCAGTGGGAGATGCTCAAAGCCCCAGAGGCAGTGAAGACCCGAGGCTTAGGGACCTGAATCAAGCATACGGATGGGCTAGTTCTAGCCAGGCCAGACTTGCCACACTGGCAGGGTGGGCGCAGGACAGGGCAGCAGCCAGCAGGGGCCTCACCTCAGCTGGACATGAGCGCTGCAACAGGGGGAAGTCACGGGGACGGCTAGATATCTGCCAAAGAGAGAGAACACCGCGGCTCGCCGGGCATCCACAGCAGGCAGCAGGCTGGGGCCTTGGCAGGGCACCCGTGTGCGTGCTGCCCGGAAGCGGGTGGGCACCTACCGGTCACATAGGGCCCCAGGGGCATCTGGTTGTAGTTGACGATCCCTCCCGGTCCAGGGCCCCGGAAGTTGGGCCCAAAGTTGCTGTTGTACATCTGAGAAGAGCCGAAAGCGCCCTGGAGGCAAGGACTCAGCTTTACAGGTGCCGCTCAGCACCCGGCCAGCCCCGCCAGGCACCCGGGTGACGCGGGGCCAGGCCCCACGGCACGCCCTCCGAACCTGACCTGCTGGATGGTGGGGTCCCCAGCACGGTTGGTCAGGCGGCTCAAGATGCTGCGCTCCGACATCTGCAAGCGGGCGGCCACGGGGGGGATGCGCGACAACATGGAGGGCAGGCGTGTCACATCCGCCTTCATGTCGCTCAGCAGCTCCTCCAGCTGGTTCAAGACTGCAGGGCAGGAGGGCCCAGGAATGGAGGGGTCTGCCTGCCAGCTGCAGCGCACCCAGCAGCCCGGCGGGCCTTATTTACAAGACTATGTTACGGCACCCCAGCAACTGACACCAGGGGGCGCCCCTCGCCAGGCCCTCCAAGGCCAGGAAGCAGTGTGGCCAACTAGGGGAACAGCGGGCTTTCCAAACAACTCCAGGGGCCCCTTCTCTGGCAGAGAAGAAGCCAGAAACACTGGGTTTCCCTCCAAAGAGCCTCCCTAGGAGGTCTGCAGACCTGGCCCGTCACCAGGAACAGGGTGCAGGGCTCACAGGGCAAGACTGCCACCAGCACAGAGCAAGGGGTCAGAGTCCAGGACTCTTGCCAGTGAGCCAGGCCTTGGTCACATCCCTCTCCTCTCTGGCACCCCACTCAGCCTTGGGGCTCCCTGAAGGCAGGAGGCTCCCGAGATTACAGAGATCTGCAGCAAGGGCCACAGGTCTGGATCCCAGGAGACCCTGGACACATGACTTCACCTCCCAGGTTCATGAGAATTGGAGGGAGGTGTCATCAGGCTCCAAAAACATGAGCCTTTACAATCCTGTGGTTCTGTCACCTAGCCCCAGCCCAGGGCCTGCTCACAGGCCAGAGAAGGGAGCCTCGGTTTCCCCTCAGGTGAGGGACTAAACAACATGACTGCCCATGCTGACCCAGGAGGCCGGGCCCCTGGGCTGATCTGCCCCCAGCCCCCCAGGGCACCCTTGCCCAGGACTGCTCCCTGAGCAGGAGGCGGGCCGGCTCACCCTTGTGCAGAACGGCATTGGCAGGCTTGTTCCCGGCAAGGGACTCCTTGGACAGGTGCTGATGGCTCTCAGCAAGGCACTCCACCTCGGCCAGACGGGCGTTGAGGGCCATGGCTGGGTGGTTGGGGTCCTGGGTCATGTTGAGGTACGCGGCCCTGCGGAGCTGCTCCTCAATGACCAGCGCCTGCTCCAGCAGCTGGTGAGGACAGTGCCAGCTAGGCCCCTCCTCCTGGACGGCCGCGCCCACCCCTCCACCAGCACACCGCGGGCCCAGGCAGAAAGGAGGAAGCAAGCTGTCCTCGGCCTGCTGTCCACCTTGCCGGAGCTGGCTGCCCGTCAGAGCTCACCCCGACCGGGTTCCTCACCCCCACTGCCCCAGGGACTGCACAGCAGGGGCCAGCCCGGAGCAAGGACCCAGCTCTGGTCACTGACGGGCTGAGGGCCCCACTGAGGGCAGCCCCAGGGGGGAGGTGTACTAGGAGCGGGTTGCCACCGCCTCGGGACTCCACCTCGGCCCTCAGGACACCTGCCCCTCTCCATGGCCCCCATCCTCCCAACCTCTGGCCCTGCTGAGGACTGACCTTGAACCTGCGGGCCAGGAACTTGTTCTTCATCTCCAGGTAGTTGCCCTTGTGGATCTCAGACTTGAAGGGCTCGTTGAGGATCATGTACCTCGGGTCATTCTGGATGTCCTGCCAGCGGGCATAGCCATGCCTGCAGGCACCGTTAAGGACAGAGCTGGCCACAGGGAGAGGCGGGGATGGCAGCTGGGGTGGAGGGAACGGCCTGGGGCTTGACATCCCAGCTCTGTACCCTCAGGCAAGTCACAGTCTCAGTGACAGAAAAGCACGTTGATGGGGACCATGGGGATCTGGTCAGGCAGTGGCAGGTGCCCTCATGTGCCAGACACGGTGCAGAGACTGCCACGGGCTTCCTCCTCCACCCCCATGAACCCAGGAGTAGGCCCAAGTGCCAGCACCTGGGGCCTGTGCATGGGCCTAGCGGGAAGCAGTCTGAGAGGGGACCGAGAGGTGATCGAGAGGGTGTCAAGAGGTGGCCGAGAGGGGGCCGAGAGGTGGCCAAGAGGTGGCCAAGAGGTGACCGAGAGGTGGCCAAGAGGTGGCCGAGAGGTGACCGAGAGGTGATCGAGAGGGTGTCAAGAGGTGGCGAGAGGTGACCGAGAGGTGGCCAAGAGGTGGCCGAGAGGTGACCGAGAGGGGACCAAGAGGGGACCGAGAGGTGACCACACAGACTGCGTCCGTCTCAGAGGGACTCTGGACACAGATCCACAGAGCAGGAGTGCCTGGGGCGTCCCGGACGCTGGGAGAAGGTGCAAGAGGATCCCCGCAGAGCCCTCGGATGGCTCCGTGAGGTCCCTGGAGCCAGGGGCCAGCGCCCACTGCCCCGCTCTGCCCAAGGATACGTCACAATGCCCGCCAGCAGCCAGTAGTCGTGGCGCCGGTGCCAGATGTCATAGATCTTTCCCGAGGACACGGCGGCACGTTCCTCATTCTGCCACAGAGTGTGCAGCTCTGGGAACACAGCCAGGGAACAGAATGAGAGGTGCCCCACCCGCTGGCCCAGTGCTGGGCAGGGAGGCCTCTCTCCCAACACTGACCTTCACCCCGCCAAGGGGTTCAAGGCTCCAAAGTCGCTAAGAAAGGACATGAGATGGACTTTAACCAACCGTTCACTCTAGCATAAGTAACCATCTATCTGCCCAGACCCCTGGGACCCACGGTCGGGGACACCAACAGCCCCAGCTCTCTGCCCACGCCCACCCATACCTGTGAAGCCCCCGTCAGCAATGTTGAACATGAATTTGAACTTCCCATTCTTCTCCTCCTTCTTCCCCTCATCGTCCTCCTCTCTGTCACCATTTTGCTGTGTCTCAGCAGGCTCCTTCTCCTCGGCTTTGGGGTCATCTGCGAGCAGAAAGGTCACATTAACCTTCCATCAAGGGACTGGCCAGGGCCCAAAGGCAAGCAGGACACATCTCTGTGCACAGGGGCTCACCACCACCAAGAAGGAACCTGAGCAGCCCATGTCCCCCCACATCAGGACCAGCCCAGAACAGTACAGGAGAGCACTGTGAAGGGCCAGCTCAAGTTCAAAGATAGCAGAGCGAGTGGCCTGAGGGGTCCTGAGGAGTCTGCTCTGGGCTATTCCAGCACCTACATATGCAAAGCTGAACCCCAAATCCTCCAGACCAAGCTCTGTGACCAGCTCTCCTCCTCCCTAGGGGCCATGGAGGGGCCAGGAGAGCAGGGAGAGCCCATTCCCAGGGAGTGGCTATCAGGGACTGACAGGCCCAGTCTCCCATCCCCAGCTCCAGTCAGATGACTGACCAGGGCCCAGTGGGACCACCAGGGACCAAAGGGCACAAGGCAGAATGCGTAAAAGCCCCAAACCTGGCCTGCAGTCACTGCCGTCCCCTCTGCTGTGACTCAAGCTTAGCTCCAGCTTGTCAAGAGCTTGCTCCTTCTCAGGAGGCACTTCCTCTGCAAGACAAAGAGGGCTCGCAGGTGAAGGCTCGGGAGGTCGAGGACCCCACGGATCAACACCGCCACCCAAAGTCCAACAGGAGCCTCCATGGGCTCTGGGAGGCCGAGCCAGGGCCTGGACACCCACTCCAGAGGCTTGCCCGGCCCCCGCCTCCAAGCCGCAGGCTGGAATCGCCCTCCTGCACTGATAACCAGAGGATGCGAAGTCCAGCACAGGGCAGGCCACGGTGCGAGGAGCGCCTCTCGAAACACCCAGAGATACCAGGCAGAGCATGCTGCATCAGGAGGCCACGGGCAGCTCCGCAGCAGAGCGCTGGCCTGGCACGCACAGGCCCGTGGCTCAGAGCTGGTTCCCCGGCAGCACAGACATCAGATGACGCGCACGCACACACACACACACACACACACACATGCACAATAAATGCAGGAGATCCGAGTGGGATGGTCCCAGGGAGGCTCACTTGAGCCCAGGAATTCAAGGCCAGCTTGGACAACACAGTGAGACCCTGTCTCCTCAAAAAAAAAAAAAAAGTAAGTTCAGTAGAAGAAAAGAAAGTCATCAGGTGCCAGAAATAAAGAAGAAATCAAAGCCAGAAACACATAAGCTGACATTTGGTGGCCCCAACA
The DNA here is from genome assembly GCF_902686445.1 of Sciurus carolinensis. Lineage (NCBI taxonomy): Eukaryota > Metazoa > Chordata > Mammalia > Rodentia > Sciuridae > Sciurus > Sciurus carolinensis. Next base: position 205,235,943 of record NC_062213.1, on the reverse strand, counting down.
AGGGGTCATTAACCACCAGGAATGGCGGTGCTGGGGCTGGGTCTCAACACCGCAGCAGGACGATGTCTCAGCCCAAGGATGCGGAGCACTGGAGCTAAGCCACTGCCCTCCCACCAGTATGTCCTGTGAGTGGAAGTTTCCACCTGCTGGCCAGGCAAGCAGCGGAAGCCCACCTCCAGCACAGATCCAGGGGAAGAGGGTCTGCAGTAAGGAATCCAAACCCAGAGCCCAGGACCGTGGGTGCAGGATCAAACTGCCATGCCCCAGTAGGGAGAGCATCATATAAACTGGCCCCAGACCAGCAAATCTACCAGGAGGACCACTGGGCCCCAAGCATCTGGAAATAAAGGGTGAGGGACATGACACCGCGCAGGTGATGGGACTCCCACGGATAAAACCACCGCTGGCAGAGAGGCAGCCAACCAGAACCTGGAAACCTCCATCCATCTGCCCAGGGCGAGAGCCAGCAGGCACTCAGGGAGCAGCCACGTCTGGAGGTGACGAAACCAGGTCAGAGGGTCTAAAGCAAGTCTGTCTGGAATGGTTAAAGGCAGGGAAATGAACAGAAGGAAGAAATCCACAGGGAAAGAGTAAGACCAACACAAAGGGAGCCAGGTGCCGTGGCTGTAATCCCAGAGGCTCAGGAGGATGAGATGAGGCAGGAGAATCGTTGAGTTCAAGGCCACCCTCAGCAACACAGAGAAGCCCGAAGCAACTCAGTGAGACCCTGTCTCTAAGTAAAAAATAAAAGGGCTAGGGGTATGGCTCAGAAGCTGAGCACCTTTGGGTTCAATCCCCCATCAAAAACAAAACAAGACATACAAGCTGGGAAAAGCCCGAGACTTTCTAGAGATGAAATTCACCATCAGTAACATCTTAGCTGCAGAATTCTAAGACTTTCCCCAAAGTCCCCAGGACAGAATTCTACTCCCATGAGTAGGATATGCCACAGGGCACAGTGACCTTAAAACAGAAGGTGACCTGCGTGGGCCCGACCCCAGCACAAAGCCCTGTAAAAGCAGAGAGCTTTCTCTGGCTGGCCACAGGACAGGCAGCCAGAGGCTCAACACCACGGAGGACCTGCTACATCTTGCTGGCTCGAGGATGGAGCTGTCTTGACACATCAAGGAATGCAGTGGCTTCGGGCCACGGGTGGCCCCAGCTGGTGCCATCAAGGAGATGGGACCCCAGTCCTCCAACCTCAAGAGACCACCATCAGCTGACAAATTTGGAAGTGCTTTCTCCCCAGAACCTTCAGGTGGAACTCAGCCCAGCCAAAACCTGGATCTCAGCCTCCAAGACCTCTGGAAGAGACCTCAGCCATGCACCCCGCCTGACTTCTGACCAGAGAGCTGTGGGCTAGCAGACAAGCGCCGTTCCAACCCTGAGTGTGCAGTGACACCTTACAAGTGGGGAGTGAGAAAATGGCCGGGCAAAGGCAGGATGAACGGAAGCTGCATCTGCGGGTTACTCAGAAACTTGCAAAGAGAGAAGAGAGCAGCCAGAAGCAAAGGACTGGCCACACCCCTTCGCTGCCCACGGCCTGGCCCCCTGTTCTCTTCAGAGCAAAAGTCTGTCCAGTATGTTGGTGTGGCCCATGTCCCATACCAGGGCACAAATGGCAGGAGATGAGCTGGAAGCTATTCTGGTTCACTGGTTGTGTCCCAGAACCTGGGACAGAGACTGACAGCTCCTCTCTACGTATATCTGTGCTGGATAAGTGAATGGATCCATGAGTAATAGGAATTCCAGAGGAGGAAATAACTGTCAAGGAGCAAAGGTGGTATTCATAGAGGGAATGACCGAGAATTTCCCACCCTGGATCAAGGACATACCAGCTTCACTCTGAGAATCAGTAACTCTCAAACAGGGTAGGAATTTTGTTGTATTGAAACCACACATCACCAAAAGACAGAGAAGATCTTAAAAGCAGCCTTCTGAGGCTGGGGATGTGGCTCAGTGGTAGAGCACTTGCTGAGCACACACAAGGCCCCAGGTTCAATCCCTAGCACCACACAAAAAAAGTCTTTGAATGGTAGAAAATAGAGTAAAGACAGACTTCCTACAAAGGCTCCTCAGTTACACTGGTGGCATCCTTCTCAGCAGCACACAGTCAGAATAAAAAAGAAATACCTCAAAGGGCTAAGGGGAAATCCCTGGCCCACCTCAGCCTTTCCATTATTCAAGGGGAAAGGGAAAGCAATCCACTGGAATTTGCTGAAAGCACCATTAAAGGGTGTGTTAGGAAGAGGACTTCAGTGCAGCAGTGACAGACAGGTAAGCAAACACACAAGCAGTCACGCCATGAACACCTAAACACAAGAGCAAACGTGAGGGCGTCAAAGCAAGGTGAAAGTAAAATCCTGGGCAAGAGCCACAGGGCAGATGGAGGGAAGTGAACCACAGTCCTGACGCCATTCAGGACTGCATGGTAAAAATGTTGACACTAGAGAACAGAATTTACCATCAACTTTCCAAATGAGCGGGGAGGAAAGGGAACTCTTAAGAAAATGTGATCAACTCAAGAGATGGCAAGAGAGGAGAAAAAAGAAGAAAAGGCAAGAATAACATAAAAACAAGATGGAAATTCATCCAAATATCTAGTGTTTACAATAAATGTAAAGAGATTTTAAACTTCCCAGCCAAAAGACAGAGACTTAAACTAAAGAATCCTCTATATTTTTATTAGAGATGCCTAAAACACAAATGCACAGAGAAGAAGAGAAATGCACAAAAGCAACAGAAGGAAACACCTGCAAATCATACAGCTAAGGAAGCATGAATCTATAAAGAACTCTTGCTGGGCTTGGTGGTGCAGACCTATCATCCCAGCAACCTGGGAGGCTGAGGCAGGAGGATCACAAGTTCAAGGCTAACCTCAGCAACTGAGCAAGGGTCCTGTCTCAAAATAAAAAATAGAAAGGGCTCGGGGTACTCTTGATGGTAGAGAATCCCTGGGTTCAATTCCCAGCACCAGGGGTAGGGCAGGGGAAGAACTCTCACAAGTCGATAATGAAAAGCCAAATCAAAATTTTAGAATGGACAAAGGATCTGAAAAGACATTTCTCCAACACACATAAACATGGGCCATAAGCACCTGAACTAGTCTGTAACATCTCTAGGTACAAAGGAAGTACAAGCCAGAACCACAGTAAGAGACCACTCCTCACCCCTAGGATGGCTATAATCAAAGACAGGCAGGAACAAGTGCTGCCTAGCACACGGAGAGACCTCACACCTGGCTGGGGCGAATGTGACCCCGTCAGCACGCGAGAGAGCAATCCAACACTCCTCAAAATGTCAAACAGCGGCCGCAGGATCCAGCAACGCTCCTCCCGGGTGGACACCCAGGAGAAATGAAAACCCACGCTGGCACAAAAATGTGGGCACACATGTTCACACTAGCATCATTCACCACAGCTGAAGGTGGGAACAACCCCAGTGCATCCACTATGGGCGGATAAACAAAACCATCAACCCCGTCGGAAAAACACTAGGCCACAGAAAGGAAATCGGCGCCACTGCGTACTAGGACATGGAAGAGCTTGAAAAACACCGTGAGAGAACAAAAGAAGCCAGACACAAAAGACACGAATCATCCAGAGTAGGCAAACCTGTGGCGACGGAGAAGAGATTAGTGATTGCCGGGAACTGGGGGAGGAAGAAGCGGGGGGGGGGTGGGGGGGGGGGGTGGCGGCTGGGAAGGGGCGAGCAGCTTCTTTCCAGCAGGATGGGAATGTCCTGGTGATGGTCACTCAAGTCTGTGAACACACCCAGGACCCGTGGACGGGAGAAACACTTGAAATGCATGAACTCCGAGCATGTGAATCACAAGGCTGTTTTGTTTTTTAAAACCAGAGATAGAAAAATCATGCAAATACATGTTCAACAGAAGATCAATACAAATCAGCCACAACAAACTTCCAAGCAAAATATATCAGGAGGGAGGATCATTACAGGAGAATTAGAGGCCCACTTCACCAGAAAAACAGGAAACAGCGGGACAGACCTACACCTAACTCCCAGCCTCGAATGAGAAGCCGAACCCAGAGCCCGGCACTACGAGAGAGAGAGAGGAACCTCTCATCACAGGGGAAGGTCAACAAGTCTCTCAGAAAGCAACCAGCCAACTTCATACTAGTAAGGACACAGAAAACCTTTCGAGGAAGCCTCATCTAACGACTCCCGCCCTGCCTATAATGAGACCCTCACCCCAGCAGTTAGAAACGGACCCTCTTTTCCAGCACACACAAAACATTCACCAACTTCTGATCAGATAAAGCCAGAAAGCAGTCTTCGATAGTACCCAACAGACTCATGTTTCCAAACCAGAAAGCCTCTGAGTTAGAAGTCACCCATCCAACACCCTCGTAGGGCAGGAAAGGTTCAAGTCCATGTGCAGAGACCTGAGTCCCTGCCCTGCCCTCATGCTGCCCACCAAGCCTACGCTCAGCAGAGAGGAACAGTCCACCCACCACCCTTCTCGGAGGTCGCACTGGGAGGGTCCTGGGAAGGCCCTACCTTTGGGCAGCTGCTCTGGGGAGGGCTGGGCCTTCTCCACCTCCTCCAGCCGCTCCTCTCGGGCTCGCTCCTTGCTGTCTGAGCTCTCGTGCTTGTCCTCACCCTCCCCTCTGTCCATGGCAGTTGGCAGGGCCTAGAGAGGACAGGCAAGGGGCCTCAGTGGGAAAGGAGGGCGGGGATGTGCTGGGCTGGGGCCCATGATCCCACCACCCACCGCCTGCTCCCAGCCTGCTCCCCTCCGACCCAGAGGCCACCAACTGGGAGCCAGGGCACCTGAGTTCACGAGGCTGGGCGAGGCCGGAGAGGGTCCCTAGACCCCGCCTCCACCCAACACTGGCTTCAGACCCAGACACCAGCCACCTCTGTACCTGGACATCCAGGGGCTTCTTTGGCTTCTGCACCACTGGTTCCTTCTCATCCAAGTAGCCCAGCTGTGTTTCCATTTTGTCTGAAAGATTAAAGGAAAGAAGTGAGAAGGCGCAATGGCCACGCCTGCAATCCCAGGGACTCAGGAGGCTGAGGCAGGAGGATTGCAAGTTCAAGGCCGACCTCAGCAACTCAGTGGGCCCCCATCTCAAAAAATAAAAAGGGCCATGGATGTGGATGGGGATCCATGTCTGCCCCAGGCCTGTCAAGCCCAACTGAGGAAGACACTTTGCCCAAAAGGACACCTGGAGACAAATAACCCATAAAAGTGGGTAAAGAATCTGAAAAGACTTTTTTTTCAGTACTAGGGATTGAACCCAAGGGCACTGTACCACTGAGCTACATCCCAGTCCTTTCCAATTTTTATTTTGAGGCAGGGTCTCGACAAGTTGCTGCGGCTGGTCTTCAACGTGCGATCCTCCTGCCTCAGCCTGCTGAGCTGCTGGGGTACAGGTGTGCACCACTGAGTTCAGCTTGAAAAGACATTTCTTCAAAATAGACACTAAAACGGCCAAAGGCACACAAAAAGGCGCTCAACCCGCTCAGCCATGGAAAACGCAGATCAAACCACACGGAGCCGGCACTTGACCACCAGGGAACAGGAATCACATCAGACCACCAGTTTCCTAAGGTTAGTGAGAAGAGGGAGAAATGGGAACCTTCATGGTCACTCTGGAAAACAGGCTGGCAGCTCCCCAGGGAACAGTGACCGTATGACCCAGCATCCACTCCCAGGTGTCTACCCAAGAGTGAATGAAAAGAGAAAGGAGAGAAGTGAAAAACCGTGATCACACAAACACGTGAACGCAGACGCACTGCAGCATCATCCACACCAGCCAAAAGGCAGATAACCCAGCCGACCCTCAACGGACCGACAGACAGGTGTGGCAGATCCCTGCGAGGGAACGCTATCTGGCCACAAGAACTGAAGAAGCCATCTGTGCTGTGAGGTGGACGTCCCCTGTAATGCTCTGTGAAAGGAGCCAGACACCAAAGGCCACAGAGTGTGCGACTCTGTTGATGTGAGATGTCCAGAACAGACAAATCCACAGACAGAAAGCACACCAGCTGCTGCCCAGGGCTGCGGAGGGAGACAGGCAGGGACTGCTGGTGAACACGGGCTTCTTTTGGGTTGATGAAAGTGTTCCGGCCCTGTGACTGTAACAGAAGCCACTGGCCAGCATGCTTCAAAGAGCGAGTTGTGCAGTACACGTGCAAATAAATCTCAAAGCCATTATTAAAAAGAAGAACCCTCAGCAGCGTGTGGTGCCCCAGGCCTGTAATCCAGTTACTTGGGAGGCTGAGCCTGGGCAACTTACTGAGACTGTGTCTCAAAAAATAAAAAGGGCTGGGGGTGTAGCTCAGTGGTAAGAGTGCCCCTGGGTTCAATCCCAGTACCACATAAAAAAAATAAAAGGAAAAAAGAAGAAACCCCCCAGAGAGACACTCCTGCAGGTACACGCTTCCGGGTGGAGAGGCTGTCCTTTGTAGAAGGTGCAAAGGACCCGAGGTTGCTGTGGTCTTGCCACTTCCTGTGACCCAGATGCCCTCCCCTGCTCGCCCAGACCCCAGACCTGGCAGGCCCAGTGGGGCAGGCGGGAGATGGGCAGGGCTGGCAGGCACTGGCGTGTTGGGGTCTGAGGAGACGACCTCGCCTGGCTTCTTGCCCTCAGGTCCCTCAGGAACCAAGTCCGGGGTGCTGTACTTCCCATTGACATGCTCAAACTCCTGAACCTGGGCAGAAGCAGAGAAGCAGGGAGGGTGGTGGTCACAGCTCAGCCCTGAGAGCCCAGGGGCAGTCACGGGACTGGACTGTCACAGGCTCGGGTGGGTGCTGCCTCTGCTTGAGCTGGCCAAGGCAGACACACTCCTGGGCACAAACCTGCCAGCCAGCGCCCCCTGCGCCCCGTCACCCTGTGTGTCTTCTGCCCTGAGACCTGCCATCCTGGCCTCCACCACCCAGGCCGCTCACCCAGGAAGGCTTCTGGGATTCCTCTGGACTGGCTCAGACCCTGGACAGCCATGTGACCTGTGCCTGGCACTCGCCTCGCCCTCTACCGCTGACCCCCAGTGACAATGCCGGGCCCCAGGAAGCCACCAGGAAGGGCCCTGTGGAGGCTTACTCACCCACCTTCTTCCTAACCAGTGACATGACCCCGATGCGCGTGAGCACATGCTGCCTGGAGAGGCCCTCCCGGGGCACGCCGTCCGCAAAGGTCTCCGCGCCGTCTGCCCCCGGCTCACACAGGTGCCGCATGAAGAGGGACACATAGGCTCTGGGGTGGTGGGGGGACTGGGGCTCAGGGAGTGGGGGGCCAGCAAGGACCCTCTGAGGGTGCTGGCAGGACCCCAGGGGACCACTTGGCTGGAAATGTCAACCACAGCTCGCCTCCCAACCAGGCCGGCTGGGCCAGGCTCTGGGGGAGGACAGAGCCAGCCTCCCTGGCGGGGGACCCTCCTAGGATGGCCCCGCCCTGGAAGGTCCAGACAGTCCCCACAGTGGTGCACGCCAGCTGGGCTGGGCAGACATGGCTGGCTGGTGTGCTCTGCAAATCAGCCCCACCCGGTACCCCTGCACCCCAAGACCGCATGACAGTGAATTCTCCAGGTGCCCTGGGCCTGGCGGGAGTGGATGCTGCACACAGGGGCCGGGGCGCGAGGCCACGCCCTGGGCCACCACTTTGGTCCCTTTACCTAAATTCCTTCTCACTCTTTCCGCGGAGGTCTCGCACCAGCCAGTGGGAGTTGAAGGCGTCCTGGGGCGGCATGCCCCAGCGCATGATGGCGTTCAGAAAGGCTTTCCGCTGTCGGGCGTTGAAGCCCAGGACCTGGGCGGGCAGAGAGCGGGTGTGGGTCAGGTCAGACGTCGGGTGCAGGAACTCAGAGGAGGGGGAGGGGGAGGAGGGAGCCTGCACCGAGGCAGACCAGAGGGTCCATCCCAGCCTCACCTCGACCTGCCATGTGCCCCTGGACAAGCCCCCAGCCCCTCCTTCAGACCCCAGGGGTGGCAGGAAGCAGGGACAGGAGATGGGGAGCAGGCAGGCCCCACCTCAATGTTGCCACCGACTCGAGCAAGCAGAGGGGGCAGGGGCTTGTCCCTGTCACTCTTCAGCTGCCTCCTGGACTGCCGCCGTCCACCTAGGGAGAAGCCCACCACCAACCCTCAGGTAGGGGCCAAGGGCCCCCCGTCCACTGGCCGGCCGCGGGAATCCTGCAGCTACCCCAGTAGGATCCCAGCCGCACCCGACAGCCACCATCAAAGCCCCCTGACACCGGCACAGGCAGCCCGGGGGGCTGGCTCTGAAACTCACTCTGCCCCTCCGGCCTTTCCTCAAAGTCCTCGTCCTCGTCCTCGGAGCCGATGGAATACTCGGACTGGTTATCCGAGAGTTCATCCTGCCACTCTGCAGGGTGGGCAGAGCACCATGAGGGCAAGCAGAAGCCCACCTCCGACCCTGGCACCCCCAGCCCAGGGAGGACAGTGACACTGATGCAGCCACCAGGCACTTCGTGTGAGCTCACTACTACCCCAACTCGACTACCCAGGAGTTACACTCTGGAACACACTAAGAATGACACCGCTCCCACCCGACTTTACAGACGGGGACACTGAGCCTCAGGAGGCTGTGCCAACCTCACACCACTTGCAGAGGAGTCACCGTACATACCCAAGCTCCTCACACCTCCCACCCAACCCCAGCTCCCCTTTTCTTGGAAGCCTTCCCCAGCCACCTCCCGGCTGGCAGTACTGCCCCAGACCAGGGGCTCCTGCAGAGATGGCCCCTCTGACCAGCCGGAACGCCCTGGGCTCCCCAGCCGCAGCACGCACCCTGGTCCTCTTGGGAGGCGTCGTTGTAGTTGACCTGCTTGCGGATGCGCTTGCCCTTGCCCAGGTTGCGGGCCAGGTCCTCCTGCTGCTGCTCGTAGTGGTGCCGCAGCAGCTTCTCCCAGTAGTCAGGGTCCACGTTCTCCTCCTGCTTGATCACCTCCCGCTCCACCTCCTCCTGGGGACACAGGCGCAGGGGCTAGCAGGACAGCTGGCTGCACAGGCATCTCTGGGAAGCCTCACCCCGCCTCTTACCTCACCACCCTTGCGGGGCCCAAGGGGCAAATAGAAGCCCTGCCTATTCCAGGAAGCTTTCCAATCCCCCAGCCCACGAGCTCTTCCTCTCCCTGCCCCCCTGCAGTCACTCATTCGCTACACAGGGATTTCCCCGTCCTGTGCGAGCTGAAGCTGGGGGTTACAAGGTTGAACTGAGCCCAGCCCTGCCCTCAGGAGGCTCCCGGTTTTGAAGGGAAGGATAATTAGCACACAGTGGCTGGGGCGCTCGGGAAGAAGTGAAGGCACTACAAGAAGAGACCCAGGAGAAGCTCCGGGGGGAGAAGGAGGTTTGCAGGGTGGAGGCAAGGCAGGAAGGGGCCACAGGACGGAGAACAGGCCTCTCTACAGTAGGTGGCAGTTCTGCATGCACATCTGAAATGTGGGTGCTGGAAGGCGGAGGAGGTCCCGTGCAAGGATGTAGCGGGCTTTATGCTCCTTCCCGCTGCACCAGCTCAGCCTGGAGGCCACCCCCCAACTACGGCTGCAGGGTGGGGTCTGGCAGGGCCGGGCCTAATGGGCAGAGCACTGGAGGGAGGGCAAGTCCTGGTGGGTGGAGCGAGGCCGTAGGGCGGAGCCTGATGCGGGCGGGCAGTGTGGTTGGAGGAAGGAGGAAGGCTGCAGGGCGGGGCCTGCCGGGGCGGGGCCTGCCGGGGCGGGGCCTGTCGGGGGCGGGGCCACAGCCAAGGATCCAAGGCAGGAGTCCAGTGGCCGCCTTGCGCCCTTACCACGCCATCCTCTTCGCGCACCACGTACTGCGCCACCTTGAAGGAGCTCAGGTACTCATTCATGTTCTGTAGCTCCGTGTCATCTGTGGCATCCTGGTTCCGGTCCAGCAGCTTGGAGATGGCCGCATCATCATAGTGGATCACACTGCTGTCCTCCACGTCCTTGTTGTCACCTGAGGTGCACACAGGGTGGAGTATGGGGACCCAGGGAGTGACCAGGCCCAACCTCTGGTCTCTTCCAGGCTGGGCAAGGAGAACAACCCGCAGGGAGAAAAACTGTGCTGTAACCTGCACGGGCGCAACAGCCCCACTCCCTGCCCACCCCTGGCCCCAGAACACCCCAGGGAGGGACAGGTAGGAGCAGCAGGGGAACCCCTTTCGCTCTAGCAGCAGCCACCCAGACACAGGAGGAGCTCCGGGCCAGGCTCAGGTGGGCCTCCCTACCTGGTGGGGTGCTGCCATGTTTTTTCTTTGCGCTGGCAGCCAGGGCTCCCCCCTTGGAGGACTGCACATCAGGGATGGGCGTTACAGGCCTCTGGCCCTGGGACATCATGCCTGGAGGGCAGAGGAGGAGGGGCGCTGGTGCGGTGGCAGAGGGGCTGCAGGGTTGGTGGGCAGTGGACAGATGCCACCCTGGCCCGCTGAGGAAGGAGACACAGGCCGGAGCTGAGGAGGGGGCAGCTGTGCATGGTGGGACTGGCAGGGATCCTGGACAGGGGTGTCTCACACAGGGTCACCCTTGAGCCCCCACCAGACTCCTGTGGAAGGGAGGCCCACCCTCCACGTCGTCCTTGAAGAGTTCCTCAGTGCCGAACTTGAGGATGTCGTCCAACTCCTGCTTGGTCATGGAACCCGACTTGGAGCCCAGGCCCGGGCGCACCACCAGGTGGGTGAGCATCATCTTGCGCTTGGCCACCTGTGTGATGCGCTCCTCCACAGAGGCCCGGGTCACGAAGCGGTAGATCATCACCTTCTTGTTCTGCCCAATGCGGTGGGCACGGCTGAAGGCCTGGGGAGACCTGACGTTCAGTACCAGGGACTGACTGAGGACACTGGGTACAGGGCAGGGTGCCATGGGGTGGGGGGCTGGCACAGGAGTTCATAACCACGGGAGAGTCACCTGACTGCCCAGCCTGTGTGGGTCAGCCAGGCGGGGACTGGAATGAAAATGTGCCTGGGCAGGTGGAACTAGGCATGACTGCAGGTGGGTAGCGGGTGTGCGAGGGAGAGTGGTCTGCGTGCCCGACGGAATGGTGGGCCAGGGGAGACGGGGCTGTGCCTCCCTGTGAGTAAGCTACCAACCGGACCACAGAGCACACGCTGGAAACAAATGGCCACCTTTCAAGGGCAGCACGGCTTGGTCCTGAGGGCGACAGGACAGACCAGGGTCAGCAGCCAGATTGCTCTGTGCCTTGGACAACCCCCGCCTTCTCTGGGTCTGCTCCTCCTCCGTGCACTGAGGGAGGATGGGGGCACAGCCTCCTCCAGAGGGGACCCCAGAACTGGGAGGTAAAAGGAGCTCAGTGAGGAGGGCACAGGAATGGGGCAGCAGGGGGACCATAGACCTGGATGTCGTTATGCGGGTTCCAATCCGAGTCGTAGATGATGACCGTGTCTGCCGTGGCCAGGTTGATGCCCAGGCCACCGGCCCGGGTTGAGAGGAGGAAGCAGAACTGCTGGGCCCCAGGGGCTGAGAAAGAGAGGACCGCAGGTGAGGGTGGGAGGAGTACCATGGGCAGAAACTGCAGCAAAGGTCCCTGGCAAAGAAGCAGGACACGACTAACACCTTCACAGATGGGCAGCCGACCTGCACTCAGGGAGGATGGAGCCCACCCGGGCCCACTCAGGCCCTGGTCCAAGGGGAGGAAGCCAGAACGAGAGGGAAGCCAATTTTTAAAAGCCCAGATGGGCAAAAACCAAACAGGCATCCAGCAAACATGGTCAGAGCCCCAGTGAGGCCAGCAGAGTGAGGCCCTCCACGTGCATTAGTGGCAGGCTCTGCCCAGCACTGCTTGTAACCGGGGTTATCTGGCATCAACAGTAGAGTGCCAAGGTGCCAGCCAGACCCTCAGCACCAGTTTCATTTGTTGACAAAAGTGACATTTTCCTCCCCCATCTGTGTTTCTTCTTGTCCTTTTCTAACTTGTTCAAAGTAGGTCTTACCACATGGACTCCTAGGACCCCAATAGACCCAAGAAGGTCCCTGTGGCGAATTCTTTTAACATTTAAAACTAAGCTAGAGGGGTTGGGGAGGTAGCTCAGTCGGTAGAGTGCTTGCCTTGTAAGCACAAGGCTCTGGGTTCGATCCCCAGCACCCCCCCCCAAAAAAAAAAAAAAGATAAAACTAAGCTAGGCACGGTGGTGTACACCCATGATCCCAGCTACTCAGGAGGCTAAGGAAAGAGGATCACAAGTTCAAAGTCAGCCTGGGCCACTAAGCAAGACCGTGTCTCCAAATTTAGAAAAACAAGTGAAAAGGCTGGGGATGTAGCTCAGTGGTAGAGGTCTTCCTATCATGTGCTAGCATGGGGTTCAATCCCCAGTGACCCTAAGGGGACGCTGCCATGACCTAAGGACTAGTCAGCTTTCTTCAGTCACTTGTGGAGTTCATGGAACATTAGTCTGGCCAACTAAGGCCCTGGCTTGGAGAAGAGGCTGAAGAGGGGTCCCAGCCAGAACCCTCGGGTGGGATGGGTACCATTGAATCTGTCAATCGCCTCTTGCCGGAGGCCCCCGGTGATGCCACCATCAATCCGCTCGTACTTGTAGCCCTCATATTCCAGGAAATCCTCCAGAAGGTCCAGCATCTTGGTCATCTACAGGGAAAGTGATGCGTGAGCAGTGGCCATGGAGCAGGAGCCCACAGGGCCTTGGATAGGGAGGAGAGGGCAGCCCAATGAGCAGGGAGCAAGGGGGACCCAGGCAGGCCTGAGACAGGACTCGAGAGCACGGCTTCCGATCTCACCCACCAGCAGCCAATCCACCCTCCACACCAGCCCCACAACATGAGCCTGAGCAGCAGCCTCCCCTGCTCAGGCCTCTCAGAATGGAGTCCCAGCTCCCCAGCCTGCAGTCAAGGCGCCGGGGCCCAAGTCTCCCTCCCACCATAGCTGTTCCCAGTTGAACGCTTCCCACAGACCCACCCACCCTCTTACTGCCCAGGGAACTCATATATTGCCTCCTGTGATGTTTTCCCTGATGTCACTCTTCCCCAGAAGAAAGGCAGTTTTTGCCAAGCACCCAGAACCCTGTTGATCAACCAGCAATCTTGAGATAGTTTCGCTGGATATAAAACTGTCAGCAGACACTTTCCCTCAGTGCATGGAAATTCTGCCATCCTCTCTGCCACCTGTTAATGATGGAAAGTCTGGTCTTCTCTCCTTTATAAGCTTCAGGTCTAAAGTGCAAGTTTCCCTACCAGATGCCTAGGGGTTGGTTTATTGATACTGATCTTGCTTGGTGCTCTAGAGAGCACTTAAGAGCTGAAACCTCGTGTTTTTCTCCAAGTCCAAAGACTCATCAAGTCTTGCTTTTCATGTTGGTTTTATACTGCAACTCACATCAGATGATTGCTGGGGCTCATAAGCTACCTCCTCGGGACTCCTTCTCATCTCTGTCTTTTTCTGTGCTACATCCTGGGAAGTTCCTCAGTACCAGGTTCTAATTCATCGGTTTTCTCTTCATCGATGTCACAGATTTATCCAGTCTGGTGAAGTGTTCTATTTCAGTGACTAACTTCCTCTGCAGAATTATTTGTCTGCTCTTGTTTCATTACATCCTGCTTTTCCCTAAATAATTTCTTCTTCATTTATGAGTGTTGGCTAATCCATTATTTTTGGAGAACCCTAAAACATGTTTAAAGTCCTTTTCAGGCAATTCTATTGTTGTTTTGATGTGGATTCTAATTATAGTGGTGTGGTATGTCTGAGCGGCCAGTTCCATTGTGACTTTGGGAATTTGGGTTTGCTGGCTCATTTGGACAGGAGAAGGCTGTCTCTGTCATGTTCCCTCACATTTCTAGACCTCTGACAGATCACTCCACTTGGTCCCAGGAGCACTCTGCAGACACATGTCTTATGTTGGCAGTGGTATTGGGGGAACTGTGGATTCATCTTCCAGTTGCTGCCTGGCTCAACTCCAGGCATAGGCTGTCTGCTTCCTTGGGACTCCAGCCCACTGCCCACCTGGGGTGGGATGAGGGGCTGCAGACACCAGCATTTGTTCTTGCTTGACTTCTGTGCAGAATTGGAACTGGATTCCACACTCTGGCTGTGAAGAGTAGCTTGGCTCGGTCTGACCTCCAGGGACATTTTAACCTTACGATCCTGCCGGCCCATCACTATGGCCTCCAACACAGAGCTGACTAGACTTAGGCAACTGTCTCATAAGCTCTTCCTCTCTAAACCAAGCAAACTGAGAGGAGGAACCAGGTCCTTTTTCTCTATACCCATGGGCCTAGTACAGAGCCTAGTATACGATGGTCCCAAATGAAGGAATGGAGGACAGGTGAGCAAACCTTTGAGGCTGACTGGCCCTGCCTCTCTGTGCAAAAAGGAATGCTGCCCGTGACCCTCAGGATCAAGCTGGAGAGGGGCTCCTGGAGCTTCCCCCACTGTGGCAGTTCTCCCAAACCAACCCCAGGGCCCCCCGAATGACAGGCCTGGCTGCAGGGGTGAGGGCGGAACAGAGGAGGAGCGACTATCATACCAGCCTAGACAGGCAGGCAGAAGGGGAGGGCAGGGGGAGATGCTGACGCAACAGACATGCCCTGAGCTCCTTGAACTTTGCCCTCAGCCAGCCATTGGCTGCTTCATGCCAGGGCACAGGGGACGATCCTCGACACCTAACCACATGGAGTGGCCCACCTGAGAAAAGATCAGCACGCGGTGCCCCTCATCCCGCAACTTCTTGAGCATCTTCTGCAGCAGCATGAGCTTCCCTGAAGACTTCACCAGGGAGCTGCCATCATAGGAGCCGTTGGGCAAGACAGGGGCCTCCTGTGGACACAGAAGGGGGCCATGGTGAGCTCCCCTCTCTGGTCTGGCACCGAAGAAGCTGCAGGGGACGGATAAGGGTCTAGCCATGGGCCAACCCATCTGTCCTGCTGAGCACAAAGCCCAGACCAGAGGAGCATCGACAGCATGGGATGGGCTGTAGGTCACATGGGCATTGGCTCCAGGTACCATGGTCCTAGGTGGGGCATAGACCTGCCAGCCCTGTCCTCGGTCTTGCTCCCTAATTGCCATCTGAGACCTGAGACCTGTCATGTCAGGCTAAGAGATGGTGAAGCCAAGCCAGCCTTCCCAGCAGGAACTTGGCCTTGTTCCTGGGTTCACTGGGTACATCCAGCAAAGCAACCTCTGACCCCAACCAGGCAGGTTAATCAGAAGGTTAAGTCCCAGCAAAATAGCCTGCCACATGAATCTCACGACAAGGATCCAGGGTTGGGGACGTAGGTCAGTTGGTAGAGTGTTTGCCTCACATGCACAAGGCGCCAGGTTCAATCCCCAGCACCACAAAACAAACAAACAAACAAATAACAACAAAAAAAACCCCAAAGATCCTGGGTTGTCCAAGCCTGGGACAATCCCAGGACACATATCCCTGTCCATCTCTGCAGAGTTGGACAAGGAGAAAGAACTGCAGAGGGCTCAAACTAGAACCTGGATGGCAGGGATACTGGGGTGGTGATGGCTGACATTCACTGAGAACTGCAGGCGCCAAGCTCTGCAAGGGCGTGCCACATGCACATTCTCCTCGACCTTCCCTAGATCCCTTCCAGGTCAGTGCTGCTACTGTCCCTATTTTACAGAGGAAGATACTGAGGCCCAGAGAGGAACATTAACTTTCCTGAGAACACAGCGCGAGGGCTGGGGTGCATGATTCCAGGGTTTAGCATCTCACCCACAGCTGCTGGGACTCCCCCTGGGAACTGATGGCAAACTCCCTTAGGGAGTGGGCACAGCCAGGCCAGCTCTCAAATCCTGCCCTGGAGTCCTGGTACTAGGAATGGAGGAGTGTTTGGGGTGACTCAGTGGCCCCCTTGCTCTGTGGATCACAGGGAAGGCCAGAGGAAGGAGAAGACCTGGCCAAACAGTGGACAAAGGCAGGTTTCAGAAGTTTCTGGCATGGTGGGGACCCATGTCACCTCCAGGTCCTCATTCTTGGGGAGGATGGCGTTGGGGAGGGGGAGCCAAGGGCCTGAGTGCCTGGCCGCAGGCACCTACCACAGCGGCCACAGGGAAGAGGTAGGGGTGGTTGCAGCACTTCTTCAGGTCCATCATGATGTTGAGCAGGGACACCTGGTTCCCGCCCCCCTTGGAGTTCAGCGCCTCGAAGTTCCGTGTGAGGATGAACTTGTAGTACTTCCTGCAGCGGGCACAGGCAAGTGTGCACCTGGCCTCCAGCCTCCAAGACGCTCACTCCACCCTTCAGGGAGACTGGGGGCCACGGCCGGGCAGCATTTGCAGAGACCCCAGAGGTGGAGCCACCAGGGGGGAATCACCCAGTAAATGACTGGGAGACTGCTAGGACTCAGGCAGCCCTAGACTCTGGCCACTGTGATCTAAGAAGGGGCCCAAGAAGGAAGGGTAGGTGAAGACGACCCCAGGCCTCCCGCCACCCCAGGAAGCAGCCCAGGATGGCCAGCAGGGGGCCTGTGGGCAGAGGAAGAGGAGACAGGGCAGTGGGTAGAGGCAGGTGACTCCAAGGTGGCTGAGCCTAGCCACGCACTTCTGCATCTGACTCAGCTCCACACGGACGATCAGCTCCGTCTTGGCCGGCATGTTCTTGAAAACATCAGCCTTGAGCCGCCGGAGCATGTGGGGTCCCAGCAGGTCATGCAGCTTCTTGATCTGGTCCTCCTTGGAGATGTCAGCAAACTCCTCCAGGAAACCCTCCAGGTTGCTGCAACACAGACTGGGGTGAGAGCCAGCAGCAGAGGCCCAGGGCACACAGGCCTCTGCAGAGGGAATCAGGATTAGGGTACAGGGGGCAGGTGCAGGGGGGCTCAGTCAGCACAGGCTGGCAGCTGGCAGGACAGGGAGCCCAGGCACTGCCCTGAGTAGCTGTCAGTCTCTGCCAAAGCCTGTGTCACCCCACATGCCACAGCGCCCTCTTCCTGCCACACAAGCTCTTTCCATCCTCGAAGCCATCCTGGATGGGAGCCCTCCAGGACCATCAACCAGATGACAGACAAAGTACCAAGGCCGAGGGGTTCCCCAGGTTATGCAGCCCAGCCAAAACCTGCTCCCAGCTCAACAGCTCCTGATTCCAAAATCGGCACCCTGAGCCCTGAGCCTTTAGTGAGCAGGAACATGGCGGGCCTGACAAGGAGGAGACTGAGGGGGCAGGGTTCCAGCTCCCCCCCACAAGGCCCTGGACTCGACTCCCATCACTGTTGCTCATGTGGGTCACCTGGGTCTCAGGAGGGAAGGGAAGAGGGCAGGGGACAGAGACAGGAGCCCAGGAGGTGCCTTGGGCAGGGCCTTCCAGGCAG
The DNA here is from genome assembly GCF_902686445.1 of Sciurus carolinensis. Taxonomy (NCBI): domain Eukaryota; kingdom Metazoa; phylum Chordata; class Mammalia; order Rodentia; family Sciuridae; genus Sciurus; species Sciurus carolinensis. The sequence continues at coordinate 205,218,671 of NC_062213.1, read as the reverse complement.
AGCCCAGGGGACATCACAGGATTAGCAGCAGCTGGGATTCACCAAGCATGGCAGGTGCCTGTGCCACGCCCCCTCCTGCACCAGGAAGTTCTGCTCGCACTCCTGGCTTCGCTGGACCCCAGGCCCACCACCCCACCTGCCAGACGCAGGGGACGCACTTGAACCTCTCTGGAGTCAGGAAGTTGAGGAGATGGAAGAGTTCCTCCAGGTTGTTCTGAAGGGGCGTCCCCGTCAGCAGCAGCTTGTAATCGATCTTGTAGCTGTTCAGGACCCTAAAGAACTGCGGGAAGCCCAGCAGCAGTCATCTGGGGCAGAGGTGGTCCCGATCCAGAGCGGCCCCAGCCCCACAGCAGCACTGCCTACCTTGGACTGGTTGTTCTTGAGCCGGTGGGCCTCGTCCACCACGAGGCAAGCCCACTCGATGGAGCCCAGGATGGCCTGGTCGATGGTGATGAGCTCGTAGGAGGTGAGCAGCACGTGGAACTTGATCTGCACCTCTTTCTGCAAGGAAGAGGGACAATGGGAAGGAGGCACCTGGGGGCCAAGTCAAGAAGAATAGGAACCTGCAGCTCTGGAGCCCGGCCAGCCCGGGACAGGAGGGGAGGCAGAGGGAGTCAACTGAGGCCCAGAGGACAGGACCCTAACGAGGGGAGTGTTGCAGACAAGGAAAATTCCATTTCACAGTTTCCACATCCACAGATGCAACCAACCTTGGATGGAAAATATTTAGGAGAAACCTGCACCTGTACGGAATATGGACAGACGTTTCCTTATCCTTATCCCCAAACAAGGTAGCATAACAGCACTTACATCGTGAGCAGTATGCATAAGCATTCTGCTAAGTTAGCACTGTGACTAGAGTTGACAGTGTTAATGGGAGGATGGGCATGCCTTGTATTTTGTATGAGGGACTTAAGCCTCTGAGGATTCAGTATCGGTGGGTCCTAGAACTAGTCCCTGGGATACTGTGGACGGTGGTGCAGGGATGACTGTTACTAATAACAGGACCAGCGGCCGCTTACTGATCAGGTGGTGTGGGGCCAGCTCTGTGCTGCTTCCTCAGACTCTCACCTCACTCTCGGGAACTCTATGCGCTCAACTGTCATTGTCCCTATTTGAAGTTCATGGGACCTCAGGCTGGAGAACTCTTCCAGGAAATAAGTGGCAGAGTCAGGCCTCAAACAGAACAAAGGGACCCCGCACTGGGGGTTTCAGGCCTTGTATTTGCTGATGTGACATTCTCAACCATTTCAGTATTGAATTTGTAACTTGCAAGAAAAGTCCCGTGGGATGCTGGGAGCCTCCGCTCATTTGAGGTCCCACCTCCCTGGGACAGGTCTCTGCTCCATTGCCTCTGCTCAGTGACCACTGTCACACTTGGCCCGGACCTGAGTGCTGGCAGGTAGGGCCCCTGGCACCTTGAAGGTCTGCACTGACCCAGAATTCCATACCAAGAGAATGGGACATTAAATACCTAAAACACGTAACAACGGGTCCAGAGAAGAAAGGAAAAAGAAGCTCTCCCACACTTAAACAAAAGGCCCCACACTTCCACTCCGCACTGGGCCCCGCAAACAGTCCACACCTGCCTCTCCCAGTGACAAGCCCCACGTGAGGGGATCAGAGAGGGGTGGAGGGAGAGCTCGTGGCAGCCTCTTGAGCTGGGACCTTTCAAGGGCATTCGGAGAGCTAATCCAATTCCTCACGGAGTCAGCAACAGAATGACCCGAGGTCCTGCAACCCCAGGCCTGGGTGCACCCCAGAGGCGGCGAGGGTGGAGACGCGAAGAGGGAGGCACAGTCTTCCTCAGCACTACTCATGACATCAGAGGGAGAAGCAGCCAGGTGTCCATCCATACAGAGAAGATACTCAGCCTTGAAAGAGATGGAATTTCTGACCCAGGCCCCAGTGTGGTGAACTCTGCAGGCCTTCTGCTAAGGGAGCAACACTACGATTCCACGGACCTGACCGTACTGCAGGAGTCAGATTCACAGACGCGAAAAGGAGGAGGTGGTTGCCAGGGGCTGGCGGGCGTGGGATGGGGAGTTAGTGTTTAATGGGGACAGTTTCCATTCGGCCAGAAGAAAAGGGTTCTGGAGATTGGGTACATGATAATGTGAAAGTCCTTAACACTCCTGAGCTACACTACACACTCTTAAATGGTTAAAATGGTATATTTATGTGCATTTTACCACAATTATTTAAAATAAATAAGGGAGAAGTGGGGGCAGTGGCCGTGCCTACAATGCCAAACAGCTCAGGAAGCTGAGGCAGGGGGATTGCAAGTTCAAGGCCAGCCCCAGCAACTTAGTGAGGTTCTAAACAACTTATTGAAAACCTGTCTCAAAAAAAAAAATAAAACAGGCTGGGGATGTGGCTCAGTGGTCAAGCGTCTCTGTTCAATCTCTGGTACCACAGAAAGAAAAGAAAAGAAAAAAATACGCAGGGGAAGGAAGTCTGTAAAGTGCCTAGCCATAGCAAGACCCCAATGTGAGCTAACGTGGAATTTTTTTTGTGATTCCCTGGCCCATATGCCCGTCTGTCTAAAAAGTCACCATGGGGTCACTGATCCATTTGTTCCTTCAGCAGATAGTTTCAGAGCCTCTTCTAGGAACCACAGCTGCTCAGAGACCATCAACGAAGCCAAGGCAACACATTCTGGAGAGTCTGGGAGACACCACTGACCCCCACAATAGCTAACATGAGCACTAATGTTCAGCAGGGTCTGCTGTTGCACCACCTTCCGATCAGAGTGTGGCCGTGGTACCAGAAGTGTCCACGTGTCTGGTTCAGCTGTGACTGTTTCAAATGCAAGATCGCGCTGGGGATTTAGCTCAGTGATAGAGCACTTGCCTAGCAACTGCAAGGCCCTGGGTTCAATCCCCAGCACTGCAAAATAAATAAATAAATAAACGAAAGTCCTAATAAATCAAATGCAGAATCTCGGCCCCCTGCTCCCAGGAGTTGTTGGATCAGCACCCACCATAAGACAAGACCTCCTGGGGATCAGCAGCACAATGAATTCAGGGGCCCTGACCATGGCCCTCCCAACAGCTCTGTAAAGCGGGTCTGCTAGCCCCATTTTGCTGAGGAAACTCTAAGGCACAGAGAGATCCAGTAACTTGCCAGAGGTACACAGATGGTATACTGGGTTGAACAATGTCCCCCCTAAACTCGCGTCCACCTGGAAGCTTTCCTGCAAACGGGGTCTTTGCAAATAACATTAGTTGAGGTCATACTGGATTGGGGTCACTCTGTGTCCACTCTAAGTGGTGTCTTTACAAGAACACAGAAATCAGACACAAAGGGGAGAAGAGCAGGTGACCAGACCAAGACAAGGGATGCAGCCCTAAGCCAGGGAACGCCACCAGAAGTAGGAAGCAGCAGCAAGGCTGGCTCCTCCCCTAGAATCTGCAGGGAGCTCGGTCCTACCAGCACCGTCTTCAAGATTCTGGTGCCAGACAGAGAGAACAGGTTCCAGGCAGTTTCCGGCTTGTGACGTCACCTCTGCAGAAGCCCCCTGTGCCGCCTGCGCCTCACCTCCGTGGGGCGGGGAAGCGGGCAGTGCAGGGCCTCCAGGCCCCCGGCAGACCAGGCGCCTGGGCACGAGGGCGCTCACCTTCATGCGGAACACTTTCTTCCCACTCCGAATGGCATTATCCTCGAAGGAAAACTCGTTCTCGCGGATCACCGAGCGGCTCTCCTTGTCCCCTGTGTAGGTGACCACGTAGAAGTCGGGTGCCCACATCTCGAACTCGCGTTCCCAGTTGATGATGGTAGACAGGGGCGCGCTGACCAGGTAGGGCCCCTTGGAGTGGCCCTGCCAAGAGAGACTGAGGCGGTGAGCCTGTCTGTGCAGAGCGGGCGCCAGCCCCGGCCCGTGCCTCATGAGCCCACCTCTTTGTACAGGGAGTAGAGGAACACGATGGTCTGCACGGTCTTGCCCAGACCCATCTCATCAGCCAGGATGGTGTCCGTGCCCTGTGCCCAGGAGAAGCGCAGCCAGTTGAGGCCCTCCAGCTGGTAGGGGTGCAGCGTACCACCTGTGGAGTCGATGTACCATGGCTGCTTGTCGAACTTGACCGTGGGCTGTGGGGAAGGCAGAGGTGCAGACACGCTGAATCCTGGGCCACCAGAGTCCACCCTCCGGGCTCTGCACGTGCGGTTTCCTCTGCCTGCAACTCTCCTGCTCCTCCCTGCCTCCCGAATCCTTCTTCAGGTCTCGGCTAGAAGGCCCCCAATTCCCGACCTGGCTTGGGTGCTTCCACAAGGTGTTCCCCTACTGACCCCGAACTTCTCCCGTCAGGGAACTCTGATTGTTGCGTTCTCTGCCTTTGACCCAGGTTGTCATGACCACCGGGATCCTGTTCCCTGCTTCCTCTAAACCCCACACAGTGCCCCGGACGCTGGGGCACTAATCAATGCTGCTGGGTGAGTGACTGCTGGCATGGATGTGTATCTGGGCCCTGTAATGCCTGCCAGAACCACCATCTCCACGTGACCCAGAACCTCTCCTGGGTCCTCGCCGCGGCTCCAGGCGCCACTGACAAAAGTTCTCCAGACCCATTGCCTTTCCCCAGCAGCTGACACCCTGCTGTGTCCCTGCCCAGGCCCCTGGGAGATGATGCACTTTGGGGACAGGGCCCAGGGTTCTTTAACCCCCCGGTGCCACCCAAGGACCAGGTACTGTTAGCCACCACAGGGAGCGCTGCTAAATGCACTGTCCAGGCCCCCCTTCTGCAGCCGGGGAACCCTGGCCATCCTACCCTGCTCCCCCAGCTCTCTCGACTCACGTCCACAATGGGTGTGTCTGGGGGCTTCTCCTGCTTATCGTCCTTCAGCTTCTTGCCCTTCTTGATCAGCCGCTTGGGCAGTCTGGCGTCCTCCCCCAGCATCAGCTCCCTGGGGAAGGGCACGGGGTGCCAGTGAGCTGAGTTCAGGTCAGGCGGGGGACCCAGTGGCCCACGCCTCGTGGCTGGATCCCGCAGCCCACCTGTGGCCCCAGTAGGCCTGCTTCAGGTTGTCATAATAGGGGATGTCAATGTCGTCAATCTCCCAGGTGCACTGGTCATAGGGCAGATCTTTCCACTTGATCAGGTAGTGGACGTCCCCCTTTTTGTCAAAGCTGCAACACAGTAAACAGATGGTGGGGGAGGGGCAGCCGCGCCAGGCAGCAGCCTCGGCGCGAGTCTGACGATACAGGGTGGCTCACATGAGGCACAACCACTCGTGCCAGCAGACCCGTGGGATTCGGGGCCTACTCAGGAGGAGGGTGCTAGGGTGGTGGCTCCAGAGAGGTACAGCAGCTTGCCCAAGGACACACAAGAAGAGGGATCTCCAAGAAGTGACTGAATGGCAGAGAGAGGAGTCAGGAGCCAGCATCCAGAATTCTTCCAAGCCTCTGCTGCACGGATGAGTCACATCCTGTTACAGGCTGGACACAGGAACTCTGAATCTCTGTACTAGAAAGTTCTCTCCCCTGTCCTGGCCTTTGTTTTCTAACTTTAAAAATCCGAAGGACTCCCCAGGCACAGTGGCACATGCCTATAATCCCAGCGGCTGGGAGCCTGAGGCAGAAGGATCACAAGTTCAAAAGCCAGCCTCCAGCAATTTTTAGCAAGGTCCTGAGCAACTTAGTGAGACCCCGTCTCTAAGTAAAATACCAAAAGGGCTGGGGATGTGGCTCAGTGGTTAAGTGCCCCTGGTTCCATACCTGGTACCAAAAAAAAAAAAAAAAAATCCAAAGGTCTAGAGTAGTGTCCATCCCAGGTGAGGGGCCTTTCTCTACGAAGCAGGCAAAGATGCAATTCCCACAGGTGGGATGGCCCCTTCCGAAGAGTCCCAGGAGTACACGGCACACAGCTTGATTCTGGCCAACAGGAGGACCCTCGGGAACTCCCACCCACCTGAGTGGATCACAGCTGGGCTGGGGAGCCAGCACCCCTAAAGGGCATTGGCCAAGCCAATAGGCAGGGGAGCAGTGGTTGCAACTGGCCTGGGCACCATCAAGAAGCAAGACCAATCCCTGATCGCCATGGAAACCAGTGAATTTTTTTTTTCAGTAAATAATTGGTGGTTACATTCAACTCTAGGGAAGAAGTCCAGGGTAGCGTTACCTGTTCCACCTTGGAAGCACAGGGAAAAACTGCTTTGGACATATAATTTAGAGGCTGGGGCTGTGGCTCAGTGGCAGAGCACTTGCCTAGCATGTGTGAGGCACTGGGTTCAATCCTTAGCACCACATAAAAATAAACATAAAATAAAGGCATTCTGTCTATCTACAACTATAAAATTTTTTTTAAAAAAACATGTAATTTAATAAAGGTAGAAGCGTGGGGCTCAGGCTTCCCTAGGTACTGACCCTCAGTAAGGGCCACTCTCAGCCAGGTCTGGGGATGGGCAGGGGGCACTTCAAGTCAAAGGGGGGCAGCCTTTTCAAGTTCTGCAGCCTCTCCGCCCTGAGGGCTGCCCCTCATGCCTTGGCGAGCTCCTTCAGCCTGACAGCAGCCACTTCACAACAGACAGGCACCAGGAGCTCACAGTCATGAAGCCCAGAAAATGGGGAGTCAGAGTGCTGATCAGAGCATCTGGCACACCCAGCAACTGCCTAACCAGACGCCGGCCAAGGCACACAGGGCAGGAACAGCCACCAGATCCTGAGCCCCTCAAGGCCAGAGCCAGGAAGTCAGGGCACAGGTGGGGAGTACAGGGTTCTAAGCTGCCGCCCGAGAGCAAGCACCCTGGGTCCCCCTCCAGGGTCCCCTGGTGGTCACCACCTGCTTTCTAGCACCAGAGCCGGAGAATTATCAGGTGCTGCCCCGCCCACCCTGCAGAAGTCAACTGCTCTCGGGACTCTCAGCCGCCTCGTCCTGGCCTCCTGCAGTCTATGGTCACTAAGTCACCTGCAGAATTCCCAGACTGCCCAACTAAGTTGCCACAGGGACACTGGAGGTTGGTCCAGCGGCCAAGAGAGTAGTCCTACCCTCAGAAAGCACCAGGTGCCTTCCAGCTCTGCCACCTGTTGTGTGGCTTTGGGAGACTGAGCTAACCTTGCTGGGCCTCCACACTGCCCATGCCAGCTGCTGTGATAACCGTGGAGAACGCTGAACCCCTGCACCTCGACCTCTGGTCCTCAAAACCCTCCTGCAGGCATCGAGCTGACTCAGCAGGAACCCGGGAGTGCCAGGGCCCCCCATCGTTTCCACTCCATGCCAAGTTCAGAGGCGGGTCGTCAAGTTCCTTTTTTCTCCGTATGACTTTGCTACTGGCCTCCACAAGCGTGTCTGAGGGTGTCCTGGGGCAGAGCCCTTCCAGCTGGACAGTCGGATCCAGCAGCGGGCAGCCCATGGCTGCTCCCCTGCCCCGCTGCACCCACACATGGCTCCGAACGGCAGCCCCAAAGGGCCCAGGCTCCCAACCCATATTACAGAATGAATGGACCACAAGTCCTGGCCCAAGGTGTCCACCTCCAGGGAGGCTCAGGGCCGTCACCGCCCAGGGCACACACCTGTGGTTCAGGATGCGATGGATCATCATCCATTCGGGCTTGATGCCATAGCGGTAAAAGCGCTCCTCCATCTTGGCGTACAAAGGGTCCTTGTTCTTCCTCTTCTCGCTCTTGCCGTCCTCGTCACCGGAGCCATAGTCAAAGGGTGGCGGCTCGTCCATGTCGTTCTTTCTTTGGTAGTTGCGATACATCACTGTGTGGTACAGCTCCAGCTGCTCGCAGGGCACAGAGGTTACCAGAGGCGGATGGGCTGTGTCCCTGTGTCCCTAGCCCCAGGTCCCCCAGCCCCAGCCCTGTCCCAGGCAGGACATCCTCCCCGCAGCTGCCCACTCCCAGTGATGCCCTCCCCCAGGAGGTGGGCACTGTGTTAGCACCTTCCTGACAATCCAGGAGGGCCCAAGGCTCACCCCAAGCCACACCTGCTGCATGCCTCACCTGTAGCTCCTTCACCCATGAGCAGTGCCAGTAGGAGAGCCCGGCCCACTTGACAAAGAACTCTCTCTCTGGGATACCCTCCAGGGGCTTGGGTGGGGGCATTCCTGGTTCCACATCCGGTCCTGGCAGCCCCACCATGAAGGGAGCTGGGGGCTCTGTCCACCTCCAGTGTAGGATCCGTTGGACTTTGCCCTTCAGCGGGGGACACTGTGGACACAGGAGGGTTCCCAAGTTCAGGGCTTAGGCACAAGGCTGCACCCCAGGGCTCCCACGACCTCAGGCTGTCACACAGGCTCCCTCCAACCAGATGCACAGTCCCCAAGTTAGATGAGTACCACTGTGACTTCAGGGCACCCACCCCCTGCCCAGGGGAGCCTGCGCATGCTGTGCATGCAGGAGATGGGCACCAGCGAGTCCACTGGGCCCTGTGCACTTGACAGTGAGCCTCCTCACACCTGGCAAACCTGAGCTGGGTGGGGAGATGGCCACACACACAGGACAGATAGAGAAAACAAGGCCCACTCAGCAAGGGACAGCACAGCAGGGAGCAGAGCCTAGGACTGCAGAGTGCCCTCATCTATGGGTCCTCCCACTGCCCATCCCCTGACTAAACACCCTGAGAACATGCCACATCACATCCTGACCACAAGCACCCAGGGGACACAACTCCCACCTGGCGCTGAAGGACAATGCAGCTCTGACCCCTGCCTCGCCCCAGGCAGGGCTGCATCCACCCAGCTCTGTGCATCTGAACTAACTGGTCAGAAACCCAGTCTCCAGGGCTGGGGAGATAGCTCAGTTGGTAGAGTGCTTGCCTTGCAAGCACAAGGCCCTGGGTTCGATTCCCAGCACCGCCCCCCCAAAAAAAAAGAAACCCAGTCTCCATCAACCCAGAAATTCAGTGGCGCCCTGCTGGACGCCAGGGCTCCAGGGAATTGCTGGCTGGCAAAGGTGAGAAATGCAGTGGCCACAGATCCACCACCTGTGCACCAGCACACTACCCTGAGATGGCTCTGAGAATCCCTGGGCCTGGCAGGAGGCAGTTCTGAGCTGCAGCTGGACTGGGGCAGGGACTGTGCACGTCAGCAGACAGTTCTGCTGGAGAAGACAGGGCCCACCTCTGCCACAACCTGTCCATGTATCCTTATACAAGCCACCTGGAGTTAAACACAGCCCTGAGTCTGTTTTCTCATCTTCAAAATAGGGCCTCACCTTCCTCTACTTCTAGGACTACTGTGGTGTCAAACCACACACAAAGGAATACACTGTATGCCATAAAGCCCCAGGCAGCCTTGCTCTGGCCTCAGTGAGAGCAAAGAGCAGAGGGAGAAGAGGCGAGATGGGGAGGTCAGGTAGGACCGGTCTCCTCCACTGGCTCTGGTGGGTAGAAGGGACACTTCCTTCCCAGGTCATGGGCCCCTACCCTGCGCCACCTCCATCCCTCCCTACATGGAAGGACCTGGACAGAACTAAGCACCTGCCACCCCGCATCACAGGGGTGTTTGCGGAAAAGCTAAGATGGCTACACTTGTCAAATAGGCCTCCCTGGGCCCCTACGCAAGGGACACACATGCACACTGTACACATGCACACTGTGCACAGGCACAGACATACACCACACAAGCCCAGGTACACAATGGCTAGAGCTAGCCAGGGCATAGGCCAGGACCAGAGGGCAGGGGAGTTCATCACTTGGGGTGGCAAGGGAGTGGGGGCCAACTCAGAGCACAAGGCCTTCACAAGCCTACAGTTACTGGGGGGCAAGGAGTGGGAGTGGGGGGAAGCACTCCCACCTCCCTGCAGAAACTGAAGTTCAAGCCTCCCACTACCCCAGTCTTGGGACAGAGCCAGGTCCAGGGTGGCTTTAGAGACCTGGGTCTGTGTGGACAGTTCTGCAGCTGTGTGGCTCTAAGCAAGTCACTTTACTTCCTTCTCTGAGCCTCAATTTTTCTCATCTAAAACGGGAATAACAAAAGCCTGTCTTGAACGCTCAGTAAGGCTAAAGGAATGCGCTCTGTGCCAAACACTTGGGTCAGAGCAAACGACAGCTGCATTCAGAAGCGGCGCAGGCCTGGGGGCGGGGCCTCGAGGGGAGGGGCTGGTCGGGGCGGGGCCTCGAGCGGGAGGGGCAGGCCAGGGGCGGGGCCCGGGCCGGTGGGGCGGGGCCGGGCGGGCGGGGCGGGGCGGCGTAACACTCACAGTACAGCGCGGGCAGAGCCATTCACCGTTTGGGATCTCGGGCAGCGGCGGGTTGAGGCAGTGCAGGTGGTAGGAGGAGGGGCAGGCGTCGCAGCAGAGCAGCTCGCCGCCGTCCTTGCACACTCGGCAGAACTCCATGTGGTCGTCCTCCTCCTCCTCACAGCCGCCCTCCTCCTCTTCGTCGTCGTCATCCTTCGGCTCCCACTGGATCCCCTCCTTCTCCTAGAGGGGCGTACAGGTGGAGGCACCTTGGGTCGGGTCCCCCGACACCCAGGCCCGGCTCACCTTCCCACAGGCCCTTCTGCACACTGCCACCAGGTGATGGCGCGGGGTCCCAGGAGCCAGTGCATCCCTGCCCTCCAGGTGGGGCCTCTGCGGGGCTTACACAGTGCGGACAGCTCCACTTGCCCTCGGGAGCCTTCTCCAGCTCCGGGTCCAGGCAGACGAGGTGGTAGGCCCGCGGGCAGGTGTCACACAGGATGATCTCCCCTCCCTGCTGGCACACCTCGCAGTAGTCCTGGTGGTCAGTCTCATAGCCATCACCATCATCAACTGGGGACGGGGAAGGGGCAGTGGTGAGGGTCTCATCCCCACTGGTGATGCACGACCACCTCCACCACCCTTGCCTGACAGGTATACAGTAGGTGCTTAACAGATGTTGGGTGGATGAATAGGTGAATGTGTGGACAGGATGCGGTGAATGGGTGGGCGGGGGTGGAGGGCGGGATGGACCCATGGGGTGAACAATGTTGGGACATCTTACGTAGTAAAAGTGAAGACACGGATGGAAGGAAAAGGAGGGAAAGGTGGATGGAGGAGCAGAAAAGGAACAGAGAGAAATGAACAAAAGGGAGGGAGGAAGGGAAGGTGGGACAGAGAGGGATGAAACTAGGGGGTGAAGGGATAAATGGGTGTCGGGTTGGGAAAAGGGGTGGAGACAGGGCAGATGGTGGATGAGCTTCCAGTCCCCACCCTGCTAGTGCAGATGCCCTGGTGGCTCACACCCAAGGGTCCTATTTCTTCCTCAGGACACCCTTCTGGTGATAGTAGAGACCAAGGCAGCAGAGGAAGAACAGCCTGGCCAAGACCAGGAGGGGCTGTGGCCTGAGGAGGCCCTCCCCCGCGCCCCAGGGGAGACTCTGCAGCCCCCGCCCCATCCACCAGGAAGGCCCACAGCCCTGCAGCAGGAAGCCCTACTCACTCCTCCTCTTCTTGCGCCGCCTCTTGCTCTTCTTGCCCAGGGCTGCGGAGCACTCAGAGCGCACGGAGGAGCTGTGGATGCTGGCACTGTCCAAGTCCGACTCCTCCCGCTCATCTTCCTCACTCTGCAGAGGAAGGAAGAGGTCTCTGGATGGGGGTGCAGGGCTGGATGGGGTGGGGCAGTGCAGGGCTGGAGGAGGCTTTGGAGACTGTGCTCCCTGGGGTTCATTTCCCCCGAATCTCATGCCACAGCTCAGGCCACTGGCCAAGCCTGATGTCCCACCACCCACCAAGCCCTGCTCTCCAGCGCCCAGGCATGCCCACATTCCCACCTCCACTCCACTCCCCAGACCGACCCTCCATCCTGTCAAACTCACTTCAAGGGGCAGAGCTCAGGAACCCCCCACCCGAGGAGTCTCCCCAGGCCTCTCCTTGACTGTGCCCACAGGCCAGCACGGTGCCAGGTCTGGCCTGTCTGCACGGCTCACTATCAGCCCCTCCCTGGAAGTGCCTACTGGGCAGAGCGCACCTTAGGAGTGGGGTCCACAAGGCTGAGCACAGGGGCCCGACACAGTGGCTGCAGCACATGTGTGCTAAGCTGACTTGGACCACCAGGTCTGGGATGGGTCATCCCTCTGCTCCATATTTCCCTTCAGAGCAGCCAAATAAGATGTGGCACTCCTGCCCAACAAGAGACAGAGCTTCCAACTTCCTTTCACCTTGCAGGGCTGAGGTGGCAGGGAGAAAGCCACACACACACAGAGAAGGCAGTGGGCAAGGCTGAGACCCTGGCCTACGCTCTCAACGTGGGGTCAGAGTTGGCCCTGGGGGTGGAGGGATAACCTGGGCTCCAGCCAATCTGCTCCTACATGCCACCCCACTGGGCACCACCCTCCCAGTGCACCCTGCTGCCTGGATGGAGTCAGAGCTGTGGGCAAGCAGGAGCCAGAGAGTGTGGCTGCGGAAAGTTCCTGCCCAGAGCTCAAGCTAGAGGGGCCCTTGGAAAGATCTAGTCTATACCCCCAAGAGACCCACAGGGAAAGCCCAGCAGGCAGGCACATAGAATGGAGGGGAGGAGAGGGAGGCCCCGCCCCAGCTGGCTTAGGAGAAAGAAAGGAAAGCCCACTGTCCTGTCACCCAGGCCCTCCCCAGCAAGAATGCACATAGTCTATGCACACGCAAACACAAATGTACACACGCACACGCACATACACATATAGGCACACATGCCCACATTCACACAGGTACACACACAGGCACATGTGCCCATATGCACACACATACATGTAGGCACGCATGCACACACTCCCACATGCATAGACACGCATGTCCACCTGCACACACACAAACACATAGGCACGCATGCCCATATGCACACACACGCCCACACACGTAGGCCCACATGCACACACGTAGGCACGCATGCACACATGCACACAAGCCCACACACACTCACCGAAGAGCCCTTCTTCCTCTTGCCACCGATCCCTCCAAAGCGGAACTTGAGCCCAGCCACTTTCTTCCCCTTACCCTTCTTCTTCCCATCTTTGGAGCCTTTAATCTTCTTCCTCACTCCAGGCCCTGAAAATGGATCATGATGACCAACTTCCACTTCATGCAGGGAGCCAACAAGGAACAGGTGGCCTTTACCCTCACCCTTTTCAGATGAGGCACGAGGGCAGAGACAGGGTATCCTTGCTTGGGTCACACAGCAAGGAAAGGAAAGTCAGAGGCTGACCTGATCCACATCTGCGTGCCAGGCCAACACGCTGGCCCTCTGCCATGAGCACCTGCCCCTACACTGTCCCCACCCCCAGAAAGGAGCTGCCCCCAAGGAAGCCCCTTGCCCCCTCAGCAGAGCCACCAAAGGCACACCCATCTGCCTGTGGTCCATGCTTGGGCCCTGAGAGCAACGTCCTGAAGCCAAAAGCCCTTTCTCCAGCTGCTAGCCTCCCCCGGCAAGGCAGGGCAGGCATCACCCACAGCTGCACCCAACTCGGCCAGTCCCCTGTGGGAAAGGCCCTGTGTGTGGAGGTAGCCACAGGGCAATTGGCCACCTAGGGAGTAATGATCTCCCAGCAGCCCGACCCACTCCCAGGATAAGAAGGGAAGGAGGGGTCCAGTGGCAGGATTCACACCCAGGTGGCCTCGGTGGAGGCTTTCCTCTGGCCTCGTGGGGACAGGGAGCTGGGAGCCCAGCTGCACCCTGGATGGTCCTATGAAAAATCTATTTCAACATTTCAAGCTGTGAAGCGGCAGCCCAGGGGATCAACGGCTCAGCAGCTGGAGCCCAAGAGGAAATAAGTAGGCGGGGCAGACGGCAGAGAGGCCAGGCCCTTCCTGAGGTCCTGGTGACCAGGGTGGGGCAGGACAGGTACAGGGTCAGAGCCACGTCACTTGCCTACCAGGCACCCTCCACGACCTGGCAAAGGGACGCTGGGCACAGCACCACAGCATCACCCCAGAAATTGATGCTGCTTTTTTTTTTTGGTACCAGGGATCTAACCCAGGGGTCCTTCACCACTGAGCTATATCCCCAGTCCTTTTTATTTATGTATTTTAATTTTGAAACAGTCTCATTAAGTTGCTGACGACCTTGCTAACTTGCTGAGGCTGGTCTCAAACTTGTGATCCTCCTATCCCAGCCTCTCAAGTCACTGAGATTACAGAAGTACACCACCTCACCCAGCTACCAATGCTCCTTGGGGCTGAAAAACAGGGTGACCCCCCCCATCAAAAACCAAATCAATATCCAGGAAGGCTGAGTTGCTGGAGATTGCACCAGGGATCACCGTGGGAGACCAATGTCCCCAAACCCCAGGAAGCCAGAAATCTCCACCCAGGATGCTCCCTCCCGGGGGCACTTCAAGTCCCACAGGGTCCTGCTGCCCTCCTCTCCCATCTGCAGCCCCCAGCCCTGAGTCAGACTGGACCTGGGCCTCCTTCCTGGGTGCCCTCAGAACCAGTCTGACCACACCCACCCCTTACTCCCAACTCCTGCACCTCCCTGGATCCTAAAGCCAGAGGGGCAGCGACATGATCTTCCAGGCTGCCCAAGGGCCTGGAGAAGGACTGTGCCCACAGTGGGTGCCCAGATGAGAGAGGTCAACAGTCTAACCCTGGCCACCTCAAACACGAGCCTGCCAACCCAGGGCATGCAGGCCTCCCCCCCGCTCCATCCTAAGCAGAGGGGGCCTTGCTGGATGGCCAGGCACAACCTCCGAAGCTCTGTCCCATGGTTCCTGCCCCCACCACCCCACAGATAGGACCAAAGCTCCAAGGCCACGTGGCTGCTGCAAAAAGGTGGGTCAGCCCAAGGTCCCTGATAAGGAGTGCCCAAGCGCCCAGCAGCCTCACCCTTGCCCTCTTTGGTCTTGGCCTTGCGGATGGGTACCGGCTGGGGCACCTGCTGGGGGCTGATGGCCAGTGGTGGGGCGATGGTGACTGTCTCTACAGCTGCGGCCACAGCCGCTGCAGCTGCTGCTGCAGAGCTGCCCTTGAAGGGGTTGTTGGCACTGAATTCCCGCCACTTGGCACCTAGGACGGTCATCATTTTGGACATGGGGATCTTCGGGTTCCTCTTGGCAATGAGCGGCCTGTGGTGGGAGAAATGGCCAGGATGGTGAGGGCAGAGCTGTCCCTTCTCCCGCCCCTCGGCATGCAGCACCCGCCCCCACTCCTGGGCAGAGAAACGGGAGGAGAGCAGGGGCGCACAGAGTCGAGCGAAGAGTCGCCCCACACACTCCTGTTCCCTCTTCAGCTGGAGAGTTTCCAACTGGTGTGCAGACCGTGCAAGGTCCAAGGGGAGAGGGGGCGCTGCAGCAGGTTGCTGCAGGGGAAGAGACCTGAGGACCCAGGGCAGGGCTGGCGAGGGAAGGCCTGGCCATCTGTCAAGACAAAGGGGTCCTTCCCCTCCCCTGCCAGCCCTCATCCCGGGCTCTGACTGCGTGCTCCCCGCCCCAGGGAAGGACAGGCCCGGCGGGGCAGACCCCAAGACACCCTGCTGCAGCAGCCTGGGCCCCAACCCACCGGAGGAACTGACTGAAGGCCTTGTAGTTGGTTAGCGTGTGGTAGTCCTCCTCCGAGAACAGGTAGTCCACGTCATCCAGGCCCCACTCGGCCATGAGCTGCCCTGAGGACTTGGGCTCCTGGGAGACATGGGCCAAACGTGGAGTCAGAGGCGGGGCCCCTCACCTAGGAGGCCCTGGAATGGGAGAGAGGTCTACGACTTAAGAGCAATTCCCACCCAGCGCTGGGACGCCCTCGGCACCCCACCAGCCCCTGACCGGTGGGGCGTCTCAGAAGCAGGTTCGCAGGCCACATGTGCCCAGAGCTTCCAGAAAGGGAAGGCAGCTGTGGGAGAAGCTGGTGGGACCCAGGCCCCTCTGGCACGAGGGCTCCCCAACAGCCTTATGACCCTGGGGCAGGACAGGACGTACTCCAGGGAGGAGTGTGCTCCGGGAAACACAGGACATGGGACGGCACAGTGGCCTGAAGGTGGGTTTGGGAGGGAAGATGTCCCTGGGGAAGAAGCAGAGTTCAGGGGCTGTGTGGAGCATGGGGAGGACTGGGACCCCCAGATTCCCTCAGCGTGGTCCTATTTGGCTCCTGAAAGGACAGGTCAGGTTCTGAGGACACGTATGTCCTGGCCAGGGTAGGGCACGGGTCCACTGCCTGTCCAGGGCAGAATGGAGGGTCCCTTAGCCAGTGCTTCACTTTCTAGATGGGACGCTGAGGCCAGGGAGGTGTGTAACATATGGAGGCACCCAACCAGCTCCGGAGACCCATTCCAGGGGTCAGATGACCAGAAGGTCAAGTGATTCTGTGCAGGCTGTGATTAGACCCGGAGTGCTGGCTGTGGGCTTGGGCTGGGTCTAATCCTGGCTCCAACTCACACCGGCAGTGGGAGGTGACATGTTACTTCCCCTCTCTGCCTTGGCCTCCCCCTCTGTAAAGGGGGTAACGGCAGCACCTGCCTCACAGGCAAGAGCAACTTAGCACAGATGCCTGGACAAGGACAGGTCAAACATGTCAACAGCTGCTAGCACGCAGCCCCAACTGCCTTCCTCCTCCCTACACCCCGCTTCCTCCAGGTACCTCTGAGCTGCCCCAGCCCCAGCCACTGGTCCCTTAAGTCAATCAGCACACATTCCTAGGCAGCAGTCCCCGGTCGGGTGGTTGTGTGACATAAGTTAGTCCCATCTGGAATGCTGGGTGTCTGCTTGACATCTGGGCAAAGAAGTCCCACTCTCCCTCCCGCAGAATGGGGCTGAGGAGTCCTGAACCGTCTGCACCCACCGTCAGCCACGAGGATGCCCAGCTGAGCTCTGCGACCCCACAGAGGCAGAAAGGGGTGCACGAACTCACCACTGGGGCCCACGCCCCAGAAATCCCCTGCCTCTCAGGCTCAGGGCCCTGACCCCACACACCCCTGTGCTACCTCCGCCCAGAGAGCTGTGCTTTCTACTCTCACAATGGAAAGTCGCCCAGGTAGTACACAGTCTCCTGGCCCCCTGGAGCCAAGGACCAGCCTGCCTGACCAGCACTGCAGGGCAGCTTGGGAACTTGGCTCCAAGAGAGTTGAGAGGTGGTCTCAGGGGGACACCTCCCATAACCAACCTGCCCCTCCAGACACCCCAGCCATCCCTGCAAGCACCGAGGCCCTGCGGAAGCCAGGCAGTGGAGGACACCCTCGGGGACCCTGAGGGCAGAACTATCAGAACTATGAGTCCCTCGGTTATCACGCGTCGCAGATGGCACGCAACACACCCATGACTCACGAGGGCACTGGGTGTGGGGATGCCCCCGTGAGAACGGCCCCTCCGCGGTGCCTCCCAGCCGCACTCATTCCCACTGGTGTGTCCGCCCAAAGCAGCTGCACTAACATCTATGCGCTTATCTTTATGCTGTGGGGCTCCAGGAACAAAGCCCACCTGGTGACCCCAGGTCATCTGCCACCACCAGGAGTGGGGGGTCCAGAGCCCCCACGGCACACCCGAGTCCCAGAGGCGTCAGGCTGAGCCGAAAGCTGTGGCTTCTTTCACATCGTTCCCCACATTGGTGAGGAAGCCGCTTGACCCCCGGAGCAGAGCCAGACCCACCTCTGCAGCTGCTCTGCTCCAAGTTGAGGGGGAGACTTGGGGAGTGCCCACTCGCTCGGCAGACCTGCAGAGCGAGCCAGGAACAAGGCTCCCTGCCACCCTAAGCAGGGCTATTGCTCACAGCAAAGTCTCCATTTGTCCTTTTATTTTCCTCAACGGCCCCAAGCTGAAGGTTCCTGACACTCAACCGAACTCACGCTATCACTCTCCCAGAAACAGCGGCAGGCGCACGCGGGCAAGCCACCGCCAAGAGCAGCGACACATCAGCAAGACACACAATCTCCTCCAAGCCCCAGACTTTGCCGATCGTTATTTCAAATACGTCTCCAGGACGTCTGGCCACCGTGCTTCTCGTACACTGTGTCCAACAACCACGGGAAAACTGGTGAGGGACTCGGGTTAGCGGGCAAGGAACTGGGCCCCTGCAGCCTGAGCCACAGCAGTCACCTTTAAGCACCCATCATCGTTGTCCTCCTCGTCCTCGTCCTTCTTCTTCCGCTTGGCCTTTTTCTCCTTCTTGTCCTTGAGTTTCTTCTTCTTCTTTTTGTTAGGGGAGTAGTCGCTACCTTCGCTCTCCGACTTCTCTTCCAGATCCTCCTCATTTTCTGAAAGCTCATCATTGCTCCCCTGGAAGCGGCAGGGAGACAGGGAGGGCATCAGGGGCAGAAGTGTGGCCCTGTGAGTGGCCTGGCCAAGTCAGTCAGCCCACCCGTCCCTCACCCACGTCCACCACTCACAGCTCAGCCCCAAAGCCTGGCCAGAGGGGCCGCCCCGGAGCCAGTATGAGTCAAGGGTCTCAATTCCCCTTAAACCAGACCCTCTCCCAAGCGAAACGAGGCCTCCTTGGACCAGCCCAGGCCAGTCCTGAGCAGCTCAGGTTCTGCTTCGGGCACAGCCAGGCTTCTGTGGACTCCAGGACTGTGACTAGTTTTGCACAAGGGTATTGGAACCAGGAGCTCATGGTAGAGGACCACCATGCCCAGAGTCAAACACCAAGGTGTACAGAAAAAGCCCCACCCAGGAAACAGCGTCTCTTCTGGTGCCCACCCAGGCTCCAGCCCGGAAGCCCGGCTGACTGCTATGTGCCACCGAACCACGCCTATCAAGTAAAACCTGTGATCCACATGGCTCTGCAGGCCAGCTCTCCAGAGCTGCCAGGGCACAAGCCCACCCTCCCCACCACTCCGCACTGGCCGCTTCTCTCAACACGAGGCAAGGTAATTTACGCAGCTCTTAAGCCTGGCTCCAGTGATTTAGTTTCTTCTCTGAACAGGCAGAAAATGACCCATTTATATGGAGATAAGGGTGTTTACAGCCAGAGCATCCCCACCAGAAAGGTACTGCCCCAGCAGAAAGCAGTTTCTTCCTGGTCTTGAGAAAAGGAAGTCAGGCAGAGTCCTTCCCAGTCGCCTTGGGCTGGGGTCTGTGGGGAGAGGCAGGCTCTGTGGCTACAATCACAGCACAGAGCCTGTCACCCTCATAGCTGCAATGAACTGTTTTCAAAGTGAGCAAAGAGAGGCAGGGGTCGGGCGTGGTGGCACCTATAATCCCAGCAGCTCAGGAGGCCGAGGGAGGAGGATCGCAAGTTCAAAGCCAGACTCATCAACTTAACAAGGCCCTAAGCAACTTAGTGGGACCCTGTCTCAAAATAAAAAATTAAAAGGGCTGGGGATGTGGCTCAGTGGCTAAGCCCCCCTGGGTCCAATCCCCAGTCCCCCCCCCCGCTGGAAAAATTGGGGGCCATGGGAAGAGCTGGAGAGAAAACTGGAGAGATAAAACATGAGCTCACAAAATAGCAGCAGGACAGAGGAAGCCATAAGAGAGTGGAGGAGGGAGGAGAGTACAGGAGACAGAGGAGGGTGGGAGAGGCGGCGGGGTCTGCCTGGAGAATCTTAGGAGGCCCCCAGGCCAACTCTGCCCTTACAGAGTTATGACCTAACCTTTTCCCAGGAGAGAGGCTCTGAATAGGCTCACCCCACTGGCTAGGCGAGGATGGCAAAGGCCACTGGCGGGGCTTTCCCTGAGATCAGGCCGGGAAGGACCCCTATCTTCACAAGCTCCCTATCTTCCCGACTCTCCACCAGTCTCCTCTGCTCTCAAACCTCTGACCTCCGTTAACCCCCAGGTCAGCACCACCAGCGGTCAGAAGAAACAGGGCCTCCTTGCTTCTGGGAATACCGACTTGATCACCCTGGGAGCAAGGGCAGCTCCCTGCCCTGGCTGCTGCCTGAGCCTGGCCACAGCTCTCAGGCTCTGCCAGAGTCCTTGGAGGAGTCAGGTGTCCGACAGGGACATCCATTTTCCTCACAGGCGTCAGAGTTCAGCCACCATCAAGAGATTTGAGACATAGGCTCCACCCCAGCAAAGGTAAGGAAGGCAGAGAGAGGCCACCCTGAGCTTCAGCACCATGGACAGCTGCTGTGGGTCGAGCCAAGGGCAGAAATCCACCCAGCCCTCAGCTGCCCCAGGGTGGACCCCACACACTGGCCAGGGATGAGGCCAGAGGACCCAGAGTCCTGCCAGTGGGTCCCGGGGCTCCCTTGGAGGCACTGCACCTTGCTAGCCAGGGCCTTGGGCAAGTCAGTGTGCAAAGCTGAACCTCAGCCTCCTCATCTGTGCAAAGGCGATGCCACAAAGGATGGTCAGAGGAACCAAGGAGAGCTGGAGGAAAGGCCTTGGATGTTTCTGACACAGAAGCCACGCTCCGAGAAGAGCGGCAAGCAAGGGCAGAGCGGTGCGTTCAGCGCCATCCACACCCTTTACTCTGAAAGCGCCAGACCACACCCAGGCACCAGGGACGCGTCCTCCCCTGGTAAGGCCCAGAGATGCCCAGATGACCCTGATGACCCCGATGCTACTTGGAAGGCAGGGTGAGGAAACAAACCAGCCTCCTCTCCCTCGTCTGTGCATCAGGACTGGGCTGCAGCCTCCGCACAGGGCCAGCCTGCAGCTGGCCGGCAGTCACCGTGGACAGACAACATGACTCGTTCAAGAAGGGGCTGTTGTGGCAACAGCTCCAGAGGAGCCAGCCCAGGCATGTGTTGGGAAGCACCGGGGTGAGAGGGGAGAGGAGTGGCCAGCACAGCTCGGCATCAAGGCCCAGGGGGTGTGGGAAGAAGGGGGCAGGGCAGCAGGGAGGAGGGTGGCGTCTCCCGCAGACTGCTCTGCTGGCAGCGGCAGCAGCGCATGCACAGCTCAGGGGGAGCAGGCCTGGCAAAAGGCCAAAGCCAGGCCCTGACAGGCTCGCCCAGATTCCACCCGAGCTGAGTGGCAGGGCAGAGGAACGAGGTAGGGCCACCACGGTCCCTTCCCTGCAGCCAACAACCTGAGGCTCAAGCAAGAGGTCAACCTCTCATTTCACAGAGGAGGAAGAAGCAGCCAAAGGGAAGGCTCTGAGGCCCAGAGGCCCCCAGCCCACCTGCCTTCCCTGGGCTTCCACCACAGGGAGCCCACACAGCCTGGGCCACCCCACCTACACCCAGCTCTCGCCCGAGCTTTGCTCCCCACCCGGACGAGTTACAGAACAAGTCTCTTCCAGCAGAACTCAGCACCAGCTGCTTCAACACCTCAAAACTGGGCCTCCTTTTTATGCCCCCCACCCCAAAATATCTTGACTTGCAGAGGAAGTGGGTAGGAGAGGTTGAACTGGTTCTGAAACAACTTGCAGCAGGCACTAGGGGGGCCTCAGTGGCAAGAAAGGAAGACCAAGCAGCAGAGGGGAGGCCAGTCAACACCCTGAACCTACACGGGGTCTGTGAGCCACACCCTGCTCAGGGAGGAGACCCCTGCGCAGACCTGTAAAGAGTTCCGCCCCGAGCTCGGCAAGCAGCCGAAACACAGAGTGGGATGTGAAAATGAGGATGACGGTCGGGACTTTGACCTTGGCACTGTCCTTCCGCTGCAGCAGCCCCGGACGTGACTGTGGGAGACGCTCCACTGGCTGGAAGAAGAATCTTAGAGGACTCAGAGGCCACCTGCAGAGCCTTGCTGTGTTAGGAGGAGGGAAGAGCCTCTGCTCCGAGCCCAGTTTCCCACAGAGGGCACAGCACACCAGCCTCGGCCCTGGGGACCCCGAGTGGGCAGTCCCCGCCACCCTTCCTCCTTCCCGGCTGTGCAGCTGTTTTCTGGATGGAGGCCTCTCATCTCCCCCTCTCCTCCCTGTATGCCCAGCACACACACCGCATCTCCCAAGAAAGGATGTATTTAAACTCAAAGGAAGGACTGAGAGAGTTGGTCATTCTCAATTTGGGGTCCTTCAAGATTGAGAGGGAAAAAGAAAGAATGAAATATGAGCCTTCCCATTCACGACTGTTATAAACAGTTATAATTTAGCACTGAATAATTGGTTGCTATGGTAACCGCTGCAGTACAGGTTGAAATCATTTCTCCCTCCTGCGCTCCGGTCTGACAAGGAGCTTCATCTACATATGCTCAGGTTCCGGCTGCAGCCTGGTTATTTTATGTAAATCAGAATCCTTGACTTGCTGCCTGCCCCCACCCAAACTGCTGTTTGGGGCCCACCCACCCTGGCACCTCCTCTTGGGGTCACCTGGCTAGAGACAAAGTGGGGCAAAGGGATACGATCCCCCTGCCTGTGATCCAGGTCCAGGGTCTACGGGGCAAGCGGGCAGTTGGGACCCTCCTCTCTGGACACAGTGTGCTCCAGATCCCCTATGATCCACATCTGGTCAGAGCCAGGCTCTCAGGAATGCAGGGAAGGGGGCAGCCCGGCCCAATGGTCACCTCAAGGGACCTGTCCCCTGGGGTCCTCCAGTCCACCCCAACCCTCCACCCTTTTCAGGAAGCACTACAGCATCTCGGCACAGAGGAAGCAGGGAGTATGAGGGAGAGCGGGGAGGAAATGAGGCAGGAGGAGGAGGAAACATGGAGAGATGAGACAGGGGGACAGGGGAAGAAATAGCAAGAGGTTCAGGAGGCAGAGACCAAGCACAGGCCAGAGGGAGGCTCCGTGGGACTCAGAGCGAGATGGCAGTCAAGAGCCAGAGGCGGTGG
Source organism: Sciurus carolinensis (assembly GCF_902686445.1). Taxonomy (NCBI): domain Eukaryota; kingdom Metazoa; phylum Chordata; class Mammalia; order Rodentia; family Sciuridae; genus Sciurus; species Sciurus carolinensis. The sequence goes on along the minus strand of NC_062213.1, from coordinate 205,196,216 downwards.
TAAAGACAAACCCAACCAGGCCTCGGAGAAAGGGAGAGAGCCCGACAGCTCGAAACGGAGATGCTGAGGCCAGGACCCTGAGGAGAGAGGCAGAGACCAGCCCTTCCAGGCTCTGGAGCTGCAGCACGGCCAGCACCCTCCCACTCCTGGCCTCTGTCCAGACACTGCCTCCTTCCTGGCCAGGGTCACCATGTCCAGGAGGGAGGGAGAAAGAAGCCAGCCCTGCCTAGGGTGGTGGCTCACAGGAGCCTGCCACTCCCCTGCTGGGACCCCAATGGGGCTGGGTCTGCCCAGGTGGTGCTGCCCCTGGTCCCAGCCTCCTGGAATCTGTTAAAGAGGAAACCGGCGCTGGGCAGGGGTCACATGCAGGAAGCCCCTGCCCTTGGCTGTGAGGCCCAGGACAGGAGAACCACAGAGCCTGGGGCTCAGGGGAGAAGGCAATGGGGCAGCAGAACAGTAAGTCATCCCAGAGCCTCAAAATCTAGACCACCCCCTGCCCAGCACAGGGGCAGACCTGCAGGGCTGGGGCAGGGACCAGCAGTGGAGGAGGAGAGGAAACGACAGCGAGGAATTTAGGGGCCTTCCTCATCAAAAGAGCTAGTTCACAGTGTCTCCTCCAGTGCGGGAGCCTCCAGGCACAGGGTCCTCCTTCTCCCTCCACGTCCCCAGTTGGATACTGGGAACAGGAAGCTTCACCCGCTTCATCACCCCCTTCATGACCCCTCAGAAGAAGCCAGACTCAGAGCACAGGCCTACACATCCCAGGGCCCTCCCTACCCGCCCACCCACCAGGGCAACCCTGACCTGCATCCTTCCCTCACCAGTGGACAGCCTGCATGTTGGCCCAGGGGTAAGGGTGGAGTGTCCTGGGAGGGGACAGACACACATCAGTCCTGGCCATCACACCAGAATGAAGACAGAGCTTAGGTCAGCAAATGTGGGAGGGGCTAGAGTCTAGGTGGGGAGGACCCAGACCTCTCCAGGGGAAGAAGGGGTGCACGCGCATGCACGCGCACATGCACCCGCAGTGGAGGAAGAGAAGGGCCTGGTGCAGCTGATAAGCCTGGAGGAGTGGCTTTGGGGTCACAGCTTGGGAGCTTGGACAAGAGGCTGAGGGGCGTGGCCAGGTGGGCCCTTGAAGAAGCTTCCCAGAGGGTCAGGTTCTGCCAGGTGAGAAATGCTGACTGCCAACCTCAGTGCAGAGCACCAAGCAAAGAAAACCAACCAGCCGCAGCCACCCCCAGCCAGGCCGTGCATGAACACCAGGGCTCAGGATCACAGCCCCGGGGTGACAGGAGGAAACAGGCCAAGGCAGTTTTGGGTCCTCAAATGCCGGGCCACTTCGCATGGGAAGGCGCCTAATGTGTTGCCCAAACAAGCAGGAGGTGGAAAGGGGTCAGAGCATCGAGGCCCTGAGAGGCACAGGCAGCGGGTCTCACGCCCACCACCATCCTCTCTCCCTCCACAGGGGTCTCTTTGCTCTGCCTCTGGCCCTCACCCTGGTGCCTCCAGAGCAGCCGGCCAGAGCTGTCACATCCTGTGCCCCGCTGCCCAAAGCCCTCCACCAACCCCACCTCACTCAAGAGGTAGGCAAGCGGCCACAGTGGTCGTGGTCTGCCCCTGCCTTGGGTGGACCCCAGGCACTCAGCAGGCACATGGGCCCTGGTCTGGGCCTTCCGCAGCCCTCCTCTCTATCTGGCCTGCCCAGGGCTCCTCACCAGCTGCCTTCCTGGGCCTCTCCCCTGCAACACTGGACCAAAAAAGGGCAGAGCCCTAGCCACATGTCTCCGGCTGACTAGGAGAGGACACGCCTGGTAGGGGGAAAGCTGACACTGCTGACAGCCCCAGGTTCAGACCTCGGCACACCACGTGTGACCAGGGGCGTGGTCACCCCTGAGCCACTAATCGCTTGCCTGTGAAGCTAGAAGCCACCCTCTCCCCAGGGCTGCCTGGAGGACTAGAGACAATGCCCAAAAGCCTCACAGTTGGCATGTACAGGGGCACCCAGGGTCCTATTCCAAGTGGGAGGGACCTTAAGCTGCATATCTGCCTCTGTTTCTCCATGTGACAAGGACGAATCACCATCCCCATTCCAACAATTTCTTTCTTGCTTTCCTTCTTTCTTTTTTTGCAGAGGTTGTTTAAGAAAGCACACATATTCAAGGGAAAATGCAGCCATCTCTCCAGAGGGAGAGACAGACAAGGTGGACCCTGGGGATAAAGTGAGTCCAGGCGCACGTGGGAACGTTCTGAGCATGTGCTCTCCGTCCGCCTCACCAGACTCTCCTATCCAGAGCTGCTGGGAACCAGGATGAAAGAGACCAGAGCCCAGGTCCAAGGGCAGCAAGCCCCTCACCAGGACTCACCGCACCTCTCGGCCTCTGTATCTCCAGGAGGTCTGCTTAGAGGGACAGAGGCCTGCTATGGCAGCCAGGAGAGAGTGCCAAGAGCCAGGGAGTGACCACCAGCTGTGAGGGAGAGAGGGTGACTGTGAGCGTCCTATTGTCCCCACATAGGGCAGCCAGGACGGGAGAAAGGAAAGATACCCTCTGACGCTCTCTCAGAAAACAGGACACGTCTTTAACACCCCAGAAAGGCTGGTGTACACCATGCTTCCAGGGCAAACTGGTTTTGGTGTTTCCCAGGCAAACATGGGTCTCTGGAACCTGGGGCTCCTGGGTGCAGGCCCAGGTCTCCCGGCGGCCACGCTGCCCCACCCTTGCACTCTCACCTCTTTCTTCTTCCGCTTCCCTTTGGACTTGCTCTCCTTGAGCTTCTTGGATTTCTTCTTCTTAGGAAGGCTCACGGGCTCCGCAGGGAAGAAGCCATGGAAACCTTCAAGACCACCATCTTCTTCTTCTGGAAGAGGCGAAGTGGGGAGCGGTTATCCTCTGCTCCCCTAGGGACTCCACCTGCCAAGCCAATGTGCCCCTCCCCAGACCCAGCCAGGGCAGGGCAGGAATACCAGCTGTGGAGGATGGTGCCAGCTTCCCTTTCTGGGTCTTTCCTTCCCTCCTCTAAAATGGGACAATAACCACCAACCTCTGGTAGGACAGGAACATGGAAGCTGAACTCCAGGAATAAAAGTGAGTGACTATCAGTGGGCACTGTGGACAAGGTGCCCAAGGAGGAAGCAGCCCCAAGGAATCACCCCAGGGAGGGTCAGGCCAGACAGAGAGGCCAACCTGGGCAAGGTCCATCTTGTCTTATAAATACAGAACAACGGGGACACTCGGGTCCCATCAACCAAGGACCCTGTGACACCAGCACAGCAAGAGCCAGGGGGTGCTAGAGGAGGGACCCATCCAGAAGGATGCCAGGACACTGTGGGTTTGCCAGGACCCCTGCAGGACGTTCAAGAGGGCACTGCACCCCCGCCCTGACCCCACAGCTGCACACACAGCTGCACACTCCTTACCCTACACACGCGCGCACACACACACACACACACCAGACAGTGTGCCCAGCTCATGCCATCTGAGCACCCAGAACGATGTGGCACCCCACAGAGAACGGCCACATTCTCCACGCCCGGGCTTCCCAGGAGCCACCAGATCCTGAACCCCTTGCTTGTTCCAACACCTTACAGGCTGTGAGGGGCAGAGTGGGCTTGGGGGTGGAGAATCTTTGAAGAAGAAACTGGCTACAGCTGGGAGTGGTGGCCACACCTGTAATCCCAGCCACTGGGGAGGCTGAGGCAGCAGGATGGAAGTTTAATAAGACCCTGTCTTCAAATAAAAATAAAAAGGGCTGGGATGTGGCTCAGTGGTGGAGTATGTGCCTAGCATGCCCAGGACCCTAAGTTCAAAAAAGTAAGACACTGGCTCGGAGCTCCACGCTGCTCCCTAAAGGGCAGAGGGTGCCGCTGCCCCTCCCCCGCCTCCAACCTAGAGGAGGGGGCTCCCACGTGCACTGGGAGCATGATGTGTGCCCCGGCCATGGGGACACAGTGGGATGGGGCCTGACTCCCACCCAGGACACCACAGGTGAGCCCAGGGTTCCAGGACCCCAGGCACGGGTCACGAAGGGGAGGGGAGGGGAAGAGGGTCCCCCAGAGGGTACAGCACAAGAAACAAGTCACCCAGAACAGAAATATGCCCACACGAAGCAAAGGGCCATCTAGAAGGAAAACCTCCAAGAGGCCAGGGACGGGACCCAGCAGGGCCAGCTCCCCTTGCCAGCTCATCCTGCCCCACCCCGTGTGCCATGAGTGGCTGGGGAAGCTAAAAGCAGAGCCGGGGGGACAGCCAGTGGGAGACACGGCAGGGTGAACAGCTCAGAGTTCAAGGGCCACCTTGCACGACCCCACCTGAGGAGGGCGAGGCTGTCCAGGGGACAGTCACCCAGGAGAAGGCATCCTCAGAAGTTCTTCTGCCAGCCAGCTGTGTGCAGACCACATGCAACAGATACAACAGTCACATACGTGTGCATGGACACACACACACACACACACACACACACACACACACTCAGGACTCAACCAACATCCCCTCCCATGCTCCACACGGGTCCGGCCCCCAGCCTGGGAACCCTGCCCATTCCCTGTCCCAAGGGAGGAGGGGGAGGCTTCCACCATACGCACCCAGCCCTCAGAGGGCCCTGGTGGCTTTGGTGGCTGAGCAGACGACCTTCCTACCACTGACCCTGCAAGGCCAGGTTGTACAGGTAACCCCCCACCAGGTGGGCTGCACCACTGCCTGGCCCCCAACCAGGCAGCAAGTCCTGCTCTGCCTGCACAGCCCCCAGGAGTCCCCAGGCAGGGGCAGCGACCCGGAGGAGCAGCAGAGCACGGAGCAGAACAAGAGGAGGAAGGCTCCAGGAAGCTGCCACAGGGAGCTGGTCTCAGCAGGGGTGGCCTGAATGTGTCCTGAGTGCAGGCTATTCCTGAGGGACCAGCAGAACGTGGCCTGACCCACCGAGGGGCACCGCTGAGGACACGCCCATGTGGAGGTGCAGATGCTGTGGCCTTAGATGAGCTCCACCTCACAGAGCCGTGGACAGTGGGGGCCAGGCCCTGGGGACAGTCAGGACAAGGCCAGGGGCTACTAGAGCTGACCCCATCTGTCCCTCCAAGTCTCAACTTGGCAGGGCAGGAATTTTTCAAACCAGCTGAAAATGTGCATGGTGACCCCCCAGAGTCATCCTGGAGTGGAGGAGATTGGCCAGCATGTCCAGGCTGGCATGCAGCTTGGCTAAGGTGGTCAATGAGATGCCCACCCATAATCTGCCCACTCCCCTGGCCCCACAGAGACGGCCTAGGCAGAGACACCCCACCCCCTAGCAGTGCGCGACATGATTATGTAACCGGCTCGAGGCTGATGCAATCTCGGGGGCGGGGGCTCCCCCTCCTCTGGGTGTCCCGTCTCCTTCCAGCAGGGCAGTCCCCAGACTTAGGAATGTCAGACCAGCACATGGTCTCTGACTGACCAGAGTGGACCGGGATGAACAGGTGGCTGGGGAAGTGGTGGAAGGAAGCTTGGATCTGCCTGTAGTGGGAAGAAGGCAAGCGACAGCCCAGGGGTAACCCTGACCACACCCAGGACGAGTCCTGGAGAACCCTCCTAGACCCTGCCCACCGGACTCCTCCTCCCCTCCCAGAAGACCTCGCAGCCCAGGGCCATCTGCCTGAAAAAATCCTCCTCCAGGAAGATTCGGAGTTGGCATGGGAGATGGGCACCCAGCCCTGCCCACCCCCCCCCATCTCTGACAGGCCCTTCCTGTTCCCACAAGGCTTCTGGGGGCCCAGGGACACCTCAAGTCTGACCCTCTGTGACGCTGCCCCCCATGCACCCTGTCTTCACTGGAGCCCCAGCCCCTCATCCCACAAGGCCTCTCTCCCTCCTCTGCAACAGGCCATGAGTCTTCTCAGGCCCTGAGGCCTGGGAATCACCGTTTAGCAACCAACGTCAGCCATTCCCTGAGCCCCAGTCCCTTCTCCCTGCAGCCCCATCTGGCAAGGACAGCGCAGAGGCGTTGAGGGTGCAGCCAGGGGTGGTGGGCTCCCATGGCTGGGGTGAGGGGCTTCAGGACTCCTTGTCCTGCCAGATCTTGGCCCGTCAGAGCTGCCCCCACCCTCTGGCCCGCCTGGCTGTGCCCTCCCGCACCAGCCGTGCCCCTCCAGGGCCTGAGGTTCCATCGATCCAAGCCAGCTATAATTAGGACCATTAGCCTGGTTATCTCTCACCTCCTGAGGTACCCAGGCGGAGCAGGCCTGGGAGGGGTGGGGAGGTTGCTTCAGAGACAAGGAACGGATGGACGGACGGGAGGGGACAGAGCCTGCTAGGGTGAAGACAGGGACCTTCTGCAGGTTTTTCCTGAGCTCAGTCCAGCCCTTCGTTAGCTCCCTGTACACACTCTAGGTCAGCCGCAAGGGGCCTTGAGCTGACACTCACAGCTGGGTGGCTCTTCCCAGGCCATGGCACTGTAGTGGCTAATGCCCACACCCACCTGCACTAGGCTCCAAGTACCCGACAGTGTCATCTTCATTGGGATGGCACAAAGCTACCCTGGGAGACACGAATTACCAGTCTCACTAGATGTAGAAACTGGGGCCCAGAGGATCCATCAGTTGCCTACAGCCAGCAGGTGGGACAGCCACATCTGAACCCAGACAGGGGGTCCCGCCACCACAAGTGGTCCCTTCCCAGGCCCCCTCCAGGCATCAGATCCTCCCAGAATTCAGCATTTCAACAGCATGTCTGGTGTGGCAAGTGGGGTCAGCACCGTGGGGACCATGAGGTGACGGGAGGCCAAGGAAAGCAGGTCTGGAAAATAACAGGGGCCCTCTGGGAGGTCCGGGCTGGTCCCTGCACATACCTGGAGCAAGCCCCGCTCCTTCTGGGAGGGGCAGCGTCGGGGCCAGAGGGGCTGCAGGGAGCTTTGGAAACAAGCCTCTCAGGATAAAGGTTCTGGGTGGTCCAAGGGTGTGAGGAGCAGAGCCAGGAACCGGGGAAAGACCCTCACAGCCATGGCCTGGACCACCAAATCTGGGAATCATGGGGACCCAACTCAGCACCCACCATCCTTCCCAGGGTCTAAAGACAGGGACTCCTTCTGTTCCCCAGCCCTGCAACCCAGCTCCAATCAGGGAACAAGGCCACCTGGTGGTCAGGACGAGGGAGGGACAGGGCAGTACCCTGGCTTCAAGCCACCACCCCTCCTGGGGGTGGCCCACGACCCTGCCTGGCTGGCTCTAGCTTCTTCTGTAAAGTGGCCTATTCCAGTGCCCTTCCTCCCAGGTGATGAAGAAATTAGAAACTGTGAGTGAAGAGTGGGGACGTGATACCCAGCAACGCAGGCAAAGCCAGGGAGGGTGGTGGCAGAGTGAGGGCTGGCCGGTTCTTTTTGGGTCCCTAAGGGGTCAGGCGTTCTGGCCAAGGAGGAGCCCAGACGAAAATTCCCATTAGTCCCTGGGCCTCCCTGCAAGACACAGGACCTAAGATGATGTGGGGGGCAGTACTCACGCCCAAGAAGTGATTAATAATTTATTTATGACATTTAACAAAACCCAGACATCACCTCATTGGCGTCTCATCAAAAGAAAGCGCCAGTCCTGAAAGAAAGGGGACTAAAGGGGAGGAGGCAAGGCTTTTACCAAGGAGTGGGGAAAGTGAGGGCCCAAGGCAGGCAGGAAGAGGCCTCCGGGCCCAAGGAATCAGTGTGGGCAGGAAAAAGACAGGAGAGGAGGGCACGGGGAGACAACCGCTGAGGCAAAAGGAGAGGCAGGGAGAAAAGACAGAGGCACCAGACAGAAAGAAACAGGGCAAGGCTGATGGACATAGAGACAGAAGGGGGACAGAGGGAGAGAGAAAGGGAGGAGGAGACAGAGACAAAGACACAAAGATGAGGCAGAAAATCTGAGTTTCACTGCAAGAGCCCCAAGAAAGACATCAGACACAGTGCCTGATGTCTCAGAAAAGATACTCACTAAATCTGTGTTGCATGGATAGGTGGATGGATGCATGGATGGATGGGGAGGGATGAATTGATGGCAAGAAGGCAGTAAGGCAGGCATATGGACAGATAGATGGTGGTGGATGGATAGAGGGATGGTGGGTGGGTAGATGGATGGATAGATGGATGGATGAAGGATGGGTGGGTGGATGTTGAGTATATGTATGGATACAGGGATGGATGGATAAGTAGTAGACAGATTCTGGACAGACAGATGGATGTGTATGTATAGAAAGATAAGTAGATGATTGATGGAAGGATTCTGGATGGACAGATGGATGGTTAAGTGTATAGATGGTAGATGAATGGATAGATGGTGGATGAATGTATCGATGGATGAATGGTGAGTAGATGGGTGGATGGATGAATGGTGGGTAGACAAATAGATGGTGGCTGTATGTATGGATAGATGAATGGATGGATGGTAGATGAATGGGCTGGGTGGATAATAAATATATGAATGGTAGATGAATAGATGGATGGTGAGTGAATGGTTAGTTGGTTGGTTTTATGCATGAATAAGCAGATGCCTGGGTGGGCAAGGGGCTACATAGATGGATGGATGGATGGATGAACAGTTGGGTAGAAAATTGATGGAATGACACCTGAATCTTAGTCCTTCATCAACTTGGAATGAGAATGAATAGCCCACTGGCCACTTATATCACTGGGAACACTGTGCTCCCTTTGCCTCCTTCGCCCAGAAAGAATATAAATATAATAATAGATCAGGATGCTTGAAACCCCCACACATACACACTTCTCAGAATACAAGCAAGCTAAGATAGCATGGGCCTTTAGAAGTTATGACAGTCACTCTCACATGGCCCCTGAGACTCAGAAAGCCAGAGATGCTCATGAAGATGGAGCCAGTCTTGTGGTCATGGGAAGCAAGGCCAGTCATGTGTCCCTGGGGGGCAAAGTGATCACAGTGCCCGTCCAGGGAAGAACTTGGCTCACCAGCTTGGCTGTGATTAAGAAAGGGCCAGGTCAACTATGCAGGGAGCTTGCCAACCCACCAGTGGCCCCAGGAGGAATCAGTGCACATCTGAGGAAAAGGCTAGAGGTGCCCGGTCCCTGTCCCCCCACCCCTCCAGCCCATCGGGGGGCTTCTCAACCCAGCCCTCCTCCTGCCCAGGGTCCACTCCCTCCAGCTTACTGGATGAAAGTGCAAGTCTCAGAAGCATTTCCCTGGGGAGCCAGGATAGCTCCCCCCTGGATGGTGCTAATTATGCCAGTCACGGTTTACTGCACCCACTATATGCCAGGCACTATGACCTAAATGTTCCACATGTACCATCTCATTAGGCCTCATAATAGCCCTCTATGAGGTAGTGGGTGGTATGTCCCATTCTGGAAGCAGGGATACTGAGGCAGAAGGCTGGTGAGCTTGCCCAAGGCCACTCAGCTAACAGAGCAGAGCTGAGATTTGAGACCATCTCCATCCAATTCTCAAGCCCTCACTCCGACCTGTCCTCCCCCACTGCCAGGAAGATTTGGCAGCTGCTGGTCCCTGAGCCAAAAGAGGTGGGCACCCACCCCCACCTTCCTCCTGGAAGCAGACTCATCCACCTGCCACAAAGTCAGAGAGTTAGCCGGGGTTGGCAGGAAGCAAGATTACTGTTGAGTAAACGGCAAGGGCCACTCTGAGCAGAGATGCGGAATAGAGACAAGCCCCGCCCCCACCAAAAAAATGACAAGTAAAGAGAGCAACTGCTTTGGATTAAAAAAAAAAAAAATAGTTTGACAGCCCCAAAATACTAACTCCTCCAGCCTCAAACTGCAATGTTTCAGAGCCAGCTGACTTAGGTCACTGCCATGGACCTGGGACACAGGCTGCAGAAGGGCCACAACAGAGGGCTAATAGGCAGGCCAGTCCACACTGCAGGAGGGTTGTAAGGCTGGAGCTGAGGCCAGCATCACGTCCAGGGGGCCCAGGGGGGATCTAGGCTTCCTCTACCCTCAGACACTAAGACCATCATGATCTCTGGGCACCCTTGGTTCTGGGTGCTGAACACAGCAGGTGGTCAAGGGACTTCCACTCAAAGGGGAGCCCACTGGCCCAGCAGACAGACAGTAACACTCCAGAGAGCAAGAAATGCTGCCAAGACACTCGAGCATTAAAATGAGTCTGAGTCTGCAATGGGGCCCCACTTAAGCCAGAGGATCAAAGAGGGCCTTCCGTGGTAGCATTGGAGTTGAAACCCAAATGGCCAAGACAAACCTTTGAGCAGAGGAAAGAAGAAGTCAAGAAGAGGTCACAGCCAGGGCCCAAGGACAAGACAGAGCCCGAGGTGTTCCAGAATCCACAAGGAGACCGGCGTGGCTGCCTTGTGCAGACGAAGGGGCATGAAGAAGGAAAGGATGGACCGAGGTTCCAAGCTCTGACTTGTGTTCAGAAGTGACCCTGGCTCCAAGTGGGGGTGGTCAGTGAGAACTGGCTGGGAGGTTCTGGGACGTGGAAAGGAGCCTGAGCCTGGGGACAGAGCAGCTCATCTGGTGCATGGCTGGAATCCCCAGGCAGAGGGGCAAGAGCAGCGTGTCTTCTCCGCCAGCCTCTGGGGATTACTCTCAGAGGCCCTGGAGACAACATCTCCCTGCCCTGGAGAAAAAGGGAGAATGAGGGGCAGACTGGAGATTATGACCAAGACCAACCCCTCTGGCCCTAAGATGAGCTGGGTGGCCACCAGCCTGGCACTATGGCCCCCAACCCTGCCTCCTTTCCTCCAAAAACTCTGTACCCCCATACAACCAGAGAGTCATAGTAAGGCAGGAAAGGGACAGGGGATTCCATCAAGGGGTTCTGCAGTCCCAGAAATGGGAATGGGCCTGACCATGCCTGCTCAGCTGTCCACCATCCCATCAGTGCCACAAAGGGCCACACCCCAACACCACAGGGAGTCTCACTGAAGGAAACAGTGACCTAGCTTACTGAGGAGCCAGGGTCCCAGGTAGAAAACAAACACAGGTACCCCCCTGTGCTGGGCCTCTGTGTTCCCCTCCGGGGAATGGGTCTGATTCTACCAGCCTGGGAAGGGAACAGCTACTGTCCCCACCTCCTGTAGGGACACCCCAGCAGCCTGTTTGCTAACTTGGCCTGACCGAAAGATGAGGGACAGACTCCTGCAGAGGCCCCAGTCATTAAGCGAACAGAAAGCGAGGGGGCGTGGCCACCTGAGGGTACTCCCCACAGCAGTGAGAAGGTGCCAAACAGCCTGGAGGCTGCTGTACCCCCCAACAGGAGTTGGGGTGCCACTGTACAGTGGCATCTTCTCACGCCTGGAGATGACATAAAACATCCCTAGGGGCCAGATGCACATTCCTGGGCCGGGCGGGTCCTCCGGCCTCTCAGCCTCAGGAGGGGCGCTGAGCAGCTGAGGAGGGCGGCAGGCGACCGGCGAGGCCCTGCCCATTCGGGCCAGGTGGGAAAACATCAAACATCGGAACAAATGGCGGGCAGCTAACTGAACGGTTACCCGCAAGGTAACCCCTCGGCAGCCAACCCACTCACGCTGAAATCCCTGAATTCTGCAGAGAGGAAGGAGAGAGGCTGCAGGGGCAGGGGCGGCGGCCCGGGGGCATCGGGCCCGGAGCCAAGGCAGCAGGGGTGGGCTGGAACGCCGGTCGCCGGGCGGCTGGGGCTGAACACAGCGCGGGCGCTAGGGCGCGCCAGGAGGACGCCGGCGGCCCAGGCAAAGTGCATGGGGAGCGGCGGTCACAGCGCCCAGCGGTCCGGGCAAGGGGAGCGGGAAGTCCATCCCGCGCGCCCCGGCTCGCAGCTCCTCCGGGGCCCGTGGGGAGCCTCCCTCCTCGGCGCCTGCCGAATCCCCAAGCCCAGCCGGCCCTCGCCCCGCGGCCGGCCCCACCCAGGGCCGCCCCGGGGCGATGCGCGCGGGGGGCCGGGTCCCGCCTGCCCGCGGCGAAGCCAGGGGCGCGCGGCGGCGGGGCAGAGGCGGGTGCGCCGCGCCAGCAGCCAGCGCGATTCCCGCCCCCTTCAAGGGCACGCGGGCTGACCCCGGCGCGCCGCGCCCCCATCCCCGCCCGGACGCCCGGCGCAGGCTCCCGCCCGCCGCCCGCCGGCCCGCGCCGCAGCCGGGGGTCCGGGTCGCACCCCGCCCGGGGTCGCCCGCGCGCTGCGCCCCGGCGCTCGCCCTGCCCCGCGCCCTTGGCCGCGCGGCGCCAACAGGGCGGGAGCACAGCCCGCAGCCCGGGCGCTCCTCCGCGCCGCGCCTCCCCCGCCGCCCGCTCCGGCCCGGGCCCGCGGGGCCGGCGCCCCCATCGCCCCGGCCCCGGGGCGCCCCCGCGCCCCCTCACCTGACATCTCGTCCTCGTTCTCCATCTCCTCGGCGAACAGCCGCGGCAGCTCCTCCTCGGTCCCAGCGGGCCCCGCATGCCCGGCGCGGGGGGGAGGGGAGGTGGGCGCCCCCCTCCCGCCGGGCGCGGTGCCAGCCTTAACCCGTGCGCTGCCGGACGGGCGCGCGCGGCGGGCGAGGCGGCCTCGGCGAGAAGATGGCGGCCGCCGGCCCCCCCACCCCCCAAACCTCCACCCCCCCGTCTCGACCCCCCTTCCTCCGGCCGCCTCAGCCCGCACCCGCACAGCCCGGGCCGCTCCGCCCACCGCGCCCGCAGCCCGAGTCCCGCAGCCGGCCGAGGGTGGCGGCGGCAGCGCCGGCGGCACGGCGGCAGGCGGGGGGCGGCACACATGCCCGGATTGTGACGTCCAGTCTGGTTGCTGTGGCAACCCCTCCCATCGTTCCGGCAGCGGGACTAGTTAACAGCACAGAACAGTTGGGGAGACTAGTCCTGCGCCGCCGGGAGAGCTTGGGGACAGGGGCGCTCCGACAGGGGGAGCCGTCGAGGCGCCAGCGCGCCCGGGGACCCGACGGCGGAGCGGGTTGCGGGGACTCAGCGGCCAGGCGCAGGAGCAGGCGAGGGAAACGCCGCCCCCGCGCGCCCAGGGCAGAGCCAGTCACAGCCGCCCCCGCCCACGAAGGCGCCGGCCCGGGTCCCCCAAGGGCGCGGAGGCGGGGTCTCCAGGGCAGCGAGGAGGAAGCACCCCACTAGGGTCACACTCGCCAGGACCCGCCCCGCACCCGGTTCCGTCCTCGACATGCTTCTAACCCCTCTCTCAACCCATTTCGAATGAAAACTAAAGAAAAATGTGGTCCGCACTTGGGGAAGGGACGTTCTGGAGACTGTGGGGCTGATTCCTTCAGGAAAATCCGTGAGGTGACTGCGCCCACCTCTCACGAGAGTCCTCTTCCAAAACACCCTTCCAGACTGACTCCAATTCCAAAACATCCAGACCCCTGGGGTGGTGCGGTTCTGCGTGGTCTGCGCCCCAAACTCCCACTCAGAAGCAACACCTGTCGCGAAACGTTAAGGAGCCTCCGCTGCCAACCCCCGGTTGTTAAAGGTGAGGAAGGAGGCCCAAGACCTGGGGAATAAGACTGGAATTTAAGTGAGTGCATTCAGTCTCGCTGCAGCAAGTCTTAAAGGTACTTTAAGATCGCGCAGAAGTTTCAGTGACCGGCAGGATCACCAACTCTTATCCCAGAAGGACCAGTAAGGGAGGGCAACTCCATCTCACTGCATGCAGCCAGAAACATGGGAGGTCCACTGGAGACTCGCGGCTGCCGCGGAAGGCAGGCTCGGCCTGACTTGGGAAGCTCAAGGCCATTGAAGAGGAATCTAGCACAAATCCTCAGGTCTTGGCTGAGCACCTGCCCCACCCAGGCAGCCATCACCAGGAGGACTCTCCCCTGTCCTGGCACTTTTGGAGAATCAAGAACATTGTGTCCACTTGGCTGAAGGACCCCAGGCAAGACCTCTTGGGGAGGTTGTCACAACCCAACTCGCTGGACGCTACATGCATGGCCCAGGAAGGGTTGTAAAGATCTATGGCAAAGCTTTCTCCTGGTGCAACCCAAGTTAATTAACAGCATGCCCAAAAGTCTTTCATTCCTGGGCAGATCTGTCCAGCCTTCCAGGACCAAAGTGCAGGGTGCTGAGAAACCACTTCATCCCTCAAGTCTTTCTTTTTGGCCCTGGGGATTGAACCCATAAGCGCTTTACTACTCAACTACATCCCCAGTCCTTTTATGAGACAGGGGCTCACTAAATTGCTGAGCCTGGCCACAAACTTGTGACCCTCCTGCCTTGGCCTCCTGAGTCAGTGGGATTACAGGTGTGTGCCACCATACCTAACTCTCAGAGCAGTTTAAAGCACACTGTACATAGAAATGCTGGATCAGCATAGTGCAGGCCACCTATAAGGGGAAAGGGACTGCAAGCAGCAAGTGGGTTAAGGAACCAAAGGGCCTCCCTCCACAAAGCCGTCTTCACCAATGAGCAGCTAGCCAAGGGAAGCCTCAGATCACTGAGGCTTGAGCCAGCCTGGAAGTCTTCCTGGCTCTTTCCAGTCCACCTGTTTCCCTGACTCATAACTGTCCAGGAAAAAACTAAGCTTCACCAAACATGCACACCCTCCATCACCAGCCCCCCAACAGCTAATGGTGACCCCCAACCCACCTCAGGGAACTTTGACTTACACTATTTCTTAATACTAGAAAGTCCCCATGTGTGTACCTGCATACACATACACACACACACACACACACACACACACACCATTAACCTTGGCTCCAATTCCCAAAGCAAGGCTGAGAAAGTCAAGATAGCGTTCAACATGGAAAAGCTCCAACTGCTTAATTTGCAACAAATTAGAGAGAGATGCTCATCACTCAGGATGCTCTCCCCTCCCTACCCTGTTCTTCCCCATGGCTGCTGCTAGGTAACATTAGCTAATACCAGAGGCGAAGGAAGATGAAACCTGGGATAGGGGAAATAAATAGGGTTTTTACTACAAATCTTTAGTAATTTTAAAAGGAGAGTTCTTATTATTGTTAAACTATTAAATGTGCGTTTTCATGACAATGGACCTAAAATACCTGATGTTAAAAGCAATTCCCAAAAAAGTGAACATTCAATAAACTGCAGTCGCTAGAACAGCCTATCATTAAGGTTGTAGTTTCAGTAGACAAGACACTCATGTTTGCTGATCACAGAGCTTGTAATTACACTGCAGCGACAATTCAAAAATCAAAATATTTTAAAAATATATTGGTGTTAAAAGCATCAAGGAAAACTTTTTTCCCCAGGAATACAGTTGAAATTAGGTAATCAGCTTTCGCACAAACAGTACTCATCCACATGAATTTTTCACATGGACAACCCAAGTCCTACCTGGGAACAGTTCCTTCAAAAACCTGTCTCCCACCTTTGATGGATGCTTTACTGACATCAGGCTTCTTGAGCACAGTGAGTGCTTATACACAAAGATCAAGCCTCTGCTGGGCACCTCCTACTCACCAGTGGGGAACTTCATCACCTGGAATTGCAGTGTCCTCCGGATGGAGGGACAGTGTCCATCTGCAGCACCAAGACCTGGCTTCTACTTGAGGCCCTTTTCTCCACGTATGGACCTTGCCCAAACCACTTGGGGTCATAGGGGAGGCAGGAGGTTCTCAGAAAGGGAGTTCTGGGTCACAGCCCTGAACCTGACAGAAGGCTTAAGCCTAAGGCACACAGTGGAGCTGCCTGGAATCCAGCTAAGGTCAGCAGCTAACTCCCTCAGCAGGGCAGCACAGCCTTAGAATGCAAAGCTCCAGCTTGGCCTGAAAGAGCCTGGAGAAAACCAACATGATTCTCAAATCCATCCCCAGAGCAGGAAAATGGCTGGATTAGAAATCACTGGGTTTTATTCCCAGAAATAAGCACCATTACAGTATCATTTCAAAGGCTGCCCGCCACCTGCTTCCTTCAGCTCCTTCTTGCTGGGGTGGGAGAGCCCCCCCACAGCAAGCTTCTTTCCGACCTTCCTCTCTTCAGAGAAACTCCCTCAAAAGCTTACTCCCCCAAGCACAGGCCCATTACCATGACTCAGCCAAAGGACCTCCCTCCAGGGTTTCTGGCCCCAGCAGCCTCATCCAAGGGTACTCGAGTGTGACCTTGCTACTGCCAGGCCTGCAGCTGCTTCTTGTAAATGGCCCAACATCTAGGTTTGTCTCTTCTCCCACTCACACTCATGAGTTTGGGCAACAAGTACTTAGCACAAGAAAGCAAGTACGTGCCAGCTTCCAAGATCTCCTGAAGTTACCAGAGGAACCACTGCCCCTTCACAGGGGTCCTTCTCACCAACCAGGTGTCCCCTAAAAAGAATGAAGTTTAAATATCCCCAGATAGCAGCAATTGCCGTGAAGGAACCTGGCATGACAGAACTCCCCTCACCCCACGTTGCTCAACACTAAGCTCAAGGCACGGGCGAGCCACTTGGGACCCTGTGCCTCAACACCTGGCTATTGCTGAGGACCATGACACTATTCAGTGAAGTCACAGAAGGGGGCTACAAAGGCTTCTAAAAAAGAGAACATCTTGAACTTTCAGAAATAGTGAGACCCTGACACATGGGGACACCGCAGCCCCTCAGCTGCACTCGGGAGGAGGGCATCTGTGGCAATGTCCTGTTTTTTAACTTAGGTGAACTTACATCACAGCTTAAAACTCAGCAATCCCAATGTTTCTGAGCCCTGACATGTCAGATCAGGCAGGTGAGGCACAGCAGCAGACAGACAGAGGGAACTGGACTAAGAGGTGCCCTAGGCGAAGCTGCTATGACATGAGCAATGTGATTCAAGCCTACACTGTATATTCCCCATCCGAAAAGGCACGTTTGCAAGCTCTTCTCCAGACTATGAAGCTCAGCCACAGCCAACTCCAGAATCTCATGGAAGCAAACAGCACAAAGTAAAGAAAATGCAGATAAAAGACATGTTTTCCTCTACACCAAGGTAACTGTCAACACTGAGGATAAAGTTTAACAGGTTAACAGATCAGTCCTAAAAAAAAAAAAAGGGCTTGCACAATAATAGTAGCCATGTGTTAGCCTCTTTAATATAAAATGTAATCAAACTCAATTACAAGAGTTCAAAAAGGCATAGAAAAACCAGTGAGTTTCAGTTTATTACATTTTAAATTGCAGAGGACCATTTAAAAAAAAACATGCTAATTTTAGTCCAGGATTAATTTTAACAGCCAAACTAAAATTTAATCACTACATGGAACACCTATGCAACAACGAATTTGCAAACCCCAGTGACACTTATAAAGTTGAATCATGGTAAGGAACACAGCCAAAGAGCAACTGATGCCTCAGTTAGGTTTCAAAGAAATCCTACCTTCTGTGAGGGCAGAGGAGAAATATGCAAACAATTCTGCCTTAAGAAATTTGCATAGAAATAGAAAATGCTAGAGCCCTTGCCACAAGTGAAATTGCAAAACCTCCATGTTAAGCTCAATCCAGGAAGTACCAAATGTTAAATTGAGCCATGGTGGGACCTGGACATTAATTTCCAGCTATGCAGCTCACAGAGCAGTCATCTCAGGTACAGATATCAGTTGGAGGCCAGCACTTTAAAATATGAATTTTTATACAGCATAATTATAAAACAAGGCAGACACTTTTGCAAAATTGTTTGGATTCAGAAGGTTGCACTGTTACCAGGGGCTCTTTCAAAGTCAATGGACAATGATGTGGCCACTCAAACCCTCCCCACTGTCAGCCCTCTAGCCTCTGCACACATTGACCAAAAATCCCAAGCTGAAGCCTGGTTCTCTGCACCAGTACCCTGCAGACACACCACTTCAGTTTCTGTGTGGTACTGGGGATGGAACCCAGGGCTTTATGCATGTCAATCAAGAGTTCTATCACTAAACTATGCCACCCAGTGTCAGTAGGACTTTCTTGACATGAAGTCCAGTAGTGGCCTTAAGTGGTGCAGAAGCAACTATTTCCTGAGCAATTCCCAAATCCTCAGCAAGAACTACTTCCCAGTGGCTTCTCAAGCCCCACTCAGGAAAGCCTCCAGAGCCCTGGGTATCAAGGGGCTCTCCCCAATGGGGACTCGCAGATTGTCACATCTGGAATCTCCACTGATGTCTCCAGCTCCCTCTGCTGGAGGCCAGCGTGACAGTCTATTGCAAAAACTTGTAGAAATAATTATTTACAAATTCATTTTTGTACACTTAATTTAGACTTTTACAATTGCTCTCCAAACTCTTCTGTGAAGGGTAGACCATAACAATGCTAAAGGATCACATTTTATTGGCATTGGAAGAAAAAGGATTAGCATACATAGTTGTGAGCGTCAAAAGTAATTTGTAATTTAAAATGAAGACGAAGCCTAGAAACCTGCATGTCGTTGACACTGCCATTTCCACAAGGCAATCTTAGAACAATACCACCGGTTTGCTTTAATGCATGAGGAACCCCACACCTCAATCTTCCTTTGAGAAAGAACCAAATACAATTAATACTTTGAAAAAATAAAAAAGAGAGACCAAGTGAAGCTCGAATCTCCACACCCTCAATCGATTGCTGAGCACTGGACGCTCCTCAGTGAGGACCTAACAGCCTTCTCTCCTCCTACTTTGGTTACTATTGTGAGAAATGAAATTTCCAAGCAGAAAAGAAAAGGTAATTACAAACAAGCCAGTGGCAGCCCCACGAAGCCCATCTGCCATGGTTCCCATTTTCTGTTTGAGCCACACTGCAGAGATACACGGATAAACCACCATTTTGGTTCCCAAGTTTTATTTCAAGAACTCATACAAAATATTCCAGATAAAAGAGTTTTAATCCTCATCTTCCTCCTCCTCTTCATCCTGGTTAATCTGGAAGTAACGTAATTCATAACTCTCTTTGCTGTTAGCGACTACGCGCAACCAGTCACGTAGATTATTCTTCTTCAAATACTTTTTGGTGAGATATTTCAAATACCTGCAGAGAAAGGACACTTAAGAACTACACTAGACAGATGGCCTTCTTGCATTGTGAAACATTTTAACCTTACACAAATCACATTCAAAATCATTATGGTTGAAAATGCTTTCCCATCCTTCCAAAACCAAAACCTAAAGCAAATACACCCAGTCAATGTTTTAACAAAAATGTCAGACACATTACTTTAACTTGATAATAAAATGAAAACAGATAAGCAAATATACCAGTTGTCCATTAAACAGCAGCAAACACCTACCAAACGGTTTGCAGTAACCACTGGCCGAAGAGATGCTGGAGTGAACCAACAGTTAAGCACAAAACCTTAACACCTGTACTAAGAACACTGCGTTTCCTAGGAGCTCCAAGGACTCAACACACCTCACAGATAGAACTCCTCGAGGTGGTTTAGGGTGGCGGGATCAATTCCCAAGGTTGCTCATTTCTACGATTCGATAATCACTGTCCAATGCAGTAGTCTGAGTGCACCCTGCCACTGTCCTCATTCCAGCAGAGTGCTCAGATGTTTTTGAGACAGGTCTTGCTGTGCCAGGTTGGCCTTGAACTCTTCGGCTAATGAATTCTCCTATCTCAACACCTGAGTACTGGGACTATGGGTGTGTGGCATAGTACATGGCATAAAGGGATGGTTTGTCCCGGGGATGAACCCAGGCCCTAGCACAGGCCAGGCAAGCACCCTGCCACTGAGCTGCACCCTCAGCTGAGCTGCCGTGCTCAGGTTATTTTCAATTCATCTACCCAACTGCAGTGTTAGCCTGGGTGGGAGCTTAAACAGACACTAGAAAATGTGCACTCTATATAAAGGCAGTGGTCAGTTTCTGTGCCCAATAACCTTGTGACACGATGATATAAGCCTGAAAGTGTTTCTTCCCTGTTTGCTTTGAAGCCCTGAGGTTCCACATCCTCACAAAATCACACAGGGAAGAGGGACCACAATGCAGCACAAACCACCTCCCAGGCAAATTAACCTCTCCCTTGCCTTAGTTTCTCATACTACAAAATGGACCTCAAAATACCTACCAGTTCTTCAGACTACTGCAAGGACATGAAATGCACAGGTAAATCTTGCCCTATCAGCAAGGACCCAAATCAAGAAATGAACCAAGAAAGGAGCACTGGTTAGCAGCCCAAAAGCAATCCATAGGCTGAAGATTCAGCTCAAACCTACCCACTCTTTCCTACATAAAAGAATCAATTGGGCCATTCCATTTAAAATGTATTCTTTTGTCATTTATTATTTCTACCATACTGTATTCAAATGAGATGTTTAAATTTCAAGTAGTTAAAAAAAAACTCTCCAGAAGGGGCATGGTATCCCACACCTATAATCCAGCAAGTCGGGAGGCTGAGGCGCTAAGCAACATGGCAAGACCCTGTCTCAAAATTTAAAAAATGAAAAATAAAGAGGGTACAAAAGGTACAGCACTACTGGGTTCAATCCCCAGTACTAAATAAATATATTCTCATGATAGAATGGGAGGGGCAGAAGTTCAGAGACAAGGGGAAAAAATTCTAGATTAGGGGATACCCTTAGAATGTTTCAGGAAAACTATTATCAGCAAGGAAAAACCATAGCAGATTCAGGTTCCCTCCCACCATGGGGCAAAGAAGAGAAAATCTCTGAACATTAAAGGAAGATATGTCAGGGTAATCTTCATACAGCTGCTGAAGAGGTCTGAGGAAAATGGTAGAACCTTCCCAGAGGTCGCTACTGCTAAAGCCCTACAGGCTGAAGGTTTGTGCACCAAGCAGGCCCCACAGCTGCCCTATCTCTTCCTCCTCCAAATCTCCTTCCAGCATATAGAAGAACTCAGCCAGGAAGGCCTCCAGACCTCAGTGAAGCTTACTGTCTTCTCTTCACTGAAAGGCTTAACTGGCTGGGGACATAGCTCAGTTGGTAGAGTGCTTGCCTTGCAAGCACAAGGCCCTGGGTTCAATCCCAGCACCGCAAAAAAAAAAAAAAAAAAAGGAAAGGCTTAACTGCAACCAGTATATGTTGACACACCCTAAAATTTCCATCTACTTGATAGATACTACAAGGAGCTCCTGAGAATACTCCAGGCCTTTGCTAGGAGGTGGTATAAACAAGCCCAACTCTTGTAAAACATGTGAAGTCCCAACCTCAGCCATGAAAGTAAGGTAGCCAGTCTCCCTCCATCTTGAAAAGGCCCACAGGAATGAACTGAATGGCTTCAGTCCTGAGCTCCAGATTCCCCATCCAGTGCCACAGTAACACTGAGAATAAAGATGGAATTTTAAAAATGAAAGCTACTTACTGAGATCTAAAAGCAGAGGGAGCAAGAGCTTCATTTTTAATACAGTCTAAGCAAGTCTAAGCACCTTTACTATCTGAGATACTTTAGCCTGTGAAAAACAAGTTGCATATGGCTAACTACTATGCTGACACACTGTCCTCTTGCACTAAGCACTGTTCCAGTGATTAGCAGATGCAACACAAAACAAACCACAGGTAGCCACGTTCCCATGCCACTGGAGCGGGCCAGAGTGCTGACACCTGCCTCCCATACCTTTTGGAAAAAGGCACCTCAGATGTTACAGTGATCTTGCTTTTGCTCCTTTCGATGGTCACAACCCCTCCACCAAGATTCCCAGCTTTTCCATTCACTTTGATTCTCTCTTGGAGAAACTGCTCCTGTAGAAATGCAATCATTGAATTGACCAATTAGTGAAGTGACAGGTTCACCTGTGTCACAGAATATTTTGCTTGTTCTCCCAATACTAAACCACAAAGTTGCCATGCCTTTTTTTTTTTTTTTTTTGGCAGTACTGGAGATTGAATTCAAGACCTCACTCAGGCTAGGCAAGTGCTCTAGCACTGAGCTACATCCTCAGTTGCTTTTTAAATTTATTTAAACGACAGCAAATCTTCAGCTATTCACAAAGAGTGAAAATATTCAGCTTTACTTACATGCACTGTGAACATACTGTCCCCTCATGAACATACGTGACTGCCTCCACAGAAAATCAATATGCCTCCTCATGGAAGTCTTGGTCAACAACTCACTCAGGTCACAGGATAAAAAGTAGAGGAAACCCAAGGCCAGACTTTTACAAGGACACACAGGTAAGGCTGCAAGCACTTCAGAATCCAAGGAGCACGCAGCGCCATTCTCAACACTACCAGAGAAGATGAGCACAGACACACAGTGACCAAATCATTCCAGATCTGCCTGTGGCCACGTGCAGGGTACAGCACAAGGAGCAGGCGGCCCAGTGAGCCCAGGGGATACACTCTCTGCAACCACTCAGTGCGAGTGTGCAAACCATGTACTTCTGTCTTCAGGGATCCTGATCCAAAAGGACTTTTTTGGTTTTTTGACCTACAGCAATAAGATAAAGTCCCTTTCAGCCCAAAACTTCAAATTTTCAGGACTAAAGATTTTCAGTAATAGAGTGCTTGCCTAGCAAGTAACAGAGGCCTTGGGTCTGGGGGTGGGGATATAGCTCAGTGGTAGAGTGCTTGCTTAGCATGTGTTAGGCCTGAGTTTAATCCTCATACCCCATTATAAAAAAAAAAAAAAAAAAAAAAAGGCTATAAGTTTCTTTTTAAACACTCCAACACAAAATGTTAACTGCAGATGTCACCAACTGATTAGGTCCAGAAGTCTTGCCTTTGCATCCAAGATTCATAAATGACTCCAGTTTCCACCCTGAGGATTCTAGAAGAAAAGACATTCATACATGAGTGTGCTAAGGAATCAGCTTGCAGAGGAGCATAGGAGGCCACCACTGGGATACCCAACAGGAAATGCCAACAGGGTTAGGAGGGAAAAGAGGCCACAGTAAAAAGCAGGAAGTCAGGGACAGAAGAACTAATACGTCAACTGAGCAATTTCTGGAAGAACAAGGGCACAACAGCACTCTTGTAAAGGGAATAAGCCATGACACATCAACAGAACTCCATCCTGTGTTATCGGTGAATGTAAGCCAGTTTTTGACTTTTTTTAATTTGAAAAGTATTTTTGTTGTAATGATCTTTGTAATAGTTGACCTTCTGGAGTTTTGAAGAGTAAAATGTAAATTCAGGCAACTTCTTACACATTAAAGTACTAAGTTCAAATTCCCCCAAGAGGGGCTGGGCTATGAGAGCCAAAACCAAGTGGCAGTCAAATGCACCATGAGATTATTTCACAATTCTAGATGGAAGTAGAATACAGAAGGTTGGGGAATGGCAACAAATATAAAGGCAAAAATCAGTAAGGTACAAGAGGAAAAAATGTCAATGACAATTCAGCAGACAGTACATTTTAAAGTAAACACTAAAGCTCAGGAGCTACTGCCATCTGTCTGAGGATCCACAGCCATGGTGAGATGCAGGATGAGGCTGCCCATAGTAAGGATCAGGGCCCATCACTCATGCTTCAACTCACCAAGTGCAAGGGCAATGCTGGTCCCAGTGGAGGCCCAGTGGTAACTCTTAAATAAAAGCATTTAATAATAATGGGAAGGAGTAAGATCACACTCTAAAACCATCTTATTTATTGTTAAGTTCATCTCATGTATTCCTCATAACTGATGCAGAGAAAGCAGAACTTAGAAACAAGTAACTTTCCTGTGCTCCTCAGAGGTTATGTATGGAGTACCTACATGCCTGAACACAGAAATGTATTCCAGTAGGCTTTCTCAACGGCATCTCAAAAGCTCACTACTTCCCATGGCCACAGTGGCAAGCAAGATGGAACTTACGAAATTGGCAGCGTCCATGATTCCATCTTCTACAGGGTGGGTGCAATCAAGGGTGAACTTCAGAACCTGCTTCTTTTTTTTGCCCCCCTTCGCCACAAGCTTTTTCTGAGAAAGTACACAAATAACACAGGTGAACCCTCAACCGGTTAAAAAAATAAGTAAGACCATACAAACACAAACCCATGGAGATGGGTTCCCTTGCAAGAACACCAAGAGTCATGCTTTAACCAAGAGCAGCAGAGGGACAACAGAAGGTGCTGCTCCATAAACTCATGGGACTGGGTATCATGATCTTTGGAACAAGGAAACCAAGTCTTGACTCATTTAACCTTTCCAGTCTCCCCAGTCCTTACAAGCAGAAGCGTATAATTAAACATTTCCTTTTTCTTGCTGTAAAATTTCCAAATACAATTCAAGACCCTGCTCCTTTATTTTACTCCAGGATCAGCACAAGCGGCAAATGTCTTGCATACCCAAAACAATGTGAATGAGAAATCAACCCTGTTCCATGTTCCACACATAGCTCTCATTCATTTTAGCTCTTCTCCCTTAACTCTGTCTCCCTCAGGACAGCAAAAGGGAACCGCACAGAATCCTGACCAGTGGTGCGCTCCAGGTTGGACAACCGATTAAAGGTAAACTTAGGATCTTAGTACAATAGTACTGTCAACAATCGCAGGTCTTTTGATTGGTTTAAACTATGAATTAGTATTTTCAAGTCATCAGGCAAAACACATCCTCTGAGGTTCCAGTTTCTTTGCTCTTAAGGAGCTTCATCTTCTCCCTCTACAAACCACTGTTACCTGTATTCTACTTTAAAAAGCTTTGCAGAATCTAAACTGATCTGTCCAAGAACACATCTAACCTTTCTCCCTTTACGTTTGAAACGTCTAAAACTTGTATTAATTGGGTCAACTTTTCAAATGGTTACCACAAAACCCACTCTAAAATGTCTCTTCCCAGTAACAAACAAGGGGGATGGGATGCTTTAAAATCTGCCCCGGAAACGCACTAATCAGCAAGCACACCTACCCACAATGGGCCCGAGCTCCCATCAGGTTTTAAATCAAACGCATATGAATGCACAGAAGCATTTAAAAGCCCACCCAGGCAGAAAGACCTAGGGAACCGGAAGTGAGAACCAAGGAAAAACAACTTTCCACAGGTAACCCAGGAGGAGGGCGAGCTACCGGCGGAACAGCACGAAGACACCGCAGAGCCCAGCCCCGGCCTGGCTACAGGAATGAACTGCGGCCTTCGCCCTCCACCAGAAGGGTCCGCAGAGCGGCGCCTTGACAAGCTCCTTTTCCCCGGCGCGCCTGAAAGTTCCCCTGGGGCCAGGCCGGCCCTCCGCGGACCACGTCCACCGGCCTGGAACCCGGACAGCCGAACGCCCAGCTCCACAGGGCGGCAGGTCCGGCCCCTGGTCCCCGCCCCTCGCCCAGGCAGCCGGGCCCAGGGCCGGGGCCTCCAAGCTCCAGCCGCCGCCGGCCCCACACGGGGCTCAGGGCCCGAGCCGCGGCCCCGAAGCTCCCGGTTCTGCCGCACGGCCTCGGACCGCGGCCTCCTCCGCCACAACGTGCCCGGCCCAGCGGCTGCTCCGGCCCGCTCGACCGGCTGCCGGGCCGCTCCGGCCGGACGCCGCAGAACGCCGTCCCCCGCGAGCCTAGGCAGGAAGGAGCCAGCCCGGCGGGGCCCACGTGCCGCGCCCGGAGCCGAGGCCTCACGCGGAGCCATACTAACCACGGGCGCCATGGCGGCAGCGGAGGCAGAAAGGGAGGTGGGCGCTCTACGCAGACGCAAAGAGCCCGCGGCGCGCAGGGCACGCAGGGCACAGGCAGCGCGCATCGCTCTGCCCCGCCCCTCGATCGCTGCGGCTCGCCAGGTTGAGCACGATCGGGAAGCGATTGGTTTTCCCTGAATGCAAAGTTTTGTGCTCCCCCAGGGTTGCAGGGAGAGGAAGGGGGCCGGGCGGTCTGTCCCACTACGAAGGATCGGAGGGGGGAGCCTCACTGGGCGAGCCCAAGAGAAACAAGGGGGCTGGCTCTACTTTTGAAAGAAAAAATTAATAAGGAAATTCACTAAACCGAAAATAGCCAGCTAGGGGGATGCGAACCGAACCCACCAACTTGGGAATGTAAGGAAATCCCTCTGGACATGGGGAAAACGAGATCAGAAGTCCCAATGCCCGGGACACTATTTCTACATCCTGTCTAAAAAGCCCAGCTTGAAAGCTCAGTGTCCAAGGGCCGTCCCTTCCGCACTGGCCCACCTTGCTGTAGCCAGGTACGTCCTCCAGTCTGACCCCTCCACAGTCTCCAATTCAAGCCTCCATCCTCCAGTCTCCACTCCTAGCCTTTTAGTCTCCCAGTTCCATAGTCTTTTGCCAGTACTACCTAAAGACCACCAGGGGGTCTGGTCAAGGTGAAGTTACAATTCAGTGGGTTTCTGTGGCCTGAGATCTGCATTTCTGGAAACTCCCAGAGGATGCTAGTACTGCTGGTCCACGGACTACACGTGGAAAAGCAGGGCCTTCATCCCTAGGCCTCCAACCCATTGATTGGATCACTTTTCATCCACTCTGACCCCCTTGTGTCCTTTTAGAGTCCAGGGTCCTGAACTGTGATCACTCAGTTGCATATCCTGTTCAATTCTGTCACCTGGCTTGTGTACTCACCCAGCAAAACCCCAATCCTGGCTTATAATCATTGGAAGAAACACACCATGCTGACTTGTCTAGGTCAACTGGCCTCCGGTACCAGTAGACCGGGCTCCAAAGCAACCTGCTATTCTTGACTCTGCAGTGCTGAGGCTGGGTTCTGCAAACACTCCTGCTTTGGCATCTGTTCCAAGTTAAGCTCTATAATAAGCCATTTGCTTCCTGCTTGTTCTGTTGGTGTCTCCCACTCCTGTGTCTCAGCAGTGGTGATTGGAACATTCCAGAGCATCAGTGGAATACAGTTTGCAGTTATTCCAACACTTAGAGAAACAGCCTCTTTTTTTTTTTTTCTTTTTCTCAGAGCCCCAGCAGTGCAGCACTGCTCCTTAGCTGTCTGAGGTTCAGTCCCCAGAGATGCAACATTATACCCAGAAGGAGTGGTAGCAGCTTTCTTCAGTTGCTCCTTTCCTTATTTTACTCCTTCAATTACCTAGGCAGTTAAGTCTTCAGGCCTAGTCAACAGGCCTCAGGTTGGGGTGTAGCTTAGTGGTAGAGTGCTTACCTAGCATGCTTGAGGCCCCAGCATTACCGAAAAGAGAAAAAAGCAATTCTTTATATTAAATTATGTTTAAGACTACCAACAACCAACTTAGGACGGTTCTACTAATTTTTTTTAACTTTATAGACTGTGAGAAAGCAGTATACATTCAGTAGAAACTGTACTTTTGACCTTCCATAGTTCCCTGGGCTAGTGAGATGAGGTATAATCTCTAGCAATGCTGGGCAGGATCTCCGTCAGCCACAGAATTGGAAGGGTAGGTAACCCGTACTCTGGACTGTGTTGCTCAGCTAGGATCTTGAGCAGGTTAGATGTGTTCCATGTATTTTAGACTTAGGATATTTTCAGCTTATAGGTTTATTGGGACCTGACCCCACTGCAAGTCAGAGAGCATTGGTAGCATAATGTCTCTTAATTAAACCTTGACTGATAGGATACTGAGCCTAAAACACTCTCCTAAGTGACTATATTACACCTCAGGTCGAGATGCCAGCCCCTCCTCCCCAAGCCTCCCTCAAAACTACTGATTCCATTGCTCTTCCTCTGACAGCAGACATTCCTGTGTCCACATCTGACCATCCAGCAACATCTACACCCCCATACTCTGTCTCCCCTCCTGTTCCTTTGGAAAAATGTCCTTACTCAGGCTGGGGCTGGGGCTCAGTGGTAGAGTGCTTGCCTAGCATGTGTGAGGCACTGGATGTGATGCTGAGCACTGCATATAAGTAAATAAAATGAAGGCCAATCGACAACTAAAAAAATGTTTAAAAATGCCCTTACCCCCATCTGGTGCCAACCCTAAACTTGGGCATTATCTCTTGCACTGCTGCCTATAAGAGGGTATCACTCCAACACCTCTCACTCCTCCCAAGAAATCAGCCCTTTATCCTTCCTTCTGAATCCTATCACCATCTAACCGGTCTTCAGTACCTCTCACCTTAAAAAAGCAAAAGCAATCCCTGGACCTCAACCTTCCCCTTTGCACATCACCCCTTTTCTTTCCCTCTACTCGAAGCTTCTTGGGAGAGGTGACAGGTAACTAGCATGAGCGGTGGGAATATGGGTTTAAGGGGATAATTCTATAAACTAGGTCCGCTGCACTGACCCCCACATGATTTCTTTAAAAAAGCACTTTGCTGCTAGTGCAGTGGAACACACCTGTAAGCCCAGTGACTCAGGAGGTTGAAGCAGGAGGATCTCAAGTTTGACACCAGTCTCAGCAATTTAGCAAGGCCCTAAGCAACTTAGTGAGACCCTGTCTCTCAATAAAAAGGGTAGGCTATGGCTCAGTGGTTAAACACCTCTGAGTTCAATTCCCAATATAAAAAAAAAAAAATAGCAGTTTGCCTGCAACCCTGCCTGGCTGAAGTCAACAGGACACGTTACGTTCCTCAGCAACCTGTTATCTGCAAAGGAAACCCAAGCCTGAAATGCTGATAAGAACACAAGTTACCCTGGGAACAGGGGAGACTTTTGTGACCCTCACACAGTCCAGTTCCCAGAACTCAGGGAGATAAGGATAATTCCTCCTAGTCACAAAATCTATAAGAACAGGTTCCAATTAGAATCAGTCAGCATGGGTCCAAGTGACCCCTTTACTATACAGAGTGGGGACTTGAAAGCCTGATGCAGCCAGGCATGGTGTTGCACACCTGTAATCCCAGGGACTCAGGAGGCTGAGGCAGGAGAATCAAGTTCAAGTCCAGCCTGGGCAATTTAGTGAGACCTTCTCAAAGTAAATCATAAAAAGGCCTGGGGTATAGCTCAGTGGGAGTCCCAAGGGGTGTAGCTCAGTGGGAGATCCAAGGTCAGTGCCTATGGTTCTCTAACGTGGCCCTCAGCTCTACCCGCTGCCACCTACCCTCTGTCACACATCCTTATTATTTTCTTCAGAGTATTTAACAGTTTGTCATTATTGTAGCATGTATGTGTGTGTGTGTGTGTGTGTGTACTTTTGTATGTCTATTTGTGTGTTTTGATAATCATGGCTGGTATGTTCCTTTCTATGTCCCAGTGCCGGCTACAAATCTGGTTCATGGTAGATATTCAATAAATGCTAGATGAATAGATGAAGACAAGAATGGACATACTAAAGAAACCTGAGTTTCAAGAATATCATTTCCACCAATTGCGGTGCCACACACCTGTGATCCCAGGAACTCAGGAGGCTGAGGCAGGAGGATCGCAAGTTGAAAGCCAGCCTCAGCGGGCTGGGGAGATAGCTCGGTCAGTAGAGTGCTTGCCTTGCAAGCACGAGGCTCTGGGTTCGATCCCCAGCACCACAAAAAGAAAAAAAAAAAAAAAAAAAAAAAAAAGCCAACCTCAGCAATTTAGCAAGCCCCTCTCTCAAAATAAAAGTTAAAGCCGGGTGTGGTGGCGCACACCTGTAATCCCAGTGGCTAGGGAGGCTGAGACAGGAGGATTGCGAGTTCAAAGCCAGCCTCAGCAATGGTGAGGTGCTAAGCAACTCAGTGAGAACCTGTCTCTATATAAAATACAAAAGAGGGCTGGAGATGTGGCTCAGTGTAAAGTGCCCTTGTGTTCAATCCCCAGTACCAAAAATAATAAAAATAAATAAATAAATAAAAGTTAAAGCAGCTGGGGTGTAACTCAGTGGTTAAGCACCCCTGGGTTCAATCCCCAGTAACCCCTCACCACAAAAAAAAAAAAAAAGAACACCACTTCCTACTGGGAAACTGATGTGTCATTTATTTACAGAGCACCCACCTCCTTTGTATACCAGCTTCTACTCTTTAAAGTTATCGGGATTAAATCAGTTAATACAATAGAAAGTACCTTGGCCAGCAAACATTAGCCATTGTTACTATTGTTGTTATGACTACCAGCACAAATTGAGCCAGGGTTAGGGAAGGCCCTTAAAGAAGAGGTGATTTCAATCTAAAATTGACTTTTATCTGCTGGCAAACTCATCTTTTGAAACCCAGCTGGATTATTATCTCATAGTTTTTGTGTGTTTGTTTGTTTCCCTATTTAGTGACCCTTTATTGAGCACCTTCTGTGGTCAGGCTGATTGCAAGAGGGACAGCAACAGGGGCTGCTTTCAGGGATAACACAAGATGAGAATGTGAAAGGGGGGTAATGGGGTAAACAAGCATTGGCCAGGCCAGCAAGCGGAGCAGAGGGGGCGCTGCTGAAAAGGCTGGAAGTTCTCTTCCCACCCTCCCACCCACATGAACCCACCCATTTTTGGGAACTTGGCTGACAATGGGGATAGGGCCTTCATCATTTGGAAGCCCCATAGGTGCATTTCATGTGTATTATTCGCTTGATATGGGGACCAGCCTTTTATTTTTTATTTTTTCCTGTTCTAGGAATTAAGCCCAAGGGAGCTTTACCACTGAGCTACATACCCAGCCCATTTTGTTTTGAGACAAGGTCTTCCTAAGTTACTGAAGGTCTAAGTTGCTGAGGCTGGCCTGGAACTTTCGATCCTCCTACCTCAGCCTCCCCAGTCTCTGGGATTACAGGTGTGCATCGCCGCGCAGATCTAACGGGACCAGCCCCATTTTGTGCAGTTCTGAGGCTCTGAGAGGTCACTAACTTGGCCTAAAGTGAGCCTGGGATTCCAAAGCCTCTTGCTACCCCTCCCAACCGCTGGAATGCCTATGGAGAGGCGTTCGCTGCTCTCTGGCGCCCCCAATAGGTCATCGAGGAAATTGATCTGCAAGGATACACTCTACTGGCACCTAGCCAGGGGGCCCCTGCACCCCTGAAAACCCCGCCAAGGTGTCCTCACGCCGGCCCTGCGTCCCGCTTCTGCCGCACTGGATTCTGTCATTTCAGGCCGGGTCTAGTCCAGCCTCGTACCCTCGCCGGTCACCGTCCTTTCCAGCCTCTGCGTCCTCCCCTCTCATCCAGGCGGAATGGTCCCGGGAAGCAGAGCTGCGTACAAGCCCAAGTGAGGTCCAGGCTCCTGCTGCACCACGAGGTAGCGCCACCCTGGGGGAGGTGGACTGGAGCACCGCGCCGGAGCGACGCTCGGCGCTGCGCAGAAAGGGCATCGCCAGCAGGTCACCCGAAGGACACCGGGCGTGGAATTCCAGGGAGTGAGGGAGGTGGGAGAAGTGAACACAGCGGGAGCCTGCGTAGGAAGCAAAACCCAGTGTGGAGGCTTGTTCTTCCAGGGCCAGCGAC
The DNA here is from genome assembly GCF_902686445.1 of Sciurus carolinensis. NCBI lineage: Eukaryota > Metazoa > Chordata > Mammalia > Rodentia > Sciuridae > Sciurus > Sciurus carolinensis. Next base: position 205,165,325 of record NC_062213.1, on the reverse strand, counting down.
GCTCGGGAGGGCCACAGCGGGGCTCGGAGCCGCTGGGCTGCGGCTATGAGGCTCCTGGCTCCCGGCACGTAGCTCGACCCGGTGCCAGCTCTTCCTGTTGGTTGTCCCCGCATCGGGCACTCAGGCCCACCCCGGGGCCCTAGTGGCTTCCCTTTCCAAAACCCCTGGACGCCGGGTAGGGTCCAGGGTAGGAGGGTGGCCACGCGGCTGCGGAGGAGCCCCAAGGGCTCTCTTGGGACTCCGAGGACCCGTCCCGCACCGCGAGAGCCACAGCCCTGCGCCGTCCCTGCAGATGTCGGGAGCTATCTTCGGGCCCCTGGAGGGCCCAGGCGCCCTGGACGCCGCGAGCGGCCACCCGCTCGTGTGCCCTCTGTGCCAGGCGCAGTACGAGCGCCCGTGCCTGCTGGACTGCTTCCACGACTTCTGCGCCGGCTGCCTGCGTGGCCGGGCTGTGGACGGCCGCCTGACCTGCCCGCTGTGTCAGTGAGTGCCCCGAATCTCCCGGGAACGGAGAGGTTGGCTCTTCCCGGAGGGGAACCCAGGCGAAGGAGGGCAAGGGTGTGAATTCAGACAGCAATGGCTGGGAGAGGTCGAACCCTGCCCTGGTGGCCTTCTGGCCAGAACTTGCAGACTCCCCTCCCCACATTTTAGAAATCAGGACACATTTTAGAAATCAGGAAACTTGAGCAGGGGGAGATCCTTTCTGGCCCCAGGGGTCCCATAAAAAGTCAGGGAGCAAGGCCAGGGCTGGAGGAGGGGTCAGGACACTTCCAGTAACTATCTTAGAGGTCCCACAAGTCTTAGATCAACATAACCCTTAAGTTGGCTCAGGTTACTGTGCTGTGCCCTAAATTTGCCCAATGTCTTCACGGTGGTGGGGACTCCATGGTATTTGCAGGATGGCCCCAAGGGTAGCGGCTGGATGAGGGTAAGTGCTACCTGCTATATTTATAGCATACCTCAGGCCTGCAGTACACCCCACCTCCCTGATGCTGCTGTTTTTAGCTCCAGCCTGGAATGTGAGGGATGAGGGTGGAGAGCATCCTGGAAGGGGTATCTGGGTCTTGACTGCAACCTCTCCACAGACACCAGACCGTGGTGAAGGGTCCCAATTGGCTCCCACCGGTGGACCGGCTGCTGCAGTTCCTGGTGGACAGCTCCGGGGATGGCGTGGAGGCGGTGCATTGTGCCAACTGTGACCTGGAGTGCAGCAAGCAGGCAGGGGCCAAGGGGGTGGGGGGGTGGAGCAGCGGGTGCCGGGTTGCATGGTCCTTGAAGCATATACCCAACACATCCTCAGAGCACAGACCACCTGTGTGTGCTCCAACACCTCCCTTGGCACCTTGGACTGGAATGTGGGTCCATTTAATCAGTGGGGAGACTGAGGTCCAGAACAAGTGACCTGAATGAATAGCCAGATAGTGGCAAAGGTTGAGGTCAATTTTTGGAGAGCTTACTGGTCCCCAAATCAGTGGAGATGTGAACTGGCACAGAAGGGTGGTCCAGTTCACAGGCCCATGGTACCCTGAGGACCCTCTGCTACCTAAGCTCTTGCAGGCCACTAAAGCTGCAGAGGAAGTGATGACAGTAAGCAGTTTCGGAGGGACGGTTGGGGAAGGAAGTTTGGCACCACCACCCCCAACTCCCCAGCTGGAAGCAAGGCTTCTAGCAGGATTGTCAAGGGTCTGTGAGACTCTGGCCTGTGGAGGCTGGACGGCCCTGATAGGGTGTGAAATCCCAGGGCATCTGGGCAAGTGCTGGGAACTGTGTGACCCAGAAGTGCAGGTGATGGGCTGGAGGAGAGGGAATGGGGAAAGGCAGAGCTTAGGAGGACATGGCCTTGAATGCCAAGGAAAGGAGTGGGTTTGTTCTGCATGCCACCCTTGAGTCCACAGCCAGGGGTGCAACCCAAACCCTGGACCCAGCCCTGGAGTCAGGTGGGGTCCCTGCCCTTGTCTCCCCCACTGACTTGTAACTCCAGATGGCCAGGGTGTACTCCACCACTTGGCCACCATTGAGGGAGTCAAGGGGACACACACACACACACACACACACACACACCTTGTAGAATGTTTTGCAATGCAGTTTTGCACTCCCCCACACCCACCCTCCCACAGAACTGTCCCTGGAAGCCTCTTCTCCTACCTGCTCGCCTAGACTCTGAGCCTCAGTGCCCTCATCTGAGTGTATTAGATAGACTGCTGTGTGGGAACCACAGCAAAGCGCTGCATTTAGCCGGGCACCTGCCCCAGGCTGGGACAAACGCTAGCAATGACACGCTGTCGCTGTGGTTCCCACCCCGCAGTCCGGCTACAGCGTCATCTGAACCAGTGCTCTGCCCGCAGGACGCGGAGACCACGTACTTCTGCAACACCTGCGAGCAGCCCCTGTGCGCGCGCTGCCGCGACGAGACGCACCGGGCACGCATGTTCACACGCCACGACATTGTGGCCCTAGGCCAGCGCAGCCGCGACGTGATCCAGAAATGCAGTGAGTGAGGCTCGCGGGCCTGGGGACCCCGGGCAGGAGCGGGCGGGCGGCGGGCACCGCCCAGAGCTCTCCCCGCCTCTCCCCGCCCCGCAGCGCTGCACGCGGAGCCCTACATCATGTTCTCCACCGACAAGAAGTCGCTCTTGTGCATCCGCTGTTTCCGGGACCTGCAGGGGTGGGTAGCGGGAGCGGGAGCGGGAGGGCTGCCCTCCTGGGCCCAGGGTGGCCGGAGCGGGTGTTATTCGCTGCCCCCCGCAGGGAGAGTCGCGCCCACTGCGTGGACCTGGAGTCGGCTTACGTGCAGGGCTGCGAGCGGCTGGAGCAGGCCGTGCTGGTGAGCGGGCTCAGTGGCCTGAGCGAGGGTGTGAGTGGGAACGTGGGGCTGTTACGAGGCTGAGCCCCCCACCTCCCCAGGCCGTGAAGGCCCTGCAGACGGCCACCCGGGAGGCCATTGCGCTGCTGCAGGCCATGGTGGAGGAGGTGCGGCGCAGCGCAGCTGAGGAAGATGCTGCTATCCACGCCCTCTTCGGCAGCATGCAGGTGAGAGATGTAGGAGGACCGGCAGCTACCAGCCGTACAGCCCCATCAGCCCCGAGCAGTTGTCCACAACACTGAGAGGACCTGGATTCCCTTGTAGAGTTGCCAGTGAAGCAGGGCAGCAGGCCTTGACCTTCTTTTCTAGGAGCTAATCACAGTCGCCTGGAAAGTTCTAGGACACCAGGATCTACCCTAGGCTGGTGGTAGTGGTGGGGGTGGTCTAAGAAGATGGCACCCAGGAGGTGACATGCGAGGTGACATGCCAGGTTCTCAGGCAGGAGGGAAGGCCTTCAGCCAGCAGGTTGGAGAGAGAACCAGCCTTCAGTGCCCAGGACACAGGGCAGTGTGTCAGGAGTTGGTGGCCAGCCCGGTGTGCTAGGTCAGTGGTGGGCTGTTTCCCCCAGGACAAACTGGCAGAGAGGAAAGCACTGCTGTTACAGACCGTGCAGAGGTGAGTGGGGGTGGTCTCCTCCCCCGGGCCCCCACACACCCAGCTCCAAGCTGGGGCCTAGGCAGGCTTTACCCCAACTGGAGAGCAAGACATCCAGGTGTCCACCAGCAAAGGAGAGTGGGTGGCTCAGGGCACCTCACAGCAGGAGGGGTGAGGACGCTGCGGGTTCTGGGACCCTTGAGGCGGGTGGTCAGCTGTCCCCTCAGAGACCAGGCAGCGTGTCCTTCCCCAGCCAATATGATGAGAAAGACAAGGCCTTCAAGGAGCAGCTCTCCCGCTTGGCTGCCCTGCTGCCCACTCTGCAGGTGAGGGAAGGGAGTGCAGGGTCGGCACTGGGGCGAGGAGGGCCCCTCCTCCTTTGGCCAGCTACCAAGAGTCTTCCCCTTTGACAGGTTCACCTGGTCATCTGCTCTTCCTTCCGCAGCTTGGCCAACAAGGCTGAGTTCCTGGACCTGGGCTACGTGAGTCTCCCAGCTCCCCTGTCTCCCCTTCCCCACCACAGCCAGTCCTGCTGTCAGAGGCTGCCCCCTCAGAGCTCGGCAGACTGCCACCTGCAGGCTGGACCAGAGGGCTCTGGGCTTGCCTTTCCCTCCTCTACTCCATCATTCACCAACCCTTTAGGGTCCAGGTGAGTCTCTTTTAAAAGGGTAGTGATGCTGGGTGCAGTGGTGCACACCTGTAATCCCAGCAACTCAGGAGGCTGAGGTAGGAGGATCGCAAATTCCAGGCCAGCCTATGCAATTTAAAGAAACACTCGCTTTCGGGCTGGGGAAGATAGCTCAGTTGGTAGAATGCTTGTCTTGCAAGCACAAGGCCCTGGTTTCGATCCCCAACACCGCAAAAAAAAAAAAAAAAAAAAAAAAAAAGTAATAATAATAATAAAAAGAGGACTGAAGGGGGCTGGGGCTATAGCTCAGTTGGTAAAGTACTTGCCTTGCAAGCACAAAGCCCTGGGTTCAATCCCCAGCACCACCAAAAAAAGGACTGAAGGGGTAGCTTGGTGATAAGGGCACCTCTGGGTTCAACCCCCAGCATCTGCAATCAATCACTTAATACAAATATCTGCTGGAGCCCTGCCACCCCCTTCCCTATGGGTCTGGTGGAAGAGTCGTCTGGGCCAGCCTCAGAAGAGGGTTGGGCCCTTGTAGGGCTCAGGTGATATGCTAAATAGTCCCTACCTCCCCCTCTGCTCTTCCTGCCTGCTGGTGGCCACCTCACCCGCACACCTGCTCCCGCCCTCCCCGCTAGGAGCTGATGGAGAGGCTGCAGGGCATTGTCACAGGGCCGCATCGGCTAAGACCAGCGCAGAGCAGCAAGGTGGGCGTGTGTTCCTACTGGGTCTGGGCAGTGAGTGTCCCACGGGGCAGGGGAGGTCGCTCCATGACTGGGTTCTGCCGTTCAGATCACCAGCGACCACCGCGCCGAGTTCGCACGCTGTCTGGAGCCGCTGCTGCTGCTGGGGCCAAGTCAGGCTGCCCCTGCCGCCAATACGTGAGCACCCACGCCAAGAGGCTGGATCGTTGGGGGAAGGCTTGTGTCCCCCTTGCCTCCTCAGTCCTCAGCTCCTTCAGTTCCCCACTGGGTGTCTGGGTGCTATGGACCCTCCACGCAGGAAGGCTATTAGAACAGCAGGGACTGCCCCTTCCAGTCCTGTTGGCAGCCTCCCCACCCGGCTGGAGCCACTGGGGCTGGGCTGGATACTGCCTGGGGACCAGGCAAGGGTCAGAGACCACGGAGGAGATAGAAGAAACGTTGGAACTGGCATGTGTGACCTAAAAGCCACAGAGACTGGGAGGAACTGGTGTGGGCCCAAACTTCCTGTGTCCAGCATGGGAGTGAACACAATGGTACCCCATGCCCTGGGAACGCAGCCGGACTGACCCTCCTCCCACACTGAAACGCCCTGGGGGAGGACCTTTAAACCACCAGCAAGCTGGTGGTGGTGGCAGCACAAACCTGTAATCCCAGTAGCTCGGGAGGCTGAGGCAGGCAGATCACAAGGTCCAGGCAGACTCAGCAATTTAGCCAGGCCCTAAGCAACTTATGGAGATACTGTCTCAAAATTAAAAGTAAAACCAGACTGGACGTGGCTCAGTGATAAAGCACCTCCGGTCCAGTCCCTGGTATCAGGGGAAAAAAACAGATGCCAGTGGTCAGTGTCATCGGGTGTGGCTGTGCAGGTCTTTCCGGAGCTCTGAGTGGTTCTGCCCTGTGCTGGGGTGGACAGGGGAGTGCAGCACTGGCAGCCTGGGGGGCAGGGGGAAGGGAAGACCTGTGCTACCTTTCCTGCAGCCACGCTGCTCTCCCCCCAGGCTGCCAGGGGGCTCAGGACCCAAGGTGCTGATGGGAGCCAGCTGCCCCTCCCCAGTGAGAAAGATGCCAGGGTCACCGGTCCAAAAGCCCACCCTGCACCGGTCCATCAGCACCAAGGTGCTGTTGGCTGAGGGGGAAGACACGCCCTTCACAGAGCACTGCCGCCACTATGAGGACTCCTACCAGGTGAGGGGGCTGGGGACCTGCAGGGCTCTGCCTGGTAGGCATCCCCCCGAAGGGGTGCCTGGCAGTGACTCTGCACCCTCCTGGGCCTCTCATGCAGGGTCTGCAGGCGGAGGTGCAGAACCTGAAGGACCAGGTGCAGGAGCTGCACCGCGACCTCACCAAGCACCATTCACTCATCAAGGCCGAGATCATGGGTGACATCCTGAGCAGGTCCCTGCAGCTGGATGCACGGATCGCCTCTGAGTACAGCTCTGCAGAGGGCATGAGAGCAGTCTTCCAGGAGGTAGCTCCTCCCAAAGAACACAGCTCCAGCCCTGCCTGCCAGGAGACACGGCTACCCGAGTCAGGAAGGGGAGAGAGTGCCTGCCTGGGACTCTCTGACTCCCACTGGCAGGTTCTGGAGCCTGGAGTCTTTGCTGCAGGATGACACAGGCCCCCGCTGGGGACTATATGGCTGAGTAGCTAGAGTAGAATGCCACCAATGGAAATTCCTACTCGCTGCCACATCCAGCATCCCTCTTCTCTCTTTCAGATCTGGGAGGACTCCTACCAGAGAGTAGCCAACGAGCAGGAGATTTATGAAGGTCCCAGGAGGCTTGCCGCTTAGTGAAGCCCTGTGCTGCAGCTAACCCACATGCTAGCAGGAAGCTAGTCAGCCACTAGCCAGATTTACACCCCATGCTTTTCCCCTTGGGGCTTGGCTTGGTGTCACACCTGCTAATGACCCACGTGTGCATGTAGGTCAGGAGGCAATAAGCAGGATATCTCACCAAATGCACCACCCGTTCCTTAGAGATGACCATTCAAACAGTTGAGATATTTAGATGGTGCTGGCTTGAGATTTAGTCTGATTCAACAAGACCCAACACTCTGGCCTTGGGCTCCACAGCCCAGCTCCATGACCTTCTGCAGCTCAAGCAGGAGAATGCCTACCTGACCACCATCACCAAGCAGATCACACCCTACGTCCGCTCCATTGCCAAGGTGAAGGAGAGGCTGGAGCCCAGGTGAGGCCAGAGGGTGTTACCAGGGCACTTCAGGATGTGTGGATAAGGGGACACACGTTCAGAAGGGCCCCAAAGGCAGGTCATGAGGGTTCTGCACAAACAGACCAAGTGCTAGATATCTGCAAAAAATGTGGTCACTGCAGGATGGCTCCTTGCAGCCCTCAGAGGCAGGTGGAAGCAGAAGGAACAGCCAAGTGCAGTGGTGCACACCTGTGATCCCAGTGACTTGGGAGGCTGAGGCAGGAGGATTGAAAGTTTGAAACCAGCCTGGGAAATCTAGTGAGACCCTGTCTTAGAGTAAAAATTTAAAGGGCTGGAGACGCAGCTCAGTGGTAGAGTGCCCTGGATCTATCCCCAGTCCTGGGGCGGGGGAGTGGCACAGAGGATCTTCAATGTGCCTGTCTCTCCTTCACGCAGCCCCAGGTGCACAGGTGCATGGCTGGAGCCTGGGCTCTCTGCATCGCCTTCCTGGATCCCATCTGCCCTGCCCTTGTCTCATGTGCCCAGTTCCTTCCCCCAGCAGCTTCTGGAGAACGGATGCTGGACAGCACAGGTCTTAGAGTGTCTCTTTCCACCTCACACAGTGCTGATGGTTTCACCTGGTCTTGAATTCTAGATTGGAAATTTCAGCCAGGAAGAATTCTCCTTTGAAGGCATTGCTCTATTGTCTTTTAATTTCTAAGGATGTCCTTGAGAAGTCTGAAGGCATTGATTCCTAATCCTTGTAGGGTGACCCGCTTCCTCTCTTTGGCTTGTAGAATCTTCTCTGGCTCCCATGTCCTGAAATTCCACATTGGCTAGAGTCTGTTTCCATCTTTTGGGTTAGGTGCTGGTACACTTGGTGTACTTATTCTGGAAATCCATGTCCTTCTGTTTGACTTCTTTTTTTCTTTCTTCCTTCTGGCCCTGGGGATTGAACCCAGGAGCACTACCACTGAGCTACATCCCCAGCCCTTTTCATTTTTTATTTCAAGACAGGGTCTTGCTAAATGCCAAGGCTGGCCTCAAACATGATATCCTCCCACCTCAGCCTCCGGAGTCAGAGATTACAGGTGTGTGCCACTACACCCTGCCATATTTTTAAAAAACTTTTTTAGATGTTGATAGACCTTTATTCATTTATTTATATGTGGTGCTGAGAATCAAACCCAGTGCCTCACACCTGCCAGGCAAGTGCTTTACCACTGAGTCACAACCCCAGCTCCCCATTAATTTTTTTAATTAGTTGATTTCTCCACTTCTTCTCTTTTTGGAATTCCTATTGTTGGATATCAGCCCTTCATTTTACATTCTGCCTATGCTTTTTACAGGATTTCCTCTTATCTTCCAGCCCTTGTCAAACTGATCATTTCCATCTTGGTTTTAATTTCTTCTTTAACTTTTTTAGTTGTTGATGGACCTTTATTTTTATTTATTTATTTATATGCAGTGCTGAGAATTGAACCCAGCGTCTCAAACATGCTAGGCGAGTGCTCTACCACTGGGCCACAACCCCAGTCCTTGGTTTTAATTTCTAAGAGGCCTTTTCCTACTCTGTTTTCATGGTATCCTGTTGTTTTGTGGAGACCCTATCTTACTTCTCTGAGACAGACAATTGTTGGGTTTGTTTGTTTGTTTTCTCTTTTGGAAGTCTTCTTCCTAACATCTTCCCCAAGTTACTTTTTGTTTGTTTAGGTTCCTGTCTTCCATGGTCAAGGCTCTCCTCAAATGTCAGATAATCCTCGATTGTGGGCTCAGTTCAGGAATGAGTGGGGCTGGAGGCGAAGCAATGGATAGTTCTGAGCACGCTGCAGCTGGTGCTTCGCTGGAAGGGATTTCATGGGTGGGCTCGGGGACCTGGGGGTGCGTGCTTATTTCTGGAGTGCCCCAATGTCAGATATAGGTTCTTTTCCGACTGCCTTCCTGGAAGGCCTTGTCTGCGTGCCATTTAGTCCTGGCTTTCTGTGTACTTGTCCTTGGTGGTTTGTGCCTTCTCAGAACTAACCCTTCGGACTTCTGTGGCAGCGGGGAAGATCTCAACTGTCACCAGCACCTCCTGTTCGGGTCCCACCGTTGCTGTTGCAGAGGTTCCTGGGGCTGCCAGTTTCACCCCGAGGGCTCTGGTCATGGAATGGCAGTGAACAGCTGGCCCTGGGTCTGGTCCCTGGTTTCTGCCACGCTGCTGTCCTTTCCCGACTGAGCGCAGGGTCTCGAGTAAGCCAAGCTCGAGCTGTAGTGCTGAGCTGAGTGTAGTCGCAGTTCCCTGGCTTTCAAGCCTTCGCCATGCAGATGACATCCCACCCCGTCCCCAGTTCCCTCCCCAGCATACAGCTCTCCTGTGCTGGGCCCACCTCCAATTGCCTCCTCCCTGGAGTCTTGGCCTGGATGTCAGAGAGGCATCTCAGTTCAAAACGGTGGCCAGCAGAGCTCTTGGCATCCTCCCCACACGCACCACGCCTGACTCTTTATCTTGGTCAGTGGTATCACCCACGCTCAAGCAATGGCAGGAACTCAGTCAAGGAGGCTGGGAGATGTCCCTCCTGACTCCTCACTCACTCCACTTCTCACCCGTCTCCAAGTCTTATGGACTAAGCTTTCCACTGCGAACCACCCACTGTGGTCTCTACTGACCAAATCTAACCACCACAGCCAGGCATCCCTTTAGCATGCCATTCAGTCAGTGATCTTTTGGTCCTCGTTTTTTTGGCGGCCGTTGGAAGGTGGGGGCAGTACTGGGAATCAAACCTAGGAACAATTTACCACTGAGCTATATCCCTGGTCCTTTTAAATTTTTTTATTTTGAGATAGGTCTTACTAAGTTGCTGAGGCTGGTCTCACACTTGCAAGCCTCCGGCCTTGGCCTCCCAGGTGGCTGGGATTACAGGTGTGTGCCACTGTGCCCAGCCAATGATCTTTTGAATGTCTATTAGTCCCACCTCCACAAGGCCTAACAGCTCTCCCGGGGACCCTTTCCTGTCCATCTGTGACCATGCTGGTCCCTCATAACATCGATCACAGTGGCCTTTCAGAGCCCCCAAAGCTAGACTGGCTCTCACTTCTAGACCCTTCCAGCAGGGTCTGACTCAGGTTGTCCGGCGGTTCTCCTCACTCAGGTCTCAGCTGGAATGTCAGCAGAGCCCTCCCCAAGCCACCTGGCTAGAGCAGGTCTTGCTCAGTAACTGCCTAGCTGGCCCCACTCCACTTCCATCTCACCTGAATAGCAGGTAGCTCCCACAAGGGCCAGGCCTTACTTCTCCTGTCCTCTACTGCCACCTGTGGCTTAGTTGGCCCTGGAAAACCACTGGGTCTGGGTAACTATTCCAGGGTTAAAAGAGGGAAGTGTTAGGTGGGCCCTGGAGTGTTTGCTTCTTCTTGGTTTTGGTGCAGTGGAAGCCTAAGGCCATGCAGTGGGCTGGCTCTGCTGCCTTCCAGTCCCAGTGCCTGCTTTCTCTTACCCAGGTTTCAGCTGCCTATGGATGAACAGTCAGAGACTCCACAAAGCATGTATGAGGACAGGAATAGCGAGATCCTGGCCAGGTAAAGTGAGTCTTCCCAACAGTGGGCAAGCAGTTTGGTTTCAGAGGCAAATGCAAGACCAAAGCTAATGGGTTTCATTGCCTCCTGGGCCCAACTTGCCGCCCATTAGCTCTGTGGTCTCAACCGGGCTTCAGTGTGCATCAGGAAAGCTTCGAATTTGGACAAGTGCCTAAACAAGTGCTTTCCTAGATGATACAGGGGACTTTGATAGAGCCATTTCACAATTATAAATGGCCAAGGTGGCTGCCTGCATTCCTTTACACCACCAAGGGTTGCAAGCCTTACAAGCAACTCAAATTCCCTCGACTGAGGAAAAGTGGCTGAGCATTTTGTGGTGTGCCAGCCTCACTATCCTTGGAGCCAGTGTTGCAGAGGCAGAGAAGAATGGGCAGTAAGACAGGTCATAGGCTGGTCTTGGTCAAGGGCAGAGAAAGTCTAGCAGTTGGCTGAAGTGTCTAGAACCACAGTGTGCTTGGGGGCAGTGCAGAGACCAGTCCCACCGTCCCCTGCAAGACTTCAGGGGACCTTTGATTTAAAGTTCACTGCCACCGAAGCTGCTGAAACTGCTTGAATATGCTCATATTTGGGCAGCTAACCACCCTCTCCTGGGGAATGGCTCTCTAAGAATCCCTGATAAGTCGCAGGCACTTCTGGTTGTGAAGACGCACTCCCCGACTGGGGACTTCCACCGTCAAAGTGTTAGACTGGACACCAGTGCAGTAAGGGGAGCAGAGTGGTGGATGAGCTTATGTTAAAAACTGTTCCTTTAGGAATGATCCAGGAAGTGTCATGGAGAAGGGAGAGAAGACATCAGAGTCCAAAGGAAACAGCAGGGCTCTGAGTGGTGCCTCTGAAGACCCTCCACTGAAGAACAGAGACCACCTGAGACCCAAGCAGAAAAATGGGGATGATATTTCCACATGCCGAGAGCAGCCAACTTAGCAAACAGGCCCTGAACCAACTAGCTGGGCTTTCATGACGGGCACATGGAGACTGGGATACTTAAGAAAAGATTGTTCTCATTATGGTCTCTTCTTTCAAAGGTGACACTTGATCAAAAGTAAACCTCAGAAAAGAAAAGCCAGGCTGCTACACTTCTGTGTTCCCAGCACACAAGCTCACGAGGGTGATTTCCCATTCCCACCAGCAATGTGCTGCCCACAGCCTGCCTGTTCAGCACCACGCTGGGTGTCTATGGGCTGAGCCTTGTTCTCTGAAGCCAACAGGTCCTGCTGCCCCTATAGGCATCAAGACTCCACCACAGCACAGCACCTGCTCTGACGCCAAGGAAGCCAGTTTCTGCCTCACTGTTGACCTGGTGCCACCAGAAAGTCCCACCCAGTAATCTGAGCAGTGACTCACAAAAAGGTCAGGGCAGAGGTCACAAAGCCCAGGGACAGCCTCTGGCCAGCCCTGTGGCACATCTCCGCGTGACCCTGTCAGGGCTTTCCCCAGCTACCTTGACTCGTTCCCTCGCTGCCAGGAGTGATATGCGGTGGCCCTTCTCCAGGCATTCTCTCCTGTCACTTTCCACTCCTACACAGCACCCTCTTAACAAGTGCTCAACAAAACAACCTGAGATGGGACATTTAAGTGTGGAGGCTGAACGATACCCCCTAGTCACATTTTAGGCAAATATCCAGGTCCACTCGGTGGTCTCAATAGCAAATGGCCTCTATGGACGTCAATACAAAAATGCTGAAGTCCACATCCCAAAGCGGCACAAACCTGTGTGGCAGCTTAAGGAAAAAGGAACGCATCATTAGGAATTGGGCAGAGGCAGGAACTCAGAGAGGGCCAAGGAGGCACAGCATGCCTGATCTGATGCCGGCAGCTATGGACCTTCCTTATCCAGGCCATCAAAGGCATGTGATCACCTCAGGGCTTCCACATTCCACACAGTCACACTGTCATCTGTAGTGAAATCAAGTACAGTTTATTTAAGAATTGGAAAGAATAATCAGTATCTGTGAAAGAAAATCCAATTGAAAATATTTAAATAAACATTTCTGTATGTAAAAAGAGTAGAATAATTACTCTGTAAGTCCCTCTCCTTGCGACGGGATGGGCTGCCTCCACTCAGGCTGGCGGGGTCTTCTGGGCCCAGGACAAGCAGCCAGAGTGGGCGCTTCCCACCACATCAGAGAGGCTGAGGTCTCTAGCCCTGCTGAGCCGCTAGGAAAGCCAACTACGGTGGTGCAACTACCTAAGGCAGTGAGAAAGTGCAGAGGGAACGGGGCTCACTGTGGCAGGATGTGACCAAGGAGCTCTGGCTGAGACCTCACCACGTCTGACACTGACACAGCTTAGTGGTCTAAGAACGTCTTCCCTGTCATGCCAATCCCCAGTAAGCAAGTGGGAACCATCAGTAAAGCCTACCTTCTAGGCTCAAGAAGCAGCTCACACCAAGGAGGACACCAGGGATGTGTCCTTTGTTTTCCACCCCAGAGGCTCACCTTCTACTGCTTTGCCAACACTACATTGCTCAGCAGTGGCCTGCAGATCTTCATGAAATGTTTCATTTTATGCTGTTTCAAAGTAGCTTGCTTTCTGTACAATACCCATTCTTTATTTAAGAATCTCCACTTTCACACTTGCAAAGAAATCTGACAGTTTCTCAACGTGAGGAAACCGGTAATGTGGCCTTTACAGAGAGTACCCAAAAAGCCTTTGCTCACTGACCTGATTTTCTGCCCTGGGCCTGTCACTGCTACATTTGTAAATTAAAAAATAATCTCAACAGCAGCAGGCGAGGTCAATCCACAGTTCACCCTTCATCCCTAAGCCATGGCTGTCTCCTGCCCTGGGACTACAGTGAGGATAGGAACGTTCTCACTACCACGCCGTGGGAATTACTTTTTAAAACAATGCAATGTCAGCCTTCAGTGATATGAAGCAGCATCACTGTGAAACCTCAAGACTTAGGATCCTTTGCTCCTGGGCCTGGAAAGAAGGTAAGCTTATTGGCCTGCAGCAGATGGATGCTGACATCAAATGCCAACACCCAGCCTTACCACCCATATACCAGGGACCATCATTAGCTGCTCTCCATCCATCAAAAACAACTTCATGGCCCCCAGGGGGAATGGAGGCTGGGTCCAGTCTTGCTTAGATACAGTAAGAAACAATTTTACCTCAAAAAGCTGGGGATGGCTGCCAAAAACCCAACCACGCCCTCTGTCAGTCTGCAGTCCTGGTAAGGGAAGTTCGCTTCAGGTAAGTGAGGTCTGGAAACACTGACTGACCTGACTCGGTCCCAGAGTGAGTGCATTCGAGCTGTGTCCCGGCAGACACGGTTCCTGACACAGGAACTCAGTGCTGCTGCAGCCATGGACTTGGCAGAACGCCCTGCAACCCCTCGTGAGGGCCACGGCTCTCAGACCAGCAAGCATCGTGCTGGTAGTCGACAAACCCATAAGCCTCTTTGGTATACATAACAACAAAATATTAAGCCATGAGATCTAGAAATAAGCCATATTTCTGAGCTGGGAAAATGCTCTGTCAAACATACACTTTAGGCATGTGCACAGCTATCCAGGTTCAGTCCACCTCCATGTAGCTCACTGTGTGAGTTCATCGTGTCATCCCTCTCATCAGAGTATGAAGAATGTTCAACACCTTTGTCTACGTCCTCACAACAGCCCTGTGAGGTAGGTGGTATCAACCCCATTCTGCAGATGGGGAGGTCTGAGCTTGGGTTCAGTGGCTCCTCCAAAGCCATGAGGCATGGTAGTGACCGAGCAGTGCTCTTGGCACACGCCAAGGCCACCTTCACATTCGTGCTTCATTTGTGCCACTACAAACTGCCAGGAAGGATTTCACAAGGAGACCAAGTTCCTGTCCAGCCCAGGACCAGGCAAAGGTCTCGCCTCTTAAGGCTTTGAGGCTTGACTCCAAAAGCCAACTGCTCTCCCCAGAATGCAAAACTAAAATGCTGACTGAACCTCAGTTGTGAGGATCTGCTTTACAGAAGATGTTTGAGTTGCTTTGCCTGAATTTGCAGTTGTACGTGCTGCAACCCCTTTAGAAAAGATTGCCTGATGCAGCACAGGGGGAGAACGTAATTTTGGGAGAGAAAAAAAAAAATGCTTCATAGATTTACATTGAAACACAAAAATATATAAGCTATTAAAATGAGAATAAAACCCCAAATAAATGGACCAATATTTCTCAGCGTTTCATGATGCCTTGCATGGAGCAGGCATTCAGTAAGCATTTCCTGGAGAAGGGAAAAATAATCACATCTTTGACTTGCCTGTCACGATAACAGGAGAGCAGGAACAAAAACCCCAGGAAAGCCAAGGGCCCACAGTCCCCTGGCCTGGGGTGCCCATGGTCACACAATGCTACACAGCCAAATCAGAGGGGGCTGTGCTTACTTGCTGCCAAATCAAAGCTGGAGCTCAAAATACCAAGTGAGTGCCTTTAAATTTATGCTGCTATTTAGAAAAAATAGCTGTGTAAATACGACTAAGCCAAAGTGTCATATAAGGAAGTATCCTTAGAATTAGATAGATGTTCATGCATTAAGGACAGAATAAAGAGGTTAAAGCTGTGCTGTTGTTTTTCAGTTAAAGATTTTCAATGCATTTTTTAATGCGGCAACACCCACCACTGTGGCTGCGGCAGAAGCTCTGCTGCAAGCAGCATCTACCTCTCCTGAGGAGTCCTGGGACAATGCAAGTACACTGTGGCCTCAGGGGCACTGGACTGTGGCCTGGATTCTCACCAGGTCACTGTAGAGGGGCACTGATGAATATTGCTGTAGTTTGTTTCTTGTTCATTGTTAATCTATGTCTACCTTGATTCAGCACAAGAACAGATTGCTCCCGTGGGTCCTTTGGTCCTAAGGCCTTCTGACCATTTGGTCTTGGGGTGACATTCCAGAAGAGTAATTAGTGACATATAAAATGACTAAGAAAATTCATTCCTCAGTGGCCAACTGAAAGCAGTTTTGTCCTGGGCTACATGGGGCCAGAGGCCCTTGGTCCCTCGAGGCCCCCGCCCATCATAGCTCCACCTTGACTCCCTTTATGAAAGGCAGACCTGTAGGCACCCTCTTCTTATACTCCAGGTACTCCTCTCCAAAGAAGTGAATCAGGGATATTTCTTCTTCCTCTGTTCGATCACGGAAGAATCGCCACACTGTCAGGGCGTAGACAACACCACAGATGGGGTTACACAGCATCACCTGGTAGAGGAAACACCAATGTGATCAGGGTTAGTGGTCCTACACCCCAGATAATACCCACAGGCTCTCTCACCAAGGGCCAGGAAACCCGTGTTTTTATTTTGGTGGTACTGAGGTTTGAACCCAGGACCTGAGCTACATCCCAAGCCATTTCTATTTTTTGAGACAGGATCTAAGTTGCCCAGGTGGCTTTGAACTTCCGATCCTCCTGTGTCAGCCTCCTGAGTAGTTGGGATTGCAGGAGCCACTCCCCAGGTCGTCTTGTTAACTAGCTCCCTGCTAACAAAACTCTGTTGTTATAGCACAAAGGTAAAGAAATAGATCCTTCTGCAGTAGTGACCTTACCTATTGAATGACTGGGTAAGGGGTAGGTTCCAGCTTCCAAACTTTCTACTTTCACCCCAGGAGACTCTTTAAATACTGTTAGGGTCTCAGGGAGTCAGGGTATTGATAACAGAAATTAAACATACTTTCACATTAGAACTGACAGTCATTAGGTGAACATGGTGACACATGCCAACTACTCAGGAGGCTGAAGGAGGAGGATTCCAAGTTTGAGGCCAGCCTGGGTAACTTAGCAAGGCCCTGTCTCCAAATAAAATAAAAAGGCTGAGGATATAGCTCAATCGTAGAGTGTCCTGAGTTCAATCCCCACACCACACACAAACACACAAAACAAATCCAACACTCCTCACTGCAGTGTTCTGCACACGCTTTTCTACTGCTTCTCTTAGATGATGAAATCTAAAAGTTACAAGGAAAGATCAACCTCTTGGATTTTGATACTCAGGCCACGATGATGGACATCATACCACACCTGGCCAGAAATACGAATTTTTAAGAGAAATGCTGCAGGGCTACCTGCCCCTACTATCTGCACCCTGGGAGTCACAGAGTTCCCTTTGACCACACGTTGCCAAGGAGACGCCTGGGGGCCCTGACTGCAATTCCCCAGACAGAAGGATGGTCCAAGCGCTGTTCTCTTCATCTGGCCAAGTTTTTCTAGAACCAAAAGTGCAGAATCAAGAGAAAGCTGGCAAGGGCTCAGTCTGCATCCTGAGATGGAATAAACCTCCCTGGCTCTCATCAGTCTAACACAGGACCTTGGCCTCATTAAGACCTACTTCTGGTGAAAACCCTCTGAGCTGCCATGAATGGCCGAGGTCACTCCCTCCACAAACCCCTCTTCTTCTCACCCCCTGGGGACTCCAAATCTAGGTTAGAGAGACAGAGAAGGGACTATGGTGGTGGTGGTCAGGGGGGATCAAGAGTCAGGAAGGGTTTATAATGCTCAGATTTTAGTACATGGTTAAAACCCCTACTATGGACTAAATTAGTTCTCTTGACTTTTATTTATTACCTCTTATAACAAGTCAAGGAGCACATGTTAAAGGAGACAGACCACCTTGTGAATACACTAGTGAACTCTATGCTTCTGAATGATGGGTTTTATAGAATGTCAATTATATTTTAACATTTAAATGTAAAAACGTAATTAAAGGCGGGGCGTGCTGGCCCACACCTGTAATTCCAGCAACTCAGGAGGCCAAGGCAGGAGGATTGCAAGTTCAAAGCCAGCCTCAGCAAGACCCAAGCAACTTCTTGAGATCCTATCTGAAAATAAGAAAATAAAAAGGGATGGAAATATATATAGTTCAGTGGTAAAGTGCCCCTCAGTTCAATTCCCAGTACCAAAAAGAAAAAAAAAAAAAAAAAAAAGTAAATTGAAGGAAATCAGTCTTATATTTGATACTATACCTACCTGGGTTCCAATACTCCAATAAAACCATCCCACATAGGAAGGGTGCCGGAACCAAGCATACACGCCACTTGTCACCAGAGTATGGGTATCTGACTTCTCGTTCTGCACCACGTGGTTGAAGTTGGAGCCAGCTGTAAACATGGCAGCTTTCCTCAGGCATTCTCCAAAGACCACCATCAGCAGCCCCGTGGCACTGAGCCAGGTGATCTGCTTCAGTTCTGCAGGGAAACATGGGGTACCAACTGGGAGTGAGACGGTGGACTGCTGAGCTCTCTTCACTGCTTAAAATCAACCTATTTCCCAAAGACAGACACACTGGAAAATACGCCCTTGGGCAACTAGCGCTTATCATCACAGTAAAAGTGAATGAGTTGGCTTGGTGGCACACATCTGTAGTCCAGCTCCTCGGGAGGATGAGGCAGCAGGATCGCAGGTTCAAGCCTCAGCAACTCAGCAAGACCCTGCCTCAACGTGAAAAAATTTTTAAAAGGGGCTATAAATGTAGCTCAATAGTAGCACACCCCTGGGTGCAATCTATAGTACAGCAACAAATGAATGAATGAGTGAGTGATAAGAAAACATGCTCCCCTAAACTACTATTCACCTGTTTGGAGTGCCAACAAACCAGTTGTGAGGCAGTTCTCCCCTCCTAGGTTAATAAACTATGGGGGCTCTCACCCCATGGCCACTTGCTCCTATCCTCTCTTGGGGACAAGTACAGCTGGGAGAAGCAGAGAAAGGTCTAGTACACAGCCTGACTTTGAGAATCACACACAGATCCCTCCATCAGTTGCGGGATTTCAGTTTCAGAGGCGGCTCCGGATGGGGAGGTTTTGCTAACACAGTGTCCATGTGAAACTTCTCATGCCACAGAAAATGAACAGATCCAAATCTCACCTGACTGCAAAGCTAGGATTAAGTCATTAAGGTGGGGAATGTCATTTTAGATGGCACACTACATTATGCAAGGTTTAAAGCAAAAGGTCAGCACAACCCGATTCAAAATCCAGAAGCAGAATTCACAAGCAGAGCTTGTCCTTATAAATAGCTTAGTGAGGACAGAGGGCTGGGGAGAATCGCTCAGGGGAGATTAGACCTGAAAGGTGAACCAATGTCACTGTCCTTGGCCCACAGAGAAGCTATCCTTCTCCCCTCCAGCAGGGAAAGTAGGGCACACTAACCTGGCCAAAAGATATTTTCAAGTGTGAACTCTATCCAAGAAGAAAGAGCAGCCACTGTGTACTCCAGACTGTGATTCAGGAGAAAGGAATCCAACGACAGACTTTTGGGATTATTGACAGCTGTCACTAAGTATTCAGAATAGTGGAATAATGACAGCGAGCACACGTACCTATTTAAAAAAAAAAAAAAAAAAAAAAAAGGAAATTGGGGCAAGAGAACTAAGTTAGCATTAAGTAAAAGTACAGATTTGGTTCTGCTAAGCTGTCCCTAATTCTATCATTGAGCTACATCTGCGTCCCACTCCCCCCTTTATTTTTTCATTTTTTGGACAGGGTCTTGCTAAATTGCTGAGGCTGGTCTTGAATTTGTGATCCTCCTGCCTTAGCCTCCTGAGTCACTGAGATTACAGGTGTAGTCACCAAGTCTAGCTATTTTTTGTTTGTTTGGGTACTAGGGATTGAACCCAGGGGTGCTTTACCACTGAGTCACATTCCCTACCCTTTTTATTTTTTATTTTGACACAGGGTCTAACTAAATTGCTTAGGGCCTCACTAAGTAGCTGAGGCTGGCCTCAGACTCCTGAATAGCTGGGATTACAGTGTGGCCACCATACCTGGCTGTTGTTTTGGAATATCAAACAAGAAATTCATAGGTGAAGGAGGTATTATGGGTCCTTCTGTTCTTTCAAATAACAATACCCATTTTAAAATGAAAAAGGGAAATATCAACAGAAAGTAGTTATGTATATTGGAAATTAAATTCAACAAAACTAAATTAATTCCAGCAAAGAAGGATTAGATGGATCAGCATAGTGGTAAGAGGAGATAAAGCTTTGTACCCTGAAGCTAGGGTTCATATCCAGGTCAGAGACTAGAAGGCTCAAGGGACTGATAGTGTGGGAAAGAGAGAACACTGGCTATAGGATGCATTAGATGTGACCTAACAGAAACTGAGCTGGAAAAGGCTTAGGAAGTCCAGCTGGAGCCCTGCCCCTTCCGTCACCAAGGACCTGCACCTCCTCCAGGAAGGGCTTGTTGCCTCACTCAATGTCCTCCCAGCAGCAGCAAGTGTGGGTGAAGACAGTTCTGGGGAGGGTGCCAGGGTACCTGTTTCTGCTGCAGCAGAATCAACCAATGGGTGACGTTTCTGAGGTTTGAAACCTGGGGATCTAGGTGGAAGCCAGGGGCTTCATTTTCAAGAACTCCAAACAGCCTTCTTCCAGCCAGAGGTGAGGCATGGCTGAGGAAAGGCCTCTACTGACCCTGTACACTGTCGACCCTTGCCTCAACACCACCATTCCCAAAGTACTTCTTACCAGCCAAAGTGATTCCAGGAAGACTGGCTAAAACTTAGCAGCACACCGCAGCCAAACACAAAGCCAAGGAAACAAGCTCGGATGGCTATCTGAAATGGACCCAAAAGAAGCTCAGTCACTGGCTGTCTCAGAGCCCAGACCCAGGCTGCCCACCTTCCTGAGATAAGCAAGCTACCAGTGAGATGGAGGGCCCACTTGCTCAGAGGTTAAGGGGGCGAAGTGGGGCCACCTGGGTTCAAATCCCGCACCTGTCCCCTCTGGCTATGTGGCTTTGAGCAACCAATGTGGTCTCTGGACCTCAGTTTCCCTCTTTATATAGAAGGGATGGCACTAGTACCTACCACGGAGGACTACAGTGAGCTTACCTACCTTAGCGTAACTGGTACACACAGTTTAGCTACCGTTACTATTTCTATTACTGCTACTATTATTCTGGACTCCTGGAAAAGTGCTTCAAACCTAGTTTATCGGCCGATGTTTCCAAGTCTCACTCTGGTCAGGCCAGCGGGACTCTGAGCCTGGCCCCTTCGGGGTCCTTTGACCTCAGAGTTGGCAGCAGGGAAGACTCCACACCTCGCATTACATAAAAGAACCGTGGGCTCGCTCGCTCCCCACCCCGCGTGCAGCCGCGGTAGGTGCGAATGGCAGGAACTGCAATTTAACACCCACGGCCGGGCGAGGAGGGGTGACCTGAAGGCGCTGCCGAGGAACACGTCCGCGGGAGGCAGGCCCCGGCCGGGAGCGGGTGCCCGGGCCCTGTCGCCGCGCCGCGACCCGGCCCCACCCAGACCACCGCCCACCGGCCCCGGCCCCGACCCGGCCGCACCTGGTACCGCGGCGGCCGGTAAAGCAGCAGCAGCAGCGCGTTGAGCCCGGCCACGTAGAGCGCCAGCCCGGTGCGGCCCTGCAGGCCGGCGCGCGTGAGCAGCGGCAGCGCGAGCACCGAGGCGCCCAGCAGGAAGGTGGCGAGGCTGAGGCGCGCCTTGGAGCCCGGCGGAGCCCGCGCTGCGCAGTCCGCCCTGGGGCAGGGCGGCGGACCAGCCGGCGGCGGTCGAGCGGGCAGCGGCGCCGACAGTAGCCGGGGAAACCCGCCGGCCGCGCCTGCGCACTGCGCCGCCGACGCCGGCCCGGGAAGGGCACTGCCCGGAGCTGCGCGCCTGCCGCGAGTTCTCGCGAGAACACCGCCCCGAGCGGCCCGTGGCCCGAATTTGGCGGGAGCGCCCCGCCCCGCCGGCCCCGCCCTGCTGGCCCCACAAGGCCTTGGTGGCCCTGGCCGAGCGGCTGCGGAGCGGGTTGCAAGTGCTGCAGTGTCTGCTAGAAGGTAGTCCGCCCCCAAAGCCAACTTGTAATTAGAAAGTAGCCCGCCCGCCCGCGTGGTCCCCAGACCTACCTCGGCGCGGCGCCCGCTCCACCCTGCGGTGGTGGGGACGCTCAGCGTGTGCCTAGGTGTTTAGGAAGCACAGTGCAAAACCTGACCGTGTGATCCTGACTCACCTGGGGAAAAGAGCAGCACGTGCGGGAGCCTGGGGGCGCGATGGAGGGGAAGCTAGCCTCCTGTGACGGCAAACGCCCTTAGGTGCTCGCGCTCTGAGCTGTTTCTCTTGCCTTTGTAGGTTTTCCTAGCTTCCATCCTGCCCACGATGACCCTAAGTTACTGCTGTAATCAGCAATTGCCCTTCACGTTTTGTTATTTTTGATTGACACATCATACTTGCACATGTTTGAGATTGGGTGCAATGTTTCAGTTCTTGATCACCCTTGGTAGCGAGCGACTCAAGGTGATTAGCATATACGTGCCTAAACTTTCATCGATTCCAATTCCTCTCTTCTATTTTGAGGTTATGTGGTGTGTTCAGTACATTCACCCTGCTATGCCATAGAACACAGGAATTACTCCTCTACAACAGTAGCAATACCCATTGATCACCTCCCCACTCCCCTCCCCCCCATCTTTGGAGTGGGGGGATGAACCCAGGGTCTCAGGTGTGCTAAGCAAGCACTCTACCACTGAGGCCTTTTTATTTTTCACAAGGGTCTCACTGAGTTGCCCAGCGTTAGGGTAAATGGTGCAAAAATCCACGAGAGACACAGCTCTGAGTTCAAGCAAAGGTTTACTGACAGAGTCTGCCAGGCTGTCCCTCTGCAAGGAGCAGCAGCCTGCAGAAAAAAACTTCTAAACTATATAGTCATATACAATGGAGTAGTTAAAAAATAACCGATCTGGTCCTGTGACTGTTACTTGACATCTTTGCTGTGTTATCAGTAGTTAGGGACTCTTTGGGGTGAGCCTGCTGGGAAGGTCATGCCTGGGTGGGCAGGTGCTGATTTTCAAAATGGAGTTAGTTTGACCTAAAGACATAACACCCAGCTGGCCTTATACTTTTCATTCTTCTGCCTCAGCCTCCGAGGTTGGGATTACAGAAAGGCACCATTGTGACCTGACTTGCACTTCATTTTTTAAAAGACTAAATGCTTTTGTCCCTGGGGAGCTCAGAGAGTGGCAATGGAGGAGAAAGGCAAGCAAGTAAACGGTTAGGATAAACAGTGCAGGGGTGGGCGTGAGATAGAAGCAAGGTAAGGATGGAGAGAGAGTGAGCCCTGGGGGAGACCTGTTGGTGGGAGGGCTGCGGGATGGGGAAGCCACAAGGAAAAGGTGCTGGGGTTAAGCCTAATGGCCCTCAGGAACTGGCAGTGCCTGCCTGCTGCTGAAAATGAGAGCAACCAGGCAGGGAGGGAGGGAGGAATGGCAGAGGCAGGAGATAGCCTGAGGCCCTCGGGGAGGCTGGAGCCCAGGGTGGTGGTAAGAAAGCATCAAGGTCAGCGGGCAGTGAACCCTGCCTCTGAGCCCTCTACCTCTCCTCTGTCCCTACAGATCCTGGTAAGAGCACTGGGGTTGGGGCATGTGGATGGAGAGCCTGGGCCAGCATCCCAGGCCCGAGCACTCTGATCTTGTGCAAGACAATCCTATGAATTCAGTTTCCTGATTTCACTGTCATTGATTGATCTTAATTCTATTAAAGCTCAGTAGTACCACGTTGAAATGATGCTCAGGAGACATTTGCTGGTTGATGGGAATTGGAGAGAGATAACAGTGCTTTAAAAACTAAAGTCACGGAGTTGCTGTGTCATATGGGAAGGAGAGCTGTGTGCTACAGTTACTGGGGACTGAGTGGGAACTGCCACTGTTGTCCTGTTTCTGATGGTCTCCCCCAGACTCAGGACCTCTCCTTTGTGCCAGGACACCTAGGGGCCACTAGAGGGTGCTCACTGCACCTTCCCTTGAGGGAGGGAACTTGGTCCCCTGGGAAAAATCTCTCAGGCTGGGGAAGCTCCTCCTCTGGCTCTGGGCATTTGCTCTCCACTCTGTCTAAGTGGGCTGATTTATCCCCAAGGACTTACTGTTGTCACTCTGGGTGCTTAGAGCAACTTGCAACTTAAAGAAAGCCTCATCACCTCTCTTCAGACTGAGCCTTCATCAGTCCCATCTTGGAGATGAAAGAAAGAAAAGGGAGGCAATCCCCTTGCAGGTGGGAACAGGGAAGGGAAATTTTTTTCCTGGTATTGGAGATTGAATCCAGGGGTGCTGTACTATTCAGCTACATCCCCAGTCCTTTTTTTTTTTTTTTTTTTTTTTGGATAGTCTCACTAAGTTGCTAAGACTGGCCTCAAACTTGAGAACTTCCTGCCTCCGCCTCCTGAATAGCTAGAATCAGAGGCATGTGCCACCATGCCCAGCAAGAAGGGAATTTTTAGAAGTTGCTGAATCTGTTAGGACCTAGGGTTCATGGGGAAGGAATGAGGAGGGCTCAAGTAAACAAATCTGTACACACCTATGCTTGCCTAGGTCACACAGACGTATGCAAACACACACAACTGCTTTCCTACTCCAGAGGAAAGCAATCTGATTCAACCCACTGTGCACCCTGCTCTCCCAGACAAACCTACAAAAAATATATATAAGATTAAAAAGGCTGACAAACACACAGAAATAAAGAAAGGGAAGGCTAACCCTGGGGTGCATTGCTGGCTTTTTTTTTTTTTTTTCCTTGTAAATAAGCATTTGAATGTGTTTTGTTCTAGAAACCCCTAGTCAAGCACAAAGGGAGTTCTTTCTCATGCAACAGGAGGGTCTCTTTGCAGCGCCCCCCTTTCTCCGATCCCACCACAAAGTGGCTCCCCCTCCCCCCCCTCCCGCCTAAGTTGGGATCCCTCTTGATTTAGATAACCCTAAGAATTACCTTTACATTTCCAAGTTAAACCACAGATTGTGATGAAATTAGGTTTCTGTTTCTTTTTCTTTCTTTCCTCCTTTCTGTTTTTCAGAAAGACAAAGAGGAGAAAGAAGGGAAAGAAAGAGAAAGGAGAAAGAATAAAGAAGAGAGAGAGGAGAGAAGGAGAGAGAAGAGAAAGAACAGAGGAGAGAGCAGCTTCTGTTTGTTAGACAGGGTTGCTTTATTGAGCAAGAAAGAATATAGAAGGGAGGATGATCCAGAGCAAGCAGGAGACAGGAACACCACGAAGCAAAGCATTTTTGTTCTCAGAGGTGGACAACAAACACCTCGCCCACTTACAAACTTCCAGGATGAAAGTTCACTCCTGCCCTAAGGGTTATCCAAACCCCAAACCAAGGAGGAAAACAGTCCAGGAGGTTCTCTCTTTCTTGCTTGCAGATGGGTGCCTCCACAGTCATTTTTAGAAAGCAGGCCTCCTGCAGCTCCTAGTCATTCACAGGCCTCTGGTCTGTCCAGTGTCCACGTGGAGGCCAGAAGGGCATCAGGGAGGGGTCTGTCCAGTGTGGCTGTCGCTCTCCCCAGGAGACAGCCCTGGTCTTCCAAAAGTTTTCTCTCCCCTCCTCTGGCCATTCCCAGCATGAGGAATGAAAGCCCCTTCTCTCTGGTCTGGAAACGGGTAAATGATGCGTAATTTATGAGCACATCAGCCCGAAGTGCATAAGTCATATGTGCACAAAGGGACCGGGTAAATATTTAAAGATTAGAGCCAGCTGGGAGAACACATAAAAGACTGGGACAATGGGGGTCTCTCTGAATTCACTCTTCCTGAGCTGGGCCAGCCCGGTCAGCGCTGATGTACTCACTGGAGTCCCAGGCTTTGTCTCCTGAAGGGCCTTTGACTGCTGGGCTATTCCGAGTTCCAATACAGCTAAAGAGAGTTAAACAATCGCAGCCTCTCCAACTCCATCTGGAGACAATTGGCTGCATCATTGCAGGGCTCTGCTGTGTCCCAATAGTTAATTACATGGCGCAATCACTTTATTCTGCTTTGAAATGCATCTGCAGAGGAGAACAACACATTTCTCCCTCCAGTTACCAGCACCCACAGTGCCTGCACAGGACTCACCAGTTGATTAATATTGGTTTAAATACCTGGAAGTGCAGGAAGGAAAGGCTTCCTACCCAGGTTCAGAGTCTATGTGGGGCTGTCACTGGGTTGGGAGGTGGGATGTCTGCTAGGATTCTTGTCCTGTAGTCTGCAAACCCCCTTCTTCCTGGGTTTCCAGACTTGGAAAACTCAAGAAAACCAAATTCAGGAGGGCACAAAGGCACAAGCTACTTTTTGCCTAAAATTCCCCAGCTTGAGAAAAGAAGGGTCCCCCAGAATCCACTGAGGCCCTGAGAACCCTCAGGAGTTATAGAAGGAACTTTTCTCCTTGGTTGAGCAGGGGGACCTGGGTTTTCCCCAAGCTCTTCTTGGATTGTGCTCCTTTCCAGGCACCCTGGAGACACTGGGTGCTAAAGATGGAAAAGTAGTTAGTGGCCTACATCCTGGTTTGCGTAAGTCTGGTTTCTAAGTTGGTCCATGACCTTCCCAGCAGCCCGAGAGAGCATTTCGTCCTGCTTGCTCTGAGAGGACAGGGTGAACCGCTGCCTCATTCCCCGTCTTTGAAAATGCCTGTTCTGTTTCCACATCCGTTTGGAGCCGGGCCTGCCTGAGGGTGTAGGTAGGATGTCCAGAAGCAGGACTTGGAAACAGAGTGGGGAGATGGAACATGAGTCCTCAGTCTGGGTCTCTGGGAAGGGGCTTTTCTAGTGACCTTGCCCATGCAAAGATCTGGCTATAACTTATTGGGGGAAGCAGCTACCAGAAGGAGGATCTGGAACTGGGGTTAAAGGGGAGGTGGTAGGAAAGAAGCTGTCTCAGAGCTCCAGGAAAAGCAAGGATAAAATTACATTGGGGCGAGGAGGGACTTTCTGGATTTGCTCCTGCACAGCCTTCAGCCCTCTCCGAGTGGAGGAGTCGGGCAAGGGGGCTGCTTATGGTGGGACGGGGAGGTTCGAGTAGTAGAGGACATTGGCCCAGGCGGGGAGACCTCTCCCACAGGGGAGAGGGTGCAGCGGGAGGTGCCGGGTGGAGGTGGGGCTGCAAAGGTGAAGGCCCATTAAGTGGACTCCGGCGGAGCGTGACCGCTGAGAATCCCGCCTGGCCTCCCGCAGCCAAGGCAGAACATTGCGAATTAGCGCATTTTGCGGTCAATTTTCCACTGCCGGAGAGACACTAAGCCGCCCACGTGAACGGCCCCACCCAGCGCTGCTGGGATTCCTGGGCACCGGCTTGGGAAGGGTGGTGGCCCCCGGAACGGCGGGGTCCCGGGTGCGGGAGGGGAGGGCCTGGCAGCTTTATGGCGGCCCTAACTTTGGAGAGGGGGCGGGCCAGGCGCCCCGCAGCGGGCCGCGAGAGCTGCGCACAGGACCATTGGTTTGCTAATGCGACGGTTTGAAAGGCTGGGGCGGCGGTTTATGGAGAAGGATTGTAATTAGAAGACAAATTGCCCCGCTACCCGCGCGGCTCGAGGATTGGGCGTGTCGAGGGGGCTGGGGATCCGCCGGGGTGAGGCGCGCGCCGGGTCTCAGTGCAGATGTGCAGCAGCTGGAAGCCCGAGCGCGGCGGGGCGCCCGGAGTTTGGCCCCGAGGGGGCGGGCGCGGACGCCTCTTTGTGGGGCCTACACAATGCCCTTAACACTCGGCTGCCCCCTTTGTGCCCGGCTGCGCAGCACTCCCGCCCCGCGGTGCCTTTGTACCAGCCGCCACCTCCCCGAGCCCGGAGTGAGTCGCACGAAGGCAACCCGGGCCAGGCTGGCCCAGGCGCTTCAAAGCTGCCGGGCGCGTGCCAGCGCCCGCGGCAGGACCTCGGCCCCGCCGCCCTCCCGGGGCCCAGATGGGCCCGGATCTGGCCCGCGGGCGCTGTGGCCCGGGCAGGACAGCGCTCCAGAACTGCTGTCGCCGCTGCCTCAGCCTGAAAGGGGGAGGGCGGGGCGCGATTCTCCACGCTGCTTGGCGCCTGGGAACGCTGCTGCCCCGGCGAGGCCCATCAATACCCTGGGCGCAGACCGATTGGAGGGGAAGATGCCCCGGCGTGATGGAGCTGTTGGGGGGGGGGGCACTCGCGACCCAGCAATTTCCCCTGCCCCACACTGAGGCCCCACAGAGGCAAGTTTGTCCATTTCCCAGCCACAGGGCTTAACCCCTTAATTGCTACGACTTCGTTCTTGGCCTCACAAGCAACCATGAGGGATGCCTTGACCCGATCCTCACTTAACAAACCCCGAAACTTAAGGCCAGAAGAGCCCAATAAAAGGTAGTGTGTAGGTTTGGATCCAGGAACTTCTCCCGAGGTCAGCCTTACTGTCGGTCATAGTTACAGGAGTTTAGCTTCCAAGGACCAACTTGGCCGGCTGCTCCAGAGCCTCCTCTAGGGCCGAGCCTCCTCTAGGGCCGAGCCTCCCAGGTCCCTCCTCCACTGGGCTCCCTGGGTCCCCAGTAACCTGAATAATGGAAAGGGGTTCAGGGACCTGGACCTCCTCAAGTGCAGGCTAGAACACTCCCCAGAATATCAGAGATCTTTTCCATCCTCTTTGCCCATTCTTGGATCTTTGAGAAGGCCCACCTGGGTAGAATCCATCTTTCCCTGTGGGGGGAATGGTCCTCCACCTGACTTGCCCAGCCTGGAAGCCCAGGGCTGGGGGAGAGGGTGGCAGTTTGGCTCACCCTGCCTGTCGTCTCCCAGCTGGAAACATCTCACATCTCGGTTGGGTCCTAAAAGTTTTGGACCCCAGCAAAGGGGAGGCCTGCTGTGGCCCTGCGGGCGGGCTGCACGCTTTAATGGGACACATGTTGCTGCATGGCCCCAGCGGGCCCTGCCTGCGACTGGCTTTGAGCAGCCACAGGCAGAAAATTGCTGCATTGTCCCGACATTAGGGCAACTAATGCGGCGTCGCCGTGTGGCCAGAGCGTGAAGTGAGCAGAAAGGCGTCACTGGCCCGCATTCCTTGCCTCAGCGTCTTCATCAGGCTGGAGGAAGCCCAGGACTCTCTCAGTCATTGGGTGGCCTGCAGCGCACAGACCTCCCTTCCCTGTGAGCCACACCTAGAATGCTTGGGGACACAAGGCAGGGATAACTTGGCAGACTGACCCAGTGGTGAGGTCTAGAACCTATGGTGACTGGGACCAATATGGCATGAAAGAAATGGGCCTGGGAGGGGTCCCCAGAGTCCAGAAGTGGTAGGGTTCGGGGAGATAAAGACAAGCCAGGTTCAGTGCTGCATGACTGTAATCCCAGCTACTCTGAAGACTGAGGCAGGATTCCAAATCTGAAGCCAGCCTGGCAACTTAGTCAGACCCTGTCTCAAAATTAAAAACAAACCAACCAACCAGCAAACAAAAAAGAGGACTGGGGATGTGTAGCTCAATGGTAGAGGCTTGCCTCACTAGCTCGCCTGAGGTCCTGGGTTCAATCCTCAGCAAAGAGAAAAAAGAAAAAAGAAAGAAAGGGGATCCCCAGGGAGGGAGGAGGTGTCCTGAAGGAGAGAGGCAGCCTGGGCTATTGAAGGGGGCTTCAAGAAGGGAGGTGGGGGTTTACCACTCTATGCTCCCCTCCTATCCCCTCCCCCTTGGGGTTTCTTGAGTTCCAAGGGTCTCATTGACATGTAAACGAGGGTCCCCTATAAAGGCAGTGCAGTGCTCTGCTGGCACGGATACCACAACATGGGCACAGAACCTGCCACCCGGGGCAGCCCCGGAGTACCTGCTAGCAGCTTCCGCAAGGTCTGGGGTCCTGAAGGGTGCGGGGTGGGGGCCCTTCCCCCTACTGGCGGGAGCAGAGGGCGGGAAGGCCTAGCCCTGCCCTCTAAAGACTGCTGGCCCACAGATATCCAAACCGCTGATGGAGAAGAAGCGCCGTGCACGCATCAACGTGTCCTTAGAGCAGCTCAAGTCGTTGCTGGAGAAACACTACTCGCACCAGGTGAGGCCCGGGGAGGAGGAGGAGAACAACCACTCCCTACCCTTACCACTCCACCTCCGCCTGCCTGGCTTAGAGCCCTTTCTCCCGATCGGCAGATCCGGAAACGCAAGCTGGAAAAGGCCGACATTCTGGAGTTGAGCGTCAAGTACATGAAAAGCCTTCAGAACTCCTTGCAAGGTTCAGAGAGGGGAGGCTTTGAAGGGACTGGAGTGGGAAGCAGGGAGAGGGACTTGTGGGATCTGAGTCGTGAATAGACAAAGCAAGGAGAAGAAGGGATGGTTGGAGAGCAGAGCTCAGGGGAAGGTGGGCAGCAGGTGGGCCGCTTAGGGGAGGACGCCCTCACCTCAGTTCGACTTGGGGAGTGGGGAGGGGCAGGCAACAAAGATCTGGCTGGTCGTGGGGTTCTAATCTGTGTGGGCAGAGGTCTGCACCCGGGGACAGACGTTCCGGGCATCTCACTTTCCCTCCCTCCTCTTCTCTCCTCCACACTCTCCCCTCCCTTTCTCTCCCTCTCCATGCCTCTCCTTTCCCCTCTACTATCCCCCCCCCCCATTTCTCTATCTTTTGCTCCCCTTTCTGTAGGGCTCTGGCCGGTAGCCAGCGGAGCCGAGTACCCGACGAGCTTCCGGGGCTGCCTACCCGGTGTGAGCCAACTCCTACGGCGCGGAGAGGAGGGCGGCCTGCGCTGCCCCCTGGTGCGGGAGCTCGCAGGTGGCAGCACCACGGACAGCACCAGCTCTGGCCCGGAGGCGCCCGCTCTGGGCGGCCCCAGTGGTCCTGCTGTCTGGGCTCCTGCTCCGACTGCCAGCGGCCGGCGGTCCCCACCACCCAGGCTCCTCTTCCCCGGCGGTGTCCCTAGCCCCTCCACCAGCGTCTCAGCGCCTCTGCCAGCGTCGTGCCGCCGGGCCGAGAACCCGGGGCCTGGGCTGCGCGTGTGGCGGCCCTGGTGAGGCCTTGGACTCAAAGGGGGCCCCGTCTGGTCTGGGTACGCAGATACAATATTTTGGATGCACCCATAATGACTGAAGGGACACCTCAGACGCCCGTTCTGGTCCTGGGGTGGGGGTGACCTAGTGGGCGCTGTGCCCCCGTGAACGCGGGGAAATACACAGTCACGTGCGGACCAGGTCTGCACATCTAGGCAGAATCCACCCTCACTCCAGCCCCATCTACTTAGGCCGGAACCGCTCTCTCCTCCCACCCTCTAGTGGGTCTGCGCCCCTTTCCCAGGGACTTCGGACAGGGAGGCCGCCCCCACCCCCACCCCACGGCCGCTCCGCGGTGGGAAGGTCGCAGTCCGCAGTGGCGCAGAGCGGACCCCTCGCAGCGAGGAGAATCGCTGCCCCGCCCCGGCCCATTCAGCCTGCTGCGGGCGCCAAGTTCCCACCGGTACAAAGCACGCTGAGCCCCGCCCCGCCGGCAAGGGGCTCCCGACCCACCCCGACCCAGGACCCTCTCCGCTATCACCGATCCCCACCCCCTCCGCACCACCGGGCAGGCGCTCCAGCCAAGGCCAGCGGATCTCGGAACCTCCCCCAACTGCCTGCGGGCCGCAGACTCTGAACCCCGGCCCCGCCCCTAAGGTGCGCCGCCCACCCAGACGCCCCGCCCTGCTCAAGTCCCGGGAGGGACTCATTGCTTTTTCTCTCCAGCGTGAAGACTGGCAAGAGCTAACCCGAATGTCTCTCGTGGGAGCGGTGCACTGGGCAAAGACCCAAGGGCAGCATTCTGGACCCAGATCCTGCAGAAACCGGACCTCCGGACCTCTAGGACGTTCAGAGCCCACAACCCTCGACGGCCCTCGGAGCGTCTGTGCCAGTTTGCTGGTCTATAATGAGGTCATTGTTGCGCTCGGACTTGGGTGTGGGAGTCTTCCAAGTCAGTTTTTCTTCCCCTGGGCTTCTAGCGAGGGACTTCCTGGGGGTGGGGTCAGAGATCTGGCACCTTCTCCTCCCAGGTTGTAATTCGTAATAAAGATAAGGCGAACCCGTGTCATGGGTATAAAGAGGCCAAGATTGCAACATCTTCCCCGATGCCTACTTGGGTGTGCTTTCTGAACTGCAAGTATCAGCTTCTATAGACTCATTTCTTCCGGGGACTGCTCCTGTCCTGCCCGTGCTCCACCTCGTCCTGTCCGATCTCGAGAAGGACTCACGGTGCCTGGACGACCGGGTTCTCCCTACTGGTGTGAGGACGTGGGTGGAGGTAGGAGCCTCTCTTTAGTCTCGGCTTCCTACTGCTGGGTGGGAGAGAGGCCGGGACGAATCCCTCTATTGGTCACCAGGGGGCGGCCTCTCACCACGGACCCAAAGGGGCGGCCTCCAAATTCCAGCGGGGGTTCTGTGGCAGTGAAGCCAGGCAGAACATGTTCAAAAGCTCCAAACTAGCCTCTGACGACGCTGTCCTGCACGCTCTCCTGAAAAGCTCACAGTGACTGTCGAGTTTTAGTGCCCACCCACTGCTTCATGCTGTTACTGCTCCACGTCCCTCTCCCTTGATGGGCGGGACCAGAGAGCTCTTAGAGAAAGGGCACATTAGCGAAGGAATTCAAGTTTCAGAGGCAGAGACATTTGGGGGCTGCTGGTCAGCCCTGCCATCAGGTTCTGAAAGGGTGTTTCCATGTAACCAGATTTGGACTCCCAGATGCAAATCATACAGAAGTTTTTATTGGGTCCTGTACAGAAGAGAAATGCTCAGTTGTCAAAACAAAACAAAAAAACTACAAACGGAGCCCTGGCTCTGGGATGGATGTGGTCTGTAGACAGAGCTCCCTCCCCAGCCAAGTCCAGGGTCGAGCTCAAACACAGCAAACAGGCCTGGAGGCTAGACAAAGTGTGGGAGAGAGCCCCAGGGTCCTCCACTTTGGGGTCCTCCCTGAAATTTTGCAACAACCAAGACTGGAGTGATTTGGGAGGACTATGTCCCCACTGCAAGTATTGCCATTGGATATGAAATTTTTCAGTGAAAACACAAGGTGAAAAATAGGTAAGTTTTTGGGGGGACAGTGGCTAGCTGGTGGCCTCTGTCCCCATGTGACACATCTGTTCTTGAAGGCACAGCAGCACTGGTCAGAGAGGACTCCTCTTGTGGCTGGGGCTGAACTGCAGTCCCCCCTGACCCTTGCTCACCTATGTCTGGCCCATGCCCTTTATCCTATGCTAGGGACAAGAGAGGCCTCTGAAGTCAAGTTGGGCAGTCATCTGCCCCTACCCTCAGTGGCCCCTCTGGAGCTGGAACCCTGTCTGGAAGGTTAGGAAATGGGCCTAGCCACCTAAGAGGCAGAGGAACCAGGACACAGGCTGGCTCTGTGCTGGCCTTGAAACAGGCTTCAGGTCCTCACTTTGAGGGGTCACTGCGTGATGTCAGTGATATCCCTCCATGAGGTCACAGCTATTCCTGAGCCTCTCCTTCACCTAGGAAGACCTGGGCCCTGGCAGAGCCCTGGCCTGCAAGGAAGGAGAGCAAAGAGAAGCCCTGTCCCAGGGTGGGGGAGGGTCCTTTTCAGGGTAGGTAGGGGTGAGGCTGGGGATGGGCACTGGCTAAGAAGCCCACCTCCCCTTTGCTTCAGTCCTTTGAACCATGAGTCCACATCTTTCATGGTGGGAGTCAGAGGTGGCTGACGTGGTGGGGGACAGGCAGCTATGGTGGAGTAATGAGCATGGGGACACTAATGGTGGCTAAGGTGGCTGTGGTGCTAATGGTGATGGTGCAGAAGTGTTGTGCTTAGCTAGGGTGGAATGTCAGTCTCCAAGGGGGCTGGGGCACTGAGAGTGGGAGGCCTCAGGCCTGGGGGCCACATGCTGAAGCCTGACACTCACAAAGGACCCCAAGAGGGCCCTGACTTCCTCTCACACCTGGTCCACTGAGTGGCCAGGGCACACTGACCAGGAGACTTCAAACAGCCCTGAGAGAGAACATGGTCACCTGTTCATCATAGATAGGAAAATGAGGCAGAACAGGTCACAGACTGGGAGACCTGCTCAGAGAGCTTGTTTGGGCTCTGAAGACCCCTGTGCTTAGAGAGACCCTCTGCCATCCATGCCCCTGAGGTGTGGCAGTTGCGTGCAGACTGCAGGGTGGTCTGCAATTCAGTGTTTCTGGTTCCAGCTTTTCCAAGACTGGGACTTTGTTCTGATGGTGGCCCCGTCTCAGGGTCCCTGCACCTAGTCCAGTTGCAGAGGGTTGGTGCAGTCCATGTGCAGACGTGGCTCACTACCCAAGCCTAGCCTCACTGGTCCCAGGAGATGCCATGCCCAGCACAGGTGTCCAGGGGGGCAGCCATCGTGCCCCCAGGTAACACCGGCAGGGAGGAGCCAGAACAGAGGTGCTGTGGCGGGTACTTCCTTACCACCGAGAGGGGTGGCATGTTGTCTATGCGGGACACAAGTGGCATCTTTGGTGCTGGGGTCCTCGCAGGCGACTCGGCTGCCTAGTGTTCTTAGGAGACACCTGCCAACCCTAGGATGCTGAGCCCAGCGACTCCGAGTGCAGTGTGATGTAGCCCGAGGACTCAGAGGGCGAACTCAGGAAGCTGCTGGTACTGCCACCGCCGCCGCCAACCACCACGTGCAGGCCGCCGGGCTCGCCCCAAGACACACTCAGGCTGGTCTGCAGGTGCCCGGTGTGCGCACGTGCAGCCCGGCGCGGCCCTGGGCTCCTCCGCGCGCCGCCAGGGGGCGTTGGGGCTTCACCCAACTCTGAGCGCAAAGTGGGGAAGGGCCGGGCCGGGGCCGGTGGGCGGCACAGGGCCTGCGGCTCATGCTCGAAGTCGGTCAGGGCGAAGGCCTCGGGCAACAGTGAGGCCGAGGCGGAGCGGGCACCAGGCCCAGTCCGGCGGCGAGGGCTGCTGGGGGACGAGTCGTGGGTGTGGCGCAGGCTGCAGTCCAGGGCCGGGGGGCGCAGCGACAGCAAGCTCTCAGCCGAGCGGCGGCGAGGGCGGAACGGGGGCGCGTCCTCAGTGAAGGCCAGCAAGCTGCCGCGGCGCCGGTCGGGCCCCGAGGGCAGCACCAGGTGTGCCAGGGCGGCCAGGTCCTCGCCGGAGCCCCAGCGTGGCAGGAAGGAGGGCAGGGGGACGGCAGCCCACACATCGGAGTCGTCATGGGAGAAGCGCCGTGTGGGTGGGACCTGAGGACGGGGCGGGATTTAACCAGGAATTGCCCTCCTGGAAAACCTGGATCGACACCTCCCTGCGCTCAGGCAGGGCAGTCAGTGGGTCGGAGACCAGGGCTGCCTGGTTTGGAGCTGTGAGTTTTGGAGCAAATGACAGCCTCTCTGAACCTCAGTGTTGTCCTCTGTAGCTTGGATGGGTTGGGGAGAAGGCTCCTGAGCGGAGCAGTGAGCCGGAAGCAAACAGCAGACATCAGGTGGACCATTCTTCCAAAACACAGGAAACACAGGGTAGGGGACAGGGTGCCTCTCCTGAGCCCATGCACACAGGCTCTATGACCTCAGGCCAGTCCAGAGGGTGATGCTATTCCCCTGAGGTGCCATGAGCCTGAGATGAGCTCAGAGAAAAGGGAGGGGGGTCGGACTAGCCCACCTCCCACCCCGCCCCCTACCTGGAGGTACTGCATCTTGTCTTCCTGCAAGGGCCGCAGTGGGTAGAGCTGGGGCAGACCCTCCTCCAGAGCAGAGAGCTCATAGGCCATCCTGTCCAGGTCCACAGAGTCACCTCCACAGCTGTAGTCAAGGGGGCGCTCCAACACCAGGTCTGGAGGGATGCTGCCTTCCAGGCTGCTCTCTACAGAGTAGGACAGAGGCATGGGCCATAGAAACTTTGGGGCCTATGGGAGGGAGTCCAGGGGATCCCCCCATCTCACACACACCCAAGGCAGGGGACTGGTTAGCTGAAAAGAGCAAGGCTGAGTGAGGTCCTGGTCCAAATCCTGGCTACGCCAGCCTTCAGTTGAATCTGGGAGGTCAGATACTGAGCAACTTTTCTCATCTAGGATATGGGGTGGGACCTGAGGTTACTGGAGTGCCTGCACATAACCAGGGCTCAGCCTAAGGTGACATAGGATTGCTGCAAGAGCCCTTGGGGCAGTTCACTCTAAGGTTGTGGGTGGGGGTGAGCCTATGAACTCAGTGGAACATCCAGCCCAGTGTCCACAACCACTCGGTTAAGCAGAGTGTTGATTAATTGGAACCCCGGAGCAGCAGAGCAAGACAGGAACACTGCTGTGGGGTGCTCAGCTTGGGGCTGACACAGGGAGTATCTGCAGTTGAGAATGGGGTCACCTGAGTGCCACGGGGAGTCTGCAAGGCAGCTGTTTTCCCACCGACCCCAGTGAGCTCGCCCACGTCACCCTTCCCAGGGCCACTCACAGGTCACCCTTACCATCATCTGAGTCTGCGTCATTGGCCACGAGGGCCATGCACTTCTCCCAGACGGCCTTGAGGTCTGCCCGGTAGCGGTCACAGGCCCAGAGGAAGACAGGCAGCAGCAGGGCCTGGGCCACAGAGCACCACAGCACACAGAGCGCCATCCAGGGTGCCGAGGCGTCAGCCCGCAGGCTGCTGAAGCTCACCACCTGTGGGCACAGGGCTAGGCCTGACGGCAGGACCCCAGCCTCCCTCCCAGCCTCTGCTGCCCCTTCATATAGCAGGTCCCATAACCCACTGGCCAGAGAAGGAGGTGGTGGTCACAAACAGAATTCTAGGCCCTTGGGGAGGAAAGGGCAAGGGTGTCCTGCCCACCAAGCACTGCTCACTGTCCCCATGTGCCCATGGCTTGCTGCAGTCATTGCAGGTGAGGAGCAGGCCAGGGAGCCAGCCTGTACTTTTCTGCTAACCCCCGTCCCCTGCTCCTTCTTGGCCAGTGGCCTCCTCAATGCTGCCCCTATTGCAGGCATCTAGGGCTCACACCCCCAGTGGCCTCTGGGTCAGTTCCCAGGGCCCCCCTCATTTCTCCTGTCCCAGGAGAGCCCTCATTGCCCTGCCCATCTGGAAAGAATGACATTTAACAATTTCCACAACAGAGTGGAAGTGTGCACACTGCAGACCTCATGGGAATTCTGCCATTTATGAGCTGTGTGACCCTCTGAAAACCACTCAACCTCTCTGGAGCTTGATTCCTTCGTCAGTGAAATGAGCTAAGAGCACCCCATACTACCGAGGAGGAGGATAGATTTCAGATACTGTCTGTAACAGGCCAGAGACGGTTTCCATAAGTGGAACTTCCCTGTTCTGAAGAGAAGCCAGAAGGGACCCCTTCCTCGTGCCAGGCCCCACTCTGTTCCTACGGCGATTTACAGTTTCATGGCTCCTTCCTGCCCTCAGCACGGGGACTGGATGCCAGGCCCATTTACACCTAAGGACCCTGCAGCTGGGTGTGGCAGCAGGTGAGCAGGGGCTGCATCCCAAGTAAGCCCCCAACCCCGAAGCTGCCCGCCCCCCTTTCTGGACCTGTCCCACCATGACTCCAGGGGCTGCTTGGATGAAGGCTCTCAGGGCCTGGCTGCGATTCCCTTCCCTGTGCCATTGCAGACATTCTGAGGCTGCAGCCCCATGGCTGGAGGGTTTGGCTACCAGCTGCAGAGGGACCAGGCAGTCCCACTGGATCTCGGACCCTCATGATCAAGGCCTTCCCTAGACCAGCCCTCACCTTGACCTTCCTGAGCCCTTAGGATCAAGCATAACTTCCCAGAACACGCGAGGCCTGCCCTGGCCTAGCCCTGTCCCAATCTAACTCCTGGTTACTGACCTGCCACATCTTGGGCCCTGGGCCTACTAGAAGCCTGTGGGCACGTCACCTCACCTTCCTTACCCTCTGCATCTAAGTGGCCTCTGGTGAGGGAGGAATTTCCTCTGCAGTGTGGCAGAAGAGATGGGTCAAGTCCCATCAAGGCTGCCCTGATTTTTGGAGGAAGTCCTATACCTCTCTGAACCGTGCTTTTCAAACCTGTAAGTGGGTATGATAATGTGCGTCTCAAAGGGTGGGGTCTGAGGCTTCAACCACCCGCTGCCCAGCCTCCCGCTGCCCCAAGCCCACGGCCCCTGACAGGCTCCCCACCTCACGCCCTCACCCACCAGTACGGGGACGCCCATGAGGCAGTCATAGATGACTACGATGGTGGCCACCAGGCCCGTGATCTGCAGCGAGGTTTTGGCTGGCTCCGAGCCATCGATGGAAGAGCGGCGCTTGCCTTGGGCATCCTCCACTACGATGGTGGGCACAGTGAAGGTGCGGCAGGCAGCCTGGCGCCCCCCCTGCACGGCCAGCGTCTGGAAAAGGGCGATGGCCGTGCAGACCACCCCCATGGCCACACTGCCGCCCACCAGCAGCAAGAAGCAGACGCCGAAGCCCAGGCCAATCTCGGCCACGATGAAGCGGCAGCCGTGGGTATAGAAGCGTTCCCTGGTGTCGTGCCAGCCGACAGCGGGCAGAGCTGACAGGATGAAGGACACCATCCAGATGCCCATGACGGTGTGCACTGCCTGCTTCTTGGCATTGCTCAACCTGGCGGGGGGCAGGGCAGGACAAAGGAAACCAGCGTCACTCACGGGACCTGCAGAGGGTCCTGACCGCACCTGGCTGCCCCGCCTGCGTCACAGTCATGGCTCAGGCGGCGTGGGGCCTTGTCCCTCATGGGAGGGGCCTGTGCACACTGCCCACATCCCTCTGGCCAGGGGTTCCTCCACCGGGCACCTGCACACTCACGCCACAGGTGCGTGTCCCCAGCAGCCCCGAGCCACCCGACTTCCCTGCCCACTCCGGCACAGCGCGCGTGTGGCACCACCACACAGGAACCTCGCAGGTGTGCCCAGATACACTAGGTGCCTCGGTCGCGCGCAGCCCCTGCTGGAGGACAACGCCCGCACACTCACCGGTAGTTGACAGGCCAGCGGACCATCCACATGCGGTGATAGGAGAGGGAGGTGACGGAGAAGCAGGTGGCCAGGGTGAGGGTGTAGAAGGTGGACACGAAGACCTTGCAGAGGCCCTCGTTCCACTCGTAGTCGGGGCGCTGCCGTCGCAGCTGCACCACGGCGTAGGTGGTGATGGGCACGGCCACGTTGAGCATGTGGGTGGCTGCGAGAGTGCACAGCAGGAACTCCAGGGGCTTCCACTTCTTCTGCTTGGCACCCACACTGAGGATGCCCCAGGCGTTGGCCAGCAGGGAGAGGCCTCCACATGCCAACCAGCCTACCGCACTGCCAGGCAGTCGCCGCTCATCACTCATGGTGCAAACGGGAGCTGGCAAGCGGCCGAGGCATCCTCCTTGGAGCCAGACCTTGGCGTGGGCAGCAGCCCTCACAGGCGGTGGCTCAGGGACGCCAGGAACCGCGAGCAGCTGGGGGGAGGGCGAGCACTCAGTGACTCCCCTCTGACCACAGCATTGGAGCTCCGGGCTGTGGGCGAGGGGAGACCCATCTGTCTGGTCCTGTCTCACACCAGGATTCCAGGCCCTGCTCACTACCTGCAGCCTTCTGCCCATGAGCTGGGCACCCGAGGACTGTACACAGGGGTGCCCAGTTACTGCATGTGTCCTCACTGCTGCCCACTCCTGATCAAGGCTTAGCAGCTGGGCTTTCTTTCAGGTCATCTGCATCCACAGGCCAACAGACATTCTTGCCCCAAGTGCGTCCTGGTCCTGTCCCAGAACAAGCCCTCTCTCCCTCAGTGTTCCAAAGACCTCCCGCGCCCCCTGGGTCTCCCCAGCAGGCAGCTCAGGGCTCCCACCTCGGCTGGCCCAGTGAGGCCGTGCCCGGGAGGGGCAGGCTTCCTACAACGCCCGTCCCTTCCCGGTTCACCCAGTGACCCGTGGGGCAGGGGTGAACTGGTGACCACTTTCAGCCCACCCTGGAACGGGCAGCCTGCTTCACCGGTCACACCCCAGTTGGCTTTCCACGGGTGGCGCCCATCACTTGAGGGTTGAGGGTGGTCCCAGTTCAACTGCAGGCAGGGGATAAAGCTCCAGCACCCTTGGCTGTAGCTCAGGAAAGGTCCCTGCGCCACGTCCTCCTCTGACAAGGACTGCCCTGCTTCTTCCATGGGAGCTACAGTGGACAGACATTGCACCTCTAAAGTCCTAGGCCTGGGTCTTGCATATAATAGGTGCTATGTGGTGGCGGTCAGTATTATGTTCCGATGACATGGGCAGCATTGGCCCGGGGACAGCCCAGAGCCAGACCTTGACTCTGCAGAGGAACTGCCAACTGCCTTTGGATGTGAGCCAGGGACACAGGATGTTGGGCAGGGGCTGTGTACCAGGGAGGTGCCCCATCCTGCCAGAGGGCTGGGCGACAGGTCCCTTCCTCCCCCTTCCCAGCCCGGCAGCCCTGGGCCACCTCCCTGTGCAGAGCACTGCTAGGCACCAGCACCAGTCACCATTCCCCAGGAATGGCGTGTCTGCAGCTGGGATGGAGGGGCCACTGAAGCCTTAGCCAAATCACCTGGCTCTCAGGCAGGGAAAGCAATGTTGTCCTGGTCAGCATTTTTTTTTTTTTCTGTATTAGGGACTGAACCCAGAGGCACTCTACCACTGAGCTGTATCCCCAATCCTTATTTTTTTTAAATTTGAGACAGGGACACTTAGTTTCCCAGGCTGGCCTTGAACTTGTGATGCTCTTGCCTTAGCCTTCCAGGTTGCTGGAGTCACAGGCCCCCAGAAGTTGTGTGAAGCTCTTTGGTATGTCTGTGGCCCACTCCCAGGACACTCAGGGAACCCCGAGCAATGTGTCTCATTCATTTCTGGGTCCTTGCCTCAGACCTGCTGAGACCCTTGACCCACGAGAGGAGACAGCTATGGCCAGGAAATTCCTTCCCAAACACAGCAGCCTCCCCTCCAGCACCCAGACCTAGTGTGGGAGGCAGGGTGACCCTCCTCCAGCCATTCTTTTTTTTTTTTTTTTGCGGTGCTGGGGATCGAACCCAGGGCCTTGTGCTTGCAAGGTAAGCACTCTACCGACTGAGCTACCTCCCCAGTCCTCCAGCCATTCTTGTGTCCAGCAAAGCTCTCTGGCCATGGTGCAGAGGCCACAAGGTGAGGGAGTAAGTGTAGGTTTGGCAGACTGCTGGACACAGCCCCAGCTCCCAGCTTGTTACCTGATGCCTCTGTGCCTCCCTTTTATCATCAGATACGACAGTGCCTACCTTGAAGAGTTGAGGGTGAGCTATGCCGGGGGGAGGGGGTGCCAGGGGTGGAGCTAGGCATGTAGCAAGTGCTTAGTAAATGCTTGCCAAGGGCCAAGACACTGAGGTTGGTGTCGGTAAGCCTCAGACCTGCAGGCAGACATTCACCCAGAACAGCCTGGGGATGAGGCGGCCACAGGACTGCATCCAGCCTTTGGTTCGCCTGGCAGCCTGCAGAGGGTGGACCAGAGACTGCAGACACCAGCCACCTCTAGGGTATCAAATAGGTAAGCGGACTCGGCATGCACGTGGTGGGCCAGGATCTATTTCTAACTCTGTTGGGCTGCCTTGGCTGTCAGATGCCCACGTATGCTCTGTCTGGCCCTTGTGACTTTGGCCTGTGTGGTCCACCCTACCCATGTGTTGATGACTGGTACAGTAGTGAGGAAGGCACCACAGACTGCCAGCCGCACAATGCTTCACAGTGCCCGTTCTTCCCCTTATCTAGCCTAATAGCACCTAAAGGGAAAGCTTTAGGTCTGTGGGCAGGGAACAGTGTCCCCTGGGCAAGGAAGGAAGCGTCCTACTGCAAACCGCTACACTCCTCCCACTTAGTATCCCCAGCAATTTTGTGTGATGAACAGTGTTGCCAACCCCACTTTAAAGATGACCAGTAGAGGCAGAGAGAAGCAAAACTATGTACCCATGCCATTATATGCCAGAGCCAAGGTCCAAACTTCACGTAGGCAACACCAAAGTCTCGACCTCTCAAACCCTAAAATGCCTGGGAGCGGGGCTTTGTGCTGTTACTGTCATTGCCGCCTGTCCTCATAGGGCAGATCCTCCTGTGGGAACACCACTGCTCCGAGCTGGGAGCAACGGAGGAAAGTGGCAGGGCTGCGTTGGAGCCCTGCACTCCTGGACACCGTGGTCTGGTGTGGGGGAGTAATGTCCTGGGGTGGTGATGGGGGTAGACAGGTCTGCAGGTGAAGAGCGACAGGGGACTGGCTGTGAGAACAGCGTGTCCTCCCTCCATACTGATGACCGCAGATCCACTGATCACAGACCTACAATTCTTCACAGGGAGCTGCGGCCACTGGGGTCCAAACCCCAGGTTGAGGTCCTGGGGCGTGTCGCCGCCCTGCTAGCAAGCTCCTCCTGCACTGCACTCAGCATCCCCAAGCATTTCCAGGACTAGGCTTCCTACTCCCTCCCCAACTCAGGGCAGACTGCAGGTGCCACAGCTCCGTCCAAGGACCCCAGACCCTGAAGCCTCCCTCAGTAGGGTCTGCCGGAGGGGCCCGGGAGTGACGTCACGGACCCGGGCCAATGAGGCCGCGCGGCCCCAGGGCTCTATTGCGCAACAAAGAGAACCCAGAACTTGAAAGGATTCCCCGGGCCCTGGCTGCTCCCGCCCCGATCGCGAGGGCCTGCTCTCCGGGCTCCTGCCCCCACGTTGGCTTCCGCGGGTGCTGCGCCAATGGTCCTGCAGAGCCCGGCCCTGCAGCCGCTCGGGGGCGGGGCACGCAGTTCACACCTCCCCCCAAGGCTCCACCCCTGCGATCCCAGCCCCGGGGCTCGGGTCACCCCTCCACGTCTCCAACAGGCGCTCCCCCGCCTGCTCGTCCCCAATAGGTCCCTCTTGTCCTGCCCAGCCCCGAGGGCGCGTCCGGGCGACCGCCTGGGGAGTCGGAAGCTGGCCGGACCGCGGCTCCCGGGCACTCTCAGGGTTGCGCGGGGGAAGGGGCGGGCCCAGGACCCCCAGAGTGGCCACCCTCGCCCTCCGCGGGCCACTGGGGCGGAGCTGCCAGGCCTGGGGATGGGGGAACCGAAGGAGGGGCTGGCTCCGGGGAAGTTACCCTGAAGGTCCCCAAGTTGGGGAGGTTCCAGCCCTAAGCGGTGCCGGCTGCCCCTCCGACCCACCCCTACGACGACGGAGCGCCGACGGTCCCCTCCCCTCCGAATCCTCCCGCGGGAATTTCCCGCCCAGCCGCCCCCGGGCCAGGGCGGCGACGCTCACCCTGTTTGGGGGCTCCCGGGGCTCCTGCTCGCCGTTCCCGCCTCCGGCTCGGGCTGCGGTGCCCACGCCCCGGGACCCAGCGCGGGCCGCCGGGGGCAGCTGGCGGCGGAGCGGCCCACCGGCCGGGGCATCCTGGCGGCGGACACGGATGGCCGGGGCGCTCCGCTCGGCCCGCCGCCCTCCCTCGGCGCCGCCTCCGCCGCGGCCGCGCGGTGCTCCCGCCGCTCGCCTGGCTGCGCTGGGCCCGGGGGCGGGGGGCGGACCAGGGCGCATGCCTCCGCCGGGGCCTCCGCGCCGCCCCTCGGCCCGCCCCGCCCCGCCTGCTCCCAGGCGCGGCCCGCAGCGCGGTCGGTCTGTCCGTCCGCCGTCTGCCCCTCCCCCGCAGTGGGGCTTCAGACCAGCGCGGCCAACGGCGCATCCCGCCCACGCCCGAGCCCCGCGCTAGGTCCAGGGTCAGTCCACACACCGCGGCCGCCTCCAAGCCGCCTGGAAAGACCCAGGCCTGGGGCTGGCGGGGCCTGCGGGCCAGAGGGAGCTGGGACGGGGAGGACAGTGAGAACCTGGGGCTGGGGTGGGAGGCCCAGGAAGACCTTCCCAGAGGCAGCCACGTCTAAGGTGAGCAAGCGTGGCGGGGTGTGGACAGGACCAGCCCGCCTGAGGATCGGCGGTTTCTAGGAACCCGGAGTTGCTTGGTCCAGAGCCAGGGCAGCGAAAGTTGAGGTTATGCCAGCTGAGGATTCCAATTTATCCCTGGGCCTTGTGGACCCATTAAAGGAATAATGGTCCCCGTGACCAGCCCTTTCCACGTGGGCTCAGAAATGACCTCTCAAGCCCTGCTCCTCCCCTTGCAGCTGGGACATGTCCAGGTCAGCAGCCTGATCCCCACATCTCCTTCCTTCTCTCTCATGTCCTCCTCCTGTTAGCCTGGTAGGGTACAGGCGGTCACCTATAGACTGACAGCCTAAGTTTATTCCATCTGCGGGAAACCGCCCCACTCCTCAGTGGGGATGTCTGAAGACCCCTCCAAAGAGTAGAGCTGGTATCTTAGCCTCCTATGTAGGTGAGCATGGTACCTGTGTCTTCTAAGAAACCCATTACCACACATAGTGGGTACCAGGCCTCACGGCTGCCTGGCACAGCACTGTCCTTTCTGGGCACAGGGGAAGCCTCCCTGGGCAGGCAGCCCTGTGTCTGCAGGGTGGACGGGCACCTGGCCAGGATGAGACCCAAACCAACTGCAGCATAAAGAGCCACCTGGCAACTGCCTGGTCAGGCGGTCTGCCTAGAACTGGGCAGCATGGCTTTTGTGCCCACTTTAACCCATACAACCCAGGTCCCTGAGCAACTTTTGGGGACCAAGGTGGGCCTTAGGGCCAATCTGGACAGAAGTTAAGGTATTTGTAAAGAAAGACTCCACAATATCATGCAGGGGCCCTTGGGGAGTGGGGAGCCGGGCCATGCCCTCTCCCACACTCCCTGTGACTTCTGGGGTGCTCGGAGCCTAAGTATCCTCTGTGAATCCTCCATGGACAGGCTGGCTTCCCATCCAGGTGGCCCTGGTTATAAACAGATTGCCAGCAGTGGAAGGCAGGGACAGGGCAGCTGTAATCAAATGTGGCATTTCTTTTCTCTTTTTTTTTTTTTTGGTGCTGGGATTGAACTCAGCCCCTTGAGCATGCTAAGCAGGTTCCACAACTGAGCTACACCCCCAGCCCCAAGCATGGCTTTTCTCAGATTCTGAGCCATGCCTCTGCCCATGGGCCTGCCTCCCCTCCACCGCCAGGCTCACTCAGTGCTGTTATGGATGCCTCTGTCCACCTTGGCTGGGTTTGGGGCATGTGGCAGATGGGACCCTAATGGCTGCCCTGGCTTTACTTATTCCATCTGTCTTGTGCCTGATACTTAGTGCTTTGTGCACCTGCGTGGCCGGTTTTAGGTACCTGACTTGTGCAAAGTCAGGTGTGAGTGCCCAAGGTGGGACAGACTCGGGAGTCTGA
The DNA here is from genome assembly GCF_902686445.1 of Sciurus carolinensis. Taxonomy (NCBI): domain Eukaryota; kingdom Metazoa; phylum Chordata; class Mammalia; order Rodentia; family Sciuridae; genus Sciurus; species Sciurus carolinensis. The sequence continues at coordinate 205,121,025 of NC_062213.1, read as the reverse complement.
TGCCTGGCCCACCTTATTGGGAAGGATGCAGATGCCTAGGTCCCTGCCCCCTCAGTGAGCCCAGTGTGCCTGGCTCTGGCTTGGAGCACAGCTTGCTGGCCTCAGCTAGCTTTCTGCTTGCCCTTGGTGGCTTCTTATCACCCTGAGCTCAGAGCCCTCATGGCATGGGTTGTGGGTGGGGCTGCAGGGGGACAGGTGAGTCAATGCAGCCTGAGCCACCCACCAGGGGCTGAGGGGTAGGGCAGGGTTGCTGTGGCTTCACAAGGTTTGAGTTTGTTCTCTCCCTTTGCTCCCAGGCAGGAAATAACCCCCTCAGTCGGGACTGGGGGCCTGAGACAGATTCCAAATCTCTTGGCGGGTGTTTCTACATCTGGAGCTGGGTTCTCTCTCTAGGGGCCCAAGGGAGCCTCATGTGAGGCTGCAGCTGTTGGTGGGCCAGTCTCTTCTCCAGGCAGTGGGACAGATTCCATGGGCTTTAGGGACAAGGCCAGGTGCCACCCCCAGGGGTGTCTGGTGGACTGCGGTGGAGGGTGGGATTCTGGCCCTCTGAAGAGGCCTTGGTGGCTTATCTACTCCCTGGGGCGGCTAGACCCGGTGCACACACAAACCCAGACACGGAAGCTCACGCACCACACATGTACACTTGGAGATAGAGCAACGTGAAGGATGTGGTCCTGGGTCAACTCCCTCCCAGGTTCCTGCCAGGATGGGACCTCTGGAGCCAGGCTGCAAATCCTCTACAGCTGGACAGGAACGGGTGGGTGCTGCTATGCCTGAGGCCCTGGGGCACACGCAGGTGCTGGGGCCAGGAGGGGTGGAACCCAGGAGGAAGGCGCAAGCTCAGAGAAACAGAAGGCTGAGGCTGCACACAGGAGCCCCCATGCCACATGTCCAGTGGGAGAGCAGACTTTTGACAAAAAGACCACCCAGGCTTCATAGGTCCAGCCAAACAGCAGCTTTATTAGGGCACTGAATTCTTCACATACCTTAATGTGCTCGGAAGCATTCCCTAGGGTGCCTGTGGATGCCTCCAGCATTTGGGACAATACTGTGTAGCATTTATACTGGAAGGATATAAATAAAGCTTTGGTGCACAGGCTCTCGGGACAGGGCGCAGGTTAACACTGCCACGTGGATACGTCACACAGCACCAGCTTTCAACAGGAGTGGGGGTTTTGGCCAAGGGGATAACTTCTAAGTGACTGGAACTGGGGCTGTCACAGCAGATGCTCAGGCCCCAGTGGCAGAAGAGGGTCTAGGGCTGTGGCTCTGTGTGGCCCTGTCGCTTTGCCTTCATCTGGAGGTACCGTCCTTTGCCTTCTTCAAAGCGCTTTTTCTCATCCTCAGTCTCGGGCTGTGGGCCACACAGAAAGAGCAGAGGTTAGACCGGATGTAGAACCACCAAGGCAGGCAATGTGACCTGGTGCTGGGGCCTGCCCTTCCCCCACCTGTGTCTGCACTGTCCCAGGCAAGGGCTCCTGCCACATCCTCCCAACCTGTCACAGACTGGCTGAGCCCCACAGACATGCCTCCCTTACCTTTCACATGGGTGGAATTCCAAGCCCAGTGTCCCTCTGGTAATGCGCTTCAGCTGAAAACGCACTTGAAATTGAAAGGTGGGCAGGTGACACTAGAGCCAAGTGTGAGCAGAGAGCAAGAAAAGAGGAACCCTGCATTTATCCCACTGCCATGGAAAGCCAGCAGCCTGTGGCATGTGCTCCTAAGGGAAGGCAGGGACACTGATCTGGCTGTGACCTTGAGAAGGCCACTGCTCTGACCCAGGTGCAACGGTGCCTGCTTTGTGGGGAGATGGCCCTGTCACCTGTTCTGGCCAAGCAGATGCTTAGAAAGTGGCCTGTTGGACCTAAGGCACCCCTTGTAGTTGTTCCTTCCTCTGAACAACTTAAGAGGCTGCACCCGCGTCCTTAGTGGGTACAGCAGGCTGACTGTGGGATTCTTTGGTTAAGGCTGGGTTCTGCCCAGGATGGTTCATGCCTGCTGGGGGGCTGGCACCATCTGACTTGCCATGAACCTGGGGAAGATGCATGGCAGAAGCATTAGGTGGTCACTTCTGAGGCCTCATCCGTGCCACCACCAGGTTCCATCTGGCACTGCCCTGGCTAGGATTCAGGTTTAATGAGCCGTGCTAATTCCCCTGGGATGCCATTTCATGGCGACATTTTGAGGGTGTCTGAAAGCCAAGGAAATGGGGCCGCTGTCCTTCATCCACTGTGACTCCAAGTCCAGTAGCTATTTTTAGGCCTCGGTGCTTTACAGACAAATGGTATATGGGCGGAAGAGAGAACTACGGGCAGAGGACGTAACGTCAAGTTACACCAAATACTTCCCTCAGCCTTCTCCAAAATTGCTCCCAAAATGTCACCAGGTGTACACTGTCCAAACGCTGCCAGTGTGATGTCAGTGGGACACAAGGGAGTGGAAAGACCCAGGCGCAGGCCCCCACGGGGGCTCTGAGTCCCGTTTGAGGAGTCTTGGGCACACACATGACAATGGTGGCTTTTCTAGGATGTTTTATAGAAGAAATCCCTCTGCTGTTCTGGATTGGTCTCTGGTTGAATTAGGAAAAGAAAACTCCAATCTATACAATGTGACTTGAAACAGCCCAGGGAAGAGAGAAAGTTCTTTCTCAGAATTAGCAGAAGTTCTAAGAGGGCAAGACCCCTGAGCTTCCTGGGGGCTGGTGGGCCCCACAGGGATGGGCATCCTGCTGGGCATAGCAGAGGACTTCCATGCACAGCTGGCAGGACGTGCCCGCTCAGGGCTTCCCACGCTTTAATGTAATGTATTTATGAATCATCTGGGGATCTCATCCATGCAGGGTCTGATGGGGTGGGTCTAGGACTGGGGCTGAGACTCATTTCTTGCAAGCTCCCAAGTGGCGTGATGCTGCTGGGCAGGGACCTCCATCTTCATCCAGTCCTGCCTCAAATGGGAGACATCTGAAGTGGCCAAAAATGCAAGGTCAGAGTCACCAAGCTAGAATAGTGGGGCCTTTCCATTCCCTGCCCATGGAGTCTCTTGGTGTGGCTGAGGCCTGCCCAATGCGGGGAGCTTCTGGTCTACCTCTCAGGGGACCTCGTCGCAGGCAGAATGAGTACCATGGAGTTCGTGGGTGTCCTGGAGCTGGGAGACAAGGTGGAGCATGGGGGTGCCTCCTGGGTTGGCAGGAGAGCCGAAGGGCCAGGTGTGCTGGACCACACACATAAGCTGCTTCTAGCGTAAAAGTCCCGCTCTTTGCGGCAGCCCTCCCCTCTACCTGGAGGAACACCTGCCCCTGCCCCCCGCCTGAGAGAGGAAAGGAGCAGGAGGCTTGGACATGAGGAAACCCTCCAGAGCGTGTGCTGTGCCCGTGAAAGACAGCTGGACCAGGGCACGTTCGCCTGGGCCCTCTGCTGAGAATGGGCCTGCCTGATGTGGGGGGACTTCCTGCTGCTTCCCTGGTACTCCTGGGAAGTGTGGTCATGTTCCACACTGGCCAGGCACCCGGTCCCCAAGTGCCTGGGTTGCCAGCCAAGTTGTCTTAGAGCTCAAGGAGCCAGGAAGGAGCAAATGACTCTGCAGAATTGAGAGCACGAGCTCAGGGGCTACCACAGGCATCCCCGAAGGCCACCAGGTATGACCCACCCAAGGCTGGGTAGGTGAAGGAGGCTGCTGGGCCCAGGAGATGCCTGTCTGTGGATTCCCCTGGGCCGTGCACACTGGGGACCCTGGTCCTCTCCCGGACGATGCCTGTTCCTGCCCCCTTGGCCAGGGCTGGACGGATTTGGGAGCCTGCACCCTTGAATGATGCACACTGGCACCAAGGCTCTGAGATCTCAAAGTAAGATCAGTTTGTTGCGCTGGGGCTGTAGCTTGGTGGAGGAGCGCTTGCCTAGCCCACGTGAGGCACTGGGTTCGAGCCTCAGCACCACATAAAAACCAGTCAATAATATAAAGGTATTGTGTCCATCTGCAACTAAAAAATATCCGTTTGTTTCTCCCAGCTCGTTCGGCCAGGCCCTTGCTAAGGACCACCCCGCAGCCTGGGTTTGGCCTCCACTCTGCTGCCATCAGCTTGCCCCGAGTACCCTCAGGGATGGCCTGACAGCCTGCGTCCAGGTGCTCCCTGGGAGGACAAGGCTGCCCCACTGCACGGGCAGCTCTCAGGCTCCTGGAGGCCTCCTCCTGCGCCCAGAAGCCAGCACCACCTCCCCCACGGACGGGGGAGGTCAGGCAGGCGGCTGGCTTGCTCTAATCCCGGCCTTGGCTTCACTCCCCTGTGAACCTCCCAGCACTGCTCCCCATGACACGGGCCAAGCTCCAGGCCCCCAGCAGTCCACGTTCAACCCCGCAGAGGTCCCTCACGGGGGCCTCGTCGACGGAGCCTGTTTGTATGAAACACTCACAATAAACAATACAGAGGCAAAGTGACCAGGGGCGGGACGGCAGAGGGGCTGGGGACGTCCTAAAGAGGACCATGGCGAGGCTGTGCACCCCGGGTACACGGAAAGCCAGCACGGGGATCACAGATCAGTGAGGCAGGCGCCCCACCCAGATCCTGGCACATCAGGGGCAAGGGTGGAGGAGACACTCGCTGTTAAAACCAAACGCCTTCTCTGCAGCAGTGACGGAGTCTCCTTTCATTCGGTCCCCCCGAGTTCTGCTAGGAGCTGGGGACCCTGTCCTCAGGAACTGATAATATACAGAAAAGTAGGAAAATAATGTAGTTCGCAGACAAGTGACAACTGTGTGGTAAAAGAATGGCAGAGCAGGAAGAGGGCGCTGCTGGGTGCTGCGAGGGGCAGGCTGCACCCTGGGGACAGCAGGCCTGGGAGGGCCAGGGAGCAGCTGAGTGGCACTGAGAAGGGGCAGACCATTCGGGGGGCCAGCCGCGGTGGAAGAGGCCTGGCATGGACCCCCCCAACCTATCTGCCAATAGCTGCCACTAGCCCCCCAGGCAGACCCACTAAATGGCAGAGTCAGCTCCACCATTGAAGGTCATCCCATCGGACTGCAGAGCACCAGGCAACAGAGCGGCCTGGTCTGCCCCAGAGGGAGCCGGCGGTGGGCCCCCAGGCAAGCTCCTCCTCAGCCTCCTCTAGGCTGGTGCGTGCAGGGGCTGCCGGAGGGGTCAACCTGGATGACCCGGTCTGGGGTGAGGAGGACGAGCACTCATATGGGAGCACTGCACGTGCGGGAACCAGTGCGTGGCAACGCTGGGTTGGGTCCTCATCAGGGCGGGGACAGGGAGGCGGGTAAGGTGCCCTGATGCCCGCCCTAAGGGGGCATCGGGTCCCACACATTCAGGACAGGCCTTGCTCACCTTCCCTGGTCCCTCCCCGGCTCTCCTGCAGCGGTGACAGCGCAGCCGGGGGAGCTTTCCTAAGCTTGACCTCCCTCAGACCTGTGGACACCTCCAGCCTCTCACTCCTATGATCTCGGCGACCATCAGCCCACGAGGTGGTCCAGAAGGCGTGCGTCAAAGGCTCCGGAGGCCTAACTCACTGGGTCCTTCAGCCTGGGTCCTGAGGAGGGCACAGGCTGAGGTGCGGGAATTCTAGCAGCCAGCCAGGGTGCAGGGTGAAGCCAGCGCTGCTCCAGGCTGCTCCAGCGTCTCTTCCATGTTTAATTCTCAGAGCAAACTCATCAGCCAGGATCTGCCCTCGGTGGGAACCGGTATCTGATGACGGACGTGCAGAAGGCTCCAGGGAATGTGGCCGAGACTCCGCAGGAGCCTGGGAGGATGAGGCCGGAGGACGGCCTCAGCACTCTGCCATCTCTGGCCAGTGGCAAGTGCTGGATGTCCCAGTTCTGCGACGGTCCAGGGCAGGCCTAAGAGCTGAGCTTGCCTCGTTAGCCTCAAACCTCTGCATCGAGCAGCCACCTATGAGCACTGACCCACCGACGGCCTAGGCCCCTGGAGGAGTGTCCTGCCAGGGCAGAGGTCTACAGACAGCGAGGTCCCAGGCACCCAGCCAGGAGGGCAGTGCGGCATCTGCCCTGTGTGGGAGCAAGCTCCCTGGGCCTGGCTGTGGGTATTCAGCCACCCCAGGCCACGAGCTCTGATCAACAGCTCCCCCACACAAGTGACTAAGGGGGCTGCCATGTCCCTGGTAGGTGTGGGGCTGGCATAAAGAGACAGCTGGCTCACTGAGCACAGCCCCCGTCCCCGACAGCTCCCACCTCTTCACAGCGGGCCCCTTCCATAAACAAAGCAAATAAATACACAGGGTTTTGTGTCCCTCAGAAGGGAGGGAGGAAAAGGCTTCTCCAGGGCAATCCAACGTCTCCTTCACGAATCCGAGCCTGTGGGACGGGGGCTGGTGACCTCAGGCCACAGCACCTACTTGCAGCCTCCTTGGGACCTGGTGACCCTGTGAACCTAGGGCACCTGCCGGAAGGGAGAGAGGGCATGACCCTGGGCCAGGTGGACCTGGCGGGAGGCATGAGGTGCCCTGTTCACCAGAGGGGTTCGTTTCTCTCACCTCCTAACAGGGAAGGATGCGAGGAGGTGACACGGCGTGCTTGCTGGGGTGCAGGCACATGACCTTGGAGACCATTTTGTGAGGAGCTGGCAGCAGCTCCAAGGACGTGCCCTGCTGCTGTACATCTGCCCACTCGAGGCACTGCCTGGGAGGAGAGCCAGATGGCCCCAGGGACATCACGGCAGCCAGGCCTTTAGGGCACTGTGCCCACCCACGGGAACAGGGCTGAGGGAGGGTCCCTCTGCAGCAGGTCAAAGGCACACTGCCTCCTCTGTGCCAAGGTCTCTGCCCAGCACTAAGTGCCGGGCCCCAGCCGTGCCTGCCTGGTGTCTCCTGGGCCGGGACCTGTGTCTTTCCCTCTCCTCTGCGTCTCCTGCCAAGTGCTGTCTTCTGTTTCCAGCCTAGTGTTGCAAACCACACGTTTTCCACTTTGCATTTTCTGTGCTTCGAGAACACACATTTGGAACGTGGCACAGAGGTCGAGTGACCACCCTCGGTACGATCAATAGCTTGTCCTTCCTGCAACCAGCAAGCGTCTGGTGCGAGGGGGGCTCCAGGGCGCCAGGACTGCTTCCCGCAAGTCCGAGGGACACAGACCTGCTCAACTAGGCAGCCACGTGGCAGCCTCTGCCACGATCTGACGGAGACCAGAGGGGTCTTGGGACAGTCACAAGAGCAATGAAAACATCTTCTGGTTATTAGGGACACTCAGCATGACCTGCCAAGGGCCACTGTGTGGAGAAGAGACCAGGCAAGGGCGACCTCTGTACTGGCCACTGCCCTCCCAGATCCCTGCCTCCCAGGGTCCGGCTCCACCGAGGACCCCACCTGGGCAGGGCAGAGTCAGGTACCAGGCAGCAGGACACACCCACTGCCCCTGCACACCTGGGCTGACCACTCTGCCCCTGCGCCTAAGTCTCCAATGAAGAGGGCACGAGGGAGTCCTAAACACCTCCCGGGCTGCCTCACCTACAGCCTCCACTCAGACCCTGGAAACGCTGGTCCCACGCAGAGGCTAATGGGAGGTCGTAGGCAGAGGTGGGGGGGCGGGGGGGGGAAGAGCAGTCGGCTCAGGCCTTGTCTCCAGGGGTGGGGGCTGGGCAGCCCTGCAGGTGGGCTCCTGGACACCACTGTCCTCACCACCACCAACAGACCACAACTGCCAGCTGCCAAGTGCTCGGTACCAGCCAGGCCCGCCAGGCCGTGCCTTCTCCACGGAGGGGTCCCAGGGTCTGTCCTTCCTGGCATCTCTGTGAAGTGCATCTGGCCTCCACCAGGGCCTTGTGCCCCTTGAGGACAGAGCAGTGGGTCATCCAGTAACAGCACGGTTCTCCGTGCTTGGGTTGGGTGGCCCTTACCCTGCCCTAGGACACACCAGGAGTGAGACCTAGGAAACCTCGGACCTGGTGCCCTGGTCTCATCTGGGTCCAAAGACCTCTCCTGGCCTCTCCTGCCTTCCACAGCAGCCTTGGCGGAACCTGGGACACACTGGCCATCCCACGTGCTCTGTGGAACCCCGCCATGGGCCTCTCGGTTGCCCTCCCAGCCCACACCCTACAACAGCATGGCATCCTTGTGCCACTGTCTCGGTGGCCAGTCCTCTTGTGGACTGTGAGTGGAGTGGGCAGAGAGGCACCCTCACTGCTGCGTCCCCCCCAGACCTGTGGCCAGCACTGGCAAAGAGGTGGGGACACAGCTGCCGGGTCACGGACAGCCCCATGTAGAATGCAGAACCAAAGGTGGCACGAGAAGAGCCAGGCTTGAGGCGGGGCTGGCAGGGGCACGGCGTCCTCACCCCTGCTGACCTCGTGTGTGGCGCCCAGTGCTGGTTCCCGAGCACTGGCCAGTCGGGCAGCAGGGTGGCTTCATGACCTGACGCTGTCCTGATACCCGGCAGGAAGCTGGCAAACACGTCACTACACCAGGGACTCCCACCTGTGGGCTGGCAGCCAGCTGGGGACAGGTTCCCTCGGAGGTAAACGGCGCCTGTGCCTGCTGAGACTGACACCAAGCCTGCTGCACTCCCGGCCTGGCCAACAACTAAAGGTGCCCCGGAGTTTACGCCTGGCTAAATAGGCAAGGACAATGGAAGGGGTGAGGACTGCCCAGTGACCAGCATGGAACTGTCTATTCCCGCAGGGTCACAGGGGCTGACAGAAGGCCAGAGTGCTGGAGGGCTCCTCTGGTTGTGAAATTCCCTAGGACTGGGTGTAGTCCCTCAGCCTGCAGGAGCCTGTGGCCCTGTGGTGTCCATGACACTAAAGTGTCCCACCAAACTGGAGCCCCTGGGCCCCTGCTCCATAACCAGGGACCCAGGCATGTGAGGACCTCTCCTTCCCATATCCTGGGGCATCCCTCCTGCCACTCCAGGTCACAGAGAGCAGTCTCCCTCTTCTTCCCAAGCAGGAAAGGTGGCAGCCACCTGTACCACTGCTGTGTCCTCCAGGGGAAGGGCCCACAGGAGCACGGGAAGCTCGGCACTGTGCCGCCTCCTCAGTGCAAAGACACAAGGGCCTTCCAGTGAGATCATCCCTGAAACTGCAGAGGAAGTTCCTGGAGAAAGGCCAGCCTGTGGGCTCAAGTCAGGAAGCAAGGCTCCTAGAGGGGGAGCCACAGCCCTGACCCTGTGGGGCTCTCTAGCCGACCTCACGCTGGTATCCTGCACTAAGGCTGGGGCAGCAGGTCAGATGGTGCCCGGGGCCGGATGCTCCTGTGCCCACTGCGCCATCTTCCTGACCAGCTGTGGTGGACAGAGTGGCCCTAGGGCTCTGCATCCCCTGCACGGGTGTGTCCACTGAGGCTGGGAGACGAAGAGGCAGAATGCGTCTTAGGGCAGTGACAGAGGTGAGGCCTCAGGAGAAAACCAAGACTCAGCTGTGGGGCCTAAAAGCACCTGACCTTGTGGAATCACCGAGGCTCAGGGGTCGAGGCCTGCTCAGCAAGCAGCCTGGCCAGGCCCAGCAGGCTGCCTGGACATGGCAGTGCTTTCTGAACACAGAGCCAGCTTCCCGAGGTCACCTGGGATGACGCGGGCCCTGCACTGACCCTCCTCACGGGCCTGAGCTGAGAAGGGCCACTCCCAGAGCCACGTCGGCAGGGGCTGGGTCCTGGCAGTCCCCCCTTCCTCACAGTTCTCCTGTCACGAGGGACGACCCGCCCCAACTCCAGATGTGCCACACCGATGGGATGCGATCAGTCACACGAAAGCGGCTGGCGCTTGGTGCAGGTGCCAGCTCCCCATGGCCAGCCCCAGGACCTGCGCCCCTCCATTCCCACCTTCCCCAGGGGCAGGGAATGGCCGCAGCATCATGCCTAAGCAGGCAGCCAGCCCACTAAGAAGAGTCTCCCCAGTCTCGTGGTGGAAGCCCCATCACTGCCCTCCATGCTGCCCCAGGAAACGGAGGGGTCCCTGGGTGGGGCACGTGACAGTGGAGAAGACCCGCCGAGAGCTGACCACTGAACCATGCTTGGGCCCGCCTGCCCTCCACAGTTCTCCCAGGGGCAGCGGGCTACAGCATCCGAGCTCTGGCTCTGGGCTTTCTGCGAGACACCAAGTCTGCTCTGCAGGGACTCTGCCTCCTCAAGGGTTGGCATGTCCAAGTTCTTTGGCAGACGTGACACATGGGGACAAAGAACTGGTGGCAAGTGCTGTCTACACACAGAAATCAGGAGCCTTCCTCCTCGAAATGGAATATGCTTCCTACACCCTGCCCGGAAAAAACCCGCCCATTGGCAGCACCAGGCCGCCACAGTGCTGGTCCCCAGAAGCAACTGGCCGAGGGCAGGAGGTGGTTTCCTTTCCCTGCTGCCCCTTCCCACAGGCCACTTTCCCGGTTCTGGCCCAGGATCTGGAGCTTGTCCTCTACTCCCCAAGGTCAGAGGGCACTGCCACGGGAGGCCTGGCATCCAGACCAACTGCAGGACTCCCAGCACGAGGGCGACAGCTGCTGGGGCACGCGGGCCCTCCCCAGCACCAAGCACCACCCAGGAACAACTGCGGGCAGAGGCTGCGCCCGTGTCAGCAGGGCCCTGGGGAAGGGAGCTAAAAATAGACAGGCGGCTGAAGCAGCGCTGGCAATGGGCGGGAGGCGGCGGGGGAGGGGCGCCGCACACGCATGGAGCTGTGGGCAGCACACGTGAGGGCCCAGGCCCAGGACTCACACCCACATCGGAGGTGCCCAGGTGAGCACCGCGAGGCCTGGTGAGCGCTCGCGGTCCCCCTCGGGAGTCTGCCCTGCCCGCCCCTCCAGCGACTCTTCATCAACACTGGTGGAAACTGCACTGAAGAGCCGGAGACCACCTTCACTCAGCGAGTCAGTCCAGGTCCACGTGACATCAGCCGCGCGCAGTCGCCAAGGTTAGGGAGGCTCTCACGGCCCTCCATCCAGGCAGGGGTCCCTCCCTCACCCCTGTGCAGCCCGTGACAGCTCAGGGCCTCCTCTCCTGGGACGGGCTCCTCCTCCCTTATGACCCAGATCCGGGTTTCTAGAAAAGGACACCCAGGTCTGCTTCTGAAGGTCACAGGTTCAGCCCCAAAGGCCTCCTCGACTGCAGGTCCCTCCCCGTCTCAGACCCCCTCAGGGTTGGACTCCACAGGGTGTAGGGGACATGGGGCGACCAAGTCCTCCCCCAGAGCCCCTCCTGGTCAGTGCTGGTCTCCACAAGAAGCCGAGAGGAGGGGCCATGGGGGTGTGCTTGACTGGCGGCTGGCGAAGGAGGACACATGCCTCAGGGGGTACGCACCGGCCATGCCCGCAGCAGGACTGGTGGACAGCTGGCACAGCAGGCCAGAGCACCCTGCCAATTTGCACCAAAGTCTTTTCAAGATGCAAACTGTCACACCCCTTGGTGCCCCTGGTCACATGCCCATTTGGGTAAGTCCTGCAGAACCCCTCCACCGTCAGGCCCAGATATTCCCAGGCTAGACCCCTTCAAGGGTAAGTGCTGGTGAGGAGGCTCCTGAGGAGCAGAGGAACAGCAGCAGGCAACCCAGGAGTGGTTGGTTCCTCACCCGCCTCACTCGATGGCCCACCTGAGGTGCACAGGAAGCACGTGCTCAAGGTCACTAGTGCACCTGGTCCGTTTTAGGACCCTGACTAGGACTCCAGGTAGCAGGCGCTGCTCCCCATCCACACAAGTCCCCACAGGAAGCTGGCACAGGGGGATCACAAGTTCCCAGCCAAGCTCAGAAACTTAGCGAGACCCTCAGCAAATTAGTGAGATCCTTGTCTCAAAAAGGGCTGTGGATGCAGCAAAGAGGTAGAGATCCCTGGGCTCAACCCCCAGTATGGGGAAAGAAGACCCAGGCGTGGGTTCTGGAGGTTGGGCTCGTGGGTAGAGACAGGGACAGGGATGTCCCTCCCCGCTTCCCACTGTCAGCTTGTGTTACTTCTACGAATGCCAGCAGCAAAGCAGCAGCTCTGGCAAGGTGGCCCCTGGGGACAGCCAGCAGCCTCTGCCAGAAGGGGGCAGGTTGTTCACCAAAGGGAATGGGGTTGAGGGGACATCCCAGCCTGACAGGTGAGCCAAGTAGGACAGGTGCTGCCCCAGCTGGCCTGGTCACAGGGCTGGGCCTTGAGTGGTCACAGGAGGTCACAGGCGCCTGGTCAACACTGTACAGGGGCCTCCTGCCCTAGGAAGGCTCTGGCCCAGCTTTCCTTTCTCTCAACCCGACTGGGAACTCACCCAGCAAGTCCAGGTTGGCCATCACACCCGCTTACTCCTACCTACCTCATGGAGACCACACGGCCCTGAGGGGACTTTTGACCTGCTTGACTCACCAGAGCACCCACCACCTGACCTCAGCAGAGAGGAGGAGGAAGGTGGGAAGATGGGGAATCTGTGGCTAGTTGAGACTCTGGCCACCACTAATTACCACAGTGGCCTTGCAGGACCCGAGCATCCAGGAAGGAGCAGGTGGGTGGTGGGGCCTCAGCCTCAACCAAGACAAGAGCTACCCTAGGGCATGGCCCACCAGCCAAGACCCCCTCCTGCCACAGGAAGAAGCAGCCAGCCCCCTCATGGCCTCTGGGAGGGAAGAGGACCATGCTGACCCAGCCCATACTGTCCTCCCAGGCCAGCAGTGAGCGCGCAGGACAGCTGGGAACAGACACCAGGGGGTGCAGGGGGCTTGCCAGCACTTCTGGAAATGGCTCAGCCTGGCAGGGGGCCCTGTTGCCTGGAGGCCAGGCCTGCCCTGCCCAGGTGCCCCGTCCCAGGCCTTTGCCCTGTGGGGGGCAGGAAACACCAATTGGTTTCCTCTTGGTTGCAGATCAGTCCACTTAGAGACCTGCACGAGATTGATTCTCAGAAGAATCAGGACTGGCTGAAGGCAGCCCTGGGTGCGGCCAGATGGAAACCTCCACTCCCACCGAGACAGAGGCTGCCTCTGGGCCGCACTAAACCTGCCCTGCTTGTGACCCTCCCGGCCATGTGCCTGGGGCTGAGACCCACAGCTCTCAAGATGGGCAGAGCTCAGAGGGCTGGGCTGCAGGTGAGACAAGGGGGCGTGTGGACAGGTGCACACCAACCCCTGGCCCCGCACCCACCTCTGCACGCCAAGGGCAGAACCAAGTCTGAGGACCAGAGGCAGAGAAAGGCCTGGGTGTCTGGACCCCCACTCTGCAGTCCAGGGGTCTGGCTCCATCCATATCAGGCAGAACTTGGGGCAGAGCCACCTTGGGAGAGCCCACCCTCCAGTCCCAGCAGGTCTGAGCACCGCCCTCGTCCCCACTCCAACTCATGGAACACACCACCAAGGACCCCCGCTCCGTGCTCCCAGGTGACCTGCACCCCAGGCTCATCCCCACAGCCTGCAGGGCAGAGCCAGAAGGACTTCCTGCTGCTTATAAGGCCTTTGTTCCCACGACCTGATGTGTACCACAGCAGGTCCAGGGAGTGGCCAGGCCTGGGGCGGGGTAGCCCCCCGGACACACACTCACCACGAGCTGCGGCACAGGCAGCGACTTGCCCTCCTGGCTCAGGGACACGTAGGTGAAGAAGGCACTGGCTGCCCGGTAGTGCTTCTGGGAGTTGTCCACCACGGGGTCGGCGTCCACCAGCACCTCAATTTCCATGGACTTATTGCTCGTAAAGGTCATGCGCCCAGAGATGGTGATGACACAGCCTGTGGAGTGGGGACACAGTCAGGGGAGCGGACGCTGGGGTGGCAGGGGCCGGCAGGGCAGGGCCAGGAGAAACGGTGTTACCAAGAACAGTTAAGACATGGTTAGGCGACAGCACGGGTCAGGAAAGTGACAAACCATTAGGATGTGCCATTAGTAGCCCATGTTTGTTATCTGTCTCTCGAGCAGGCTTTACTGCTGTGCTCAGGGATCCTGGTGGCTGCCAGACAGCCCCCACCAGGGGGAAGAGCTGCCCGGACGCTTCCGGGCCACCCCGCTCCAGGCTCTGGTGCAGGCTGGCTTCAGTCAGTTTGAGATCCATCAAGCCTGTGCGTGGCCTGCCTATGCTGAGGCCTTGCTAGTGCCCGTGGACCACAGCTGCCCCACCATACGCTCTGAGCACCAGGAGAACCTTCCGGAGCCTTGGATCTTTATGCTGTACTAACCCAGGCACTGGTCCTAGGTCCCTCTTGAGCCACCTCCACCTCTGTGCTCCAGTCCAAGCAGCCAGGCCACCCCCACCACTGTGACTGCAGGCTGCCTTCCTCCTTAACCCTGAGCTGCTGTCCTGAGCTGCCTGCCAGGGCCCCTCCAGAGACCCACTGCTTCCCCACACCAGCAGGGTCTGTGACCATGACAAGTTCAGAGTCACCACTGCTGTGACATCATCCCTGGTGTCCCCCACCCGCTAACCCTAAGCCAACCTCTCTGAACTTCTATTCCCTTGGGCTCATGGTGTTCCTCCTGGCAGCTCTTCTGGACTGGGAACTTCCCTTCCGTCCCCTGCCCTCTCGGGCACAGCCCTTCCACCTGCCCCTCCGTCTCACAGAGCCCAGCTTTCCTCTGATGGGCACAAGAGAACCTGTCTGCCAGGCTCCTACGAGAGGAACGGAAACAAGTCCCGTGTTGAGCCTGGGGCCTGGCCCACGCTCATTCTGGCCACAGGCTGTGCTGACTTGTGGGGGCTTCAAGGGGAGGCTAGCACCTGGCTGCTGCTGCTTCTCACTGACAGGCCACGGTGCACACCCCGAGCACGGCCTCCTGAGTCAGGCTCCAGGAAGTCCTGACCACGTGGATTGCCGGGTCCTGCTCCACAGGAACCAGCACTGACTGTGGGGCCCTTCCACACATCCCTGGTGTCCTGGCTCCATGAGACAGGCCCACAAGAAATGTTTAGAGACCAAGAGAGACAGCAGGGACAGCGCGGGCTATTCTATGTTAAAAAGTTCCAGATCATTCCATGCCACATTCACCTCATACTTACAGGGGGGCGCTTCATGCTGGATGTGGCCAATTCTGGGAGAGAGGGAAGGAGCCACGAGGTCAGTGAGAGTGGGCAGGATGTGGCTGTGAGGTGCAGTCCCATGCAAGCAGCCCACCACAGTCCCAGCACACCCCTGGAACACACCTGGGGGCGATGGCCCTGCCTGTCTGTCCTTCACACCAATGACTGCAGGTAAGATAAGAGGGTGGGGCCAAGAAGCAGGGATGCCCCTCCAGGAGCGGAAACCAGCAAGAACTTCATCAAAGGCCCAAGACAGATCACCTACGGCGAGGGTGAATTGCTGGGGCCCCTGAGCCCTGGCTGTGGATTCTGCCCACGAAAATCCCTTCCTACCAGCTCCTGCCAAGGCAATTCCCGCCTGCTGGTGGGTTCATTTTGTGCTAGAAGTCTGAGGAAACAAGTTCAAAAGGGCACAGTGGGCTGCCTCTGTGTGCACTGGACCAGACGAGGAGAGCAGAGAGCAGTGCCACTCGGAGAGAGCAATGTCACCATGTTGCACAGGACCGAAGCTTGACTCTGGCAGGCTGGACACAGACAGGCACAGACAGGAGTTAGACCCATCTGGTCCCCAACAGGCTGAGAAAACTTGAAACCCAGGGTTGAAAGACGAATCCTGAGTCCCAGTTTTCAGCAGAGGACCCAATGCTTCTGGGCCCTGCAGTACCAAGGTCTCCCTGGGGACCCAGGTGCATTGCGGTGGGTGGGGTTAATGGGGCTCAGCTCCAGATGCCCCCACCCTGACCCTCACTTGGCCACAGGGCCTCCCTGTGGCTCTGGATGTGCCCCCTCCACCCTGGTCTGGCTCGGCCTTTGCTCCTCAGCACAGGCATCCCTTCTCTAAGACTTTGTAGAACAGTCTTCTGTCCTATCTGTATCCATATGTTGGTTGGCTTGTCTGTTTGACTGATATCCATGCCCTCCCAGTCTGAAGGCCCCACAAGGGCAGGATAGGTGTCCCTCAGGTGTGCTGAATCAACACATAGCTTCCAAGGGCTTGGGGAAGGGGGCAGCTCACATGTGGACATCCCCAGCCCACAGGAACCCAGCACCCTGCTGGCCTCCAAAGCCTCGCTAGCTGTCACTTAAATGCTGTGCTCGGAGCAACTGCCCTGCAGCCCTACCACCCTTCACCTGCCCACCCTCCTGCCTCTCCCGGGAAGAGGGAAGGGCGCCAGAACAGGGTCTTTCTTTGCCCCACGCCATGCCCAAATGCCTACAATGCCAAACACATGGATGGGTGAACGTGGGTTCAGAGTGGCCCACATTGCTGGTGAGAGTGGACATGCTTGTTGACAAACAGGCCTCAGCCCCAGCCCTGTGGAAGGCTGGTGCTCAAAGGAAAAGGTTTCTGGTAACTCTGTGGGCACATTCTGAAGAGGGGGAGCCAGGCGGGCCTCAGTGTCCACAGCAGTGCAAGTGGTGCGGCCTGAGCAAGCCCCGCTGTGGCTGCCTGGCCACGCCACATCCTCCCAGGGCCTCCGGCCAGCTGCTCTACCTGCGACCTGAGGTCCTGCAGTGCTGTGGCAAGGCGGGGACAAATGGAGAGTCAGCTCAGGCCGAGGAGCGCACCCTGGGCCTGGGCTGGGGACAGCAGGCACAGCAGGAGGGCCATGGGGTCCGAGACCAGCCCCACCCCCGCCTGCCCAGGAAGCAGCTCTCCAGCTCTTCTACTCTGCCTGAGGTGCCGCCGAGCTCGATGTCCACCCCCGAAGGTGTCTGGGCGGTGGTGAGCGCCTGCCGTCCAGAGCCTTGATTGTCCAGCCTGCCAGCTGTGTTGGTACCAGGTGTCCACAGACCCATCACCAAGTGTGGAGGCCAGGGAGGCCAGCCTAGAGTCATGCAGAGCTGAAGGCTACCATGTCCACGTGGCTTGCATGCTGGGCCTGCCCCAAGGGCCAGGGGAGTCCGCTAAGCACAGCCTGCCGACCTGGTCACCATGCAAGGCCAGGATGTGCAAGGATCTCCCAGCCTCCCTCCCTCAAGGCCCAGGCAGGAGCAAGCGTGGGTCATATGCCACTTTCAGCCCTAGTGTTGGCTGTCCACGTCTTGCTGTGACCTTGGTATCAGGATGCCCCTCTGAGAAAGCAAGAACCTGAGTCCATTTCAATGTGGCTGCCACAGCAACAGAAAAGCAACACCCCAGACGAAGCCAGTCACTGCCTCGACGAGGCAGTGAAAAGCACTGTGGGCCCATGGGTAGCAGATGGACACCGGTCCTGATGCCCAGAGCAGAGGCACTGCCAGAGGTTTCCACTGGGCCACCATTCCCATGATCCAAGGACCAGCACCCTTTATTTTTAAAGGTAGGAGGGGTCGCAGGAAAACAGCCCCCGGGAGAACATCATCTCCTACTGCGCTGGGCAGGGGGCCACTAGAGACAGATGCAGGGGTTGGGGGCACTCAAAGCTGGCATGCAGCATTGCCCAGGAAGGAGGGCTGGAGAGGGCGCCCAGTGCTCTCTGAACCTCTTGAATGGGACTAGAACAAAAAAATCGCCTCGAGAGGCAGGCAGGCAGGCAGGGCTCCTGGGCTCGCGCGCAGCCAGGTGCAGGCTTCCTCAGGCTGTGCTGCCCTGCAGGGAGCCCGCGGTTCCCGTCCAAGCCTGTCCACTGCTCCGGGGACCGTGCCTACGTTTCCTATGTGCAAATGAGCATAAGGGTGGCCTCCTTGGGGGGGAGTGGCGTGACAGTGATCTCCATCGAGGGCTCCCAGTTGTTCCTGGCATGGTGGGGGGACTTCCTCCACAGTTTCAAAGGAGACACTGTCACCCCAAGTGGTTCTACCCTTGCTCTGAGGCCACCTGATGCCATACAGGCCCAGAACAGTGACACTGGGGTGGGGCCCAAGAGCCTCTCTGCATAGCACTCCCTCTGGGGACAGTGTGCCCCTGAGCCCTGTGCAGGGCCCGCAGGTGCAGAGCCAGAAGTGAGGTGGCACCCAGTGGCACTGCAGCACTCCTTCCCTGAGCTCTTCCTGCAGCAGACACCCTGCAGGCAGGAAGTGGCTCCTCCACCCTTCAAACGAACGGCAGGGCTGTCGCATCTCAAGGGCGTTTTCACATCCCAGCCTGTGAAGAATGTGGGGTCACAAAGACGAGAAACCCGGCCTTTCCCCCTGGGCCCGGGAGATCAGCAGCCACACCAAGCATGACACTGGGGCGTGACTGCATCCGTGGGGGCCCTGGGGAACTCTCAAGCTGGGCCACAGCTCAGCACACCAGATATATGAGCCTGGAATGCTCACAGGGACCCCATCCTAATGGCACCCCCCAGGCCCGCGTCCCAGCAAGCACCGCGTGGGAGGCCGGGACAAGCCAAGAAGGCTCGTGGCCTCTATTCCAGTGTTGCTAATCCCCCAGCCTCACGGAACCCAAATCCACAGCTGAAGAGGCCGAGGACAGAGCCAGGGAGCCACCAAGGGCCAAGGAGCCGTCCTCTCTCCCGGGCCTCTGCCATCATCCAGTGGATAAGGCTTGTTGGGGAGGGAAAGTTAGGAAGAAGCAGAGCCCATGTTCAGGCTGCTTCTGTGTCTGGAGGGGAACCAACAACTGGTCAGCAGAATGGCCCCCAAAGACGTCCATGTCCCAAACCCTGGATCCTGGGAAACGTGGTCTTACACGGCAACAGGGGCTCAGCAGATGTGATTAAGATGGGCGGTGAGCCTGGACGCTCCAGGCCGGCCTGGAGTTGCTGGAAGGGTTGTGCAAGCAGAAGGGAGAAGCAGAGGACAGTCAGGGAGGGGAAGACGGAAGGATCACCAGAGAGATGCTGGGCAGGCCGCCCGCCGAGGGACACTGGTGCCTCTAGAGAGCGGACAAGTCAGGGGAATGGATTCTCCCCCTGGAGCTTGCAGAAGGGACCCGTCTTGCCATACCCTGAGAACCATGTCGGACTTCTGCCCTTCCAAACTACAATCGATTTGTGCTATTCCAAGTCACTAAGATCGTGGTAATTGGTTACAGCAGCCAGAGAACAAACACAGACGTCTTCGTGGAGGCTACGCATAAGTCCAACCTCGTTCATTGCTTTCATACTAACCATGATTTCACAAAGGTCCTGGGGTGATGGTGATACTTGCTGTTGCTTTTTTTTTTTTTTTTTTTTGGGTGCTGGGGATCGAACCCAGGGCCTTGTGCTTACAAGGCAAGCACTCTACCGACTGAGCTATCTCCCCAGCCCTGCTGTTGCTTTTTGAGAACGGGCTCTTGCCAATTGCACAGGCTGGACAAGACTTCAGGGCTCACATGATCCTCTGCCACAGGTGCCCCAGCAGCTGTGGGACTAGACACAGGCTGCTGGCCTCCCCTATCCACAGCGCAGCAGGAGCATCAAGGACAGGCCTGTCTCATCACCTGTGCAGCCCTAGATGTCGTAGGGATGGCCGGGTCACAGGTGACACCAGCTCCAGGGAGCTCTGTGGCCGGGTGGCTCCCTCAGCCCCTGGAGATATCTCGCTGGGTGGTGGGAGTACCGCAGGCAGAGCTGGGCACGTCCGCCAGCCAACTGTGAAGTGCAGCTCCTGCTTTAAACAGCTGCCAGCCCGCCTGGGGTGGCACGGCCTGACTCCCCCACAGATGGTGTCTTTCCCGGGATGGTAACAGCCAGATTCCAGCAGCAGCCAGGATTTGGAAAAGAAAAAATAACAAAAAGGAGCTGTCACCGAGCCCGAGAGGTTGCCAAGTGCTTCAGAGTTTACCAGCAGCCCAGCGTTTGCGCCCTGAAGAGCAGTGGAGATGGTGAGTTAACGCTGCTATTTCTTAGGTAACACCTGAAAGTCTCTTCCAGCAGATTCCCGTTTCCGTCCTAATGTCTGGGAGATCATTACTCCATGAGAAAACTTTGCTTGAGGTTTTCCTGCCTAATGCTTCCAAAACCACCACTCAAGGTGACCCCTTATCCCTTACCTCCTCAGTCACAGGGCACTTTAACGTCTCAAGCGAGGAAAACAAGGGCGCGAGTGACCAGGAAAGGGGAAGCTCGTGGAGCTTTGTGGGGTGCCCCGGGCGTGCAGTGTTCCTGGGCTGGCAGCCCCTACCTGCAGGCCCTGACAGGTGACAGCCTGCCCTAGTGGGCTTGGAAGGCCAGGCAAGGGGCTCGGAACGTGGGACATCGAGGCAGTCAAGGGGGCTGTGAGTCGAGAAGCAGCAGGTCACTGGTGCCTAGTGACCATGGTGGCGGTGCTAGGATAGGCTGGCAGGGCAAGGGTTTAACACAGGTGGCCATCTGTGGTCTAGGCAAGAGGGGCGTTGGTAACAGGAAATGTGCTGCCCTGCTAGAGTCAGGGTGCCCAGCAGCTGCAGTGACCATGGAAGGCCGTCCTGGCCCGCTGGTGAGCGTGGGTGCTGCTCAGCACCAGCAGCTCCAGCTACAACGCCAGGACTTCAACCTTCTGGGGCAGCGCTCACAGCGTGAGCACGTGGTGTGACTCTGATGGACACCCTGACGGGCACAGCTGCACAACGGCCTGCTGCTCTGCACAGGAGTCCATGAAGCTGGGCCATGACAAAATGCTCGGAGACCCAAACCTGCAACACAAAGCCCGTCACCATCTGCTGAGGCAGAGTAATGACCCCTGAAGATGCTTCATCCTCTACCCTGGACCCTGTGCATGTGTGACCTCACGTGGCAAAAGGGACCTTGCAGATGGATGGAAGGAAGGACCTTGAGGTGGGCGTGCCCTGGATCAAGTGAGGGGTCCTGACGTCATCACAAGGGTTCTTGTAAGATGGACACAGGAGGGGCAGAGTGAGGAGGAGCTGGAGTAATGGAGGAGAGGCTGGAGGAAGGGGCTGAGCTTTAAAGATGGAGGATGGACAGAGCCACAGGCTGAGGCAGAAGCTGGCGAGGGCAGGGGGCCTCCAGGGAGAACCAGCCCCAAGGACCTACTGGACTCTGATCCCTGCACAGGGAAGAGGAGGAAGCTTATCTGAAGCGACAGACCCAGCCTGTGTGGCTACAACGTGTCCTGTGTTAGGGGACCCCTGTGACAGATCAGCCTCTGGAGGGGGCTCCCCTCCCAGCCGGGCCTGAGGGGTGGGATGTGGCTAGGGACACAGTCAGGGTAGCATGCTGCAGGTGCTGGCCATGGGTAGCATCGCGGGCACCATTTACCTGGATGTTCCCTGCCCCCTTCATATGAAAAAATAACCCTTATGCTTACTAAAGTTTACACTCAAGATGACGGACCACCACGTCCCAGCAAGAACTGCACCAGTCCGTCCTGTGACAGTCCTGACCAGCTCCTCTCTGACACCGACCAGTTCTCTCTGCCACTCAGAGGAAAGACCTGGCCCCTCATCAGCACCCAGGTCTGTGAGGCCTCTGCGGGGCCTGTCGCCAGGGCTGGTCCCCCATCAGCGCTCGATGACAGCACTTCTCAAAACAGGAGCTCCAAGGAGCAGCTCCGTCCCCAGGCTGGACGTTCACCTCGTGTGGACAGAGGGCACAGGAGAGGCACTCAGGGCACCTGCCGATTTTACGAAGCTGGAAGGGAGCTATGGTCTGTGAGGAAGAACCTGGTGGGGAGGAGGCAGCACAGTGGGTCCGCAGCCCCGGCCTGCTCAGAACTCAGTCCTCACGAGCAGCAGGGACTCATTTAGAGTCTCGGGATAAGACCTCCTGGATTCTCCAGGAGTTCTTACCAGAGACACACGCCTGTGAGGGGACAGCTGTGACCAGGAAGGCGGGGTGGGAGTGATGCAGCCACAGGTCACACACCGGGGGACCGGATGCACTGGGAGCTGGACGAGGGGGGTGGGGCCGTCCACGCCCCCGGGGCTGGGAGAGAACACCTTTCTGCTGCTGCGAGGCCCCAGGAACCAAGCCACCCGCGGTTCGGAGCCCGCCAGGCGCCTGATGTCTCTCAGGCAGGTTCTGAGCCACCAGTGGCTCCTGGCTGCCAACACTGCCTCATCTGTGCAGGGAGATGTGTGTCAGAGCCAAAGCCGAGGCCAGGGGAAGGCAGAACCCCTCCCCACAGCGTCCGACACTGCGAGTGTGTCCTCAGGAACCCAGGGCCAGCGGGGACTCACCAGGCCCACTCCGCACTGCCCGGCGAAGGAGCACAACAGGAGGGCAACACCAGCCTCGAGTGGCAGTGCCCGTGCCCTCGCCTGCTGACCTGGTGCTGCCTGGATGGCAGCCTCGGCCTCCCAGAAACACCTGAGGTCCTGTGCAGAAGGAAGCGCACCCACCACCTCACCGGTGACACTCCTCTGGAACACGACAGACTTGATGTGACAGCATCTAATGACCCCGAGGACACTGGTTAAGAAGTAGGCCAGACTCCATAACCGCTATTTCAGTCCAGCCTCAACCCCTTCACATCCGAAACAGGACGTCACCCAAGAAGCAGCAACACTCGGCTGCCCCAGGAACCAGCATTCTTCTCAGGGGTCCCCAGGCCAGGAGGACACAAGGCCCAAGCCCAAGGCTGCGGCAGCACGTGGGACAGGCTGGGGCGGGAGGGAGTGCTGTGTCAGCTGGCTGGCGTGGCTCCCCACAGGTGCAGCCAGGCCAGCCTCCAGAGCTGTGACACGGTCCACCCCCTGCAGCATCCCTGCATTCCAGCTAAAAGCAACATTTAGAAAGGAAGTCTGGCCAGGTTGCCAACAGCTGGCAGGGGCAAACCCAGAGAGACCACCTACTCCAGCCATAGGGTGCGTCCTCCTGACCAGGAGCCCCACGCAGCCCCTGCGCCTCCGCCACAGCAACTCCTGGCCATGCGAGCGGCCGAGCAGCAGCGTGGGGCCTCTGACGCTCCCGTGTTCCTCGAGGCTGGCTGTCCATCCCAGGAGCTGAGCCGCGCAGCCTGCCCAGCCATCGGGGGCTGCTGGCTGGGAGAATCCTGGTCTTCTCCATGACACTCAGGGACAAGCCACAGAGCAAGCTCCATGGAACAGAGGCACGTCCTCCTCTATGGATTCTGACGCTGTTTTAACAAGATGGCCCTCATCGTAGTGACTTCCCCAAGCGGGAGTTCTAGGAAGAGAGGCATGACAGCACGCCTCAGTGGGGTCCTGCCACCGCCGGGCACGATACTCCCAGCAGGAGACAAGCACGGCCCCGGAGGACAAGCCAAAGCAGACGAGACCCACTTGTTCTGGGCAAATTCTCACAACAACCCTGGAGTCAACATTTGTGGCAAGCACGCCCAGCTCTGAGGAGAATCTGCCAGGAGAGGGGAGCCACGCCACAGACCACCTGCCCTCCGTGCCCTTGATCATGGCGGCAGCCCTGCACCCTCCAAGCCTCAGGCTGCTTCTGACAGCACGCGGCAGAGGGGGGTCTGCGGCAGGGGCGCAGTGCAGAGGAGCTAGCTGCGCTCCTCCAGTCTGGTCACCTCCCGTGGCCAGGCCAGGCCTCCTCCCAGTCTTCCACGGAGCTGCCTCAGTGGTAGCGTCTCCAGAACCGACGCCAGGCTCCAGAGACCCAGGCACGGCAGCCAGCACAGCAGCCGGCACAGCAGCCGGCACAGCAGGGCTGCTCTCAGGCCGCGCTCATCTCAGGAGCCAGGTCGCAGGCAGAAACTGCCACGTGCTGGGAGGGTGTCGGACTGCGTCCACCAAGCATCAGTCACCTGAGGCTGTGCTCCACAGCTGCAGAGGCCCAGCCTCCTGCACCCACTGCAGGCCACGTTCCTGGTGGGCGCACGTCCCTGGGACTGGACTTCTGTCATGGAAGAACCCCTAACAGTGAGGCTGCGCTGGCCGAGGCGGTGGCACCTGTGGGCCCCTGAGGTGACCATGCACTACCTAGGTCACAGATGAGTCACTCCTCTCACAATCCAACATGCCTGCCACGAGGTCTGCTGGCACAGTCAGGGCCACCGTGCTCTGTTCGAGGGGCACTGAAAGATGTATCCGTGCTGGTCTCCAGGAGGATAAAGGCCCCACCACATCTGAACTTCAGATTCTGCCAGGTTGGAACATCAAACCTGTCAACACCAGCCTCACGGATGCACCCAAGGCAAAAGCACAGCGTGGCCCTCCTGTTTCTGGTGGCACACGGGCAGACGTCCGGTGTGAACACTAAGCACAATGGGATCAGGGACCCGAGGGCTGCTCCCCCGTTAGCTGCATCAGAAGGGTTCTGTTACCTTTTCGGATCTTGTCGTGAAAATTAATGGCATCTACGGAGGCAGTGACTATGTTGGTCTTGCAGTGGCGTGCAGCTACAATCCCAGCCACCTCGTCCATGAGCTTCATGGTGACACCTGTGAGGAGAAGGGGCACATGGCAGGTGAGACATGGAGAGCAGGACCACTGCACATCCTGATCTGACCCCACCCACCACCACCAGCAAAGGGTGCGGTCGGCCAGGGGTGCAGGGACGCTCAGAGGTCATCTGCTGTAGCTCCATTTTAAACCTGGCTTCTCCAGGCACTGCTGCTTTTAGTGATTGAACCCAGGACCACTCTGCCACCAAGCCATATCTCCACTCCCTTTTTTTTTTTTTAATTTTTGAAACACGGTCTTGCTAAGTTGCTGGAGTTGGCCTTGAACTTGCAATCCTCCTGCCTCAGCCTCCTGAGTTGCTGGGATCACAGGTATGTCAGCTCTCAGAAGTTTTTTAAAACAATCCCAGCTGCCACTCTAGACCACTGACAGAATGACAGCCCTCTTCCTATTCTCCAGAGATGTCTCATCCTGCCAAAGCTTTATTACAATATCCAAAGTCAGGTAAGAACAAGCTGGCAAAGATGTCAGATCCTCATGCACCCCAGTGGGCAGTGAAGTGCGGCCACTGGAGTTTCTTGGGAAGGAAACATGTGACTGAGCAACGCCCCACCTACGTACACAAACACCCAAGAGCACAGAAATGTAAACACATTCGGAAACCCATGTGCATTTCACAGCAGTGTTTCACATCACAGCCCTAAACTGGAAACAACCGCGTGTCTGTGTCCTCCTGACAAATGCAGCTTGTCACCTGTCCCAGAGGTTCACACAACATCGAACACCGCCCAGTGGGAGAACAGGCACTGCTAAGCACATCCACGTGAGCTCTCCAGAA
The DNA here is from genome assembly GCF_902686445.1 of Sciurus carolinensis. NCBI lineage: Eukaryota > Metazoa > Chordata > Mammalia > Rodentia > Sciuridae > Sciurus > Sciurus carolinensis. The sequence continues at coordinate 205,096,118 of NC_062213.1, read as the reverse complement.
GAGGCCAATGTGGGGAGAGGCCAGCAGGCTGGTGGGTCCCCAGGAGGGTCGAGGACGTGGGAGGGCAAGCTGAGGGTAATGAAAATGTTTCAAAACGGACTGGACGGGCCCAGCAGGTTTCCCAATCCAAAAGTCTAAAATCTGACACGCTCCAAAATCCAACACTTTCTGAGCCCTGATGATGCCACAGGAAGAAAATTCCACGCCAAGAAGTTTTTGTTTCATCCACAAAATTACTAAGAATGCTACATGACGAGATATACATTAGTTCCACCACTGTGGAACATGGTGTAGAAACCAAACCAAACCAAACCAAACTAGCTGAAAAAGCCACCATGTGACTCAGCACCCACTGCCGGCGGACAGCCCAGGAACCAGTCAGTCCGCAGAGCCCGCAGCACCATTCAGAGAGCCATGGGGTGGAATCAAGAGAGACGTCCACCATCGGGCACGCGGACAGAGGAAATGCAGCATCCACACAACGGACAAGAACGGAACCCTGCCATGGGCAGCAGCTTGGCTAGAACTGGAGGACCCATGCCAGAATAAGCCAGGCACAGAAAGACAACGGGCCCGCGTCCTTACCCGGGGTTCACAGCACCCCTTCTGTAGTCCACGCAGAACCTGGGGGGAGCTGGAGAGGCTGTGACACAAGACACGTGGCGGGGTGGAGACCTGCTGTCACCACCTCAGCACACCACACACACGCACTGCTACATGTCAGTGCAGAGATACGTCTTGACGGGCTGGGGTGTGGCTCAGTGGCAGAGCGCTCACCTAGCACAGCACCATCCTCAGCACCACATAAAAATTTTAAAAAAAGGTATTGTGTCTACCTAGAACTAAAAAACAGAAAAACAAAAAATACTTCTTGAGCAACACTGCATGAAGTGTAACCCGCAGCCGTGTGTGTGAGCCATGTGGGAGACAAGTCAATGTCCTCTGGAGACTTGGGTCCCCTGCCCAGGACACTCATTATGCATAGGCAAATATCTCCAAACCCAGAAAACTCAGGCTGCAACCTTCCATCACATGCATTTTGGATAAGGGATGCTACAACCACGGCGGCAGATGCACACCTCTGGGATTGTCCTGAAAACCCAAGAGTGTGCATACTTTGCACAGGTGAGCTGTGTGGAATCAAGTTCTATCTCAAGGCTTCTGCACCGAACACAGTGAGGGTGTGAGCCTCTGAGCCTCAGGCTGCAGACGCTGGCTTGGGTTGCACCAGCCCCTCATCCAGTTCTTATTCCCTAGTATGACACACATACATACACAATTCACTTTTAAAAATTAAACCACGTCTTTCACTTGAACAATGTGAAATTGCCTGTGTTCAACCATTCTGATCAACGTGACACTGATCAATCCGGCAGCTGTCAGGACTTTTAGAAAGCTATGTGCACATTTGCCTTAGGATACAGAATGATTTCTAAAAATTCAGAGACTCCATCGCACCCATGAGTCAGGCTCTCACTTAAGGTAGAAGCTGCAAACTCAGATACCTGTAGGGTCAGTAGATGATGCTGGAAAGTGGGCAAGTGGTCGGCCAAGGCTCTCTGGGTCTCAGCTACTGTTCCCCGTGACACGTGAGGTCCCCATTTCTTCAGGAAGCACAACAGTCACATATAATCCATGTCTGGTCTGGTTTCTGACTCATTCAATCAAAAAAATCATACATATATGTACACACATGTATATACATATCATAAATACAAATATATGTATGATTTTTTTGATTGAATATGTGTATGAATATATGAACATATATATGTATACGAGCAACAGGGGAATCAGAACACCAAGTGGCTACTGGCCACTAAGGACTTTTTTGTAAGCTCATTTGGGAGGGTGACAATGATATTGTGGGTGGCTCTGAACCGCTCCAGAGGGAATGAGCCGCTTCCCACGGAAGCCACAGAATGAGCGAGGAGCAGGGGTGGGTACAGTAGGCCAGCACACCTCGTCAGAGTACCTGGATGGACAGCGTCAGCTCTGCTCACCCGCATGGGCAGGGTCAGGAGCCCCACTTCTCAAACTAACAGTGGGGCCCAAAGGCACATGGAGGGCCAGGTCTGACGATGGATCAGGGTCCAAAAGCTGCGTGCTCCTCACCTGGCCTGTGAGGAGCTGCCCCAAGAAGGCTGCAGCCAGCCCAGGCTTGGAGAAGGCCTGTCCAGCCAAGAGCCTGCTCTATGAAATGAAAACAAACCCGAGCTCTGGGCGCCCATGGGCCACGGCAGTACACAGGTCTGTCACCTCAACTGGCAAACATGGCATGAGGCAGGCCCCGGTCACACTGCCACCTCTGCCTGGGCTGTGGCTTGAGTGTGCGTTCACACGCATGTGCTCATGCACTTATTTATGCAGTTCAGAGGCGGGAGGGAGGGGGAGCCCGAGGGCCAGGGTCTTCCAGGTTGATTATCCCCACAGAACCTGGTCACAACAGCAGCTGGACGCACAGTCCTGCTCGAGAAGGGCTGGTGGGAGGTGGCGGGGAGCAGAAGCACTTCCTGCGGACTCTCAGCTCCATAGGCAAGGTCCTTGGCAGCTGGGGTTCCTGTGCAGATGGCTGATTGTCCACACTAAGAAAGTGCCCATCAGCATTTAGAACACACACGGTGACAGCACAGGGACCGAGACAGGACTAGGAGCCGAGCACTGATGGCTGGGGTGACGCACGCTCAGGGTCTCTCCTCCGAAGAGAGGCAAGTCGCCAGCTCGCCAGCACACCAGCCAGTCAGGGTCCTGCTGAGAACAGCCGACACGCAGGGTGCGGGGGAAAGAGAAGCAAGGAGATGCCAAAGCCCAGCGTCAGCAGCTGGGAGGAGGTGGGCACAGGGACACTCGATGACCAGGGAACTGAGACTCAGTGGCACATCACAAGAGGGACTCAGAGGGTTGGCCTGGGAGCCAGTAAGCTGGCCTGGCCCCCTTCCGGCTCCTCTCAGCATGTGGAGCCTCCCTGGAAGCAGTCCCACGAGGCAGGTGGACGTGGAGACGCAGGGAGTCATGTGGTCAGTCATGTGACTGGGTGTGGGTCCAGCGCCTGCCCAAGGGCACAGGAGGAACAGCTTCACTGCCTTTTGGCTTAGGCTGTAAGACTCAAGAGTTCAGAGCGGAATTTTCAGACCAGTATGGAAATGAAAACCCAAGACCATGGTGAGAGGTGGGCAGATGGCAAAATCAAGGGGTGTACTTGGGTGGCAGGTTATGGCCCACAGCACCCATGCCGGCCACAGGGTGGTTCAGGTGGGAAACAAGAAGGGAAAGGAAGCTGTGCGCTGGGAGCGACATTCAGAAGTACTGACAGCTAGCCCCGGCCTGTATGTCCTGGAAAGTAGGACTTGTTAAGAACAGAAGAACAAAGTGCAAAGTGCTGACATCAGCTCCTTAAATGTCCAAAATGCCACCTTGCCAGTACAGATCCCACAGGGCTCTGCTGTCTCTAAAGGCCACAGGATCCAAGGCACATGCAGCCAAGATGGCTGGCAGGGGTAGGGGGAGACAGCAGGGCTTAAGAACAAACTGAGAGAGATTGCCCACAAGTCAACCCAGGCAGCAGCCCAGGAGTCAGGTGTGGGGCTCCAAAGGTGGCACCCAGCTTGGTCCACCAATTAGTCCCACTAGGCCAACAGGGCACGCTCATCTGGTCCACAGAAACCTGAAGCACTGGGCCAGGTGGGTGTCAGAAGACCAAGAGAACACTCTGTTGCCATGGACAATGACAACGGGGACACCCCCTCCCAACCCTAATGCCAGCACTGGCATCGGAGCTGGGACTCCAGCAGGAGAACCGAGGTCAGAGGAAAATGTGAGACAAATGGCCAAGGTGGGCGGCTGAGGTCATGCAGTCCCACCGCTCGGCCCCAGGGCCCTGGGCACACTCCCGCTGCGTGTGTCCATCATCAGATCACACCCCAAATCCGGGGCTTGACTCCAGGAGCCAGGTGGGTGACCAGAACAGCGAGGTGTCCCCATTCTGCCAGATGAGGAGTCTTCAAAATGGGTCTGCCTCCGCAACAGCCTGGGCAGCAGACAGCTCTGGGCTTCCGGGGGCTCCCAGCTGGACGAATCCGTCCACTTCAGTTAACAGGCACTCCTCAGGAGGCCGGGGAGGGATCCACGGGCAGAAGAGGTGGCAGAACCTTCTAGGGCTCACTAGGTAGAAATGTGTCCTGGGGGAAAAGTCAGACCATCTGAGAAACACGCTGGGCTTCAAAGGCGGGGTCCCGGCCCTGCCAGTGCCCAAGCAGAAGTAGAGGTCAGAGCGAAAAGCGGGACCTGCCCACCCCCGAGTCTGGGAGGACAGGTCTGGTGCTCTGGAGTCCTGGCAGAGCTGAGATCTGGAGGCCACCTGGGCAGAAGGGAGCTGGTTTCTGAACTGTTGAGAGGACCACCACGCGCTGAGCACAGCCCTCTCCGCCCTCGGCCCAGTGGGCAATAGCCCTGGCGCGTTGCGGTGGGTCTGCCTGCCCGCCACCCATGGATGATGAGGTCAAGCGGCTGTGCAGGAAGGAGGTCACCGCAGAGCTAGTCTCGTCCCCTGAGGACACCCTCATGTGACATGGTGCACAGGACACGTTACAGCATGTCCCCGGAGCCACAAAAGCCGTCGCTGCCGTCGCTGCCAGTGCTGCCCCGCGGGACGCCCTCTCCCAGGGGAGGCCGCATCCCACTAAGGTAAGCGGGGCTGAGCCTCCCCACAGCGCTCCTCCAGCCGGGCTCCCACCCAGGCACGAGTGCTTCCCACACGGGGAAGTGACTTGGGCAATCACAAAGTCTGTTGTGGCTGTTCTTATTTCCCAAGATTTGTGACTTAAGAGATGACAACAAGATTGTAGGATCTGCTGTCCTTGGAGACTGCATCGTTTCAGGAACTACAGAGGGAAAAAAAACGGACTTGCTTGGCTGCGATATACAAACACTGGGCACCAGAGATATTTTTGAATCTAACATTTAACTGCTTACAGATTTTTGTTTTAAGTATTGACAACATGCTCACTGGCTTAAAAATAGAGGTTTTGCTTTATTTTCTCGAAGCCTGCTGGCTGGCTGGGCCAGGCCTGCCCACACCCCAGCGACAGCGGCAGCGCAGAGCCCAGAGCCGGCCTGCTCCGTGGGCGGGTACCGAGATGCCCCCATTTCTATATTTAACCCCGACTGTCGGAGCCGGGGGCCGGCCTCCTATATTAAGAAACGGTAGTAACTTCATCTTACTGACACGTCCCACCCCGTGGTGACGACAAGGGTTATTAAAAGACCCAGGTGAGTGCGCTCCCAGACAGCTCTGGCTTCCCGCTGGGTCCAACCACCAGCATGTCTGAACTGGGACCAAGCAAGTCCTGGCACAGCAATCTTAATTAAGGTCATTAATAAAAACTACTTTTGGCAATTAATGCACAGCGTAGTAAAGACCAAGAGTTCATGAAGACAGAACCAAAATGTCAGGAAGTGGGAACACGGCAAAGTTCCCAGTGGAGGTGAACTGCCTTCCACACGCCCAGGAGCATGGCAGGCCCGGAGAGGGGCGAAGGGCTGCCAGGCACACTTTTCTCCTGGCCTTGCTCACGTTCTGAACTGGAGAGGCCACAACAAGGCAGCAGGGAGGACAGCTGGCTCCCCACGGCCAGAGGCCTGGGCGAGACGGGCAGCAGGTATGCCTGAGCCCCACGCCCAGTCCTGGGAAGGACGGGCCAGCAGGGTGTTGTGGCCTCAGCCTGGAGCCCACAAGGCAAGGGCACTTCTCCAAAGGCCAAGAACCGTTTTGGTGGGGTGCCAACTTCCCTCTAGGAGCCTGGGCGAGGTGGGGCAAAGCTGACGTTTCAGAGTGACTGCTGGCCAGGCTGGACAGGTGTGTTAGGAACGGGCACTTGCCCCAGTCCCTGAGGAACACAGCCAGTACCAGCACTGGAGGCCCTGCTGGCTACAGGCCTGGCCTGGACCTCAGCGCACTCTGCCTGTCCGGAGGCGAGTCTGTGCCATGACTACAGAGGGAGGACGCGCTTGCTGGTCCACAGGGACCTGCTGGGAGGCCTCGGAGCAGGGAGGAGCAGATCCTGGGCGGGAGCCTCGGCCCAACCCAGCCAGAGGGTGGAGGGCCCAGCTCGGGGGTCCCCCTCCCGCGCCTGGTCCGGACGGCCCCGAAGCTGCTCGTCAGAGCTCCAGTGCAGACATGTTTTCAGAATCCAAGGGTCAGCGGGAACCTGGGAGGCTGCTCTTGCCATCGTCGCTCTGGCCGCACCTCGAGGAAAGCGACGCCCAGGCCAGCGTCTGCCTATCGCCTCTGGACCCCCAGACCAGAAGAGCAGACGGCACGCCCACCCGCCAGCTCCCTCCTCCTCCCGCAGCCGAGGCTCACGCGTGGGCTTCCACACAGGCTCCGGTTCAAGGAGGCACAGAACTGGACGAGTCAGCGCCCTATCCTCCTTCCCAGGGAAAGGCACTTCTGGTCCATGCAACTGCCCGAGTCAGAGTCCTGCTGGCAGCTGCTCTGCAGGAGGCCCCCTCGCGCACACCCTGCCCTGGTACTGCCCTCTTCCGAGGGGCCGCTGCTCCTCGCCTCAGGTTCCAGGGCTGGGCACCTCTGCCCCTGGCTGGGAAAGCCTGCTCCTGATGCCCTGGGGCTGGCTGCACCAAGACTGGGCTGCACAGGCTGGGCACAGTGGGCACGCTCCTCTGCGGGACCAACCAGCACGGCCGTCACAGGCTAGTCCTATCCTCATTCGGCCACTGGGGCCTGCTCCACGCCAGGCCTGCTCTAAGTGGGACACAGCAGTGGACAAGACAGGAGCCCCACCCACGTGGGCATCCACTCTGTGCCACATGCCCTGAACAAAAGTAAGAGGGCCAGGGAGCGGGGAGGGGTCGCTCTATTTCAGAGTGTCAGGTAATTTCAGACTCCTTTCTTTTCCTCAGTTCTGAAGGAAGAGACAGCTGTGCAGAGGTCTGGGGACAGAGGGACCGCAGGCACAGTCTACAGGTCTCTGCCCCAGGATGGTGGACGTTATCCCAGACAGGCTCCTGAGGGCTCCCGAGCAAAAGTGGCCCCAATGAAGCACTTGTGACTCTGGCTGGGGTCTGGAGCTGAGTACACAGGCAAGGTGGCACAGGCCACCCGGTTGAGAGACTTCCAGCCAGGGGAGAGGGGGTGACCAGCAGGAGCACAGGGCAGTCGCCTTGCAGTCTGGAACAGGAGGCAACAGGGCATGAGGTAAGGTTCCAACCTGTCGTGAAGGGGAGCCAAGGCAGAATGACAGGCGAGAGGAGGGTCCCAGGAAAGAGCCAAGCCAGTGAGGCCCATGGGACCCTGTCCACACACCATCACCATCACCCCTGGAGGCAAGGGGTAGGGGCCGAGGAGCTGTGTCCACCATCACCCCAGGGAGGCCCTGACGAGGCCCGTGGAGTCCAGGGAAGAGGCTAGGGCTGGCGCATGCGGTCAGGAGGAGGGAGGGCAAGGGTGGAGGACGGGGCCCTGCAGCCCTGACGCAGTGGGAAGTGGAGGAACGGGCAGGGGACTGAAGGGCCACAGCAGGCCAAGGGGGAGGTGCGGAGGTGGGGAGGTTCGGAGGCAGGGGCTGTGGACACAGGCCCTGCACCTGCCCCAGCTTTGGCTGCTGGAGATGGCCAGAGGCGACACCGACATTAAACGTCTGACCCACCCCACTGGTGAAAAGCAGACCAGCCTTCCACTGCTGCCCTTCAGGGCCTGTGTGCACCTGGACAGGGCCTGCTGGTTGGCACAGATCAAGGACAGTTCCACAGACAGAGCTCCAGGACCCTGCTGATGAAAGGCTTTGTGACAGTCACCGTCCCGTCACTCCTGTGAAAGCAAGTTAGCTGCAGAGCCAAGAGCCCCTTGGGCCAGCAGGACCACCTGGGGCCCCCGGACTTGGGCACTGCCTACCAGGAGAGCTGGGCTGTCCTCTGCCCATACATGCTGTGGCCTCAAGTCAGCACACCATTCTGCAGACCCAGGGGCTGGTCAGAGACCATTCTCCACGTGAGTGTCCTCATTTACTCTCCTGTCCGAGGTCCCCCGGGTGATTCTGGGCTGGAGACACAGGCGATCTAAACGGACTGTGTCCTGAGCCTCGGTGGTGCAGGCAGACTCACCCCTTTATGGGGTCAGGGACAACCTCGCACCTATCTTTTGGACTGGGCGCCTGCAGGGCTGCTACAGGGAGGGGAGCCCCAGAGGTGGCGTCACAGTGGGGGAGCACGCACCCAGCCACGGTGGCATGGAGGAGGTGGGGACCCAGCACAGGCCAGGGCACGGGACAGCAGGGACCTGGAGTGGCAAGGCAGGTGGAAAGGCAGCTTCTCAGGCCCCGTCCTCCCCTGTCCCTCCTGTGGGTGGACTTTTTTAATCTTTTCCGGGTTCCAGCGCTTGGGTATTTTTAATTTTCCCTTTTAAGCGACACAGCTGAAAGCCTCCCACTTTTCCTCTGGGAACATCTCAGCCGTCCTCCCAGATGTCCTTGTTTCCAGAACACCCCAAGTCCAGCTCCTACTTTCTCCTGGACCAGTGGCTCCGAGGAGGGTCTCTCGATCCTAGGTGCTGCTTCTTGCTGGGTGCTCAAGCTTCGAAGGTCCCACCCGGGGATGCAGCGACCCGAGGCTCTCTGTGGCCCTCAGCGGTGCCCACCCACAGTCCCAGGCATCCAGGCTGAGACAGGAGGATCCCCAGGGCCTAGGATTAGAGCTTGGCAATGCAGGGAGACCCCGCTCCATTTCCCTGCATCGCCCTCTTGGCCCCGCAGAGCTCCCTTACAGAAAAGGAAACGGAGGCCCAGGGAGCTGGAAGCCAGGATGCGTGTGCCTGTGCACAGCCGCTTTGGAGGTTAGGAGAGGAATGGGCAGGCGAGGAGATGTGGAGACGGCCAAGGGGCCCTCGGGTTGCCAGAGCCGGGGACAGACATCCAAGCTGGGGACACCACCAGCTGCCCCTGGAAGGAGGTGACTGGGGCGCTGTGCTGGGAGAGCCCAGGGATGAAGGTGGGAGTGGGAGCGAAGAGGGCTGGGGACAGAGACCCCAGGTCCTCACCCTTCATGTGGGGGCAGAACCACTCGAACACATGCCACGCACAGGTGCCCAGCTTCTCCTGCTGGGCCATCTGATGCCCGCCTGAGTGGAGGGCAGCAGATCTGCAGTGTGGTGACAGACAACTGTGGAGGACCTCCAGGTGGGCGTCCAGCACTCTCAAGAGACAGGGCAAAAGGGTGAGGACAGCATCGCTGGTCTGATCTGTGGGCGTCCGAGGCCCAAGTCATCAGGACCAGCAGGACGCTCCCGACTGAAGATGCAGGGCCGGGCCCTAAGGGCTGGAGCCTGTGTTCCCAAAGCAGGAGGTGATTCCGAGGGCAGAGGACGGTTGGAAACCGCGGGGGCCCCAGATCACTGCTGCAAGCCCCCCGTGCGTCCCAGCCCCACGGGGCAGAGCAGACCCCTCCCCAGGAGGCTCCGGCTGGGTGTGCAACTCTGAGCACAGCCAGTCTGACCCAGGACCCAACGTGACCGGTAACGCTGAGGATCCTTCCTAAGACCAGGAAGGACCCCTGCACTCCTCCCACACTCTAAGACCAGGACCAGAGCCAGGTACCACCAGAAGGACCCAGATCGTCCCTGGGATGAGGATCGACTGTCCTCATCCTGGCTGAAACAGACGTGATCGAAGCCCCCACAGGAGTGCGCTGGCTGGGCCAGGCCCCACCAGGGTGGTCCTGGGGGCAGCAGCGTCCACATTAGGAACAGGGCTGCCATGCCCAGTTTATTCCCAACTAAAACTCTAAACTCCTCTCCTGCCCTAGTTTTAGGGGTCCTTCCTAGTGTCGTCAAGGGAAGGCCACAACGGGCAGCTGTAGGGTCCCGGTTCCCACCCTTCCAGCCCCTTCCAAACAGTTCACCTGAGAAGGGCACCTTCGGCTGTCAGCAGGGTGAAGGTCCACAATCAGGAGACGCTGACCAACAGGAGTCCTCAGCTCCCCGCTCCCTGGGCTGAGGTCTCCAGAGCGCTGGTTCACGACCAGCACCCAACACCCCGGCCAAGGGCTCCAGGCCTGGAGGAGGCTGCAGATCCCAACCTCCCAGGAGAGACACACACAACCTCCACCCGTGTCAACAGAGACGCGACGGATCTGAGGGACCGGAGGACACAAAACACGAGGGGCAAGGAGGGCAGAGGAAGGGCCAGCTCCACACAGAGGAGGGACACTCCACCCTGAGCAGAGGTGAGAAGGAAGGAACCCGAGTGAGGGCGCAGCCAGGAGTTTCCTCACGGTAAACAGGTGAGACTGGCCACCAGACCTGAACAACTTCAGCGGGATCCGCGACGAGTGCGGGGGACAGTCCTCCAGGGCAGCAGTCCCCCAGGAGGTCTCTGGACAGCAGCAGGAGCGCTGCACAGCTCTGGGGCCCTTGGCCCTGTTGACCACTGGTGAGGCCTGGTGAGCCGCCGTGGCCCTCCAGGTGAGCACACCTCAGGCGGCAGCAGTGCGCCCAAGGCACGGATGTCACGTGAAGTAACAGAGTGCTGGACTGGGGTGACAGGCTCCAGTGAGAGAGGCCCAGCTGGCAGAGGCCGAGGCCAGAAAGCTCAGAGCTGAATCTAGTCCCCGGATTTCCCAGCAGAAACTGTGGCAGCCACAGGACACAGACAGGGCAAGGCAGCCCTGGGGGGAGAAGGGCTCCCTAAAATGCCACACTCGGCCAGGACACTGCCAGACATGCAAAGCTCAGAGGACGTCCTGGGTGAGCCTTCCCTGTGGTGGTGACCAGGGGCCTTTATGCACCACACAGCGCAAACCCCAGGCCTGCAGGACACAGTGAGGAGGAGCCCAGGCCAGCCCCACCAGGCCGCCCACTGGCCAGGAAGGAACACCAGTGCTGCGGGGCATGGGAGGCAGAGACTGGCTCGGGACGCAGGCCCTGACCGGGTGGTGAGCGGACGTCACCCTCAGTGAAAAGGCCAACACCACACAAGGCAAGCCAGCGTCTTGGCCCGAGGCTCGCGAACCTCAGGTTCGACGGAGGGACAGGAACTCAGGGACAAGCTGGGGCCAGGATGGCTGCCCACCTGGAGCAGAAGGGGAGGGAGGCGGGGTGTGAGGACCGAGGCTGCGGAGGCCCACGAGGCCAGAGCGTGCCTCCAGGCAGAGCACGCAGGCCTGGCGCACACCTGCTCACCGAGCTCCGGGGCAAGGCCCGCTAATCAGACCTACAGACTGCCACCCGAGTGTGGCAAGAGGCAAGCACCACAAAACTGAGAAAAAGAACACAAAAGAGTAAGATCAGCAAAAAAAAAGAGAAACTTGAAAAATCTCTCAAACCCAGGCCCACTCTCCGACAGGCCTAGGACCCTTATCCCTCAACCTGAAAGGAACCTGTGCTGCTTGTTCACGGAAGGAGGACCTGCCAAGTGCCTCCCGCCTCAGAGTGGGCACCGGAGCCAACGCAAAGCCCACACACCCCGACCCGGCTCCTGGGAATTCTTGGCCGAAACACCAGTGTAAACCTGCACAGAGCGGGGCCACGGGAACTGGGTTTTGCAGGATGAACAGGAGTTCTCTGAGCAAAGAAAGGAGAACTTGGTGTCGTGGGCAGCAAGAAAGGAGAAAGCCGAAGAAGAGCACGGAGAGTTGCGGAGCCCGAGGACACGAGCCCTCGCACACCCAGGACGGCCGCGCCCACTGGGTCCCCACACCTGTCCTTCGACTGCCGCCGCCGCCTGTGCCACGTGACCACGGCTTTCCCTGAGTTTTCCAGATCAACTTGGATTTTAAAGTTCACTTTAGTCCCAGCCAAAATGACAACGTCCATTTCTGAGGCTGATGTGTTACTACATTTGCTTAAAATCACACACATACACTATGAAGTGAAAAAATGTCCCTCCACGGACCTGGAGCCAAGTCTGCTGGGGTTCCAGCGGTGGTTCCCACTCTTGGGGAAACCTGCGCGAGGATCTGGGCCCTGCATCGTGGGAGGGGACAAACATGGACATCAGAAGCCAAAGCACTTTTACCTGCTGTCACAGCACTCTTCTCTGGGGACGGCACAACCCTGCAAGGCCCTGCGCCAGCCAACAAGCATCAATAAAAACACTTCGCGACTCTGACGTCGCGGGGTGTGCGACCGACTGCTGGGCTCTAGACAACCGTCCTTCATTTCCAATTCTAAAACAGGCACCACGGCATTTCAGTGATCTCTTATGCAACCTCCTAGAAGTTTAAATTCACACTTCACTAAACACAAGAGCCTAAAATGGGTCAGAAGGCAGCCCAGCCACCCAGGGGACTCTCCGGGGCGGCGGTGGGGAAGAGGGGTGCAACCAGAGTGACTCTCCTACCTCCATGCACGAAGCCGTGCAGGGTGCAATCCGAAGGCCCCACCAAGTGGATCAGGCTGGACTGGCTGTAGCTCACGGTGTTTGGCTCTGGAACAGCAAAGACAGAGATTAACGGTGGGGGGAATGACCCCCATCCCAAGGACAGCAATTCTGCAGCTGCCCAACATCTGCATGTCACTGAAGGCAGCCAACTGCATCAACCAGATGCGATTTCTCCAAGGGGAAGTGGGGTCCCCAACGGGCCACATCTGTGGGAGGGAAGGCTCTCCAGGACCAAGCAGCCACCTTGTCAGTGGCTCACAAGACATTCTCTGGGGATGGCAGAGCCCCACGTGGCCCTGTCCATGCACAGCCACCAAATGCCTTGGCTGTAAGGTCCTGGGTTGCACGTGGGCCTCGCCTGGGATGCAGTCACCTGTCATTTCCAATTTTATAAAAAGCGCCAACAGCAGTATCTGTAATCTACTTTGCCAGCCCCAGACCCGGGACTGGCCCAGGAAGATGCAGTCCCATCTGCCAGGCTGTCCTCCGCCATGCCTGGCCCTGTCACCAAAACCCCTCTGAGAGTGGCAAATGCCTTGGCGAAACTTCGGTCATTCAGTGCTGCTACTGAAGTACCCCTAAGAGACCACACTTAAAAAATGGTCAAAAGCGGGAGGGAAAGGGGATCATGAACCGAAACCGGCTCCCACGTTTGCTGGGATGAGCCCAATCACTACATGTAACCACAGAGCTGTGATTGTTTTGAAAAATCAAAACACAGTCCTGTCTCCCGGAGGGAGACGTCAGTCCTCCACGCTCTTCCTCAGGAGGGCAGAGAAAACCAACACAGCTCCGCGCATGAGCCTCTGGGCAGGGACCAGCCTCCTCCATCCAGCCAGGCTCGGGAGGCAGCCCACTCCTGCCCCACGAGGCCTCCACTGCGGAAGGACCACTGAGCCACCAAGGCCTGGCACATGCCGGAGGCAGAGCGGCACCTACCACGGCTGACCTCAGGCCGCGACATTTTGACCTGGGTGTCGACCTTCACCTCTGGTTGATGGTCCTCCAGGCCATGGACAGAACTGTGCCTATTCACAACTCCTGCGTGCTGACGCTCAGTCCTCAGAGACCGCACTCAGAGGCAGGGTCTTTAAGGAGTTAAAGTTAAACCCAGGCATGGTGTGCACATCTCTAATCCCAGAGAATCAGGAGGCTGAGGCGGGAGGATGGCAAGTTCAAGGTCAGCCTCGGTAACTTAACGAGCCCCTAAGCAACCTAGTGAGACTCTGTATCAAAAGAAAAAATCAAAAAGGTCTGGGGATGTGTTATAGTAGTAAAGCACCCCCAAGTTCAATCCCCACTACCAGAACACAAAAAATAAAAGAGATCACACAGAGGGGAGGCTCGTGAAGACACAGCGGAGACACACCCAGAGCCCAGAGAGCCCAGAAGGAACCGCCCTGTCCACGCTGCTGCTGTGCACGCTCCAGGGCTGGGGCGCCTCCTCGCCGGGCTGGAGCAAATGCGCTCTGCCTTTCCCTGCCGGAGGCTGCCAAGGGCCCGAACCAGAAAGCAGGCGAGCTGGGTCTTAGAGATGTACTTCCACACTCAGGAACCTCTCAGCTCCGGCTCTGGGACAGGTCCGAGTTCCCTGAGTCAGTCTCTGACGTCCAGGGTCTCTGAAGACCACCCCTCCACATGAGGCCCCTCAGTCCTGCCCTGACCACCAACAGGACACTCCTAGCCAGGAGCTCCTCCGTGTCCCACGCGTCCGCTGGGTCACACTTACTTCAGGTGACCTGCAGCTTTGATCTGAGGAGGAGGTGCCTCTCCTGACGCTACCAGAGTTGGCCTCCCAGGACCTGGCGGCATCCAGGACCACCTGGGGCTTCAGGGTACCTTCACACCCGGAAACACTCCCGAGATGAGAAGCCAGGCTCTGAGAAGGCCAGAGCCCAGCCCCTGGCTCTCGTGGGACAGAACAGCAAAACCCAAGGCAGGTAAAAATCTATCAAAAATGGGCTGGGGATAAAGCTCAGTTGGTAGAGTGCTGGCCTCGCATGCACAAGGTCCTGGGTCCACTCCCCAGCACCACAGGGGAAAAAACATCTACCAAGAAATCCTGAGACTCAGAATGCCACCTTTGACTAATACAGCGAGAGAATAAGATTCCGAAAAACGCCACACATTAGATTTACGATTAGAGGACAGTGAGTGGAAAACAATCTCATGAGTGAAATGTTGAAATCCACTGAAAACCCTGATTCTAGCTGCCCAGACAGTCAGGGTATGGAGTGAGCCAGGATCTACTCCCATGGTTCTCATGGAGACAGGCTGTCCTGCTGCCCACTCCCCACTGGGGGTCTGGCTCCCACCCCAAGCTCTCCCCAGAAGGAGAGGTGGTCCAGAACCTCCAGCCCTGCCCGCCCTCCCCTGTCCGCCGGCTGGCAGGCCAGGCAGTCTCCTGTTCTTTTATTTGGAACTGGGATTGAACCCAGGGGCGCTCTGTCACGGAGCTACATCCCCAGCCCTGTTTTGTTTGTTTGTTTATTTGTGATTTTTAGACAGGGTCTTGCGATCCTGGCCTCAAACTTGCAATCCTGCCTCAGCCTCCAGAGTGGCTAGAATTACAGGCTTGAGCCACCAGGGCCAGTCACTGTCTCCTCTGGGTAACTCAGGATGTGCTCATCTCGACCTTAACTTGACCCCACTGGCCAAGGCGTCCCCCACGTGAGCTCCTGCTCCCAGGATCCAGGGGCGTGGGTGTGCACACGCTTTCTGGAACACTACCCATCCCTTGCCCACTTCCTGCCCCAGGAACGTCCTGCACACCAGGCTGCCTCTTTCGGTCCCCAGGGCCTCTCCGAGCTGCCTGCTGGTCCCCCTCCCAGGAGCAAAGACAGAATCTGGGCATCACTGCTGTGGAGAAACTCACTGTCTATCGTGCTGAATTTTCCCGAGATGCCACCCCTCCCCAGCTCCTACCCGGGTTAAGGACAGGCTGGACGATGTCCCCATTCCTCCACTTGGTCTCCATGCGCTCCAGTTTCTGGGCTTCATACCGCTTCCGGCCTTCCTCCTCCTGCTCCTGCCGGGAATACTGTGGGAAACAGGGAGGTCAGGCCTGGGAGGGGACAGGGGCCTTTCTGCCTCGCTGGCACAGCCACAGCCTCCAGGCTCAGGGCTGGGGGCTGAGGGTTACCTGGCCTTTTGCATTTTCTGATAACATATATTTGATAAGGAACAACGAACAGGTGTGAATCTCAAGCAGCCCCCACCCCAGAGATGTGCGGCTGAGGTCTTTCCTGGAAAAAGCAGTCACGGCATGTGGCATCATCCTGCTGCACCGGTGACGTGGTTTTGTAGCGGGGCTACTGTGCTCGGCCAAGCACCCTCGTCACTTCTCGTCTTCACACCTGCCGTGCTCCCGGGACTGCGTGCCCCCGGCCTGGGCAGCTCCTGCAGGCCGTACTCCCGCAGGGCACCTGGCTGACCCCAGGCT
Organism: Sciurus carolinensis; assembly: GCF_902686445.1. NCBI lineage: Eukaryota > Metazoa > Chordata > Mammalia > Rodentia > Sciuridae > Sciurus > Sciurus carolinensis. Next base: position 205,080,287 of record NC_062213.1, on the reverse strand, counting down.
CTTAATGGATCATGGGGTTCTGACCCGGAAGTAAAAATTCAAGTGTGCAGGACACGGTGGCCACGCATAGAGGGCTGCCCGCAGGTCCTGGCTCTTGGCAGTACACACAGCTCCTCCTGTCCCATCACCAGCCTCTTCTCTGGTAGCAAGTGTGGCAAAAAGTCATACGGAGGGACGGGGACACCAGCACCCATGTTCCCAGGTGAGGGAAACACTAGCACCCGGCACCTTGGCCTACTCCCCACCGCCACTGCCTCAGAGTAAGAACCTGGCGTCCCCAGGCCCAGGCCCAGGCCCCGGCTGCTGTAGCCCGCCCCCATTACACGAGGGCCTCACTGCACCACCCCACCTACCACGACAGGAGGCACCTCGAGGACCTTGTCCACGTTCTTCAGCGACAGGGGCACATACCACAGGGTGGCCTTATTGGTCAGCTTTTTGGTACCTTAAGAGAAGAGAAGCACGTGAGTGACGCCGCGGGAGGGGGCTTCGTGGACAGGTGCCGCCACCAGCACTGGGCATCCCAGGAGCCACAAGGCCGCCTCCCTGTCCCAGACCCCGCGTGCTTTCTTAGCCTCCTGGCTGGTCGCGCCATCACGAGCCATAACCTCAGCCCCCGCCTCGCACCCCCTCTGGGAGCCTCCTCTCCAGAGGCTGCTGGCGGGACGTCCACCCACGTGCTTTAAACCTGGGAGGTCCCGGGGCTGCCAGCTTTCTACACAGGGTCACACTGGTGTTTTGAGAGAAAGGGAGTCTGGTTACAAAGACTTGTCAGGAGCTTCCGGGAGCCTCCCAAGCGAAGGAAGGGCCTGCTGGGTGTAGGTGGACCCCGCCTTCCACCAGCAGGGTGGCAGAGGAGCCAGGCTGGGCTGACACCCACCAGGGGACACTGCTGACATGAAGTGTCAAAGCCCACTGAGGAGCTCAACGTCCCAATGCCTGAATAAGCTGCATCTTATGAACACTGTCCACCTGTCCCAACATGCTGAGGACTCCTGCCAGCCAGGGAGCCCAGAGAGGCAGGTGGCCCACTCAGGCGTGCTGCAAGGTTTGGGAAGGACCCTGCAGCAGGCCAAGCGCTCCACAGAGGGGCAGGCAGGGAGCCCAGAGGCCAGCAGGTAGCTCGCCTGACGCTGCCACCCCAGGGCTCCCTCAACGCTCTCCTGCATGCTGACCTGGCATTGCTGCTGGCCGACTCAACGCTCCAATCCGGAGCTTCCCGGTGCCCAACACAACTGTGGGCTGTGGACTCCCTCGGGGCACTGAGGCCAGCCATGGAGCAGAAAAGCCCAGGGCAGGCAGCCGGCTGAGCTGAGCACCGTGGCTCGTGGCCTGCTGATGCCGAGTCTGGAGACCACTGGTCCACGTTCCCTCATTTATACAAAAGAAACCCAGAGATGTTAAGCAGTTGAGCCAGGATCACAAGGCGACTTGGTGTCTGAGTGCAAACCCAGGGCTCCCAGGTCCAGTTATCTCAGTATTTGTAAGGACGCCTTTTAAAAAAGTAGCTGCTGGGCTGGGGATATAGCTCAGTTGGTAGAGTGCTTTCCTCACAAGCCAGGCCCTGGGCTCAATGCCCAGCACTGCCAAAGCCAGTGCTTTCCTCACAAGCCAGGCCCTGGGCTGGGCTGGGGCTGGGGCTGGGGCTGGGCTCAGAGGCGGAGCGCTTGCCGAGCACACGTGAAGCACTGGGTTCAAGTCTCAGCACCACATAAAAATAAATACATCAACATAATAAGGACATCGTGTCCGTCTACAACTAAAAATATATATAAAAAACTTGGGACTGGGGCTGTAGCTCAGTGGTGCAGCGCTTGCCGAGCACACGTGAGACCCCGGGTCCCATCCCCAGCACCTCAAAACAGAGTAAAAAGGAGGTTCTGCGCACGGAAGACTGGAGGCTCTGGTGGAGGGCAGGACCGGGAGCAGGCGCGTGCAGGAGCTCACAGTCAGCCTGCCCCTGCCCTCCGACCGCCTCCCCAGCAGGAACCGGGGCTTCCAAGGCTCCGCTAGGTTCCAAGTCAGGCCCAAGGCCAGCCCTGCTCCACACAGCCATCGCGTCCCCAGCGCGCCCCGACACAGCCACACACGGGACAACCGCTCCCCAGGCCTGGGAACCAGGCAAATGCTATGGGAAAATATTTCCATCACGCTCTGACTGAGAATGAATCTGACAACCTGCTTTTGGGAATAAAGATTTCCTGTTGGTCTTGCCAGAGCCAGCCTGCTGAGCTGGTTGCCATGGAAACCCGAGTGGCCCGATAAACCTAAATGAACACCATAGAGCAAAAGGAGGCAAATCCGCTAATTGTACGTTTGCCACCACGTAACGGAACCACCACCAGATCCAGGGCTTGCAAACATCCCTTTCTAAACCGTAACAGCCCTCGGCTACTCTCGGAGCAATCTGCAGCCATCAGGTCCCTGTGAGCTTAATATTTTGACAGGTGCTGGGAAGGAACAAGTGGGTGTCCCAAGGCAGAGGTCTGGGGCTGGAACACAGGGTTCTCCCTCCAGGGCGAGGAAGGCCACGGAAGGTCACGCTGACAGGGTGTCAGCCTTGCCAGGCACCACTCATGTGCAGCCACTGCCCCCCGGCCTCAGTGTCCCCATTCCTCAGGGCCACTTGCCCATGCAGCCAGGAATGCCGCCATGTGCCCCGAGTGTTCCGGGTGGTGTTGGAGGACATGCAGCCCAGGCAGCCCAGGCAAGGGCACAGGTTCACCTTCCAGTGGACACTTGGGCAGAAACACATGAGGACAGAGAAAAAGGTCTGGAGGGACAAGAGGGGCCCGCTTGGGGTCCAAAGGTAGAGAGGCCTGGAGAGGGAGGGAGGGGCTCCATGTCACAGAATAGGAGGGGCCCAGTCTGCCACGGGTCCCAGGGCAAGACGGGCAAGACGACCAAGGCGTGGAGAGAAGGCAAGCCCCTCCGGCTGCGGGGCCACACTGCCCCGGTCCTGTGGTGCAGAGAAGGTGAGCTTGGGAGGGGGCACTGAGGTCACGGCCACCCATCCAGAAAAGCTCCCAAGTGTGGCCAGCCTCCTCCAAGCCTCATTTTCTCCCCTGCCGGTCCCAAAGGGAGAACTCCGCAGCAGTGCCCAGCACCCCTCCTGTTCCCAAGGCCAGCCCTGGCTCTCTGTGCCCATGCCTCAAGGCAGGAGAAGTCCAGGGGCAGGATGGGGGAGACACTGGGGAAGGGACAAGGAGAAGCATCCGTACAGGGCTGGGGACAGAGGGTGGGCTGAACTCACCAACGTGGGCTCTTGGCAAGAGCCCCCTGCTCTCTGTCCACTCTCACCCCTGATCCTCAGGTACATGTCAGGTCAGATGCCCTGCATGCTGAGCCAGCAGAGCTGCCAGGAGTTCATCACCCAGGGCAGATGCCCAGCCTCAGCACCACTGACCTGGAGCAGGACCATTCTCAGCAGGGGACAGTCCTCACCTGCCCCGCTCCCCATCCCAAATAGGGGCCGTCCTGTTCACAGGCCCAGGGCTGGGCTGCTGACGTTTCTGAGACAGCCTTGCCCTGCCCTCCATTTCTGAGCCAGAGATTCCCACCACCACCCATGAGGAAGCCTGAGGACCCAGAGGCTCAGGTGAGGGTGGCCGACCCCTCTGTAGGATGGGTCCAGGCGAGCAAGGACTGGGCCACCCAGTGGGGAGACAGGGCCCCGCCCTGCACAGGCCTTCCTGTGCCATAGCCCGAGACCAGCACCCCAGGGCCCCAGAGGCCAGAGGTGCCCACTGCATGCAGGGCTCTGCCCAGGTGTGGGTCAGGCTGGAGGACTCTGCTCCTCCCCGGGCCCTGCTCTGCTAGCCCTTGCTGCACGATCGCTGCTCTGACGCACCCTGTTCTGATGGCCAGCCCTGCTGAGGTCAGTAGCTCCCGGGTCTTTGAAGGAAGGGCACTCGAGATCCTGAGACAACCCCACACCACATTCTGCAGGGCCTCTGCTGCCAGGAAACAGGGGTGGGGCCTCTAACCCTCAGGGGACCTCGAGGTGGCCGGAGGCCACACTGCCAGCACACAGGCCATAGGAGATGAAGAGGCTGCCCTCCCCATCACCAGCCGGTTATAAAAGGAAGCATGAGAGCATGTGAGGGCTCTGGAGGGCTGAGGGAGAAGAGGAAAGGGGGTTTCCATGGTTACCAAGGCCAAGGAGAATGTTCTGCCAAACCCGAGGCAAAGGTTCACACCACGAGCACCTCTCTAGGCCTGATTTCCACCCAGGCTGGGCTGACCCTCCCAGGGGCAGGTAACGCCCTCCACAGAGCCAGTACTCCACGTCCCAGAAGGACAAGTAGGATGCAGGGCAGGTAAAGGCCCCCAGACCACTCCCAGCGCCCAGGCCAGACAAGCTGGCACGGGAAGGCAGGGACCAGGGTTTGCATCCTGCTCTGGCCTTGTGGTCTGAACCCCCATCTGCATAACGGGAACGTGGGACCTGGGAGTCATTTAGGGAGAGTGGTCAGCCTCCCGAGCCATGGTGGCCATGGCTGGAGGCATCGTCAACCGTGCCCAACCAGGTGGCTTGGCGAGAAACACCGCGCGTTACCTGTGAGGATGTTCTCAGACATCACGTTGACCTGGACCTCCACGGAGTGCTTGGAGGTGTAGGTGATCTCCGCACTGACGTGTGCCACCTCTCCAATGCACATGGGCGACAGGAAGTCAGTGCGCTCCACGCGGGCCAGTGCAGCCACACAGCGCTCCTGCGGAGACCAGAGACAGCCCGTCAGCCAGCCCCACCGGGACTGTAGCCTGCCGTACCGTGGGAGGCACTGGAGCACACATCCCCAAACGCAGACGCACAGGACCGTGGGAAGGCCACCCAGGACACCCAGAGCAGCTGCTGGCCAGCCACGTCTGACTTTTCTACCATAAACGCACATCACTTGGTAACACAAAGCAGACAAACTCCCGGGAGATTTGGAAAATGGAAAAAGCAGAAAATGGGAGACCTGCCCCCCTTCCCAAGGCTCCCCCTACGAACAGGGCCTCGCTGGCCGGGCTGGACTCTGGCTCCACACCCTCAGCCTCAGTGTCTGTGGGAAACTAAACGTCCCTTTCACATGGGTCTTTCTCACTGGACTCGGAGTGGCCACTCCGCCCTGTCCTGGCAGCTCTCTGCAATCACTAATCACTACTCTTATCTCATTTACATTTTATTTTTTCAAACAGGTGGCCCCTCATCACAATTCAAAATTCGGAAGGAATGAAAGGGCACCCCCTGGGGGCTGGGACAGGCGGCCCTGGGGTGCCCTGAGGAGCCTGTGTTGTCAGATCTCATGTGTCAGAACAGACGTAGCCTCTACACCACATGGTGGGTCCCCAAGCCCCTGCACCTCTTTCTTCCTCTGCTTTGAGGGTGGTCCCATGGGTACCCGTCATGGTCCATTCAGGGAGTCTTATTCCAAGGACACTGATCTCCTTCACAAAGGCGCTGCCCCCAGGACCTGATCACCTCCAGCAGCTCCACCTTCTGGGACCATCGCCTTGAAGGCTGGGATTCCAGCAGAGGAGCTTTGGGGGACACAAACATTCAGCCCACAGCAGAACCTGACAGGCTTCCTAAGCCTGTCCGTGACACCCCACTGCAAAATGATCTGTCATGGCCAAACTGAGGGGACCTCTCTTCCTAGAGATTAGAGGTCAGAGAGGGCCTCGGTTGTTACCCACCATAAATGATGCTGTGACGCACTCCTTTCACCTCAAACAGTGTCTGTGCTTGCAATTGTCTTCTGGGCGCAGTGAACCCAGGTCCTAAGAGCCATTCCCAAAGCCTTTCCAAAAGGCCAGTAGCGGGCTGGGCACAGTGACGCACACCTGTGATCCCAGCAGCGTGGGAGGCTGAGTCGGGAAGATCATGAGTTCAAAGCCAGCCTCAGAAAAAGTGAGGCACTAAGCAACTCAGTGAGACCCTGTCTCTAAATAAAACACAAAATAAGGCTGGGGATGTGGCTCCGTAGTCAAGTGCCCCTGAGTTCAATCCCTGGTACTCTTCCCACCAAGAAATGCAAGCAGTGATCCGCTGGCCTCTGGTGCCACAGCATGTCCTCGCAGGCAGCAAGAATCAGCTTATGTTCAGCTCTGCTAGTGGAACAACACAGAGGGTCTGTGTCTGAGCTGTGGCAATGTGGACCTTCATCTTCCAGGGGGTTATTCGGCACTGCCCGACTTCCTGCTGGAAGCTACCACCTTCCTCAGGACGCTGTCGGCGGAGTGGGTGGGACAAGGCCAAGCGATCACCACAGCACCCCTTTCCAAGGCTGAGACCCCGCAAGCTGCCATGGTCACAGGTGAGGAGCAGGTAGTCCAAGTCACAACACGTCACCCAGCTGCCTGCCAGCACCCACGGCAGGAGGCGCAGCTCTCTCGCCTGCCCGAGGCCCACCACGTCAGGGAACCCTGAACGGAACCCTCGGCCAGGTGACTCCATGCACTCGGGGGCAGTTCGTGACCGTGTCTGCTGCTGCAGACGCTATAAACATCGCCAAGACTGCTCTCGGCAAGACAACCAAGACTAACGGGATGAAGTCCTGAGCCAGGCTGGCAGGGAGAGAGGCCTCCCCACTCTGACAGCAGGGGCGCCTGACACCCTCCCACAACCCCGCAAGCGAGTGCAGTGGCAGGAGTCAGACTCGGCCTGGAACATTCGCGTGGCTGTGGCGCCACCCACTGGCCAAAAGCTGAAAAGACAAGGGCTGCCTGAGCCCGCAGGGCGGCCCCACCTCTGGGCCTGGGAGCACCGCCTCTTCAACAACCCAAGCTGGCAAACCAGAAAGCAAGTGCCTTTACCAGGAGTGTGGAACTAGAGGGCGGCACAGACTTGCTCACATGGATGACATGCGTGCACACGCGTGGGTCTGGTGACAGGCCTCGCACCTCCCGCTCTACATGGCTGGCTGACCTGTGGACACTGCAGCCTTCTGCACACCTGCACCTGGGTGGGCTGCAGCCTCCATCAGCAGTGGTCAGAGCCAGCCACTGCCCTCTGCGGGCCCCCAGGGCGAGCATCAGAGCACCTGGGCTCCAGGGTGAGGGTGGCCACCCAGCCAACACCACACAAGTCCAGTTGGGTAGAGGGCTCAGGAAACCCCGCGGGGACGCAGTGGGAGAGGACATCAGATGAGGAGATGCTGAGACCCAAACGACCGGGCAGGGAGATGGAGGGACTCCAGAGAGCAGGGCCAGGGCACCTGGGAGGGGCAGAGAAGCAAGGGCTGCGGCTCTGGGTAGTCCTCCTCCGTCAGCTGCAAGAACTCTCAGCAAGGATGTCCAGGATCCCCTCCAGAAGCCAGGGTGCAGATGGAGTGACTTGCGGCAGGAGGAAAATCCAGAGCTCCTCTCTGCACTGTCCCCAGGGATGGGCCCCCGCGAGTCTTCCACACAGCTACACCAGGCCCGGGTGTGGGGACACAGGGGCCTGAGGCCACCTGTGAACCTTGGCCTTTCTTCTCTCTGGACTGAAGAGCAGCCGGAAGGCACTTGAGGGCCACGTGGAGCCTCACCACACCTCCTTTCTTACGAGACCCTGGGACGGGGCGGCTGTTCTGTTTAGCAGTTGGGCTGCTATGACTGCATCTGATGGGTGCAGGTGGCAGGAGGTATCAGGACAGCCCTGACGTGGCCGAGTGGCGGTCTCCCAGGACCTAGCAGGGAGCCGGGCCAGTCCAGACTTCCAGACGAGGAGACCCAGAAATTGGACACGTGCCCGGAGCCCCTTCACACTCAGCCCGGAGCCATCGAGCTGGTGTCAGATGTGCCCGTGCCTCGCGGCTCCAGCACCTGTGGGCAAGGACAGCCCCGCCCTGGGAAGGAGCCCTGGGCAGTCTGATCAGCATCTGCCCCAGAAGGACCCTCCGCGGCACTCCAGAAGTCAATCGGTGTCTCCGTGTCCACTGATCTGTCTCAGGACTGCAGGAGGGCAGCAGCTTCGGAGACAGAGCCCAAAAGAACAGCCCAGGGCCCTGGGTTCAAGTCCCAGTTCCGCTGCCTACCAGCTCTGGGACGTCTCAGCCTCCGCCTCTTCACAGGCCGCTGCGCAGGTTCCAGTGGATACTGAGTGGGAGGACGCGGTGCTGATGAAAGGCCCAGATGTGGGGGCGCTGGCCGCACGGTACCAGCTCTGCGCCCAGAAGGGCTGGCTCCTGCCACCGCTACCGTTTGTCTCTCCTGCCCCTGCGTCCCTGTGGCTGTGTGCCCACCGGGAAGGCACTGGACTTTTCTAGGCCTTGGTGTCCTCACTGGTAAACTGGGGTTAAGAACCAAGCCTCAGGCTGGGGCTGGGCTCCGTGGGCGAGCTTGCCTAGCACCTGCGAGGCGTGGGTTTGAGTCTCAGCGCCACAAAACATAAATAAATAGAATAAAGGTATTGAGTCCATCTACGACGATGAAGAAATAATAGAACAGAGCCTCTCTCAGCTGACAGCCGGAACAGTCACACAGGGTGAGGAAGGACAAGCACAGGTGGGCAGCGGCACATCTCGAGGGCACATTAGAAACTGGCTTCCTGCAGACACCTTCCAGGCAGGAGCCCAGGGCATCCATCGCCACCTCAGCCTCTGGGCCAAGCATCGTGGGAACCAGGAGGCGCAGGAGGCGCGTGCCTACCCTCCCAGGGGGCCAGGTCATGGGAGGCCAGGCTGCAGGCAGGGTCACCCCAGAGACTGGAGACGGCAGTGGGAAGAGCCCTGAGAGTACCTGCGGAAGAGGACCTCAGGCAGAGAGGGCCAGAGCAAAGGCCCTGAGGCAAGAGAGCTGCAGGTGAGGTCCCAGAGCTGGGCAAGGCAGGGACAGGGACTTGGGCTTGACTCGGAGTGAGAAGGGAGCCGCCCTGCAGTGTGTCCTCTGACTCCACAGGTAAAGGGACTCTGGCTACAGTTGGAGCACAGATAAGGGGGGAGGTGGGCAGGGACTGTTGGGGTGACCTGTCAGGAGGCTCGTACCAACTGGACCAGCCAGGGCGGCTCAGAGTGGCAGTGACTTGGAGCGGGCTGGAGTGCTCAGATCAGGTGACGCCAGGAAGGCCGGCCAGCAGGATGTGCCTCCAGTGTCATGAGAGTGAGAAGAGAGGGGTCAAGGGGACCCCGGGTTTGGCCTGAGCAACAAGGGCTTACAAGGGTCATTCACGAAGGAAGGAGCCTGCAGAGATGTGAGCCTGGGACACAGGGAGGCATGGAGGTCCAGAGGCCAATGAAGCCTGGGGGAGGGGCTGAGGGCCGGCACTGTGGTATTAAAGTCGCAGGCGATGCCACCAAGGTCCAGTGAAGGTCCCCAGTGGTCAGCACTCTGCCACCTGTGACCAGCACCTCAGGTGCTGGGGCTGCCTGAACTGAGACCCCTCTGAGCCTGGAGCCTCTAGGGGTTCACCTGCCCAGAGGTTTGTCCTGCCGAGGTGCCCTGAACTGTCCCTTCCACAGCTCAGGCCCAGGGGAACAGGGACTCAAAGCAGGAGTTCTAGGCCTGGACTCTTGGCCCAGACCTATCCCAAGGCCTCTTGGGGGGCCTCCACCTCTCCCGGGAGCTCAGTTGCCTCATCTGTGAGGCAACAGGGTGACAAGAACAGCAAAGCCACCATGCCTCCGGTGCCCTGAGGATCACAAGCTGAAGCACTTCCAATCTTGCCCAATACAGCTGGCCACGTGGCTTCCACCGTCCTCAGCAGCACGTTGCCCCCTTGGTCTCCCAAGCCGCACCACACCCCAGTCCAGAGGGCTTTTCCTTTCCCTTGTCACCCCCTCTTGCCAGGCCTGCCTGGGACTCTTTCTGGGTCTTTCTCTGGAAGGTCTATCAGGGCCTCGGCCCACTCCACTCCTGGCCTCCTAGGCTCAGGCCCATCCTCCCACAGCCACCAGAGGGCGCTCTGATGTGGCGGGGTGGCAGCTGAGTTTCTCCTGGCCCCCTGGATAGAACAAAGCCAAGTGGCCGAGCAGGCACCTCCTGCACCCTCCTTGGCTCACCGCTGAGGGCTGAACGAGTCCACTGTGGTCTCCATGTCTGTGTCCCACAATGCATGTGTTGAAATCCAAGTTTTAGGAAGTGGGGCTCTGGGATCAGATCCTAAGGGTAGAGCCCTCGTGAATGAAGTAGCGCCCTTTAAAAACAACCCCAGAGAGGTTGAGCACGGCGTCCACCAGGAGAGGCAGTGGAGAGGTGGGAGAGCCCTCTCTGGCTTCTAGGTCTGTTTATCTAGGCAGAGGAGGGGGTGAGGCAGGTATGGCCCCAGACTACTGCCGAAGGCAAATGTCGCAATCGGGCAAGGGACATGAGAGTAGGTTTCTTAGGGCACAGGAAGCTGCCTGCAGGGCCTGAGGCTGTGGCTCAGTGGTGGAGCGCTTAGCACTGCATATAAATACACAAGTAAAATAAAGGTCTATCAATATCTAAAACATTTTTTTTAAAAAAGCTGCTTCCCTACGTTGTACATATTAAGTGTGCAACAGCATCGTGTCTTAGGATCAATGTATACACCTTATTAAAAGATACCTTATCGTGCGACTGGGGCTGCAGTCAGGGTAGAGCACCTGCCCAGCCTGCGTGAGGCCCGAGGCTCCACCCACAGCACCGCAAACAAACTTTAACGCTCAAGAGTGCTCATGATCATCTGAGGCCTGGGCAAGTCAGAACCCTTTTGCTGGTGGAGGGTCCTGCCTGTGGTTGCTGGCTGTGGACCATCAGGGTGGTGCTGGCTGGAGAGGGTGTGGCAATTTCGTCTTCACTGTTTTTGGGCGGTCCTGGGGATGAAACCATTCCTACGCACAGGCTCTCCCACTGAGCTCGGCCCCAGCCCGGCAATTTCTTAAGACGACTGAAATTCACCACAGCAGCTGACTGCCTTCCACGGATCTCTGCAGCACTGTGATGGCATTCACTCACAGAACTTTTAAAGTTGCCGTCGATCATCTGAATCCCTGCAGCCACATCAGCTTCGTTTATGTGATACTCCACAGCCTCTGTCGCCGCTCAGCAGTGTCCAGGGCGCCCTCGGGAGTAGATTCCATCTCCAGACTCCACTTTCTGGGCGCATCCGTGCGAGGCAGCTTCTTGTCCCTTGGGAGGGCAGCCACCGGGCCCCACTCCGGGCTCCTCTTCCAGTCCTGCTTCCCCCACACCCGCAGCTCCTCCTCCACAGAGGCCCTGAACCCCTCAGGGTGGTCCCCGACACCAGGTCAACTCCGTCCAAACGCCTGCCTACGTGTGGCTGTTCTGACCTCCTCCGTGAATCGCCGCAGTCTGACAACAGGGCTCGGAAGTCTAAGTCACTCCTAATCCAGAGGCCGCGCAGTGGAGGCGGCTGGCAAGGGTGAGAGCGACGCGAATCTCCCTGCGGCCCCTGGGAGCTCCTGGGAAAGCAGGCGCACGGGAGGTGAGCAGCGGTGCTTGAAAGGAGCCTCCGCTCCGAGCAGCGGCCCTGACCGTGGACGCGTCAGCAGGCCCTGTTCCAACACGCGAGGCCACCAGCCTGCGCTGCTCGGTTGGCAGAGCACAGGCACCGCAGGGTAGTGTCGTCTGAAGGGCCCTGGCGTTCGCAGAAAGCCCAACGAGCTTCACCGTCAACTTGAAGTCACCGCCGCATTAGCCCCGAACAAGGGAGTCGGCGGCCCTTTGAGGATCTGGCTAGGCGTCGCCATGGAGGCCCATCTTCTTCCAACAGAAGGCCGTTGGGTCCACGCTGGAAACTGCTGCTGAGGGCAGCAGCTCCATGGCCATCCCAGCTGGACCTGGGGACAGCGCTGCAGCTTCTACGCGGCCTTGCTGCTTCACCTGCACTGCAACCGGTGGGGCTGGCGTCTTCCCTTCAACCTCCTGAGCGACCCTGGCCGGCCTCCGCCTTTCCTCCTGCAGGGCCTCCCCTCCGGGCCCTCCTAGGAGGGAGGAGAGTGAGGGCCTGGCTCTGGATCCCTCTGGCTGAAGGGAACGTCTTGTGGCTGGTCCTCCAAGCGGCCTATCCTGCCCCTGAGTCCTCCCCAGTCTCTCTCTGCCTCCTGACTGCCATGAGCTGAGCAGCCCCCCACCACACCCTCCAGTGCCTATGATGCTCTGCCTCACCTGAGGCCCAAAGTGACTGAGCCAGCCGACTTTGGGCTGGAACCTGAAACTGAGCCAACATAAACCTGTCCTCCTCTAAGATGTTTTTCTCAAGTGTCTGCCACAGTGACAGCTAGGACAGGCCATGTCACCCCCTCACTAGGGAGCTCTCTAGAGCAGAGTGGGGTGTCCCCTTGAAGAGTACTCCCCCTGCACCGCCAGGCTCAGCTCTCAGGCTATCTGGGAGGCTCACCACACCATCCTCACCAAGCTTAGCCATTTCTAGTTTGATTTAAAGTGAGAGATGTATGGCTCTTCCTCTCAGGTGAACTTGCAGGGGCCACCGTAGAGGTATCAGATGTCCTGATTTCAGGGTCATTATGTCTCAGGAACCAGGAAAGCCCAAGGACAGGGAAACAGAGCCGGTGGAACAGTCAGCACACACACCATTTCTGATTAAGCTTACCCACTTATAGGGGTGCAGTTCATGGCGCCCCAAAACTGCAAAATGACACCAAAGAGCAGGTGTTGATCGGGCTGGGCTACAAAAAGGTCTGGGGACATGGCTCAGTGGTTAAGCATACATGGGTCCTCATAGATATGGAGAAGGAGAAATTCCCAGGATAATGAGGCCTGAGAAAAAGAAGTAAAAATGAAGGTCATGTACTGACAGCCTTCATCTCCCAGGACCAGGTGCCAGCTGCAGGCAGGGAGGAGGCGTTTTATCATCCTTAAAAGAAACAGTCCCTAGGAGGCGTTCATCTCCCCCAGGGTAAATCCTCTCCTGTCGCTGCCCACAGACCTCAAATTCCCAAGCGCCCAAGAAAACTGAACGCACCCTAGACCGCTCCTCAGCATGACCTACATACACCCAGTCCATTTCTTTGTTCAGTGGCTCATTCTTAGGAAAGTGGGTCCACAGGCACCATTTTATCCCTCCTGCACCCCTGAATAAACAGCTGAGATGACTTGTGAGGGCTGCATCCTGCCCGGTCTTTTTGAGTGAACAGGTTCAATCCCTGGTACCAAATACGTATATACACGTACATACATACATATGTGTGTGTGTGTGTGTGTGTGTGTCACTGACCAGGGCCGGGCTGTGGCTCGGCAGCAGAGCACTTGCCTGGCACACACGAGGCCCGGGGTTCCATCCCCAGCTCCGTCCCACTCAAAAAAAAAAAAAAAAAAAGTCACTGATCACTGACCACAGATCACAAGAGCACATAAAAGAATAAAAACTTGAAATATTTCAAGAACCACCACAACGTCACACAGTGCGCACGTTCCGTCCAAACAAAGGAGCCTCAGGCGAGCTCCATGGAGTCGCCGAGCAGGGCACCTGTGGGGCGCAGAGGCCCAGCTCTGCACAGCCGGATGGGCAGGGCCAGCATGTCCTCCCTCCATCATGCCACCTGCTCCACAGAACTAGCAGTGCCCCTGTGGGCCCCAGGCCTCGACTCACCTCCACTCAGCCCCGTGGTGGGGTGGACTGATCACAAGCCCAAGCCAGGCCACAGCGGGGTCCTGTGGTCTCTCCCCTTCTGCCCAGGAGTGCTAGCAAGGCCCAAGCACATGGCCATGGGCTCCCCATGGTGCCACCTTTCTCCTCCTTTGCTCGCTGTCTCTCTCCCCCTGGCCAGTCTTCAGAGAAAACGTCAGGTCCCAGAGGTGAGGGATACCCAGCTGCAGAGCCTGCCCACCCAGTCCTGGCCACACGCGTCTCTCACTGTGCCGCTGCAGGGGTGGACATGGGCTGGTCCTGCCATGGGCACAGCTATGTAGACCAGTTGAGCTTCAGGGCAACAGGAAGTGGCCGAGGCCCAGAGAGCCACAGCACTGGTCACCAGCCGAGGTGGGACCCAGGCTCAGGGCTGTCCGTTACAGACATTCCAGCCCTTGATGGCTGCGACAAACTCCCACCCACAGGGCCCGCTGGGCTTCAGACAGAACAGCCAATGGGGCTGGCGACACGCCTCCTGGCGGAGCCCAGACCAGGAGGCGAGGTGGTGAGAGCCCTCGTCCAGCTCCCCCACTAATGCAGGGACGTTCAGAGTGCGACACCTGGACTGAGTGTGACCGCGTCAGCCCATCCCCATCAGAATGGACGGCTGCTACCTGCAGGGTCACTGGGGCTGCCCTGGACAGGTGTCTTCCCTACTCCTCTCTCTCTGCTTCCTTCCTGCCAGGAGGGGAACAGCTTCCCTCCGATGGGCCCTTCTGCCAGGACGTGCTGCCGCGCCTGGGCCCAGCGCAAGGGAGTCAGCCACCTACGGACGGAGACCTCTGAAACCAGGAAGCCCAAACACCTTCCTCCTCTGCGCTGTCCTCACAGCGATGAAAACGCTGACCTACGACAGCCTGCCAGCTGGAAGGAAGCTTGTCTCCAGCATTTCCCAAGCCGAACATGATCCCAAGGGGTCCCACCAGGCCTGCTGGGGAAGGACAGGGAGGGCTTGAGACTCGGGTTCCATCCTGGCGTGGCCTTCGGGGTGCAGAGCAGGGGCCTGTCCGCGGCCCGGGCAGCACCTACCCCATTCTGGCTGTTGCAGTGCCGGGTGCTGATGATGGCCCCGGCCTCCTCAATCATCTTCAGGATGGTTCCTCCGTGGACGTTGCCGGCCACATTGGCATCATCTGGCCGCATGATCCTAGGACGGGAGAGAAGGCGTGAGGTGAGTGCAGGAGGCCCTCCAGAGGGCTCGAAGGCTCCCCAAGGACGCAGAGGAACCCCCTGCGGGTCTAGGGTCTCCCCCACGCCATGCTCGTCAGAGCCGAGTGCCAAACTGACGGGCGGTGGAGGTGGCTCTACGTGCTCTTTAGGGACCCAGGGCACCCAGCCTGCCTCGAGGAGAACCCCGCCCTGCCAACTGGGACCACACAAGCCCTGTCGGCCCTGACGGGACAGTAACCCGCAAGGCAGGGCGGCAGCACCAGTGCTGGGCCTGGCGTGCCCATAGGTGGTGCTCCTTAAAGGGCAGTACCAGTGGGGACCTTCAGCTGAGCCAGAAGCAGGCGGCAGCTCAAGGGCTGACATGCCCAGAGAGCCTGCGTCAGGCATCCAGGACACAGACCGGGACTCCAAAGCTTATCCAGGGGCCACCGCCCCGGTTAGCAGTCCCAAAGCCGCTGGGTAGCCGTGACTAACCTGAGAACTGGACACAGCCACACCGTCAAGCCCCCTGGGGCCCGTCAGCAGGGGACCGCGGCTCCTCACCTGCCATGGGGTGAGGGGCTCCTGAGGGAGCCCGAGGTGGTGTCCAGGCCAGCTGAGAGCCGCAGCCCAAGGTCGGTGAAGACCGTCCCTGCTGTGGGCACCAGCAGTGGGGGTATCGTGAAATGTCCAGGCGCCCAACATGCCAGTGACAGTCCCACCATGGGCACCTCTCGCGGAGCCTGTGCGCCCCGACGACTGCAGGCCAGCGGTCCCACCACGGGCACCTCTCACAGAACCTGTGCGCCCAGATGACTGCAGGTCAGCGACACCGTCTCTGGAACCCGGAGTCGGGGTGGGCTCTGACCTGGCCAGGGGCTGATCAGCACTCTCCAAGCAACCCCAGCCCCTCCCCAGCAGCTGGGTGTCCCCGGTCAGCTGCCAGGCACGTCCCTCATCTTCTCACTTTAAACCAGGCACTGGGACAGCCTGGCCTCACCTGACCACGGCAAGGTAAACCACACCCTCAGCCACGGCCTGCGCACAGGAAAAGTTCCACAAATGGAACCAGCAGCACGTTCTCTCTTCTGCGAGAATCTAGGAAGGGCCCACTTTCTAGAGCAAATGAAGGCAGATCCCCTTGAGCGACTGGCAGCTGCCTGCATCCGCCCCCACCAAGTCACCCTTCACCCTGGGTGAGATGTCGGGGTGGGAACCAGAGCCCACTCAGTGACTTCTGGCCTTGGTACCAGGTAGGACCCAAAGGTTACAGAGGGTCAGGGCAGTGCATAGTGTCCAAGAGGCAGTGACATGTGTAATGTGCACCAGAGAACCCCAGAGCACAAAGCAACTTCACCTGCTTCTAACGTTCACCTGGAAGTATTTCATATTTTTAAAAACTGAGTTTCTGCTAGTAAGGGTTTTTGAGATTTTTAAAGTCTGAGTTAAAAAGCAGCCCGCAACTGGTCTCCTTTGATTCTATTTTTTGTTTGTTTTGTTTTTTGGGGGGTTTTTTCCAGGGCCTTGTACCTGGCAGGTGCTCTGCTGGGGAGCTAAATCCCCAACCCCATTCTGTTTCTAACTGAGCAGGAGGGGCCTCCCGCCTCTGGCTGCACCAGGCAGGTGGTCCCTTTCCTCACGCCAGCCTGCACTGCTTCGGGCACAGGACAGCTGAGGCTGGCTGGGGAAACAGGGCAGGGAGGAAAACCGCCCAGCTCTCCACAGGAGCACCTGCGCCAGGGCAACCTGGTCCGCTGCTGCAAGCCACACTTAGCCTCCTGTACAGGGAGGCCCACGACACCGGCTGGCCAAAAGCAATGCTGCTGGCCAGAGAGGAAGGACAGACCAGGGGCCGCAGAGCCAAGGAGGAAAGGAATCCAGCCAGCAACCAGGAAAGAGGCAGTCGGGGGAGCCTTTCAGACAGGTGGCCAGGGACAGCACAGGGGCCAAAACAGGGCCTGCAGTTACCCAGCCCTGAGAACCAGAGGTTCAAAGGGAGGGACTGGCTGCCTGCTGAGGGACACTGAGCCACCACTGCCCGCTGCCCACCCCAGGGACTCTGGCCCTTGGTGCTACCCCGTGGGAATAAGCACTGGGGATGCCAAATGTCAGAACTGCCCCGCCCCCAGCCTGGCCACCTTCCCACTGGCCCTGGGTCCTGCATCAAAGGCTGTCCTAACTCTCCAGACGAACTGGCCTCCCGGGCCGGGCCAGGCCAGGCACAAAGCACCTTGTTTCTGACTGAGGACTCTGCTGTCGCCTCCTCCGCGAGGCCTGAAACCCAGCTCACGCCCCTGCCCCCAACGGACTCCCCACAGCGCGGCCTGGACGCCTGGCCTTCCTTCACCCACTCCAGGCCTGCTCCAGCATCTGCCTCCCTCCCTCCTGAGCCTCCACCCTGGCTGACCAGGAAGTGCCTCCCCTCCAGCAGCAGGTGTGGGAGGCACGCAGGGAGCCCAGACCCACGGCCCCCATCCAGCTCGCGGTTCTCAGTTTTAGTAAAGACACGCAGGAGAAGGGCCCGTGTTCTCTACGCTCTCAGCAAGGGGAAGACAAGAGGTCCTGGCAGATCAGTGCCAGCGTGGGTGGCGGGGCTCCAGGCCAGGGTCTGGAGGTGCACACGGGGCGGCCCGCGGGCACATCAGGGAGGTCAGGTTTCCACACGTCCCCCGAGGCTCCAGGTCCCAGGCGCACCGCCTACCTGACATGCCTACCCGGGCCTGGGTTGCTGGGTCCAGCCAGCCCGTGCCAACCCTGCACTCCCTGCCCTCTACTGAGCCCAGAACCCCAGGGACAGGCTCCTGCACAGCCACCTCCCCTCGGCCAAGCCTGGCCGCTGCCCTGGAAGCCAGCCTGGCGGGGCTGCTGACTCACTCCGCCCCCACCTCGTCCCAGCTGCTCCTCTCCAGGTCAGAGCATCTGTCCAATAGGCGTGGGATGAACAGGCCAGGCAGGGCTCAAGGCTAGCCCCAAGGCCAACCCCCTTAGCAGTGTCCCCTCTGACGTGAGCAGCAGGCGATGACAAGGACCCTCAGGAAGCTGAGCAAACACAGGTCAAGGAGCCACCCCAGGCTCCGGGAAACTTCCTAGACCTGGAGGGGGAGCCAGGGGCAGGGATAGAGCAACATTCCAGGGAGAAGGGGGGCTTCAAGAGGGGCCCCACCCCAAGACCAGCAATGTGTTCCAGAAACAAAGCAACCCCAGGAAGCTGACATGAGGCCCACATGGCGGTGAGGACAAGACGGGCTGCAGTCACAGACCCATGGTGCCACACAAGGTTGGGGACAGGCTGGACTCCCCTCTGGAAGGAGGGGCCCTCGGGGGACACTCAAGTAGGGGACTCACACTCAGATGGGTGTTTGGGAAGATGGCCCTGGTGTCTGCCCAGGTCCCGACTCACCCCCCACCTGGCTACCCCCAAGGACCTCTGGGAGGTCTGCTGAGACTCTCCAGGCCCTTCCTGTCTGCAGAACAGACTCGGCTCCCTCGTAAGGCACTTGAAGCCCTGAGACATCCAGAACTTCCACCTCATCTCATCCGCCCTGGGGAGCTTCCTAGCCACCCCTGCCGAACCCCTGCTGTGACCGGCACACCCAGCACCACACTCAGCTGAAGGAAAAGGACCACCTGAGAATGGGGTGATTCAGATGCCACCTCGGGAGGGAGACGGCCTCAGCCCTCGAGAGCCCAGCAGTTCCACCGCAGGTGGCTGCCCCACAGGTACCTCTGCCCGACATAAACCAAGTGCGGACCCAGCAGCTGGTGCAAAGCCATCCGTGACGCGGAGGCTGGCCGCTCCCCGACGTCCCCGCCACGGCACCGCAGCAGTCTTCGCATGGCAGAGTCTCGCTCAGCTTGAGCAAGAGGCAGGAAGATCTGAGGGGCACTGTCAGGTACAACATGGTCAGGCACAGACCAGTGGGGACAAGTGGCCTGGGAGCACCTCGGGAAGCTTTCGCTGCTCCTGGGGAAGGGAACAGCACCTGGATGAGGGCTCAGGGAGCCTGCAACCTGAAACTAAGGCACAGCTCAAGACACTCATCCTGTGCGGCCTTGGCCACCTCGCCGTCACACACGGACTGGCCAACCCATCCCAGGAGTGCCCTGCAGCAGTGGCTCTCTCATGCCTGTCCCTTTCTCCAGGGGGAAAGGTAGAGGCCAGAACAAGCAACGAGACCGTGGAACACCAGGAGGAGCCACTTGTCCCCGGCTCATGCAGGAACCCTAGCAGCTGGAGCCTGTGGCCTAAACTACGTGACTACAAATGATCTTGTTTCGAATTGTCCTTGCTGATGTGGCTCAGGTACGAGGCGGCCACTCTGCCAGGGTGGCCCAACGCAGTGACTGACGTCCTTACAGGGAAACTGACCCGAGACCCACAGGGAGGAGGCTGTGCAAACAGGAAGAGACTGAAATGACATGGCCACCAGCCAAGGACCTCCAGGGATAGCCCAAAGTCACCAGAAGCTGAGACACCTCCCCTAAAGTCCCTAGAGGGAGCGTGGCCCTGAGGACGCCAGCTGGACCCCAGCCTCCAGACTTGCCCTCCAGCAGGGAAGACAGGTCCTGCTGCTCGGTTTGGTTTTGCTGTAGATGCACATGACACTTTTATTTCACTGATTCACTTTTAGTGGAGCTTGCACACGCCAGGCAAGTGCTCCACCACAGAGCCCCGACCCAGCGTCCCTGCTGGTTTAAGCCGCCTGTTTGTGGTCACTGCTCATGGGAGCCCCTGCCCAGAGGTCCCTGTTCCTCCCACGGAGGCAGCAATGAGTGGCACAGGTAGGCCCACACGGCCTCGGTGGCCGACCCCTGCCCGCCCCTCCCACAGCATGCTGGGAGTGTGGCCAGGGTCTCTGACTCTGCCTCCAAAATGTCAGTGCTAAAATTACAACACGGCTGCCTGAAAACCATGGCAACCGGGGCGGAGCAGCGCGGCTTCCTCTGCTCTGAAGCAGGAAGGGCAGCCAAGCAAGCGGCTTCACCAGGACAACATCCGCTCCAGGGCTCTGCGGCACCAGACAGGCAGGACTGGCCGCTGCCCGTGCCGGCCAGCAACCAGCTACACGGACACCCACAGGCCCCAGCAGGTGGCCTGAGGACAAGCCAGGTGCTGGGCTCTGACCTCCTGCAGACAGAGCCACGGTCAGGATGGAGGTTTCTGGACAAATCTTGATGACTGTCAGGTGCTGCAGGTGGCGGTCAGGGTGATGGCCACAGAGGCTGTGCCCACGCTCTGGGGGCTGCAAAACCTGTGGTTCCAGGGCAGTTGCCCAGGCCTGGGAGGCAGGGTGGCCACTCCTGGAAGAAGGGCTAGGGCTTCGCAGCAGGAGGGACAAAGCAGCATGTGCCAACTGCTGGACCTGGAGGGCCAGTCGGACACAGGTGAACACCTCATCTTCTATGGGACTCTGCTTCAACAGGTTGCCTAAGAAGTTTCTGCAATGTTCCTCCAACCCTCAGAGACTTACTCCATGCCCCAGAATAGGACAGGGGCAAGAGAAACAGACGAGATAAGAAAAGTTTCCAGCCTGGCGCAGTCTGTAATCCCAGCAGTTCGGGAGGCTGAGGCAGGAGGATGGAGTTCAAAGTCAGCCTCAGCAAAAGCAAGGCCCTAAGCAACTCAGCGAGACAGTCTCTAAATAAAATATTAAAAAGGGCTGGGGATGTGGCTCAGCAATTAAACACCCCTGGGTTCAATTCCTGGAAGAAGGGAGGGGAGGGGAAAGAGTGGGGAGGGAAGAGAAGAGAGAAAAGAAGTTTCAGGGCCCTCCAGGGCCCAGGGAAGAACAGGGTAGACAACTCACCACGGTTTTTTTTTCCAGCCTCACACTTTGGTCAGAGCAGGGGAGGAGGGACCAGCACCCTAACCCCAGGACCCTGAGCTCTCAGGGACAGGGGTCACGTGTGGGAAGCGCAGCGGGGCTCCGCAGACCTTGGGACACTGCGCAAGCCAGCAGGGAAAGGAGCACCTAGAGGCTGCGAGGACAGGCAGCCGCCATGTCCCAGGGACTTGAACCCCCGGGGCCACAGGGGCTGGTCTTCCTGTCCCAGCTTTGGGTGACCATCTGTACGTCCAGAAGCCACAAGCACAGGGCCAGGTAGGTGCACTGCTGACCCTCCTGGCCACACGAAGCCAGTCAGTCTGCCAGGCACAGGGGTCACATCCCTCCCACCCCGGGGTCTCCCGACACACCATCTTCCCACAGTGGGCCCCACACAGCCTGGGGGGGCTGTGACTGGCAGCACCTGCTCAGCTGGGAAGCCATGGCGGCCGGGACACCCCGGGCTCAGGTCCAGAGCAAGGCCAGGCAGCAGCGGCAGTGGTTCCGTGGCCACTCACCCTCCCCACCATGCAGGGTGAGGGCAGCCTGCCTGACCTGGGCCAGCCTGGTGGGAGCACCGGCTGGCTTCCTGGGCTGCCCAACCTAAACAGGAAGAGGTTGCGTCCCCAAAAGCCAGTGGTCATAGAAACCACCACGACTGACGTGATTCTGCGAGCCCTCCCGGCCGCCCTGCCAGGAGGCAGGAGGGCAGGAAGGCGGAGGGGCAGCCCCAGGACAGCCTCTGGAGCCTCTGTGGTGCCCCCGGGGAGGCTGCCCACCGGCCTCCTCGGCCCAGGCCAGCCTTCCGGAGCTCCAGCAAGCAGGCAGGAGAGGAGGTCACGGGCGCTGCCAGGACTCGCCAGACCCGAGCCCACCTCCCGGGGCTCAAACCCGCCCCGGGCCACCTCCCTGTGCGCCAGGGCCTGGAGCTGGCCGAAGAAGGCGCCTCGGGTCGGGCAATCCCACCCCTGCCCTCCGCCCTGCGCCCTCCCGCTGCCAAGCGCCCCGAGGGCTCCGCGGCCCACCTGGCCTGCATTTCCCCACTCGGCCTCCCAGGTTCCGCTGGGTGTGAGGAGGAGTCAGTCACAGTGGCCCGCGGCAGGTGCAGTGGCTGGGCCCAGGGGCAGGGCCCGCTGTGTCACCACCACGACCTCACCCAGGACCTTGCCCCGGAGCCACCCTGTGCAGGGCAGCTTTCCCAGGATCCTGCAACCAGCGACTGAGACAGAACCCCCAGGGGGAGGGGCGGCGGCACGGGGAGGTGCCACCAGATGGGGCCATGCCAGACAGTCCAGCCAGGTGACTCGGAGGTGTCCCTCCTGAGCAGGCTCCCGCTCGGCCCCTGACACCTCTGGGTCAGTCTCCCAGGCCTGCTGTCAAAAGGGAACGGGAGGCAGGGAGGGCCCAAGGCCAGACAAGCTGACAGCCTCTTATGGAAGGCGTGGCTTCCGCTGCCACTCAGTGCCAACAGTCCTGGAGGACTTCCCAACTGGGGCCATTCCCGTGGAAGCAGTCCAGGTGAGTTATTCTAGCGGCACCAGCGGCGCTGCCAGCAGCCCCTCTCACCTGTTCGTGAAACGAGGGAGGAGGAAGCTCTAGACATGAGCAGCATCCGCACTGGGTCCTACAGTCACAGTGGGAAGTGCCAGGCTGCCCTCACTGTCCTCAGCCCCACCAGCCCAGGGATGCTGCACGCCTGGAACTGGGCAGAGGAGACTCAAGGCACCTTGGCCTTCCCCGAGAGCCTGGTCCATCCTGACAGGGGTCACTGCCCTCAGCTGCCCACCAGGTCACTTTGTTATTTTATTTTGGTTTTGCTACTGGTGAACCCAGAGGTGCTTTACCACTGAGCCACATCCCCACTCCTTTTATTTTTTATTTTGAGACAGGGTCTCAATAAATTACTGAGGCTGGCCTCAAACGTGCGATCCTCCTGCCTCAGCCTCCTAGCTGCAGGCTCCAGGAATCCAGGCGCAGGCCACTGCCCCCTTCCCTGGTCCGAGAACCCTGAAGCGTTTTGTCCACAACTCTAGGTGCCCAAGGTCCAGCCAGTCTATCTCCCTCTTCAAGACAGACAAAAGGTCCCCAAGGCCCTGGGGTGCCATTTTAGTGACCAGAGTCCTCAGGCCCAGGGCCTAGAAACCACAGCTCTGCCCACCTGGTGCACAGAGCATGTCTTACCCAAACACGCCTCCACCACCCCAGCACTCCCAAGGACCGTCTCGACAGCCAACTCACTGCTTGACCTTCTCCCCGAGACAGGCTTCACTGCCTCCCTTCCTGAGGACCTGGAGGGACAAGGCTCGGCACAGCGTGAGCATGGTCTTCCCGGGCCGCTGCTGCTCTTCCCCAAGCTGCAGCCAAGCAGAACGCAGGGACAGCTGAGGCCCCCCGTGCTGTGTCCTTTGGACTTGGCCCCATCCATCCAAACAGGCATTGCCACCTCCCTAAGCAACCCTGGCTTCCCTCCCCTGGCCCCAGCGCACCCCGAATGGGCCTCCATGGTAACGGAGGCGGAAGCCCAAGCCATCAGCACAGGACGGCCTGTCACATCACAACCATGAGGTGCTGTTTCCCTTCTAAGTTGAACAAAAGCCATTTCAAGCAACAGACCGAGATGTCCACCGCAGTGCTTTGCAGCCACCAGGAGGAGGAAGCAACCCTGTTTCATCACTGACAGGGAAAGAAGCAGTTATGGTGGATCCACATGACGGAATATGGCTGGACAGTGAGAAGGACTGACGTAGCTGCCAGTGCCTCCGAGATCATGGATGGACCCTGAAAGCGTGCATCGCACACTGAATGAAGCCGTGCACGCGAGACACGGAAGAGGCCGATCTGCAGAGGCAGAGGCAGAGGCAGGCCAGGGTGGCGCTGGGGCTGGCCAGGGGCATGGCAGCGATTGCTGAGGTTGCAGGTTTGCTGTGGGGTGGAGAGAATGTTCTGGAATCAACGGTGGTGGCAGCCGCACCACCTTGGGCATCTCCTAGCCACCACTGAGTCCTGCAGCCCAGAGGGTGTCCGTCCATCTGGGAGTCACAGCCCAACTCAGGTGCCACACAGAGCGGCTGGATAGAGGAAGCCGCGGGCAACGGCAGGCTCCCCGGGCTCCGGAGGAGGCTGCGTTGGTCCCACGTGGCAGCAGCCCAACGGACACCACGCCCTTGTCCCAGAAAGGTGTTCCCAACATCGCCTAAAGAAACGCACTGCTGGGCAGAGGCTCCCTGATCCTCAGCCAGCAGCCCGCGAGCAGAGGCCGTCTCGGCGCCCCCGCTTCTGAGGGTGCTCTTCTGGGGAAACGGGCGCCAGTTCCTATAGCGCTCAACACACCAGAGATGGCAGCAGCTCTTCCCGTCCCCCACACCTGGCCAAAGAGCAGGGGACCTCACCTGAGTACCAGGGATTAGAGCTCAGGGAGAGGCAGGAAATGGAACAGGCAGCTCAACCCCAGAGACCCGGAGCCAGGCTGGCAGAGGGCACTGGGGGATTCCAGGGTGATTCTGCAACCAAGTCCCGCTGGAAGCGGAGGCCACATTCCTCCTCGGAAATGCCCCTCATCCCTGAGGAAGCTGACAGGCGGCAACTTAGGTCCAGCTCCATGAAGACCTCTCGGAACTCAATAAGAAAACGAATGATGGCCAGGGGTGGTGGGGGCACACGCCTGGCATCCCAGCAGCTCAGGAGGCTGAGGCAGGAGGATTGCGAGTTCAACTTAGTACGACTGCGTCTCAGAATAAAAAATAAAAAGGGGGTGTGGCTCCGTGGTTAAGTGACGCAGGTTCAATCCCTGGTACCAAACAAGCAACAAAACCCAAAGAGAACAAATCACGCAATTTTCTAAAATGGTCAAAAGACTCAAATGGGAAAACACAGGTAGCAAATATGCACGTGAGGACCCAACGCCATTAGACGTTAGGAACACACAAACCCCAGAGAGACCCCTGCACCCCTATCTGAACGGATAAAGCTCAAGGACTGAACCAAGAGCCAGTGAGGACTGGGCTCTCCTCCCTGGAGGCCAGAAATACAAAATGGCACAAGCACTGCAGAAACAGCAGGCAGTTTCTCACTGGTCCGTCACACACCTGCCACACACACGGCCCCGCGCTCCTCCCGGTGACCACACGCACCAACAGCAGCAGCTGTCTCCCAGGGCTTGAGGTAGAGGCCCTCTGTCCAGAGGCCCTGCTGGGAGAAAAGGACTGAGTGCTAGAGACCAGGCTAGCCCCGCGTCCAGCCTGTGGTTACAGAACTCTAGAAAATCCAAACTAGCGCCAAGGACGGCAGATAGCAGCTGCCGGTGGGGGCAGGAAGGGGGAGAGGTGGTGGGGGCAGGAAGGCGAGAGAGGTGGAGGACAAGAAGGAGCCCCCTGTGGTTCCAGGCCGAGGCAGGCCGAGGCTTATCTTGATGGGGCGATGGCTTCACATTTACAGACACAGGACAGTTGATGAGATCGCACTTTATCTCTGTAGATAAACTACACCCCAAAAAGGCAGCTGAACACTAGCCTCCCTGCCACTCCCACCGCTGCCCTTAGGGGCCACAGCAGCCAGAGCAACCCTTCTAGAACTGAGTGTGACACGGGCCAAGAAGGATAGCTTCTCCTCACTGGTCCCCATCAGTCACAAGGCCCACGTGTCAATGTTACCCAGGTTAAAACTTTGATCCTGAGAAGACGCTGGTAAGAGAAGGAGAGACAAGCCAGAGACTGGGAGAAAACACCGACAAAACACATCCAATAAACACCTTGGATCCAAAATATATAAAGCTCTCCCCTCTGCCCTCTGCCCTCTGCCCTCTGCCCTCCCCTTTTTCAGTACTGGGGATTGAACCCAGGGCACTTTACCCCTGGGCCACATCATTTTGAGACAGGGCCTGGCTAAGTGGCTTAGGGCCTCACTAAAGTTGCTGAGGCTGGCCTCAAACTTTCGACCCTCCTGCCTCAGTCTCCTCAGTCTCTGGGATCACAAGGGTGTGTCACTGAACCCAGTTACAAGGCACTCTTAAAAGTGAACAATAAAAAAATGAATAAGCCAGGGTGGGGATGCAGCACAGGAGCAGAGCACTTGCCTAGGGTGCTCAGGGCCCAGTACCATCCCCAGCAAGGCAAAGAAAGGAAAAGAAAACCAACAGCCCGTTAAAATCTGGTCAGAGCCAGATGCACACGTGTCATCCCAGTGACTTGGGAGGCTGAGGCAGGCAGATCAAGTTTGTTTTTTTGGTGGTCCTGGGAATTGAACTCAGGGCCTTGTGCATGCTAGGCAAGCACTCTACCAACTGAGCTATACTCCCAGCCCCAGGCAGATCAAGTTTAAGGTCAGCCTCACCAACTTCGCAAGACCCTGTCTCAAAAAAAAAAAAGAAAAGGCCTGGGGATTGGCTCAGCAGTAAAGGGCCTCTGGGCTCGACCCCCACTACCAAAAAAACAATATTTAGCTGATGACCTGAAGGAACACCTCAGGTGGTGAAGTACATAAAAGAGGTCCCGCGTCTTATGTCACCGAATGGCGCTATCAACAGACGCCACAGCACGCCTGTTAGGAAGGTCTAAACCCAGGGTCAGCACCAAACGCCGGCGGTGTGGGCCACAGGAATTCTGCCGCTACGGATGGGAACACAAAATGGTACCGCCACCAGGGAAGGCAGCCCGGCACTTTCTACGAAACTACACACGCTCTTTCATTAGTTCCAATCTATGTTCTATTAAATACATAAAAACACACGCCAAACTCAGTAGTTCGTGGAAGCCACTAAAGCAGAGTCTAGTAAAAAGTTCTGGGTGGATGTGCTGAGTCACCGCGGCGGCAGACAGCTCCCAAGGGCTCCACTCTTCCCGCGGTGGTTATGAGTGTCGCCACTTCTAAGGGGCTGGCTTTTGTGAGTCGGCGGGGCCTGCTGTCACCCAAGCACAGAGCATCACCACCGGGGCCTGGCTTCCTGGGGCGCCGGGCATCAAGAGCCACTCGGCTGCCAGAGCCGAGACCCACACAGCTACACCTGGCCAGCAGAGCAGCGAGGTCGCAGAGGAACACGCAGAGCCTGGTCCTGCGGGGACGAGGGCCACCAGCTACAGCACTCCCCCTCCCCGCGGGCCAAAGCCTGCCCAGGCAGCGCCTGGGGACCCAAGAGGCAATGAAATCTTTGGCCTGGGGCTGAAATAAAATCAGAAGGCAATGAAATCTTCAGTCTGGCAACAGGCTGAACACGTGGCAGGCACCTAGAGTCCCAGCTCCTTGGAAGGCTGAGGCAGGAGAATCCCGAACTCCTGTGCCAGGGTTCAAGGTCAGCCTGGGCCACATGGTGAGACCCTGTGCACTGTGTTTTTTAAAAGAAAGAAGAACGGGGCTGGGGCTGGGCTGAGTGGTGGAGCTCTTGGCTAGCGTGTGTGAGGCACTGAGTTCGATTCTCGGCACCACATAAAATAAAGATATCATGTCCATCTACAACTAAAAATATTCTAAAAAATAAGAAAGGAGATGAAGTGTGGGCGCTGTCAACATTCCCCACGACACGCACCAGGGCAAGACAGGGCGGGGGTGGAAGTCCAGGCCTCTCCCTGGGGACAGCAGGGCGGACAGCAGGGCACACCGCGCGCCTCCCCAGGCTCCAGGAGACTGGTTCTGGGGGCACAGGTACCACAGGGCCTCCCCCAGGCCAGGCTGCACCTGCTTCAGGCTCACACCCAGTGGAGAGGCCACATGAACCTCTGACCAATCCCGGCCACTGAGAGCCAGAGCTGGGCGTCCAGTCTCTTCCCAGCCCTGGACCCCTCCTCGCCGCCACCTGTCCCCTTTACATTTTCTTCTCATACTTCTTTTCTTCCTCTTCCCACGTTTACAGGTGCCCTGCAGTTGTGCGCAGGATGGGACCTGTTCCCACACAGCCAGGCCTGCACACCAGGGCAGGGCAAGGCGGCCCACGCCCCGCCAGGCCCGCCGCCCTGACTCCCCTTTGATTTTCATGAGCTCCACGCCCCTTCTTTTCCTTTCCAGTTTCCACACCTGACAGAAAACATAGGACCTTCGACCTTCGGAGTTTGGCGTTTCCACTTAACGTGATGGTCTCTAGTTCCATTTTCCTGCAAATGACAACCTCACTGTCATGACTGAATAAAACCCCACTGTGTGCGTGTGCCACACTTTCTTCACCCTTCATCCGAGGACAGACCCTGGGCTGCACCTGCCCCCCACCCACGTCAGCTGCCCCTGCCCGGGGTCAAGACAGGCGCCGAGGCCCAGAGAGTTCAGCTCCAGGGAGACTGGACTCCGGTCATCTTACTGACCCGGGCTGGTTACTTCTGCTTCAGTTTCCCCATCTGTAAAAGGTGGACGACTACACACACCTGTGATCCCCATGTCTCCGGAGGCTGATGTAGGAGGATATCAAGTTCAAAGCCAGGATCAGCAATTTAGTGAGGCCCTGAGCAACTTGGTAAGATCTTGTCTCAAAATTTAAAAAGGGCTTGGAATATGGCTCAGTGGTTAAGCACCACTGGAGTCAAACCCCAGGACCAAAAAAAAAAAAGGTGCAATTGCTGTGCCTCCTGGAGATGAGCACTGTGGGGGTGGACCGGGCTGCAGCCCCCAGGGCACCAGGGCACCTGGCTTCACAGCCCATAGAGAGGGTGGGAGATTTGTTTTGCAAACACAAAACATATTAGCCAGGCACACATTCTTGCAGGAGACTCAGGAGGCTGAGGAAGGAGGATGGCGAATTCAAGTCCAGCCTCCAGAACTTAGCAAGACCTTGTCTCAACATAAAAAAATAAAAAGGGACTTGAGTATAGCTCAGAAGTAGAGCACCTGCCTACCATGGGGTTCCATCCCAGCACTGGGAATTAAAAAAAAAATTCGTTCTCCCGAATCGTTCACTCCCCTCTGAGAGCTAACTCCCCAGCTGGTTTCAAACTGATCTGCCTAAGCCTCAGATGCCCATCCAGATTGCAGGGCCATGGGGCAGGCTCAAGAGCAGGGCCTCACACATGACAGGCAAGTGCTCCACCACTGAGCCAGCCCAGCCCCGGCCACAGGATTTCTTTCCTGGGTGTACACCCTAAAGAACCCAACCGGGTCTCAGCAGAGAGGTCCCAATGAGTGTTCAAGTTCACAGTGGCTAAAACTGGGGCAACACACATGTCCAGCCACAGGAGGGGATGAGCGTAATGAGACAAGGAAATAACAGAAATTGCTGTAATTGTGTCATGTAGTAATAAAAAGCTGTATTTGGTATTTGCCTGGACTTGTAAAACTAGAACAAAGGCGCCTGGTGACAAACTTGCTGTGAGGCAGGACAACACTCCTGAACAAAGCCGATATGAACCTTTATCTATGATGTGAGCGGGGCTCCTGGTACAGTCGTGTTCTGGTCTTTATCAGTGAAGACCAGAGCATGACTCAGCTGAAAAACCACTACTTAAACCCCTGGACTTTTGGAGAAAACTGTCAGCAGCACTGTGACCAGAGGACTCCATGTCGCTCTGTCTGACTGCCCGGCTGCTGTCCACTCCATCACTGATTGTTGATCGACCATTGTCACCGAGGCCAGACGACTGACCACCTCTCCCGTCACACGATTGCTACCCAGGCTCTGGCTTATGGGACACCCGAGGACATCCAAAGACATCTGAGGAGCTGAGAGAGGCTACGGTTGAGAAGAGTCCCCTCGGTCTTGTTGACTGACTTCTTGGCTAAGAGAAGCTGCATTGAGTAAGTCCATGGGGACTGGACTCTAGGTGAACAAGGGAGTGAATCTTCAACGCATTTGTGATTTGCTATTTTAAGGAATGTTGAGCGTGCATTGCGTGAATAAAATCCACTTGTTGGAACCAAACTCGATTCCTCTCTCACTGCTCGCGACGATGAGTGAAAGGCAGTCCATGTGGAAGCTCTTCAGCCTTCCGAGGCAAGGACACTAGACATGCTACCCACAGGTGAACCTCGGGGACATCATGCACGGTGAGATGAGCCCTCACCCACGGACAGGTACCACATGGTCCCACCTACATGAAATCCCTAGTCTAGTCAATTCAGAGCCAAAAGCAGCAAGGGGGCCACCAGGACCTGGGGAGCAAGACGGGGACAGAAGCACCCTCACCAGGTGAAGGTGCTGAGGACGGAACCCAGCATCTCCACACGCTGGGCAGGGCTCTAACATCAACCCAATGCAATTTTTAAAAACTGGAAAAAACTGAAAAATATTGTATGTGGGAAGGGGACTTGTATCTAGAATATGTATCTAGAATTTGTTCTTACAAACAAATCAGTCAGTGGAAAAGCAGGCAACGGCCTGACTAGACCATTCCCAAAGAAAAGAAAATGACCAACAGGCACGTGGAAAGGTGAATAGCCAGTGTTACCCGGCACGTCCACTCCTAGGACAGCTGTTCCAACCCACCACACTTCTTATAACAAACACCAGAAGTGGGGTCAGGGACTCCAGGGTCCTACAAGTTAGTTCACTGCCAACACTAAATCCCAAAGTCAGTGCAGACCCCTGGACACCTGTCCCAAGTCCCAGGGGTGACAACCCTTGGTTATGAGGAGTTCCCAGGGGCACCTCCTCAAGCTCGATTGTTGCTCTTCGAGCTGTTTCTATTATTGCTGTCTGAGGAGCACCATGTTGTTTTCCAGCTCACAGATGAGGACAGCGCTTCCTATTTCAGGTTTATTATAAAGGACAAAACCCAGAAACCAGACAAAGGGAAGACTCAGAGGCAAGGTAAGGGCACAGAGCTTCCTGCCTCTCTGAGCCTGCCTGACCCCAGTCCCAGTTTAGGGCTTCTTATGAATGAAGATTTCATGACCAAATCACTGACCACGGGTGATTAACTCAACCCTAGGCCCAACCTCCCCGGGGGAGGGGGAAGTTCCAATCTTCTAACCCTGCCTAGGGCAGGGCCACCGTCATTCATTAGCATACAAAGACATGCTTGTCACTCTGGAGACTGGGGTGTGGGGGTTACAGGAGCTCCATGACAGAGAACAAAAGACTATCACCCCCTGCAAACTTGACTGAGGGCATGTTCACACAGAAACACCACCGCAGCTGCACAGCAGGGGGTGACCCTACAGCATCCACACCAACTGGGCAAAGTTTTGCAAAGCTTAAGAGAAATAAAACATGCAAAAGCCCTTTGTAAGCCGCTGGGTACACCACTGAGGATCAGCCTGGAGGCAAGAACGGTGCCCCTGCTCCCACAGCCTCTGGCCTCAGTCACAGCTCAACCTCTGGGCCCACCTGGGGGCAGGGGGAGCAGACACAGGCGGCGGCCAGACGCCTGGGCCAGCTGCTTGAAGAGTGCAGGTGTGGACACTGGCTCAGGGGGAGAGGTCCAGCTTCCTTCAGCCTCGGGGCTGCTGGGCCTGGAGCCCAGGGACCTCCACTGGTCCCTGGAGGAAGAGCAGGTCAGGTCTCAACTAAGGATGACAGCCTAAGACACAAAGCAGGCAACTCACCAACACCCAGTCCCGACCGTTCACTCCCAGGGATGGACTCTCCCTCTCTGTGGGGATGGGGTGGGTGGGGCACAGGACACTTCCTGGACATGAAGTATTGCCAGTCATCCTACCTTCCCATTCTGGTGATGCAAGGTCGGGACTGCAGAAAATCAATCCTGGTTCCAAAAGCCGGGACAGAAGCCCAGCATCTTTCCCCAGGCCACACACACTTCTGGCCTGTCACCAGTCTCCAGAAGGAAGCCTGCCTCCCAAGCTGCCGGAGGTAAAGGGCCCTAGCCAGCAGCTTCATTTTGCAGTGAGTAGGCTCCACGGTTTACCCAGCATCCCCTGGGCAGAGCTTAGCTCCTCGTCCACCGGCCGGCTTAGTAGTGAGCGTCCTGATCCCACAGGGCTCCCAAAGGAAATCTGGCTGGGCTCCCTCTTCCTCTACCACCGGTAGGTGGCCCAACTGGCGGATCAGCTTCCAGAGCCCAGTGATACAAGGAATTCGTGACTCGGCCTGAAGTCACACAGCCCAGGCTCTGTCATGAGCAAATGAGAGGAGGAGACAGGGAGAGGGCACCGCCCATCTGTGGGACAGGACAGGAGAGCCACCCTCCAAAGCCCCATCTTCCAGACTCCACTTGGCCTGGCCTGGCCTGGCCTCTGTCAAGCAGAAGTACAGGTTCCACCTGGGTTAAAAGCCCTCAGTGCATGGGTACCACAGGTGACAGCAGGCCTGGCATGCTGCCAAGCAGTGCAGAGGTCCTGGTCTGGCAGGGAGGCTGAGAAAGTGTGGCAGGCCCTGGAGGTGGAGGAAAGGGTGGATGGGATTCCCCTCCAACCCATCCCATGCGAGTCTGGGGTGAGGACTCAGAATCTGTTCTTTTTTTTTAACCCTTTATTGTAGAAAGCATCAAAGGCTTATAGGAGAGGGGGAGGGGGGCGAGCCGTGTCCCCATCCTGCACTCCTAAAACAACCGACTGGTCCCCCCCCGGTTTCCTCTCTGCTCCCACTCACTCTTCCATGCCAGGAATTGCACGGCAGACCCCAGACCTCAGAGCTTGGCATCTGTAAACATCTCAGCATTCCCTCTAAAAGATAACACTGAACCCAGGAGGCTCTACCACCAAACTATACCCCAAGTCCTTCCCATTTTTTATTTTTATTTTTTTATTTTATTTTTTTTGCGGTGCTGGGAATCGAACCCAGGGCCTTGTGCTTGCAAGGCAAGCACTCTACCGACTGAGCTATCTCCCCAGCCCCAATTTTTTATTTTAAAAAGGCCTGGCCTGGCCTCAAACTTGTGATCCTTCTGCTTCAGCCTGCCAAGTGGTTGGGATTACAGGCGTGCCTGCGCACACAGACAGGCTCAAGTGCACACCTGCAGTCCCGGCTACTCAGAAGGCTGAGGCAGGAAGGTCTCTTGGGCTCAGGAGTTAAGAGGCCAACCTGGGAAACACAGTGAGACCATGTCTTAAAAATACATACATATATACATACATGCACACAGCGCAAAAGAATGATCCCACCTAAAATACATAATGCAAAGTCCTTAATATCATCGACTATCAAGGAACGCTTCATACTTTCTCCATTATGTCCTAAACTTTCTGAAGTCTAATTTGTGAACCTCATTCACCATTGTTGAAAGCTGAGAAAGCCCAAATGCTCCTTGCCTGGGGAGGAGAGCAATCAGCTTCAACACCCAGGGAATGGAAGGCTACCAGGAACACAGAGAAAGAGCTACATGCACACAAGTGAGGTCACACAGTGCTCAGCATGAGTTCGCCAATATGAAATTCTAGAAAAGACAAAACTGGAGCAAGAGAAAACGGATCTGTTTGCAGGGGCCAGTGATGGGGAAGGAACTGACTGCCAAGGGGCAGACAGGGACTTTCCAGGGTAATAGAAATATTATTACAAGCAGGTGGTTATCATACAGGTGTACACATGTCCCAGTTCAGCGAACTGCCTGTTTAAAATAGCTGTGTTTTAATGCAGGCACATTAACCTCACAGTTGGTGGCAGTGGAGGTGGTGTCTGTGCAGTGCTGGGGACTGAACTCAAGGGCCCATGTGCCAGATAATCACTCTATACTGAGCTTCAGCCCCATGATTTTTTTTTTGAGACAGGGTCGTGCTAAGTTGCCCAGGCTGGCCTCCAGAGTCCTGGGATTACAGACAAAAGACTGCATCTTCACCAGGGTCCCCACTTCCTGACAGGAAGGGAGCCAGTTCTGTGCACTATTTTATGGACTGTTCCAGAATATATTAGCTGAGTGTGATCTCTGTAAATCAGATTGTTTTCACTAATTCCACTGTAAAGCCAAAGATAGAGCCCAAGAGGAAATATTCCAACCCCACAACACATTGAAAGTGACCACTCAACTACGTCCACGGGCATGTCTGAGACACCCAGGCTCCAGGGCAGGTACTCAGTGGCTCTTGGGTACTGCCTGTATATCTGCATGAGAGTAGGACAAGCAAAACAACCGCAGAGTCACGCACCTCCCCACAAACAGGCTCCGAGGTGAAGAGCTTGCTGGGCCCTTGTACCAAGCCCCCCTCCTCTGGCATGGCTGTGGGAGGGCTAACTGTCATCTCTCTGGGCTGGCTCAAAATGAGGAGGGGACAAAGCTGTGGTTCTCTCCTGTGTGAGCTCATGTTTGTAAGGACCAGAAATCATTTCTCACAATACTTACAAGACAGGCACTACTCGATTTCCAATTTATAGATAAGAACACTGATGTCCAATGAGGTTCAGAGTGTGCCTGCTAGAGGCAAAGTTGGGCACGGAACTCACCATCAGCCTCCTGAGCTAGCATCCCTCCTTTCACATAAAGAGCTTCCACTGATTTGCAAGGTGCCAGCAGCAGGCACTCAAAACTACCCACAAGGAGTCGGGAGCTCAAAGGTTAAGCAGCAAGCTTCCGGTCACTTGGCTTCCATGGGGCAGAGGCCAAATCCACCCCTCCTTCAGGCCTAGGGTGCAGAACTGCCTACAACCCCTGCCCGCACCTGCCTTTGAAGCCCCCATTCCTTCAACAGTTTCTGAGAGCACATGATCAACCCAGTTTCTAGGATGGTGGGGACTCTGGCATCCTGCCCTTCTGAGCCATGACCACCGGCAAGGCAGGCAGACTAAATTTTCCACTCCTCAGCTTCCGTCCCAGGGCTTTGTCCTCATGGTGTCCAGTGAAGTCTTGTTAAAATTCATGGCTTGAATGAGCTAGGCCAGGTGGCTCCTCTTTCAACTCAGGTACCAGCTCAGATGTCCTTAAAGGGCTCCCTACCAGGCTATACCCACTCTCCAGCATCCTGGGGTCTCGATGGGTCAAGCCAGAGTGATCGCCACCC
The DNA here is from genome assembly GCF_902686445.1 of Sciurus carolinensis. Lineage (NCBI taxonomy): Eukaryota > Metazoa > Chordata > Mammalia > Rodentia > Sciuridae > Sciurus > Sciurus carolinensis. Next base: position 205,045,979 of record NC_062213.1, on the reverse strand, counting down.
TTTCCACAGCTCCCTTCCCTTGGCATTCATGTTCTTTGCCTGAGGCTCACCTCAGCCAGGATCCTGTTCCTATATCCCTCCACCAAGGCTGCCACTTAGGGACGATATGCATCTGTCATTCTGAGGCAGTAAGAGGCAACTTTGTAGGAGCAATGGGTAAGAAAAGGTACACACATATGCCTGTCAATTTATGCAAATGTCTAATGCTACAGAAAAACCCATCAGCTGTTAGAAGCTAGTTGAAAAAAAGTACCATTGACTGCGAGTCATCACCCTGATGAAGTAAATTAAAGCCCAGCCCTTCTCAGGTAGATTTAGATCAGTATTTTATTTGAGAGAGTAGTGGAAAGAACACTGATCTGCAATCAGAAGACCTGGGTGGGACCTGCCTCCAGAGCTCTGGAGCTGGATGACTTTATTGAGTTACTCAATTTCCTCCTCTACACAGCAGGAGGGGTGGAGATCCCTACCACCCTACCTCCCAGAGAAGCTGGGCAAACTAAGTGAGAAGAGACAGCTAAAGGCGCTCTGTAAACAATGAAGCCCAAGGTCCCCCTCGTCCCCAATCATCAGCCTGATAAGAAGACCTGATTCCAGGTCCAGCGACGTCCAAATATCAGTAATTGCTATCACCTTTGCCCCAGAGGGCTGGAGTGAGTGGGACCAGGACAGCCACATAGCCCATAACAAAGAAAATTAATCAGGGCTCCCCCAAATATCTCCCCCCTCTAGAAAAATCAAAACTAACTTGAGGTCAGAAAAGAATCTCAGCCAGGACAGAAGACCCAACTGGGAGCAAGCAGCTCCACTTACCTAGTTGCTGTATGCCCAGCTTCCAGGGAAATGGTAACATTCACAGGGAAAGTAACCTGCCCCACGTGGGCACCACTTGGGCCCAAGGTCAGTGCAATGCCCAACCTCTGCATTTGAGGCACTCACCCCCAAAATTCTCACTAGGTGGTGCATGCAGGACGCCACAGTGCCGAGACTCCTGGTTCTTACTTAGCTAACGCACAAATGCCAGTTTTCCTCTGCTTCAATTCCGCCAGGCGCAGAGTAACCTTGAAGCTGCCCTCCCCACCTCCTATGGGAAAACCAGCTCCCTCATGATCTCCAACTCCCTCTGGGGCTCAGCATTTGTCTACGCTGGACCCCGTGGGGCAAGGATGGGGAATGGAGCATTATGACAACAATCCTTGCCCCTATTGTGTAAGATGCTTCCAGGCCCATGCACCACTCATTCCTTTCCTGAGCAGTGAACTGTTGGAAATAAAGAGCATTATCTGTTCTTCCTTTCAACACCTGCTCTCCCCACAACCAAGGCAGTGCACTTGAGAAACGGTAGATCTGCAGCCCCCTCCCACAGGGGCTCGAACGGCCGAGCACCTGCATGCACCTCTGAGGGCTTAGGTTCGCTCGGCACTGCACCACGGCCGGGGAAGTTCCCGAACCCTGCAGGAGCCCGGGCTGAGGCGCCGGGCCCAGGGCGCGGCGAGACGGGCGGGGCCCCAGGGCTGCCGCCGCCCCCGCCGGTCGCCGGCCGGGTCCTGTCCCGCTTCCTCCACCCTACAGCCGGGTGACCGCGGACACCGCCCTTGGGATGCGGCCCGGAGGCCGGTGGGAGGAGCCGACGGCGCCGCCCGGTTCCGCAGCATCGCGAAGAGCATCCCCGCCTGGGAAGGGGTTCCGGGCGGCGGCGCGGGAGGCGAGGGCTGACCACCGCTCGGCCCGCACCGGGTGTGGGTGGGGGCGTCGGGGGCGAGGGCCGCTGGCCGGCGGGGCAGGGCGGCAGCGTCGGGCGGGGGCCGGGCCGGGCTGGGGGCGGCCGCGGCGGGTGGGCCGCGCGCCGCCGTCTTACCGGCAGATCTGGATGGCGGACGGCGTCTCGGCGGCGGGGCCCGACATGCCGGCGGCGGCGACGGCAGCGAGAGCGGCGGCGGGGGCGGCCGGAGGCAGCGGGAGCAGAGCGCAGGTGTCCGGCGGGCCCGGCGCTGAATGAATGAGCCCGGGCGGCGCCATGGAGGGGGAGGGCGGGGGCGGAGCCATGGGGCCGGCGAGGCGGGCCCTGCGCGCCGGGGGCGAATCGCGCGCCGCCGCCCCGCGCGGGCCCCGCCCCCGCGCTGGCCCCGCCCCGCGGGCCGCCAAGGCCGCTGGCGCCGGCGCAGGCGGCGGGTTCTGGCGGCGGCGGGGGCGGCCGGGGGGCGCCGCTTCCAGAAGGTTCGGGGGCGGTTGCGCGGCGCCGGTGCGGGGCGGGCACGCGAGCGGCAGGCGGTTCGAGCGCGCCGGCCGGTAGGCAAATCGCGGAGCCCCGCGGGCGCGGGCTCTGCCTGCCTGCGCAGCGGCCGAGCGAGTGCGGGGCGTTCCCTGCGCCTCGCGGCGATTCGCTGCCCGCGCCGGGCCGGGCTCCGGGTGAGGTCAGCGGGGAGGGCCCGAGCGCCGGCACGCGGCCGAGAGCTGCCTGCCCTGCCCCCGCGCCCCAGCGGTGCCCCCAGAAGAGCCTGAGGTCACGGAAGGCCTTTTCCTAGCTGGGATGGGCCTTTGCTGCAGCAGCACGGAGTGTCCCGCCGGGCCCCCGACCCGAGGGCGCGGCGGACCCCACGCCCGACCGGACTCCAGAAAGGCATCCTGGAGGCTTCCAGCAACAACATGGGATGCACGTGCTGCCCTGAGCAGCCCGCAGTTTGTCGAGCGACACCGAAGGAGGGAGAGGCGGTCACCCCTTTATACTAGCATAACGCCTTTACTTCCTGTGCAGCTGCCTTACTCCATGTTTTCTACGCTGAACATAGATTTGTAGTCATATTTAAGAAAACAAAGCCCACAAAACTCAAGCTCCCAAGAACGAGTTGAACAACCCATATATGCCAAACCAGGAGCTCTGGAAGAGATGTGCCTCATCCTGGTGGCTCCTGCAGTTCCAGAGCGTGAGGGCAGCCCATGGGCATGATCGGCAACTCCCAGGGACTGAGCTCCCAGCCCCAAGAGTACACTTCAGGGCTGGAAATGTAGCTCAGTAGTAGAAGCCTTGCCTGGCATGCCGGAAACACATCTGTTCCAGGGTGAGTTAAGGTGACTCAAACATCAAGGGCCATCAACCTGTTTAAATACCACTTCCCATTAAGAGTCCTGAGTCAGAAGGCACTTTCCTTATCTGACATCTGGGAGTAATAACATGCGCCTCCCTGACCTTCATGAGCATTAAATGTGATTCGTGCACTGCACATACCAGGCGAAACTAGGACCTTCCTCCTCTTGGGTCTCTTCCCTTCTCTAACTTCTCTTAACTCCACCGCCCTTCCCAGGCAATAAATGCAAAGTAGCAAGGATGTACTGAAGCCCTACCCTGTTAATGTAGGTGTGCAGGCCAGGAGAGAATGCCTCAGAGAGTTAAACGCTTTATTGAGAGACAAAAGCCTGACTTGGCCACACACTGGACTAGAGCAATTCCTAGATCAGAGCAATGGGTTGCGTGGTTCAGGATTAAAGAGCCTGGCCCTCATCAGAGGGCAAAAGAGATCTCAAACAACCCCTGTGCATTTAGGGAAGGGTGCTACTATCCTTTGGCCCATGACAGTACCTTCTGCCCTATTCATTTTACAGATAGCAGGTAGTCAAGGGTTCCATCCTCAGCACCACATAAAAATAAACAAAGGCATTCTGTCCATCTATAACTACAAAAAAGAAGTTTTGTTTTGTTTTGTTTTGTTTTGTTTTGTTTTGTTTTTAAATCAGTTCAGCCCCAGGAATTGATTCCACAGAGAGAAAACAGTGCCCTGGGACAATTATTTCTGAGATTGCCCTGCCTTCAAGGATATCATGGTAGGGGGGTCCCTCAGCTAAAACTCTGTGAATCATTTTAGCTACAGTACTAATGGGTTTACCCTGATTTCTCTTCCCACAGTCTCTCACCTGCACCTTCGGATTGTTTTCTGCTCTCTCCCTAAGCTACTGGGTCATGTCTGTCCCTCACTTTGAGCAACACTTCTCAAAAAAGCTGCTTGTGCCCACACCTGTCCTCCCTTCCTCCCAGGCCCCTCTGATCCCGTGCCATCTTGATTTCTGTCTCTACTGCTCCACTTAACAAGGTCTCTAATTCCTTCCCAGCTGCTAAACCCAGTAATCCCTTGTTAGAGAGAAGTCACCTCCTTGATTGGCAGCCTTCGGCCACATTGCCCCCTCTGCTGGAAGCACTTCTCCCTTGCTCCCAGGACCCCCTCACTCACTTTTCCTCCCTCTTGCTGACCGTGCTGCTCAGTCTGCTCTGCATGGCTGCCTCTTTCCCCTGCCCTCTTCTCTCAGGACTTTGGAAAGGCCCAGCAGTGCCTGGACTCCCCAGGTCCCACCCTGTCTCGTGATTTAATTCCCATCTACACAATAATTAGCCAGCCCAGCCTGGGCCTGAGCTCAGATGCACATACTCTGCCTGCACCGGTTCCCATTCCGGCCTTGTAATAGCCACCTCCTGCTCGTCAGGTCCTGACCTGCCCCAGAGTTGGCTCCCCTCTGGTCTTCCCCCAGCTCCGAGCCTCGCAGTTCCTTCTTTCCACTTGCTGAGGCCAAGAGCCCAGGAGTCCTCCCAGACTCCCTTCTTGCCTGTCCCTCGTGCAAACCATCAGTAAATCCTGCAAGCTCTACGTTCAAAATACATCTAGAACTGATGGCTTCTCACTGTGGGGTTCAAGATTGTCCCTGCCCACTTCACCTACTGCTCAGCCACTCTGGCCTCCCTTGAGTATGCCAGGCATGCCTCAGGACCTTTGCTCCTGCCCCTCTAGGCTCCCAGAAGAGTGTCTAGCACATGGTGCTCAATAAAAGTGTTATGAACAGCCTAATCAAGAAAGAGAGAGTGCTCCTATAGTCCCAGCTATTCAGGAGGCTGACCCAGGAGGATCTCGAGCCCATGAGTTTAGGACCAGCCTGGGCAACACAGCAAGATCTCATCTCAAAAAAGTTATATAAATAAAACTAAATTTAAATTTAGAAAACACTTTGAATGTATTGTTTAAATAATTTTTTTCTAATTTTTTATGAAAGGATACTTATAAAATTGTTGATAATGGTAAACTTTGGGGAAAAGGTTTTTACTTTCACTTTGTATATTTTTGTACCATTATCATCTGGTCATTTATTTTTTTTTCATGTCAGTATGGAGTATAGAATATGAAGCAATGGGAACTCGTGCACAGATGGTGGGAATAAAAGTCGCTATATCCACAATGGAGTTTTATTCAGTCATGAAAAATGAAGTTATGGCATTTGCAGGAAAATTGATGGACCTAGGACAATCACGTTAAGCGAAATGAGTCAAACTCAGGTTAGGGGTTGTATGTTTTCTCCCATATGTGAAGCTGGAGAGGAAAAAGAAAAAGAGAGGTGGGGTGGATCTCCTAAAAATCAAAGGGAGAGCAGTAAAGAAAAGGGACCAAGGGATGAGAGGGAGGGAGGGGGAAAGTGCTGGGGAGGGATATTGGCCAAGTTATATTGTTATATGGTCTGCATGTACAGATATGGAACAAGTCCCATCAATTCATACAACTATAAAGCACCAATAAAAATGCGGGAAAGAAAGAGGCTGAGCACAGTGGCACACACCTATAATCCCAGGGGCTCGGGAGGCTGAGGCAGGAGGATTTCGAGTTCAAAGCCAGCCTCAGCAAAAGTGAGGAGCTAAGCCACTCAGTGAGCCCCTGTCTCTAAATAAAATACAAAATATGGCTGGGGATGTGGCTCGGTGGTCAAGTGCCCCTGAGTTCATTCCCTGGTACCAAAAAAAAAAAAAAATCAAGGAGATAAAATGCATAAGTTTATAATTCAGCCTGTAAGTTGGGCAGTGCTTAAAAGTACGTACTTTCGTCTTGAACATAATAAAATATCATGAGCAGATTTAAAATGCCAGCATATCCTCTTTGCAAAACAGTTGAAAAGAATTACTAAAGTGAATAATGGTCACTCCATTTGATCTGCAATTCCACAATTAGGTATGTGTAGGATATATTGAGTATGGATGCACCCAGATATGCTTTCAAAAGGGTTTCACAAAATACTGTAATAAGCTGGGCACTGTGGCACTGGCCTATAATCCCAGTGACTCAGGAGGCTGGAACAGGAGGATCGCAAGTTCAAAACCAGCCTCAGCAATTTAGCAAGGCCCTAAGGAACTCAGCGAGACCATGTCTCTAAATTTAAAAATATAAAAAAGGACTGGAGATGCAGCTCAGTGGTTAAGCTCCCCTGGGTACAATCCCAAGCACCCAAAAAAGAGAGAAAAGGCCTAATGAACCTGGGGCATGTGCCCCAAGAACAGTCAGCCTGGAGTTGTGCACTGTCAGGGTGACCCAGGCCCAGGTATGGGGTGAGGCAGAAGGTAGGGGACAGGAGGGCTCCAGGTGCTGAGGGCTCCCCGGTACAGAGCCCATCTCAGGGCTTGCTGCTGCTCTGTCGTGGAGAGCAGGGCCTCTGAGCCCAGAGAGGGACATCCAGCCACCTACATCAGCATCCCTTCAAGGTCATCCGTTGGGCAGCCTCGGGCAGCCTCAGCCAGCCTGTGGGGTCAGGAGTCCTTCTGGACTGAGGTGTGCTAACCAGAGAGAGGGATGGCCCAGTGCAGGACTAGAGCCCCACACGGGGCAGTGTGGCCCCAGGTTAGCACTCAATTGTCTGTACCTTGGTTCCCTTGCTGGGAGAAATGGGGAGCCCCTAGCACCTGTCCATGGCTGGGCTTAAGGAGTAAGTAGGCTGATGTTCTAGAGTGCTCGGAGGGTGGGCCGTGTGGTATGTGAATTAGAGCTCACGAAAATCTTGCCAAAAAATTATATTGTACAAAAGAATAAACAAATGAGCACATTTGGAACAGGGCCCAGCACAGAGAAAAGACTTTGTGATCCCAGGAGTGAGTCCTGGCTGCCTTGGGGTCTGGAGGCTGCAGGGAAGGGTTGATCAAGGAATTCAGATGGCCTCAACCCTGGAAGACGGAGGAGTTCAAGCCCAGAGTCACCGGAGAGAAGGACACTGCAGGGTTCCACAGGGCCTGCCCTGTGCCCCCAAAGGCCAGGCAGAGGATGCAGCCAGCAGAAGGGGCCGGCCCCTCCGTTCACATAGCTCCTCCGTTTCTTCCAATGCTAGTCTTTAACACTGCGCTCTTCCACTCCAGAGTTGGTGGATGCTGGCGATGAACTCAATGCACCAAACCCTGAGTCAGTTGCCTGCCAGAAACCTGTGTGAATGCGGCAGGGTAGCCCTCCATTCCCAAAGGGATGAAGGACATCTCAGGGCCCAACACAAGCACTGCTTGGAGAAGGGACCCTGACCTCCTGTTACCCGGCTGGTTCCGACCTTGACGTTCAGAGTCACGTGCTCTGCCCCCAGCAGGAACCACCTCAGAGAAATCTAAAACTAATAAAAGATCCACTTGAAAGCAGGACCTGTAATCCAAGAGGAAAGGCCAAGGATAACCGGGTCATTACGTGGGGGAGGAAAACACCAGGAGTGGAGGGCAGGGGTAGAGGCTCTTCCATTCTCCGGAAGAGGCGTTTAGAAAGCACGGCTTGACTTTGAGCAGGTCAGACTCTAAGTCTGGAAGTACAGCCACGCCCTGGCACCTGCAGGGTAATGGGGTGGTGGGAGGAGAGCTTCAGGGCGCCCCTTGCCCTGGACACTGGGCTTCTCTCCTGTGAGCTGCCGGGCGCTGGGCCGAGACTGTGGCCCTGTGGCGCCACCTAGGGGCGAAGTAAGTGTCCACCCGCTCCACCTTCGGGGCTCGGGCTTGTTCCCGAGCGGGATGGTTCCCGCCTTGCTGGTTTGCGCGGGGGCGGAGCTGGTGGTCGACCCAGGGCCTGGCGCAGCCGGGCTCTAGCCGCGCTCCTGCCCGCCTCGCTGGCATTCCAGCCGGAACTCCGCGATCACGACAAAAACCACAGAGACCACATCCGATGACAGACCGCGGGTGCGGCTGTTTCTCAAGGACCGGAGGACCCGGCTCCGCGCAGCTCCTCGTTAAGGCTTCACTGAGTCCGGCCCAGGTGCTGAGAGCTTGGTATGCCGAGCAAGCGCTTCCCACGCAGGGACGGGAGCCTGAGTCACCGGTCCTGCAGCCCAGGGAGCCCTGGGAAGGAAGGTCTTCTTTCTAGCCAGACTCCTGCGCGATTGGGGTGAGACCTCAGGTGTCCATTCCACGGTCAGGCTCGCTCAGCTACCCTCTCTCTCAGCAGTAGGGTAGCACAAACCCACCTCCAAGCTGTGTGTCCTTAGGTAAGTGCCTTGACTGCTCTGGGCTTCAGTTTCCTCGTATGCAAAATGAGGATCAGTATAGTAACTACTTCACAGAAGTATTTTTGTTTTGTTTTGTTTTGTTTGCAGTCTAGTCTAGTTTGCAGATTGCTCTATCACTGAGTTACATCCCCAGCTTTTTATTGTTATTATTACTATTATTATTTTTGTAAAAGGGTCTCACTAAGTTGCTGAGGCTGGCCTCAAGTTTGCAGTCCTCCTGCCTCAGCCTCCCAAATAACTAGGCTTACAGGTGCTCCTCACAGGGTTTTCATGGGGATTAAATGAGTCAACACTTTAGCCGGGCACAGTGGTGCACGGTTCAGGAGGCAGGGGGATGGCGAGTTCAAAACCAGCCTCAGCAAAAGCAAGGTGCTAAGCAACTCAGTGAGACCCTGTCTCTAAATAAAATACAAAATAAGACTGGGGATGTGGCTCAGTGGTTGAGTGCCCCTGAGTTCAATCCCCAGTGCCCCCCCAAAAAAATTTTTTTTAATTTAAGTCACTGAAGGGAGGGCCTGGTGCATATGAAATTTAACAAATGGCAGCTGACCTTGTGACTACTGAATGGCTAACATTCCTGTGCACCCAGCACATACTGCTGAGCATCTTTTAGACCAGGTCCTGTGCTAGGCACTAGCAACTTAACTACTACACACAGTATTTGTAGTAAAGCAAACAAGCAAAAAAACTGCAAATCATGATTCAATCAGTTACCAGAAAATGAATGCATCCATTCAAATGACTGCCTGATGCTGGGCTCCGTGCTCATGCCTGTAATCCTACTTGCTCTTCAGGCTGAGGCAGGAGGATTGTGAGTTCAAAGTCAGCCTCAGGAACTTAGCAAGGCCCTAAGCAACTTAGCAAGACATTGTCTCAAAATAAAATATAAAAAAGGGCTAGGGATATGGCTAAGTGTTAAGCACCCCTGGGTCCAATCCCCAGTACCAAAAAGTAAATAAATTAATAAAATAAAATTCACTCCCCAGATCAAGAAAAACAGCATCACTCCAAGCGCCCCTGCTGCCCCTCCTGGACAGCCTCCTCCTCCCTAAAGCTGACCAGTCACTAGCCATGTTAGTGGTGTGGCAGACAGCTGTTATTTATGTTTATTGCTGTATAGTATTCCACTGTAGGAATATAAGACTCTCTACCTTTCTTTTCTTTTCTTCTTTTCTTGGTGGTGGAGATTGAACCAGAACTTCATGCATACTAAGCTCATGCGTCACCACTTAATTACACTCTCCCACCCATATTCTTTACATTTCTTTTTTTTTTTTTTTGGGGGGGCGGTGCTGGGGATCGAACCCAGGGCCTTGTGCTTGCAAGGCAAGCACTCTACTGACTGAGCTATCTCCCCAGCCCTATTCTTTACATTTCTAACCGGTTTTTTCCCAGAAACGGTGTCCTCATTCTTCCTTAATCTTCTAGAGCATTTTCCACCTCTCTCTTTGTCTTGTTTTCTTCCTTCTTTACAAACCCTGCGAGGGAGCTGTTCTGCACAGGAAACCCCCACCCACAAGCAGGCGGTCTGCGAGTGGGTCAGCCCAGGTTCCCCACGCACGTCCTTTGCGTGGGCGAGGGCCCCTTTCCAGGCGCGCCCGTCTCCAGGACCAGGCGCTCTGGCACCTGACCCCTGACCCCTGACCCCTGTCCCAGCACATGGTGGGACACGCCCCTTTCTCATTAAAAGCCCAGCTTCAGTCTCCGGCCCCTTGTGCCCGAGGCCGAGACCCTGGTGGAAGAACGCTCCCGCTCACCCGGCCCTCCTGGCTGGCTGGTGTCCACCCGAAGACCCGCCGCGGGGCTTCTCCGGTTGACCTCCTGGGCACGCCTTTGGTTTCAGCTTGGGGACAGAGGCGAATGCACTTCACTTCGGGGCTCTGGTTCACGCTGTCAGCTGCCCCCGGGAGCTGGGTGAGCGCCACCCTCCACCGGGTCAGCTGCTGGGGGTGCCCTGCCCACCTGCTCTTGAGCAGCTGCGGTAACTAAGCTCCAGCCGGGAAGGGCCTGAGCCAAGTGCCACCAACATTCCCGACCAGTTGGCTGCTCAGTCCAGGGAGCCCGCCTGACGTCGTGGTGCATGTTCCCGCGCCTGGCCGCGGTCATCGACATCGCAAGAGCCCTGTGTCCCGCATCTCCTCGACCCTGTCATTGCCAGTAACTGCAGCCTCTCCGAAGCCAGTGGCCAGGTGACTGTCTGAGCCCGCCCCTCCCACCAGCCCAGCGCCCCCCATGCTCTTGTCTCTCCCCCGCCCAGCTCCACAACAGTCACTCCGCGTTCCTGGACATACACTCTCAAGTCCCCGTCCCCTCCCACTTGGCACTATTGGCTCCATGAAAGGCCAGCCCGGTTGAAGCCGGGCCTGCAGCAGCTCTGCGGCTGACCCAAGTGGAGAGAGGCACCAACACCACGTGGGCTGGGGCTGGGCTCCAAGGTAGGGGCTTGCCCAGCAGGGACGAGGCCCAGGGTTCCAGCCCCAGAACGGTGCAGGGGAGTCTGCTCAGACTCCTTTTAAACCCTTTTCCTGAAGTACAGCATTCACACAGGAAAGGGCGCCTCTCGCAGGCGCTGGCGAGGGTTTGGCCAAGCGAGCAGACACATGTGACTAGCCCCCACCTTAAGAAGAGCCAGGCTGGAGGGGCAGCTCGGCGGCCGGCGCCTGCTCGCCTGTGCAGGTCTCTGGGCTCCATCTCCAGCTCTGCAAAAGAGAAAAGAAATCAGAACGTTGCCAGCACCGCTTGGCTTCATGCCTGTCTCCCTGACCAAGGGGCAGCCCTCCAACCTCCAGTGCTACTCACGTTGTCCGCTTTTAAAAACTTTTTGTAAATGGAATCATATTATATGTACTTGTGTGTGTGTGTACTGGGGATGGAACCCTGGGCACTCTACGTCCGAGCTCCACCCCCAGCCCTTTTTATTTCAAGATAAGGTGTCCCTAAGTTCTGAGGCTGGCCTCCAACTTGTGATCCTCCTGCCTCAGCCTCCTGAGTTGCTGGGATCACAAGTGTCATGGCACCCCACTCCGTCCTCTGTTCCTTTTTCCTCTTCTGCTCCCTTTTTTTGGCTTGTGTGTACATTCTGGCACCTTAGCTATACCTGTACTGTGTCTGTGGTTCCCCCTGCCCGCGGCCCCAGCCCCTGCAACCCTGGTTCCCAGGTGGATCTTCGCTAAGCAGGCTCACCTGGCCTCAGGTGTGTAGGTCCCCCTATTGACTCAGATGCAAGACAGGAGAACCCCCGGCAGTTCTGGAAACCTGAATTTATCAAGCTGACCAAATAGAAAGGACAAGGAATAACACAAACCAAAACATCACCGCAAAGGATGGGGACATTTGTGAACACGTGGTCACAGCCTGAGGGGAGGCCGCCGGAGAGCCCTTATCCTGTGGCTGTTGATGAAGAGTGGGGGCCACCCAGGAGCACAGACGTAGAGTACAGAATGTTCTGGGGCAGAGGGGAGACCAGGCATGTCACCAGGAAGAATTCCCGTGGAAAGGAGCCCGGTCAGTTGCTCAAAGGGAAACCAATCGGATGGCACGTGCATCGCCAAGCTCCGCCCATTTCATGTGACACATTCCTTTCATTCTGAATATTCATTTTCACACTTAGGAGTTTATAGCCATCCTTTTATGTTAGATTTCCTTACAGAGGACTTTACAATTTAGTTCCCACAAAACCTGGAGCTGCCTTTGAGTTTTGCGGCCTGGGATGGTTCTAGATTTGTTTTCTTTAAGTCTGGCCTAGAACTCCTGGGCTCTTAGAGCCTCCTGCCTCAGCCTCGCGAGTAGTCAGGACTGCAGGTGGGTGCCACCAGCACGGGCTGGTTCTTCATTCTCTAAGACCACCCTGTCCTATGCTCCCGGAGATTCCTCAAAAATCCTAACCTACCCAACAGCAAGAGGGCGGCTCTGGAGTTCAGTTTGGAATTTTCTTGCTTTACCGCCGAGCTCTTGGGCCAGGGAGCCCCTCATTCAGCCACCAGCCATCAGGCCCCTGCTCCCTGCTGCCTCCCAGTGGGACTCTGGTGACAAGACGCCCCGCGCGCAGGGCGCGTCCCCGGGCGCATTTCTCACGCTCCTGAAACCATTCTTCCTGTTTTATTGGAGCTGCTCTAAGCGCCTGGGGCCTTGCCAGGGCCTCTGAAACCCTGAGCGAAACTGTTACTCACCGGGAACCCCCCCGGCGGGTGGCGGCCTTCTTCCCACACCGCATGCCCGGGCAGCTCTGGGAAAGGAAGTTCCAGCCTGAGGGATGCGCTCACCCAGGCACACTCTGCTCCCAGACACAGCCACAGTCCAGGGACCCACTTCAGAACTAAAGCCAGGGGGCAGAGGATGCAGCTCAACGGCAGAGCTCTTGCCTAGTCTGCGCCAGGCCCGGAATTCCATCCCCAGCACCAGGGAAGTAATGGCATGGCGGGATTAGTTCTCTAGAATAGCTCTACCAGCCTGGTGTGCTTCCGACAAGTGACTAGTAACAAAATAAAAGCGGCCTTGATGTTGGGGGTGTGCCTGGGCAGAGGCCTCCAGACCCCTGAGAATGGCAAGGCCACCCCTGGACCCTCCCTGACCGAGACCACTGACCTTTCCCACTCTGCCAATCTAGCCATGGCCACAGGTGCTACAGATGCTGCACATGAGACGAGAAGGCCCACTCTCTGCCACTGTCACCTCCAGAGGGGACATCCGAACGCACAGGTAGGGCTTAGGGATGCCACAAGGTCTTAGTTTCTTCCAGATTTTCCAGCGGACGAGGTTCACTCTGCTCCGGTCCCAGGTGAACCACCGGGAGACTCTCCGGCAGGAGCCTCCATGCACGGGTTGGCAGCCAAGCTTGTCAATGCCTGTGGGAGGAGTTCTTCTTAGCAACCCACAGTTTGTCCTCATGCCTGTGGAGATGGGCTTGACCTCTCCCAGTTACCTAGTGCCAGAGGAACAGGTGGGGGCCTGTCTCCTCAGAAGTGCACGTTCCAGCAAAGATGGTTCCCAGACAGCTCGGTGCTCTGTTGGTCCTTGGGTCACAGAATTGTTTCACCCACTGGTTTTATGTGAGGGAGACATGGGGGCCTTTCCTTCAGATCAGGAACTAGATCCAGTCATGGAACCGCCTTGGAACAGGCATCCTAAGGTTGACTGTTGAGCGACATGCGGGACTTGTTAGGGACCATAAAATGCCCCCATGTGAGCTCCAGAGAGCCCTTGCCTACCACACACAAGGCGGTGGCTCAACCCCCAGTCCTGGAAGGAGAAAAGCCTTCCTCCCACACAGAAAGAGCCACTGCCTGCTCACTTTGGGCCATGGGAGGGTCCTGAGCTAGAGAGCTGCCAGGAGGAGGTGCCTGCACGGCTTATGGAGGAGGCCGTGGGGAGCCCCAGCCAAGGCCCCAGCCAAGCCCCTGGCACCTCCTGCTCATCCCAGCTGAGAACCTCTGGCTTCTGCCTCAGGCCCAGAGGCGCGCGTGCCTTAGCATGCCAGCTCCCAGCTGACCGCCCGACTCAGGTCCCCCAGAGCACCTGCCCCTGTGAGTCACTGGTCTGTCCACTCTCACCCTTCTTCCCGACTGCTTGCCCTGCAACTGGAGGGGGACCAGTCCAGCACAGGTCATAGACCTGGGGACCAAGATGGTGTTCAGATGCAAGAAGAGGCAAAAGAGGGGCCTCCACCAATTCCCACCTGGTTTAAACCTGTCCCGAAAGTCCTTGTTTGTGGGGACAAGAAACCTGTCCTCTGTGTCTGATGCAAAGCTCTATAGACAAGGAGGAACCTGGAGCTGACAGGGTGGGCATGGGCCGGGGTTTCCTGCCCCTCCTCCTCTGCCTGCTCCTGGCCACTCCGGAACGCTGGCCACATTTGTCTTTCTGAGAAGCACCAGCTCTCGTGGAATAAATACTCAAAAGTGAACCTAGGGGCCTGGGGTGGGAGTGAAGTCAACCCAGCTGGGCGGGGTCCAGCACACAGTGTTCACTCACACCCTCTTCTCTAGTTCACCAAGTTTATTGAGCATCCACTGTGCACCCGGTGCCGTGGGGACACAGGTACACTCAGCCCCAGCCCTGCCCTCTGGGGGTTTACAATCTAGCCAGTTGGTGCCCTTTGGGGGCACCTCACCCTGTTGTCTTGATGTTTATTTCTTCTTTCAGTAATGCCCACAGCTTCCCCCCCATCCTCTCGCCCAAACCGGTACCAGATCATCAAGGGCTGTGTGGCATAGGCTGATTTAGTGACTGACCCTTCCCATCAGTTCAGTCTTTCTCTTGTGCCTGGGTCTCTAGCACAGGCTATCGATCTGGGGGTTGGGGAGAATTCCCTGTCTCCCAGCAGTGCCCAGCAAGTTCCCAGGAAATGATGAGAAGGACTGAGAGTGGGCAGCAAGTCCTCCCACCCCCTCCAGGGCACCACTCCGGGGATCCACAGACCCCAGCAGGAGTCCTCCCAGGGAGCCTCCTGCCTTTCTCAGGAAAGAAAGAAAGAAACTTGTTCTTAAGATTAAGTGGGCTGGGATATAGCTCAGTTGGTAGAGTGCTTGCCTTGCAAACACAAAGCCCTGGGTTCAATCCCCAGCACCACAAAAAAAAAAAAAAAAAAAAAAAAAGACTAAGTCAATGCCTGTAACCGGTCCCCATGAGCTGTAGGGAGCGGTTTGCAAGAGAAAGCAGGCAGGGGTGTCTCCGGTCCCCTAATACGCTGCCGTCCCCTAACACGCTGCCGTCTCTTGAATTCCTGTTGTCCTGTGGCGTGGACCCCGCTCCGCTCACGCTGGCGTCCCAGCTGTGCTGGGCTCAGAGACATACTTCCTTCTCATGCCACCCCTTCCGCACACCCCAAGAGCACCTTATGCTTGGAGAAATAAAACCTTCTCAAGACCACCTTATGAAGCCCCCACGGCCAGCAACACAGGCCATCGGGCAGGACAGCCTGGGAGTGGAGGTAACGGCTCTCTGGCCCTACATGTCCTGTTATCCTTCTTTGATGCTCTGCAGGGCCATGGTAGTGGCCAAAGTCCCAAAGGCCCCAAGCCCAGCTGGGCAGGAAGTAGCCAAGCAGGGCTGGGCAGGCAGTGCTCATTCAGAGCAGATGGCTTCACCTGGCCAGGTGAGCGCCTAGCCCAGGTCTTGGTCTGACGCCAGCCCCATGGCAGGTGTGTCATTGCCCAGGTAGCTTGTGGCTCACCCAGTTCCAGAGCCGGCTGGGATGGGGGCTTGTTCTTCACCCTGCCGCCACTTGCCCCCTTTCCTTCTGCCTAGACACCTCTGTCCTGGGGGTGAGGCAGGGCAGCTCCCCTTATTTGTTCCAGCTGAGCCCTTGAGGTCTTCAGTCTCCACACGGGTTTCGAACATCCGTTTCCAGACCCCATGTGGGTGCTTGGCTGGTCCTTCATTTTGGGAACAGTGGCCACCACCGAGAGCTTCCTTGACCTGCCTGGGGCCTTCCAGGTCCCTTGTAGGGTCCATGGACCTACCAGGTGCTACCATGGCCGCCAGAGGCCAGGGCCACTGGGAGGTGCAGGTGGAGAGGGCATGGGAGCCGGCTCAGGTGGTGTTGCTGGCGAGGTGGGGCCACCGGAGTCCCCAGCCCGCAGGCTGTCAGGGCTGACACAGGAAGCCCTCCGCCGCAGGTGCTCTAGCAGGCGCAAGCTCACGGCGGGCTCCAGGACGCGACAGGCAGGCAGAACACTAGTTAGGCGCGCCACACAGGCACTGTAGCCCTCTAGGTAGCTGTCGCGTGGCGCTGCAGGAGGAGAGAGGTGTGAGACAGGGCAGGGTGAGCGGTTCAGGGCGCAGGGTGGGGTGGGCGGGGAGTGGGAGCAGAGTCACTCACGTGGCACTTCGGGGGGATAGGGGGACGCAGGCAACTCCTGCAGGAAGCGCACGGTCATTTCCAGAATGTCGGCCTTCTCCAACTTTGAGAAGCGCGAGTTCTGCACCAGGCCGGGAAGCGGGGAACAGAGACCAACAAACAAAACAGACCTCTGACAGCAGCCACCGAGAGCGCCGCGCTCTTGCCATGACAGGAGCGCCAGGTCCTCGGTGGCTAGGCTCCTCGATGCCTGTCCCGCAGCTTGGCCTTGGGATCCCCCTCGCCTGTTCCTCAGGCTGGAGCACAGCCCGCCCTCGGCGCCCCATGGCCCTCCGCCTCCGCCTCCCGGTTCGCCGAGCCGCACGAACCGCTGGGGACTCACCTCCCTGCCCAGCAGAGGCAGGATGAGCCCCTTGAGCTGGCTCAGGCTCTCGTTGATGCGCGCGCGCCTGCGCTTCTCCAGCAGCGGCTTCAGGGTCTGCGGCGCAGGGTTGAGGCAGAGGCTGCGGTTAGGTGGGTGGCGGTGCCAGATCCCTCCCGCCTCCAGTCCCTAGTTCCCAGTTCCTAGCTTGCGCAGCTCCGCCGCGTCCCCTGCCCTGCGAGGCAGTCCCATGCTCGGAGGAAAGCGGCGGTCGCTGCGGTCCGGCGCGGGGGTGACCTGCGTCTGCAGGAGGAGCAGAGACGGAGACCAGGGGCCAAGTCCGGGGCACGGCGGGAGCCCGCGCCAAAGAAGTGTGCGGCGCCGGCAGCCCGGCTTTAAGTAGGCGGCGTCGCCGCCCCGCCCCGCCACTCCCACTCTGGTCTTTGTTCCTGCTGAGGATGGGGCTAAAGGAGGAGACCGTGGTGTCCCCAGGGATCTTGCTCCCAGCCTTCTAACACGGCCGCGGCGGGCCGCACGGAATCCGTGGGCGTCACTGGGCTCCTAGCACAGCCGACCCGGCGGAAGAGAGGGCGGTGGAGCCAGGCCCGCCCTGGCTCTGGCTGCCGTCCCTCGTCTCCAGCAGCCCTTCTCCATTCATCCTCTGCGTGAGGACCCGGCGTTCCACGAGCCCGGGCCGGGACCCAGAGGCTGCAGGAGTGCCAAGGCCAGGGTGCCGGGGAGATCCCATGAGGATTACTAGAGAGACTCCTGCCACAGCTGCTCCGACCTGGGCGGGGAACTGAGGCCCGGAGAGAGGGAGAGAGGTCGCGTCTGGTCCTGCCCTAGCCGTTGGGACAGGCTACAAGTCAGGACAGGGCTCGGGGATTAGACTCCTCCGTAAGCTCCTCCGAGGCTTACCGAATCAGGGATCAGCTGGTTCCCTCACCCGCGGTTTTGGATGGGGACATTGAACCTCAAAGGAGGCAACCCAGGACCACCTAGAGCTCATTTTATTTCACCCGACTCTGGGCTCCAGATTCTCCACCCGCGGGACAGTCGGAGCTCACATGACCCGCAGGCGGAGCGTCCTAGGTGCCGGTTCTCCGCCGCCCTCCTCTGGGAGTGTGGGGGCCCAGCGGCGCGCCAGGGCACGCCTCCGCGACGCGTGGCCGTTGCTGCTGCAAACTGGCAGGCGTCCCCCGCCCATCTGCTGCGGGCTCCCCTCCCCCGATGGGCTGGTGGGGCAACGGCCACCCCCGCGGACCACACCGCAAACTGCGGGGCAGATTGTTGGACCCACCAAACCAAAGCCAGGAGTAAGTGCCACGGGGTTCAATCAAGGCAGACTCTGTCCAGGGTGCTGCACGGACCCCTCCTTTCTCCAGCGGAGCCCAACCCCCACTTCTAGCCCAGGTCCCCTTCCGCAGTGCTCCTCCAACAGGGCGCAAGAAGACCAGCTCCCCATCAGAAAGGGGACCAGAGCCTGGACAAAGGGAGCTAGGCCACCCACTCCTGTCTGTGCCGCACAGAGGACCACTGGTCACAATCCAGGAGTACTTCTTGTGTGCTAAGCTCAGGGCCAAACCCTTTTTGACCCTAACTTCCACTAACCCTCATACAGCTCCAATTATGAGAACAAAGCATTCATCACCTGTGACCTTGCAAGGCTTGGTGGTGCCTGAACCCCTGTCCCTCACTCATGGTTGAGTCCAGATGCCTATGAGCCAGTCCCCTCCGAGGGAATTAATTATTATTTAAGAGCTTTGCAGGCCTCTCCACTCACACACCCGAGGCTGCATAGCTGGCTCACCCTGCACCAGAACCTGGGTCACTGAGACGCATACTGAGGGGAAGGGGTGGGGGAAGGCAGTTCCTCTGGGACATCCCCCTCCAGGACTAGGGACATCACTTGAAGATTGGGGTGGGGCCACAGAGGAACCAAAACCCTTTTGCAATGTCAGTTACCCCTGAATTTAAGTCTCTCCCTCCCCCTCTCCCATGACTATAAAGGACTTTGACCAGGTCACCCAAAGTTTACTTCAATCAAAGGATTGTGGGGTCTTGTTGCTTATTGGAAGGAGTCCTTTAGAATCAGAGGAACTTAGGTGAGACAGCTGGGTGGGCAGGATGTAGGGTGCAGGCTTTAGGTGAGCTGGGGCCACCTACAGTACCATGGGGACACGCTCTTGGGAAGTCCATTGGCCCTTGGGTGGGAGAGGTGCCTGAACAGTTTCTTCCCACCCAACAGGGGTAGGTGGGATGGGTGATCCCAGCAGAGAGGTGAGAGGAGGGAGTCCCTAAACTGACACCTAGAGGGTGGGAGACAGTGGGGTGCTCTGGCCAGAGAACTTCAGGTACAGAGGGAAGAAGAGCACAGAGGGGAGTGGAGAGTGTGCTTTGCCACTTCCCATATGCATCACCTTAGGAGAGATGCTTTAAAACGAAACAAGCTCCCCGTGCCTCAGTTTCCCCTGCTATGAAATGGGGATAATAGCTATACTTCCCTCAGCTTCCCTGTGTGAATTAATATCCAGGTGAGGCTTGGAACAGAGCCTGATAAGTGGCATGGGTCACATCTTACTGCTGGAAAAGAGCCCAGAGAGGACAAAAAGACTTGACAGAAAGAGCCAGGCTCCCTGTCTGGGTTAAGGCAGTGTCTTCAAGGGAATCTGAAAAACTGGTCAGCGAGGGTGGGGGTGCTCATGGCTGGCTTTTGTGTAGATGTCACTAGCAGCAGTGGGAAGGGCCCAGGGGCATCTGCCTTACTCAGAGGAATAGTAGCAGTGCGTGTAATAGATGAGGTGTCCATGGCTGGGGAGGGGCACCTAGCCGGTGGAGGACATGAACTGCAGGGATCTGTAGTCATGAAGGAGTCCCAGGGGAACAGAGCCCAGGACAAGTCATTTTAGTTGCCTCACTCCTGCTACTTGCTGGCTGAGGGTGTCCCTGCCTCTCTGGGTATGCTGGAGGTGGCAGTGCCTAGGCAGCGAGCTCACTGCTCGATGCCATGACAGACAGAAGTGAGGCTGTCAGGAATCCGGAAACTGCTGGGAAAATGTCCCAGATCCCAACGACCCAGGTCCCATGGAGACAGTGAGGCGGGTCCGACTGGGTTGAAGTCGTTGGAAAGCCGCCTGGTCATGCAGGGCACAGTGGCTCTGGTGTTTAGGGCACCAGGAGCCTCTAAAAGCCACCACGCATGGTGCCATCAGGTGGCGGCCCCTGGGAATGGTATTGGAGGCAACCGCAGACGTCACCACCAAGACTCCCAGTGTTCCTGGAAGCAGCTTCATCCTACAGCATATCCAGAGCCGCCTTGGGCGGGCAGGTGCATGGCCCTGGGTGAAAGCGGCCGACAGGGGCGGGCTCTCACTGGTCTCCAATGGGGTGGGTGGGGTGCGAAGAGAAAGGAAGGGCACAGGCTGTATCAAGGTCGCTCGATATGCTCATTGCGCTCCTACGGCTCCGCAGCCCCCACTTTCTGGCATTTCTGCTCGGGTCTAGAGGTCCTTGCCTCCTCCAGCTCCCACAACCGGTTTCTAGCCACGCCCGCAGGGTGGTTTGGCGCACATGCGCTTAGCTGCCCGCCCTCGGGCGCCTTCCTGCGTCCTAGCGCGGGGTCGCGGCATCTTCCTTCTAGGTGACGGCGCTGGTGCGTCTCCCCACTGGCCCCAGCCCTCCCATCCCCACTTTCTCGTCTGGCTTGGCAGCCCCAGGCCTTCAAGCCCGTGGTGGACTCCCCCCACTCGGGACAGCGGCCTTGGGAGATCTGAATCCGCGGTGTCTAGACCCACAGTTCTGAGCGCACTGGTCACGCGGGGCCTTTCCTCCTTCCCTTTCTCCCTGCAAGAGGATCTGAGGGCAGTTCGTAGGTCTGAAGGCCTAGCACTCTCGACGCTCCCAGGGTACCCAGAGCCCTCGAGGGTTTAGTGGGCCTGTTCCTGTTCAGGGCCTTTGCTCTTTCGGACCTCTCCCCTCCGCCTGGAATGAATGCCCCTTCTTAGCACCCCGAACTCTGACGGCTCCTTCAGATGCATCTTTCCCTGGCCGCCCAAGTAGCCCCGACAAATCACTTCCTATTGCCCCCATTTTCCTGTTCTAAAGACACGTGTCATCCCCTGGAACTGTAATCATTGCTGGCTTGTGTTCCCAGCGCCCGGAACAGCTAGTGGCCAGGTGGGTAGCGGAATGAATTCGTCTATGCCCCGACAACTCTCGAATTCTAGCCGTTTTGCGGTCCTTTGGGTCCTCGATTTTTACGTGAGGCAAATTAGGAAAGAAGCCCCTGAATGCACTTGTCCCTGTCGCCTGAGTGGTCCCCGCGGGCGACTCTGGGCGGCGGAGGCGGGGCGAAAAGGGGGCGGGACGGGGGCGGGCCCGAGGCTTTAGCTGGGCGCCCGCGGGGTCCCCGCCCCAGAGTCGGCTGAGGCGGAGCGGAGCGTTAAGCGGTGCAGAGCCAAGGCCAGGCAGACAGCCGCTCCGCCTTCCGGGTCCCCACAGCCCCGACGGCCCAGTCACGCGCATGGCACCCCGGGAAACGCACTGAGCGCGGGGTCGCAGCGCCGCGGGCTGTACCATGGCCCTGGAGCAGGCGCTGCAGGCGGCCCGGCAGGGAGATCTGGATGTGCTAAGGTCCCTGCATGCCGCCAACCTGCTGGGGCCCTCGCTGCGCGACCCTCTGGACGCCCTGCCTGTGCACCACGCGGCCCGTGCGGGAAAGCTGCACTGTCTGCGCTTCTTGGTGGAGGAGGCAGCCCTGCCTGCCGCGGCCCGCGCACGCAACGGCGCCACACCGGCCCACGACGCCGCAGCCACCGGCCACCTCGCCTGCCTGCAATGGCTGCTCTCGCAGGGTGGCTGCAGGGTGCAGGTGGGTCCGCTGCTCGCAGAGCACACTGGGGCTTCCTCCCCAGGAGAGGTTCCTTCCCAGGCCCCCTGGCCAGAGGGTAGGAGGGATTGGATCCTCCAGGTCCAGCAGAACGCTCCTTCCAGAGGGCTTAGGGTGAGGCGGGCTCCCCAGATCAAGTCCTTGGGCAGGTGCCCTGGCAAGCTCTGGCCCCTCCTTGTAGTAGTATCAGCACCGCAGGGGAATTGGGCTCAGTGGGACTGGTGTTTCCTGGGAGAGACAAAGCACTGATCCTGGAGTCCTGGGGGTGGGGACAAAGGGCTTGGGTGGCAGAACCAGAAGCCCATGCCCTCCAGGATCTGATTTGGAAGTGGGGGTGGGCAAAGTCCCACAGCCCACTTCAGGTTGAGATGCAGACCTCCCTAGGACAGGGTGTGGGGCTAGGGTGTGGGACATGAGAATGGGGTCTCCCCAGGGCCTCTGCCGGGCCAAGGACATCAGTGCTTTTGGGCCTCCCAGGTCTAAGTCACTTCTCAGCCCAGTCTGGGTCTTCTTGTCCCCAGGCCCCACTGGTCACTCCTTAGAGTGACCTCCCAGGGGAGTCCTGGCTGATGAGAAGAAACTAGCCAGGTGAGGATCAGGGAGTTCTGAGCGGAGGGGACAGGAAGTGCAAAGCTCTCAGGTGTGCACATTCTTCTGCTGGCGGAACAGCAGGGAGTGGAGCGCTGGGGTGGGAAGAGGAGGGCAGAGGCCGCCCAGCAGGCCGGAGGGTCTCTGGGCTGAGGTGTGGAGTGTGGATAGTGCTCTGGTTGGGGACAGCCAGTGGACGGGGGCAGTACTGATATTCCACTTACGTAGAACACTGGGTGAGCTGTGGTGGAAGGGGAGGGGTGGGGGCAACTCCAAGCTGGTTTGTTGTGCCCTAATGAAGGCCAAACCCACCCGGGTCTCATGTCCTCAGAGGGCAAGGCCCCCCTTCCCGTCCTTCCTGGGAGGTGGCCAGCCCCTTATCTCCTGACTGGCCCTGCTATCAAGGGTTCCTGGCCATGTGGCCCATGCCCACTCTTTTGGGAGGTGCCTGCCTCCCTGATCCTGGTGTCCAGGCTTTGCTGGAAGCCTCCCTCTCCTCCCTGATCCCAGGGTCCAGCCTTGGCCGGAAGCCTCCCTTACCACTGCAGAGGAGGTGGAAGGAGCGAGTGGCCTTGTGCCCAGCTTATCAAGTCTCCTGCCCCCCAGCCCCAGCAGACTGGAGTGCTAGGGGTGGAAGTGGGAGGAGGGGATGACCTCGATCCCTGGTCCTGTCCATCCCAGAAGATAAGCAGCTTAGGGTGTGGGCCACAGCACAGGAGAGTCCCGAGGTCGGGCAGCTGGTGGCACTCTCTGTACTCTCTCTGTACTGCCACCACCACCCAGAAACCCTGGGCCATCAGGACCCCCTGGAGCACCAGACCTTTAGTTCCCAGGACCAGTGGAGAGGGATGGCCTTTCTCAAGATTTGATATCAGGACATCCTTCACCATGGTCCTACTTGGGTCACCTCTAGCCAGCCCTGTCCTCTGGGCTCAGGGGGACAGACTGAACCAGTCTCCTCACACCCACAGCATACCAGAGGGGCCTCAGCATCTTCCTCGGCTTCCTGAAGGCCATTCATTCCCTGCCCCACAATCCTCGCCACCTCCTCATTGGGACAGCCAGTCTGTTCCTCCCACCCCATGACCTGACCAAGGACTTGGCAGTACCCTTGCTCCCCAGTGCCCATGCCCTCCTTTCCTTACGGGAGCCTCAGCGGTCCTCTTCCCACTGAGATTTGCCTTCCTCAGGGTCTCTGGCCAATTCCTCCTACCTTGGCCACATCTATCCCCACAGTGCCCTCTCCCTGGGCAAGGAGGAGCAGAGAGGCCTCACTTTCCTGCTCCTAGTGGACTGTATTCACCTGTCACTGCGTCCCAACCCTTCCCTGTCCAGCCCACCTCCCCATTGTCACATGTGCCTGATGTGTTGATTCTAGTATGCTGCCTGCTCTTCCCAGTGTGTCAACCTCTGAGTCCAGGGGCTGTGAGCAGCCCCTTCCCAACAGACACACAGTGGGTATGTGTGGAGGTTCTGGG
This sequence comes from Sciurus carolinensis, assembly GCF_902686445.1. Classification (NCBI taxonomy): domain Eukaryota; kingdom Metazoa; phylum Chordata; class Mammalia; order Rodentia; family Sciuridae; genus Sciurus; species Sciurus carolinensis. The sequence continues at coordinate 205,022,598 of NC_062213.1, read as the reverse complement.
GCTCCTGTGGGGGTCTTGCCGGGTCCCTCCTAGGGGTCACCATTGCCCACACATACACTGTTGGCTGTCTGCCCCACGGGACCAAGAACACAGCTCGTTCCTATGGCGCAGCCCAGGGGAGTCTGCAGGAGGCACTTCCTGCCCTGAGGTTGGGCTGTCAGAGGTGTGCCAAGGTGGGGCCTCTGTTCTGTGTAAGACCTGTGAAGCAGGGAGAAGCGGGGGGAGAGGGTGGCTGCAGGGGTGTCCCCCAATCCCAGTGCCATCCCTTCCTGGCCCTGCCTCAGCCAAGCGACACACTTGCTCATTCCGGCCTTAGGTGGGTGTCAGTGCTGTGGCCCTGGAGCCAGGCTCCTGCTGTCACACCAGGTGCCATGTCCTGCGAACCCGTGTGCAGGTGTCTCGGTCACATCCTGTAGGCCTCTGAAGACCACGGTGCTGCTACTATGGTCAAAGCAGGCCATTTAGTTTTCCAAAGACAGAAGCAGGATTCGAACTCTTGGGATCAGCTCTACCCCACCTCCCCATGCTGAGGGAGGCCCAAACCCATGCAAGGGCGAGCGGAGAGGCTGCACTGCCCCGGGCCAGTGGGAGGCTGGCCGTGGCCCAAGCCGCGGCGGGGGCAGAGCCAGGCCGGAGAACTTTAACCACCTCTCCTCCCACAGGACAAAGACAATTCTGGTGCCACAGTCCTGCATCTGGCCGCCCGCTTCGGCCACCCTGAGGTGGTGAACTGGCTGCTGCGTTATGGCGGTGGGGAACCCACCGTGGCCACAGACACAGGCGCCTTGCCCGTCCACTATGCCGCCGCCAAAGGAGACTTCCCCTCCCTGAGGCTTCTTGTCGGCCACTACCCTGAGTAAGGACCCCCCTTTTTTTTCTTGTGGTGCGAGGGATGGAACCCAGGGCCTTGCATGTCAGGCAAGTGCTCTCCTCGGAGCTGCGCCCCCAGGCCAGGTCCTCCCTCTTACAGGGGCCTGCGCTGGGGCAGCCATGGCTCCAGGGCATGTCCCAGGTCTGCACTACTCCTCTTCCTCCTCTTCACCTCCCCACCCTCCTCAGCCCCAGGCAGCAACTGGACCTGGGGAGCTGGGCGTGCGGCCCGAGGCCACCTGCTCCGCTCCAGGGTGTGTACCAGCCCGCAGCAGGTGGCTCCCTCAGCGCTGGCCTGTTTGTTCGGCAGTCTGTTTTACAAACAGGGGTGGCGGGCAGGCAGGAGCGCCTCCTGGACCTCGTCAGTCAGCAGCTCAGGGAACCAGCCCCTCCTCGCCCTGTCCAGCGTCCGAGTTATCCAGAGGGCACCTTCACTGTGGCCCCTTACCCATTCCCACTTCCAAGGGCGCGAGGCTCCCAAACCTCCCAGGGTCCCTGGCTTGGGTGGCTGGTCTGAGAAAGCAGCTGGTGTTGAGCTGGGGGCCCCGAGGTGGGGCAGGGCGTGTGGAAGAAAGGGGGTGCACTGCAGAGCCAGGCATAGGAGAAGCTGGCGGAGGGCAGGAGCCAGGTCTTAGGCGTGCCCAGGGGCAGGGGTCCTGGCGAAAGTCGCAGGCCCTGTCCGAGGGGGCGGAATAGCAGTGGCTATGGTGACCTGAGCCAGGGGTGGAGGTTCTGGCCAAGGACTCTTGTCCTCTGATGGGCGCCGGGTCTAGGAAACAAAAAGTGGACCCAAACTCAGGAGGAGAGCAGCTCTGAGGTAAAAGGGTCTGCCCATGCCTGAGGGTGACTCCAGGGCCACTGGACAGCGGGAGCAGGCCATGTGACGACCCTGCAAGGTATCTATAGCTGGCAGCCTTCAGGCCCAGGCACACTGACCTGGCTGGAGGGTGGCTGGGCTCTAGTGGCCCTCAACCCAGGACAGGCAGGTCAAGCCTGGTTCCATCATCCTAGGCAGGGGCTTCTTGTCTGGTTAGTGGGAGACCAGCAGGCTCTACCTGGGATAGACGTTCTCCTCACAGCCATTTGGTAGCCAATCTGTGTCCTGAAAAGCGAAGGCTTAGGTCTGTCGAAGTCAGTGGAATTTAGAGTAGGAGACCCCAGAGTCCCCACAGGCAGGGTCCCACCTGGCGTCCTCACTGGGTTTTGGCCCAGACTCCTGTTAGACCCTCCAGGCTGGGGCCCTGGGGAGCCGGCCATACCTGTGAAGTGATGCCCCACCTCCACAGCTACATTCCCATGCGTCTCCCACCCGCTTGCTTCAAGCAGGTGACCCTCAGGTCCCAAGGAGGAAGGTCGTGCAGCAAGGAAGCACTGCCACACCTGCCAGCCTGCCAATCACACCTGAGGTGCCCAGAGAGCCAGGTGACAGTGGGGCCACTGAACCCAGCAGTGTGAACTGAGAGGGTGCCAAGCCGGTCTCTGCAAGAACTGATGAGACCTGCGGTCCCCTGGGCCCTCTGGGGGCTGGGATCCCAGGTGTTGGGGAGACTTTGGCTGAGCCACAGAATACCCTTGTGGGCTCCAGGCCTTGGGGACCCTGACCCTCTTCCAGGCCACTCCAGGTCTGGGCATGATTGGGCTGTGGTGCCCAACTCTGTAGCCAGATGCCTTGGTCTGATAAGCTGCCAGCAGCCCCAGGAGTCACCATGAATCTCAGGGAGGTGGACACAGGGCTTGGGCTCTGTTCCCTGCAGCGGTGTGTGACCTGGCTGATAAGGAGGCGCCTTTGTGTGGTTGCCAGGCTGGGCTCAGGCAGGAGGGGATGACTGGGGACTGGGATTGGGGGCTGGTGTGCCCATGTAGGCTCCTGTCTTGGTGCTGGAGACTCTTGCTGCCCAGGACTGTGGACACCAGGGCTGGGGAGGGCAGAGACTGAGCTGCCCCTGACCACAGGCCCAATCCAGGACCCAGGTAGCCTGGATCTGAAGGCGGTGGCTCTGTACTCTCGTGAGCCTCCTGGACCTGCTGTGAAGGGCTCTGAATTATTCACGAGGGCTCAGCTCTCTTCCTGGGCCCATGAGCCCGTGAGGGAGGAAGGACGCCCAGAAGCAGCAGTGGAAACCCGATACTGCCGGGGGAGGCAGCTCCGGGCTGTGATGGTGACAGTCTGTGGAAGGGCCCCGCTGATGCTGGGGACATTAGAAAGGGTTTGCAACTGTAGGGACATCCTGCACCTACGCCTCTTCCTCCAATCTAGCCCAGTTCATTGAGCTGAATCTTACCAGAAGCAGAAAGTGGGCCACAGTGACCTCAGGGCACACTGCCAAGCCTCCCTCTGAGCGCCTGCTGACAGGGAGCCCCTGATCTGGGAGGCCTGGCTAGGGCTGTCCCAGGCCCTGAGTCTGAGGGACATGGAGAGGGCTGCAGACCCTCCTGGGCAGGAACATGAGTGGCTGGTGAGGGGGATGAGGTGTCTACATCCCCAGTTGGGGCAGCCTGGAAAGGGGCAGGGAGCAGGTAGACCTCACCTCCTCTGACCCTCAGGAGCCACCTGCTGCTCTCTCTGCCTCCACCACGTCTGCTCTGGCTTCCCTAGGGACTGACCAGCTGGAGGGACACTCCAGGCTCAGCCCAGAACTTGAGGCCTGAGCTCTGAGACCCGGGAGACGGGGGAGGATCCAGGTTCTTCCCCTTGGGCCCCTGGGCTCTACAGTCAGGGCAAACTGAAAGATCATTTGGCCCAAAGATTCTCATCTACTCCAGCTCCTGCAGGTGCCTCCTGCCTTGAGGCCTCCCCAGACCTGACACTGGGCGGGGATTGAAAAGTGTCCTGGCCAGGAGTCAGAGTAAACCTGAAACAGCTCCTGCCTGCTGAGTGCCTCCTGGGGCATGGCACCAGGTGGCATTGTCTGAGCCTCACAACCACCCTAGACAGTAGCTCTGTAATCAGTTCATTTTATAGACCGACTCATTCAACTCATTCAAATAAGTAATGTTCATTTATTTATTTTGGATACTGGGGATTGAATGCAAGGGTGTCCTTCTACTGGGCTACGTCCCCAGCCCCTTTTTATTTTTTATTATGAGATAGGGTCCACTAAGTTACCCAGGCTGGGCCAAAACTTGTGGTCCTCCTGTCTCAGCTTCCCAAGTTGCTGGGATTATAGGCATGTGGCATCACCCCAGTTTTGACTAATGTTCATTGAGCATCTACTATGGGCAAAATTCTAAGTGCCAGAGATACGTTAGTGAGCCAGGCAGACATCTCTGCCTCATGGAGCTGGTAGACGTGGTGCTTCAGAGAGGCTTATTGACCAATTGTGGCACCACTGGTTTGCTGTGTGGCCTTGGGCAAACTATATCCCCTCTCTGGATCTATCTCCACTCCTGGTCCAGGTCCTAATCTCTCAGTGCCTTCCAAGTTTGCCAAGGACTTCTTTGCTCCTTCTTTAGTGAAAAACCTCATGGAGTCTGGCTGCTCTCAAAGCTTCAGGCAGCCCCCATGGGGGTGGGTGGAAAGGGGCTTCCTGAGAGGGGCTTCTCTGGGACTTACCTCTTAGGGAGCTCCTCCCCTTTGCGAGGCCACTGGGATGAGGCTGCCCCCTCCCTGCTGGGCACCTGTTTCTGCCACAGGCAGCATGGACTCTCATTCTTAATCCCCCCCAGGCCTGCTCCTGGTATTCGGTGAGGCCACCTGGGCAGCAGGGCCAGGGACAGTGCTTGTGCTGGCTGGTCCCAACTAGGAAAGGTGGCAGCCAGCCTCACCCCGAGCCAGGTGGCGGCTCTGAGAAAGGAGGGGCCTGGTGGCAGCGGAGAGGGAGGCGCCCCCAGCTCCTGGCCCTGGCCCGTTACCTAACCGGGGCTCCACCAGCAGCCCCCTGACTGGTCTCCCCACCTCGATCCTGACCCTACCAGGCCAGCTCCATCTGCAGCCGTTGAAGATGCAGATCAAACCGGGAGTCTGTTGACAGGTTCCCAGCCCCCTGACAGTGGCCCTCCCACCTGGCTCTGGTCCCCTCTCACCTCAGCTACCCCCTCCCCGTAACTTGCCGCGCTCCTCCCTGGCCTCACTGCCCCTCCTGGGGACCAGCAGGTCCCTCTGCCTGGAGCTCCTCCCCAGAGAGCCCACGCCTGCCCATCCCTCCTTCAATCGTAGCTCCGTTGTCACCTTTTCCACAAGGCCAGCCCTGAGCTGTTCAGATGGTTACCCTCCCCCACAACGCACCGCGGCCTGGCTCTTTTTCCCTGTGACCCTCGCTGTGAGCTGGCATTGTGTGCCAGGAGCCTGTTTTCCTCCTCTCTGTCCCCTTAACTAACGAGGCTCACTCTGCCCGGCGCCTGACAGGCAGTGCACGCTTGTCGAATGGAGGGGTCTGGAACCCTCAGCCTAAGGCGCCACCTGGGACCTTAGGTGGAAGACCCTTGCCGAGCCTCCATGCGCCCCTCTGGCAGGCGGCCCGTCTCTGCCCTACCAGGTGCTGCAGTGAGCAGGCCTCATGCCGCGCCTGACCCACCGGCCTCTTGCTCACTGACACACCTACTTTTTCAACAACAAACGAGCTATCTGACCTTCCAGCCCATCTGCCCTGGGGACACAGCCCTGCTGGCTGGGAGCAGGCAGCCCGCTCAGATGTGTGCTCTTTCTGTTCCCAGCTGGCTGTCCCAGGACAGGGCTCCAGAAGGCAAGGGATCCGCGGCGTTGGTGGCTCTGCCCGCCCAGCGTGTGGCGCCCTGAAGTCTGTGTCTGGGAGAAGAATGAAATAGAGTGACAGGAGAGTTGGGGAGAAGGTCTCCAAGTTGAGGGGCTGGGAAGGCCTTTGCCAGGCACTGGAGTGAGCACCTGAGTTAGAGGCAGTCAGCCATGCCGAGCTCTGCCCTGGGGGCCTTGCCACAGTCCTGGCAGGTGCAGAGGCCAGAGGCAGAGTCCAGTCTGGCTAAATGGCAGGTCAGAAGGAAGGTCTGGAAGGCTAGAAGAATGGCAGGGAAGTGCTGGCCTCTGGAAATATTCCAGGCTTGCTGGGAATTCAGGCACCAATGGACTGTTCTAGAACCTTCCTCAAAACAGCACTGTGGAAGCTGAAGAGATAGCTCCTCTTGGAGACCGCTCACCTAGCATGCACAAGGACCATGGTTCGGGCTGGGGAGGTAGCTCAGTCGGTAGAGTGCTTGCCTTGCAAGCACTAAAGCCCTGGGTTCGATCCCCAGCACCGCAAAAAAAAAAAAAAAAAAAAAAAGGTGGTCAAGGACCACGGTTCAAATCCCCAGAGACCCTCAGACAGGGTGGGGACAAAAAACAGTGCTGTGTTTCTTCCCTGAGCCAAGCCTGATTTAGGATCTTTTACCATAAGCAGGAGGTATGTACACCAAGAAATGTAGAGCCCAGAAGGCTGAGTGACTATTCAGAACAGCCCCAGTCTCAGCAAGTTCTGGTCCTTGGGGTCTCAGCCCCTTTCTGATTCTCTCGGAGCAAAAGCCTTAAGCAGCTGGGAAGGCCACTGGAAGTTTTGCTCTTTGACCTGAGTCTGAATCCGTGGGGGACTGATCACTCCTTGTTCCCTAGGCCAGCATGAACAGCAAGCTGGCACGAATGTGGACAGAGATTCCAACAGACCCTTAGGAGCATTCCACATTGCTTTAGTGGTCAGAAGGTGGCTTGCTTAATAGTTACAGTTTGTCCAGATCAGCTTTTTTCCCCAAGAAAAAAGAAAAACATGATTTACATGATCACTACCAGGAAGCTTCAAACCTATGAAGGGGGCTTGGCTCAGGGTCTTTGAAGACTCCAGAGTTTGGGATCAAGAAGGAGGGTGGAGCCGGATGTGATGGCTATGCCTGTAATCCCAGTGACTTGGGAGGCTGCGACAGAAGGATTGCAAATTCAAGGCCAGCCTCAGAAACTTAGCAAGATGCTGTCTCAACTCTTTAAAAAAACACTGGGCAAGACTGGGGACATAGAGTACCCCTGAGTTCAATTCCCAATAGGATGGGGGGGGGGAGGAAGAGGAAGAGGAAGAAGAAGAGGAGGAGGAGGAAAAGAGAAGAAAAGGGAAAAGAAATGATGTCTAGCCCAACCTGTGCTTGGCCTGGATATCCCAGGACAGCTGTGAGGGCCCTTGGTGGCTGATGCTCCTGGTACAAGTCCTGGGACATAGTGGCTACCACTTCAGGGATGGGTTCTGGAATGCAAAGAAGGAGGACGTGACACTGCAGTACAGTTTGCAGGTATAGGCCTCACACCAGGTCCTCTTCCTGCCAGAGCCTGGGCCTTCCTGTGGCGTTCCCATCATGTCCCAGTCCCACGTAGGGCGAGCCCACTGGCAAAGAGATTCCTGAGCTCCCAGCAGTAAGCTCTGCAGAGGACAGTTGTTTGTGCAGAACAAGGGAGACAGACAGACAGACAGACAGGCACACAGCTCAGCTGGAGTCCCACCTCAGGCTCCCCCTTGGGCCAGGCTCACATGGGTGGCTCTGCCTTTCCACATTAAGTGATCTTAGCTCTCCAGGCCTTGTTTTCTCATCTGTAGAAGGGGAACAACGCTAACGACCACCCCATAAGACAGTTATGAGGACTAGAGAAGAGAATGTGCGTGTCGCAGTGCTTGGAGCAAGCAATCACTCAATAAACAGTAGCTGCTGTTGCTGTTACTAATTCTTCCTTTTATTATTCCTCTTTTTATTACTACAATTATTCATTTGTCTCCCCAAGTGGGGAGTTCTCTTGTTCCTTATGCCAATCCATATTTTTGTAACTCTCCCCAGTGAATGGGAGGGAGCCCCTATTTCCTTTTGCCTCCAGGTCAAGCATGAAGAGAATTAGGCTGGTCCCCAAGGCTCCACTGTGGTCCATCAAGCATATGTACCCCATGTCCTGGGGTTTCCTGGGCAGGAGGCTCTGACTGCAGAATGGGGATCATGGCTAAAATGCTACTAATAATAGGGACAGGCTGTAGTCTATGGAGTGCCAGGGACTCTGCTGGGAGTGGCAGCCAGTGGGCACCACTGCCCCCTGCTGTCCAGTTCCTCCTCAGTCTGGTTGGGCACCCTTGGGCAATGGCTACTGCCACATGGGGGTCCTAGGAGGGCAGAGGTCAACACAGACCTGGTCCCCTCGGTTGTGTATACTGCCTTGTGCTTCCCCCCACCCCAGAGAAGGCCCCGAGCCCCACAACCCCAGCACTTGCCATGCCTTGGTTACAGGGTGAATAATTCAGGCTGCTGAGTGTCAGTCATGAAATATTCAACAGGCTGTTCCTGGCGCACCAGCGAGCGTATGTGTGGGGGCGACGCTGGCACTGGGGCGTCGAGGCCAGGGCAGCTGGCCAGCGTGTTTCTGAGGAGAGGTGCATGGCTGGGCCGCTGCCTGCCCTGTGCTGGACCGGCAGGACCCGTTCTGCTGGAGGACAGCAGGCATAGCACCTGTCCTCTCTACCTCACAAAGCAGCAGGCTGTGCTTCAGCCCCAGCACTGACCGAGCTGTGTCAGGGAAGGGGGCTGCACAGGCCATGGCGGAAGGAGAAACCAGACAGTGGTGCCCAGTGCAGGCTGCAGATGACCTGGGGGACTCCAGGGACAGGGAAGTGGACAGAGAACCAGGGCTCCGGGGACAGGAAGTCTACTGAGAGGCATGTGTGAGGAGGAGGAGGAGACAACACACATGGCTAGGTCAGAGGAGGGGCTGAGTCATGTTGGGGTGACGGGAAGGTAGGTGAATGAGCAGATGGAGGAGGCGGGAAGGGCTTGGGGCAGGAGCTGATGGGCAGATGGACAGGTGATTGGATGAGTGAGAGGCTGGAGGGGTGCAGACTGTGCATGTGATTGGCACTGTGGGTGTTAGATACGGGGAGGCAGTTGATGTAAGGATGTGAAGAATTGTGTTCCTAGGGCACCAAGGTCTGATCAGAGCACAACAGGACAGAGCCCCCACCTTGAGCTTACAGACTTGTCGGGGAGAAGGGGGTTCTGGGGGTAGGTTGTAGCTCCACCTAGTGCCCCATTGTGGTAACTGCACTCTGGACTGTATTCACCGTCAGCCCTAGTGGCCAGGCTGGTTTGTGTTCCCTAGTAGCCCCTCACCAATGGGGCTGACTCACTGTTCCCGTTAGGACAGTGAGCTGGGTGGAGTAGCAAGGATGAAGGGCGGTGACAGCCGAAAGGCAAGCTGTAGTGGAAAGAAGCTCCTGGGGCACGGGGCCCCTCCCCCACTCTGTCTCTTCAGTACCTGCATGTCTACTGGGGAGGAGGCCCTGCATCCCAGACAGACAGGTGTTCCCATGCCACTCACCAGCTGAGTGGCCTGTGGCAACACATGGACCCAGCCTCAGTTGCCCCTCTGCAAGATGGGAATGACAGTAGGACTTAAGATGAAGCTTCCTAGCAGGGCATGGTGGTGCACCCCTGTAATCCCAGCTGCTTGGGAGCCCCAGGCAGGAGCATTCCAGGTTCAAGGCCATCTTAGGCAACTTGATGAGTCCCTGTCTCAATAAAATAATAAAAATGGCTGGGAATGTAGCTCAGTATAGAGTACCTCTGGGCTTAAGAACAAAGAAAAGGGAGAATAACAATAAGCACCTTAGTGCTAATAGCCTAACACAGGAAGTGCTCAGTCTATGGTGACCATTCCTTAAGGTTTTCAGGTTAAAAAGAACAACAAAACCCAGATGTCAACTAACTTCGAATTTGAGATAAATACTTTTAGTATAAGTATGTTCCATACAATATTTGGAACATGCTAAAACATTATTGGTGTTTATCTGAAATTCAGATTTCAGGGACATCTTGTGTTTTATGTGGCAACCCTACCTCCCTGACCTCTGGGAACTCACTCCTCTGGGGCAGGCCTAGGCCAGAAGCAGTTATGGTTAACCGAGCATGACAGTCCATCATGGCAGGAGGGGTCCAGAGGCACAGAGGCGAGCAAGGGCCACTCTGTCCAGATAAATGGCAGGCCTGATGGAGGAGAGGTCTGTCCCCAGTCTTAAAGAGGGAGGAAATTGAAGGGCATTCCAGGTGGAGGAGGATACGAGCAAAGGCACAGAGGTCAGACAACATTTGGGGACACGCCGTGACAGGGAGTGTGGCAGAACAGGCATGTCCTAGTGGACATTGGTAAAGACAGGACTGTTTACTAAGAGCAGGATGTGCTGTCAGAGTCTTTATAAAAAACAGGCTGCTGTTGGTGGGACCACAGCTGAGGGGCCCCCTGAGGGAAGGTGCCGTAGGACCGAGTCTTGAGGGGGCCGGGGCCTTGTCCAACCTACTCTCCCCGCCCTCCAGGGCCCCCAGGATTGAGGCAAGGACTCTAAGAAGGTTTTGGAGGACGGCAGGCACTGAAAGCCCATGGTGGGTGTTGCCTATTCGCAGGGGAGTGAATGCTCAAACCAAGAATGGTGCCACGCCCCTGTACCTGGCGTGCCAGGAGGGCCACCTGGAGGTGACGCAGTACCTGGTGCAGGAGTGCGGCGCGGACCCGCACGCGCGCGCCCACGATGGCATGACCCCGCTGCACGCCGCAGCGCAGATGGGCCACAGTTCGGTCATCGTGTGGCTGGTGAGCTGGGCACAGGGAGGGAGGGGGCCCGGGGTCCAGCCAGGAGGGGCCTGGTGCCCAGTCCCGCCCTTTTCTCCGCCCCTCTCTCCAGGTGAGCTGCACCGACGTGAGCCTGTCGGAGCAGGACAAAGACGGCGCCACAGCCATGCACTTCGCCGCAAGCCGCGGCCACGCCAAAGTGCTCAGCTGGCTCCTGCTGCACGGCGGCGAGATCTCGGCCGACCTGTGGGGCGGGACCCCGCTGCATGACGCCGCCGAGAACGGCGAGCTGGAGGTCAGGGCGGCCCGAGCGGGGCGGGGCCTAGGGGCGGGCGGGGCCCGGGGCGGGGCCCGGGCGGGGCGCGCGCCCTCTGCTGGCGCCGCGCTCTCAGCACAGCCCCGCCCGGGCGCGGGGCGCCCCTCGCCGCCGGGTGCTCACCCCATGCCCCTGCAGTGCTGCCAGATCCTGGTAGTGAACGGCGCGGAGCTGGACGTCCGCGACCGTGACGGGTACACGGCCGCCGACCTGTCGGACTACAACGGCCACAGCCACTGCACCCGCTACCTGCGCACCGTGGAGAACCTGGTATGACCGGCTCGCAGCTCTCCTGTCATCTCATCCGGGCCCCACCCCAGGGCTAGAGGTCTTCCTCCTTCTACTAAGGAGGGAGCTGAGGTTCAGGGACATGAAGCCCCTTGCCCAAGGTGGCACAAGGAGTAAGTGCCCTTGTCCGCTGTCAGAACTACCTCTGAGCCCAGATGCACTGCCCATTGGGGAGCAAGGGACAGTGAGATGCAAGAGGACAAAAAGTCAAGGGAAGGGGGACCGAGAGTCATCCTGACAAGAGGTAGAGCTAGGAAAGGTCAGAAGACAGAGCAGGGGCCAGCCGAGTTCATTCGCTCGCCCACGTGTACATGCCCAAGTGTATCAGCTCATTTAACTCATAGCCAGCTCTGAGGTAGGTAATGCTAGTGTCTCCTTGTCACAGATGAGTAAACTGAGTCTCCTGGAGACCCAAGGTCACACAGACAGTAGGTGGTGGAGGACCCTCTCTTTCTTGACCACAATACCACACGTTTGTGCATTCCTAGTTAATTCATAGTGGGCTGCTTATGTGACTCTTGTAAATTATTTTATTATGGTTGCTCAGCCATGAAGTTACCCTCTAGGGCTTGGGCTCAGGTGTGGATGTCACCAAATCTAGGGCCCTGCCCATCTGCTTCATTGGAAAAATGAGGTCGGAAAGAGGGTGGGCCTCACTGACGTCTGCAGAAATATACTGACCAGTTCCAGAGGATAGCCAGGCCATGACAGGGGTTTCCAAAGGAAGCCTGGAAGAGGGACAGTGGGTGGCCCCTGGTCCGGTCTGCCCCAGTCCTGGAGTCTGCAAAGAGCAGCAAGGCCCAGGGTCAGACTGCAGGTAGACAAGGGGATAAACTCCTCCCTGGAAAGGCCCTCCCAGAGTGCAGGTGGCCCTGAAGCTGCTGAGTACCCTGTCATGGGGGCATAGAGCAGGGGTAGACACTGTCAAGCGCCTTTCTGCACCAAAGGTCGTTCCTTTCAGCCGTGACAGTCTGTCTGTTGTGGGGCTGTGGGTGTAGCAGCAGAGCCCAGGACCCTCCAGTCCTCCTGAGAGCCTGCCCTGCTGCCGCTGTGCTGCTGATAGTACACAATTTATTGAATTTTGACTCTGACAGGCCACCCTGCTGAGTGCTTGGCAGGTGTCATCTCAGTTCATCTTACAGTCATAGTAGTAGTTGGCACATATGGCATCTACTAGATATCATGCATGGCACTTCACTAACTTTTAAAGGCTTTTTGGCTACCCACTAGGCAGGGAGTCCATTTACAGATGAAGAAACAGGTACCGAAAGGTCAGGGGATGTGCCTAAGTTCACACAGCTAGTAAGTGGGGTGGGGGAGGGGCACTTGAAGGCTGTCCTCTCAGGCTGCAGAGCCTGTGTCCCAGCCTCTGAGTTCTGCAGCCCCTGGTGCCCTTGGTACGCACTAGTGCTGGCCAAGAGAAGAGCACCTCAGGACTGGGGTTGTGGCTCAGTGGTAGAGCGCTTGTCTAGCACATGTGAGGCCCTGGGTTCGATTCTCACCACCACATACATAAATACCTGAATAAATAAATAAAGTGTGTGTCTGCCTGCAACTAAAAATGTTTTTTAAAAGAAGAGCAACTTCAGGCCATCCCTCAAAGCCAGTATCTGGGGCTCCACTTTGGCTCTTAGGATAGGCAGCAAAGGCTGGGCCCCCTGAATATGGGTAGCCGGGCCTGACCCTCTCACCCAGGCAGGCCCAGCTGCAAAAGTGACAGCTCCAAGTCACCAAGGATACTGGCCCAGAAAAGGCAAACACTCCCGAAGAGCCCCTAATTACAGGGCCAATGAGCGTGGCTGCTGAGCCGTTACCTGGTGCCAGGCTGCCTCCCTTTCCCAGGGGGCCTGTGACACTTCTCAGGCAGGGAGGGGGCACGGGGCAGGGAGGAGTAGGTCTGGGCAGGAGGCGGCAGAGAGAGCGGGCTTGGCGGCAGCAGGGACAGCATGGGCAATGTAAGCGGGACCCCCACCCCTGCCCAATCCCAGCCTGAGATCAGAGGCACTGACCAGGGAGGGACGGTGACAGGCTTGGGAGCCTGAGCTGGGGCTGCCCATCCCAGCTCAGCTGGGCCACCAAGGCACCACCCTTCCCCACCCCCAGAGCCCCATCAGGAGACTGGCTGGGCTGGTGTTGGGAGTTGACAGGTTGGGAAAGGAGAACAGGGGTTTTCATCCAGGTAAGGGGGATGGCTCTCCCTGTACCCCTAGCCCAAGCCCCCTCCTGCAGACACACGAGAGCCCAGGCCCTCTGCCCACTGACAAGGGAAGGCTGGTGCCTGGCAACTCTCCCTGGGGTGCAGCCCAGGGCCCCGTCTCGGTTGGCTTCCACTCTCCTGAGCAGGGAAGGGCCAGGGTGGGAGTTTCTCCGGAACCCCAGGTCCTGTTAGGAGGCTGGACTCGAATCTTAGCCTCAGACAAACCCAGGACCCTTTTGCAATGGGGAAAGGATCTCAGAGAGGGATGTGGCTTGACTGAAGTCACACAGCAAGGGCATGCCTGAATGGGACCCTGGCCCAAAGAGCGCAGGTCTGTGGAGTGGGCTTGCCTCACAGCCGCACGGCCTTCTCCTCAGAGTGTGGAGCATCGAGTACTGTCCCAGGATTCGTCTGCTGAGCTGGAGGCAAAGCAACCAGACTCGGGCATGTCCTCACCCAACACCACCATGTCAGTCCAGCCACCGAACTTTGACCTCAGCTCGCCTACCAGCACTCTCTCCAATTACGACTCCTGCTCTTCCAGCCACTCCAGCATCAAAGGCCAGCGCACTCCTCGCGGTGAGTGGGCCGGGTGGGAAGAGGGAAGAGGGAGAGCAGATTGCTCAGGGCACCCTGCCCACCGTCCGCCAGAGGCTGCCCTCTCCACTCACTGTCCTAACACCCAGAGGGGACGCCCAGGGTCCTGTGTTCCCACCACACAACCCCATGTACAGCCGCATGGATTCCCCCCAAAACTTACATGCACCCCACCATGGTTCATTGTTCTCGCCTACACACACTGAAAAGTGCACATTTATGTCTGTACACACAGCACACATGCAGGAACGCACAGGCACACAGGCAGGTGCAGGTATATGCACACACCTATGTAACACAAGGACTCAAGCCTCAGTTTCCACTGGAGAGACACACGCACACACACAGTGCCTACAGACCAACACAGACACGTTCCCGAATAGAGTTGTGTGCACACAGGTGACAGGCTCACGCACACACAATCGCACACACCTTGGGCCACGCCAGGCATGTGTACACACACTGACCACGCCCTCCGCATGAACGTGGTCCACCTGCAATGCCTGCTTCCTGTCACCAGGTGGTGGACTGGGTGCCCTGCAAAGGTTGGGTGTGGCCACCCAGACTCCTGCCACCTGCCCTGCCAGGTCTTCTGTGAAGAGCTGCCCCTCCCCTGTCCAGGTGGCCCTGCCCTGCAGGCACACCTGGAGCCCAAAGCCCCCTGCTGCTTCCCCTCCAAACCTGAGCACACTGTCTTCCAACCTTAGTGCAGGGCTGGGGACCAGGAACCACCCAGCACTGCCAGAGGCCACACTGGGCCACACAGAACAGCACCCCAGATTGCTCTGCCTCTCAGCAAGCTGTTTCTAGGTGGTGGGAAGTCAGGCGAGTTCTGGGGGACAGCCCCTCTGCAAACCCCCAAACCCGGCCTTCCCTGCTGCCTCTGCAGGGCTCTCCAGCACGAGAGCTGCAGACATACAGAACTACATGGATATGCTGAACCCGGAGCTGGGCCTGCCTCAGGGCAAGATGGGGAGACCCGTGCCTCCGCCGCCGCCACCCAGCTTCCCTCCACCACCCCCACCCCCAGGCACCCAGCTGCCCCCACCTCCACCGGGCTACCCAGCCCCCACCCCCCCTGTGGGGCTACATGCAGCTGACATCTACATGCAGACCAAGAACAAGCTCCGCCACGTGGAGACAGAGCCACTCAAGAAGGAGGTAGTGAGCCCTCCCCCCGCTGCCTCCCAGGGGTGGGACTGGCCTCGCTGGTAGACGCAGGTGGGGTACCTGGGTCCAAGGCATGTTCAGGAGTCAAAGCTCTTGATCAGTTCCGCAGCTCAAGGATGCCCTGGGGACAGGGAGGTGAATTAGACAAAGATATCTCCCTCCATGCCAAGTTGGGGTGAAAAAATTCAGACCCAGATGGCTGCGCCTCACCAGGAGCTGGGTCTGTACTGCCTCTTGCATGGAGTGGCAGGGTTTTCACTGAGTGGGCAGAGGACACGTACTGACTGTCTCTCCACTGACATGTCCACACCCACAGTCATGGGCTCAAGTGAAGAATAGAACCCTAGATGTCTTCCGGGTGGGAGATGCCATGTCACAGCTTGAGGTGAGGGCCAGGAGGAGGGTGTGGCAGGTGAGTGATCAGCAGGGTCCAGCACTGGCTGTCCGAGTGACCGAGAAGCTGAGGCTGGCTCCTGCTGGGGCTCGAGCTTCCGTCGGGGGAGCAGCCAGTGCCCAGTTGGGTGCCCTGGTGGAGAAGCGAGCATGTGATCTCAGGAGTGGGGGTGAGGGAGGACACAGTGATTGTGTCACCAGGGCCTGTGGGGAAGCGGGCAGAGGTCCTGCCTGGGCGGCTCTGGGGGTCCTGGGCAGGGAGGTTGAGGGGGCCCTGGAATGCAGACCAGCAAAGCTGTTCTGAGAGGTGAAAAACGAAAACAAAACAAAACAAGAGACAGCAGGTGGCCAGGTGTGCGGTGGCAGCTCCCCAGGGTCCTGTCAGGGCCCACCTTGCCGTTCTCTCCCCAACCCAAGACAGGCCACTTCAGGACGAAGCTGGACAGTCAGTTTGCACTGGTGAAACAGGTCACAAGGCCACTGTCACAGAGGCATGGGAGGGACATTGAGCCTCCACAAAGACTCCAACTGCCACCCCTTCAGACCAAGCTAGAACATCAGATTCCCCTTCCGACTCTGGAGGGAGCTCTAGGGGGCACTGCAAGGGACCTGGGCCCAGTCAACTTTCACAGGCTGGCCTGGCATGGGGGCCCTGCCCAAAGCCTGGGACAGGTGGTCTGACCAGCACCCACTCCCCAGGCCTGAGCCAAGGGCCAGGATCGGAGTCTTCCCCACACTCCTCTGGGGTGTGTGCGTGCGGAGCTGCAGGCATTGGGTCTGCTCCACAAAGAAACCTTTGTGTGCTGCTGCGCCCTGCACGGGTGCCCGAGCTGCCGGAGGGAACAGGGTCGTGCCTCTGGGGCTGCAGGGGGTGTGGAGGGGGCTGGCTGGCCCAGAAAACAAATCCAGCGTGTCGCGTTTCCTGCAACGTGAGCCTGGATGGGCGGGGTGCAGAGGGTCCGAGGCCACCTCAGGGACGCACAGGCTGGGAGGGTGGGGCAGGGGACAGCCCCCGCCTGACCATTCGGTCTTTGACCCCACCACCTCATGCCCTTCTCCCTGAGCTGGGCTTAGCGGGGGCAGCCGTGGCCGGTAGCAGCCTTCGTTGTCACCTGAGCCCGCCTTGCTGCCCCTGAAACCCGAGACTTGTGCGCGGGTGTGGGTGTCACTTACGAGGATGGCAATGGTTTCCAGATGCAGGAGGGGAAAGGTGGGGGCGCGACCCGGAACCCGGGCGCCAAATATGAGACCACCAGCGTTCAGACCCATAACCTGTCTCTGGTAAATGAGTAGGGACATGAAGGTCGGGGTGCCAGCACCGTGTTCACGAAGAGAGGCCCAGGGGGCGGGGCCATGCCTGGCGGGTGCGACAGGCGCAGCACACCCGCCAGGTGTGGAGGAGCAGTTGGGCCCCGGTAGCATCCCTGACTGCTGCGGGGGTTCGGCCTGGGATTGGCGGGTCCTAGGTGATGTCAGGCCGACAGAGCCCATAGGCCGGCCGCGACCGGGCGGGCGCAGGCCGGGCTGTAACCTGAGAGGAAGGATCAGGTAACGCAGGTGTCGGATCCGTGCCGCCCCCGCCGCCAGGTGCACAGCGGGGGCCACCGGCACAGTCGCAGGTAGGAACAGACCCGGGGCCGGTCGGCCGGGAACCCTGGGCAAGCAGGAGTCTAACAGGGCACCGGCTCTGGACAGGGCTCCCTAGGGGCCAAGATCCCCTAGAAAAAGTTCGGCGGAGCCTTGGGGACGCGCGGTTGGCCGGACAGCGGGCTGCAGGGTGCGGCCCGGGTCGCAGGGCCCGCTAAGCTGAGAGCTACCCCTTCGCCGGCTCCCCCTGGCGTCAGGGCTGGGCCACCCCGCCCCTGGACCCGCCCCTTCTGGCCTCAGTGGGGGCCCCTGTGCCCTTGGCCTCCGCCCAGAACCCCTCCCTGTAGGGCGGTCGAGACTGCCCTGCCGCCGAGGCCCCTTGACCCCATGCTGCCCTGAGAACAGGGGGATCTAGGGTCGCGCCCGGCTGCGCCACTCGACGGCCGCTGGCCGCGAGCCCCCGGGAGGCGAAGGGCTGGGGAGGGGCTTGGGGGACGTTGGGGGCAAGTGGCCAAAGCGCATCGGTCTTCCCGCAGCCGAGCTCCCGCGACCACCACAACGGGCTGCGGAGACAGGACTCCGGCCGCAAGCCCCGCACCTTCAGCAAGCAGCCCAGCACGGGGGACTACTACCGCCAGCTGGGCCGCTGCCCCGGGGAGCCGCTGGCAGCACGCCCGGGCATGGCGCACAGCGAGGAGGTGCGTGTCCAGCCCGCACCCGCCGGCCGCCCGGGAACCCGCCCTGCGGCCCGCGCCTCACTCGCTGGTCCCTCCGCTCCCCCGCAGGCGGCGCTGCTCCCGGGGAACCACGTGCAGAACGGCTGCGCCGCGGACCCCAAAGCGTCCAGGGAGCTGCCCCCGCCGCCGCCTCCGCCGCCGCCGCCCCTGCCGGAGGCCCACAGCTCGCTGCCGCCTGCCCCGCCTCTGCCCCTGGAGGGCGCGGGCTCCGGGCAGCGCCGCTCCTCGTCGTCCACCGGCAGTGAGTAGGGGCGGGTTGCGGGGTGGGGGCGGCGCCAGCCCCAGGCGGGGAGGGAGATCTAGACACCGCCCCCTCCCCAGCTGCGACTGCTCGTCGGCCCTCCTTTCCTCCTGCTTCTTCCCAAAGGCCCCTGTCCCACTGAAGGCTCGACCCAAAGCGAAGGCTCCGAGTTGCCTTCGTTCCTGCCAGGGCGGGACTGGGCTAAGTGGCCTCAGGCAAGTCACCTCTCTTCTCTAGACCCTCTCCCTTCGGCTAAGGAGGTCTCTCAGCTCGGTGGCTGCTGTTTCTGATGAACCCGACCCGCGGGTAGCTATGAGTGGACTAGTTTCAAGGAGGCAGCACCGCTCACAGGCCTTCTTCCTGCCCCTGTCCATCCTCAGTTCCCCTCCACCTCTTCCTCTGGTTCTTCCAAACTAGCACAGACTTGCGCCCTCTCACATACTACAGGAATTCTTCCTACCCAGATTTCTCCAGGAGCCCTGGGCCACTCAGGACCTGGCTAGGGGCACAAAGTCAGTGACCATCATGTTTCCCCTTCTCCCTCTGGCTGCCCACTGGGCATCGTGTGTGGTAAGCACATACTCTGCACTGAGCTACACCAGCTCCCGGGCATCCTTTATCAAGAGCTAGACTGATGACCAGGATTCCGGGTCCTCTCTCCTATAGGATGGGGCACTGCTCTGCCTGACAGACTTCCTGGGAGGTGCCCCCACCAGACCAGCAGGTGGCTTCCTCACCCAGTTACTCAAGGCAGAGACCATGGTCGGTGGCCCCATCCTAAGCTTCTTCTCTTTGACTAGGAGTGTGGCTCATATGGAGCTCCAGTCCATGCAGCATGCCCCAGGGGAACATGTCACTACTGGCTGAGCCTCCGGAACATCCCCAGTCCACCCTAGCTCTACAGTCAGCTTCTCCATCCCTCTGCATCCTGCAGCAAGGACACATCTAGGAATAAAAGAGAAAAGGGGGCTGGATTTGTGGCTCAGTGGTAGAGTGCTTGCCTGGCATGTGTGAGGCACTGGGTTCAATTCTCAGCACCACATAAAAATAAATAAAGGTCCATTGACAACCGAAAAAAATATTTAGAAAAAAAAAAAAAAAAACAGAGAAATGGACTTGGGGCTGCCCCAGACACCCCTCCTAGCAGAGCCTGGGCTGGGTGCCCTAGCCCAGGCCAATGCCAAGGTGGAGGCCTTGTGAAGGGACCAGGACCGGTGGTGATCGTGCAGCACTCAGGGAACTGGACATACCACCCTGGTGGGGCCCCATAGTGGACTGAGCCAGGGTCACAAGGATAGGAAAGCTCCTCCTCTCTTCTCGCCCCTCCTGCCCTGCCTGGTCCTCTTACTGTCCCCTCCTGCCCTGCCCCCTCTCCCTCCTAACTTCGCTGTCACTTCTCTTCTCTCGGTTCCTAGAAGTGAGAGTCCTGAGGCACAGGAAGAGTGAGTAGCTGCGCGCGGTTCCTGGCCGAGGCCGAGGCGAGGGTGGGGAGGAGGCTCACCCAGGAGAAACGAGACAGACGGGCTGGGACTTGAGGAAAGGGCAGACCAGGGGCCAGTAGGCAACGGGGACCTCCATGTCACAGGGGCCCTTGCACCCCATGCCTACCCTGGCACCCCACGACACCCACATATGGGTCCAAGCATTCTGTGCCTGGCTAACAGTTTTGCAAAAAAAAAAAAAAGCAGGCTGTAAGCTCGTCTCTCTTTTCCTCTGCTTGTGATGCACTCTGGGATCCCCAACCCAGGCAGCCGAGAGCTTCTGGCCTGATTTGTTCACCCGCACCCCCAGATCTGACCCCTGCCTCAGGGCTCCAAAATCCCCATTCACCTCCGCCAGCCACGCTGGAAAATGCAAACTCTGCCCAAGCATTTGCATGCCATCTGCCTGGCCTTCTTCCTCGGTGCCCTCTCCCATGTCCTTAGGAAGCACTTCCTTCTAGGGTCCCCCAGAGCTGAGCAGTGTATTGCCACAAGTGTGCTCCCTGCTTGCAGTCAGTATATCTGCTCATCTGTCTGTGGGTGTGGGGACAGGGAGGATGGTCTGGCTGGGTGCTGGCACTGCAGGGTCCCGAGTTCTTATGGCTATGGAAGCCCAGCGGGCTCAGTCCAAGGGTCACTGGGCTTTGCTGATGCAGGGAGAGGGCCAGAGAGACTCCACCCTGGTGGGGCTGAGCCAGGGAACCCGGGACAAAGGTCAGGTGGCTGGCCCTAGGTAGTGTTTTGGAGCTGGGCAGGCGGTGGCTGGGCGGAGACATACACCAGAGTATCCAGGGCCAGCCAACAGCCACCATGAACTCCCAGGGGCCTCCAGGTGGGGCCTCTATGCCCCGTGAGTAGGACTGGGAGAATGGTGGGGCCACCGGGGCTGGGGACTGAGGGCCCCCTTCTGGGTGGCCTGACAGCTCCCTGAGGTACCCTGGGATCTAGAGAGCTCCCTCTGGGCCCCAGGGAGGGCCCCACCTGTCCTAGTTTGGAGCTGGGGGCTGCAGAGGGAAAGGTGGAGGATGGTGGGGTCATAGTCCTGCCCCCAATCAGTGATTCTCCTCCTGCGGGCAGGCACCAAGTCTTTCAACATGATGTCCCCAACGGGTGACAACTCGGAGCTACTGGCTGAGATCAAGGCAGGCAAGAGCCTGAAGCCAACACCGCAGAGCAAGGGCCTCACCACAGTTTTCTCAGGCAGCCGGCAGCCAGCAACCCAGGTAGGAGACTGACAGGTGCCCGGTCCTGGATCCCCTTGCCTACCCAACACTCAGCCCCACTGCTTCTCCTTGCAGCCTGACACTCAGGTGCCGCCCGCGTCACCTGCCCCATCTCGGGCCCGGAGCCCCACTCCACCAGCCGTGGGACCTCAACCACTGCTCAATGGCAGCATAGTGCCCGCACCACCCGCCACCCCTGCGCCAGGTGTGCAGCTCAATGTGGAGACACTCGTTCCCACGCATGACGAGCAGGGCCGGCCCATCCCTGAGTGGAAGCGCCAGGTGATGGTGCGCAAGCTGCTGGTGAAGATGCAGGAGGAGGAGGAGCAGAAGCGGAAGGTGGGTGGGGCAGTGCTCTCCAGAAAGGCTTGGGTCTGTGCTGAGCCTAGAACCCATTCCCCATGCCACCCCTCCACCTGCAGGGGCCCGTCAGCCTCGGGCAATGCCCAAGGCCTTTGGAGAAAAATGAGGTTGCAGAACTCCCAGAACCGATCCCAGTCTCCCCACCCTGGCAGCCTGTTCTTTGAAGAAAGATGGCAGTGTTTACCAAACTCCCATGTGCCCTCCAGTCACTTGGCACCTTGATATTCTGCTTCCGGATGTCTTGGGGGTATTGAGATTCTGCATTTCTAACAAGCAACTAGGTCTGGTTGTGCAAGGTCACGCTGTGGGGCGAAGAAGGCTCTGGTCCCAGCCAAGCTGACTCCAGCTCTGCTCAGCACTGCCCTCTCCAGCTGCTGACACTTAGCTTTGTCCAGTCTCAGTGTGACACCCGTGAGGTGGGCTAATTAGCACTAGCTGATAGTTACCATCAGTCACACAACGAATGTTCCCCGAGTCTCACGTGAACTCTGGAAGTTCATGGCAAATATGCCAAGGCCTGCTTCCCAGGGATCTGTGGGTGTGGGTGTGTGTATGTGCATGTGTGAATCAACAAGCAAATAAATAAATGTCCCCAAGGAGACAAAACAGGATGGTGTGATACAGTGACAACTAGGGATACAGAGCAGTGATTGCACCGGGTACTGTGAGGCCGGGCCACTACCTGGAAGAGAACGGGCATTCTCCTGGAGCAGTGGGGCCTGGGCTGGTTAAGTGGGCAACTGCCCATCATGCCAGTGTGAGGGAAACTGGTGGCTCAGCAGGATCAGGAGGCCTGTGAGAGGTAAGGTCAGCCCCCAGCATGGAAAAGCTGGCCACCAGAGGGCTGACCAAGAGGTAGAGGAAAGGGAGGAGAAAATGGGAAGAGTCCCAAATATCGTGTTAGTTCAGTGGGGTGAGGGAAGGGGTGGGAGCCACAGGGGGAGCTGTAGCGTTAACCTCTGTAGGAGCTGGGTAGAGTGGTGTGGCCTGCCACTGAGCATGGAAAACTCTGCCACAGGACAGAGAGAGCTTGGGACACAGGAGAGCCTGAGATGCATCAGCCGTCTGGCATGAGAGGCTTCTCTGGGATCTAGCTTGAAACTAGGGTTTGGATGGGGCACGAAGCGCCACCTTGCCTCTCAGCCTCAATGCCTTTCGCATGTTCCCTGAGTGGTGTAATGAGCAGCCAAGCCAGGCATGGAGATCCCCTCTGCCCGCCTGCCCTCCCCACCTCGCAACAGCACCCGGCAACCGGCTGTGCCCCCCTCCAGCAACCAAAGTGGACACTGTCCAGAGCCAGGAGCCGAAGCCTCTTCACCAGCCAGGCGCGGCCCGTCCCTGCAAACAGAGCCCGGCGAAGCCATTACACCACCCGGGACATGCAAAAGGTTCCCTGGCGCCGCCGCTGCGGGAGCTGGGCCAGAGGGAGACGCGCCTCCCTCCCCTCTCTTGTCTTCCCCGCCTTAGCTGACATCTGCCAGCTCGTGCTGCTACCCCCCGGAGGGCTGGAGGTACTCCCGCGAGCACAACGCCATCCTCGGGCCCTTCGGCGAGCTCATGACCGAGGCCGACATCCTCCGCATCGAGCAGCAAATCGAGAACCTGCAAGTCCTACACAAGGCGCAGAAGCTGGAAGCGCGCCTGGAGCAGCTGGAGCTGGAGCTGGAGCAGCTGCTGCCCATCTCAGCCGCCCTGTCGGCACCGCGTTTCACCATTGACCCGCGCCGCGTGCACGGCCGCGCCGCCAGCCTGCCCGCTTGGTGCAGCAAGATCTCCACGCTGCTCAAGAGCATGGCCACTCTGCTGGCAGCGCTGGGCGGCCGGCCGGCACACCTGGCGGAGCTGCTGACCGCCGAGACTGGCCAGCCGCTGGAGCCGCTGCCCGATGCGCCCTCACGGCCCGGGCCGCTCTGCCTGGGCCGCTCGCACTCGCTCAGCTGGTGTCGGGAGGCGGTGGCCCGTGAGATCCTCGAGTGCGGAGTTTCGGTGCAGCAACTCCGAGCCACCTATGAGCTGCGTGCCCAGGGCGCGGCGCCCGCAAGCTGCCAGCACCGCAAGCTCCTGCAGTCGGCCAGCACCCCGGGCCGTGAGCCCATCCTGGAGGAGGACTACGTGGCAGCCGGCTCCGAAGAACCGTGCGCTGCGGTGGCAAACGGACGACTGGCCTCTGAGGAGCCCTTGGGTACCTTGGGCCTGCCCGAGGCGCGGGACCCTCAGGTAACACTGCCAGAGCCCGAGCAGCTGGCGCGCAGGCCGCCGCTCTCCACCGAGCTGCCCGGCGTCCAGGACTACATCGACATGCGCAAAGAGCGCATCGTCTACCTTTTCCTGGAGCATTGGCGCAAGTGGACTTTCCGGGGCCCTGGGCGCCACGCCCAGGCGCGCCTGCGCAGACTTCTGCCTCGCGTTGTGGCCGCTGGCGCTGGCGATGTCCCGGACGAAGCGGGCGCGCCCCAGGCCCTGGCGAGTGACAGCGAGAACCACAGCCCGGACGAGAGGCTGCTGCACCTGCTGAAACAGCGGCAAGTGGTGGGCAAGTTGCTGGGTCACTGGCGGAGTCTGCTACAGCAGGTACCCGCGCGGCAACCGCGATGGCAGGGCCTGGCGCATGGCCTCTACTGGCCGCAGCACTTCCTGCCACCCCTCGACGGAGGTGCCCCTCGGCGCTACGACAGCCTCACGCTCGACCTCTTCATGCTTGGCTACTTCCAGCTGCTGGAGATGGGCCTCAGCCGCGAGGAGCGCAAGTTCCGCCACCTGCTGTGCTACGAGATGTTCGACCGGCTGGGCAGCCACCCGTGGGAGCTCATCCGACTCTTCCACCGCGTTGTGCTGGAGGAGGTGGAGGCCGGCCGGCGCAGCTGGAGTGACGGCTTTGAGGACCTCAGGCGCCAGTTCTTTGGAGACAGCCCGGAGGGTGAACCAGCCAGGGAAGAAGAGAAGGAAGAAGAGAAAGAGAAAGAAAAGGAGGAGCAGGAGGAGCCCCTGGAAGAGGCCGTGCCAGCTGACTCGGAGGACCTTACAGAGGAGCAGCCGGAGGCCCCGGCCCCTGCGCCACAGCCCCCGCCTGCCACGCCTCCCCCCGCCTCGGACCCTTCTTGTCTCCAAGCCCCTGCCGAAGACCCTTTGGAACTGGTGTCTGAAATGGGCGAGTTCAGCAATGAGGACATCTGTCGCTACATCGACCGCAGCTTCTCCTTCTGGAAAGAGAAGGAGGCAGAGATGTTTGACATCTGAGCAGTGAATTCAGAATTTACGCTCAAGGATCTTAACCTGGGTCTGGAGGCCTGCTTGATGCCCTCCAGAAGCCAGCAGGGGCAGGAAGAACCCAGGACCCCTGTGCTCAGGACCAGGCTGCCTCAGCCTTTGAGGTCCCCTCCAGGCAGGACGTGCGCATTTGCCTATATAGGCAGGGCATGGCACATGGCAAACCGGGTGTTCCCTGTAGCCCATGACCTCACTGAGCTCTGTGGGGAGCCAAGCAGCAGAATCAGTCCCTCCAGGGAGGGACCATGGCCACTCTGGGGCACTGTGGCTCTGTCTCTGGCTTTTCAATAGGGTTTACAGCTACCTCCTTGGACGCCTGTGGTGTTCTGTGTGATGTGTGATGTGTACAGACTCTCCCCTGTGACATGAAGGAATAAAACACTTTGCTGTAAGCTGCCTGTGTTGGACGCCCCTCACATACAATGTCTTTGCAGCCCCACAATGTGGAACCAGTGTCCACTCCTTTGGGGAAAGGGCAAGCGTGAGTCAGAAGGTACCTCACAGGGAAACCAGGACAATCTGAGTCCCGGAGCTAGCCAGGTGGTAGTGGTTGGAGCGGGGCAAGTCTTTTGTACAGAGATTCTGGAAGATGGACCAGGTACCATGTGTCCACCTGCCCCCATGGTAATCAGGCTCAGGCCCTCTGTCCTCTGTTCTCCTTCACTCAACTTTGATCTCTCTGGCTCCACCTTTAGTTCACTGGGCTGAGTCGCAGTGGGGTGGGGTTGGGTCGTGTGGAGAATGGGGCAGGAGGCACCCTCCTTCATTCATCCCTTAGATGGGCATCAAAAGCACTTCTTCCTGTGACCACATCTGTGTTCTGTTGTCCCTGGATCCCTTCAGGTGCCCTGGGTTGGGGGTAAACCCCCCTGACCCATCTCTCCCAGCCACTCTGATCCTGAAGCTTTGTGGTTGTTGCAGGAGGAGGAGGAGGAGGCCCGGCTGGCCAGCTTGCCTGCCTGGAGGCGAGACCTCCTGCGGAAGAAGATGGAAGAGGAGAGGTGAGCCAGGGGTCAGGAGGAGGCCGGCCTGGCTGGGTGTCTTGACCGTCCTTTTGTGGTGGTGGCATCAACTAACACTGTCTCTTTCTCCTTCCAGGGAGCAGAAGCGGTAAGTGCAGGGCTGGCCTGGACCTGCCACCCTTTCCACCCACTTACAGTGGCTTAGTCTTTTGCCTCTTCATCTAGCACATACCCTGTCATTCAGTTCTTGTAGCATGACCTCTCTGCTTCTAATAATGCCACCAGACCCCTCTCTCCCAATAACTGCACATCTGTCCCCTAAAGTCTAGCTCTCATGTTCTGATAACCTTGTTCTGAAATAACCCACTCACCCAGCCTTTCCAACCTACAGTTAGCCCAACCCCACAATCAATACCTTGATCATCTGTCCCTCAAAACTTAAGTTTCTTCCCCTAGTAATCTAGCCCAGTGCTGTCCATTAGACATATAATTTGAGCTATACATGTACTTTAAGTTTTTCTAGTAGTCACCTTGAGAAAATAAAAAGGTACAGGTGAAATTCATTTTAATAAAATGTAACCCAATATATCAAAAATATGTCAACATATAATTGATGTTATTAATGAAGTGTTTTATACTCCTCTTTTAAAAAAGTTTTCAAAATAGGTGCATTTTACACCTATAATTCAGACCAGTATGGATCAGCCCCATTTCAAATGCACCACAGCCCCCCACGCTTAAGGCCCACCGGTCAGCAGATCAGACCCACCCTTACATCTGTGGTCCTGGAGGTTGAACCCAGAGACCTGAGCATGCTAGGCAAGCCTTCAACCACTGAACTGCATCTGCAGTCCCTACCCATGTTCTAATCACCTGTTCCTAATTCCCCAGCCTCTGTCTCTCAGTAATGGGGTGTCTAGCTGCCCAACCCCATTCTTCAATAATTCACATTGACAGTTCTGGACAGCCAAGTCCTGGCC
The DNA here is from genome assembly GCF_902686445.1 of Sciurus carolinensis. NCBI lineage: Eukaryota > Metazoa > Chordata > Mammalia > Rodentia > Sciuridae > Sciurus > Sciurus carolinensis. The sequence goes on along the minus strand of NC_062213.1, from coordinate 204,996,400 downwards.
CCCAATAATCTCCCTTTTGGACCCTGTAACTCCCCTCTTCACACAGTGCCACACCTGACCCAGCACCTGTTTCCAGTAACAGGGAAGCCCACAATAACCCAACCTCAGCCTCCCACTCATCCAGCTTCTCTGTGTGGCCCAATGACCCCCAACTGCCCCAAGTCTAGTCCGTGTCCTTAATAGCCCACTCTTCCACACCCATCCTGGTGCCTGGTTCGCCCTAGTTTCTGGCCCCAGGCTTCACTAGGTTCTGCCCTCACCCCATCTGCAGAAAAGAGGAGGAACGGCAAAAGCAGGAGGAGATACAGCGGGAAAAAGAGCAGTCGGAGAAGCTGCGGACACTGGGCTATGATGAGAGCAAGCTGGCGCCCTGGCAGCGACAGGTCATCCTGAAGAAGGGGGACATCCCTAAGTAATACGTCGCGGGCTCCTGCCCGCAGCCTCCGGAGCTCCGAGAGGTGGGGGTCCCCCAGCCCCCGCCCTACTTGGCCTGCGGGTGCGGAAGGGCTGGGAGCCGCGCAGCCCTCCCCTTCCGCGCCAGAATCCTCCCTAACCCCCATCCTGGTCCCGCATCCCCAGCCCCGCCAACGCTGGAGCGCGCGCGCCGCCACAGTCGCCGGGAAAAAGTGCCCAAGCTGCTGACGCAAAAAGATGCTGCTTATTTGCATGCCGACTTACATATATTTGCATGTTCGTTGAACGTCAACGTGTGCAGAGCTCTCCCCAGCCCCGTGGGTGGCTCCTGCTTTCCTGCGGGGCGCGCGCTCAGATGCAGCCCCCTCCCCCGCACCCCGGAACCTGGGCCGCTGGCGCATCCTGGGCGGAGGCAGGCCCCGAGCTCGGGGAAGGGGTTTTCCTCCCTCCTCGACCCAGATCGGCGCGGCCCAGGCCGCATTTCTCATCACCCCCCTCCCCAGGGTTTCCTCACAGTCATGTGTTTACCAGAATCCGGTGAAAACTGCCCGTCGGGGCAGAGCTGGGGGCGGAGTTGCCGCTTCCCCGGGCCCCACCTCCCTCCAGTTAAGTCTGCGCCCGGTCCCAGCCAGGCCCCTCGCCCCCCAGACCCTTTCACCGCCCTGGTGGAGTGAGTGGAGGGCGAGGAGCCCTGTACTTCTGGTTCCAACTGCTCCCGACCCGTCCCGCCGCTCGCTCGCCCATTAAAGCTCTCTCCGCCGCCTGGGGCTCCCGTTTACTCTCACTCGCCGCCGACGCCGCGACTTTCTCTCTTTCTGCGAGTCACTGGGCCAGAGCGGACATGGGAGGGGCAGGCTTGGGAGCGCAGAGCTGCACTGGTCTCCACCATAGGTGCCTGCACTGCCGAGTGGCGAGAGACTCCTAGAGCCTTTGACACCCCCGGGAAACGAAGCCCAAGCCATTTAACATCCCCAGCCCCACGGAATTATCCAGAAGCTGCTTTTCTTAGGGATTTAATACGAAGGCCCCAGCCAAACTCAGACCAAGAAACGCTTCCCCCTCCTGACCGTCGTTCACCCTTCTTCACCTTAACCCAAGCTCTGCCGGTGAACAGGGGGGAGGCCGGCTGGTGCTGCTATACAGGGCCATGCCAAGGGCTTAGTAAGTGACATAAAATGTCTACACGCATAAGTAACCGTACTTAAGGCTTCTGCAAGGGTCACCAGAATGTCAAAGTGGCCGGTGGGCCCTGTGTCATGAGCCTCGCTGCTGCAGGCGGCTGCGTAGGTCCTCGGCGCAGCCGTCCAGCCCCATGCGCTCTAGGGCCGCGTAGACTGCGCCCAGACCCGCAGGCTGCTGCTGGCGCCAGCGCTTGAGCATCTCATACTGCTGGTCCCGGAAGCGTCCAATCTCCACCTCCACAGCCTCAATCTCTGCCTCGCGCAGCCCCAAAGTACGCACGAACTCCTTCCAGCGCCGTGCCGGGACAGCGTCCATCACGTCGTATAGTTGTGGGCCAGGCTGGAGCACTGCAGCAGGCGAACCTGCATTGGGCACTGGCGAAAGCGGGAGCGCCAGAGGAGGGCCTGGGGTGGAGCCAGAGAGAGACAAGGTGGAATAAAGCTCTGGCCAGGAGATGGGGTCAGGTGCTTTCAGACCTCCCGCCCCCACGGGCTTGCTGGATCTCACTGACCCATCCCAGTCAGTTAAGAAAGTGGAAATGGTCAAGTGAAACCCCAAAATTCCCATCTTGGACTTAGAAGAATGCATTCAAGTCTAAGGCCACTTACCAAGCTCTCTGCCGGGCTGCTGGGCCCAGGACTGTGGCATCTGCTCGGAGGGTACCTCCTGGGCCTGAGGGGCATCAGGGGTCCAGCTGTTGCCTACCAACTGGACGGTGCAGACCTTCCCACTGCTGCCAGGGGGCACCAGAAGTGTGTGGGCGCTTTCACAGGAGGAGAGGTGGGTGGCCTGGAAACCAAGAAAGGGCCGAGGTCAGTCCTGCCTGCCTGGAAATGTCCTCTTTACTGCCATCTCTGGTTGAGAGCAGACATTCCCTGCCATTAGCAGTGCTGCCTGCCCCAGAGCCCCTGACCTTTAGGTATAGCCCAGCAGAAGAGCTATGGCCTCCGCCTGGAATACCTTGCCCTGCTGCCATCTTGTTCCCCCAGCACTGTGCCCACATGCATGCCTCCAGACCTCAGTGACAGCCACTGGAAAGCAGGCACTGTGCTGGCCTCACCCACTGATAACAGTTCTCAGCACTTTTTATTCTTGGTATCAAGGATTGAACCCAGGGGCGCTTAACCACTGAGCCACATCCCTAAGCCCTTTTTATATTTTTTTTAGAGACAGGGTTGCTAAGTTGCTTAGGGCCTCACTAAGTTGCTGAGGCTGGCTTTGAACCTGTGCGCCTCGTGGGATTACACATGTGTCCCACCACACCTGGCTACTATCAGCACATTTGTCCATTGGTTCCGGTCTGTGCTGGGTGCCGTGCCCATGATGCCCAGTGCCAGAGATCAGGACTTATCCTCCCAGTTCCAGAAGGCAACCTTCCTCCCAGCGCATGCTGGGAGGTGATGCTTACCTGCGGTGGGGTCAGGGCCTCAGTCCCAGCTTTTTCTGCTGATGGAGACACAGAGGATCTGGTCAGCAACCAAACAGGGCCCCTGGACCTGGGTACTGCTCCAGCTCCTCTTGAGTTCCTACACACCCCATATTCCCTGTCTCATTTTCTCTACAGGGTTGAGGAGCATCTAGAATACCCATCCTGACCCCAGACCTTGGAAATTGTGTGTGTGTGTGTGTGTTGTATGTGTAGACTTACCAGGAACCACTGGTGTGCGAGTCTGGCAGCGGCGATATGTGTAGATCAGGGTGGCCCCAAGTAGGAACAGGACCACCAGGCTAGCCATCAGCACCTGCGCCCAGAACACTGAAAGAACAGCTGGTGGGTGCTGGGTGGCAGCCACTTCACAGCCACCCCTTGTCCCATCCCTGCTCCCCCACTTGCATACTCTGCCTCCAGCCACAAACAGCAGCACAGGGCTCAGGACAGCTCCCCAGGATGTTCCTGTAAGGAGGGAACGGGCTGAGGGAGCACACACCAGCAGGGGCCACCAACCGCCCAACGGCTGGCCCACCCCGGAGACCTTCCCTTCCCCAGCCTCCCTCCTACGAGCCACACTCATCTCAAGAAAGTTCCCAAAGTACTGCTGAAATGTCACCTGTGTCCCCCAAAGCAATAACAATCACTACTGTTTTTTAAGCCTCTAGACTAGATTAAGGGTCACTAGAAGGTCAATTCCATAAGGACAGGGATTTTTGCCTCTTTGGTTCCTTGTGTGGCCCTGGCCCCTAGAACAATATCTGGGAACTGGTAGATGCTCAATGGAAAGACTTGGTGGATAAATGAAGGTGCCTTTCCCCTGATCCCAGCCCTGAAAAGAATCTTCTGCACCCCCCAGATCAGATGGAAAACCCCAGATCAGAGAGGCTGTTTTTCTGACTTGCCCAAGAACTAGCAGCAAATCCTGAATTGAATTGAAGACCAAGTTCTTAAGCTCTAGCCATGGGGCTCATGGGGCTCTCTCAAAGTAAAAGATCTTTTCTGTTTTTTTGTACCAGGGATTGAACTCAGGGTACTTAACCACTGAGCCACATCCCCAACCCCTTTTTTGTATTTTACTTAGAGACAGGATCTCATTGAGTTGCTTAGCACCTCACTGTTGCAGAGGCTGGCTTTGAACTCATGATCTTCCTGCCTAAGCCTCCCAAGCTGCTGGGATTACAGGCCTGTGCCACTGCACCTGAACTTGTAACAGATTCATATTTTTAAATATTTTTTTTTAGTTGTCAGTGGATCTTTTATTTCTTTATATGTGGTGCTGAGAATCGAACCCAGGGCCTCACACATGCCAGGCAAGTGCTCTACTGCTGAGCCACAACTCCAGCCCCATAACAGATTCACACTTCATACTCAAATGGAGGAATTACTAAGAAAAATTCGGGCAGAAAGTGAAGACATATTCCCTTATTTATCTGGCATAAGGTGAATCTAGACTCCTTTACTGTCCTGTTTGCCTAAAGCGGGGGCCACGCTCCCCCCTCCCTGTCCCTTCCTATCTCTAAACCAGCAGCACCTGTCCCCAAAGCCTCCACCCTGCTCCCAGTCTACTCCTCGGGCCCAGGACAGGTAGGAAGTTACGTGGGGCAGGATATGCAGCCATTGCCATATTCATAGAAGCCAGGCAGGCAGGGCCCACAATCAGTGTCTCTGCTGGAACCTGCAGTCCAAGAGATGGCACGGGTCAGTATGGGAGAGGAGGGGGCTGGACAAAGGGGACTTGGGGAAGAGAGCCCAGGAGGGGGATACTCACAGGGCAGCTCTGTGTACATGGCCTCGCAGCCCGAGCAGGGGCGGCAGCGGAAGGGTGAACTTTCCCTACAAGGCTTGACGGAGCAGTCAATCAGCCAGCCGGGCTTGCAGCCACAGCGGGTGTCTGCCACTGCCGAGCAGTTCTCCAAGGCCACTTGGAAGGCTGGCAGGGTGCAGGGAGATAGGACAGAGATGGTTAGGGACCCCCAGAGAGAAGTCAGAGACCCCCAGAATAGAGACAGGGATAGGCCAGAGAGAAGGGGCTGTCCCCAAAGGGAGAGAAGTTGGCCCATCACAGCAGACTGGAGGCCAATGGACATGGAAACAAGGTCACCAGGAAGAGAGAGAAGCAGAGGCATCCTGAGGCAGGATCAGGTTGGTGGGGGGGTGGGGAGGGTGGGCACAGGATCCTCACACCCAAAGGTTGGGCCCAAGCCAGCCACTTTCCTTCAGAAAGACCCTGGCCGTGGCTTGCCACCCCGCCCACTGAGCACCTGGCAGCCCTCACCCTCCTCATCACAGGCCTGGCAACGGGTGCACTGATCCTTAAAGTGGTTATCCCTGGCCAAGAAGGTGCCCTGGGGACAGGGAAGGCAGGTGGAGTTCCCGCAGGGCTCTGTGCATCTGGTCTTCATGTAGTGCCCTGTGGAACCCAGAGGGTTCCGTCAAGGCACAGCCTGGCACCTCACAACTTGCTCCCGCCATTTCCACCCTCCCTTCCCGGCTCCCTACTTCCCTCCTGGCCCACCCTTAGCTGCCACCCCAGTCCCCCACCACATCCCCAGCCTGCCTGACCCTCTCCTCCCCTCATTCCCCCCTCCTCCCCTCATTCCCCTCCTCCTGCCACCACTTACCCACAGGACAGCCCCTGCAACAAGAGGGACCATTCCTCCTCTGGAAGTCACTAGTGCAGTCACACCTGGGGCCAGGAATGCTGCCCTGGCCCGGGATACCCAGCAGCAGCAGGACAGCCTGGAGGATTGTGGTTGTCCCATGAGGGGACCCCTCTTTGCCCAGGCTCCTCCATTTCAGAGGCCCCAGCATTTGCCCTGGGAGCGGCCCGCTTCTCAGGCTCCTGGGCAGAAGGGGTGCCCATGGGTGGCGGTGGGACTATCTTCCTTCCCCCTGTGCAGGGCCAAGCTTGGGGGGGGCGAGACGGGGCCCTGCCTTACACACTTCCCTCCACCAGGGCGGGAATCGGCCGCCCCACCGGTGCTTTCTGTGCGGTGGGTCGCCGATCGTCGCCTGCGGGCCCCCAGACCCCTGCGGCCCGGGGCGGGGTGCTTCCTCTCGGCGGAAGGGCCCGGCCCCGCCCGAGCGCTAACTAGGTCAGAGGGACCGCGCGGCGAGGCGGGAGGAGACGCCCTGCGGCCCCTCGCTCGAGGCACTCGGCGCCCGCCGGAGTCTCGGGCTGTCCCCGGCCTCCGGCGTCCCCACTCACCGCAGCCACCGCTGCCACGCAGCCCCCGGGCCGCGGCTCCATGGCGGTCGCGCCGCGCTGGGCCCTCCGACGGGCGTACGCGGCCCGGGGCTTCCCCGCTCCGCCCGCGCCGGCGTGGGGCGCTCAGCGCAGCCGGCAGAGCCCGCCCCGCGCCCTGCGAGGAGCCCGCCTGGGGCGGGGCCGCGGTTCCCGGGAAGCGCAGCGGGCTGGGCGCCCGAGGGCCGGCGCACCTGCGCTCACCTGAGCTGCGCGCCTCGACAGGCCGCACCCCACCCGCCCCCAGAACCGACTTCCCTTCTCTGGGCCTCTGGGCCATGGCAGGGGTTGGGCCAAAAGCACCTGAAGGGACACAGACGGGAGACCCACCTTTCCCAGAGCACCTGGGTGTGGGTCTAGGTGATGACTCAGTCCTGAGTCCCAGGGAACTGAGCCTGAGGTGGGCCACCTGCCCTGACGTAAGCTCACAGGCAGGGCCAAGGGCAAGGCCCTGAAACATCTCAGGAGGACTTTAATGGTAGGCTTCCTGGCTGTGGCAGGGAACAGGCCTTGTCTCCAGGGTTGCCTCATGACACCCCCACCCCATTACTGCAAGGCTGCTTCCCACAGTGACTTCCACAGGGTCCCCACTGGCCCAGAACACAGAGGACCCACCCCAGAGCTCACGGCAGGAGGAAGTGGGCTCCAGAAGCACAGGACTCTTCCCAGGGAGTATATACAAGTCTTTATAAAAGAACAAAGCTCAATAAATACGCAGCTTTACAGAGTCAGCCCAAGCCTGCAGTGGCCAGCAGGACTGGGAAGGAGGCAGAGAGGGGGTGGGGGCTGGGGTGCATCCCATTTGAGGCCAGATGAGGGTGGCCATGGGAAGGGCAGCCTAGGAGCCCAGAGTTGGTAACTTTGGGAGTAAGGGACAAGGGATTTCCTGGGCAGGTGTGTGGAGAGGGTACTGGAGCCCAGGCCTGAGGCTCTGCTGAGCCCTCCTCTACTTCATCCGGTCTGGCAAAGTGCAAATTGGCCCTGGGGTTGTGGCTGGGGTCCTATCCAGCACTCTGGCTCATGCACACACGAGGCAGCAGCTGAAGCAGGTGCCGCAACCCCAGAAGCATGCCGTCTGCTGTCCCTTGGTCAGTGGCACCCTTGGGAGCCTCCCTCTGCTCAGACCTCCCTGCAAGGGTGGGGAGACAATTTGCTTGGCTGCTGCCATTTGGAGTGGCTCTGGCCACCCTCTCCTCCCAGCATGATCCTTCCATTCCTTCACTGCTGCCTGCCATAGGCACCTACGCCCAGGCAATAGGGTTAAGTCTAAGGCTTCCCTCCATTCCATCCCCAAATGCTGATGCTCCCAATCATCACCATGCCCCTACCCACTACCAGAACTCAGTACCACCAACATCAGCACACTAAGCCACCTGTCCCATACCCCAGCCAGGCCACTCACGAGGCAGTGAGCGTGGAATTAAGCAGCAGGGTGGTCCTGATTCGGTAGAGCTGGGCCAGAGTCAACTTCCTGTGCTGGACAGAGATCCCTGGGGGGGGCTCAGGTTGGACCCTGGGAGAAGCCCCAGAGGGAAGTTCTTTGTACCTCCTGCGGGCAGGGCCTGCAGGCTCCCCAGGCAGACAACTGGCTCTGTCCCCAGGCTCTGGGTCAGGGCTGCTGCCAGGTATGCATGCCTCCTGGCAATCCCAGCCAGGTCCAGCTTTCTGAGCAGAGCCTGGAGTCCTAGTGCCAGGGGCTACAGTGGCCAGGCAGAGCTCTGACAGGCTGCGGCTGGGAGCTGGGGGTCCTCCACAGGTGGCAGCCCCTGACAGCAGCTGGAGGAGGCTGGCCTCAGATTTAGACTTGAGCAGGTGAGGCAGGCGGGGCAGCAGCTGGACAGGGGTGCGGCGGCGGAGGCGGGGCGAGGGTGGGGGCGAAGGGGTTTGTGGTAACTCTGGGGGCTGGGACATTGGCTGGAGCACAGGGGCTGGAGCTGAAAAGTCTTGCAGGGAGGTGGGTGACAGGGTGCCATAGGCGGAGTCCATGGAGCAGGAGCGGCCGTCCACTGGGCCCAGGGGCAGCAGTTCGCTGGTGGGTGTGATCGATGAAGCAGTGGTGCTGAGAGAGGCCTCGTCTGACTGGGAGCTAAAGGGGCCGCCATCAAACTCAGAGGAGAGTGTCTCCCCAGGTTCCACCACAACCATGGCCAGGGTCTCGGTGGAGCCATCCGAGGCACTGTAGGGTCAGGAGGAGTGTTAGCCCAACCAGAGGAAGCCTAGAAGGCCTGGAACAGATCTCCAGGCTCAGAGATCTTCAAGCTCCTGTGCCCACAACAGACAGTAATGGATCCTAACACTCTTTCCTGGTCTAAGAATCTTCAGCACAGGGCTCCCGGCAGCCACCAACAAATCAAAGCTGACACTCTGCCTGGACCCTGGTGGGAGACAAAGCTGCCTCCACCCCACCCCCCACCATGTTTACAACATAGGCTCTTCAGAATGGGACATGGTGGGCCCTGCTCAGTGTCAGTGGCCTGAGAGCAGGAGTCCTCGGCTGGGGCACACGACCTACTGCGTGGTCTTGGGCAAACATACCAGTGCTGGGAGTTGAGGCTGTTGCTGCTCTTGCGCAGGATGGTGGGGGAGCTGGCAGCCGAGGTGCTGCTCTCTCCTTCCTCCTCCTCCTCCTCCTCCTCTTCCAGTCTTTGCAGGGGTTGCTGGTTGCCCGGGTGCTCCTGCGCACGCAACTGCTGCAGCTGGTTCTACAGGTGGGAGTGGGTGGGCCCAGGGGCAGAAAGAACTGTGATCGACAAGCTCCAGCCTAACCCGCCCACCCCAGCACCACTATGCCCTCACCTGAGCATTGTAAATGGCATCCACCCAGCCACGGCACAGGGCCTGGCCACTGGCCTGGAATGTGTAGGCCCCCACGGCACTGTGGAACTCATTCAGGTAGATGAGGAGGAAAGAGCCTGGTCAGGGGAGGCCCGTGTCAGTGCTGGTCAAGGCCAGAGCCCCTGCGCACTGCAGCCCCAGCCCAGGAGCAGGGGCCAGCGCTCCTCACCAGGGTCCCGCAGCTCCCGGCACACGATCTTGTCCACCAGCAGTGGTGGCCTGATGACCTTGGTCCTCTCAGCCTTCTTCACTGCCTTGGTCACTAAGAGCAGATCGGTGAAGAGGAAGCAGTACACGTCCATCTGGGGTAGGGGACAGGGGAGGGTCAGGGTCCCTGGCTACTGTGGTGCACTGGGAGCACTCGGTTTTTCTCAAATACCTCTGCACACCCCAGCCCCGAATCTTTAAAACTAAAATTCAGAGGAAGACGATTTTCTCTGAGATTCAGTGTGAATGATTTCAACCCAGTTTTCACTAAAGTGAAGAAAAGGAAGGTGATTTTTTTTTTTTTTTTTTTTGGTGCTGGGGATTGAACCCAAGGCCTTGTGCATGCAAGGCAAGCACTCTACCGACTGAGCTACCTCCCCAGCCAGGAAGGTGATTTTTAAATCACAATGGCAGCTCAGCTACCCAGCGCCTGAAGCCTAAGCAGCATGATGGTCAAGGCCAGGGCATTTCCTGACCTTTACAGACCACACCCCTCCTGCCACCTCCACAGCTTGACCCTGCCGCTGGATTTGTGAAGAGTAAACTGCTAGCAGACAATCAGCCATCACTGTTAACTATAAGTCACTAGTTCTTAAGTCACCACTGAACTGACCATGCAGCTGAAAACCACTGGCTGAGACCTAGGAGGTCCCCAAGAAGGGTGATCCAAGTCAAAGGGCAAGAGTGGGTGGGACAGCCCTGGGTCTGGGTGGCCCCGAGTCACCTTGCTGTCCTTCCCCTCCTTCATCTTTAGGCTGCCCTCCAGCAGCAGCTGCCGAGTCTCCTCCGGGGAGGCGCCAGGGATGGGTGCTGTCAGGTCCAGATGCAGAAACTCCTTCAGCAGCTGGCGATGGGGGCATGGGTGCAGGGAAGGTCAGGGTCCAGGAGGCCAACTTCGCCCCAGTCTGCCATTTGGCCCTTCCTCCTTCCTGGCAGGGCTGAGGCCCCTCCCCAAAGACACAAGTGCCCACCTTGTCCACCTCATCGTTACTGCCCTCCACCACCTCATAGGCATCGATGCGGCTCACCACTGCCGCCAGCCGCTGCCGCTCCTGTCGCTGCCGCATGCATGTGTTCACGTGGTGGATGAAGTGCTCCACCGAGCTGATCTGGGGACAGGCAGGGGGGCTTCAGGCCCCAAGACAGGGAGGGACAGACAGCTGGAGGAGACCCCACCCACTGTCCAGGTTACCATGGTGGCGATGGCCTCCCTGTCGCGGGGCTCTTCCGTTTTGCGCAGCACCGACTTGAGCAGCAGTGGGTACTTGGTGAGCCGTTGGTGAGGCTTGGCCAGCATGTCACTCAGCTTCAGCCGCTGGCACTGCTGGTGCTTCTCAGCCCACTGCAGGGGGAGACCAGAGGGGCTCAAATCAGGCCCCGCCCAGCCAGTCGGGGCCCAAGGCCCGGGCCCTGCCCCTCGCCTGCCTCACCGTGATGTAGGCACGAAACAGGTCATTGTCACGGAGCAGACCGCGCATGTACTCCATGCAGCCCTCCTCCTCCATGCAGTATCGGATGTATGGCTTGAAGAGCGAGCCGAACTAGCCCAGGGGAGAACGACCACAGCACAGGTGACCCCGCGCTCCCCGCAGACCAGTCGCCCCAGGCCTCACGTCGCTTCCTTACAGGGTTTTCGGAACCACCCGGGGGGATGACAAGCGTATTAGTCCTGATGCCAGCCGAGGAAACGGAGCCTCGGCGAGACTGACTACTGAGTGACTCCCGCGGCCAGGTGCACGAGTGGATGGCCAAGGGGGGTTCAAACCCGGGCGCCCGACACGTACTTCCTCGGCTTTGGCCCAGGGGTCAGCTGGGGTCAGCTGGGGTCAGCTGGGGTCAGTGGTTAGGGAGTGGAGGGCGACGAGCAGGCGGGACTAGGCCACGGGGTCTTTTCAACGCCCCAACCCTGCCCTGGTGGCCTCGCCTGCGTCTGGCCCTGCGTACCATCTTGAAGCCTTTGAGGAAGTCCCCGGGCTGCAGCAGGGCCCGCGTGCGCCGCGCCTTCTCCAGCACGGGCGCCATCACGCTGCCCCACAGCACGCGGTGCAGCCGCGCGATCTCCGGGATGTTGCTGAACAGACGCTCGGCCTCCACCTGCGCGGGGCGGACGTGGGTCGGCCCCGCCCGCCCACTCCTCCCGGAAGCCCCGCCCCTCGCCCGGGCCCCGCCCCCAGGACCGCCCCCCTCCTTCTTAGTACCTCCCCCGCCACCCCCAGATCCGGCCATACCTCGCACAGCAGCCCCGACTCTTGCAGGTTCAGCAGGCAGCACAGGAACAACTGTGGGGACAGGGGACACTGCAGCGGACGTGAAGCCCCACCCAGACTCAGGCTCCCTCCACCTCTTTCCCTTCCACAGAGGCCAGATCAGTCAGTGGACTTCACACTTGGGAGCTCCAAGCCCCCAAGGCCCACCTGGGGGTCAACCTGCCCTGGCCCCACCTGGAGGAAAGCTCCAGGGGACGCCCTGCAGCATCTCCTGGAATCCTCTCCTCTGCCTCTGCCTCTGTGCTGGCTCAGCCTCAGGTATTCAGATATGAATCCTCCCTCCAGGGAGACTTCTGGAACCTCCAGGCACTGGGCAACTGCTCCCCTCCCTGAGTTGAAATCCCCACAGCGCCTACACACCCGTCTCATGTAGGGTGTGGGCTCCTGGCTCCTGGCACATACCAGTGTTAGAGGCAGTGTTGAATGAGAGAATGGGGCCTCGCCTGTGTCCACGTAGCTTAACCCGCCAACCTGCCTGAAGCGCCCTCCAGGTGCTTGTGGAATCACCTGTTCCTGGGGGACGCAGCCCTTCTCTGATTTTCACGTGCCCCTGGTTGTTGGGTACCTTCTCTTTCTGCACAGACCCAGATTCAGCTGAGAGCCCACCCAGAAAGAGATGAGGGGGCCAGGTGAGAGGGTAGACAATAGGAGGGGGCCCCCGCACGTACGTTGGTGATCACTCGCAGCTTCCTGATGTAGGAGGCCTCTGTGTGCAGCAGCTCCCACACCGCCTCCTGCTGGTGGCACTGCCGCCGGGTCAGCTTCTGCAGAGAGGGCAGGCAAGTCAGCCAGGAGCCCCAGGACAGGCACGGGAAGGTGGGGTGGGCCACCTGCATGGAATGTCCTCAACTTCCTGATGAGGACCCAGAGGCCTTGGAGGAGGCAGGTCGCCCCCACCATCCCATGGATTATCACAATCCAGATACCCGAGAGGACGGGACTTGTGGCCCCGCAGTAGAGTGCTCTCCTGGTACGTGTGAGGCACAGGTTTCCATCCTTAGCACCACCCAAAAATAAAACAATGGGGCTGGGGAGATAGCTCAGTCGGTAGAGTGCTTGCCTTGCGAGCACAAGGCCCTGGGTTTGATCCCTAGCACCGCAAAAACAAAGGCATCTATCCAACTACAACTATGAAAAAAGGCACCCCAGATCTGGGTCTTCCTCTGCAACTACACAGCCACGCAACACACTGTTTTCACACCGCTTATATCCCCCAAAGTGGGGAGAGCCTCTTGGGGCCATCCCACGGAAGATCCTGTCACTGGGCCCTCACAAGGGCTATCCCCGTTTCACACACTGGGAGGGCCGGGGAGGCTGTGGCTGCCCCCACCTCATGCCCATCGATGAGCTCCCGCCAGCTGTCCTCCAGCCTGAGGCAAGCGGTGCCCTCGTCCTCGTCCTCGTCCTCCTCTTCCTCCTCCCAGGAGTCGTGGTCAAAGCGCAGCCTCCGGGGCAGCCGGGGCAGCCCAAAGAGGCCGTAGGCGTGCAGCTTGCCCTCCAGCTGCTCCATCTTGTCCACCTCCTAGGAGGAGACCCAGACCCAGGGTCAGGTCAGGGCCAGCAGCTGCCCTGTCCCTGGAGCCCACGGGGCCACGTACCCGGCCGAAGGCACTGGTGCTAGGGCCTGAGCTGAAGAGGCCACTGAAGCGGCTGGCTGCCCGATTCTTCCAGCTGTCACTGCCCCCACTGCTCGTGCCACCACTGTGGCTACTGGGTAGAGAGCAGCTGGAGGGCACGGGGGGCTCCTGCCCCGGGACGCTGGACTCCCCCAGGAACTCTGACATGTTCTTGCGTCGGCGTCCAGGTGCCTGAGGAGAGTGCAGAGGTCAGAGCCAGCTCAACCAGCCTCCATGACCCCATCTCATGAGGACTGCCAGGACCTCCAGCCAGCTCGGGAGGTGGGAGGGTCTCTACACCCAGCCCTGGGTGTCAACTCTCCTGAGACCTGGATGTGCTCGGAGGGCTGGAAGGTCCAGACGGATTGTCCTGAACTGTCATTGCCCAGCCACAAGAAGAGAGCAGGTGGGGAGAAACAGACACACTCAAAGACATCAACACGTACAGCTCCACAAAACACAGTCTCACTCCTGAGCACAGGTGGGTTTGTGAACACACATATACGCACACGCGCGCGTGCACCCTGACACGCTGGGCAACAGAAGACTCAGAGATCAGACCTAGCAACCTTGGGATATGGCTAGATTTAGAGAGGGTGCCCCATGCTCACAACCAGCTCCATTTTCCAGAAGGGGAAGTTAAACCCCAAGAGTGGACAGTGAGGGATGCAGGTGACTTCCCCCTAAGCAGGAGCCCCCACGGCCAGCCTGCCCTGCTCCCAGCGCTGACAGCCCCTCCTCACCAAAATGTCAAGGCTCTCCCGGCGACTCTGGGGGTCCACACGCTCCAGTGCAGGGGACCCAGCCCCAGCTGGCCGCAGGATCGGCAGGCTCAGGGACTTGGAGTCCTTCACGCCCTGTTCCACCTTGCCCTCATCCCCCGGCTTGGCTGTGTGGGGGCAAAAAGAGGTCTGCAGGACCTGGGTCTGGGGGAGGTGGGAGCCCCGGTCCTCTATGCCCACAGGCTCTGAGCCCAGGCCTGGCTGCCCTCCCCCCACAGCACCCGCCACCAGGCTGCAGAGACACCTGTATGGTAATGAGCCACTCAGGGCCATGGCCAATGGGAACCTGAGCCTGGGAAGGGCTCCCATTTCCGGGAGGAGGCACCGCGGGTCCCTAGCAACCCTGCTGCCTGTGAAGCCCGCTGCTCACCTTTGACCCGCAGGTAGTGTCCACCGAACCTGTAGGCCTCGAAGGTGAGGGACAGGGCGGTGTTGGACTGGTCGAGGTAGATATCCACTCTGCCCAGCGCAATGCCCTTTCTTTCAAACACGGGCAGCAGCACCTCCCTGTCCCCAGAAAGGAGGTGTGTGTCGGGACAATCGCGAAAGCCCCAGTCCACCCATCTCCCTGGTGGAAAAGCGGTGCCCGTGCAGACTCCTGGCCCAGTTGGCCCGCAGGCCAGCTCACCCGCGCCTTCACAGGCACGCTGCGCTCCGCCCAGGCCCTGCACCAGGACTGGAAGGCACAGAGGCACAGCCCTGTCCTGGTCTCTTGCACAGGTGTGCACATCCACACAGGACTGCCCAGAGGTGGAGACTCACAGGCCATCTCACACACACACACACACACACACACACACACACACAGGCCTGGAGCCTCCAGCCAGGGAGGCCTCACTGCCCCCAGCCCCACTGAGCCTACCCCAGCGACTTCTTCTTCAGAGCAGGTACGATCTCTGTCTCAATGTCCACGTTCAGGTCAAATTTCAAGGTGAAGCACTCCTTGCTCGGGTCCTGAGATGACAGGGGTCTGTCAGCGTCTCCACAGTCAGCCTTCATCTCCTACCAGTCCCATCCCATGGTCCAAGATGGAAACCCCAGCAGGCAAGTGAAGAGCAGGGGTCTCCTGGCCCTCCTCTGTCCCTGGGAGGCCACAAGTGCCCTCCCGCCCCAGGAGCTCCTGGAAACCCCAGCCAGAGCTAGGCTACAGTGGCAAGGGAGGGACTCGCTAACTCCAGACCCCATCCCTGATCCTGGGTTCACAGCGGGGAGGCCCAGCCTAGGGGAAAGGACAGGGCCTGGGAGCGGACAAGGCTGTCTGGGGACCCTCATCTGCCAGCCCTGGGGGCTCCTTACATCTGTGTGTCTCCGCCTTGCTTTCTTCTTGGAGAGTTTCAGTCCTGTGCTCTTCCGGTCCCTTCAGGGAAAAAGCGAGGGCAGATTGGGGGTGTGGCAGGCCCTCACCAGGATGGGATGTGAGCAGCCGGGGCAGGTACCACGTGGGATCGTGCGCCCTCTGGTGGCCAACACAGGCTCACACAATGGTACCCAGTGAGCATGGGAGTAGGCTCCCGGACACCCTGCAGGCTGGCCCAAGCTGGGACCAGGGCATCCACAGCAGCGGGAGGAGTTTGCCACGCAGCCCTCCTGGGGAAAGGTGCCAAAGCAGCTGGGGCCTGGGCTCTCCCGCATGGCCTCTGCTCTGCCCACCTGCCCCTCGCCTACCCCCTGCCATCCACAGAGCTTTCCTCCTCCTCGTCCAGGTCCACCGCAGGGCTGGTCCGTGGGGGGCACGACCGGGTGGACACATTCCGGGCTAGGACAGAGCCTTTGAAGAAAAGGGGTAGGTAGAGGGTTATGCCTTCTCCCTCCCTGACCCCGCCTGAGCCCTTGAACGTGGCCACCTCAGAGGGACAGTCTGTGACCCCTGGAATCCCCACCAAGTTGCTAGGACCCTTCAGGTCTTCGAGAAGATGGAGCACTCATTATCAACTATCCCTTGGACACAAAGCGTGTACCCCAGGATGACACCCCAGGTGCTGTCCCACCCCAAATACAACCACCTGTGGCCTCAGTTTATCCTTCCATAAAATAAGGGTAATGAAGCCCTGACACTGGGGGTTTTGCAGGCAGGGACCAAAGTCCACAGCTCCTCCTTCGAGGCCTCCCCTCACCCCACTGCGTCAACAGCACCTGTAGTCCCGGGGATCTCTCTTGGCCCTGTGGTCACTGGGGCCAATAAGCAGGGGTAACACTGCCCAGCAGGCCTGGAGGGGTTTCTTCTGACCTGCCCCCACCCCACCCGCTTCTGCCTGGAGGATCTGCCCAAAAGTCCCCTCCCCCGGGGGTGGCAGGAGAAAGGGGGCTTTCTCTAGCCGGCCTGGGCCGCACAGGCCCGCCACCCCTCCTAATGGTTTCCAAGACACTGTCCCCACCCCAGCCGGGGTTTCAGAGCTGTCTAGAACTCTAGGGGCCAGCATGGGCCCTGTCCTGCTGACCTTGGGGGGGCAGGTCGAAGCGGACATGCCCGTCATAGCGCAGGGCGCTGTGGAACTCGCTGTCGCAGGCCTCGCAGAGGCGGAGGGGCCCCCGGCGGTGCAGCTGCTGGCAGTCTGCATGATGGCACACCTGCAGGGGAAGACAGGGATGGATGGGGCACAGGGCCGCGGTCCCTCCCACCAGCCAGCCGTTCCCACAGGGGCCTGCTGCTCCGCCCGCGCTGGTTCATCGGGAGGACCTTTCCTGAGCCCCACCGGGTGTCCATTCCTAGGAGGGCAGAGAACAGCAAGCCGCCGTGGGGGAGACTTCGAGTCAGCAACCGAGGCTGAGGCCCGGCCTCCCCCGGGGCACAGGCAGGAAGCCCCCCAAGAGGGAGCGGAGCTGCTCTCTGGTTTGGCCAGCTCTTTGGTGCTGGCAAGCCCTCCGCCCATCCTGCCTTGGGCTCTTCATTCTGAGGAGCAGACCCCACCCAGGTCCCTAAGGGCACAGGGCAGAGCTGTGCAGGAGTCCTGGGGGGTGCTGTGGGTGTCGCCTGGGGCACACACACCGCCTGCTGCCAACGTGCTGCCAACGTGCGCCGGGATTTACTGTGCCTGCCCCATCCTCCAGGTGACTCCGCCATGTCTTCTCTGCCCTCTAACCTCCAAAGGCCCAGCCCTAACCTACTGGTTAGGTGGTCACTATGCTTCCTGCCTTTCCAGGGAAACGGAAGCCAGCAGAAGGAGGCCCCACGTGTCCAGTCACCTGCCAGCAGTGGGGACCGTTCTGTCCCACTCCCATCTCAGGCAGCCCGTCCTCCCAGGTCCGCCCCCGGCTGGACGCAGGGATGCCGCTCAGATCCTCCTCTCTCCTCCACCGTCACGGGCTCTGCCCCCGGGCACACAGCACATGGCCCTGCACCTCAGGAACACAGCCCACCCAGCCGGCTGCGCGTCCCAGCAGCCTCTGCTCCATTCTCTCCTCCCTTCGCAGCGAAACTGCACACAGTATCTGCGTCTGCGCCGGCCACTGCGGGGTCCCTGCCTCCCACTCTCTGTTTCCCAGTTTTCATTTTTAAACATTTCAAACCTTGTAGGGCTCAATGGCACAGGCCTGTAATCCAGTGCCAAGGGAGGCTGAGGCAGGAGGATCACAGTTCAAGGCCAGCCTCAGCAACTTAGTAAGGTCCTAAGCAACTTAAGTGAGTCCCTGTCTCAAAATAAAAAATAAAAAGGGCTGGGGCTGGGGCTCAGTGGAACAGCGCTTGCCTAGCACGCGTGGGGCACTGGGTTCGGTTCTCAGAACTGCATGTAAATAAACAAAGGTCCATTGACAACTAAAAAAAAATTTTTTTTTAAATTTAAAAAATAAATAAACAACCAAGCCTGGTAGGGATATTCCTTCTGAATCCTGTCCTCACGGTTCCAGCTGTCTAAGTAGGTCCCTTACGGAGCTTTCCCCACCAGAATCCAGCTGGGGTTCGCACAGGGCCTGGTTGAGTCTGTTCACTCCCTTACCAGTGAATTCTCCAGGGGGTTTGGGGGGAGAAGGGGTCTTCATGACCCTGACATTTTGGCAGTGTCCAGCTGGTCGCCTGGCAGGAAGCCCCTCGTGGATTTGCTGGCTGTCCCTAGCAGGTTTCAGGCTGAGCACTTGGACGGGGGCAGTACTGCTCAGTGTGCTCAAGTCCCTTTCCCTGCCAGGCACGTTGGTACACACTTATGACCCCAGCCACTGGGGAGGCCAAGGCAGGATGCGCTTACGTCAAGGCCAGCCTGGGAGACACAGCCAGACCCTGTCTCAAAGTACAAAAAGAACGACTAAATGAACCTCTCTTGTTCTAAACCAGCTGTGCGAGTCTGTTACAGCAGCTGCAGGAAACGAATGCACTGGGCCAAAAGCCCTGGGGTTACTCTTGACTCTGTCCCACCCCCACCGCCTCGGTCTGGAAACTCTGTCGGCTGTATTCTTAGTTTCCGCAGCCTCGACACCCACCCAGGCCCCTGTCACTTAGCCAGATGGCCCCCTAACTGATCTCCCCAGCCTGGCCCACCAATGCTCCACGGGCAGCCAGAGTGGACGCTGCACAGAGGAGTCCCGTTCCATCACTGCAAACCGTCCGATGGCTCCCATCTCACGGCCGGCAAAAGCCAGACGTGCCCGGTCCTACTCTTCCGTCCTGACCTACCTTGCCCCTCCTGCCTGTCCTCTGACCTGGCATCTGCTGGTCCCTGGCCTGAGATGCTGTCCCCGCAGATGGCAAAGCGCCCACCCCTGCCTCCCCTGCGGCACGTCTCCACCGAAAAGCCACCTCTTGCCCTTCTGCCTGACGCTGCTCCCTTCTCTCCCTGGCACGTCCTGCCACCCGACGATCTCCATCGTCCCCTCTGTTGCCTCCACACCCACTCAGCTCTCAAGTTCTAACCTGTGTGGGTCAGAGTCCTGCCCCCAGCCTCACCGAACCGTGTTTACTTTATTAATTAGGACAGTGGAGAGGCGCTGGGGGGAGCCAGATCAGAGATTTCCAAGACAACAGACAGGGCAAAGGTGGCCTGGACAGCAGAGAGACTGACCCCAGGAAGGAGTGGGGGAGGTCAGGAGGAGGCGACGTGGGGGGAGGCTGAGGTCCACTGGTAATTTGGTCCTCAGGTGCCTGGGTCTGCATGGAGGGTCTTACATGTGTCATTCTCTCATCCTGGGAGACTGAGGTTTTTATGGACCTATTTTACATAAGAGAAGAGTAAGGTTCAGAGAAGTTAAGTAATTTACCTTAAGTCACACAGCCAATGGATTCAGGACTTGAAGCCAGTGTATGTGACTCCAGATCCCAGATTTTAATTGCACTCACACCATCTCAGGTATTTGATTGGAGAAATGAGTGGGGGAAACAGGACACGTTAGCCCTAGGGCTTGGGGACAAGAGGAAATTAATCCTCATTTGAAGCTCATTGTTTCACCCCATGTTCCTCCACTCCTCCATCAGACAGGAAAGGGTACAGGGCACGGAAACAGTGGTCACTGGGTGGTCCTGCTTAAGGGGTCCACCTTTTGTGGAGCTGGGTCCTGGGCAGGCAGCCATGGACACTATGACTCAGACTGCTGCTGGCAGCCCAAGCGCCAGATGCCCCCCACTCCCAGGCCCCTCACCAGCGGCTGTCAGGGCCTGAGGCAGGAGTGAGGGTCTCCCCTCAACTCTACGGTTGTTCCTGGCTCCTGTGTCTAACCTACTGCTGAAAAAAGAAAAGAAAAGAAAACCGCGACACTACCCACAGCCACGGCTCCACTCCACCCACCCGCCCAGCATCCGGGGCACTGCTGGGAAGAGCCAGGCTCCCAGTGTCTCCTCTTGACCTGGGGAAGGGACCTCCCCTGCTCAGCCCCTCTCCCCAGGAGGCCCCAGCCTCCCAGGTCAGCAGCCCCTGCACTGCCTCCAGCCTGGGCAGCTAGCCTGGCACAGGTGCCCCCTCTAACCTCTCCCAACCCTGGCAGCTTCAGTTAGCCAGTGTGGGTGGTGCTCCAGACCAACCAGGCCCGGGTCCCACAGGGACCGTGTGGGGGTAGGGGATGGCTTGGCAAGTCCCTTGCTAGGCTGTAGAGTCCTGAGGGTCCCGGGTCCTTCCAGCCCACGTCTCTGATTCTGTGCCACAATCAGGGTTTTAAAGCAGTCCAACAAAAGCAGCTGGCATGCAAAGATTCACTCCTTACAACAGATTCAGTGATCAACAAATGCTTATTGAGCACCTACTATGTGCCCACCCTGTTGAAGCACTGGGCTCCCTTGAGGGCCTGGAGATTCACTCCCCAGCCCTGCTACGAGCTTTGGTAAACACCACCAGTTTGGTAAACTGGAGCTATAGCTACCAAAACCTCACCCCCTCCGGTCCTGCTGGTGTCCCCAGGCTAATAAACACCAGCCTCACCAGGAAGGTCAGGACCAGGATCTGAACCAGGTGCGCCCGGACTTAACCAAGCAGGTCTGGCTGAGGATGAAGTTGCAAGTTGCAGAAACCCCCCAGGGAGAATGAGGAGCCCAGCTGAGAGGCGGGGGTGGGCAGAGTCCCCTTGGTCATTTCCCCTCCCCACTTGTCAAGCCCATGCCCACACCACAAGGTCTCCCCAGCTCCATAAGGGGCAAGGGTCTCCCCAAAACTTAAGTAGAGTTGCCTTGTTCCAAAGCCAGATTCTTGGCAGGCCATGTAGCCCATCTCGTAGAACGCCTGCCTCTCATGCTGGAGGCCCAGGTTCGAGTCCCCAGTGCTCTGCGATTATGGAAATAACAAACAAACGAAACCAACCAAAGCCAGATTCTTGGACACTTCTCTCAGTCCTGGGCGCCCCTCCCCAGCCTTCCTGCCTGCCCACCACCTCTGAGGCCAGGCACCCGTGCCAGCCCAGGAGGAGCCCCAGGTGGGGTGCAAGACATCCCCAGGACTAGTGCCAGGAGGGGCGAGCCCAGCCCTTGGAACCCATGGGACCGGCAGGTCACACACCCCTCCGAAGACCTTACAACTAGAAAGCGGACTAGCAAGCGGAGGGTGGGGGGCGCTGGGCGCACGGCCAAGGCCGCCCAGGCGCGTGGGCACCGGAAGCCAGGCTTCCCGGCCACACAGGACGCGGCCGGGTCGAGGGGAGGCCTGTGGCCGAGGAGGCGTGGGAGGCCGGGGCCGGGGGCAGAGGGCGGAAGGGGGACGGCAGGCCGCCAGGGCCCGGGACGCAGGGGTGTCCCCACGCAGGACGGGCCAGGGGCCACGGCCACGGCGACCCCGGGCCGCAGGGTGGGGGACGTACTCGGAGCCCGGGCGCCCCTACCTGGCCTGCGCCGGCGCGGGCGCGACCCCCGGCGCACGGGGGCTCGGGGTCCCGGGAGGGCAGCGCGGGGCCCGGCCCGGAGGCCGCTCGGCGCCCGGAGACGCCGGGTCCGGTCCCCATGGCGGCCGGAGGAAGCGGCGGTCTGCGCTGCCCGCCGGACAAAGCGCCGGGCCCCGCTTCCTGCCATTGTGCGGCCGCGCCCGCCCCCGGCCGAGCGCGGGACGCGGGGACCGGGCCGGTGACGCCCCGCGGAGCCCGCGCAGCCCCCGCCCCGCCCGGGACGCGCGCCCCGCGCACGGCCACCTCCGCCTCCCGCCTTTGTCCCGAGTCGCCGCCCCCGTCCGCCCAGCGGCTCCGGAATGCGGGCTCCGACTCCAGCGTCCCCCCGCGGCCACACGCCCGCGCCCAGAGGCCTTTGCGAGGGTCGCCCCGACCCTGCGCCCGGTGCTGCCCACCGCCCCCCGGGCCCGAACCCGGGGACCCCCGCCCCGGCGCCCCGGCGACCCCCGCCCCGGCGCCCCGGCGACCGCCGCGGGTGGCAAGCCGGCTGGCGGAGCGAGGGCGCCGAGGGGCGGACGGGTCGCCGGCCGCAGGGTCAGGAAAACCCACAGCCCAGCCTGAGGTCCCTGCCGCTCCAGGCTGGGTCCCCACCGCCAGGGGGCGCGGGGCAGAGCCTCGGACTGGGGTGCAGGGGTCTCCACGGGGTGGCTGCCAGGGCGCTTTTACACTCAGTCCCAGGAGGGCGCGTGGGCACCATTATCCCGGATCATCGCAGGGCGAGAAGGTGACCTAAAGAGACCTGAAAGTGTACCTAAACCTGCCTTCTGACTCCGGTCCTGGCATGGCCGCCTAGGAGGCCTCAGGACCCGGTAGGGCCCACCCGCCACCTAGACAGCTCTTCCTCCATCTGGCTGCATGCAGTGGGGAGCAGGGGTCTTTGAGGTGGCTTTCAGGGGCAGCAATTGATCAGGGGCCAGGGGGCTTCAAGAGCCACCCCCACTCCGAAAGGCCGTCATCCACTGCGCACACACAGGCAGGTCTGTGTGCGGAGGGTTTCTTCCTCAGGGTTGAACCTAGGCCCCTGCACATGCTAAGGCAAGTGGCCTACCTCTGGGCTGCATCCTCAGCCTTTTTAAAAATTGTAGTTTGAGGCAGGGTCTTGCTAA
Organism: Sciurus carolinensis; assembly: GCF_902686445.1. Classification (NCBI taxonomy): domain Eukaryota; kingdom Metazoa; phylum Chordata; class Mammalia; order Rodentia; family Sciuridae; genus Sciurus; species Sciurus carolinensis. Next base: position 204,974,028 of record NC_062213.1, on the reverse strand, counting down.
GGTGTTGGGGCTGGACTAGAACTCGCAACCCTCCTGCCTCAGCTTCCCAGCTAGCTGGGATTACAGGCATGTGCCACTGTGCCCAGCCAGGCAGAGCTTTTGAATTGCTTAGAATAAAATCCCACCATGGCTTGTCTCCCACCTTGCCTCCCAGGTGAGCCCAGGGGACAGCCCGCTGGCTGGCCTTCCTGCTGCTGGGCCCTAACAACTCACCAAACTCAGGGCCTCTGCCACTGCATGCTCTGACTAGAACCCCATGTACCCCTGGTCCTTGAATGGCTGGCACTGGGCTCCAACTTAAATGCTACCTCCCCAAGGTGGCTCTTCCACACACACACACACACACACACAAATTGTCACCTTCTGGGACTGCAAATTAGTGCAGCCACTCTGGAAAGCAGTGTGGAGATTTCTTAGAAAGCTTGGAATGGACCCACCATTTGACCCAGCTCTCCCACTCCTCGGCCTATACCCAAAGGACTTAAAATCAGCATACTACAGAGATGCAGCCACATCAATGTTCATAGCTGCTCAATTCACAATAGTCAGACTGTGGAACCAACCTAGATGTCCTTCAATTGATGAATGGATAAAGAAACTGTGGTACATATATACAACGGAATATTACTCAGCTATAAAGAATAATAAAATTATGGCATTTGCAAGCAAATGGATGAAATTGGAGAATATCATGGTAAGTGAGATAAGCCAATCTCAAAAAACCAAAGGACAAATGATCTCGCTGATAAGCTGATGATTACACATAATGGGGGGTGGGAGGGGGGCAAGAATGGAGGAAGGAGGGCCTATAGAGGGAAAAGAGGGGTGGGAGGGGTGGGGGGAAGAAAAAAATAACAGAATGAATGAAACATCATTACCCTATGTAAATGTACGATTCCACAAATGGTATGCTGTTACTCCATATACAAACAGAAACAACATGTATCCCATTTGTTTACAATAAAAATAAATTAAAATTAAAAATTAAAAACAAAATTGTCACCTGAAGTTGAATTCCTTCCTTCCTAGCCTTTTATTTTATTTTTTTCCCTATACCAGGGATTGAACCCAGAGGTGCTTCACGACTGAACCACATCCCTAGCCCTTTCTATTTTTTGTTTAGACACAGGGTCTCCCTAAGTTGCATAAGGCCTTGCTAAATTGCTGAGGCTGACCTCAAACTTGCATCCTCCTGCCTCAGCCTCCTAAATCAATGGGATTACAGGCATGTGCCACCGCACACTAGGAGGTCCTTGACAAAGGCTGTATGGCTCACGGTGTCCTCAGCCCTTACAGTGGCACTGGCACACAGTGGTGTCCTCCATGTAGATGAGATCAGTGAATGGATAAATGAAGGCAGGGGCAGCGTCATCTCAACCAGGATCTCACTTTCTGACCAAGAGTCAACAGAGCATCCCCACTGCTAGACCAAAGGGTCTCTCCCTCCTAGGATCTGGGACCTTGGCCTGCTGGGCCCGGCAGGCAAATTCCACTTCAAATCCGGGTGCTCTTGCCCAGCCTCCTGCCCCTGCCTCACAGGCAGACGGGTACCTTCCACGGACTGCTCCCAAGTGCCACCTCGCCCGTGCAGGGTTTGGGCAGACTCCAAGAAGACACTGTTACTTAACAGCTAGGGAGAGGGTATGTGACCTGCCCCAAGGTCAGCAGCGCCTACGCAGGGAAATGCGTGCCTGAGCAGACCCAAGAAGTCCAGGCCCCGACTCCCTGGGGAGGGTCCCCCAGCCCAGCCCAGGCCAGCTCCATGCTCAGGAGTCAGGGTTGGCTTGCTGAAACTGATACTCAGGAACCAGATGCTGAAGCTGATGGATGCTGGTCTCCAAGGCACCCCTCGCCCCAGGCCACTCTCCCATAGCACCACCTCCCCAGCCCCAAAAAAGCAAAGGGCGCCCCAGGGCACCCCTGCCCCACATGGTCGGGATTGGAGCCTGGTCCGGGGGTGGAGGCCCACACCTGCTCCTCACTGCCCACAGAAAACGGGCCTACGACCAGGAGCTGGGGCTCCCTGGGAGGAGGGCTGCCCCTGTCCAGGGGTTCTCCAGCAGCGCTAAACTCCCCTGGGAGCCGGCGGGCCCCAAGGCCCACCCAGCACCTCAGAAATCCAAGGGTGGAGCCCGCATGCATGGGCAGGCCACGCAGGGAGGGGCAGCCCTGCCTGGCAGCTCTCTTCACTGCAGGAGGCTCAGGGCTCCTCCCTTCCCCTCGGCCGGGGCCTCTCTGTCCTTTGGGTCCCAATACCCACTCGGAGGCAGAGCATTTACTAAGGTGGGAGGCGGGGGTCCCGAAGACCTCTCTGCAGGATAGGCCACCCCTTGGGCCTGTCTTCTGGGGAGGTCCCAGTGCAGACCTGGGCGCAAGGGGAGAGGAAGGGGCTGTGAACCTGCCTTCTGCTGAGCCCTGCACGACTGTGCCACACCCCCACATAGCAACAAGGGAGCCCCTGAACTCTTGGTACTGTTTCCCCAGCGCCACAGAGAAGGCTTCTCAGGAGGGAACTGAAGAGGGGTTCTGGGGCCCCCCTACCCTGCCCTTCCACACTGGGCAACAATCTCCACCAGAACACTGGCCATTTTTCCAGAATTTACACCTAAGGATGACTGACAGATCCTAGGGTGTGCCTGGCCAAAGGACAGGGACTAGAACTACACACCAGGGAACCGCCACCCCAAACCGGAGAAAGGTTATTGGGAATTGTAGGGCCAGGGACCCTTCTGGCCCCCATTTCCCCATCTTCCACCCAGACAGGCCAAGGTCAGCCTTGAGTCATGGATGCCCCTCCCTTCCCCAAACTGTCTGAGGCGCAGCCTCTTGCGCCCCCTGCTGGCCTCAAGCAGACGGCCGGGGACTCCTGATGGAGCTGGGCGGGTGGGACTAGACCCCCCGAAAAGACAAGGCCCCCAACAGCCGGCAGCCCAGGGCCACAGTCCCACCGTGCCTCACGTCCACACCGCTAGGCGGAGCCCTAGAGTCAGTGGTGCGCGAGTGGCACTTGAGCCTCTTGGGAACTCGGGTAAATGGAGGTGGAGCTCTGCGGACCCCCTTTAGCCCCCGCGGCCTGTGCCTCGTGGGGCCCTCCACGCGGGATTCTGACTATTAACTCGGGGTTCGTGGTGCCCAGACTCCCCCAGCTGCCGGGGAGATTCACCTAGAGCCACAGGTCACATCCCTGGGGCTGGGGCCGGGCGAGGGGGCCGGAGTGGCTGCAGGGCTGGGGGCGCTGGCGCAGGAGGCGGGCTGCGCGGGGCTGCCACCTGGGTGGGCAGTGGCACCCCGCAGCACACGGGTGGGGCTAGGGGAGCATGGGGCCCCAGGAAGGCCAGGGGCCTGAACCTCACCACGGTGGCAGGAGGCCAGCTGTGGATTGGGCAGGTGATCTGGGGTCCAGGCTTAGGGGAGTGGGCAGGAGGCACCATGTCCCCGAGGAGGCCGGCCCTTCACAGAACTCCAAAACGTGAGGTCCCTGGTCATCACTGGTCTTGAAGACAGGTGGTCACCCGTGCAGGGGCGAAGGCCAGGGGTGAGGGCCAGCGACGAGAAGTCCCCAGGGGGCCGGGGAAGGGACCCGCAGGCCAGGCCGGGCTCCTTCTGCTCCATCATCAAGAGCTACACTCTGAACTGCCCTCGGGATGCCCCAGAAACGCGTCTTCCTCTGGGCCCTTCCTTTTTAACGGCCCTCCCTGGCATGGCTGGCAAGGGGGCCAGTCTGTCCTTCGAAACTCCACCCTCCCAGCAGTCAGAGTTCAGAATAACTGGGCTGAGGACTGGGGTGCACGCTCTCCCCACACTGCTCCCCATCCTGGAGAGGGCCGGGGCTCAGGTCCCCCGTTTTCCTGCACTTTGCAGCCTCTGCGCAGCCGTCCCTCCGGCCCCTTCCCAGTTCCCTGCCCTCCGAGCAGTCTCGGACTCCTTGGGGCTGGACCCCGGAAGGGCAGCGCCTCTCCTCTGTCCCACTCGCTGAGCCAGGGGCCCCAGGCCTTCCATTGTTCCCTGGCCCCCAAAATTACCTAGGCAAAGCCCAGGCGGTCTGCGTCACTGCTTCTGGGTCCTGCCCCTTGGGATGCAGAGAAGCCCACAGCCCGGGCGTCTGTGGGACCGGGCACCTCCAACGCTCCCACACCTGGCCATCCCCACAGCGAGCTCTGGCTTCTCCCGGCACAGCACTGCCAGGGCAAGAGGCCAGTTCTGTCACTCGGAGCCACCTGCCCGCTCCTCCCTCTGCCGGAGCCCGCTGGCCTTCGTCTGACTCCCCATGGACCCCGCTCAGCCTGCCACTGCACTGTCAAGGCAACGCCCGGCCTGGGTTCCACCGGCTTGACCGTGCCTGGGCCTCGGCAGCAGCGCCAGATGCTGGGGACTCTCCTCAAGCCAGCCAAAACTGGCCTCCCTGTCTGCGCCTTCGGGAGCCAAGTAGGAAGTCACCTCCCTTTCCCCCCACCGCTCCTTGGGAAGGGGAAACGGAAGGCCTGGTAGTGGGGCAGCCCACCTCCGCTGCTGGGGTCCCCCCTATAATGTGGTGGTGGCGCGGTGCCTCCCGCCTGGGGCGTGGAGGGCTGGAGGCACTCCTCCAGTGGCTCATGGTGAGCACTGACCAAACCGTGGCTGCTCGGAACCTCACCTGTTGGAGGGCTATGCCCTGCCAGGACCGACACCCTCAAGTCTCTTGTCCCCTCAAATGTGGTGGCCCAGGGTTCCCGTGACCCGTGTCAGCCCTCACCCAGGTCCCTTTGTGGTCTGGGGTACCCTGAGGAGACTTTAATCAGAGTGAGCAGCACAAAGGAGCCCAGGAAGGAGATGGGGAGTCCAGACATTCGAGCTACTTTGCAGGTCAGGGGACACCTGGGACACTGTCACCTGCCTCAGTCACACCCTGGCATTGTGTGACTCCCCCACACTCTGAGCTCCACCTGCCCTGGGAACAGGACAGGCTGAATGGGAGTGTTGCATAGGGTCTGGAATGGAGTCCCAGGAGAACTCAGTTCTCAGGGAGGTACACAGGGCACCCCCAAAGTCTAGGGGCGACTCTCTCCCATGCTGAAGATGAACTCTTACTCGTGGTTGGCGCTCTGTGAATAGCTATGGCATGATGAGCTCTGTGCAAAGCACTTTATATACGGGTCTCTTTTAATCCTCAACACAAACTTTAGATGCCCTTTTCCAGATGAAACTGAGGCTCAGAGAGGTATAGTGACTTGCCTAGGGTCACACAGCTGCAAAGGTATAGATTTGATCCTGGAGCTCACAGGTGTGACTTGCTGTACACATCTGCATCCTGGAGAGGGGGAGGGACACCACTTTTCTCCTGGGGTCTCTGTAGCATGCAGTTCAGACCCCTCACCTGGACATACAGGGTGCTCCTGGTCCAGTCTGCCTCCCTCTCCCCAAGACCTTGCCCCACCTGCTCCCCATGGCTCCCAGTCCCCCTCCCCTGCTCATTCTGCTTTCCTCCGCCTCTTTACCTCCTTTTCCCCAGGAATCTAGCCACCTCCAGGAAGCCCATCCTGGTTGTCCGTCCCACCCCTGTGTGAACTTCAGGAAGGGGTACGGCAGCTAATTCATCAGAGAAGTCCAGACGCCCAAGAGGGTCCAACAGAACCTCTCCAGTCCCACCCTGCTTGCAGACGGCCTTCCCACTAGCCATTCCTGGAGCGACTGGAGGGCATTAAGAAGTTGATGATTGGCAGTCTCACAGGGGTGGGCCCCGCCAGCCATGCTGTGAGGGATGGGCGAGTCCCTTCCCTCCTCTGGGCCTTGGTTTCCTCACACGTAGGAGGCAATAAGAGTGATGCTTTTCCTGAGGCTGTCGTGAGGCTCACTGAGACCCGCGCAAGGGCCTACCACCCTGCCTGGCGTGGAAACGCGCCGGGTCAGTAACGGCTTCTGTTAACAATGACGCTGATGTATATGTTTATTTTTTGTACTGGGGATTGGGCCCAGGATGCTCTACCACTGAGCCACGTCCCCAGTCCCTTCTCTCTTTCATTTACGAGGCCTCACTAGGTGTCTGAGACTGGCCTTGAACTCACAATTATTATTGTTCTTTGCTCTCCACAAAACCTGCGACCTCGCCTCCTCTCACCCTGCACCTCTGTATTCTGCAGCAGCTCCCCTCCCTTCCTTCTGCTCTGCCTACCCATGTTTCCACTACCACCAGAGGCCACCTCCTCCAAGATGTCCTCCCTGACTGGCCCCCTGACTGATCGCTCAGGCATCTCTGTCCTCGAAGTAAGTCTGTTCCACTTGCCTCATGGGGCTCTCTGCAGTGGCAGGGCTCCGACTCCCCGCGGCAGGCTGGATGACCCCGTGTCCTAAGGCTGGGGTCTAGAGGCTGCAGCGCGCCTGGGCCTCTCAGATCAGCTCTCTGCTCTCAGGTCTCATCTCTTCTGAGCCTGGGTCTCCCACCCTTACCCTGTGCACAGCAGCTTGGGGACCTGCCCTGGAAGCAGGGGCCCTGGGGAGGGACTGGGACATTGTGCCTTGGCCCCACGCTCAGGTCAGGCAGAGGCCTCAGGGCTTTGGAGCCCCTGGCAGGAGGTCTGCTGTGGGGAGCAGGGGCCAATCTGTTGCCAGGAGCCCCCATCTGGAGGAGAGGCAGCCAGCCAGCACCAGAGCCCAATGCCAGGCACCACCCCAGCCAGCAGATTGTATCTGACATCACAGCCGCCCCCATGCCTGGTGACCACGGCAACTGAGGCAGCCCCCTCCTCTCCCGCCCCCAGAACAGTCCTCCACGTCCCTTCTAACCATGGTCCTCCTCTGCATGTGTCTGGGGGGAGGGGGAGCTGGGGGCAGGGGTGGCATTTTAAATTTCCTGCAGCTGGCAGGGCTAAGCTGCAGAGTAGGTTAGGCACATGGGCTCAACTAGGCACTGGGTTCAAATCCCACATTCCTGCTTGCTGACCATGGGTAGCCACTTGGCCTCCCTGAGCCTCAGTCTCCCCATCTATATGTGGGATACAGTTAGAACCCATTTCAGAAGAGAAAATTCAGTGCGTCCTTAGAGCCTGGGCCCAACACAGTGAGTTGCAGCAATTATTAGTATTGTCATCAAAACGTGTGGGGGAGGAGGGTGCATACAACATGGTTCAAACCCCGGTTCCATCTCTCATGAGCTGTGGGGCTTGAGCCAAGTCACAGGACCTCTCTGAACCTTGGTATCTTCATCTGCAAAAGGGGGTGACAATACCTTCCCTGCAGAGCTGCCACAGCAGTGTATAAGGCACAGAAAGCATGTGGCACAGAGCCTAGTATGTCATAAGCAGAAATACCCAGGCAATGTTTTTGCTGTTACCCCTCTTCCTGGCCCCCTTCTCCCTGATGCACCCCTCCTGAGCCCTCAAACTCCGAGACTAGTTGGCCCCGCTTCCTTGCGTCATCCCATGGCCACAGTCATGCTCATCAAGTCCCACAGTGGTCACTGGAACTAAACCTTGGGGACCACGTCCCTTCCTGAGCCTTGGCTTCTTCGCCTGTGACGGGGGCTGCCCGCAGCTGCTCTGCTGTGGCAGGAGAACCCCACTCTGCTGTTCCTCCCTGGCAGCCCCTCTACCCTCCTAGGGGCCCCTGTGGCCCTACCCGCCTCTAAATCCAGAGGACACTGCTGCCCCGTCAGCCATGCCCTTGCAAGGGCTCCACTGACATCCGGGCCTTTGATAAGGAGGGCAGTGAGAGCCCCGTCCCCTGGGCCCCAGTCCCCCAGCGTCCAGCCTCCCTACCTTGGCGGCCCGCCCCTTGTCCATGCAGGCCGGGTTCTGGCAGCGCAGTCCCTTCTCGGATGGGCTCTGGTCGTCTGGGGAGGAGGAGCAGAGGGCATCGGTCAGGAGGGGACACCCAGGCGCTCCAGGGGACGGGAGGGGCGGTCTCCTCTCTCCTCCCTTCAAAGGAGGTCAGTGTCCTTTTCTCTTTTAAATGCCAACTTATCTGCCTGGAATCTGCTGCAGCCCGGCTCTTGCTGCAGCTCCCCAGGGAAATTGTCCAGATTCCACGGGGAGAAATGTCTTTGGAAGGAAGCGGCCCCCTCCCTCTGTCCCACTGGTGGGGGCGGCTCAGTGACCTCGGGGCCCCAGGCGCTCTAAGGGAGCCAGCAGGCTGGGGAGCGGACGCCAGGGGTCCGAGATGCCCTCTCGCCCCGCCCCGCATCGCTCGCTCTGGGCCGGCCCCCCCCAGAGCCCCGGGCTCGCCCCTCTCCCCGCTGCATCTCTGCCCTGAACTTGGCCTGCAAGCGCCGCTCCTCCGGGGCCGGGCGGCGGAGCCGGGGGAGGCGACGCGGGCGCCGGGCCGCGCGGGCCGCCGCCGTGGAGCAGGCCGCCCGCGCCCGGCCCCTCGCCGGCCTGCGCGCGGGCCCAGCGCCTCGGCGCCCCGCACTCACCCATGGAGCAGGCGCCGCGCCGGGGCGCCGGGAGCCCGAGCCGAGCGGGGCGGGAGCGGAGGCCGAGCGCCTCGGCGGCGCTGGCGGAGGCGGGGCGGGGCAGGTGGCGGCGGGAGGAGCCGCGGGGACCCGCACCGCGCCTCCCCGGAACCGCGGGGTGTGTCCAGGTGCCGTCCCTCCCACCCCTCCCGGGCCGCCGCCGCCACAGCGGCGCAGGCGGTTCCCGCGCGGCCGCTCTCCAGGCCCGGAGCAGCCTCGCGGGGAGGGAGCCCCCGGGACCCCGGCTGCAGGTCAGGGACCCCCGCCCGCTGCCGCTGCCCCACCCCCCACTCGGCCGCCGCCAGCCGCCGCTGGAGTCCAGCGACTGGCGGAGGTCGGCGCACCAGGGCAGGCCGCTCCGGAGCGGGCTGGGTACACAGCTCAGCCTGTTCCCACAAACCTCATTTTCACAAAATAATCTGCACCCAGCATCCCCAGACCCCCCAGGAGGCCCCCGCCTGCCAGCTGCTGCCCCAGGGGTGCCCTGCCCTGACTTCTCTCGCAGGGCTGAGTTTTGCCGGGTCTCTCAGTACTTGGAACCTTTGCAATACAGAAACAGCCTAGGAGAGGTGGCCAGGACTCCCCAAGAGACTCTGCTCCTGAGCCTGCCTGCCTTTAGCCCACCCCACCCTGCGCCCTGGTGCCAGGAGGTTCCAGGAAACAGACCTCAGCATCCAGCCCCCAAAGGCAGAGGGTGGGCTTCCCGTCCCTTCCCCTGGAGACCTCTCACCTGGAGCAGGATGCCTGCATGGATTCCTTACGTGGGCTGAGCCCTCAGGGAAGACCAGAACCCAGGCCCTGTCCCTGAGACTCCTGGCAGAGGGAACTGAGGTGGGTCCCGGGCCTTCTGGGCTCCCTGGCTTCATCAGGGATCACACATGGAAGATCCTTCGAAAGGCTCCCGTGTGCCAAGCCCTGGGCTGGGTGCAAGAAGCCGAGGGTGACCTTAACACCTTGGGGAGCTTGCAATGGGCACAGCAAGGCGGCCCTTCGGAGCAGCACATCTGCGCTCCCCGAGGAGGGTCTCGAAGGGAAGGGGCTGTTCTGGAGCATCTGCACCAGGGCTGGCACAGGCATCCGGAGGTTTTGGGCTAGGAGGCAAGCGGTTGCCCAGTGTCCCTTGGCAGGACCTTTGTGCAGCTGTCTTTCACTGTGACACTGTGACATAGCCAGAGATGAGGCTAGCACTACCCGTTGACACCTGCAGGACACTGCTCAGCCTGGTCCAGCCTCACCCCCAACAGGACAGACTTCCCTCTCGGATCTCTGTTCCTCAGCTGTCCAACAAGCCAATAGGAAGGACAGCAGAGGCAGGGACGGCCAAGCGGGGAGACAGCCCTGCAAGGACCTGGCCAGGTTCCTGGGTTCAGTGGTCCTGCTGGTCCTGCCTGCCAGGAGGTAGGTGACAGGAGGGTGGATGGGCTCTCGTTCTCCTCAACCCCAGCAGCTCCCTCCTCTGCCATCTGAACCTCCACGGGGGTCTGGAACCCTCAGCTGCCTTTGGGGGAGTTTTCCATGCCCTTCACCTGGAAATGTCTGCTCTTGGCTCCAAGAACGTGCCAGGTCCCTGAGTCCTCAAAACTCAGGTCCTAGCTCCTCTGCCCCAAGACCTCAGAGTTCTGGCTCCATATTCTGCAGGCTCCAGGTGATTCCTCCTGCGATGGGGTCCACCTGGAACAGCAGCCCTCTGGATCCACAGCCACCAGAAGACCAGATTGCTCTCAGTGGCCCCAGGGCTACGGACACCGGCCCTGGAGTTCTTTATCACAGTCCTTCCAGGTGCTGTGGTCTACCGGTCTGAACCCTGGCCTCTCGGCCCTTAACTTGGGCATGCTTGTGTCCACAAGCCTGATCCAGGCTCCTGGCTGCTTGGTCCTCACTCCCCAGAGGACGTCTCTCTGAGCTCTGCTCCACGGCTGTGATTTCCTGGGTCCCGCGAGAGAGCCCCTGTCTCCTGGAGACTGCAAATCCAGAAGAGTTGGTGGGGACCCTGGCAGCTCTCAGGGTTCAGGACCAGGGTGTGGGGACAGGCTCCAGCACGGTTGATCCCCACCACGGCCAGTCATGAGCTCCCCTCAAGGCAATCTGCCCACAGCCCTCACAGAAAGGGTGGGCCTGGTGTGGGGGACGTACATTCAGGGTGGTGTACACCCTGGATGTAGCCCAGCTTCGCCAATCAGATTTGCTGTCCTGAGAGTTTGGATTGAGGCAGCAGCACCTATGGGGCCTGAGGTCAGGAGAGTCAGTGAGTGAATGCAAAGCCTGGAGCTCGTTGGGGCACAGGGACAAGGGGACCTGCAGAAGCAACCAGTCCCTGGAGAGGTCCCCAGAGCAGAGCAGGAGGGCAGGAGGCAGGCCGCAGGCAGCACCCCGTGTGGAGGGCTCCCCTGCCTGCCTGGGTTCCCCCTGGATCTTCTCTCTGCCCTGTCTGCTGCTCCACCTCAGCCAGGCCAGGCAGACCCACAACCTGAGCTGGCCCTCCTGCTACCCAGCTCCATGCCACAGGCCATCTCCCTGGGTCTGAGACGGCCCAGCTGGCCTCCTGGCTCCCTGGCTTCCACAAGGCTGGGGTCCCTTAGCCAGGTGGAACAGCCCCCTGACCAGGGCTGTCCCGCCCCCATCGTAGTCACTGAACTCCCTTTGGCTTCCTCCCCAACACACTCTCTACCAAACTGGGCGGCAGGAGCCCGCACACATGTTTTGTTTGGCTGAGCACAGTGTTTAAAAGAATTTGAATGGGTTGCCAACTTTGGAAAGTTAGGAGATTTTACATAAAAATCCAGATTTCTGGCTTCTCTTAACAAACCAGAGGAGCCGGGGGCTCTGGAACTGTGTTCCTGAAAGCTCCAGCTTCTAAGCAGTGTCTGCCTTGGAGCAGCACAAAACCACAGTCTCCACCACTCCCTACCGTCCCGCACCAACCCCGGAACAGCTGAGTCTCTGACACCAACCCAGCCCTTCCAGGATCTGTTCCTGAAGACACCCTCCCCATCTTACCCTCTCTTCCAGTCCCAAGTTCAGATGCTTCTTCCTTCTGGAAGGCCTCCCTGTTGCAACATGTCCAGATCCCAGATGCACCGCCTGCTCCACCCCCTCATCCTGGGACAGGCCTTTGAACTGACCTATCATTTTCAGTGCAGATGGCTTCAGGGACAGGTGATAACCAGAGCTCCCACTTGCTGAGAACTCTGCTTTCCACAGCTGGTCTCATGTCACCTCCACACCCTGGGCAGCAGTGTCCAACCCCAGATGGCTGTCACTGGTCACTGCCACTAGAACCCTGGCAAGGTGGCTGATCCCGAGTGTACCGGATGCTGTGTGAGTAGCATTCACACCTGACCCCAGGGACTTAGTGTGGGGAAAACAGCGTAAAATAACTCAGTGATTTTTTTTTTTTTTTTTAACCGACTTGAGCCCAGGACCTCGTGAATGCTAGGCAAGTGCCGTACCACTGAGCTACCCACCCCCCGTCCTCACTGATATATATTTATTTTTTACACTAATCACAAGTTGAAATGGAAACATGTGAAATGTTGGGTTTAATAAAATAATTATTAAATTCATTTCACCTGCTTGTTTTAGTTTTTTGCTTAATGTGGCTACTTAGAAAAGCTAAAATAAAAGACGGGGGCTGGGGTGGTGGCTCAGTGGTAGGACACTTGCCTGGCACGTGTGAGGCACTGGGTTTGATTCTTGGCACCACATATAAATAAATTAAATAAAGGTCCATTGACAACTAAAAACATTCAAAAAAAAAAAAAAAAAGAATAACAAAAGATCTATAGGCAGAACCGTTCTAAACAATCCTTGTTCCTGTTTTATTCTCTTATTTTACCTTGTGGGCCTGGAAAGCTCTACTGCTGATCTATATCCCAGCCCTTTTTATTGTTTCTTTTGAGATGGGGTCTGGCTCAGGTGCTGCAACTGGCCTTGAAATTGGGATCCTCCTGTGTACCTGGATTACAGGCGCACTCCACCCTTCCCGCCACCACTGTCCACATTTATAGCTAAGGAAGCTGAGTCTCGGAGGAGAGAGAGTTCCCTAAGGGCACACAGATAGTGAGGGACAGGGCCGGAACAGGATCCCAGATCCATCAGGCTCCAAGACTGTGTCCCTAACCACCAGGCTACAGCACCCCCATGGTGCCTGGCACAATAACATGAATCAATCCTGCCCATCATAACATAAGTGCACCCTTTCCCAGCAGGCCTGACGGATATGAGTGATGGGAAACCACCTGCCCTCACACTTCCCAGGGGTGCCCCTCACCTGAGAGTGTCCCACTCAGATGACCCCCTCTGGGGCCTTCCTGCTCACTGCCGCCCAGCCTGGGCCTGGCCACAGAAATGCTGCCCCTCCCAGGAAGCAGCTGTAGCCTTGGATGCCCCCTCCCACGTGAGCCCAGCCCTCCTGGGAGTCTGTCCAAGCTTGGGCAGCTGCCCTACGCTCTGCTGGGGCTGGACCCCCTCACGGGTGGCCTGAGGAAGGGCAAAATTTGGCCCAAACCTGGCCACGAACCCGAGGGGCACGTCCTAGTCAAATGGCTGCTGGTCCTAGGACATTTGCCACTCCCTGTGCCAGACACTGGTTGAGCATCCCAGGAGACCTGGGAAAGGCATGGGGCACTCTAGGGCAGGGCAGTTAAGAGGAGACCCGGCCGAGAAAGGGCCATGAGCCTTGGCCCCGAACGCTGTTCTTGCTGCCACCCAGAACCATTGCCCATATTGTTCCTTGGGGCCTAGAGATCCCGACCCTGCCCTGCCCACCCACGCCCCTCGGGCTCAGTAAGAAGAGGTGGGAGGACACATTCAGAATTCCTTCCTGGGGCCAGAGAAACTGTCCACACAGTTCCTGCACACAGCCTGGGGCCAGTCAGCCACTTCCTCTGACGGAGGCCACCGTGGGCGCCTGCCCATCTGTCTATCTGCCTGCCATGGCTTCCTCCCAGGGCTCCTCAGAGGAACCGAGAGTGGCCAAGGGAAGAGCAGAAGTGGGTTTGAGAATCCAACTCTGGCCGGTCACACTCTCCACAGGAGCCCCACTCCCACCGTGGGTTAGGCTGGTGGGGTGGCCCAACACCCTCCCTGCATGGGCCCAGGCCAGGGGCTGGCTGGCAGCAGAGGACCGAGCCCACACAGACAGCTGCGTCCTCTGGCTCATCCACCCGGCCGCCTCAGCTCCTCTGGGATCTGCTCACGTGCTGTTTCCCAAAGGCCCTGTGCCACCCCACGGCCTCTCTGCCAGCCTGGGGAGAGCTAGGCATGAGCACATGCTTACATGGCAGAGCCTCAGTCCTGGGGCTCAGACAGAAGACGTATCTGAGTGCCGCCATTCACCCTCCCACCAAACCTTGCCAGAATAAAGGGGACACAAGAAAGGCCCTGCCTCAGACGGCGGACATGAAGATTCCAGGAGCCAGGGCGTAGCGTCCACTCTGCATGTTGGCTGCTGGGCCTGTGTAACCCAAGGGGCCCCAGAGCCAAAGCTGGCCAGTCACTGTGGAACCCCAGAGGCAGAAGGGACGGCGCTTCTCAGAGGTAACTCCACAGGGACTGGCGAGGATTCCCAGGTAGGAAACAAACAGGACAGCCCTGAGGAGGGGCTCTGCAGGGGAGGGCAGCACGCCAGCACGAAGGGACACGGCGCCCAGTGGGCCTCTCCGGCTTTAGCTGGGACTGGCTAAAGGAACTGAGGCAAGTCTCTGACCCTGTTGGAACCGCTGCCACTTCACCTGCCTCGGGCAGGCAGGAACTTGCCAGTTGAAGTGGCAGAAGCAGGCAGGACTCCCATGACACGCTACCTCTCCCCGGGCCAGGCTCCGTGTGGGCCGGCAATTGGGCCACTTCCGCACAGAGCCCTGCTCTCCTGCCCGCACCTAGAACAGGACCCAAAGCTCAAGGCCGACAAGTGGGCACTGTGCCTGTCCCTCCCTGCCAGCAGCCACATCCCCAGTCCACCACAGCCAGGGGTGCGTCCAACAGAGGCACCTGCTGTTCATGCCCCAGAACCCATTCTCCTTGCTGGAAGCCGCGTTTCCCATCTCCCTTCCCAGACCAGCCCCCTTTAGTTTGGGGACTCCAGGCCACTCCCTCTCAGGGTGGCCACAGGAGGGGCTGGGGGAAGGGCCTACGTCAGGCTGGGGAAGCTCCATCCAGAGAGGCTGCTGCTCCCTGGGCTGGCAGCCCTGGGAAGGCCAGCACCCGGCCTTAGCATGAGGCCTCAGAGAAGGGAGTGGAGGCCAGGCCCGGCGGCACAGAGCCCTGCGGCGCTGTGACCTGGGATCGGCACTCTGCTCGGCCCCTGCAGGCCAGGCTTGGTTGCCCTCACTGCACCAGAGCAATGCCAGCAGCTGGGCCCAGTGCAGCTCAGCTGAGCCAGGGTCAGCAGCAGAGCGGGCACGGGCAGGGCCCTCCCTCTCTGCCCGTCTGGTCAGATAGGGGCCTGACTCCCAGGGAGCCCTGGAGGAGGTGTCTCGGCCCCTCCGGGGAGTGAGGGAATCGTCATTCCCGTGTCCTCCACTCTGCTGGAAACGGCCCCACAGCCTTGTCCTGCCTTCCTCACCACGAGTCCCTCGTCTGTAAAATGCAGATAATAGCAGAAATGCCCCACGCCCTGGGGCTGGAACATGAACATTCCAGAAGGGCTCTTCCCACCACCGAGCCCTGAGAGAACCCTGTGGTCTGATCCCGGAGGTGGGGCGGGCAGAGGCAGAGTCCAGGCCCGAAGCCCAGAGCTGGCCGCTGCTGCCGCTGGCCTCCAGCTGCTAGTCCCACTAGTCCCGAGCCTGGGCAGGACCAGGAGCCCGTCAGACCACCTTGAGGAGGGACAGCTCCCGGGCTGCCCTTACCGCCCTCCGCACGCGGGGTCTGCACTTGGGGCCCCTCTCCCCTCAGCAGCAGCTTTCAGGAGGGCCCGGCCCCACGTCGCCACGGTGACATGCGAGTGGGCTGCAGGCTGTGGCCGGGGGACTGCCAGCCTCTTGGAAGGCCTCCGGGGACGTGACCCACACCTACCCCCGAGGTCCTCGATGATGTCCAGGCTGGAGCTCCAGGAGAAACGCTCCACAGTGCCCAGCTCCAGCTGGGCCAGGTCGCCGGGCAGGGCCTCCAGCTCGTAGGCGCCCCGCTTCCTCCAGTAGAGAAACATGCTGAGGCGGGGGCTCCCGGCCTGACCTGCCTGAGGCCCGGAAGCGGCAAGTGCCGGGGCACAGAGGGGCCGCTGGGACCACCGGAGCTGGCCTCGGGCAGGCAAGCGCGGCCCTCCCCAGGGAGGGGAGCATGCTGGGAGCAGCCGGGGGCCTCGCAGCTGACCAATGGCCAGGGCCCCTGCCCCACACAAAGCGCCTTTCTTCCCCTCCCACAGACATTTTATAAATTTCGCCTTCCCGGCCCCCTCGGAGCCCCCGCCGGGGAGATGGGCTGGCTGTCTGGGGACAGCGCGAGCCCGGAAAAGAGTGCAATTGTTTGGTGGTCACTTTGCTAAGATAAGTTTTCAGAGGAGAAAAATGTGCTGCCCCAGGAGCAATTCCAGCTCCTACCTGACCTCTGACCTGCCGGCCCAGCTGCCCACAGGTCCCTCGGAGAATGGAAGCACCTGTAGGGAAGGCCCCCGGGCAGCTTCCAGCTCCTCCCCAGGAAGCTCAGGCAGGTCCCCCAGCTCTGCTGGGTCAAGTCCCCACGAGGGCCTTCAGAGGGTCAGAGGGCAGGAACTGCTGGCCAAGTCTTGCCTTGCAGCCGCCTGGGAGGCTTGCTCTGCCCTCTGGACTCACCCTCTCTGGGCTGGCCCCTCTTCACCAGGTCGCTCACCCTCTGCCTCCCTCCTCAGACCGTCACCCGCACCAATGGCAGTGTTGTGCACCAACCCCTGAGTGGGCTGCGCCTGGGCAAAGAGCCTCTGGTCTTGTTAGGGAGCCTCCCTGCATTCTGCACAGGGGACATGAGGCCAGGAAGGGCTGGGGTTGGGGCGAAGCAGTGGAGTGCTCGCCTCGCATGCGCGAGGCACTGGGTTCGATCCTCAGCACCACAGAAAGAAAGAAAATAGAGGCATGATGCCCTCCACAACTAAATATAAATAAAAAACAGTGAGAGGAAAATGGAAGCCAGCCGCGGCTGGCACATCTATCCTGGGGCCTTGGGGAAATTACACATTTTTCAAGCTGAAAATAACAACCAAGAGCCTATGGCAGGTCTGGGGTGCAGGCACTTCTGCATCCATTCCAAGTGACCTTTGCCCTGCCCAATTATTGTGACTCTCCCCATGGAGGGGGACAGTGTTCTGGAGGCTCAGAGGAGGAGGCTGAGGTTCAGCTTAAGGGTAGAGCTCATGTTTGAACCCAGGACCATCTCGCTTCAAGCTGACTAGAAGACCCGGAAAGCCACCTGAAGAGGAGGGCCAGGGGATCAGAGGGCAGCGGGGTGGTCCCTTGGAAATTCAGACTTGAATGGGCCTGAGGGCGCCCTGCCATGAGCTCCCTGCCAGCCTCCGCCCTGTGGCCAGCTCCTCGGTATGACCCGGAGGGAGCATCCGCAGCCCTTGAGGCTGAAGGAGCTGGCCTGGAGAGGGGCAGAGCAGGGCGCAGCCAGCACCCTCCCGCCAGACACCTGGGTCACCCCAGGGCTGTGGTGGGGGCTCCGGGGGCAGGATGGGGTGCTCAGCAGCGTCTGGAGTCACTGGAACACATGCCTGCCACCCCACCTCCAGAGGCATGGGGCTGGGAGGATAAGCACAGGCTCCATGGGCCCGAGCCCATGGGATGGGAGGGGTGTCCAGGCTTGTGTCCAGCGTGGGCGTCAGACTGAGGCTTGGGGAATGAGACCATCCACTGCCAGCAGAGGCCAGGGCTGCAGAATGGGGGGCATGACCTAACCGGACCCCTCCTCATCTGTAGGAGCCAAGGACAACCAGTCCCAGAGCAGCTCCACCCCAGAGAGGCCAAAGGTTTCTTTCTACTTCTCCTCAGTTTTGGGGTGAACGCCAGGAGCACCCGTGAGAAGGCCCAACTCCCAGGGGCCTGTCTGGGGCCTGGATCCTGGGCCCCTGAGAGCAGGCCTCCCGGGGAGCTCAGAGCAGGCAGGCCACACTTCCGACTCTGAGGGCCATGACTTCACCCTACGTGCAGCCTTCTGTCCCCAAACGTGCCTCCTGTTCCTTCCTCCCTGCTGCCTCCTCCCTCTCCCACTTTCATTCTATCCAAGAAAGTCTCCCCACCCAGGAGGGCAGCAGGCGGCCTCCGTGGGTCAGGGCTGGCTCCCCCAGCAATGCTCAAGTCTCGGCAGCCCTCAGGAGAGGCAGCCATGGAGCCCAGGCTTGCTGGCGACAGACGTGGGGAAGCTCCGCATCCTTCTGACGGCTGGGCTGGGCTGGGCTGTCTTGCCTCTGCCATCCGTCCCAGGCCTGGGCAGGCACGGGGAAGGGCAACGAGCACAGCAGGGCCAGAGGGCACGCTGACCACTCACCTCCGTCATCCCCGTGACAGAGACAGAGACAAGGAGGGCACAGAGTTGTGACTTATCCCAGGCCATGCAGTGCTGGGAAGAGGGGGAGCCCGGCTGAATCCAAGTGACCTGCTACACTCTGGGACTGGCCCATGTCCCACACCCTCACCCAACAAGAACACAGATGGGGAAGTGGGGGCAGAGGCAGACAGGCAGCCCCGAGCTGGAAGCCCGTTCCCCACAGCCACTGGGAGGGAAGATTCCAGGGGAGCAGAGAACAACCGGCTCATACCTTCCCCTTGGGCTGCCCTTCTGGGGCCGGAAGCCTTGGCCCTGGCAGAGACCCCAAAGGTTTGCCTCGTTTCCACGTCTGGAGCCGCTGGTGCTCCGGTGACACCTGCCAGCCTGGGGAGCTGGAGACGGGTGGCCCCACTTGGTGCCTGGCAGCGTTTCTGGACATGGGGAGGGGTCGAGCCCTCTGCCAACCACAGCTGTTTCCTGGAGAGCAGAAGTGCTTGTGGCCCGAGCAGGCCCCCGCCCAGTGCCACTGCAAGGTCCTGCTGAGTAAGGAACCAAAGGAGGAAGAGGAGCAGGTGGCAGGAGCTGGCCCATGACACACCCGCCGTCCCCCAGAAAGCTTCGGCTGATGGAGACTACCCGTCCTGCCTGAGTTCACAGGCCTGGGCACCTGTGACGTTCTTTCTCCCCTCCGCCATCTGGGTGGCCCCTTGCCCCCTGTGCTGGGCCCCCAGGCCCCTGAAGGCAGTTCCACTCGGGATAAGAATTGGCTCAGAGTTCTGCCTCCGTCCCACTAACTGGGAGCCTCGTGTCTTGGAGCCGCAGATTCCGCATCTGTGAAATGGTTGGGGCCCCCGACGTCAGCTCTGCAAGACGCTGCACAGAGCATGCTGGGAGCCTGGCAGGAGGTGAAGGCTCACCATAGGGGTGGAGACTTGGGGACCCCTGCGTCTTTCTGAGTGGCCCCACCTTCCTAAGTAAGGCCCACCGACGGTTCGTGGTCCCCCGAAACCCGGGGGCAGGCGACCACGTGTCTTCCTCCCCTCTCAGTGTCTGAGGAGGCCCGTCTGGACCCCCAGGGCAGCTGAGAAGAGCCAGCTGCGCGAGTGTCAGCAGCGGCCTCGGCGGGGCTCCAGGCTGGCGGCCCAGCGTTAGGGATCACGCCCCCCACCCCGGAGCCCTCTTACGTAATCTGGCAAGAACGGGCGCTAGCCACCCGCCTCTGGCGCTCTGCTCCTGCCCCTTGGCCAGGCCCCCTCACGCCCCCACACAGACCCCCAGCTCCAGGTAAAAGACAACTCCACCTCCACCTTCTGGAGGCCTGGGGAGGGTCGGTGGGTGGAGGCCAACCCCATCCAGCCGGCAGTGTGCCCAGGCATGGCACCCACAGGAGGGGTGGCGGAGCCCTCCCCTCCAAATTCACCCACGTGCCTGGGTCTGAGACCTCGGTCAGTTTGGAAAATACAGGTGGAAACCTGGCCACAGCACCTGGCCTTGAGCCAGCCCTTCCTGGCAGCCTCAAGCCGGCCCAGTCCAGCACCAGCCCCTCCCTCCGACACGCTCCTTCCAGCCTCTGACAGGTCCCCTTCTAGCCCTTGATGCTGCTGAGGGTGGACCAGAGGGGAGCAAGGGCCACCATGGAGCACAGCCACTGACGCCTTAAGCCTATTTCCTGCTCTGCAAAATGGGGACAATCCTGAGACACCTGACCAGGGCAATGGGAAATGGGGCCCCTACCGGGGTACAGAAGCCTGAGGAAGCATTTGCGTGCCCTTTGCCCTGTGCCAGGGATCCGAGAGGGGTGCCCTCACTCCTGCATGGTCCAGACACCTCGGCAACCCTGACACTGAGGAACAGCAGGACCCAGGTGGCAGGTCTGTCCGGGGGCTTCTCTGGACCTCTGGAGTGGGTTCCAGGCTTCCTGACTGCAGTGCCCCATGTGGGCACCCGGCACTGCAGCGGGTAAACGTGTGACCCGGCACCACAGGCTGGGAGAGGAGCAGGTGGGGGTCCTGCTGGCAGGGAGTGCGGGCCGGGGGGACAGGCCAGCCTTCTGCTCCTTGACAGTGCTGCCCGTGTGTTCCCTCAAAAGCAGGGGTTCCTGCTCGGCCAGGGGCCCTGTGTGTCCTCTTTCTTGACTCCTAGCTGGGCACATGCCAGGGACACTAATACCTTCCAAGTCAGGCCCTGGACCTAAAGCCTTTGAGGGGCATCTCCTTTAAGTTGCCTGATGTTCCTTTAATTGTGAGACTATCACCCCATTCTACAGAGCAGGAAGCTGAGGCTGAGGGACCAGGTCAGCTGGGAGTGGGGTGCAGCTGGGACCACAGCGAGTGGCCCCTCCAGTTTCCCTCCATAGCTGAAATACTGGAGTTCTACAGACCTGCGGGGTCCCTCCCAGGCTCAGTCAATGGCCCTTCCTGCCCCTTCCTGCTGGGCTCCCTGTGCCCAGAGGCCTGAGGCTCAGATGGCTCCTTCCTTCCCTGGGTGCACCACTGCCTAGGATTCTGGGAACACTGTAGGCTTCAAGAAACTTCCAGAACTTTGAGTCCACTGGCCAAGCGCTTCAAGGAAGGTAGACCCCTCTCTGGACCCCCGAATGGGTGTGGGGGTAGGGCAGTCATACAACAGACCCCTCAGACCCTGGGGGCTCCCCAGAGGCAGTGGGGCAGGCAGTCCAGTCACGGTCCAGCAGCTGGCCTGACCATCATCACCCACCCATCCACCCACCACAGCCTGGGGACAAGTGTAGCCTGGGGCAGGCTGGCTGGGCACCAGCTGCCCACACATGCTGAGCTCTGCTTCCACAATGCCTCCACTCCAGCTGCTGGCCGGCCCTGGCCCAGGTTCAGGATACCACTGCCTCACTCCCATCTTCTCTCCACAGCCTCCAGAACCAGCCCGATCACCTGGGCTCAACCCGCCCCCCCACTGGCTACGCCACCTTGGGCAAGCAGCTTAACTTCCCTGGGCCCTCAGTTTCCTCATATGTTCAGTAGAGGTACTCACAATGCCACTTCAGAATGATGCTGGGAAGTGAGCGATTTAATACAGAAGAGTGACCTCCATACTCACGGACACTCATCATGGAGGCTCCAGGGACAAGACAATAATCAGAGCAAGGACAGAATGCAAATCTGAAAACACCACAGCTTTGGTTTAGAACCTGCTCCTAGCCAGGTGTAGTGGCGCACACTGGCAATCATAACTACTGAGACAAGAGGATCACAAGTTTGAGGCCAGCCTCTGCAATGTAACAAGATGCTGTCTCAAAAAAAAAAAAAGTTTGGGGTAGAGGTTGAGGGCCCCTGAGTGGAGGCGATGGCTGCTCCTGCCAGTCACTGGGAAGCCCCTGGTCCCTCTGCTACAGAGGATAAAACAGCAAAGAGGGTCATGCTGGCTCCATCTGGTCTGGGGCCCCATGAAGGCACCTCCTGGCTTCCTGCTCCCCTGGAAGTAGGGCCCAGGTCGTCTGGCCTGGAGCAGATGCGAGTTGACTTGCACTTGAATCTGTTCACAATCAAGTCTCGCTGGGCTGACTTCCAAATTCCTCAAGGCTTGGTCCAACTGGGCTCTGCCCCCCCTTGTGGGTGAAGGTGGCAGGGCTCTTTGACCTCCAGGGAGGACCCTGGGCAGAGGGCCTCTTGTGGGTCTAGACACCCAGCCTGGCCCAGGTCTGGCAACTCCCTGAGGAAGAGCTAGACCCAGCATCGGGGAGAAATCCTTGGGGCGCCAGGAATTTCTCAGCTTGAGTGGAGGAGAGGAGGCCACTGACCCTGCACCCGGGCTGTCTGTGGCTCACGCCGGAGGGCCTCATTCCAGTCTTGCTGCCGGCTTCGAGCCACGCAGACTAAAACCTAGCCAGACAGACGGAGAGGCTGGGACCTCGGGAGGCCAAGTCAGTCCAAGGAACAAAGGCTTCTGGGCCAGGCTCCCAACCACAGAAAAGACGGGCCAGACCTCAGGACAGCTGGGATTTCAGAGCAGCCAGCCCGCCGTCGGAGCACCGGTCTCATTGGTTGGAAACCGTCACTACTGTCCCCCTGGATTTGCCCAGCAGAGACCCAGGCTGCCTGTAATGAAAGAAGGAAATCACAGGAATTGCTATAGTTTGTGTCATGTAGTAATAATAAGTTGTATTTGGTATTTGCCTGAACTTGTAAAACTAAAATCATAAAAGGCGCCTGGTGACAAACTTGCTGTGTGGCAGGATGACACTCCGGAACAAAGCCGATATGAACCTTTATCTATGATTTGAGTGGTGGCTCCCGGTCTAGTCGTGCTCTGGTCTTTATCAGTGAAAATCACTACTTAAACCCCTGGACTTTTGGAGCAGACTGTCAGCAGCACTGTGACCAGAGGACTCCGCGTCATTCTGTCTCTTGACTGCCCCGGCTGCTGTCCACTCTATCGCTGATTGCTGACTGACCACTGTCACCAAGACCAGACAAATGACTAACCACCTCTCCCGCCATGACTGCTACCCAGCCTCTGGCTTATGGGACACCCAAGGACATCCAAAGACATCCAAGGAGCTGAGAGAGGCTATGGCTGAAAAGAGTCCCCTCAGTCTTGCTGACTGACTTCTTGGCTAGGAGACATTGCGTTGAGTAGGTCCATGGGGACTGGACTCTAGGTGAACACGGAGTGAGTCTTCAGTGTATTTGTGACTTGATATCATTAGGAATGTTGAGCGTGCATTGCGTGAATAAAATCCATTGCTGGAACCAACTTGATTCCTCTTAGTCACTGCTCACGACACTCCTCAGGTAGGCCTTGTCTTCCCGCTGGCCCACAGAAGTCAAAGGCACGCCTTGCCCCCAGCCCAGGACACAGGTCTGGCCTATTGAGGCAGTTTCCGGGCGGGGCTGCGATGCGGGCTGGCCCCATGGCCTCATGCCAGATTCTGAGAGGTTCTGCCTGGGGGCTTTTCATTTACACCTCAAGAGGTATAAAGCGGGTTAGCAGGACAGAATGAGCTTGTGTGCATATGTACTTGCATATTATTCTAGATACTCCTTCTCTGGGCGGTGACTTTGGCAGAGCCTGAAATGGCATGAGGGAGCCAGCAATGCATATATCTGGGAAAAGCACCTCAGACTGCAAAAAGAGTGTGTGCAAAGGCCCTGAGGCAGAGCTGTATGTTGTGTCTGAATGAAGGTGACCACTGTTGCAGTCTGCCCCGGACTGACAGGGGTTCCAGAACACAGGACTTCAGATAGAAAATCAGGGTGAGTTAGTCACCCTAACAAGAGAAACACAAGGAGGCCCAAGTGACTGGAGTAGAATAAGCAAGGCAAAGAGGTGATGGCACCAGGGCCTGTGAGGACTGTGGCCTCTATCCTGAGTTAACGGAGAAGGATATGGTCTCAGATTATTTATTTATGTGGCCCTGAGGGTTGAACTCAGAGGTGATGTACCACTGAGCAGCATCCCTAGCCCTGTTGATTTTTCTTTTGAGAGAGGGTCTCACTAAATTGTCCAGGCTGTTCTTGAACTTGTGATCCTCCTGCCTCCAAAGTAGCTGCATTACAAGCATGCTCCATTAGGCCCAGCTCTGATTTAGATTTTAAAAGGCTGCTATTAGGCCAGGGTCGTGGCTCAGAGGTAGAACAATTGCCTAGCTTGCGCGAGGCACGGAGTTCAATTCTCAGCAGTCTACACGTAAACAAATGAAAAAATAGCCGGGTGCGGTGGCATACTTCTGTAATCCCAGTGGCTCGGGAGGCTGAGGCAGGAGGATCGAAGAGTTCAAAGTCAGCCTCAACAAAAGGGAGGTGTTAAGTAACTCAGTGAGACCCGGTCTCTAAATAAATTACAAAACAGGGCTGGGGATGTGGCTCAGTGGTTGAATGTCCCAGAGTTCAATCCCCAGTACCAAAAAAAAAAAAGTCTATCAACATCTAAAAAAATATATTTTTTAAAAGGCTGCTCTCACATGCTCTCACAGAAGTAATTAAGGGCGAAATGGATGGGCGCTTAGGGACACGGGCACAGAGGCTTCATGACCCTGCTGTGGCTGTGTTGGTCACAGAAAGCCTCTATTGTCTTACCATGAGTCACTTACCATGAGGTACTGTGCCCAAGGCTTTGAACATGCAGACCACACCATGATGCCTCTGCTTCAGATCACTCTTCCTACCTGGGACAACCAAAATGCTGGGTAGGAAAAAGTTTATTCAGTATTAAAAATATCAACTCTCGGGCTAGGGAGATAGCTCAGCTGGTACAGTGCTTGCCTCGCACTCGATCCCCAGTACCGCAAAAAAAAAAAATATCAACTCTCCTAGCAAGTCAGAGGCCCCGGGTTTCAACTACCTCCATGAGAAACAAACAAACAAACCAGGCTTAGGGAGACAATCCCATGCGTCTGCCTTTGAGGCATCTATCTATTCTAAAGTAAGTTGGGAACTGAGCTTTACTGTCCCCAGTCCCCATGCTGGGGACTGAATTCAGGGGCATTCTTCCACTAAGCTACGTGCCCAGTCCTTTTAATTTTTTTTTTAAGGCAGGCTCTCACTGAGTTGCTAAGGCTGACCTTGAATTTGTGATCCTCCTGCCTCAGCCTCCCTAGTCACTGGGATTATAGGTCCGGCCACCCATACCCTGCCGGAGTTTTCCTTTTGATGGGCCTATGGGGGCTGGGATAACAAAGCTCAAAGTTTGTGGAACCACAGTCCCTGAATTTGAATTTAGATCATCTCAGACTGGTTTCTAGTCTGTTGTAGAAGCATATGAAAATCTAACCTCCTAGTCCTCAAATTTTTCTAGCAAGTAATTATTAAAACACAATATTCAACACAGTAAAACAACAAAAATTAGACATAGAAGTGAATAAGACCCCATAAGTGAAAACCAACAGAAACAAGGACAACAAAAACAGGCCCCAAAACACTCGGGATACGAAACTGTCAGGCGCGCACCAAAGCCTTGCAGCATCTGCGCTCCACAATAGCCCTGGGCAGTAAGCACTACCACTATCTCTACTTGCAGACAGTGAAGCCAGAGCGCAGAAAGCTGAGGGATTTGCCTAAGGCCACACAGCTAAGTTACGGGCACTTGACTCCACACAGGCCTGTGGCCTTACTGTGTAGGGGTCCTCAGAAGTGGAAACCTAACAGGAAAGTAAGAGTGAAGCATGTAGCACCCTCTTTGGTCCCCACCTTCAGAGGTTCCCAGTGCCCAGGTCAGATTTGGCTGCCGCCTGCCACCCCTCACCACCCTCAGCATGAACCATGGCATTTCAGCGATGGGAGGGATGAGGAGAGATGCCTGGGACCATGCAGAGGCCCACCCAGTCACCCACACTGTGTGTTGGAGACATGCTAAGGAAGGTGATGACCAGGCCTAGACAGCACAAAACGGCACAGAATCCTCTGATGGCAGAACAAGTGGCTCTCTGGGTGACAATGTGGAAATATCTACTCAAATGCAAAACCTTCTCACCCTCCCACCCAGCAACTCCATTTTCCTCGGAATTCATCCCATAGCTCCTAGTATAAGGACACCCACAGCGCCAACATCTACCAGGGTGAGAGACGGAAACCACCCAGGCGTCCACCACAGGCCAACTGAACAGTCAAGTTATACCCACACGTATCACGGAGCCACTACCAAAAACGAGGTGGGGGCTGAGCTCAGTGCTCAGGCACAGGCGTAGCACACACGAGGTCCTGGGTTCAAGCCAAGGCACCCGAACGAATGAGTGAATGAAGGAAGGCATATTTTTATGTGTTGACTTTTCTTTTTTTCTTTTTGCAGTGCCTGGGATGGAATCCAAGCCTCATGCATGCTAGGCAAGCACTCTACCTCTGAGCTACACCCCCAGCCCAGGTATTGGCATTATTCAAATGTTCAAAATATAGTATTATAGTAATAGCTGGGTGCAGAGGTGCATGAATGTAATCCCAGCTGCTTGGGAGGTTGAGGCAGGAGGATCATGTGTTCAAAGCAATCCTCAGTATCTTAGCAAGACCCAGTCTCTAAATAAAATACAAAAACAGGGCTGGGGATGTGGATCAGTGGTTAAGGACCCCCTGGGTTCAATCTCCAGTACCAACAACATCAACAAAAAAATACAATATTAACTGGAAAAGGCAATTGCACAACATAATTTCTACCACTGTTTAAAATACTTTACATATACACATATATGTAGATATGTGTGCATAATTCATAGAAAAAATCTTAACAACAAACGGGAAAAGGACAAATTACATTTATGTGCTGTATGAAAATTTTACAGTGAAGATGGTTACTTTTACAAGTAGGACACAAAGTACACAGGTGCGCATTTATATCTACCTGTTAACTTGAAGGCTAAGAGCCAGATGTACACACTGAAGTGGAGGTGCCATCATGGGGCAGGGACACTCCCGAGGCCTGGGGCCCAATTCCGCCCACACCTGCACATGATCTGTCTTCAGTGGGACAAGCAATGGACCTTGAAGCACCAGGACATCGCAGGGCCCACCTGTTAATGCGACACAGCTGCTAACATGGATCACACAACCAAACGGATACTCTGAGCTCCCAGCAGGGCCCAGCCTGGCCTGGGGGAGTTGTGCCCGGTGGGTGAGACAAAGGGAGCATACGAAGCTTGCACCCCGCCTGGATGAGAGCCCATGTGGCACTGGGAGGGATGCTCTGTGACTGCTTCATAAATCTGTCTTGGGCCAGCCCCAGGGTGGGGGGCAGGGGGAGGCTGAAACAGAGGCTCTGACTGGGGTACAACCAGCAAGGTCAGTGGCCCATGTCCCCAGGCCCATCTCTTGGGCTGGGAACAGGGTGCTCCCCAGGCCAGGGCCCCAAGCATGCACTGATGGAATGCCTCTGGATTCCAAGGACATAACTCCCGACCCTCACTCTCCAAATATGTCAAGGCATATATTAAAAGTGAACTTGGGGACCCAACTTTAATGCACAAAATGTGTCCTGGGGCACCTTCCTCACTTGGCCTTCCAAATCAGAGCCGATAGCTGAAATTCGAAGTTTCTGGGCTGGGAGGTCTTTGACCTCTGTGCTCGAGTCATTGATTAATGAGAACAAGATGTTTGGGCCTGCAAAGCAGTCTCGTCTTTTTTTTTTTTTTTTTTTTTTTTTTGGTGCAGGTCCTCACACAGGGTAGGTAGACAAGCTCTCTACCACTGCGCTACACCCCCAGCCCTGCAGAGTAGTTCGTAGGGTCTAGACTAATTCAGCGTGGGGTCTTGGTGGCCCCTCCAAGACCTGCAAGAAGCCTCTCCTTCTTGCTCCACATCTTCCACCTTCCTTTCCATACAAACCACACAGGGAGAAAATGTACTCACTGCTTCCTGGATAAGGGTGAGCAGTTTTGAGATGGTGGCCTACATTTTGTCAAGACCGAGTTCATGCTTGACCTCTGGGATGAAGCCACCTGTGTGGCCCTCCAACCACGTTCTCACACCACAGGTCTCTGATCAGTCACTGAGTCTGCCAGCTGCAGTTAGCCTCAGCTCCACTCTTAATTTTTCCAGCTGGATCTGTGCACAGACAACCCCAGAGCCCTCAGCCCTGCCCATCTGTTCCCCCCACACTGGTCTCCTGGGCACCAGACATTTAACACGGCTTCGGAACCACGGCATGCACTCTGCATGTTGGGTCTCCCCCTTGAACTTTGCATTCCCAAGCCCAGTCGCCCCGAGGAGCAGGTGTCCTGCACTGCTGACTGCCTTTGAAGTGCCTTCCCTTCTTTCTGAGAACAGAGCCATGGAGGCCTCAGTCTCTGCAACCCCAATAGTCTACAGCAGTCCCTCTGCTAGCTAATTCCTTGGTGAGGAAGGTCTGGAAGTTGGGTGGCTTCTACAGGCAGACAAGCACAGCCTGGTCACAGATCAGAGACTGAGGGAGCTCCAAAGCATTAGAAAAACCCAAGCCACAGTCGCTTGAGCCACTACAGTGGTGGCATCTGGGCGGGTAAGCGTGGAAACCCTGGGCTGCCCAGCTCAGCTCTATTTGTTGAGTCCGAGACTTTGCTTACTCAGCTCCTGGCATGAGCAGATCAGACCTGTGGCAGCGCGTGCTTCCTTTCAGTCTGCGGCACCAGCAGCCCTCCAGTCTCTCCCTGGCAAAGCTTCGGTGAATATTTAACTTAGTAAGGTCTTTCTGAAGGGGCCCTGCAGATCACGTGGGCCTCCCCTGCTGCACAGATGGCCCTCATTTATCGTAGCCACTGTTCAGGCTGAGCTTGTCAGCCAAGTCTTGTTCTCTCTGCCAGCCCAGCCTAGGAGGGGACACTGCGGAACTGAGATCATGCTACAGCGTTACCAATAGACACGGGTTGGGTTTTGTGTGTGTGTGTGTGTGCTGGGAATTGAACCAGGGGTACTTAACCACTGTGCCACATCCTCAGCCACACCCCCTTTTTAAAAAAATATTTTATTTAGAGACAAGGTCTCACTAAGTTGCTGCGGTTGGCTTTGCATCTCATGATCCTCCTGCCTCAGCCTCCTGAGCTGCTGGGATCACAGGCATGTGCCACCACAACTGGTTGCAGTTTTTTTTTTTTTTTTTCTTTTTTTAAATATTTGGCCTCTTCCAGGAGCAAAATCCCCTTCTCCCAGTACTTTCCAAGGTAGTCCAGAAGGAATGTGGCTCCCTTTTTAACTTCCACAGGGGCCCAGACAGGAAGATAAACTCCCAAGACAAGCGACTCTGACACAGAGAGCACAGGAGGCATCTGCTGGGTTCCCTGAGTGTCCCTTGCTTCGACACCCTGATTCGACCATCTTCCCGTTTTTTGCCAAAGCATTTCATAAGCACTTGGATACCTGGAATAAAATGGTTTATTTACATAATAAAATTACACAGTTACATTCATATTCCAAAAATCTTCGATGACACAGAAGTTCATGTATGATCAGAAAAGCGCTGGAAGGAAGCCACGTGTAACAGGGCACAATGCTGCAAACACAAACACCAGACGCAGCAGCCTCAGAGGATTCACAGTGCTAGCTGGGAGGGGGCTTCAGCATGATTCCCTACACGTGTAAACGTAGGCAAGGGGCGAGCAGTCCACATCACTCAACACGACTGTGAGGAACAGCACCTGGGCCTGCCTCCGGGCTCATCCCTAATCACACCACACGCCAGGAGCACACCAGACCCCACCTACTCCTTTCCAAGGAGCCCAGGTGGAACTACCCCATCCTCAAAGAAACACAGTCGTTCACCTTCCTCAAAGGCACGTGCTCGGAAGGGATGCGCTGGGATCCCAACTCAGTCCTGCCATCAAAGCCTGCTGCCTGAGTCACTCTATCGCCACACAAACCTAAAATAATAAACTAAACCTATCAGATAATTTTTTAAGAATCATCACCAGGGGCTGGGGAGCTAGGTCTGTGGCACAGCACTTGCCTGGCATTCACAAGGTCTGGCTGTGATCTCAGCACTGCCCCTGAAACCACATCTGGTACAACAAAAGGGACCCCACGTCCCTTGGTCCTCATACCATTTACCAGGCAGAAACCCGGGTGTCCGTCGGGTTAAGAAACTGCCCATCAGAGGGGTCCAAGTGGAGGATGCAGGACCTGGGCCCGGCCTGCCCTGGGCTGCTCCCGCGTGCCACCTCTGGGCAGGCTAGGCCTGTTCGCACAGCCTCTCCAGGCTCGATCTTCAGTTCCATGCGCTGCCTGCAGAGGACGCACTGATTCACTGCTTCCGAGAAAGCTTAACCTTAGGACAAATGGGAACAACCTGGACCATATTTATTTATGATATAAGTCCCAGAATTTGAGAATCTTGATTATTTTCACGTCTATTTTTGCCATGGATAGATTTCTGTAAAAGAACTGATTTTAAAGAACCATAAAAACTGACAGTTGACCAAGGTTTTTACTTTCTAAGCATATGCTTCTGTAAGCAAGTTCTTCTTTGGAAATCACACAGGAGAATGGCCCAGAGAGCAGGCAAAGAAGCCTCCCCTGGAAAGTCCTTGCTGTGGAGCCTGAGGCCTGCCCAATCTGACCTTTTCTGAGCACCCTGAAGGCCACCGACAAGGGGTCACGTGGACAGACCACCAGGTGGATGTCACTGTTGTGGTCTGAGGTGATGAAAGAGCCACCTCCAGAACCTTCAAATCCCTGGACAAGCGTGTCTGGGTTCCCCTCAACCGCACCCCTCCCGGCTCCCAGCACGGGCTAGCGGTGCCCTCTGGTGCTGACGGGGTTTCTTACTGATGGGACAGACATTTAAAGGTCCACAACTAAAGGCCAAAAGCAAAGTTCCCTCTTTCAGACCCAGAGCCACGGCTGGGAAAGGAGCAGCCGGCTGATGGGGCAAACCATCCTGAATTCTTTGCACGGACAAACACAAGCACATGGCACGAGCTACCTTCAGATCAAAGTGACAGCTAGCAAGGGGACTCCCAGGCATCCTCATCATGCCACGAGGCTTCCTGTGCACATCCGTGAGGCTGTGCTGTGGTCTGCAAGGGGCCCAGGGGCCACAAAGGCGCTGGTGATGAGGACCATCGCCCGTAAACGAACACCGCGCTGGTCCCACAGCAGCGTGAAATGCTCCTGAGCACCCACCCCAGAGCTACGGGGAAGCGACCTGGCCACTCGCCCGGCCACTTCCAATCGGGAGGAGACCTGAGAACAGCCACCTCCAGGGAGAGGTGCCGGCAAGAGGACGGCAGGACACACGTGGCTCCCAGCTAGCTGTCTGTGGTGGTGACCGGGCTCTTCATGACAGCCTGCTGGCCCAGCCTGGAGCTCTGCCGCGGCCTCTCTGACCTTCAAGGAGGCGCCAGTGAGAGCAGATTTACGTTTACAGAGTCACCAGGAACTTTTTCAGATTTGAGGATAATTTCTTCAGCAAAGCCTCAGAATTTAAAAAAAAAAAAAAAAAAAAAAAAAAAAAAATTAAAGGGCTCTCGACTCTGAGCTTTTATCGATTAAAGCAACGGACCAAATGCAATCTTCTGACTTGGACCCACGTGACCGGGAGAAGCCTGGCGGTGCTGACGAAGCAGAGCCCCCTGCCTGTGTCTGCCCCTCCGAGGGCGCATGCAGCTCCCAGCCTCAGGCTGGGGGTCTGCATCGTCTGCCTACCTTCCTGGCACAGTGTATGGCCCCAGTTTCCCTGTTCTTATCTTGATTCCAATAACTGGATCCCGGGAGAATTTTTTTTTAAGGAACTGACCCAATTCTTCCTGCTTTCATGGTATACAAACTTCCCACTGCTTGCTTGATTTTTTTTTTTGTGGCACTGGGGACTGAACACAGGGGTGCTCTACCACTGAGCTACAGTCCTTGCCCATCTTATTTTTTATTTTGAGACAGGGTCTCCCTTAAACTGCTGAGGCTGGTCTCAAATTTTTGAAACTCCTGCCTCAGCCTCCTGAGTTGTTGGAGTTGCTGGGGTCACAGGAGTGTGGCACCGTGTCTGGCTCATTGCCTTAGATCCTTTAAGAAAACACCAGACTGCAAGAAGGATAAACCATACGAACATCAGGGCCAAGTTCTAGGTCATGTAGCTTTAAGAGAGAAACTTGAAGCTTTTCATTATACAACCCTCACGAGTTCCACAGGAAGCGCTGTACGTAAGGGCACCATCCATGGCCCCAAAACCCACCAGGTCTGCTGGTGTCAGGCTCAACACCAAGCTTCCTGGTACAAACGTCTCTCCTCTTGTTGAAACTTGTTTACTTTTTCCGATAGAACCTGGGTCTTCGATATAGTTTCCCTTCCTGAGTGTCATTAAATTCTCTTGCTCCAATTTTCTCTGATGCTCCAGGAAGTTTAAAATTATAATCTGTTGTGACGTAGGGAATTGTTCCTTCAGGTCCACGCTGAAATGGAAACACAAGTAGAACAATGGAGGCCTGTCTAGACTCAGCCTCGGGAGTGAGCTCCCCCTCACCTGGGAGCCAGCGTGAAAGTAAGTCGCAGCCTCCGGTGCTCAAGGTGCTGGCCTCCCCCCCTCAGAGGCCCTCGCCCACACCTCGTTCATCTGTGGTGTGGTCCTGCAGAGGCCACCACTGCTCTTCCCACGACCCCTTCCTGAGGTAAAGCTCCACACGTGCCACGGCTGGCAGCTTGGGGCTCTGAGGACACCACGACACTCTGGCTCCACTTCCCAAGAGATGCTCCAGCTGCAGCCACTCGCTCTCTGCCAGGGCCCAGTCGTGCCCCTGAGGGCTGTCCCAGGCTGGGGCGGGGGGAATTACCTGGCTCTTGAAGATACACTGTGGAATGGAAATGGCCCCAACCAGCAGACAGTTCACCGTTCTCAATTCTTCCGGGGGCACAGGAGTGAGGATGTGGTACAGTCGCTTCTCCATGTCGATGCCTCTACAGATTCCTTTAAGAGAGTTCACGGCACTAAAATCAGTCTTTCTGAAGACACTGAGGCTCCCTATCACTAAAAATTGTAGACTGGGGCCAGGGACAGTGCTTGTGCCTGTAATCCCAGTTATTCTAGAGACTGAGGGAGGAGGATGGCAAGTTTGAGGCCAGCCTGGGCAACTTAGTGAGATCCTGTCTCAAATTTAAAAATAAAAGTAAAAAAGGGGCGCTGGGGTTGTGGATCAGTGGTGAATTGCTTGCCTAGCATGTATGAGTCACTGGGTTTAATTCTCAGTACCACAGAAAATGAATAAATAAATAAAATTAAAAAGGTATTGTGTCCATCTAAAACTAAAAATATTAAAAAAAGAAAAAAGGGGGGGTGGGGTGGGGGCAGGGCTGCAGGTATTGCTCAGTGCTAGAACAATGCCTGTCATGTTGGAGGCCTGGGGTTCAATTCTCGGTACTGGAAAACAAAACAAAACCGTAGAATGCTCTTGAGTGGTCTTGAGAGGAAGTTTCAATTTTAAGTGTGTTACGCTTTCAGAATACAAAGTGCAACTCAAAGAACCCTGCTCAGTTGTTAGGAACCAAAATGAGCTAGAGCAAGAGCCATGGACTATTGTAGTCGAGTGAAAGCAGCACCCTGAGATCACGGCGGGACTCCGCCTCTCCCCATCACCGCTTCCTTACCTACGGCTGGCACCAAACGACACGGATTTCTGTGGAAATGCTTTTGAGAAATGATGTTGCACAGATCTGAAATGTGCATTTAACTATTTAAGGATTTTGCTAGTTGTCAGTTACTCAGCCTTCCAAAACTCCATGCTGACGCAACTGACCTCTGAGCTGGGAGCATCCTGTGAGCTGAGGTTGCGAAGGAGCTGGAGACCCACCTTGCTAGGCCTAGTGGCATCATCTCTGCATCCAGGTCACCTGACTTTGGGGAGGGCTTGAAGACAGGAATTTGGAGACCCCACTTAAGCATTTTCAGTAGCCCTTGTGGAAATACAGTGCCCAGCGGGCACAGGGAGAACACGTACAGGAACCCAGCATTATTTTGAAAACAGACACTATAAGAACTGCCAACAGACCAGATGTGTCAAATGCAGGCAAGGGGATGCCAAGGTGGGGCAAGGGTCTGTCTGAACAAACACCAGAGCAACCTGGAGGGGGCCACCCTGGGCCGGGGCACAGGGGCAGCTAGGGGGGAGTGGATCCACCAGGGCCTCGGTTGGACAGAAGACCCCACGTGGAGGCGTCCCCTTGCAAAGGGGCTGGAAGGCAGTGGGAGCACAGTCCAAAAACAGAGGCCAAGTCCCCACAGTGGGCGGGACGGCATCCAGAAAGGTGTCAGGGAAAGAGGGCCAGGTCAAGGCCAGTGGAGTCCTAGACACAGAGGGGCTTCCGGGAGAAGCATGTCTTTCCAGACCTCCCAGCTGAGAGACAGCTACAGTGTCCAGGCCAACCACCTTCAGTTGAAAGGTCCTTTACAGCAAGGTCAGGGACAAGCTCTACTCTCAACTCACCAAACCCCAAACAGTCACAGATGGGAGTCTGGGCCAGCAGGATGGGCCCCTTTGTGTAGCCTCTGACATCATCCAGGATCTTGCAAAGGCCAACCCAGCTGGCATTCACAGCATACAGTACGTGGGTAGGGGCAACGTCAGCGTGGGCAATCCGGAGGGCGACTGCATTGAAAGGGACCTGGAAGATAAATGGGCCCTTCTATCAATTTTTACTTAAAAAAAACTATTTTTAATTTTCACAAGCTGACTTCACCATCTAGGTCTGCCAAACTGCCTACTAAAAAGTAACAAACAGAGCACTAGCCTGGCACAGTTACCAAGGCACTGTAATAAAGATGCTAACATACACACAGTTCTTACACACCAGCACACCTATTAGACATCTCACCTGAATGCCCAGCACTTCCCTATCTACAGATACAAATGGATTCAAGTTTAAAGATGTCCTAAATCAGTTAAAGTCAAGGAGACTTCCAGCCAAGTATGTGGAAGACCGTTCGCCGAGTCTTCTGATATGAGAAAGCCAGAAGCACTCCTGAGAAAAGAATCCAGGTTTTTCCCAACCTGAACACAGTAGGTGAAGTGGGATGGACCACATTCCTGGAGCACAAGATAAATGAATAACACACAACATTCTAGGTAATTTCAAATTTTGAAGTAGGAAAGTATTTTGTTACATGTATAATTTAGACTTCAAAAATAAACCTGGGGGGTTGGGGAGATAGCTCAGTCGGTAGAGTGCTTGCCTTGCAAGCACAAGGCCCTGGGTTCGATCCCTAGCACCCAAAAAAAAAAAAAAAAACCTGGGCTGGGTTTGTGGCTCAGTGGTACAGCACTCGTCTAGCATATATGAGGCACTGGATTCAATTCTTAGCACCACATAAAAAAAGAAATAAAGATACTGTGCCCATCTACAGCTAGAAATATATTAAAAAAAAAAAAAAAAAAGTAAGAAAAAAGTAAACCTACAATCCTGGGAGGCTAAGGCGGGAGGATTGCAAGTTAGAGGCCAGCCTCAGCATCCTAGCAAGACCCTGTGTCTCAAAATAAAAAATAAAAGGGGCTGGGGCCAAGCATGGTGGCTCACACCTATAATCCTAGCAGCTCATGAGACTGAGGCAGAAGGATGGTGAGTTCAAAGTCGGTCTCAGCAAAAGCGCGGTGCTAAGCAACTCAGTGAGACCTTGTCTCTAAATAAAATACAAAATAGGGCTGGGGACACGGCTCAGTGGTTGAGTGCCCCTGAGTTCAATCCCTGGTATACTAAATAAATAAATAGGACTGGGGATGTGGCTCAGTGTTCGATCCCCAATACCCACTCTCCCAAAAGAAAACTAAATATAAAACAAAAAAGGTGGTAACATTTTTGGCAGGTAAGTTTCAATTCAGCTATAGAGTCATCTGTAAGCAAACAGATGACCCCACAAACAGAAAGCCCATCACACCAATTAGCTGCCCGACTATCCGACGGAGAAGACTTGGAGGCCTGTCCAGGTCCACCAACACTGCCTGTGCGACTTAGGCAAGGCCTCCTGCTGGTTGTGCCCAGCTTTTGAAGCTGAGGTGGGGACACCAGGGGCATTTTCCTCTCAGGCTACTACAGAGCCACAGTCATTCCATGTGAGGAGCCCTGCAAAAACTTGGCACAGAGTGGCAGGTCCAAAGTGGACAGGTCACACAGCGGAGTGGGCTTTGGGCTCTGCAGGTGTGCCTGGGCTTGAGGCCCAGCCCAAACTTGTACTAGGCTACTGTGGGCAGGCTAACTCCAAGTTCCCCAATCTCACAATCTGTAAAATAGGGACAGGAACAGGAGTTGACTCAGGCTCAGAACAGAGCAGAGCACAGAGCAGTCCTCTAAGAAACACTGCCTACAAGCCTTCTGTGATATCTGCCATTGCCCACTCAGTCACACACAGATGACGAACGCGCCGCTGGATCAGAAGAACAGAACACGTGGAACAGACACAGAGCTGTGAATGCCCAGCACCAAGCTGGCTGCCAGGGCTGGAACACCAGCTCTGCCAACTTCCTGCTGGATGCCCTATTCTCTGTGCACCTGTAAGGTAGAGAGGATTCCAGAACCTACGTTACGGGTGATTCTGAGGGTGACATGAGTCAACAGTTAAGGGGCTGGGAGGGGGCACAGCACGTAGGTAGTCATGAGAAAACCAAAGAGAAGATTTCTCCCACAAGTCCCAAATACCTGATAGGGCGTCAGGCCATGTAAAGGACTGAGTGGTTTTGGCACTGCGGGCAGCAGCTGGCCAAGATAACCTAACACTGCCAGTTCTCGAAAAATTCTGTTATGTGACTCCCTGAAAGGCAAACGAGAAGGATATAAGTGACTTCTTCCACACCCGCCATCACGCAGAGACCCAAGTGAGTCATCTAGGTGGCGCTCACGCCGCTCCCTGGGCTGCGCGCCTGCCCCGCACAAACAAGACCTGGGGGCCCGGCCGGCACCACACCCAGAGGTGCTCCCACCTTCGCACCTTCAGGTCTTGCCTTGAGGCGGTCCTGCGAGAAAACATGGAGCCCCAAGACTCTCCTTAAACTAAAGCTCCTGGCAAAGAGCTAGAGGCCACTTCTAGGTGTTTCCGCTGGGAAAACAACTGACTCTCCTTAGTAACTGCATAGCTGCGACAGGTCTGAAAACATTTTGCTTTTGTGATGCTGAAGACAACCCCACAGCCTCGTGCACGCTAGGTGAACACTCAACACTGAGCCACACCCTCGGCCCAGAGAGGGAAAACTTTTGAGGCCTTATCCTTCTAAGGAAGTAAAAATAAAATGCCTCATTGAATGGAAGGAAACTACTCTTCAGTCAGATGGTTTACTTACCTATTCCTTGAAGTTTTTCTGAATGAAAACTCTGAATAAACACTCAACAGTTTATGTCCAGTAAAAAGAACTGGACTCTCTTTATCTTCGTCAGCAAATTCCAAATTATCTGCGAATTCTGGAAGTTCATAGCCACGGTTCCTGACCTTGGACTTGCTCTTCGTGTACAGGCCATCCATGTCATCCACATAGTCCGGGGTGAGACTGGCCATGTATTTACTCTGGGAAGAGTGAAGCTGGACGACGTGGGTGGGAGACAGCAGCCGGATCAGGTCCATGAGCAGCAGGAGCCCTTCGTCTGTGAGGGAGATGACATGAGCACAGCTGGGGATTAGCAGGGAGCCCATTTCAACCAGAAACAGAACAGCCATACTCAGGCAAAGAAATGACCAGTCTTACAGTGTAGCTTGTTGCTGGGCACCCTGGTGCACGCCCACAACCCCAGCGATTCGGGAGGCTGCAGCAGGAGGATGGCAAGCTCAAGGTCAGCCTCTAGTGACTGCCCTATCAAAATAAAAAGGGCTCGGGAAGTAGCTCACTGGTAATGGGCCCCAGCACCTAGTTCTAAGCCCCCCTCTGAAAAAAACAGAAAAGAAAAAACTGAATAACTGGACTTCTTTTTGTCCAAAATATATAAGGAACTCAAGGAAATAAACAGAAAAGTAGCCCCACGTAATTTGATCACAAATAGGCAATAGCAGGGCTGGGGATGGCGCTTTGAGTGGCCGCCTAGCACTTGTGAGGCCCTGGGTTCAATCCCAGTGCTACCAACATAATCAGAATAATAATGGGCAAAAGGGCTGGGGTGTAGTCAGTGGTACAGCACCCGCTTAGCATGAGCCCAGGGTCTGGTCCAACCACTGCCAAAAAACAAACAAACAAAAAACAGACATTCCTCAAACGATATCCAAATATCCAACAGATATAGAAGACTGTACATCACCAGCTGTCAGGGAAATGCAAACCAGAGTGAGACCTCTCCCTCTGACAGAATAGCTAGAATCCAAACAAAGAAGCCAGGCCTGGTGGCACACACCTATAATCCCAGTTACTCAGCTACTTGGAAGGCTGAGGCAGGAGGATCTCAAGTTCAAGGGCAGCATGGGCCACTTAGTGAGTCCCTGTCTCAAAATAAAAAATAATACAAAGGGTTGGGGATGCAGCTCAGTGGTAGGGTGTGCCTGGCATTCAATCCTCAGGGCAAAAGTGCTGGGAGGATATAGAGAAAAGGGGACCAGGAGACCCAGTTGGCGGGAGTGTAAATGGTAACAGCTGCTGTGGAACCATGACTGCGGTTCCTCACAAAGTAAACGGCAGGCTGTGGTGGCCACACCCACAATTCCTGCGGCTCAGGAGGCTGAGGCAGGAGGATTGCAAGTTCAAAGCCAACCTCAGCAACTTAGTGAGCCCCCATCTCAAAAACAGGGCTGAGGATGCAGCTCAATGGTTAAGTGCACCTGGGTTCAAACCCGGGTACCAAAAAAAAAAAAAAAGGTGACAGTGCAAAGGAAAGGTGGTGACCAAAGGCTGAGGAGAGGAGGGAGGAAGGGACAGGGACGGGCTGGCCAACAGGCACAGAGCTGCAGTTCCACAGAAAAATGAATTCTGACATTGTGTTGCTAAAAAACGGTGACTACAAATAAGGATAACGTACCATGTGTTTCAGAAAAGCTAGGAGAGAGGACATTAAAATGTCTTCACCACAAAGAAGCGTAGTGGTGCCAGCCTGGCCTGTCCATGCAGTGTGCCCACGCCCCAAGCGTCCCACGGCACCCACACCCGCGGGCACTCGGCAGGCCGCCCTCTCTGTGCCACACAGGTGCATTACCTGCCACCCAGCCCATGGTGTTGACGATAAGCGGGCACTCTCTCTTATAAGAGCTGAACACGTATTTTATTATCTCAATATAATTCTCGCAGTTGTTCTCACAAGAAGGTTTCCCGTAATACACCATCTTCTGTGGCGTCCTCTGGTGGGTGAACGGCGGTCCTAGGAAGATAAAGAGCAGAGTAACAGGCCAGGTAGGGATGCAGCTCGAGGGTGACCATTCACAGCACACAACAGGAACAGCTGTGGTTCCATTTTTGGAAGAGAAAACTTTCATCTTAAGCTGAAGACAGGTTCTCTCTTCCCCAGTCACCAGTGATGTCCTGCTGTGGCCACGCCTTCAGCCAGCTGCAAGCACGTACTGCCCTGTGGGCAAACAGAAGGCCGCCCGACTCCCAATGGATCCCATCCTGAGGATGAGTGACAACCTCCAGCACTGCTTCCTGGGCCACACAGCTGACTGTTCTGCACACAGCCTCCAACTTTCACAAAAGCCCTGAGGTGGGCAGTGACAAGATCCCCACTTTTATTTTTTTTATTTTTTATTTTTTTTAATTTTTTTTTGGTGCTGGGGATCGAACCCAGGGCCTTGTGCTTACAAGGCAAGCACTCTACCAACTGAGCTATCTCCCCAGCCCCAGATCCCCACTTTTAGATGAGGAAACAGGAAGGGATGAAGAGAATGAGGTCGAGAGCTGACAAACATCAAGCTGGGCTGGAACTTAGGCTCCAGAGCTCCCACTCTCGAGCATGACATGCAATAGCCCAGCGCAGGCCACTTTCTGTCTCCTCTGACCAGGTACAGGGAGTAAAGCCAACGAGGCCAGTACAGCCCTGGGGCTGGTGACCAGCACAGGTGGGAAGGTGGTGACCAGGAGTACATGGTGACAAGGTCAGGACAAAGCCCTGGTCCACATGGGGAATACGAGGCTGCCTGGGACAGATTCTACATGATGGCAGTATGGCCATGATGCCAAGAGCTGGGATTCAGCAGGAGAGGCCAGGGATGCACACAGCCCCACTGAGGAAAGGGGTACGCAGCTGGGAAAGGAACAGATAGCGGGACTGAACACGTGCGAACACGCCAAAAGGAACTGCAGCCAGCTTCCCTACCACCAGAGAAAGAATCTGCAAACATCGAAGGTAAGCCTAACTAGAACGAACCCTAGAGTGCTAGGCTGGAATCAGAAGGCCAGGCATAAACTCACGGCTCTTCACACACACACATACACACACACACACAAAACAGAGAGAGGTACATGTGTATGTGCACATACCTAAAGCATGTGGGTTTGACACACGCATACCTCTGTCTACTGATGACAAGAAGCCATGATGCCCCAGATGCAAGGAGCGACCTATTGCAAAGACTCTGGTTTCCTTTCTTCTCTCTCTCTCTTTTTTAGTACCAGGGATTGAATCCAGGGACACTCCACCTCTGGGTTTTCATTTTGAGAAGAGCCTTGATAAATGGCCAAGGCCAGCTTCGGCCTTGTGATCCGCCTGCCTTGGTCTGCCGAGTCTGTGGGATCACAGCTGGCACCACTGCACCTGGCTTTCAAATACCAGCCTCGGTTAAAAGAGGGCTGGGCTGTGGGTCAGTGGTGGCACACTCGCCTAGCAGGTGTGAGGCACTGGGTTTGATCCTCAGCACCACATAGAAATAAAATAAAGGTATCGTGTCCACCTACAACTGAAAAAAAACAAAAATTAATGAGGAATATTGGAGCATGCCCCTAATCCCAGAGACTTGGGAGGCTAACACAAAAGGATCATAAATTTAAGGCCAGCTTGGTCAACCTGGCAAGATCCTATCTCAAAATAAAAACAAAAAGGGCTGAGGATATAGTTCAGTGGTAAAGCACCCCTGGGTTCAATGCCTAGTAATGAGGAACAGTATATTTACATAGTCTTAAAGACAAACTCTAAGCATAACACAGTCGTAGAATTGAGAGTCAGAATGGAAACATTCTTAGAAAACGAAAGCTTCATGACACTAGATCTGGCAACTTCTAAATGCCATAGAAATAAAGAATGCAATCAAAAAATGCAATATTTACCGGGCATGGTGACACATGCCTGTAATACCAGGGGCACAGGAGGATCATGAGTTTGGGCCAGCCACAGCAACTCAGCAAGGCCCTGAACAACTCAGGGAGACCTGTCTCTAAATAAAATACAAAAAGGGACTCCAGATGTGGCCCCTGGGTTCAAGACTCAATACCAAAAAAAAAAAAAAAAGTGCAGTATTCAAGGACTTCAGTAGACATCTACTCTAAGACATACAAATGGCCAGCACGGTGGCATAAGCCTCTCATCCCAGCAACTCCGGAGGCTGAGGTAGGAGATCACAAACTCAAGGACAGGCTCAGCACTCCATGAGACTCTGTCTCAAAATAAAAAGGGCTGGGGGGCTGAGGTTGTAGCTCAGTGGTAAAGCACTTGTTTAGCATGTGTGAGGCATTGGGTTTGATTCTCAGGACTGCATATAAATAAATTAAAAATATATATATATAAAGGGCTGTGGATGTGACTCAGTGGTAAATTGCCTCTGGGCTCAATCCCCCCCAAAAATGATATACAATCAGCCAATAAACACAAGGTTAAATATAAAACCACCATATGACACAGTAATTCCACTTCTTGGTGTGTATCTGGGAAAACTGGAAGCAGAGACTTGAACAGGTACCTATGCCTCATGTTCCTCATAGCACTATTCACAACAGCCAAAACATGGAAACAACCCGAGGGTCTACCAATGGCTGTCCGGACAAACAACATGAAACACGTGGAATGAAATAACATTACTCAGTTGTACAAAAAGGAATTAAATTTTGTTCTATGCTACAATGTGGAAGGACCCTGCAAACATGGCGCTCAGTGAAATGAGTCCGACAGAAGGACAAGCACTACATGATTCTACTCATAAGGGGTTATCTACACTAGGCAGACTCACAGGGACACAAAGTAGAAGAGAACCTGCCAGAAACTAGGGGATGAGGGAGAAGGAACTTTTGTTCAATGAGTATGGCTTTTCATATTAGAATAATCAAAAAGTGTTAACAGAGGTGAGGGTTACATAACCTTGTAAATGGATTTATGCCACTGAATTATATATACAAATAGGTAAAACGATGAATATATTCTGTATATTTTATCATTAAAATAAAGCAACATGGAATTCCATGTTGGCTTCTGAACCAGAAAAAGGATATTACCAGGCAACCAGTGAATTCTGAATGATACCTGCAGACAGGTCAACGGCATTGCACCACTGTGCATTTCCTGGATCGAACAGTTGTAGAAGGTCACATGAAACAGTAATATTGGACAAGGTGTGCTTTCAATTTACACAAAGCAAGACAAGCAGCAGTTCCACTTGCTAAACGGAAACACGCCCTTGTGGGCGTGCAGAGGCTGGAGGTGCGAGAAAGACCTGTCTCATGGAGCGTGCTCACTTTCTCCAGTCTATATTGTTACACAGAGTTTTTGGCAGGTGTCATTCCTTTTGATTTTATAAAACCAAGACCATGAAGAATTATGTAAT
The DNA here is from genome assembly GCF_902686445.1 of Sciurus carolinensis. Classification (NCBI taxonomy): domain Eukaryota; kingdom Metazoa; phylum Chordata; class Mammalia; order Rodentia; family Sciuridae; genus Sciurus; species Sciurus carolinensis. The sequence continues at coordinate 204,932,099 of NC_062213.1, read as the reverse complement.
ACATACCCAGAACTGGTTCTGTGACATTAAGCAAAGAGATGCAGCCGGGAGGCGTGAACTCTGTCTGCCCCAGGTCACATTCCAAATAGTCAATGCAGGGAATACTGGAAATGTTTAAAAAGGAAAAGAAAGAAAATCTTAACTAGCTTACCCAGTGGAAAGGAGAAATCAGATAGTAATGGTTCTACACGACACAGTAGTAATCCACTCTATGCAGCCTTTCAGGTGGAATGCTCCAGAGACGACCATGGAGCGTAGGCAAGGTCACAGTGACCCTGCACAGCAGGCTCGCGACTTGGCCTCTCCTGCGATTCACTTCAGAACAACGCATCCCACTCTGAACCTGTGCATCTGCACGTCGGCTCCACACACACCCTGCCTTGGTAGTCACTGATGGCAGCGCAGTGCTGGGTGCCTGCAGCCCAGGGGCCGTGCACTCCCACGACTGCTGGAGCAGCTCTGCACAGCCCTGTACAAAATCTCCACAGAGAAGGCAGGCAGTTCCGACACAACCTCCAAACAGAGACCCTACTCCTGTCTAAAATCTAGCAATATCCAAGAGAACAAAAGCTCTCTTACCTATTTAACAACTGGTTAATCAGGTATCTGTTAAATGTTGACTTTCCAACGTCCTGGTCACCACAGACCAGAATGACAGGGCAGCCATCTGCTTCTTCTGAAGATGAAACAAACATTGGCCCAGAATTAGTTTCTTCTTCAGTACTTTAGCCATGAGCAGGAGTTCTCTGAGGCTTCAGTAGGCACAACTGAATTTACCAAAACAAACTACTCACCAGAAGACACACTCACTAACTCCTCCAGAGCTGCCAGGGCACTCTCACTTAAATTAAGTGCTTTTTTCCTTCTCTCTTTTCTGATGCCAACAGACCTCAAGGCTAAATATTCAGCGTTAATCTGAAACGTTGTAACCTGCAATATAACACTTTAAACTTTAAGGAACAGTGAAAACAATATACATTTTTCTTCATTTCTAAACTCACAAGCCTCACACAGTTGTAAACTACATAAGATAAATTTGGTCCCTCCCTTTCTCTCACCACCCCAAATCCAATCCATCCGCAAGCCTATCAACCCCTCCTGAAGCCATCCATGGTCTGCCTCACAGTTAGCATATGCTAACTCCTGAACTTCCAGGACCTCTGCAGAAGGCTCCTCAGAAAATAAAAAGGCCTGGAAACCTAAAAATGATCGTCATAAGAAAAATTCAAGAGGGCCCACAGCTGTGGAACAAGTTGGTGATATGGATTAAAGTTAAAGCAGAGGGCTGGGGAGATAGCTCAGTTGGTAGAGTGCTTGCCTCGCAAGCACAAGGCCCAGAGTTCGATCCCCAGTACCGCAAAAAAAAAAAAAAAAAAGTTAAAGCAGAGTCAGGCACAGTGGCACTCACTGTAATCTCAGCGGCTCCAGAGGCTGAGGCACGAGGATCATAAATACGAAGCCAGCCTCAGCACTTTAGTGAGACCCTGTCTTAAAAAAAATATAAAAAAGGCAGGGAATGTGGCTCAGTGGTTAAGTGCCCCTGGGTTTAATCCCCAGTAACAAAAAAAAAAAGAAAAAAAAGCATAAGGAATAAAACAACAGCGTTGGTTAAGTCTTGGGTAAGGAGCCGGAAATACATGTCAGATCCAGGCTATTCAGAGCATTCACCTCCAGGTGGTGGGGGCTTGGGAACATGTCCTCCTGTGGCCCCCATCAAGCTACTGAATTCTATAGTGGATTAAAATGCAATCGAGAAGGATGCCCCCACTGTCCCACTCCATGTAAACCTCCACACCCAGTCTGCTACCCACCCAGTGATGACCCTCATCCCATTCCCACTATGGGAAAGACATCAGAAGTGGTGTTCTGGGCTGGGGTTCAGCGGTAGAGTGCAAAGCGTGAGGCACTGAGTTCAATTCTCAGCATCGTGTGTGTGTGTGTGTGTGTGTGTGTGTGTGTGTAAAATATGTAAAAATATAATAAATAAATAAATGGTCCATCAACAACCAAAAGGGACCTCTGGCTCTCCCTGGGCACCTACTCCAGCAACTATAAATGAACTGCCTATTCCTCCTCAGGCCATGAGTCTGGGAACCAGACCCTCCCAGTGGGTAGTGGGTTGTTCCAGCCACCCTCCCCTCTCCTCTGTACCAACCCCACCTGCTGTGATCAAGTATGGTGTTTTAAATTTTTATCTTGGGGGGCTGGGGAGATAGCTCAATCAGTAGAGTGCTTGCCTTGTAAGCACAAGGCCCTGGGTTCGATCCCCAGCACCAAAAAAAAAAAAAAAAAAAAAAAAAAAAAAAAAAAAAAAAAAAGTCATGTAAGTATGATATAAATTTCAAAAATAAATAAATAAATAAATAAATTTTTATCTTTTTTGTTGTTTTTTTGTGGTATTGGTGATTGAATCCAGGAGTACTCTGAGCTACATCCTCACCCTTTTTATTTTTTAGTAGTAAATGGACACAATGTCTTTATTTATTTATTTTTATGTGGTGCTGAGGCTCAAATCCAGTACCTCACACATGCTAGGCAGGCGCTCAATCATGAGCTACAACCCCAGCCCCCTTTTAACTTTTTGAGATGAGGTCTTGCTAAATTGAGCAAGCTGGCCTTGAAGTAGTGACCCTCCTACCTCAGCATCCAGAGTTTAAATTCCATCTTAACCAAAACAAAACTTTCCTGATCACACGGACCCTCCCATCACTGCTTCACTTCCTTCCTTCTCTTTACAGCAGTCTTTACCACTAACCCTCCAGTTCACTCTTCCCAAGCTCTTACCCTTACTCCACTCAGGACGTCCCCTGCAATCCAATGAAACCACTCTTATGCAGACCCTCCTCCTCTACCCAGCGCTCCTTTCTCCATCTTCCTGTCATCACTCTCTCCTTAAAGACCTCTGATCCCAGACCACTCCTTTCAGGCTCTATTGCTGCTCCCTGTCTCTGCCTAGACCTTTGGCCCTCTCCCTTCCTTCTATACCAACTGCCTCCCAGTCATTACCCATCTCATGTTCTCAAGAACCCTCTCTGCTGTCCATTCCCAAATTTACAGCTCCAATCTCCTCCCTCAATTCTGGCTCACACACTCCACTCACTGCCCAGCTGATGTTTATAGCTAGATGTTTAACAGGTATCTCCAAGTCAGCATGCCCTGGCTCCTTGCTGCAGTGCCCTGCCTCAGTCAGAAGCAACTCTATGTACCCAGAGGGTGAGGCCAACAAGTTTGGTGCTACTCCATGATTCTTTTGATTTGGGTGCTAAGGATCAAACCCAGAAACTCATGCATATTAAGCACAATGAGCTACACACCAGCCTCTGTGATTCTTCCTCACATCTCACATCCAATCTGTACACTAATCCTATAGATTAAGTCTCTGATGATGTAGCTCAGCCATAGATCACTTGCCTAGCATGAGAGAGGACCTGGGTTCCACCTCTTGTACCAAAAAAAAAAAAAAAAATCTACAAATTAGACTCAAACATCTGGCTCATGGGAGACATTTATAGCAATGGAACTTGACTTCAGATTAATAACACAGCCATCAAAAATTTACAGGTGAGGAGAGAGAGATGAGTGTGTGAGGTATTTAAGTCATTCTTCCGTTGTTTAGAAAGTAACCATTAACCAACTACAGCATGAAATGATGGCCTCTGCTAGACATGAAACCAAGAGAGGGACGAGAGGCACAACCTTTCTATACCAGCAACTTTCTAACTTCTGACAGCATGACATTCTGTAGGATCTACCACACTAACAGGACAGACAGACTCATCTTCCAAGACAGCATCCTACATAGTCACTTGATACGACCACTTTGGTGCAAATAATTAGCAAAACTCTGGATAAACTGGTAACTGGTTATACCTCTTGTGTGAAAATGTAAGATAAACCTGGATAGCTGGTTAGGAAGTTCACAGTGGAGGTTTTCAGACGTTCTAGCATCACAATGGAACACAGAGGAGAAAAATTCTTCATCGACCAACATCTGTCCTCTGTAGAAAGAAAAACAAACCACCTTAGAAAGAGCAATTCAGCTAAATTCTCTGCTCACTAAGGTAGCATCTCCTCAAATTAACTGTAAACTTTCTGAGAATTGGAATTATGTTTCAGTCTTTTTCAAACCATAATGCATAGTAGGGATACATGGAAGTCAACCCACATTTGCCACATATGGCTCATGGTCTTGACAATTTTCATTGTTTGAAAAATAACAAAGTTAACTCTTACAACTCCCAGAGGGGTTAAATAAAGTGTTTAGCACAATATGGAGACAACAGTAAGCATTAAAAACTATTAACTTTATGATAGTAGGCCATTGTTAAATTACTCAGTTCTTTTCATTACCCAGGTTAAGATGAGATCTGAGCAAAATCCGGGCTTCCTTTCTTATCTCTTTCTCACTTTTCTCAGGCATGGAGTAATGGATTGCATTAATGGTCAGGTACGCATGGGTATAGGTAGAGAAGATATCTTGGGCAGGCTGGCCTTGGCTGATGATATAACCAAACACCTCCACCTGGCCATAGAGGCAAGTCAAACGACAGATTCCACTAAAAGTAAAAGTCTAGGGGGGAAGGAAAAAAGGCAGAAATAATATTACAGATCCTATTACTAATGATAAATTCTAAAATCTTAATTTTCTGAACCCATATCACTCTTCTCTTTTCTCATCAGTTATCTCTCTCTCCCCCATATTCACTTTTTTTTTTTTTTGGTTCTTTTTAGTTACACATGACAGTAGAATGACTGACAAGCATTCCTTATTCTCACATGGTCTCCCTCTCCCTTCTTTTCCCCATCGCTGGAGAGGTCGGCCAGCTGTCCCGGCTTGCCATCAGAAGGCAGCGGACATTCAGGCCACAGGGCACACTGTACAAAGTGACCAAAACGTGCTTAACGTTTTTCATCTAAGATCATACTCCGTGGCAGCTCGGGGTAAAGCCTGTGGATACAGACACGTGAAGCACTGAGGGTCCCTAAGACCAGCTGTGCGGTCCGCCTGCTTTGCACTCACTCTAGGAACCCATCCTCACCAAGGCCCATCGCTTGCCAGGTCTTTCCCGTTCCTGGGTTTTCACTTCCCCGCAGCATCGCAGGGGAATCTCTCTGACCAGCGCTTGTGCTCGGCTGCCTGAGTGGACTCCCAGCTCCGCCCCTTCTGCTGCCTAACTCGGGCAAGTCACCCGTTCCTCGGTGCGGAAGCGCAAGCAGAAGGACGCTAACTGCTGCGCCCAGGGCTGGGAGCACCGAAAACAGCGGCATCCGCGAGCGCCCAGCACCAGGGGGCCCTCAGCAGAGGCGGTGGCCGCGCCTGTTCCCACCGGATCGGCAGGCGCCACCCACCTGCTCCGCCGGCAGCAGCAGCAGCGCGCGGCCCGGGCCCAGCTGCCGCACGGACAGGCCCGGGAGCTTCTGGGGGCCGCTCGCGGAGGCGGCCGGTTCCGGCTCGGGGCCAGGGGCCGGGCCGGGGTCGGGGTCCGCGGCCTTGGGCCTCCGCGCCGCCGCCGCGCGGGAGCCCTGGCCGGCGCCCTCGCACCAGTCCCCGCCCGCGGCGTGGGCCTGCAGCAGCCGCCGCCGCAGGCGCCGCCGGCCGCTCCAGCGCAGTGTCCAGAGCCGGCGGCGCGGCCGGCGGCTGAGGATGAGCTGGGGCCGGGCCTTGCGGACCCGCAGCCACGTGGAGCGGCTCGGGCCGCGCCGCAACAGCAGCACCGAATCCGCCATACTGTGCGTTCTGCTCCCGCCGCGCGCGAATCTCGCGAGGCCGCGGGGCGGAGCGACGGGACCGCCGGCAGGAGCGGCCTCGGGGGTGGCTGGCGCCCTCTGCCGGCGGCCTCCGGCAGCACACGAGGGTGTCTCAAATGCCCCGCAGAGGCTGTAGCAGCGGGCGCCATTTACATTATGCAAAAGTTCCAACCCCGCGGACCTGAGTGGGAAAGCCAAAAACCCCAGGTCTGGCCACCAGGCCTCCTCCGGAAATCCACCTGGGATTTATTTTTCCTCTAGAAAAAGCTCCAGGATTGGCATTTTAAACAAAATTGGTCTATTTGCATACCTTTTGTTTTGCATGCATTTGCCTTTGGGCTGAAGGGACCAACCCTGGATAACAAGGCTAAACTATGATGGTTCACTCACAATTTCAATGTCAAAAAATTGGGAACTGTGAGTGGGGATATCAATTCAAAGCCATGTCTCATTCAGTTAGCTGAGGTGCAGGTAAAGGATTCTAAAACCTGCTGCTGGTCAGCTCAGTGTTGCACACCTTACTTCCAATTTCTGTAGCTACTGAGGCAGAAGAATCACGTGAGCCCAGGAATCACCAGCCAGCCCAGACAACATAGCAAGACCCGGTCTCCCACCAAGCATGGTGGAGCACCTCTGTAATCCTTGGAATTTGGGAGGCTGAGGCAGAGGATCATGAGCTCAAAGCCAGCCTCAGCATCTTAGCGAGGCCCTAAGCAACTTAGACAGACCTTGTCTCAGAAGAAAAACATTAAAGGACTGGGGATGTAGCTCAGTGGTTAAGCGCCCCTGGGTTCAATCCCCGGTAACCCAAAACAAAAAACAAAAAACAACAACAAGAACAAAAAAAAAAAACAGCTCAAGGATAGAAGCCCACAGCACCTAGAGAAACTATTCCCCAGCTTCCCTGCTGCTCACAATACCAGTGCTCCCTTCCAGAGCCAGGTGAAGCCACAGGAACCAGAGCAAAGACAGAACCCACAACCTTCCAGAGGAGGGTCACGGGCACTGCCTGGTTTTGCATCCATGCCCTGGTCCTGCCCAGTTCCTGAGTGGGACCGCAGGCCCGGAAAGCCAAGAGCAGCAGCCCAGCTTCCACAGCTGGGCCCCAGTCCCACCCCTTTCAGGAGCATCAACTTGTGAAGTGACTGGGCAGCTACCTTCTCTTCTATTTAAGGCAGGCCTTGTCAGAGGCTGCTACTTGCCATGCTGGGCACAGGGGCACCTGACCAGCATGTCACCTTGGGTGGCTCACCTGGTCAGCCTGCAATTCTCCATTGCCTGTTGCTGGGCTTTCAGCTGCCACCAGACAGGGTCCTCCCCTGACTTCAGCCTTCAGGGGGATTACCTCCTGGCAGGCCTTTTCCCTCTCCATGGTGACTATCTGCAGGTGAGACACAGGCCTCAAGTGACCCTCTGTGACAGGTAAGCGAGGGGCCAGCAGAGCTATCACTTAGTGGGACCTGTGCCTGCCTCTAGGGTACTCCTTGAGCCCCCACCTCGTCCCTCCTTTCCTCCCTCTCTCCCTCCCCAGTTGCCCCCTCCAGGTGCTGGCTAGACCCCCAAATGCTCTGGCAGCTTCCTCTCTGATGTACTGTTTTGGCCTTACTGTTGGAGTGCATTGTGTTGCAACCCCACTCAAGACATCTTCTGGCTTTTCTCCCAGAGGGAGAAAGGACAGTGGATGCTCCGCACAGCAGCCTTCCTGGGGCTGGTGGTCCAGCAGAGAATGCTTCCTGCTTCTCTCTGAAAGAAGAGGGCTGCTTGGGGACTGTCACAGGAGGCTGGGGGATGCCTTTGGGCCACCAGGGAGGGTGCTTGTACTGGGGATTGAACCTAGGGCTTTGTGCATGTAAGGCAAGCACTCTACCAACTGAGCTGTATCCCCAGCCCTGGGTGCTTGTACTTGAAACACACCTGCTGTTGGCCCAGGCTGAAGGTTCTGAAATGTGAAAGGTTCAGGTCAGAAGCTATAGGCAGAAGCTGGGAAAAGAGCCCCGGGCTGTGCAAGGGGTTTGGGGGAGGACCCCAGGAAACTGGCTTCAGGTCACTGACGGACTGTGTGCAGGAGGCAAGTTCCCGGTGAGGCGCGCTCTCCTCAACCAGGAGAAGCGGATGTGGGGGTATTTGTAGTGTCAGTTTGCCCAGGTGATGGTGCTCAAAGTTGTTCTATCAAACACCAGGGCAAGTGTTGCTGCAAAGATTTTTTAGATGTGATGAACATTTAAATCAATAAACCAAGCACAGCCAGGAATGGTGGCACCTGCCTGTAATCCCAGCTACTTGGGAGACTGAGGTAGGAAGATCGAGTTTAATTTAGCAAGACCTTGTCTCAAAATTTTAAAAAAGGGGGAGTGAGAGATGAAGCTCAGAGGTAGAGCACTTGCCTAGCATGGGCATGGCCCTGAGTTCCATCCCCAGTATGGAAAAGAAAATAAAAATAGACTGAGAAGAGCAGGTGACCCTCCAGACTGTTGGTGGGCCTCGTTTAATCAATTGAAGACCTTGACTGAGGTCCTGGCAAAGAATGGAATGCTGCCTTTGGACTCAAGATTGCAACATCAGCTCTTGCTAGAATACCCAGCCTGTGGTCTTACCCTGCAAATTTCTGGCTCACCCTCCCCCACAATTGTGAGAGAAGTTCCCAGGTTGCTCTGCTACAGGACCTCTGGACTTCAATGCTCACGTGCTTACCCACGTGGTGTGGCAGGCGGCGTTTCGGGAAGGTCTGCTCTACCTCTCCTCGGGCCTGCTAGCATGTCCTGGGCCCATGCTGAAGCCACAGCAGTACAGGCCTGGGCAGATGACCTCAGAGGTTGTTGCCTACTCCACAGACCTGGGCTGGGCCGAGGCTGGTGGGTCTCAGAGGAACCTTGACCTTCTCAGCTCTCACTGTGCTTTCCTTGCAGGCCTGATAGCTTCAACGGCCACGGCTACCACCTCTTCCAGGCCATGAGGTTTGGTATTGAGGAGATAAACAACTCCACGGCCCTGCTGCCCAATGTCACCCTGGGGTACGAGCTGTATGACGTCTGTTCGGAGTCAGCCAACCTGTATGCCACCCTGAACATGCTCTGCCTGCCGGGGACGCACCACATAGCGCTCCAAGAAAGCCTTTCCCGCTACGCGCCCAGGGCAGTGGCAATCATCGGGCCTGACAACACCAACCATGCTGTCACCACTGCTGCCGTGCTGAGCCCCTTCCTGGTGCCCCTGGTAAGCAGGGGCCTCAGTGGTTTGGCAAGTTCAGCCTGGGCTGGGGCACGTGGGTGAGGACAGCTGCGCCCTCCAAGGCTGGTCTGGCTCTCCAGACCTCCAGTCTTGCTCCTTAGTCACACTGCAGAGGTCTCTACCTGCCCCAGCCCACTTCCTTCCTCTCCGGGAGCTGCCTCCAGATCCCCCTGCCTCAGCCCTCACTGAAACTTGTTCCCTTGGGAACTGCTGCATTTGACTACTCCCCCTTGGCCCTCCACAGCCCTCTCTCCATCCAAAGCCTCCCCCTCCTTCAGTAATGGTTGAAACCTTTCCTCCCCGTGGTGCATGACCTTCACATCACCTGTCTCCTCCTGGCTCAGAGGTGGGGGATCCCTCTGCTTGTTGGCACCAGCTCCTGCTTGGGCCTGTCAGTCTCCCACCCTGGTCTGCAGGTGTGTGGGGCTCCCTTTGCCCTCCCGGGCTCTTTCCACCCCTTCCCACTAGAACTCGTGCTCACAGCATTGCTCCTTCTCATTTGCTCCTCCACCTGTGGCCCAGAATCCTGCCCCACCATGCCTGTTCTAGCCCCAGTACCTTCTAGATTTCCGAAGCCAGTGAGCCCCCTTTCAGCCCCGTGTCCTGACTTCTGAGCCCCGTGCCCATGGACATTGCCACTTCAGGCGCCAGCAGCAGGTTCCACACTGAATGCATCTCTCCCCCCATGAGAGACTCTTTTCTTCTTGTAGTTCCAGCCCTGACCCTATTGGTCCCTCCAGGCCAAGATGCTCAGCTGTCCTACCCCTTAGTGCTCCCCTGTTCCTGCTTCTTGCCTTTCATCTGCTGCCTCGGCTGCTCCATTTTCCTTCTCAACACGGCCATGTCCAGCCCTTCCTCTCTACTGCCACAGCCTTCCTTCAGAGCACCACGACTCATCTGGTCTGGAGCGTCTTCTAACACATTCTCACTGAGATTAGAGGTGTATTCCTCAAACAACCAATGTCATTTCTCAGGCTCGCCCCATGGCCTGGAGAGAAGACCAAGCCCTCGGGCCAGGCCGAGGACCTCTAGCCAGGCAGAAGCCCTTGTCAGTCCCCAAACACACCATACTGTGGCACTCCTGTAGGCAGGTTTGCTCCCTGTGCTCAGAACGCAGGACTCCGCCACCTGCCCAGCAGCCAGAGTCCACCCCTCTCCAGCTGCTTCCCACTGTAGCCTCCAGCTGGTGCCTCAGACTGGGTCAAGCATGGCTCTCCTGTCTCCTTCCTCCCCGTATCCCTACACCCAGCACAGGGCTGGCACTGGGGGACCTCAGTTGAGGTTGCTGCTGCTGATCTCACTGAATGGGACCCCCACAGATCAGCTACGAGGCCAGCAGCATGGTGCTCAGCACGAAGTGGCAATACCCCTCTTTTCTGCGTACCATTCCCAGCGACAAGTACCAAGTAGAGATCATGGTGCTGCTGCTACAGAGGTTCCAGTGGGTCTGGGTCTCTCTGGTTGGCAGCGATGGCGACTATGGGGAGCTGGGGGTGCAGGCGCTGGAGGACCTGGCCACGAAGCGGGGCATCTGCATTGCTTTCAAGGGCATTGTGCCTTCCTCTGCCCAAGTGGGTGATGAGGAGATGCGGAGCATGGTGCGCCACCTGGCCCTTGCCAGGACAACCGTGGTGGTGGTTTTCTCCAGCCGGCAGCTGGCTGGAGTGTTCTTCAAGTCCGTGGTGCTGGCCAACCTGACTGGTAAGGTATGGATCGCCTCAGAAGACTGGGCCATCTCCACACATATCACCAGTGTGCCTGGGATCCAGGGCATCGGGACAGTGCTGGGTGTGGCCATCCAACAGAAGCTTGTCCCTGGCTTGAAGGAGTTCGAGGAGGCCTATGCCCGGGCTGGCAAGGGGGCCCCCAGGTCCTGCCCCAAGGGCTCCTGGTGTAGCACCAATCAGCTCTGCAGCAAGTGCCAAACTTTCACAGAACATACGACGCCCGAGCTTGGGGCCTTCTCCATGAGTTCTGCCTACAATGTGTACCGGGCAGTGTATGCTGTGGCCCATGGCCTCCACCAGCTCCTGGACTGTGCCTCTGGAGCCTGTTCCAAGGGCCAAATCTACCCCTGGCAGGTAAGAGTCAAGCCCCAGGCCCCTGAATCAGGGAGAAGAGCCAATCCTGAGACAGGCACAGTGGGCACTCTTGGTCACCCCAAAAAACCAATGACTTGAGGGATGACAGTCTTCCCTTAGACAAATCCTTCTCCTTTCTGAACCTTGCCTTCTCCCCACCACCATACCCCAGAAATGACAAGGGCTAAAACAAAATATCCACCAAGGAGTCCTTTGCTAGAGGCCTCCTCTGGGAGGACCAATGGGAAGGGCTCTGAGGAAGTGACAGCAGGTGTCCCAGGGAGCCTGAAATCACCCAGGTCAGAAACCCAAGAAGGCCCCTGGCCCCTGCTTCTTGCAATCTGGTTCTGTGTGGTCTGCCGTAGCTTCAGGATGTCTGTCTGTTTTAGCTTCTGGAGCAGATCTATAAGGTGAATTTCCCTTTACATGAGGACACTGTGACATTTGATGACAATGGGGACCCTCTCAGTGGCTATAACATCATCGCCTGGGACTGGATTGGGCCCAAGTGGACCTTCAGAATCATTGGCTCCTTCATATGGTCCCCAGTTCAGCTGGACATAAATTACACCGATATCCGGTGGCATGGAAAGGACAATCAGGTAATGGAATGTGGTTGCTCACCAGGTGATTGCTTCTTGGGGGCCAGGAGCTTGACAGTGGCACCTACCCAGGGCAGGAAGGGCACCCCAGGTACTAGACTGCCATCACTCTCCCCACCCTGCAGGGATGGTAGACAGATGCCTGCCTGGATGCTGCTGCACACATAGCCAGGGGCTCTGCCTTGGGAGTGATCTCCAAGGGCAGAGGCATGGAGATTCTGCTTTCTGTTCCACACGTGAACTGTCCTTTGACTTGGGCTCTTCTATGTGACTACAGTACACCTGTGGCTTCTTACAGGTACCTACATCTGTGTGTACCCAAGACTGTGTTGAAGGGCACCGTCGGGTGGTCGTGGGTTTCCACCACTGTTGCTTTGAGTGTGTGCCCTGTGAGGACGGGACCTTCCTCAACAAGAGTGGTGAGTGAACAAGTGGGTGGCCAGTGACCAGCACTCCAGGGGGCTACACAGCAGGTAGAAGAACCTCTCCCAGGCCCTGTGTGTACACTCAGCCCCGGATAGTCACTGGGCTGCCAGTTAGGTGCAGGTTGGCAGACACCTGTCACCAGATTGAATTCTGATCAAGCAGACAGAGACAACAAAAGGAAAGCTGTAGGCCAAGGCGTGTCCTCTATCAGAGAGCTCACATCACATCTGCAAAAGCATCTTATCCTGAGTTCAACCTCTTTGTTCCCCTGGACGTAGCTCTTTGTACTCTCCCATCCTACCTATGGGATGTTGCCCATGCTGAACACGGCCAGTACCTAGACTCCTGGGAGCATGTGTGCTGCAGGAAAGAGTCCCACTCAGCGATGCAAAGTGGAGACCAGAGAGCATCTTATGTAGCTAAGGGCTCAGCCCAGAGCTGGACTCCAGGGGTCACATGCTTCACTTTCACTCTCTGTGGGGATGGGACAGAGAGTCTCTGTCCTCAGAGAGTCAGGACTCAGAAATCATACAGCAGAAGTCCAGAAAGGTGGGTTTGGCTGGTGGAAGTGCTGGGAAGACATGAACACATCCTTCCTTTCCCCAGTCCTACTTTGTTCACCTGGCTCTCAGAACCACCTTTGCTTTCCCTTTCAGACCTCTACAGATGCCAACCTTGCGGGAAAGAAGAGTGGGCACCTGAGGGAAGTCCGACCTGCTTCCCACGCACGGTGGTGGTTTTGACTTGGCAGGAGCCCATCTCTTGGGTGCTGCTGGCGGCTAATACACTACTGCTACTGCTGCTGGTTGGGACTGCTGGCCTGTTTGCCCGGCACCTAGATACCCCTGTGGTGAGGTCGGCTGGAGGTAGGCTGTGCTTCCTCATGCTGGGCTCCCTGGCAGCGGGTAGCTGCAGCCTCTATGGTTTCTTTGGGGAGCCCACGCTGCCTGCGTGCTTGCTGCGCCAGGCACTCTTTTTCCTGGGTTTTGCCGTCTTCCTATCCTGCCTGACCGTTCGCTCCTTCCAACTCGTCATCATCTTCAAGTTTTCTACCAAGGTGCCCAGGTTCTACCGTGCTTGGGTCCAAAATCATGGTGCTGGCCTGTTTGTGATGATCAGCTCAGTGACCCAGCTGCTCATCTGCCTAACCTGGCTCGTAGTGTGGACGCCACAGCCCACCAGGGAATATCGGCGCTTTCCCCAGCTAGTGGTGCTCGAGTGCACAGAGGGCAACTCACTGGGATTCCTGCTGGCTTTCACGTATAATAGCCTCCTTTCGGTCAGTGCCTTTGCCTGCAGCTATCTGGGCAAGGACTTGCCAGAAAACTACAGTGAGGCCAAATGTGTTACCTTCAGCCAACTCCTCAACTTTGTATCCTGGATCACCTTCTTCACCATGGTCAGCGTCTACCAGGGCAAGTACCTGCTCGTGGTCAATGTGCTGGCCTTGCTGACCTGCCTGAGCAGCGGCTTCGGTGGTTACTTCCTGCCCAAGTGCTACGTGATCCTCTGTCGCCCAGACCTCAATAACACAGGGCACTTTCAGGCCTCCATCCTGGACTACACGAGGCGCTGCAGCTCCACCTGACCAGCGGGTCAGGCAGAGCCAGCCGGGCGGAGCAGGATGGGCTGTCAATCTGTCCTGCCCTGAGGTTGAAGGTCAAACTGAGTGGAGGGCCTGGAGGTCCGGGAGGTCTTTGGGCGCCCCAGTCTTAGCATGCAATGTGTCACCGCGCGGGCGAACAGAGTCCAGGCTCCGGGCGGCCAATAAAGAGGTGAAACGAGTGTTTGTGTCCCAGCGGCTCGTGCTGTCGGGAGAGGGTGGGGCCTCGCCTTTCCAAGTCTGAGCGCGGCGAGGCCTGGCGCCCAGCGTGGCGTTGCCAAGCAACTCCGGAGGGTGGGCCCGTCGCCAACTCGGCTCGCCACGCCCCCTACGTCCATTGGCGGTTCTCAGGGGCCCCGCCCCCAGGGGCAGAGCTGAAAGCCCTACGCCTCGGAGTCTTTCCACCCCGGCGGCGCGCCCTGACGTCACTTCCGGAGCGGCGTTGGCGGCGTCTGCGCACGGTGGGCGGGGCACGTCGGGCCGTGACAGTTGGTCCGTGGGCTGTGGAAGGGAAGAGACGGAAGTGGGGCCGGTGCAGCGGGTGCAGGAAGGACCGGTCCGGGTGAGGAGGGCACGGGGCATGGGAGGGGGACTGCGGGCCGCCTTAGCCGCCGACCGTAGTGTGGCCGCGGCCGCCTTCCGCCCGCCTCTCGCGACCTGCGTGTGCAGCGTGGGCTCCGCTCACGTGTGCGCGGCCTCCGCCCTCCCCGGGTCGGGGTCCTCCGGCTGAGCCTGGCCCATCTGTCGCGCTCGTCTCCCGTCCCCTTTCCTCAAACTTTGATTCTTCCCAGCCGCACTCTTCACGACCCTGCCCTGTCCCCGCCATGCCCTCCCCCGCACCATCCTCTGGCCAATCCAGTATGACCCCCGCCCCGCGGGAGGCTGTCAGTGCCTTCCTGTGCTCCGCGTGCACCCTTTAACCTTGACCCAGGCCCTTTTCCTCATCAGTGTGTCCATCCTCCCTTTTCGATCTCGTCAAATCCAGGGACTTTATCTTATTCTCGGTTGGGCTGACCAGGGTGTCACTTCTGCCTTCTTCCCCTTCAGACCATGGATGGCTCCTTCGTTCAGCACAGTGTGAGGGTTCTGCAGGAGCTCAACAAGCAGCGGGAGAAGGGCCAGTACTGCGATGCCACCCTGGACGTGGGGGGCCTGGTGTTCAAGGCACACTGGAGTGTCCTCGCCTGTTGCAGCCACTTCTTCCAGAGCCTCTATGGGGATGTCCCAGGGGGCAGTGTTGTCCTCCCTGCTGGCTTCTCTGAGATCTTTGGCCTCCTGTTGGATTTTTTCTACACTGGTCACCTCGCTCTCACCTCAGGGAACCGGGATCAAGTGCTCCTGGCAGCCAGGGAATTGCGAGTGCCAGAGGCTGTGGAGCTGTGCCAGAGCTTCCAGCCCAAAACTTCAGTGGGACAGGCATCAGGTGGCCAGAGTGGGTTGGTGAAACCTGCCTCTCGGGATATGAACAGCCACCTCAAGGAGCCCACAGACTTGGAGGAAGAGGAAATTACAAGAACTCTCGGGCTAGTCCCCAGGGATCAGGAACCTAGAGACAGTCGCAGCCCCCAGAGACCCCAGCTCATCTCCCCTATTCAGAGTGAGAGCCCCTCCTTCCTCTCTGGAAAACTCAAGCAGGCTCTGAAGCCTTGTCCCTCAGATGACAAAGAGTCTGAGGACTGCAAAGTGCCCCCAAGGCCCTTTGAGACTGAAGGTGCCCAACTGCAGGGCGGGTGTAATGAGGTACTGTGCCCAGGGAACCAGGGAGGCAAAATGGGGGAAATGCAGACATTTGTGGGGTGCTCTGGACCCCAAAGTAGGAGCTCTGTTTTGTGGAACAGGCGTTCTGTGAACATAGGAAGTCAGTGACCTTAGCTGACCATTCTGTGAGTCACAACTGTCTGTGGTTGCCAACTTCCTTGGGGATGGAATGGGCAACTCAGGGTTACAGGTGTTTCCTTAGAGTAGTGAAATCTGGCCAGGCTTCTTGTTTCTCATAGAAATAGCCACTTCCCCCCAAATCCAAGATTCAGATGTCTGCCCTAGGCCCCTGAAGGGACCTATTCCTGATGTAAGGACTCATCTGGGTTGGGGTTTGGTATGGAACTAAAGCTGGGTCCCCACAACCCCTGCTGATTAATTTGGTGACCCCACCCCCTCCTGCTGCCTCCTCTGCTCTAGTGGGAAGTGGTGGTTCAAGTTGAGGACGACGGGGATGGCGATTACGTTTCTGAGCCTGAGACTGTGCTGACCAGGAGGAAGTCAAGCATAATCAGAAAGCCCTGTGCTGCAGAGCCAGCTCTGGGTGCAGTTTCCCTAGCAGCCGAGCCCGCTGAGAACAGAAAAGGTACAGCGGTGCCGGTTGAATGTCCCACATGTCATAAAAAGTTCCTCAGCAAATATTATCTAAAAGTCCACAACAGGTAAACACTGTTTTTCTACTTTCTTTTCCTGTCTGCCATTCCCATGTTGGGGGAGGGGACCTGTACTTCCCACTTGTGGGCTTTGTAGGGGCTCGGGGCTCTAGCTCAGACTCACATAGTGCCTGGTGTGGGCATACCTCTCTGATTATCAGGGAGTGGGAACCTGGTTTGGGGTCAGCTTTTCCCCCCTCTCTTACTGTGTGTCTTTTGGTTGGAGATGGGTTAGTAGACACCTTGTCAACAGGTTTTGCCCTCTGTGGACTTTGACCTTCACCTGGCTTCTTTTGCGGGGAGTGGAAAAACCTGTGATCTCTGAACTGAAACTAGTGCCTGACCTAGGAATTTCTAAAGCCTGGCAGTGTGGGCTTTGGGCCAAGGCGCTCATCTGTAGAATTGGTGCTATCTACATTTCTGGGGACTTCAGCTTTGAGGTGTCAGCAGAGCATAAAAGACCATTTGTCTAAAGCTGCTGGTCCAGTAAGGTAACCAGCAGTCCTGTGGGTCTCTTTTAATTTAAAAGTAGTTATTTCAGTTTCTCAGACACATTTAGTCCCATCTCAAGTGCCTGGTAGCCTTGTGGCTCCTGGTTGCTAAACAGACAGTGTAGACATTCCATTATCCTGGAGAGTTCTCTTGTACAGAGCTGCTCTGGAGAGCCTGCGAAGCCTCTGGGGATAGCAGGTAGGTGACAAGCTTTCCATTCCTGCTATTCTGCAGCCCAGGACATCACGGTGCGGTGCGCTTTCCTAGCAAGCCAGGTAGTGTCACACACCTCTTCTCAGTCTGATGCTCTGGGGAGCCACTGGTGATCCAGGAATTGGAGCTGGTGGTGACACCTTTTTGCTACACCTGTGTTCAGCCTCAGGGCAGCTACTGCTAGTGAAGCCTTTGGGCAATCTCAGTATGTGGGGAACCCTGGCATGGTCTCTTCTGCCCAGCCACTTAGGCTCTGTGCCACTGAAAGACTCCAGTGCAGAACAGTCTCCATCTCTCTTTATCTTGGGCTGTGTGTTGCTGGATGGCCCTGAGAGCTGTGAGGGTGAGGCCATTGAGCAGGACCCGCGGACAGTTGATGTAGTAGCAGGGATGAGAGGATTGTTTGGCCTCTGGCAGGTTGTGAGGGCTCTCGAAGCGTAGCCCATGGGCTCTGAGGTCAGGGTTCATTTAATTCACTTATCCCACAGACTGCCTGATAGGGCTGGCATGTGGCTCAGTGTAGAGCACTTGCCTAGCATGCATGAGGCCCTGGGTTCAATCCCCAGTGCCACCCCCAAATAATAACAAATTGCCAGATAGCTGACAAGACTTGTGGGCACTCAGGATACACTAGTGAACAAAACAGAGGTCCTTATTGAGGGCTTACCTTCTGGTCTGGCAGTGCAGATGAAAGTGTAAAAACCTAACAAACATGTAGTGTGACAGAGTGAGATGTGCATTGGAGAGAAGTAGAGTGGGTCCAGGGACTGGGGTCAGCGAGGGGACAGTTGCTCTCTTAAAGGGTCATGATCTGGGTGACTTACAGGGAAGGAGAAATTTGAGCAAGGATTCAAAGTGGCTGAGGAAGCCATCCACTGGGGAGAGCATCTGGGCAGGGACAGAAGCCTGCAGGAGGCTCTTGCTAGGAGTGAGGCAGGCAGGTCGAGGTGCTGTGAAGGGCGAAGGCCGTTCTCCAGAGCCAGGCTAACAAGGTAAGGGGCAGGCCAACTCGAGGAGGGCCACCAAGGTTCTTGTTGAACTGGGAAGCACTGGCAGCGTGAGCCAAGAGGTGGTGAAAGCTGACTTGGTTTAAAAGGGTTCCTCTGGCTTCTGAATGTAAACCTGCCAGGGAGGCTGGTGCAGAGGGGAGGACATGCATTAGCTCACGTGGGGCTCAGAGCTGCTGTTGCAGTGTGTGGTCGCAGCAAGGTGCAGGGTTTGGATTTTGGCCAGTGTGAAGATGCAGCCTACAGAGGCTCTGGGAAGACAGGCGTTCCTCCGGGTAGTCAGAGCCCAGAGATACTACTACCTCAGAAAGAAGACTGCTAGCCAGGCCTCCCCCGTCACCTCCATGGAACCACTTAAGGAGGCTGGCAGAGGTGGGGCTCAGGCTGGCTCCCAGCTGTCTCCTCCAGCACAGAGCTGTGTGGGCTATGGCCTGGGGTTCCTTCTCCTTAGAGCCTCTGTGCTGGAAGGGGATTCTGGGCTTGTTCCCTGCACGTTCACCAGCTGGGGTCTCAGGTCACGTGATGAACCATGGCCAGTCTCAGGACACATCTTCCTCCCTGCTGTGCAGCACTGGTCAGTAGTAGGGCCTTGGGTGAGGGAGAACCAGGAAACCCTCTCAGCCCCCACACCCCTGTGGCTTCTCCTGGCAGGAAACACACTGGGGAGAAACCCTTTGAGTGTCCTAAATGTGGGAAGTGTTACTTTCGGAAGGAGAACCTCTTGGAGCATGAAGCCCGGAATTGCATGAACCGCTCAGAACAGGTACTTGGGAGCTGACCCAGGTACTCATGGGCAGGGGCACACTGGCCCACATCTTGGTGCTATCTGGGCAGGGCCCCAGGAGACCTTCTCTGATGGGGACTGTAAACTCAAGATAGCTGCAGGGTTCCTGGATGTCATCAGGTCCACACCCTGGTACATGTGGGATATAGGCCTCCAGGGCAGAAGGGACAAGCCCTGGAAGGACATTTTGGGTTTGCTTGCTGAAGTCCCTGGCCCAGTTCTACCCTGTTTTGGAGAAGGAATGGCTCCTGGGAAGGGCCTCCTGGCCACCTGCCCACCCATCCCAGAGTTGTCCATGTGAGTGGGGTCTGGCTAACTCCCACCCTTCTCTTCCCAGAGTCCTGTTGGTGGCAGTTGGGACCAGGGACTGTGGGTGAGGTCATTTGGTCCCTGCCCCCAGCCTGTCAGGGCCTGAGGTGGGCAAGCCCTTCTCAGCACGTGGTAGTTTGCAGTGCCCAGTGATGGTCAGGGCAGGTGGGTTACATGTTGCCCTCTCCCGCCCTAGCGCCCCCCGCCCCAGGCAGACTCTTCCCAGCAGCAAGTGGAAGCCCCTGCAGAGGCTGCTCTCACAAGCAGAGACCCCCCCTGATGCTGGCCCTGCTTGCCCCTCACACTGCCAGGTCTTCACGTGCTCCGTGTGCCAGGAGAACTTTCGCCGGAGGATGGAGCTGCGGGTGCACATGGTGTCCCACACTGGGGAGATGCCTTACAAGGTCAGCTCAGCCTGGTCCCAGAGCTGAGGGCCTGGGTGGAGTGGGTGCTGGCCCCAGAATCCTTCCTGCTGAGCCCTTTGCCTGGTGCCATGCACCTATCCCCTGACAGGGGTTGAGGAACCTACCTTCTCTGCCCATCCATTGACCCCCATCTGTGGGTGGGGCCACTGGCCACAGCCTCACCTCCAGGGTCCTTTTTGGGCCTGTCTCTTTCCAGGGGGGGCAGGTTCAGCATCCCTCTGGGCATGGCATGGGCAGCTGAGCACAGCCCCTTCCCTCTAAGCTGTCCTTCGCACCAGATCAGGCACCCTCCTTGATCTTGGACTGGGCCCTGCCCATACTCTGCTCCCAGTAGCTGGGGTTCCCTTGGTGCAGGCTGCCCTGGAGTTGACTGTGGGCCTGTTTTCCAGTGTTCCTCCTGCTCCCAGCAGTTCATGCAGAAGAAGGACTTGCAGAGCCACATGATCAAGCTGCATGGAGCCCCCAAGCCTCATGCTGTAAGTGCCAGACTGGGCTGGGCCCAGGTGCTCTCACGCAGCATGAGCAGAGCGAGGCAGCTGTGGCTGTACCCAGAATGGGCAGGAGGCCCTATGGTTTATGTCACTGGGGGATAGTAGGGGCCTGTGGGGATCCTAGGCAACCCCATGCTGTCCTCACCTGGCCCTGGGCCCTCTGCCCCACAGTGTCCTACCTGTGCCAAGTGCTTCCTGTCCCGGACAGAGCTGCAGCTGCATGAGGCTTTCAAGCACCGTGGGGAGAAGCTGTTTGTGTGTGAGGAGTGTGGGCACCGGGCCTCGAGCCGCAATGGACTGCAGATGCACATCAAGGCCAAGCATAGGTGCGTGTCAGCCCGTCCTCGCTCGGGGTCTGGCCCTGCTGCCAGCAGCTGAGCTGGGAAGGCGGCACTTGCTCACGTTCACAAGGGTGTCCGTGCTTTCACCCGAGTCCAGTGCCTGCAGCTTTTCTGGGGTTTTGGGGACCTGTGGGACAAGCAAGGGCTTGCTAGGTGCAGAAGCTGGGAAAAGGGCTTCAGACTACGATGAGGCACTGTATCTCTGGGGGCAAGTTCTTAGTTTCCTGTGACTTCCTGCTCCACAGACTCCTTTCTGTTGTTGGACAGTGTTCCCCCCAAGCCCTCCTGCCCAGTGTTCCTAGCTGTAGCAGTCAGGGGCCGCTTTCCTCTGTGATGGCCTTACTTTGTCTCCTGCCCAAACAGGAACGAGCGGCCATACGTCTGTGAGCTCTGCAGCCACGCCTTCACTCAGAAGGCCAACCTCAACATGCACCTGCGCACGCACACGGGCGAGAAGCCCTTCCAGTGCCACCTCTGTGGCAAGACCTTCCGCACCCAAGGTGAGGCAGGCCCCTTGCCTCCTTGTCCTGGGCCCAAGTCCAGTGGCTGAGCCCCTGCCTTGTTCCCACAGCCAGCTTGGACAAGCACAACCGCACCCACACGGGTGAGAGGCCCTTCAGCTGTGAGTTCTGTGAGCAGCGCTTCACGGAGAAGGGGCCCCTCCTGAGGCATGTGGCTAGCCGCCACCAGGAGGGCCGGCCCCACTTCTGCCAGATCTGTGGCAAGACCTTCAAAGGTACGGGGGTACCCAAGGCTGGGTGACCCGAGTGGGAGGGTGTCCCTAGAGGAAGGCAACATGGGCCTACAGATGCTCCTCAGCAGCCGAGCCTCCCTGCCAGCAGATCTTCTGTCTTCCAAGTGCTGACAGAGATGAGTAGAGCTGCCCCAGTGCAGGTGGGCCTGGGGCTCCCCAGGGCCCTGGGCAGTCATGACCTCGGGGAGGTGTTGTAGAGCCTGGCAGCTCCTGGCCCCAAGTAGTGGGGGGCACCCTTGCCTAGGGCCTCCTGCTGTGTTTCCTCCTGGGCCCTGGAATCCCGGCCTGTAGTCTCAGGGCACCTCTCTGCCATGTTCCCTTCTCTCCTGATGCCTGTGCCCTGCCCCTCCTGCAGCTGTGGAGCAGTTACGTGTGCACGTCAGACGGCACAAGGGGGTGAGGAAGTTTGAGTGCACTGAATGCGGCTATAAGTTCACCCGGCAGGTAGGTGGCAGGTGGGGCCCATGGTCACCCCCGCCTTGCTGCCCCGATCCCTGAGCTCTGCTCCCTGCAGGCCCACCTGCGGAGGCACATGGAAATCCACGATCGGGTGGAGAACTACAACCCACGGCAGCGGAAGCTCCGCAACCTGGTCATCGAGGACGAGAAGATGGTGGTGGTGGCCCTCCAGCCACCTTCAGAGCTGGAGGTGGGCTCTGCTGAGGTCATCGTAGAGTCGCTGGCCCAGGGCAGCCTGGCCTCCCAGCTTCCTGGTCAGAGACTGTGTGCGGAGGAGAGCTTTGCTGGCCCAGGGGTCCTGGAGCCCTCCCTCATCATCACGGCTGCTGTTCCAGAGGACTGTGACACATAGCCCACCCTGTCTGCTTGGTCCCGGCCAATAAACCAGCTGGCTTTGGACTCGATGGCTCCAGCCTGTGCAGCAGTGTTTCCTGACGCCCTGCAACTGCAGGCCTGGACTCCAGTGGAGTGCTGCTTTCTTCCGCCTGCACCTTAGTGGCGCCCTGTCCAGTCCTCTGGACCTCGCAGCTTCCCCAGCTCCTCAGCTGAACAAGACGTGATGGGGGCAGCCTCGGGTGCCCAGCCCTCCGGCTGGATTTGTCCCACATCTATCTTCTGCCCCCCTTTTTTCCTCCTCCTACCCCTGTTCTTTCAGGATTTCAGAACTGATAGCGTTGGCCAGAGTTGGTAGTGTTCCTGTTTTATTGGAGGTGACACCAGGTAGAATTCATTACTAAGCCTCTGTGGAGTAGCCAGGGCCCGTGATGATGGCTTCACTGGCAGCCCAGTTCAGGAATGTCTGAGCACGCCTGGGGACCCGAGGAAGGCCGGGCTCCTGGCTAAGCAGGCTCTATCCCTTAGGAGTACCTAGCTCGGTCTGTGTCTAAGGGACCTGGGTGTAGGCAAGGCCAGGCTGTGGACGGGGAAGGGCCAGGTTCTGCAGCCATGGGTGCTGAGTTATGGAGGAGAGGCACAGTGCGCTGGCAGACTGCCTGTGTGCACGTTTCTTCCCCACTTCTTTCATTTCTAGCCCTGTGACCTGGGCAAGACACTGCTGCATCTCCATCTTTTAATGGGATTAGTATCATGCTATATACTTTGCAAAGGATTAAATGAGAAAGCTCACTGAATAATAAACCACTGCAGAATGTATCTGGGGACTGGGGGTTCTCCTCTGAGGATGTCACACACCACAGAGGTGCAGACTGGGGCTGGGTCTTCTCCGCTGGCCACTTGGGTTTTCTCACGGCATGGTGGCTGGGTGCCAAAAACATATCCCAAAAGCCAAAGCTGCAAGGCCTTTCTATGCTCAGCATTGGAAGTCATGAAGCATCACCTCTGTCCATTCTGCTGGCTGAGGCAGTCACCAGTCTCTTCCAGGAGTGCAGAGGGCGCATACACCCTCTGGCCACTTGACAGAATGTGTGTCAAGGAATCTGGACACATTTGTAAACTGCCCTACCCGCAGAGTAGCCTGAATCAGTGGTAACTGGTTCAAATGGTCATGACCCCAGTGGCCAGAGCTGGGCGCTGCAGAAATCCATCACTGGAAGGTTCCTGGACTGCATGACCCCATTCACAATGCTCCTAGAGCTGGAGGCTAGGAAGATGTTTTTAGACTCAGGGCCTTGTGCAAGTGAGGCAAGCACTCTACCAACTGAGCTATATCCCGTCCTCTTTAAAAATTTTGAGACAGGTTCTGGCTAAGTTGCTTAGGGCCTCGATGTATTGCTGAGGTTGATCTTCCAACTCCTGCCTCCTGCCTCAGCCTCCTGAGTCGCTGGGACTACAGGCATACGCCACTGCACCTGGCCCATCTTTCTTTTTAGTCCTTGATCACTGGGACCTCAGAGGTGATAATGTGTAGTGATCACAGCCCAGGTTGGGCTCTTTACTGTGTAGGTTATAAATACTTCACATCTGTTCTGGGAAGGGGTGTGGTGGTGTGCACCTGTGATCCTGGTGACTCAGGAAGCTGAGACAGGAGGATTGCAAGTTTGAGACCAGCATGGGCAATTTAATGAGATTGTCTCAAAAAGTAAGAAGGAACTGGGGACAGAGGTCAGTGGTAGAGCACTTGCCTGACATGTATGAGGTCTCTATTTTAAGGGCTCTACCAACCCAGGCCAGGTTATCCTGCAGGACTCCCCATACTGCACTTCCAGGAGGGATGAAGAGCTTTGAAATGGGAGGTGGCCAGTTCCTTGAGTTTAGAAATGCTCCCAGCATAATGGCCCGTCCCATTCTTATGCTTGATCTGTGATGAACTGAAAGGCCTGGGAAGCTCTGGAAAAGGCAGACACCCCTCAGACCCCAGCACTGGAACCTTCTCCTCTACTTTGTTCCCTGCACTGTGGTTTCAGTCCAAAGATTCCCCAGAATAGGATAAAGGCAATGACCTCAAACATATAGGAAATAGTTTTATTTCAAAAAGTATCGAAGGCATCATAAAACCTTAGACAGGATTCTCAACATTCATAAGCCTGGAGAACAGACAAAAATAAATATGCAAATTGTTCCCACCCCTGGGGCAGGATTGGAGGACTAAGGGTGTTCTTTATTATGAGTCTCTGAATCATATAAATATAGAATGCTATAGATCAGCATTAAATACTACTTTAGTTTTCATAACTTAAATGTCTTATAGACAGAAAAGTTCTATACATGTAACACATGGGGATGGCCCCACAGCCAAGGGTCCCAGGATCTATCCCAAAGTCAGTGTAGAGACCTCTGGTGGAGACCATACAGCCCAGAACCATGACAAAGGGGAAGCAGGAACAGAGGGTCTGGTGCTGGACCCCAGATGGAGGAAACTGGTCTTCACCATTCTTAACCCAGACTCCTAATGATGGAGACCTGGATATCTCTGGATCAGACAGGAGAGGGACACAGACCAAGCCCCATTGTTCCGGCACAGGTCCCCGGAGACAACGGGTAAGCCAGCCACCATGACGCAGTAGTGAACAGCAACCTAGAGCTCTTAAAGGCCCCACAGCCCATCCCAGATGACCTGCGGCAGCAGTGGCTGTGTCCCCAAGCACAGTGGACTGGGCATACGCTGGTACTGAGTTTGGTGGCAAGTACACACTCAGGGCCTCTTGGCTGACAGACAAGCCAACCCCCATGGAAGGACAACTCCTGGGTCTCTTCAGCAGTCTCAGGGGAGCCAGGTGAGGGCCACGGGGAGGCAGCTTTCTAGAACTGAGGAGGTTCTAGAACAGAGAGCTCAGTGAGGGGGTCACTGGGCTGGGGAGGAGATGGCCAAGGCACAAAGCACAGTGCTTCAGGGGCACGCTGCCCCTCCCCACCACCCCAGCCGTTCTCCTGTGCCTGATGCCCAGCAAGTGCTCAGTGGGACTGGGAGTGGCTTCCCACAGTCAGGATGAGCTTTGAGCTGCAGCCACTCCAGCCAGGGGGTTACAGAGCGTGCCTTTCTAACCCAACACGAGGACACAGGGGCATGACGCTGTACGAGGGAGCAGGCAGGTCAGGCTAGGCAGAGGCTAAGGAGTTAAGCCAACAGCCCTACCACCTGGCCAATAAATGGTCTGAGGTGTCAAGACCAGGTCATTCTTGGCAGGAACCTGCTGCACAGGCTAGGTCACCAGGAAAAGGCCGCCCCAGACCTTTGCTTTCTTTCACCTAACAAGGGAAACTCTTGATCCCCTGCCCTGGAAAGGGAGAGGAGAGGCAGATTCAAGCAGAGGCCGCTCAGGCTACCTTAGGAGGCTCAATCCCCCAGTCCATGGAAACATCACTTCCAACGGAAAAACAGGGCCTTCCCAAACTGTGGTTTCCTGGGTGCTCATCAGGAGTCTGGGTGGCTCCATTCCTGCAGAAAGCAGGTCTCGTGCTGGATCATGACACAGGCCAGTGGAGCAGAGAGGCCTAGCATCTGCCACAGCTGTATCATCTGGATCCCCCTGAACTACTCTGGCTCAGTCCCTAGGCCCTGTGCTCGTCTGGAGGCAGCCCACTTCCACTTTGGTGTGAGACCCCAGTAGGTCCCCCTCTACCTGGTCACAGAGTGTGGGACCCCACTGCAACCATCGCCTGCCTGGTCTCTAGTGCTCCAGGCCCAGAGAGGGCCTGAAGGCAGGCATGGAAGACCCCTGGCCCTGTGCTCCCAGGGTGGGAGAGGCAGGTGCAGAAGGGGTGTGTACCACATGGGCAGGCTGGAGTCGTGCCAGCGGGGTTCTCCTGGACCGAGGGAGAGGCACCCATGCCTGGCCTTGGCCCCAGCAGCTGTGCCTTGGGTTCCAAGTGCCCAGAAATCCTCCAGGCAACGGGTTCAGGCTTCAGCCAGTGCTCAGGAGCCGGAGCTCTGCCTGGAGAGCCCACCCGAGCTGTGCGTGAAGGAGGGTTCCCCGCACCAAGGCCCGCCTGGGCCAGGCCAGGGCTAGTGCAGCTCTTCAGGGTTCCGCGGTGGCTGGTGTCGGCCTGCTTCCACATCACTGCTGCCACTGTCCAGGTCAAAGCCGCGCCCACCCAAAGGCGTCTGGGGCATGAACTGGCGGAAGATGCTGACGCTGCCATGCCAGAAGGTAGGCTCCGGGAGCCGGCCCACCACACTCCACGCCCGAGCCTCCGGGTCATACGCTTCCACCACGTCCGAGAGTTCAAAAGTGTTGTCATATCCCCCGGACACATACAGCTTCCCTCCCAGGACAGCCAGGCTGCCCCCGACATGCACCTGTGGGCCGAGGGGATGGTGAGCGGAGGCTGGCAGCGGGGGCAGGGAAGCTCCTCTACTCCACTGACCTGGGGAGACCAGGCATGCCCTGCCAGAGCCCCCAGAGGGGCAGCCTGGGCACATCTAGATACCAGGCGCCATCCTCAGCCAACCTCCCAGGAACTGTGGTTGGGATGCCAATGCCCGCCCTACGCCTCAACTAGGAAACAGGGCTCCCCAGGGTCACACTCGGCGCCTGGCCTGGCAGGTGGTCCTTCCATGGTGGCGAGGGCGGCAGCCACAGCACTGTCCTGTGTACAGGCCACGCGAGCGCTTCCTACGTTCTGTTCAGCTCCACAGCAGAACCTCTCGGGCGGACACCACCGTTCTCTCCATCTCATGGATGGGGAGACTGTGGGTCACGTGACTGACAGTGGGAGAGCAGGAACTGGACCCAAAGCCTGGCAAGTGCCACTGAGCCTTCCCAGCACCAGAGTCGGAGTTAGTGCCTCTCTTCCTAACAAGCAGATAAAGGGACACCTTGACCCAGCAGTGGCAGCAGACTGGGCTCCAAGTCAGAGCACACAGCAGTTGTCCAATAGATGTGCTCCTCAGGTCAGTTCCTCGGGAACCGTTGGGGAGGCTCAGCCTCCAAACACTACCTGTCTGACCTCGCCCTGCTGCTCGGGCAGCCCACGCCACGCTGCTGACACCCTGTGAATGCACCTCCGCTCCCTCCCCTGGGGCTTATGCACCTGCTCTCCCTCTCAGTGACCCTGTCTCCCTCCCTCACTTCCTTCTGCTCTCTGGCTCAATGCAGGTGCTCGGTGCGTCAAACAGATGAACTAGCACATGGCAGCCCTAGGACCTTATGGGACATCTGTCTCAGGGAGCTTCAAATGCAAAGTGAGGCCGAAAGCCTCCAGGAACAGATGGTTCCGGAGAGGGCTGGACAGAGCCCCACCCAGCACGCCCGCTCCCAAGGACTCATCGTAACGACACGCGGGTTGCCAAACCAGGACCAGCCCGTGCTCGCAATGCTGGCACGGCTTCAGTTACCTGATTCATAGACGGGATCTTGTCCCATTCGTTCTTCACTGGGTTGTACACGTCCACCTCGGCAGAGTCATCCCTGAGGAAGGAAGGGCGGGGAGACAGCTGGTCAGAGCAAGGAGGAAGCTGGGGTCCACAAAGCCACGGGCTCCTCAGGTGGCTTGTGTCTCCACTCCACTCCCGGTACTGGAGATGGAACCCAGGGTGCTTGACCACTGAGACACATCCTGGGCCCTTTTTATGTTTAGGCGGGTCCAAGTTGTGAAGGCTGGCCTCAAACTTGCCATCCTCCTGCTGCGGTTACAGGCATGTGCCACTGTACCCAGCCGTGACTTGGGGTTTGTTTGTTTGTTTTTTTGGGGTGCTGGGAATTGAACCCAGGGCTTTGTGCTTGTAAGGCAGGCACTCTACCAACTGAGCTATACCCCCAGCCCTGACTTGGGGTTTTTTGATGCTATATGGCAGCGCTCTCAGTGGGAGATCCCATCCCCACTGTCCTTGAGGGCGATTCCAGGCTCCAAGGCTAGAACCCGGTCTTGCTCTCCAAACCCAGGGGCCATACCCTGGGATACCTGAAGCCCTCTGGTGACCCCCACCAGGCAGCACAAAGAGGCTGCTCCTCGCTCGTGGCAGTGAACAGTAGATTCCTCCAGATCCCGAAGTTTCTCCCCACCCCAGGCTTCCAAGCTACCCCCACCCCTCAGTCTCCCCACCCTCCCAGTGCTGATCTGAGCCCTGCTTTGGGGAAGGCTGACTAGGCCAGACCAGGCTTCTTGTCTTTGGGGTCCTGGACTTGTTACTGTCCTCAACTTTACTGAGGCCCAATCCACTCATTCACTCCAGAGTCCTCGGTGCCCAGCAAGGTCAGTACAGTTACAGGAAGGAAGGCAGCAAGACCCTTGCTCCCTGTCTGGTCCGCCCACCAATAAGAGGTGTGGAGGTGTGGCCTTGAATAGCAAAGGCGACAAGAAAAACAGCAACAGTGACAATTCATACAAAGATCAAAGGTCAGGGGTCAGCAAAAAGGCTGCGCACTCACTACTGTTACTGTCATGCAAAACCAGTCATAGGGGGTTCTGAACAGCGGGCTGGTTGTGTCCCAGGAAGACTTTACAGGAACGCAAACTTGAACTTCACGGGCCTCTTCATGTGCTGGAAAGGGGCCCCTTGTGTTGAGCCCCTCCCGCTACCCAACCATCGCAAGACGAAAAACCATTCAACATGTGGGCCCTAGGGTGATGGTTACAAACATGGGGACCTGCAGCGAGAGGGGCCGGGCTGGGCAGGGCTCCCCAGCTCTCCCACTGCCCGCTAACCCAGCTGCCACCTTTCCCAGGACCTCTGGAGAGGAGGCACAGGACAGAACCCCCTCCACTGGTCCCAGGTGAGGGAGGAGGAGCTGTAGCCTCTGCGAGGCTGGCTGGTCCCTCCCAGGCACTGCCCAGAGATAAGTGGCATTTTTGGCAAGGGGTCATGTGGCTCATGAAGGGCCCAGGAGCACGAACAGAGTGTAGGTGGGAGTAACCAGGCAGGTCCCTGGGCCCAAGGTCTTGTCCTACTCCCAGGACTTTTTCTCCTTAACAGCCTCCACTCAGGCCCAGGCCAGCTCCAGGGCCTCCTGGCAGGCCACCGACCTGTTTGGCCCTCCGCCCCCTGGGGTGGGGGCCAAGGATTGCCTCCGCCCACAGGCCCTGGCCTGCATAAGAGCCAGCAGAGGCCACACCCTCCTGGTGCCACAGGGGTGGCTCAGCACGGGGAAGCGGGTGGGTCTTGGGAAAGAGCAGCCCTTGGGTACTTCTCGTTCTAGGACCACAGAACAGAGGACATTCTCAAAGGCACTTGGCCTGGAACCACTGCCGAGGGGCTGAGGGGAGGTTTCTGGCATTCTGAGAAGTTGTATTTATAGCCATCTCCACCCCGTCTTTGAAGACACCTCCAAGGATGTGGGGGAGGGAGGAGGGTCAGGCGGTTTTATAACAGGACCAGACCTGGCCGAGGTTCCAGAGCTTTCTCAGAGCAGACCTTTCCTTCCTGAGCCACCGTGTGACCAGCAGTGGTATCTTCCCCTCTGCTGCTCACCTTGAGTGGGAGTCGCTGTTTCCAGGGTGAAGCGGACAAAGGCCGGTGCTGTTCAGGCCTTGGGCACTCACCCTCTGGGGCTCCCAATTCAAAGTCCCAGCCGGAAAGGGGACAAAGGGACTGTCAGTCATGCTCACTCCTTCCTTCCTGGTCCCAGTTTCAGGCGGGCTCTAGGCCAGGAAAGGGAGCCGCAAAGGCAGGAATGTGTCCCCACTGCACACACAGCACTGTACACACAGCACTGTCTGCTGGGAGTTCCCGGCCCTCCCTGACGCCAGGAGGGGCCATCTGGCTGGGACCAGTGGCCAGGGCTGCGATTTAGCTCACACACACTGGACTAGCAGATGCATAAGTGACCCGCTGCTGCCCACCTCTGCTCTGTGCTGCCAGGCTGCAGCTGAGCTCTTTTTCCGAAAGAACCTAACTTACCACCCATTAAGAAAACCAGGCCAGGTGCAGTGGCACACGCCTGTAAACCCAGCACCTTGGGAGGCTGAGGCAGGAGGATCCAGAGTTCAAAGCCAGCCTCAGCAAGTTAGTGAGACCCTAAGCGTGTCAGAACTTTAAGATCTGGGAGTACCGCTCAGCGGCAGAGTGCCCGCCTAGCATGCTCCGTCCCTAACGGCATGTGGCTCACACACACAAATGCCAGAAACAGTATCAGGCACATGGGAACTCACCTGACGAAGTACATGAGTCCGTTCAGAGTCA
This sequence comes from Sciurus carolinensis, assembly GCF_902686445.1. Classification (NCBI taxonomy): domain Eukaryota; kingdom Metazoa; phylum Chordata; class Mammalia; order Rodentia; family Sciuridae; genus Sciurus; species Sciurus carolinensis. The sequence goes on along the minus strand of NC_062213.1, from coordinate 204,902,207 downwards.
CAGTCTTGGGTGCAAAGGACCAGGGTGGGAGGGGGCCACAGTCCACCAGTGACCACAGGTCCGTGTCAGGATGGTAGCACTGCATCACCATGGTCTCCTTGCCGGCCAGGGAGCCAATGGCGTAGAGGCGGCCGCGGCAGGCAGTAGTGGAGCAGTTGTCCATGGGGTAGGTCATGGGCTGCAGGGCCTCCCAGGAGTCGGTGGTGTGGTCATAGCGCTCTGTGCTATCTGCAGCCACCACGTACAGCAGCCCATCCAGAACAGAGGAGCTGTGGTACTCCCGGGCCTTCAGCATGGGCGCCACCTCCGTCCACTCGTTCACGCTTGAGTTATACCTCCACACACAGTCGTAGAGCCGGGCGCCATCAGAACCACCTGCCGGGATGCAGTGGGCAGATGGTCAGCTTCCGGGGTGAGTCACCTACCTGTGCCTTCCTGCACTTTCATGAGGGCCTCTCCCTAGAGAGGAATTAACCTCACTGGACTTCACCTGAAAGGCAGAAGCTCTGGGATTGGGCTGGGGCAATGTCCACCGGTCCGCTGCCTTGCAGGACGACCACCATAGACCACACCTAAGCCCTGGGGCACGGTGCTAAATAAGCAGGAAGCCTCTGTCAGGACCCCCGCATCCACCACCCAACACCTGGTCAGGTCACCAGGTCAGTTCCCCATGGAGCTTGTTCACCGAATACTACCCTTCCTGGGCATGCTCTAACCAGGGCTCTGCCAGGGTATGACGAGGAAATACAGGCAGTAAACCAGAGACCCAACGGAAAATCATACTACAGGACACTGTCAGGTTCTGGTCTTGACTTCGGGGCAGGTCTCAGGGATGTGTTTCATTGAAAAAATTCATTAATATGTAGAAGCATATATACATTATGCATATTTATTCCCCCTGTCCTTGGTACCACGGATTGAACTCAGAGGCACCAAAGCTCTGAGCCACATCCCCAGCCCTATTCTGTAGACAAGGTCTAAGTTGCTTAGCACCTCGCTTTTGCTGAGGCTGGTTTTGAACTCGTGACCCTCCTGCGTCAGCCTCCTGAGCCACTGGATTAGTCACGCACCACCATGCCCAGCTTATTATTATTATTTTTTTTATCAATAAAAAGCTTTTTAAAAAAGTAGTGCTGGCTGTCGTAAATCAAATTAAATCAGGTCTATTAAGGACATTAGAACCCCTTGGCACAAAGGGACTCCAGGAATCCTGGGGACTGCCTCCCTTGGCCTCAGAGACTGGTGCCACAGGCAGGGCAGGGTTGGAGACACAGTTTGTCTCATAGCCCTGAGCTTTTGAAGGGAGAGGACAGTCTTGTAAAGCTTGCTCTGGGCCTGTGCCTGCCACCCAGGCGCTGTGGCAAAGGCAGCTAAAACCGGCTTCCTGGCCCCCAGGAAATTCCCAACCGCCAGCTGAATGGAATGACCCAGCCACCTGCCTGAAACCCAAAGGATCAGCTGCTCAGCTGTGACATTTGTGAAAGGATGTGCAGAAGCTGGGGCAAGTCTGGCAGTTCTGGGAGTTTTCTGCTCAAAGCCACCAGGCAAACGTCAGTGGGGATGAAGATGGGGTGGCAGATGGGGACATGGTCCCCAAACAAAAAAGGGTCAACCTCAAATTGGAAAGAGGGATAGATTCTAACAAGTATCCACGGAGGGTTGGTTGGCTGCCAGGCAGGAGGTCAAGGAAGCTGTGGTCAGAGCCTAGACATCCCTGGGCTGGGATGCACCCCTTTGCTAGCTCTGAGTCCCACCAGAAGGCTGGGGCACGCGCAGGGGAGGTTCTTTCCTGAACTTGCCAGGCTGGGCACAGCCACTGTGAGAAACCAGCCTGGAGCCTCCCTGCCTGATAACAGTGCCAGAGGCCTGCCCTAGTCATTTCTTTCCTTATATAGCAGTCAGAGACCGCCCCTGCATGCCCCACCGAAGAGGTAGACTCCCTCCTGTTTGAACAGGGATTTATCCTTAATAAAAAATGTGGGAGAAGCCCAGGACTGGGGCAGGCTGGGACCCGCCCACCATGACTCGGCAGGGTTTTGGGGTTTGAGCCAAGTAACTGGAAGAAAACCTCCTAACACGTGACCATGTTTACAGTGGCAGGCCAGCTCAGCCTAAACACCACGTGACCCACGGCCCGTGGCTAGGTGCAAGTCCCAAGAAACCTTATCACTGGGGACAAAGCCAAGGAGTCAGGAGGCCCTGGTGGCCCAGCAGGGCAGAAAATGTCCTGACTGGAGAGAATGGTCGCCTCACCAGGAGTTGGCCTCCTGCGTGTCCCCACATTCCTTGCGGAGAAAAAGAAAGCATTCATTGTGTGGCCGTCTCTTCAAACAGGAGGGAGGCACCTCCTGGGCCAGGCAGGCCCTAGCGCACCGGACACAGGGCCCACAAGCAGCTACTTGTCTCTGCTCCTAGGCGCACTTTTAGGTTGAAAGTAGCCGGAGAAACGCAGTTGTCCAGGCTCTACCTTGGACTCAGGTGTGCCCTCAGACTACAGGTTCTGTGGGTGTTTCCTGGAAAGGTGGCGGGCTGCCCCTGGGCGGCCCCCAGCGCACTCACCCGTCACGTAGATGTCATTGCCCAGAGCCACAATGCTATAGCCCCCGCCCAGGTGATCGGGGAACTCAGCCAGGTAGCGCCACTGGCCCGTCTGCGGGTTATAGCAGTCGACCGTAACCAGTTCATCGCAGTCCTGGTCGCAGCCGCCCACAAGCACGAGGATCTCGGCGAGGCCGGTAGAGGGGCGTGGGCGCATGCGGGGACAGGGCCCGCGGTCGTGGCGGTCATAGCGCGCCGCCTGGAAGTCGCGTGCCTCCCGTAACAGGCGCAGGCAGGGCGGGCAGCGCGCCACCAGCGGCTCGGCCTCGACGTGCGCCAACAGGTAGAAGCGGCGCACGAAGGGCAGGCGTACAGCCTCCAGCAGCTGCGGCCAGTGCGCGGCGCGACGCGGTGGATCAGCGCGCACCCAGCGCAGCGCGAGCTGGTAGGCCGCCTCCTCCTTGGGCACGCACAGTCCGTCGTCGCGCAGGTAGCGCAGCAGGCGCGCCAGTGGCAGCCGCTCCAGCTGCTCTGCGCCCAGCTCGCCCACGTGGCGCAGGATGAAGCGCTGCGCCGCGCTCGCCAGACCCGCGCAGCTGAAGGCTTCCGCGAAGTCCTGCATGTCCAGGCAGTTGGCCAGGTCGAGCTGCTGCTGCAGGAAGGCGCCGCACGCTTCCTTCACGGCCGGGAACTGCAGCAGGTCGGCGGCGCGCAGCAGCGGCTCGGCGTTGTCGCCACTCACCGCCACGCGGCCCGTGTAGCTGAAGTCCAGAAGCAGCTGCAGCATGTCGGGTGGCACGCCGTGCAGGCGCACCCGCTCCGCGCGGCTCTCGCGCAGCTGCCCAGCGAACATGGCGCGGAAGTAGGGGCTGGCGGCCGCCAGCACGGCGCGGTGCGCTGGGAAGTCGCGCCCGCCGGCCGCCTCCAGGGTCACGTCCAGGAACTTGCGCTCCGCGCGGAGCTGGCTCAGGCCGCGCAGCAGACTCAGGGCGTGCGCGGGGTCCGAGAAAGGCAGCACCGCCAGGGGCGCCGGCCGCTCCATGGCACCTTCACCTCCGGACTCGGGGATGCCGCGGCCGGGGCCTGCGGAGAGACGCGACGCGCCCGGCACCGCCGCTATAAGTACAGACCCGCGCGGCGGCCTTCGGGGGCGGGGCCGGAGGGGCGGGGCGCCGCTGGCACCGCCCTCTTAACTCCTACGGGTCCGGCTCGCTGCCCGCCAGCAGCCGGCGGCCGCGCCGCGCCCGCCCCCGGCCCTCCAGGCTGAGTCACCGCCGCCCGCGCCCGCTCCCTCTCTCCGCTCTTCCGGGGCTTCCTGCAGCCTCCCGCCGGCGCCGTGCGGGGAACGGCTGGTGGCAAGCGCTGGTCTCCAGAGGCGGCCTCGCGCGCGCGGGGCGTCGCTGACCTCGGGGGCCTGCCCACGACCCACCCAGGCTGCCGAGCAAAATCGTGGAGGCGAACTCGGCTCCCGGATTTGCAGCCACCCATTTCGCGCCCATCCCTAACTGCGGCGCCCCGGGGAGGCTGCGTTCCCAGGCCTATTGTTGTTTTGTTTTTTTGAGTTCCAGTAGTTCCTAGGATTGCTAGTTAACCCCATCAAAGGGCCGATTTCAAAGGATGGGATTTGTACAATTCAGGACCAAAGTATCAACAAGTCTAAGGTTTTAGGTGACGTTTTTTCTTGGCGCATATGTAAGTGACACGGGGCCAGATTTCTGGAATGCGCTTCACTGTCTTCCTGCCTGAGTTTCAAACTCAACAACACAGCCCTTAACTTTAGTCAGCATGGAGGAGTATTTTTACTTTCCGAATCGCCTCCCAAGGGAAGGCCTCCTGCGGGGCTCAGGTCTCCCCCTCTGCGAGGACGCCCTAGGGGTCCAGAGACAGCTCAAGGTCAGATGGGGAAGTGCCTTAAGCACGATATCACAGTCACTTGAGCTACGATGGGCGACGGTGAAGAAAGGGAGCTCCCTTATTTTAGTTCCTCCTACAGATTCAGTGCCGCTTTGAAAGTAACCTTAGAGCGGGGAAAGACCCCTCGCTTTTTCTTTAGTTTAAGGTATGTATGCTTGGTTCCAAAGAGGACCCTATTCAAGTGTCAGTTCTCCCTTTTGCAGAGGAAATTTTGGATTTTTGTAGTTCGCCAGCCCCCAGCCCCGCTCTTTGGGTCTTTGAATGCATTCCTGCTGAAGGTGCCTGCCGGTCCCCTTGCGCCCCAGGGCAGGGCAGGCAGGGCCCCCTCCCCCCTCTTCCCAGCCAGCTGTCAATCTTAATTGCTTGCTGGGTCAGCACAGCCTCTTCGGGAGGAGACTGTATTCTCTCTGAAATGAGACCCCCTAGGGTTTCTCTTCTATTCCGGAACCTCCTTCACTTTGCCCTAAGAATACTTTTGGTCTAAATTTCAGAGTCGGATCTGGAAGCAGAGGCCTAAGTGAGAAACCATTCAGGTACTCAGGCGGCTGCCCGTTGCCCATAGAAGGACTGTTCACACAGCTATTAAGGGCAGCACAGCATTCCTGGGCCCAGAAGCCCAGCCAATAGCTAACTTGCACAGAATTCGTGACAGTCTCCAGCAGCCAGGAAGTGGGATGTTTTTAGGGAAAAGAAGACCTGGTCAGCTTCTCCACCTTGCGTAAGTCTGGTGATTGAATCAGTAATCTATGGTTGAGAATTAAGTACAGTTGCTTCTTGTTGTTGTTGTTGTTTTTTATTTTTTATTTTTTTTATTCCTAAGCATCAGGGTTTATTTAAACATTTGATTATGCAGCCTTGAGTAATGATGTAGATGTTTATTGAAATATGGAAAGATGTTCATGTTGTAGTGTCCAGTGAAAAACATGAGATTACTTGTATGACCCAATTTGCTACATGTGTTCATATACCTAGAAAAAAATGTGAAGGTAACTTTTTCTCAGGGTAGGTATGTTTGTTATATTTTTGCTTGGCTGCATTTTTTTCTTTCTGTACTAAACATACATTGCCTGTATATTAAAGAATACAAGTTGAAAATAAAAATAAAATTTCAGGGCTGGGGCAGGGTGTGGTGGTGCACAAGGAAATCCCAGCTACTTGGGAGGGGTCAGTTTGAGGCCAGCCCGGGCAACTTAACAGGACCTTGTCTCAAAATAAAATAAAAAGGGCTGGGGCTGTAGCTTAGTGGTAGAGCCTTTGCCTATAATGTGCCAAGTCTTGGGTTCAATCTCCAGCAGTTGGGGGAGGGATGGGATGGGGGAAGAATCATTGTTTTGTTTTTTGTTTTTTTGTTTTTTTTTTTGCTACTGGGGGTGCAGTTGTTTTGTCACTGAGCCACATCCTAGCCTTATTTTTTTTTTTATTTTTATTTTTTTTAAGACAGGGTCTTGCTAAATTGCTTAATTACTGGCTTGAACTTGTGATCCTCCTGTCTCAGCCTTGGAGTGGCTGGGATTGCAGGCATATGCCACTGTGCCTGGCTGAAGAATCAGTTCTTGAGGAAGAAAAAACACATTTTTGATTTCCAGGATCTGACACCTAACAGGGAAACATTTGAAACTGTGTGTGTATGGCTAAGTCAGTAAAGGCACGTGGTGAGAATAGAAAGGCACAGATTTAGACCTATCAGCTGTGTTTGGAATTTGGAATAGCCTACCAACCCAGGCATGCTATTTAATTCCTTTTTCCTATCAGTTCCATGAGTTCAAAATGAGTATATGAGAATTTTTTTAAATTTTTATTTTTACAGACTGCATTTTAATTCATTTTACACAAATGGGGTACAACTTTTAATTTCTATGGTTGTGCACAATGTAGATTAACACCATTAATGTATCATACATATACTGGGGTAATACTGTCTCTCTCATTCTACTATCTTTCCTTCCCCTACCCCCTCCCGCCCCGTTTTCCTCTACACCATCCAAAGTTCCTCCATTCTTCGCTTGCCCCGCCAGTATGTGAGAAATTTATTCACTACAGTGTGACAATGTCACCAATATAGTCAAACTGAATTAATTATAGAAAAAATTATAAGCAAACTGTATTAATTAAAGTGATTTAAATTCCTCTGAGATCATCCAACAGTGTGGGGTAATGCAAACTCTAATGTTTGTGGGGAAGATTTTAAACTGCGAAATGAGCAGTAGTTTGTGGGACTGTGTGTGTTCACAGATTAAACTTCAATCATGAAAATTCTAGAAGTTCACATCTTCTAAAATCATGAAAATTGGGCTGGGCTTGTGGCTCAGTGGTAGAGGGCTTGCCTAAGGTGTGAGGCACTGGGTTGGATCCTTAGCACCACATAAAAGTAAGTAAAATAAAGGTCCCATCAACAGCTAAAGAAATACTTAAAAATAAAAATAAAATGATGAAAATGTTCTTTGCCTAACTTGTTTAAAATAATGTATGACTTAAGGTGATTTAACAAAAATGATACTATTTAATTAAAACATTTAAACTAATTTTGGTGTTTGAATTCCAGTTTTAGGCAGATAGGACAAGGAGTGATTGAGATCATTTTAAAAGCTGTTACCTGTTTATTTTGGGACATTTTTTAAAATGTATTTTTCCTGGCTGGGTTGGGTGGTACACCCCTGTAATCCCAGTGACTCAGGAGGCTGAAGCACGAGGATCACAAATTCAAGGCCAGTCTTAGCAATTGAATGAGAACCTAAACAACTTAGTAAGGCCCTGTCTCAAAAATAATAAAGGCTGGGGGTGTGGCTTAGTGGTAAGAGTGGCCCTGGGTTCAATCTCTACTGGGGGGGGAAAAAAAAATATATATATATATATATATTTTGCTCCTTATTATACACAATAAGTGTAATTTAAGCAACCAAACACAAAACTTGAAGGGGGCGGGCAGGTTAGTTGTGGTAGGCCCTGTTCATTTATTTTTTGGGGGGTGGTACTGGGGTTGAACTCAGGGGCACTGTACCACTGAGCCACATCCCCAGCCCTATTCTGTATAATTTTATTTAGAGACAGGGTCTCACTGAGTTGCTTAGCGCCTCAGTTTTTTTTTTTTTGGTTGCTGATGCTGGCTTTGAACTCCTGCCTCCGACTCCCGAGCCTCTGGGATTACAGGCGTGTGCCACTGCACCTGGCAGGCCCTGGTTTTGATCCCCTGCACCAAATAAAAAGAGGGAAGTATCCAGGATTTATTTTCTCCATAAGAGTCATTTATCCCTGTCAGGACAGGTGTGCCTTATGTGTTAACAGCTACACTGAAAAAAGTAATCCAACTGTCCTGGGCTGCTGTAGAACCGCCTGTGACAGGGTTGAGCTTCCCCAGTAGCACAGCACGTGGAAGATCACGTGCTGCTTTGTGGTGGTGGCTGCTGTCTCTCTCATTGTGAAAATGGAGAGCCAGGTGGAGTCCGATTGTGCAGGCAGGTGCCGCCTGTCTCATTCATCCCCAGGGAACAACCAAATCTGAACCAAACACCCTGAACACAGGTGTTGGCTCCAGTTAGGTGTGGACCTCCCAGGCCTGGACCCTGGCTGACAAGCCACCGGGTTGAGTCTCAAGGAGCACTGAATCTTCCAGCACCCTCCATGAGGGGCAGCCAAGTGGAAGGCATCTGTCTCTCTGCCTCTAGTGGAGTTGGAAGTCTGCCTTCCTGTTTTCCTCTTTTTTAAAACTTTCTTCAGGATCATTTAGGACACATAACTCAGCATTTGGAGTCAGAAACCATTGTGCTTTTTTTCCCATTACAAACCCTGAGATTTTTCTGATTCTGGGTCTCCTAAGGTGTTGCTTATAATGCTCTTAAGCTTTTTTCTTTAAGGAATGTTGTAACAATCTCTTAATTAACTGCATTTGTGTATGTAAACGAGATTCTGTAAGTAAAAGCCTTTAATCTGCATTTATTGTTATCTTTATATTCTACCAGTAGGAACCACAATAAGAAATGCACTTGATTTCTCTGTTCATAGTCAGTTTATATTCCTCTGTGAAAACCTGACAATACAAAGTCTAGAAACTGACCTAGAATATTCACACACATATTCATCCAGTTGTCAAAGTTGAAGACAGTATGATGTTGAGGAAATTTCACTTTTTTCCTCATCTCCTGAAAATGGAAGTGAGTAAAGGCAGGTTAGGCAGTGAGCACTGATGGCGAGAAAAATTCATACTATACCAGGAGAGCCTGGTGTGGTGGAACTTACCTGTCATCCCAGCGACTTGGGAGGCTGAGATAGGAGGATCATACATTTGAGGTGAGGCTGGCTTGGCAACACAGGAGACTCCACTGCAAGAAAGAAAATCAAAAGGGCTGGGGAGGTAGCGCTGTGGTAGAGTGCCTCTGGGGTCAGCCCCCCCATTATGGGGACGAGGGGATATACCACTCTAACTGAACAAAAGGCTAACGTTAGAAAATTATTGTGCGACAAATATTCAAGTGCAGAGTTAACAAGGGAAGCAACAAGCATATCTCAATGTTCCCCCAAATGGATGTAGTGTAGCCAGTGAGATTTAGGAACGTGAAACTATATTTGGTAACTCAATTAAAATAACTACATTCTCAAGTTACTAACTGGGAACCCATGGTATTGTTAGTATTTTTAACTTGTCACAACCTGTGCTAATGTGGACTTTTCCCCCCTCCTCTTTCCTAAGCAACTTCAGTCATCTGAAAATTAGCACTCAGCAGCAGGCTGTGTGTGTGTTAGCAGAAAACAAAGAATCATAGATTCCAAGGATCTGGCTACCTGGGTTAATACTCTTGAATTACTCAAGGAATTCTAGATTTACCCTCTGGAGCCCAGGAGTAGTACAGTACACCTGAGAAATAAAGGAAATGCAGAACAAACCCAGGCCTGTCACACAGAGAGAAAGTCGACCTTGTTACCCCACAACTACTTATTCACTACTGAATTTGGGTCAATCACTGGTGCTATAGTTCCCTTCCCCCTTTTTTTGGCCTTCAAAGGCTAAAATTTTAAGGGAAATTGACAGGGAGACCAACAATAAAGAAAAAAACCCTTCTGCACTACTTGAAGGGCAGGAAGAGAGACAAGTATAGAATGGCACTCAGTACTGGTCACACCTGTGCACTGAGAACCACAGTTGCCAGGTGCACTGGCACATGCCTATAATCTGTTACTCAGCAGTAATTCCAGCTGAGGCAGGAGGATCAAAAGTTTGAGGCCAGCCTCACAACTCAGTGAGACCTTGTCTCAAAATAAGATAAAAAGGGATACAGATGTAGCTTGGAGCTAGAGTGCAAAGTGCTTGCCTACTGTGTGCTAGCACCTACTGGGTTCAATTCCCAGCACTGCCAACAACAATAATTACTGTTTACTAAGGACAAATTTAAGAAACATCTTTTGAATTAGAGCGTTGAGCGGGAGTTATCACTTAGATCTGAGATTTTCCTTCCTTGGGGTGCCAATGGTCCTATATAGGACCCTGCATTCTAGGTTTTTTTTTTTTAAACGGTGCTGGAGATTGAATCTAGGCAACCCAGCATGCTAGGCAAAAGCTCTACCTCTCGCCACACCCCCAGGTGGCTTCTTGACCTGTATGAGGACTCAATGCTTATTATGTGAAATATTTACCATAGGAATACATCAGGTGTAACAAAACAAAACAACCCTCGTCTTTCATTTGGGTTTCACTAATGATTACTCTTTTTGGTGTTTTGTATCTTTTAAGCTGCCAAAAGGATGCTATCTTTAAAGCCCTTTCTTTTTCAGGCAAAACAAGTTGCTCCTGGTGACTTTGGGCAACACTAGCTAACCTCAGGACATTTGCTTTGGCCACAGAAATAACATTTAAGTCTGTGGTTAAATCATCTACATATGGCAATCTACAAGTTAAGGAGAGACAGGTTAAGTGGCCAGTCTCCTTTTCATCTAAGTAATTTTATCTGTGTATTATTCCGTAAAGCACCTCAATTTATCACCTCTGGGGAGCCCTCCTAAGGACTACCACACTGAACAGATAATAAAAGAACAATAACAGTAAGCTACCATTTATTGAACCAGGCACTATGCTATAAAATTTATGGCTTAGGAAATTGAGGCTAGAAGTATTTCTAAGATAAACGCATTCTCTTAATCACCAAACGCTTCCAATAGAATTATTTTAACCACCGAAGTAGCAATAGCCCTTGGTACAGCATACGCTTCCTCTCACAGTCTCATCTTGGCATGCCGAAGAGCTCCTTTTCTGATTTGGATTACATTTTTATGTCATTCCTTCTAACAGTCGGTCTTATCCGCTAAATACGACGTCAGGGACTCTGCATTCTGTGTAGGAACACTCCTGCTTTCGGGACGTGAATGCTAAGGGACGTGGGGCCTGCTCCCGGGATTTCACCGGCCCAGCGCATGGAGTCGGCCTTCCACGTCCCAAGTTGTACAGCGCCCGCGGTCGGTCCCGGTGCCGCCCGCTGCTCCCGCAGCCCGCACGGCGCAGCGGAGGGCAGCGTCCTGCGGGCCCCCGCCCGCGCTCGCCTCGCCCCGCGGCGGTCCTCCGGGCAGAAACGCGCGGGGCGGGAGAGGAGGCCTCGGCCCCGGGCTGCGCGAAGGGCAAAGCACAAAGCGCGCCCAGCGAGCCCCCCGAGCGCCGGGGATGCGGGCGCGGAGTTCCGCCAGCTCCACCGAGCGAGCCAGCCCCGCAGGCGCCCGCCCCCGGGCGCGCCCCGCCCAGCGGCGGCCGGGACCGGGTCCGCCCCGCCGCGCCCCGGACCCCAGCCCGCCGGGGGCCACCCCGAGCCCGGCGGAGGAAGGGCCGCCCCCAGCCGCCGCCCCTCCCCCACCGGCCCGCGGCGCCAGCCCCCGCCCCAGCCCTGCTCCGCCCGCGCACCGGCGGCAGCCGCGCAGCCCCATGGGGCGTGGAGTCCCCCGGCGGCCTCTGCGCGCCGCGTCGGCGCTAAATGGACTACGACTCCCACAGTGCCCCGCGCCGACCGCGCCACGCCCCCGCCGCGGCCCCCGGACTACACTTCCCGGCAGACCTCGCGGCGCTCCCGCCCTCCCTCCCGAGACACGAGCCGAACTGGGCGTCAGGTCGGGGAGCCGGTCGGGTTCCCGCTCGCAGCCGCCGCCGCCGCCGCCCCCCGCAGCGCCTCTCCCGCCTCTCCGCCGCGCCGGCCGCGGGAGCTGCATCGCCCACTCTGCTTAGCCGTGTAGCCGCCAGTCCGCGAGCACCTAGCCCGGGGCACGACACGCCGAGCCCCCCGTCACCTCCTGCCGGGGCGACCCCTCCCGGGTCCCCCCCTCGCCCTGCGCGGTCGCCGGAGCCCCCGGCCGCGAGCGGCCCCACGGCGGCGGCCGGGCCCCTGCACTCCCGCAGCCGCCGCCCCCCACCCGGAACATGGACTCCGACTCCTGCGCCGCCGCCTTCCACCCGGAGGTGAGTGCGGGCTGCGCCCCGATCGCCCCGGCCTCCCCTCGTCGATCCTGCGCCCCTCGGGGAAGCCGGGCCTCCGGGAAGCCGCCCGAGCCGGCCCCCTCCCCCAGCTTTCCCTCGCCGCCCCCGGAGCCCAGCCCCCGCCCCCCCGCTCGGGCCCGCGCCGGGTCCTCCCAGGCGGCCCTGCCCCGGACGCCCGCGTTCGCCCCGCATCCATCCCGGGGCGCCGTGCCCAACCCAAGCCCCGAGGACGCCCCTCCGGCCTCGCGTACCCCCGGGACCGGGCTGCGCCCCCGCCCCTCCCCGCCCCTCCCCGCCGGCCTGCTGCTCCTCCCCGCCCCGGGACGCGGCCGTCGCCGCCCGGGCCCCGCTTCCCGCGGCGGCGTCCCCTCCCCCCGGCCGCCCCTCCCGGTGGGGCTCGGGCCCCCTCGGCGTCTCGGCGCCGCGCCGCCCGCCGCCCCTCCCCGGCCCGCCGCGCCCGCCCCGCCCCCTGGCCCCGCGCGCGGCCCGCCGGCCCCCGCCCCCTCCGGCGCTCGGGGGCCGCGTCCCGCGGGGTCCCCCGCCCCGGGCCCGCCGCCAGTCCGCCCCCGCCCGCGGGCTCGGCCCGCCCCGCCCCCCGGGGTCGCCGTCGTTCTCCGGCCCCCGCGCGGACCCCCGCCGGCCCCGGGTGCCGGTCCGGCGGCCGCGGTGGGGGAGGGGCGGCGCCGCCGGGCGCCCGCGGGTCTGGCCGCCCCCCGAGCGGGCTCCGGGGCCCGCGGCCTCCGCGCCCCCGCCCCGCGCGCTAGGCCCCGCACCTTCCGGGCGGGCGCCGGCGGGGTCGCGCGCCGTCGGCCCCTGAGGGCGCGGCGCCGGCAGTCGGGTCCCGGCCCCGAGCGCTGGAGCGCGGCCCCCGCCAAGTAAAGTTGTCTCTGAGTTTGCGGCCGCGGCGGCCTCGGGCGGGAGGCGGCGTCCAGCGGGCCCGCGGGGCCGGCGGGGGGCCGCGGCCTGCCTGGAGCTGGAGAGCGCTCAACAAGTGGCGGGTTGGGCGCGCGCCCGCCGCCCCTGCCCCGCCGGCCGCAGGGAGGGTGCCGCGCCACCCGGGAGGCCGCGGCCAGAGCTCCCCAGCAGGCCCTCCTGCAGCAGGGCGCCTCGCGGCCCCCGGCCCGCGACCCGTCTTCCCGCATGCAGCCCAGCCGGCCGCAGCATACCTGGTTGCTTGTCTGGGTTGCACCCGACCCCGAGGGTTGTGGAGGGCTCCTGACTCGCAGAAATTTGGTCCTCACCTATCCTGGGCGGGCAGGGGTCAACCTGGAGAGCAAGGATCTAAGTGTTGGTTTTCTAAGTCCCAATACTGTAGTTACAGCAGTAGCAGTGGTTTACTTTCACAATGGAAAACCTGTAGCAAAAAACGTCGTTAGAGCTCCCAATATGTGCAAGAACCAGAAGATAAGGTCATAAAATGCCATGTGAGCACCGAGAGGTCGACTTTCCTACAACCTTTTATCTCTTAACCAGATTCCTAGTGTTCCTGGGACAGAATCTTAACATTTTGATTCTTCGGAAAACCATTTTATTTCTTGACCAGAACTTACCTCTTTGTTTAGTAGACTGTAAAGCCAGCAGTGTGTGTTTTAAGTGGTTGACAGTAGCTCAGCTTCGTTGGTTTCGAAGGCTCTTCTTCACACTCCCTTTTCTCCTAACAGGAATACTCCCCTAGTTGCAAGAGGCGCAGGACAGTAGAGGACTTCAACAAGTTCTGCACCTTTGTCTTGGCCTATGCTGGATACATCCCTTACCCAAAGGAGGTAAGTATGCAGGTATTTGAGACCTGGCTCCCTGGGCAGTCAGACCCCAGCACCTGGCCCCTGGTGCAACTGGAGGGGCTTGCTTGTGGTGCAGTGGTTTGGCAGGAGTCCCTTTCTTGGGAGTTTAGACCAATCAGGGAAGTCTTTTTATTTTTTATTTACTTATTTTTGTATCAGGAATTGAACTACATTCCCCAACCCTTTTAAAAATTTTTGAGAGGAGTCTAGAGTCTAAGTTGCTTAGAGTCTTGCTACGTTGTTGAGGCTGGCCTTGAACTTGTGATCCTTCTGTCTCAGCTTCCCAAGTGGTGATGTGCCACCATGCAGAGAAGTGGTTCTTAAAGCTGTGATAGAAAATGCAGGCTTATATAGAAATGATTTAACAAACTTTCAAAATTTATTTGCAAATAATGTGCTTGGTATCTGCCTGCTCTTAAGAATGGCCAGTATTTTTTTTTTTTAATTTTTAGTCGTTAATGGACCTTTTATTTATTTGTATGTGATGCTGAGGATCGAACCCAGTGCCTCACACATGCTAGCCAAGTGCTCTACCCTTGAACCACAACCCCAGACCTGGCAGTACTTCTTTACAGTGGCTGGACACTATTTTTGGCCCTTAGAGTGATAGGTTGTTGAGGGAGAGAGGAAGTACCTTGCCCTAGGACCTGGGGTCCACACTTGCCCCTCAGACTGTGAACACTGTTTAACCAAATCTCCAGAGACTCATGCCTCCCAAATCCTACGTAAATGAAGAAAAGACAGGACTGTGGGCCAGAGTTGCTGTGGCCCTCAAACTTCAGGAGCCTCACTCATATATTAAGCTGCAAATAAAAGTGTCCAGTATTTTTAGGAGGCATTAGTTTATTCTTTCCACTTGCTATGCAGGTCGGTCACATTTGCTTTATACCGTGTAGAATGTTGCCAGAGGCTGAAGAACCATGGCAGTTATTTACTTTGATTTTGCAATATTTTAGGATGTCTTCAGTTTCTTTAAGATTGTCAGGAAGTTCTCAAAACTACTTTAAATTCACTTAATTTAAAAAATGTGTCTCTTGGGAGGAGAAATGGAAGGGGAGACCTTACAATCAGAACAAATGAGCACGTGAGAGGGTGTGTGCGGCAGTCCTTTCCCAATTTTTTTTCCCCTTTGGGGCTGGTGTGCTGGGCAAATGCTCTACCACCGAGCCACACCCTCAGCTTTTTCCCTGGGCATTTGAGCATGAGCCCACTCTGGGGCAGGGTCTGGGGGTTCAGCAATGGAGGGAGTTCTTCACCAGAGGCTCATATTAAACTACCAGTCTATCATATTAAAATACCAGTCTTGTGGGCTGCCGAGTAGCGCCAGACCGAGGTTGTGCTTGCTCATTGCTGGAGGCCTAACCTGGGGGCCGGTGGAGCGGGGGAAGCTATACTGGGGGCTGGCTCTTGTCACTGGGGACTCAATAACCAGAATGTGTTCCTTTGCCTGTCTTTTCAGGAGCTCCCTCTGAGGAGCAGCCCCAGCCCTGCCAATAGCACTGCTGGCACCATTGACAGTGATGGCTGGGACACTGGTTTCACCGACATTGCGTCCTCTGTGCCCTTGCCCGTGTCTGACCGCTGCTTCAGCCACCTGCAGCCCACCCTCTTGCAGCGAGCCAAGCCCAGTAACTTCTTGCTGGACAGAAAGAAAACGGACAAGCTGAAGAAGAAGAAGAAGAGAAAGCGAAGGGACAGTGATGTGCCTGTGAAGGAGGGGTACAGAGGGGGTCTGCTGAAGCTGGAAGCTGCAGATCCGTATGTGGAGTCCCCCACGAGTCCTGCCCTGCAGGATATCCCCCAGGCCCCCAGTGACCCCTGCTCAGGCTGGGACTCCGACACTCCCTCCAGTGGATCTTGTACCACCGTGTCACCTGATCAGGTCAAAGAAATAAAAACTGAGGGCAAACGGACTATAGTCCGGCAGGGAAAGCAGGTGGTGTTCCGAGATGAGGACAGCACCGGCAATGATGAGGACATCATGGTGGATTCAGGTCAGTGGTCTCAGAAGGATGGAGGTGCGGTGACTGGTGGATAGAAGAGGGGCCATTTCGTTGTTGTTATTTTGATTTTTTTTTTGGAAGATGAGTGGTTTTAGCAGTGAAGTTCTCGGATCAGAGGGCCTGGACCCTTCCTTGCAGTGTGGTTGCACAATGCCTACCATCCTCGGAGGGGAGAGTGCAGGAAGGTGGGCGGCGATCTTAGCAGTTTTGGTGCCACCGTAGACCTCAGGACGTAGAAGGGAACGGCCCCTCCGCACCCCCGTGCTCCAGTGATGGCACGCAGAAGTTGGAGTTGTCTTGTGGGCTGGTAGTGGCTTGCAGCCATGCCCAGCTGTTCTGCCTGTTGGTCCGAGTAGTTCTTCTGGGGGAAAGTGACTCAAAGGGATCCCGCACCCCACAAACTAGACAAAACATGGGGGAGCAGTTAAAATGACGGACCTCTTTAAGGAAAACTTCATTTCTTAGTTTCAGTTGGGTCATTAAACTGCAAAGTCACACCAGAAAAACAAAAAGGGATCCCAGTGCCTTGGGGGGACTGAGGGGGGGTCACAAGTTCCAAGCTAACCTCAGTAATTTAGGCCCTGTTTGAAAATAAAAAATGAAAAGAGCTGGGGATGTAGCTCAGAGTGCACCTGGGTTCAGTTCCCATTATCACCAAAAAGTGTCCCCCTCTTCTCATGTGTTTGTTTCCTTCCAGATGATGATTCCTGGGACCTTGTCACCTGCTTCTGCATGAAGCCATTTGCTGGCCGCCCTATGATAGAGTGTAACGAGTGCCACACCTGGATTCATCTGTCCTGTGCGAAAATCCGGAAGTCCAATGTTCCGGAAGTGTTTGTCTGCCAAAAGTGCCGGGACTCCAAGTTTGACATCCGCCGTTCCAACCGTTCCCGAATGGGTTCCCGGAAGCTGTTCCTAGACTGACTGCGCTGGCGAGGAGACTCCGGGCGAGGGACTGGAAGGGATTGGAGCTCTGTGGCCCTCCCTCAGTTGAGCACAGCACTCCCAGCTCTGGTACAGGCAGATCCTGCCATTCAGGTGCCTAAGCAAAAGGACAGGCTGTCCGAGGTAGAAACTGTACATAGCCAGTGAGCGAATAAAATCTTTGTTGGCCAAAGCTGCTGCCAGAGCTGTGTTCTCTGCAGTGGAAGTGGACTGAACACCCAAGAATGGTGGGTTTGGTTCAGCTGAAAGTGAGGGTATGTGGTGGTTGTGAATTTTTGCTATCATTGTTAACAAATTCCCCCTGTTTGGAACAAGTGCTAGCTGTTATTCCTGCTTCCACTGTTGGGGAGCGGAGATGTTCAGTTTCCCCGGCCTGTAAACAGCCATAAGTGTACGTTTTTTCTCGAGTGTCAGTCTCTCACCGTAAGTGTCTGTACAGCAGCCATCCAAGTCTCCCCTTCTCGTGGCCTGCACTACCTGCTTCCGTGGTCCCTGCCAGTCCAGGGAGCTGCTGCTGGCAACTTCTGATGTCACCAAGAGGAGTCCTGGGGTGTCAGGTGAACTTGTAATTCTTTGGTTTTCCCTATTTGTTAAAGGGACTGTATGTGGCCACTGCTCTGTGGAAAGGGTTGGTTGGGGGGTGAGGTAGCCCACGTTCATAACTCAAGTTTCCTGTTTTGCACGATGTGAAAAACCTGTCTTTGCACGACTCAGCCAAAAGTATGGCCGATTTCTCACCTGGTGCCCTTCCTTTCTCTCCAGTTGGTGTGTACAAGGCGCCTCAGGTGGCCCAGGCAAGCTGTTTTCAAGTATGGGAGTGCTTAGGTTCTCTCATCTCTTCCCCTTATTCCAGTAGCAACCTAAGGATTAGGCAGTCCCTAGGACATGAATGGTGTTCCTTTAAACAACGGGGTACAGAAAAACAGGTCTCTCCTGTGGGGGATTGAAGTATGCCCTTAGAGACTGGCTGGCCTGCTGGTTCCACCAGGGCAAGGTGACTTGAATCCTTTTGGTTTGCATTGACGAGTGAGTGGTACAGCAACACTGGCCTTCAGAAATATACTGTTGAACTGTGAGGTGTTCCTCAGATCCCAGCTGGGGTCCTGGACTGGGGAGGCCCCTTTGAGGGCCAGGTCTGGAGAAGCCAGGTGTTTGGCCTGAAGCCCTTGCAGATTCTGCTCAAGGGCAGTGTACCCAGTACACTGGTGGTTCTGGGGCTCAAAGGGAGAAGACAGCTATGAAAGTTTTCTCTGAAGTTGACCTTATTCTTCAGTTCAAGTACATGTTATCAAGAATGTTTTGTAAAGTGGTGGGTATGTTCTCATAAGCATTGTTTTTTGTAAGGCATGAAAAGGGAAGAATGCCCAAGTTAGTCGTATTTATTTGCATATTATTTGAAGCAGGATGGGCCCACAGGCTCCTGATGGGAGCTTCCCCTCCCTGTGGCACCTTTGTGCCAGGGCTACCAGTCGTTCCCCAGGTTCTCACTGAAGCACCAAGGGGTTGAACTGCAATTTGGCTAACCAGAGCCTGTGTTTTTGTTTTGTTTTGTTTTGTTTTTTGGTCCTAATACCCTTCACACTTGTCCAGTCCACTGTCTTAGTTTTTAATAGTCCTATTGCTTATATCAATGTGTGAAAGTAGAAATGGCTTCTGAAACTCCGTTTACTGTGGAGATCCCAAGGGAGAGTTCTGCTGCAGAGAAATAGCTGGTTGAGAAACAACCTTGTCCACAGGCTATTGTCTGACTGGGGCAAACATCCAGGACAAGTTGGGGAGGAATTTGCCAAAGATCTGCCCCATGACCATGCCTGTCCACTGTCTTCACCATGAGAATAACCAAAGTTCCAAAGTGTCTGTTTCTTTTTTAAAAAAAAGTTCAAGATTTTTTAAAAGTGCATTTAAGAATATGTGTGGTTTTAGACTGGAACTGCCAACCCTGGTGATGGTTAATGTGTGCTAGAGGGTTTGATGCTTCTGGAACGTGTTTGACACTCATCTCAATTTTTGTTTCCTTGATTTTGTTTTTGTTCTTTTAACAGATCTATCCCTGTTGGTGGTGTCTTGAGATGGCAGGCACACACCTTGGTTTGGGGGATAGATTGAGCTGGGCAGCTGCAATCAGCTTCTTTATGCAAATTAGGCATGACCTATCTAGGGGCTTCTGGTTGATAACTAATGAAGTGAGGGGAGGGAAAGATGTCACCCCCAAAGTAGGCCCCTCATGGGCTTTGGCCAGGCCAGACACTTAACATCGTTTACATGGTTCTGTGTAATTATAAAGTTTATGTGTATAAAGCAAGCTGTTTCTGTGAAACTGTATATTTTGTAAATAAAGATATTGCTACTTTGTGGGTCTGGTCTAGCTTCAGGTGTGTGTTCTGTGCAGAAGGGCTGCAGTGCTGCCTCCTGTCTCCCATACCACAATTACAAAAAGATTCTGGCAAACTAAAGCTGGAGTTGGCATTTCAGCAGTTTGAAAAAAGGTTAATACTCGCCCGCTTGGACTGGGGATTGAACCTGGGGGCCCTCTATCACTAAACCACATCCCCATCCCTTCTTATTTTTTAGTTTGAGAACTTCTGGGTTCCTAAATTCCCCAGGTTGTCCTGGAACTTGTGATCCTCCGGTCTCAGCCTTCCAAGAGCTGGGATTACAGGCAGGTGCCACCATGCCCATTTCAATATACTTTTCTAGTGAATTCTTCAGAAATGAACTGCATCGTGGGCAAACCCAGGATTTAAAGCTTGGTCAGACCGACTTGGCTGAACCCCAGTGAGGCTAACCCAGGCTTTGCAAGCCGGATCTGAACTTCCCGTGGGTGCTCATTTTGCCCCTTTATTTTCGGGAATTCCCAGTGTCAAGTGTGCACTGTCCATCAGACCAACCAGCGTCTAGCTGGCACCTCCAGTGACGTCAGAGGAACCGAAACTTTACCACCTCCTGAAAGAAAATCTTGCACAGCTGGGGGTGGGCATTGGGCTCCTAATCTGGTTCTGGGGTCCCAAGGTTGTCAGCCCCAGTGAGCCTCGGAGGCCTAGGGTTTTAGCAAACTGGGATTGTGCTGGCCCCGGTCCGAGGTGGGGGACTCGGGGAACCACCGGCCTGGCGGCCGGGGCCCGCCCACCCCCGAGGCGACGCGGTCGCAGGGACCACGGGAGGAGCGCGCCGGGGCGGGGCCGGCCTCGGGCCCGCGGCTGCCCGCAGCCCGGCCCTCCGAGCCCCGCCCCGCCCCGCCCGTCCTGCAGCCGAGCCCCGCCCCGAGCCCCGCCCCCGGCGGTCGCGGGCCCCGCCCCAGCCCCGCCCCGGCGCCCCGCAGGCCCGCCGCCATCTTTGTTAGGGGCGGCGGGCCCGGCTCCGAGATGCCCAAGTCCTGCGCGGCCCGGCAGTGCTGCAACCGCTACAGCAGCCGCAGGAAGCAGCTCACCTTCCACCGGTGAGGGGCGGGCGGGGCGCGGGAGCCCGGGGCCCGCCGAGCTCGCGGGCCAGGTGCGCCGGCGGGAGCTCTGCGAGGCCGCGGGCGTGCGGGGCGGGTCGCGGCCCGGCCGCGGGGAGGGGCGGGCGGAGGGGGCCGCGCCCGCACCGCCTGCGCCGGCGACCCCGGAGGGCCGCGGCGGCGGGGCGCTGTGCTTCTGCCCAGTCCTCCCCGCGGCCGCTTCTGACCTGGACCACTGCGTGCTGCCGGGCAGGGACCGCGCGGTCGTGGGAGGACGGCGGGCTGTCCTGCGCTGCAGGACCCGGCTCCAGTACGCCAGGGCCCCCTGCCCGGGAGGGCAGTCTCCAGGGCGCCAGCCCTGCCGCCTCTCTAGAGGGTGGGCGGCCTGTGCTCTCTGCCTCTCTGCCCACCGCACTGTTTAATGCTTCTATGGATGTGTAACACAGGTGTAGAAAAACGACACTTTTACACAGACCCGTTTTCACCAAGTGAACGCTGCTGAATGGTCGGCTGCTCCCGCTTCCAATCGTTCTCCCGTCTGCCCTTGGGATTGTGCTGCCTTCTATCAGAATGGATCGCTTTGGCCTGTTTTGAACTTTATAGACATGGAATCACAGCATGTACTTTTATGTCTTTGGCTCAGCATTGTTTCAGAGTCATCCTTGGCACGTGTGCTGTTCATTCCTTTTGTTTGCAGCATAGTATTCCATCAAATGTATATACCAGAGTTCATCTGCCCTACAATTGAAGGACATCTGGGTGGCACCAGTCCCCCGCCCCACAGCAAATAATCTGCTCTGGACAGTTTGCAGGAGACATCTTAGAGCATGTATCCTTATGCTTGTGTTGAGTATGTATCTGGGGATGGAGTTGCTTTTACTCTCCCTGAACCTGTTCCTACAAAAGAGCCCTGTCACTGGTGATCTATATGATGCTAGGTCTACCCATCTGACCTCATGTTATTCGGTCTCTGTAGCATTTGACACAGCTGATCTCTTTCCCATGTGGCTCTTAGGACGAGTTTTGGCCCTCTGTCTCCTTTGCTGTATCCTTCCCATTTACAAAACTGAAGGTTGGGGTGTTCAGAGTGTGGGCGATGGATGGCTCAGTGATGGTCCCCTCCACACTGGCTCCCAGGGCACCATCTCAGCCTAGATTGTAGGTTGTTCGGGGGCCTCTCCAGACACATATGCCCCTGCCTGTCCACGTAGATGATCTGAAGAATGCTTTGAATTTAACACCTAATATACAAAACAAGCTCTCATCTCCCAGACCTGCCCTTTTACAGCTCCTCCAGTGCAAACGTGGAATTCCTTCCTTCTGTGTATTCCATGTTCCATGGGGAAACTCACTACCTGGCTTCAAGATGTATCCAGATCTTCCCTTTCCTCATTGCTTCCTGCTGACACCTGTCCATGCCACCTGGTGTCCTCTTAGAAGCTGGGGTAGACTCAGGTCCCATCTTGTCCCTACGCAGAGCTTCCAGCGACTCTCTTCCATCAGGCCCTGCATCTGGCTGGGGCAGCTTGAGCTCCTGCTATCCCTTCTAAAGCCCACAGTCTTGCTCTTCTGCTTCCTGTAGTGTCTGCTCAAATGTCACCTCTTGGGTAGTGGGCCCCAGCAACTCAGTGCTTCCTTCTCTTTGTTCCCAGTTGTTATTATCCTGCATAGTCCCTACCTGCTTGGCTTATGGCTGTCTCCCCTTTTTGGAGGGTAGGTTCCCAGAGGGCAGGTGCTCTGCCATGTCCCTAGCACCTAAAACAGGGCGCCTGTGGCAGGCTCTGGAAGGAATGAATGACAGCTTTGGAAACAGCTCATTTTTTTTTTTTTTTTTTTTTTTTTTTTAAGAATTTGTTTGTTTTTATGTGGTGCTGAGGATCGAGCCCAGTGCCTCACATGTGCTAGGCAAACACTCCACCACTGAGCTCTGGCTGTAGCCCCTCACTTGGGCTCTTTGGTCATGTTCATCCTCTTGGGTTTCCATTAAGGATGCTGTTAACAGCCATGCCAGAAGCTTCCAGAAATTAGATGTGATCTAACAAAGTGAGATTACCAAATTTCCAGAGCTGTCCCATAAGCCACCCTGCAGTGGCCCAAGCCCAGCTTTGTCAGACCTGTCACCTCTGTCTACCTCAGGTTCCCATTCAGCCGGCCTGAGCTGCTGAAGGAATGGGTGTTGAACATTGGCCGGGCCAACTTCAAGCCCAAGCAGCACACGGTCATCTGCTCCGAGCACTTCCGGCCCGAGTGCTTCAGTGCATTTGGAAACCGCAAAAACCTGAAGCACAATGCTGTGCCGACAGTGTTTGCCTTTCAGGACCCCACGCAGGTAGGGACACACCGGTGGCCACCTTTGGTCTGTTCAGGTCCAGCCTGCACGGGTTCCCCCAGCAGTTGGGGGTGGAGGCAGCATTTGCAGGAAAAGCAAAGGCTAAGGACTGTTGGGGGGTGGTACTGTCAAGGCTCTGGACCTCGGAGGCTGGCACTGTGGGCTGTGACCTCCACTTTAAACGAAGTTGTGTGGGGTGTGCTAGTGCACCCGTCATCCCAAGGACTCCAGGCTGAGGCACGAGGATCACAAGTTTGAAAACAGCCTGGGCAACTTAGCAAGACCCTGTCTCAAAATAAAACATAAAAAGGGCTGGGGATGTAGCTGAGTGCAGAGTGCCTGTGGGTTCAACCCCAGTACCAGAAATATACAGATGACGTCATGTGAGACTGGGCATGGGAGTGCACTGCGGTCCCAGCTGCCTGGGAGGCCGAGCTGGAGGATTGCTTGGGCCCAGGAGTTCGAGGCCGGCCTGGACAGCACAGCCTTTCTCTTCAGAACAAAACTGTCACGCCTCGCAGCAGGCTGCTGTTGGAGAGGCTGACTGGTCCAGTGTGCTCCTTGGCAACCTGCTCTGCCTGGCTCTCCTTGGGATGAGGCCGTGCAGGGAAGACCTTCCTTCCTGAGAGGCGGCAGGCTGGGGGCTGCAGCCAGGCCCAGGGCTCTTTGTTGGAGTAGCACCAGGGCTGTGCCCCATGCACCACTGTGGGTCCTACTGTGTGCTGCACCTGAACTGCTGGGTCTGTAGTGACGTGAAGGACAGCTGGTCAGGAGAATGGAAGGGTGCTGCAGGGGGAGCAGTGGGGGCGACTTGGGCGATGGGCAGAGCCTGGCAGTGGAAAAAATTGGGGCAGACTTGGGAACAGTGTCCAGAAGATTCCCAGAAGCTGGGGAGAGAGCAGGGCCCAGCTGGGAGCACGGACAGGCCATGATCGGGCTTAAGGGTGTCTTAGCCAGCTGGGGTCGCTACAGCAAAGGACCTTGCTGGGGGGCTTAAAAGAGCATTTCTTTCTCAGAGTTCTGGAGGCTACAAGTCCAAGATCAGGGTCCAACATGCGGGGTCCCGAGGAGGACCTGCTTCTGGGTTGTGGATGGCGTTCTCCTGTCTGTGTCCTCACATGGCAGACAGCAGAGAGGAGGTTTCTCTCGTGTCTCTTATAAGGTCACCAATGCCTTCCTCTGGGCCCACCCTCCTAACCCAGTCAATTGCAGTGCTTCCAAAGGCCGTCACACTGGGGGCTCGGGTCCCAACACGTGAATTGGGGGGGGGGGGACACATAGAATCCATAGCAGTGGAAGGGGTGTGGCTTTGGAAGCTCCCTGTGGCCTGGCAGAAGCTCGTAAGGAGGCCAAGTGAGCATGACTGTGGTGGCCTGTGCTCGAGGGGAAGGAGCCTAGGAGGGCAGAGCTGGCTGGCTCCCCCACTCCCTGAGGGGTTTTTGGCACAACTTTTCAGTCTGTTGCGCGAAGGAGTTACGCCACTCTAAGTTAACAGCAGACCCCAAATGGTTACATTATACAAGCTGTGAAGTTTGTAAACTTGTGACAGGACAGAGGGGAAGTTCTACTCATTGCAGGCTTCAGTGAGCCACAAGCAGTTAAAACCCATGAACCTTCAGCTGATGGTCCGTGGTCAGTCCAGTTCAGGTGGAACTGGCGCGTGTTGTCACGCTGGTTGCCTGCGCTGTCACTGCTCCATCTCCTGGGTGCGTGGTTACAGCGCCAGTGCAGGCCAGTCTCTCCTTCAGCACCTTCACTCGTTTCCCCTTATTGTGACCATCAGTGACCCGTGGACAGTGGTCAGGGTCTTCCTGCTCTCTGTTGATTTCTCACGTGGATATAATCCTTAGGGCCAGCAGGAAGGTCGCCACCCTTACTTGCATCAGCAAAGGGGTGGAAGGAGCAGAGGTCCGGGATAACGGACACGGGCTACGATTCCTTTTCCTTGGTGGAAACTGCTAGGTGGGTGGGCAGTGGGGATAGCACATCGGGAAGCGAGGGGGCTCAAGGGCGAGGCTGCCGAGTCCTCGGGGTGGCTTGAGCTTGGTTCAGTGCAGGTGGAGTTTGGCATCCCGTGGGACTTGAAGCTGGGCACAGGAAGTGCAGGTTCCGCTCACGAGGGGGCTCCCCACAGCTGGGCGTTGCAGCCGTGGAAGCCTGGTGACTCAACCCTTAGGTGTGCTAAGGCCTGGTGTGCGGGGGGCCCTCGGGGCGCACTGCTTGAAGTCGAAGGCAGAGTAGTGTGGGACTCCCACAGGAGCAGCTCCCTGGGCCGGCTTGTCCTGGGGGTGAGTGCGGGGCGTGAGCCCAGGAGCCAGCAGGAGGCCTGCCCTGGCTCTGCCTTCACCAGGAGGGCGCCACTGGCCCCGCACGCTTGCTGCTCCACCCCCGGGTCTGGTCTGTCTGGCCCTGCACCCCTCTGGGCCTCCACTCGTACTCCTTGGTCTTCCTAGTGTCTGCGACCGCCCCCTGAACTCTGGAAGCTCCGTGAGGGTAGGGATGGGTTCACTGCCATATGCCCAACACCCAGGGGGCTGCTGGCATCAGGGGGCTGCTCAGTGTGTGCTTGTTAATAGGTAGCCTTTTTATCACATTCACACGTGTGGTGACATGTTTGCCCCCAAGGAGTAAGAGAAACAGCTGGGGCTGGAGGGCGTGTGTGCTTGGCAGTGCTTGGTGCCTGTCAGGTTGGTGGTGAGAAACTGGTTGTGGCTCCTGTGGGCTCTTCTGCTGGGCAGGGACTGCAGATTGTGTCCGTGGACCTGGAGCGGTGCCATAGGCTTTCCGTGTGTGCTGGTACGGGCAGACATTTACTGAGGCCAGATGGCAGGCCCTGGGGCGACATGTGCACTTTAGGTCCTGGCGCTGTGGGGACCTGTTCAGGGGCCTCTGAACCAGGAGTTGGGGACATGGTTGGAGAAAGAGAAGGGAGCACAGGCTGGGCATGGGCAGTTGGGTGTGCCCTGTATCAGGCTGAGCAGGCTGAGCAGTGGGGACACAGGAGCCAAGGCCTGACTCCAAGGGACCTTAGGTGATGCCAATCTCATCACGCCCTGTCTGCACCTGCTGTGTTCTGTCTTGCAGCTTGTGAGGGAGAACACAAACCGTGCCAGTGAGAGGGGCGACGCTGGCTCTCAGGAAGAGAAGGTGAGTCTGCACTGGGTCTCAGTGTGGGCAGCATGGCTGGCCTGCAGGCGTCGGTCCCGTTTCCTCACAGGCTAGATTCTGGGATGCCCCATTTCCCAGGAAGGGGGAGCCAGTTTCTCAGGCTTCCCTCGTTCTGTTCAGCACCAGAGACCTTGGTGGGCGCCAGTCCAAGGTCGAGGCGGGCTGTTCTGTCACGCAGGCCCTGTGGGGCTCCTTGGCTGCAGCTGTTCACGCAGGGATGGCCCCCCGTGGGTGGCGGCAGCCACGGGAAGATCTGGTGTCCCCTGCTGTCCCAGGTCCGCCCTGAGGCAGGGCCCGAGGAGGACAGCCCGAGGAGCAGCGCTGACACCCCACTGGAAGAGCTGCAGCTGCCGCTGCCTCCAGACTCCGAAGGCCCCGCACAGCAGGTAAGACCCTGGGTCCCAGGCAAAGGCAGCGTGTGGGCAGTTATCTTGGCAGGAGAGGATTTTGCCACATACTGAACCGTGGTCCCCCAGTAAGAGCCCACTGAGGAGAACGAGATGCCTTAGAGCCTCCCAGTAACGCTGGCCAGCAGGACTTGGGCACACCTGCTTTCAGCAGAGCAGTGGAAGGGGCCCGCTGGCGGGGCTGGAGCAGACCCGGACTGGCGCTGGGCCTGCCGTGGCCCCTCACCCCTGCTGGGGATGATCTGGGCAGCTCATGGCTCTTGCTCAACTCTGTCTTTAGGTTTTGCTGCAGAGAACAGAAGCAGCCGAGGCTCCTGGCTGGCCAGCTGGCCCCACAGGACTGGCGTCTGATCACAGCTATGCCCTTCTGGATCTGGATGCCCTGAAAAAAAAGCTCTTCTTCACCCTGAAGGAAAACGAAAAGCTCCGAAAGCGCTTGAAGGCCCAGAGGCTGGTGATGCGGAGGATGTCCAGCCGCCTCCGTGCACACAGAGGGTCAGCACGGACCCCAGGCCAGGCCACGGCCAGAGCAGTGGAGTTGAGCCTGGCAGTAGCACCCAGGGCAGGCAGTGATTTGGGGGCTCTGGTCATGGACACTTCGGTCTGCGGCTGAGGCTAAGAAAGTGGCATTGAGATCTGCCAGCAGGGGACAAGACAACAGCCAGGCCACTTGGTCTACCGTGCAGTTGAGAGGCCTTGGCCGGGGGAGCAGGGGCTGGGACAGAGGTGCGTCAGAGCCACACTCGTTGTGGAACCAGAAGTCACAGGCTGAGGCAGGTTTCTGTGCACCACGGGTGGCACCCCAGCATGAGGAGCTGACCTGGCAATGTCACGGGCACTCCCTGAGGGAGAGAGCCCATCCTCCTAGTGCACCTCCCTCAGGGACAGCCTGTGGGTCCCCTCTGTCAACCAGCCAGCCGTGTCTGAACAGAGGCTGAAGCTGGGAGAAGTGGCTCCCCTCCCAGCCTGGTTTCGGTGAACACGGGAATAAAGTGTCTTTCTACGCTGCAGGTTGCTCTCCTCCATTTTGTTTTTTCTCCTGCATCTTCCCTGCTGCTAAGAGGGTCGTCTTCCTGTTTCCCATTAAAGAACAGACAGGGTGTGCCTGCCTTTGACAACAAAAAAAGCTGTGACTTTAGTTACTCAAACAAAAATCCTAGCCCAACAGGTTTCCTAACTTGAGGCAAATGTTTAATGTAGGAAACGGAACCATATCTTCAAGTTAAGCCTGTGTATAAAATGTGGCTCAACAGTGAAGAATGAAGGACAGGAACCAGGCCTCTGGGGAAGAGGCAGCCACTTATTTATTTTGTTATCTTCTAAAAATGAACACACAGTCAATTAAAGAAGTACCCTCAGCTCTCAGGACAGCTTTATTGCGGGCAGAGTGCCTCTGAACAGCTGGCTTCAGACCGACGAGCAGCAGTGCCTGGGGACCACCAGGCTGCAAGCTGAGACTCACCCGTGGGCGGACAGAAACGTCCTTTTAAAAACTGAGATATTACAGAATTGGTCAACCTAAACTGCTTTTAAGAACCGAAGAGGGTTCGTCAGCAGTCACTTAGATACCGGTGCCAGGGAGTGAGCCTGCAGGAGAGCTGGAGGCCAGAGTGACCTCGGCCTTCAGGGCCAGTGACCACCATCACTGCTTGGTAGCCGCGAGAGCAAGTGACCACTGCCTGCTACAGGCAACAGGTCTCTGACCAACAGGGAGCTGTTCACCGAGGTACACATCAAGTGTCTCAGCAGACACCCCCAACGAACCCAGGAGGAGCCAGGCTTGGCCTGGTGTGGGGCTAACAGTGCCACCTGCTGGGCACTCACCAGAGGCACAGGTGCTGGGCCAGCCTTAGGGTCCCTGCCTCTGGTTGGGCACATCTGACCCCTTCTCGTCTGCCTTTGCCTTGTAGACCTCCCCTCGTTCCAGTACTGTACTCTAGGGGAGTATGTGTCACAGGGTGAGACGGACACAAGCTAGTTTTTGTCCACTGGTGGCAGGGTCTTTTCCCACAGGGACATTCCCTGGGGTTACATCACTGTTCCAAGCCAGGGGCAAGAGGAATGACTGGAGAAGCTCTGGAGTGGGGAAGAGAGACCAGTTTCCAAACCCGTTTGTTCGCAGATAAAAAGCAGTTTTATAAACCCGTAGCCCTCTCACGTTCACTTGGTGACATTTCAGCACAGGAAGGTGGCTTGTGGGGTGGCTCGACAGATTCCCTCACCTGGAGGCCTCAGCTGTGGGGCTTCCCTCCTTCCCACGTGTCTGTGTGCAGCTGTCCCGCGAGGGCAGCCTGGTCCACAAGGGCCTCCGGGCCCAGAGCTGTGGGGTACCAGGCCGCAGGCATGCAGAGAACCTGGGGCCGGGACCCTGGGCCCTGCCCTCCAGGAACACGGTTCTCTATAAAAGCCATGGACCACGCTGTGGTCTGGCCCCGTGTGGGGCCACCGCAGTCCTACGGCCAGCACCCATGAAGCTGGGTGACTGTGTGTCCCTTCACGTAATTGATATGGTTCACCTTCTAGAGGAATAAAATAAAATAGAAACATCTGGCGTCTGGGGTTTCCCTGCTTCCATATTTGTAGACTCCCAAGAAAAGATTTTTGCAGCCTCTTCTCAGTTAGGCTCTGAAGCAGTTTATCCATCTGTATCGATCCTGTGAGCTGTAAAAGACAAAACCACCTCAGGCTCCAGGCGTGTCCTTTCCCACGCCTTCCTGGCTGAGCGCTGACCGCTGATAACAGATGCCGGGAGCCCACTGGAGGGCAGAGGTTTACTTTCACCACCAGCCATGCGTGCTGCAAGAGCTCACCAGTGCCACCTGTGGAAGGGCTGCACTGGCTCCCTGGGCACAGATCACAAGCTCTGGGCAAGTCACTGGGCCAGGGTTCAGCTGGCCTCCCTGCTTCTAGGTGGACCCCAAGTGGGAAGGTGGTTGTCAGGCTGATGTTGCCACCCCATGTGCAGGTGACTGAAGGGCCACTCACACTGCTTTGGTATCCTAAGGGCCTCGCTGTCAGGGACCGTCACTTGGTGCAGCACACCTCGGAACTGGTAAAGCACTCTCAGGCTCTTCTCCTCCCCCACACATGGGTCGTAGAACCCCGGCAGCCCCGCCTGCAAAAAACCACAGTGATCCGAGGAGTCTATACTGCCCCTCCATTGCCACTGTGCATGTGGGAAGGAGGTGCACACTCTGGAGGGAGAACTGGTGTGCCCGTCAAAACCGCCTCTGCCCCACAGGAGCCCTACCCAGGCGGTGCGCCCACTTCTCCAGGGAGCTAGTTCTTCGAACTAAGCTAAGCTGCCCTTGAATTCTGGAGAGTCTGCACCCCAGGCTCTGGAGGTGAGACTCCTATGTGCTCTGAGTGGCCTTGCCCTCATTCTGGAACATCGCAGGGGTAAACAAGGCACTGTGTGTTCCGTCTGCTGCTGCACTGGCATGTGGCTCCCCCTGGAAGCTTCTTAGTAAATACCTGTCGAGCAAATGGCTTTAAGGAAAAACAAGCGCAGGCGGTAAACCGCTACAGTGTGGGCCATTACTCAGGGCATGCAGTGGGTGCTGGGCAACACGAAGGCCACTACAACAGATGGCCAGGCAAAGCCAGGATGTCCCTGTCAGACTGAACCCGTTCCCTAAAGTGCCTTCCTCTCTGGTGGGAGGCCAATGGCACCACCACCTGGGAGGCCTCCGTGAGGATGAGCTTCGAGTCCCTTCACCAGGCACTGCAGGGGCACAGTAATTCGATCACCTTCACCTTCTCGTCTTCTTGCTCTTGGTCGTTGACGAATTTCCCGTACAGGCGTTCACAACTGATGCAGCCCTGAAGACAGGTCCGTCAGAGCAGGGACAGGCCTCCTCGAGACACTTCCCTCAGAATCTCTGAGAGAGCCCCGGCACCACCCGCCCCAGCACGAGAATATGCCTTCTCACCCATTCTGGACTCCTCTGCCTCGATTATCCTTCGGACAGATTCCTGCATCAACCGAACCTGCCAGAAAAGATGACAAGCACATCAGAACCTGGCTGCGCTTGCTTCCCTGACCTGGTGAGTCACAGGCAGGTAGTCCACGTCCTTGCTGGCACAATTGCTCAGGGTCTGTAAGGGAAGGGAGTGAACACCCCAAGGATCAGCTCCCTATCAGCAAGGCCCTCAGCCCAAGAGCAGGTGGCTCGGGTAACTGGCAGCTGAAATGGCAGGATGCCCATGTTGACCCCAGTAGGAGCAACAACATCTCAGCTCCCTTCCTAAGGATCCTGAGTGGGTGGGTAGATTTTTCATGACCTGATGGAAAATCACTGAATGACTGTTGGTATTCAAAAACAGATTTCACACAAGAAGTGGACTCCCAGCTCCTCTGGAGGAAGGACCCCATGTCCTTGTGTGCCACCATTTAGCTGGGCTGTGCTGCACTGCCCCTGATGGGCACGTGCTCACCAAGCTGCACGCGTGGGCCCTGGCCCACACTAGGCTGTTTGCCTGGTGCTGAATTGCTTCTGAGCATTGATAACCCGTGGTCCCCTGTCATTTATCCAGGATGTTTACTTCCTCATGTCCTAAAAAAGGAAGTACATAATGGGAAGAAAAAGAGGGAATACCAGCCACTTTTGCATATGTGGCACCGAGGACTGAACCCAGGGGCTCTCTACTGCTGAGTTACATCCTCAGCTCTGGTTTTACTAAGTTGCCCAAGTTGGCCTTGAACTTGGGATGCTTCTGCTTCCCTCCTAAATTGCTGGGGTCACAGGCATGGGCCACTGCATCTAGCTCTGGCTACTTTAAGAACCTTGTTATGCCTTTGGAAAGCTGTCGTCATCTTTGGGACAGGGAACTAAGTCTTGAGTACTGCATCCCGTACTGGTTGCCGGGGAAGAAAAGACCGAGGTCCCTGAGCCCACTGCAGGGCGCAGTGTGTCTTGCCGCCAGCTTGGCACGCGGGCTGAAGAGGATCTTTCCCACGTTCTAGGCTATGTGCAGCAGGAGGGCATCCTAAGGGGTGGACCTGGCAGGTGCTGTGCACTTACAGCCCCTTCCGCCTCTTGCTTCTTCTGCAGGATGTCCGTTGCGGTGCTCTCCCTCTGCTTCTCCAATTCCCTTTTGTGAGAGAAGCACAAGCCACACATGAACATGTTGCCCACAGCGAGTCACAAGGCCCCTTGCTGGACCTTGGCCCAGCGAGTAGTCTGTGATCTTGCTGGATTTCTAGTTCTAGCACTCAAAAACTAGTTCCAAGGTCGCCTAGGGTGAGCCTGCAAGCTGCAGGTCTGCGCAGCCTTCCTCTGGTTACTGTGTGGCCCTCACCCCTCCCACCTCCTCTGCCAAGGCCCTGTGGACCCACTGGCGGTCTCCTTGGAAAGAAGACCTCGCCTGGCGAGAATCTCAGGAGGCTCTGCCCGACTCTGGGCTTATTAGGTAGCACAACTCACACTACTTTAGATACACAGACGCATAAAACCTACTTTCCTGTAGCAAAGCACAGGGACTTGGTGATGGCGTACTGGGTCCTGTTAGAGGGTTTGACCCAGTACACTCTTTGTTCCAAGCTGCAGGCCTCCAGGGAAACTGGGAACCTGGCTGGTAGTAATCCAGAGGCCAGAGGGGCCCTTCCTGAACAGGAGGGTCCTCTGTTCTGCAAGTTCTCCAAGTCCAGTGCTCCATTCAAGAAGACTGTTAAAAAGTGCACAGCTCACTCCCCTCCATTTCTGCAGGTATGTGCCCCAGGGGATCACCTACATGGAACTGCAAAGTGAGTTCTTTTCTGTGACGTTCCAGACTAGTCAGTATATATCCCTTACACAAGAACAGAGCCCACTCCTCTTGAATACTGTGCCAGGAAAAGAAATGGTTAGAGGAAACAGGAAAACTTTCTTTTGGTCATGGTTGAGAGTCTCAACTTTACACATAACTCTAGCTCTTTCTGAAAGTGGGACTGATAAATGAAGGGGACTGCTGGGGAATGTTTCTTGTGGACCTGTGAGGACCCAGACGCCATGTCAAGTACTTTATATGCGTTCACTAGTTTAATTTTCCTAATAACCCCATGACATGTCTGAAACTCACTTTTCTTTCTGAGCCCTGAGGTATGGTTTGATGATCAGACGGTGCATAGCAAAGTAGATGACGAGAGGCCCCACAGTGGCATAGAACACAGCGCTGGGCAGCAGCTGATCTGTCAGGTGTATAGGGAAGAAGTAGGTCTGGCTGGCCCTGTTTAGCCTGGGGAGAAACAAAGGCAAAACACCCAAGGTCAGCCAGGTTTCCCACTGAAGGGTGGGGGGTCTCAGCCACAGGAAGCAGGCCTGAGATACCAGAATACCAGTTCCAAGAACCTCAGCACCTGCTGGCTCCATAGTCCCCTCCCCTCTGCTGGTTCCATTCCAAAGTTTAACTGCCAGATGTGACGGATAAGGGAGAAGAAGGGACTGTTATGTGCTGACCTCAAGGACAGAGCCCTAGAATTAACAACCACAGTATCTGTCCCCTGAGGCTGTGCTGGGTCACTGTACGGGGCCTGAGGTTAACATTTTTTTGTTTTTGTTTTATTTTAAAACAAAGCTTTGTTGAACATGGTGGCTCATGCCTGTGAAGTCAGTGACTTGGGAGACTGAGGCAGAAGGATTGCAAGTTCAAAGCCAGTCTCTGCACCTTAACAAGGCCTTAAGCAACTTAGTGAGACTCTGTCTCAAGATAAAAAATTAATAAAAAGGGCTGGGGATGTGGCTCAGTGGTTAAGTGCCCAAGTGCCCCTGGGTTCAATCCCTGGTACAAAAACAAAAAACAAAAAACAAACAAACAACAAAAAAACACCAAAACACAGAATTGGAGATATTAATATTCCTCTCAGCAAGTGACAGGCAGCCCCCACCCTCGCCAGATCAGTAAAGCCAAAAAAATTCTCAACACTGGGTCTGGGATGTGGCTCAATGGTAGAGCACTCCCCTAGTATGAGTGAGGCATTGGGTTTGATCTTCAGCATGACATAAAAAAAAAAAATGAAAAACAAAAACTCAACACTGCTGTCAATCATCTTGATCTAACTGGCATTTGTGAAACTCTATATGTAACAACTGTAGAACACTAGTTCATTTTAGCTTCTCTGTGGTATATTCAACAGGATTAATCATAATGCTTGGCCATAAAACAACTCTGAATATATTTTAAGACTGAGCTGGGCACAACTGTCAACCAGCCACTTGGTGAGGCTGAGGCAGGAGGATCCCAACCTCAAAGTTGGTCTTGGCAATTTAGTGAGGCCCTGTCTCTAAGTAAAATATTAAAAAAGGGGTTCAATCCCCAGGACCCAAAAAATAAAACAACACAAAAAAGGGTTGGGGATGAGGCTCTCAATGGTAAAGTTACCCTGGGTTCAATCACCAGTACCTCCCACCCCCCCCAACATTTATTTTAACATATTTGAAGACTAAAATCATATGATCTAAACCCAGCAACTCAAGTTTGAGGCCAGCCTGGGTAATTCAGTGATTTTCTATCAAGTGCAAGTTTCAACTGCTAATACTGAAGAAAAAAAAAAACAAAAAACAAAAAACAAAAAACCAACAAAACAGAGTATTAGAGCAGGGGCTGTAGCTTACTGTTAGAGTGCTTGCATGTGCAAGGTCTTGGGTCAATCCCCAGTAACATAAATAACAACAACAAAAGAAGACAATGAAAAATTACACAATATGATCTTTGACCAAAATGAAGTTAAATTAGAAATCAATAATCATTAGATAGTTAAAAAGGTCTCAAATGGGTAACTTAAAGGTCTTTTATTTTTTGTATTGGGGATTGAACCCAGAGTCTTTAACCATTGAGCTCCATCCCCAGCCCTTTTCACTTTAAGACAGGGTCTCACTAAGTTGCCCTGGCTGGCCTTAAACTTGTGAACCTCATGCCTCAGCTTCCAAATCGCTAGGATTTCAGGCATGTGCCACCATGCCTGGCTGAGGTTTGATCTTAGAAAAGCTACAAAAAGAACAAACTGAAACCAAAATAAGCATAAGGAAGGAAAGAATAAAGATGAGAAGCCAAACCACCAAACGAGTAAGGAAGAGAGAAAATGAACAAGATTCTTCCCAAAGATAAGTTCCTGCCAGACTAAGAGAAAGGTGGGGAGGACACAAATTAGGAAACACGTGCAGGTGACCAGGAGTAGAAGACGGGCTGTTGGTGCACTTCACATGGTCAAATTTGACACCTGGATGAAATGGATGCACTCCTTGAGACACACAGAGCAACAAAGTTGACATAGATGAGATCAAATTTAAAATGTCCTATATTCATAAAAGAAATTGAATTAACTACCAAGAACCTTCCTATGTAGAAAATTCAGACTGGGATGATCTTATTGGTGAATTTTAACAAAAAGAAGGAAGAAGTAACACCAATCTCATGCAGATTCTTTGAGAAAGCAGAGGAGGAAGGAATATTTCTAACTTACTTTGTGAAGCTGGCACAGCTCATCCTAAACCCAGACCAGTACGTAAGGACAACGGAAAACCACAGCTGAGCACCCTCACGAGCACAAGCATGCTGCAGCTCCAGTAAGATGCAGCAAGTTACAGCGAGCAATGTATAAAGTGACATCAGGACCACAGGGACGCCCTAGGGAGGTGGTGACGTTGGTTTAGAACTAAGACATTCCTGTGATTCCTCCAATAACTGCAACATATCTGCTTTGGTTCAAAATATGGTGCCTTCTGATAAAACTTTGGTTCATACAGGTGAGGCATCCCTATCCTGAAAATCTGAAATGTTTCAAGATCCAAAACTTTTTGAGGCCACAAGTGGAAAATTCCACACTGGTCTCACGTGTAAAAACAGTGTCTGCAATTACCGTACATGAGTCGGATACATAGGAAACGTACATGAGTACCGTGTTCAGACTTGGACCCCACTCCTTCTCATTAGGTCCATGCAAACATTCCAAAATCTGAAAAAAATCCTAAACATTTCAGATAAGGGATATTAACCTGTATAGCAATTCAGTTGGAACGGAAAAACTCAGGAAACTCAGTGGAAATGTAAATATTTCTTTCCAAAAATAAAGGGTTACATTCTTGGGATGAGAACTCAAATTAGATATCATATGTCATTTAGCTTCTGCACAGGAGCAGTGTTGAAACAGACTAAATTACAGGGCACTCTGTAGGGCTTTTTTAAAATATGCCGTCCTGGGTATTGAACCCTGGGGCACTTCACCACTGAGCTATATTCCTAGTCCTTTTTATTTTTCGTTTTGAGACATGGTCTTGCTAGGTTGCTGAGGCTGGCCTCAAACTTGTGATCCTCCTGCCTCAGCCATCTGAGTTGCTGGGATGAGCCCGGCTCCTCCCATATACTTTAAATCATCTCTTAATTATTTATGATATCTAACACAATGTAAATGCTATGTAAACAGTCATTATAATATACTGTTTAGGGAATAATGACAAGAAATAAGTCTGTTCATGTTCAGTACAGTGCAATTTTTTTCTCCCAAATATTTTCCACCTGAGGTTGCTTGGCTGGAACTCTTGGCTATAGAGGTCTGACTCTAAGTATGAACTAGAGATTTGGGCTCTTGAGGTGTGGGTCCTTGGTACATGAAGCTATGAGGCCAGATTACTTGAGAGTGTACCCAGAGAGAGAGAGGACTGTACCACAGTGGTGTCTCCAGGTAGAAGTTTGGGAGAAAGGAAGAGTGAGCTGGTCAGAAAAAAACAGAGAAAAAAATGTCATATCCTAGGACCCCAAGGGCAGGGAGGCTATAAGGGAGCATGGAGCAGCCATAAGGTAGCAGCTGGAGAGACCAAGCAAGACGAGAAGAGTTGTCCTCTGGTCTGCTGTAGGACACGGGGTCCCCCACTGCTGGCTGCTTTTGGAATGGGCTGGGAACAGTGCTAGACAGGTTAGAAAGAAAGCAAGCAAACTCAGTGAACACTTCTGAAAATGAAGGACGGGCTGGCATGGGGAAAAGGGCATGGCACCCACGGTGCATGGAGGGAGAGGATAAGCTGACGCTGCGCTGCGGGCCTGGGTGGTGCCACTGCAGGCAGGGGCTGCAGGCTGCCTGGCCGTCAGCCAGCACCATCAGAGAAGGGGAGGCAGAGACTCAGACCACCCTAAGTCACTGCTAGACTTCCGCACTCCTTGACTTCTACTGATGCACCCAAGACAGAAGCGACCACACCCTTAAGAAAACACTACAAGGCAAAGGCTACCTCGCCCGTGACTCGGGTGAGCCGGGCTGAGTGAAGTGTTCCCTGGCCAGAAAGAGCCCAGTTCAACTTACTTGACTTTAAGAGACACGCCTTGTGGGACTCCGACACTGACAGCCGCACCCAAGACGCTGTGCCTGGAGATCTTCCTCTCGGCTCCGTACTCTACCACAGTCCCGAAGAAGCCTGCCCTGCGGGATGCAGAGTGCGGCTGTCAGTGCCAGGGTCCCTCAGCCCACCACCTGTGGGTAGCTACCACTTTAGAACAGAGACTGGGTCCCCATCCTGCCCCGCCACTACCCCAGGAGCAGATTCCCGGCTGATGCTCGAGTTGCTAATGGAATAGCAAATCCCTCACCGCCATGCAAGCAGAGGCGCTCACGGAGCATCATGTACAAAAGAGGTCACAGGAACAGGCATCCCACGCTCCTGGCTCCACTGAGACCCTCCACAGAGCCTGAGGCATCCCCCGTAGTCAGGCTGGGACTTACTTGAGGGACCCTTTCACGCGTGTCTGGTCATCATCTTGGAACTTGTGCTGATAGCTGATCAGTGCAAAGGAGTGGGGGATCCCCAGCTGAGGAGACAGGGGTGAAAGGACGCAGGGCTGACTCTCGCTGCTTTGTGCAAAGATGGCGCCTACCCCTGTGCCAGCTGCTGGGTGTCCACTTGGTCTTTATGCAGTCAAGCACGGTGTGTGAAAATTTATCAACGGCCAGCAGCCTTGTAATGATGGGTATAGTCCCAGAAGCATGCTGCCAGGTGACTTGTTCTGTGGACGTTACTAGTGTACTCAGGGCTGATAGTTAAGACATCACTGAGAGAGACTTTCTTACAAGCCACTGATGGATATGTGTTCCATCGCTGACGGAAACTTCATGGAGCATATGACTATAGAAGCTGGGAGACAGGGCTCAGCGTAGCTCAGCAAAGCCCTCGTCTAACACGTTGGCCTTGGGTTCCAACCCAACATTCACAAAACCAAACCAAACCAGGAGATTTCACATAAAAATTAGTTTTCTCAGGGCCTGGGGATATGGTTTAGTGGCATGGTGCTTGTCTGTCTGGCAAGCACAAGACACTGGGTTCGATCCCCAGTACCTCGGGGGAAAAAAAAAAAAATCCAATCAACCAATCAATCAATCAAATTTTCTGGCTTCTTCTGGGGAAAAAAGAACAAAACAAAACAAAATACCCCCTTGCCTCCCATTTCTGGCAAATCCAAGCCAATGGTGCTAGGTGGCAGCCAAGAGGTATGAGCTGCCCAGGGGATTCTTCCCCAGAGCCTCTGAGCACACTGTTCTGCCTGGGGCTCCGCTGTCACCCAGGGCTCCCACCCCGAGGCTCTGGGCTTCTCCTGAGGAGGATGTCAAAATGCCAGTTTGCTTTAGGATGATGTGAACAGGGCCACCTGGGCACCTAAGAACAACAGTCCTTACACACTGAGAGTTCTGAAAGATGGTGCCTGAGTGTCTGCAGAACTGCCTGCAGGCCCCCTGGTGCTGAGCAGGGTGACCAGGGGATGTGAGCAGGACTGAGGGGGTACAGTGCACACACAGGAGGGGGAGTCCTCCAGAGCCCTGTCCTCGAGAGACTACAGTTCTTTGGCTAACCTGCAGGGCCACAGTGAAGTGGCTGGTCTTAGTGTCCCGGACGATGCTTGTGTTCATGGCTGACTGGATACCCCATCGCCACTGCAGGTAGCCCACTGTGTTCTTGTCCAGGTTTCGAGCTAGGACAGTGGTAAGTCCAGGTCGGATTCCACGGGATGAAAACTGCAGAGCACAGTTTGTCGTCACAAAGCTGGGGGGACACAGAAAGGGTCCGGATGACACCTGCTCTCAGCTGGTCTGTCACTTCCCAAGACCTCATTCACAATCACTCCATGAATCCCTGGACCCGCTCCCAGCAAGGAAAGGCATGGAGCACAGGACAAGGGAGGGAGGCATGGTGGAACATTCTAGGACCCTCCCTGGCAAACTGCACTACCCAGTCCCTCTAACTTCAGACTGCTGTGTTCCTACATTAAGGGATGGCAGTCCTGCTCCATGTCAGCCACCTGGGAAGCTCTCAAAAGCAGCCCAGAGCAATGGTTCCCAAATGCTGCTACACACTGTCGCCTGGCTTATCTCAAGTCACTGGGGCTGGCTCCTGTGCCAGGCACCCAGACTCAGCAGAGGCCTGGAGTGTGAGCAGCCTCTCATGCCCTGGATGTGCAGCAAGGGGTGGGCCGGGAGCACACTTCCATCAGTTAATTCAGAATCTTCCTGAGGCCCAGGCACCAGTACATTTTCTAAAACTACCCAGGTAATCCTGGTGTGCTTCTGCCGTGTGAACTCCCGACTAAAGCTACTGGAAAAGCCATCATGTGTGAACAGCTCTGAGGTTTGCTTCCAAGGGGGTGCAGCCCCATCTTCTGGTTAAAAAAGGGTATTTCACTTGTTCTCAGGACTCAGCACTTGGCTGCAGAGCTTGGATGTGGCAGGCCATGTTTAGGAAGCAGCCCAGCTCTCACTGCCTGCCTTGTTCTGTCTCTTGCTCGCCTGTCTTAAGTCCCAGAGGCGAAGCTTTTGCCACTTGCTCACTGCTGACTGCTTCCTTTGGCCAAATGAACCAAGAGCCCACTCCTCACCCTCACAGGTCCCAACCCAACCCTCCTGTCATCTGTCTCATTCTCAAGCCCTGCTGAAGAAGGGCCATACTTTTCTGCTTTAGCTGTACTGGATTAAGGGAGCAAGCAGAGAGAAGAGAGAAAAGTCATCTCTAGAATTTCAAGAGGGAGTTGCTACTTTTCTCTTGGGACGAGGTCTCACTGTTGTCCAGGCTACTTCCTGCCATGGTCTCTAGAGCAGGAGAGATCCAGGTGCCCTCCACCACTTCACACAAGCAACCTCTGACTGTGGCATGGATGTGTAAGCACCTTAAGACCTGGAGTAGGAAGTTGGGGAGTGGATGTGACTAGTCTGTCACTGTACGTCAGTAAATTGGCATCCCTGTTTATAAGCCATCCCCACTGATAATATATCAGTTGCCCTTGTTTATAAATTGAGAGTCTCAGTTTGTTAAACTCTGGTGCCACAACACATTCTACTTCCAGATCTGTAACACTGATGACCAGCCAGACCCCTGGTGGAACCAATGAGTGGACAGACACTTGGAGGCCTAACCAGAATGAAATGGTAAAAAAATATTCCTCAGTGATGTCTGCTAAGTCTGTCTGAAGACTCACCTAGGGAGGCCTTGAAAAACTAGATTCCTAGTTCCCTCCCCCAGAGGACTGAATTCAGTTTTTCATCAGCATCTGAGGTGACAACTCTAAACAGACAAGGTTAGGCCAACACTGCATGCATATACAGGAAATCGCCCTAAATCCTGGCTAATGGTTTCAGCCCCCTTTCAGGTCCCCTTCGCAGACCTGTGAACCTAGCTTTAGAGAAGAGGCCTGTAGGCCGTGTTCTCAGCAAGCCTGCTGGGACTCGGTCCATCTTCTTTTTTTTGTGGCTCTGGGGACTGAACCTGGGAAAACTAAGTGGCCCAGGCTGGTCTTGAACTTTGACCCTCCTGTCTCTATGTCCCAAGTCACAGGGATGGCAGGCATGGCCACTGAGCCTGGCTGTGGCCACTCCATCTTTGTGTTCTCTGCTTCTCCCACATGCCACGTGCTCCCAGGGGGCTCTTGCACCCAAGTTCTCTCACTACACTTCTGACTCTGCGTGCCAGCCTGACTCTCCAACTCACCCTGCTCCCTATCCACAATTCACTGACCTGGCCTGCAGGATCTGTGAACCTGGTAGGCCCGAAGACACACTCCACTAGAAATGGAATAGCTTTCTCAACAACACCTGCTTTGCCCCAGGACACCTTTGGCTCTACTTTCCCCAGAGGAAAGAGGTGTGATTTACTCTCCACTCAAATCTCTGATGTGACTTACAGAGACACCTTTGCCCCCATCACATGGGAAAGGAGGACACTGTGTTGTTCTAGAAGGGACAGTGGTACACAGTCCTACGAGTGGGACACTGCTGCAGTCACAGAGATGAAGGAAACGGGCTGGGCAGAGCTCTGGCATATGTGAGTCCTACTGATCACCAGGCAGTCCAATACTTTCTGAGGGAAATGACCCACATGTCTGTAAGCACCTCAGACTGTTGACCAACACCCTGGCAAAGGTATTTTTCATTGTCCTGTGGTTCTCAGAGGACCATGAGGCCAAAGGTGGGGAAGACTTCTTAGTGCAGAGGAGAGGCCTGGTTGGGGCTGGGACCAGAGTCAGCCTCCCACCCCCAATCCAGAGCCCTTTCTAGTCTGTATGCTGCCAGACTGCAGGCTGGCACCAGACCTTACTCCACAGTGCTCAGTAACCTTGTAGGACAGACAAAGAACTCCAAATGACCTTGACCATGAAAACCCACAGACAGACCTTCTAGAGACAGACCACCAAAGAGTAGTTATCTCATCTCTTATATTTACCATCTTGGTGTGAGATTACGGAACAGCTTGAGACCAAATAAAGGTCCCTGGAGGTCTCCAGCTCCAAATTCCAACTGTTCAAAACAGAAAGAAAGAATTAATGGAACTTCAATCTCAGAGCAGCAATTCAGGTCCCAGCTGTGTCCTGGTCAGAATTCCTTTGCTTGCTTTAGTGTTCTCGCCACGGCTCTACATGGAGTGGGTAGCAGGTTCATGCTGCTCTATCCTCACCTCTGCCCACTGGAGCTGATAGGTGTCCAGATCCACAGGAGGCCCAGGCTGCAGTAGGGGGTTCCTCTAAGGAAACACTGCTGGCCTTGGGCCCACCTCCTGCTCAGTCGGAAGGTGAGAGCAGTTTGCCCTCTTTATCCACTGACACCTGCTTTGGTAAGGTGTGTCACCACCTCCACCCCATGGTGCCAACTCCTTTGCTCTGAAGTTCGTACAGGACTAGATATGTACCCCAGGGTTCTGGTTACAGTCCACCCACAGTTTCATGCAGGGCCTTGGAAGTCACGGCCAGCTGTGGCTGCTCAAGTACTAGCATAGGTGACCCTCAAGGCAACTCTTCAATGTTAATTTGCTGCAGCTCAGGACTTGGCAGAGCTGGCTATTACATGATCACCAAACAGTGGCCCAAGGCCCCAAGACAGGCATGGCCTCCTGTCCTTGCAGGAAATAGGGTCAGTCCACAGGACTGCTAGAAGGAAAGATGCTGAACTTCTAGAGGCTGGATTTCTGGAGCTGGCACCTGAAGGTCACCTTATCCTAACTTTAAACTGCTTGGCAGATTGGAAGAACTCCTTCTCAGATGTGACATTCTTCCTTTGGGACCAACGTCTAGAAGTCTGATATCCAGTACCTGGCTTCACAATGATGTGGCCACCCCCTGCCACTGTGAGGGTTTACGTATAGAGGGGGCATATTAAAAAATAAGGTTTGGCATGGACAACACAATCCAGCCCGGTGGCAGACCTACCTCTCCCCAGCCCTTTGCAGAGGTGACACGGCGGAGCGCGAAGTTAATGGAACCCCCACCATTGCCATTCTGGGTTGAGAGGCTTCCAGAGAGGATGGCTGTGTCTGTAGCTGTCAAAGGTGCCTAGAAAAAGACACGGGCTATAACAAGTGAACCAAAGCAACAGGAAGTGCAGTGCCAGCAGCCCAAGGACCCCACCGTAAGCACACAGCCCAAGGCACAGAGACTGCAGGTCAGATGCACAGGGCTATGCGATCACCTTAACAGCTTTGCTGTTATTTGAACTGCACATGGCCATGAAGATGATATGTTTTGCAAAAGCTTTAGTGGGGAAACTTTTAAAGACCACAGAAACACAGGGCTAAATACTGGGTTCTTAGTGTGCCAGCGTGTGCAAGTGCACAGTGACTCTACCTTGGACCTTCCACTGGGGGCTATCTGGGTCTCTCCAGTACCTGTATGCCATCAGGGTTCTAGAAGGGACTGAAAACCTTCCCATAGCTCACGGGGGAAGGCACAAAGCTCTCGGAGAGGGCAAGTTTCTCTGTGTCAACTACGTGTTGTAGGCTGATGAACTTGAGAATAAATGAAGAGGTAAGGAGGTGGAGACCTGCTGTAGTCCTCGGTGGAAAGGACTGGCTTTGCAGCATCCAAAAGTGGGTAAAGGTGACATTTCAGTGACCCCAGGGATCAGGATGCAGAGATGCTATAGCTTTTCAGCACATAATGACATGTAAGGAAACCAGTTCTTAAAATTATCTACGGAGGTCTGCCTTCTTTCCTAAAATCAAGGCACTGGGCTTCTAGGTTCCCAGACCACTAACAGCTCTGAACTGGTGAGACCTGAGATCCTGTAGCCTGAAGGCCCCAGACTGGCACTCAGGCTGGCTCACGTGTGGACAGAGCAGTAATAGACAAGGCTGTGACTGGTGCTGGCTATCTTTTAAAGTGACTAATTGTCATAAATAAAGATGAGAAAAACCCGCGCAGACTCTCATTCCAGCAGCTTGGTGCTGTGCCTCGTTAACCCAGGCCTGCGCGGTACTGGGAGAGGTGTTCGTGTGCTTTACCTCGATGGACTGGGATATGTGCATTTTATTAATTTCAATCTGTGGAAAGCCACTTCCAGATACATCTTCATATTCCTCGTCATAGCGATCAAAAAGGTCAGTGGCATCTACTCCAACGCTGATGGTTCCCTGGGGCAGAAAAACAAGCAGTCAGCAAGAAGGGGTGGTATCTGTGGAATGAAGGACAATGTACCATTCAAGCATGAGCTCAGTTTCATTGAACTGGGGATCTGACTTCACAGTCCCTGGGGCTTGGGCATGACACTCCACCATGTGGTCACGCAAGTGTGAATGTCACCATTTAAACCACACAGCTGCAGGGTACCGGGGACTTACAGAGCTAGGAAGTAGTGTTCTGACCAAGAGAACCAGTATGCAGAGCAACCACATGCCAAAGACAAGTGTTAGTGCAAGGAAAGAGAGGTCAGCTGGGCGCAGAGGCGCATGCCTGTAGTCTTGCCACTCAGGGGGCTGAGGCAGGAGGATCACAAGTTCAAGGCCAACCTCAGCAACTTAGTAAGCCCCTGTCCCAAAATAAAAAAAATTAAAAAGGAATGGAAATTACACTCAGTGGTAAAGCCCCTGGGTTCAAACCCTGGTACCAAAACCAAAACCAAAACCAAACTAGATAGAAAGAAAACTTTTTGAGTGTGGCCTGACCTGATCTTCAGAAACCAAACAGGATCCCTGGATGCTTGAGACCACCTAGAAATTAGCTACTTGGATTAACCAATTTTTTTATAAACACTCTTACACCATGAACTACCTTAAAAACTCTTTTCTGTTTCATTTTGGTACTGGAGTGCTCTACTACTGCTCTACTACTGAGGTACATCTCCATTCCTTTTATTTTTTATTTTGAGACAGAGTCTCATTAAGTTACTGGAGCTGGTCTCAAACTTGCGATCCTTCTGCCTCAGTCTCCTGAGTAGCTAGGATTACAGGTATGTGCCACTGTGCCCAGTCTAAAACTCTTTAAAACATAAAAATGACTTCTAAGATAAAGAAGCTCAGATAAAATAAACTGAACAAATGGGAGATTTGAAAATTGTTCTGCCTCTTAAAGTAATCTGGGCATTAAATTATGAAAAACATAAGACCAGTGGGCTGGGGAGATAGCTCAGTAGGTAGAGTGCTTGCCTTGCAAGCACAAGGCCCTGGGTTCGATCCCCAGCACCGCAAAAACAAAACAAAAAACAAAACAAAAAACAAAAACATAAGACCACATTCTCTCAAGAAATACTAAACCCACAGTGCACGCCTGTTATCCCAGCAATTCAGAAGGTTAAGGCAAGAGGATCACAAGTTCAAGGTTAGCCTCAACAACTTAGTGAGGCCGTAAACAACTTAGCAATCCTGTCTCTAAATAAAAAATAAAAATGGCTGGGAATGTGGTTCAGTGGTGAAGTGTCTCCGGGTTCAATTCCCAGAACCAAAAAAACAAAAACAAAAAACCTAAAATTTTGCTGATAAAAATGTTCATTACTCAGAAAAATAATTGATAATTTTCTTTCAGAGTACTAAGACTTTTTAAACAGGTATGTATCTCAACCCAAAGTATAGAAACATGACCACACACATTTTAATTAAATTCTCTACAGCCCATTTTTAAAAACAACTTTACTAAAGTTTAATTTATGTCTAAAATAAGCTGCATAATGTGAAGTGCACACAGAATGAGTTCTGACATATGAGTACACTTGTGACATCACCTCCAAAACACAAGCCAGGTGTGGTGGCACACACCTGTGATCCCAGCAACTTGGAAAGAAGAGGCAGGAGGATCACAAGTTTGAGGCCAGCCTTGGCAACCTAGCAAGGCCTATCTGAAAAAAAGAAAAAGGAAAAGAAAAAAGGCTGCGGATACAGCTCAGCCTTTTATCAGCCCTGGTTTCAATCTCTAGTACCATAAAAAGAAAAAAAAGAAGATAACAAAAAATCAAGACGCAGGCTGTGGCTGTGGCTCTGTGGTAGAGCGCTTGCCTAGCATGTGGGAGGCACGGGTTCGATTCTCAGCACCACATATC
The DNA here is from genome assembly GCF_902686445.1 of Sciurus carolinensis. Lineage (NCBI taxonomy): Eukaryota > Metazoa > Chordata > Mammalia > Rodentia > Sciuridae > Sciurus > Sciurus carolinensis. The sequence goes on along the minus strand of NC_062213.1, from coordinate 204,857,497 downwards.
AATAAATGAATAAAAGAAAGGTCTATCAACATCTAAAAAAAATTAAAAAAAAAAAATCAAGACGTAGAACACTACTATCACCCCAAAGGTAGCTGGTAATGGTGTTTTAATTTTTAATAGTGAAGAAAGGCACCCCTGAAAGGGAATGTGTGAGCAGATTTCTAGAGGAATGCGGGTCAGCCTCTGGGCAACTGTGCGGGAGCCAGGAGGCCACTGGGGCAGAGCCCACAGGGAGGCCTCATGAAGAGTGCTAGAGTTTTGCACATGGAGTGTTTCCCAAGGCTCCTGTGTCAACGTTTGAGGTGGGCATGGCGGCACACAGCGTGATCCCAGCTACTTGGGAGTTTGAGGCGTCTGGGCAACATAGCAAGACCCCCCTATCTAAAAGAGAAAAAAGAAAACAAAGGTTTAGTACCCAGTTTCATGATACGGGGGGAGGGGGTGGAACCTTTAAGAGGTGGGACCCAGTGGGAAGGTTCCAGATCACTGGGGTGTGCCCTTGAAGGGACTGTGGAACCCTGTTCTCCTTGTTCAGGCCAGGAGGTAAGCAGTTTTGCTTTAGTGTGTGCTCCCTCCCAAGATATACACCATGACTGGCAAAGAGGCCCACTGACCAGGGACCAAAACCTCCCAAACTGTTGGCATACACCTGCAATCCCAACAGCTCGGAAGGCTGAGGCAGGAGGATTCCAAGTTTGAGGCCAGCCTCAGCAAATCAGCAAAACCTTGTCTCAAAATAAAAAGGGCTGGAAATGTGGCTCAGAGGCAGAGCACCCCTGGGTTCAATCCCCAGTCCTACAACCTATCAATTCTGCACAGCTGTGAGGCAAAGTAAATCCCTCTGTTCACAGGTTGAGTACCTCAGGCAGGTCTGTTACAGTAATGGAAAACTGGCTACACGAGGAGTTTGGAGGGTGATGTGCAGGTGGTCTCTCAGGTGGGGTCTTCCAGGATCACACCAGTTTGACGCTGTTGTTTCTGTTGGCCCCACTTTTGTTATTTTTTCGAAGTGCCATCATCATGGCCAGCTGCCTTAAACTAGGAAGCCAGAGTGGGCCGAACAGACTGCCTTCCCTCTGTCCTCACACCGCCTGCTGGCACGTGAGAGGCACAGGCCCTGGGAGGTGGTCCGAGGCCCTGCCATGCCTCCCCAGCTCTTGCAGAGGTGCTGGGATTGAACCTGGGGCCTTGCACATGCAAGGCAAGTGCTCTACCACTGAGTTACATTCCCCTTTTTAATTATGACTTTTGAAACAGAGTCTTGCTGGCTTGGAACTTGTGATTCTCCTGCCTCAGCCACCACGCCTGCTTCTTTGCCCATCTCTTTCCAGATGAAAGGGCAGCACATTCCCTTATAGGACTGGACAGCACAGAGCCCACCGCCACCAGGGGAAGATGCAACGGACTCCTTCCAGGTCAGATGTGGTGTAAGACAGGTGGCCACATTCTGGTCCTGTGGGACGCATGAAGTTGTCAAGGTGCTGGTCACCAACAGCCACCAGAAACTTGGTAAGTGTGACAAAATTTGGGGAATAGAAGTGGACTCAGTCTGCAGCAGGACCTAACAGAGCGCTCGGGGCGCTGCTGCCACAGCATCCTTGTCACTGGTTATAAATGACATGAACCGGGAGTTGGCATTTGCTCTGTGAAGGACCAGAGGACATATTGTGGTGTTGTGGGCCACATCATCTCTGCTGTCACTGTTCAACTCTGCTGTCGTCTGTGGGAAAGGATCAGAGTAAATGGCTAGGTATGGCCAGTAAAGCTTGTTCGGAAGCCCTGAAAGCAGAAGTACGTGAAATCCCTCCCCGCTCCTCCCGCCTCCCTCTGTGCAGGGGACTGAAGCCAGGGCCTGGGGCGTGCTCCGTGAGCCCCTGCCATGAGACGCAGCCCCAGTCCTTGAACTGCTCCTGAGATTTATGTCACAAGTGTTCTTCTTTTGCCGTTTTTCTGACTCTTAACCAGAAGCCTGTATAAAAGCAGGCAAGGGCTTCAATGTGGCACCCTGAAAGAAATCTGTAGGTCTTGACTGCTTGGTAAGGCTTTGTTTTTTGATGAGATTAAACAGAGTATATGTTTTATTTAAAAAAAATTAAGTACTACATTTGTTTTCCCAGAAAGTTGAACTTGCGAGTTTATAAAATATTTTTCCACAACAACTGTCCGAAGTGCTAACTCTAAACAGAGGAAAATTAAGTCTTGGTTCTGCCAACACAGTACCAGCATCATCTTCACTGGGCATTCCTATTTTTTTTTTTAAGTTGTAGATAGACAGAATACCTTTATTCATTTATTTTATGTGGTGCTGAGGACCAAACACATGTGAGGCAAGCACCCCACCAAGGAGCCACAACCCCAGCCTGGGGCATTTCTTCTTTAAAAAAAATTTTGTGTGTGGTACTGGGGTTCTCTACCACTAAGCTACACCTTCGGTTCTTTTGATTTTGAGACAGGGTCTTGCTATGTGGCCTAAGCTGGCCTCAAAAGTGTGGGAATCCTGAGTCACTGGGGTCATGGTGTGCACCACTGAGCCCAGCTGCACCCCAAAGTTTGTAATGCACAAATGAAAAGAGAAAGCTGCTTCTGGGTTGGTCCCTAATGGAACTTTATAAGCAACGGTGCCAGTCCGCTGTCGGCACACAGGCGCTTCAAGCAGAAACTCAGTCAATCCTGACAACTGTTTGATTTCCAGGCGAAACACCTGACGCCACAAATGCTTCTGTGAACTTGGGGAAAACAGTCCACACTGAACGTGAAACCATTTCTGTGGGAGTGAAGGGCAAGGGTGGAAGCAGGGAGAGCAGGCAGGGAGGCTGACTCCATCCCTGGGGAGGCAGCATGATTTAGCTCAAGATGGCAGCACTGGGTAACCAATGACCTCGTGTCCATCTCTTAACTGCCACCTCCTTCAATTCAGGAGACCTGGCGGTTTTCGTCTGGTTCTTTAGAGAGAGGCAATCACATTATACACATTATTTCAATTTTTGTTTTTGTCTTTTGGTCCCAGAGATTGAACCCAGGGGCACTTAACCACAGGGCCACATCCCCAGCCCTTTTTAATATTTTATGTAGGGATGGTATTGCTGAATTGCTTAGGGCCTCGCTGAGTTGCTGAGGCTGGCTTTAAACTCTGGATCCTCCCGCCTTAGCCCCCAAGCTGCTCGGATTACAGGCATGGGCCACCACTCCCGGTGCGTTATTTCAATATTTATCTTACTATGTGTCTAATTGTCTTGGCTAAAATAATTTTATTTCTTTTCCCAAACAAAAATCTAAATGTTATGTATCTGTGTTAGGTGACACGTGGACAATCAACTGATTTGTCAGAGGAAAAGCAGCTGTTAGGAGTCGGAAAACGTTGTCTGGTCACCACTTCTCCGACCTCTCTGCGTGTTCCTTACATACAGCCAAAATAACTGGAACCCCACGAGCCAGTGACTTCAGACTCAACACCTCTGGTGCTGACCCAAACCTATGGAAAGCAGAGCTGCCAGCGAGCCAGAGAGAACGTAAGGCTCAGGTGCCAACTTGCTTGATGAAATTAACGTCCTGGAAAATGACCCATCGAGTCATTTTGAGTTGACAAGGACATTTCTTTATTTCAGAGTGGTCCAGATGCCACCTTCTGTTCTTTTCCATTTCAGGGAAACAACCTTTAGAAATGGACTGGTCACAGCCTCAGAATAGATGGATCTCTTCTCTCGGTGCCAAGGAGGGCTGGGCTACAGCCTGTCATTCATTTTCACTTGTAAGACAATATACTTTTATATAATGAAAAGTGACAAGTTTGAGAGGAATGAAGTCAGATTTGAGTTCTGACAGAAAAGTAAAAAATATAAAGCAAAGATAAACAAATCTAACACTGGTTAAATCAAATGGGTTAGATTTTTTTTCAACCACTTCTAATTGAACATATGCAGGCTCATATCCTATTACATCAAACTGTTATTAAATCAAACTTTGCAAAGAAAAGAATTGCAAAAGAAAGTACTGGGGCTGGGGATACAGCTCAGTTCGTAGAGTGCTTGCCTATCAAGCCCAAGGCCCTGGGTTCAATCCCCAGCACTGCACAGGCCTATAATCCCCGCCACTTGGGAGGCGGAGGGAGGTGGATCACAAGTTCAAGGCCAGCCTCAGCAATTTAGCATGGCCCTAAGCAACTTGGTGAGATTCTGTCTCAAAATAAAAAAATAAAAAGGGATGGGTTTGTGGCTCAGTGGTTAAGCTCCTTTGGGTTCAATCCCCAGTACCAAAAAAAAAAAAAAAAAAAAAAAAAAAAAAACAAAAGAAAGTTCCTCCTCCTCCTCTTCTTCTTCTTCTTTTTTTTTTGCAGTGCTGGGGATGGAACCCAGGACCTTGCACATACTAGGTAATTGCTCTACCACTAAACTACATCCCGCAGGGCTTTTAAAAAATAGTTGAGACTGGGCCTCACTAAGTTGCCCAGCCTGGCCTCAAACTTGCAATTCTCCTGCCTCAGCTTCCTCAGAGTAGCTGGGGTTATAGGCAAGTGCCATGGATTAAAGTACCTCCCTCTCTCTCTTTTTTAAAAATATTGTTAGTTGTAGATGGACATATCTTTAATTATTTTTTATGTGGGGCTGAGAATTGAACCCAGTGCCTCACCCATGCTAGGCAAGTGCTCCACCACTGAGCCACAAACCCAGTCCTCTTTTTTTTTTTTTTTTTGATACTAGGGATTGAACTCAGAGGCACTTAACCACTTAGCCATGTCCCCGGCCCTTTTTTGTATTTTATTTAGAGACAGGTTCTTGCTGTGTTGCTTAGCACCTTGCTAAGTTGCTGAGGATGGCTTTGAACTCGAGATCCTCCTGCCTCAGCCTCCTGAGCTGCTGGATTATAGGTGTGCCACTGTGTCTGGCTAAAGTACCTCTCTTAAAGTAATCTCTGCCATTAAGTTCAAATCACATACTTTTATCTTTCTGCTGCTTGCTCAGCTCTACTCTTGTAGCCAAAAACAACTACAGATTGTAAGCAACGAGTTTGTCTTGCTGTGCTTCAATAATATTTTATTTTCAGACACTGAAATATGAGTTTCATAGAATTTTCACGTCTCACAAAATATTATTCTCCAAATGTGAAAAACATTTTCGGATGAGCAGTGGCCAGTTTGTTGACAGAGAGCACCTAATTCTACCATCAGTGTATGGAAACAACAGCCCTTCACAATAAGGATGATACCTCTGGAAAGGTACCAGAGGCACACCTGGCAGCTGCAGACACTTTGTGACTTCTGGAACTAGAGGATGCCACCGGTCGTGTGCAAGTTTTTTCTTCTGCATCAGTGCTACTAAACTACAGGGTCTGTCAGTTCGGGCCATAAGTCTTCAACACGAGTCATCCAAACAACATGATCTGGCTTCTCAAGTTCTGAGCGACACAGTAAAAAACACAAGCTGACAAGATTCACAGTCTGAGGAGGTGAGCACAAGAGGAAGCAGCTGAAGAACCCCCTGGGTGGCCTCTCCTCCAACCTGCCAGCTACAAGCCCATAGGTACTCCGCTCACAAGCCAGCCTTTACCTTAAAGAGTTAGAGAACAATAAGCACCTTTTTACTATCTCCCCCCAAACCATTGTGCTGGTTTAGATTCAGCCACCATCTGAATCCACTGCTTGAGACAGGGCCTGAGAATCTGCATTTTCATAAAAATAATATCATGATATAGCCGAGTTCACTAACTGGCTTTTGGTAGCATAAACTAGTTGATATTCTTTTTTTAACTGAAATTTTTACAGATATTAAAAATTTTAATTCATATGCAGCTGTATAAGAATAAGAAGCCGGGCTTGGTGGCACACTCCTATAATCCCAGCAGTTTGGGAGGCTGAGGCAGGAGGCTTCCAAATTCAAAGCCAGCCTCAGCAACTTAGTGTGACTCTGTTTCAAGATAAAAAATAAAAAGAGCTTGGATGTGGCTCAGTGTTTAAGCGTACCTGGGTTCAATGCCTGGTCCAAAAAGAAAAAAGAAAAAAGAAAAAAGAAAAAAAAAAAAAAAAAAAAAAAAAAAAAGACCATAGAGTAGCCAGGTGTGGGACTCACCTGGTAATCCCAGGGATTCGGGAGGATGAGGCAAGAGGACTGCAAGTGTGTGGCAATCTCAGCAACTTAGAGAGATCCTGCCTCAAAATAAAATAAAAAGGGCTGGGGATGTGGCTCAGTGGTTAAATGCCCCGGGGTTCAAGCCCCAGTCCCTGCTCTCAAAAAGGAAGGAAGGAAACAAAGACAATAGAAATTAAAAAGAAAAATAAGTTTGCCTTATATGCATCTTATAAGAGCCTACTGGAAGATGTTTCACAGAGAAAGTGCAAAACCAAACAAGAAGGCATGTGAGCCAAGTAAGAAGCGAACCTAAGCTGAAGAAAGGGGACCTGTGGTTCTGAGTCACAGGGTCTGAAGACATCTTCATGTGGGCAGCACTCAGCAAGCCGAGAAGCATCTGAGAAGTTGGAGGGCATGCTCCTGGAACGCAGGCCAGGCGGGGCCAGGGACGGAGCCCTGGAGGCCACCAAGGTAAACATGAGTGACATGTCACCTGAGGGCCCACTGAGGCTGAGGACAGTTCTAGCTCCGACAGCGAGTTTGGAGATGCATCTGCAACAGAAGCTGAAAGGACTGAAGGACAACTGCTGGCACAGATGAAATAGCACTAGGAAGGGCAGGTGTGCTGTCCAAGCATCTAGACAGCCTTCATGATGTAATTCAACCCAAAGAGGTTGTAACCACTAGGGCAAAGACTATGTGCCCTGTTGGGGAACTGGGCCTCATTTCTCTGGGAGGTCGCCTTAGCTACTAAAACGGAAAAAACAAACAGTATAAACATTTGACTCAGAAATGCAGAATAAACGTCAGAAAAGAACACAAAGAGGTGGAGGGTGGCTCCTTCCAGGGAATGGGAGATGGGAGGAGGAAAGGAGTTACGGTAAAGTGATTGGGATTTTTCTGCCTACGTCTGGTAACTATGTGACACTCTCCAAGCTATTTACACGTATTACTTTGATGAAAATATTTCCCCCCATACCTTAAGGACTTCCACACTAGAAACTACTTAAAAATTATTACCATCTCCAAAGGGTCTTATACGCATATTTTAAATCAATAGATTTCTTGTGTAGAGCCTCAGCAGCTTCTTGCTCAGAAGGGCTCAACATAACAAGACGACACCCTTACTAACATGCAGGGCCAGCAGCATGAGAGCCTTTCCCAGCTGGCCATCTGACATTATCAATGGGCACAGCCATGCCCAATGGCAGGGGATCCAACTCAAATGGAAGTACCAACTGCCTTGGCCTGGGGTCCACTCCTGCACTGGCTCTGTGAACAGCCTGGAAATTTTAGTTTTCACCTTAGTTACATATCCCATCCTCCCACTGCCATCTTCTAGAAGACAGAGGTCCTTACCACATAGTGTTTTAAGATGAGACAGTGTGACAAAAGTTTTATTTCCACAAGTCCCCAGCAGCTTCACTAGCTCAATGCTCCTGATACTAAGCTCAAACCATTTCCTCCAACATTCACTCACTGCTTCTGGTTCTGGTCTCTCTCTCTCTCGCTCGCTTTTGGTTCTTCTCTCTCTCTCTCTGTATTTTTGGTACTGGGGATTGAACCCAGGAATACTCTACCACTGAGCTATATTCCCAGCCCTTTTTATTTTTTGAGACAGGGCCTTGCTAAGTTGCTGAGGCTGACCTTGAACTTGCGGTCCTCCTGTCTCAGCCTCCTGAGTCGCCGGGATCACAGGTGTGGCCACCATGCCTGGCTGGTTCTGGTCTCTTGAGTCATCACATATTAAGCCTGGTCCCTGCTTCACTGCAGAGTGAGGGGAAACATACCTCTTAGACTTCAACCCTACAAATTCCCCCATCATTGTTCCAGATATGTCTTGGACATACAGATTCGTTTCCCGTCCACCGGGAAGTTCTTCCCCCAGGTACCTCCTTCTCATCTTGTTCTGGCATCACTTTCCTGGTGAGGCCTGACCACCCTATTTGAGCCTGCTGACCTGCCCCTCACCTCGCTCTAGTTGCCTCCATGGCACCCAGGACATAATTTATGTGCTGTGTTCACTACACATTATCTGTTCCTCAGGTAGAATGCTACTTTTCATGACAGCTGGACATCATCTGTTTTAGTCTCTGCTGAACGTATTGCTTTGTTTTTCGTAACGCTAGGGATGGAACCCAGGCCTCGCTGTGCTAGGCAAGTGCTCTACCACTGAGCTATACAGCCCTGAATGTCCACACCTTGACCAATGCCTGGAAGGGTACAGGCATTCAATTCAAATTACTTTGTGAAAAACAACCCTCTTTACCCTGCACCCCTCAAAAGATGCTGATTGGTTGCTAATATTCAGCCAGTGAGTCAATTAAAGGCTACCATTTCTCCCTTCCCTCCTCTTCTAAGCCTGTTGTTGTCCCTGCTAGTCTTTATTTTGTGCTTAGCCCTTTCATCCTTGTTCGCTGGGTTGTTAAGTTCCTGGTGCTGTCCTCTGGCCTGGGTCACCTGTGGGTGTGTAGCATCTTTGCTCTGTCACTCAGAGGACCTGTGCACGGGAAGGGCAGCCTTGGCAGCAGAGAGGAAATGCTGCACTCTTTAGCCCGCTTTCAGCAAAGTCAGAGACAGGTGAGCATTTAGCCAGGAGCAGACCACTCAAAGTTATTTTTAGTTTTTGGTTTCAGATCTGCTTTTAAAATTTTTAAATGTTTAGTTGACAATGAAGACTACACACATTCAAGGTGTGCAATGTGATGATCTGACGTACATGTGCATTAATCCATTTTCATGAGCTGATCAATGCATCCACTACCACTTGCACTCAAATATTTTCATTTTCAGTATTTTATCTGATCATGAGGATAAAACGAGGAATTTCTGTCAAATGCAATCTCAATAGTAACTCTTTACTAACTGAAAATTCCCCTAGAAGAGGCGACAAGAGGCAATGTGAAATGTGCCCATTTTACCACTGACAAACGTAGGATGGCTCTTGCAAGGATGGCTCCCCTAGCCAATGTCTCTCAAGCATTTTATCTGGGATCAGAGAAAGAGCCTGTACTTGCTAATTTCATGGAAGCTTAAACTCAAAACCTACCAGAATTTCAAGAACTAGTCTGGCCCAATCACCACTGGCCCCACCAACTGTGGCATCTCATTTCTGAAATGCTACCAATCAGTGATCATGCACACACTGGAGGCAACAGCCCTGCAGCTAGCACTCACTTAGCAACAGCTCCTTGCCCTTGAGCCCGCTGCGCTCTCCAGTGTCTCAGCGCCACCCCAGAGCCCACTCCAGACAGGGTCAGCCAGGTCTGGCCCTTCTCCTTCGGACAACTTTCAAATTCAGGTAAATGGCTCCTCTTGCCACTGAGCATCACAAACATACGGGCTCAAACGGTTTTTCCTGTACTATTATCCTGCAGCCAAGTAGAGTCAGCTTATGACCTCAGAACCGTTTACACAGAGCAGACTTAAGTTATAACCACAGGCTCCTTCTGACAGTTATAATCAGCCATGGCAACCACAGGCAAAAAAAAAAAAAACAAAAAAAAAAACCTTTAAAAATGCTTGAGCAATGTACTTATATAACTTTATGAAAACATTTTGAGACTTAAGGCATTTTTTATGGACATTATAAGCCTCCTTTGACATATTAATAAGCTTTTTCTAATAAATTTGAACTATATTTCTAAGCTATTACATGAACTATCCTCATAACTGAGCCTTCTTAAAACCAGAAAGGAGATCTTCCCAAGGAGTTTACATCAACCTTCAAGAAAGAAAGGAAGGGACCAGGGAATAATGTAACAATCTCCACGAAACATTTTCTAAAAGGGTAAAGAATAAAGGCATATATACCCCTGGAAACAGTCAAGCCCCCAAGCACTCCTAGATGAGTCCTCGGCTACACCTGAGAACCCAAAGGGTTCAGCAGCAACAATTAGACAAGGTGCCTTTGATCCAACTGTCTTCTGAAGATGCCTAAAGTAGCCACTGTCCACAGAGCAAGAAGACTTACAGGTAGAGAGAAGAAAGGAATTCAACTACCCGGTGTGAAGTGAACGCAGCCAGCTTGACCCTACTGTAGGATCTTAGCCTCTAAAAGGCAAGACATGTGGATAGAGTATACAATAAAACAGAAGCCCAGAGATGGAGGGAGGACGGTCCAATCAGAGTCCACGGCTACACCAGTCCCTCCTGGACGAACCTCAGGGTCTTCCCAGACTGCTCTCTGTGCAGGGCTACGGAGACAGCCTCAGCTGGGTATTTTCTAGCAGTAAAGTGCAGATAGAGGACTTGTTTTCCCAGGGCAAAGTGAAGGCCCGAACAGAGGCAGTAAGAACTAGGGACTGTGGGGTCTCAGGACTTGAGTTCATGTGGTAGGGCTCACAGCAAACCTCACCAAGGGAGAAGCTGGGCTGAGGCCAGAGAAGGCACCTCATAAGCACAGAGACTGGAAGGTGGAGTCTGAACCTGGATCCAGGGCTCTTGTGTCCGAGGCTCTTCTTGTGTGTCGTGTGAGGGAGGTGGGTGAGTGTGTGTCCCCATCAGATGCAGAGGCACACACTGGAGGATGGCACTCGCTTTTTCCCTTCTGTGCCCCACAGCACTCTTCACACTGCAAACCGCACGGGGTCTGGTCGCAGGAGGAGGCCGAGGGTGAGGTCAGGGGTCATCTTCACATCCCAGTCGGCAGACCCCATCTGGCCCCAGAGTCCAAGGGGCAGAAACTAGGAGCTGAGCCACATGAAATACCCATTTGATGCCCCATGGAACATCAAAACAAAATTAGGGGGAGAGGGCATGGCTCAGTGGTAGAAGAAAAAAGGAAGAGCTATAGAGTTAAAGCAAAATTAGGCTCCAAACCTCACCTTGGAACTAGTACCATTCTGTATTTATATATCAAGACTACCTTTTTCTCTTAACATCGACTTCATATTTATTCAGTTTTTCAACCTGGTGTGGCAGGATGTCCTCACTTTACAATGGGAAAAATAAACACAGGCCAAAAAGTATGCTCTGGGTCCTGCTTTCTTGCATCAGTCATTGTTTCTCACCTACCTATTTCCACTTGGACTTTTTGCTCTGTACACACATCCTGCTGCAAAATCCTAGACTCCCACTGATGAAGACAGAAACGCCCATCCAAGGGTCAGATTCAGGATCACACTTGACATCCAGCCTGCTTCTCCCCCACAAGCTGGGGTCCTTTGGGGGTGGTCCAGCTGACGGGCTGATTCCTACCATTGTCAAAAGCATGGACCTATTAAATGCACCCTTTTCTTCTTAGAAGGAGGCTGTTCCAAACCTTTCTGCTCATCTTGAAATAAAAACAAACAAAAAGCCCAAACCAAAAAACCCTTTGGAAATGAAACAAAAGATCTAGCTCCAATCCTCTCCTCAAAATGCCACAGAGCCAACATCTGGTTATCACTATTTCTGGTTAGAAAATGTTTTATTTATTTCAAAGCAGTTTATGGAAGTAGCAAAGTACTGGAAATTTTAAAATAGCTTGCATGCCTGCAGGAAATGGTCCCAGCTGTGCTCCTAACTCCACAGAAAGAGGGCCCGCAGACACATGTGGAGAGTCCCAATAAGCCACCATCACACACAACCAGGCACACCCAGATGGCCTATGTGCTTGCAGGACACAGCTCCGGATGAGCTTCTCTTCCCTCCAACTGCTCAGACAGCAGTGTAAATGCAGCCAGGACAGCAAAGCCACCAGGGCAATTGCCTGCCTGCCCCATCCCCGCCCTCACCTCCAGCTGCCAACACTGGTACTTTAAGTCAGACACCCCCAGCACGCTGGCCTGGGCCCATGCTGGGGATCAAAGCAGGGAACCGCTGGAACCACTGAGACACCTCAGAGACTTCTGAGTCTCCAAATGCCTCAAGCTCCCTGGCTCAGTTCAGCTGGGGTCACCTCCCACCTCCTTCTGATTAAGAGATAATTCTATGTAACTGAAACTGTCCCCTGCTAGGGGTACGTGTGTGTGGACATTTACAAACACCATTGGCCATCTGTATCCATGGCCACGCACCCACGGAGCAAAAATGTTCAGGAAAGAAAACACACTGGTACTAAACACAGACATTTTCTTTCTCATTATTCCTTCAACAGTACAGCGTAACAATTGTTTCTACAGCATTTATGTCGTGTCCTTACAAGTAATCTAGAAGCGGTTTTAGACACACGGGAGGAGGTGGCAGGTTATGTGCAAACACCGTGCAATTTTACAAAGGAAGGCGAGCTTCGGTGGGGCTGGCATACTTTGAGATGTCCTGAAAACAACCCCTCTAGGACCCTGAGGGATAACTAAACTATATACACTGTGACATGTGCAAACATACAGGTCTATTCTGAAAATAAGATTTTTTAAATGCTCTGTGTGTGTTGCGGGGGGAGTATTTAAAAAAAATCTCTGTTCTAGAATGAATTTAATTGGGTTTACTTTACTGGGTGCTTCCCAGTTTAAGCTGTCATTATTCTTTTTACGATATTTAAAGAAAAACAATGACGTTTGTTACATACTTTGGTCAAATTTCTCCTCCCTACAATGCCACCGAGTTGGCAGATTATGGAAGCCCTGGAGAAGAAAAGCTGGGGGAAGGCTGCTAGCTCTTATCACGACAGACACAGGCTTTCTTGCATGGCCATGCTGACCACAACGAGGGGACTGGTTGCTAAGTCCCTGGCTACACACAGCTGGACAGCACACCAGGCCACAATCCATCACTCCGTATGCTGCCATCCCACACTCTCGGGACAACCTCCCTAGCGAATGCAAAGGACAGAACTCGGTATTGGACTGAAAAGTAACTTTCTGACTCTGAGGTGTCATACCACTGGGGACTTGGTCACCTTATGGCTGCAGAGACAGTCTGGTGACTGGTGTTCATGGCTCCCACGTTCTGGGGTGAAGAAAGCAGAGGTCCCTGCTTAATGGGATCTAGAAATGCCCTACATTCTCTGCATCAACTGACCACCTGTGTGTCCTGTTGCCCCCATGCTTAGGTGGTTAGGTGACTGACCCCTCCTGACACTATCTCCTGCTGATTTTCAGTGCCAAAGAGTTGGGTAGCACAGCCGCAGGAAAAAGTCCTAGCGAACGAGCCTGTTTCTGCTTGGGGATCCTGGGTTCTGTGAGAACCTGGGGTTGGTTCTGCTTCCCTCCTTCCAGCTGGAAACGCCTGCTCCAGCTCAGCAGCAGCAGCTAGCACAGCTACCTTCCAGAAGAACCCACTCTGAGGCAAATGTTTTGTCCCACCTCCTCTGGTGTGCTGTTACCATAAAGCCCGCCCGTCCCTCAGTATCTGAGGCTTTCCTGTCCTATAACTGGCAGGGCTACCTTGGGGTTGGTTCGCTGCTGCAGCCTCCTCTCCTCCCGTTCTCGCTGCAGACGCTCGAATTCTTCTCTGATTTCCGCCGGAGTTCTCCTCCGCTCCACAACCTGCAGGCAAAGCAAGGGAGTCAGCTGAGGAGCAGGATGTGAGGAAAGCACATGAAGAACTTCTGAATGCCTTCATTTTGGCAGATACAGGTTGCTGGGGAGCCTGCGTGCTTGCCTCCTGGGACCTTGAGGCGTGAAGAGAGCTGTGACGAGTCTCTGCCACGGGCCCCAGAGGAGGGAGAGTGCTGCCCACCTCCCAGGTAACTTCTCTCCGCTCTCCAGAGTCTGACATTCTTTTCTTTAGCCACCTCTTTGAATCTTACAAAGAAAATCCCACTGTTTAGATTTTCTAATGGCATCCTCAGTTATAAATTCAGGCCATCAACTCAGACATGATGCTGGCTAGTGCACTGGGGACTCACTAGACTCCTTGTGGGCTTCTTGGACCAGAGGATCTCAAGCTGTGAGGGCCACGTGTTCCAGACTCGTGGGAACCTTTCTCCTACAACATGTTGAGAACCTTTGCGTGGAATACTCCATGGCGTTCTAGTCTTAGCCCAATGATAGCTGGGACAGATAGCAGACCTCAAGTCTATGAGAAAATAAGGCCTTCCATCCTAGCCTTTTTGTACCACGAAAGGAAGATGGTCTACGTGAGATTTCAGAGAAGGGGAGGTGGGGGAAACAAAGGACAGCCACAGGGCCTCGGGTGTCCCTTCTGGGAAAGGAATCTGCACCACGTGAGAGCTAAGGGTCCCACTTATGACTGCATAGTCCTAGGCACTGCTAGAAACGTGTTGCTGGGAGAAGGGCAGAAAAGTGGTTGCTCTTCTTCTGTCACAGTCAGTGGTTAGTGGATGAGGGAGCACATTCAAACTCATGTTCTGTGTTGGTGGGAGAAATATAGGAAGTCTTGAGGTGGTGCTGACAGAGTATCTAAAATGGTGGGTGATGGGAGAAGAAAAAGTACCTGGGGAGCTCCAAGTTTAAAAAAATATATTTTTTAAAATATATGCTCATGGGCTGGAGTTGTAGCAAAGTGGTAGAGCCCTTGCCTAGCATGTGTGAGGCACTAGGCTTGATTCTTAGCACCACGTATAAATACATACATACATACATACATAAATAAAAGTTATTGTGCCTATCTATAACTAAAAATACTATATATATATGCTCATAGCAAAAAATCAATAGTACAAAGGATATGAAAAAAAGTATGTTCTCATTTATCCACACTCTCTTCTCTCTCTCTCTTTACCTGCCTTAGTACTGGGTATTGAGCGTAGGGGCACTCCACCACTGAGCTGGATTCCCAGCCCTTTTAATTTTTTATTCTGAGATAGGGTCTTGCTAAATTGCTAAGTTTGGCTTACAACACGCAGTCTTCCTGCCTCAGTCTCCTGAGCTGCTGGAATCACAGGTGTGCACCACCACACCCAGGACACACTCCCTCTTCACAGAGGTTAACCTACACACACACATGTAATTTTTTTTTTTTGGTAGTGTCAGGGATTGAACCCAGGGCCTTGTAAATGTTAGGCAAGTGCTCTACAACTCAACAACATCCCAACATCCCAACATGCCTAGATCAATCATAGGTTAATATTCAATTATTTATGTGTCTTCCTAAAAATCTTTGCATATGTATGTGTTTGCATTTATTTATGTGTAAATAAATTTCTTTTTTTTTTTTTTTTTTGCGGTGCTGGGGATTGAACCCAGGGCCTTGTGCTTGCAAGGCAAGCACTCTACCAACTGAGCTACAATCCCCAGCCCTAAATAAATATTTTTAACATAAATATGACCATATTATAAGCTTTGCTCCACTCGATGTTAACAATGGAGAAAAATAAACACAGACACTAGCTTATCCAAAAAGACTTTGGTATTTGTCCACTACTGCTTTCAGAAGGTGAATAGAAGAAAAACAAAAAAGGAAAAACCAGCCTGCTGCCTGTAATCCCAGTTACTTGGGAGGCTGTGGCAGAAGGATTGCACATTTGAGGTCAATCTCATCAAAATAAAATATATTTAAAAAAGAAAAAGAAAGAGAGGAGCCGAGGGAGCAGCTCAGTGTGTAGGTACATGCCTAGCATTGGGCAAGGCTCTGGGTTCAATACCCAGTATGGGTCGGGGAAATAACATTCTCTTCCCCTCAAATAATGCAATATTATAAATCAATTGCTAAAAAGGGAGAGGTGATTGTTTTTTAAGAAAGCTTTAAAATAAAAAGATTATTAAAATCATCCAAGAAAAATGGAAAAGCCCTAAAGAGCATGACAGAGAGTGCTTTGGGATCTCAGGAAACCTCCTTGGTAGTACTTAATGGATAGGACAGGTCCTTCGAATGGACCTGCCAACACCAAGGGCCCAGGAACCTATCAGTGGTGTGCTAGTTGCCCAAAGCCGCCACTGGGCTGGAACGAAAGCCAGGCACAGCCTCTCACAGTTTCCATTACCTTCTCAACCTGTCAGTCTCTCCTTTCATTTAAGAAAAGAAAAAAAAGGGTTTTAGGGAAACAATGTAGTCAATTGTTCCATTTATCTTTGAAGAACCACAAAAAATGATTCAAAATACTTTAAATATTGTTCATGAAGTTAAGTGGGTTATGAATGCAAACACACCTTATCAGGAAGGACGAGAGGGTCTGGGAGTGGGGCCAGAAGGTCTGGAGGGGAGGGGGCTCCTCTACATGGCCCAGGGAGTCAACACTGCCTCAACTCAGACCAAAGGTTCCATAACTGCATGTTCCATTCAACAGGACTCTGGTTTTAAAAACAGGTTAAGCAAAAGTTTGCTTAGCCATAATTTTAACCAGTAACATTAACAGACCCCATCAATATTCCCATACATGATTATACAAATGGTATGCCTTTACTCCATGTACAAACAGAGAAACATGTATCCCATTTGTTTACAATAAAAAAAAAAAAAAAAACTAATACCTGTATACCAAAAAAAAATTGCCATACTATATATTTTTTTTTAAACACACCAATGTGCAAGTTTCCAGGAATTTAAATCTGTTCATACCCTGAAGGAAATGAAAATACTGGACATGCCAGGCACCACAGAGGTCATGGCAGGAAAAGATACATTTTCAGGAATTCTAGCTGTTTACTCTTTGCAGATGGAATTAATAGCTGCAAATTACTTCCTGCTGCACTCTGTGATAAACTACAGAAAAAAATAATCCAAAAATGCCAGATCGGGCTCAGCCTCCTGAGTAGCCTGGATTATAGGCACCTGCCACTGCACTTGGCTTCTAGTCATGTTTTGAACAATTCTGCAAATAGTTGATGCATAATCAGAGCTAACTGCCAATCAAAACAGCTAGTCCCTCCAGAGAGAGGAGGACACTCTGCTAGGCAGGCACCTCACTCTTGGCTCCCACAGGCCTTTGCCATCCAGGATAATTCACGTCCTTCTCTGAACAGAGGACAAGATGTTGGAGAGTGGATGGGGATTAAGGTGGCCATGAGCTACTCTCCCCCACTGTGGCAGCCTTTAGAAGCATCAGGAACACAGCACCCTGAACAGCATTGCAGCTGGTAAAGATCACATTTCTCTGCTCATGAACAGAGTGCATCACATGCAGCCCAAGAATCTACATCAGTGTGTAGAACCACCTGCCGCAGGTCCATCCCTGGGCTAGCCAGGAAGTTCCACCTTCTGGAGAGGGGAATACGGACATCTTGGAAGAGAGGTGGCAAATGGAAAGAGAACAGAAACCAAGCCTCTGTCTGACATGACTGCTCACCTTGGGACCTGAGGAAGTCATTCCTCTGTAAGCTTCAGTTTCCTGCTATGATATGAAGACAGTTAAAATACCCAATTCTGGGGCTGGGGTTGTGGTTCAGTGGTAGAGCACTTGCCTAGTACGTGTGAGGCACTGGGTTCAATTCTCAATTCTCTTGAATTCTCAATTCTTTATTTATTTATACATAAATAAATAAAAATAAAGGTCCATCAATAACTAACAAAAACCCCAAATTAAAAAAAAAAACAAAACCCAACAACCCAATTCTGCTGGGCATGGTGGTGCATGCCTGCAATCCCAGTAGAGCAGGGGGATCAAGAGTTCAAAGTCAGTCTCAGCAACTTAGTAAGGCCCTAAGCACCTCAGTGAGATCCTATCTCTAAATAAAACACAAAAAAGGGCTGGGGATGTGGCTCAGTGGTTAAGTGCCCCGAGTTCAATCCCCAGTATGAAAACAAAAAATAAAACAAAAAAATATGATTCCCAAAGTGTCATCTGGTTTGAAAATTCTATGATCCTAGCCAGTCAATTTCTTATTTTGGAAAAATTTTAGAAATTTAGAACTTTAGGAAAGCTGCAGATAGTTCAGAAAGTTCTAGTATACCCTTCATCCAGCTTCCCCTCATGTTAACATCTTATGTAACCATGAATGTCTATCAAATCTAAGAGACCAACATTAGTACATTTCTATTAACTAAATCCAGATCTTTCAGATTTTACTATTTTTTTCATTAACAACCTTTTTTTTTTTTTGTTCTTGGATCCAATCCAAGATGGGAAAAGTGAAATAGAGATAATGCAAAGGATTGCAAACTGAAGATGACCTAGGTCAAAGGATCCAACTCTAAACCTAAGTTCTGAAAGCGACATTTGCAGGTGAGCTGAGTATGTGCTTCCCATTCCACCTGCCCCACTATCACAGTCAATGTCATCAAAGCACAGTTCAGTTCAAAGTTAGATTTTCACTGGGCTAAGGATGGAGTTCAGTTGGTAGAGTGTGTCTAGCATGCACAAGACCCTGGGTTCAATCCCCAGCACCATGAATAAATGAATAAATTCGATTTTTTAACACATTTTTTTAGTTGTCAATGGATCTTTATTTTATGTATTTATATGTAGTGTTGAGAATCGAACCCAGAGCTTCACACATGCTAGATAAATGCTCTGGCACTGAGCCACAACCCCAGCCCCAAAAAGTAGATTTTTGTTATTTTAAGGAAAAGACCTATTTTGTTTTCAATGTGGGCATTTGTACCAACACTGCTAACCAATGCCAAACATTAACATGGAGATTTACAAGCTGGGAATGGTTACACAGCATTCCTTTAGAATACTGCCAGGGAATGAGAAAGTCTCTTGAAGTCAAGGAAAGCCTCTTGAAGTCCATGAATGGCTATTTCATGGAAGCTGAAGAAGCTCCGAAGCCTCCCCAGCACACACCATGAAATGGGAGGGACACGTCTGCTGGGAGCGGACCACCAGCTCCTCCACAGGGGCCCCAGCAGCGTCCTCCACTCTCACCACCCACAGACTGCATAACAAAGCTGCTGAGCTACTGAACTTTGTGCTGAATTACGAGGTACTGCTACAACATGAGGCACTGCTATTTCCACCAAACCAGAGGCCACAAACCCAACACCTTGTGGAGCCAGGCAGGACAGGCAAAGAGCGAAGGGCCTGATAAAATGACTGACAGGGAGTTGGGGGACCTGGTGGGGGGTGGTGCACAGCACAGCCTAGTCAAAGGGGCTCAGCTCCTCACTTCTAGTTGACTGCTGCCTCTCGGGGCAATTCAGATCAGTATGACTAATCTTTTGGTGCTTCAAGAAGACAGAAGTCTGAATTTCCATGCAAAAACTCCCAAAGGTGGTGGTATTATTATTATTATTATTATTATTATTATTTTTAGTGCTGGGGACTGAATCCAGGGCCCTACACATGTTAGACAAGTTCTCTACCTCTGAGCTATATCCCCGCCCTTTTTATTTTATTTTGAGACAGTGTCTTACTAGGTTGCCCAAGCTGGCCTCGAACTTACAATCCTCCTGTCTCAGCTTCCTGAGTAGTTGGGATTGCAGGGGTGTGCCCTGGTGCCCAAGACCTCCCAAGTTAGAAATGTTAGCAAATACACTTCACTGTACGGGGCAATCAAAACACGGTCACAGGTATGATGGCATATCCTTGCAATACCAAAGACTCTCAGGAGGCTAAGGCAGGAGGATCACATATTTGAGGCCAGTCTCAGAAACTTAGTAAAACCCTGTATCAAAGTAAAATAAAAAGGGTTGGGGACATGGCTCAGAGATAGAATGCTCCTGGGTTCAATCCCCAGTACTGGGGAAAACAAAACAAAACAAAAAACATGCCACCAACATCAAGCAGGAAGAAAAGGAACATTCCTTGCCCATACCCTCAGGCTGAGAGGGTGGCCCTGCTAGAATCTGAAGAGACAGACATACATGCTTGCGGTCAAATACTATATGATGATGGGAGACGGGGGCATAAACCCTCAGAGAAGGTGAATCTTATGTTATTTACTAAGAGCCTGCCCAAATTTCTTGGGCATCATAACTAAATTTCTTTAATGAAATTAAGTCATAACACCTTATACATTCCTGCTGCAATTTGTTTTTTAAAAAGAATTTTAATGACTTTATTTTATTTATTTATATGTGGTGCTGAGGATCAAATCTGGTGCCTCACAAGTGCTAGGCATCAAATCTGGTGCCTCACAAGTGCTAGGCAAGCGCTCTACCCCTGAGCCCCAGCCCCAGCCCTGCAATTTAGTTTCACAACTAGTTTCTGTATTCGTTTTTCCTCCTGAGTCCCACAAGCTCCTTTGTTGACAGCAACACAGAAGCACACGGCAGCAGTGACTTGCCCAGGGCTCTGCCACCCCACAGCAGCACAGCAGGAGGAAACAAAATCGGAAGTGCCTGCATTTCAGCGATTTCCTCATGCACCACGGCTGCCCAGGCAACCTATTTCACAGACAGTCGCTATTCATTTTGTTTCACTCATCAAAGTTGACAATGTTATAATATTATAGTCCTTTATAACTGCAAAGGTCATTACAGACAATAGTCCTCCATTTTTTTTTTGTTTCCATTTTGTTCACATGCCTAACTCTCCCAGCAGCAACATGAAGGTGGACAGAGGCACGGACAGTCAGTAGAGAGGGACAGACTGGCATCCCTTCCCTGAAGCAACATCTTCTAGGGCTCCCCAGCCCTGCCCCAGGGTTGAACAACCAGGGGTGCCATGCATCTCTATAGACAAGCCAGACTACAGACTTGCCCCAGTTCACAATACAGGGTGGCAAATGAGGTCTTAAAATTCCACCTCTGACTCTTAAATACAAGGCGAGGAAGGGGCCTGCCACACCTCAGATACTCTCAGGTTGTGGGTGCTCTTTTGTAGCTGTTTTGTGACTCTTCTGGATGTCACACAGTTTCTCTTACCTCCCATCCTTCCATGTTCCAGTCCTCTCTTTCCATATATATCATAGATGGCCCTGGTTTGGGGGTCACTAAGCACTGCAATGAGAAAAACGAGACATGTTTACCAAGTACAAAATTCTCCTTTCAGTCCTTTCTAAAAACACTGGCAAGAACATCATTGGTAACTCCATCTTCATTGCTTCCCCACCCTGTCACAATCTTCCTGGGGACCCTCTTCAAGCCCTGTGCCTCTTTTTATTGCTTCCTTGTTTAAACCTCTGTTGTGTTTAAAGGTGGTTACAAATCAGAGAAGTCCATCTCCCAGGGTCGAGGCTTCTCTTCACTGCAGGGACAAGGTATACAAGGTGCACCTGCAGGAAGCCAAGCTAAAGAGCTACTGTTTTTAAAACAATTTGGCCAATTTCTGTCATAATACATAAGAGATGCTGGTCTAACAGTTGATTCCAGTTTCTAAAGAAAAATCTGATTTATTATTTACTCTAAAGTATGTTACTATCTCCTGAGACAGTCTATATTTTTTGAGTGCCCCTCTTTTTTATCTGAAATCATTTTAAAAGATACCAATCCCTTTCACTGCTGATCACATAAGGCAAAAAATGTCAGGAAAAGATTTGGCAAGGATCAGAGCCCTCAATGACCAAAAGTAGGTTGTAACCTCTCCCCACCACTCTGCCAAGTTGTTCAGACCTTTGCAAAATCTCCCACTCCCCTGAGAATTCTCATATATTTTTAGGTCTAATTAAAAAAGGATGTAAACTAGCCCATCATATTCAAACCTTGTGGGGAAGAAGAAATGCTGACCAGTGGAAAACATGGGAGTTAGACTTCTTGAGTTCACCTCGAGGATTTAATAAGGGAATATCTATTTATTATTTTATTTTCATCTCCCTTTAGGCAAAATATAGGGGCCAGGTCTGCTGGTGTAGCACTTTCACAAGTAGGGGTGGGTTTTCCTGTTAACTTAGACAACAGTAAAACTAATGCTACCTTCTAGAAAACAGAGAATAAAAAGACTTTTGGGCACAGCCACATAAGTGGTTTGACCAGAATGAAATTTGGTAATGGCATGAGACCAAATGCTCACATTTGTCCTTTACCAGGTCCTGCAGCCCGATTTCTACTGGTCATTAAAATCTAACTTCTTGGTAAAAGGTAAAATACAACATATGCTATTATGTCTGCAATGAGTAGCCTTTATGACTGTGTAAAGAAACACATTATCTAATTTTTGGTCTCTTTGAGTAAGGAGTAATCACCAAGTAGTTCTGAAAATTACTTTACTTGACATATGTCCTCAACATCAAGTAATCTGATGTATTTTGGCTTTTTTCTTCCTATGGAATGTGATGAAATGTGCACAGCACACAGTTGACCCCTCCAAGCACCTCGGCAGCAGGGAGTGCGTGCGTGGTGTCAGGCTCTCGCACTGCCTCTGGAAGCTTCTATCATCCCAAAGAGAAACTCTGAACTCACCAGGGAACCAAGTATTTCTTAAGCAAACACCACAATCCTTCCTCCTGACACACCTAAGATTTAGGATAAGAGCCTGAACCACCTGGCTCTCTTTCCTATTTGCCTTCTTAACAACATTTTCTTTCTTTTGTCAGAATCTTTCTTTAACTGAACACTGCAGAAGCAATAAAACTGCTTTCAGATAAAAAAAGAGAACAAAGAAAGCTTCCCTGTAAGGATGGTCCTTGCCTCCTGAGTTCCCTCAGAGCAGCCCGTGACGATTCACAATTCACGGAGTCACACTTGCTGCTGCTGCTGCTGCTGCGCCTGGGCTCTCATTCTCTACTCACTGGGCACATATCGATTTCCAAAGCAAGACGCAGTTCTTGCAAAGGACTGTCAGTAAGAAGCACTCAACTACCACCTTTTACACACCTCCAAGGACTCTCGTTTTCTATCCCCTACAAATCAAGTCTCTTAAACATCGAGTAACTACTACCAGGGAGCTTCAGGGACGCTGAGTCCTGCACTGACCTTCATAAGCCTGGTGAACAAGGTTAAACAGTCGCTCCGCCTGTGACTTGAGCTCTGGGTCTCTGTGCTTGTCTGGGTGGTAAAGCATACACAGCCTCCGGTAGGCAGCTTTCAGCTCTTCGGAGGAGGCCTGAAGAAAGAGAGATTGAATTAGAGAAGGGCTAATGGCGTTCACGCATTATCATGATCAGCACCAGCCCTGAACTAGGAGCCTGTCAGCCCGCTTCCAACCTGCTGGCTCTCCACACACAAGATACAATGAAGTTAGGCTTTACTGCCTCAATAAGCCTTCTTCTTTCCATAGCTAATAAGTGATCAATTATGTACATCAACTGCTACCCTGTCTTGCTGGGGAACCTACTAAGGGACAAGGGAAGGAAAGTCCTTGTCCCTTCTTTGGCACATGGTGTTCTGAGCTGAGACTAAATGCCACAGATGCCTGCCTATCTAAGTTCACAAAGAAGAAAGCCCGGTGACCTATGGGCACGGTGGCGCACACCTGCAATTCCAGTGACTTGCACAAGGCTGAGGCAGGAGGATCTCAAGTTCAAAGCCAGCCTCAGCAACTTAGTAAGACCCTGTCTCAAAATAAAATATAAAAAGGGCTAGGGATGTGGTTCAGTGGTTAAGCACCGCTGGGTTCAATCTCTAGTACCAAAAAAAAAAAAAAAAAAAAGCTTTGTACCATTCATTAGACAGAAATGAGATCCAATGAACCAGTCTGATGAAGTCTTAAGAAATATTAGCTCTTGAAACCAAAGATAAGTAATGCTGTAAAACCACCAACACACACACCTCTAATCCACCCCTCAATTTCTAAAAGTGGCAAAAAGGCCCTATTATCCTGTAGTAACCAGGCCAGTAAAGACCAACCAGAGTGCTCCTTCCAACAGTCACGTCTGCTCCTCTGCCAGGTGCCCTGCCTGAGAGTGCAGATGACACTCAGAGCTGCTGGGTGCAGAGGCAGGTGCCACCACAACATGCTCCTCCCCTGGCCTAGGAGCCCTGTTCAGTGCACAGGGCTGGCCCTGCATTTGGGTGTGGCCTCTGACACGGCTGGAGAAGGCAGCTCTAGCAGGGACTGTCCAGCGAGTAGCGATTTACTGTGGGAGGCAGCCCCCACTCAGCCGAATCAGAGACAGCAGGACAGGGGACCAAGAACCGAGGCATCTGGGGAGAAGAATGGGCCCAGGTCCCCAGTGAGGCTGCCAGGGACTGTGGTGCTCTAGGATCAGGTCCTGCCCTGGGGTCATGGGGACATAATGAGTTCTGTGGACCAAGGTCACAATGGAAAATGCTACACTGTTTTTCTCTATAATTTCCACAGTTTTTTGATAGTTTTCAATTCTAGGACTTAGAATTAAACTTAAAACTCTTTTGTGCTTTATTAATAATTACTGGCAAGAAATTTACCTATTTTCTACAGGACTGTTATTCGGATGCTAAAACACCAGGAAACCCATCCAAGTCCAGAGGTTCTAAAGAATTCTGACGATCTCCAAGAGGCCAGGCAGTAAGTGCAACAGGGAAGGCATGCAGAGGACACAGTTGGAGAGGACAGGCTGGGGTGCCTCTTCCCCTCCCTCCACGTGAGGCTCCTCTGTCCTCTGTCCCAACAGGTGTCTGGGGATGTCCTGGAGGGGCCCTCCAGCTCTAACTTGTGGGATTCTGGTTTGCAGAGAAGAGGAGCCAGACCCAGGCACACAGCTGCCCTCTAGGCCAGGCCCTGGACGCCCTTGCTGCCTGCTGGACTGAGATGCGTCTGTGCTGCTATGGATTTAAATCAGGTGCTCTGGAAGGTTTCATTAACTGCTCCATCAAGAAGGGTCGAGGATCCCCAAACTGAGTGTCTCTTTGTCTGCGAGAATTTGGTACCCCCCCCCAATCTCTTTTCCCATCTTGTCCGTGGGGCAGCCGTGACACTATTACACAGCTCTTAGGTGGCTGCCTTCCCTGCCCTCTCCAGCTGGTGGTTATGTGCGTGACTTACGCCATGCTGCAACCAAACCTTTCAGTTGAAGGGTGCAGAATGCAGGTTTTGGAGTCAAATGGCCTGTGTTTGCATAGTGGATCTGTCACTTCCAAGCTCTGCAACTGGCAACTGAGTTTATTGACCTTTATCTTCCTTATCTGAGGGGGGATAACATGCCTCTCCAGGATGATGGGAGGATGAAACAAACTGGTGACCAAAAAGTGCTTCGCACACAGCAAAACACCTAAAAGCTGTGGCTCCTTTAAAACCCGTTTCCAGAGCCAGGCATGGGGGTACACACCTGTAGTCCTGGTTACTGGGGAAGCTGAGGCAGAAGGATCTCAAATTTGAGGCCAGTCTCTGCAACTTAGTGAGACCCTATCTCAAGAGAAAACAAAAAACATTGGAGGAAGTAGTTCAGTGGTAAAGCACTCCAGTACCACAAAACAAAACAAAAAACACAACACCCTTTCTGTCTCCCCATCTAAAGACTGGACAGTTACCGTAAGGTATGAAGGAGCTAATACAAGTTCGAGAACTTGGCAAACTCTTGCACGCAGCAGGGATGTAATCACTTAAGCCATCGTTATCATCACAATTCAATTCCCACAACCCTTTGGCAGCACTGAAGCTGGGACCATTCAGAGAGAGGGTATTGCCTTCGTGCACCGTAGGAACGTGGGGTTAAGGGAGTAACTCTATAAGCAGGGTCCCGTGCTGACACTCACATGCTTTCTTTAAAACAGCAGCTTCCCGCAGGCAGCCCTTCCTGCCTAAAGTCAAAAGGACACGTTACATTCCTCAACAATCTCTCATCTGCAGGGGAACCACAGGTCTGAAATGCTGATAAGATCACTTATGCTGGGGGGAGAAGAGGGGATTTCTGTGACCCTCACACAGACCAGGTTCCAGAACTGAGGGAGACCATGATAATTCCCCTAGTCATTAACTGTGAGAACAAGTTCCCATTAGAACCAGTCCACAAGGGCCAAAGTAACCCTGGTCACCTTGGATCTTTACCATGTGCAGTGGGGGCTTGGAAGTTTGATGTCACTCTGCTCTCAGTCCAAAGTCAAGAGTTGAACCCGGGTGGGACTCTCTTGAAGGTTCCCTTGGACCCCCAATAAAACTGGAGGGCAGGAGGGGAGTGTTGTCCTTCTCATCTCTGAGAGGACCAGCTCTCTCCCTTGAGAATGTCCCCTTTCCCCGTTCCCATCACTTCTAATAAACTCGAGCCTGCTACTGAGAGGCTTGTTCTAAATCTTCTGGTGTGACGACAAGAATCACACAGGGAGGACCCCCTACCCCTACCCCTTGTAGTAACAGCAGCCTTCGTTCACGAAGAAGTCCTGGCTGTGAAAACTCACCAAGCCATGTGCTTAGGAGACGGGTGCTCCTGTGTGTGTGTGTGTGTATATATCGTTTCACTAGAAATACAAGGTTCAGAGCCCAGCAGGTAACTGCTTGGCAGAGTGCTTGCCTAGCATCTGCATGGTCCTGGGTTAATCCTCAGTACTGGCACCAAAAAAAAAAAAAAGAAAAAGAAAAAGAAAGAAAGAAACTCAAGGCTCTTGGGCTGGATGGTGGAGTGCTTGCGGCAGGCAGGCAGGGCTCTCTGGAAGGGCTAGGCCTCAGTGTATCCAGCTCTGCATTTCTCCTTTTCCTTCCCATCGTAGTCTCTTTCCCTGCCAACATCAGCTATATAATGTATTTCTTGCACTCTTACCAACAAGCCAACAATTCTAAACTTCTTAAATAAATATAAATAATAGTAAATAATGAGCAAATAAAATAGGTCTTCTGGTAGGTTTACTCATGTCATGATGTAAAAATGGTCTTGCTCTTTCCTAAGCAGTTGTTCAGATAACTCCATGCTGCAGTTTTCTGGGAAGCACAGGGGTTGAACCCAGGGCCTTATGTGTGTTAGGTTAAGACCCTCTTCCTGCAAATTTTAATCATCCTTTCCTATTACAAGTACAGGATGAGATGAATTTGACTGATTGAGTTTGAATGCGATCTCCTAGTTATTAAAATTAAACTAGATGACAAGGGAAAAGACCATCTAGTCTGCAAGACATCCTTTAATCATATTAATAAATGGCTTAATGTACTATTGATTAAGTAATGGAAATGAGAGGCTTCATTTTTAATAAATATCACATTCAATAAAAGGTTAGACTGGGCCTTTTGTCACAACTGAAGAGCTAAGGTCACTGGTTCGATAGTTCATAAATGATAACCTTTTACTACCATAAAAATAGTGATACCATTTCAAAATGTAATGACCTATCATTAAGAACAATGCCTAAAACTGCATACTTACTTCTAAGTTTCTACAGTAAAATTTAAAAATGTATCATTTTTCAAGTCTGAAAAGTTTTATCATCTTGTCATTTAGTTATATTTTCGCTGGACAGAATATGTAGTAGGCCACAAATTAAGTCTCAATAGATTTTAAAAGACTGACATCACACAAAGTACAGCCACTACCACACAGCATGAAGTTAGAAATCGATTACAGAAGAAAGACTGCAAAACCCACAGTCAGGAAATTAAACCATCTACTCTTAAATAACCAACAGATCAAAGAAGAAATCAAGGAAATGAGAAAAAACTTATGACAAATGAAAACAAAAACACAACATTCCAAACCAAAACTTATGTGATGAAGTGAGAGTGGCGTTGAGTTGTAATTTATAGCTAGAAGCACATCAAAGGCACAAGGGCTGGGGATG
Source organism: Sciurus carolinensis (assembly GCF_902686445.1). Lineage (NCBI taxonomy): Eukaryota > Metazoa > Chordata > Mammalia > Rodentia > Sciuridae > Sciurus > Sciurus carolinensis. Next base: position 204,830,171 of record NC_062213.1, on the reverse strand, counting down.
GAGCACAGTGGCAGAGCATGTGCTCAGCACCCACAAGGCCCTGGGTTCAATCCCCAGCATTATGAAACTGCAGCAGCGGCAGCAGCAAGACGTCAAACCAATAATTTGACTTCAACAATTTGGCATTCAAAGCTGCTACAGCGGAGATGTGGCTTCAGTGTGCTCCAAAGGCTCGCGCGCGCACACTGCCAGCTCAACCCCCAGTGTGGTGATGTGAAGAGGTGGGGCCTGACAGGAGGTCTTTTGGTCACAGGGGCATGCTGGAGCTTTGATGGTGTCTTCCTCTGTGCAGGCTGCCCCTACTGTGATGCCATTAGCCTTCACCAGAGCCAAGGAGAAGCTAGTATCTGTGTGCTTGAGCCCCCCAAACTACGAGTTAAATAAACCCCTTTTAAAAATAAAGTATCTAGCCTCAGATATTTTGCTACAGTAATGGAAAATGAACTAATACTATGAACTAAAAAAGAAAAAACTATGTCCCAAGACTAAATCACAAAGAAAGAAAAGACCGCAATAGTACAAAGACTGAATTAGTACTCAAAACCTCCTAGCAAAGAAAACCCCTTGACCTCATGGCTTCAATGGTAATTTTGCTGAACATTTAAAAAACAAGTAATATCAATTCTTCTAAAACTTTTCCAAAAAACTGGAGCAAGCACTTCCAAACTCATTTTATGAGGCCAGTTTTAGAACAATTGAAAATTGGTGGTGATGGAAAATCGTAGGAGCCCTTCTGGCAGGTCTGACCACTGACCCACAGGGAGCTTGGGCGGGGGGGTGGGGGGGGGACTGCCGACTTCCTGGGCTCTGCACAGGCGAACAGTCTTGCTACCTGGTGGGCACCTGTGTGCTGAGGGCACTGCAATCTCATTTGGTGGTCTCTTCTCTGTGACGGGTTGGTGCCTGGAGAACAGAGGAAGAACTGCAAGTGCCCCAGGCAGGGCACGCACTCCTGTGCTCCCACTCTGCCCTCCACCTGCCTGATGCCGAGGCTCTAGGGATGCTGGTTCAGTTTCCCCAGAGGACAAACCCGCGTCCCCTGGGTGGCGGGCAGCTCTGTCCTCAGCACGGGCACGCCATCACTCAGAATTTAAAAAACCCCTTGTTTTAATTTGCATGTTTTATTTGCCGGTGAGGATGAACATTTCCCCTGTTGGCGTATTTGCATTTTGGATTTCTTCTTTTAGGAAATAAACCTGTTTCCTCTGTTTTCCTATTAGCATGGTCATCTTTTCTTTGATTTCAGTCTTTTCACTGTTTGTCTTCCTTAGATTTTAGTTTTTTCCTTTAACAAACACAAACCACAAAAAGTTTCTCATTTTTATTGACTTTTTGAAAGTAGGTTGCTGCCGGGTGGCAGGAACTCCTGGGCTTGAGGGATCCTCCCACCTCAGGCTCCCAACCGCTGAGACTCCAGGCGCACACCACGGTGCCTCCCCAGGCTTCTCATTTTTAAACACTCGAGCTCATCAGTTCTTTTCTCTGAGCTCTGTGGTGACGTCAGCTCAGGGAGGTCTCCCACCTCCAACTTCCCCAGACCAAGCAGCTGCAGCTGTAGCTGTCACGCGTCCACTTATTCAAACCCAGCGTCTCTGCAATCAGGCAGGACACGTTTAAGCGCTGCCACCACTCTGCTCATTTTCCACCTTCGTGACCCACCCTGGTCTTATACTGCCTTGGTGACCTCGCTGTACTGCTACCCTGTCCCATCCTGCTCATCTTTGAGGACAAGATGCCCAGAGGTCAGAAGGTCCTTTCAGGTGGGCCAGCTGGATACAAGAGGGCTGCCAGTGACCATCAGGCAGCCTCTAAGTCATTAGAGTTCCCTCTGCATGCCACATGACACGCTGCAGGCCACACCCGCCAGGAGGACAGGAAGGACCCAGAAAAGTATGAGGAGGAAAACTTCTGCCCGTGCCCTGAAGAGCCAGGGGGTTCCTCCTTTTGTGAGCTCATCCCTCCCTCTTTCCTGAGCCCCGTGACCATGATTTTCCAACCCCCAATGGTGGAGAAGCTGCTTGGTGAGTTTATCTCCCACTTCTGTTCTTGGCCAAGAATAAACCTTCCTTCAGTTCAAGAGGCACTTGGTGGGGCTGGGGAGATAGCTCAGTCGGCTGAGTGCTTAACTTGTAAGCACAAGGCCCTGGGTTCAATCCCCAGCACCACCCCCCCCACAAAAAAAAAAAAAAAAAGGGCACTTGGTCTTGTTATGGGCTCCACAGTTCGAGGGGGAAAAAAGGACTCAGTTTGGGGTCAAACACTGGGGACATCTTCATTAAACACAGCTATAACACAGCACCCGGGAGTCCACAAGGGCAAAACCATTTTCATCACAAATCCAAACTTTTCCACTCTCATTCTCTCAGGAGTGTGCAATGGAATTTTCTTGAGGCTACATGATGTGTGCTGAAATCACTGTTCTGATGGCTGATGGAATGTAGAAAACTTGTGCCTTATGTCGTCTAGAAATTTCTAATTTGGGGGTCCACTGGTTCTCAGTTTCATGACTGTGCTCCTACCATCTTTGGTTATAACTGCAATGACATCTGGGCACCTATAGTCTCACTGCTGTCCAATACAGTACTTGAAGCCTTTGAGTTTTTCTTGTGCCTATACTAAAATACAAGAAGGGTATTTGTGCCTCATTACGTGACAATACTTCATCAATTACCCAGTTTTAATTTCAAATGATTATCAAAAGTCACAAAAGCTCTGTGGGAGCCTCAAAATTTTAAGAATGTAAAGTAGTTCTGACACCAAAAATCTTGTGGACTGCTGGGCTAGGAGATCCTGCACTAAGGCACAATTCAGAACTCCTGGAGGTCTGCTCCTCCCCCACTTGCCGTGCCCACTTCAGGTCAGCTAGTACTCTGCCTGGCAAGGTCCTCAGCTGGGACAGATAAAGCAGTCACCCTTGGGATGTCACCCATCTCCAAGGCAGAGGAATGAGCATGCGACCCTCTGGTTGAGACTGGCATTGAGGCACTTGAGCTGGGAAGTGCCACACACTCCTCCACTCATGTCACTGGTTGGAACTAGTCCCAGGGAGTCACTCGACATGGGGGACCAGGAATGTAGCCCTATCCCACGGTACTCGCCGCTGCCCTGATAATACCACCCAATTCACACTCTGAGGACCCAAGAGTGCCAAGTTGATGGCTTAAGAACACCCACACTCCATCCACTTGAGAAATGGAATCCCTAAGTGTTTTCTTGCCAAACTTCTAATTTCAAACTCAAACTTCCAGGCTGTGTCTCTGAGTTTCAGCAATTAAATAGAATATAGTGAACTATATTCCACTAGATTTGGGAAGTTTGCCTAATTACCACAATGAAGATTCTTTACTATCCACATGTTCCACAATAATCTGATTGAAATAAACTGCATCAGCTAATAAAAATCTGCACTTTTTAAGGAAATGATACTCGGTGCTCATACACTTTAAAGGAAAAAAAAGCAGATTTCAGGGCTAATTAATACCAAGCTAGTATGATGCTTTGTGCTGACTAAGGGTGTTCTGTGGAGAGCAAGGGTACCACATGCTACCTGTCGTCATTTAGTAGATTCTGATTGTACCAAGACGAGGCCACATGCTGTTCAGGCACTAAAAAACAACCCTGTAGCTGGACTTGGTAAAATATGTCCTACTTCACTTGGTGAAAGCTTCAACTACATGGTCTGACAACACAACAAATCGCTCCTGCACACAGCCCAACCAAATTCTGACACCACTTTCCCTGCTCAACACAGCTTTCTCCCATCTTCATGGACACATGGAGCAGCTTTGCGGGGTATGGAAATAAGGTCCTGTGTTGGGGATTTGTCCTCAACCAGTAACAGACCCAGCAATGTCTCTGGGATCAGCGTATAATGTCAGGCACAAAGCAGACTTGTCCGTCCAGGCTCTGAAGGGGGCACTTCCCCAAAGTGAGATTCCCCTGAATCTACTGCAGAAATTCAGCTGTTTAGTGGACAAAAGAAATACTGTACAAAAATATGTCTGATCCATTTGAAACTTATTTTCTTTTACAAACATCATTACTGGTGCTCGTGTGAAAGATGATAAACAGGCAACCTTTCCCCACTGCAATAAAAAGCATAAGAGGAAGACAATCAATATCTGCCAGATGAAGGAGTCCAGCAAGGGAAAAGCTGCTGTTTCATCTTCTAGCAGGCTATACTGGGGCCTGTGTGAGTCTCTGAGGCACAACTTACTATGGGGCCTAAGCATCATGGCCCATGTTTGGATTTGTTCTTTACCTCGTGTACCTGACTTTGATTTTCCTAAGTGAAAATTTAATTAACTAAGCTGAAAACTAAGAAATTCCTTCCAATAATCAGTTCCTCTACAATTATTTGACTGCAAAAACGGCAATGTGCTGCTCAAGAACACAGTGCACCTATACAGGGAGGGTGGGTCGAGCAAAGGTGCACAGCTCAGTCAGGGGGCTTACAGGGGCTCAGTCAGGCTCCAGGCACAACCCGAGGCACAAGAGAAACACAGGGCAGTCCCTGCCTCCAGCAGATTGCAAACTAGATGTACCTTTGCCCTCCTGGACTTCACTAAGCCAACTGAAACAGGAATGCTAACATTCACGGTACAGAGATGAGTGTGGGGCAGTCACAACACAAAGAAGAGAGGCCTACCCAGGAACACAAAGATGCGTCCTGGCTTTCAGTACTGGGGAAGGACTGAGGCACTGCAGGGGAGAAGAACACTCCCAGGAAACAGCCCATGTGAGGGACAGAAAGAAGGAACACAAGCACACTGGCAAGAGTGGAGCATGCGCAGGCAGGAAGCTGACCTGGGCACCCACGTCTGCTCGCTCGTCTGCAAACACGTTAAGTCGTCATGCTGCCTAGCGGCAGGGGTGTTATCTGAGCAACACGCGTGAAGGTGACTGTACTTTGGTGCAGCGTCAGAGCGACCTGCACACATGGCTGCCAAGTCACGAGAAGTCCTGCCCCATGGGACCAGCATCTTACCTGTGTCCTGTGGTTGGTGGAAACCTTGTTCCGTAGCACACTGACTACCTACTGTGTGCCCAGTGCAGCCAGGGGGCGTAAGGCTGAAGCACACAGCCCAGTCCTGGACCACACAGAGCCTCCTTTGTGCAGAAGAAGGCGCAGGTCACCACAAAGTAGACGGAAAACACACAGAACATCTGACTTGCAAGGGGTTTCAAAACTGGAGCCAAAGAGTTTGACCCTTACTCAAGGAACAAGAGGAAGCCATACATGGTTTCTGGATATGGTAATGACAAGCCCCGGGCTGGGGCGTAGCTCAGCCCTAGCGCATCGGCCCAGCATGTGAGGTGGCCCCAGTCAATCCTCAGGCATGAGGGAAAAAAGAAAAAAGAAACAATGTGCCCTGGACATTTGTCAAGTTAACTTGGTATGCTTCACTAAAACACTAAACCCAAAGTTGGAGAGACCTGAGAGAAACAGCAGGAGAACTGCGCTCTTTGTGAGAGGACCTGCAAAGCCAAGGGGTGACGGAAGGGTACAATTTCCGAAAGCTAAATGGAGAAGAAAAATTAAGAGTGTTCTGGATTTTTGGCTGCAAGTATGGGTTAGGAAGAAAGCAGAAGATAGTTGGGCTCAGCGAGAAGTGTCCAGAAGGCAGAGATTCAGGGATAAGGCGGATTTTAAAAAGAGCCAAGGAGGGGAGGACTGAACCCCAGAAAGGAGCCCCTGAGGAGGACACAGAATGAGTAACTGGCAAGGCGGGAAGACAGCTCCACAGTAGCAGGAGAGCTGGGTTGTCCGAGGTGTCGCGCAGGCGCCGGTGGTGCAGCAGACCAAGCGCCTTCACTGCTGGCCCTCCTTAACGTCTTAACCCTCACTGAGCTTGTGCAGGGGTCAGAACCCTCACTCTGCCCATAGAAATACTGAGGAGGAAAAAGAAGCACCGGCTTGAGATGGAGGAGACAGTTGATCAGGGCATGGGTCCCGACCCGAATGCTGGCTAGAAACGAATGTTGCTTGGCTCTAACCAAATTTCATTTGTGAAAGTGAAAAGGAGTCTGCAGAGAGGGGACAGCCATACATACTACACAGAAAAGACCAAGGACTCGGTCAAATTACTTAAACGGTCCGTAAGGGCACTCCTTACTAACGTCTGTGCTCGCAATACTAACAAAAGCACACTGGACTTGCAGAGTACAAAGTGCCCACTGCGTGTTAGGCAGCATCCTCACTCCTCAAAACAGCCCAGGGACAGTGAAACTGCCTGGATTTTATGGAAAGAAACAGGGTCAGAGAGGTTAGTGACTGCCCCGTGAGGGGGCCAGAAGGTCAAACTCAGCCCTGACGCCCGAGGCCGGGCTCCTGAGGCCATGGTTATCCCACAGACTCTTCTGAAGCTAGACTACAGTCCCCGGCCACTTCAAATGAATGTCAGAGGCGCTGAAAACACAAGGTGCCAAGGTGTCATTCCTGATGTCCTTCCCTAAGCCGAGGCCAGGCTGCGGTGGACACACTACACTTCCCGAGATTTTGGAGGTCTGCCTCCTACAGCTGCTTTGGGCCTCTTTGCTGGAGAGATAAGAGCTCAGGAGAGAAACAACCATATCATGAGTCACAAAATGAGTCAGGAAAGCTAAATGGGGGACTGGCCAGACAATTCCAAGTTTCTACTACCAGGAAGAACCTTTGACACTTAAGTAACTTCTATTTAACCTTGATTTCTACATAATCTAGAATAAAGGAAAAACTCAAAAATACACCCGATGATAATATAAATTCTAAAAAATAATAAAAATTAGGCGATCAGTAGTGACAAAATTTTAAATATTAAAAAAAAAAGGGGGTGGTAGGGGCAGACAATCACCTTTAAGGTTCTCGGGGAAAGGGAAATCCTGTCCAGCAGCACAGACCTCTGCTGAAGACAGGAGACAGAAATTCTGATTCCCCATTAGAGGTCATTTCAAGGACTTAGGAAATATTTTCCCATCACTATGCAACTTTCTCCCTTGCATGTCCACCTGCTAACATCCTGCCTACTTACGCGGGCAGTTTATAGTCCATCTCTCTATTGAACTGGCATTTCACTGAGCAAGGATTTCCTGGCTCCCACAAGCTACCGAAGGCTCACTGCATACTCAGGACATGCACAAGAGGCTCCCACAGTCCAGAAGCCTGTCAGCAATGTCGCTACCAGGTTATCCTCCTGGGGGAGGCTCCTGCCAAGCTGGGGGCTTTTCCAGGGAGTAGGATCAACCTGAGTGCCACCCAGGGGCATAAAGCAACACTATTCCCATAGACAACCTTTTAGAAGTATGAGTCCCCTTCAAAAAGTCAAGTTATCATTGTATCATCTATTCGCTGTCTTAAAATCCTTTCTTGTAGAAGGCTACGTATAAAACAAGTAAAATTTAAATGAAAGTTTAATAAAAGTATACACCCAAATTCCATAGCCACATAAAACATGCTGCTTGCAGGTCCTGTATTTTCTTCTCTACTGTATTATTGCCAAACTTGCGGCACATACAAAAAGTTTTCAACGGAATTCTCTTTAAGAAAGAAAAAAAGAGGTGTTTTGGTAGCTAATGCAAAACTAGAGCATAGAAATTTCAAGAAACAATTGTTTGAAATGCCCAGAGTAGAAAGGTAGGAAGTGGTTTATGGTTCATTAAAGAAACACATTTTTAAGTTTAACCTCTTCTGCTTGTTAATTTCACTGCCATGACACTGGAACTGGCTGCTGTTTCTCCATCCACAGGCAAGACCACAGGCAGCCCCTCTGGACTCTGCCTCCTTAGTCACCCTTGAGACCCCATGGTCCTTGCTGCTTCCCCTCCCTGCCCAGCCCCTTCAGAGGACAACTTGTAGGTTTATCTTTGGGTCCCACTCTACCTTTATCCCAGATAATGTTCTGTTTGTTTGTTTTCAATTATTCCTGAGCTTGTATCCTACTCCCTGTTCAGCTTCAACTTATACCAAAGTCCCCTAACCCACCCCTCCAAGTCAACTATGCAGGAAACACAGTATAGAAAGATAATTTTCTTGGTAGTACTGGGGACTGAACCCACAAGGGCTCTATCACTGACCAAAACTCCCAGTCCTTTTTATGTTGAGATACAGTCTCCCTAAATTGCTCAGGTTGACCTCAAACATGTGATCCTCTAGCCTCGGCCTCCTGAGTCAGGGACTAGATTTTAAAACAGGTCATAAACATAGCTGAATGACATGCTGTAAAAATAACATTCTTTCAAAGGCAAAAAGGATATGGATAAAGAAGGTATGAAAGTCGGACATGGTGGCACACATCTGTAAAGTCAGCGACTTGGTAGGTTATGGCAGGAGACTCACAAGTTAAAAGTCAGTCTCAGTAACTTAGCAAGGTCCTGTCTCTAATATACATTTATATATATATATAACATATATACACATGTATTTCATATATATATATATATATATATATTTTTTTTTTTTTTTTAAAGGGCTGGGGATGTGGCTCAGTGGTAAAGTGAGTGGTAAAGTGTCCCTGGGCTCAATCCCTGGTACAAAAAACAAAGCAAAACAAAAACCAAAAAAATTTAAACCAAAACCAAAGCAAAATGCAGATGAATTAAGATGTTAAGGCTCTGATCATGTATATAACAACACTAAACCAGAAAGCCGAGCTGGTATTGGTACCCAGTTATTGACAAATTACTCCCTCTACTTTCATGAGGCAGGCAGATGGTGGCTCCATTCTATAAACAGGAAATCTAGAACACTAGAGAAAGGGAATCATTAAAGACCGTGAACCTTGTTTACAGCGCAGTTTGGTGGTCTTGTCTAACTGCCTTCTTCATTCTCTGAAATACAAAGTCAATGTGATATTGTAAAGTTTAAGACCTGGGAAGGGGGATTCTCAGGCTGATTTTTGACATTTCTATATAATGTCAATTGTATACCTCTACATATAATTTTTAAAAAGAATACTCTGGTTTTGCCTCAGGCTGTTTTCATCTGCGATTTCTAGGGAAGAGTCTCAGAACTCAATTGTACACTAAGAGTTCTGAAGGTATTCTTCCAAAGGTGCTCAAAGTCCTGGTGGAAGAGGCTCTCACGTAAGTGGCACCAAGCCCTAGATTAGAAAACAGACTCACAAACAGGTGTTATCATGTTCTTCCAACCATACATGAAAGGGTTAAGATTACTTCTACTTTTTCTCCAACTGAATCACGTTATTTCAATTTTATTTGATTTTGGAAAACAAAAAAACAAAAAAAACCCTTGAAAGTCTACTAAATATCAGCATCACCTTTGGAGCTGCCTTCTGTCCCGAGACAGAACAGCACACCAAACCTGAGAACGACATTTAACACTGAGCTTGTTAACAAAGGCAACAGAGGCATGTTTCATAAGAACTTCACCTACAGCTGACTGTATATACAGGAAACATCTTCACTCACGGGACAAGTAAAAAAAAAATTTTTTTTTAAAGAAGTATTTCTTTGGCTCCCATTCATCAATCCAACAACAATGGCAAGCCCTGAAACTCTAGCAGTGTCAAGTTATACCTCTGTTAAATGTCTTTATGATCCCCTGCAGCTGCTTTACTTCAGTAAGCTTGGAAAACAGGTAAATGGTTGATCAATTACTGATAACCCAGACTATGACTGAGTAGTTAAGAAAGGCTAAGGCTGCTTTGCTCCCCCAAACTGGAAAAAACATGAAAAACAACTAGCCAGACAGCCCATTCCATAGGAAAGAGACTAATGGCCAAAGAAGAGATTTACCCTAAGTCTCAGCTTTGATTAGTTACAAACTGAGAACAGGAACCCCCAGATGCCCCACAGCAGCTTAACAAGATCAACAACTCCCCAAAATATTTCGTCAGACTTTCCGTAAGTAGTGACTAAGACAGAACAAGCAGCTGCATGGTCTGAGGCCTGGACAACTGAGGTGGCCGCACAGCACAGAGATCAAGGCTGGGACTCCTCGGTCAGTGTTCAGAGTTGAATTTTAGCTTCTGAACTTCCGAGTGGGTGTGACACTGGGTGAGTCAATCTTTCTATGCCTCAGTTTCCTCAATTACAAATCATGGGGATTGCCATCCATAAGCATAGCTGTGAGGATTAAGTAACATAATATGAAGTGTTCATCCATAGGGTGGCCCTACACAAAGCAAGCACTCAAGAAACGTTACCAAACACCACATACACTGGACAGGCTTTGTATGGGACCAGAAAACCTGAGATGTAATCTGGGATTCTCCTGTAGGGCTGTCAAGTACGGACCCAGCAGCTTAGGATAACTGATGCATCCTATGACCTGACCTTGGAAGCCTTTCTGCCCTTCAAACCCGATCTCAACCGCAGTCTCGTCACCAAAGTAGGAAATGTTCTGCAAATGCATGCCTGCTGGTCAGTAAGACTCCCTCGCATTCGTTTTTGCTTGCGAGGGGACAGGGGAACAGCACGTGGCCCGGGCGCTGAAGCCGATAGCTGGGCCGCACTTCCTTCCGAGCTGTGGGCTCCATTCCCCGGCGGCCTCCGAGTAGCTGCTAGGAGGTTGGCCTCCCCACTCCTGACAGCGGCCCGAGGGCAAAACCCGTCCGACTGCCCTCGCTGCAGGGGCTGCACGTCCCTACTGTGGACGCGGCCGGACAGAGGCCTGGAGAGGCCCCCTGGCGGCCGTGACCTTGGTGTCCGAGCCTCAGCTCGCCGCCCTGCGGGCACTGGGCGACAACACGGCTCCTGGGCCAGCGCAGGTACGTGGACCGGGCAGCGCACCCCGGTGCCCCCCGAGCCGGTCCCTGCACGCCCCCGGCCCTGGCTGGCAGGGCACACGCGGCGCGCGGGCGGCCAGGGCGGTGGAGGCGGGGCAGGGACCGCCAGCACCGCGGTCGGGGCACGGCTGGGGTCTTCGGGGGCCGGCGGGGCTCGGGCGGGGCTCGGGCGGGGGTCGGGCTGCGGCCGGCGGGCGCGCGCGCGACGGCGGGGTCACGCGGGCTCCGGCCGGGCCGCGGCCGCGGGGCGGGGCGGGGCGGGCGTGGCCAGCGCGGCCCTCCCGAGCTGCTCGGCCCGCCGCAGCCCTGACGGCGTCGCGCTGCGGGCCTCACCTCCCTGCGCACGTTCAGCAGCGAGTAATAGTCTTCATTGTCCAGCTCCTCCTCGCCCAAGGCCGTCGCCATCTTCGCAACCTTTCACCCCGCTAAACCGGCAGGGCCGTGGTCAAGAGGGCCCCGCGCGCCGCGGCGCCGCTCGCGCGGCCGCCCTACTGCGCCACAGCGGCCCCTGGCGGCCCGGAGCCGCCGCGCACGAGCGCGCATGCGCCCCGCGCCCCCGTGCGGCGGGGTCCCTCCACGTGCTGCCCACGCGCCGCGGCCGGAGACCCGCCCCGCCGCTGCAACGCTGCTCCGGGACTCGAAAGGGAACCTGTAGCGTCAGATCAGCTAGGCTGTCGTCTTCTGGACGCCGCGGAGACAGGCCCAAACCCGGGAAAAAACTCGAGGCGTCCCCCTCCGGGCGGGAGAGCCCATCCGGGGGCAGGCTCACCAAGGGCCCCGCTTGCCGACTTCTGTTTGCACGGAAAATCTCCCAGACCAGATTTGTGCCTCGCTCCGTTGCCGTCGTCTTCCTCCTGTTCCCAGCCCCGTTGCCTTTTCTTATGCATCTAGCGCCATTGTCTTTTTCTCCACAAACCAGAAGCTTTCCTGCCCACAGATGGGGCATCCACATTAAAAAAAAGAAATATCTTCTTATCTGTAGGAGCACCTGGCCATCTTTTCTGCTGCGTAAATGGGAGGCAGTACCCACCTGGTTCCTAACCCAATCGTCTCTGGCAGGCGTGTGTTCCTATGGTTTCTACCCTAGAGCCATTCTGCTGTCAATTTTTCCCTCATAATTTAGCAGTGGAGTCTAATTGATTTTAACCTGGTGCCTGCTGTTTGGTGCATTATTAAACATGTCTTGGTCACAATAATTTAAATAATATAAATGTCTTTGAAATAATGCCATTATCAAGAGAAGGTGGGCGGCAGTCATCCTCTTGCCACCTGTTTGGTTCCTGTACTAGTTCTTTATCGTTTTTCAGGAGCCTTTGTTGTTCCTTAACTACCCATCACTTTGGAACCATCCTGGTTGCCCTTCATAAGCAGGTCTCCTGGGAAGCCCCAACACCTGTCTGTGGATTTGAGAAGTTGATTTCTTTCTCTTCCTAATTTTTGACCAGATGTGCACCATCTGGACCTGTGTATCATCCCTTCCAAGTTGCCCAGTCCTCTTAGGACCTTTTGGCATGAGATGCTCAGGTGTGCAGAGAGGGGATGTTCAGAGCAGTCAGTCTGCCGTGGCTGTCAGCTCAGGTCGTAAATTAAGAGCTATTTCTTGAACTGTGTGAGACTGCCCCACAGTCACTCATGGTCCATCAGCAGTTTTTATAGACTTCCCTTTTTCTCCTTTTCAGAGCTGTGATTAGGGCCAAACTGCATGCTGACATTTGCAGGTCTTTCAGAATTTCCTACAGAGAGTCTGGAGAAAGAAAGCTACATCGTTGAGAGCTTCTTTTTCCCCAGGTTTGTGGACATTAATTGGGTGCCATGTTCACTTGGGTAGAGGAGTTCTTTGCCATCCCTCCTCTGCTTTGGAAAACTGCTTCTAGAAATCACATAAACCAAACATAACATACATTTCACTGTGCCCAGGTCTGTGTTTCTATGACTGAGAATGACTTGGTTTTTATCACCACTCAGACAAAATAAACAGTGACTCAGGATGCTCTGCGATGGTCCCCTCTTGGGCCCACAGTGTTTTGTACTACCATTCCTTGAAAAGTGGTTGCGATAAATGTGAAGGTGATTCGACATGTTGCCAGGTCTCAAGAATGTATTTTTTTCAGAGATTGGCTCTCTGGTTTCTGCTCTCCAAAAACCCTAATCTGCGATGGGCAAAATAATGGAAACTGTGGGTTATACAAAACACACATCCAACACTCTACCCAAGCCAGAGCAGCTGCCAAAACTCAGCTGCTTTTACTCAGGCATTGATCTTGTGTTTGCTTTTATGGATAAAGCCATAAATCAATTTGTAACTTAGCTATAGAGCAAAACCTAATACATGTATGTAATCTATTTATATAACTATAGCTACACATGTCTGTATTGTATACATACATACACATATACTGCATATTATATATATGATTATGTATATTATATATTTTACATTGTATATAATACAACTGTTTTGAATTCTCTTATCTTTAAGTAGTTGATATAAGAATATTTATCTCTCCTATCATTCATATTCAGAATGATCCCCAGTTTGACTGTCTGTGCAACTACTCTGTAGATATTTAGGAAGTTTCCTCCATTTAAAGTCTCAATCCGATGCAGGTGCTCCTCTTGAGTGTGTTCTGGAGATGGGATGGCTAGGTTAATTACAGAATGCCCAGTTAAATTTGAATTCCAGATAAACTGTGAATTTTTTTTTAGTATAAATATACTAATATTAAACAGCATACACTTATTCTAAATAGTTGTTGTCTATCTGAATTCAAATTTAACAGGGTGTTAGTTTGGATTAGGAATGTCCCCAAGGGCTTTGTGTGCAAAGGCTCTCTTCCCATTGTGGCACTGGGAGGGGGTTAGAAACTTTAAGAGATGGGGCTTAGCAGAGATCTTAGGTCTTTGCAGGCAGGATCTCAGAGGGGCTGTGGCATTCTGTTCTCTTCCTCTTTTACATCTGGTTCTAAGGTGAATGGGCTTCTGCTACACGTTCCTGCCATGATGTGCCCTTATAGGATCAAAGCAGTGGGGCCAACTGATCAAGGACTGAAGTTTAGTATGTGAACCATACTAAACCTTTCCTCTTTATAAGTTGATTTATCTCAAGTGTTTGTTACAATAACAGGAAACTGACTAAAACACTGGGAATCCTTTAAATAAATGCTATTTGTTTGCAATCCTTAACGTTCCCCCTTTCCCTGAGTAATAGTCCTGAGAAAAGAGGACGGCAGCCCACTCTTACCCCCCTCAAGCCCGTCTGAATCCACCCTCCTCTGTATAATTCAGGAGCAACAATTACCTGTAATCACTTGCCTATTCCTTTGTCCCTGTGTCTGGATTGGGATTTAGTGCTTACTTGCTTCCTGGAGCCCTTTCTTCCTTTCCCTCACAAGTGCTGATAACCCTGTTAATGGAGATAGGGGAAAATCCTGAGCTAAAGGAAAGATGAGAGAATTTGCAGGCACCTAAGAATTAAATTTTCTTGATGCTATCTGTTCCCTGAGCATTCAGTGACTTGTCACTGACATCTTTAGCCACGATGATAATTGCAGAGGGTCACCCAGAGGGAGAGCTGCACCTGTCTGTGCTGAGATGGCTGCCCAGAGATAGTGCTGGCTGAGAGCCCAACCAGGAGGCAGCCTTGGGTGGCAGTGGAGTTATGATGGCAGGGCAGGGACACACTAGAAACGTCTGGGGCTTGCTGGTCTAGACCTCAGCTCCCTGAAAGCTTGCATCTCCTGAACCTCCTGGGCAGAGCTTCTGCCTTTGGCACTCAGCTAACCTGCAACGCCATCCGTCCGTCCCTGCCATTTCCTGCTTCGGGTTTCCTATCACTTGTATTAACCCATCCAACCCATCAACTCCCTTGGTGGGAACCCAGTTGGATCCCGCTGGGACATGCCATTTGATGATGGTAATGCTTCGACCTTACGCTCTACCCACTGCATCTCTCCCAGTTTAGCTTGCCTCCAACATCTGCCTTTTGTGCCCCTTCCGGGCTGTCTCGAGTAGCCGGATGCCATCTGACTTGCACTGGGCCTCCATGTCACATGGTGGTTCTTTTATGTCCATCTTTCCAACTATGCTGTAAATCGCCCCCTACCAGCTATTCCATTTATCTTTAAGATGGAAGACGGAGTTCAGAACTGGGCATTGGAGTTTCAGCACTTCACGAGAGAGAATTGTGAACACTCCAAAGGGTGGGGTGGGGAGGTGCAGACAATAAAGTGTTAATACTCAAGGTCCTTTCAGATGGTGAAGTCCGGCCCAGTGGCCCTGTGATGGAACTACTCGGATGGACGAAGCTCCTCTGCAATTGTTAGTCAGGGAAGATCTACCTGAGGAGGTCACTTTGGCCTCAATGACAGAAGAGACCCAGCTTTGCAAGACCAGGAGGAGGCAGCTTCCAGTGCAGGGCGCGAGAGCGCTAGTGAGTGTGAGGCTGAGGAAGGTGGGAAAGTGCTAGGGAAAAACATTCATGAAGCCAAACTGAGCGGGGTTGTGGGGGGCTTAGAGGCAGTGATTGGGAGTTTAATATTTGTTCTGACCACAATGGGGAGCCATTGAAGGGTTTTTAAGTTGGGAAAGAACATGGTCTAATATTTTTCTCCCCAAAAGCTCACTCCAGGGACGTTGGGTTAGAGGGACCAAGAACAAGGCATCCCCTCAGTCTTGGTCCATTGGAGAGTGTCACAGTTTTTCAGAGGAGAGACTGTGGTGGCCTTGGCCTATGACGGGAATGATGGGGAGGGTCAGATGTAGACTACCCATTTGCTCTGGTTTGGATGTGGTCTGCCCCCAAGGGTTCATGTTGGAAGCGTGGCCCCCAGTGTGGTGATATCGGAGGTAGTGTGGGTCCTTAAGTGATGGGGCTTGGTGGGAGGTGAGTGGCTCACTGCGGACATGCCCTCTGAAGGAGTTAAGTAGTTCTCATGGGACTTCAGTTCCGTGTGGGTGAGTTGTTATAAAAGAATGCTTCCCGTTTGTGGGAAGCCATCCATATCTAGCAGATTCAGACGTGGTTAAGCCGTGGGACACAGAGGCCTGACTCCCAGGAGCTGGCAGCCATTAGAGACTGTTCCAGATCCCGGGCAGTGTGTGGCCCTGTGTGGGAGTGGCTTACCATCTGGTTATAGGGTAGTCCCTGAGCAAATGGCTCCCCTGACTCCACCCTCCTGTTCATCACAGAAGAAGCCCCTCCTGGTCTTGGCCCCCTTCACCTGTGTGACGATAAAATAAAGGAGAGGTGGGCTACTCCATCTTGTTAGAGGCCAGATCTGGTATGGCCCAATCCGTCACACCCTCCCCTCACCCCGCCCCATTTGAAGAGTATTGGCTCTTGTGTGTTTATTGATTAGATAAGTTTATTGGTGATTAATTGATTTATTGCCAGCATGCCGTCCTCTGGCAGTTAACCCTTCCCTCTTCCACGCGGGACGTGGTTGAAACGCCTCATCTGTTCTCTAGCTTCTGGTCTCTGAATGCGATCTCTCTGCGTGAGCTCCTGCCATGACGCTGTGTGCCATGATATAACATATCCAAAGGGACCCTCACTGGAGCCAGCACCATGCTGTTTGGACTTATAGCCTCCAAAACTGTAAACCAAATCCACCTCATTTTAAAATATGTTATTTGGCCTCAGGACTTGGGTGATAGAAGCAGGAAACAGACTGAAATCATCAGGAATTGCTGATGGACCGGGGGATGAGGAAAAGAGAAGAATCAATGTTTATTCCTGTATTTTGGTTTGAGCTACTAAGAAGTAAGTCCACTTATGGAACTGAGGAAGGCTTGTAAGAGGTGGGCTTGGGAGGAAAATAACGAGGGAAATAACCAAGATTACAGTTTTGAAGAATTAGAGAATGTCTTTGTTACACTTCCAAGTGGAGATGGCACCTATTGCTTCGCTGCGTCCTTCACTGCTCACTCTTTAATTCCTTGCACTCAGGAGCTCATCCCCATCATTTAATCAAAATCACCTTCTTGCTGGAAGTGGTGGTATGCCTGTGGGCCCAACTACTTGGGAGGCTGAAGTGGGAGGATCACTTCAGCTCAGGTGTTCAAGAGCAGCCTGAGCAATGTAGCAAGACCCCATCTCAAAGAAAATAAAGATTATTTTAATGTTTCCTATGACTTTTTTTTTTTTTTTTTTTTTTTTGCTGGGGATTGAACCCAGGGCCTTGTGCTTGACAGGCAAACACTCTACCAGCTGAGCTAGATCCCAAGCCCTCCTATGACTTCCTGAACCCTAGATCCAATGTCGTTTGTTTAGCTGCCATCTGACCGGGCTCTGGGAAGTGTTTAGCAATGTCATTAGCCTGCTATGTCATGACCTCTCCCTCTGACTGCTGTGCCTTTTCTGTCTTCCATGTTTCTCCTTATGTGTTCCTCCTCATCCTCCTGCCTGTCATTCAGGACCCTTGGAGGTCTGGGTTCAATTATCTTTCAAGCTTTATAACCCCTAATTTTCCTTTATGGATCTTTGGTTCTAGTCAGAAAAAAACTTTTTTCCTGAATATTTCTTGGATTTCTTTGTTTTTTATCCTGTGCTGCATCCCTGATCTTCCATGGAGCCTCACTGACCTTCACACTTAAAAATGCCCTGTGAGGGCTGGGGATATAGCTCAGTTGGTAGAGTATTTGCCTCACAAGCACAAGGCCCTGGGTTCAATCCACAGCACCACAAAAAAGAAAAAAAAATGCTCTGTGAAATTTCTTTGAAGTGGGGTCTGCTCTTGGAGAACACCCTCAGATTTTGTTTACAGGAAAATGTCTTTCTCTTGCTTTTTCTTTTTCTTTCTTTCTTCTTTTTTTTTTTTCCTTTGCTCTAACCCAGGGATGCTTAACTACTGAGCTGCATACACCTCCAGCCCTTTTTATTTAGAAACAGGGTCTTGCTAAGTTGCTTATGACCTTGCTAAGTTGCTGGGCCTGGCTTTGAGCATGAGATCCTCCTGCTTCAGTCTCCCAAATCACTGGGATTACAGGTGTGTGCATCGTGCCTGGGGCTTTTGCTTTTGTTAATGAAGAATATTGAAAGGTAGAGAAATTTACTTTGGCTGTTGTTGTTTTGTTGTTGGTATTTGGGTACTGGGGTACTGGGGATTGAACCCAGGGGCACTCTACCACTGAGCTACATTCCTAGTCATTTTTTTTTTTTTTAGTGATTTTCTTTTTTTTAATCTTTAATTTTATTTGTTCTAATTAACTGTACATGACAGTAGAAGGCATTTATACATTTTGATAGATAATACATAAATGGAGTGTAATCTCTCATTTTTCTGATTATACATATTACAGGATTACATCAGTCATGCAGTCATACACGTACATGAGTTAATAATGTCTGTTTCACTCTAGCACCTTCCTTCCCCCTTCCCCCCACCCTTCCCTTCCCTTCACCCCCCTCTACCTGATAGAAAGTAATTCTATTCTTCCCTACCCGCCGACCTTTATTGTGAATTAGCTTCTGCATATCAGAGAAAACATTTGGCTTTTGATTTTTTGGATTTGGCTTATTTCACTTAGCATGATATTCTCTAACTCTGTCCATTTACCAGTAAATGCCAGAATTTCATTCTTCTTTAAAGCCAAGTAATATTCCATCATATATATATGTATGTGTGTGTGTTACTATAGTATGGTGATTTTAAGTCCTTTGGGTATAAACCGAGGAGTGGGATAACTGGGTCAAATGGTGGTTCCATTCCAAGTTTTTTTAGGAATCTCCATACTGCTTTCCATAATGATTGCACCAATTTGCATTCCCACCAGCAATGTATGAGTGTACTTTTTCCCCCACATCCTTGCCAACACTTATTGTTGCTTGTATTCTTGATAATTGCCATTCTGACTGGGGTGAGATGGAATCTTAGAGTAGTTTTGATGTGCATTTCTCTAATTGCTAGAGATGATGAACATTTTCTCATATATTTATTGATAAGATCATATATCTTCTTCTGTGAAGTGTCTGTTCAGTTCCTTAGCCCATTTATAGGTTGGGTTATTTGTTATTTTGGTGTTCAGTTTTTTGAGTTCTTTATATATCCTAGATATTAATGCTTTATCTGAGGAACGTGTGGTAAAGATTTTCTCCCATTCCGTAGACCCTTTCTTCACATTATTGATTGTTTCTTTTGCTGAGAGGAAACTTTTTAGTTTGAGTTCATCCAGTTTATTGATTCTTGACTTAAATTCTTATACTTTAGGGGTCTTGTTAAGGAAGTCAGGTCCTAGGCTGACATGGTGAAGATCTGGGCCTACTTTTTCTTCTAGTAGTCACAGGGTCTCTGTTCTAGTGCCTAAGTCTTTGATCCACAGTGAGTTGAGTTTCATGCAGGGTGAGAGTTAAGGGTTTAATTTCATTTTGTTACATGTGGCTTTCCACTTTTCCTAGCACCGTTTGTTCAATAGTTATCTTTTCTCCAGGTTTTGGCACCTTTGTCTAGTATAAGATACCTGTATTGAAGTGGGTTTGTCTCTGTGTCTTCTATTCTGTACCATTGGTCTACATGTCTGTTTTGGTGCCAATACCATGCTGTTTTTATTACCATAGCTCTGTAGTATAGTTTGAGGTCTGGTATTGTAATACCTCCTGCTTCACTCTTCTTGCTAAGGATTTCTTTGGCTATTCTGGGTCTCTTATTTTGCCAAATGAATTTCACAATTGCGTTTTTTTATTTCTATGAAGAATGTCATTGGGATTTTAATAGGAATTGCATTAAATTTGCATAATGCTTTTGGTAGTGTGGCCACTTTGACAATATTAATTCTGCCTATCCAGGAGCATGGGAGGTCTTTCCATCTTCTAAGTTCTTCAATTTCTTTTTTAGTGTTTTGTAGTTTTCATTGTAGAGGTCTTTCAGAACTCTTTTGTTAGATCGATTCCCAGGTATTTTATTTTTTGAGGTGATTGTGAATGGGGTAGTGTTCTTTATTTCTCTTTCAGTGTATTCATTACTGATGTATAGGAATGCGTTTGATTTATGGGTATTGATCTTATATTCTGCTACTTTGCTGAATTCATTTATTAGTTCTAGGAGATTTTTGGTGGAATTTTTTGGATCTTCCAAATATGGAATCATATCATCAGCAAATAGTGATAGTTTGAGTTCTTCTTTACCTATTTTTATATACCTTTAATTTCTTCCTTCTGTCTAATTACTCTGGCTAGAGTTTCAAGGACAATGTTGAATAAAAGTGGTGAAAGAGGACATCCTGTCTTGTCCCAGTTTTTAGAGGGAATGCTTTCAATTTTTCTCTGATTAGAATTATGTTGGCCTTGGGTTTAGTATGTATGACTTTTATGATGTTGAGGTATGTTCCTACTATCCCTAGTTTTTCTAGTGTTTTGAACATGAAGGGGTGCTGTATTTTGTCAAATGCTTTTTTCTGCATCTTGAGATGATCATGATTCTTGTTTTAAGTCTAGTGATATGAATTACGTTTATTGATTCATCCCTCTCTTTTTAAATTTTATTTTGAGACAGTCTTGCTAAGTTGCTTTTAAATTTTATTTTGAGACACTCTTGCAATCCTCCTGCCCCAGACTCCTGAGTCACCGGGGTTATAGGTGTGTGCCACCTGTGCCCAGATTGGGCTGTTATTCATTTTCCAGCATGTCGACAATATCATTTCTCTTCCCTTCGGCTTTTATTATGGCTAATTTGAAGTGATTATTTTTCCTTTTTTAGGGATCCCACGCAAATACATTATTCCTTCTCAGCCTAAACTTTCTTTTATATCTTCCTTTTTTCCTTCTTTTTAAACTCTATGGCTTATTTGTGGATAGTTACCTCTAACCAATCTTCCCCTCACTGATTCTCTTATTTTTTTCAAAAACTTTTTACTGCCTTATGAAGGCATAGTTTAGGTATAATAAAATGCAGACCTTTAAAGCGAACAATTTTGTGCATTTAGAGACACATGTATATACCCAGAGATCCATTACCACAATGGAAAAACAAAAAACATTCTCATCACCCCCCCCACCGGAGTTTCTTCATACCCCTTTATAATCCCTCCCTCTAATCACCCCATGTTCAGGTAACCACTGAAATTAGTTTGAATTCTAAATTAGTTTGCATTTTAGCATTCTAAATGTGGAATCCTATGTCCTGCTCCAATCCTGCACCTATCTTTTCAATACCATCTGTAAGATAAACAATTTCTTTTTCCCAATATTGGCATCCCTATTTCCTGGATGCCTTATTTTCTTTTTTCATCTTGTTTTATTCTATTGCTATGATTGGGCAAGTCCTCCCACATTTTTTTTTTAAAGAACTTGAATGCCCTTTATATTGTTCGATAAATAGTTGATATGCAGGTAGTTTGGCTGTATATAAAAATCTAGGTTGCAAAAAATGTTTTAAAGAATTTTAAACACATTGTTATATCAACTTCAATATTCCAGTGTTGTTAGCAATAAGACAGATTCTATTCTAATTCCTGGCTCTTTGTAGCTCTCTTTTTATTGGGGGGGGATATTCTTATTCTTGGTGTTCTGAGTTTCCATGTGACATATCTTCTATGGATCTTTTAAAATGTATTGTGCTGTGTGCCAGGTGGCAATGCCTGTAATTCCAGTGATTTGGGAGGCTGATGTAGGAGAATCACAAGTTTGAGGTCAGTATTGGCAAGTTTGAGGCCAGCTTCAGTAACTTAATGAGAACCTGTCTCAAAATAAAAATAAAAGGTCTGGTATGCAGGGCAATGGTAAAGCAACCCTGAGTTCAATCCCCAGTACTGAAAAACAATTATTGTACTCCGCATTTAATGGGCTCTTTTTTTTTTTTTTTTTTTAATTCAGTGACACTTGACTACTGGGCCACATCCCCAGAACTATTTTGTATTTTATTTAAAGACAGGGTCTCACTGAATTTCTTAGCACCTTACTACTGCTGAAGCTGGCTTTGAACTTGAGATCCTCCTGCCTCAGCCTCTCGAGCCACTGGGATTACAGGCATGAGCCACCATGCCCAGCTTCCCTGATTGTTTTTTCCCCTTCATTTGTTTTGGTCTGGTGTGTGTGTGTGGGTGTGTGTGTGTGTGTGTGTGTGTGTGTGTAAAATTCCTCCAAAGGTCTGGTGGTCCTTGGCTCTCTTCTTCTGAGCTATTCTTTTGGTGAGCCTCTTGAAGGGTCATCAAGTAGAGTCCTTCACATGTTAGTTCTGTAGATTTTTTTTTTTCTCTTTTCCCAAAGAGGACAAGTAAAAGCCCCACAGGGGAAGGGGCTGGTACTGGCACCTCAGTACCCAGACATTCACAAAATTCCCATCTCTCCAGCATCTGGTGTCTTGCGAGACTGCTATGTGGACTTCAAATTTGTCTGATGGGTCTCACCTCTGCAGTTAACAAACCTCCTATGTGGGAGCAGGGGTGGTATAGTTGCTTGGCTGAATAAACTGGGGAATGTGATACAGGGTTTTGAATCTTTTTTTAACAAAATTTTTTAGTTGTAGATGGATGCAATACCTTTATTTTATGTATTTTTATGTGGTGCTGAGGATTGAACCCAGGGCCTCACACGTGCCAGGCAAGCGCTCCACCACGGAGCCACAACCCCAGTCCTGAATTATTCTTTATGTAGACTAAGAACACCTCTGCCAAGCCTCTGGTTCATGAACCACTTCTGGGTCCTAATCACAAACCAGCTGACTCTGTGGGGGCACGGGCCCCTCCGTTTTATATCTTTGAAAACTTTGTTGACATCTTTTTCCTGAAGTCATCTCTTCTCCCATGCATTTTGTTCATATGCACTTAAACCTGTTTGCTTCCTTTATTATTGTTTTATTGGAATTTCTGGGGTGAGTGAGATTAGCTCCTGTGTGTGCTTTATTGGATACGATCAAAGCCCTTTTGCACAGCATAATGCTATGCCACTAATCCATCACTTATAATAGGCCGCTTACAAGTTTCATCATTTAGAAATTTATGTCCTCTCTTGGACTGGAAGCCCCTTGAGGCAGGTGCTTGAAATGTTTTGTGTTTGTACTTCCGGCAGCACCGTGTGCCTGGCAGACGGTCGGTGCTTCGAGCTCACGCGTGTGCTCAGTGTGTGCCGAGCCTGGGAAGAGAGCAAGGGCTGCAGACAGAAGACTGTGGTGGTGGAGCAGCCGGGAGCTGTTTCCATCCACTCAGGTAGAGGAACAGAGTTCAGGTTTGAGTGCCAAGGGCTCCTGGGAGCAGAGCATTGCCAAGGAGAGCCCCGAATCCTGAGCTGGGTAGACCAGTGGATAGACCAGCGCTCCCCTGAGCCCCAGTGCCAGGAAGCTTGCGTCTGTGCAGTTGGGCAGCTCCAGGTTAGTCTGTTCGGGCTGCTGCAGTAACGCACCTTAAACAGAGGAGTTTGTTTCTCACAGTCCTGGAGGTCTCAGATCAAGGTGCCAGCAGGTTGGATGTCAGGTGAGGGCCCACTTCCTCGTGTCCACTGACCGTCTTCTTGGTGTGTTCTCACATGGCAGGAGGGGCGAGGGACCTCTCTGGAGTTTCTTTAATAGGCATTAATCCCATGCAGGAGGCTCCACCCTCATGACCTCATCTTCAAAAGCCCCTACCTGTCACCTTGAGTTGGGATTTCAACATACGAATTTGTGGGGTACAGAGACATTCATACCACAGCAATGCCCATTGCCCTTCCCACCCAGTGGGAGTCCTGAGAAGAGATTGCCAAGGAGGTTTGTCACTGAGCATGGTTAAGTGGTGACCTGCTTTGACCACAGATATGGGTCAGATTTGAAAAAATGGTTCCTTTTAAATTAAGTGCCGATTTGAAAGAAACATTTGTCTTTATGTGATTTTTTTTTATATTTCAAAAATCTCGGGAGTCCTTGAGGGGAGGTGTTGTTTAGTGGGTGTAGAGTTTCAGTTTTGCAAGATGGAAAGTGTTCTGGATATGGGCTGTACAACAGTGTGAATGTGTTTAATGCACTGAACTGTCCATTTAAAAATGGTTAAGATGAATCCTAGAGACTGTGGAGGCTCAAAAGTTCAAGGCCAGCCCCAGCAACTTAGGTCCTGAAGAAAAAATGATCAAGATGACAATTTATTTAGTTATTCCTTTCTCTCTTTTTCTTTTCTAATTTTTTACAGTGCTGGGGGTGAACCCAGGTCCTTATGCATGCTAGCAAATGCTCTACCACTGAGCTATACCCATAGCCCCAAAGATAGTAAATTTTATCTTATGGATATTTCATCACAGTTAAAATTTTTAAATATATATGTTTTTGGAGCCTTGATCTTTGGACTTCGGGAGCTCTTGAATCAGGCATAAGAGACCTTATTCCTGTTCTGCCATCTAGAAAGCCAAGCTATAGGCAGAAATGTTACTGGTCAGCCAGGGGTGGAAAATTCTGGAACTTAGCAGGGTGCCTCTGTTTTGCTCCACATGTGACACAGTGCTTGTGACTTGGGTTCTGAGTGAGTTTTGGGCTTGGGGAGGCACAACTGGGTTGTAGACGTGGAAGGTGAGGCTTCAGCCCCTCTGTAAAAGCTGGAGTAACAGCCAGGAGGCTGTTTCCTCTGGGCACCCCTGGCATTCTGTGCTGGTTATGTCTTTGCTGGGAACCGCCCTGTGCCTTGGAGGACACGGAGCAGCATCCCTGGCCTCCACCCACTAGGTGCCAGTAGTACCACACCCCACTTACGACAACCTGGTCATTGCTGAAAATCCCTGGGGACAGAATCACCCCTAGTTGAACACCACTGGGCCAGAGGTAGCCAGCGTGTCCTCAAATCACAAGGATCACAACGCCCATTTTTCTTCTTCAACATCAGATTTTCGTGTGTCCACTCTGAGCAAACTTTTCTAGCTTCTAAAATAAAATGAATTGAAAAAGAAAAAAATATTTAAGCTGTCTTTAAAGAATGTTTACTCTAACCGGGCATGGTGGTACATGCCTATAATCCCAGAGGCTTGGGAGGCTGAGACAGGAGGATCACAAGTTTGAGGCGAGTCTCAGCAATTTAGCCAGACCCTGTCTCAAAACATAAAAAAAGGCTGGAGCGTAGATCAGTGGCAGAGCACCCCTGGGTTCAATCCCCAGTACTGCAAAAAAAAAAATGTTTACTAGGTGATATCTGATTATTTAATCTTTTGAACAATTCTCTGATGTAATTATGAACAGCCTCATTTTACATTTAAGCAAGATGGATCTGGAGAAACTAAGTTCTCGTCTCAGCTCACTGCAATAGCGAACAGAGAAACCAGGATTCAGAGCAAGGTTGACTCTTTCAATGACTTCCTTTACATTTATTTATTTATCCTCTTTTAGATGAATTTATGATGATTTCAGAGGACTTACAGGTGTATGTGATAAAGCAGCTCAACTTCACGACTCCTTGGCTGTGTGGTGTGTAAAGATGCTATCTGTGACCTACAAAGGCAAGGAGTGTTCTGTTGTCCAGTCTGTGGCTCCCACTCCAAGATAAAAGCTCTGTGAGTTAGGAGATAAGGACATCACCCTGCTGCATGGAGGGAAAGAAGTTGGTTAAGGGCCACCAAGGTCCAATTGTAGTAATGCTCCAATGTCCCTTAACCAGCAGAGGGCAGACTTGTGGTCCCGATGAACAGAGGACTGCACTTGGTTAACACAGAGGGGATCTGGCTGTCACGTATAACTAATTAGAACAACAACAACAACAAAGGCCAAGGATGTAATTTAAAAACAAACCAAACAGGGGAGAGGTTGCGGGGAATCACCCTTGCCTCACCTTCTTGTCTGGGGCGGGCTGTTTTTATACTGGTGGACAATGCACGTGGCCTTCCTGTCCTTTTAGAGCTGCGTGACCTCCCTCCATAGGGATAGCCTAGAGTTAGCAAGCCGCTTTGGGCTTTGCTTTCCTGGTTTCTGTTATGGAGCTGATCCTGGTCCTGTAGCACTCTGGCACCAGGAGATCCACGGCCATCTCAGGGCCTCCACCATCCTACGGGCCTGTGGCCTCTGCTGTGAAGCACCGTTGAGTTGGAGAGCGTCTGCCTCCACCTATCGTGCTTGGTAGGTTCTTGGGGCCCAGTGCCACCCCTGCAAAGTCACCAGGTGGTCAGGCCCCGGCATGCTACCCGGGGCAGGACGCCGAAGCCAGACAGCGATGGATGTGCTGACCAGAGGAACGCCACCCGCCTTTGTTTCATGGAGAAGGAAGTTGCCAACAGAGCCGTTAGCCAAAATCCTGCCCAGGCCGCCACTCGGATGGACTTGCCCGAGCCTTCACCTCACCTGCTCGCCAGCATGAAAATCCCCCCGATCCTGGGCTACTCCAAGATCGTCAAGCCGCCTGGAGAAGCAGGCTTTCACCTGCTGCCTGCTCCTTCTGCCAGCCCCTGTGACTAGCTGGGGGCCTGGCAGAGGCACATAAATCATGACAAACCTCTCGCAGGCTTTCCTGCACCTCCCTTGTTTCTGCTGGCATCTCGGGGACGTGGAGTGTTTTCACCAACTCCTCTGCACGGGAGTGGTGGAGGCCAGTGACTACTGGAGCATGACTGTCCCCTTCTAGCCCTCTGTCCTCCTCACTCCCAAGTGTGTCTGAATGTGCGGAAAGTGTAAGGCGGTGGCTCAGCCCTGTGCAGCGCCCATTTGGGGACAACCCCGAGAACATCACAGGTGCTGTTTCTTCAAGGAGGGCCAAGGGCCTTCTCTGAGCCCGGAGTTCGCTCCAGAATCAGCCTACCTGCTGAATTCATTGAGGTTTGCGTCACTCGTCCTTGCAAACAATACAAAAAGACAAAAGTTTCAAGGTTTGGCATCACCATGGCAACACTCCAGATTCCTTACCATCCCCAGGTCTGAAAATGATCGGAGCCGCTTGGGCCAGTCCTCTGAAATTGACCGGAGCCTCGAGACCCACGGGGTGCCCATTCACAGCTCACGAGGTGAATGTCTGCAGTTTCCAGGGCAAAGTCGCATGGTAAGTGGATATAATGAGTTGAACACTGGCCCCCCAAAGACATGTCCGAGTCTTGATCCTCGGAACCTGTGAATGTTATTTGGGGAAAAGGTCTTTGTAGATGTAGATAAGGACCTCAAGATGAAAGGTGACTCTAAGTCTAATGACAGGTGTCCCTTATAATAAAAAGGTAGAAGGAGACACGGGGAGAAGGCTCTGTGGCAACAGACAGATGTGGGATCTATACAACCACAGGCTGAGGAAGGCCAGGCAGGAGCATCTCTCCTAGAGTCTTCGGGGGGCATGGCCCTGCCCACATTCAGATTCTGGACTTCTGACCACCAGAACTGTTGAGAGAATACATTTCTATTACTTTAAGCCCCCAAGGTTGTGGTCATCTGTCCCTGGGGACCCATACCGCCTCTCCCTGGGGCCAGCCACCACACTGGCTGGCGCTGTAACTGGAGCTCTTTCCCCCTGGCCAAAGAATACGCGTCTTTCTTAAAAAATCAAAAACAAAAACAAAAACAAAAACGCAAAGTAAAGTAGTGTTTGGAAGGGCCACCCAGCTGGCCAGTGCAGCAGAAGTAACTCTGGTATGCAGGGGCCGTGCTTGACCCAGGAGATTTGTCCTCAGGTCCCTCGAGATTACCTTCTCAAGAGCTCTGGATACTGCTTGTTGTCTTTCCCGTCCTCCCTCCTACCTGAAGCTCGTCTGAAAGCTACTTTCCGTTGCTGCCATTCCTTCCTCACGCTGGTCAGACTCCTCTTTTTGTGGCATCATAAATGGTTTCCATGGAAACAAAAGGCTGTGATAGAACACTGCTGATGTACATGTAAACTTCGGGATTAAACACGGCTATTGTCTTTGCCTGCCGCGGAGTTTCCTTCATTCTGAGATGGTCCCAGGAGACTTGGGCATGTGCGTCCATAACTCCCTGGGCTCCTACCGCACCCGGGCCTGCCTGGCTCATGAAGCGTGGAGCACCCCAGGAGCATCTCAGAGCTTCCAGCCCCTCGTGCTTCAGGCTTTCTCTTAGTTTTGGCATGTGCGCGTAAATGTCAACAGGTGAGGTGAGATTTGTTGTAAATAAGCAGATGGTCCCCACAGGGATGGAAATTCTAGCAGGCGATATCACAGCCAAAGACTCTGCCAATCTAGACTCATTTGTTCAGTGCATCAGGATTGGGGAACGGAAGAGGAAAGTGGACCCCAGGCCCTGTGCCTCTCCTGACACCCGTGAGTTTACGCCTGCCTCCTGCCAGAGCCAAAGGCTCGGCGACACATGCAGACTTCTCCACACTTCAGTCCTTCAGCTGGCTCCGAGTAACTGAGATATGAGCTGGCGAAGGGGCGGCAGTAGAGATTCCGGGCCATTGGAGCTCTGCACCCTTGGTTTATAAGACATACCGCCGGTGGTTCCTGTTTGGGAGAAAGTCGGGTTTAGGTGGGGTGACATTATCAGCCAAACTGGAATGCTTCCCGGAGCGAGAAGAGCCACTACTAATTATACCAGGATAATAGGCACAATCGGGACTGTCCCTGAAAAGAGGGACATCTGGTAAGCCTAACTGTAGGCCACACTGCCCCCAGCTCCACAACAGGTCAAGTTGAAGTGTCCCAGGACTAATGCCCTCGTTCTGGAGATGGATGGGGTGGCACAACATTGTGACAACAACGTGACTGTTCTGAACACCACAGAGCCGCACGCTCGGAAGTGGTCAGAATGGAAAATCTCTTATGTACATTTTGCCACGATTCAAACAAATGGCATTTGTTCGGGTATTCCCTTGAAACCTGCTCCTTCGGCTTTCTCCTCTTTATTGTAGGCAACTCTGTTTTTCCACTGGCTAAAGTCAAGGACCTCCCCTCGCAGAGCCCATGGCACGCCAGCTAGTCATTGGCTGTGCCTTCAAATGCATCCACCTGGGATCTCACATCTCCGATGCCTGCCACCCTGGCCCATGGATATCCCCTGTCGGATAGTCAGTGTCACGTGCTGGATTGCTTTTTCCTCGCCCACCCACACAGTCCCTTCTCAGAGTGACTCCGCTAGGTATCAGGGAGCACAAGCCTCCTGGCACAACTCCACTGGCTTCCTATATCACTCAGGGAATCCACCTTCCCTGTGACCTACGAGCCCTTCGTGACCAAAGCCCCCTTTGTGGGTGTGTATGTGTGTTTATGGTACCCTGGGTCGAACTCAGGGGCACTCAACCACTGAGCCACATCCCCAGCCCTATTTTATTTAGAGACAGGGTCTCACTGAGTTGCTTAGCGCCTCGCTTTTGCAGAGACTGGCTTTGAACTCGAGATCCTCCTGCCTCAGCCTCCACTGTGCCTGACTTCTCTGTGATGTTGCTTTCTATAGTTTCACTTATCTGAGGTTCATCATGGTCTGAAAGTTTAAACAGGAAATTTCAGGGATAAACAGTAAGTTTTAAGTTGAATGCAATTCTGGATAATGGGATGAAATCTTGAATCTTCCCTCTCTGTCCAGTCCAGGACGTGAATCTCCCTTGTCTGGGGTATCCACACTCTATATGCTACCCACCCACCACTCACTCAGTGAGCGCATTGACTGCAATGTCATCTCAGTGCTGTGCCCTAGGGCTTAGGAGATGCCCAACACTAAGTCGCTGTAGCTACACCATTCACCTGACCTTATCTCTTCCCGTAAGGTGTTATACCATCTCACACCATCACAGGGAGAAGGGTGAGTCCAGTGCAATAAGGTGTTTGGAGAGAGAGAGAGAGGAGTGGGGGAGGGAAGGAGGGACCATATTCATATAATGTCCATTACAGTATATATTGTATTTATTCTATTTTATTATTAGTTATTGTGGTCGATTTCCTACTGTGCCTAATTTATAATTAAACTCTATCATGAATGTATGTACAGGGAGAAGCAGCATATTTAGGATTTGGTACTTTGTGCGGTTTCAGGCATCCACTGAGAGTCTGGGAACGCATGCCTTGTGGGTAAGAGGACTGCCTTTTCTGTCTCCCACTGTCCCCTTGTGACTTCATCTCCCAGCTGCCCGTGAAGCGCCCGATGTTCTGGTCAGGTCCCCTGCTCTTCAGACTCGCCAAGGACGCCTGCCTCAGGGCCTGTTGTTGCTGTTCCCTCTGCCACGAGGCTCTCCCCACAGATCTCTGTGGCTCCATGCCCCACCTTCTTAGGTCTGCACCTGGACCCAGTGAGCTCCTCCTTGGCCTCCATGGAAGTGTCCGCACCACCAACACTTCCTGTCCTCCTCGCTTGCTTGCTTTTTGCATTCACAGGTATTAGCACCTGACCTGCTATATATTTTATTTATCTGGTTTGTTTTCAACCTTCCCTATTAGAATATGTGATGCTATAGACCAGGTTTTAAGAAAATCTCCTGTCAGGCATGGTGGCACATGTCTGCAATCCCTACAACTCAGGAGGCCGAGGCAGGAGGATTTCAAGTTTGAGGCCATACTCAGCAACTTAGTAAGACCCTGACTCAAAATTAAAAATTAAAAATAAGAAGGGCTGGGGATGTGGCTCAGTGGTAGAGCACCCCTGGGTTCAATCCCCATACCATACAAAAAAAGGGAAGAAAGAAGAAAACTTTGTTCGCTGCTTTTCCTCATTACCCAGATCAGCACTAGACATATACTTGATCCTCAGTAAATATCTATCAAATTAATGAAAGATCCAGACATTTAGGGAATTGCTTGGAATCCCTGCTTTTAGGAGACATTCTCTGACTGCTGAGTGGCCATGCTGGCTGCTTACACGTGTTCTATTTGTAGTAGTTCAATCAGCTTGGCCTGTGTTTCACTTAACTCAGTGGTTCTCAGCTGGGGGCAAGGGGGCCACCTGACAACAAATGGAGACATTTTTGTTCTTTAAAGAGAGGAGGGGTGCCACTGGTATCTGGTGGGCAGAGACCAGAGAACTTGCTTAGTACCCTATGTAATGCACAGGACAGTACCTCATAATGAAGAATTATCAGGACAGAATGTCAACTATGCTGAGGCTGAGAAACCCTGACATAACCTGGTCATATTAGGAGTGATCTAGCTTGCATTCAATGGGAGGTGAGTTACTTGTGGGCTTTTGGAGTTGGCATATGTCCCTAACCCGCAGTACCTGAGAATTTATTTGGAGATAGGGTCTTTTAAGTCATTCAGATGAGGTCATCAGAGTGGGCTCTAACCTGATTCAACTGGTGTCGTTATAAAAAGTGGAAATTTGGACAGAGACATGTGGAGGGAAAACAATGTGAAGACACTCGACGAGAAGATGGCCTCGTGTCAAAAGTGATGCAGCTGTAAACCTAGGCTCTCCAGGGAACCACCAGTAGCTGAAAAGGTGAGGAAGGCCCTCGAGAGTCAGGGACAGCAGGACCCTGGGATTTCTAGCTCTAGACTTGGAGGGTACTCTTCTGCTGTTTAAGCTATGAACTCTTGGAGTTTGTTATGGCAGCTCAAGCTAACTAATACACGGGCAGAGCCAGTGCTAAATGCAAGCTTGGAACCAACGGGCTCTGTGCCCTGCAGTGATGAAATCAGAGTAAGGTATTTTACCAAGATGGTGGTTAGATCCTCACGTGGGAGGACAGAACAGGATATTTAGACTTTAGGGTGTCATGAGACTCATCATGCCCTGGAGTGAACCAAGAACACTTGTATAATAAATTTTCAAAGCCGCCAGTCGCCGAAGCCTTTCTTGGGAAGATGACCCCAGCACAAAGTGTTTTTTGCTAATATTAACTTTGGTTCTATTTCAGATCAATGAAGGCAAAAACCAGGAGATCCCATAAATTCTGCTGCACCTGTCCTCGCTGTCAAATTACGCCCTGATAAAGCTTCTGATGGCTAATGATGTGGCCATCACCCAGAATGGATGCACGTAGGAGGGGCTTTCCAAGAGCATCTGACCCACCATGGGGACACTTGTCACGCAGCGTCACCTGGAGGTTCTGTGGCTCCAGTGAAGGGTGATTCTTTGAACATCATTTTCTCTAAAAACAAAATAAGAATGACAATTTAAAAATAAACAAAGATGTGGATTTAAAGGCTACTTAGCGTCCCAGGACCAAGATTAATGGTGAGTGGCAAGTTTTTGTGAAGTTCTTCTGTAGCCTGATTAGCTGTGCTGGGAGTCCAGAGAGATAATGTCTTTTCACATATAAAAGATCCTATTGATTTCCTGTTAGTATTATCCTGAAAATGTGCAGCGTATATCCATGGAGCAGAGTCAGTCTTCCATCACTTGCTTTATGGGAAGAGAATGGTTATTGTATCTTTCCCCATAAAATATAATCTCTTTTTCTCTTTCAAAACCTACTCATCCCTCTGGGAATTTCCACTTGTAATCTGTGGAAGTGAATTGATTATTTTATTTTATTTTTTTGCATGTGTCTGTACTTTTATATTTGGCTTCTCTACGTTTCCTCGTT
Source organism: Sciurus carolinensis (assembly GCF_902686445.1). Taxonomy (NCBI): domain Eukaryota; kingdom Metazoa; phylum Chordata; class Mammalia; order Rodentia; family Sciuridae; genus Sciurus; species Sciurus carolinensis. The sequence continues at coordinate 204,798,126 of NC_062213.1, read as the reverse complement.
GTTTTCTGGAGTCTGACTTTTCTAGATTGTTATTTGAGCTCATCTAAAAATAAATTTTAAAGATCTCAGTCCCACTGAGACACACGTGGCCACTTCGTGATGGTGGATGTCAGGGGCCCCTGACTTGATTGGACTGGGTCACCCCTCACTTAGCCCCACTATTGGGGCTGGTGTTTGTGAGGTCTCTAGTGTATTCCAGCAGGATTAAAATGCAAAACCAAGTCGCTGGATGTAGGGAGTGCTCTTCCTGCTGATTGGGGCTCTCAGCATTATGTCTGGGCATTTCTTCAGGATCAATTAAGATACAAGGGCAGAGTCCTGCATATTTAAATACCATGCTTCAAGCTATGGCTTGCTAAACTAATGAGTTTGGCTGAGAAGACCCCAGCAATGAGGTGCTGTCCACACCTTCTACAGAGAGGTCTGCAAACATAGCCTGGCCACAAGGCCTGTGCTTATGGTCCTGCTTCCACCTTTCGACTAATGTAGATCTGTCTTCGATTCTCCTGTACACAACCTCCCCACCTTTACAGGTCAACCCCTCCCAACCCCTTCAGAGTCCCATCCACACTTTCTGCCTTCTCTCCTGATTTCTTGTTCTTTAAATTCCTGTGATGCTTGTGGGTGCTAGCATTTCCGCCAGCACTTTGTTACAGCCACCGTGGGTGGAGGTGGCTCAGTGGTGGAACATATGCGTAGCATGCCCAAGGCCCTGGGTTCCTTCCCCAGCTCTGAAAGAGAGAGAGAGAGAGAGAGAGAGAGAGAGAGAGAATGAGCGAGAGAGAAAGGACCTCCTCATACTGTTCTGGCTTATTGCAGGCACACTGTTTTAGAGCTCTACAGGGGTTCCTATCTCCAGGGTGTATCTTGCTCCCTCCCCTCCACTTCCACTTCCCATCCCTTCAGTTCCATGCTGTGTCTGGAGCTAACCAAATTTATTTTGCACTATTGCCAGATGATTTTTTAAACAATAATCATTGTAATATTATTTAACATAAATATATAACAAATGCACTATGACAATATAACATGCATATTATATGTACATATAATATTTAATAACATAAAACTCAGTGTTATGACTCCCCCCAATTCATATGTCGAGGTTAAGTTCTCATGCCCAGCACCTAAGAATGTGACTGAATCTGGAGACAGGCTCTTTTGTTCGTTGTTTCTTTCCTTTCACGTGGTGCTGGGGGTTGAACCAGGACTTTGTGCATGCTAGGCATACGCTGTACCCCTGAACTCCCATCACCAACCTGGAGATAGGGTCTTTGAAGAGATAATTTAATTAAAATGAGATCATGCTAGATTCTAATCCAAGAGGACTGGTGTCCTTTAAAAAAGAGATTGGGACACAGACAAGCACAGCCGCTCCTTGGCTTAGGATGGGGGCCACCCCCTGATAAACCCACTGTCAGTTGAAAGTATCTCAAGTTGCAAATGCGTTCAGTGCACCCATCTAGGAACACCAGCTTAGCCACACAGTGCCCTGCAGCCTATTGGTTGTTTCCTCTTGATACATGACTGGCGGGAAGCTGTGGCTCCCTGTCGCTGCCTGGCATCCTGAGAGAGGATCGTATGGCACGTTCCCATCCTGGGGAAAGATCCAGATTCAAGAAACATGAAGCACAGTTTCTACTGATTGCATATTATTTTACACTGTCACAGAGTTAAAACATCCTGTGACCATCGTAAGCTGGGGACCTGACTACAAGACAAGGAGAGAGGCCTCAGGAGCAAACAACCTGCTGACACCTTGGCCCCAGACTTCAGGCCTCCAGGACTGTCTAAAGGTACACTTCAGGTGCGTAAGTTGCACTGCCCAGCGACACAGGGCAAAGACCAAATCTCAGCTTACTATTAAATTGTGTCCCATCCCACATTCCCAGCCTGTCTTCTCCCTCTCAAGGTGGACCCCTCCGTCCCCCCTGACTTGCGGCGTCCTCCTTCCCCATACTGTCCCACACCTCTGGCTCTCTTCCTCTCTTCCTGGACAGCTTGCCCCTTCTCCTTGTGCATGTGGATCCAAGGCAAGGCCAGCCCACTCCCCTCCTCCCTGCAGCCTCCTGCTATTCTGCGCATCAGGAACAAGACGAGCAGCTTCACTGTGGGTTGTGCAGTGGTTTTCCAGCTGTGCTCCTGGGACAGGGCTGCTGTATGATGGCAGCAGAGGAGAGGGACCAGCTCCTCCTATCCATCCATCAAGCAGAACTGTCTTTTTCCTGTGTGATTCCCTTACTTTTCCATCTGTTGTTTTAAAACAGGTTTTGCAGGGTGGCAGTAAGGCTGGAGAATCCCATTGAAGTTCTGCCTTGGTTGTAATGACAACAAAATGTCAAAAAAGTCACACAAAGCTAATGCTCCTGGTTCAGGAAACACTGAAGCCAACAAAGCCCGTAGCACTTTTTATCTAGATTTCCTAGAACTGTGCTGATTGTTAGGGATAAACTCAACTCTCAAATCTCATTGACTCTGGAAATGTCGCTCCTATGTACCGCTGCCCAATCCAGTTCATCAGACAGGCGACTGCTGCGCTGGTGACGCGCTCACCGCTCGCCATGTTATTAATCTGTTTTCTGAGTAGGAAAGGATGACGGTTTCTAGTCTCTGATGCAGATGTGGACATTTGCCAGGTCACATCTGGCCAGGGGTTGGGTGCACAATGACCTCATGAAGAAATCAATTCCTGTTCCTTCTCGCTGACCTCAGGGCTGTCTCCGCAGGCTTGCTTCTTTCTGTTGTAATATAACAATTAAATTCCGGTCTGTGTGATTTACATGGTGCTGTTTCTTTCAGAAGCACTGTGCATGTTAGAAAGGATGGGAAGGGCTAGAATCACGTCCTGGTGTCATGTATAGATGTGGGCACGGAAAGAGGAAGAGCTGGCCATCTAGTCCTGTCCACTCATGCCTGTGGTTGCAGTTACCTTGCAGCCCATGTTAGAAACTTTGGCAGTGGAAATGTCATTAGGGCACAGGCTAACTGCCACGCCATCACACCCCAGGCTTCGTGGGACCTTGTGCGTTTCCGTCTCCCCCACATCTCTGAGAAGTAAGCTTAAGTCCCTCTCCAATGTTTGGAGCAAAATTTCCTGGGCCTTGCTTGCTTCCAAAGCCCAGCTGGAAGACTCCAACCACACAACCTTACTGCTTTCTTCAGCTAGCCATTCGATGTCCACTATCTATGAAGGACAGTGGACTCATTGAACGCCCAGGGGATCATTTAGGAAAGTGGGGACTAAATCTTCCTCACCTAAATTTGCAAACTGTTCCTTATTCTCCAACCCCCATCTACCCCTTAATCTGCCAGCGTGCGCGTGCGCGCGCGCACACACACACACACACACACAGAGGTTTTGAATTTTTTTTTTTTTTTGGTGCTGGGGATTGAACTCACAGCCTTGTGCTTGCAAGGCAAGCACTCTACCTACTGAGCTATATCCCCAGCCCACACACAGGTTTTGGATCTCCAATTCCTGGCTATTTTCAGAGAAAAAGGCAATTGCCTTGCAATCCTGGTGGCGAACGGATGGCACGTTGAAATGTGGACCCCGGTTCTCTCTGAAGGTGTACTTCTTTTTCTCCTAAGATCCCATAGCTAGATTCATAAGTCAGTTTTGTCTAGTCTGATTATCTGTTTCATCAGAGATTTTGCATAGATTTCCTATGTTTCTGATCAGTTACCATGGATATTGCCTTTGTTATCACAGTCCTCCGTAACAAGAAGCTGCACTTCTGTGGGCTTTACTCACTGTAAGAATTAATCTGTGCAAAGCTCTCAGGATAAACCTTGTTTGTTTTAAATTCTTTTTAATGGAGGTAGAAGGATTACAGATCGAGGGAAGTGGTGGGGAGGGGAACAGAAATAAATTTGCCATATGCTTGTTTATTGTCAAACATTTGCATCTCATTTTCACTGAAAGCATAAATTTCCAGTGTGACTTAAGCATTGCAGACACTTGGCTCTGAGGTTGCTGGGGTTTGGGACCCTCTGGATCACTTCCTTCCTCCCCTCTCACCACACTGCAGCATAATGACCTGTCTGTCCTTCTTCTCCCTTCTCCAGTGCTACTGTGGACTCTGGTTCATGGTTGCATCCTTAAAGCCTAGCAGAGTAAGTAGCTCAGGGCACAGAGTTCTCAATACATGTTGAATGAATGACTATTTTCTTGCATTTCTCTCTTACTCAGCTGAAAAGTGCATTAAATCTAAGCTCCCTTGTTTAAGAAAGGGCTCTTCTGATCAGGAGAAGGGAGGGGAGGGAAGAAGAAGGGGAAGGGGAAGGAGAAAACACCCAGGGAATGGGGGCTGGGGGTGAAGAGCAACATACCAGACACAGGAGCCCAGGAAAAGCTGGACCCTCAAATTTAAGAAGGTTCGCAGCATCGGGGGGCATTCTGGAACCCAGGCTGCCCCCTCAGGAGCAGCAGTGGGCTGTTTTGTTCTATGTTCTGACGTTGACATGAGTCAGCTAGGTTACTCTCCTCCCCCATGTGTACCCTCTCCCAGCTTGTCACTTGTAAGTCGACATCCTCTCTCTCTGTCTGTTCTGGAACAACCTAGTCCTAGGGTATGAGGACTGGCCCCAAGGTGTCCAGAGACTGAAGAAAGAGAGGCAGGCAATCCAGGGTCATTGGCAGACTTACTGACAGAGCCTGGTCCTGGGCATCAGCAAGACCAGCTAGATTCTCCACAATTTGGGTTAGAAAGAGGGGTGGGTTCATGGCTTAGGACAAAAGTGACTTCCTGTTGGCTGGAATGTACCTGGATTATCTTCATATGGAAGAGTCAGGTGCAACCCTGGAGCCAGGGTCCAGCTGCAGGGCCCCACGTATGACTCAACTGGTTTTATCCGCTCATGGTTTGCTGGGAAACCTTGTAGAAAAATCCAGCTAGGGTTACTCAGGGCCGCATGGCAGTTGTGACTCAGGATGGCTGGTTGCATCAAGCTGAATCCACACAATGCCATAGATTGTGCTGGCCCACATTTCTTGTCCCTTGTAAGTCCCACTGTGGCCTCTCCACTTTGTGTTTCAGTGTCAACTTTCAACGTTAATTGTCCCATTCTCTGGACCCTACAGTTTGTCTTTCACATGCCCCAGGGCACGAATTGGATGGCTCTACTTCCTCTCTCTATATCAGAGTGATGTAGAGCCCACAGAGTGACTGCCCCTGGGTCAGGGTCCTGTGGTCCAATCAAATATGACCAAGGGTTAGTGTCATATGCTACAAAACTGCCCATGGATGGTCTTTGCCAAAGGCTGTGAGCAGGCCATGGGGGTGGTCATTTATAGTCATCTTGTGACCCTTTCCTTCCATTGTAGCCGTGTGACTCAGGGGCTCAACCTCAGCTGGCAGGGAGGCAGAAACCAACCAAGACGGTTCCCTGCCCTGCTGTGTGTGTTCTTGGTCAGGGACTACAAGGTAGGGTCAGAGCATCGCATTCCCCTGCAGCAGAGATGGGTCCAGGGATGAGTTTATAAATCAGTTCCACATTTTCTGCTGGGCACTGCGGAGACAAAATGCCATTGCTTTTAGAGGGTCAAGGGGAGAGGTGGTCTCGTCCTGGATCATCACTGTGCACAGGTGGCTGAGCCTAGAGCTGCTGCAGCCATTCTTGCTTCCGCCCGCAGAATGATAGCATTGGACTAGGAGGGCGGAATGGAGGCGTGGCAGGGGAAGGGATTTGGAACCACAGATTAGCCAGGTCCCTGGAGCCAGGATTTCTCTCCACCTCCAGTCATGTGATCCAGTACATCTCCTTACTGTGAAAGCCAGTTTGTGGAGGGTTTTTTAATTTGCAGCTGAATGCATGGCAGAGGGTGTGGCTGGAGGGAAGGTGAGTTTGCGGCCACATTGGGCGATGTGTGCATCGTGGATTTCAAATTTTGCATATGGCACCGGGGCCAGGTTGGCCTCACAGGCAGGCAGACTGGACAGTCACTTAGGGCCCGTGCTTGGTTAAGTCTCTGCTGTCACTGTCTTAAAATCCCTGATAGTGTTTTAACAAAGGGCACACAGTTTCATCTTACCTCAGTCCCTACAAATCATATAGACAATCCTGGGGAGGTGATAGATACAGAGAAAAGGGGTTGTATAAACTGTGAAGTGCTATGCAAAGCATTATTTATTGCTATTTAGAAGCCTCTTCTCCTCCTAGGACGAAGGACACTATTTGAGTCTCCTATGTCTAGTGTCATGGGTCTTGCTGCCAGGAATCCTCACCTTCATATGGTCCAACTCTCTGTGCTTAGCCCCCACAACCTTCTGCAGAGACGCTAGGGACGCCTATAGAAAGGCTGACAGACAACTAGAAGATTCCTTATTGATAGAAGTTTCTTTTCCATTTCTAAGAAATTGGGGAAGTATATGAACAAAGTTAAGGTATAACTGTTTAATTAACACCTGAACAAACAAGCAAAGCAAACACACACACACACACACACACACACACACACACACACACATGCACAAACTACCATGTTTGCTGGACCTGAATTAAAATGTACTGCTCTGTTTGGATCTTCTTCTGCTTTTCAGGGACCTATTTTAGGCCCATGGGCCCAATTGTCCTACCTTTATCTGTGTGTGTGTGTGTGTGTGTGTGTGTGTGTGTGTGTGCCCACCCGATGTGGGCTCACGTGTCTCAGGTGGAGAAAATGACTGGCTGATTGTGCTGGTCCTTTCCTCCTGTTAATGGTGTTGCTGAGTGAGTGTTACTTTGGAGATAATTAATGTGTCCCATTTTAGTGCAAAAATATACCTTGTCCCAGGTCACATGACGAATGTAACCATAAAAAGTTTAAAATGCTATTATTTAAAATTTATTTTCTCATAAAAAATGGTTCCTGAAATGATCATAATTTGAATAACTTACTCTATAGTTATAATACATTATGCCTTGGCCTGGGTCCAGGCTGGGTAATCCGGGAGCTTAGCAAGATCTGTCTCAGGATGGAGCAGCCCGTTTCTGATAGCACCTCCTGAACACAAGGCTCAATTCCACGTCTGTTCCACTTCCATCAACCTGAAGCCGGGGCTGCAGATTGTCCCATTTTACATTCTCTCTTTTCCTCTCCTAAGATGGCATTAGTTTTGTGAAGTTATTTCACAGGTTTAGAGATTAAAGTGGACTTTAATTCTTGGCTATAGAGTTCTTGGATTTTTACCTTCCTTTTGCCCCCCGCCCCCACCTCCAGCCCCTGTGCTTGTCTGACCCGAGGGTCATCTGAAGCTCAGGGATGCAGGGAGGGAGTCCATGTGGGGCCATCACTTAGTGTAGAGCAACGGTCCGAGAAAGCTTCACTGCTCTGGTGTAGGGTGAGGGTTGGGGTCACCTGACAGAGCTGCAGCTCAGCTAATGACAGCAGGGATGTGTGCCCGTCCCTACCATGTGTCACGTGTCCATGACACTGCTAACAATTGCATCATATGGCATGCTGGGTACAGTGCTGGGAGCCGCATGTGTGCATTGTTCCCAGCAATCAACTACCCTGTGGGGACTGTGGATTGAGGCTCCCATGAAGGAGGCTCTGTCCAGGACTGGCTGCTTGGTCCAAAGCCTGGATAGTGTATTTTCTTCCTGCAGCTTCTGTAACAAGTTATCACAAAATCTGTGGCCCAGAACATTGCAAATTACTTATCTTACAGGTATGGAGGAGATGGGTCTTACTGGCCTACAATCAAGGGGTCAGCAGGGCTGTGCTCCTTCCAGAGGCTCCATGGAAGAATCCATTTCCTTTGCCTCTTCTGGCTTCTGGAGGATGCCTGCATCCCTTGGTCTGTGGCCCCTTCAAGTCCAGCAGCATGTATTTTCAGATCTCTCCCTGACCTCTTCTTTCATCATCTCATTTCCTTCCCTGCCTCTGACCCTCCTGACTCTCCCTTGAAAGGATCCTGTTTGCACATTGGGCCCCCCAGATAATCCAGGAAAATTTCCCCGATTCAAAGTCTTTCATTTAATCACATCTACAAAGATCCTTTGCCATGCCATAATATATTCACAGTTCCTAGGGATTAGGATATGGACATCTCTGACGGCCATTATTCTGTCTAACATAGAAAGCACCATTATTAGTCTCACTTTTCAAGTAAGGAGACTGAGGCTCAGAACAACTTGACCAAGATCATATGGCCAGCTTGAAACACCTGGGATTTGCACCCAGGTACTTCAGACTCTGGCTTACTCATTTGGGCCAGTGTACACCCTTTCTGCAAAGGACACACTTTCCCCTGGTGGTTAGCAGGTGCCAGTATTCCCCAAACCCACGTGGGGTTCTGGGCAGTGTCGACCTGAGTAAAAGTCTTCCATGCTGGCAGAAACAAAGTCATACGCAGATCTGCAAGGTAAGGCCGGGCTTCAGAAAATGTTCTCTACTCCCCAAGCCAGGAGCTCACCAGACCTGGGCTGCCCACTGCCACACCCAGCCCCCTTCCCTATTTGCTGTCTGTGCCTGGTGGGGTTTTGCTCCGCCTCTCATAATATGGTCCATGCCCCAGCAGCAGCTGCGCACCTGAGTGCTTGGTGGACAGGCAGGATTCCAGTTTCACCCCACACCTGCCAAATGAGGACCTGCACTGTGGCAGATCCCCTGGTGATTCATATGTACCTTAAAGTTTGAGAGGCTCAGCCTCCAGGACCACGCATGCCATCTGCAGGGACTGCTCACCACACCTATTTCTCCTTCTTTCCCACCCCCTCTGCAGGTGTCTGGGGCTTGGATTCCTGCAGTCTGGGAGGAAGCATTAGGGAAATGTCTAGGTTGCTCTTTCTATCTCAGCTTCTTCGAGCTGGCAGCAGAAGAGGCCCTGCCTGGCAAACTCAGCTGGGCCCTGCAGCTGGGTGGGGGAGGCGTCTCTGTGGCTGCATGCCTGGGGACCCGGCCGGTTCTTTTGGCTGCTGCCTCTCCCGGGTGGACAACTGGCTGTCTGGGGCAGCACTTGGTACCTTGTCCCTTCTGCTGTGCACCAGCCATCTCGAGAGGCAAAGGGGAAGATGTGAAATGACTTTGACCTTGGTTTAGGCAGATCCCTCTCACTCTGAGAGTGCTTCAACATGTTGGCCCGGTACGTTCCGAGCACTGTGGAGTTTTGGCAGAGTGGCCGCTAAGTATTTTTAGTTCCTTCCTCCTTAATGTTTGCCAGAAAACCACAGTCATTACTCATGAGCAGGAGAAGTTTCCTACCTCCTGGTCTCCAGAAGAGTCCGGGCTCACCCTCAGATGCCCACTGAGGCACCTGTCCTGGGTTTCACACTGTCTTGGAAATCAGTGCCATGCTGATCCCTACAACGAATCAGAACATTGTGTATTTTTAAAATAGAATAGGCCTTAAGCTCTCTTCCTTAATTAATTCTTTTAAATTGTAGTACAGTATGCATATCTAAAATTCACCATTTTAACCATTTTTCAGTGCACAGTTTAGTGGCGCTAAGTTCATTTGCACTGCCGTGCAGCCATCACCACTGGCCCTCTGCAGAACTTCTCACCTTGCAAAACTGAAGCTCTGTCCCCATTAAACGTGACCTCCTTAGCCTCCCCCAGCCCCTGGCAGCCACATTTGCTGTCTGTCTCTGTGACCCTGGCTGCTCTCAAGACCTCATATGAGTGGAATCGTACAGTATCCCGTCTCCAAGGTCCATCCACGGTGCAGCACCCTGGCTTTCCCCTCGGTTACTCACCTGATTGATAGACAACTGCTAAATCAAAATGCAATCGCATCTTTTCTTTGAGGCAACTAGCTTCTGATGAGTCCTGCTAAGGAGAGCAGGGTCTGCTTTTGGAAAAAGGCTGGCATCCGAGGAGTGGGTCTAACCCAGGGCACCCCTTGGATCTTTCATGGGGTGGTCTGGGGAGAGCCCACTGGGCACCGCCCCGCCTGGGAGTGAAGAAACCCACAGTGTTAAGGCATAGTCCTCCTTCCACAAATACTGGGACACTTTCCTCTGCCAAGGGGAAAGTTCCTGCACCCTCAGCATCTTCAATCCTGGTTCCCTGTGTGGATCTTAGTTTAATGGCAGTGCCTTCCAGACCGCAAGGGACGAGGCTCCCTCAGAAAAATCTCACTATCTGCGGAGGCATAATAGCCTGAAGGATCTAGTTCAGTAGACACAGGATTCTTTTGTGATGCACTTTCCAAATGAAGCGCACACTTTGGGATTAATTAAACTCTTTTCTAGCTGCCTGCCAGTGTAACCTTTCTTTTATGCTTCTTAGGGGGGAACACGAGTAAAAAGTCAAATCTATTATGTTCATGACTCGGAGGGAAAGATCTGGGACAAAATTACCTTACACACTGTTTTTCTCTTTAGAAAAAAATTCTGAGTACTGGATCAAATAGAGAGCTGTCTGAGCGATGTGTTCGCTGAGCAACAAATTCAACCCGGGACAGGAGTGGTTGGGGATTAAAGCAGTAGGAGCCGAGGGGAGTTGACACTGATGGTAGCGCGGACCCCCAGTTTCTTGGCACACTGGTGGGGAAGAGTTCATGGAAATTGAATTCTGGCTGTCTAAGCTTGGCCTGTGTTCTTGCCTCAGTCTTGCTGCGTTTTTGAGTGCATGACATTTAATTAATTTTACAGTTAATTCTTTTCACCGTTCCATTTTTGACAAAGTGTCACTCTCCGACACTCAGCTGGTTGGGAAAAATCTGTCTCAGTCATTACCCTTGCTCAAGCACAGACAGGGTCATCTGGACCCAGCAGGAGACGCAGCGAGGAAGAGCAGCAGGCAGGGAGCAGAGACAAGATTCTAGCCTGTGGACAGTTTCCTGGAAGAGGCTGGGGCCAGAGGCTCCATCTCCGTGTCCCACGAGCACTGTCCACAGCTTCCCTTTTCCTGGCACCAGTGTCCAGGATCTTTGTTAAAACAAATAAACAAACAAACAAAAAAAACTTGTCTTTTGGAGAACTTATGTATACAGAGACTTTAGATCAAAGTAATACACACTAAAAAGTAGAAAAGAGATAATAATGCTGAAAAGCCTCATTCTCACTCAGCCCTCCCTCCCCAAAACAACTTTATTCATTTCTTGCTTTAATTCTTCTGGAATTTCCCCTGCTGCTCTAATAATTATACCTCTATTGTTTGCTTTATCAATTTTGGACAATATCTTTTGACTCCTAAATAGAAAGATGAAGATTTAGCTTCCATACCCCCCCCCCCTTCCTCGTTGTCCTCTCCTCTCTCTTTATTTTTATAATGGCTTTATTAAGATATAATTCACCTACCATATAGCTTACCCTGTTAAAGTTTGCAGTTCAGTGGTTTTAAGTATACTCATAAAGTTGTACAACCAGCTCCAGATCCAGTGTGCTCCATTCTCTAAACCCAGAACACACCTGTTAGCCCTGAAAAGGTAACCCCACCGACCATTATCACTCCCTCTTCATCCCCCCAACCCCCCGTGGGCCTCAACCCCTGAGGTTAGTAATTTCCCACATTCCCACTAACTTCTCCCATGTGTCTTGTCTTCCTCCTTTTTTTTTTTGGTGGTGCTGGGGATTGAACCCAGGGCCTTGTGCATGTGAGGCAAGCACTCTACCAACTGAGCTACATCCCCAGCCCCATCTTGTCTCTTTTCTTGTAACATCCTGTGGATATGAAGTGCCACTGATCATGTTTTTGGTTTGCATTTTCCTAGTTGTTAATGATTCTGAGCATCTTTTCATAAGCATATTGGTCACTTATGTGTCTTATTTCGAAAAATGTCTCTACAAATCCTCTGATATATATATGTATATATAAATTTTCTATTTTATATATATGTTTATTTATTATTGTCGTGCTGGGGATTAAACTCAGGGACTCATGCATGCTTAGGAAAGTGTTGTACCACTGAGCTATACCCCTAGTCCTTACCAACTTTTAAATTGGATTATCATTTTTAAAAAATTCTTTTTAGTTGTAGATGGGCACAATACCTTTATTTTATTTATTTATATATGGTGCTGATGATCAAACCCAGTACCTCACACATGCTAGGCAAGCGCTCTACCACTGAGCTACAAACTCAGCCCCTGGATTATCAGTTTTTTAAGAGTTGAGAATTTAGCCGAGTGTAATGGTGCATGCCTGTAATCCCAGCAGCTTGGGAAGCTGAGGTAGGAGGATCGTGAGTTCAAAGCCAGCCTCAGCAAAAGTGAGGTGCTAAGCAACTCAGTGAGACCCTGTCTCTAAATAAAATACAAAATAGGGCTGGGGATGTGGCTCAATGGTAGAGCACCTGTGGGTTCAATCCCCTAGTACCAAAAAAAAAAAAAAAAAAAAAAAAAAAAGAGAGAGAGTTGAGAATTCTTTCTGTCTTCTGGATACTGGACCCTTGCTGGATATATGATTTGCATTCTATTTTCTCCCATTGTGATGGTGTCCTTGGAGTCACTGAAGTGTTTAAAATTTATCTATTTTTTTCTTCTGTCACTAATACTTTTCAATTATATCTAAGAACACATTGCCTATCAATGCTTGGGAAGGCTATTTCTGTTTGCGTCTAAGATCTTCACAGTCTTAGCTCTCATGTTGAGCTCTGGCAGGAATCCTGTTTGAATCTATGGATCACTCTGGGGAGCTGCCATCTTAACGTTAAGTTTCCAGATCCATGAACGTGAATTCCACTCGTTTAGGTCTTGTCTATTTTCAATAGAGAATATCTTCAATGTTTTGTATTTTTTTAGTTTTTAAAAATGGATTGTTTTCTTAATTTCATTTTCCTATTGTTCATTGCTAGTGTATAGAAGTAAAATGATTTTCATACATTGATTTTATATCCTACAACCCCGTTGAACTTATTCATTCTGAGAGTTGTACATGAGCATATTTCTTAGGATTTCCTGTAAATATGATTATATCACCTGAGAATAGAGTCTGTTTTACCTCTTATAGATGCTTTTTTTTTCTTGCCTAATTGCCCTGGCTCGAGCACAGTGTCTAATAGTGTTGGAGAAGGTAACCGTTTTGATTTGCTCATGATTTTAGCAGAAAAACATTCAGTCTTTCATCGTTAAGTGAGACGTTTAAATGTGGGTTTTTCAGAGATGGCCTTTGAGGTAGTTCCTCCCTATTTCTAGTTTGTTGAATGCTGCTAATGCCAAAGGGTGTTGCATTTTGTCAAATGCTTTTTCTGTGTCTGTTGAGATGGTCGTATCATTTTATCCTTTATTCAATTGTTATGGTTTATGATATTGATTGATGTTCATATGTTAAACCAACATTGCCATCCCAGGGTTAATCCCACTTGGTCACATAATACTTTTTATTCTACTTGGTCACATAATACTTTTTATATGAATCTGATTTGTTGGTGTTTTATTTGCTAGTATTTGTGAGTGTTGCTGGGCTTGGTCTGCTAGTATTTCATTGAGGGATACTGGTATGTCATTTTCTTGTGTTACCTTTGTCTGGCTTTGAAACCAAGGAATATGGGTCTTATAGAATGAGTTGGAAGGTGTTTCCTCCTGCTTTGTTTTTTGAAGGAGTTTTTGAAGAATTGAAGTTAATTCCTCTTTAAACAGTTGGTAGGAGTCAGTGAATTCGGGCTTGGACTCTGTGTGTGTGTGTGTATGTGTGTGTGTGTTGGGGCAGTTTCCGGATGACTCATTCAGTCTCTTTTCTTGTTGTAGGTATGTTAGATTACCTGTTTCTTCATGAGTCCCTTCTTGTGTTTTCTTTTTTCTCTCAATGTTTGATATTTACATTATTATTTTAAATTCTTCTATCAGTCACTTTTCTAACTTTAAAGAATAGGATTCTATTTTGATTTATTTTATATCGGTTGTTCACAATTTCTTTCTTCTTTATTTATTTTTTTTCAGTTCTGGGGATTGAACCCAGGGGTGCTCTACCACTGAGCAGCATCTGCAGCCCTTTTTATTTTTTGAGACAGGCTCTGGCAGATTTGCTGAGGTTGGGCTCAAACTTGTGAGCCTCCCGCCTCTGTCTCTGGAGTAGTTGGGATAACAGGCATGTGCCACCACGCCCAGGGAACTGTCCACAATTTCATTTGCCCTCTGCTTTGTTAGACAAAGACCTTTACACCCCACGCTTTCCTTCCCTGTTCCACATCATAACATCTGTCGGCAACACTCTCACAAGGTCAAGATCAGAAACATTTGCATTCTGTCCCACAGATGCAACCAAGTCTTGGGTGCTACATCTAGTTTGAATTTAAAAGTTAAAAACCAACGGATGGCTTCTCATTGTAATGACTAACTCAGGAGTGTTCAACGCCTGACCAGATGGTGAAATCTGTGCTATTTTTCCAAATATTAAAAAAAATATTATGTTCCCTAGATTGCCACACATTAGCACATACTTTGGCCGCTTTGCTTTGGGCCATTGTTTCTTGTACACTTTTTGTCGTATTTCTTGGTGTCTAATTGCCTTTCTTGCCTTTCAAGCTCTTCATCATTCTGTCTGTTCTATCAAGTCTCCCTTTTCTCTAGGGGTCTTCCTCCAAGAACTTTCTACCTACGTGTTCCAAACTGGATGATTGATCCTCCACACCCAGCAGCTCCTTGGAAGTGACTCTCTCTGTGCCATCGCTAACCATTGGACCACACCTCTTCCCTTGCTGTGTCACCTCAGGTGCTCTGAGTTCTGGCTCTACCTCTCTCCTAGTGTTTCTTTCCAAATCATTTCATCTTCTAGTTTTTCTTCTTGTCATTATGGAACTTGGCCTTACCTCAGCTTTCCTCTCCCTCAGAAGAGTCCAGATCTTTCCAGAATATAACATCAGCAGAATTTAGAAGACAATGAGCTCATATTGAAAATGTGCCTCAAAATCCCAGGAGAAAGAGGTGTGACATAAAATCAAGGAATTGATTTCATTGTTAATTTCTTGTGACTTTTCCCTAGTTTTGACTAATTATCCATTCTGCAGGCTAGATTAATTTTTGAATTTAATATCATTGTATAGGGTTCAATCAGAAAGAGGGATAATCAAGGTTAAAATTGTTACACAATGAAGTTGTAGTTTTTCCTTCCCTACCTAAAATGGAAATGTTAAAAATTTACTTCTTTAACATTAAAATGAATCCAGATATTGATAAGTCTATCAGCAAGTATTTAAGGGAGATAATTTAATGCATAATCCCCGCTGAGCACTTATTAAACATAAGGCTGCCTACGCACTCGTGGGCAGAATTTGTATTTGAATTAGGTGCTCCATTGGAAATATTTTGGCTTCATTCAACACAGTTTTTTAAAAAGGAAAAACAAACTGGATGCAGAAATCTCCTTTGTAAGAGGAAAAAAACATCATTTTATTACAAGCAGCAAATCCAGCAATCAGGCTCTTCCACCCGAGTCCTTAGGGGCTGTGTGGGCGCTCAGGTGCTGATGGATCTCATGATGTCTTACTCCATCCCAAGAAGCAAACGGTGGTGGCTCAAGTGTTTGGCTTTGCGTTGCAATTAAAATTAGGGTAAATCGAGGCAGGTAAAAAATAATCTTATAAAAATTAAGATATTCGGTATCACATGTGACTTCTAAGATTTTTAAGAGTTAATTTTGCCTTCATCGGCATAAGCCTTTGGGCAGCATACAAATAGCTACAAGAAAAATTACCAGCTCGTAAAATGCTTTCCTTGCCTTCATTCCCTCCGGTGGTAAATAAGGAAGACAACGTATCTTCTCCCTCCTTCCAGCTGAAATGGTTAATAGTTCCAGGCAAGAGGGCTAGTCACTATTTGCCAAGCAGAGTTAAGTATAGACAGATGCCATCCTAACAGCATCCTAACTTGAAATTGACACATCATGGGTTTCCCCTCTTAATTTACAGTGCAATAAAAACGGTAATAAAGGTAGGTGCACTTCACCCTTCCAAAGAGTTACCATTTTTACGGTTTTGACAAGTCCACACTCCTGATTTTACCCTCACACTGTCCCAGGCTCAAGTGTTTAATATTTAACAATCTGTATTCTATAAATAATAGATGTGCCTGTCTTCACAACTGAACATCAGCAGCAGATTTTATTGTTGACAAGAGTGATAATGTTCTCTCACCTTCTTAACTTTTTATGTTACTGTTAATTTCCCCTTTGTGGCTGAGAGTCCAGGGAGGGGTTTGGGTCGTTCTGGAGAGAAATGAACTGTAATAATCCAATTGGAACGGAGTATGGGGAGCCTGGGTAACTTGATGATCGTTCCAGCAGTTTGAGGTCACAGACAGGCAGATGCTGGAGTCGGGAGGAGCTGTCCTCCGCCTTCCTGTCCCAGTGAGGCAGCTGCAGGTCTCCATCGGACAGACGCTGGTTAATGCCCACTATGTGCAAAAGAAGGAACTTTGGGACAGGTGTCTGCACAAGGATTTAGCCAAGGTCACGCAGCTAATTCTTTGCAGAGTCGATGAAATTCAATTCAATTCGATAAATGGTTGGAAAACATTAAGAAACAGAACCCCAGCTTTCCAAAAGTTTAGATCATCTGAGTCCCTTTGTTGAAAATTCTTACAAACGAACTTTTGGTCATATGGGACCAAGCACATTGCCTCCTTCCGCCATCCATACAGGCTGTGCCCTGGACCTGGGGAGCTCTCCCCACGAAGTCCCCACAGCAGCAAGGTATTCCCCGCCCCCTCTCCTTGCTTGCCCACTGTCCTACTTCTACTTGCTGTTTCCTCTTTCCCACTGGAATGCGAGACCCCATGATGGTGGGACCTGTCTCTGTCTTTCATTACCAGAAGCCTGGAGCCAAGAACAGTGCCTGAGCTGGTGTAGAAATGCATATACAAGTGGGTTCACAAGCGAATACAGAGCGAGGCAACTGATCTGATGCAGATCACAATACTATGGGAGGCAGATGCCTCCGGCCTCCTCTCCCCGTGACCTCCCACAGGGCCAGCTTTCGTTTCCTCAGCACTTCATGCAGCTATTTCTTGGGATACTCAGAGTGTTCTCCCTCTCTGGAGGGCAACTTGGGGTTCCCACTCTGAGCTGATTACCCAGCAAATCCTTAGAGGTTTTGGGAGGTGGAAGAAGCCAGCTGGGTGAATGGAGACCAGTGTTTAGAATTTGCAAAGCATTTCTCCTCACCAGTTGGGAGCACTGCATTGGTGCTGTAGTGTCAGGTTAGTCCGGTGCTGTTTGTAAGTTTGATCTACCCTTTACTCAAAAGTTGACATGCATCTCCCTCTTGCTTCCAGCACGCAGAGTGAAAGCAGTCCAGTTCCATCGGTTGAGCACAGTGGGTCCAATAGGCTCTGTGAACCCAAATAAGAAATAATGTAGAAAACAAAACGAGAACATTTAAGCCTCCGTGTTAAATTGCCAGAGCTTGCTTTTGAAACTCCTGCAACCTCAAACGAGGGTTCTGCAGTATAGAATGAAAATGAATGGCCAGGCCAGCAGAGAGCTCTGCAGACATATGGAAGATAAAGGGCAGGTGGCAGTTGCTCCACCTGCCACTTCTGGGGGATCTTGTATTTCCTAGAGAATTTTTACAGGTATTCTCTGATCTTCGTGACAACCCATGAGTTGGTATGATTATATACATTTTTAGATGAGGAAAGAGAAGCTCACAGAGCCATGCGATTTGCCCATTGTCACCATCCAATATTGGCAGAGGCAGGACTGGAATCCAGGCCTGGCCATTGATCTAGCGTTTTTGGTAGGATGTTCCCAAATTGCAAAGTCAAGCTGGAAGCCAGAGTGAAGGCAGCTGAGGAGTTTCTGCTGATCCCATGGTACGGACAGCCAAATAGGAGTTTGGAAACAAACCCTCTCACCTTCCCTCTCGGGTTTCCTTTTCCCTTTTGTACAATTTACTGCTGACTATGTGATAGTTTGGAGAATTAGGCTCCACTGGGGCTTCAGCCTGTTGTCATGAACATGTCCCGAGGATCCCAGATCTTGTTAAATGACTGTGTAGCGTTTAATTGTGTCTTTGGGGAGGCCTGCTGGGGGGAGCGAGGGCAGGACTGGGTGCGAACTGTAAGGAGGGGCTCCCTCCCGGGTCCTGAGTGTGGAGGGAGGGTCCCTCTGTCCTACGCTGGGTACCAGGCTGGCCTCACCAAGTGCTGCTCTGCCTTGGGTGCCTACCAAGTCGGATGCCGGGGGACAGTGTGGCCAGCCAAGGCTCTGGAGGGCCACTCTTGCCCCTCGGTGTGGGCAGCCTCTTTGCTCTTTATCCCCCGTTCCCAGCTCTGACCAGGAATACGCTTGGTGTAGTTCCAGATGCCCCAGCTCTGCCGGAGCCGATCCCTCCCTTCCCAGGGTCTGTCGGCTGTCTTCACCCAGAGAAAGTGACCTCTGAGGAAAGGTGTAGAAAATGAGGGGATTCTTCTCTCCCTGCCCTTGACGCCAGCAGCTTGTGTTCCCTGGGGCAAGTAGCTTCTCTTTCCCAGGCAGGGTTTCCAGCCCTGGACAGTAAGAAACAGCCTGGTGACCCGTCTCCTTGGGCTGTAAGAAAATGAGATCTGCTACCTCGGTGCTGACTTGGCACCCGCATTCATATGCAATTCCAGGCTACTACCGCTTCCCTTCAAATCACAGGAGCACATCAGTGAACAGAAGACAGTCACTTAGATGGATGGGCCACCAGACTGTGGGACCCTGAGAAGGGACTTCATGTGCTTTGGAGCACACATTTGGTGAGCTCAGCAACATCACTAAGCATCCAGCTGGATTGCTGTAAAGACTCAAACTTTCATTTCAAACTGTCAGGTAGGCTAGCCTTTAGAGGGGCCACCCCTCCATCCTATTTACAAGGAATCTTCATTGGTACATTAAAAGATGTCACGCCAAAAGAACAGTTGGTTTTATCTCAGGCACACAAACACTGAAAAAGCCAGACTCAATTTTGACTAGTGTTTAAAAAACAACAATGCTGGGCATCTTTGCCACTATTTTCCTCTGCAGAGAAATTTTGCACCAGAGGGAAAGGGTTTGGGTATTGCCATTTAGCCATTAGAAATCATATAGGACACATGGCTGTTTTCTGCTTGCCATAGCAACTGGACGTGTGTGTGTAACTGGCTGAATGCCCACAGTGACATGCGTGGACAGGATCCCCTCTGCTTCTGTGTGTGTGTGTTAAGTAAACAGAGCCCATTTCAAAGTAAAGAAAACTCCAGATAGGGTGCCTAGAAGGTGGAGTCACAAAGAAAGGTCCCCTCCCACCATGTCCAACTTTCTCGAGTTTACCTCTCACAAAGGTAAAGATTAGGAGGGGAGCTGAGAACCTGGAGCAGCAGCTCAGATGGAGCGTGCATCCATTAGCGTCACCTGGGGGTCTTGTTGCCACAGACCGCTGGGCTCCTCTCTAGGCGTTTCTGACTCAGCAGGCTGGGAGCGGGGCCCCAGACTCTGCACGTTTAACAAGTTCCCAGATAATGCTGATGCAGCTAGCCCAGGGACCCTACTTTGAGAACCACTGATCTAGAGGGCTGTTCCTTTAGAAAAGTGTGTGCACCACCCACTTAGGGACACACCCTCTTCTGACACATCTGGTTTCTCAATATTCTACAGGTATTTACAGACTTAGCCACATTTAGCAAATACAATAATATAACCCCTCAGAAATCAACCCTTGGCTCTCTCCTTCGGGCACCTAAGCCACAGTGATGCAGTCAGGAATAATAGGGTGTGTTTTGGCTTCACTTCCATTCCCTGATAAAGCCACTGACCACCAAGTTATGAACCTTCACCAGGCTTATTCCTGACGCACCAACAGCAGAGTAAGCGGAAAGCAGACTCTTGATTATGCTTCTGTGATGTAGCAGAGAAACTCCAAGTTCACGTTCCAAGTGAAAAGAGAACCGTCTTTTGAAGGGGTCAGCTTCCCTGGGGGAGAGCTGGCCAAGACAAGGCCACTCAGCAGCAGGTCTGATCTTCCTCCACAACACGCTCACCCTCCTCCAAGTCGTTCTTGGTTCTTCCCTCTCCCCCTCCCCACCCCCGGGTCCAGTCTGCGGCTGCTCCTGGCTGCTCTGTCCTCATCCTCAATCCAAAACCTGATTCTCTCTCACTAGCCCTATCGATCTCACTCTGGGCAACCTGGCGTCACGGCCTGCCTGGACTGTGCAGCTGCTTTGTGGCTGGTCTGCCTGCTTCCCCTTGCCGCCCCCACCTCCCCTGCAACTGTCTTTCTTCACTCCGTGGCCAGATTCAGGACTGCAGATTTTGTCCCAGATCATTGTGCTTTGGCCCCCACTGATGACTGTCCATGCAGCAAAGCCCCCTTGGTTGGCTCTACTTACCCCTGTTGATGCTGAGTGCCTCTCCTACACTCTCCTTTGCTACTCAGCTATAGTAGTTTAGCCTCTTTGCTCTTCCTCTGATGCACAGGGAAGCACTTACCTCAGGACCTTTGCACTGACTGTTCCCCCAGAATCCTTATGACTCCTTCCTCAACTGCTTTGGTCTTTGTTCAAGTACCCTCTAAGGGTTGTCTTTTCTGATTGCCCTTTTAGAATTTTTTTTTTTTTTTTTTTTGATTCATCATTTAAAGCTCAGAGTAACAGGCCAGAGGGACCTCTGGGCTCAGCAGCTGTGAAGAAGGAGGGGTCCTCAATACACCCTAAGGCAGGTCACTGCAAGAAGGCACTCATGAGGGGGGTTTCAAGCCCCTCTGATATTTCTTCTTATGAAATAGGGGTGGGGAACCCCAAGAGTAAGGGAGGCAAAGAGACCATCACGAGGAGGGGGTTGAGTGCTGAGAGCAAGAAATTTGCTAAGTCAGTGGCCTGCCCAAGCACGCACGCACGCACGCACGTACGCACGCGCGCACACACACGCGCACACACACGAAACACCCCACCACTCCTTCCCAGCCTCTCTAAAACATGCAGTGGGGCCCTGGGGAGAGGGCGCCCCATGTTCAAACCCCTACTTCTTCTCCCACCTCGCTGGTTTGAGGCTGATCATCGCCACTCTGGGTGATATAAGGAACCCAGGGCAAGGCCTGGTAACCACTTTTCTCAATGATCTTCGTGTGAGGGACCTGGAGGCCAGAGACGGTGAAGTAGGGAATCTCAAACTTGACCCCAATGCGGGGCCGGCCATCTACCTCTTCCTTCTCCACACTGGGGAGGCCAGAGTGGGCTCACGTCAGGTACTCCTCGCCTCCGGGAAGAATCTGATACTCCAAACAATGACATTCTTTTTTGGCACATACTTGGCACTGCCATGCTGGTTTTGAAGTGTGGGGAGTTGACATTGCTGGATATGGGAACAGATATGTCCCTGTCATTAGTCACTGACGGCTTCTTAAACTGGCCCTTGGCCTTGACCATGTTCTCCACTAGGCTATGGGAGAATTTCTCAATGACAGATTCAATCCAGATCAGCAGCTTGACCTGGTGCTGAGGCGGTAGGACATAAGCTCCAAGTCACCATCAGGCAGGATGAAGGAGATGGCGCGGTCGTTGTCAAAGCGTGAGAGTCACATGCACTAGTGGAATTTGACATCCTCCAGCTCCACGACCTTGTTCTTGCTGCCTGAAAGTCCAGTGAGCTCAAAGAACACGCGGTCATTGAGGCCAGGTTGCCGCTCAGGCCTCCCGGAGAGAAACACCTTGAGCTTGATGGTACCCAGGACTCTGCCATTGGCATTGGCCAGCAGGTTGCAGACTCTATGACATCAATGAAGACCTCACTCTTCTTATACTCGATGCCCTCAGAGCGCCAAGACACCACATTAGTTACGGTGGGTGGTACCCGTGACTTGCCAGTCTCCAGCTTGTTGCCCTGCTGTGTGATGTTCTCCTGTAGGAGCTTGCTATCCGGGGTCTGTGGGAAACCACAGTCCTTGAGCTCATCCAGCAGCTCATAGACAATGACAAGGCTGTCACGGATGCTCTCCTCCTCCAGCTCCTTGAAGGATTCACAGAAGACCTCCACAGTCTTGTAGAGGAAGGACTGTAGCACAGAGGCATTGGTGGTCTTCAGTGTGGTGGCCACCAAGTAGAGGTTACTGTGTTTGATCCACAGGAAGTAGACCTGGCCATGGCTCAGCAGTGGTGCCAGGGCACCCTCCTCTTCCCGTTGTGTGAGCAGAGGCATGAAGTGGTTGGTCTCCTCATGGCCACTTCACCCTTGTGGTTGTGGCTGATCAGGGGCTTGCCCTTGACGTCAAGAATGAAGACCGCCAAGGTGGACATGGTGAGGCATGTGGACCTGGGAGGTGGACAGGGAGACCCAAGAGGCGACTAGAAATTGTTTTTGAAACTGGAATCCAAGCTGGGTGTGGTGGTGCATGCCTGTCATCCTAGAGACTCGGGAGACTGAGGCAGGAGAATCCCAATTCAAAACCAGCCTCAGTAATTTATTGTGCTGTAGTGCATATCAGAATTCCATTCCTCTTCACGTCTGGATGACATTACACTGTGTGAGTATACCATGTTCAATGTGCCCATCTGTTCATCTGTGGATGCCTGAGTTGCCTGCACCTTTTGGTCATTGTGAACAACACTGCTATGAACGTGGGAGTGTAAATATCTATTTGGGACCCTGCTTCCCTCGCTTTGGGATCTACACCCAGAAGGAGGCTTGCAGGGTCCTACGGTATTAGTTCAGTTTGTTGAAGAACTGTGTTCTGCAGTCGCTGTACCAGTGTACCTTCCCGTCAGCGCTGCAGGAGGGCTCTGGTTTCTTCACGTCCTGCCAATGCTTGCTGTCCTGTTGATTTCTCCTGTTTTGATGACAGTCATCCTGGTGGGCATGGAGGGGTTCTATCCTGAATTTTTATGGCATCTAACTCCATGGATGCTTCCTCCTCAAAACTTTCTTTCCTTCGTGCTCTCCAGTATTATTTTCTACTTTTCTGGTTTTCTTTTTCCCTTGGTCTCTAAACACCCCATCAATATTGGCGTCTCCCAGGGCTGCGTCACACATGTCCCTTGCTCTGGGAGCTCACGTGGTCCATGTGGTCACACAGAGCCTATTAAGACTCTGCCCAATCCTGGACCTTACCTCCCACCTGAACAGCAGGGATTCTCAGATCTATACCTATCTAGACCCTGTTCCTGAGCTCTTTTCCAGCAATCTGCTAAAACCAGAAGCTAAAACACCAAATAAAACAAAAAACAAGAGAGTTAGTATTTGTGTCAGGCACTTGAAGTGAGGGGTTTATGAAGACTTTGTCATTGAAGTGAGGGGTTTATGAAGACTTTGTCATTGACTTTTTTTTATGGTACTAGAATTGAACCACTGAGTCACATCTTTATTTGTTTATTTACCTATTTATTTTTTCCTTTAAGACAGTTTAAAAGAAAAAAACTAGACAAAATCTTTTTAAAAATACCTTTATTTAATTTATTTATTTTTATGTGGTACTGAGGATCGAACTCAGTGCCTCACACATGCTAGGGAAGCGCCTCTACCCCTGAGCCACAAACACAGCCCCTTAAGACAGGGTTTGCTAAGTCACTAAAATTGGCCCCAAACCTGCCATCCTCCTGCCTCAGTATCCTGAGTAACTGGGATTACAGGATTACACTGTGCCTGGCTCACATTTTTTTTTTTAATTGCAGTGCAAGGACTTGAACCCAGGGCCTTGAGCACACTAGACACGTGCTCTAGGGCTGGGCTACAACCCCAGCCCCACGCATTGTGTCCAATCCTTCCATGTCCTCATCAATCCTACAAGGCAGGTTCTATCATTAATCCCACATTGCCACTGAAGAAACTGAGGATTCAAGAGGTCACTTAAGGTGTCAGAGAATATATCCATTTAGTACTTGTTTGATGAATGAATGTGTGAACTGCCCGCATTTCATACAGTGTTCATTCATGATCAAATACTGATGGCTACCTACCCACTGACACACGTGTGTATGGATGGAGGCTTCTACTGAAGAGGATAATGGGATTCATGTTATCTTATAGCTAAACTCTTATGACTAACAACATTTGTAGGGAGAATCCCCCAGGATGTGAGATCTGGCGCTCCCTTCCTCCATCCCTTACCCACATGGGTAGAAATGGTAGAGAAATAATTCTCAGTGGCTAAGAGGGGACATAAATTTTATATTCACTATTACTCAAAATATTTAACATTGGCCAATACTTTGTGTTTTTCTTATCTTTTTCAGAGAGTTATCTTCCTCTAAAGATAACTGTTATTTGAATAATAATAATTAATTATCATTTTTCAGTACTCTTTT
Organism: Sciurus carolinensis; assembly: GCF_902686445.1. NCBI lineage: Eukaryota > Metazoa > Chordata > Mammalia > Rodentia > Sciuridae > Sciurus > Sciurus carolinensis. Next base: position 204,774,027 of record NC_062213.1, on the reverse strand, counting down.
TTTTTTTAGGGATTGAACACAGGGCCTCCTACATGCTAAGCAGGTGCTCCAACACTGAGCCACATCCCCAACCCTGCACCGCTGCTTTTAAAAACAATACATTTTTAAAACTAGGTAGTTCATGAGTGTTAAAAAATATCTAAAAGTATGGAGGGGTTTCGGGGAAGGTCCTTCCCACCCCTCTCTGGGCCCCATAGGGCCTTAACTCAGAGACAGCCTTACCTGCTCCGCTCGTGTATTGCTTTGAATTATGCCCTGTAATCACAAGCATTTATAAATCTCCACACTACCCCTGCCTACCCCGCCCTGCTTAAAAAATGGCACTACCTTGTGCTGCACCTGGCTTTTCTCACTTTGCCGTGCGGGTTGGCAGCTGTTCCGTGTCCATCCACGGAGAGCAGCCTCGTCCATCTTCATGCGCAAACCAGCACTGCGTCAACTTTTCTGCCCAAGCGCTTGGGATGGCAGAAGCGCATCTGTAGCAAGGACACAATTCATTTGCAGTCTTCCATTTTGTTGGCATGTCATGCCAACTTTCCATTCTGCTTCCTAATGCACTTCTGCAGATTTTAATATAAAAATCATATTTTAGGGGTTGTGGCTCAGTGGTAGAGCGCTTGCCTAGCACGTGTGAGGTGCTGGGTTCCATCCTCAACACCACATAAATAAATAAAATAAAGGTATTGTGTTTATTTGCAACTAAAAAAAATTTTTAAAAATCATATTTTAAAACAGAGGCTGTAGGCGGATGTACCTTGTTCATTCCGAGTCTTATCCGCTGCAGATATGTGAACCTCCATTTAGAGGGTGGACTTGCCACCTTGAATCCTGGTAATGTGGAGGGGAAGGCAGGGTGGGAATGATTAGTCCTTTCTAAAGATGTAGTGATGGCTGCTCAGCAATGTCAAGTGACCTGTCCCTGGTGACACAGTGAGGGTGCAGCCGGGGGAGCATCCAGCACCCTGCTGTGGCCCAATGACTTGTCCCACTGCTCTGAGCATAGGGACTTAGGTCTGCCACGACCATACGTGCAAACCCAAGAAGATAGAAATCCAGGATCTAAAGGACGATCCACACCAGTGTTTACTGGAAAGGATGAAAGACCTGGAAAACAGTGCCCTTATTGACTTGGCAGAAAATGGCACCACAGTAGTGAATTTTAATGTGTAAGAACAGTTCACATTTTTCATAGGATCAATTATGTCCTCTGAAATTCACAAGGTGAAGTCCAAACATTCAGTATCTCAGAACCTGACCATGTTTGGAAATAGGGCTTTGAAAGAGGTGATTAGAAGGTTGAAATGGGACTGCTGTGGTGGGCCCTAAATCTATCCTATGGGCCCTCTTAAGAAGAGGAAGAGATGCCAGGAATGTCCATGCAGAGGTAAGTCCACGGGAGGACACAATCACAAGGTGGCCATCTGCCAGCCAAAGAGAGATGTGAGGAACCAAGCCTCACAGCACCTTCATCCTGGACTCCAGCTTTCAGGACTGTGAGACAATACATTTCTGTTGTTTAAGCCTCCCATTCTGTGACATTTTGTTATGGCAGCCAAAGCAAACCAATACAGTATGCATTTCAAGGGCCACTTTTAATTCTCTTCTAAGTGTTTTTTTGCCTTCACAGCAATCTGGTTCCTTTGAACAGGACTGGACTGGGCATTCATTCATTCATTCATTCAGTATTGTACACTGTTGTGTGCTTGTCCCATGGAGGGGACTGACAAGTCCCCTGCATTCTGGAGCTACTGTCTAATTATCCCACCTCCACAATGACCTGCTTCCCCATGTCCTCCCTGAATGAGATACTACAGGAAAAAAAAAAAAGATACATTAAACATAAATTAATGATCCAAGTCAGGATTTATGGGTAGTTCCAAATGTTTTGCTTTAAATACAAGCTTCCCTTGCAGGTTGCCTTGTGTGTTACAGGATTGAAGAAGTCACTGAGGTGGGTTATACTCATGCTTCCCCTCACTGTGAAAGTGTTCTGAGCACCTGGCAGAGCCAGTTTTGAAGCTTGCAGCTCTGATGGTGATTGGAGTTATTGATTTGCTTGCATGTGTCTTTCCAGAGACTACCCTGGCTCAGAGAGGAGCTCAGACTCTACCAGTCCCGCTAGGATGGTTTCGCCTAGAGGCTGGGAGGACAGGGGTGAGACTGAACCAGGAGCAGGTGTGTGGGTCAGTGTCTACCAGACCCCACCCTGTTTTCCAGCCCCTTTTACACTCCTGGGTGCCAGAAAGAGATAGAAGAGCCCCCTGGGAGTCCCAGCCAGACTCCTCTGCTTATGCTCTCTGGATGTTTTCAGGAAAGCCTCAGTGGCTCATTGCAGATACCAATCATTAACGTGCCTTTCACGCTTCTTAATTCCTCCAGAACTTTAACCATCATCGCAAACACAGAAGGGGTATGATTCCTGGAGAAAGCCATTCATCATGACCGTACCAGCCTCCGTCTCCAGCGCAGGAATTACTTCAATTGCCAATGGGAAGAGGGAGCCAACAGGTATTTTTAAAGAGGCTCTATCCACTAGAGGATCGAAAAGAAAATATCCCCTTTGAGCATTTAGTCACACACATCAAAGGAAACAACAGTTTCAATCTTCATTTGCATCGCGCAGGCATTAGATGTGGTCCAGTTACACTGAGCTCCGCTTGAAAAGGCAGAAGTGCCAGTACTTTTCAAGCCTTGATGGAGACAGAGAGAAAATGCAGCCAGGCAAATAATATATCACCCTGCCAAGGCATTTTCCATTTTTAAAAGGACAGAACAATTTTACATTATTTCTGGAGACTCTTTGCAGCAAATACCCCTTGACATTTGTTCTAGCACCCTGGCTGGCCCGCCTGAAAGTGCTGGCTGGTCCCAGCCTACTGCTCCTGGGTGTGCGCCAGGGACCATATTCTGCCTCTGGGTCTTGAACCTCCAGATGTGAGAAGAGCAAGTGCCCCCCCCCACCTTTTTTTTTTTTTTTTTTTTTTCCCAGAGTGCAGGCAGATGGAACTCGGCTCTGCAGAAGTGGTCAATTAAGATGCCACCCTGGTGTAAAGAACATGGCGTTTCAGGTCACCTGAAGTTGCTGGGTGGAGACACGACACTCAGGGCTTGGAGTTGCTGGGATGTAAATGCAAGGAAGGGGTTTTGTGGTGAAGCCCCTGGGGGCTTCCGAGGGCTTAGACTTGATGGTGAACTCCTGGGGAAAGAGGGAAACGGACGCCACTTCTGGAATAAATTAGTGCCGGTGACTAGTAGGGAGGGTGACCAATGAACAGGTCTTCCCTGGATCTGGAGAGTCAAGAATGGGGTATGTGGTAAATTCCCACGCTGGTCTTCCTAAGGTGGTTCGTGCACGGTCCTCTTGTCCAGAAGGCGAACCGTGGGTTTCATTGTTTCTAATCCTCAGCCCTGGCTGGCCTGAAAAATCTCAGGGTGCTGAATGATTAATTCCGACCTGCCCTAGAAAACGTTAGTCAGCTGGCAAAAGGAAATAGCCCAACACGAAGGCAAAAGAGCAAATTGACTTTATCTGTGAGTGATTATGTTTGACAAGATGAAAAAGAAAGAAATCTTTGTCACTGGAGAAAATGGTGCTTTGAGAAATCTTTGCACAAGTCTTAGAACTGTGCTGTACACTGTTTGAATTAAAAAGGAAATAATCCCCGCCCCCTTTCCCCTCCCACATAAAAAGCAGAGAAACAAAACTTTATTTTCATTCGTTGACTAAGGGAGAGTTTGGCAAATCAGAGCAGGAGTCCCAGGCTACTCCAGAGCAGCGCTTTGATTAACCAGAAGATCCTCGTTCAAGAAACCTATTTTTGAATTGCTATTTACTACTAGAATTTTAATTTCTCCTTAAAGTATTGTCACAAATGCAGTCTGATTCTTTGTGGGTGGAATAGCAAGGCAGATGGGAGTTTCCTCTAATAAAAGAGGAGAGCCAATTTCCATTCTGAAAGGGCGAAAAGATCACTATTGTTAAAATGATTCTTCTGCTTTCCCACTCACCTCGTCCCCCAGCATCACGGTGTGCCTAGAACCTGAAGGAACACTCCACAGGCAGAGAAACGAACTGCTTGCACTCCAACTATGATTCTGATTTTGTTTTGCTTGCATTTTTCTCTTCGCCAATTCCAAGAAAAAAACTAACCTATTCAAATCTCGAAACTCCCCTTGTATTTCAAACGATCTTTCAGTTACCCACATGACTAACTCCCTCACCTCCTTTGAACCTTTCCTTAGATGATAATGAGAATTCCTTTTATTTTTTTCAGTACCGGAGGTGGAACCCAGGGCCTCACGCATGCCAGGCAAGTGCTATACCACTGAGTGACATCTCCAGCTCTTCAGTTGACTTTCTTTTCAATTTTCGATTGACACAGGAGAACTGTACATATTTATGGGCTACCTTGTATACATGGTGTAAAATGTCAGTTTCTTTTCTTTTTTTTTCCCTCCAAACAGATTTATTTAACCTAATGAAATTTTATATACAAAGTAACCTTGACATGCTGCTTCAAACATGATCCTTTCTTAACAGGATCCTGATAGGCTGGTTAAAAAGCAACTCACTTGAAAATAAACAGACTAATGCCTAATGCAAAGCACATTAAATGAATGGCTTCATCACTGCAACTTAAATAGTCCTATAAGATAATTAACATAGTAGGATCGAATCCCTGCGACAGGCTGCTGGAGAACTGAGGGAAGAGATCAAGAGGCCATTTTGTGCACTGCTGCCGTGATGCCGTCGTGTTTTTGGATCATAATGTTCCCATTATCTGATTCTAGGCACACCACAGGAATGTCAGTGGGGTCAGAGGTTGGTTAGCTTCTTGCTGAGCTAGAACAGATATCACCCCAGCATGTTCATCTGACAGTGTCCCACGACAGCCCAGATTAAGTCCTTGTGAATCTGTGCACAGGACTCCAACAATGGATGGGTTCTTCATTGTATCCTCCAAGTGCTGCTCCACAGTCGCCTCCATTCCGCTCAAAGCCCACCCCGGCGCAGGACCCCACAATGCGTCCTGTCCTCTGCTCAAATGTCAGTTTCTTAATGTTCCCTACCTGACCATCACTATTTAAAATTGCACCTGCCCAACACTGGCACGTCTGGTCCCTTTTCACCTGCCCTACTTTTAGTTTTTCCACTCATAGTTTTCTCACATACTATCGGATGTCTTTCTTTTTTAATTTCTCCTAGTTGTAGGTAGACACAATACCTCCATTCTACCTATTTTTTTATGCAGTGTTGAGGATCAAACCCAGTGTCCCACACGTACGAGGCAAGCACTCCCCCACTGAGCCACACCCCCAAGCCCCTAGAATGTCTGTGCTGTGTTCATTGTCCCCCACTAGAATGTAAGTGCAGAGAGTAGGGTCTGTGCTTTGTTCAGTGACATCCTATAATAGTAAGGATGGTGTCTTGGTGCACTTGGTAGGTGCTCAGTAGATGTCGAATGACAATGTCAGGCAAAATTTTCTGAGACTTGGTAAGGAGCAGGAGGTTATTGGGTGTCCTTTTGCAAATGCGTGGTAGGTCCTCCTGTGAGACGATTCGATGGGTGAGGACCTTTAAATGAGTACATTGTCAATGATGAGGTAAAAATAGAAAACAGAGAGTAATACAGATCATTCTTGTCCAGAGAAGCAACTGATTTTTCCCTGTAGAAAAGATAACCCCAAACATGATACTTTATTGCCTTATTGAAATAGGTTATTAACCACTTTGCATCTTTTAGCAAGCATTCTTGCTTGCCTATAAATATATATCTGTTCTTGGAATTCTGCTTTAAACCAGTTTAAACATCTTACAGGTTCTCTCATTAATTAAAGAGCTGAAGAAAACTCTTGACACATACTTTATATTTGCATGAGAGTCATCATTTTTATCTTTTTGAAAGTTATGATGGAGTAAAAGTGAATTATACTCCTTCCTCTAGGATATCTCAGTTAGCCCTGTGCTGTTAGCACCACCCAATGCTAAGTACTCCCAAATTTGTATCTTTAGACACAGCTAAATTACCCAGGATGGCTTCCAACTTTCAATCACCCTGCCTCAACCTCCAGAGTGGCTGGGATTACAGGTGTGCACCACCATGCTCGGCTCCAAATGGAATTCTGAATTCTCACTCTCTCCTAAAATTGCTCCTCCCCAGCCTTTAAGTGCTACACCAATAACTCAATTGTTCAAGCCAAAATTCCAAGTGTCAAATCTTGGCTGAAAGCATTTCTTTTTATTGTACCTCACACTCAATCCATTAGCAAAACCTAAGCAATCCTAAATCCATCTACTTTTTAAGGCCTCCACCTTAGTCTAACACCTCACAGCTGTTTTTGCAAATAAAGTTTTATTGGAACATAGACACTTCCATTTGTTCACACATTGTCTGTGGCTGCCTTTGTGCCACAATGGCCGAGTTGAGTAGTGTGACAGAGACCACAGAAACTGCAAAGCTTAAAATATTTACTATCTGGTACTTGACTGAAAAAAATGACTGACTCCTGGTGTAGCAGGTTGAATAATGGCCCCCTAAACTATCAGGTCCTAATCTTGAGTTAAACCTGTTACCTCATTTGGAAAAAGGGTCTTTATAGATGCTATTAAGTTAAGGCTGTTAAGATGGAGAGATTATCTTGGATGGTGTACATGGGCCCTAAATGTTATCATGTGTTCCTGTAAGAGGGGGAAGGGAAACCTGACTCAATATACACAGAAGAGAGAAGGTGAAGTTGGAAGAGATTTGATGATGCTAGCCTTACAGACTGGAGCCATGTGGCTGCAAGCCAATAGAAGTTGGAAGAGGCAGGAAAGGGTTCTCCTTAGAACCTTTGGAATGAGTGTAGCCCTGCAAACATCCTGATTTTAGCCCAGGGAATGATTTTGAACCTCCAGCCTCCAGAATGGTAATAGAATACACATTTGTTATTTTAAGACACTAAAGCAGTTTGTTACAGCAGCCTTGGGAAATTAGTACCTTCAAGTCACCATCAAGTCTTGATGTCTGTGATAATCTCTTAACTGACCTGCTTCTTTTCTTGCATGTGAGGTATATTCTCCATGCTGTGGCAGAGTGAGTGTGCCAGTAAGATAATTCCCTCTATTAGCTTTCTAGTGTCCTCAAAAGAAAACCCCAAGCTCTCACCCAGAATGTGAGGTGCTGTGTGGAGGGCCCTCCCTGGATTCATGCCCCAGCCTGCTACATGGCTTCACTGTGGTTCCTACAATGCATTGTGTGCCTTAGCTTCAGGGCTCTTGAACTTGTTATTTCCTCTGCGTAGAACATTCTCCCACCCCATCCATGGCTGTTCACTTCCTCTTCCTTCCAGATTCAGAGACTTCCTTGGCCTACCTTGACCAAAAAGCATCCCCATCATCCCTCTCTCCCACATTATTTTTCTTCAAGCATTTATCAAGGTCCCTCAATCATTACCTTAGATCATATATTTGTGTGATTATCATGTCTTTCCACTTCCATGTCTGTCTATAAGGGCACTGTTTTGTTCACTGCTGTATCTCCAGCACCTAGAACCAGTATCTCATATGTGATAAACACTCAATAAACATTTGTTGAATGACTATACATAGTAAATAAATTTAAATCATATCAAAGGAAGAGTAATCCTTATTTTTTTCTGTCCCATCCTCAAAGTTAACTATGGGTAATTAAAATTTTTGTTATTCATCTGGAACCTTTTTCAGAAGAATGTACAGATATACAGGAATAGCTATATAGGTAATAAACTTTATATCCATTTTCTATATGCATATGAGAATAGCATATGTTATGCCTTAACATATTCAGTTAAACATTTTAGTTGGAGATATTTCCATAGCAGTACATGTTGATTTACCTCCATTTTTTAAAGTGGCTGCATAATATCCCACAGCTTAATACGTAAAGAAAAATAAACGTCCCATATTGTTTGAACAGAGAAAGGCTAATGATAATTAAGTGCCTGTGCTCCCAGACCCTTTTTAGTTACTCCCACAGTGGCCTGGCATTTCTTGAATGTTCCTCACTGACCTCCTAATACTACAGTGCTGGTGCATCAGTGGCTTTTATTCCAAATGTTTTGATGGGTCATTTTACTTTCAGCAACTAAACAAAGTTCCCTCAGAAGACTGGGAATGGAAACAACCTACAATGAAAGTGTTGAGCACATCAGTAAGAAAAGGGGAAAAAAAAAAAAAAAAAAGCAGCCCTCCAAATGATTTGCCAGGCATCCCTACAATTTCCATTAGCAGCCACCCCAAATAAACTGACATGACAAGTGCAAGTGGGATTAGTCTGTGCAGATGCTCAAAGCCCCCTGGCTCCCTCCCTCCAGTTTGCTGCCATCCCCTCAGCCTTCTTTATACACAAGGGCTCCATTGACAGATGGGCCTTGAATCAGAGGTGTGAGCCTTGTCTCTGAAAACTGTTGACTTCAGAAGTCATGGAGCTCTTTTCCTCTGTGCCCTCTCAAAGCCCGATCCCTCGGTAGAAAAGAAGCCTTTTTTTTTTTTTGGATCATGAGTCCAAATAAACAATAAAAACTATCAGGCTGTATGATACCGGAAAGTTCAGGTAGGGAGTAGAAAGACGCGAGTTTTAAAGGGAATGTCCAGAAAAAGAAACTGGATTAATTGTTGAAGTAGCATATCAAGGTGAGATACATTCCATCAAAGGCATTTAGATAAAACTCGAAGGAGGCCCCTGGAGAGCAAGTGCACTCGGGTATGTTTTATGCAATAGCTGGATGATGTGGAAAAGTTTTATGATTATAGCTATTGTTTAAACAACCTCTCTTGCAACCCCAATGACGAAGGATAATGTTCTGTTCTAGGTTTTAATTGTTAAAAGAAAAACAGAACTGCCAGAAGTGGTGTGGCTGGTCCTCAAAACTACTGTCCCTTTGGACTTGGCTACCTCTAAGTAAATATTGAATGAATGAAACTACTGACTCATTTCAAAATTTCAACTCATTCCCTGTCCATAAATCAGGACTTTTTTTTTTTTTTTTTTTTTTGGGAGGAAAATTTATTTTGGACTTACAGTTTCAGAGGTTCTCTAGGGTCAGTCACTTTATTGTTCAGGACCCAAATGAGGCAGATCAACATGGTGGTAGGGCACGGAAAGGGAATGCTGTTCACCTCATGGAAGTCAGGAAGCAGAAGCACACATCAGGACTTTTATGTTCATGTTATTTTTTAAATAAGCTGAAATTCAGGCTTACTAAGGCTCAAATATGTCATTCTATTTGGGGTGTCTGACAGGTCTCTACTCTTGCATCCTAACAGCAGACATTCTGATCATGCTGACATCATTGCTATCTGATGGCAGGTGGGTGCAGAAATGAGGAAAGATGAAGATGTGCAGGCCTGGGAAGCACATAGCATCTGGTTGGTGAAAGGTTGGTTCTAACAAAACCCGCACATTTTCATTATGCTTTATCTTGAAAGACAAGGGACATGGGATCTCTCTGAATTATTTCTTACAATCGCATGCTTATCTACAATTATCTCAGCATTAAAAAAATTAAGAGGAAAAATCCTTGGGAAGTAGAAATATTGGATATCATAAGTTTTTGCTCTAAAAAGGCATAGCTAGAATAAATTTTCTTTCTTGTCCTGTGCCTGGAGAAAATGAGCTTGTGCTCCCTCATCAGTGTTTAAGCATCCGAAACGGGCTCAGTCCATGCTTTCCTCTCCAAGTCCAGTGATATGGAAGCTTCGGTAACTTCCAATTTAAGGAAACAAGTCCAAACATTTGAATTATTATCATCCCCAGTAATAGTAAAGTCACTATTTCTGAAAACTGATTGGTAAGGAACTCTTCTGCATGTATTTTTGAGGTAAGAAAGTGATGATTTAACATTCCCATTGTTTACCTTATAGGTTCTGTTTCTGGATGGTAATGCACTTTGCCTGAGGAACATTAGGAGTGGTGCCAGCCACGTGTATCTTCTAACGACTCCCTTTTCTAGGTGTACTTGTTTAGTGTCTCAGGCTACTTCCTCTACTTACAATGCCCATCTCTCAGTCATCCTCCCAAGCAAACACACCGCCACTAACCAGCCCCCAAAACACCTCATTCTCGAACTCTTTGGTTCAGGATATTTTTACACTTAAAAATGATTGAGGATTCCCCAAGAGCTTTGCTTTATGTGAGTTTGTTTACCTAGAATTAGGTACTGTATTTGAAATGAAAACTGAGACAATTAAAAAATATACATTGGTTCATTTAAAAAGAATAAACCCATTATAGAAAAACATAAATGATTTTTTTTGTGAGAAATAATTACATTTTCCAAAAAAAATTAGCAGCAATTTTAGAGGGGCATTGTTTTTACAATTTTGTAAATTTTTAATATCTGACTTAATAGGACATGTCTGGATTCTCCTTTCTGCCTCCGCAGTCTTGTTGAGATCACACATTACGTGGCCTCTGTGGAACATCACTGTACTCATGAGAGTTTGACATAGCATCATTATGTAAAGTTATGACTTTGTGGATCCCTATACCTCACTGAGGTCCCTAGGCTGCACTTTGAGAACTGCTGGACTGGCCCTATCTAAGGTGGCTTCAATGGTGATGGTGATACTCTCTGGAGGCTCAGGTGACATTCATTACCTTCTTCAGCATTCCCACCGTACCTGGTCCTGATATTTGTTAACCTGCTAGGTTGTGAGCTCCTTGAAGGGAAAACTCACCTTTATTCATCTTTAGTCTCTGTATTTAACACAGCTTCTGGCCCATAGTGGGCATCAGATAAAGTCAATGTTATTTTTTTAAGAAATAGGGTCTCACTATGTTGTCTATCTTGGTCCTGAATTTATAGGCTCAAGGGATACTCCTGCCTCAGCCTCTTGAGTAGCTGGGATTATAGGTACATGCCACTGCAGTGGCTTAAAATTATTCTTTAATTTAAATGTTTTAGTTGTAAAAGTTACATACCTATATTATGGCTAAATTACATGAAATAGAGCTAACAAAAAAAAAATTCCATAATCTCCCAAATGTCATATTTTGGATGTATTTTATGTCCTTTTGCAAAATGCAGTTTTCTATACCTATCATTACATCATATTTTAGAAATGAACACCATAATTCTGAATATTCCCCTTTATCCTCAGCAATGGGTAAGCTTTTCTTTAGGTTTATAATGACTAGCATCATGTTCCATTGTGTGGATATAACACTTTAATTACCAAATTTCCAACATAGCATATTTAGATGCTTTCAATTGTCATAATACATACAGTGATCCTGTGAAGAATACCTTTGCACATCTAGCCTTTTTGGCATTAGTGTTATTTCCTTAGAATAGATTCCCAGAAGTAATATTACTAGGTCAAAAGAGGCAGACGTTTTTATGGTTTTCAATACATACTGTAAAATTGCCTTTCAAAGGGTTATACTAATTTACAGTGCCACCAGCACTTTCAAAATGTTTCAGCACACGAATCGTCAACATAGGTGCTATTAAGAATGCTAATCGATAACATATTGTACCCTTGTTAAAATTCTGCATTTTTTGAGACACATAAATTAAAGTTTGTTGAGGAATGAGTGTATAATACAAAACATTCTTTTGGGACATCTTTATTTCTGGAAAACTTAAGAAATTTCCACTGATGAAGACCAGAAGAATAGGTCAGGATTGTACAAAACTCACTTTGACAGTCAATCTTAATGCCAAAACCCTTGAACGACTTTTCTGATTCTGTTGTCACTGACAGTAGCAAAAGAAAAAAAAAAAAAAAAAAGAATGAAACGTTCTCACTGCGAACTGTACAAGATCACGGAAATAGGTTGGAGCTCTGATTTCATTCAACTTTTCTTCTTCTTCTTCTTTTTTTAACTTAGAAATTTCATCCCTCTCCTTTGTTTCCGGTTTTACCTGCACATGTGCAGAGTGAGAGGGTGCATTTTTCCTTGCTGAGCGCTGCACTCACCGTGCCCAGCTCGGGGCTTCTCTGCATGGGGCGTGCTAGTCCACCAGGTGTGGACGGGCTTCCAGAAGCGCTGCAGCTGCGTTCCTCCGCCCTCTGCTCTGGGGCTCTCCTTCCCTCACCGAAACCCTGCTCGCAGAGGAGCATCCCGCACCTGGCGCGAACGCAGTGGCGCCGAAACCTTCATTTGGAAAAGCCCGGCACTGAACACCGGCTGGAAGGAGAGAAGGAAACTTGTGTCGCCTCGTCCTCCAGCCAGGCGCGCCGAGGTCTAACGTCCCTAAGGTTTCGCTCCACGGCCTCATCCTGGGACAGAAATCTATGACTCATCGGCTCCGTCGGTCACATGGGCAACGTGACCAAAATAAAGTTTCAGTATTTTAAGCGCTAGAAAAGGGGACAGCGGAGCACACCGGGGGCGGGCGCGGAAGGCGGGCGCAGGCGGCCGCGCCCCCGGCCGTGGGGACGCGACGGCCGAGGGGGCGGGGCACCGGTGACCGGGGCGGGCGGGGCCTGGCAGGAGGCGCGGCCCCTCCCCGCGGCCGGCAGCGCTGCCCTCACTCCTGGTCGAAGGGCTGGGGGGCGCGGCGCCCGGGAGGACCCCCACGCCGAGGCCCTCAGGGCCAGCACCAGCTGTCGCGGCAGGCTGCGGGATCCCGGAGATCCCGGCGCGTCCTGTACTGCCACCGGGACCCCACGCGCCGGCAGCGGCTTCCCCGGGAACGTCCTTCAGCCCCGGGAGCACGCGGGAAAAGCCCCAGCGCGCCAATGAGCGAGCGCCTTCCTCATGACGGTCACGCTCAGGGGCGGGGCTTCCCTCCGCCGCTCCCGAGTTCCGGGAACCCCCTTTGATTGGTCTGGACGGCTTGGGAAACACTGGAGTGACGCCCAATGAAAATGCCACGTCCCGGCCTCGAGGAAATATTCCGTATCGGCCCCATCCTGATTGGGCCGTTCTTTCCGACTCTGACCACTAGGAAGCTTTGTTTAGGTCTGAAAGGCGGGCTTTCCTGGGAGTGGGTGGGGAGGGGGCGTTGGTTCTTGACCAATCCGTTTAGTCCGTGGGGTGGTGACCAGCCAATGGATCGGATGGATAGGACGCTCCTCCCGGAGAGTAGTGAGACCCCTGGTGCGGGGCGATTGGCAGCGGGAGCAATGAGTGGCAGCCCTGCGGTCCAATGGGGGCTGTGCGTGGGCCGCGGGGGCGGGGCCAGGGCGGGTGCGCGGCGGCGGCGGGGTGGCTGGGCCGGCGGCGGCGGCGGTACGAGGCGCGCGCTCGGGGTCCCGGTCGCGAGGAGGAGGAGGATGTGGCGCGCGGAGGGGAAATGGCTGCCGAAAACAAGCCGGAAGGTAAGAGCCGGAGCGCGAGGGCCCGGGGGGCGGCGCGGCGGGCGGCGGGACGCGGCCCCGCCGGACATCCCGGGCATCGGCGGCGCCGGGCGGGAGCGCGGGGGCGCGGCGGGCGGGCGCCCCGGCCGGGGAGGGGGCTGGCGGGGTGGGGGGGGCGGAGCGCGGCCGAGTCCTGAGGTGACTCGCGGGGCGACGGAGCGCGGCGCCCCGCACCCCACCCCCGGGGGCGGGCTGGGCCGGGGGGGCGGGGGGCGCGCGGGGCGGGGGCCGGGCCCAGCGAGGAGGAGGAGCCGCGGAGGGCCGGCGCCTCCCCCACCCGGACCGGGCATCCCCGCCGCTCGCGAGCCCGCGGCGCCCGCGCCCCTCGCGCCGGGCCCGGGGTGGGGGCCGCGGGGCGGAAAGTTTATCTGCCTCGGGCCCCTGGCCCCGGCCCGGCCGCTCGGGCCGGTCCCCGTCGGGTGCCAGCGGCGGCGCTCAGCCCTCGCGGGCCGCCCGCTCCCGGCGGCGGGCAGGGCCGGACGTACTCTGGCAGCCCCCGCCGGCCCCGCGACGCCTCCCGGGCAGGCGGGGGTCCCCGCGCCGGTCCCCGCCAGGGGGACCCTCTACCGCGGAGCGTGCCTCGGCTGAGGGCCTCGTGTGACCCCTCCCCCTTCGCCTCCCGGGGAGGGAAGGGGCCTGCGCAGCATCCCCGCCCCTCGCCGCCCTGCACATCCTACTCTTGCCCTTGCACCCTTGTAGCCAGGAGGGTGGGGTCTCGGTTTCGGTGGCAAGTGAGGCTCTTCACACTCCCTTGCCCTTTACCTTCCGTGACCCCGATCCTCGCTTGGCATAGGGGTCCGTCTGAGCCTCTCCTCTTCCGTGGAACCTTTTGGGGCCTCTGCACTCTGTCTGTTGACCCTTTTTGCTAGGAGTCGGGGACTCGGTCCTCCCTGTTCTTTCTCACCCAGTGGATCGTGGGGGCCTGTGCAGCTCTGAAGTCATTTCTAAATGGGAGAGCAGACACTTCTTCAGATGATGTGCACTCTCCGCACACTTTCCTGGGTTAGGGTGAGCTCATTTCCTGAATACCCTTTGAGTTACCCTCTTTTTCTTAGGGAGAAAACTGGATGTTCAGTTCTCCTTTCTCCAGTTGTCTGTCTACCTTGACGCGTTCTTTCTCCTCAGAGTTCCCAGTCTGGATGAGGATGGGTGCCCAATGAGATGTAGGGCAGGGCTTCTGTTGTGCCTAGTACTTGATTAAAAGGGGCCACAACAATTACTCTCACGTTAGAGGAAAACAAAGGTGTATTTTTGCTTCCAGTTGATTCTTGCATCTTTGGAGGGGGCAGCCTTCACCAGTTGACACTACCCTACTGGGAAAAGGGTCATGTGCCCTTGGCTTTTGGTGTTCTGATTACCGTCTAATGTGCAATAGGAGCCACACTTTGTACGTCCCCCACTCAAGTGCCTTTGAACCTATCCTGGAAATAAACTTCCCAATTCTTTTTTGAGAGAACTCATATCCTCCTTATGGCTTCTGTTTCCTAGTCAGCCATATTTAGTGAGCCTGTTACCTTGACTTTTTCTAATTTTCTCAAATTGTATTCATGTTGGCTGGGTAAGGAGAAGCCATATGCCTTTCCATCCAGAATAGGGAGTGTAGACACCCATGTCGCCCACGTGCCATTCGGAAAGAGGTAGCTTGTGTGCTCCTTGTTGTACTAGAACCTTCCTTTGGCCCTGGAGTGTCTCTTGTGGGATGAAACATTTCTTTGGATTTTGTACCTTTCAGGCAAAGGGGAAATTTGAATGCTTTCTCTTTTCTGCTGCTCTGGTTCTCTGGTGAAACAGATCATCTTCATACTGTATGCATTTGTTGACATATACACATATAGGTCTGTATGCATAGATGAAATAATATTCTTTAAATAAAGTGAGAAGAAGGTAGAAGGATTAGGTGACTAGCTCTACACTTTGGGTGTCTGTGGGGACTGTGACATGCAAGAATATAAATATGCATTACTTTTGTTGGTAACTGTTCAGGCTTAGGAAAATCAGAAGAAGAATCATTGATAAATGGCCAGTTCTCACCACTCTTTCATTTGTCATTTGTACTGTACTGAATAAGCAGAATGACATCCTGAATGTTCACCGTGTCCCTGCGAATGTGAAGTGTAGAGTGCTTGCTGATGGGCACCCAAACTTAGGCATTCTGAATTTAAGGGCAGTATTCTGTGCTTGTTCTGCATAGGGTGAAAAGTTCTTATCTTGATTTTCTTCTTGCATTGTAGGGAAAGAGGTTTCCTGTGTTTTGGGCTAATGATAGGAAATGGATGAGAAGAATCTATTTCTCTGTGAGAGAACTAGAAAGGAAAGGCCACATATATATGTCCCTGCTGGATTTTGGCCATTTAATAAGGAGAGAGGCTGTTAAATTAGGAAAAAGTACATTTGGAAAGGCCCTTGCCACTTGATGAGAGGGTGGGAGGATTATTCCTGAGGTTCTTTTCTCTGGGGCAGAGGAATGGTGAGAGCCCTGTGGACTAGTCTCTGGTCAGGGGCTTTACCTCCTAGTCTCCACCCCCTCCTCCCTTCTGTCCCTCTGAAGTGAAGTCTCTTTTTGACAAGCTTAGTGTGGAGACTTGCTCTTCTCAGCAGGCTCTGTTGGGCTGTGAGAATTGGACCTTGGAGCACTTTTCTAGCAAGGAGAGACTCTCCATCTCGATTTCTTGAGTAAGGAGATGTAACCACCTAGAAGTTTGGTCAGCTCTGGACTTGGACTGCTGGACTTTGCCTTTCAGTTAATATTGAGCTGTCCAGTGGGTATGATACTCGTTGCCAGAAAAAGCTTTTGACCTAATTTTTGCTTTTCTTTTTGAGTTTCTTTTAATTTTTAAGCTGTTTTTGTTTTGTCTGTATTCGTAATCAGCTTGATGGAGTTGTATTTTAGGGGTAATGTTAGTCTTGGAAAAATCAAGTCGAATACCTGCTGTGTATGTTGGCGTAAAACCAGAAGAGTTATCTCATTTCCCGTGGTAGCTCTTCCTTGCCTTTCTCCAGGCCACTGCCTGCCTTTGGGAGTCGTCCCTGTGGAGCAGGGTGCTCCCTACTGGGGCAGTGGAAGGAAAAGTGGAGGTTAGTCAAGAACACGCTGGAGGTTACTATGTAAAGTTGGGCTCTTCACCTTGAGTTGAGTACAGTTGTGCTTTCTGTGTCACTGGGCTTCATAGATGGTTGGAAATTGACTTTTTCCTTCTCCTCCCCCAGTGCTGGGTGCTCTTTTGCAGATAGCCAGCCTTCATGGGTTCTCTTGACCACTTTGCTTTTTTACATCTTTCTGTTTGACTTTCTGCTAGAGCATCAGTCTTTCTCCCCTAATCTCCCAGATTTTGGGACAAGTTTGGGTGGCCTCTTCTCCCTTGTCTTCTTGATGTCCTGTCTTACCCTGCTTCTGGGAAACACTGGGTTGTTCTCATTTTTCAGTGTATTCAGAATGTTGACATGTCCAGGGCAACCTTTCCTCAAGGTCAGATTGGGTCAGCTTTTCCTGTTTAAAGTGTAGCATCACTCTTACTTGCTCTTAGAGACGTGTTTATGCATCCTTCTCAGCCACATTTTCTGTTTCTTTAGTTTTTAGGCCCTGGCTATTTTAGACTGCCCCACCCCCACCCCAGAAAAGCCCATTCCTTAGAGTCAGGAAGCATTGGTTTAGATCTCTGTTTATTCTGTTCATGCTCGGTGTCATCCCATGTGACTGGGTGGGCTTGGAATTCTTTCTGACCCATAGTGAGGTAGCCCATCTTGTGGCTTAACATTTCTTCCCACTATTTTCATTACTTTGGGCCATTCATCATTTGTCATTTCTTAAAATTTGAGGAAGACCCCTTCGTGTGCAGTTGTACTTCTTTCTGACTTCCTTATGGAGAAAGCAGTAGAAGGTGACTCTCACGTTCTCTTCCTTCCCTTCTGTAGTCGTGCCACTTGCCTCTCTTGTGGTGCCTTTGAATATGCCCTTTTGGGGAGAAGCCGTTTTTATATCCATAATCCATTACTGCAGTCATGCATTCAGGAGCCCTTTACTGGGTGTCTATTATGTGTGGAGCTCTGTGGGGGTTATGTGACTTTGCTGAGACCATATTGAATCTTGTTAGCCTTTTAGTATGAATGACATTTAAGTGTATCTAGTACTTTTCTTAAATAAAGTCTTGTACAATTTTTTTCTGAATTTTAATTTTTGGATTGTAATCTTACAAAAATATACTCTAATAGTGTACTATCCTGTTGAGCTTTCTCCCTCCTCCCTGCAGGAGTGGGGGTGGTGAAGAGGGTGGAGGGTGTACTGGGAGAGGCATTGAACAGCTTTCATCCAGGCCGTGGGTGTGTGTGAGAGAGAGAGAGAGAGAGGAGGAGAGAGAGAAAAGTAAAGTCAACCTTAATCTGATTGTCTAGACATATCTTTCAGGTTATTTAGATATATGATTGGTTGGAATGCTTATTAAACATTTGAGCAGCAGCATTATATTAGATATTGTATAGAACATAAAATCAAATACATCCTTTATATAAGGAAGTGTTAGAAAAGCATTTTTTCTCTTCTGATTAACTGGTCTGGTTTATAATACCAGATAGTATATGATAACTGTAATATGAGCTGCTATTACATTTTTGCTGCCGGAAAGTCTTATATCTAAATTTAATGCCTAATTGTGATGACCATTCTTAGACTAGATATCTGATAGCAGCATCACTGCTTTTATTATGTGACTTTTAATTCTTCATGCTTTTTAATGTGCTGTTATTTGTATTTTTTGTTTGTTTTAGTGAGTAGCAGCAGATTCTTTTTTATGATAAAAATTAATCTGGAGTATGCTTTTTTTTTTTTCCTGCTTTAAATGAAATTACCTCCCTCCATAATGTATTTAGAAGCCATTTTCTAGAATTTCATTCCTGTGAAAACTCTTCTGTAGGATTGTTAGGGTTGTAGTATGTGGTTGGCAGTGTCCTCCGTTGATGTGAATGTGTGAATGAATGTTCTTGTGGTGACAGAGATGTGTGTTTCTTTTGTGTTTCCATTATACAGATCATTTCCTACAGTGTTCTGTATCTTCTAGAATCACTTACCTTGCCCTTTTGGGATGTTTTAGATGAATTAAATCTTATCTCCCTTTCTCTTCTTTAGTCTTTCCTTTTCCTCTTTCTTACATAAGGAGGTTTCTTTACTGCCCTTGTTGTTATTATTAAGGCACTTGTAGATATACACTGCCTTTGGAGCCTTTCTGACTTTTAGTGGAAAGGGATTGCCTATCGTCCCTTTTGTCCGGTACATAAGGCATGGTTCCTTCTTGTTTCCCTAAGGTAGGTATATGGAGTGGGATTTAAGTCCCAGCAAGGGATGACAGAGGTATTTGTAACTGGAAATCATCCAGGGTGAAACACTGAGTACTTCAGGCTTCTGGGCCTCTACATATAGGATTTTGTAAATTTGTTTTTTTCTCCATTCAGTCAGCTTTTTTTCTGTCTCTTTGGCTTGATATCAGTACATTTCTTTGGGTACAGCCAACACATATACCATGTCTTTGGAACCTTTGTTTATGAGGAAGATGGGGTCCTTTCTAGTGTTCCTTTGCCTAGACTGGTACCGTCTTTAGTCTTTGGTGTGTTTGAGGGTGAGAGTCAGAAGTGTTCTTGTTCTATTTCTTGTCCATATAACTTGAGTAGAGTGTATGTCCATTGCACTATTTTCCAGACTGTAGTATGGTCTTTCTTTGTTTTTTGTTTGAATACCCAATCCAGTTTAGGACATAGGTTGATCAGACACTATCAGAACCTTTTGTTTGGTGCCATCCATGGATGTATCTATCAGTCTTGTGACCAAGTCATGTCACCATTCAGTCATTAGAAGCTACTTATATACTTATAGATGATCTGCCATCCTGTGATATTGGTTATGTATTTGTAAGGGAAGTCTATTTATATATATACTGACAATGGGCAGCAGTCCTTGATTTTTAATATGGCCCGACAAAGTAAGGTTTTTTCCCCCCTTTTTGGTATCAGTGTACTGACTATATATTTTTTAGGTTGTAGTGCATCTTCTGCTTTGAAAACCATGGCTTGTCGAAGGTCATGGGCCTACTTGTGTAAGGATTGGTAATGTTTCCTGATCATTTTTTTTAAACATCATTATCCTGAACTTAAATATTGTGTACTCCACTGCAAAGAAAGGCCAAATATCAGATAGGTGTCTGTCTGTCTTCCCCTTTCACTCCCTTTTTTTTAGAGGATTGTTCATTTAGTATGAGCTGATTGAAAAACATAAGGCAGAAGGACCAAAGATAGTTTTGTGATGCCTCTTCCACATTCACCCAGTGTTTTGCTCATTCTTGATATAATACATGACTCTTTTGCTCTTTTTTTTTTTTTTGGGTCCAATTTCTCCTGGCCTGCCAAGTCGTGAACTGTTTCCCTTCCTGATCCAGTTAGCAGAGGGTAACTTTGAGGGAGATTGCTAGCTGTATTTGTCACTCTGCTTTCTGCAGTATAGTTTTGTGCACAGAGTCACATGCCGTTGAAAGAATGTTTGGGACTGAGTTCTTCACAGTTTTGAACATGGGGACTAAGTGGTATTGTTCTCACCTCTTACCTCACTTCCTCAGGTCATCTAAAATAAAATACCCTCCCGTGTTCTCTCCAAGCAAAAAACCAAATCCCAACAAAACAAAAAACAACAACCGTAACAACGAAATTCCAAAGCAGGCCCAACACCCTGAAGGCCATCTCTGATTGCTCCTGCTCTACACTTCAGTTGCTGGCTTTGGACAGGTGCATAACTGGTACCTTTTGGATGCGTAGTCTCAGAGGGGTTGACATGTGAAAAGTCTTTGGGACACTCGGCATCCATTCATTCAGTGAACCATGCAGTATCTCTTCCCTTTTTCTTTATTAGTTATTATAAGGTAACACCTGCAGAGTGGGTTAATTTTCTCCCTTTATTCCCACTTAACTGTTGGAGTATAATACTGGCAACAGTAAATTATTATTATCCCTACTTTTGTGTTCGGCGTTGGTGAGAGAATGGAGAGCTAACTTCTGGTGGTGATAGTACAACCCAACCCATGACTGACTTCTCTGTGTAGGCTACACATTATTGCAGTAATGATTTACATTTTAAGCTAAATTTAGGATTTGTAATGAGGGATGAACCAAATATGTAATTCTGTTTTTTACATCTAACAGGACGTATCTGTGTGTTATATTAGAATGATGTGTGGATATATCTGGAGGTACTCTTTTTCAACAATTAAATAAGAAGAAAAAAATCTTTGTTTTGAGTTTTGAAAAAACAGGTATTATTTTTCCTTCATCAAGGCATCAAGGTTGATTTAGATTGCCAGTTGTTATTTCTGAAGGTATATGAAGAATTTCTGTTTTTAAAACTTAGACTTTGTTTTTAATCCTTTTCTGAACAGTCATTTCTGAGTATGTGTGTGCCTCACTGGTTTTCTAGGCACTGGGATATCAAATCACTTGGGAGTGATAATAAGATATTGGTACAAAGTATGAAATTATCAAATAGGAAGAAAAAAATACTATAGTGAAAGTTACCCATTTATGATTTAAAATAATCTCAAAGTGATATTTGGAAGTGTGAATTCAGATACTCTTAAGAAAAAAAGGAACGTGGATGTGGTTACTATTTTGAAATTGATACGTGCATATTGTACGAAGAATGTGCCTCCAAATGGGGCATTTAGAAGACAAATAAATTGATGGGATTGGTTATTTTAAAATGTGCTTTTTTTTTTTTTTTCTCTTTTAAAGAAGTAATTGAAATAAGAGCCATTCTTAATGAAGAAAATGTAAACTTTGATGTAAGTTCAGCATTTGAAAAGTAAAGATTCAAGATAAGGATTTTTTATTGCAAATCCACAAGGGGGTAGTGATGTTCTATCAAAGATATTTGTGGTGGAAATGTGAGATGATCTCTTTTAACATTTTAGATTTACAGATAAAACTGGCATGTTTGCATTTTAACTTAATAAGATCTTCTTTTTAAAATGTTTATTGGCAAAATTGTTTATTGCTTAAATTAAAAAAAAATCCATTTGGGGTGAATGGCTATTTTAAGCTGTACGAATGAGAAGAGAGAATGTCCTTGTAGTTTTGTGCTTTGGAAAGGTTACAAAGGATCTGAGGGTCAACTGTTATTTTCTAAGAATGTAATAATCTTAAATTTCCTGGGAAACATTAGGAATCTAGGAATCAATGATTTAAGTGTTCTGAATAAAAGGATGTTAGTAAATTGTGTCTAAACTTTACAGAAGTTTGTATTACTAGTTGTATTTTTCAGTTCTGCCAAGAGATGAAAAATGTGAACAATCCCTACCACTAGCCACTTTTAATAGTTCTAAATAAATCAAAATTTTATAATCTTTTTTATTAGTTTATCTTACATCATTAGATAAAAGCAGTTTTTTTTTTCTCTTCTCCCTCACATAAAAATTCCAGCAGTTTGCCTCTGGTCTTTGAGTTCCACCGTCATGTTCAGAATTCAAGTCAGTGTAGCGTGGTCATGCAAGGCAGTCTGTCCCTCTAGCTGTATCACATGCTCTGTTTGAATGATAGGCCACATGGTGGGAGAAAGATTTTTTAAAAATTGGAATGGGAATTATGTACCACTTATTTAGAGACACTGTGTCTTTAAAAAATACTACTTTTAACATTAATGGTGTGAAACAGTTGTGTGGTTTAGGAGTTAGGCTTGTTTTGTATTGTATCCATTATGTATTTTTCATTTCTGGTCTAGGAAAAAGGTTGTTAATACAGTGTTTCTCCCTACCTTTCCCCTTCCCTCCTTCTGAGCAAGAAAGGGCAATTTTTTCTTCTTTATTAAATGACTGGTGATTTAACATCCTCAAAGATCCACAGATTTTTCACATACTACTTTCAGCTCTACTGGGAACTGAACTATGACGTCAGCATTTTCATTCATGGATTTGATGCTTCTAAGTCTGTTTTCCTGGTTTGTATTCCTGAGCTAACTTCTGGCACATGCACAGATCAGTTTACCATCAGTCAGCCCATAAACCAACAGTAGACCAACAGTAAAAGGTAAAACAAAAGATAAGACGCTGGAGTTATTTCAATAGCACTGTTGTTGCTCATGCTGATTTGCATCCAATGCAGTTTGGATAAGGTTCCTGGCCTAACAGATTGAAATCTAAAAACAGTCAGTTTAATTATCTCATGATTTTTGTGGATTGAACTGTGTTGTGAACATACTGATACAAAATTTTTGTTCTTGATGGAAGTTCAGAGTGCTGTGTTATAGCACCTTTGTTATAAAGTAGCATTTCTTTTATCATTTGGCTGAATTGGAGGATACTTTATTTCTCAGAGGTTAGGCCTGGAGATTAAATTATGCCCTACTCAAATTACTTTTGGAATGCATTTGGATTTTGGGAGGAAATTGAAATATTTTAAATAACTATTATTTGATACATATATTTGATACATTATTGTAGAACTGCTGTAGCACCCCATGTGTTGAAGTCAGATTTCATCTCCCCTAGACTCTATTTCCTGTGGCTGTGTACTCCATCATCTCTTCCAGGGAGGTCACTGCTTGTAATTTAGTGCTGTGTGAGAACAGTTTTTGAAGAAATTTTACTTGGGAGGTTCCTCTGCAGGGCCAAGTTGGAGGCTGGGCCTCTGGCCTCTGGCGTCTGGCATCTTTCAAGCCTCCTTGGGGTTGATGAATGGTGAACTGTAAAAAAAGTTGTTTTTCTCTGCTTTCTTGAGGGTTAGCTGACTTTCTGGATACTTAATTGCCAAGAACATTTAGAAATAAAATGTATTACTTTTAGGAAGTACCATTTTAATTAGTTATAATTCATGGTCATAGTAGGTGATTCAAACCATTTTCATTTGGGTTCATATGCATTTACCCACCACTCCCTTCTTGTGGACACTGGACCTTGGAACTTGTGAATACATGTTACTCTAGAGATACTTCATAGGTACTCTCTCCCCATCCTTAAATGAAACTAGAGCTTTGTGTTTTCTAGGTTCAGCAGGTTGTCTGAGGAGTAATGGATGAGTGGTCTCTGTATTAGCTTTGTTCTTTTAAGTAAACATACTGGGAAAAAAAATAAAAATCAAGTAGCGTGTGGATGTGCATTTGAAGACTTAAATGACTTGTCATTTTCCCTGAGAATTAAATAATTTTGATATTACAAATATAATTTTTTCTTATAAATACAATTATTTTTAAGTAATATGGAAGAAAGATTTAATGGTAAAGGGTCTCTGTAAAAACTATAATTTTCAAAACTACCTTTAGGATTTCTGGAAAGTTGTGGAGTGTGATGGCAAGATTTCACAGTGTTTGGAATACTGCTGTGGATTAGCATTGTCCTTATTGTTCTACCTGGGGTGAGTGATAGATTAGTCTTTTGGCCATGGAGGGTTTAGGTTTCCCAAAGCTTTTAGAACAAGCCCACTTTGGTTCCTGCCCAGTGCCCTTTCCTTTCAATAGCTGGGAATGCAGGCCAGCAAGACTAAGGACCCCAGAGACTGTGTTTTCTGCAGTCCTCCTTGTCCTCACTTCAGTGGGCCAGTAGGGCAAAGGAGCCTCCCTGTCTTTGGCATCTACACCTTGTTCTTACCAGATTGGTCTTCTCCGCTTATTGCTCTTCATTCTGGGCCAGCATCTCCTCATCTTGCCTTTTCCAGACCTCAGCTGTGGTGGAATGAGTTCATGGGTAGTGATTTTGAGAGATTCAGGTGTTGAGTAGCTTTAGAAACCATCTCTAAAGTTCTTCTCATTCTTTCTTAAGATGATAGAAGGTGAGGTTGGATGTATGGAACTTCCCTTCACATCTTGCTTTGCTTATGCACAGCAAGCTGTCTTGTGTAGCTGTTGCTTTTCCTGTTGAGTTTCTTGCTCCAGATCAAGAAGAAATATGTAGGTTCAAGCCATGTAGGAGGAATTTGAACTATTGCCGCTGAGGTACTTACTGCCTTCCCAGTGCATATAGAGGGCTCATTTTTTACATCTTTTGCCAACCACGTTGTGAGTATTTAAGACATGTAAAAAACTGTTATGGGTTTTATAGAAGACGCACAACAGAAATGTTCAGTCTTCCTAGTTATTCCCTATGATAGATTTAAGGCTTTATTCAGTTACAGATGAGGGTTCATAGTTTTGGAAAATAGACTTAAATAATAGATGATTACAGATTTAAAAGCATCTGCTAACCTCAGTTGTTTTACATTCAAGGTAGTGTTTATACTCATTTAGTTGTATTTTTTGGATTTGATTAATATAACTGTTATTAAACTGTATTGATTGCCAGTAATTCAGAATATAAAGACTCTTCCTATTAAGAAACTCATGTGGATTGGGGAGTTGCTGAGGGTCCACTATAATTGATCATGTGGGATCTTCACTTGGACATACTCCCCGGGCAATGATAGGCCTGGTGTTTGGGGAACCTTTGAACATAATTCATCTTTGAAAGTTTCTTTCAGTATTTAAAGATACTGAGGGCAAGTTAAAATTCTTGGTGTTCCCTGCCCGTCCTTTCCATTTCTGCCGTCATGAAATGTGTTGACCGAATCATTTGCTTTGACAAAGCTTCGATGGAGGTTTCTTCCTCATTTAGTTTTATTGATGGAGGCTGTTGTGCTAAAAAGATGCTGTAACAAGTTGAAAGGTGGCGAGTGGGCACTCGGAGCTCTGAAGTACTTGTCTTTCTTCCTAGGGCTCCTCCAGAGATTGTTTATAGATTACTTGACCAAATTTAAAGCCCACAGACTTACTGCAGACATTCTGGGAGGAAAGAAGCATCAGTCTTTCTGTACTGAGTCAGATTATTCTATGTGCCCCATTACTGCTTGTATGAGGACCTCCTGAAGCAGATGTGGTTGTGGCGACCTCTCTGCTTGGGAGGAATATTCTTGGCAGCTCTGATCTGTCGTCTCCAAGTATTTTTAGTCTCTCTTGCCTCTGTCTGAGGAGCTGAGGATGGATTTAGCTGCTCTGGTGATGCTCCAAGTTGTGATGGATGCCTTTGCTACTACCTTGCTCACCATCCTATCCAGCACTGCCCTGATGAGGTTCTTGCCCTTGTCGTTTGATGAAGGAGCAGATAGAACTGTTTCTTCAATAAAGAGAGAGAAAAAAACTCATGATTTTCAGAATGCTTTTAAAAAATAAATGGTGGTTAGTGGTGATGGTGTACAACCATGTGAAAGTACTTACTACCACTAAATTGTATGCTCAAAAATGTCTAAAATGGTAAAATTTATGTTGGGTATATTTAACCACCATTAAAAAAAGTGAAATTTTCAAATGAATTTGAAACCTAATGAGAAAAGTATCTATAAGGTTCTCAGAGTGAATGAATATATGGCAGTATTTTTATCACCCCAGGGTTGGATATTGTGTCTTAAGTAAACGGTCAAAAATCACACACACACACACACACACACACACACACACAGAATAAGTAAATAAATGATGGTAATCAGGCCTTGAGATTTTTATACAGAAAGTGATTTTTAGGTGAGATTTTCATATTTGCAGTATTCATAATTGTTAAAAGGATTGACTGGCTCATTCAGAAAAGTTTGAGGCTTATAGTGGGCACTTGTAAAGGTAGGTTGTTTGGTATTGATGCCTTACTTTAAATTAGAACAGTTCGGAATGCAGGGATTACAGCTATTCAGGTTAGGTCAATTGGGGCAGTTCTAGGCTAAGAAGTCTCAACCTCTGGGACAGACACTAAAGTATAGTGGGACATTCTGGGAACTGGCCCTGGAGTGTCTGGATGTCCTCTCCAGAGATGTTTTGGGCTAACCAGGTATCGCTGGGATACCAGGGCTCCTGTCTCTGCTGTGCCCTCTGTCCTGTTTCTCCTTGTAGATTGGCTTTCTCCTCTGACTTCCTTGCTTCAGTTGCATGCAGGTATAGCCTGCCATGACCCCATGGCATGTCTTGACTCTGGTTGTGTTGCTCCCCACCATCAGATTCCACTTTTGCGGCCCAGTATGAAAATACTCAAGACAGAATTGGACTGACTCCTCTCTCAACAAGTTGCTTTGTTTCCATAGGACTGGTTAGGGTCAGTGGCCTGCTGATCCTTTAGTGGCTAGGCTGAGAGGAGTTTGGGTGAGAAGGGGACTGTAGCAGGGGGCCTGGCACCTCAGACTGCATCTGTCTTCGTCAAGATCCAGTATAAAAGAAAGGATATTGACTTCTGAATGGATTTCTTGTGTTTAGTTGCTATAGTGATTAAACTTTTTGTAGAGAAAAATGTTCATTGTAGCTACAGATAGTAGGCCAGTGTCCTCAGTCATCAGCTTGAGTGTGTGTAGAATGCTTCAGCCGTGGGTGTCAGCACTACCCCGGAGCTTGGGCTTCGAGATGCCACCGCCAGCGCAGTCTGTGCCCTGTGGGCTTCTCAGGTAGAATAGGCAGTGAAGGGGAATGTCAGTATCATGTGAGGACTCACATTTCAGGTTGGGTGGGCTCCCCTTTCCCTGGTGTGGACCAGTAAGCTTAAAAAGTTAGCAAGAAAGGGAGACATGGCCCTGGGGTGAGCATGGGGGAGAACACAGGAGCAGCCTCTGTGAGGGCTGCGGCTGCCTGCGCACTCGCTCTCAGCGCTCCTTCAGCCAGCCTCCCTCCTCTGATCTCGTTTGTCATGATTTCTCATGGTAGAAGGAATTATAGAAGATAGGGGAAATCTGTGCAAAAACAGTAGTTGGGAGGTCTGGTGCAGGGGCTGAGGGCCTGCACAGCATGGGACTACCTGAATTTACTGTGTTTAGTAATTGAGGTTTCACAGTGATGACCTTGAGTGTCCAGCATTCAGAAAGCAGGGCTTAGGATTATCTTGTTTAACAGAAGAGGAGAGTACGTAATGTTTTTGGGAAACAGCCACTAAAGTAGTTGTAGTAGTTAAAGGGATTTGACTCCTTTTAAAATTACAATTTATTAAAATATAATTGATGTACCATAACATTTACCCTTTAAAAGTTTAGTGTCTTTTAGCATATTTACATGGTTACACAACTATCACCACTAATTCTTCATGTTTATCATTCCAAAATGAAAACCTGTGCCGGTTAGTAGTCACTCCCAACTCTTCCCTCCCCTAGGCAATTACTAATCTACTTGCTATCTTTGTGGATTTGCCTATTTTGGGCCTTTTATATAAATGGAGCCAGACAGTATTTGTTCTTTTGTGACAGTTGTGTTTTCCTTGGCATAATGTTTCCTCTTTTTTGAGTGTTGGGATCTAAAACCAGGGCCTAGTGCATAGGAGGCAAGTGCTCTGAGACTGAACTATACACCCAGGCCATAAGGAGGGTTTTTTTTTTTTTTTTTCCTTTTTCTTTTCAGTTTTTGGCAGTGCTGGGGACTGAACCCAATGCTCTCCTGTGCTAGGCAGGTGCTCTACCAGTGAGCTATATCTCCAGTCCTGGCATAATGTTTTTGAGATTCATTCATGGTGGAGCATGTTTCATAAGTAAATTCCTTTTATGACTGAATAATTTTCTGTTGTAAGGATATACCACATTTTGTTTATCCACACACCAGTTGATGGACATTTGAGAACTCTGCTTTTTGACTATTATGAAAAATGCTGCTATGAACATTAATGAACAAGTTTTAGTGTAGACAGATGCTTTTAGTTGTCTTGGGTAAGATACCGAGTTGTGGAATTGTTCCTTTTGTTGTGTTCTACTTTTCAAGGAACTTCCAAATTGTTCTCCACAGTAACAGTGCTGTGTTATATTCTGCCAGTGATGTCTGAGGGTTCCAGTATCTCCACATCCTTGCTGATGCAATCTCTTTCTTTGTGATTATGACTTGTTAATTTCTACAGAAAAGACAACTGGGGTTATGTTTACTCTGTATCTATTTGGGGAGTCAAAACCCTTTTTATGGATCTACTATATGTTGAGGAACTCCTGGTTAACCTCAGCATCTCACCTTGAAAACATGCTGTTGCTTTACTTTCCTAATACAGAAGGCTGCCTTGGTGAGCATTGCAGTCACTGTTAGGCTGAAATTGGACTTTGTAGGTTCCAGGAGAGCAGCTCGCTGCCCATATAGCCCGTAGGTGACTTTTTCTTTTTCTTCTTCTTTTTATTTTTTTCTTTTAGATATACATGACAGCATATTTTGACATATTATACATACATGGAGTATAATTAACTTATTCTAATTAGGATCTCATTCTTGTGCTGTACATGATAGGGAGTTTTCACTGACTGTGTATTCATGTATGAACATAGGAAAGTTATGTGTGATTCATTCTACTGTCTTTCCTTTTCCCATCCTCCTCCTTTCCCTTCATTCCCCTTTGTCTAATCCAATGAATTTATGTTCTTTCCTCCCCCACTCTTATTGTGTGTTATCATCCACATATCAGAGAGAACATTCAGCCTTTGGTTTTTTGGGATCGGCTTATTTCACTTAGCATGATAGTCTTCAGTTTCATCCATTTACTGGCAAATGCCATTATTTCGTTCTTATTTATAGCTGAGTAATATTCCATTGTGTATATATACCACATTTAAAAAATTCATTCCATCTGTTGAAGGGCATCTAGGTTGGTTCCATAGCTTTGCTCTTATGAATTGAGCTGGTGTAAACATTGATGGGGCTGTGTCACTGTAGTATGCTGATTTTAACAGAGGAGTGGAATAACTAGGTCAAATGGTGGTTCCATTCCAAGTTTTCTAAGGAATCTCCATACTGTTTTCCATAGTGGTTGTATCAATTTGCAGTGCTATCAGCAATGTAAGGGTGAATCTTTTTCCCCACATACTTGCTAACATTATTTTTATTTGTATTCTTGATAATTGCCATTCTGGCTGGCGTGAGATGGAATCTCAGTGTGGTTTTAATTTGCATTTATTTAATTGTTAGAGATGTTGAACATTTTTTCATGTATTTGTTGACCATTTGTATTTCTTCTGTGAAGTGCCTGTTCAGTTCCTTTTTCCATTGTGTTTTTTTTTTTTTTTTGGTGTTAAGTTTTTCGAGTTCTTTGTATATCCTGGAGATTAATGCTCTATTTCAGGTGCAAGTGGCAAAGATTTTCTCCCATTCTGTGTACTCTTATGTTCTCAATCACATTCTTGATTGTTTCCTTTGCTGTGAGGAAGCTTTTTAGTACTATCCCATTTATTGATTCTTGATTTTATTTTTTGTGATTTAGGAATCTTATTGAGGAATTTGGTTCATTATGTTCTCCAACATGATGGAGATTTGGGCCTACTTTTTTTCTATTAGGTGCAGGGTCTCTGCTCTAATGCCTAAGTTATTGATTCACTTTGAGTTTAGTTTTGTGCAGGATGAGAAATAGGGGTTCATTTTCATTCTACTACATAAGAATTTCCAGTTTTCCCAGCACCATTTGTTGAAGAAGCTATTTTTGCTTATGTATGTTTATGGTGCCTTTTTCTAGTATGAGATAACTGTATCTATGTGGGTTTGTCTCTGTGTCTTCTATTCTGTTCCATTGTTCTTCATGTTCGTTTTTGTGCCAATACCATAGGGTGACTTCTTGATGTTTGTGTTCTTTTGATGTGAAAGTTTGCTGATGCCTTGCCTGTGTAGAAAAAAATAGACTGTTTTGGCTAAGACACATTCTGGATAATAGAAAATTAACCGATTACATATGTGAATATTTATCAAAGAGTCAGAATATGTTAAAATTGTGATGCTGAAATTCATGTAGTCCTTATTCTTACTGTTGGAGGTATCAGAAGGCACCATTGAACCTCAGTCGTTGTTGTACATTTGAGTCTTTTCATTTACTCAACAAATAATAACAAAATGCCTATTTGTGCCAGGCATGGAAGGACAGACTCAGTTCCTGTCCTCATGGAGCTAATGGGGAGACCCTCCCTAATCAGGATGCTGTGTGAAATTACAGCTGGTATGATGGCATGAACATGGTGCTGTGTATCTTGAATGGATTGCCTCACTGAGAGGTTGGGGGCTTTTTGAGCAGAACTGTGGAGGAACATGGGAAAGAAATTCCAGGTAACTGAGTGAGCTGGTTAGTGAGATGTGTGGCGATAGTTGGGTTACATTCTGGCTGCGTACAGCTTTTGGGAATGAGCGTCTGAAGGCCTGCTGTGGTCTTTTACTCTGCCCCTTAAGTGTCTTGTTACCGAGCAAGTTACCCAGTCTTTCTCAGCTTGCATACTTAGTGTTTTTTAAATGTACATAACTATTTTGGGGGGCTGGGATTGTGGCTCAGCAGAAGATTGCTTGGCTGGCATGAGTGACGTCCTGGGTTCTATCCTCAGCACTGCATATAAATAAATGAATGAATGAATAAATAAAATAAAGGTCCATCAACAACTAAAAAATTTTTTTTAAAAAAGTACATAACTATTTTTATTTAGAGATACTCACATAAAAAATGCAGAAATCTAGGACTTTTAATTGGTTGTTTTTGTGTAATTCAGAAACAGTTATTTCTTTGTGACCTTATAGGTTTGGCTACTTAGAAATGTAGCACTGGCAAACTGAGTATTTTTCTGAACATTTCCGCTAGTCATTGATGGCAGGATTCACTTCATTATATCTTAAATTACTCCAGAAGCCTGTGGGGTAGAAGTGGGGGCAGGCGTGGCTGTATCTGACTGAGGCAGCTCAGGGTGCCGGTGTGAGGTACTCAGAGCTGGGAAGATTTCCTGGAAGAGGTGGAATTTAACCTGGCAACATTGACAGGTGGGAGGAGAAATTCCAGGATGAAATGGAGCAAAGGAAATGCCAGGAAAGGACTTGGGGCGGTTAGAACTCAAAGGGCATTCTGGGAAGGTAGGCCTGGAAGAGCAGGTAGGTTCAGGTATAGGCCTAGGAAGTCTGTCTGAGGAGCTGCTCATCATCTGTTCAGGGAGAGGCTTTCAGAATTTTTTTTAAGTAGGAGTGGCACTGATGGGATAAAGTTGATTCTCCTTTAAGGTGCTGCTTGGGCCACCGGCTTGCCTCTTAAACTTCCTGCACTCCATACAGATACAACTTGGCCACACACACAGCATGCTCAGTTTTTTCAGTGTCTTCTGTCAGGGTCCATGCTTCCTCATGGTTGCACACTGCAGGCCTTGCACACTGCTGTTGCCTGATGTAGAAGGTGGCCTTCCTTCAGAACACAGGTACTAAGCTCACATGTGCTCTTGCTGACGCTCCTTGGCCTTACTTTGTCCCACACCAAATTGGGCACCCTTCCTTTTTCACCAGAGCACTCTGGTTTTCCTGATCGTAGCATATTTTAGTTCCTTCTGGAATTGCTTGCTTCTGTTTCTCCCTCAGTTAGGCATTCATTTCTAGAGGTCAAAGACTTGAGTACCTGGGCTTAGTAAGTGCATATTGGCTGAATGAATGAAAGAACGAACAGGAAGGACTAGAATTGGGATAAAGTCACTCCTGGCAAGAATTGTGTGTGGCTTTGGGTTGAAAAAGAACTAGTGTGACTGAATTGTGTGTGTGTTTGTTCCTTTCTCAAACACAATTTTGTAAGTGATTGAATGTGGGCCTTGAGGGACGGTGACTCCTAGATCTTGAACTCCCAAGAACTGGGAGTGTGGCGAGGCCAAACATGAACTAGGGAATACAGGAGAGATGTTTTGGACTGCTCTGTTTTAGATGTAATTGGATAGCTTTAAAATGTGAATGTACAACATGACATTGGAAATGTGGGTCAAGGACTAGGGAGTCATTCATATCAACCTTGTCTCATTTTTCTTTTGATATTTTCAGAGGACAAGGAAACACTGGTTCTGAGGTCCATGAGATCAGCCTCCTGGGCACTGCACAGAGTGGAAAAGGGCAGTGGGTCCATCTGGAGGGGCAGACAGATGTGCTAGTATGCCCTTATGGGAGTAAACTTCATGAAAGCAGTGACCTTGTTTTGCTGGCTTATGGCTGGTTCCCTGTGTCCATAACAAAGCCCGTGTTTGAATGAGTGGATCAGTCATTCATTTGAAAAGCATTAGAACTCTTTGGAGTGAGTGAGATGACTGTGGGAGAAGAGAAGGGGCTTAAGGGCAGAAATGTGGTGGATTCTTAGATTCAAGTGTGTCTAGAGGGTGAGGATAAGTAGAGGCTGAGAAAGAATGGCCACAGTGGTAAGCAAGCCAAAATATGCAGCGGGATTTAGAGTGCAGGGGTGAAGGGAGACCATTAGTTGTAATGCTGCCAAGAGTTCGAGTAGACTGAAGACTAAGGGAAAGGAATTGGTTTTGTTAATTTGACAGTGAGTTGAGAGAATAAAGGTGTAGAGATGGGATAGATGATTCTTTCAAGAATTTTGATGGTATAAGCAGATCACTAGTGGAAATGATAGTGAAATGATTGATCAAATTCAGGTTGAGAAACAAAATGACTGGGACCTGGTGAACTGTGTGTGTATTAACTACCCATTGGTGCTGTAACAAATACCATAAACTTAAGTGTCTTAAAGTCATACACCTTTATTATTTCAGAAGGCTATGGCTAAGGCTGCAGCCTCACACTCCATGAGCCTCAGCACCAGGCTTCCCTTTCCCTCTGAAAGTTGCTGTCATGGGAAGATTCCGCTGGGGAAGGGTTCACTGCCTTGTGGGCTCTTGGACTGAGGCCTCGGCTCCTCTGGGTGCAGGCCAGAGGCCACCCTTAGTTCCTGCCACATGGACCTCACCCACATGGTTGCTTGCTCATTAGAGCCATCAAGGGAGAGTCAGCTAGCAAGCTAGAAGTCACAATCTATGCCACCCAGTCACAGAAGTGACGGCTCTGTATTGCCGTAGCTCTGTGTTCTGGTGAGATGCAAGTCACCAGGCTTAGCTACACTCAAGGGCAGGGGACTGCACAGAGGCAGAAGCCTCATGGGGTGGGGATCATGACAGGTACATCATGAAGTTTGTTCACCACAGTAGGGAGGGATGATGGGACCAGGAGGCATTAGGGCAGTTCTTCAGGTGGAGATCCTGTAGGATGCATATGAAAGGACAAGAGTTCTCAAAGAGGGTAGTTTTGGAAGTGAAGTTTCAGGGGAAAGTTAAACCTTGTCATGCGGTTGACCCTTCACTGGCAGCCTTCTGCCCCTCTCCCTTCATCCCCAAACAAGGGGCATAGGTGCCTTTTTGTGACTTCTCTCCTTTAGACAAAATAACATAGTGTCTTATAACTGCCACGGATAAACCCATCTACCTTGTTAAAGTGGAATTAGTCATCAGAAGGTTCCTGGCCTTTCAAAGTGTCTGCCCTGCTTTTGTTGAGGATGAAATGAGGTGATCCACATGGAAGTATTTTATGTAAAGTGACATGCAGATAAAGGATATTAAACTGTATCCCTCCCATGTATGACAGGTAGTTTACATGAAATTTAACTTACATTTGCCTTGTTAACTTGGGTTCATTGTGTTGTCTGTTAAGTTATTGAATTGGGCTTTAGTTAATACTCTAATATTTTCAGGACCTTTTGAGTGGAGTGTTTCCTTTTATGACAGATAGTCCCAGACTGCTAACACCTTTCAAGTCCTTGTGTCCATTTTTAATTTAAATAGAAAGTCTCTCCTTGCTGTCCCTTGTCATTCTTTTGCGTTTGCCTAAGTGTCAATTTTTAGCTCTCTTCCCCTTCTGATTTCTTTCCTCTTTTCTCTGGGCTTGGTAGCCTGATAATCAAGCCTGTTAGAATTGTGAGCAGTTTAGTAGCAGCCAGTCCAGGAATGTGAGTTGGAGCTCTTCTCTCGGTAAAGTGGGTGAACTGATGTACGTGGACTTTGTGACAACCTCTTCTGGCCTTTGGAGTGTGTCTTGGCTTCCTTCCTGGTCCTGGCTGTGCAGACTGAGGGAGGCTCCCACATATCTGTGTTCCATTCAGGGGAGCGCGGCTGCTATCTTCTTGGCATACACCTCATTGCTCTGCTGTAAGGAACAGTGTCAGTTCTCTCCTTTAGTTTTGATGAGGTTCTAGTGTTTTGGGCAGAAGTGATAGGTGATGAGTGGTCTGATGCATGGACCAGAAACTATTTGGGAAGTACAGGAAATATTCTTGAGAGAAGACCAGGAGCCAGGCCTGCACAACAGTCTCTGTTCCTGAGCCTCTTGCCTTTAGGGTGCCCACCGCCCAGCTTAGCTTACTGTGCACTGCACGCTGTTCCTCCATGTGTTCATTGCTTTGACTTTCTGTCAGAGCCACCTATTTCTTTTCTCTGCCCTAAATTTTGGGTGCTTTGTGGAGTAGCATTCCTGTCTTCTGAGGGAGTGAGCTGTGTTCTTGTAGAAACAGTCCCGGATAGTGTGGGGAGCTGGGTCTGGAGCCCTGTTCCTTCCTGACCTGCTGCCCTGGCCAAGTGCCCCAGCTGTGCCTTGGCATCCCCTTTTCTGGAATAGGCTTAATGTCTGCTCCTACCTTTTAGAATGAAAATTAGATTTTATATAAGAAAATGCTTTTATGTATACATAATATAGAAAGAGGCCTAATTTGTTGGGTTGATTCTGCTGATATTTGATTATTCTCTATTTCTGAGGAATTAAAAATGTCGTTATTATTAGTATTAGTAACAATAAGTACTGCTAAAACAATGTAATTTTAAATCATATTTTTTTCCCCTGAATATGTTGTATTGGAATATGTGTAATTGTGTAAATGGGGACACTTACTAAGTGCTCTTTGATTATTTTCAGACCGTTGAGTATTCTGGCTTCCTGACCAAATTGAATTTATGAGAATTCTAAAGATATTGTGATTCATATCAGGAAAGATTTTTTAAAAAAATTCTGAAATAACTTCAAATACACTTTACATGAATCTCTGGGAATAAGTGAATCAATTGATCTGATTTCTCAGACCATAAATCAGGCTGCTGTATTCTAGAACTAGTTCCTGTGAGCTTAAACCGGAAACTACTCTATGGTCTGTTCTAGCTATTTGTTTGCTTTTGAACTCGACTCTAGGTGTGGAACTCAGTTTGAGAGCCTGAAATGGTCCCAGTTTCTTGGAGGTTCCAGTTTCACTGTTTAATTTCACCCACCCTGGGAGGAGGTAGCACTACCTGCTGGACCTTATCCTTTTAATGTGTGTGCCTGCCTTCATTTTGACTCTATCCTACGGGAGTGTTGTGAGGTGGTTATGGTACGGCAGTACTTAGAGGATATTTTAAACTTCTTGGAAAGAAAGTATGTGAGCATAAAATATTTTTGTACTGTACTACGTATTTATATTCCTGTTGACTTTTTGTGATTCAGGAAAAGGATAAAACTGTTTGCATTTACTTGTTGGCTATCCTGTCTTAGATATTATTAGCCCAGTTTTGTGAAGTGTCCCTAAAGCATGTCTTATGACAGATCTTGTGCTGTTTTATTTAGCAGGTGTGTGCTGTAGCCAAGAAGTTGCGTATTGGCCATTAGTGTCTGTGAACACTATTATGTAGCCCCCATTCCAGTTTCCCTAACTGGGTCTAAAGTAGTTTTGGTCCTTTTTCCTCATTTCTTGAATGAGCAAAGTGATCTGGTTCTTCTAATATATATATATATATATATATATATGCATATATATATATGTATATATATATATATATATTTTTTTTTTTTTTCCCCACAGCATGACTGGACCAAGACTCCTTGACTGCTGTCTTGCTGTGAGTCATTTGCTCTTGTCTCAGTGGCAGGAGCCCTTAGGCTCAGCACCTCAGAGCCATTGTTCAGGGTACCTCTAGGGTACCAGAGCTAGGAGGGAGCTCAGGTGGTATTAGTAGAGGGAGAGCAATGCCTAAGGAGACAAGGAGGCCTTTGGTAGAGCCCAGGGCTGGGGATGGGGTTACTCTTTTTCCTTTCCATGAACTTTTGGAAATGTCTTTTGTTCATAAATTCAACAAACATTTGAGCTTCTGTTACATCCAGATATTGAATTAGGTATGGGAGATACTGGAATGAACAAGCCAGACATCCCTCAGGATGCCCTTGGTATAATCTGATTTTGAGTATGTTAGAAAAAGATTTATCAAGAAGAAAAACTAGATGCTGAGTGGTTTGGGAATTAAGGTGGAGTTGTAGGTTGGCACATGCCATTTCTGGAAGGAGTGACTTTTCTGTAAGTAAGAGACAGTTTACAGATGGCATTGGGTAGAGACTGCTAGCTGGTCCTGAAACCTACCTCCTTTTCCTGGGCATTTCCCAAACTCCCTTGTGTTTTAGTTGTGGCTTTGTGGCCAAATTCTCTTCAGTGGCGTGAGAGCAGAGAAGTGTGCTGCTTCCAGGCCACTCCCAGAGCCTTTGGGCACAGGTTTGTGCTTTTTCTTCATCTAACTCAGTGCAGAGGAACCCATAGACCTAGGAAGTCCCCTAGTGGCTCAGGTGCCAGAGCCACTGCTTGGAGGAGAGCTATCTGCTGACTGGGAACACCTGTTTAGGACTTCATACAAGCTAGAAATAAATATTTATGGTATTTGCACCATCATACAGTTTGTTGTAGAGTTAGGCTGCCTGACTAATGTAGACACCATGCCTAGTGTACTGCATAAGGCTGGTGAGTTTACTAAAGGGTTGAAGGATTCCACACTGCTTTGATTATTTATATGTAATGCTATGTGCAGTGACTGCATTTCATGAATCAATCTAAGTCAGGATAGAGTAAGTGACAAAAAATGTTTAATGCATCACTTCTAATTGGTACACTCAGTATGGACTCGCTCTATCTTTGATTTAATAAGCTATGTGGATCCTCAGTTAGCTTTAAAGGTACTCTGTGGAGACTTAAACATCCTCAGTCCTTATTTCAGAGAACTGTAAATACAGTTTTCATCATGCTACTTCCTCTGTTCCAAAGTCTGTTATCACTTCTTATCATATAGCATTTTGTTTCAGTAATCCATCATCCAAAAACTGTGCATGTATGTAACGAAAGCACCTAAGTGCAACATCCTGACCTAAAGAGAGACAAAATGAGTAAAACGTAACCCCTGCTCTCAAAGTTTGTCCTTGGTATATTAATAGTTAACTTCATTTCCACACTACCACCATCTGCCCTTCATTTTAGTCTTTATTATACCATGTATTATTTTTTCATTACCCCACTTTCATTGTTGTCTCCTCAACTAGATAGTGTACTTTCTGAAAGCAGGAAATATATTTTTTAGTGTTCTACATCTCCCCTTGGGTACTTCTAGCAGATGCTGGGTGCTATACTTAATTGAGAAACTATTTCTATGTTTTTTTTTTTTTTTTTTTAATTGTCTTGCTTGGATATTCTGCTGGAGTTTTGTATTATAGTCTGTATTAGCAGACAGAAGTACTTTTTAACTTATTGAGTATTCATTGAATTATGCAGTTGAGGAATGTCAGGACTGGAAGGATCTTTTTTAGACCATTTATCTAATTCCTGATTTTTTAGGTTGATCATCTGGTTCCTGATACTCAAGGTGTGGCCATGAATCACGGCATCGGCATCACCTGGGGCTTTTTAGAGACAGACTCTCAGGCCCCACACAGACCTGTGAATCAGAACCCGCATTTAAACAGGATCCTCAGATGACCTGCATGCACATAAAGTTGGAGAAGCCCTGCTCAAGTCAACCTCCCATTTGACTCTTGAGAAAACCAGGAAAGTCATAGTTGCCCAGAGCCACACAATTGTTTTCTTGGGATCATTTGGGAACTATTAATGCGGGGGTCCACTCCCCAGACATTCTGCCCTAACTGGTCAGGATTGCTGGGCATTAGAATTTAAAACAAACAACAAAACAAAACAAAACAAAACAAAACAAAAAAAACCCCTTGATGACCAACTGAGGTTGAGAATCGTTGATTTGGTTATTGATAGAATTCAAGTTTTTTGATGCTCTGATCAAGCATTCCCTTTACCCCACCATTCAGGAACAACGAAAAAAGTCCCACAGAGTTCTCATAGTAGCACATCACTCTTCCGTTTCCTTCGTAACATTTATCCCTGTCAGCAAGTATCTGACTCCTGTCTGCCTTGTTCCTTTGACATCCATCTCTGGAGGGCAGGCCCCTTGCCTGTTGTGTTCACTGCTGGATTCCAGCTCCCAGAGCAGTGTCTGGCATGTGGCAGGTGCTCCTTTTATATTTGCAGACCAAATGGAAGGAGGAAAACAGTTAAGGAGGGAAACACAGGCTGCCCTAGAGGTGCGCAGAGGGCTGCCTAGTCTTGGGGCCATAGGCTTACTGATGGATCAGTGCCTGGGCCAGTGGAGGAGTTGGCCAGGTAGAGCAGCAGGACTTCCACAGCTGAGGGAGGGTGTGAGCCCTCATCTGTCTGGCTTGAAAACTTGTGCCTTTCCAGTCTGCCTTGTAGTCCTGGGAGGCTGGTTTGCCTGGACTTCTCCACAGTGAGGGAACTAGGGTGGACCATTCCAACTCTGCAGATGCTTAGGGCTGCCTCCTCCCTCTGTGGCTGAGTTGCCACAGTTTTGCAGACAGGCATCTAGTGGTAGCGATAGCCATGCTCAATATGTGGTCCTGTGCAAGGCCCTCACTCACTGCCTGGCACAGGAGTGTCTCTTCGGAAATGGCCATTTCCTTTCCACTTTTCTTGTGCTTTGACTGGAGGTTTCGAGGTTAGGGTGACTCACCTTATATGAGTTTCTTTTCTAGTTAAATTAACTGTTAAACTTTATATTTTATACCACTGCTATGGAGAAAACATGCTTAATTTTGTTCATGAAGTTTCTGTTTCAGGTATTATTTTCATGCTTACTTCTTCCTGTTTGTTATTTGAAACATTTTACCACTAATTGTCATCAGACTTTGAATTTGGGTGTGAAAATCCTTTTTTTGTGAAGCCATTCATTAGTGTGTCCCACTGAGCATAACTTTTTTAAAATTTCATTTTATTTTTTATTTTATTTGTTCTAATTAGTTGTGCATGAAAGTAGAATGCATTTATACATTTTGATAGATCATACATAAATAAAGTGTAATCTCTCATTTTTCAGCTTTTGACTGGGACCATGGATAAGGTGTCTTGAAAAGTGCTCATCTTTTGCTGTCTGCTTTTGGTAGTAAGAAATCAGAAAATATTGTCTGGAAAGTAAGAGTTTTTTTTTTTTTTTTCTTTTAAACACCATTAAACTTTTGTTTTTGGTACTGGGGATTGAACCTGGGTTCACTTAGCTACTGAGCCAGATCCCCGGTCCTTTTCATATTATTTCTGAGACAGGGTCTTGCTGAGTTGCTGAGGCTGCTCTCATACTTGCAACCCTCCTGCCTCAGCCTCTGGAGTCACTGGGATTACAGGTGTGGGATTACAGATCGTGGCCTAGCACGTCAACTTCAAATTTCAGTTTAGAAGCTGCACGAAGATGAGAGTGTTGCCTTTGTGTTGCAGTGGGCTGTTGGAGATTCTGGTGGATGTCGGAGGAAGTCCGGTTCTGCTGATGTCACATCAGCCTCTTTGCATGCTGCAGTCCCCTTTTCTGAGGGTAGTCCATAGTTCAGAGGGAGGATCCTTGCTTCTGGATGCTTCCCCATTTACCAGGGATTGAACTCAAGGGTGCTTTACCATTGAGCCACATCCCCAGCCCTTTTAAAAAATATTTTATTTAGAGACAGAGTCTCTGAGTTGCTTAAGGCCTTGCTAAATTGCTGAGGCTGACTTTGAACTCCCGATTCTCCTGCCTCAGCCTCCTGAGCTGCTGAGATTATAGGCGTGCTTTGCTGTGCCTGGTCCCAGGTTGTTACTGAACATATTACCATAGATAGCCACCGCTGATGAAGTCAAATAGAGAGGGGTGGTTAAAAGTCTTAGAACAAGAATTTTCCAGAAGCAGAAAAGAATTAAGAAGCTGATGGTTATCCTGGTAGCTAGAAGGCATTTTATGGAGAAGGGTTTATTATATGAACCCTGAAAATAATTTGACTTCTGAAGCATTTGACCATGGATACAAGGGAGAAGAAAATAAAAAATTCATGGAAATCAAGTTTAGTCAGGTTTTATCATTCTTTTTGGCATAAAAAATTCAGGCAATCCTCAGTTTGTTCTTAGAAAATGTAAAGATTATTGAAGATTGTCCTTATTAACATAGTAACAATCACATATTATAATTGTTTGGTTCTTTTGAATTTAAAGTACTTTGGTATGTATTAGTCCATTTCTTTCTTCTTTCTGTCCTGTAGATCAGAGAGAAGTGGTCTCGTCTTTTTTTAATGAGGAAATAGAGAAGTTCACTTACTTTCCCAAGGACAGTTAGCAAGTGGTAGAATTGAGCTCTTCATAGTTGAAATAAGAAATGTTAAGGTTGGTTGCTGAACTTGTAAACCATCTTTGGTTTTCAAAGTATACAGATGGGAAGTTAGTTGATAATGTAGGATGTATAATCTAAAATTTCACTTAATACCACAACGAAACAAAAAAGTTATTAGAACTGAGAATAATTGGCTGGCAAGACCCAAAGAAATTTTTTTTAAAGTTACCCCCCGTGTAGGTTTTAATATGAAAACTTTAATTTTATTTGACTAAAGCAGCCTGAGAGTAGGGACACTGTCTTCCGGTTTTCTCCTGATTGTCTCAGATTCCATACTGCACGAAGTGCAGTCCAACTGTTGGTTGGCACTCAGATTCTTTTGTTTGAGTTGGGTGTTGGGCATTTTGCTGGGAAATGGTTGATAACGTTGGTATTGACTGACTGCAAAATGAATATGACATTGGTTCTTAGTAAAAATTTACTCTATGTACTGCACATATGTATCCTATTTTTAAAAATATGACAAAAATAATGAATGTTCACTAGCAGAGATCTTTTTTACACACAAATCTTAAGTTGTTGGCGATTCATGCATGCTAGGCAAGCACTTTGCCACTGAACTGCATCCCCAGCCATTTTTATTTTATTTCGAGACAGGGCCTTGCTAAGTTGTCTAGACTGGTGTCAAACTTAAGGTCCTCCTGCTTCAGCCTCCTGAGTTGCTGGGATTACAGGCATGCACCACTGCACCTGGCTACCTCTTAAGTTTTGCAGCCATCATAAGCCTACAGTGGAAAAAACTTTTCCCTGAAATTTATGAATAAATTGTTAACGTTTTTGTCACTCTCAAATACTTTATTATATATTTCTTAAAAGCAAGGACATTATCTTCCATAACAATACCCTAATCAAAATTGGAAATTAATATTGAGACATCTCTACCCTCTTATCGTCAAATCCTATTTCAGTTTTGCCTGTTGACCCAGCAGTGACTTGTTTAAAAAAAAAAAAAAAAAAGTTTACTCAGAACCTTGATACTGTTGTATCTGATTCTGTTGTTTCTTCAGTCTTCTTTAATACAGAACAGTTCTCAGTCCTTTTTTGACTTCCTTGACCTTGACACTCTTGAAGATTGCAGGCCAGTCATTTTGTGGAATGTTGTTCATTTTGGATTTGTCTGATGTTTCCTCATGATTAGATTCAGGTTTTGCATCTTTGTCAGGAATATCACAGAAGAGCCAGAATATATCTTTTTCAAAGATTAGTTTTACATTTTATTTTCTGTTTCCTTAGAGCGTTTCCCAAAGTGTATTCTGCGGAACTAGCACCTACTGTGTTCTCAACACCGTGCCACCTATAGAAGGTAGGATTTGAAAAAGCTTTTGACTTAACAGGAAGGGGTGGGCTTGGCAGTGAGAGTGACTCCTCTGTCAGTGCAGTAAATCAGCTTTTGACCAGGACTTAGAAGGCTTGGATTCTGCCTTTAACTGCTGTGTGATCTTAGATGAGTTACTTAATCCTTCTGGGGTCGCAGAGAGAACACTCTCCTCATAAAGTTTCTGAGAGGATTCACAAAGCAATGGATTCAATCACACAGAAAAGCCAAAGCACTCTGCAGGTGTTGGATATTAATAGAACAGTTCTTCAATTCTAGAGTCCAATACCAAGTGATACCGAGTAGGAATAGTGTGGCATTGTGGGAGAAACCACAGGTCATATTTGAATCCCACTTGAGCCACTTGTATCTGTGGATCCTGGACAAATTAATCTCAACCTCAGGTTCCTCATCTGTAAAGTGGGAGTGATAAAAATTTTCTATTTTATCAGAGGATTAACTGAGAGAGTGCAACGTAAAGTGCTTTCTGGGTGCCTGATGTATTAGAGTCCCACAAGTGCTTACCCCCAATCAGTAACAGAAGATAGATTTACTTGATCACATGTAGCTGAAGTTGGAATTGGATGGAATAAAACAGGAGAGGGTACCTTTAAACCCAAATTGAAGTCATGGATTGAAGGGCTTCTGTGCCTTTATTTTATCTGCCCCATTCACATATTTTTAGATTGAAAATGTAAATGCAGATAAATAGAAGTTTATCAAACTTGAGTTATGAATCCACCTAAACCATGATCAGGGATTTAGTAACATGATTGACAGGATAAAGGTAAATCTGGGCCATCCAAAAATAGGAAGGAGGAGAAAGGTTGTTAAAATACCTAAGCTAGTTAATGTTTTTCTACTCAAAAAATTATTATTTTTTATCCTTTAAAAATATTTTCTGTAATTATAACTGGGCTTAATTCATTTTGGAGACTTGCATTGGAAAAGAATAATGCAAAATCTGATCAATGCTTGGCACATAGTCAGTGCATAATTAATATTTATTTTGGATGAACAGTGCTTTGAAGGTCTGAGGTTAGTCAAGATAGTGCTGGCTGCTGTGAGTGCTGTGCTGACTTGAATTTAACAATATGTGCTTATGTTTTCCTGAATCATTTCCTCTCCTACTCATTAAATCTCAGCACATAATAATTAGAGCTAAACAGAAAATTGTAGCGCTTCCTTTTAATTTTACCACTCCAAGTTGTTGATCAAATATATTCCCAGTAAGATTTAGCAATTGGATACACTGTTATACCAACTTATTTTGAACAGTTTGGTCTAGATGTTGAGAGATTAATCATTATCAACTTGATTGAATAAC
This sequence comes from Sciurus carolinensis, assembly GCF_902686445.1. Classification (NCBI taxonomy): domain Eukaryota; kingdom Metazoa; phylum Chordata; class Mammalia; order Rodentia; family Sciuridae; genus Sciurus; species Sciurus carolinensis. The sequence goes on along the minus strand of NC_062213.1, from coordinate 204,730,836 downwards.
AGTCTTCATTTTGTAGAACTCAAATTATTTAATTTTTATTAATTATGAATCAAAATGGATGTATCATTTCTAGTTTAGAGTTAATGTAGTTACAGTTTATCTTGCAGAAGTCACAGCCTGTCCCAAGGAACATGTCAAATACATTTCTTTGGATTTAAATAAAGGATTTGGCAATGTGAATCTCAGTTTTTGGAAACAAAACTGAAAGCAAGTGTTCTATTTCTTTCTTGTTAACTAAGTGAATGAGCATTTTGTACATTTTAGAAAGATTTAGTTAAATTATAGTATGCTTCTAAAATTATCATTTGGAAAATATTTGAAGGTTGACTAGAAAGGATGGTTCATTCTCTAGAATTATAGCTGTCAGCCAAGTAAATCATCTGTCAATTTCAAGAGCTTTACTGGTTATGTTTTTATTGTGATGTAGGTTAGAATATTATTTTGTAGAGTCATATATCATACATGCATATTTTGTTAGATAACAATAGTGAAGTGTTTCACCGATATTTGGTTGACACTCCCATTTTGCAGGGTCAGAGTTTGACTATTTTGATTGAAGACTGAGATGCAGCTGAAACCAGTGTATATCTTAATTTTATTAAGATACTGTTATTAGGATTTAAAAACTGGCATGTGTATTTAATTATTTAATCATTTATAGTTATTCCAAAAACATTACACAGTAGCTTTTAATTAAAAACACATTTTCATGCAGTATTGCCATGTGAATAGTTCTTTGCCAGTATAAAAGCAAAGTTTCTCTTTATTACACTTTAACCAGAAACACCAAAAATTTAAGGCACGAGTTTTAACATTTTTTGCCCTTTTGAGTTCTTACATTCTTTTTCCCAGTGCAGAAATCATCATATTCATAATGCACAGTGGGAAAATTTACCCAATGTTATGAGTCTTAAAAACATCCAGTTTACACTAGCATGAACCTGAAGTTCTGAAAACAGTACAGTTTAGAAGCTAATTAAGGGAAACCTGAGGGCTGGTCATCATCTTACTACTTTTTAGGCCCTGGTTACACATCCCGTCCCGTAAGTGCTTTATGTAGAAGCTTGGTTGCGATGGCACTTACACAGCCTACTCTGCTTTTTCTTCTTAAAAGCTTCTGGGCCAAATCACCACAGCCTGATTTGGTATCAGAGTGGAGAACTGAGGCTTTTCCTGTAACAGCCAGTTGTGCTATTGAGAAAACACACACACTCACACTCACACTCACACATACTTTATTTACCATAGACAGCTAGGTAGTTTTTTTACAGAGGCTAAAAGGACAGAAACAGATACCAGGTTGCGATCACGAACATCATCTGCTCACTGGTGTTCAGAACTCTCAACAGCTAGCTTTCTCAGAGACAAGCCTGTTCACATGCAGTGCAGTGTAAGCCCATCTGTCAAGCACCTAGCACAGTGCTGTTTTCACAAAAGGTACCCTGAATCTTGAATATTTGAATTGAGTATAGATTTTAGAATTTTATCTCTATTCTCAAAATCATATACATCATCATGGTGATTTTTTTTTTTTTTTTTAGAAATGAGAATAAAACCACTTCTGGGTCTGAGAGAAGGGAAGTGAAGGCTCCTGTGATTCGGTCTTCTGTGCTTTAAAGTTTTATGGCCCATGGTACCTCCCTCTGGAGGATGAAGTGCAGGGAGCATGCATAAGCACATAAAATTAGAAAGGTTTTACAGTGAGTAATTAATACAGAACTTTCTATGAACTTTCTCCTAGTTAACAGTTTCCTTTTGATTTCTAAGTAAGACTTTTTGAAAGTTTAATCTTATTTTGCTATTAAATTAAAACTTTAGATTCTAGATAAAAACAGTCAGTTTTTAAGTTTTTTGAGTTTTTATCCTGTTATAGAAATATATGATGGCATTATAATTCAACTGGTTATGTAGTTCATGGACCAAAAAAGATTTAGTACGCTAAAACTCTCTTAAGTTCATCCCTATAAAATATTCTATATGATGTAGTAAAATTTTTTAGACTATTTCTATGCCCAATATTTTCCTTTTAAGATCTTTTCCATGAAAAGGAATGTGTTAATCAGATGAGAGTATTTGGAGAGCGTTTTCTGAACTTAAATATTTTAAAATTCTTTCATGTTGTTACATGTTCAAAAGAATAGACTGTGCTAAACAAAATTACTATAAATAACTAGAAAAGTATATTGCATTTCACATCTAACATTATTAACTAATGCTTATATACTTATATAAGGCTGCTGAATTGTAAGACTTGTTATTGAATGATAGTAAATTTTATAGGGATTGTGCCTAAAGCAGAATTAGAAGATCTCTAATTAGAGATTTGGGAAAACTGAAAATATTAAGTAACTTACCCAAGGTCACACAATTAGAAAGTAGCAGAACTGGGCCAGAATCTTGGTCTCTTTAACTCAATTCAGTGTTTCTGTTGTTTCTTATTAATATCAGAAAAAGTTGATACGATTGTCCTATTGGAGCAAGTTCAGTCCTTAATGTTTCAATGTGCTGCTCCTTAGTACCCTAGTTATTCATTGTACCCTTTGGTTGTGTATTGGGGAATTTATTTAGCACTAAGAAAAATTGGAGTGGGTAATTTGAAACTTTGACCTAAGTATGCCAAAACTGCTTAGGAGTTTTGAGCCAGGCAGAGACTATGTTATAGGAGTCAAATAATAGATGATATGTAAATAAATGACTGAAATAAATGTTATGTATCTCTTTTAGAAGGCATCAGGTAGACTGATTATAGATTGTCAGATTTACCATCTAGTTTAAAAGTAATTAATTTTTAAAAATTCATTTTGAAGAGTTATATTTTGATGAAATATATTCTGTAGATATGTACTTGTAAATCAAGTTAATCAAAGTGATATTTTTCGATTCAGGATAGAAAGACCAGCTTCTATATTACTAGTAGCTAGCTGTAGATTTAACTTCCTGGTATTTATAAGATTTGTGACTTGGTTTTGAAAGGATGAATCTCATTTGTATTCAAAGGGATGAAGTAGTATTAGTTTATGAATAAAATAATCATATATAATTATAATTCTTCTTGCCTAAAAATTTTAAAACTTTTTCAAGTGGTTAATAAAAGATTTCTGGGTTTTGCCAGGTTAAATCATTTTGCAGTTTTGATGTTTCATGGAAACATGGGGGAAAAGACATTAAAAGTAACATTCTGTTTATGGCAGCTGCTGGGATATTCCCTGTTCGCTTGCTTGTGATGGAACAAAGCTCCATCCTGTTTTAGAATCTTGTGGCCAGCTTCCTGCTGCTGTCCATCTGATCAGGTTGTAGATGAGTGTTGCTAAGAGGAATAGTGGCCCTCTGTTGCTCTTGGTCTCACAGCCACTAAGCTGAGCTGCTGTTTCTGACCTTGCCAGTTTACTTAATGGGAGGCTTTGCTCTTATTTTCTCTGAATTTATTGTTTTCTTCTTTATAGATGATCATGGGAACAGCAATAGTAGTCATGTAAAAATCTTTTTACCGAAAAAGCTGCTTGAATGTCTGCCGAAATGTTCAAGTTTACCAAAAGAGAGGCACCGTTGGAACACTAATGAGGTAGATAAATTTCTATTTTTAAGGGTATAATTATTTTAAGGATGAAGTTTTTGCCTAGCTCTACTTTATATTATCTTAAATTTGAAATATTGAACTAGGAAATTATCAATGAGAAGAATATTTAATCTGGATTTGACAGAAACCAACTTGTGTCTTGAGCTGTCTTTGATCTGCTTGGCTTGTGTTGAAACATGTAAAATGTGTACCCTGACTTAAATAAGGTAGCATGAATTTTTGTGTTTGTATTTTCTTGCCTTTTGGTGTCTTGCATTTGGTACCTAACCTTGCTTGCATTTCAGTTAAGCATTAGTACTGCGTTGTCATAAATTAATAAATATGCAGTATAAATGTTTCACAGAAAATACAGTGTTTTGACAATGCGAAGTTTTGCTAAAATTGGGAACGACAGACTTCTTCTGAGCAAAGCAGCTTTAGCCTTCTCTGATGAAGAAAGTTTGCTTGGAGCCTTAAGGCTTTACCTCAACGATGGGCAATTTTACTGGGAATGGAGGCTGTGTGTAGTAGCATCCAGATGGAGGACAGATTGATGAAAGTTTATTTTCTTGGGCAAAGTTTCTGCTTTTGGTAAATTTTAATCTGGGAGTCCTAGTATTAGTGCATTGTTTTGTCATCTTTTTAAACTTCAAAATCTGAATATTTTTGTCTAGGGTTATAGCCATTAGTGTGGTGATAAGAATTGGGTGTGTGTCCATTTCAGTTTAAGGTAATATTCATTTTGTGTGGTGATGGGAATTGGGTATATGCATATTTTGAGAATTATATTCCTGTAGTTCTAATGCTGAGGTTACTGTTTTGCTGAATGGCAATATGAATGTTCTAAATCTGTTGGTCTAAATCTTTGGTGTTGCTGGCTCAACATTTACTTCCAAGTTAGGTTAAAGGTAGCATTCTTACCTTGATTGGCACTCAGGTTTGCCAGGGCCCAAGAAGAAAACAGTGCTGTCTGCTAAGCCTTGATTTTTGAAAGATTCTGTTTGTGCCAGTTCTTGACTCGCTGCTTTTGTTTCAAGTTATGGGAGGTTCCAGGGATGAAAGTTACAGGTTTAAATACTTGTATTATTCCCTTGTCAAACTATTTTAGCTCTCTCTTAAGGTATATACATTTTTGATTATTTGCATAAATAGTATTTTTCTTTGGTAGAATATGTTTGTTTTGACAAACATTAACTAGTTTAAAGGCCTATGGTTTTAACCAGTTACTTATTAACTATTTCAAATGTTTTAGATATGAAAATAAAGTAAGTATGCTGACAGTTAATCTTAATCATGTATTGTAACTCTTATCAGCAATATGGTATATTTTGGAATCCACTCACTAACTCTGTACTAGGTTATGAATTATTTAAAAATTCAGTATGTTTCTTAGTATTCCCTGAAACATATATTGATACAATATTATTATATATTATTCCAGTTTTAAGTAAAAAATCTTAAAATTGATATGGTCTTTTCTTTCGCTCTCTCTCACTCTCTGTTTTTCCTTTTTTGGCACTGGTGATTGAACCTAAGGGTAATACTACTGAGCTACATCCCCAGACACTTTAAAAATGTTTCATTTTGAGACAGGGTCTTGTTAAGTTGCTGTTGATCTAAGTTAGGTATGTATTATTCAATATTATATTTCATTCAAATTGGCAATGTAATTATGATTTAATATTTAAACTAGAAATTACCTAATGATTAAAATTGGTGGCCTTAAGAGTCTTATAAAAGTGGGTGTAGCAGGATCAGAAATTTAGTTGGTAGATTATTTAGATCAGTAGGTTCGAAACTTTCTTTGAACTTTTGAGCAGTGTACTTCATCTTTCAGACATTTACCTCTAAATTATTGACATGTTCCAGTTTATTAATGTATTAGGTATGATGTAAAACACTTGTAAAGACCTTTTATAGAGGACACAATTAAAAGAAAATGAGAAGTCGTTCTGTATATCTTCTAAATATCTATACAAGGAGTTGCCATAGTCCAAGTTCCAGAGAGGAAATGCATCCCTCTTGCTGACTGGTGGAATGTGAAATTGGGGGTATAGATGAGAAAAGGTGGTTCTCTTTGGTAGGTGAATGCTGCTGCAGAAGCACAGTCAAAGAAAGTGTGTTCCCAAGGGTGGTGGCAGCAGGAGGTAGTACAGCAGAGAGGCAGTCACATAGTGCCCTTGGCCCTTGTGATTGCTTGTTGCTGCAGTAGTTTGTTAGCTCAGTACTGGCCAAAACTCTTAGGAGAGAATGGAATTGAAAGGTAAAAAACCTTGGTGTGTTTTTCCTGTTAATTTCTTGACTTTAGGAAAAATAGAGGAGTATTAAGTATGACAGTGGAAGACTTATGTTAGGGGGTGTTAATTCTGCAGAGTGTTATGTGGCAGTAAACTGGCTTGGATATTAGAAGGAACACCACAATTACTGTAGGTCCTAAAACATTTTACTTCTTTGGACTTGTGGGGTATTGACACTTGCCCACATTCTTCAGCCTGCCATCCTTATATCCCCATTAAAATCTGAAAAAAACCAAGTTCCTTGAACTTGCCTCTCACTGGGGCTTTGTGGTTGTAGGTGCAGGTATATCCTGTTTAGTCATCATTGCCATGAAGCTCCTGGACTCCCTCATGATGTGAAGGACAGCTGCACCACCGCTGTTGGGAGCCTGTTCCCTTCTAAAGTTGAAATAGATGCTGCATTTTGGTTGAAGGCCAAGTGAAGTAGTCAGCTTGTGTTTAGAAACTGTGTTGTTTAAAAACTGCAATTCTTCAGTTCACACTTCCTAGGACAGGGGACTCTTGCTGGGAGAGGTATGTGGGTCTGAGAGCAGTTCAGTGCGTGGTCGAGTTGTGTTTTCCATCTCACTCTGCACAGCACGCTTGACAAGTAAGACTGGCGGTCAGAGCTGCCTGTGAAAAATGGCAGCTGTCATCTTTCTTGGTTTCCCGTGTCTTTCATCCCCCCACTCTCTGCTGGATGTATGTGGTTGAAATCCTAGGCATAAAGTGACTCCTCTTATACTTTTAAGGAATTCCTGTACTCAGATTTGGGTTGAAATATTTGTGGCTATTTAAGAAACCAGCTTTTATACTTGTGCGTGTGCCTGCGCATGTGTGTGTGGGGGGGAGAGGGTGTGAGATGGGCTCATTCACATTTTGCCATTTATTGAGCACTCGTCCTTTGCTAGTGACTGGGTATTTTCTGTAGTTATTTCTAAGTCTTTTAATAATATTTTGGGTAATATTTTCATTTAGAGATGAGGAAGTGTTGGTAGAACAGGGTTAAATACTTTGATTAAGACAGCTCACTTAATAGTGCCTGTTTCTGAACTTAATTTCTTTCATGTTAAACGCTTATTAATGCCTAGGAACTTTCATTCTATTATTTGTTGTCTAGGCTCTTCATGGAGACTCTGTAATTCTGAGCTGCTTTAGTGTACTCAGCAAATCCATTCTGTGTTGAACTTTTGAATTAGAAGGAGTTAATGAAGAATTAATATTGTGGGGGTCAATGTGAACTTTCGGTGCAGCTGCGAGTCACCAAAGGAAGACTTTGACAAAATGAGGGATCTTTGGTCTAGTTAAGCTATTTTTAACCTTTCCTAACCTATTGCAATACATAAAATCTCTTGTCCTTCTTGAATGTTATTTACAGTTGCAGAATAAATTAAATGTTGTACCTAAAAACAGATCAATTTTAGATTATGCTTTCTCAACCATAAGTACTCTTCCCAAGGTTTTGAAGACCGGAGAGGAAATGATGATGACTACAATAGAAATTGTGGAAGCAACATTCATTTAACGTATATTGTGTGCTAGGCACTATTCAGACCTTTACATGAATAATCACATTGAATCCTTGAATCAGTCCTGTGATATAGGTTATTTGATCATCTTGTCTCATAGATGAGGAAACATGAGCCCTGGAGAGGTTTTGAAGTGTTTCCAGAATTAGGGAGTTAGCTGCAGCGGGGAGGACTAGGGAGTCCAGTCCCTGCGGCCTGACTTTGGGGCTCCTACTCCCTCCTGTTCTATCCCAAAGAACGATTTCAAATGAACTTTTCTAAGATCTTTCAGTATTTTAGTGACTTATAATCCTTTTATAGAATTGCTTGACTTTTTAATTCAGTTGTATCTTTAAGTACTATACATAAACCATGTATTTTTGCAAATTTATTTTTAAAAAAGTAGCAGCCACTCATTTTCTAGGGAAATACTTTGGATTTTTAATCATGAATATAAATATGTGGGCTCTGGATAATGAAGAAAATATATTAAGAGTAGAAATTTTGTACCAGTACTTGGGGGTTAGGCCTGACTTGTATTTCCAGCGCTGGGGAGAAAGACTATAAATACAGAACATGTTTTTTAAGGGATCCCACTCTTATTTCATAATCAGTTGGTATTCACATCTGTTTTAGGTGAACTATTACAAGGTTTCTACATTTTAAGTTAATATTTTTAGGGCCCAGAGCCAGAAATAATTATGCTAATGCAACTTTCTGATTGCACAAATGACTACTTCATAATTACACTTATTAGTACTCCATATATGTTGTCCAGACTGAAATTTCTTTTGTTTAGTCATTAATTAACTGTTTGACTTAAAATATAACTGGTGCATTCCCGAGTCTCCAGATCTAGATTTCAAATGGCTTTCTTCCAAGCGGAGTGTGGCACCATCAACCTTTTATAATGAAAACATTCGCCCTGAATATGTTCAGATCACTTTGTGTGCTGTTTTTGAACGATTAATGGTCTTTCATTTGTTTGTTTTTCTTCTAGTATAAAGTTTCTGTAGAGTAAGCAAACAATAGAATGCTAGTTTGTTCTGATTCTTAAAGTGACATCACATGTTTTTAGTTGATGGTAGCTTCAGAAATTTTCATAGCCCTTTTTTTTTGGCATTGGGCTTTGAACCCAGGGGCACTTAACCAGTGAGCCACATCCCCAGCCCTTTTTATTTTTTATTTTGAGTAGTCAGGGTCTTGCTAAGTGACTGAGGCTAAAAATGCTTTTTTTTTTTAAAATGGTAAAAATGACTAGGTAAAGAGAAGTGTACATATAGATGATACTTTCTGAGTCACACCTAAGATCCTGAAGAAAAATCCTGAGTAAATTTTAATTAAAAAATAATTTTTTTGTAGTTGTATATGGAGAGAATGCCTTTATTTTACTTGTTTATTTTTATGCGGTGCTAAGGATTGAACTCTGTGCCTCACGTACTAGACAAGCACTGTGCCACTAAGCTACAGCCCAGTCCAGTTTTAATTTAATGTGGTTTTTTTTTTTCACAGGGGGAGAATTATCCTTTAAAATTTTGAATACTCTGCCCCCCCCTTTTGTATTTAGGTAGGAGAAATGGACTTTTAAGACCATGGGATTTAATAATTTTCATTGCAGTAAGCCACCTTCCTTGTTAAAAATTTCTTGAGTGCTGGGGATATAGCTCAGTTGATAGACTGCTTGCCTTGCATGCACAAGTCCCTGGGTTCAATTCCCAGCACCACACACACACACACAATTTCTTTAATAAAAATTTTTTTTGGTGTAGGTGCTCACACACACAAAAACACACCACACACACACACACACATTCACATTCACACACACTCACACACTCACACACTCACATACTCACACACTCACATACTCACATACTCACATACTCACATACTCACATACTCACATATTTTCTGGGGACTGGGGATTGAATCAAGAGGGTTATAATTCTGAACTACAGCCCTAGCACTCTTTAAAAATTTGCGATAGAGTCCTGCTGAGTTACCCAGACTGAACTTGAACTTGGGATTCTTCTACCTCAACCTCCCAGTTAGCTGAGGTTACTTGCATGTGCCATAGCCCACAGTGTGTAGGCATATATAATCGTAAGTGCTTTTGTATTTTTAATTTTTCTTTGTATAATTTTATGAAGTTGTGGGTTTAGAACTGTAATTTTTCAGTGATTGGTTTTACTGGATAACATTTTGGTGTTATCTCTTTGAAATGTGCAGCCACATTTTTGAGGGATCATTTAGGACTCTTCAGACTTCCTGGGTGTGATCTAAGCTGAAAATCTCTAGTGAATTCCAATTATAAAGACCATTGAGATATTTTGGCTCTGATGACCTCGAAAGTTTGTTAACCCTGCAGTAGGGCTTTGTTTTGTTTAGCTTTTGACAGAGCTGCTGACTTAAATGGTCCCAGATTATTTTCTGAACCCAGGCAGGGCTTTTCTGATTAAATTGCAAATATGAAATAGCTTGTGAACGTCAAACACAGAGCTGAACTTTAAGAGTGATATCATTTGATTTTTGAATTCAGAACATGCAATCAGGTTTCAAATTAAATGTGATAATCTTGTAGCAATTGGGTTAAATATAATTCCTCTATTCAACTTAGTATGAAGCAAGATAAATGATACCCAAACCCAAGAGGAAAGGTCTCTTTATCAAGACAGCCTGTGTCAACTTGACACTTTTGCCTGGGGAGAAGTGGAAGTTGGCAGAATATTTTGGAATCTGTGCTGGGCTGCATGTCCTTCCACCTTGGTGAGAGTGGACAGGTAAAGACTGTCCAGTATAGCAGGTTTGAATGAGAAGTGGTAAGAGAAGCATATCTCACCTGTAGAGAGTAATGCTCATAAAATTTGAGTAAGATGTTAGAGAAAATGTTCTATAAAAGAAGAAAATTCCTGTGGACCCATTTCAGTTTGTACCAGAAAAATTTTATAGTAATTTTACTTCAGTATGTAACACTTAGAAGAATATCTGGCCCATAGTCATCATTGTTCAGAAAATGTTGAATGAATGAAATATATAAAATCACAAAAAACACTATAAATTTCTTAATTCCTGGAATTCTTATGCAGATATAAAACATATGTATATATTATATACATAGAAATTACAAAACCAGTAAAATTTGTATTAACAGTGTTAGTGACTGTGATGGATGATGTTTTGTCAAAACTAAATTGTTCTTGCACCCTGAATCTCATCCTGACTGTTCTCCAGCAGGTTCTTTGGAATTTGGTGTGTGATACTATCCCATGCCCTTCTCCATGGAGAATTTTTTTTTTTTTTGGCACAGGAATCATTTCTATAAGTCTGTACTAGGCCTTGGTACAAATATATATATATATATATATATATATATAATGATTTAAATGACACCACTGGGTACTAAGGTGAAAGTAATCACAAATTAAAAACTTGAGCAATGAATTTTTGTGTTAGAATATATTTGTTATAGGTGTTCCTTTTTCACATTACAAATTGTGAAATTAAAAGTTTCTTAGGAACCCATGGACCTCTGATAATATTCCACAGAGCCTAATTGGAGAACCACTGCTCTCTTGAAAAGAACGCAGAATGGGCACGGAAGCATGTTCTAGTCACCGTTCTATCACTGATCCAGGTGGGTGTTATGTAAGACACTTGCCTGCCTGGCCTCCTCAAGTCTTAAGCAGTGGCACACAGAGACCTTTAATAAAGATTACTGTTGCTTTCAGAGGTGTTTGGGTGTGTAGGACCTTCTAGAGAGGCTTGGCCCCAGCTTGGGAAGTTCATTTTTAATGTTAATTGCCCGTTTATAAAGTGTACAGTTCAGTGGTTTTTCATATATCCACAAAGTTTTATAAGCACAACCACTTCTAATTCCAGAATTCACCCTGACAACCTCTGGACTTGGTGGGGTTGGCACATGCAGCATCTCATCTGTGGTCTTGAGGTTCTTCTGTAGTATTGTCTCCGAGTTTCTCTACCTGTCTAGTACTGGAGTTGAACTTCCGACAAATTGTCCTTGTGTTCATCTCATAACTTACTCTGCTGTTTGCTGAGCTTGCTTTTTAAAAATACTGAGGTGTAAATGAAGATCCACTTTGGGTCCACACTTTTTGAAGGTGTATGGAGAGCTCTTGAGGGAAGTTTCAGTTGCAGTTGAAAGCTCTGTGTTTTCTGCAGACACCTTATTGAGGTTACATGGGGTAAAGTAGACCACCCTTTTTCATTATGATGGGGCCTCCTATAAAGGAGAGTCTGAGTCCTCTGGGAGGGTGGACTGTCACAGAAAGGGAAGAATCTTGGAGAAGCTGGCATTCTTTGGCTTAGAGGACTTCTGTCTCAAACTGGTCAGAATCACCTTGCGTTTGCTGGGCTCCATTTGAATTGTCTGTTCCAAACCACCACCCCCTGCTCCTGAAGACCCAAGAATGTGCATTTCTAACACATATCCAGAGAAACCCACTTAGATGAGAGCACTCAACCTAGAAACCTATTCTAATTAACATCACCTGAACTTGGTCTCAGCTTTGCTGTCCCTGTACCACTCCAGTGTATTTTGGGGCATTTTCGCTACAGGGGATACAATTGAACTTTCCAGAGTTCTTTTATCATGTCTTTAGCTTGTGAGTACCTAAGGGTCAAGGAATGCAGAGTTGGTTTTTTTAGTACTTTTTCTAAAGTATCTGTTAATGCCTTGAGCCTTTCAAAACAGGGATGGCCATAGTGGGGGTATGTGGAGGCATATTCTGATTTTTTTGAACATTTTTTGAGGTTGCAGCATGAAGGATGGTCCTCTTCCCCTATCTTTTTCATCTCCATTTAGCCCAAGTAGCTGAAAGCAGCAGAATCCTGAAGCTGAGTGGAAACTTCTGGCAGGTAGGCAGATTAGGTAAGATGGTAGATTATAACATTCAGTTTCAGCAGGATGTTCTCTTGGTAACTATAAAGTCCTGTTGAAGATTTTCAAAGAAGTTCCTAAACACTTTTGCACCAGTAATGGAAGTAAATGAGTATAACTGTTATGGAAATCAGTATGGAGGTTCCGCAAAAGACAAGTTGCTCTGTGACCCAGCTTACCACCCGTTGGTATTTATCCTAAAGAATTAAAGTCATCATGCTATAGTAATACATGCATACACATATTTATAGAAGTATAATTCACAATAGCCAAACTATGGAACCAGCCTAGGTGTCTGTCAGTGGATGAATGGATAAAGAATATGTACACAATGGAGTTTTATTCAGCTATGAAGAAAAATGAAGTTATGTCATTTGCAGAAAAATGGATGGAATTTGAGAGCATTACGTTAACTGAAATAAGCCAAACTCAGAAGGTGTGACGAGCCATGTTTTCTCTCATATGTGGAAGCTGAAGAGAAAGAAGGAAAAGAAATGTATCAGGGGCGGGGATATATCATGAAAATCAAAGGGAGACCAATAGAGGTGAGGGACCAGGGGAGTGCAGGAGAGGGAGGGAGGAAGGACTGGGGAAGTGATATTGGCTAAATTATATTGTCGTATTGTGCGCATGTACAAATATGTAACAACAAATTCCACCATTATGTACAACTTTATATAATGCACCATAAAAAAATGTGGGAAAAAAGTTTCTAAAAAGTAACCCAGGTTTTCCGATGTTAATGCTTTTGGAAAGCTGGGAAATCAAATGAAAAATAGCAACAAAAACACAAAAAGAAATTCCTTCTAGATGATGAGAAACTGCAGCTGGGCTGGGGTCAATGTGGTGAAGGAAGTGTGCGGGAGAGTGCTTCCTCTGTATGAAAGGGTCTTGGGCTGCTTTGTGCTTCTGTGAGTTCTGATGTGTCTCTGTGGTGGTGTGTGCAGTGGTGGTGAAGGGTGTAGAGACGAATAAAGGTGAAATTAAAGAATCTGGAATTTGACATGAGGAGAAAGAAAGGTGGAAACGCAGAGCATCTTCAGCTCTGGGGAACTGGGCAGCAGCGTGTGTACACCTATGTGCTCGTGCCTGCTCTTCCAGGCGGGCGTTGTGGTAGCCCTGAGGTGGAATTCTGTGCAAACTTCATTTATTTCTGTGATCATTTTATTGTGATTTCAAAGTAGTTTATGGGAAGGGTAAAAACAGTTCCTGCATGCAAGAAACAAGGAGGTAGAAGAGTCGGAGCCTGCTGTGACACCATCTTAGGAGAGAAGCAGGCGATCTGAAGGGGTGACAGCCAGGTCCCGGCCAGACTTCTGAGCAGGCAGAGACCTCATTCTGTGTGGATCTCCTGCTGGGGAGTTTGGTGTCTTTCTGAGGAGACTGCGGTGGGTGGCACTACAGGGGAGATTCGAAGGCCTGGGACCCACGTGGGGCATCACACCTTCTTTGTGCTCTGGTTCTAAGAGAAGCTGGCCCAAAGGGAGACCTGGTTGACTGGCAAGTGGGGTTCTTATTCACCAAGGCTGCAAAAGGGCACTTTTTCAGAATAAGAGCACTTAAATATATTTATGTTTTTTAAAAAAGTTAGAGTTAAAAGGACAAGCAAATGCCATCTGCTTCCTGTTTCTGAGAAAGGGTGCATAACTTAAAACTAAGCAGGATCTGTGTAACAGGTTGAAGTAGAATCATTCCCCATTTTTCCTGACACATTTTTAAGTAGTGTGGTAACAAATCCCCTTTTCTGGTGTTAGAAGACACTTGTTAATATGCATGTTAAAATATTTATTTTTGTACAGTTGAACTAAATTTAGACTTCTTAACTGATTATTTAAGAATCATTTTTGTTAAAATGTTTAGTTATTAATCAAATTTTAGATATTAAAGCATTTTCCACTAATTTTTAACAATCCATTCCTCAAGCTATGTGGTGATTCTGTATTTTTTATTTTTTAAATGACAATAGTGAGACATAAGTGTTTTGGAATTAGTATTCTTCATGATTTAGTATACTGTGTAACTTTATGCCTTGGTTGTCTGTCCCTGCTAGATTGTAAATTCTGGATGAACAGGGATCTTGGTCTGCTGTATTCACTGATGTTTCCTGTGAGCTTAATGTAGTGGCTGGCACCCAGTGAGTGCCCTGGGACCTTTGATTGAATGGACGAATGAGGAGGAGTCCACCAGCCCACAGTGTTATGTTCCTATTACTCTGGGCTGCTCTAACTTTGTCCCTGAATTAGATGGCCTGGCATAGTAATAGTCACCAGTAGCACCCAACTAATCCATGGCAGCTACCCCTGAACAGCTTGTGATGTGGAGGAGGGAGCCAACATATGTTCCTGTGTTCAGGCAGATTCCTAGAACTGTGAGGGGATGGAGCAGGGCAGGCATGCTCAGTTCTGATCTCAGACTCCTTGATCAGGTGAGACCCTCTGTCTTGGAGTGAGGATCAGCATGGCAGGAAGCCAAGGCCATTTTCTCTGGAGGTCAGTTGCCTAGGAGAGGACATGGGGAAGAAAACATTGTAGGCAGAGGGGACAGACAGCCTGTGCAAAGGCCCTGATGCAGGAATGTGCTTGGTGTGAGGACCTTGAATGAAACACTGTTGGTTGGAGCCAAGTAAGTATCCGGGAGCTCAGTGGGGCAATCTGGTTGGGGTGCACCTGGTAGGACCCTGTGAGCAGACCCTGGAATTTAGTCTTAAGGGCAGTGGGAAGTCACTGGAGGATGAACTAGCAGGATGTGAGTGGCATAATATGGGATTTTTTTTCTCTAGCTGCATCTTGGCTGTCAGGGGAAGCAGAGAGACCAACTAGGATACTGTTGTGAACTCACTGTGATCATGGTAAGAGATGGTGCTGGCAGTGGAGAGGGAGCAGAGTGAGTATGTTTTGTGGAGCTGTCAAGATCCCTGGGGTTGGGTATAGGGGAAAGGAAAAGAGAACTCAAGAAGTCCTGGCTTGGAACTCAGCTCCTGCGTTGGGGCTGGTGTTCATTATTGAGACTAGACTGAAGGAGGAGAGGACGGGATGTCAGGAGAGTTCCGGATGCATTAATTATGAGATGCCTGTTAGACACCAGAGTGGTGATGTTGAATAGGCATCTGTCTAGAAGCCTGGGAGAAGGTCCTGTCTGGAGATAAAAATTGAAGAACCATCAGTGTATAGATGGCTTTTAAAGCCACAGACTAGCTGAGGTCATTCTGGATGCAGAAAGTAAACAGAGAATGGGATGCTAAGCCATGCGGAGCAGGAGGAGCCTTCGTAGGAAGCTACAGGGGAGCAGCGGCGAACAATGCAGGTATGAGATGGAAGCCGTGAGAAATCCTGGCATTCAGAAAGCTTTTTTGTCACCACGTTCCAGCTGTGTGTAGCATGCAGAAGATGAACGGCCTCTTAAATTTGCATCTTTTTTTTTTTTTTTTTTAATATATTTTTTAGTTGTAGGTTTTGACATGGTATCAGAAGTTTTCTGAGTGGTCACTTGTAACAAGGGAAAAGTCAACTTTTTTTCTTTCTCAGACTTTTTCTCCTTCTTTTCCTTTAGCGGACTTCACATTTAACACATATTTATAAAATGTTGGTGAAGTTCTGGGGTTAGAAACAGAATGAACAATATAGGAGCATGCAGTTTCTACTACATGTCTTCAGTTCAGTATTACTGTTTTTGGAATGGAAGATCTGGCAGTTTTTAAAAAAACCTTTAATAGTAGTTGAACTATTTTTTTCAAACAATCTTATGGGGAACCAAAAATCTATAAAACTGGGAAAAGTGGAGATGCTGTGATTGAAGCCAGATAATAGGGCCAAGCTGCTTGCCTGGGCTTCTCACCTTCTCTGATGGCAGCTTCCCGGGTGAACATTTGGAACCCTGAGTGGCAGGAAGAAAGACTTGCAAAATTGTAGCTAAGAAGACTGTACCCAGGCAGGTGGAAGACCAAGTTAGTGCAGATCTATTCATTCCCTAGAGCAGCGCTCTCTAAAGGAGGAGGCTCCTGCCCCTTAAATGGGTTATTTAGCAACAACTGGTTGTTGTAGTGAGTGTATTGTAATGCTGTAAAGAATGGTAAAAGCTCCCTGTGCAGCTCAAAGAGACCAGCCAACCCCTCTTGCTCCTGGTCCAGTGCTCTCTCTTTGTACTGTTGATTCTCAACCATGGCTGCATGTTAGAATCCATCACTCAGGTAGGGCCTGGTACGTCCACCCTAGTCCAAGTTATTTGGAGTCCCTGGGGGTCGAGCTCAGATTTTGGGTTTTTGGGTTTTTTTTTTTTTTTTTTTTTGATGGTGCTGGGGATTGAACTCAGGGCCTTGGGGATGGAAGGCAAGTGCAAGACACTTGCTCTGCCACTGAACCCCAGCCCCAGGGATGGAACTTCTAAAAGCTCCCCAGGAGATTCTGAAGTGCAGCCAGGTTGAGAACCACCACTTTAATCTACCACCGATTACTTTTTGAAGTCTTCATTGTAATTAAACAAATTGTGGTTAAGAATAAGCAAAAGGAAATCTGGAGGGGAGTATCTGTAATATACAAGTGACCGTAATTAACTCTGCAGTTACATCTGGATCAGTGGACACTACAGAGTTTGGGTTAAAACTTCAGCAGTGTGTGACATTCAAAGTTTGGTATTCATAAGGACAAAGGTTATCTGTTTGTTTTTATCTAGCTGCCTTTATACATTTTTCCTTTCTGAAAATTTCAGGTTAATATAGCGAAGTGTCTAACACGTGGAGGTTTTTTTCCTCTTTTCTTCCCATAGCCTGTTCTACATTTAGCTACTGTTTTCGCTTCATACCTTACAGTTCTTAACCATCCTCATTGTACATTTTTAAACTTCTCTTACTGCACTTCTCTCTGACATTTACTTAACCCCACAGTGACAGGAAATTCAGCATGATTTTTCAAATATTTCAGAAGTATGTCATGATGGTTAATCTCACTTTGCTTTCTAACTTTCCAAAGTAGTTGTTTTCCACTTAACCCCACTCAATAATTTGTAATTTTCTTTTTGTTGGATTGCTTCATATTAGTTTTTGTGCCACTAAATTAATATGCTTTTGATTTTCTGTAAATGAATACCAGTCTTAATGGTTTAGACCTGTATCATTTCATGTTTTCTTGAGGTTGCACCAGTAATACAATTGAATCTTTAGTTGACTTCTTTAATTTTTGAAATGTAGGTTAGAGATGTTACATGTATGTGAATAATTGTGTTTGTGTGTCATTATGTATATATATGCATGCTGTATGTATCTGGTAACTATGTGAGTGCTATGAATACACAGATCTTCTTAGGTACAGGTTGTAAGCACACTGGTGGAAAGCTTTCTTACACTAGTGTACACAAGGTGGTGTATAAGGTTTGAGCATGTGTGGTGGATCTGGTGGCCTTTCCCTGTTTATAATATATATATATATATATATATTTTTTAAGTTGTTGATGGACCTTTGTTTAATTTATTTACTCATATGTGGTGCTGAGAATTGAACCCAGTGCCTCACACATGCTAGGCATATGTTCTACCACTGAGTCACAACCCCAGCCCCGCTTTGCCCCTGTTGAGTGCCCCTAAGATGCATTGTGCTTCTAGGATATTATTCATACTTTTTAAGGATGTTTGGGAGGATTCAATGACAGGTGTAACACAAATACACTCTCTTATGAAACATGAGTTCTTGCCCAGTGCTGATATGTTTAGTAAATAATAAGACACGAAGAACACTAACTATAATGGAAAGGGTTGATACTTTGGATTACATTAAAACACTTCTGTTTGCTAGAGACACAAGTAAGTGAATGAAAAGTCAATTCATAGAGTGAGATTGGCCAACATAGGCCTATTCAGGATATCTTAAGAATTTGTGTGTCAATAAAGAGATAGAAAACCCAATTGAAAAGTGAGCAAGAGACTTGAGCAGGTACTTCGTAGATGGGCAATAAACGTAGGAAAAGATGCTCAGCTTTTTCATCAAGAAAATGTGAAGTAAAACCACAGAAAGATGCCATTGTACATCAAATGATTAAAATAAAAAAGATAACAGCAGGTGTTGGCAAGGAGCAGAGCAGTGGGCATCCACATTAGCTTAACCACTTTGGGAAACTAGAATTATCAAAGTAGAAGATATGTTTGCCGTAGACCTTAGCAATTCTACTTCTTACATATGTTACCCACAGAAATGTGTGTGTAAGTGTACCAAAAGACGTGTGCAAGAAATTTCTTTGGAGCATTATTCCAAATTCTCTAGAACAGGAGCAGCCCAAATGCTCTTCAGCAACAGGATGGAAGATTAATTGTTACATGTTCATGTAATGTTAAACTATAAAGCCATGAAAGTGAATGAATAATGCTGTTTTCAAGAAATAACATTCACAGACATAATGTTGAAAGAAACCAGATGCTTAAAATTAAATATTGTTTGATTCTGTGTACAAGTTTAAAACAAGTTTGAAAACAGACAAAATGAATTTATGGTGTTCAAGTCAGAAGTAGCTACCTTTGGAGACTGGGGAGGATGTGGTACCTGGGCTTCCTCAATATTGGTAATGTTCTTTTTCTTGGTCATGGGCACATATACAAATACATGTCTGTAATTAAAAAACAAACAAACAAACAAAAAAAACAAAACCACAGTGTAGTTTCACAGAGTGTGTGATATCTGATTCTGTTTTCTTCAGTTGAAAAAGTTGATGCTAAGCTGTTGTTTAGGGACATGTAAGTGGTGTCTGTCAGTCATTACTCAGTGGGGGAAGCAGACTCATTGAGTGTTGTAGTGTAAAGGACCCATTTATTACAGGAACAAGACATCATGCAGCTGTGGGAGAAGCTGGAATTAGCAGTCCAGAAGGAGGAAGTGTAAGGTCAGAGAAAAGTCACTAAACCACCCCTTTGGAAGCACCTGCAGTGGTGGCCAGGTTAGAGCTTGCAGGAGGGTTACAGAGGCCAGTCACGAGCAGCTGTTGGAGTGGAATTTACAGGAAGTCTTTGAAGAGCAGGCACCGATTTCATGTGTTGCACAGCTCTGATGGGAGTTGAGGATTGGTTGGCAGGCCCAGTGACTAAGGGAAGAGCTTTTGGAAGGGCACACACCAGGCTGAGGCTGGTACCACTGCATCTCCTCTTCTTTGGGAAGTAGTGGCTGGTTCACCTCCTTCTCTTGCTATCTGTTGCCACCTCCAGCTCTGCTGGCCCTGGAAAGTAGTTGGTATTCCACTGTTTCCTCTTCAATCTTTTGCAGATCCAGGGAAGGAAGGGCAGCCTGGGAAATCCAGCCCAACCAAATCATGCGGGTTAGAAGCTGCTATAGTTTTGGTTGCACAATTCTGTGACTAAGAAAAATCCTGCTTTAAGTGTGTGGGCTTTTTGTGAATTATATCTCAGTAAAGCTGTTACTTGGAAACTACCATAGGTTGAACTTTATTTATTTTTTCTATTTTTTTTGATGGTGGAACATTTTTATTTTTATTTATTTATTTAAAAATTTTTTTCATACATGTATATATGGTAATAATGTCTGTCTCATTCTACTGTTCTTCTCATCCCCACCATCCTATCCCCCTGCTACTCCCCTCTGCATAATCCAAAATTCCTTCATTCTTCCCTACCCACCTCCCACTGTGGGTCAGCATCTGCTTATCAGAGAAAACATTCAGCCTTTGGTTTTTTTGGGATTGGCTTATTTCACTTAGCATGATATTCTCTATTTCCATCCATTTACCTGCAAATGCCATAATTTCATTCTTCTTTAAGGTGAGTGATTTTCCATTGTGTATATGTACCACATTTTCTTTATCCATTCATCTGTTGAAGGGCATCTAGGTTGGTTCCATAGTTTAGCCATTGTGAATTGAACTGCTATAAACATTGATGTGGCTGTGTCACTGTAGTATGCTGACTTTAAGAACTTTGGGTATAAACCGAGGAGTAGGATAGCTGGGTCAAATAGTGGTTCCATTCCAAGTTTTCTTAGGAATCTCTATACTACTTTCCATAGTGGTTGCACCAATCTGCAGTTCTACCAACAATGTGTGAGTATACCTTTTTCCCCCACATCCTCACCAACACTTAATTATTGCTTGTATGTTTGATAATTGCCATTCTGACTGGAGTGAGATGGAATCTTAGAGTAGGTTTTTGGTGCTTGGGTTTGAACCCAGGGCCTTGTGCTCAGTCACTCTACCAACTGAGCTATATCCCCAGCCCCTTAGAGTAGTTTTGATTTGCATTTCTCTAATTGCAAGAGATTATGAACATTTTGTCATACGTTTATTGATTGATCGTATTTCTTCTTCTGTGAAGTGTCTGCTTCGTTCCTTAGCCCATTTATTGATTGGGTTATTTGTTTTTTTGGTGTTAAGTTTTTTGAGTTCTTTATATATCCTGGAGATTTGTACTCTCTCTCAGGTGCATGTGGTAAAGAATTTTTCCCATTCTGTAGACTCTCTTCATGTTATTGATTGTTTCTTTTGCTGAGAAGAAGCTTTTTAGTTTGAATCCATCTCATTTATTGATTTTTAATTTTACTTCTTGTGCTTTAAGAGTCTTGTTAAGAAGTCAGGTCCTAAGCTGACATGATGAAGATTTGGGCCTACTTTTTCTTCTGTAGGTTCAGGGTCTCTGTTCTAGTGCCTAAGTCTTTGATCCACTTTGAGTTGATTTTTGTGCAGGGTGAGAGATAGGGGTTTAATTTCATTTTGTTACATATGGATTTCCAGTTTTCCCAGCACCATTTGTTGAAGAGGCTATCTTTTCTCCAATGTATATTTTTGGCACCTTATCTAGTATGAGGTAACTATATTTATGTGGGTTTATCTCTATGTCTTCTATTTTGTACCATTGGTCTACATGTCTGTTTTGGTGCCATTACCATGCTGTTTTTGTTACTCTTGCTCTGTAGTATAGTTTAAGGTCTGGTAGTGATTCTTCCTGTTTCACTCTGCTTACTCAGGATTGCCTGGGCTATTCTGGGTCTCTTATTTTTCCAAATGAATTTCATAATTGCCTTTTCTATTTCTATGAAGAATGTCATTGGGATTTTAATAGGAATTGCATTGACTCTGTATAACACTTTTGTTAGTGTGGCCATTTTGACAATATTAATTCTGCCTGTCCAAGAGGCAGAAGAGAGATGTCCAAGAGGATGGGAGATCTTACCGTCTTCCAAGGTCGTCTTCAATTTCTTTCTTTAGTGTTCTATAGTTCTCATTGTAGAGGTCTTTCACTTCTTTTGTTAGATTGATTCCCCCAAGTATTTTATTTTTTTGAGAATATTGTGAATGGGGTAGTTTTCCTAATTTCTCATGCAATGGATTTGTCACTTTATGTATAGAAATACATTTGATTTATGGATATTGTTTTTATGTACTGCTACTTTGCTGAATTTATGAATTCTAGAAGTTTTCTGGTGGAATTTTTTAGATCTTCTAAATATAGAATCATATCATCAGCAAATAGTGATAGTTTGAGTTCTTCTTTTCCTATTTGTATCCCTTTAATTTCTTTTGTCTGTCTGATTGCTCTGGCTAGTTTCAAGGACAATGTTGAATAGAAGTGATGAAAGAGAGCATCCCTGTCTTATTCCAGTTTTTAGAGGAAACAGGTTGAACTTTAAAGAAAAGCAAGGAAACAATTGGGACAAAAGCAGGATGGTGATGGCCTGGGAGGGAGGGCCTGGAAAAGAGGGGCTTTGAGCAGTCTTCCGAGGTTAGAAAATTCCCTTAAAGTGGGTTGGGGTTCCATAAATGTTTGCTTCATTATCATGTAGTGCTCTGTAAATAGAGTATTGCAGAAAACACAAGAAGACGTGAATTTGTACTCCAGTAGTGGCAGGCAGTAAAATTAGTGCAGTTTATAAAGTTTGGGGGGCATGGTAAGATATGACCCTCATTTCTAACTTTGTAAGGGTTCAAAGATGTTAGTGGCTTCAAGTGTTCTTCTTAAGGTTGGGTTTCAGAACAAACCTTACTTCTCTTTCAGGTTGGGTCTGTGTTACCCTATACAAGCTATTTGGAAAACTGGGGGCAGGAGCTGTGATCCACTTGTTAAATCAGGTCTCCAGGTCTCCTGACAGTCATGATAAGTTTTGAAAATAGGTCAGTGGGATACTTCTGTCACTTTCCACTATGTGTATTTGATTTCGAAATTCAAACTAAGATTTCTTTGTACTTAAAAGTGGGTTTTTAAGATTATTCAAACCTTCATATCAGATCTGTTTTGGTAATCTGACAAATCAGAACATTCTCATCATCTGAAACTTATTGGAAAATTCCCTTATCTATTCTGCATTTACTGGAGCCACTTTTCATTTGAATATTTGTTTTGGCTCTTTTTATTCTCTTTGTAATGAGGAAGCAATTGCTCAAATAAAGATGTGCAGCTTTCCTGCCTGGGGCTGTAGTTGTACCATAGTTCTGATGGATGTGAAGGCTTTTAGGAAAGTTCAAAACCAAGAGTATCTTGTATCATTTGTATGCAGAGATTAGCTTTTCTTTTTTTCTTTCTTTCTTTCTTTTTTTTTTTTTTTTGCTGTAGTTATGTAGACTTTTAACTGCTTCTCTTGGTGTAGAACATACATACAATGTTTTTGAATTAGATGAGTTTTTTGGACAGATGATTTCTATGTGGATTAAATTTATAACAGTAAATCCTCCTTAATATTAGTTATGATACCTCTGAACTATTGTAAACCTTCAGAGATACATTTGTAAGATAATGAGATTGTTAGAGTGTGATTTGAGTCAAGTGTCACTTTTTCTGTTTTTTCCCATTAAGCAATAATAACTTTTGGTGAGATTTCTAAACCAGTTTGTTGCTAAGCATTGTGTCTGCTAATCTTTTTCACCCAGTGGTTGTTTTGAGTGCCCACTTATTCATGGTACTTGTTAGAACAGCAAGGCAGACCATGTTCAGGGCACTGTCCGTAGGAGCACAGCAGTGGGGTTTTGCAGCAGGCTCACACAATTCGGCCCAACTTCAAAGATGAGGATAAGTGGGGACTCCTATAGCCAAGGAACTGGACAGGAGTCAGTGGATAGAAAATTACTAGGAAGAAAGATCAGGGTAAGGGGGATTCTGACTAAAATCATCTATGGGATTCTTGCCAAAGGCAGGCTGAAGTGGTCAGACATAACCTTTGAGGTGGTGGAGGTTGAGGAATCTGATCAGTTATTGAGAATGGTCAGATATTGAGGGTGAGGCTCTGGCTAAACCATGCTGACAGGGTACTTGCTGACAGCCCCATTAGGGTTGGATACCTAATGTTGAAGTCCAGGTAAGAGTAGGGTACTAGGAGTTTTTCTAGCTTTTGGGCAGGAGACATTCTGTTTATATCTGACCTTGCGATAAGCTACCTGTTCAGAGGTATGTAGAAGGTGTCCGAGATTTTATAGGTTAGATGGACATAAAGTTTGATTGCATTGTGGTGTGTTGGGAGTGTGATGAATTACAGAGCATGTGTGAGCAGAATGAACTTGGGCACAAAGGCAGCACTGACGAAGTCTGCTTGAGCATGTGAATGTAGATATTAAAAAATAGGGCACTAGAACTGTGTTTGGAAGGTGATTAGGAGTTTGCTAGGCAGATAGAATCTGCAGAAAAGTCTAGTACACGTGCAGAGGAATAGAAGGAAGCAATTCGACTTACATGGGTAATTGAGGATAGGTGGCCAAGGATTTGAGGAGAGGAGTGGATGAGTTAAGGTTAGAGAGATGGTAGCGAGACCACAGAAGCCCTCTCTGTGGTGTTGGGTCTACATTTTGCCTCATAGGTAACAGATTATCTGAGAGATTTTGATCAGAAGAGTGATTGATCAGGCTTTCATTTTACACAGTTACCCTGTGGACAGTGCAGAGAATGACTTGGAGAGAAGCTGGGAGTCTGGTGGGAATTCCAAGCCAGAGTTCATCGATTAAGACCTGTGTTTAGGCTGTGGCAGTAGAGGAGGATCTGACTTGGAAGCTAAAACTAGTAGAATTTAATGTGACCTCTAAGATGTGGTGGCTGTTGCCCTTTTCATAAATCCACAAAGGACAGATTAGAGAGAAAAAAGATATAATCTAATCACTTACGTACTTAGTTAATAGAAATATGACTGAAAGGAGCAGTTAGAATTTGGGGCTGATATACCTTTTTAATAGGGGAAGGGGAGGCAGAGAAAGGGCATTTTTGGGGGAAACAAGTAACTTTTTGGAAAGGTAAAGGACCCTTAGGAGAATAGTTCTGTGACATTGTTTGGATGTAGTCTGTTTAGGTGTCTTCTCACCTCAGAAGATTTGAGTTGTTTGTGGGGAGGGGATTAATGGCAATTGAGTTCTGTTCAGTTCTTTTGGGAGGTTCTGCTTTTAGACTGATTTTAGGGATTTTAGGAATTCAAATACCTTTAGCTTGAATTAATTTTTATACCACAGTAACTTATTCTTGATCCCTTCTTGGTGAGGGAGAGGAGAAATTACTGTGATTCTTTTTTTTAGTGATAGTGGTACTGTGGATTGTGAAGTACACAAAGAAGAGCACGTTTCAGAAGTGTTAAAATTTTACTTGTATAGTCAAGCTTGGAGCACCCGTGGAACATCTAGGTAGAGATACTAGGAAGTAATTGGATGTAAATCCGGGAACTCGAGAGAGGGAGAGCTCAAAGAAGCCAAGGGTATGGATGAATTATACCTAGGAGAGTAGGAAGAGTGGGAAAAGAGAAAGGTTTTAAGGATGAACCAGAGGAGGCTGGAAAATGAGGGAGATGGGAGGAATAGGAAGGAAATTGAGCCTGTAAAAGGAGACTGTAGGGAGAAATAGCTGAGGATGATGGGAACTGGGAGTGTTATAGAGACCAAGGGAGGACAGAGTAACAGGGAGAAAGAACAGTAGGGATCTACAATGTCAGGTTGCAGAGTAAAATTGTATATCTTAAGAAAATTTTTTTGATTCAGTGTATAATAATGGTATTCTTTTGAGGAGGAAGTGGAGGACTGTTAATTTAAATTTATTTGGAACAATTCAATTGGCTTACCACTTTCCTTATAGCAAAATACATCTAAAATTGAATATAAAAAATTGGAAATGATAAAAATACTAGAAGAAAATATGGGTCAGTATGTAGGTATTGCATAGCTGGTAAAAGTCATTCTAAGCATGACATCAAAATCAGAAAGAAAATGCTGACAAATTTTATTGCATGTAAATTCAACATTTCTGTGTGCTAAAATACCATAAAATTAAAATTAAAGTATAAATGACAGACTGAAAGAAGCATTTGCCATATATTTGATGATGGTTTTATTATTCTTTTCTTAAAATTTTTTTTAGTTGTCAGTGGACCTTTATTTTATTTATTTATATGTGGTGCTAAGAATTGAATCCAGTGGCACACATGTTAGCCAAGTGCTCTACTTCTGAGCCACAACCCCAGTCACTATTACTATTTTTTAAAACATTTTCTTAGTTGTCAATGGACCTTTATTATTTATTTATATATGGTGTTGAGAATTGAACCCAGTGCCTCAACATACCAGGCAAGTGCTCTACCACTGAGCCCCAACCCCAGCCCCTTTTATTCTTAATATATAAAAGATCTAGCCAGGTTCGAGCATGTAGCTCAGTAGTAGAGTGCTTGCCTAGCATGTGTGAGGCCCTGGGTTCAATTCCCACTACTGCCAAAATTACCCCCAACAAATAAAACAAAACAAAACAAAACAAACAAGGTCTGGGGCAGAGCGCTTGCCTAGCATGTGTGAGGCACTGGGTTTGATCCTCAGCACCACATAAAAATAAATAAAGGAAACAAACAAAACTACCCATAAAATGAATAACTGGAGATTGCTGGTTAAGCAGTACTGATGGAAGGTGACTTTCCATTCCCTTCCAAAACTTTGATGAAATGACAGATAGAAATCACAGATAGAAAGTTATAAACAGAAGACAAAAAGAATGAGACTGGGGGAAATTTCTGTTTCCACTAATGGTAGATTAACTGTTGGGACCCTGTTTGCTGATGAAAACAAGTAGAAAGATGGGAAAAATTTAAAATAAATTTGTTCAGAGGTAATGGAGTCAAGTGGTCATAAGACAATAGAGTGATGTCAAAATGTTAAAAAGTAGATAAACTGCCAGAGTAGACTTCTGTATCCAGCAAAAATATTCTTTGAAAGTGAGGACAAGGGCTGGGGCTGTAGCTCAGTGGCAGAGCACTTGCCTAGCTTGTGTGAGGCACCACACAAAATAAATAAAATTAAGGTATTAAAAAACAAGAACAAAATTATTACTTGTTTTGATCAACAAAATTTATTAACTAGAATAGCAAAGAATCAGAGGACTTAGAAAATCTTGGTAACATAATTAATAATAACATTATTAATAACATTAATAACATTATTAATAATAATTATTACCTAATTGAGATGTCATTTTGTAGTAGATTAGACAAAGTAGAAGAGAGGACATTTTTTTGGGGGGTGGGTACCAAGGATTGAACTCAGAGGTACTTGACCACTGAGCCACATCCCCAGGGAAACATGAGGCCCTGCAGTGTAGTCCACAGAGGATATTCTCTGCAGTAAATGATGTTTGGAGGCTGGGGACACAGCTCAGTGGTATAGAACAATTGCCTAGTATGTGTTTTGTGTTTTATTTAGAGACAGGGTCTCACTGAGTTGTTTAGTGCTTTGCTTTTTGCTGAGGCTGGCTTTGAAGTCATGATCCTCCTGCCTCAGCCTCCTGAGCCTCTGGGATTATAGGCATGTACCACTGTACCTGTCAAGAGAGATTATTTTGAAAATAAGAAATATTCAGAACAAAATATGGGATATAACAAAAATGAAATAAATACATTGTACCTAATACTCTTAGACTATTCATTCTTCTGGTATGCATAGAGAACATTTACCAAAATTGCTGATCTGTAAACCTAGCTTTAACAAATTTCAAGACCAAAATTAGACTGTCAGACTTACTATAAAGATATGTTTGATATTTGAAAAATTGATCAGTATAAAACACTAAAGCAGAAAAATAATGTAATGTCAGTAGATGCAAAATTTGCCACTGATAAGATTCAACACTCATTAAACATGAAAATCACATACTATGAGTAAAAGGTAACTTCCTTAATTTGGTAAAGGTTACTCAGAAAAATCTTCTGGCATGCATCATGTTTAATGGTGAAAATGTTGAAAGTTTTCCTTTTGAGAGTGGGGAAGGAAGAAGTTATTTTTAATATCACCATTTTTGTTTATTATTTTATGGGAAATTTCTACCTAATTAAGACAAGAAAAATAGAGTACAGAAATCAAAATAGACATATCAGATTTTATAGATGACACGATTGTATGCACAGTATTTCTTATAACTTGTTTTAAATAATAACCAGATTGCAAGATTTAAAGTAACTTCAGACCCAGTTTTATATGCCAGTGACAAACAGGAAATGTAATACAATATATTAATTGTAGTAACATATAAATCCATATTTTTCAGAAAAAAATTTAAAGCAATAAGAACTAAACAAATAGGGGATACACCATGTTCATGGATTAGAAGCCCCTATTGTAAAATGTTGCTATGTCCCAAATTCATCTATGCACTCAATGTTTCAGTCAAAATGCCAGCAGATTTGTGTGTGTGTGTGTGTGTAAATTAACAAATGGATACTAAAATGTATATGGAGATGTAAGCATCCAGGAATAGCTGATCCTTTTTGAAGAACAACAAAGTGAGCAGATTCATGTTTCAGGATAGCAAGACTTATTATAAAGTTACAGTAATAAAAAGAATATGGTTCTAGTGAAAGACTAGACAGGTACACCAATTGAACAAAGTAGTCTAGAAAGAGACCCACATTTGTAGGGAAACATGAGGCCCTGCAGTGTAGTCCACAGAGGATATTCTCTGCAGTAAATGATGTTTGGAGGCTGGGGACACAGCTCAGTGGTATAGAACAATTGCCTAGTATGTGCGAAGCCCTGGGTTTGAACCTCAGCACTATCCGTCAATCAATCAATAAAACTAAACGAAAAAGGAAAAAAGATATTTGGTTAATTAGATACTTATGGAAAAAACACAAATGTCACAATGATACTTATTTTTTTTCTTTTTTTGCATTGCTGGGGATTGAACCAGGGCCTTGCTCATGCTAGGCAAGCTCTCTTCCACTAAGCTACATACCCAGCCTGAATAAAATAAAAATATGAGACACCTATTTTATGCTTAACAGATTTATTCCAAAATCCATATAAGTCTGAATCCAGTTAATGAGGGAGAAACCAGTAACTTGAAAGAAAAGTTTAACATGAAGAATACTAGTAAGAACAGGGAATTGAAGTAACTAGGGATTGGCTAATAAAAAGCGAAGAGAACTCTATAGATAAAGTAAGAACAGATACGTGCAGCAGCTGCTGCCTCCAGTGCTGAGAGAGAGTGCCCCCACTTCCCTCAGGACTGAGACAGGACTATATCCAGAGGACATGGCTCTGGTTTACTGCATGGAGTGTCAAACTGGTGGAACTTGATGGAAATCTACCTCTGGGTTTGGCAGAAGCCACTCTGTTGGGCTCCAGAGAAAAGCTCTTGGGGGGTGGTCCACTGGGGCACCTTGCTAAAACCACCCAAGTAGGATGCTAGGGAGCTGTTGCGCATTTCTGGCTGAGTGTGTACTGTCTCCAGAGGCCAGAACCACTGCACGTACTGCAGAAGCTGGGTGCTGGAATAGCCACTGGGGTGCAAGAGCTGGTTGCTGTGAAATAACACATTGCAGAAAATCCTGGAAGGCTGTTCATATCAAGATGCCAAGATGGTACACGTGTTTTGTTTTTCTCACTGGCAAATAGGATTATGGTGATTGCTCCTCATTCCCTTATTAATTCAGCATTTATTCAATAAAAGTCATTGAGTGTTCCCTCTGAGTTAGACTGGATACCTAAGGATGAACAAAATAGACATTGCCTTTGCAGAGTTTGTGGTGTGGTAGGATAACCAGCTATTCAGTTGAGGTCCTTTTTTGTGCCAGGTATGTTCTGGTCTCTGGTATGTACATAATGGTGATCCAGACAGTCTTGCCTTCAAAAGGAAATAGCCATTGAGCAGATAATCATATGAATAGCCACATCTTTAGGGAACTATCTAAAGGGACAGAAAGGGAAAATTCAGGCTGCTGTCAGAAAGCAGACTCTAAATTTAGGTGGGGAGCCAGAAGCCTTCTTGTAGAAAGTGATATATTTCATGACATAACTGATGCCGAGGTGTTAGCTTGGTGGTCAGAGATGAGAGATCAGAATGGGGCTTGTGGGAAGACCTTACAATGGAGAAGAGCTTGGCTCATTTGAAGAAGTGAGACTCAGGGAAACTAGAGGGTAGGGTGAGGTAGACAGTGGCAGGAGAAGAGGCCACAGTAAGGGCCAGCGTGCTCTCAGCCTTAGGCCACCTTGGAAACTGGTGTAGCCCAGCGAAGGTACCCCTGCGGAGTTCTGAAATCAGAGCCTTAACGGACTCTGTTTTAGGTGCTTTTTCTTTTATTGCCATCTTGTGGTGTGCTGACTGGTCAGTTGATTGGAGGTGGGAATGGCGGCCTGGGCACCTTGGATGCATTTGCAGCCCCAGGGAAGCTCAGCAGTGGAGCTTGACATACGTGGATGCCTTGGGGATGGGGTTTGAATCAGACCTGGGGACGGATTGAATGTGGGCTGGGAGGGAGATGGAGCTGTTGAGAATGACTCCCAGGTTTCTGGAATGTGATGCCACTTTTCTGTGTACTTTGAAGTGAGTATAACTTGTTCAGTTAAAAAAGTAAAAGAAACTTGAATTCAGAGATGAGGAAGGCTTTGTTACAAAACAAAAATAAGCCAGTTTCAGAGGGAACTAGAAAGTAGACCTGCAAGTTCTTAGAAAATCTGTAAGGTAGAAGGCTAAGGTCGGGCTGTGGGACAGAGGGCATTGGATTTTGTTTTACAGATGGTGTAGATGTGAGCAACTTCTGTTGGGATGGAGAGACCATAGAGAGAATAGAGGGCATTTGTTAGCAGATATTTGAATATCTGTATGCTAGGCAGTATTCTAAGTCCTTACAGTATAAACCACAACAAACATCCCCCTGTTCTGGGAGCCTACTTTCCAAAGTAGGGAGGTGACAGTAAAGAAATAATCTGCTAAGTGCATTGTAAACAGAGAACAAGAGCCTGTTAATGGGGAGGTACAGAAGAGAAGTGCTGAGGTGGGTGGACATTGGGATGTGATTATATGTAGTGGGTGACATTTATGTACTTGATGCCACTAGAGTGCAAGATATAACAGGGCAGATTTTTGTTTTACTCACTGCTCTCTCTAGAGTGGTGCCTGACACATAGTAAGTGCTCAATAAATAATTGTTGAATGAATCAATTAATGATATACTATCTCAAGGATGGAATGAAATGAGTTGTGGAATACAGTTGTGAATGAAGATATAGGGTAGTACCCATATTCCCAATTCAAATTGTAATTATCTTTGTTTTCAAAGGATTCAGCTATTCAATTGTGTTTTGGATCCTTTGGTTACCTTTGTTTCATGGCTTTAGTTTGGTCTGCCGTATGTTTCTCAGGTATATTAATATAATTTACAAATCTTACTTTAATTAGGGACATTACCCAAATGAGAGGTGACTGTTTTCAGTAATTTAAAAATCAGATTCAGGCTAGGGTTGTGGCTCAGTTGTAGAGCGCTTACCCAGCACATGTGAGGCACTGGGTTCACTTCTCAGCACCACATAAATATAAATAAAGTTATGTCCATCTACAACTAAAAAAAATTTTTAAAAATCAAATTTGCACTATTATATTGGTTTATGTATTGAAGATGTTTAATGCTTTCATCATTATCCTGCTTTAAAGTGGTGTGTGTGTGTGTGTGTGTGTGTGTGTGTGTGTGTGTTTGTTGTGGTGGTTTTATGCCAATTAAAGAAAGCAGTTTAGCTGGGTTTAAGCTGCAGTGGTCATATGTTAAGCTGAGCCACTCTCCTTGCTGTCCTTTTTTTTGATCAGTTAGTTGGCCTGATCCCATAGCAAGTCTTTTCATGGTCTTGCAAGGTTCAGCCTCATGACAGTCTTCTAGTTTACTTGAATTCCTATGTTAGGCCAGACTCAGCTAGTTTAGGCATGCATGAAGAAGATGGTTCTTTGTTTGCTGAGTCTCAGCTCTTTATTGGAGGATTCCAGTGCCATCTATGACTTTGCACTAGCTCATGAAGATCTGACTTCTGGCAGCAGGGCATGGCTTTGTCAAAAAGAATTTGGCACAGGTATTTTAAGACCAGTCAAAACTGGAAGTTTCCTTGTGTCTCAGAGATGTCACATATTAATGAGGAAAAGGGAGCATACAAAATGACTATATCCTTTTTGCCACTGGTTGTCAGTCCTTTCTTAGAGAAATCACTTTATCTCTCTGGTAAAAGTGTATAAAATATACTTAATTATAAAAGTAATAAATGGTCATTGAAAAAATTCTAATAACAGGATTGTGGAGGTTAAAAAGTAGAAAATTTTCTCTAAAATTATACATTGTAGAAGATAACATTCTCGACAGTTTGATACGTATTTGTATTAGTGAGTCTTTCTGTTACTTTATAAAGTGAAGAGGTGTATTTAGGTCATAGTTTTGGAGACTGAAAGTTCGAGATTGAATGGCCTCTTTGGTTCAGCCTCTGGTAAGGGCCTGATGGCTGAAGGCTGGAGAGCATGTGAGTGGGAGAGATCATATTGCCCAATAGGAAGGCAACCTAAGTGGATTGGACCCGGGCCCTTAGAACAGCCCTCTTGTGGCAGCCAACCAGGGTCCCATGAGAAGTACCTTAACCCCTTCTGAGGGCATGCCCCAGTTGATCTAAGAAGCTCCTACTGGGCCCTACCTGTTGAAGGTTCCACATCCCCTCCCAGTACCTCCATCCCTAGGACCAAAGCCTCTGACATGTGTGGACTTTAGGGGGACACACTCAAACATACCCAAATCATGGTAATATCCGTACTTGGATTTTAAAGATGCATATGTATGTGTGTGTGATACATATTTGCATGTAAGTATGTGTGAATCATATACACACACACAGAAGAGGAATCATATATACCTCTTAACTGTTTTCTTGTAACACAATTTATCATGGGCATTTTACATGTCAGTGAATATGTGTGTGTGAATGTGTGTGTGTGTGTGTGTGTGTGTGTGTGCATGATTGTATAGTACAGTGTTCCATAAAGATTTTAAGCCAACCCATATTTTGTTTTTATAAGCAGTGATGCACTTAACTTTCTGTTAACTTTTTGGGGGGGTGGTTAATAGAGGTTGAACCTAGGGACACTCTGCCACTGAACCCCAGACCTTTTAAAATTTTATTTTCAGGTAGGGTTTTGCTAAGTTGCTGAGTCTGGCCTTGAACTTTTTATCCTCCTGCCTCAGTCTCCTGAGTAACTGGGATTATAGGTGTGCACCACCTTGCCAGGCATGTCCACATATTTTTGCACACTTCTTTGTTATTATCTTAGGACAGATGTGCTTGTCAAAGTATAAGCATTTGCCATGTGCCTTTTGAAAAGATATCAACTTGGATTCTGAATTGCCAAATACAAGTGTCCATTTCCCCCAGACCCTTACCAACACCAAGTGTTAACTACCACTCTTAAATTTTTCTCAGGCTAACAGGTGAGAAATTTATGTCTCCTTTTGATTTGCATTTCTTTGTATATTTCTGTGATTTAGCATGTTCTGATCATTTGTGTTACCTTTCTCTTTGTTCTTTTTAGTTACACATGACAGTAGAATGTATTTTGACATATCATACATACATGGAGTCTAATTTTCCATTCTTGTGGTTGTACATGATGTAGAGTCACACTGCTCATGTATTCATATTTTTTTTTTAATATCTTTTTTGAATTGTTGTTATTAGTCTTTTGTTCTTTTTTTTTTATGGGTTCTTTTTCCTTTCTGATTTCCAAGTATTTAAAAAAAACAAAAAACATTTGTATAATTTTTCTCCTGTTAGCCATTTGTATTCATCTTTATTTATTTATTTATTTTTTACTTGATACATCCTCATGCCAGTCCAGTGAGTCATGCACTCAAACTTTGAATCTTTCTGGCGTTGGTAGCAAACTTAGGAAGTCTTCCCTACACCAGTAATTAGATGTTCTAATTTCTTGTTTAGAATTTTTATCCTCAAGATGGGCAGGGTAAAGTAGAACTCTCATTTGGTTTTTCTCTGAAACGGATGCTTATTATTGAATTGTTGATGCTTTACTGCTGACTTAAAATGCCGCCTTTATCATGTGCTCAGTTTTTATATGGTTCTTGACAGTTGACTCTGCCCAACAGTCCATTGTTCTGTACCTGTATCAGTTGCATGCCATATGCCTTTCCTTATGCAGTAATTTACTTATTGTCACTTATTATAAAGAGGACATTACTGCTTCTTTTCCCATCTTAAGTATCTATCAGAAAACAGGGGTGTGACTTTACATAGACATTCATTTGTGCGAATTATCTCTGTACTGATTTCAATAAGTTGAGGTCACATAATCTTTTGGAAGTTGTGGGTTGATGAAAAATGTAAATAGAGCAACTGTCTTTGCTGTTGAAGATGGAATTGAAATAATCCTTACCTGTATTTCTCTAGCCATTACTTCCTAACCTTTCTCATATCTTAGAATACATCAAGAATAAGAATATTTGCAGGGCCGTTTGGTAGGTGGAGGAGTGCTCTGGATGTGGTCTGGGTGGCCTGTCCCCTCACAGTGGACCGGGGATCAATACCTGCAACCCATTCCCAGTGTGCTGCACATGATTAGGGAAGTGTTCAGGAAGTGCTGCTCTGGGATCATGCACTCCCACTTCAGAACTTTTTTGCAGTTTTGTTCCTGTCAACACCAACTCCCCATGCCACTCTCCCAGCCCCTGGCAATTACCATTCTAACATCCATCTACAAATCTACCTATTCCAGGGTCCTCAGAACGTGGAGTCTTACACGTGGAGTGTTTATCTTTTTTTGTGACTGACTGACTTCTTTTAACCTGACGTCCTTAAGGTTCATCCATGTTGTACCATGTGACAGAACTTCCTTTCTTTTAAAGACTGAATAATATTCCATTATGTATAGACCACATTTTGTTATTCCATCCTTAACGAACACTTTGGTTGCTTCTACTTTGGATATTTTGAATATCGCTGCTGTGAACATGGGTGTGCAAATCTGAGAGCCATACTTTCCCCAGAGCCAGACTTTGCTCAGGGCTTGATCCTAGACCTTCTTTGTGTAACCTTTGACCAGCATTTCCTGTTTCCTCCAGCCCCTCCCCTGGCCACTCCCATTCTGCTTTCTGCTCCTGTGAGTTTGGGTGCTTCTCCCCTTGCTGTCCATTCTTATTCTCGGTGATCCTACATACTTCCATAGTTTGTTTGCCAAGGACTCCGTTGCTTGTTGAGCTCAGGTCCTCTGTACTGAGTTCCACTTGAGTTGCCTCCCCACTGTCTGCACTGGGGTGTCTAATGGGCTACTCCTGCCTTGCATGCCTGCGGTAAAGGGAGTGCACCCTAACCCCATGTACTGTCTCGGGAAAGGGTACTTCAGCCTCTCAGGTGCTCAAGTCATATCCTGAGGGTCAGTTTTAAAACAAACCTTCTAATTTGGGATACTTTTAGAGTCACAGCGAAGTTGCAAGAACATTAAGAGTTCTGTGAACCCAAGTTGCCCCTGTTAAAATTACTGTGGTTTGTTTGTCACCACCAATGCCAATATAGATACATTATTATAAACTGAACTCCAAAGGAAATTCAGATTTCTTTTGTTTCCCCCTAATGTTCTTTTCTTTTCCAGAATCCCACCCAGGATGCCATATTACATTCAGTTGTCGTATGTTTTTAGGCTCCATTATGCTGACAATTTCTCAGACTTTCCTTGTTATTATTGACCTTGACAGGTGAGGTATTTTATATGATGTTCTTCAATTTGGGTTTGTCTGCTTTTTCTCTCATCATTAGACTGGGGTTATGGGTTTTTGGAAGGAAGACCACAAAGGAAAAGAACTGTTCTCTTTACATCACATCAGGGGTTCCTATTCTCAACGTGACTTATTACTGGTGATATTAACCTTAGTCACCTGACTGAGGTACTGTTTATCAGATTTCTTCACTGTGAAGTTAGCATTTTCCTCCCAAGAAGAGGTCATTTTTGACACGTTCCCTGTTTTAATCTGTACTAACTCTAAACCACTTTCCACTGGCTCTTCTTCCCAAGTACGTTTCCATTCTGTTCAAATCCCTCTGTTTAGGTGCCACTCCTGTCCAGGCAGCATGACTTGTTTCCAGATTGCTTCAGGAGCACCCCTGACCACATGCCTGCTCTACTCTATCCTCCTCCCAGTGTGGTCTGCACCCAGAGTGGTCTTTCAGAAATGCTCTTTCCTCACACCTGTGAATAATTTCCATTGTGCTTCAGACGCCATTCCTGCTGCTCAACAGTCACTGTCCTGTGTAACTGAATTGTCCCCTCTCCATCCTCTGGTCAAGCCCTTCTCACTTTGTTTTCTGTCCCAGTTGCTGGTTTCTCACCCTGAATTCCTTCAGCACACTCTGCTCCAAAATGTGGTCCTTTCCTGCTTAGAATGACAGGCACCCACCACCTTGTGCTCCTTCAGTCTCAACTTGACTGTTCCTTATGCTTTCTCTGTAAGCCAGCCCTGGGGTGCAGTTGGGTCCTGCCCTTGATATGTGTTTCTGTGCTTCTTCGCTGTACCCGTCGTGCTCTGAATTAGCCTCCAGTGCTGAGGTAGACCAGTGGACACTTTCTCTGGTCTTTGCTGTGTATCCTTCCCTGTTACCTGATACCGAGTTTGCTCTGGAGTACATGTTTATTTATGGATTAATTTAGTCTTTCGAATGGAAACAAGTACTCTTTGATTTTAGCATGAAGGTATATGCAAATAAGTTCTCGAGTTGATGTCTCTCAGTCAATTGATATAATACCCTGGGCAGTCTTTTAAATGCCTTGTGCAGGGTGCAGTGATAGGTACAGTAGGGAATGGAGTGGTGTGTGTTCAGCCTGTGCTACTCTTGACCCATCTGTCCATTCGGTCATTCTCTACTTTAGCACACATGAATCAGTAGCTACGGGGTGCCCTTTGCAGAATGTGGGGACCTGAGTGTGTGAGCCTGCTGGGGACTGGGGGAGAACCTGCAGGCCAACCCCTCACTGTTCCTTTAGTGGAATAGACTGGACAGATCCCATTTGAATTCAGCTGTCAGTTTTAAGATTTACAGTCTTGAGCGCAGCATTTACCCATCTGCAAAAAACAGAGATAGAAGTGTCTCCCTTGTAAGCTGTGGAAGGACTCAGATAAGAAAAGGAATGTAAGATGATCAGCCTCAGGATCACAGTAACCACAGAGCTAATGCCCCTACTTTTTAGGTGCTGAGCACCCTGCCATACAGTCCATATTAACATTTTTTGTTAATTCTCACAGTAGCCCTATAGGTAGGGATGTTATTATTTTCATGTTCTAAATGAAGAAAGAGACTTAAGTTGGAAAACTAAATAATTTGTCCAAGGTTGCAGAAGGAGTAAGAGATAGAGGTATTGCTTGAACCCAGGTTCAGCTGTATGTGATTTTTAAAACCCAGAATGGACTTCTTATATCCTCTAGCCATTCCACCTTTAAATGTAGCTTTGCTGTTTGGGGTTTTAAAGACTTTTCAGGTCTCTATTGGCATTTTAAAGTTTTCAAGTCCATAAGGGAGACCTGTTAAACTGTTACCAGCTTGAATTTTTTTTTTTTTCTTTTTGTTTTTTTGGGGTGCTGGGGATCGAACCCAGTGCCTTGTGCTTACAAGGCAAGCACTCTGCCGACTGAGCTATATCCCCAGCCCCTTGAATTTATTTTTAATTTACATTTTAGCAACCTCGATATCTGTAACTGGTTGCCTGTCTGAGACCAGTGTATGTTTGTGGGTCCTGGAGGATTGGGTTGAATTTACCTGGGCAGTATTTCTAAAATGAGGATTGTGGACTCCTGGCCAGACTTACCTGGGATTTACCAGAAATCTAGATTCCTTAGGTACTTCTTTGATGTCCTAAATTATAATTTCCTGCTGGGAGGATATGGGAAGCTACTTGTACAAGGACACTGTTTAGATAGGGGGTTCGTATTTAGTCTGAAGTGTGAGAATCAGTGACTAGAGGAAATGGGAAATGTCAGAGGATTCTTTTATTGTCTCAGGTTACAGGAAGACAAGAAGTAACTCAGGAATCGTAGCTCCATGGGCTTCCCCGTGAATCTCTTGGCATTGTCTACACGGGCAGCCACAGCTGCAGCATGGCAGCCTGGCTCTGAGCATGCAGGGAAGTCACGTCCCTGGCATGTTCTCCCATCTGCTGTTCTCATTCTTACACAACTTTATTGAGGAGCAGTTGGCATACAATAAGTTAACACAGTTGTTTTTTAAAATTAAGTTTTTATTTTTGATTGACAAATAGTAATTGCACATATTTATGGGGTACAGTATGATGTTTTAACTCATGTGTATGGTGTATAATGATCAGGTCAGGGTTATTGGCATATCCATTAACTTAGATATTTATTTATTTATTTACTTTATTTTTGTGTTGGGAACATCCAAAATCCTCTTCATTAACTATTTGAAAGGTACAGTGTTATACAGCACTAGAAGTTATTCCTTCTATCCACCAGCGCCCCCTGCACTTGTTAACCATCCCTTCCCTACACAGCCTTCCCAGGCTCTGGTAATCAATATTCTGTTTATGATGTCAACTTTTTAGCTCCTGTAGAAGTGAGAACATGTCTCATTTGTCTTTCTGTTAAACTGCACATTGCTGCGTCTGCCTTACAAAGGGTACCTGTGTAGACACTTTACGACTGTCCCCACACTCCACACCATGATAACCAGCACGTGAATCACTCGGAAGTGTCCTGACGATTTGCATTTCTTTCCTCCTACTCACTTCATCTTTTTGTGAAATCTTTGAAGCCATTATGGGGAAAAAGTTAAATTGTTGAGGATAAAATGGTAGGTAGGAAGGTATTGTAGTTTCCGCTTTTGTTTTCTTTTGAGGAATATAGTGGAAATAATATGATGATTATAGGTATAGGTTACTGTATCATTTATGGAAAGTTTTAGAAACTGACAAGTATCTTAGACTGTCTTTGAAAAGTTTGACAGGAAATGTACTTTTTGAAGGGTTGGGAAAGTGGTGACTATTGGCAGCAGGGGAGAGGAAGGGCTGATGGGTGGCATGTGGATGAGCTGCACACATGAGAACCAAATGCTGCTCTTCTTTGGGTTTTCAGTGGATGGCATTTATTCCATATGGGAAAAACTCACATAAATGGCAACAGGAAGTGGAATAGAAATATAATCCCCCCTTAACTGGAGAATATATATAGCTCAAGCGCATTTTACATTTTATTGAATGGCATGCTGGTTTTTGTGCATATTTATAGATTAAAAATAAAATTTACCCCCTTACTGTAACTGACTTTGGGCTTTAGTTGCTGAATACACTTGCTGAAGTTAGTTTTTTTTTTTTCTTTCTTTTTTTTTTTTTTTTTTTTTTTTTGGTGGGAGGATACCAGGGATTGAACCCAGGGGTGCTTAACCAAGCCACATCTCCAGCCCCTTTTATATTTTGTTTAGAG
Source organism: Sciurus carolinensis (assembly GCF_902686445.1). Lineage (NCBI taxonomy): Eukaryota > Metazoa > Chordata > Mammalia > Rodentia > Sciuridae > Sciurus > Sciurus carolinensis. The sequence goes on along the minus strand of NC_062213.1, from coordinate 204,691,942 downwards.
ACAGAGTCTCTCTAAGTTGCTGAGGCTGGCTTTGAACTTGAGATTCTCCTGTCTCAACCTCTGAGCCACTGGGATTACAGGTGTGTGCTCCTGTGTTGGATTCTGAAGTTAGTTTCCACTGCAGAAAGCATTCTATTATTATCATTGAGTTAATAGCTGTTTTTTTTTTTTTATTATTATAAGAATTGGTAAAATGTGTAGGATTCAGCTGTCACCTAGTTTCTCTTATTCTTTGAATTTCTTGACTATATTTTTATTTCTTTCTAGTTCTTCCATGTATTTATTTTGAAGGCATTATGCTTGAGGTAAAAGTGGCAGCTTTTCTGTCATGATTTAACCTTCTTAGAAATATCATTTTTGCTCTATGTCTTGAGAGTTGAAACAATTCCTTGTGCTTATGGATCACATTCCCTTCCTACCCCTGCTGCAAAACAAAAACAAAAAAACAAACCAAAACAAAACATGTAATGGAGAGTGCACATCCCAGTTCATTGCTGTCCAGATAGAGCTTATGCGGGCGAGAATTCCCTGGAGAAATACTGTCTGCTGGAGCACCGGTGACTTGATGTTCCGTGAGACAGGTTCTGTGTGTTTCTTCTTTTAGGCTTGTAGCTCATGAGTGTGGTGACATAGAGTCATTTCCAGTTTTAGATTAGCATGTATACTATGTTTATACCCACAGGTTTTGGGTTTGGTTAGGGTTTTTGAGCCCTTTCCCTTTAATTCATTACTGATTACAGAAAGAATAGCTATAATTGTAACAAGTCTTTCTGAGGTTAACTAGCCTTCTGTACCTCTCGATGTGAAAACACCGTTCAGGCTGACCATTTGGGGGTTTGCTGATTGCCACTCAGTCTGTTAGTCATAGTATTAATTCAGTCCATTCAGTTATTAGCTGACCATGGCCCTAGGAAATGGGAGGCTGCTGGAGAAGGAAGATGGGTCATTGTAGTTCATGAGGCACTGCTGTCTGGGGCCTGGGAATAGGACTCGGAGGCAGGAAGGAGGTTCCACAGAGAGAATACCTTGACTCCAAAGTTAGGACCAGGGCTGACCTCTTGGGGGGCTTGGGGGGAAGCTACTCAGGCCCAGTCATCTTTGAGAATTCAGAGCAGAACTGTAATTTAAAAAAATTCCAGGGCAAATAGGTGGGTGTCAACCATAACAGCTGCTTACTGCATTGTTCTGTGGGAAAAATATATGTGAGTTTCCCATACCTGCCCTCTGCAAGTGGACTGGCTCTGAGAATTGGCTCTTCTTGCTGTTGCGGGGGGGTGGATGGGGTGGGGGTCAGCTGCTGGCTGGGGTTGTGTCACCCCTGAGGGTTTCCAGCTGCCTTTTTCTTGCTCACTTGTATTGTGAGGTCCTTGGCTCTGAGGATCATGGTGAACTGCGTACTGCCCTTACCTTCCTTTACCCAATAACAAACTCATTTGGAAAACATTCCTAAGATCCTTCATTGACTTTTTGTTTTTAAACCACCTAAAATGTTTTTATTTTGGCACAATTTCCTTCAAAGCCAGTTTGTTAGACCTGCCGAATATTTAGGTGGAAAGATGGACTCAGTCCCATGGAATCATTTGTGGGAATTCTGTTGGTTGTCATATTCAGGTGCTGAGGAGCAATTCCTGACTCCTTGGAAGTGGAGACATGCTGCTTTGGCAGTGGGTGTCTGGAACTTCTGGCAGGGATTAACTGGTAGAAAGTTTAGGGCACCATTTTTTTTTTTGTGAGTTGGTGAATTCTAATAATAACTTAGAAGACTTTTTAAAGTCACCCGTAAGTACTTCATCATCTTTAATTGTCAAGAAGAGATTATTTTAAAAATACAGGTTTTGGAAATGAATATGATGACCTATAGAGATGTTTGTTCTGAATAGTCTTGTTGCTTTTTCTTTCTAATAGAGTAATATCTTAGGAAAACAAAACTTAACTAACATCACACTGCTGGCTTCTTGCCGTTTGTTACAAACATGCTGAAATGGTCTAAATAATGATGCTACTAAAACAATGTATGCATTGTTTTGATGGGTATTGATTCTCTCTGTAGTGTTCAAAATTGCTTGCATGCCTCCCAGCAACAAATGCATATGTGACTGTGTGAGATGAGCATTCCAGAAAAATGGAATGCTGCTTTTCTTTTCATTAGCAGTGCAACTTAAAGGGAAAAAGTCATGTTTTTAGAAATGTGGCCTTAGGGCACTAACTCACTTGTATCCAGTGCATGAAACTCTGCAAGTTATTTTAACACACATAATCAGAGGGAACAAAAATCTGGCATTTATAGTTGTTTATTTATTGATTGCCATAAGTCACTAGAAAGAATATCCTATTCCTTTTAATAAAATCCTTTGGACAGTTGTCTATTTTAATCTGTAAGTGTTTGGGGAATTTGATTTTAACAAGGTTAACTTAAGTGTTATATTTTTGGGCAGAGCTGACGTGGGAGAATGGAAGAAGAAATGGCAAGTGGGGATTTATGAAAGAATTGTAACCCAGCCAAGTTCCTTTGCTAGTTGTGCTTCACCTGCTCTCCTGTGTGGCAGGACGTAATGTGTGTTGCTTCTTAGAACCTGCTGTCCAGTAAACAGAAGTATGGATTCTGAGATCAGGCAATGTACCCCCCTCAAGCTTAGTTTTCAGAGATGAGATGCTGAGGATAATCGCAGTAGGCTCAACTGTTTGTTTTATTTACTAGTGAAATGAATATTGCAGTTGTTTACTGTAACTGTAAATTATTGCACTGTTAACTGTTAATTCACTGTTGCTCAAAGTTAAGCAACTATGTTGTGATTTAGGTGGTAGCTACATTTTTCAAAACAAAACTTAGCTCTTTCTCTTCTTTTTAAAAACATAAATTAGTTAATGGGAAAGAGTACATTATAACATTTGTTGAAGAAATTAAGTCTGTTACTTTTTTCCCTCTGTAGATCTTCTTTGTGTCAAGCCTCTATTAACGCCTTGTAATTCCAGTAGGACTAGCAAGTTATTTTGCTTAAAATGCCTTTTTTTCCCTGTGCAGTGAGAGTCGAATGTGAGAACAGATCTTAATAGATATAGTTACACAGTTTATTTTATCATGTATCACTTTATTGCTATCTTCTAGAACATTGTTATACTAAATGTTCCAATAATGGAAATTTTATGCAGCTACTTCAAATGAAAGAAATTTGCAAAAACTCAATTTTGGAACTCATTCCTTGAGGAGAGGGAAAAAACTCACCATGCTGTGACCAAATTAGATTTCTGATATGTTGGCAACTTATCAAACACTGTCATTTCCAGAAAACAGGGTGTGGGCTCCCACTAAAATATCACTACTTCCCCAATCAATGTCAATTTGAGATATTTTGGGTTTTAATATGATCAAATGGCTAAATGTTTATGAAGTTGTTTTTGGTAACAGGTAATTAAAAATTGGTTTTGTACCTAAAAAAAAAATGACTCTGTATGGAATCAGGAATGACCGTGTTCAATTACAGTGGAATCTTCTTTTCAAGAGCTTGATTTAAAATTCTCAGAGATATTAGTTGTACTTACTGGAGCTCCTTTGTTTTGCAGAGATCATGATGCAGCCGTCCTTTTGGATTTCTTTTTAATAATGTGTGACCCTTCACCTTTGATCCCCTGACCTGCATTACCTTGGTAACCATTTCATTTTTTAATTTAATTTCATTTTTAATTTTGGTGTACAAGCTGTAACATTTCATCTTTCAAAGTGTAGCACGCTGATTTCCTCAGATAGAGATAACCCTTTGAGCGATAAATTTGCAAAATGCTGTCTTCATTTTTTGTATTAAAATTCATTTCAGTTTTATAAAATAAAAGGTAATCTGTGTTTTCATCCTTTTAAAATTTAAGTTTAGTGAGTGCATTTCCCCATACAGGATAGTTCCTCTTCTACAGTGTTTTACAAAAGCTGAATTAAGTGACATTCACATGTATTGCACCCCGCCCCCCTTACCTCCACTTCACTGCCACTCCCCGTCACACACCCACTGTTACCACACAGCCCTGCCATTGCAGGACGACTTGTCTTCCCTTCAGAAATACTAGCCACTTGAATTTGTTAGTCTTAGCAGCCATGTTCTGCACCCTTAGGTTATATTTTGTATTCTCAAGTATTTTGGGGAGAGAAAACTTAGAGTATTAGTTTTAATTTCATTGAAGGGCTGGAAGAATATAAACTATTTTCATTACCAGTGTTTACCTTTCCCACCTCCTTCAGTATTTTTTTTCTTTGAGACCTAAGTTAAGGAAAAGTCACAGTTTTAACTTGACCAAAAAATGTGCTTTTGTCTCTGCTGAAACTTTATCAGTCAGCTCTGATGGTCCCTATAACAGAGTGATTTACAAATAATGTATTTTTATGGTAGTCTTCTTTTCAGAAAATTCTTAAAAGCAAAACAAACCAAAAATCAAATGTGAGTTAATTCTTTGAATTGGAAAAATATTCCTCAGAAACCATGTTTAAAAAAAAAAAAAAAGCTGTGGACTCTTAACATGGCCCAGTGAGGCACAGATGATTTTTTAAGTGTCTCATTATTTTATTCTCTAACATTTAATGCTGATGTTTTAATTGCACACAGCTGAAGCTGCTAAATGAGCACTGAAATGGATTTAAGTCCTCTCTGAGCTTTGTTGATACCTATAAAAGTTTATATCATTCATTAGAACCACAAATTAAAATTAGTTGTGGTGAGCTGTTCATTGGAGATTGGAACTCTCACGAACTCTTCAGCTTGAAGGCTTGTTTTTTTGCATGTTACACCTATTTACCTGGAAAGCTGCCTTTGCCCTTTTGGGTATCTTTTCTTTTCACAGAATTGAAAAATATCAGAGTTGAGGAATACAAATAGTCAACTCATCTTGTGATTGCAAAGCCCCTGTGATTATAAATGTTCCAGTGGTTGGGAGCAGCTTCCTTGCCGAACCTTGAATTTTGAGGTGTTCTTTTTTATAATGTGTTCCACAATTGTGCAGAGAAATTTTCCAGATCCAGAAAACATTTATTTATTTATTTATTTATTTAATTATTTTTGCCTCAGGTATGTCCTTTATTTGTTCCATTGATGCCTTGTCCTTCTAGCACCAAAGGAATGGTGCCTGACTTGAAATTCATAGACTCACAGGGCTGCAGGGGACAGTGACTGCTTGTCAGCTCCACTCCTCTTGCTGAGGGATGAGCTGGTGCCTGGTTCCCTGGGGAGTCACAAGCTCCCTGATGACAGAGTTGGCTCCCCTGTGGGCTCCCATCTACTTGAGAGAGCCAAATACTTAAATTATAGCTTCTAGTAAAAGATGTAGAGACATTAATAGGTGCAGAAATGTTTCTATTGTCATGTTTATTTTGTGATTATAACAGTTGAAATTTTTAAAGTTTTCGGCTAAATACATTTAAGATAACCTAATTTTTCTAAGAGAGCTAGTACATGAATACACTTTTTATTTTCAATGAACATTAGTTACATGGTTTGTATTTGGGACTTCGGTAAGTTTTTGTTATAATGATTCACTGAAAAAACCCTTGCCTGAGAGTCAGAAAACTTGCTTTGGACTGGCAGCAAGGTCTGTGGACATGTCATTGGTGTCTTTTGAGGTGGTGGGCCCCAAAACTAAAATAATCAAACAGAAAGAACTTAACACTTTAATTTTGGAGTGGAAAACTGAAATTAGCTGTCTGGTTGACCACGTAGGAGTTTGTAAAACATTTCATTGATGCTGCTTCCATTTTCTGTGTATGTGAAATGTAGATACTGTGTGTCTCCTACTTGCCTTTTAGGGTTGTTGGGAGGATAAATGAAACACACACTGGGAGCTCAGAAGAAAGGTCCTTTTGAAACTGAACCTCATCCTATGGCTGTGCCAAGAGGCAGTGGTAGTGAACCCCGTGGTGAAGGGCCAGGACCATGGCTCTGGAGCCAGGCTGCTGTGGTTTGAATCCCACCTTGGCCTCTTGCAAGCGGTCTAACCTCTCTGTGCCTGAGTTTCCTCCTCTTTAACTTGAGGATGATAATAGTAGCACCTACTCAAAGGATCCTGGTGAGTGTTAGCTGAGCTGATGTGTGTGGAATCCTCAGAGCAGCGCTGACATGTAGCAAGCGTGGCCACAACTGCACACCGCAAGCAGGACATACACCTTACACAGAATGACACTTCAATGCCCCTCTCCCCTGCCCACGTTAGTCTTCTAACATTGATTTAGAAACCCTTGAGTGCTTGGAGTGGGAACTGCACAGTTGATGATATTTAAGCACCTCTGAAACAGATAAAGTTCAGTGGGTAAAATTAAACGTGGCTTCCTAACCTTTTAGGAAAGAAGTGCAGCCGCTAGAAGCCGCTTGACCCTCTGTCTGTATGTTCTTTAGTTTTAACTCTTCTGGGTTATGGAGGCATAAGGGGAGAGATCTGAGGGAGGGAGTGCCTTTTGCCTAGTTAGCCTTCCTACCTCCACTCTGCTAAGCAGTCTAGCTGGCTTTCAAGGAGTCAGAGGGTTGTACTGTTTAGAGGCTTTTACTTGACTGTATGAGGCTTTGGACTCTTCTTAAGTAGATAGAAGGATAGGACCTCACAGTTGTTCTTGCATGAGAATGTGTGTTGCATTGTTCCCAGTGCTTTACATACATTTTAATCATCCAGATTTATCCAGAAGGTGGATGGTTTGTTAACCCAGTTTTGTACCTGAGAATGCTGAGGCTTAGGTAGGCTAAATACACTTACCCAGGTGCACATCCCTAGTAGATTGCAGAGTTGCAGAACTGGCATTTAAGTCCAGGTGCTGCTTACCTCCTGATACCTGCTGCCTTGCATTCACCTGCAAACCTGGTGGAACCTCTTTTAACAAGAGACTCTTCTGCTCTTTTGGTTGTAGGGACCTGAACTGCATTAGTGTCCCTCAGCCATTGGACTTTTTAACTTAATAGCACCCCTAACTTAGTAAGATCTCATATGATGGAATAGCTGGCTCCAACAGTCCACTACCACCATTATCAGGAAGGCTCCATTATGTATGTGGCACTTGTAGGGTCTCTATAGCAATGGCTTCCTTGATCCTGGTTGTGCATCTGGAATCAGTTGTGCAGTTTTTTTTTACACTTGGAGCACTAGCCCCATCCCGTGACTGATTGTGGTCCAACAGAGAACCATTGATTAACAGGTTCAGAAATATAGGAAGATTTATTTATTTATTTTTTAAACAAACAAAAATTGGTAAATGCCCTGTGCACATACTGACTTATGCTTCTGAAAAATGGACTAGTGCAAATAGTTCTGTAGTTGGTTACATTGTAAATTAAAATGGATCTCTAGTTTAATCATTCAGCCAACACTGATCAGTACCCTTCCTGAAGGCAAAGCCCCAGCATCCACTCCCTAGAGCAGTCAAGTGTGAGAACCCTGAGGTGGGCTTGCTCTTAGTTACAGGGTGAACCAAGTAGAGCGCCCTGCTGGCTTTCTCCGGCCCTTTCATCTGTCTTCTTTCTCTTTGATGCATCTATTTTTCCTTTCTCTTCCCCTCCTCCAAAGTTCTGTCCTCTCTCTTTTCTCTTTCTTGCCTTCCTCTATCTGATGTTGACAGTGTATCAGTCATCAAACTGAAAAGTACTTGAAATACTCCATGTATACAACATATAGTAGGTGTTCAGATGAACTTTTTAAATTTGTCTTAGAATCCATTTTTCAAAGGAGAAGGCACTACCACTTGTTAGCCTGAACTTGGTTAGATTTTGTTTGTGATTGTCTGCCCTAACTTGGTTTATCTTGAGAATTTAGATAGTTTAGTTTCACTGGTTCTGATAAGCTGAGGAATGTCAGGCTTTAGTCACTGAGTAGTATAGAAGCTTAGGACTTAGGTTGTTCTAGAGGCCGCTTTTATCAGGCTTAAAAAAGCCAGAGGATCTGCATTTCCCTCTGTCAGACCCCCTTTTGTTTGGTGATGAGGAACCTGCTCCTGAGAGGGAGAGGCTTTTGGACTTGCTGCCACCGCCTCCTCTCTCATCCTCTCTCATCGCATTTTGTGTGTTGGGACAGAGAACAGAGCAAACAATGTGACAGCATAGAGGCCTGCAGTTAACTGTTTGCCTCCAGAAATGTTGGAGAAGTAGTCACAGTAATCCTCCTTCTGCTTCCCCTTTTCACAGGAGAGGTGACCTAAGGGTGGGGCGATTCTGAGGGGAGTGGCAGGCCTCCTCAGCGTGGAAGTCGGGAGGCTGTGTGTGCGGCCCTGGACCCCAGCAGGTTGGCCCAGGCGCCAGCTGGCTGCCTTAGGAGTTCCTTCTGATGGCCTTTAGCCCTTCGAGGCTTTGCGGAGGCTGAGAAACACGTGGTAAAGGTATGGAAAGGTGTTTTTGTCATTCCTCAGTAAAAATCTGCCCTAACCAGAAAGGGAATTTCTGCCCAGGCAGGAAACAATTGAAAACAGCTCATTTGTTCTCCTTGTGGTTGTTGTTTCCCCTGGAAACTGTGGCCGTGGTTACTGTGGTACCATGTGACAATTTGAGCATTTAGACTAGATATTCTGTTTTCCACACACATCTATAAGTGGGTTCAGAAATGTGCCCATGGCAGACATCACACAAGCCTACCACAAAACTTGAATGGTCAGCCGGGTGTGGTTTTGCACATCTGTAAGCCCAGTGGCTCGGGAAGCTGAGGCAGAAAGATTTCAAGTTCAAAGCCAGCATCAACAACTTAGGGAGAGCCTGAGCACCTTGGTGAAACCATATCTTAAAACATTAAAAAGGACCAGGGATGTGGCTCAGTGTTCAAAGCGCTCCTGGGTTCAATTTCCAGTACCAAAAACAAAAACAAAACAAACAAAACTTGGATTGTTCAGGTTTGTCTGTCCAGTCCTTTTTTCTCTTGGTCTGATCCTTTTTCTTATCCTTGCATTTTTCCAAAGGAGAAACTACAAAATCTGTAACTTTTTGTGATGGTGAGAGGAGAATTGGTCCAGAGCATTGAAGCTCTTGGTCATGGTTTGACTCTGGGTTTCCCTTACCAGCTCTAGTTCACCTTACATGCCTGGCACAAGTTCTTGCACATAATAGACACTCAGCAAAAATTAACTCTCTTCTCATTTCTCATTAGCACAGGTAATTAAGAACAGGAGCTGATAGACTCCCTATATCTGTGCAGAGATATATCTGTAATTAAAGTTTTAATTAAAGAGACACCAGACCAGGCAGATGGTTCTTATCCCCATATCCTGTAAACCAAACAGCCGTGGCTTTTTGATCTTGCATACAAGCAAAGCTGAGAGAAGCAGCTTTTGTGGTGACACTAAAGGGGCACGGTAGTTTTATTAACTAGCCATAATCTAATTTTGGTAGCGCTTTGTGTGATGCCTGATCTGGGGATAGTCATTGCAGTTTGATATGGAAAGACAGTACATCAAAGTTATGTCCCCGCTGAAGCTTTCCAGCCTCAAGTCAAGGGCATTGCCACGGCCCAGCTGGTGGCTCACAGGGCATGGGGTTTTGTGCTGGATCACAAAAGCTGACCAAGTGTTATTTAGGATCATCAGCCAAATACAGTATTAAGTTAAAGCACCACAATCCTGATTGTCAGGTTTTGCCACTGTATAGCAATGCAGAATTGAGTTGTGACGTGTGCCGCTTTGCCTCATGCTGGTTCTCTTCTATGTCACAGTAATCTTAATGGTCAGTCAGGTGCAGAATTTGAAAAATAAAACAACCACAGGGACTAACGGAAAAGGACTTATCTCAGATCTTATCACTTCTTAGGCCCTCCCAGTGAACCCCAGCCATTTATTTCTAGTTGAATCCCTGTTGGCAGGAGGCAGAGCAGTGCAGGGAAGTGGGCAGGTGTGAGGTGCATGGCTGCTCACCTTGACCGCTTGGATTTACCCACTCCTTTACCCCCAGTTTCTTAACCCTTCCTTTAATTTTTAATGTAGCCATGTTGTTAGGCCTTCCATGAAGGAGGCAGTTCTACCACAGAATTGTATGCTGGTTGACATAGGTGTGTCTCTACCACCAGCATCCCAGTTTAGTTTGTTAGGTAGAATCAGTACTAAAGGTGTTTATTTCTTATTTCACAATAGAGCGTTTTAGTGTAGAGGTTAGGAACATGGTTTCACAGGAGGTGCAGCTTTTGTGTGATAGAGCCCACAGTACACTGGGAAGTGCACTGGGACTGTCACACCATAGACCTGTCATAAAGTGACAGAACCTGGAAACTTTTTAACTTATCTCAATACCATCTATAAATCAAAGTCCAGCCATGCTAGGAGAGATGTGTGTGCATAGGCACAGTAGATGGGCCAGACTCATAAGGCTGTGCACCTACTCTGAGTGAAGCCTGTGTCTTATGGGTAACTGGAAATGTGCCCACACCTTGTGGCTCAGGAAAGTTGTTTTTTGGTTTTAAAAGAGGTCAGTTCAACGTAAGCTGCTTTGACTAAATAGTCTTTTGTTATTGTATCCAGAGAATATCTATAGGATCTATGTGTAGGATATATCACTGGGTATTAAGTTGATGTTTTACATATGGAATGTGAACCTGACCAAAATCTGTGTCTTTTCTGGAGTAGACAACACAGTTTTAGATTATAGGTTTCTTATGAAGTTAACTGTTGCTGCTCAGAGAACAGTGGTTATGCTGCTTTGCTGTGTAGGAGTTAGACTTCTTCCTCCACAGAGAGGATAAGCACCAGCAAACCCTCCTGGGCTTACTTTTCTTTCTGTATTGGGTTTAGAGAAAGTGTGTACCCCCAACCCTTACCCCCCATGCCTGGGGATTGAACCCAGGGCCTTTTCCATGCTGGGCAAATGGTCTGCCACAGAGCTATATCCCTAGCCCTGGAAAATCCCTATTTCTCCACATAATTGTCACCACTGCATCAATGCAGATTCACTAGTATTCCATGCAGTCTAATCTTGAACCAGTGACAGTTTAGTAATAAATGGTTTTTAAGTAATACTGGCACAGTTTTATTTTGTTCTTTGTTTAAAAATTTTTTATAACTCGATTACTTATTTATTCATTTATTGCTTATTTTTACATGGTGCTGAGGATCAAACCCAGTGCCTCACACGTGTTAGGCAAGCACTCTGCCTCTGAGTTACAACCCCAACCCCCTCTTTTTTTTTTTTTTTCTTTTAAAGCTTCACATAACGGTCACGCTGCATGTTTTGCCAAAGATGGGGGGGCGGGGAGCGGGGAGAGACGTAAGATCTGCAGTGACTGTGTGGTGACATGCATGCTTTTGCCCTCTCTGTAGTTGGGTGGTGATGTGGGAAGAGTGTTCTGCCCACTCCAGAGTGACTTACCTTCAAATATTTCTTCTTTTATTTTAATAGCCATACTGGGGATTGAACCCAGGGCCTCACACAGGCTGGGCAAGTGCTTTACCACCCAGGTACAGCCCAAGCCATTTTTCATTTAAAATTTAAAAAAATTTTAAATGTTTTTATTAACATTGTAGTTATACATAATGGTGGGGTTCATTTTGACATATTCATACATGCATATAATATGATTTGCTCCATTTCAGTCCCTATAGTTTCTCGCTTCCTCCTCTTCTCTTTCCCCTTATTTCCTTCCTCTACTCTGTTTGTCTTTCTTCGGTTAATTTATTGTTTTTTTAATTAGCGCATTATAGATATACATAAAAGTGGAATTTGTTGTGATATACTTGTAGTGCATATATATATATAAATTTGATCAGTTTAGGTTTTTTTTGCAGTTCCTCTTCTTTCCCATCCCTTCTTTCCACCACCTGATTCCCCTTTCTCTACTCCACTGTTCTGTTTTCATATCCCTCACTTCCCCCCACCCCCACTTGATTTTTAATTAATTTCTCCCTAAATTCTACATATGAAAGAAAACATTAAATCCTTGATTTTCTGATTCTGACTTATTTAACTTAGCATGATGCTCTCCATTTCCATCCATTTATAAGTAAATAACATAATTTCATTCTTTATGACTGAATAGCACTCTGTTGTGTATATACACCACATTTTCATGATCCATTTATCTGTTGTTGGGCACCTGGACTGGTTTCATAACTTGGCTAATTTGGATCATGCTGCTAAAGACAACACTCAGCCCTTTTTTTAAAACATTGTTTTGAGACAAGGTCTCAATGAGTAGCCTATGTTGGCCTCTAACTGGCCATCCTCTTGCCTCAGCCTCTAGTCTGGGATTATAGGCATACTCCACCACACCTGGCTTATTTATTTGTTCTTTAAATAGTTATTGAATTCCTGGTAAAGGGCACTATTCTAAGTATTTGGAATAAAGCAGTAAGCAAAATTATTGCATTCCCCTCTAAAAGTTTTATTTTCTGGGTGGGGGAAAGGGGCAATAAACAATAAAAAAGTGTTACAGTAATTGAAAGCTTACATGAGCCAGTTATTTGTTTAACTCATGTCTAAGCAGGTCTGTGCTGTTTTGCCTGTTTCAGAGGCAAAGTCGGTGCTGCAGAGACCTTGACTTGTCTGCCGTACCCAGTGAGCCTGTGGTGCTGCTGGTGCCCCAGCCTACTGCTTTCCTTCCAGGCTTCATGCTCTCACATACCAGGCTGCCTGACTCTGTTAAAAAAGTGCCTGATCTTGGGGGGTTGGGGATATAGCTCAGTTGGTAGAGTGCTTGCCTTGAAAGCATAAGGCCCTGGGTTCCATCCCCAGCACCCCCCCCCCCCAAAAAAAAGTGCCTGATCTGTTCATTTCTAAATAATAAACAAATATCTTTGGTAATGAGTGTGATGAAGACCAAAGATGCAAGGGAAGCCATTTGGAGGGCGCCTGGATGTCTGTGCGCAAGTATTGCATGAGCTGTTTTAGTTAGCGTGACTTGAGTGGGATTCTCTCATCTGGGAGGTGCAGGAAGCCCACATGAGCCACATAGCTATCCAGAGGGAGAGTATTCCAAGCCAAGGGAATAGTGAAAAGCAAAGGCCCCAAGGTTGAGGCAGGGTTGTCTAAGATGGAAGAGAAGCCAGGAGGACAAGCAGAAACTGTCCGTGACTCCAGGAGGGGAGCAGCCAGGAACAGCATCCCTAGGGGCCTTGTAGGTTTTACTGAAGAGAGGGGAAATGGTCCAAGAATTTTTGAGCAGGAAAAAGCCATGATTAAAAGGATCACTCTGAACATAGGGCAGAGTCTGCAGGCCAGAGTACTGCCTGCTTCGGTGTAGCCGGCGAGCTAAGAGTGCTGTGTACATTTGTGAATGGCTGGAAAGAAAAATGAATAGTAATATTTTGTGTCCCATGGAAATTATATGAAACTCAAATTTTGGCATCCATTTTTGTTCCAGTGTTATTGGAACTGAGCCACCCTTGTTCCTTTGTGTACTGCCTTTGAATAGCCTTAGCTGAGTCCTTGTAACAGACCCCATGGCCTGTCTCTGGTCCTTTTCAGAAACAGTTACTGTTCCCTGTCTTAGGGGGATGGAAATAGGAGAGCAGAGAGTAGACATGACAGAAGCCGATGGTGGTCTGAACAGGGCAGTAAGAAGTGAACAGGTCCTGTTTCAAAGCAAAAGCAGATGCACCGTATTCACACGGGAAGATTCTGTTGATGTGGGAGTGTGGCACAGAGCAACTGGAAGAGTGCACTTGTCCTTTCTGGGGTCGGGAAGACTGTGGGAGTGACAGGTGGGGGAGGAGGCTGAGGAGGAGGTCAGAGTTGTGTTTTAGACATGTTGGCTTTATGGTGCCTAGTGGAGGTGTTGGGTTGGGAGTCCCACTCTGAGGAGAGGTTGAACCTGGAGGTAGACTTTGGAGTGTTTTCAGCAAATTGTAGGAGTGCTTCCAAGCTGTGGGAGGGAAGAAATCCTGTAGGGAGCATATTTGGAGGGCAAGTTCAAATCTGAAGCCCTGGGACACCCAGCATTAAAGGGAAGGAAGCAGAGGAGAATGAGAGGGAGCATCCAGAGAGGGTAGTTGAGGAGACTGCGGTGTCCTGGAAGCACAGCATGGTTCCTATGTCACCATGCTGCTCAGGGTCAAGCAAGATGCCAACCAAAGATTCACCGTGAGTTCAGCAATGTGGAGGTCACTCATGGCTCTGATAAGACCTGCCTGAGTGACATGGTGAGGACAGAAACCTGAAACCAGCTGGGTCAGTAAAAATGGGAGGTCAGGCAGTGGAATTGGTGAGTGGTCTGTTTCCTGAAGCCTAATTGCAGTCCGGGAGGGGGCAGGAGTGGGATTTAACCCGAGATGAGGATTTTTCCAGGTGAGGTCAGTGGAGGAAGGAGTGTGAGGGAACTGAGCATTGTGCAGGCGAACCTGTGTGACAGTGGACCACGTAATTGTTGCCAGGCAAGGAGCAGGAGGCAGGAAGGAGATGAGGGACAGCAGGAGGTTGTGGGGGTCAGCGGATTCAAGGAATTGTTGGAGTCGAGGTGGTCAGAATGGTGCGCTTGAAATCGTATCGTGGAGGGTGCAGTCGAGGTTACATCTGGACCTAAGGCAGTACTGTCAGTAGCAGTGTCAAGGGGGCCATGCGTACTCTCCATGTTCTAGGAGCTAAATTTTTAAAAAATAAGGAAAATGAAACAATGAATTTAATATTTTACTATATTTAACCTGTTACATCTCAAATACGTGAACATGTGAGCAATATACAAATTATTGTGTGGGTTTTTTTTCATACAGTCTTTGCATTTGGTATGTATTTTATTTTTCTAGCACCCCTAGAGACTGGGCACATTTCAGGTGCTCAGAGGGCACACATGGCTCATGGCTGCCATACTGGAGAGTGTAGGTCTTGGGAATGACTGTGGAAGTATAGTCCAAGGTTATTGGAGGGTGGGGTTGAGGAACGGTGAATCCAAGATTCATGAAAGACTGTGTGGATCTAAGCCACTTGGGACTCCTTTCAGAGGGAGGCGGTGGGGTCAGGAGGTTGAGTGCTCTAGCCTGTACCCATCAAGTGAGTCTCAGCATATGTGAGAAGGACTGCTCTTTCCTCATTTTAAGTCCAAGAATCATGGGTTTGGGCCATGTTTTCAGCCTCACAGTAAAATTATCAGAAACATGGGCCATAAGATTGAGAGGATCTCCTCAAAATGGCAGCTTCCAGTCAGAGTTCACTTCTACTCAGAAGGCATTTCCGTGAGCCACTAATGAAGATGTTACCCATGTGAACTCATTCTGGCCCATTTTTTTCCCCAAGAAAAAAATATATCTGTTAGATTTTTGTCTTTATTTTGACATAAATCTTTAGATGCTGATCTTTATTTTGGCATAATCCTCAAATCCTCCAAATTCTGTTCGTAATACTTAGCTCAACAATCTTAAACACATTTGAATCCCTGCAGAAGCGGATATTTAGTAGCTTCAAGGACATGATACGGACAGCAGCTTGCAGTCTGCCTGCCCTCTCTGCCTCCTTTTGATAGGGCACACGTGGTCAGCTTTTATTGTGCAAAGTTGTAACTACTATATATTTTTTATATATACATGCATATCTGTTTTATATATAGAGAAATGTGTGTATGTACATATTGGCTTTGATCCATGAGGAGTCTTTGAAGAATAATAAAATTGGTTGATGTCAGGAAACCATTTGGGGCCTTACAGGCCAGGAGAAAGCAGATGCTTTAACAGGGTAGACAGGAATGCCTCTGCAGCGCACTTTTCATATTGAGAGTTAACACAAGCTGCTAATCTGAATCCCAAAAGAAATGGTGAATGGGGATCCCAGTTCCATACTCTTAATGAACCTTAGATTCTTTTTAGTTTGTTTCCTGTAGTATTAGGATTAATCAAAAAATCCTCCCAGCTCCAATATTTAGGAAGAAAAATGCATTTTGAGCCTTGTGCTTATGCACTGTGTGTTCTCGGATGCTGTGTGTATTGAAGGAGCAGTTGTTCCTTTTGTAGCAGCCAGTTTCAGGGAATGAGGGATTTAAGTGGTCCAAGCACCCAGGCTTCCATCATCTCAGAGCAGGGTGGGTGAGTGTCTGCTGGGTCAGAACCAACTTCCCTCTGGGTGTGGGCACCTCCTCCCGGACCATGGTGTTCCTTGAAAGCAAGCCCAGGAAATGCCACTTAGTAACCAGGAAAGCTTACTCCTTACGTGAGTTTTCTTAAACACACTTTATTCTAATTAAAATGTTTTCCATCTGATGGGGAAGTGTATGAATATCAAGAACTGGAAATTAGGCAAGACATTAAAAGAACATTAATGGCTTCTTTGCAATTTGTTTTGAGGTTTTTCTCCCCACTAAGTGGTGTTTTGCTTACAAAGTCCCCCTTTCACACATAAATCTTTATGACAAATGATCCAGAATAAACCCCAGCAAAAGAAGAGCTATTTTATGGTGCCACGTGTAAGTTGTATCTCACATGTGGAAGAGAACCAAAGCATTCACTTTTTAAAAAGCATTGTTAGTGTAGTTACTCAATTGGTGTATCCAAAATTATAGTTTGTGTGAAAGCGAAGTTTGGTTTGTCTAGGGAACTAGGAAAGTAAGTGTTCTGACATTTGTTCATTGTTTGAATTTACATCCAGTTCACCAGAATGCTGAAGAAATCCAAAGTGTGATTTACTTATTCTTTCAAAAGTTTACTGCTGAAACTTAAACTTTATCTGTCACAGCCAACATCACTTCACCCCAAGGTGCATGTTTGGTCTACAGTAGGCAGGCATCTGGCCCTCCTGGTCCTGGGGTGCAGGGAGTGAGTGCATCTGCGTGCCACGCTGGCAGTTTTGTTTGTTGTTATCTGCATTTGTGTCTACTAGTAAAGTCTTCACTAACCTGCAGCTCCTACCTCTGGGTGGAGAAGTAGGTGGAAACAGTACACTATCAAACACCGGGGCCCTCTGGGTCCACCCCAAAGTGTCCCCACCTGGCTGCCTTTCTCTCTTTCCTAGACCTTAGGGCACTGCATGCTCTGTCTGTTGTGCTTGTGGTTCCCTTCTCTGGCCTAGCCCTTCCTCCCCACTTCTACTTGTTCTGGTGGATAGCCTTGAGGGGCCAGCCCAGATGCCACTTCTCCATGCACCCTTTCTTGGGCTCTGTTCTGCACAACTTGTCCTTTGGTTCACTCTTCTCCTTCCCACATCCCTGTGAGGACTGTTGCCACAGTATAATGTCATGATCTCTTTATTGGTGTCTTTAATCTACTAAATTGGGAGCTCTTTGGGGGCAGGTGCTGGGCCTCCCTATTTTTGTTTCCCTAGAACCTAGTCCAGCATCTCCACATGGTTGTGAGTGAATGAATATGGGTGGATGGGTGGGGGAGTGATGGTGGGGTAATGTACCTTCAAGTCAAAAAGGTAAACTTGATTCCTGTTTTGGAGAAAGAGAAGAATAAATCCTGTTTTTGTTTATACAGGTCTTAAATTTTGGTAGCAGAGAGAAATGGAAAACAAGTCAGAAGCTGCTGTCTGATTCCAGAGATGGTCACATTTTATGCAAAAAGAAAAAAGTGATTTACATTTGATCACCTTGAAACCTTCAATTTGTTGTTCTGATATCTTACGTAACTAATTATTGAGTGGAATAACCTTGGGGAAATAGATCATAAATGGAACGAGGACTCTTTCTTGTAAGAAGCCCACAGCTCTTTTCTTTTCACAACATGACCTTTTTAAAAAGTAACATGTTCCAGGCTTGTGAATGGGGTGGCTGGCCTCTAAGCACTGGACACATGCCGGAAAGTGATGGGCCTTTTTTATTTACCTTGATCCACTGGAATTAAACAGTCATGCTTACATTCAGTTAATTTGAGGTGTGGTTGAAATTCACTTCCAAATTGGGGAAAGAAATGGGCATCCGCCCCTCTCCCCCTGTGCTCCAACCTGCCTATAAGACTCAGAAGTACAGTATTCCCTGTTAGAACTGAAGTTACTCACTTGACTGCCCCTGCGATAGTCCCTGAGGAGGGTAAACGAACAGATTTCTGAGACTTCCTTCTGCATCAGTAGTTCTGGTAGTTTCAAGGCCACTGTGGAAGTCACCTGTAGTCTGTTAGGATCTTACATTACTTAGGAAATGTTAGTCCTTGTACTCATGCACCCTCCAGTATCCCTTTGGAATGCTGCATTTTTCTAACCAATGAAACTGGTCTAGAATGTATAGTAGCAAGTGCTGGACATGAAGTCACCCTCTTAGTGCTGTGCTTCACAAATAGTTTCTAGCCAGGAGCCTTTCAGAGCCTCGTGTTCTGTTATATCAATATGTACTTAGACATGTTAATCTGAATTAGAGAGCTGATGTACATAATGACTCCTCTGGGATGCTACGTTAGACAAAACAAAACAAAAACTGAAGTAGTTGGCTGAATATGCATAGTAAGCTAAAAAAATCCTTCTAAAATGAGTGTTAATTGAATCTGGACCTTGATCATCTTTGAACCTCTGATTTTTAATTTGTTCCTTTAAAAAAGTTTTACGGTCTCTTGAAGATACAACCTACAACCCAATAAAAGTTATGCTGTACAAGGCCTGATTTTGAGTTATTGTTGCCCCATGGATACACAGCATGTGTGGGGTAGATGAACACATGTACGTGCACATGCAAATGCATGTGCTTAATCTGTGCTGGAGTTTGCCTTTATTCAGCTTTCTCCTTCTCTGTCTGCCTCTGGAAATGGGGCAAATTTTCTTCAGTTAAAAACAGAAATAGAAGCGGCGGCCTTGACCCATTTTACACCTGTTTATTTCAGGTTCTCACCACATACTTGTTCATGGGTGCAGCAAGAAGAGGGATCCACAGAACTGGAGCCGTGAGGGCTGTCACATTGGGGTGAAGCTGGCAAAATTTGTAGGGAGAGCTTTACCATCCTGTCAGCTCCATATCTGGCCTCAAGACAGTTCTATTAGTGAATTAATTGTACTCAAAACCTCAAATTCATTTGAACCTAATGAAAAATGAAATAGATTAAAGTGACCTCCTCTTGCCTCATCCAGAGTGACTGTGAAGGAGCCTGTGGCCTGATTTATCACTGGAGATCAGGTCTCCACCCGTGTGCCACCTGGTCCTGGGGGCCTCCATGCCCATCCCTGATGCCACTCTGCCCCCAGCCCCTCAGCAGGCTTCCCTTTTCTTACTGGCACTTCCCTCCCCTGGAATCTATTTATGTTGATTATTGTTTGTCTCCCCAAGAATGGAAGCTCCATGAGAGCAGGGTCTCTGTCTTGTTCCGTGTCCCAGTGCATATAGGACAGTGCCTGGCACAGTGGAGTTTCAATAAACGCTGTTGAATGAACTAGTGGGTCACTAGCCTTGTGTCCTTTCTCAATCTTTCCCTTTTACTTGCTGTTTATGTACCACATACCTTTTAAAATGATAAAGCAGTGGAAAATTGGGATTAAATATGAAAGTTTTGTTGTGATGGAAATAACTGGTAACCTAGTTCAGTGTGGAACAGGAAGCCAGAGTATATGAGGACTTAGGAATTACAGCCTGTGTGTTATGGTGTCCACGCCTCCTGGATAGAAGGCATAGGTGGGTGGAAATAGGAGTCGACTCTCTAGAATATTGTAACATTGACACCAGGGAGAGCTGGAAGAAACATCCAGTAAGGAGAGCAGGGAGGCAGACAATAGGCAAATACCAAATGCATTTCTTAATATCTAACAAGCGTTGGCATCAAATAAACAAGATAAATCAAAATATTTTCTAGGTCAAGTAGGCATTAACAAAGATACACAGGAAACTTGAGGTGTTGCCAGTCATCTGCCACATGTTGATGTCTGGTTGTCAGTGGGTTGTGTACACGACTGTGGTCCCATAAGTCACTTGCCATCTCAGTTCATGTAAGTACATGTGGTGATGTTCCCGTCCCATGATGGCAGGAATCACCAGCACTGTGTTTCTCGGAATCTGTGCTGCGGCACATGGCTGTGTTAAGATGATACTAACATAAGTACTTTTGTTCCAGATGTCCTTCACGGATGCCATAGTCATGCCCTCTTCACTCCTTGTGTGTTGACATAGGCCAGAGTACTGATACTGTTCTTGTAAATCTTTGAGAAGTTTTTTTGTTTTTAAAAACAGAACAAAAACCAAGGAGACAGTATTCTGTGGTGTAGGCTGTTATCACAAGGTGAGTTTATTTGTAGCAGTAACTTGTGATGAATTGTTTGAAGAACTAAAACTTCTTTTCAGATTGAGCATATTTTGCCTGATTTTGTTGATTTCAGCACAAACTTTGGTTGTTATATACTAATGGAATCAAGTAAAATGAGGACCAGGGTCCAGTTAAACTGAAATTTTATTTCACACGGAGAATTGACCAATATTTCTGATCAAATCAGTAAATATTATTCAGTTTTATTTAAATAAAGTGTGAAAAGCAAAGGCCTGATTTTTATGAATCACAGAGCATAAAAGAAAAGAAAACCCTCTTGGAGCATGATGCATTTTCATTAGAATTAAATGTTGAATTATTTTGATTATATAATCTTATCCTCCCATGGAAGTGTAAGGAGTGTGAATTCTGGGGTGAAGATGTAATCACAAGAAGTGGTTAATGAGGCAGAACACACAAATCTGTATTTATAGTTTTGTGGACAAATTAATCATCATCAGAGAATACAAATGGAAAGAATTTCTCCATTGCATTCAAGAAGTGCAAGGTTGAACTTCCTACTAAAACAAAATTTTAAAACTTTTCAAGGATGCTGTATTAAATAAGTTAATGTGCTTGGAAGAGGAACCTAGAATGTAATGAGCGCTGGTAAAATTTGCTGTTTGTTCTTAGTGGATCCTAGTACAGGAGATGAAAGCATGTTTTAATCATGCCTAATAAACTGTACTGTGGTTTGGGTATGGATGAGTGTCTACTGATTGAACCAAGGGCGGCTTCTCAAAGCAAAACAGATACCAAAACCTCTTCCTGGTGTTTTTTTGTGCACGTGTAAAACATACTGGGGCAACTTGTGCAGATGACGCTCCTGTGGCCAAGAGCTGCAGCAGCTGCTCCGCCACTCGATTTCACTCTCAAGTGTTGCTGTGGTGAATCTGAAGTTTTGATTAACTTATGTTTTTCATATATCCTGCTGCTGCATGTGTGTACCTTTAAGTTTTGTGGAATTAAATAAAAATTTATTACCAATGACTCTTTAAAGCCACTTTCAAAATTGCATACAAAACCTTTCATTGATTTGAAGTCTAGTTTTCATTCCTGCAGTTCAAAGTATGTGACATAAGCTTTTAAAGAGTGATTCCATGAGTTAGTGCCCTCTGGTGGCACACAGAGGACATCAGGCACAGAGGGACTCGACCCAAGAGCCTTCAGATAGCTCTTCTAAAGTAGACTGTTTTCTTGTTTGTTCTTTCTGGTAGCTTTTCCTTTGGGTGGATTTTGAAAGTCCCCTGATGGTTGGTTGATGCCCACCTGTCATAGTATCTTTTTTTGTGTTTGGTGCTGGTCAGTTTTTTACTCTGTTAAACTATGGCCCTGGAGTTGACTCACCAACAACCTCACAGCCCAGCGATGTTAGCAGCTTAGGTTGTGAGCAGAACTCCATTCAGGTGAGGGAGGTTTGGGGTGGGTTCGCTGTAAGAAGGTACTTGCCAGCATTCAGATTTCCCAGGAGGAACCAGGGCATCCATTTTTAGATGCATCTCTTATCTCCCCTTTAAAAGGGGAGACCATGTCACTTCCTGGATTAAGGAGGAAGTCTT
Organism: Sciurus carolinensis; assembly: GCF_902686445.1. Taxonomy (NCBI): domain Eukaryota; kingdom Metazoa; phylum Chordata; class Mammalia; order Rodentia; family Sciuridae; genus Sciurus; species Sciurus carolinensis. The sequence goes on along the minus strand of NC_062213.1, from coordinate 204,670,330 downwards.
CCTGATGGCCTTGGGGTAACTAAACACAGCTTGAGATAAGCCCATTGGAGGACTGGTCTTTGGTGGGTACTTAACTTCCCAGTTGGCCTTCCTGGAGCCCCATCTTTCCCACAGAGGCCTTTACAGAAGCCATGCAGGCCTGGAACTGAATCCTCCCTCCACCTCTGAGAAGCTGTGGGACCTTGGGGCAGCTGCTGTCTTGTGTGGGTTTTTTCAGCTGTGAAATAGAGGTGACTTTGAACCTGTTTCAGTGGATGTGAAGAGACAGCCATAAGGGTGAGATGAGATGTTGTATCTAAGAGCCCTGCAGGGACCTTTGTCAGCCGCTAAGGGTGTTTCCTTCTCTTCTTTAAAGGCAACTTCTCTGCCTTTTTTAAACTTAAAATATCATTTTAAGTTTAATTTTTTTAAATTTTGGGTTAATTTCATGTGTACAACAAAGTTACAAAATAATATGGAGTATTCACACACCCCTTTCCTCATTTCTCCTGCAGGCAGGAGTTTTCCTGATAGTTTTCTCTGTCATCCCTGTGAACTTGGGTCACATCTGGTTTAAGTGCCAGCTAACACTTTGCTGAGACCAAGGTGTTGGCCTTGAATCCCTGGAGTTTACTGTCAGTGTGTTTGCTTCCAGGTCGTCCTCTTCTCTTACTTTGTGTCTGTGACCATTTGACATTAGAACAACCTTCTGTGATTTTTCCAGGATCTTAGTGCCTAAATATTTCCCCTTTTTGTGCAGTTAATGAGCTGTGCAACCTAAGGAAAGATGGGCGTCAGTTACCGTCCGTATTTCAACTTGTCACATAACTATGAGGCAAAGGTAGAAGCACATGCATCTTCAAAAATGAATAAACAACTCCAGAATGATTCTTATCTTTGGAATTGAGAAACTTACTGACTTCTCAATTAAAAGTCCACTAGCTAATTTTAATGCATATATAATCTGTAATTAGAATTATTACATGAAAAAATAAGCTTGAGACATTCATATTTTACATGTTTTAGCAGCTTAAGAAAATGTCACAACTTCGTGCTAGGTTTCTTAACAACTGTGGGGGTCAGGCAGGGAGAGTGTTGTCCCTTTTCATGAACCCAGATGAAGTAAGGGAGCGAAGGGGTGAGCTGGTTGGGGGCCACACAGCAAGTTAAGGGAGTCATTCCCCAAACCCAGCCTGTGCCTCTCCTCCCCTTCTTCCCCATAGTACTCCTGCAGTCGCCGGGAAAGGCTATTGGTCCACTTTTAGGTTACTGAACTTTACTTTCATGATCTTAAGTTACTAATATGCTTAGTAAGACTTTAACTATTAGACAGTTTCCATGTTTTGTTTTAGGACTTTGCTGAATTATGAAATCAGCATTGTTAGTCCTGAGTTAACTGAATACCATTGTCTTGGGCTGAACTTCAGAGGAAACCCTGTGTTTTATTGGGTTTTTTTTTTTTTTTTTGTTGCTGTGACCAAAACCTGATAAGAACAACATAGAGAAGGGAAAGTTTATTTGGGGCTCGTGGTTTTGGAGGTCTCAGTTCATAGATGGCTAACTCCATAGCTCTGGGTTCCAGGTGAGACAGACCATCATAACGGAAGGGTGTGGCCAAAGAAAGCAGCTCAGGACATGGCAACAAGGAAAGAGTTCCACTCACCAGGGACAAAATATAGTCCCCAAAGGTACACCCCCAGTGACCTACCTCCTCCAACCACAGCCTGCCTACCTACAGTCACTAACCAGTTGATCCATATCAGTGGATTAATGCACTGATTAGGTTAAGGCTCTCATAACCCTGTCTTTTTACCTCTGAACTTTCTCACATTGTCTCACATGAGCTGTTCTTGTTTTTTAACCAGGGACTATCGAACCCTGGAGTACTTAACCACTGAGCCACATGCCCAGCCATTTTTGTTTTATTAAGACAGGTTCCCACTAAATTGCTCAGGGCCTCCCTAAGTTGCTGAGTCTGGCTTTGAACTTGCCATCCTTCTGTCTCAGCCTTCCGAACTGCTGGGATTACAGATGTGTGCCACCACGCCTGGCTTACTTGTGAGCTTTTGGGAGACACCTCGTATCTAAACCATAACACCCTGGGTTGACCATTGTTGGTTCGTCTCAAGCTCTGCACTGTGGCAACACTGTTAGAGGCCCTGGGATGACTGTGGCCTCTTCCAGGAGGCTGCATCTTGTCTGGGACCTTTGGGTTACATATTGTGCTGGAGATAAACCTTGACAGTACAGGCATGTGTGACATATTTTTTATAAGAGCCACTGAGATGTTTGAATGAGAAGATGATGTTGTTTGAAAAAGTGATAAATGGGCCAAATTCTTGAGAAGCTAGCAGAACATCTTATTGAAACCTTGAGATCCAGTCAGAAAACAGGAATTAGTCTTCTAAGTTTTTTTTTTCCCCCCAAGTACGATGGGGGTGTCAGTGCTTTTATGTGAATTGTAGAATCTCTTTCAGTGGTGTAGACATTCTGTTGTGTGCCTTGGCCTGTGTTCTTTGTTCTGGGTTAGGCGTCCATTTCTAACAGCATCTCAGCTCAGGGCCCCATGCTGGTGGCTGTAGCAGCAGCAGGCCTCATTCACTGCTTGTTTTGGTGGGTGGGTTTTTGTTTTTTTCTGTTTTTAATCATTAACATAGAGCAAATCTAAACCGAACCAAAGTCACATGTACGAGGTAAGATGTTTTAATCTTTTGAAGGCCTAAAGCCTCACTAAAGAGCCTGTATTTTTTTCTTTATTGTCTGTTAAGCTGAGGAGGGACCCAGCTACCTGCCTAACGGGTACCTAGCCTGGCACCCATGGATTAGGAGCAGCAGCCAGGCAGCTTTAGGTGTCACCTGGTAACTCTTTGCATTTGGTTGGGCGGCCCTCTTTAGGTGTGCTTTAGGTCCTTAGGGAACCAGTGGTGCAATTGGGCTGGAAAGAGAGGGCGCCCTCTTCCCTGTGCTCCTCCCTGTGATGTTTTCAGAATTCGTAGTGAAGATTTTAGCTTTTTGGGTGCATGTTGGGGCAGTTGTTCCCCCCACTCCTCAGGGGGACGCATATGGGATGGAGAGAGTGGAGTGACTGGCTGCAGTTCTTTGGTTCCTTAGGAGAGAGAGCTTTGTTGTGGGTCACTGGAGAGACTGGACACTTAAACCTTTCCTTTAGTGTTGGACTCCTGTAATCCACGGTGCTAGCCTGAGGAGGTGCTTTTTTGGGTTAATTTGTAGCTTACAGACTCTTTTAATTTTTATTTTTGTCTCCAGTGATTTTACCCAGGAGTGCTTTACTATTGAGCTATATGTCCAGCTCTTTAAAAAAATTTTTTTTTAAATTTTGAGACAGGATCACACTACCTTGCTTAGGGCCTTGTTAAGTAGCTGAGGCTGGCCTTGAATTTGAAATCCTACTGCCTCATTCTCCCGAGTTGTTGGGATTACAGGTGTGTACCACTGCACCAGTCTGTAGTTTACAGACTCTTAATGGGAAAATAGATTAAGATTTTGGTTGTATAATTTACATAAGTGACTGAAAATGTCAAGCTCATTCCCCACATACACAACTGAGCTAGTTACACAAATAAATATTTAAAAATTTTCTTTAGCCATGGATGGGCACTTTCCATTCCCCGCCCCCTTTTCTTTAACCACCAGATAGATTGACATTGAAAAATTACATGGGATCCAGTATGTAAATGGCATGTGCTTTGTGGCAGGTGCAATTAAGTAAATGGAGAAGTGCACAGTTGTTGATTTGAAAGGTTGGCTGTGACATTGTAATGCCACCTGGCTGCTCTGAACTGAAGCAGGCCTTTGGAGTGGGTTTCGTGTTTTAAGTTTAGTTTTTTGAGAACCAGCCATTCACTGTGAAAGCAAAGTTACTGGGAAGTTTGTTTTAAAGACGCTGCCACCCTCTATTTCTGTGAACCCAGTAAAAATAGCATGGAATAAAATTTAATTATACTGTGCTGAATATTTCATGTGGAATTAAGGGGCAAAAGCTGCCTTTAAAAAGCATTAGGTTTGGAAAGAATAAAGGCTTTGTAGGTTCTTTGGAAGATACTATAATTAAAAGATTTGTTCAAATGTATTTTTCCGTTTTTGAAGAGTTTAAAGAAATCCATCCCTCCCTTCCTAAATTGATTACCTCTCAAACATCAGCCCTACTTGGCAGTAAATACGGTGAAGCTGCCTCTGTGCTGATTTGACAGCTTTTTTATGTTAAATGTAAAATAGTTTTTTAATCTTCTGATTTAGATATTTAATAGAAAGTAAATGTTTGACTTGCTTTGGTTTCTGCTGAACCTGTATTTAAATCCACACAAACAGTTTGAATAAAGTGAAAACATCACTGGACTAGCTATTTTAAACATTTCAGGATATAAGAATGCTAAATGGGGTTCCCTGTTAAAAATAGAAATGACTGCTTGCATTTACATAATTACTGCTAACTAGCACAACATTTTAAATGGTGACAAACTGAGGGTGAAAAAGTAGCTGTTTTAAAAAGCTTGGTAAGAGGAAGCTGAAACTGCTCTGTGAGCAGCTGCTTTGGATTGAGGGTCTTTGCAAAGGCAGGAAATAGGCTTTGCAGTTGGAGGGTGGTGTCAGGGAGGAGAGGTGAGCCGCCCAGGTGGCCTCTGATGGCTCTGGGCTGACGCTTGGGCCAGAACTTACCAGCTTTTCATTTTGATGCATGAGTCTAAGTATTGACTCTTAATCTGCCTTGCTGTTTTGAACTGGGTGCAGTGCTCTCTGTGCACTGTTCGAAGGTGTCTGGTGAGGATTGAAGGTCAGTGTTGGTGAGACGAGCAGGGCAGGATATTTGTGAAAACGAAGACGAGGATTGACTTCACAAGCTCATCTTGAGTATCCTCTAGAGTATCCTTGATTCTGCATTTTCTCCATCTTAAGCATCGAATCCATTTGTAAGTTTTTTTGTTCTTCTCCCACTGTCTGACCTTCCACATCTCCACCAGTGCCGCCTACCCCCAGCTTTGCCTAGACATCTGCCCCATTTTCTGTGTAGATTTCTACCTCCAGTTTTGCTTCCCTTGCTGAGGCAGGATATCTCTTAAAAATGTAAATAGGATTAGGTCACTAGCTTGCTTAAACCTGCAGTGACTTTCCATGCCCCTGGAGTCCTGCAGCCTGCTTCGACACTTACTTCCCGCCCTTTGCCCCTTCCTCCTGGGCATGCTGACCCTTCCTGTACCTGGAACGTATCAAGCATGATCGTGCCTTGGTTAGCTGTTTCCTCTACCAGGAATGCTCTCCCTTCCCCTCTCCATCTGTGTGTGCTGGCCTCTTAGTGCCAGTCAGGCTGACCTCACGTGTCATCTCAGACAGACCCTCCCTGAGGACTCAGTCTCACCAGTGCCCACCCACTCTCCTGAGCACTTGTTTTCTTCATAGCATTTGTTCCTGTTGGAAATTGTCGTTCCTTGTCCCCTCCCCACACCACCAGCTCTCAGGGGAGGGAACTTGTCTGTCCTCAGCTGTGCTCCCAGCAACTGGGATCAGATGAATATGGGGGAGGGACTTGGAAGGCCGATGAAGCCCGAGGACACTCCCCTGGTGGAGTCAGTTCCTGGAAGGGTGGTTCTGGAGTCTTTGTAGTTTTTGGAATTGTTTGGGAAACACTGCTCTAAATCTTGCCTTTTAGTGTTGAAAGTTGAAATCGGGGTTTTTCCCAGTGTCTGCTTAAACAGAGGCAGCCTGAGTCCCAAGAAGCTGGGGAAGCGCTGCTCCTAGCAGCCTCAGCACTGTCTTGCTTTGCCAAAGACTGAATTTGAACTCTCACTCAGCTTTAGGAGCGGGATGGCATTTTCTGTGACTTTGCCTGTGGCATCTTTCCTGTAAGCACGACAGGGATGCTTTCCAAGTTCAGTGGTCATTCTGGGGTCAGGTGACAGAAAAGAGGGGATTTCATGAAAATTAGAAGGGAGACCAGTAGAGTAGAGGAAGGGATAGGAGGTAATGGGGAATAAAATGGTGTGTGCATGTATGAATTCTAACAGCAAATTCCACTGATATATATAATTATAATGCATCAAGAAATTTTTAAAACCATATAGGTATTTTCAGAAACCTAAACTTTGGAGCATTTTTTAGCTTCCTTGATTTTCCTCTGGTGACATCCCAGTTTTAGGAGGGTAGACTGCTGATACCTAGCAAGTTGTGAAGGTGCTCAGAAGTAGCTAGTTGAACCTTTTGTGTTCAGAGTCCTTAGGGAAGAAAAGAATCACATTTCCAGCTCACTGAGTCTCAAACATATTTTGCCACTCCCAGCTGTCTGCTGAGGCACTGACTTTGGTCTTGAATGTGCTAGTTGGGGACTGGGTTGTAGAACTCAAGAGATCTGTCTGCTAAGCAAAAGCTCCCTTGTGTGACTTTCCATTCTCACTGCTGTCTTTATCAGGGCATTATTACAGTGGTTGGGTTGTACAAGTGAAAATAGTGACATCTTAGTTAATTTATAGTGAAATGGACCTTTCTTTAGAATTGGGACCTAAAAAGCCCTGGAGCTTTAGGATTTGAGTTGCTTTTGATTAAGTATCAGTTCATCAGACGAGGTTTGAGAGAATCACCACCTTGCATTTGACTGGAGCTTAATGCCACCCAGGTGCGGGTACCTTGACAACTCTTGGTCCCATACCTGCCACAGGAAACCAGACTGGATTTGGAGGGAACAAACGGTACACACAGGCCAAGTCAGAAGCTTCAGGTCTGTTCAGGATCATCAGGTGTGAAGTAGAGGCGTGTAGATGGGATGGGAAAAGGGTCTCGTATACAAGAAATGGGTGACCTCAGCAGGTTGCCTTCCCACAGTGGTGAGCTACTGTTTTTAAGGTCAGCTGGGGGTGGGGAGGAGAGCTGGGAGTACTTGCCAGTCACTGGTGTCCTACTTAGTGCGGGCTGACTGAACCTGCCTGTACTTGAAGCCACTCTTGTCCTACAGCTGACACTTGGAGAACCACCTACTCAGACCACCAGGTTGCATTACTTTCCTGATTCGGCCCTCAGTTGATTGCATTTGAAGTTAATGTAGCGGTCTGGTCAGCTGAATGTTCTAAGCATACATACTGGCTGCTGGCAACCAGCAATCCTGGTGAGTTATTTGAAGGGCAGTGACCTTCCCACCTGCATCATTAGAAAGTAGTGTGTACAGTACAGTTGTGATTTAAATATTTGAAAATCATCACACTCACTGAGCCCTCTAGTCAAACCTAAAGAGGTGAGACTGGCACTTCTGTGTGGACATGGTGGTTGCATTTAACTGTCCTTGGATGTTAGTAGGGGAAAAGTACCCACTTAATATTGATTATTTCTCTTTTCCCAGTTGTAAAAGAGCTAAAATAATTTCCTGCCCACCAACAGATTGGTTTTCTTTTTGTATCTTGTCTTTTCCGTGGCTAATTGCAGAAGTTTCTGGCTAACCACTAATTCGTAGTTTTCCTCACCTTTAGAAGTGCTACATTCAATCATATCTGAAAAACTCCATGAATCTGAAGTTGTCACCTTAGGGAAGTTGGGATTCCAGTGGTTCAGTTGTTGAACTCAAGTTTCACTTTCCTTGTTTTGGTAATGGTTTGCTGATTAAATGTTTCTTAAAGTTGGTTGAGGAGCTTCAACATTTGTTAAAAGTTCAGTATCTCCTGATTTAGGGAAAATTAACTATTACATGCAGCTTCACAAGATCCATCTGCTGCTCATTCCTCAGGTTTAGTGATGGAAGGAGAAGGTAATAAATTCTGTCTCCCAGGCTGGCAGATTTAAGTTCATAGTGTGGTGGTGAGGGGCAGTGGAGTTGACCCATCAGGATGGTGCAGATGGCTTCCAGGGGATGTTCAGGAAAGTACTGGAAAGGGCTTTCCCTGAGCCGCCTCTCAGTGGAGTCTGCTTTGTGTTCACTGGCCAAGCTGGCCGGTCTAAAAGGACCCTGAGTCTCTCATCATGTACAGACCTCTAAACAGTTCCCTGGTTGATGTGGAGCCCTGATTGGTTTTGTTCGAAGTTTTATTTTTAATGTAGAAGTGGATGACCTAGACCCAGCACCAGGATGCCCTTACCTTTCATCACCTTTTTGTGTCTTTGGATCCACAACATGTGAATCTGTGGGGAAAATCTGGTAGGTCACCAGGGTTCCGGGGTTACCTGTACCTTGGGCACAGCATGGGGAAGGTTTGCAGCCCTTGAGGTCTCTGCACCATCATGGAGGTGTCCCCAGCCAGCTTATCCGTCCTGATGCACTGTGGATGATGAACAGTCATCTCAGCCCTGTGTGGCTGAGAGGCAGACTCCAGCCAGTGTGTGCTGGGCGATGGTGTTTCCTGATGGATGGCTCCTCTTCTGGGAAGCAGCTTATTGTCTCACGTGAACAGCCTTTCTAGAATAAATGGCTGCTTTCGCAATATTTTGAATCATTTTCTTCAGCACATGTTTTGTTGCTGTGGTTTGAAAGCTTGCCAAATATATGCCTTTGCACAGCTCCCTGTAGAACTGGATCTACAATCAGACCAAACAGTGTGATTTAGGGTTGAACATAATTGGGAACTCAGCAATCACTTGCCTCGCATTTGATAGAATGGCAATGGAATGCTTAAGAGTTATTTCTCTGTTAAAAAATTATACATATAAGACACGTACACACTGATATAGTTTCACTGCCTCATAATAAAGAAGTTGTGTCTGAAGCCACTGGGCAAAAACAGTAGCATGATAAATAATTACTTGACTTCTGTGATGGAGGCAGTAATTAACTTCCAACAAGTCCTAGCAGTTGATACCACAGACACAAGTGAGGACCTTAGTCAAGTCATGTAAGATTGGAGGATGGAAAGCAAACCGTGGCAGAAGTACATTTCAAACTCAGGTCTTTCATCTGATGATCTGTCTTGTTAGTGAAGTTCAGTAATTGAGCCAGAAGCTTGGTGAGTTTGGTGTTGCCTCCCTGTTAAACAAGGGTCTTTGGTTTTTACATTTTCAAACACTGCTGCATGTTCGTCCTTGGTGGAGAGTTGATTGCCTGTAATTGAGACCTTTCACGAGCCTCTGCTGGTGGGAAAGTGCTGTTAATAGTCCACTCCCTGGAGCTCTTTGAAAAGTCACTTGTGAAACCCAGAATTCCTTTACTATGTGGGGAAAGCACATGGTCCCATAAGCCAGGTATACCCAGGAGAGGAGGGTGGACAGGGACTTGACACTTGTCTTTTCCCTCCCTGGTGTGCTGTTGGCCGCCTTGCTTGCTGTTGCCACTGCATGGGAGAAAGAGGTGTGGTGTTAACGAGTGATAAGGACCACCAGGCTCTGTGCGGGTGGTGTTCTTTTACCATCAAACGCCTTTCTTCATCTGTTGTAAGCGTGCTAATCCAACAAGAAGAGGAAATAAAACTCTTGAGATCAAACTCTTGCCATCTTAACTTACACAGTTAGAAGGCAAATTTTATCCAAGTTTTTAATTTTTTTGAATCTTGGACATGTTCTAATCATTGAAAAGTACCTATCTCTTTTGGCGTTTCAATCAGTTAAGTGTATCCCACTCCAGAATTTAACCTTTATTTGCAAAAAGACATGATTATGAAAAACTCTGAACAATCTATGAGAATAAGTGAATTCAGCAAGGCTAGAAGATACAGGATCAATTGTATTCCTGTGTTAGCAATGAATAATTGGAAGATGCAACTTACAAATCAGTGCCATTTACTATAGCTTGGAAAAACATTAATACCTTACATAAAAACCAAGAAAATATGTGAAGACCTATACACAGCATCACTGAGAGAAGCTAGAGATTCATAGAAGTGGAGGACTTATGAATTAGAAGACTAAATATTGTCAGGATGCCTGTTTTCCCTAAATTAGTTTGTGGATTCAGTGCCATCCTAGCCAAAATTTAGACAAGCTGATTGTAAAGTTCATAAGGAAATGCAGAGTACCTAGAAAAAAATCAATTTTGAAAAGAACAAAGCTAAAAGATTGCACTGCTTGATTTCAAGACTTCCTATAAAGCTACCGTAATCAAGACAGTGTGGTATTGCACAAGGATAGACATATAGATAGATCAATGGGACAGAATAGAGAATCCAGAAATAGACCCACACATAGATAGATGGTCAATTGATTTTTGACAAAGGTACAGTGGCAATTCAAAAGAAAGAATAGTCTTTTCAATAAATTGTAATGGAACAACAGGATATCCAAACACACACACACACACAAAAACAAAACCCTGTACCTCATACTGTATACAGAAACTAACTCAGCTAACGCAAAGTAGATCACAAACCTAAGTTTAAATTCTAAAATTATGAAACTTCTAGAGAAAAAAATCCACAGGAGAAAGTTTTTGTGACCTTAGGTTAGGGAATGATTTCTTAGTTATGGCACCGAAAGTGCCATCCTTAAGAGAAAAGATGAATGTCAGACTTCATAAAAATTAAAGATTTATTCTTTAGAAGACGCTTTTAAGATAGTGAAAAGACAAGCCACAGACTGGGAGGAACCTTTGTGAAGTGTGTGTGTACACACGTACACACACACACATTCTTGTATCCAGAATATAGGAAAAACTCTTAATATGTAAAACCCAATTTAAAAACAGGTGGGAGATTTGAATAGACATCTTAAGATATACAGTTGGCAACTAAGCACATGAAAGATGTTCAGTATCATTAGTCACCAGGGAAATGACACTAAAACCACAGTGAAATACTAGTACATACTTACTAGAATGTCTTCTAGCCAAAACAAAACTGGGAATGCTGTTAATACCAAGTACTGGTGAACCCGTGGAACAACCGAAAACTTGCATCTTGCTTGTAGAGATGCAGAGTGACACAGCCACTTTGAAATCAAGACTGACAGTTTCTTATAAACTGCATTTGGAAAAAAAATCAAATAACTCTGTGTTTATAATATGACTCAGAGTCCCACTTTCTAGATATTACCCAACAGAATAAGTGCATATAATTTGTATGTGAATGTTTACGGTGGCTCTACTCATGATCTCCCAGAGCTGAAAATAACCCAGTTGTCATTGAATGGCTGAATGGAAAAGTATCTGCATTGGAATACTACTTAGCAATAAAAAGGAACCAACTGGTACTGCATGGGTGTATCTCAAACACCTTATACATAGGGAAAAAAATCAGACACAAGTACCGAGAAGTGTCTGATTCCATTTATATGACATTCTTGAAAAGGCTGAACCAAGATGGAAAGAAAATGGGTCAGTGGTTGCTAGGGATTGGGTGAGGATGAGTTGATTACCAAAGGGGACTTTCTGGGGTGGTGGAAATGTTCTGTATCTTGATTGTGGTTGTGGGTGTACAAATGTATGTATTTCTGAATGTATGGACCTGAGCATTGAACAGGTGACTCAAAAGAAGATTCTACAAATGACAAGGAAGGTGCGGAGGTGCCCAGCATCTTCACTTGTTAGGGAAATACAGATTGAGACTGTAGTGAAGTACACTCTGTTAGAAAGTCTACCAGCATTGAATGTCGGCGAGATCATGGTGCATCTGCAGCCCTCGTGCACGCTGGTGGGTGTGTTGAGGGGTGCAGCCTCTTGGGAGGACTGTTGGCCAGTTTTTTCCCCTCTATAATTAAACATAATCTACATCGTGATCCAGTGATTCTACTGTTAAGTATTTACCATAGAGAAATGAAAATATATGTTCACAAAATGATTTGTATTAGAAGGTTTATTTGAAGCTTCAAACTGGGAACAGCCCAAATGTCCATCAATTGACAAGTGAGTAAAAAGAATGAGTGACCAATACAATCATGGATGGAACTCAAAGAAGTACATAGTATGTGAGTGCATAGAGAGAAGCCAAGAACAGATGGAGCAGTATATGGTGATCCACAGTGGTTTCCTGAGCATAGGGAGGTGAGTTAACTGGAGAGAGAAGGGATTTTTTCTACAGTGATGGGAATGCACTGAGTCCTATTTTGGGTGGCAATGCGTAACAATTGTTAAAACTATTGGCCAGATTGATTGTACATTTTAATGTATTTTAGTTATGCCTAAATAAAAAATATCTTAAAAGCTTTGTGTGTGTGCTGCTGGGGTGGAACCCAGGGCCTCCCACATACTAGGCAGATGCTCTACACTGAGCTATATCCCCACCCCTCTTAAAAAGTCACCCTTACAGACATTTTACTGAATCCTAAATTCCTTTAACCATTGGATCTGGTCATTGTTATGTACGTTGTGTGTAACCCAAGACTGTATGTGGTATGTCTTACTGGCCTTGTCCCCATTCTCCTGAGGCAAGAGGAGAGCTCGACTTTTGGTTGAAGTGATTGATTGTCATGGCCTGGACCTTCAGAACGTCAAAGAAACAGGTAAGTAAGCCAGTCTCCACTCTGGGTCCTTTAGGACCTGCACTATTTGCCAGCTCACCTCTCATAGAACTCAGCTGTTCATATGCTGGTCCAACCGGCAGCCCCTTGTAGACACCGAGTGGCCGGAATTCAGCATATGGGTCAAGGGGGCAGGTGATGAAGGGGCAGTGACATGGACAAGTTGGGAAGGAGGCTCTGGCCCCTGCTTCATTGGAACGTCACGGTTCTTGCTGTGGCCTTTCCTCTCTGTGCTTGGTGTGGCCAGTGTCATCTGAAGATCCCTGTGCCCGCTCCCAAGCCCATTGCTTCTCCCTCTGCTCACAGAGGTGCCACCCTTCTCAGTTATGGCCTCAAACCTTGCTCACTAGGATTTGGTCATCTCTCCATTTTCCTTCCCATCCTTTCCCTAAGGCACCTGCCTCCCTCCCCATTAAATAGGAACTTCTTATTTTAGGATTCACTGGGAGCTCTACTAAGTCTATGACCTGTTTTTGACCCTCATCTTTCCTGGCTTCTCTTTAGCGTTTGTTGATGTTAATTGTCCTTTTCTTGAAAGAAAATTTTTCTCTCCCTCGTTTCCACGGCTGTCCTTCTGCCCCATTCCCCAACGCCCCTCATTTCCTTGTCCCCTCTGGAGTGGCTGCTGCCCACCTTTGCATCCCCAGAGGCTTCTTTACTCTCTCTTGCTGAGAAAGCTCGACTGTCTTATACTCCATGGTTACCGTTTCCGTTTCCCTTCTGTCTCTCTGGCTCCCTGTCTCTCCTGGGTTTCAAGCCTTGGTTGGTATTTCAGATTGAGCACTTGCAGCTTAACGTGGGTGTGCTCAAAGCCAGTCATCTCCGCTCCCACCCCCCCCCCCCCCCCCCCCCCCGCACAGGTTCTTTGCCTAGTTCAGGTGTCCCCTGAAGCAGTGGCCCTGGACTAAGGGATGCCCTTTGACATTTTCTGGGCTGGGTGGAAGAAGGATATAGACTCTCCTGTGAACTTCATGCTCTGTCTTCTCTGCCTCACCCCCACTGCCCAGGTTCAGGCCCTAACCTCCCTTACTCTTCCTTGGCTCTGCCTGCTTTCCTCCTCTTTCTGTAACCCGCCTTCTGCCTTGGTTACCCTGCTCTTCGGGATAAAGCATCTACTCCTTAGAATGACAGTGGAACTCTTTGTGCATGCAGTTCTCTGTCCCTTCTGCACCAGCTAACAAGACCACATTCAAGTTTCAATTAATTTCTCCCTCTCTGTACTCTCCACGTCCCCTGGCAGAGCACACATTTGGGGTTTGTGTGGTGCCTCATGTCTTCACTAACTTGTGCATGTGTCCATCTTAATATGTGCTGCTCGGGGACAGAACCTGGGTCTTATTTGTGTCTTTGGGGCCAATACAGGGTGCTCATTCCAGGTTTGCTGAAGTGCACGGTTACGCTGGTGGAGCCTGGTGGAAGCACGACTGCGTCCTCCCTGGAAGCCGCCTGCTTGTTTTGCGCCTGAGCCTCCCACATAGTCCCCCTGCTCTTGCAGATGCTCCAGGGGGATGGGGCTGGCCACAGGAACCCAGCACTGCCTGGGGTCATGAGCCTCCAGGTTGCCCGTGCTCTCTTACGCCCGAGGGATCACTGTGACCTGGAAGCTTTCCACAAGTGAGGCTACGACGAGGGATTCCCTCTCATGTCATGTCCGATGGCCCTGCAGTGGAGCTTCGCATGACCCTCTTCCTGCAGAGAACCTCTGCCAAGGGACTCACAGAAGGCAGTGCTGACCTCCTAATAAAGAAATGTGTCTTCCATGCCCAATGCATTTGTTGTGCCTGAGCTACCTACTGATGCCAATTAGGGCAAAGAAAGCTTCTGTCATGTCTGCCCCTCCTTCCTTGCTGGAAGGGCAGTGGGCAGCAGCCACCCCTCTGATCTTCAATAAAGCAGCCTAGGAACACCCAGAAGAGGCTGCATTCTGGACCACTGCTACCCACTGTTGCAGCCAGTGAGGGTGGCAGCAGGTGTTACAGGCGGGGTGGGAGACATGCCAAGGACCTTGGCCATGGAGTGGTGGAGTTGGGCGCTTTTAATTGATGCCTTTAATAATTACTGTTTAAGCAGCAGAAGGCACAGGGAAATTGTTTCAAAGGCAAATCAGCAGCATGAGTTTAGAAGTTGGCTCAGAAATGTGTGCCTCTCTTCCCTGCTCTGTGGCTGTTACTGGAATGTATTTTTTATTTAATTTTCCCTCCCCCTCATTTTGAGTGTAGCAGTCTTTTCCCTAAAGGGAGTGAAAGAGGAAGGTGCTAAATGAAATATTCTCATGCAGTTATTATTTGCCCGGGGCCAGTGTGGGTTTCTTGAGTAAATCAAAATATGCATTTTAGCTGAGTTTAAAACCTCACTGCCTGAGCCCTGTGGGCAGCCAAGGAGAAGCGATGCTGACCTGCCCAAGAGGTGGAAGCCGTTGCTCTGCGTCCCGTGACAAGTCTGGCCACCCTCTTGTGGGGACCCTGGGGTCTGAAGAGGAAATTGAGATCCATCTTCAAGGTAGCCATCAGTTAAGTTCTCAGTCTTTAAATATTTGTGTTTTGTCTGTTCTAATTGCTTTTCAGTTTGTTTGCTTTTTAAAAATCCGGTGTGTGGTTTCCACTGTGTCCTTGAGTTGGCATAGCTGTGAGTTATAGGACGTCCTGGAGCCGAGCAGCATCGTCAACATTCACTATCTGCTGAGTCGCCAGACGACCGGGCTCTGGGATGGATGGAGGGTCATGGTCCCTGACCTCTTGGAACTCTCTACCATAAGGAGACAGGACAACTAGCTTGCAGCCTCAGCAGCTGTCCTCCCTTCCCCCTACCAAGGTCCCATATTTCTGGAAGGGGTACAGAGATTTTAAAGTGTGGGTAGGGACACTTCTGAATGAGGCATCCTAGTGGGTGTGTTTCAAATGCAGGCAGCTACTGCTCTGTGACCTTCAGTAAACCAGGGCATCTCCAGGGCCTCATGTGACTCCTGCCTAACAGCCTGCTGTTCCTTGTTGACAGTTCCTTCCTGGTGAGACACAGGGCACTATGAGGCAAGTATCAGGTACTGGCCAGAGTGTCTAGGGCATAAGAGTGGCCACCCCTGACCTGGGAGGAGTGCCCTCAGCCATACCAGGACTGCCCTCAGCATGTAACCTCTGGTGACCAACAGGCCCTTCTCAGACAACCCTTCTGCTCTAGACCCACCTGGGAGTCAGTGTGGTTCTCAAACCCAGCTCAGGTCCCATGGCTCTGCTTTCCTTCCTGACTTCCCATTCTCCCAAATCCAGAGGTTCTGCTGCATCCCCATTGGTCAGGCATGTGGCCTCTTTTCCCATGCTTCTGGATCACACTGGCCACTTGCAGTCCCTCAACCTCACAAACAAGTTGCCCCCCGGATGCACTTGCTGTTCCTTCTGCCTGGTACCCTGTCTGTTCTGCACTCGCAGCTTCCTGGAGCTTTCTGAGGAACACATCTTCATCCTCTACCTGGAGGCACTCCACAGCAGATCTTGGACACCCCCTGCAGGATGCTGAGCTGCATGAGGGAGGGGGCTTCCCCTGCCTCATCACCACTGTGGTGTGGACCCGTTGTACCTGACACAGGGTGGATGCCTGACATCCCGTGTTGCCCACAATGAGCAGACTTACAGACTGGGGCTCTCACTTGTCTGCTCTCAGCTCCAATGTCAAGATCTGATGCTCCTGGCACTGGGACAGCTGCTCACTGCAATGTTAGGCCCACTCACTCCCAGAGCATATTTAAATTAAAGATGAGTGCACTTTCTCAATGGACGGTGTTTTTGTCAGTGAGTTGACCAAGACAGTGGCCCTGTCACCCTTCTCCAGGTTTGAATTGTAGTCCTCCTTCATTTTACTTTCTTGGGGTGGAGAGTTGGGAAGAAGGACATGCTTGGGTTCAGCATGGACAGATGCTCTTGATGTGCCAGGGAATGGCGGGAGTGCACGCTAGTGAAGGGGGGCTTGTAGGCCCTCAGCTGGCTGGGCATCTGCTGGAAAGCCCCTTGCTTTGCCCTTCCAGCCACTACTGGTAGGACCGTTGACGCGGGCTCCTGAATGTGTGGTTTTTCACCAGGAGTTGCTATTGACAGGTAAGTGTGCAATATTAATTTAGCCAGTTTCTGGCATTTTCAGAATCACACATGAGAATTGAGAAATCATTGTTGAAACTGCTCAATCAATTTAAATTTAATTAAAAGGCATCAAATCAAAGAGTAACATGGTCAAGTACACAAGCATCCTGGTCATTTTCTATCATAATCCTTTGCAGTGGAGACAGGATTGAGCAGTCTGACTTGCCATATTTTCTTTTACTTCAGAAAAATGAGGATTTCCTGGCCTCTGAAGGAAAACTCAATTTATGTGTCTGCTTCAGACATTTGAAGTGTTAGATGTGGACCAGAGAATCCTTGTGACTTTTAATAATTTAGAATAAAGGGCGTGCAAAGTAAAGTCACCTGTATTCCATGCAGTGTTCAGATAGTGTTTCTGAATTAATTCAGAATACACATGAAAGGTCAGTTTTGTCTTCTTATCCAACTGCACTTTGAAAAGAAACCTATAGGTATTTCTTTTTTGGCAAAATCACAGTGGTCTCATTTTCGAGAGCCTCTGAGGGGATAGATGCTGCTGGCTCCCGGAACAGGACAGGTTGTTGAGCAGCACTGTCCAGATTTCATAGCCACAGAAAGCCTGTCTCAGGACTGGGGGGCCTTGGGGCCTCAGTTCTCAGGTGGCCTCACCCTGAGGTGGGTGCTCGAGCAGACTGTGGCAGGCAGATACAACTGAGGGTGGGTGCTCCTGGCAGGAGTCTGAGGGCTGTAGAAGCTCTGGTCTTTGGGAGTGGGTGTGGCTGGGGGGATGTCCTCTGCCTGTCGGTATTTCTTGGTTTTGTTTTTGTGGTGCTGGGGGTAGAACCTAGGGCTTTATGCATGCCAGGCAAGTGTTCCACCACAGAGCTACACCCCAGCCCTGCCTGTCAGTTTGCCATATGGATCTGACAAGCAGATGGGGTCCCACAGGAGGTGTACCTATAAAAGGAGGCTGAGATACACTTAGGCTTCAGCTGATTGTATGATCTTGAATATTGACCCAGTAATCTGTATGTGTAGAAACATTTGAAAAACACCCCTGATGAACTTTACAGGTCTCTTGCCTTTCAGGCTCAGATTTTAAGAAGGATGATAGTGTCTTTGGTGGGGTAATACACACCTCCAGAAACCGAAAGCCAATGAAGTTTTCTTCCCCCATGTCTTTGCTGCAGCTGGTTGCCCTGAGGGTGGCGCAGCCTGGGGAAGTCTGTAGCAGCCTGTCTTGTCCTGTCTACCAGCTCTGCGAGTCAGTTGCCTAACAATGTGCGTTCATGGATCTTGACGCAATCCTCTTCCACCTTCGGCTTTACCCATATATTGACTTGGTCTTGGTTCCAGGTGAAGCCCTTTGCTGCTCTGTTAGAGCTGATAATGCTGAGGCAGTGCCACCTGTGGTAGGACCCAGGAGGCTGCTCAGTGACTGGAGGGACGTGTTGTTTATCTTCCTTCTGCTGGGTCAAAATTAAAGTTCACAATCCAGATGATTGCAGAGTTACCATGAGCCTTCCTTAGGTGATGTGCGGGTAGGACAGAGTTGTAATCTCAAAACACCATTTGCCTCAGTTTTCATTCTCTTTCTGTGTGGGTGTGAGCCAGCTGTGTAGCCTTCCAGCCAGGCGGGAACGTAACTGCAGGGTTATCATACGCTATAGCAATGTTTCTGCTACTTTCGAGGCTCATAAAATACAGCTGGCTTAGATATTTTAGGAGAGTGCTGCTGTGTTTCTGAAAGGGAACATGCTGATGGCACTTGGTGTGCCCTTGGTCTGTTGGAGATCGGTCCTCTGCACACCTCTGCCTGTCACTATTTGGGAAGGTCATTATGTCCTTGCAGTCCATCTTGTGCCTTTTCTGTTTACACAGTGCAGCCAACAGTCTCAGGAACCCACACTGAATATTTAATGATGAGATACTTTAAAGACGGGGGTGTGTGCTTCTGTTACCTAAGGGGTCTGCATGTGAACTGGTGGCTGGGCCTGGCCGCTGGGCCCCAGAATCCCATGCTGGGCTTCAGCAGCTTGGTGCCTTCTGCTCTGGGGTGCTTTGCTCCTAAGTGCTCAGCAGTGAGGAAATTGAAGTGGCGGGCAAGGAATGGACCTGCAAGTAGCTGTGTGTCCCTGTTGCTGTCCTCTAGGATGTCATCCTAAATTGCAGTACATCTGCTAATGAGGAGACAAGGTGCTACCTTCCGTTTGGAGTAGCTGCATTAATTACATCCTCTCAGACATCCCCTGTGCCTACCACTCCTGACCAGTTTCCTTTGTTTTAAATTAATAGACCAAAATAGAGGGAATTGGGGAAGGTGTACCTGGAAGCTGGATGCCCTCTGCTTCTTGGCCAGGGATGAGGACTTGAGCTCAGGACCAGGAGCTGTGGGTGAAATACAGGCTGGCTCTGTAAGGCTATCATCTGAGGGAATTTGGGAACTCAAGAGCTACTTGCATGAGGGTCCCTTCGAGCTGAGAAGTTTCTGCCCACTGCATGCCTTTGCTTCACTGTGCCTAGTGGCGGGTCAGGAGAAGGAACCATGCAGTCCCTCTGCTTGCCAGTAATTGTTAGGGAGAATGGGACTTTAATATTAGAACAAAAACAAGGAGAAAAGCCCCTCTGCTTGTGTGTTGTATCATCTCAGTAAATTACCTGTAAGGTGGGAAGGTAGACCCATGTGGGGAGGGAGCTACACCTGAGGGCACTGCCTACCTCCAGGCCCTTCCCTTTACCTGTCCCTGCCTCTGGCAGCAGGGAGAGAGAAACCCCAGGGGCAGAGTGCTTGCTGAGCTCCTGGTCAGAAAGCAGGAGCTCTGGGAACCACCTTTCAAGTCTGTCATGCAAGGTAAGTCAGCACCTTACACTGATTGACTTTCATCTGTCCCAGCGTGAAGCATATTCAGTGCACAGTGCATATTTGTTGAGCAAATGAATGTTCACATTGATAGCCAAGGACACATCCCCTTTGTTTCCCTGAAGCCTGCCTCCCTGTCCCTGCCCTCTTCTTCCCTTCAGGCTGTAACTGGAGGGGGTGTCAATGGCCAGGTTTTAGGATTTCCAGTGTGGCTCTCCTGTGTTAGGCGTGGAGGGTGAGTGTAAGCCTAAGGCCTTCCCTTTTTTGTTAGCTGGGGCTTGGCTCTCATCCCTGGGTTAGCGGCTTCAAAGGAGCCTCCTCTGGAAGTCCCATGTGTTGGAGCTTATTGGCTTGAATAGCAGTAACCCTGAAGGTCAAGTCCTTTCAGACTGGCTGCTTTAGGATGGTTAGCAGGCCAGTGGGGTAAGCAGCAGTGATATCCCCTCTTTTTTTCTGAATGAGACCTTAAGTGTGAAAATGTGTGTTGTCTTGCTAATGGGACATTAATGAAATATTAAAGTGCCTCTCTCCCTGACAGTCTCCTGGGGGCCACTTTAGCCTCTCAATTTTAGTCTATCTTTACATAAAGAGCTCCAGGGAATGAACATTTCTTAGTACTTTCCAAATAACCTTGATATTTCTGATGCCATGGTAGAGAAGTTCACGATTTACATATGGTGACTATCCGGTTCAGGGAGAAGCTCTGTCCCTCTGCAGGAGGAGGCTATTTAAGTAGCCTTCCCAACAACTTGTCCTTGAACTGCCATTTCTCCCAGCTCCCTATGTCCCATATCTACTTCCCTCTTGACAGGAAACTCTGTCCCAATTCATGGGAGATCTGCTGTCATAACTGCCCAAGGTTGAGCTCAGGCCAGGAGCCAGGCGCACTGCCAGTCACCATGCCTGTCATCAAGTCCTCTCAGCTTCCCAGCGGGACAGTTGCAGAAGTGTTTCTGTTCCCAGTTTGCAGGGAAGGAAGCTTGATTCAGGTTGTGTGGCTATCTCAAGGCCCTGGCAGGTGAGTCACAGAGGCAGGTTTCCAGCCTAGCCAGCCCCAGTACCATGAACCCCAGGGCCGTGTGCAGATGCTGTGCTCTTTCCAGCATGACCACCATTCACATGCTATGACCTGAGTGATTTACACTACTTGTGCTTCTGTTGCCTCTCCCTCTGAAAGAAATTCAGTGCTTTCAACACGATCATACACTGGGCCAGTTTCTCTCTCCTGTTGGACTTTAGAGCCATGGCTTTGCTCTGGCGGCCACTGCTTGGCCCAGATGCCTTGTGTGGATGCTCAGTCAGTTGTTATTCACCCATCTGCTTGCTCTGAGCAGCATGTGCTGTTCTCCATGGCCAGACCATTTCTATCAAGTTGATAAGAGCTCTGCTAGAGAGCCTGCAGGAACCTCCAAGGCCCTTCTGCCTTTGGGATTTCTTGGCCCTCCAGCCTTGTTGGGGTATCATCCTGGCAAAGCCATCGTGTATCAGGCATTCTGTCCCTGGTGGTCAACCACCCCCACCCTGGACTGTGAGTTCATAGTCTTTGAATGTTCCCCAGTTGCTCTTGGTGGGTCTAGCACACTTGGAGTGAAGGGGCGGAGCCCTGACTCTCCAGGGCATACCCCATATGCGCCATCCCTGTCTTCCTATTCCCAGACTTCAAAGTCTTGGAGGTGACCAGGAGCTTTTGATCAGGCTGTGGTCCCTAGTTTGGATAGTTAGGTGGTTAGGATACCTTGGCTCCCTCTCTACCCCACATCCAAGCTTCCGCAGATCAACTTCTTCCTGAAACTTTTCACCAAGAAAATTCTTCCTGCCAGGTCCTGTGGGGCTTGCCTGTAATTTCAGCTACTTTGGAGGCTGAGGCAGGAGAATCTGAAGTTCAAGGCCAGCCCAGGCAACTTAGCCTGTCTCAGAAATAAAATGAAAAAGGGCTGAAAATATAGCTCAGTGGTAGAGCACTTGCCTAGCATGTGTGAAGCCTGGGTTCAGTCCCCATTATTGGGAGTGAGAGGAGAAAGAAACTTCTTTAATGCCTGGCTCTGTGCTCAGTGCTGAGGGAGGTCCAGAGGAGGGAAGGAGATGGAGGAGAGAATCACAGGAGGCTTCACAGAAGCATGAACTTGGGCTCTTCATGCAGAGTAGGATGTTTGAGGGCTAAAGGTGGGGGCTTCCAGTTGAAGGAAGTGTGAACGTAGGCATGGGAGCAGGGAGAGATGAATGTGGAGGCAGAGGAGTAGTTCTTTTGGTGTGGAACACAAGATTCATGTTAGCATTGTGGGAAAGAGGCAAGAGTACGTGAAGGCCAGGTTTCTTACCAAGTCTCATCCTACCTTTGAAATACTCGGCTTAATCATAACTATTTCTGAGATGATCCATCTGACACCTGCCTTACTCACATGAATGTGGGTTGCAGAAAGGCAGAGTTATCTCTTTGTCACTCTTGTCTCTAGTGCTTGGGCAGTGCCTGCTGCACCACAGGTACTTCATAGGGCTTTCAAATAAATGAAGGTGCTCTTCAATGAATATGTTCATACACGTGTGTGCACACATACACAACCATAGACTCCTGTAGCTTGTGGCTGTGCTATGGTCTTTATGGTGGGTTCAACCAGTGGGCAACCTGCATGGGGCACCCTCTGTCCATTTGCAGAGCTGGTCTTAGGCAGAACCGTGGGGAGAAGAGGCACTTCTGTGCTGGGCCACAGGCCTTTTCCCTCTTTGAGCCCAGGCCTGCTTGCAGGTCTGAGGAGATGGGAGCTCAAGCGAGCCAGGGAAATGCGAGGAGCCTCAAGACTCTGGGGCATTGTTCTGCTGCTCTCTCTCCCCCCCCCAGAAACGAGTTCTGTCTCCACCTCTCCAGCCTTTTATCTTAATTTATGAGCCTGCCGGAGCACCAATGAAGACATTCTGTACTGCCTGAAAAAACTCGGCTGAATTCTAATTCTGTGAGGCTCGAAGGCGTGCTTTTGGCCAGAGCTACTTCACAAATAAGCAGAGCAGGAGACTCAGCCTTGCTCTGGCTCCTTGGTTTGTCAGGAAGCTTTGCCCTGGCTGTCTCTTATTGGCCTCAGGCTTAATTAAGCCTTCTGATTTATTTTTCAATTCATTATTTTTTGAAAAAAGAAAAGCTGCTTTAATGGAAGCTTTTAAAATCCAGGAGCTTTGGATTCTTCTACTTTGTCAGGCAAAAGTGGATTCATTTAAGAGTTTTATTTTTTAAAAAGGACATATTTATGAAGGTTTTAAAGATTAGATTTTTTTTTTTTTTTTAACTCCCTTCACTTTAGGAACCTAAAAACCATACTTGGGAAAGTTGTTTTTTCTGTGGTGGGGTATGTGCATTTGCTCAACTGGGAAATATAGTAGTTTTTAAGTACTCTTGAGTTTCTGCGTTTTATAGTTTCCCTGTCCTTCCCTGCTGGGAACTTGGGCTTTGGGGCTTCTCCTGCCCTGCTTCTTGCTTTGGGATGTGTGGAAGGGCTGCAGGCAGGGGTTTGGCTACAGGAGGAGTGCCCAGGTGGGAAAGTTCCAGCAGGGGGTGGAGTGTCAAAGGGGGAAGGGTCCCACAGTGAGTGCTCCTCATGTGGGTCCTCAGGAACAGCTGTTGGGCTGGTATGGGGAGAAGGGTGAGTTGGTGGTGTTCAGGATCATTGAGAAAGATAACAAGTGAGCCCTGCTGCTTGTGGAGGCCTGCATCCTACCCCCACCCCAAGATCCTTTGACCCTACCATCAGCCACTCTCAGACCCTGGCCCAGGGGACTGATCCCAGCTGTACCTCCCCACCCCAAGTCTGAGAATTCACAGTGTGAATGTGCCCTAGTTGCTCTTGGTGGGTCCATCACGCTTGGGTGGGTAGTGGAGTCCGTCTCTAGGACATGCTCCATGAATACTATCCCTTCCCTCAGAAGACTCCAAAGTCTTGGAGGTGAGCAGGCTGCCAGAGAAGAGAGCTGGGCATGTGATGTCTTTGGCATGTGACCTCTTTGCTGTTTCCTACCAGCTGGGAATCCCCAGGACCATGGAGACCTCCTGGTCTCACCCTGGCTGGGCTGAATCTGGCTCCCCCACCTGTTAGCATAGCTCTAATGCTTCCCAGGCATCACAGAGTAGAAAACTCATTCATTTTCCAAGAAAGGGCGCTGGGAAAGAGGGCCAAATCGAGTTAGGAGTACCAGGAATCCAGATCCTGGAGCTGCCGAGTTCCTGTAAGGCCCGCCCCGCCTGCGAATTGTAGCTGCTTCGTGTTTCTGCGGGGAGACCAAGCTGCTCTCCCGAGGCATTCACAGAAGCTTGATTTACAGGCCTGCATGTTTGCTGCATACTTCACATCAATTCTTTCTCCTTCTTTAAACTTTTAAGCTTTTGCCTTAATATGAATGAGGCCACTGATTTTCTAGGTTCCATGTGCTTTTCCTATCAGGATTTTTGTTTCTTCCTTCTTGATTTCTCCATACACAAATTCTGAACCCCTGTTGTATGTGAGACCAAGGACAGGCTCCCCAAGGTGACAGGATGAACTGGTCTCCTTGTGGGGTCACAAGGAGTTGGCATTCTGGGGAGGGTCAGGAGGTAGCCTGTCTGTAGTTGTTTCTCCATTTGGTTCACCCCTGAACAAGTGTGTAAGGGACCCCTCTACTGCATAGGGTCTGTGCCAGGGGTGGGCACTGTATAAGCACTGACCGAGAGCAGGAGGACTATGTGCCTTGAGTGCCCTCTGGGGAGAAGGCAAGAGGCATGCTGAGAGGTGGTAGAAGAGCATGTCAGGCTGTTAGAAGCCCCCAGCACAGCCTATGGGGCCTGGGTCAGTGACAAGCAAGTGGTGTCTAAGCTGAGAGATGAAGGATGAGCAGGAGCTAGCAGATGGAGGGGATCTGGGAGAAGAAGAGTGGTCCAGGCAGGGCATCGTGAGTAGCCCCATAAATATGTGGCATCCAGGGAAAGCATAGTTCAGTAGACAGGAGAAAGTTCAGTGCCTGTGGAGAGGGGAACAAGGGAGACTGGCCGGGGAAGGGTCAGCATTGCATGTGGGTATGTGGTGATGCTGGGCTGGTAACATGAAGTGCACAGGAGGCCCTGGAGGGCCCAGGAGAGAGGTGGCTGGTGAGATGTCTGTGGCTTAGAGGAGAGGGCTGCACTGGCAAGACAGAGCTAGGAGAACCGTCAAGAGACATGAACTTGCTGTTACCAAGTTACATGACTGATAACAGTGGCTGAGTGTGGCAGTGGAGCGGAGAAGAGTAGCATATTTGAGAGATTTAAGAAAAGGAACATGTAGGATTTGGTCACCTATCAGACGGTGAGGGTAAGAAGAGAGTTGAGAAAAATCACATGGCTCTCAGTTGGCAGCAGGAGGCAGCACACTCTGCCATGCAGGACCAGGGGAGGACAGGAGAGTTCGTTTGGAGGCCCCCAGGATGCAGCCAGTGTGGACATGCAGTGGGGTTTATGGGTGAGAAACTCAAAATTGAGGAAGGCTGAGGAAACAGATTTGGGAGTTGCCTGTAGTTGAGGCCCAGGGAGTGAATGGAAGTCCCTGTGGGGAGATTGTCAAAGGGAACCCAAGAAAGGCACAGCACTTAAGAGGCAGAACTGCAGTGTGGAGTTGGGAAGGTCTTCAAGGGTGGGGTCACATGCGTGTCTTCGGTTCTTTGGACCATGTGGCATAGTCTTTCAGCAGGCCACTGCCACAGGTCCCAGGAAAGACACTGCAGATAACAGGACAGTGTGACCAGGAGGAGAGGTCACAGGCATTGGTTTACCTGGGACCTGGACTGGGCAGGACTGAATTTGGCTCAACAGCTGGAGAACCCTGAATGCTAAGCCCTTGGCCTTGCTCGTGGGTCTCTAACTCTCCTCTGCCTTCCCCACTTCTACCTGGGGATGATTCTACAGATAGGCCTAAAAGAGTCATGCCAGCAGCCCTGCCATGGAACAGGGAGTGTATATTCGAGAGCAGAGGACTTTCGCCCAGTGTTAGGCCAGCTGCTTTGGGAAAGTACAGAAGAAGAATAAGAATAATATTTTTTTAATCTGAAAGAACTTTACATTTATGCTTGACTGAGGCACAGACCACACTGGTCCTGGGAGCCAATGGGAAGCTGGAGTGTGGGTAATCTATGCAAAGGCCCCTCAGCTGCCCTGCATCCATCATCCCAAGTGACAGAATTTACATCATTAATCATTGGCGGTAATAGAGAAGTCATCGGAATAGAATGTTGTCACAGGATAAATGTCTCCCAATTGCATATAAATGTCTCAGCTTTACTGTACCATGTGTGCTTGAGAAAGACTGTGGCTTCAAATCGGTATTTATCTGGTATCGGGAAACCATCACCTACAGCCCGTCCTGTTGACAGCCTTTCCCCAGGAAGGCTTCAGGCTCGGGCACCACACACACCTTGTCTCTGCTCACAACTGGAGTAGGGCACAGGCGAGGGGAGGCCCGGGCTCTGCACGTTCCCATGGACAACGGTACGCGCTCAGGTTCCCCACCATGTGACCCCAGCGTGCCGTCTGCAGCTGGAGGCAGTCTTGCCCACCCATGGCTTCCCACCACTTGATGCAGACCTTGAAGAACAGGTCTCACCCTGTGGCAGTGTCAAAGTTATGGCCTCAAGTCCCAGGGTATGGCTAGTCCCACCTAGAGTGACTTTGGAAACAAGGGGCCACTCAGCAAGCCAGAAGCTGAAGAGCTGAATGTTTGAAGGCTTCTTTACCATTTTAGAAATGAAATCCACAGTGCTTTTAGACTGGCATCTTCCTGTCCTGTGACCTGAAAACACTCTGTTTTTGGAAAGTGCAGATCTGACACCTTTTTCCTGAGGTTCGTGTGTTTCTCTCTACCGTGTGCCACCCTTCCCTGGACAGGGCACGTGGCTTAGGAGGCAAAGCAGCTCTCGCCAGGCTTTGAAGGAATTTTTTCTGTGTGAGCTTTCACCTCTCCATCCACTCAGTGATCTTGGGGCTCTGCAGGGGGCCCAGCAGAAGAAGGGAGCATCCCATTGGGCACAGCCAGAGGCTAAGGCAGGAGGATGCCACATTTCGTAGCGGACTTGTGGGGCCTGTGTTAGGGAAGTGACCCAGAGCCGATCGAGCCGGTAAGCCAGGGCAAGGTTTTGTAGTGTGTGGCATGAGACTAGGTAAATGTCCCCTTTCCTCAGGGAAATTCATGAATGATGGTCTATCAGATGTGGAAGTAATATGAGACCCCCCCGAGCCAGGTGTTCCCCGACATGGAATGGTCAGATTTTAGAAACATTTGTAACATCCTGACACAGGATGGCCACCTTCCAGTTTGACCAAGTGAGGCCATTAAGAGCCAGTTCCCAGCTACTCTATTGTCATTTCATAAAGGAAAGACTATTTTAGCACCAACAATATAAGAGGGACATAATTTCAAGATAAAATATATTTCTTTAGTGAAGGAAATTTAGCTTTATAAAGGATTCATTCCATCATTCTGTTTATTCTTTTTCTTTCTTTCTTTTTTACCAAAGACTGGCAAAAATCCATTCCTGGGCCCCAGACCTTTATTTCACTGAGCAAGAGGGCTTGGGTGGGCCCCAAGACGGGTGCGACTGTGTTACTGCAGTTGTTGCCGCTTCATAACACATTGCTGTTGACTGAACAGCGAGAAACTCTGTTCCCTTGTTACCACCTTCTCCCTTGGTTCTGGGGTGGACCCAGCAGCTCTAGCTTCAGGTCACAAGGTGGTTGGGCTGTCTCATCTTGAAGGCTCCTCGTTCCTAGAGAGTGGGGGAAGGTGCAGGCATTTGGGAATGGGGCAGCAGGGCATCCTCAGTGTCCCTCCCTATATATGGCCTAATATAGTGGCTTCTCAATAGCAGACTTCTTACCTGGACCCAAATGAGGAACTGCAGTGCCTTTTATGAGTCAGCCTTGGAGGTTGGGCGTTGCTTCACCTCCTTCCATTACTTAAAAGTGAGCCATTAAGGCAAGCCTTATTCAAGAGGTGAGGAAGGACTCCACTCCTTGGTGGGAGGCATGCCAGAGATCTGCAGACATTTTAAAACCACCATAGCATGCATCCAGTAGGCTAAGCCCAGAGTTCCTCTGGGAGGCCAGGTTTTAATCTGGAGCCCCACCTGCTTCCTTAAGTGCTCCAGGAAGGAGGCTGCTGGAGACCTGAGGGCCACTTGTGCTTTGGGGTGGTGGCAAGCTCTGCTTGCGGTCCCTGCTTGCTCTTGTATGAAGTAATGAATTTCATGAACAAGGTAGATTCCATCAAATTAGTATCAGTTAAGGTCTTTTATGATCATAACTGAGATGATAAATTAAAGTCAAGTTAGAGAAATAACCAATAAAAGAAGAGAGACTTCAGAAATATGGTGTTAAGCTCTCAGGATTCCAAGCACTCACTCACTCACTCACTCACTCTATAAGGAGGTGGCCTTCAGCCCTGGCCAAGCACCTTGTGTGCAAGGCTGGTACAGTGGCCCCGTGATAACTGCAGTCATAGTGGGAGCAGGGGGCCCAAGCCTGCAAACCTGAGCATCTGTGAGCATGGAGGACCAGCCTGTGTCTCCCCATCGGGGCCTCGGTGAGGAGGGGGTGACACAGGGACCTTTTGAAATTCTTACAGAATATGGACCAGTGGACTAGCAGCTTTCAGGCTTAGAGACACTCATTTCCTGTTGAAGGGACTTTCTCATAAGGATGCTTGAGGAAGTAAAGAATACTTTATAGCCCCACAGCCAGGCTGGAGGGATCCACACATGGCTGCTTCCTTGGCAGGTGCTGGCAGCCCTCGCTCACAGCCTCTGCAGTGACCCTGGCACCCTCAGCTGCCAGTTACCTTCTCTTGCTCTCAGCCCCAAGCTGGCTGTGTCCTCCATGCCTCCCTCCTTGGGAGGCAGACAGCCTCGGCCTACCACCTCCAGTGCCTGCCCATTCCTCTTAGAGTTCAAGGCCCTGTGCCTAGGAGAGCGCCTCCAGACCTGGCTCTCCCAGCCTCACCTCCTCTTTTCTGCATTTCCTTAGAATGCAGGGGCTTTGCTTTCTGCCATGGCTCCTGCCGAGAAAGTCACTGATGGTTCTTCCTGCAAGGTGGTTCTGCTGACAGCCCTGAACAATGCTTGGCAGCCATTCCAAGGCCACGGTCAGGGAGCTGGTGAGTCTGTAGTGAGGTCTGTAGTGAGAACAGAGGTGCCACTGGCTGCTCAGATCTTTTCATCTGTCATGGACAGAGGTTGAGCCAGGCATGCTTCTGGGGGCTGGAGACCAAGCAGCAAGCCGACACCCTTGCCTTTCACATGCAGTAGCTGACGTGGTCTTACTTTCTGAATCCCTGGCTTTGGTGGATCACCATCTTATACCATAGTTCTTTCCTTTCCAAAAGGAAGGGAGAAGCCACTTCCCCAGGGTATAGCATTCATCAGGAACAAGACCCCACTGCCACCCAGCTGGTCTATAACCTCTCACGTGAAGGGACCCGCCTGTGTTTGTTCACAGCAAGCCAGAATCAGGAACATAAGCCGAGCGAAGCTGGACCAGGCCTCTCACTTACTCATTCATTTGATAAATATTTATTGAGTGCCTGCCCCAGGCCAGACGCTGTCCTGGAGACTGTGTAGTGGACAAAGAGGGGGAAGCCCCCGCTCCCTTGGGGTTACCCTCTGACCGGGAAATGGGCAGGAAAGAAAAAGGGAAGGCTATGGAGAAAACCCCCGAGGAGGGGCTCAGCTGGCGACGGTTCCCTGCAGGGCCCGGGCCCTTTTCACCTGAGCTGGTATCAGGGCTCCCGCTTCATCCGCTTGTGCTCGCAGGCGGCGACCCGTGTGCCCCTCCTGCCTGGTGTCTCCCTCCTCACCCACTGAACATAACTCTGCTTTTCTGACTTCTGACCTGGGCCCCACCAGTGGGGAGTATATTTTTAGCCTCTTGTGCTCCCTGTGGTAACTGTCTCTTTATTCCTGGTGAAGACGAGGAAAATGGGTCGGCTGTGTTTACTAAGAAGTGTGTTCCTGCTCCTTGTCCAAGGCTATTTATAAACTTCCAAAAATGTGTGCTGAGCTTTTCCATCCTACTGGAAGCCGGAGTGCCTGTGAATACCCTGTTACTTACTATGCTGGGGAAATCTGGCGCTTAGGGACTGGATCGCGTCAAGTGGGGAAGACAGAAACCTTGCAAATAGTGATTTTGATGAACTCTGGCAATCCAAGCTGCCTCTTAGTCTGATTCCTCTGGGTATTTTTTCATATGACATTGTTGTGGCTTTCTTGGGTATGGTGGGGACTGCATGCTAAAATTGTTGGGCTTGGACCATTCTGGGACCTTCACAGCTGGTATCCTGACAACTTTATCTAGATTGTGAGCCCTGAAAAGTGGCTACTGCCAATGACTGGTCCCTGCTCTCAGTTACCCTTGCCCTCTGGGTGTGGGGTCGTGGGTCTATGGGAAGGTGACTCCCGAACTGGGAACTTGGGAAACTGTTCTGCACCAGTTTCTTCCATTGCTCATATCTAGGTGGAAGGAGACCAGGAGGCCCACCCAGAAGCTTTGCATTGGCCCAGGCTCCCCCTCCCTGAATCCCTTGTTGGGCCACCGGCCCCTGGCATCCCTCTTGTCTAATGCTATGACTCTGTCATGGGGCCACACTTTCCTCAGACTGGGCAGAAGAAATGTCACTTCTCTATGTCAGTGGCCTGGCCTTGCTTTCAGGGGTCATAAGTTTGAGGTCACTCTGTGTTTTAGTCAGCTTTTTCACTGCTGAACAATTGTAGAGGAGGAAAAGTTTATTTGAGGGCTCACCGGTTTCAGAGGTCTTAGTCCATAGGTGCTGGCTCCATTCCTCGGGGCTCAAGGTGAGGCAGAACATCATGGCGGAAGAGTGTGGCAAAGGGAAGCAGCTCACATGAGATCAGGAAGCAGAGAGAGACTCTACTTGTCAGACATAAATATATACCCAAAGCTACGCCCCAATGCCTACCTCCTCCAGCCACAGCCTGCCTCTTCAGTTACCACTTGGTTAATGCCATGAAGGAATTGATTCACTGATTGGGTTAAGACTCTTACAACCCAATCATTTCTCCTCTGAACCTTGTTGCAATGTCTCACATGTGAGCTTTTGGGGGACACCTCATATCTAAACCGTAATACTCTGCTTATAGTAGCTCCTCAAATTAACTGTTTTCAGTTGGTGTTCAGTCTTTTAAAGTGCCCTGCTGGGTCCCTGTGCTAGAGAGGTTGGATTATTGAGCCCCATTTGGACTTCGTGGGGGGAAGCGCCACATGGATGAAGGCCCAGTCCCACTGCTTATCTCCTTGGCTCTATACCACTCCTTCCAAGAGGCCTTTTGCTCCTGAGCAGCTGAGTCAGGGCGTGCCCCAGCCCATCTGTCCGCTAGGGGGCAGTGTAGCGTGCATGGGTGGCCCTGCCCTCCTCAGATGCAAAATGAGGGGGTCTTCCACTCTCCTGTGCCACCTCCTGTGCCTATAGAACTATCACCATCATGATGGTGCTTCCTGAGCACTCAGGCCAGACAAGGCTCCTGAGAGCTGACCACCCACAAGGCAAAGGGGCCGGTAGGATGGTAGGGCTGCACCTGGTCTTGACAGTAACACTTACTCTCGTCGTTGCCTGTCTGCCTACTGCGCACTGAGGGGACTTGGACCAGCTCTCTCCCAGAGCAGAAATACCCAAACTTTCTTGGTTCTTGACACCCAAGTGCTTCTGTGATTTGTTTCATCACATCCCCAGGCCTAAATAAATATCTAACAGTTCCATTTAAATAATTAGATCCAAATACCTTAATAAATATTTGTGTCCTAATACCTTAATATCTGTTTGAAAATATTCATAATTTTAAAAATTTCGTTTTTGACCCAATTATTAGTGAGACGTGTGCACATTGAGCCCTGGATAACTTTTGAAATTCTGTATCAGATGGATACTACCACCCATATTTCCTGTTTCATGGAGACTTTTGTGAGGTACTTGCTTTTTATCTCAGCAACCACTGAAAACCCAGCCTCGTTCATGGTGCATGACATGCTCAAGAGGGACGCAGGGAGCCCTGATGGCATAACTAAGCCATCCGAAGCTAGCAGTTCCAGCATGTCTGACAGGTGTCTGACAGATACAAGTGTTCTTTCCCTCAAAAATTGAAAATGTCCTGTAGGTCTCCTGTGAATTTGCTGAGGCTCCCTAGGGTTCCTTGGTGCACAGTTTGGGACCTGTTCCTGGAGACTTGTGGCTCTCCCCTGGTTACCCAGGAAGCAGATCCCTAGCTCTTGGGTTCTGATTCCTGCATGCCCATCTGAAGGGGTATGGGAGATGAGAGGACTCAGGTGTGAGGACAGGGACAGGAACGGGGGCTTCAGGCTCTTCCCCCCTCCCTTCCTATCCTCTTTGCGCACAGGCACCAGCCTATGACCTACCGATAGGGGAGGAAAGGGCATCTTATTGAAACTCATGGAAGAACTCAATGATCTGCATCCTCCAGGATATGGATTCAGAAAACCCTCCTCTCAACAAAATGCTTTCAAGTCTGTGGCCATGCTGCTGACACTGACAAAAATCATGCCTGCCATGTGGAGTGGAGAATTCCCTTTGTTGTCCTGGGGGGTGTGTGCCCTCCACCCGAAGTGCTGCAATCCACTGCTTCAAAAGGCAGGGAGCTCTGCAAACCGCTGGATTTGCAAGACGTCGAGTCTGAAAAGAGCAGAGTGAACCCGGTGCATCGTATCTTCCTGCTCAGGTGCTGTGTCCCAGGCACAGGTGACTGTGAGCTTGGGAGACAGGGCTGCTCTTAGCAAGCAAGTGCTTTACCCTAGCACTTTGCTTCTGCTGGTCTCCTCCCTCATGGCCTTTGCTCTCTGCCTTCCCCCATCTGCCGAGCTCCTGGGCGGACCCTGACCTGTGGTTGCTGATGATGCTCCACACCACTCTCCCTCACTGGCACCTGCCCGTTTCAGGAGGCCACCACCTTGTCCTCCTCTCAGGACCTTTACACTCACCAGTCTCCCCACCTGGAGCCCTCTGCTTCTGCCCCTTCTTCGGCTGACCCCAGTTCATCTTCCAGGTCCCACTTTTAAATGTTACTCCTCATCAGACCAGCCAACAGCATGCTGTCTAGAGAAGACCCAGCTTCTATGGGGCTTTAACCTCCTGGCCATTGGAACTTGAACTTTATCCTGCAAGCAGAGACCACTTGTCTCTGCATCCAGATCACTCACTGTGTTTTCTCAGCAGCTCGCCCATGCCTGGCCCTTCTTGGGCTCTGAGTGAGTACATCTTCATGACTAAGGGTTTCCCCAGAGCAGAAGGGACTTACAGGGCCAATGACTTTTAATTTTGCCAAGTAAGACTTAGAAAAATCCCAGCTGCCGTATATCATCAACATTTCATAAAGGAAAAGTTGGAAGGACATAATCCCTGAATAAAGGACAATTCTTCCAATGGAATAAATTTAGCATTATTGGAAGCTTGC
This sequence comes from Sciurus carolinensis, assembly GCF_902686445.1. Lineage (NCBI taxonomy): Eukaryota > Metazoa > Chordata > Mammalia > Rodentia > Sciuridae > Sciurus > Sciurus carolinensis. The sequence continues at coordinate 204,637,597 of NC_062213.1, read as the reverse complement.
TGAATTGTCCCTCTTCTCATCCCTGGAGGATGGACAGAAAGCCTCACAACACGTTAGCTCTCCCTACAACTTCATACCAGTTCTACACCATCCTGATACTGTTCTTGTGATATTTTTCTCCTTCACTGAGATTGAACTCCTGGTGGGATGCTGTGCTTTTGACTGTACTTGTCTTTGCAGGGGCCATGACTTCTGCTTAAAATGCCCTTGTTGATCTCTGGATACTTCCAAGTTCTGCCTAGACACCTGTCCTGCAGCTCTGTGTGATTGGCCTTGCTTCCCTTGCTCCTTGGAATCATTTGTGACTTGCCTGTCTATATTAGGATTCAGATCTGACTTCATTTTATAGCGAAGGCTGGCACACCATAATACACTGAAGGATGGATAGCTGTTGACCGGTTTTGATGAGTATATAGCTGGCACACACATCAGGCGACATCTTGGGTGGGTGACATAGAACCTTCTCTTTCTATAGCCAATTTGAATTTCTGTTTCAGCCCCTCATCCCACCAGTTACAGAAACATTACCTCACTTAATTCTGTATTTTCTAGGCACGCCGCGAGGCCTACCAGGGCCAGCTCCTTCTCAGCTGTTTCCATACTCCTCTTGTGGGGTGAAGGGCCGTCTGGCTCTCCCTGGTTCCTGGCAGCCATCTCTAGTCTCTGGGACTCAGGGCACCACTTGAGGACACAGCTTGTATCAATAGGTGCAGAAAGACCATGTCACACTCCTCATCTTCCTCCAGCTTGGCTCTGGGCAGGAAGCGGTTCTCTCCAGTCTTGGCTTCCCTTACACTTCTGTTCATGTCTGGGCCTCGGCTTTTGAGGTCATGGCTTTGAGTCTTCTGTTGTTTGGTTCTAAGTAACAGTTTTTCCCTGGGGTGCAGATGCCCTGGGTCTGGTTAGAATGAAAGGCTAGGAGGAATGTGATGAGAGAAACCTCTGTTCACACCTGCAACATGTTCACCTGCTGCAGGTATGTGGGTTTGACTTCTAGGATGGCTGCTCATCCAGGAGGAAAGAGGATGGGGGCTGAGTATCCCTTGGAAGCTGCCTTCCAAATGTGTGCAGGGTAACAGATGCTGCAGCTGCCCAGTCCTGGCTTATTTGTTCATTTGTATATTGTTGTTTACTTAAAAATCTAAGTGTCAGGGACAATACGTATTCAATGAAGAAAAGTAAGGAAATACAGGAAAACAAATAGATCAGAGTCACTTACCTTAGCTGCTGAAGATGCTCTTCTTACATCCTGGCATATGTCTCTACAGGTAGTTTAGTAATAAAAGAGATAATTATGGTACTAAATGTAGCGCACACTTACCGAGTGCTTACCATGTGCCAGGCCTTGTTCTGAGCATCACACAGATGTTAATTTATTCAATCCTAACAACTCCATGGGTGAATATTACTGTTTTCCTCATTTTGCAGATGAGGAAGTTGAGGCACAAAGGTTTCTGTCATTAGCCCAGGGCAGCCAGCCGGGCAGCCTGGCTGTGTAGTGACCACACACCTGCACGCAGGGGTGCGCCTAGGCTCAGGCATGGAGCAGTTAGCAGATCAGCTATTGAGTTGCCATTCTAGAGTCCTTCAAGGGAGAAACCTGTCCTTGAGTCCTCAGGGCTCAGATGTCACTTGCTGAGTGAATGAATGGGGTTATGCTTTTGAACTGGACGAGTGTGGTTGTAGCCCTAGTCACAGGCAGCTGTTCTTTGGCATCTCATTTTTCTTCCCCTGAGTGGATAGCACCCTACAGATTGGAACCTCCTTGTACAACCTCGGGGGGTTCTGTTCAGGTTGCATTCTTTTTCTAAAAGCACCTTTACTGAAGCATAATTGACATGTAATAAATCACATATTTGAAATGTGCAAGTTGGTGATTTTGGGCTCCATCATCATAACATTAAGATAATAAAAATATCCATGACCCCCAGAAATGTCTGAGCCCCTTGGTGGTCCCTTCTTACAGGTCCTCCCTGCCTCCCGAGTCCCAGGCAACTGTGAGTCCACCTTTTGTTAGATTGAATTTAGTTTGCATTTTCTAGAATTTGAAAAAAATGTAATCGTACAATCTGTACCGTATGATTTTTTATCTGGTTTTTCCTTAGCATAGTTATTCGGAGATTCATCCATGACATGTGTGTTAGTAATCCATTTCTTTTTACTGCTGAGTAGTGTCCCACTGTGTGGACATGAGACAGTTTGTCCATTTACCTGTGGACAGCTGTTTGGGTTATTTCCAGTTTTTGACAACTATGAATAATGCTGCTGTGACCATTTGTGGAGGAGTCTTCCTCTGGATGTGTGTTCTCTCCTTAGGCAAACTCTGAGGAGTGGACCTGGACTAATGGAGGCTGCCCTGTTGCTTTTCAAAGCCGCGGCACCATTTTTACATTCTCGTCTCTCCACATCCTCACCGTCCCTCTGTGTGGTCAGTCATGTTTACTGTAGCCATTCTGATAGGTGTATGGTGGTCTCTTGTGTTTTGAATTCTCATCTCCTTAACCACTGACAAAGCTAAGCATCTTTACATGTGCTTCCTTATAACCCACGTGTCTTTTGTGATGTGTCTGTTCAAATCTTTTGTCCATTTAAACATGTTGGGTCAGTTGTGTTCTTATTCTTAGGTTTTGAGAGTTTTTTTTACATCTATTCCAGATGTATCAGATACATACTTTGCTAAAATTATCTTCTAACCTGTGAGTTGTCATTTCATCCTCTTTAACAATATCTTTTGAAGATCAAAAGTTAATTTTTATCATGTCCAGTTTATTAGTTTGTTTTTGTTTTTTGGATCATACTCTTAGTATTGTATCTAAGCAATACAATGTTGTAAATATTTTCGCCTAAGTGTTTTTTTTCCCCCTTTTTTTATAGGGGGTTGAACCCAGGACTTCATTCATGCTAAGCATGTATCTACCACTGAGTTAGACCCCCAACCCCTCAAAGTTGTATAGATTTTAAATTTCGGTCTGTAATCCATTTGGATTAATTTTTGCATGTGATGTGAGGTGTGAGGTGAGATTCATTTTTCTTTTCTTATGCAGATGTCCAGTTATTCCAGCACAATTTGTTGAAAAGACTCCTCTTTCTCCACTGAATTATATTTTGCTCCTTTATAAAAAGTCATTTGTCCCTATATATTAGGGTCTATTTCTGGACTCTTTCTGTTTCATTGGTCAGGTTGTCTGTCTTTAAACCAATATTATACCATCTTGACGATTATAGCCTTATAACATTCAGATTCTTTGAGTCAAATCTGTCTTTGCTCCAAATTTATTCTTCCCTTATAAATTATTTTGGCTTCTCTGGGCCCTTTGCATTTCTACGTGGGTTTTAGAATTGGTTTCTAAAGCACAGCCTGTTGGGATTCTGATGGGGCTGAGCCTCACTTCTGGTTCTCTGCAATGGTCTGTTCTGGTGTTGTGTCCACCTGGCATCCCGCTGCACCAGAGGCTGTGCAGCCATGTGAATGACCGGGTGGAATAGAGTTGTATTTGGTCAAAGGAGGGGTGATGAGTATGTAATTGGGTTTCAGGATGTGATTTTTGTGATTTTAATTAAAGTAATTAATTTTTGGCTAAGCCTGGGGGACCCATCTGAGGACTGTAGACCAGAAGAGCCACACATGCTTGTGGAACTTACCATGGCTCATGGTCTCCGTCAAGGCTTGACTCCTCTTTCAGAACAAGGGTGCCTGGAGCCCTCCTTCTCTAATCAGCTGCATCTCGTGGGGTTTGAGGTTCCGTACGTGTGTTGAGTGGGCGCCATGGGAAGGTGGGCAAGGGCAAGTTCCAGGAGAATTTTCCTTTCTGGATTATTCCCTTGAAGAGAAGTGGGTAGAAGAAACTTGGCTATCGTAGCCTGGTCCCATGTCTCTAGGTGTGGCTGACTTAATGGGTGCTAGACTCTCTCCATTCCTTCCAGGGCTGGCTTGTGATGGCAGGGGCCTTTGCTTCCCTTTTCTAGCACCCTGTCCCCTTTGTCCTCCCCTCTTTGGTCCCTGTTACCTTGGAAGGAATTTTGTAAAGGCAGCAGTATGGGGGAGGAAGGACTCTGAGGAGGCCGTGATGTGCCATTTCAGCGGGCTTTTCCAAGGACCGTGCTCACTCGAGGCCACCCCTGGGGAGAAGGAGTTGTTAAACTGTCAAAATAAAAAGTCAACCAAACTCCTCTGGACAATCGAAGGCACTTAACGCGGGCTGCAGGCGCAAAGGCAACAGATTTCCCTGTGATGTGCTACTGGGGAAAGGCGGTTGGGGAATTTACAGAATGCAGGTAAGGTTCTAAAATATTGGAATATACCTAGTCAATAATACTTTAAATTTGGAATTCATAAAAAGAAATAGTGGTGAAAATCTTCCCAAATAAGTTTTTATTCCAGAATTTGATGACAAATCTCTTGGAGCACTGGTTATCCCGTAGGTGTGGTATTCTGAAATACAACCTGAGGCATATATATTGTCAAATAATAAAGTATTATGAAACCAATCAGCTGAGAGCTCCCCACTTGGCAGTTTGGAAGTAAAACCCTTTCTCCTTTACAAGGCCAAGTGACTCTTAATTCCTCCCAGGAGATTTCACGTTCAAATGTGTTCACTGCCAACTGACAAAAGAGGCAAGTCCAGATTTATTACCCTGGCACCTGCAGCAAAAAATGACGGATGGTGAAAATATATTTAATTATCATTCCATGCCACATCTCTGTCTGCTCCAGTCGCAGGGCTGCAGCTGTTGGCACGCACTTTATTTTAAAGTCAATGTGCTTATCTGGAGAGAATGCTGCTCTCTGAGTAATTGACTTGGGGGAGGAAGGAAATGGCGATCTCTCTCGACCCAGCTGAACAAATGCAGATTTGTATTCTGCGTGCCTGCTTTAATTGTCTAATCCGCCCCACATCACATCAGCACTGGGATTTGGCTTTTGTAAAGAAAACATTTGCAAAAAAGTAAACTTTCCTGCGGCCTTTCTGAGCCAGAATGAATGATTTCCTTCCCGGGTGTGAAATGCCAACTGAAGACGGATGCTCGTGTTTCTTCCAGAGGCGGATGTGGAAGTAGCTGGCTATTGCATCTGAGAATGGAGGGTACCCTGGGGAGCCCCAAGCTGGACCCTCAGAAGCTGGAGGGCTCAGGCTCTTACAGAGGAGGGGGCCTGGAACTGAGGTCCACCCTGAGTTCTCATGACTTCTGGCCACCACAGTAGGTTGGAGTGAGGAGCCTGAGCTGAGGGTGGCGCCTTAGATGTGCCCTCCTGTGTGTCGCCTGTGGAAGATGAAACTCTGGGCAGAGCAGCCACACTCCGTTGTGGGTGAGGCGCATCAGATTTCTTGGAGTCTGTGGGGACTCTGGCTTGGCTATTGGGAGTCTGTGCCATTAGTTCACACCTAAGATGTGCTGTTTGCAACAGAAATAGCCCCGATAATAGGCAGTGTCTAATGTGGCAATTTTCCTGCTGTATCTCTTCTTATCAGGAGAAGCCACTCGATGTTTTGTGCATGGTGGGATTTAGTCCAAAGTGATGGCATTTCCTCTGAAAGCAAAACACAATAACTGGCTTAGCAGTTAGGATTTAGGAAAGAGGGAGGATGCTGAGCGGTCCTGATGGTGCCTGGTGGTGCCGGTGGCCTGAGGCAGATGCTTGTGCATGGGGGCGGGAAGGGATGGGGTTTCTGTGAATGTATGCTCACTGGGGGCGTGGCTCATGCCCCTGACCTTCTCTTTGATAAATAAGGATTCAAGATTGCATCTGCTGAACCTGCAGGACCTGAGGCCTGGAGGAGGGAGGAGAGCTCTGGCTTATGATTTGGGCTGTGAACAGATCTCTTAGCCCCCAAGCTTCGCTGCATTGATCATATTTTGCCTATAAAGCAGAGTATTCCGTTATCATCATCACCATCATCACCATCATCACCACTACCACCTCATCTCACTGAATAATTTGTATGTCAGTTATCACGTACCAGGCCCTGGAGTAAGTCATTTAAATGGGTTGTCTCTTTTAATCTCATGAGGTAGGTATTACTTTGCCTATTTTACAAACGAGAAAACAGGCATAGGTAAGGGACAGAGCTAGAACTGAAGCCAGGCCCTGGAGCTTACTCTGTCAACCACACTTTTTCATTCAGGGGCTTTAAATAGATATTTTAAAAGTTTTATAGGATAAAGGAAGGAAGAGAAAGCCAGCTGTGTGCTTTTGTCAAGAAAAATGTTTGAGGATGTCAATGATTTAAAGAGTTTGAAGACCAGTCCTTGGGGATTTCCCTTCCACATTGACTGACAGATAGAAGGAGAGATGTCCCTTCCACTCTGGGGACTGTGGCTACTGGGAGAAAAGCTGGCTGGGGCCAGGATGTTGGGGGTGGGATCCAGAGACATTGCAGAGGGAGCGCACTGGCCCTAGGGTCTTGGAAGAGACAGCAGATGGGGAGGCCAAGGGGAGGTCCTGGCCTCTGCTCCACTGCATCTCCAGACCAGGTGTCTGGGAAGGAATGGACAGAGAGCCTCGAGGCTTGACTAGGGGGAGCACCTCAACCATCCTGTCCTCTGGGTCTCCTCCTTTGTGTCATCAGCAGTACAGCCCTGTCCCTGGTGTGTGTGTGTGTGTGTCCTGTTGGCATGGCCAGGTTGGAGCCAGCAGGGCTGCTCCAAGTGGTCCACTTTCCTGGTCACACAGCTTCCAGGAAGCCTGACCTTTATATATTTCTCACCTTTTATGATCTCCTCTGGCACTGATGGCCCATCTGGAGCTCTGGGTATGATGCTTGACTGTGGCATACACTGAGCAGGATTATAGTTTCATGCTTCATGGTTGAGCTACCTGGACACATGCCAGGATGGTGGCCAGCAGACAATTAGGTGTTTGTCACTTTCTCTTCTGTTACCCTGCAGCTCCATACTCAATCAGGATCTTGGGTTTTACACTAGCTCCTAAGACCATTGAGCCTTCTGGACCTGAATCTCTCAGAATAGCTTTCACCAGGTCCTTAAGTGTCTCCTATATGCCAGACACAGTCCTCACATGGGACTCTACACAGAAAAAGCTCGGGAAAACTCAGGGAGATGCCATGTCTCAGAGGTCTGCCCCTCACAGTCTCGTGTGTCCTGGCAAGAACCTGCAGAGGAGCAGACTTCTCTGTGGAGTCTCCCAAAGCTTGAGGATGTAGACATGTCAGTGCTCACTCACCCGGGGACTGTTAGTACTGTGATCAGAGAAATTAGTACTGATTTCATTTCCAAGTGAGGCTGATGATTCTCCTTTCACAATGCACAATACTTTTTTTTTTTTTTTTGAAAACCCAGGGAGGGATGCTCTAACACTCAGCTACATCCATAGCCCTTTTTATTTTTTATTTACAGATAGGGTCTTACTAAGTTGTCTACACTGGCCTTGAACTGGTGATCCTCCTGCCTCAGCCTCTCAAGTAGCTGGGACTACAAGTGTGCAGCACTGTACCCAGCTTCACATTACTCTTCATTAAGCATTTTAATTTTATTCCAAAACCACATACTGTACAGAGACAGTTTAGAACACATTATGGGTTGTGTGTTTTGTAATTATCACATGGCCTCTATCCAGAATACAGCAAATAAAATAAGCACAGTTGTTTCCCAAAAAAGGGAATCACTGTGGTATGTGTGGACACTACCCATGGGATCCCGGCACAGGAACCAGTGCTACCTGATGCACAGGAATGTGACTTTCGCCCATCCTCCCGAGACAGCATCCTGGCTCCTCCATCTCTGAGCCACAGGACTCCCGTTCAGTCTGATTCCCTGTGCCGGAGACCCTGTGTATTCTCCACACATCACAGCTTAGGCTTCACCTTGGAGAAGCAGTCCCTGCCTACCCAAACCACACAAAATGCTGGTCGTTCTTTATCACAGCAATAGAGTTTGCTTTCATTATGACACTTATTTACTCTCTGGGGGTTTTGCTTATCTGCATCTCTGCTTCAGTGCAAGCTCCACGAAGCTGTTACCTTATCTTCCTGTTCAGCCTACTATTCCTTGCAACTAGGACACGACCCCAAACAGGATAGACATAGTCAAATACCGGATGAGTGAATGAATGAATGAGTGAATATTTCCTTCACTCAACTGTGAGCTCCTCAAGGGCAGGCAGAGATCTATGTAGCCATCCACATGGCCAGAGCCAATCCTATGGGATGCAGAACAGAACCTGTAGAATCTTACACTTGAGTCTGTGTGCTTTTAAACAGTCACACAGGAGCTTAGGATGGAGCCTGTATTAGGGTTCCCTGAAGAAACAGAATCAAAGGAGAGCTACCTATCTATCTATCTATCTATCTATCATCTATCTATCTATCTATCTCTATTAGATATATCTATCTAATAAAAGCTTGGTTCTTGCAGTTCTGCAAGTTGGAACCTCAGGAGTGTTGGTGGTAGAGTTCCATCAGTCTGAAGGAGCACCAGTGGTGTAAATCCCAGTCCAAGGGCAGGAGAATATCAATGTCCTGGCTTTGTACACAGGGAGAGAATTCTCCTTCCTCCACTCTCCTGCTCTACTCAAACCCTTAGTGGACTGGATACTGCCCAGTGATGCTGGAGAGGGCAACCTGCTTTACTCAGTATATCCATTCAAGTGCTGATCTCCTGAATGGGGAACCCTCCCATAGACACTCCCAGAAATAATGTTTAGCCAAATGTGGCCATTCTGTGATTTAACCAAGTTGACTTACAAAATAACCATCACAGAATCCCAGTTGGAGACCAGCACAAACCTATGGTTTGCAGATCATTCCACATAAGGAAAAGATGGACTTTCTGGGGAGTTGAGTTCAAATTAAGGAATAATCAGGGACTCTGGAAGCAGTAGAAGTCAGGAATTCAGTAATTGTGTGTGTGTGTGTGTGTGTGTGTGTGTGTGTGTGTGTGATGGTGACCTAGGGAGGTGAGAGAGGGCTGCATGGCAGGTGTCCACTCTGCAAATAGCATCGTCGTCACTGTCTCATTCATCAGCAAAATCATCTACTTCATGGTGTGCCAAGGCCAGGCTCAGCACTAGCCCCCATCTGTTCATGGACTGTGGAGCATCCTGACAGGTGGGTATGATCTTGACAGGTAGGCCAGTCTCATTTTACTGCTGACGAGCCCACACAGCCAGTACATGTATAGCAGGGATAGAACTGAGGTTGCCAGACTCCAAGTCCTAGTGATTCTTCCATCCTGTGCTGCTGCCTCTTATCCTGTGCTGGTACATCCAAAGTTCTTACTGTTTGGTGAGGTTCCGGCAGCAACTCCTTGTTAGCTCTACTTGGTACAGCTGCACTTGAAGTTATAGAACACCACTGGATAATCATGGTGTCCCTAAGAGAAGGATGCTTGCTGACTCCAAAGTTGTCATGAATAGCGCCCTTCCTTGGCTCTCCAGCAGTTCATTTTGACCTGAGTCCCCCAAAGGCCAGACCTTGGTGTGTTCATCAACAGTGAGGAAGCTGTAACTGAGAGGGTGAAGGGACTTGATGATTTTTTTATGGCTCCCCCAGAAACTGTCCCTGAGGCAGGGATCCAGGTGTAAGTGACCTATTTTGGAGACGATCCCAGAAAGCATATCAGTGAGGGGTGGGAATACTGTAAACCTTATGTTAATGAGCACGAGGTTTACAGTATTGTGTCCCTCAGGGACAGTGGGAGCACATCACAGAATAGTCTGTTGACAAGGGAGGAAGCTGTTGTCACTTGTGGGCAGAAGGTCACTCCTGAGGCAATAGTGGCCAGCCTTTGCAGGAAGTCCTGCAGGTGACTGAGCCTGACCTGAGAACAGCCTGAGGCAGAGATGTAAGAAGAGATCCTATGCTCAGAATGGGTGTGTGGGATCCCCAAGAAGGGTGTTACCATTCATGAGGGGCTTTGTTCGCTTCTGATGGAAATCTTGAGTGGTGAAACGCAGCTCCCTTAGCATTAGCAGCTCTGAGCTTCCAATGCCAACAGCTTTCAGCTCTTAGTGTTGGAGCCCTCCATGCTGCCCTGGCAGCCAGAACCAGTAGCTATTGGCAACTCTCTGGAACCCTTTCAGCAGCTGGGGCTATCAGCTCCCGGAAGCCCTCTATGTCATTCTCTAGCTGCTAGCTGCCCTGTGGTCAGCCCTGGGCAGCTAAGAGAGTTACCAACTCTTAGCAGCCAGCTAAGTCTGCGCTACTGGAGATAGAAATTATGAGTGGGCAAAATATGACCATCCAAAAGAGATCTTATTAGGACTCATGTTGCAGCACTGGGGGAACAATATACAGACTGTTCCAGTAGGAGAATGCTTATGTAGACAAAAATATATAAATAAATAAAGTAAAGGTGGCTCACGTGTGCACAGTGTCCTGACACCTAATTGCAGACTTTGTGCTTGATCATGGTGGAGTGGAGGAGCTTTTCAGACCAGATTCAGGGCTGTTGAAGGGCTGTGGAGGGATGGTATCATCCAGAGAGGCTGCAGGCTGGAGTCATCTGGGATGGACCCAGCACTGAAACTGCTGCAGCCAGGGCAAGTCTCCAATGTCTGCCAGGCATGGGCACAGCCATGGCTGCAAAGATGGAAGAAAAAACATCTCTTGGGCCCTTCTCTCCTGTCTCAGGTGGAGGCAGCACAGTTGCCTAGCTAGCCAGTGCACGGGATGGACTGGAAGCTGGTGTGTCCACTCTGATGTGGCCAGAACCCAGAGAAGGTACAAGACTTGAGCTGAGATCAATTCAGCCACGTACGAGCTAAGCAATGAGGGACACAAGCTAGGGATGGACAACTTGAGTCATGAGCCTGACCAGTGGGCTCAGGAGGGACTGGGACTGTGCTACTGCTCCAGAAGAAGCCTTCCAGGGGACCTGCTGGTGACTACATGGGCTTTACCGACTCCACACAAGCCTACCTCTGCCTGCACCGTGCCATGATTCTCTTCCCACTCTTTTAATTCTTTTTAAGAACTTTCATTTTACAAATGGTTTTCCGTACATTTCAAGTGCTGTTCAAAGTGCTCACACCCTGTTTCATAATTGGCCCATCCAATACACCCTGTTCAGAATTTTTAATCAACTATGGCAAGTTGCCCCAGCAATTTAAATAAAAAGTATATAATGAATTTAGTATTTTAATATAACAGTGACATTAGCCTTATATATGTACTTAGCAATTTCATGCAGTATTACAATTTTATAAAATACTCTTCTTCATTTGGCTGGTGAATAAAGCCCAGTGTTAAAGCCATGGGCTCTCTGTGCAGCCAGCAGAGAAGGGAGCAGAGATAGCTGGGAGGAGCAGAGCCTGCCAGCTGGACCCTCCTGAGAGGTCTGACTGTCTGGGCATTCCATGCTGTCAGAGCCATGTCAGGACAACATCAGACGGTTTCCTTGTGTGTGGGCAGGAGGGACTTCAACCTGGTGGAGTGGGCATACTCTGACTTAGACTGGTTCCTTGGCAGGGAATGAGAGGTGCCACAGGGCAGAATGAGAACATAATTCAGGGGGAACCCACCCATTCCAGCTTCCAGTAATTTCTGTCGGGCGTCTTTGATGTGCAAGGAAACTGCGGGTCACTTTGCAGGTATCATCCCTGCTCAGGGTCACCAGTGAACCTGTCCTTGACTGTGTAATGGCTGGATCTCATTCTTCTTCTCATGTACTCATCAGTAGTGCTTGACAAGCATGATCCTCCCTCCTCCTGGGATGACTTACCCTGGCTTCTAGGATACAGCTTTCCTGGTTCCCTTCCTTTCAGTCTCCTCTGCTTCTTCCTCCTCTGGAGACCCTAGGGCTCAACTGTGGTTCCTTTTCTCCCGCTGCCATCCTTGGGGCTGCCTCAGTCTAGAGCATCATGGGGCTCCAGTGGCAAAGGGGAGGCTATGGGTTTGTGCACATAGGTGACACCCATCTTCAGAGGGCAAGGAGGTGCATCTGGCCCTGTGCAGAAGTAGATGGCACTGTGCACCTGCTAGCTCATTTCCCAGATCTGCCCTTGGTGCCCCCAGGCTCTCCTCAGCATGGCCACATAGTGGTTCCTCCTTCCCTTGCTCCTTCCCATTTATCATTTTAGCCATTACTAGGTGTCCAACTCAGGAGCGTTTGTGCAGCCGTTCCCATCATCCATTTCCAGGACTTTTGCATCAACCCAAACTGAAACTCTGTCCCTTTTAGACACTAGCTCCCTTTTGCCCCTCCCCCAGCCCCTGGCAACGACCATTCTTTTTGTCCCTGTGAATCTGACTGCTCTGGGACCACTTACGGGCGACCATACTGTGTGTGTCCTATTGGCTGGTTCCTTTCACTGAGCATTATGTCCTCCAAGTCCGTCCGTGCTGCAGCAGATGTCAGTTGTCTCTTCATACTGAGTAACATTCCGTTGTGTGCACACGCCAGTTTTTGCTTATTGATTTGTCCATGGATGGACACTTGGGTTTCCTCCACCACTGGAAGGCCAAGCCTTTACAATGGCACACCAGGACCATATGCCCTGCCCTTTCACCCTGCTTGCTCCATGTAGCCTGCGAGCTCCCTGCGCTTCCTCAGAAACATGGGCGCACTCCCACCACGTGGCACAAGCATAGGCTATCTGTCACACCTCTGCCTGGGACAGAGCCCTTCTCAGGAGCTTGCTGGACTTCCTTCACCTTCTTCAAGTCTTAGCTCCAGTGACTGCACTGACTGTCCAGAGAACACTGCTTCACACTGTGTCAGACCTTTTGGTTAGTAAGGTGTCACTGTAAAAACACACCTGGAAAAACCAACTTAAGGAAGAGAATTTTTTGTGGCTCATGATTTCGGAGGCCTCGGTTCATGGTTGTTGGTCCCAGTGCTTTAGGCCGGTGGTGAGGCAGCACATGGTGGGGAGTACATGGGGGAGCAGAGCTGCCCGCCTCATGGTGGCCAGGAAGCAGGGAGAGGGACAAAATATGCCCTTCAAAGGCAACCCCCATGACCTGCTACCTCCAACTATGGCCCCCCTCCTAAAGGTTCCACTGCCTTCCAGCAGTGCCACCAGCTGGGGACCAAGCCTTCCACACATGGGCCCCTTGGGGGGATATTCCAGATCCAAGCCTCAGCACCCCTCCTCTGCACTCCAGCTCCTGACTGGCTCTCCTTTTCAAAATAGCATTTATTGCCTTCTAACACAGTACCTAATTTACTTTTTAATTATGTCTGTTGTCTGTCTCCTGTTCCTGGAGGAGCTTTCTGTTTCATTAACTGATGTATCCTGTGTACCTGGATCAGTACTTGGTGCAGAATAGGTACTCAGTAAATATTTGTTGAATGAATAAATTTTTTTGATAATAGCTTTATTGTGATGTAATTCACGTGGAATGCAACCCCCCTCTAAAGTATGTAATCCAGTGGGCATGGCGTATTTGCAGTTGTGCAACTGTCAGCACAACCAACTTCTGAGCATCTTCATAACCTATAGCCGTCACTCCCCAGTCTCCCCAGTCCTAGGCCATCCTCAGTGTCTTCCCTCTGGATTTGCCTATTCTGGACATTCATGTGATCCATGTCTTCATGACTCATCTTGTACTTGTGGCACGTTTTGGTGTTCATCGGTGCTGCAGCATGTATCACCCACTGCCTATGCCTTTCGTTGCTGGATAGCGTTCTGTGTGTGGGTGGGCCACTTGTCCATCCATTCATTGGTGAAGGGGTGTTTGTGTGGTGTCACGCTGCTGTGATCAGTCATGTGCATCCCTTTCATGGGGGCATGTGTTTTCAGTTCTCTGGGGTACACACCTTGGAGTGGAATCATATGGGTCATATGGGCCTGAGGGGTCACATGGTAGCTCGGTTTAACTTTTGGAGGAGCTGCCAAACTGCCAAATGCCGCATCATTTACATTCCTGCCAGCTCTGCGTGAAAACTCAAGTTTCTCTCCATCCTCCCCAACATTACGTTTCCTTTAGAGTAAAACCATCCTGCTGGATGTGAGGTGGTATCTCACATGGTTTTGATTTGCATTTCCCTGATTGCTAATGGTGTTGAACATCATTTCATGTAGATGTGTAGATATTCCTCAGTGACATTCCTGTTAGAGTCTTTGCCCATTTTTAAATTGTTATTTATCTTTTTGTTATTGAGTTGTAAGCATTCTTTATATTTTTTGATACAAGGCCCTTATCAGATATATTATTTGAAAAAAAATATTCTATTCTCCTGGCTTTGCTTTCTTAATGGTGTCCTTTGAAGCACTAAAGTCTTAAATTTTGATGATGTTCCATTTTTTTTCTTTTGTTGTTTGTATTTTTGTTATAACTAAAATTGCTGCCTGATCTAAGGTCATAAAGATGTGCTCCTCTGTTCTTGCTGAAGAGTCTGTGGCTTTAGCGTTTATGTTGGGCCTTTGATCATTTTGAGACAATGTCTGCATGTGTTGTGAGCAAGGGTCCAACTGCATTCTTTTGCACCTCTACTTGTCCTAGCAGCACTTGTTGAAAAGACTGTTCTTCCCCCCTGAATTGTCTTGGCACCTCTTTTTATAAATCAACTGACTGTAAGTATGAGTGTATTTCTGAAGCTTTTTAAAAGGGGGTGGTAGTGCTGGGGATGGAATCCAGGGCCTCACAAATTCTAGGCAAGTTTCCTACCACTGAGCTGCAGGCCCAGCCCATTGTATTTCTTTTTTTTTTTTTTTCTCTTTGCATTCTTTTTTTTTTTTTTTTTTTTTTTTTTACGTTTACATAGGGTAATGATGTTTATTATATTTTTCCCCCTCCCCCCCACCCCTCCCACCCCTCCCACCCCTCCCACCCCTCTTTTCCCTCTACACAGTCCTTCTTTCCTTCATTCTTACTGCTCTCCTTGGCCTAACTCTAAACCTAACCCTAAACCTAATGCTAGCCCGTCCCACCCCCCCTTATATGTCCTCATCCGCTTATCAGCGAGATCATTCGTCCTTTAGTTTTTTGAGATTGGCTTATCTCACTTAGCATGATATTCTCCAATTTCGACCATTTGCCTACAAATGCCATAATTTTATCATTCTTCATTGCGGAGTAATATTCCATTGTATAAATATGCCACAGTTTCTTTATCCATTCATCAACTGAAGGGCATCTAGGTTGGTTCCACAATCTGGCTATGGTGAATTGAGCAGCAATGAACATTGATGTGGCTGTATCTCTGTAGTATGCTGATTTTAAGTCCTTGGGTATAGGCCAAGGAGTGGGATAGCTGGGTCAAATGGTGTTTCCATTCCAAGCTTTCTGAGGAATCTCCACACTGCTTTCCAGAGTGGTTGCACTAATTTGCAACTCCACCAGCAATGTATGAGTGTTCCTTTTTCACCACATCCTCGCCAACACCTATTGTTGCTTGTATTCTTGATAATCGCCATTCTAATTGGGGTGAGATGAAATCTTAGGGTAGTTTTGATTTGCATTTCCCTTATTACTAGGGATGTTGAACATTTTTTCATATATCTGGTGATTACTTGTACATCTTCTTCTGTGAAGTGTCTGTTCATTTCCTTAGCCCATTTGTTGATTGGATTATTTGTATTCTTCGTGTAGAGTTTTTTGAGTTCTTTATAGATTCTGGAAATTAGCGCTCTATCTGAGGTATGGTTGGCAAAGATATTCTCCCACTCTGTAGGCTCTCTCTTCACATTTCTGATAGTTTCCTTTGCTGAGAGAAAGCTTTTTAGTTTGAATCTATCCCAGTTGTTTATTCTTGCTTTTATTTCTTGTGCTATGGGAGTCCTGTTAAGGAATTCTGATCCTGAGCCAACAAGTTGAAGATTTGGACCTACTTTTTCTTCTATAAGATGCAGGGTCTCTGGTCTGATTCCGAGGTCCTTGATCCATTTGAGTTGAGTTTTGTGTAGGGTGAGAGATAGGGGTTTAGTTTCATTCTATTGCATATAGTTTTCCAGTTTTCCCAGCACCATTTGTTGAAGAGGCTATCTTTCTCCATTGCATATTGTTGGAACCTTTGTCTAGTATGAGAAAATTGTATTTATTTGGGTTTGTGTCCATGTCCTCTATTCTGTACCATTGATCTACCTGTCTATTTTGGTACCAATACCATGCCGTTTTTGTTACTATTGCTTTGTAGTAGAGTTGAAGATCTGGTATTGCAATACCCCCTGCTTCGCTCTTGCTACTGAGGATTGCTTTAGCTATTCTAGGTTTTTATTCTTCCAGATGAATTTCATAATTGCTTGCTCTATTTCTGCGAGGTACATCATTGGGATTTTAATTGGAATTGCATTGAATCTGTATAGAACTTTAGGTAGTATAGCCATTTTGACGATATTAATTCTGCCTATCCAGGAACATGGGAGATCTTTCCATCTTCTAAGGTTTTCTTGAATTTCTTTCTTTAGTGTTCTGTAGTTCTCATTGTAGAGGTCTTTCACCTCTTTTGTGAGATTAATTCCCAAGTATTTTATTTTTTCGATGCTATTGTGAATGGGGTAGTTTTCCTAATTTATCTTTCTGAAGTATTCATCACTTATGTATAAAAATGCATTGGATTTATGAGCATTGATCTTGTAACCTGCTACTTTACTGAATTCACTTATGAGTTCTAAAAGTTTTCTGGTGGAATTTCCAGGTTCCTCTAAATATATAATCATGTCATCAGCGAACAGGGATAGTTTGAGTTCTTCTTTTCCTATTTGTATCCCTTTAATTTCTTTGGTTTGTCTGATTGCTCTGGCTAGAGTCTCAAGGACGATGTTGAATAGAAGTGGTGAAAGAGGGCATCCCTGCCTTGTTCCAGTTTTTAGGGGGAACGCTTTCAGTTTTTCACCATTTAGAATGATATTAGCCATGGGCTTAGCGTAGATGGCCTTTATAATGTTTAGGAATGTTCCCATTACCCCAATTTTTTCTAGTGTTTTGAGCATGAAGGGATGCTGTATTTTATCAAATGCTTTTTCTGCATCTATTGAAATAATCATGTGATTCTTAACTTTAAGTCTGTTGATATGGTGAATGACATTTATTGATTTCCGAATGTTGAACCAACCTTGCATCCCTGGGATAAAACCCACTTGATCGTGGTGCACTATCTTTTTAATATATATTTGTATGCGATTTGCTAAAATTTTGTTGAGAATTTTTGCATCGATGTTCATTAAGGATATTGGTCTGAAATTTTCTTTCCTTGATGTGTCTCTGTCTGGTTTAGGTATCAGGGTGATATTGGCTTCATAGAACGAGTTTGGGAGGGTTCCCTCCTCTTCTATTTCATGGAATAGTTTGAGGAGTATTGGAATGAGCTCTTCTTTAAAGGTTTTGTAGAACTCGGCTGAGAACCCATCTGGTCCTGGACTTTTCTTTGTTGGTAGGCTTTTGATGACCTCTTCTATTTCATTGCTTGAAATTGGTTTATTTAAGTTGTGTATGTCCTCCTCGTTCAGTTTAGGTAGTTCATATGTCTCTAGAAATTTGTTGATGTCTTCAAGGTTTTCTGTTTTGTTGGAGTATAGATTTTCGAAATAGCTTCTAATTATGTTTTGTATTTCACTCGTGTCTGTTGTGATGTTTCCTTGTTCATTCCGAATTTTAGTAATTTGAGTTTTCTCCCTCTTTCTCTTTGTTAGTGTGGCTAAGGGTTTATCAATTTTATTTATTTTTTCAAAGAACCAACCATTTATTTTATTAATTTTTCCGATTGTTTCTTTTGTTTCGATTTCGTTGATTTCGGCTCTGATTTTAACTATTTCCTGTCTTCTACTACTTTTGGTATTGGTCTGCTCTTCTTTTTCTAGTGCTTTGAGCTGTAGTGTTAACTCGTTTATTTGTTGATTTCTACTTCTTTTTTTGAATGCACCCCATGAAATAAATCTTCCTCTAAGTACTGCTTTCATAGTGTCCCAGAGATTTTGATATGATGTGTCTTTGTTCTCGTTTACTTCTAAGAATTTTTTTATTTCCCTCCTGATGTCTTCTGTTATCCATTCATCATATAATAGTGTATTATTTAGTCTCCAGGTATTGGAGAAGTTTCTGTTTTTTTATTCTGTCATTTATTTCTAATTTCAATCCATTATGATCTGATAGAGTACAAGGTAGTATCTCTATCTTCTTGTATTTACTAACAGTAGCTTTGTGGCATAAAATATGGTCTATTTTAGAGAAGGATCCATGTGCTGCTGAGAAGAAAGTGTATTCATTCTTTGTTGGATGGTATATTCTATATATGTCCGTTAAGTCTAAATTGCTGATTGTGTTGTTGAGATCTATAGTTTCTTTATTCAATTTTTGTTTGGACGATCTATCCAGTGGTGAGAGAGGTGTGTTAAAATCGCCTAGTATTATTGTGTTGTGGTCTATTTGATTTCTGGAATTGAGAAGGATTTGTTTGACGTACGTGGATGAGCCAATGTTCGGGGCATAGATATTTATGATTGTTATGTCTTGCTGATTTATGCTTCCCTTAAGCAGCATGTAATGTCCTTCTTTATCCCTTCTGACTAGTTTTGGTTTGAAGTCCACATTATCTGAGATGAGGATGGATACTCCAGCTTTTTTGCTGTGTCCGTGTGCATGGTATGTTTGTCCCCATCCTTTCACCTTTAGTCTATGGGTGTCTCTTTCTATGAGATGAGTCTCTTGCAGGCAGCATATTGTTGGATTTTTCTTTTTAATCCAATCTGCCAGTCTGTGTCTTTTGATTGATGAATTCAGGCCATTAACATTCAGGGTTATTATTGTGATATGATTTGTATTCCCAGTCAATTGACTCATATTTGTTTTTGACATGATTTGGTTTCTCCTTTATTTGGCTATTCCTTTAGGCTAGCGCCTCCTGTTGCTGATTTGCATCGTTGTTTTTCATCTCTTCCTCATGGAATATTTTGCTGAGAATGTTCTGTAATGCTGGCTTTCTTTTTGTAAATTCCTTTAGCTTTTGTTTATCATGGAAGGATCTTATTTCATCGTCAAATTTGAAGGTAAGTTTTGCTGGGTATAAGATTCTTGGTTGGCATCCATTTTCTTTCAGGGCTTGGTATATGTTGTTCCAGGCCCTTCTAGCTTTTAGGGTCTAGATTGAAAAATCTGCTGATATTCTTATTGGTTTCCCTCTGAATGTAATTTGATTCTTTTCTCTCGCGGCCTTTAAAATTCTGTCTTTATTTTGTATGTTAGGTATTTTCATAATAATGTGCCTTGGTGTGGGTCTGTTGTAATTTTGTATGTTTGGAGTTCTATAAGCCTCTTGTACTTGATTTTCCATTTCGTTCTTCAGATTTGGGAAATTTTCTGTTATTATTTCATTGAATAGATTGTTCATTCCTTTGGTTTGTTTCTCTAAGCCTTCCTCAATCCCAATAATTCTCAAATTTGGCCTTTTCATGATATCCCATAGTTCTTGGAGATTCTGTTCATGATTTCTTACCATCTTCTCTGTTTGTTCAACTTTGTTTTCAAGGTTAAATATTTTGTCTTCAATGTCTGAGGTTCTGTCTTCCAGGTGTTCTATCCTATTGGTTATGCTTTCTATGGAGTTTTTAACTTGGTTTATTGTTTCCTTCATTTCAAGGATTTCAGTTTGGTTTTTTTTCAGTATCTCTAACTCTTTATTGAAATGATCTCTTGCTTCCCGTATTTGGTCTTTTAACTGTTGATTGGTGCGATCATTTAATGCCTGCATTTGCTCTTTCATCTCCTCCTTCAATGCCTGCATTTGCTCTTTCATCTCCTCATTAGCTTCCCTGATCGTTTTAATTACGTACATTCTGAACTCCCTTTCTGACATTTCTTCTGCTGTGCTGTCATTGGGTTTATTGATGTAGTATCTAGGTTTGTTTGGGACATTTTCTTCCCTTGTTTTCTCATAATGGTCAGTTGTCAGTGGGACCCTGAGATATTGCAGTTTTCCACTATTGGCTTATAGTGTCCCAGTAGATTTCCAGTGTATCACCTCCCAGCCTTCAGTAGCCTGATGTCTTGGAGGAATCTGATAAAGCAGCTCATTCGAAGAATACTGCCCCTAGCCCCCTACTGGTTCCACGTTTTGGAACTGGCTCTGTGCGGAAATGCTCTCACTGTGGGCCTGCACCGTGCAGCTGGCCGTGTGGGAAGAGCCCACTGCCGGAGTGTGGAAGACTACCTTGGGAAGACTCAAGCTGCCCTGCCCGGCTCTGCTAAGCCACCTCTATCTGGGCCTGCCACCCGGGCTGAGCTTTACCCAGTGGGCAGACTCACCCGTGGCTCCACTTCAGTCCGAGTCTCTCAATGCCTCCCCTTCTTAACTCCTGGGTTCTGGAGCGACCGGGGGTGCAGTCTCCCTCTAGGCCGCCATCTTGGATCGCCCCATGAAGAGAGCCCGCAGCCGGAGTGGGCAGAGCCGCCTGAAGAGGTCTCCGGCTGCCCTGCCCTTATCCCTGAGGCTGATTGCAGATCGAGGCTCTCCGCTGGTTCTTTGCAGGAGTACACTGCACTGCAGCGGCTCCGGGACTCGGAGCCTGCTCTGTTCAGACAGGCTCTCACTAGCCCCATTGTATTTCTGAATTCTGTACTCCACCGGTCCATGTGTCTGTCCTTATGCCAGAAGCATACTGTGATAGTTACGATAGCTTTGGAATAAGTTTTGAAACTGGGAGATGCGAGTCCTTCAACTCTGTTTTACTTTCTCAAGATGCTTTGGCTCTTCTGGATCCCTTGTATTTCTGTGTGGATTTTAGAATAAGCTTGTCAACTTATACAAAGAAGCCAGCTGAAATTCTGATGAGGATTTTGTTGAATTTATTGACACTTTGAGGAGTATTGCCATCTGAGCAATATTAAATCTTCATCCATGAACATGGTAGTCTGTTTATTTGGGCCTTCCTTAATGATGTTACATAGTTTTCTGATAGAAGTTTTGCACTTCTTTGTAAGTTTTCCAAGTATTTTATGCTTTTGAGGCTATTGCAAATGAAATTATTTTTCTATGTTCCTTTTCAGCATTTTCATTGCAAATGTATAGCAATGAAGTTGATTTTTATTGTTCTTGAATCCTGCAATCTTGCTGAATTTGCTTTAGTTCTAACAGTGCTTTTTTAGATGCTTTAGGATTTTCTATATGTAAGAACGTCTCGTTGGTGAGGATTAAGTAAAATGTGGCATGTCAGCTGTTAGTACCTCAGCATACCCTGTATGCTGATTTTTCAACCCACATGAGGTCCTGTGACACACCTGTCCTCCTCATGCCAGCTTTTCCCAAGGCCAGACACGTCACTCAACTTCTCTGAGTGCCACATAAAAGAAGGTATTTTTACTTCTTCCTTTCCAATCTGGGTACCTTTTATTTCTTTTTTTCTTGCTAATTGTTCCACCTAATTGAAGGGAAGGAGCACATAAAAGTAAATAAACCTCACATCATCTCAGTATTCACCATTCATATTCCCATATTACAGGTTGGCTAACTGAGACTTAGAAGAGGTTAAGTAAGTAGTCCGAGGACACACAGCTGTGTGTCCAGCTTAGAACTGCTATGCCCAGTCTCCTTGTTGGAATGCCTTCTCCCCAAGCTGGGCCACCTCTACGTATGTGGGGCCTTGGGGGAGGTAGCATCCAGCTTGTTTGATGACATTAGAGGGTCTAATGGCATGTTCTGAGTTTTGGCAGCATCACTAAACCCCTGTCTATCTGTCCGTCTGCTGCTCTCCACGTGTATACGTAGAGTAAGAGCATTCTCTCGTGGGCTTCCTTGTCCCAGATCCTGTTGCATGCTCTTAGCAACCCTTTCAGATGAGAAGGACCAATCTCACCATCCCCCTGTAATGATGAGGAATTGGCGCTCAGAGAGGTCAAGTGACTTGTCTGGCTTTGGGACTTGCTGGCATGATGGGGACAGGCTGGGATGTCATGTGGGTTGACCCATTAGCATGAGCTGGGTGAGGTGCTAATCATTAACATAGTTTCCTTGACCCTCATTCAGCATTGCTTTCCTCCTGTTAGTCCAGAAAATGGGCGCTTAGAAGGTTAGTAGACAGGTTAGAAGGTTAGATGCTGTGGACATCAGCATCTCCCCTCAGGCCCAGCGTTTGATCCCCACATTCCACCTGCTTTTCTTGCACCGTTGGCCTGAGATCATTCAGGAAATTCATTAAAGAGAAAAAATAAAATACAAAAAGGGCCATTCCCAGAAGGCCCATGGTGGCAGGTGCTGCTGCTCCCTGGCGTGTTCCCTGTGTGTCACACCCACTTTGGTTTCCCTGCCGTCTTCAGAGGCAGAGTGATTTTCCAGGGCAGTGCAGAGAAGGGGGCCATCTGCTGAGGTGAGAGTCCTGTTCATACAGACGCCTGCCTTTTCCCAGATACCTCTGACTAATCCAGTGCTGCGGCTAATCCGCTGAGCTTGATCTTCAGAACTGGTGACTAATTGGAACAGGCTCAATTGTTCCTCTTGCAGACCCCACACCATGGGGTCCTGGAAAGTGGGCTGAGGGAAGGAGGAGGTCCTGGAGTTGTGAGGGTCCTTAAATGGCTGCAGTTTCAGAGTTCCCAGTGGAAGGGACGGGCCAGAAGCCCCACGCACGCAGCTTCTTCTGCTGATGTCGGGATGGTTCTGCTCTGGATGCCCCACCTCACTCCAGAAGCCCCAGGGCAGACCTGTGCAGTGTGGCCTCTTCTCACAGACCTTGTGGACAGTGCCGTGGTGGGAGTTCAGGGAAGACAGTGCTGGCCCTTTTGTGACTTTACTTTCTCAGCCCTCCCTACAAACCAGCGTTTTGCTCCAAGACCCTGAAGGTCAGAGTTGACACAACCATAAAATGCAGAAAGGCTGCTGGTGGGACGCCCCCTACCAGCCTCCCTAGAGACCCTTGCTGTCTGAAGACCAGGATTGCAGTGGACAGAACCAGAATGTTGAAGGCAGACCTTGGCACCTTGCTGTCTGTGTGGCCTTGGGCAATTCATTCAGGTTTTGAGTCCCAATCTTCTCATCTTACAGCTCACCTAGTCCAGCAAGTTCACTTTTTAAAAAAGAAGACACTGAACTTGGAATCATCCCCAAAGCTACTCAGCCAGTAAGTGCAGAAGGGAAGGGCGGTGGCCTGGATGGACCATGGTGCCAGCCCCCCTGTGTAGTTTCTCAGTGGTCTTTACGTCCAGCCTCAGAAGTGCAGGCATTATCCTATTAGGTGCTGGGCATTGAACCCAGGTCCTTGAACATTCTAGGCAAACACTGCCACCTTGCCATACCCCTGCCCCTACATCCTCCTATCTTTTGTTATACATTTAATTAGATGGTGGGTATTCCCTTGGCATCTGTGGTTGAAAGTGTTGGCACTTCTAAGAATGGGAATGGAACCTGGTTCCCCAGTGCCAGTTCCCCAAAGCAACATCTTGGAACAGGCCATGGGAAGGACATCACCTGGGCCACAGCGTCTTCACAGAACACAGGTGAGGTCTCATTCCTGCCTCATGTTCACCGCCTAGCCCTGGAGGGCCTTGACCTGGTTCCTAAGTGGTTAGGCAGAAGCGACATGCTCCTTGCTGCTTGCTGGCCAGAAGGAGTCCCCCGGCTTTCCCCAACCATGGTGCCAAGGAAGGAGCACTTCTCTGTGTGTCCCAAGGGAGGTAGAACAGGTTGTGGCACTCGTGACAGTACTGCTGAGGGGTAGAGCAAGGGTGCTCCAAGACAGGGCCTGGGAGCAGCTCTCGTCAGGGTGTCTACAAGCAGGGGGTGTCCACTGGGCGTCCTGAAACCTGACCTGGGCTCCTGCAGGACATGTGCTGTCGGTGCTGATGCGGAGGCGTCAAAGGGGCCTGGCCTCTGCCTGGAGCCGGAGGCTGCAGGTTGTCTTCATTTTGCTTTTCCTTGTGGTTTTGACCTGGGAGCTGCAGACAGACTTCCTGTGGGTGAATTGGAGTCAGAAATGCTCACAGGTCCAAGTACAGGCCCCGGAGGAGGGAAGCGTGCTTCTTTCCACTTTGCTGTGGAATCAAGCAGCAGAGGAGATACAGAGTCACAGTGAAAGCAAGTCTACATCTGCCTGCTGGGGAGGATGCAGGTGTGGGACTGGGGGTTGATTAATTGATTCCTGTAAGTTATTGAATCCTAGCTTTACATCTGCCTTGCGGTGTGACTTTAGTTAAGTCATTTAACCTCTCTGTACCCTAGCTGTCTCATCCTAACATGTGGGAACTGATCCTATCTCACAGGGAGGTTGTGAGGATCAAATGGAAAGAAGGGGACTAGTGCCTATCAGAAGCAGTAGCTCCTCTGAAAGAGCTCCTGTCCCTTTCTCACGTGTAGACTGGGGTTCTTAGAAGCATCTCATCCCACCAGATTATTGGGAAGGCCAAAGAGACAATCTCTATGAGTGCCGCCTGGCTCAGACACGTGGAGATGGCTCCTCCTCGGGCTCAGGGCAGGGGTGTTCTCCCTCCTCCTCTCAGTAGGCTGATGGTCACCAGTGCCCACCCAGAGCCTTCCCCAGCCCTGTCCTCAGCCCCAGAAGCCTTTCACCGTTCCTGCCACGACCCAAACAGAGGGAGCATAGGCCTGGCCCAGGAAATGCCTGTTGTCAGCCTGGGGTGGTCCAGGGCCAGGGCGCTGTGCAAACTGTCAAGTGCAATACAGCTGGGAGGGCTGCCATGCATGCTGTCATCTGCTGATGACTGTGAGGCGTGGGTGCAGCTGTCAAGTGCAGCATGACTGTGAGGTGTGCTGTGCAAACTGTCAAGTGCAGCATGACTGAGGTGTGCCGCAGACTGCCGAGTGCAGCCTGACTGTGAAGCGTGCTAAACTGTCAAGTGCAGTCCAACTGGGAGTTGTACTGTGCAAACTGTGAGGTGCCAGATGAGTACGAGGTCACATTGTCATTGCCTGGGTATGTTAGTCAGCTTTCCACCACTGTGACAAAACACCTGAGAAAATTGACTTAAGGAGGAAAGATTAATTTTGGCTCAGAGTTTCAGAGGTTTCAGTCCAGTCGCTTGGTGCCATTGATCCTGGGCCTGAACATCATGGTGGGGAGCATGTGGTGGAGCAGAGTTGCTCATCTCATGGCAACCAGAAAGCAGAGTGAGAGAGAGCCGGGGACAAAATATACCCTCCAAAGTCACACCCCCGTGACCCACTTCTTCTGACTAGGCCCCACTTCTTAAAGTTTCCTCCCAATAGCACCACCAGCTGGGGACCAAGCCTTCCATGCACAAGCCTCTAGAGAACATTCCAGATGCAAACCATAACCTGTAACTCCAGGTCTGGGCCAGTTTCTTGCTGCTCCCTTGGGCCACAGCCCAAGCCCCCTCCTCCTACCCACCTGCCTCTGCCCAGAAGTCCTACCCGCCAGCCTGCTGTCTGCACACTAAGCCTCTGTCTGTTGTGGCAGTTGTATAGAAAGGGAAAACAGTATTGGGATGCTTAGCTATTTCTGGTATCAAATGGAACAAAATCGTGAAGAGTTTTTTTTGGGAAAGATGATTCTTTAAAGACTTACTATGTTTTAACATGATCAGTTCTAATAGTAAGAACAGTTTTCACTGCGGGGAGTTTGGAGCATGCAGAAAAGCAGAGAGAGGGCAGGCCGGGGGCTTGCCAGCGTGCGGAGCACTGGGTTCCATCCTTAGCACCGCATAAAAATAAACAAATAAAATAAAGGCATTCTGTTCATGTTATAACCACAAAAAATAAAAAAAGCACAGACAGGAGAAGGGGGCTCCGCCCAGCTCTCACTGCCCAGAGGTCCCCCTGCTGGCACCGTGTCCTCCATGGCTCCTTCATGTCAAGGTGTGTGTCTGTCATGCTTTGTGGCGTTGGGATGGTATTTTCTGTGGCTTACTTTCTTTCACTTAACAACATTACCAGCATTTCCCTGTCATTAAATATTCTTTACAAACATGATTTTTACTGTTTGCCTATATCCCGTCCTGCAACTGTCCCTTCGCTTTCTCTCAACATCACTGTGTGGCTTTGAAGAATTC
Source organism: Sciurus carolinensis (assembly GCF_902686445.1). NCBI lineage: Eukaryota > Metazoa > Chordata > Mammalia > Rodentia > Sciuridae > Sciurus > Sciurus carolinensis. Next base: position 204,611,744 of record NC_062213.1, on the reverse strand, counting down.
AGTATAGATTTCACTCCTGGAGTTCAGCCCAGTCTGAGAGAGGAAGATTCTAGAAGCTGTGGAGAGCCTTCTCTTTGACCTTGCAAGTGCCTGGTCCTTGTGTGTGGTGGAGACCCGGAGGAACTAGAAGGGCTGGGCCCAACTGGGAAACATGGCCAGGAGGCGCTGCTGCAAGTCCCCTCCCTCATGCCGTGGCTTCCACTGTGGCGTCATGCTTGGGGACAGGTCACACCCAGTGACGCGCTCTCCCTTTCCCACCAGCCCGAGGGCCCCGCAGGGAGATGGTCTTGCTGGAGCATCCTGGCGCACTGACCTTGGGCTCACTTCTCTTACCTCCCTGTCACCTCGTTATGCCCAGCATCGGCTTTGATTGAGGAACTCTCTAACACAAGATGGGAAAACCCAAGGGTGTGAAAGTCACTGCACTTTATAGTCTTTTAAGGGCCTTTCAAAAACAACGCTCATTCCATTTTTTTCTTTTTTTTATGAGCTTTTTGGTACACACAGCACATAATCCCACATCAAATGGCTGAGCATTATACTGGCATAAAAACCCAGCACGATGTGAAAGTCCATGAAGTTATGGGTTGCTTCCATGGGAGAAGTCGCAGTCCTTCAGCTCCGAGGAGACTCTGGGTTCAGTGCCAAGGTTCCTGGGCTTCTCAAATTGTTGTGGAGCCCAAGGGCAGCACACGGGCAGTGGGGTTCTTAGGGTGGAGGCTCAGGCCCCCACCAGAGCAACGACAGAGCTGCAGCTTGAACCTGATAACCATGGTCAGCACATACACTCTTTGGGACTTGTTGCTGCTGTTGCCGGCCAGTCTGGGGGAGCTAGTTCCCGTGTAGTGGCTTTCTTCATGTCACCCCTGATGGTCACCCGATGATTGACCACTGTGAGGTCAGTAAGGAGTGTAGACTGTATGCCAAAGAGCTGGTGCCATGTGTGGACACTGCAGTGGGCTCTGTCTGGATCTCAGATATTGGAGTCTCGAGGTGGGTAGGGAAAGCTCATTTTGTCTCACAATTGTGGCTTTCCTCTCTATCCTCATAAGCCACAGTACCATGCAATGTACCCCACAAGTTCCAGTATTTCATGATCTAACGTGGATCCTAGGCTACCTCTCAGACCCCCAAACTGCATGCTTATTTTGTCAGATCCTGACTTCTGAATTTGACTTTGTAGAGTAAAAGGGAAGATCCTGTTTATGATGGTTCTCTGTGCCAGGCATGTGGGTACATGGTAGCATAAGTGGTGGGATCTCTCCTGATGAAGAGGTCCAGAGGGGTTGTCGCTTTCCCAAGGCTACCCAGGAGACAGGCTCTGAGCTTTGGCTGACTCCAAAGACCAAACTGTGAAGGACCATGAACTCTTTTAAAAACCCATCCCCACCTCCTGGCAGCTGGGAATCAGAACAGTGCAAGTGGGAGCCTGCTTGGGCTGGGACTATGCTCTCAGAGGCCACTGTCCTTCTTCTCACCTGCAGTTGACCGAATGGGCTCCTCTTTGGTTGCCGCAGACCTCCCGTCTCTGGACCGCCTTGACTCTTCTCAGTGTGGACTGTTTTCCAGGTGTACATTCTTATGTTCTTTACTTCGTAGTCTTTATTCTCCTCTGTTAGAAGCGCTTTGTGTTTATCAATTGTTGTCTCTGGACCTCCAGTTTTCCTCAGTGTTGTTAGCTACCATGTTCTGAAGAGCATCTGACCTTTCCTTAATCACCTTCAATTAATCATGGCTGTTGGCTTTGGATGAGTTGAGGTGGGGACTTGGGGAGTAGGGGCCTTGGGGTAGATGATGATGGCAGTGATGATAATGCCAGGCACCTGCTGCAGATCTTTGCACCTTTCCTGTCGCCTACACTGCTTCTCTGCTCTGGGGCCGAAGGCACCTGTCCTGAGTGTGCAAGGGGCTGTATTGGTTCAGAGTCAGACCCTGGGTTGGGTGGAGGGGCTGCTACTTGTTTTTGGCAAAAGGCCAATTTTTGTGGATTGCATGTGGGGTTTGGAACCAGAGATCTGGGTCAGTTAGATACGGGTGGAGGCCTGGTCTCTTGGCCCTGGACACCTTACTTACCTTCTGTATAAACCAGGGACAGCTGTAGTGCCTCAAGGGTTAGACTGCTGCCAGGGCCAGATGGCCCTTATGACTGCTGTTGTTTCTCATTGTCACGTCGTCTAGGTTTCTCCTGAGGTCTCTTGCCTGGACTGTATCTCTGTCCCTTGTTCCTTTCTTGCATGATGTTCTTAGTGCTCGGTGTCCTGCTGAGCTCTGAGCTTGGCGTTGTGTTGCACAGGGAGGAGGTGGCTGGGTGGGAGGGGTGGCTTCCAGGACTGTGGGAACTGGTCTCTGTCCTGCACCCATGGCCATGACAGGAGAGGCAGGCACCCAGAGGGGTTTTCTCCACTGATTCTTTGTGTGCAAACCCATAATCCTGCAGTCAGGACCGTGCACCAAGAAGGCCAAGCTCAGGGCTCCTCTGCAGCAGTGTGTTCTGCTTGAGAAAGTGCTGCAGCAGGCTTCATTTGGAACTAAGCTTATGCTTCCCTCTGCACAGATGTGCACTAAGCTCTACTCTGTTCTGTGCACACTGCTTGGGGCTCGCCACATGCTGAGACCAGACCTCTCTAGGTTGTTCAGTAGAATCGTAGCTAAGGCAGCAGGTCCGGGGTTGCTCCCTGCTGGGAAGCCCCAACCTCCTGTCAGAACCCCAGTCCCTAATAGGAATTTTTGGGCCAGACAGTGCTCTTTTTTGCCCCCACCAGTGAATACTCAGGTGCAAACTGTGTGCTTAAAGCTCATGGTCAGCCTTGGGGTCTGATGCGTCTGAGTGGGCTTTCCGGAGAGCTCTTCAGGGTCCCGTGTGTCATCTGCCCTGCTTGCCCCACAGTTTGTTAGACTCTGGCTGATCCCCTTCACTCTCTTGTTTACCATTCGCTGTTAACAACAGTAATTACAGTATAGTCGTGAGATGAAAACATGACTAAATTATGGCTCTGCTTGTGTAACAATCTCTTAAAACCGACTCAGAAGGCAAAGCTGCACAATTAGGCTATAAATTCTCTTCAATGAACTTGTTGGTGGCAGCAGTACCTGTGTGGCTGTGTTGTTAAGAGATAACCAGACTTAATGGGCTTGGGAGGAGCACCAAGGATGGCCTAGTGGAGAAGGAAACTTTGTACTTTGTCATAAACCACTTGTTCTCTTATCAAAACAAAGGCTGTTGCTGACCCATTAACTCCTCTGTCTGTCCGGGGAGCAGTGTCCGTCTGGAAAGCTGACACAGGCCTGCTCCCTGCCTTCAGGCGTGGCTCTTCTTGGGCCTCGGGCCACAGCCTGCCCTCAGGAGGCCTGGTGGGAGTGGCTAGGAGCACAGCTGTTCTTGTGCTTAAGGGCAGGGCACCTTGGGCGGGGCGAGATTCAATGGAGGATGAGGGAGGCTGGCCTACAAGTCGCTGAATTTGTTAGAAAAGTTGCTAGGTCATGAATATAAGGAGAAGGATAGAAACGGGAAAGTGGTCCAAAATGTTTCTGCCCCACCCCAGTTGAAGAGGGTGGCCAGCGTGCCTGGAGGTGCTGTCGCGGGAGGCCCTGCTGTCTGCTTCCAGGCCAGCCTCGGAAGCATTTCCACCTCCCGTTTCCTTCCTGTCGCTGCCCTATATATGGCGCAGACTTGGTGGCTTAAAACAACACAAACGCATTACAGTCTGAGATCAGAAGTCTGACATGGGTCTCACTGGGTGAAAATCAGGGTGACATCAGGGCTGCGATCTTCTCTGGGCTCCAGGAAAGTCCCCTCCCTGCTCTTTCCCAAATCCAGAGCTGCCTGCGTCCTTCAGCTCCTGGCCCTTCCTCCATTTGCAAAGCCAGCAATAGCAGGCTGAGTTCCTTTCACATCATATTTCTTTGACCTTTCTCCTGCCCCTTCCTTCTCTTCCATTTTTAAGGACTCATAAGATTGCATTGGGTATACCCAGAAAATCTTTACCATCAAGATTAGCTGATTAACTACCTTAATTTCATAAGCCACGCAATTAATGCTATGTCTGTTGACCAGATTTCCATTGTCAAGACAAAATACCTGAGGCTACATAAGTTATAAAGAAAAGAGGTTTAGTTAACTCAGTTTTGGAGGCTTAAAATCTAAATAGCATGACACCTGCTCTGGTGAGGGACCCCCTGACTATGTCACTCATGGCAGATGGCATCATGGTGGGAGTGCATGGCAGAGGTAGAGATCACATGTTGAGACTGGAAAGCCAGAGAGCAGGGACATGTCAGTCTTGCTGTTCCAAGATCTGATGTAGATGATATAGCAACTTGCAAAAACAACTGCCTCACCCTCTGTGACCAATATCATCAGTCTCTTCCAGCAGCAGCGTCCCCAATGACTTGATTACCTTGCACTAGGCTCCACCTCTTGAAGTCCCACCACCTCCCAACACTGCGATGCTGAAGACCAAGCTTCCAGTACGTGCACCTGTGGGGGACACATTCATACTATGTCTAACCCTTAGCACCACGGAACAACGTATTCATAGATTCTGAGCGGTAGGATGTGGATATCTGTAGGGGACCAATTTTCTGCTGCCCACTGGCAGGTGGGGAGCACAATCTTAGGCCAGTCTGATCTTGCATGCCTTGAGCTGAGCACAGGCAGGGCTCGAACTTGAGAATGGAGGCTGATCTGGTCCTGTCACGGATCAGTCACTTCTGTCACTGTGGAGATAAATTAAAGGAGAAAAGGTTTATGTTGGCTCAGAGTTTTAGAGGTTTCAGGCCATGGTCACGTGGCTTCTGGGCCTGTGTCGAGGCAGTACACCGTGGTGGAAATGAGTGGTGGAGGCAACTGCTCACATCATCCAACTGGGAAGCAAAGAAAAGAAGGGACTGGGGTGCCAATAACCCCTTCAAGGCCACGCCCCCCAGTGACATCACTTCCTTTAGTCATCTCCACCTCCTAAAGGTTTCACTACCTCCCAGTAGTGCCACAGTCTGGTGTCCAAGCCATTAGCATTTGTGCCTTTGGGGAGCATTTAAAATCGAAGCCCTAACCTATGGGGAATTGAAAAGGAAGGGTAGCTGAATGGACAGCATGGTCTGTCCATGCAGGAGACAGCCCATGCCTCAAATGTCACCTGCATTTCCCAGGAGCTCCCGGTAAGAGGGCAGGGACTTGCAGAAACAGAACCCAGAAGTGGATGAACTCCCTAGTTCACCTGCTGCGGGAATCTTCCTGAATGAAAGGACAGTGGACAACCTTTTCCTCCTAGATCCTTTTCCTGGAGAAGGTGCCAGTCAGAGCCATCCAGTCAAGGATAAAGTTCAACCTTAACAATTTTAAAAACACACAAACCCTGGCCATTGCACCAACCCACTGGCAAGTGTCATGGTTGTGGGTTTTAACAGCTTTCACCATTTGGGGGCTGTGAATCTTTCACCCACAGCTGAGGCCCCACTGGCTTCCTCCACCCTCCCCCCTCCCCCATGCGGGCTTGGCCAGGAGGCAGCCAGACTCCTCCAACAGCTTCTGTGAGGAGCCACAGGCATCTCCCAAGACCTGTCCACACAACAGGCTTCTGGAGCGTGTCCCCAGGGACCTCCAGCTCCAGGCCTATTACTGAAGTCTGTCACCCAGAAAATCTGTTGACGGAATCGTTCTCTCTGAACTGCAAGCAAATTGGGAAATTTGAATGTGATGCAATAAGACTGCAATAAAACACAGCCTCCAAGAAGTGCATGGAGCGAATCTCCTCCCAGCCCCAAGTCCACCGCCCCTCTGCAGCTTCCTGAGCTGTCACCCTCGGGGGTGGCCACATACAGTATTTATTTTTTTTAATTAAGCTGCATTGCTGTGTGGCTCACCCTCCACAGATGCTTTATAAAGCCCAGCCTTCTAAGTTGCTGAAAGTTTTTATTTTTTTAAAGTGGATAGTAAAATTAAGCAGTTATTAGTATTCACGAAAAATGCTCGTGGCAGGCTTCGCACACGTAATGAGAAGCCACCTGCAGTTCAAAGCAGTACTTGATAATGCTGTAATTAGATTTGAGATGCAAAAAAGCTCATTAAAATTAAATAACATATTTGTCACTGTTTTAAGAGGTACAGATTGCCTAGAACCATGCTGGTCTCTTGACCTTGAGTATTTTGGCAGAGTCCTTGCTGCCAACGATTCAAAAATAACATCAGCAATTCTGCAGAGAGTCCTGAAAACATGTTCATCCTCGGTTCGGTTTGTGTTGAAAAAAATTATATAGATATCCAAGGGAAATCACAGATTTGTGCACAGTGTGTTCCAAGAGAAGGGGGCAGTCAGAATCCTCTGCACACGCAGTTCAGACAATGCTGAGGGGAGACCAGTATGTGTGTGTGGCTGGTAAGTGAAGATCCCCCACAGGACTTGGGGACACATGACAGGGTCTGTGAGGAAGCAGTGGCATTGGGTACCACTGTTCACTTCTCTAGCTCTGGGCTGGATGAAGCCACTTGATCAGAGCAGATGCAAGGTCACAGAATCAGATGGTCTATATTTCCTGGGTGCCTCGCAATGTGCCAGGAGTATGCAGGGTGGGGAGAGATGCATGTGCCAGCAAGACATGTCCTGGGTTGCAAGGAGGGCACGAAGGAGTTCAGGTCCAATGACGAGAGCAGGGGCGGGGGAGGGGGCAGGTGGGATACACCCAAAGGCACCAGCGCCTTTTTTTTTTTTTTTTTTTTTGTCAAATCCTATTCAAAAAGTTTTACATGTATTAATCATCCAAGTCCCACAACAACTTGTTTACTCCATGGTATAGATGAGGAAATTGAGTCCTGAAAAGTTAAATCACCAGCCCCAGGTCACCACAGTTGGCAACAGAGCTGGGATGAAATTCTTCACTTGACTATTATTCTCTCTTCTCTCTTGAGATCTCGAAAGCATTCTACAAAGGATGTAATTTTAAAGTGACCATGATTATTCTTAGTGGAAAAATTTGCAAGTTGCATTTAAGGGGTAGCGACCAGAGCATCTGCCTGGAAGGAGCGCTTTTAAGTTAGAGGTGAGGAGATGGGGCCAAACAATTGGAAAATGAGGGCAAATTGTTTGGGGAGACCTAGTATGGTACCCAGAGGGAGTCCGAGCACTCATGGCCTGAGGGAGCTGGGCGTCCTTGGGGCAGGGAGCTGTGGAGAAGCTAGCCTGTGGCTGGCTGCCCCTCCTCCGGTGGCAGGATTGATTTTTGAGGCTGACTCTCTTGGCACTGGATCCAGATTTAGTTCTGTGGAGAGCTCGTCTTTCAAAGTCCAGCTCAAATGTCACCTCCTCTGCAAAGACTCCCCAACCCTCGAAGCAAAATTAATCACTCCTCCCCTGTGCTTCCACCACACTCTGTGGAACCTCCAGAATAGTCTTATCACATCAGACGTGAAAGGATTTATGTGTTTACAAGTCTGTCTCCCCAGCTCTACAGGGACTTCTGAGGGCCAGGTCCACTGTGCTTTTGTGTCGATGGGCCTAAGGCAGTGCTGAGCCCACAGCCATGATGCATGCGTAAAGGAAGGACCAAAAGATGATTTAATCTGCTTGACTTTGCCAGGCACCGAGTACTGACTATATGCAGGTCTTGCTTGAAGCCCTTTCTCTGTGTGCGGCATCTGGTCCTCACAATAGCCCTGCGAGAACAGTTAGATCTTTTATCTCTACATTACAGGTGAGGCCGTGGAGGCCCAGAGAGGTTATGCAACATCTCAATATCACATAGTTGGTAAGTGGGAGAACTGGGATTTTGAACCCCAGCAGTCTGGGGTAGAAACATCTGCTGAATGTGATTTGGTAGATCAGCCCATTCTGATTGTAGGTAGTGATTCTAGGGGAGTTTCTGGAACTGTCATTTCACTTTTCCTTTTCTTAACTTGTCTGAATTTAGCAAGGTTTAGAAGCTGCTGGAGCTGTGCTGCAGTTGCAGCACCTTTATCGTAAGCCTCAGAATCAGCTCTGGGTAAATTAAACAAGAACGGGTTAGCTCACAGAAGGAACACCCCAGAAGGAGGAGCTTTGGGAATGCTAAAGACAGTCTCCTGGGAGAACTCAGCCTCGGTCTTCAGTCTGCAGGGCACATGTCCCCTATTTGTATGCCTGGGCCTGGCAACCTGTCCCCCTCAGGCCTTTGTAGGGAATCGGGGCACAGCACGAGTGCTCAGTGGACAAGAAGGTGCGTGCTGCTTGCTCGGTGCCGGTGTCCTGCTCTGTGTCCTGTGGGCTGCCCTGGGCCCTGGAGCTGCGGAGCTGAGGAGCATAAAGGCCCAGCACTCTTTGCAGCATCTCCTTGACATGCAGTTCTGGAGGTTGTGGGGAGGGGAGTGGGAGATGCTTCTGAAAGGAATATTCACTGGCAGTGACCTTTCTTAGGTTTTTAACATTTTGAGGGGATTGATTGAATTGATCTAAGCCCATTCATTCTCAGCCTCCAAAGGACATAAATACCATGAGGCCAGCCTGGCCTGGACGTTTGGAAGCCGGGCACTCTGGAATGGCACCCAGCCTGTAAGATAGGAGAAGGCGGGGGCTGGCTGGGCGTCCCTGGCAGGCTGCCGGAGCTGAGCTCTCTGGTTGTTGCAATGAAACCCCTTTTCCAGAGAAGGGAGGGCAGGCGTCTGCGCATATCTCCTCAGTGGCTGGTCCAGGTCTTCCGGGATGGAGTCTTCTGCCTAGTCGTGTCAAATCCACACCCTCCTGGGGCTGGCAGGTCCCCACCGCATCCTGGTGCCTCTCCGTGTTGTCGGAGCGTCCGGCCTCTTGCCGGGGCACCTTGATTTATTCATTACACAAGTGTGCTTTGAGCTAGGGTGTGTGTGCGTGTGTGGATGTTGTGGGGCACCGCACAGTGGAAACCGGGCACACAGGGTCTCTGACAAACGGCACTCCTGCTCCCACTCTCTGCCCAGCTGGGGGGCCCTCCCCAAGCCCCTACTCTCACGCCTTGCTGCACCCCACCCAGGTCAGCTAGCCCTTGCTGGCGGGTGGGTCCTAGGGTAAGGAGGAGGGCGCCACCCTCTCCAGCCTGCGAGTCCCCCCTCCCTTGCTCCCTTTCTTAGAGCCCGCCCTTCCCCCCGCAGGCTCCTCCCTTCCCACCTGGCCCCGCCGGCCCCGCCCCTTTTGGCGCCCCTGGACCCACCCCTCATTCCTCTGGGCCCCATTCCCCTTTGGCTGAGCCTCCGCTGGCGTCTGGCATCCTCCACCAGAGCCAGCGTGATTTGTAGGCCGCCTGAGCGGTGACCTATAAACCCTTTTCTTCAGGGGGTGGCTGTTCTTGGATTAAATGCCCCTAAAAGGAGCCTCCGCCCCAGAAGTGTCAAGTAGAATGTTTCCACTGACGGGGAACATGACCTTTAAAACCCCACGTAAAGGAATCGGCCTCGGGGAGGAGAAGGGGCAAGGCGGGCCTGTGCCCGGCTCCACCTGCCCGCGGTCTCTGACCCCTCCCTAGGCCTGATTGGCAGGCTGCGGTCCCCAGCCGGGTAGGCGGGGCACCCTCTCTGGCTTGGAGGCCCGGCAGAGCAGAGGAGGGAGTGCAGGCCAGGTCCCTGACCGCCTTAACGGGAAAGAAGGTCGAGGATCTTTGCTCCACGTGGGTCACATTCCCAGTGTCTCCTAGGGAATGGCGGGGCCATAAAGGCTTACATGCCTGCTTCATCCTGGAGGTTGCTTGAGCTTAGCCCAAGACTGTCTGCATAGGCACAGTGCCCTGGGTGTCCCCATAGGGCACAGGCAGGGTGCAGCGTCCTGGGTACCGTGGTTGAGGCGCAGCATACTGGATCCTGAGAGCCCCATCTGCATGAACCTGGAAGACTGTACTTGCATTTCACTGGAGACCTTGTTGCTTAGGGGAAAGCAGTGCAAAGAGGGCTGGTAGCATACCCCCCCACCCCCACGGAACCTCTTTGGGGGGAGAAGCAGTCAATGTGTCTTGCATGTGGGGTGTTACAAGGAATTCTCCAGAAGGAGGACCAGGATGGTTCTGTACCCTTGTGGATGAAGGCAAGGGCATGTTTTGCCTCATATTAAAGGGCTTTCTACAGCCCTTCTCTAAGAATCTCAGAGTGGCAGGTTTAGGTTTAGGAAGGGCTTGTCTCATCAGGGAGACAGGGTGCATGGTGCTGGCAAAGAAGAGAGGGCGGTTTCTCTACTAAGGGACTGAGCCTGACCCGTGCCCTTTCATATGGATGTATGTGAGAGCCACTTCGGAAGCAGCAGCATGGTGTGACTGTGTGCACACATCCAAGCATGTATGTGCTTCTGTGTGCCCGCGTGTGCACATTTGAGTGTGTGCCTGTGTGTGTACCTTCTGTGCATGTGTGTTTTCACATGCCTCTGTGTGTGTGTGTGTGTGTTGCGGTGGGGACACAACCAGCTCTAACCTGAGGAGCAGAGGTGTTCCATCGTTATAAATAAGGCTGGTTTTTATATTCCCATTTGACCATGGAGTGAAACCAGCAGAGCAAAGGTAATGCGTTTCCGCCACCCGTCGGGGAAGGTAAATGTGGTTTATAAGCCCCTCTGGCTCAGAGGGGGTTGGGCAACTGTGGCAGCTGAAGCAAGGCGGCTCCAGATGGAGGGGGGGCAGGTTGGTGACTGTGCACCCGGGTTTCTCTAAAGGAAAAGAAATGACGTGCTGCCCGTTAGCTAATCAGCAGTGAGGAGAAAGTCCTGACAACAAGTAAAGAAAACTTAGCTGGCAATAAAATAAGGGACTTTTTATGGTGGTTTTTATGGGAACATTTTCACTTTGGGAGTTATTAGAGTTAGTGCCGGTTGTGACAAAAGCCGCATTTGCATATCGCCTGTGATGGAGGCTGGATGGAGCCTGGATGCGGCATTAACTGCATATCAGAGACCCTTTCAGAAGCCAAACAGGATGACATTTATTGCAAGCTCGATGCCGCGTGTCTGGCATTAGTTACTGCTTGTTGTGTCCTGTGGAATGTAGATTTCCAGTCCTGGGATCTTTCTGGGGCTTGAAGCAGCAGCTTCCTACGTCAAGAGCAAGCTCGGGAGTAGGCGCTGGAGGGTGGAGGGGCAGCCTTGGGGAAGGGGCAGGGACCGGCTGCAGGTGGACGTCGACAAGACTGCCACCAAAGATTCAGGCACCCCCAGGAATAACGGATCCCCCCAGCACTCTCTGTGTCTTAAATCACAGTGCAATCCACATGCCATCTGGTTTGCCATTTTAAGTGTGCAGATCTGTGGTTTTCCTCTACCCACGGAATGGTGTGGCCATGCCTCTTCACTTACAGAGCATTCCATCACCCAGAGAAGCCTCTTGCCCTGGGCCGCCTTCACTTCAGGGCCCTGAATGACTACCCCTCTCTGCATGAAGCTGCCCCCTCTCTCACTTTGTGTGAATGCGATGACACCGTGTGTCCTTTGTGGCTGGCTTCTTCCACTCAGCATAATGGTTTCCAAGTCCATCTGTGTTCCTTCTCATGACTGAATAATATTCCATTGTGTGGATTCATTTTATTTATGTATTCCTTGGTGGACCCCAAACACTTGTAAGACTTCCTTTTTTATCTTAAGATACTCATGACAGGACTGGGGTTGTGGCTCAGTGATAGAGCACTTGTCTAGCATGTGTGAGGCACTGGGTTCGATTCTCAGCACCACATATAAATAAATGAATAAAATAAACATCCATTGACATCTTAAAAATATTAAAAAAAAAAAAAAGATACTCATGACAAAATCATGGCCTAGCCTGTTGGAACCCACCTGAGGTTTTCTGATGCAGAATGGAGCTTTGGATGGAAGGAGAAGCAGAGGGTGTTGACAAGATGTGAGAAGGGGCAGGTGAGAGGGCATTTCCTATTGGAGAGAAAGAGCCTCTTCTCTGCCACTTGGCCTGATTGTTGGGCTTGCTCAGCAGGAGGCTCTGCTGGGGTCCTGGGAGGGACTTTGCTGCTCCTCAGTTAGAGCTTTCTCTGTTTACAGGGCCCTTCAGCCTTTCTGTGTGAGGCTCCCCTGGGGACATTGGTGTGGTCGAGGGCTCAAGAGCAGGGTGCGTTGCAGGCTGTGTGCTCTTCCCCATCAGCTCCCGCTGAGTCTGGGCTGAGTCTCCTGAGGGGAAGCAGTTATGTATCTCCCAGAGGTGTCTTGCCCTGATGGTTCAGTGTGGTCAGAGGAGAGGCACAGGGGGATTCTGCCCAGCCTCAATTCAGGGAGGGTCTTTGGGCAGGGAGTGAAGTCAGAATGTCCTATTTTTTCTCTCCCAGAAAATCAGGATCCCTTGGTGACTCAGCTCTTAGTCTTAATTATGCTGCTATGTAAATATTTCTGAGGTCCCTTGGTTTTCTCAGTTGGCATTATATCACCGTTAATAACTAGAGGGCACATTAGAAATATGCAAACTAATAATAATGCATCAACTTGAAGAGCTCGATAAATTGCCAAACTGAGCCCGAAGCTGCACAGCTTCTTCCTGTTGCTGCCAAACCCACTGCCCCTACTCCTGGATCATGGAACTTGAGGATTCCACTGGCTCCCCCACCCTGGAAGGCACCCTCAGGAGTAGCTCGTGCCCACTCATTTGCCAAGGAAACTGCTCTTAATGTGGCTCTGGATGTGTTTCCAGAATCCAGTGAGCCACCAAGGAGAGCCAGATGCGCGTGTCCTGGCCTGCCTTTGGCTCTGTCTGTGTTGGGGCAAGATCAGAAATAAAGGCTGGAGGGCTGGTCCTTTTCCCTGTCCTTGACTGAGTTGGAGAGCTCACAGCCACCAGAGAGGGACACTGCCAGCTTCCCACCTGAGAATGTGGCCTCAGGAAGTCATGTTGGCTTCCTCGTCAGATTCATTAATTTGACAGACTTTTACTGTGTGCCTACTGTGTGCCAGATGCTGTGCTGGGCAGTGCAGACAGGCAAGCAGGCGACGACGATGAATGGGACAAGCGTGGGGACCCCTGGAGCAGGGAGCACTGAGGCAGGGCTTATAAGCCTGTCCTGGTGGGACTCCAAGGGAAGACTCCAAGGAAGTTCTCCCTAAGTGTAGACCTGAAGGATGATCTGGGGATGTCCTGGGAAAAGGAGGCAGAGAAGGGGCAGATGCAGGAAAGAGCACGGCAGGTGAAGCGAGCAGGCTGTGCAGACAGAATGCAGGTGTGAGCGGGAGCTGCAGTGAGGAAGGGTGTGCGGAGGTCTGGAGGTGGCTGCAGGGGCGAGCACGTCTGTCCCCAAGGGCCGCCTCCGCCTCACCAAGTAGGGGAACCTACAGGGCTTAGACTCTCATCCTGACGAGAGGCCCAGTCTGGCTTTAGAAAGCTCCTAGCTGAAGTGAGTAGTCAAATGGGGCAAGAATGGCAGCTGGAGTGCATGAGGACCCTTGCTTGGCCTCCACTTCGTTTGCAGCAAGAGCTCAACCAGAAGCTTCGTTGATTGCAAAGGGCACCTATCCCCCAAGCCTGGGCCATGCTAAATTAGGTAGCCTGGGAACAGGATGCAGGCTGGGTGACCTGCACTTGAGTCTGGGCAGGAAGGAGGTGGGTGGTATTTGTGGTGGGGGCAGGGGGATGCCTGTGACCTAAGTGGAGACAGCCAGGCCTGGGACATTGCTGAAGCCAGGTGACCAGGTGCAGGGAGGACTGGGTTCCAGTCATTTGCTGCCACTTACACTGCTCAGGCTCCTCACCTCAAAACCGAGGACACTCATACTTGCTTTGGGCTGTGAGAAGGGCTGAGCTCTGTGCTGGGAATTAGTGGTGCCCAGGTGAGGTGCAGATGGCCCTGGCGCTGACCGGCTTCTGTGGGTCAGCCCACTTGTCCTGCCTCAGCCCCCCTCCATATCACAGGCACCTACCTGTGGGGCTTCAGGGGGACTAACGAAGGGTGTGTGTGCTCTCGCTCTCCCCTTAACAAAACAGAGCTCCTTGCCCTCCCAGCTGGTGTCCGCTCGCGGTGCAGATGCACCCTGTCATCAGTATTGCTCACATTAGGTGCAGACCATGGTCAAGCCAATTTTCTAGTTTTTATTTTGAAATCATTATACAATTTCAGGAAATGGAAAAGATAGAACAGAGAGGCCCTGTGTGCCCTCTGCCAGTTTCCCCGATGGCTCCCTGTCGCCCAACTGCAGTAGTGTCACATCTAAAGCACCAATGCTGATACGATGCTTGTGGTGCTTCTGTGTCATTCAGGTCACATGCAGACTCGTGTACCCACCGGAACTGCTCCACTGCACAGACGTCATCCTGCTGCCCTGGCTAGGCAACCCCTGCCCCTCCCATTTTCTCTCTGTCCTCGCACACTCCGTTTTCCCTCTCTGTACGATTATTTTAAATCATGAATTTGTTTTTGTCATGCAGATGTAGGGTGTGAGCAGCAGGCTTTTCCACATTCCCCACTTGGCCTGGGGCCTGCCTGCCTGCCCTCTGGCACGGGGCACACATGGGTATATGGTAATCCCAGGCCCCAGGCCTGCTTACCCTGCTTGGTTTTCTCCTGGACCATAGCGCTCTCCCTGTGGGGTTGGTGCAGTCAGCATTCTAGGAAGCCGAATCTGGTGGCAGGGAGTGGGACTGCCGCAGGAGTGGAGACTGTGTGGAGACCAGCATTGGTGACAGGGCTATGAGGCTTCTCGCTAGGCTGTGGACACTCAATCTGGAGGAGTCACTCCAAGGGCCAAGAAGTGGAAACAGGGCTCTGGTGATGCCTGAAGAATTTGGTGACTCTAAGATGTCTGGGTCACAGCAGCCTCTGAGCAGAAGAGACCCACTGACTCGTAGGGTATGCCTGGGCCGGTGTGTCCTAAGGCTTGCAGGGGTGAGGCCAGAGGGCAGTCTGCAGGGACCCTGCTGACTGACCGTTTCATCTTTTTCCTTCTGCCTGGCTGCACTGCTGATCTGGTCCCAAATTCTACTTCCTGGCCATTGGGAGGGAAGGTGCTCTGGTTTGGCCTCTGTTCCTTCGGAGGACCTTGGAAGCCTCTTTCCTTTCCCCAGCCTCCTGGCTTTCTGTCACCCAGCTGCTGGCTCAACTGTGGTCCTCAGTGTCAGCAAGCACAAAGCAGAGATGGAAGAAACTTTGGGAGTCATGAACAGTGCAAGGACGAGAGGTTCCCAGAGCAGAGCACACAGTGGGTCCTTCCCGTCCTCGGGTCTGCTGTGGTGAGCAGGTCTTGGCAGGTGTCTGGGAGTGGGAGAGTTTCTAGCAGCGCCTCTTGAGGGAATGTTGAAGTTTCCTCTTCGTGGCACTGCACTTCCAAAAGGTAATCAATAAGCAGACAGTGTGATGGTATCCAAGTCATCTGTCATGACTTCGGTGAGCACAAGAACAAGTTGAAAGTAGAAATTTTGAAATTCTTATCTCCTGGACAGTTTGCAGACACATCAAGGCAGAAGCTGTTTTTTAACCACCCTGCCCTCACTACTGATTTTACAGCTGTGTCTTCAGCTGCTCAGTGGCAAATACATCCCCGGTAGGTCTCTAACCAAAGAATAGATCTGCAGGCAGGCCCTTTATTAAAAGGCACTTAATGACTTTGAAGTCTTCGTTGCATTAGTGCTGATTTGGTGCAGGGAAATGGCTGTGGCCAGGATAAAACCCCATGGCCATCCTGCATTGTTAATAGGTCTGTGATCAGGCTGATCTCTGCTCTCTGAAGGAGAAAGGATAGAAAGGAAAAGGACAGGTTATCTTGGAGAAGCAGGCACTTGTCAGTGACTACTGCAGGATCTCATCGATGGCATTGTCACTGCTAACCCAGGTGTGACTCACTGCCACTGGCCACCAACTCTGCCTCACTAAAACCAAGAGGTGACAGGAGAAAGGAGGGGTCCAGGGCAGGTGCTGGGGCTGCTCTTGAAGTGGAGGCCTCCTTGTGTGTGGACAGCCTGGGAGCGGGAGTTGGATCTTGATGAGGTGTATGTCAGGGCAGAGCTTCCTAGGGACAACTTTTGCAGGCCTTTGTTACTTAGCATTCCTGGGAGGTTGGAGACTGGAAGGGAATGTGGCCAGAGGCCTCCTTTACCTCTTGTCTTCTCTCAGTGGGGTAAGGGGGCAGCGGGGTAGGGGGGTAGCAGTGGGAGGGTTGTGTTTTGCACCTTGAGAAGTTTTGCTGAGATGGGCAAGTTCTTGTGCAGAGAGAGGTGGTTGTCCTGTTACCCTAGTGGGGAAGGAACTCAGTTTCTGTGTCTGATGATTGTAAGTCTATGTGGACTGCAAGGGAGAATAATATACCACTTGAGGGTAGTCCTGTGTGTGCTATAACAGTGCGCCTGGTCCCTGGTATTTAATAAAGACAAAAAAGACTCGGTGAAGACATGTGCTCATACCTTTGAACAAATTAGTATTGATTTGACCTTCGATGGGTATTTGTTTTTTTTTTCCTTTGTTTGGGGAAAGGATCATATTTAGTAAGCATTTTTGTCCCCTAATGCTTTTAGTTAAAGTTTATTCATTCTCTCTGCTTGTGTCAGGCTGCTCTTCCAGGTTTGAGGGAGCACAGTCCCACCCTCATCTAGCTTATGTGTAAAGAGAAGCCACCCGGGACCTACCTGACTGCCTTAGGAGCTGGCAGTTGGCCAGGGAAATGTTGATTAAAGGGCCGAACGTTGAATCCTGCCCATGCCTCTGGGCGAGGGTGGGTGGGGGTAGGCTTTATTCTCTAGAGGTATCCAAACTTATCCTGAGCCTGATTTATCATTATTATTATTTTGGCAAGAACACTTAGCGGGAGGTCTATCCTCTTTGACTTTCAGGTGGCAGCAGAGTCCTGTTCTCTGTAGGCACAGTGGCGTTCAGCAGCTCTGTAAAAGGGATCGTGCGTGAAGTCGGTTAGCAGCTCCCCCGACCCGCGGCCTCTGCAGCCGCCAAGCTCCTTCCCTGCTTCTGTGAGTTTGGCTCTTTGGGTGCTTCATCCGCGTGGAGTCATGCGGGATTACCCTCCAGGCCTGGCTCATTTTTCCTGGTGTGCTGTCCTCAAGGTCCATCCTTGTCATCACGAGTTGCTGTTTAAGTTGGAGTCTACCCTGCTGCCTGTGTATCCCTGTCCTCTCTGTTCATCTGCAGGTGGACATTGAGGCTGTTGCCACATTTTCGGGGTTCTGGATGGTGCTGCAGTGAGCACAGTATCTCTGGATTGAGATTTCTGTTCTTTTGGAAAACACTCAGAGCAGCATGGCCAGTCGCATCCTGGTTTGTTCTTGACTGTGGACCACTTCTTAACCTCTGGTTCCCTCATCTGCCAGAGGACACCTTCCCTATAGCGTCATCGTGACCCCAGGCATTCGGAGCTCAGTTGGACCATGGCGACTTCAGCCCGGTGGCTGTTCCTGGGGCCATGAGTGTGGGTGAAGGGGCCACCCCCTTACTCCCATAGTGGCAGGCCTGGGGGAGTTGAAGCGAGAGCTGCTACCACCATGTCCAGGGCGTCCAACTGGAGGGAACCTTTGTGTCTCTGAATCTCAGTGCCATAAAGAATTTCCCTGTCAGGACCAGGGAGGCTCGTGGCGAAATGTGATCCTTAAATCCAGCTTGAAGCCATGGGGTTCTTATTTGGAATTTGGCCTAAATGGCAAGCTCTCCCAGTCTCTTCGGGGCCCTCTACCCAGTGAGCAGAGCAGCCCGAGACCCTGGCGTTGGTATGGGCTGTTCTGCTTTGGAAGATGCATTGTTCTCAGTGCCAGGAGCTGCAGCAGTGTCTCAGGTGAGGAAAGGAGAGGGAGGAGCCCAGGAGCAGGCGGGGAAGTTGGAGTAGGAGAATCCAATTTTTCATAGAGTAACAAAACAATGCAGTTGTGTATTCCCATAATGTCCCTTCAGTTTCTTGGGGTCTAGAGTTGCATCTATTTTTAAAAACACTTGGACCAATAACTCTGCTTTATGCAGACCAACAGTAGGGTCTCTGGCTTGGAGATTTAATGTAAAATAAACTCTAAATGGGCTGGCACACAGCACGGTGGCCTGAGTATAGACAAGCAATTTTTCTTAAACAAGCTGAGGGACTGATGTGCAGGACAGCTGTGTTAGGCTCGTCCTGAAACGAAAGGCTTACCGCAGATCTGGGCTGGGTGGGTCGGGAGATGGAAAGCCCGGACTCATCTGGCCTCCTGTCCCCACTGCTGCTCTGTTCATTCTGCTTCCTATAAGCTCGAGGGTGAGGACTGGTGGCCAAACAAAAGTCGGACAAAAATGGCCAAAGCAAAGCTTTATTGGAATTTGGGTCTCAGGGGAAATTCCCAGCCCTGCGGGGTACGGGTCACGGTGGAGAGCTTGAGAAAGTCGCATGTGGCCCTGGCTGCCCAGAGTCTCTATAGGCTGGAATAGGTGGGGTCCTGTTGAGTGACAGGAGGACCTAAGTGTCAGTGGGGTTTATCTGTCCACGTTGGATTGGTCGCTCTGTGGCGTGCTGTCTGCTGCCTCAGTTGTTCTGCTACCTCCCACACAGCCGCTTAAGTCCTGACCTAACACTTCCTGTGAATGCCAGCCAGGGTTCTGCTGGGCTCCGAGGTTGGGGAGGCTGCCCAGAGGCAGCAGGGCTTGGGCCATCTCTGAGCCTTGTGGAATGGAATTGTTTCCTTGCCCATCACCTGTGGGTATGGAGTCCTTTTGCCACCTAAGACCTATCTGTTTGTGCAAGGGGTTCTCCCTCTGAGTCACAGCCACCTACCTAAACCTGGGCATCCCAAGAGGGCTTGCCTGCTACCTTTGCTGAAGGTCCCCAGCCACAGGCTGAGCTTGGTGCGGCCTTGACCCAGGGGTATCACTGTCCTCGGTCAGTAAGTCCTCCTCGAGCCCCTCAACTCGGATTTGAGCTGCACGTTGAATGCTGCAGGGCTCTGGTACTTGAACCCAGATTTCCACTCTCTTCTATTCCCGGGCTCTTTTTCTTATATAGTCTCCCTGCTTCTCAATGTCTGTCTCTCCTGGGGTTTGGGAACATTTCCTGGGATTCTTTCACATCCGTTCTTCTTGTCCTTCCTTGGGATTCCCCAAGCAGCAAACTTTTGAGAGACCATACTTTTCTCTCCCCCCAGTTCTCTGACGGTTCACTGGTCATTGTCTCAAGAAATAAAACATCAGTTGCTTCCCAGTCCAGGAATTGTGCTTGGCCGGTGAGGCGGATATGAATTAATCATCTCAGAGAATCCCCCTAAATGTCAGGTTGGAATCGTTCCAAGACACTGGGAGTGCAGGGAAGATTACATTTCTTTGTTTAAATCTAATTAAATACAGTTCAAGGCCCCATCTGCTACCATTAGAGATTGGTCCCAAATCAGGAGTTCTTGGGGCTCCCCCTCCAGGTTGTGGAGAGAGAACCCTGGGGCTCAGAGTCCAGGAGGGTCCCCTCTGTGTGGCAGCTCGTGGTCCTCATAGGATTCTGCTTGCCCCCCTGCGGAGGCCAGCAGAGGCCATTCGGGGTTGGGTGGTCCCTCTGGTGGCTCCACACCTGGCCAAATAGGGCCATTTAGAGCCTTGGTCAGGTCACAAAAGCCATAGCATTTGGCGTCTGGTCTTCACACCCCTTCTTTAACTTTGTTGTATCTGACCAAACTCAGACCCCTGACCTCCCACCTGCCGAGACCCTCCACCTGTGTCTCCTCTAGACCACGGAAGAGACTACCAATGCCCCAGGAAGGCTTCTCTCTTCTCACCAAACCCCTGGGCCTCACCCCTTCTCAGGGGCCAGCTTTGAGACCTTGGAGATGCAGAGATCTGCCCAGGGATATTCTGCAGGGCAGCCGGCCATCTTCAGGTCCTGGGGTTTGAGACTTATTTCTCCCCTGTGGGAATGAACAACGATAGTAAAAGCATGTATTCACCCAACAAATACCAAGCATTTGTTGGAATAAATAAAAGGCTTCCATCTTCCAGGAGAAGGGGAACTACTCTTCTTTCATTTCTGATGAGTCCACAAAGTACAAGTTAATTTTTCAACAGATCACCTGTCGGCTTACTTTCTCGTGAAGTCACCCTGTAGTCTGCAGTTCTTGTGAAGCAGCTGCCCCCTGCTTTCCAGGGTAGGACTTCTTTGGCAACGAGGAGGCCTGCCCCAGACACACTGCTGGCAGAGGCATGGCAGGCAGTTGTGCCAGGACTTCTGGGCCAATTCTTTAGCTTCCCACTCACCATGTGAGCTTTGGGGAAAAGGAGAGGGACAGACTTCATCTCTGGCCTTAAGGGGCTCAGGATCCTCTCGAGAAGATCAAGAGTGAACCCGTAAAGTCCAGCACAAACGCAGGAGGCAGAGGAGCGTGTGGTCAGCACGGGGTCCTCTAACTGTCCTCGGCTGGTTCGCCGTTGGCTCTTACTGGACTGCGGTCCCGGGGAGCAGGCTGTGTACTCCTGAGGCCCCAGGCCACGCACAGCCACTGTTTTTTTTTGAATGCAAGAAGGAAAGAATCAATGAACAGTGCTGCCTTGATGTCCAGGGTGACCTGGGGGCAATGATGGCAGTTCAGGCTGCGGGAGTGTGGCGGGCGAGGAGGGGTGGAGCCCGCATAGAGCGTGGTGACAGTGCTGAGACTTCATTTACCCTCGGCCTGCTCACCCACTGTATTTTAGTACATTCAGAGTTGTGCTACCATCCGTACAGTCAATTTTAGAGCTTCGGGGAAAGGAGGACAGACATTATCCCCAGACTTGAGGGCCTTGGGATCCTCTCCTGAGGAAAAAGTGAACCCCAAAAGGTTTAGTGTGAACTTTAGAACATTTTCATTGCACCCCAAAGAACACCACCCTCTCTAGCTGTCACCACCCAGCCTTCTAGCTCCCCCAACCCTCGTAAGCTGCCATCTGCTTTCTGTCTTTATGGATTTGCCTATTCTGGATATTGTGTGTCAGTGGAGTCATGCACTGGTGGTCTTTTGTGTCTGGCTTCTATCACTGAGCGTGGTGATCTCAAGGCCCATCCACGCTGCAGCATGGATCAATGCTTCTTCCTTCCCGTCTGCTGAGTTGACTGTAAACCCAAGTTAGGCACCAGGAGCCTGAACGGAAGTGTGAGCAGGCCCTCCACCTAAGCCAACCTGGGGTTTTAGGTGGATCAATCTGACAGCGAAGGTCAGGACCAGGAGCAGAAAGAGAAGCACAGATACAGAGGTGTTGAGGGCACTCAGCAGGACCCACTGGGTTGTGTTTAGGGGACCAAGGTATTGCAGGCTTGGGGCAGGATTGCCCCTGGGAGTGAGAGCAGGTGCAGAGTTCAGTGGGATGTTGGGCTCTGCGGTGAGGACTAGGGACAAGGGCTCCTGCCTTGAGGAAGTTGCCTTTGAGGGGGAGCAGATTCACCTGGAGGTTACTCCTTGAACCAGGTGTAACCCCAGTAATGGGCACTCAAGGAGCCGACCACCCAGGAGGAGAGGAGCACAGGCTAGGGTGGTCCAGCAGGACTTTCTGGGATGCAGGAGCCAGTTTCCCTAAGACTGAATGGGCCATGCACAGCAGGGAAGAGGGGAGAGAATATTCTAGACCTAAGTCTGGCAAATAACAGGAGTAGGGCACTGGACAGGAGAGAAAGTCATGTGGGTGGAGCCTGTTGGTGGAACCTGCTGTCTACAGAGAACATTGAGAGCAAGCTGGATGGGCAGGGGGAAGCAGCAAATATGTAGCAACACTAAATCTAGCACATTCTATGTATTTATATTTGTGTGGTACCAGTGGCTTTGTACTGGAAACAACACTGGGTTAAGTTTTAAGTGCTTATCATGTCATTTGCATGTTATGACAGCCTACTCAGTAAGTTGTATCATTATTACTGCTTACAGATGTGGAAACTAAGGTCTGCAGAGGTTAAGAGCTTGACCTAAGCCATGTTTGTGAAAATTGCCTGACCTGGGTTCTGAAACCGTTCTCATTTGGGTGTAAATAACAGGGTTAAGGTTGTGGCTCAGGGGTAGAGTGCTTGCGTAGCACATGTGAGGCACTGGATTTGATTCCCAGCACCACATAAAAATAAACATCTAAAATAAAGGTATTGTGTCCATCTACAACTAAAACACAAAACAAAACAAAAAAAAAAAAAAAAAAAAAAGGAAAAGCCAGTTATAATCACAGTGTGTTTTAGACAGGGTAGACTTATTCTGCTGATGAAACTAGGACACTAGTTTTCTAGAGGTGAAATTTCAATCCAACAGACATTAGTTGGGAGTTGGGTATTTTGGGTACAAAGCACACTCCTAACCTGGCTGTCCCAGACAGGCAAAGAAAGGACAGCGCCTCACCCCACCCGGCCTGCCCATCCCTCTCCCCTGGAGCCTCTCGGTGAACGCAGTTACAGTGGTGTGTAACCGAACCTCTGAGGCTGCCAGGAAGCTCTTTCCCTTTTGTACCGGCAGAGTGGGGTCTTAGCAGATGCAGAGGGACAAAGAGGGAGAGGCCAGGATGCCCAGCAGGTTGTTAGTGTGGTGAGAGGGGCCTGTGGAGGGCAGCATGGCAGGGAGAGCAGGAAGGAGCGAGATGGTGACTTGGCTGACTTGGCAGGCCAGCCTGTCCCCTCGTCCTCTGGAGGAAGTTTCCTGAACTCTCTCTGCGGCAGTCTCCAGCATGGCAGGTTTCCCAGGTAATGTGCCCCTCACCCGCTTCGTGGGAGGCCTGGCCTCCTCCAGCTCCTGGACCTGTTTTGCCGGGCCAGGGCCATTTAATTCTGCATCCAGGCGCTAAATGGGTCTCCAGCAGCTCCAGAGAAAGAGATCCATTTAAACTGTGTGGTTATGGGAAGGAGGCTCTGGGAAGAGCAGCCCTCACTGAGCTCCTGTGTTTTGCAGCCTTCTGGAACTGAGCAGCTTTTAGAATTTCAAGCCACAATTTGTATTCAAATGAAGGTCATTTGAAAGGTGTAACATAGTAAACAGCCATTATTTCATTTTGATGGTGGCACTAAAATTATAGTGTTGGTTGAATTATTTTAGTGTAGGACCATTACCATCTCCCTAAAACACTTAGAGGGGTTCTTAGAACGCTGCTGCAATCCCAAAATTAGAAGAAAATTAAAAATCACAAGGCTGTGGCGATAGTGGTAGTGTGGTTGGGGAGAGGACCCCAGGGTGCGGGACACTTTCTCTGACCCTTCACTGTGCTTTCCTTGCTCACCAAGTTGTCCTGGAGCTCAGTTCCTAAGTGCACGTGAAAAGGGGTGTCTTGGTGCTTCAAATTGTGGGACACAGGAACACCCAACACCCTCCCACCAATGTGTCCCTCTGTCATTCAAGTTCTTAAAATCCCACTGTGGGGCCTTTTCTCCCTTGGGCTTTCCCTCTAGAGAGGAGCATCCTGGGAGGGCCCTCTGAGAGCCAGTTTAGTGAGCCTCCCAGAAGCCCCTTCTGATGGTCCTGCTGGTGCACCAGCTATGGGTGCTCGGCCTCCTCTCCATCTGCAGCCTACAGGTTGGGAGGTTGTCCAGCACAGGTGCTGTCTTCCCTGATGGGAATCCAGAATCTTCTCTTTCCTTTCAGGGGCCTCAGGCTCCTCTGGCTGATCAAGGATGCTTCAAAGAGGCATTGGGGGCTGAAAGGGATGGGTCCTTGTTAGGGACACTGCATTGCCTGCAGTAGCACCAAGAATCATAAGCAAGTGGAGTAACAGACTCAGGAGAGACTTAAAGATCTTCATCATTCCTGGTGCAGATTGGACACCAGGGCCTAGGGAGACATGAACTCTGCTAGGTCACATGGCAAGTCACAGGAGAACCTAGGGCCTTGGTTCTCTTCTGTTGGCCCTGGGCTGTGGCTCCCTTGTCTGAAACCGTGGGATCATTAGGATTGCAGAACTCAGGATTCTTTGGCCTTCTGAAGAGTAGGAGCATTTCTATGCTGCTGGCCAGCGCAGTGGCTTTGGGAATACTCCTGTGAGCAGCAACGCTAACATCACCCTAGTGACTTGTGCAAATAAACACCTGGAGGGGCGCATAAGGACCATGAGTAATGTCCTTTCAGGTCAAGGTTTGCCATCAAAATACGTCTAATTTAAGGAAAAAGACTTTTGAATTCCACAAACTTTTTGGATTTTAGAATTTCTCAGAAAGTTTGCTCCTTGAAGAAAAGTTGAAAAGTTCAAAAGATGAAGAAGATGGCAATTGCCCACTTTTTAACCAATTTCTAGACTTTTAACTATGCGTTTTTACATAGCTGAGTTCTTACTCTATGGTTTTGTAGTCTACTTTTTCATTATATTAATGTATAATATATCGTTTTGCACTTAATGCATTTAATGCATAATATATTTTTATTGCATTACATAATAAACACATTTCCATGTTTTAAACACTCAAGCAGTTTGATGGTCGCACAGTGTTGGAAACCAGGGCGTCTCGACTCTCCCTTGTGCTTTTCTCCCTGCAGCATGTGCTGCTTCTCCACTGGTCATACTATAAACCCACAGAGCACCCTCCAGAATATTCTCCAGGGTGTGTGTGGGTGGTGGGTATCTGGAATCCCCAGGGCATGAATCTCCCAGGGCTGTACCTGGGGAACAGTGCTTCAGGCTAAAGTTGACGGATAGCACCTGTGACTGTTCCTAGGTCTCCCTGTTTCCTCTCCCATGCTGGCCACAGGCAATTGGGAAATTGGTGGGACAGTGAGGGCAATTCTGGGTAGATGCTTCTCCTCTACTGCACGTGTGGAACGTGGAAAGGGCGCTGGGGCAGGACATTCAGCATCCTCCTCACGTGGGTGGGTGATGCAGCCCTTGGGAGAAGTGTTTGCTGCCTGCACTCCCCTCTCAGGAGCCCCTTATTTACTTCCTAAGTGTCCTGAGTACTTCTCTCACAATCTAGTATCCTTCCATAAGGTTGCAGGTAGTGTGGCCCTGGGGCTGGCTCCCTGTCCCTAAGGGGGCAGAAAGCGGCTCTAGGCTTCTTGGTCCTCTCTAGGACTCCTTCCTGGCTGTCTCCCCGCTTGACTCTCTGTGCAATGGCTATGGGCAAATGTCCTGAACTGGGGAAGATTGGGGAGGTGAAGGGAGCAGAAACGGCCCCTGCCTCAGTAGCCTAGACCTTTGTGGCTTAGGGGGACCAGGTGACAGCAGGATTGCTAACCTGGTGTGTGGACTGTCAATTTCCCATGAGGTGGAAGCCTGGGGTGCAGGTGAGGGTTATTGGTCTACAGTCCTGGGAGTCCTCTCTGGGTGGAGAGCCAGGTTTTGCTATGCTGCTGACAGACCCTAATCTTAACACTGCCTTCTTGGATCCAGCCTCTGAGGCTGCCCAGTCTAAACTTTTTTGATGTCTCATCCTTGAAAATTCAGATTAGGGTTTGGGAACAGTCACTAGGGCTTTCAAACTGTGTGGGGTTGTGAGTCCCATTTGCTGTCACCCTGTGTTACTCTTCCCTTAGGCAGTTTGTCCAAAAGCAGATTCCAGAAAGAACCTGAGAACATTTGGGGCTGGGCGGTGGAGGCTGTGTTGCTGGAAGCCCTTCCTAACAATTCCATGCTCTTAGAAAGTAGATGAGCCAGTTTCTAAGACCTGTGCCACCTCTTCAGTTCTGCCCACCTCCCTCCACCATGTTCCAGCTGGGCTGGTGCCTTTCAGTCCCAGAGGCCCTGGCAGTGTTCTGGCCTCAGGGCTGTGCTGTCCACTCCCCTTCCTCCTCGGCTCCTACTAAGTCTCAGCTTAAATCCCAACCCCAAACCTACCAGGCAGCCCTGTCACAATCTGTCCTCACTCTGCAGCTTTTCCTTTGTAATACTTATCGCAGGTTGGCTTTGGGTATTTATTTTAGTGTTTTATTTTATTCCCTATTTGTCTTTTCCATAAAGCTTCATGAAGGAGGGTTCCATAGCTAATTTGTTCATTGCTTTAGCCCAGTACCTGGCAAATGGTAGGTGCACAATGAAGAGATCTGCTGGACAGTTGATGGATGAGTGGGTGGGTGGATGGATGGATGGAGATGAGGGGGTGGGTGGTGAGTGGTCAGCAATACCAAGTGCTGCACTTCTGGAGCATTCCATAAAAATTAGGCTAGATATCTCAAAACATCCCAGGCTCATCCTACACCAGGCAGCTGTGTTCTGACTCCTTTGGCCACAAGTTATAGAAAAAAACCTGACTGACCCAGTCCTGCTCCTCAGTGCACATGGCAGGGTGCTGGGACCCTTGGTCCTGAGTTTGCATGTGTCAGGTCAGCCTCCTGAACGGTCTTAAGGCCACAGGCCTGGGGAAGAGTCTGGCTGGAGTCATCTATTACTGGAGGCCAGGTCACACGTCTGGCCTAGGGTCCCCTCTGTGGTACATGTAGGTCCCGTAGGAAGTGATTACAGTATCCAGTATGCCAGCTCTTTGTATGCTGCCCTATGGGTCATGTTTCCATTTTTGCAGAAGTTCTTACGTTCACATTTGATGATTGCTTGGCCTATGCCTGTTCCATCCCAGGCCTGGAAGCTGACTTGGATGGCGGGGTTCTCCCCTCAGCTGAAAGCCAGGGAAGCTGCTCTTCTTGAGCACAGGAGGAGCAGGGATGTCATGCAGAGCCCACCCAGGCTGATTCGGGAAGAGAACTGCAGTTCCAACTGCCAGGGCTCCTCAGGAAATCTTTGCTGGATTTGCCCAAGAGAGATGCTCCTGGGGGTCTGTCAGATACTGTGAAGAGGGAGGAGCTGCTGTGAAAGGGAGAAGCCACTGTGAAGAGGGAGGAGCCACTGTGAGAGGGAGGAGCCACTGTGAAGAGGGAGGAGCTGCTCTGAGAGGGAGGAGCTGCTGTGAAGAGGGAGGAGCCTCTGTGAAGAGAGAGGAGCCTTTGAAGAAGGAGGAGCTGCTGTGAGAGGGAGGAGCCACTGTGAGAGGGAGGAGCTGCTGTGAAAGGGAGGAGCCACTGTGAGAGGGAGGAGCCACTGTGAGAGGGAGGAGTTGCTGTGAGAGGGAAGGAGCCACTATGAGAGGGAGGAGTGGAGTCTGAGCTCTCCACACAACCCCTGAGCATTTTCCCCAATCTGGTTTTGCAGTAGGCAATGTGCTGCCATTTTCACAGTAGAGATTTTCTCCATGAGAAGAGAAACCCAGTTATGCACTTGTACAATGCAGAATCTAATTTAGGTTTCAATAAGAAGGAGCCATTATATCACCCTACTTCAGTGCCTTTTGTCATTGTGTTATATTTTTAAAAATACTTTCATTGGAGACCCGATATATACTTACAATCTCTCTGCATTTATTTTCTTTTAAGAACACATATAATAAAACTCAAAGTTAATAGCATGAAAATAATTTCTACAATAACAGTTGTAGCAAATCTTCGAATTGCCAGGGTGAAGGTGGCTAGACAGAGTGAGGCAATTACGTCTATTATTAGCAGCACGCGGGAAGGATTGATGTACAGTGCGCTGTGTGTAAGCAGAAGCCTTCAGACGTGAACTACATTTTAATGGTGGAATTCTCATAGATTATAACTCCCTTCATTAACATTTTCACACATCGCTGACTAACAAATGAGGAGAGAGGCCTTCTGCATGCGTAGATTTATTGTGCTCCGGATGCTCTCTGCACCTCTGTGCGTGGGCAGGAGCTCCGTCTTCTAACCTCTGACCACAGGAGGATTAACTCTTCCTGGCCGGACCCGTTTCCTTCAGGGATGGCAGGATATTCTGGGAACACAGGCCCTGCACGCTGAGGTCATTCCTGGGTGCCATCCTCTGGGCTGCCCCCTGTGGTCTTCTGCGTGTCCCCTGTTGGCTTCTGAGGTGCTGTCACGGTGTGGAGGGGCCTCAGGGTAGTGAGACAGCACAGGTCTGCTGTGTGTCCAGCTGGCAGGGTGTTCTTTTCCACAGGACTCCCTGCTCAGGAATGTGGGTTGCCATGAGGAGCAGGGTGCCCTTCAGCATGAGGATGGTCATTTGAGAGAAGAGTGGGTGTTTCAGCAAGGGACAAGCAACCTGTCTCTGGTGGGGCAGGAACATAGTCCAAGATGGGTCAGGGAGTTTGGGGAGGGCTCTCTGGGCAGAGGGGGAAGTGGACTCTTTGGTCAGGATCTGGTGAACTGGCTTCCCAGCCCCAGAGCCTTGTCCTGGGAGAGGTTTCCTTCCTGGTGTATGGAGGTAGAGGCTGTGGTGCCTGCCCTGGAAGCCTTGCAGTGAAGGAGAGAAGACAGAGGAAGAGGCGATGTTCTTAGGTGATTTACCAGTTGGTGGTGGATCTGCACGAACTGGGAGGCAGTGCTGGAGCATGTGGAGAAATGCTATCTGCTGGACACCCCATTAATCAGGCGGGCTTCCTGGAAGAGTCTGTGAGTCCTGGGACTTACAGAAGTGGCTCCGGTGGCTGTCTGCACCCGGCACCAGGTGGTGAGAATGCTGAGGATGTGCCTTCACCCAGGGAGAAAACTCTCAGCCTGAGTCCTCAGCCCACCCTTCCTGCTGAAACACCCTGCTCCTCGCTGAGGGCACAAGCCGCGGTGATGCAGGGGCCCATAATTAACTTGCTGGCTCTTGGGCATATGTTGTGATGTTTATTGGATCCCCACTGAACAGGAGACCCGGGGTTAGTGTACCCAATGCTCATTTGTGTGTCCCTGCCTTAGGATGAGTATCTTGGTGAGTTTTTCAGAATGCTCAGACCCAGGATTTTCAGTCCCCTAGAGGGAACCTTAAAAACTAGTGATGCAGGGCTACCCTCGGAAACTTACCAAAGATCTGGGGTGGGGCCAGGCACCAGTGTTGTTCAAAAGCTCCTCATGATTCTGAAGTCTAACCCAGACCGAGATTGACTGCAGTCACGCAGGCGTGGACCTGGTTCAGGTGAGTGAGCTGGAAGAACGCAGGTGTGGCCAGCACAGTGAAGCCCAGGCAGCTGGGGGTGCCTTCGTAGAGCCCCTGACTCTTCCTGGTGCTCTGTGGCCTGAAGAAACCACTACTGCTGGACTATATGGGACTCACAGGACCACCCCCGTAAGCTGGTAAGGGGTGGGCACCTTGTGCATAGTTCCCCTTCTCCCTACCACTCTGTCCTTCCCTCTGCCAGGTGCCCACTCCAGATGTGTCGTGGGCCCTGGGCAAGCATTGCAGCGGCCAGAGCTGACTCTTGTCATCTTTGATCTCCAATATTGCTGGAGGGCTCAGTGGATAAGTCTGACACCAGCCTGGCACAGCTGCAGGAGCTGCTCTCTGACCCCCGCCTCCCTGGGAACATTAACCCTTAAATAAAATCGATAGGCCCAGGACATGCTTGGAATCTTGAAGTTAATCCCATATGAGTCCCATGTTCAGTGTTTTCCTAGTGGCCATTGGTGGGCTGTGCAGTGATAGGAAGGGGTGGACCCATGGGAGGGGCTCTGTAAGTGTCCCATGCAGGCTGGGAAGGTGGTCCAGGCACTGGGTGGCTCATTGGGAAAGGGCGCGAGACACTCTGGAAGCTGGTGTTGGGCTTCCTTCCTCTGTGCAGCTCCCTCCTGCATCCTGGCATCCCATCAAGTGTTAAGGAGCACAGGAGGCAGACCTAATGAAAACCCAGTTTCATTTTGCATAATCAGGCACTATTGAAATGATGCTTTCAGTGCTGCATGCTGCAAATTAACAATCTGACTTGTATACAATAAAAACCCGAGTATTGTACAAAGCAATACTTCTTAGGTGGTGGATACACAGATGGAAATTCATTTAATGAACTACAAGTCCCCGAATGGATTCTAAACTTCTTGTAATTACCCTGGAAAGAACCCCAGTAGAAACAGAAAAAAGCTTTTTGTGTTCCACCACCCCCTGCATTATGGCAGGCAGTTTTCTCCATCCTTCAGGCTGCCTCGTCAGAAATGAGCATCTTCATTTGATGAATTCTTCCAGGCCCATCCAACAGGTAGGGTTGGTCCGTGTGCAAATTAGCAAACCCTGTCCCCCTTCCCTAGGTTCTGAAAATGGCATGATTTGTGAAGACTTTAATGCTGAACAAAATGGGTCCTAAATGGTGTTATGAAATGTAACCCTAACCCCATGATGGAACAGTGAAGAATCTAGCCGGCTGCCCAGAGGATCCAGTAGGCCCTGTCTTTGGAATACTGGGCAGACTGGGTCTAGACTGAGACAGTGCTGGCCAGACGACTCCACCCTGGTAATTTACTTTGAAAAATGTTCCAAGGGGGAGGCCATCAGAAGGGTTCCACTGTCCAGGAGGTCCAGGGGACGAGATAGGACAGAGGTGCTTTGGGCATAGCAGAGCTGGCCAGCAGCTCTCAGGGGAACCATCTCTGCCTCCCACCATCAGGCGCCTGATGCAGGAGGGAGTCATCTGGGACCAGCCTCTTCTGAGGGGACAGTTCCACAGAAGGGCATTAGGAGCGGATGCAGCATCCACAAAGTGTGCCACACTCGATAAGTATCACAACCTGTTCCATATTTATTATGGGCAACAATTTGACTAACGGAGAATTTAGATTAATAACATTCAGGCCAGAGAAGTAATTTCCTCTGAGAAAGCGATTTACATGCACTCTGCCAGAAAGAGCCGTCACTGCTCTCTTGTCGTGTCAACTCAAATAATGAAGTTGAAAATAACATGGAAGGTTAATAGGTCCAACTTATCTCCTCAGAACTGAAAAGGAAGATTTACAGTGTGGAGCTGTTTTGCATATTTCCAGTGGGAATTGAAAGGATTTTTTTTTCCCCAAACAAGATTTATGAGAACCCGTGGTTCAAGGTATCTGCTCTGTTATTGCTCCTAAGTGAGGCAGTAAACCTCTTCATTTGGGTGGATGCTCTTGGCTTTCCCAAGAGTCATCTTTCCCCAGGTCACCGGCTGGGGGCTGTCGTTGCTGCTGAAATTCCCGCTTGCTGTGAAAGGAGAGTCAACAGCTTTCAATTCACGTTGTTTGTTTGCTGGCCACTAGAGAGAGTTTTAAACATCTCCACCACCTAGGGCTTTTCAAAACATATTTTGATTTATTTTGTCCTCATTTACTACCCTTAGAACTTAGTGGGTTGCTCTGAGATCTGGTGAATGTAGGGCAGTGGAGCTGGGTCAGAACAAGGGAGTGCGCGAGTGAGTGGCCGTGCACCGTGGGACACAGGCAAGGTAGGACAGAAGAGGCCTGTGCCACCCACCTCTGCCTGCAGCAAGCTTTCCCGGAAGTCCCACCCAGCCACTTCTGCTAACGTCCCATTGGCCAGCTCTGTCTGCAGCGAGGCTGGGGGTGGGCGGTTGATCTGTTACTCAGCACTTTCCTGCCCATGATAAAACTGGGTTATGTTATTTAGAAAGAAGAGGAGGACAGATATTGGTGGGCCACAAGCAGTCTTTAGCACTAGTGCTTAGTTCATTTATTTTTAATCTTTCTTGTTTGTGTTGAATGCAAACTGTAAAATTCCCTTTAAATACTGCTTTGGGCTGTGGACAGAGCTCAGTGGTAGAGTGCTTGCATAGTATGTGCAAATTCTCCCTAGGTTTGATCCCCAGTACTGGTGGGGGAAAGGGCAACAACAGCAAAACCCAGACACCTAAGAAAAATGCTGCCTTGGCTGTGTCCCACAAATTGTTCCTGCTTCCCCCCAATTTTTTATGTTTGAAAAATTTCAAACATAAAGAAAGGTTAAAAGAACCAGGGTTGGGGATATAGCTCAATTGATAGAGTGCTTGCCTTGCTAAGCCCAAGGCCCGGGGTTCAAATCCCCAGCACTGCAAAAAAAAAAAAAAAAAAAAAAATGTTAAAAGAATCATACAGTTGCATAGATCTCCATCACTCTAACATTTTGCTGTATTTGCTTTATCGTATAGCAAATCCATTTTAGTTTTTGATGCATTTCATATTGAGTTGTGGATAACGACTTACTATGTTTCTCCTAAATATTTCACTGCACATATTATGAATTGTTTGTTTATTTACTTTTATGGACGATTTCTGTACAGTGGAATGCACAATCCTAAGTGTGCTGCATGATAAAGACATGACCCAAGTTCCTGTTAGGACACCGCACTTCCACCACTCTGAAAGCACATGAAAGACAATACAAAAAGAAAATGGAGAGAGACCTCGTGAACCAGCAATGCTTTCTTCAGCAATGGAGGGGCACATCTTCTGGGGTAAATGGTGGCTGGCCATCATGGGGTTCTGGGTTTTATAGGGCCTTAGCAGAGCCAGGTCATGGGAGGAGTTTTGGTGGCCAGGTTAACTTAGGGCAGGGCAGAAGGGCAGGTAGGGAAACAGTAAGGGAAGTTCCCTCCCTGGGGCTTATGGTTCATACCCTTTATTCCTGGGCAGCACTCCATTCCTTTGGTCAGATAACATTCGGATTGTTTTCACCAGAGGTTATTTTTGCTGGCTCTTGAACCTAATCTAAATGATTTCATATAATTATTCTCTTTCAGGGAACACGTCCTACGCTCTATGTTTTTGAGATTCATCTGTGTCATTCGAGTATCATTAGTTTTTTCCTGTTTGCAATGTGTGGCATTCTGTGGTATGAACGTACCGTAGCTTGTTTACCCATCCGTTCATGGACATCTGGTATGTTTCCAGTTTGGAGTAAAACTTCTGGGACTGTTTTGTACGCTTCTCTTTAGGGGATATATATTGTTATTTATTTCAGGTAAATGCCTCAGAGAGAATTGCGGTGCTATGTTTTCTTTCTTTTAAAAGAAACTGTCAGACTTCCCCCACCCAAAGTGAATATACCCAACTCTGCCAACAGTGCATGGGGGTCCCAGTTGCTCTCCATACTCCCCAGTCTTCAGTAATGTCACTTAAATTTGGGCCATCCTGAAGCATGTGTGATGGATCTCAGTCTGGTTTCAATGCACTCTTAATATTTTTTGTGTGCTTATTAATCATTCATATGTCTCCCTTCATGATGGATCTGTCCAATCTTTTGCCCATGAAACATTTTGGATTTTCTTTTGGTTATTGGGTTATAAGAGTACTTTATATAATACAGGTAGAAGTTCTTTGTTAGCTGTATGTTTCACAAATATTTTCTCCTAGCATGCCATCTACTTATTCATTTTTATGATGGTACCTTTTCCTAGAGGAAGTTTTTAATTTGCTGAAGTTTAATTTGTCACTTCTTTCCTGCTGTGATTCTTGCTTCCAGGTCCTCCTTCAGAAGTCCCTGCTTACCTCCTTTCTGTGAAGATATTCTCCTATGTTTTCTTCTGGAAGCTTT
Organism: Sciurus carolinensis; assembly: GCF_902686445.1. Classification (NCBI taxonomy): domain Eukaryota; kingdom Metazoa; phylum Chordata; class Mammalia; order Rodentia; family Sciuridae; genus Sciurus; species Sciurus carolinensis. The sequence continues at coordinate 204,578,707 of NC_062213.1, read as the reverse complement.
GTAGTTCTGGTTCTTACATATAGGCCATGCTCCATTATGAGGTAGCTTTCAGTGCATGGTGAAGGTAGGAAACAGTACCATTATCTACTGAGGTTTAGTTGTCCAGTACTATTTGCTGAAAAACCCTTCCTTTTCCCTTTAATTCCTTTGGAATCTTGGTCTAAGATTAACTGAACACATATGAGTGGTTATATTCTGGGTTCTGTTCTTTTCCAGTAATTTATTAGTTTATTCTTATACTAGTACCTCACTGTCTTGATTACTGTGGCTTCATAATAAATCTTGAAGTGAGTCCTCCAGCTTTGTTCTTTTTCAAAAGGGATTTGGCTATCTCCTTCCTTTGCATTTCTAAATACATTTTAGAATGAGCTTGTCAATTTGTATAAAAAAACCTTGCAGGTATTTTCACTGGACTGGTGTTAAAATCTAGATTATTTGAAGAGAATTGTTGTCTCTCTGTTGAATGTTCCAGTCCTCAGAGATGGTTTATTTCTCCATTTATTTCAGCCTTCTTCAATTTCCCCCAGCTATAGTTTTTAGTTTTGTTAAATTCATTCCTAGTCATTTTTAATTTTGGACACTATTGTTAAACTCACCAATTATGATAATGAATTTGTCTACTTCTCTATTTCTGTCAAGTTTTGCTTCTTGTCTTTTGAAACTTTGTTATTAGGCATTTGTACATTTATGGTTGTAATGTTGCACTGATTAATTGCCCCACTTATCTTTATGAAATGTCTCTATTTCTGGTAATTCTTTTTGTCTTTGAAGTTAATTTTATGGCCACTCTAGCCTTCTTAAGCTGTGGTTTACAGGGTATGTCTTGTTTCATGTTTTACTTTATCTGTCTTTACATTTAAAATGTGTTTCTTGTAGACAGCATATAGTTGGGTCTTGCTTTTTTGTTCATTCCAACAATCTCTGCTTTTTAAATCCAAGTGTTTAGTCCATTTACATGTAATGTAATTATTGAAATGGTTGGATTTACATATACCATGTTGATATGTGCTTTCTGTTTGCCTCATCTGTTTTTATTGATTTTTGGATTGATTGAATATTTTAGAAAGAATTTCAGCTTCTCTGTTGGCCTTTTAGCAGTGCCTCTTTGCATGTTTTGCATTTTGTGGTGGTTGCACTAGGGAATATAATATATATTGTTAATTTTTTGCAGTCTAATTATAGTTAATACTTGTACCACTTCATTCTAATTATTAGACTCTTCCTAGGCACCATGGCACACACCTATAATCCAAGTAGTTTGGGAGACTGAGGCAGGAAGATCACAAGTTCACAGCCAGACTCAGCAATTTAGTGAGACCCTGTCTCAAAATAGAAAATAAAAAGGACTGGGGATGTCGCTCAGTTGTTAAGGGCCCCTGGGTTCAATCCCTTGTACCCCCCCACCAAAAGAAAGAATCTTATAACTGTATTGTATATTTCCACTCCTTCATGCTATAGTTGTTATGTGTTTTACATCTATATTTGCTCTAAACCCATAGTGCATTTTTTCTTTTTATTGCTTTAAATAATCACATGTATTTTATGAAAGTAAGAGAGAAAAATGGTATCTGTTATAGAATACGTTTAAGTGGATCTTTGTTCCTTTCTGAAATCAGAATTCTAATTTGTAATTTTTTTTCCAGTGGAATTACTTTTTAACTTTCTTTCATAGGAAGGTTTGTTGGTAGTGAAGTTCTTATATTTTATTTTATAAATATGTATTGTATTTTATTTTGCCTTTATTATTGGTGAATATTTTAATTGGATGTAGAATTCTGGATGGTCACATTTTGAAAAATAGGGTCCTCTCTTTTGTCCTCTTGCTTTTGGTAAGAAATTATTTAACATTTATTTAGGTGTTCCCCTTAATGTTATGGGTTGTATATCTCTGACTTCTTTCAGGATTTTTCCTTTACCTTTGGTGTTATTCACTTTGACAATGATGAGCCTAGGTATTTTTATTTTGTTTAGAGTTTGCTGAACTTCCTGAATTGGACTTTATTTATTTATTTTTGAGATGAAGTGTTGCTGTGTTGCCCAGGCTGGTTTTGAACTTATGGGCTTAAGAGATCCTCTTGTCTCAGCCTTCCAAATAGCTGGGACTACAGGCCTAAGCCACCATGCCCAGCTTGAATCCAAAAATCTATGTTTTTCCACAAATTTGGTAGCAATTTGACTGTATTTCTTCAAATGCTTTTTTTGCCTATTCTTATTTTCTTCTTCTGGGATATTTGACTTCATGTTATTATTGTTATTTTTATTGTTATTATTTGCACAAATCACTAAGATTTTGTTCACTTTCTTCAAAATTTCTGTTTTTCACATAGGTTAGGATTTACAGCCTCAACACTGTTGACATTGTGGGCTAGACCATTCTCAGTGAGTGTGTGTGTGTGTGTGTGTGTGTGTGTGTGTGTGTACACATGCGCATGCGTGCGTGCATGTGTGGTTCCTATGCATTTTAGGGTGCTTAGCAACATGTTTATCTCTATTGCTGGATGCCAGTAGCAAAGTCCCTTAGTTCTGACAACCAACAGTATCTCCAGACAGTTCCAAATGTCCCTTGGGTGACCAAATCACCTCCAGTCGAGAGTAACAGATAAATCAACAGAAATTATCTGGTCAGGTTCACCAACTCTTTCTCTGTCATTTCCAATTCAGTGAATATATTACAGATTTTATTTTTTAGTTGCAGAATTTTCATTTGGTTCTTTTTAAAAAATAGTCCCTACCTGTCTTCTGAGATGACCTATCTATTAATTCATGACAAGCATCTTTCCCTTTATACACTTGAGCATAATTATTATAGATCCTTTAAAATCTTCTAATTTCAACATTGTTTCAAAAGGAAGTCATTATTACTCAGGTACCCTGAGACCAATATCAGATGATTGCCATTGAAAAGAGAGTTTGTTACAGTTTCCAAAAGGAAGGAGCTCAGCACTCATACTGGCACAGGGGGAAGCACCAAGTCGGTTGGGAGGCAGAGGAGCAAGGAGGAAATGTGGGCAAAAACCTTTCCTGTGGTTTCTGTGAGAAGACCAGGTAAGGCAGGGCAAGCAGGCACAGCCTTGGCTAGTTTGCATAATTTCCATGGGTTCTGGGATGTAGGAGCTGTCCCTAATTGCCTGGTGCCTGGCCCGAGGGAGATTAGGGCTGGGGACCAGTGGTGGGCTTTGGGTGGGTTGACTTGCATATGAAAGGGGCGCTCCTGGGCAAGTTGTCTGCTGTCTCTAGGAATTAGTACACCAGGAGGGGGAGTCCCTTCTAGTATCCCAAGGACTCAGGATGTCAAAACACTAGACTAAACATGCATGCTGGACCAGACTCCACTGTGGCCTTTTCTCTGCGGTATGGGTGCAATTCTCTGCTTGTATACTTTGTATTTTGGGATCTGTCCTGGTCCTTAGGAGTGATATATTGTTGAGACTTGGGATTGTGTCAGGCTGTTCTGAAACACAGAATTTTTGCTTTAGCAGATACTTAACTTTGCTGAATCTAGCTCAACATTGTCTGGGCAGCACAGAACTCTCTGTCCGGGTTGGGCATCCCTGATGGGCTGCTCAGGGTCTGTCCTGTGCACATAATTTAGGGACAGCCAGAGAACTGGGCAGTTTACACTGACTTTGGAGCTCTCTCCTTCTGTGGTACTCTCCTCTTTGGGGTGTCCTCCTTCATTTTCCAGGGACAGTGGTCACCTAAACTTTTTTCTGATTCTACAAATAGGACTTCAGCTTTCTGAGTATTAGCTGCTTCACGTCTCATTCTGACCTGCCTCAGGCAAAACACCATTCAAAAAACTCCTAGATCCTCAGAAACTCACCTGGGCCTATCACCTTCTTTCTGGTGTCCAAATCCCACCAGTTTCAGCCTGCTTTTCACCTCTCCCTGGTGTCTTTGGATTTTGTTTTTAATACTTTGAATGTTGGAAGGGTTGGTCCAATGTGAGTGACTCCTCCCTCATTAGAGGTGGAATTCTATGTGTCTCATGAATTTTGACACAATGATTTTACTGTGTTTGAATCACAGTCATTCCTCAGCAACCCTTTGGAATTGTTTCCAGGACCCCAAGCATATCAAAATCCTTGGGTGCTTGAGTTCCTTATGTAAAACTGATAGGATTTGCATAGAACCTACACAATCTTCCCATAGACTTTAGGTCACCTCCAGATTACTTATTATGTCTAGCATGATGTAAATGTCATGTAAATAGTCGTTATACTGTACCGTTCAGGGGTGACGGTAAGAAAAAGCCTGCACACGCTCAGCACTTTTTCTTCCCCCCTGAATATCTTCTGTCTGTGGTTGGTTGAATCTATAGATGCAGAACCAGTGGTTATGAAGGTCTGACTCTCTTTAAGTTTCCCTTATGATTTTCCCTTTTATAAGGATCAACGGAATGTTTTTTAGTTCCTAGGTATATTAGATTTGCAAGCAAGCTATTCTTTTGTTAATAATTTTTAATTTTATTGTGCTACCATCTTGAACATGGTTTGTAGGGTGTTGACTCATTGGCATTTACTGAAACTTGCCTTATTGCCCAGCTCATGTTCAATTTTTGTGAATGTTCTACATATGCTAAAGAAACTGTATTTTCTGTTGGGTTAGTTTTCCATGTATTTTTTAGTTCAACCTTAATAAACTGTCTTTGTTCTTGAGTTTTTTGCGCATGTGCCATCAGTTTCTGAGAGGTGTGTTAGTGTCTGCAGCCAGACCTCTTGATTTACCTGCTTCTTGTAGTTTGGCCAGTGGTCACTCTGCATTTCTCTGGCCAGATTCTTAGGTGCATATCTTTTCCTGATGATGTGTTTTCTTGAGTCGCTGTTCCTCTTAGAGGCACCCACTCTCCTCTCCTATGTCTTATGCATCTGTTGGCATGCTGTAGCCCTTTCGACTGAGGTCCTTGCATCTTCCTTTAATTTGGGAAGTTCTTGGTGATCATGCCTCTGTCCTTCTATCATGTGGAGGGTGATGTTTCTTCTTCTGTTTCCAAATTTTCTTCTACTTATTTATTTTACAAATATTTTTTATGCCTTTATCTTTTCTTGGTGCTTTCTAGGTGAGTTCCCTGATGTGATCTTCCAGCCTCCTAAACAATTCTGTGGCTATTTATCAAGCGCTTTCTTTTAGGAATAAAATATGATAAGTGTGCACCTCTGGCAGCCTCCAGCCTCCTGAGTCCAGAGGGAGCCCCAGAGCGCTGCATGTTCTTGGCAGGTGCCTCACCTGTCCTGCATCGGGCAGCCCTGATCCACTGCCATCGGCCTTTATCTTTGTGCATCAGTCGCTGCAAGAGCCCTGACTTCAGCGCCCTCCTGGGAGACCTGTCCTCCTCCTGCTGTTTAGGATCACTCTCCACCCTCTGCCTTCTCTGCAGCACCCAGCCCCAGCTGTGCACCTGCGTTTTATCTTCAGACTCTCCTGCTGGCTGGGAGGGTCATGGAGCAGCGTTCTTTGGCTGTCTTGCCCTCTGTCACCTCCCTGCCACCTAGCTGAGGCACCTGACACATAGCAGATGCTCCGTAAGTATTTGTAAGTGAATTGATGATTGTACCATAGTTTTATTTATTTCACCCCTAATTTTTTAAAATAAAGCTATCCTTTTATTGGATATCTATATACCAGAAACAGGGTCAGGGGCTTCACGTTGAGAGCATCATGCAAACATTTACTTATTCATCCTTTTCTATATTTTTGTACTGTGATAAAATATATGTAACAGAAAATTTACCATTTTAAAACATTTTTTCAGGGGATAGTGCAGTGACATTAAGTTTGTTCCTCTTATTATGCATACCATCATTCATCTGCAGAACTTTTTCATCTTCCCAAACTGGAACTCTGTCCCCATTAAACAATGCTGTTATTTTCTTCCTGTCCAGTGTTTGGTCTTCGTTCTTCTTCATGACTGCCTGGTCCAACTTTGTATTCCCAGTAGCTCCCTTCTTTGAGGTTTGTCTGTTCTGGGTATAAGTGGTTTCCCACCAAGACAGTTCCTCTCCTCGCCTTTCTGTTTTCCCCATGGGCTGCAGCTCTGTGGTGGGGTCACGTGCCCCTGGAGGAGTGGGAGGGAGTGCCCAGACCCACTCAGGCTCTTTCTGGTGAGAGGTATCTGCCCCTCAAAGTGGAGAAGGTTGGGGGTCAGATCTGTGCTTGGTCGTTCCCTGATTTCAGGTCCACCCCTGTATCCTAGCCTGCATAGGATAAGGGCAGATAGCAGGGGTACTGGCTGAGGTGCCACAGGGGTACTGGCTGAGGGACTGGTGCTTCTGTCCTCTGCTGTCCTTGCTCCAGGGATGGGATGAGAAATGGACAGTCAAGGCAAGAAGGTGTAGAGAATTGGGCCCCTGGAGAATTCCTGGCAGCTGCTCACCTGAGGGTGTCTCCTCTTGCACTTCCCAGTCCCACAAAGTCCTTCACAGGGACCAATCATCTTCCTCTTCCCCAGCATTTCTCACGGTGGCTACCCATCAGTCCCCCTTGTCTGGGGCACCCCACATGTGGAGAACCAGTGCCCCTGGCCAGCTCACTGTCCTGCGAGCTAGCTTTGCCTTTCAAAGCTGTTCTGTTCTGAAGCCAGGGCAGGGGAGTGGGTTCTACAGGCCGTGCTTGGGGTGGCATGGGAGGGACCTGGAGAGCAGCTACTAGAACAGTCAGAAGTCTCCCCAAGTCCCATGGAGCAGGGCAGCTTATGGAGTCACGGTCCTGATAGAGCAGAGGGCACCTGCAGTCTGGGATCCTTTCCTTGGGGCGTCAGCCCGTTAAATTCTGAGGTTCTGGGCTACGTGGCTTCTCTAGGCTCTGACTGCAAGTGTGTGGGCCATTATTCCATGCATCCACTTTCCAAGTCATTGTTCCCGTTCCACCCACCCCCACCCCAGGTCCTCACCGCCTTTCCCTCATCAGTGTCTGGCGAGCCCTCAAGCTCAGCTTGCATTTTCGAGTGGAGAGGTTGTTTCAGAAAGAGACATTGTGGGAAGCCGTAGGCGTGTTTTATAGTCCAGTGTCTTTGACCAGAAAGGGACTTTAGAGGTGACGGGTCCTGTTGAAATCAGATCATCTTGTATTTGACTCTCTAATTACTTACCCAGAAAGCCCCAGCCCCATGCTGAGAGGAAACTCTCGCACCTTCTTTTAGTTGAACGCGACACATCAACAGTTTGATCGCATTTCCAATTTCTTTGAGTTTCAACGACCTGCACACTGGAGTCACAGTGCTGGCAGAAATCTGATGGTGGGCCCTCATCTACCTCCCGCCTCTTGGTGATCGCCGCCCCCTGATTCCATCTTGGCTGGCTGCCACCTCCCAGCTCCCTGGGCCATCCCTCGGGATGCATTTGTCTAGGGCTTGGCCTGGACCTGCTCTGACTCTGGCCTGCCGTTGGAGTGGCACTCATGTTTAGGAGCTCTCTCGCTTCTGCTGAGCTTCAGTCATTGCCGCTGAGTATGGGTTGGTCTTGCTTCTGTCCTGTGGGACCACAGAGAATCCCATCTGTGGCCTTTTCCATGAGTGATTCCGACATTGAAGACAGCTGTCGTCCCTGGTCCCTTGGCATCTTCTTCATAGGATGTTCTTCACTGTCCTAATCAACCCCTGTGGGGAACTTTTGTTTTCAGCATTGTTTTTAAATGTAGTAGCCAGAGCTAAGCACTAACGCACAGGCATGGCTTCTGACCTGGGCAGAGAGTAATGGCACCACCACCTTCCTTTATCATGACCTTGTCCTTGATTAATGCAACCAAGTTAATGCTTTTTGAGTTTGTGCTAAACTAAAACCCTTTTTAAAATGGACTCTGTCCCTTGTTTTCTAACCAGGTGTTTTGAACCTGGGGCAGACTCTTGTACTCCCTTTTGGCAAGGCAGAATACAGAAAGGAAAATGGAATAGGGCTCAGAGACCCACGGACATACGGACTGGTTATGATAATTAAATAAAATAGCCTAGAGAGAAAGTGCTTGAAAACCATAAAAAAGCTGAAGGTTACCTGTTCTTGCTGCAGAGCTGGTTTGTTCTATCACGAGCCCTGGGGTCTGCTTCAATTGTGTCTCAGTCCACCAGCATGCCAGCGTCCTTCTCAGTGTGGCTGTTTATGGACTTCATAAGAGTGCTTTCTATGATTTTATTCAAGCTATTGGTTGAAAAGTCCCATGATAGGACTGAGGGCAAATCCACGGCCAGGACGTCTGGGATGACCGGGAACTATTACCTCTGTGCTTTGTGAGTTGAGTTATTCAACCAAGAGCGAGCATCCCTGCCTATGCCTCCACCTAGCCTATGTGGCTTCGCGGCCTGTGCTCCCCACATGCAGGATGGAGCAGGGAAGGCGGAGTGGAGCCAGGCCTGGGCCACCTGCGGTGCTGCGGGGATCCTGAAGGCTTCTTCCTAAGTGCTCCCCAAGCCAGCGTCTCCCCCACGGACACAGCGTGCAGTCACGGCAGCTCCACGCAGGCACACTGGAGACCACGGCAGGCTGCTGGTGATCCTCTGTCCGCCACATGGGTACTTCTTTCAGAAGTTACTCTTTTCTGGTAGAAAGCGTGATGATTTTCATATACAGCAAGAATAAAGCCATGTTGTCGTAGCTTGAGGATGCGAGTAGCAGGAAACCTCCAACTTTCTGCAAGTGTCTGGTTAGTGCTCTGGGAGGTCACAGAAGTTGTGAGAGGCGCGTCCGAGCCCGTCATCATGTGTCAAACAAGGCTTTACTCATCATCGTTATTTTTATTTTGAAAATTAACTCTCTGAAAGGGCCAGGCTGTGCTGTGCCTCTCAAGGGTATAATTCTACTTTAAAATGTAAGCTGTTTTGAGATGATTTGAGCACAAGAATGCATCCAGTTACAGAAAATGATTTCCCTTGCTTTCCTTGAAATAAAAAATTGCCCAGCATGCTTAGGGAATGGGAGTTATTGTGGACACTGCATTATTTTCTAGATGAATCACCTTATAAATAAAAGTTCCATCATCCAGTTAATGGTGAAGAGTTGCCTGTTTGAAGAGAGGACAATTGCCAAGGAGCAGAAGCACCAAGTCTATTTTTTTTTTCCCCTTTCAAAATGGGGGCGTGATACCAACTGCAATTGGGCCTTCATGTGAGGCAGCTGGCGTCTGAACTGGAGAACTGAGGCTGGGTCAGGTGCCCTGGACTGGTTTCTGGAATGTCCGCTTGGGAGCTTGGCCAGTCAGCTGGGCAATCAGGTGGTCCTTTCCTATTGCTAGAATGTTCTCATGATCCTCTACAGCCTTCAAAAATCTTCAGCTTTGTTTATTCATTTATTTATTTTAACAACTAGCCAGGCTTGGTGGTACACGCCTGTAATTCCAGCAACTCAGGAGGCTGAGGCAGGAGGATTGCAAGTTCACAGTCAGCAATTTAGTGAGATCCTGTCTCAAAATAAGAAATAAAAAGGACTGGGGATGTGGCTCAGTGGTTAGGCACCCCTGGGTTCAAACCCTGGTACCAAAAAATAAATAAGTAAAAACTATAAGTCTGTTTATTGTGAAATACAGCATATATGCAAAAAAAAGCCTACAAAGTGAAAATGTGCAGATCAGAGGATGAAAGTGAGAGCCATCGATTTGAGAGTGTGGCAAGCCAGCCTGTAGGAGCCTCCCTGAGTCCCCCACCTCCTTCTCAAAGACAAGCACTTCCTGACTTCTAACATTGTACTTGGCTTTGCCTGGCTTTTTATATATGTATTTTTTAGATTGAAAAGTTTGAAATCTGCGGAGGCGTTGCAAGAGGAATACAATGAGCACCTGTCCACCCCTCACCTGAATAGACCCATTGTAGGCACCTGGTCCCATCTTCTGTCTCTCACCTGAGAAGTCCTTAGAGGCAACCTGGCATTAGACTTTGGGACCATCCATTACACTCAGGCCCATTTCCAGACAAGTGCTCCATGTGCTAAGATCTGACCAATTCCCAGTGCCCATTTGAAGTCTCCAGGCAAAATAGAGGACCATCCCTTTGGGACCTCTGAAGGGTCCAGGTGATTATTTGGGGCAATGACCCATCACCGCATCAGTGAGTTGATGTCTCCCTCCTCTCCCCTCCGCCTTCTTTTTTTCCCCTCCTCCTTTCTTTTCCCCTTCAACAAACACTCTCTGAACATGGTGGCTTCGTGCCAGGCGTGAGGGTTCACGGAGGGGCAAGATGGGCTTGCCTTTGCCTTTGTGGCCTAATCTGCTGGGATGAGGAGGAAGCCCACCTCATGCACAGCTGACTAGGAGAAGTGCACAAGGGGAGGATGAAGGAAGGCTACTGGCCACCTAGGAGGGCAACAGGGGTGTCCTACAGTCAGGGACCCTCATGCAGGGAGGACAAGAGGAGGAAGAGAGGTTTCGAATGGAGCTGTGCCTGTATGTATAGTCTCGTAAGCCGCCTGAGGAGCAGGTCAGGCCCTCACAGGCACGCGGGCATGGCAGGACCCCAGAGCCAGACCAGGGCATGGGGAGCAGGCCTCTCGGGTAGAGCAGGTGCCTTCCGAGTGCTGGCTGTCTAGGGGACAGCAGATGAGGGCAGGGAAGAGAGTCCAGGTGAGGTTGAAGAGAGGGGCCAGCAGCTGAGCCCTGAGCACGTGGAAGGGTGGGGAGGGTTCGCGGGCACCGTGCCGGGCATTGCCAGACTGCGAGAAAAGCCGAAGGGCTTCACTGACCCTCCTGTGTCTCGGTCTGATGTGATGCTGGTCCTGCTTGAGCAGTAGGTGCCCTCTGCTCCCCCAGGGTCTGTCCTTAAGGTCCCCGGTAGTAAGAGCTGTCAGGTGAAGAGGTTTTTTTTAAAAAGTTTACTTTTCCCATTATAAACTAGTATATGCTTATGATAGAAAATTTCAATAGTGCAGAATTTGAAACAGTGGTGGTATTTCACTGAATCGTGGCGTTCGTCCTAGAGATCCAGTCGAATGGAGGGTGGCAGGTTTTATTCCTTTTATTGTTTATCTGATAGGAAAAAACCCAAACCTGTAGTCTTTTCAGAATTCCCCCAGGCTCAGGTGTAGAGAATCAGCTTATTAATTAAAAGGGAAAGGATAGCGCTGAGAAGAGAGTCACCGCGGCCTGGGGCCGGCCAAGTGCACAGGCGAGGCGCAGTCACCGCCGACATGAGTCTCCACGAGTCGCCCCTCAGGCCACTTGCTGGCCGTAACTGGGTCTGTCACAGGGGCGTCCACACCTGGCATGTCCCAGCCCACCTCGCCCAGCCTTTGAGGACAGGCCTCTGCCTCTGAACCAGGAGTCTTTCCCCCTTATTTCCCACATCCACATCCATGGCTTCCCCTTTAACCCTTTACACAGTCAGGCTTGCGGGGTGTTGTTTTTAGTTTTTCTCTCTCTGGTTGAAGACTCCTTTATCCACTTCGGCTTGCATTCTGTTTGCTTTCAGGTAGGATTTACGAAAGCCTAAGTAAAACGCACTTTCTCAGCAAGGCTGCTGGACAGAAGTAGAACTAAGAACATGATATTGGTGATGACGATTAAAAACAACACGGATACATCAGCCCGTTGTGTCCTGGGCTTTAAGTTCAGCTCCAAGTGCCCTGGTAGTCAGGGCAAGAGGGAGGGAGGACGGGCTGCAGGGTGATCTGTTTGGAAGGAAGCAGACCAGCCCTGCCACCAAACCCTGCACAGAACTGGCCACATGGGTGTTTGAAGGGCCACTGAGCCCAAGCAGGGTCCACGCTACCAACAGTGCCTTGGAGCCGGAGGGATTCTTGCAACCATCTCTTAACACTGGGGTCCAGCAGAGGAGGACTGGGGAGAGTGGGATCCTTCTAGGGAACCGGCCCTCGTGAGTTTTCTGAGGAGGCAGGATGTCACTCCCAGTCCTTCCCTGGCTGAAGCCACCCAGGTGTTCCCAGTTTCCATCAGAAATAGTTCAGCCCCCTTGAGGTGCTTTCCAGGGCCTAGTGCCTGAGTCTCGGCACCTCCAGCTTCTAGCACTTTCCTGCTCTTCCTCACTCCCACCACCCCATCCTTCAGGCACCTGGTGCTTCCCCTAGGCCTGCCACCAAGGGATGGCTGGGCTCTGCCTGCTGTTTGGAGGCTCCCTCCTTTGGAAGGGCCCCTCTATGGAGCCCTGGTGGCATCCCGCCTCTGCCCCTCACAGAGCTTTCCCACCTGTGGTCCCTGCACCTTTCCACCTGGCCCTCCAGAGAGACTGGGGCTTGTTCCACTTGCTGCCCTGTCACAGGCCTCGGCATGAGGTCGTGCTCAGTGATTATCAGATGACCTGTACACACCTGGCCTTTGCAAGACCTGAGAAACAACATCCGCAGTGCATGAGCCCTGTGCTGGCAGGGAGCAGGGCGTGGCCTGAACAGGAAGCCATGGAGTCCTGCTTCTGTCTGTGCGTCTCTTGGAGGTGGCTGCTGGGACACGGGAAGGCCTGGAGGGTTGGCTGTGTGTCTGTGTGTCCTGGGCACTCCTGGGAGGAGGCCGATGTGGAACTTTGCTTTCTAATTGGGCCCTGGATGTTCTCAGATGAGGTTCTTACAGAACCATGGGAACAGAAGGCAAGTGCTGGTGAGTAGTGCCCAGAGCTCACAGAGCTGAGGGAGCAGAGACGCACCACTGGGCACGTGCGGCCCTTGATGGGGGCGGGGTGCAGTCAGGAGGGCAGAGAACACGCTAGTAAACATCGTGGGGCCTGTTGTTGTTTTAATGGACACAATATGGACAAGGCTCTCCCACCTGGACACCAGGAATGAACTTGGCTCTGTGTGGTCTTATCCCGAGGTCCCAGAGGAGGGATGGAGCTGGATGTGTCCAGGTGGGTGAATGCAGGTGGCCCAGCCTCATGCACCTCCTGTGGGGACCCTGTCAGGGAGTCGGGGCAAGTTCTAGCCTGGTACCTAACAGACGGTCTCTGGATTGGCAGAGCTTTCACAAGTTCATGACTGTCTTGATTGTTCAAATTTGTAAGGCACTGGGACCCCTCACAAGTGGCTGAAAGGAATTGGATTGCTCATAAAAGCAAACTGAGAAATATTCATCTGAGGTGATTATTTCATATTATGGAGTAAGTACAAAAAGAATGAACTTTCTGCTCACTTAGGGAAGAATCCATGACCATCTGAGCTATTTAGTGAATGAGATATTCAACTAATTTACGTGCTTTAAGAGACCTCAGGATAAATGCTACGGTCTGGTGCTGGAGAGGAAGCGAAGGGAAATAAACAGACTCCGCCTGCCCCAGCCCAGGAGCTCTCCAGAGGCCCTGGTGCCCTCTGCCCTCATGGTAGGGCAGTATGGCAGCCAGGCTGGTGGGACCCTTGGTTTGCAGCCCCCTTAGCCCCACGTTTGGAGGACATGAGCTGGGGAGGGGACATGGAGTGCTTGGGCACCCCCTTTCCCTCTCTGGGCCCTGTCCCCTTCTCAGCGCATCACAGGTTTGACCAGGGACTCCTGGGCTCTGTTGGCTCCAGTGTGTGGGCTGCAGGGTGCTGCGGGGCTGGGGGACACATGCTGGGACTTGAGAGAGGGCAGGGAAAGAGGCTGCCCTCATGAGGTGCACTCCCTGATGCAGGGTATCAACTTCATGTTGCGGCAGCTCCAGCAGCTGAGGGGGACAAGTGCAAGCCATGTCGCCCCTGCCCCGAGGAGTGTGGGCCAGACTCCTGATCCAGGCTGAGCTCACTCACTTGCCTCATAGCTGACACCATAACCATAGTTGCCCGTAAGCTGGTTTGTGGAGAGCCTCTGAGCCACCTTGGACTTCCAAAACCACCTTGGATGGGTCTGGTCCTGCTTTTTGCCCAGGGTCCTGGGTGCAAGCAGCAAATGGCAAGTCCCTGTGGCATATGTCCCTGCTCTTCCTTCCGTCCTTGTTCTTGGGCTTCAACCTGGCGCCCAAAAGGTTTTTCTTCAATGAGTTTGGCTCTTGAGCGTCAGGCCTCTGGACCACAAGAACACGCCGTGGGAGGCGTGGGGCTGTCCAGGACCTGGCCCACGTGGACAGCAAGGAGCAGGATCCTGAGTACTCACTGCTTCCTGCTGCCAGGTCCAAGAACTTGCCAGGTATGCTTCCTTCCTTCCCTTGGACTTGGACTTGCCCCTAGGGCATGATCTCAGGTGTAACTAAGAACCACTGGCTGGCAGGACTCTACTGCTGCTGGGAGGACTTGGGAAGGGGCGTCCAGAGACGGGAGAGGATTCCCTTAAAGACTCGACCAGTGCCTGGGCCTTGCTCCGCATGTTGTGTCCAGAGCCGAGGCCTTGGGTCTCTCACCCCCACTCTGCCTGCGCTCAGCTGCACTTGGCCTCTAGGGTTCATGGGCTTAGGCGGCACCTCACCAGGAAACTTTGCTGGCCACTCCCAGTTTGGGTCCATCCTGAGGAAGCCAGAGGCCTTTTCTGAAAATGGCCTGCCTGCCTCCTATTGTCACTGGCTTCGGTGTCCGGCACTAAGCATCTGGAAAGACTTGCATTCAAATCTTGGCCCATTACCTACCTGCGCCACCTGGGCAGCCCGTTTCGTTACCTATGAAATGGAGATGGCGCAGAAGCCTCGGCTGTGTGCGCCTGATGCGCTAGCAGACCGAAACTGCCCCCGCCTCCTCCTGCACCTTTCTGAGGGTCGCAGTTCTTATAGCTTCTGCCCTTGTCGCCCACTCACCCCCTCTTCCATCTCAGAACTGGAGTGCAGCCGACAATGGCCAAAGCTCTTACTGGGCTCCCTGACCTGGTCGGGTGGGCTAGACAAGCAACGCTGAGCCCTGCCTGTGAACACCTGGGCCAGGTGCTCAGGGTTGCGGTGTCTGCAGTGTCATTGGGGCGAGTGTTCTGCCCCCAGCCCCCCACAGCTGTGTGTTCCGGCGCCTGCTGCTTCAGCCCTCCTGGGAGGTGGCTTTTCCCTGCCTCCTGTCTGGGCGTGGACACCTCGGGAGGAGCCGCTGCAAGCCAGCTGGTCTTCTTCCCATCATGGTTGAGTGGGTAGGTTGTGGCTTCAGTTTGGATTGTGTCACTTGCTGCCCAGAGCTCTCCAGAAGCTTCCCTGTGGCTCTAGCGTGGCATCTAGACCCTTGCATGTGGCCCCTGAGTCCCTTCCCGTCATGTAGCGCCATCTCTCCTTCCCTGCTGCCTGTCCTCTGCAGGTGAAGGGACTGCACCTTGCCTCCCCTCCAGCTCAGAACACAGGTCAGTCCCTGCCACCTTTTGGGCCTCAGCGGCCGTGGCCTCCCGAGACCACCCCTGCATACTCTGCTTAAAACAAGCCCTCCTGTTCCCTCTCTTCCCTCGTCTGCTTCCTGCTTGACATTTCCCCAGTTTGTTTTATTATTTGTTCCTTTCTTTCTTGGTCCACCTCCCCACAAGACTATAAGCTCCAGGTGAGAGATCCCCCTGTACCTGTCACTGGCGTGTCCCTGACTCGTGCTCAGAGCCTGGCAGGCGGAGCTGCTGGTTGGTATCCTGTGAGTGTGAACTCCCCGTTTCCCAGCGTCACACCTTCTCCAGATCTGGACTGGGAAACACCCCAATCTCCAAGTGCCACGTCTTGTGTCTCCAGTGTTTTTCCAAGAAACCGACCCCCAGGGGCTACAAGCCATGGGCGCCTCACCCCAGTCCTCCGGGCTCTCTGACCTTCTAGCATCTTCACTCTCCTGGTGAACCCTCAGCCCTACTTAACGGGGTCTTCCCCTCACTCCTCGCCAGGACTGTTGTCAGGTGCAACCAGAGCCCACCCAGGTGCTGTCTTCCTCCTTCTGGACTTTCCTGCCAGCACGCCACCCAGGCCACAACCTCTCCATCTTGGAAAGACTCCTGAGGGCCCACTGCCGCCCAGGGTGGCCATCCCTCTCTCCTTGAGCTGTGGGACTCTTTGAGGGGCGGTCAGTACCCCCGAGTTCCTGCCATCTCCTGTTCCCTCAGGAACCCTCCACACGCTCACCCCAACATGCCAGCCACAAAGGCTTCTCTGCCCAAGGTCATGGTGCGGTGCCAGGTCCAGGGAGCCCTTCTTGCCCCCGAACCTTCCCCAGCAGCCTTGCCCCGCGGGTCTCTCCTCGCGAGACTCCTCCTGCTGCCCTTCGCCCCATCTGCCTGACCACCATCCACTCTCAGCTCTGCGTGGTGCCTTCTCCTCCTGTTCCCTTCTTAGGTGGCTCTTCCACTGTGTGGTGCTCTGGGGCCCTGCCCTGCCCGCCCCTGCTTGCCACTTGGGCTCTCATCTCTGATTTTAACTCCCTGGGGGTGTCAGTGACCTGGTTTCTTCCCAACTCCAAAGGTACCCACTTGGCTGGGCCTCCACTTGCCTAACAGGCCCAGAACCTGAGCACTGGTCCCTCTCCCCAGAGCAGGTCTCCTGCCTGTCTGTCCTTCTCAGCTCATGCCAACCTCATTCGAGGGTCTCTGGCCAAAAACCAGGGGTCAAAAATGTAAAATGTATGCTTTTTATTTTTTTGTGGTTCAAGGAATTGAACGCAGGGGTGCTCTCCCTCTGAGCTACATCCCCAGTCCTTTTATTTTTTATTTTGATACAGGGTCTCACTAAGTTGTTGAGGCTGGCCTTGAACTTGCAATCCTCCTGCCTCAGCCTCCTGAGTTGTTGGGATTACAGGCCATCATCATCAGGGCTGGGGTCAACTCTGACTGCCCTGCCCAGTGTCTCCACACATCCAATCCACAAGGAGACTGCTGGTTCTACTCCCAAGGGCCCTGTGTCTCCCCTGGCTGGTGTGACCTCCAGGTGCCTGTGGCTCTTGGTAGGGCAGTTGCAGTCCCCTCCTGTCTTGTGTCCAGACTGCTGCCTTCTTCAGCCCAATCTCAGCCCGGTAGCCAGAGCCTCCCTCTGATATGAAGGCCAGAACAGGTCGCTCTGCTGCTCAGACCCTCCAGGGCTCTCATCTCAGTAGGTCAGGGCATAGTCCTTGCCTGGCCACCAGGCCTCTCCCTCCCCCTCCAGCCGCTCCTGGCTTCTGTCCCACCAGCCCCACTCTGCCCTGGCACCAGTGGCCCCTACCCCCTCCCAAGCTTGCCCTCCCTCTTGGGGATGATCTCCCTGCCTCTGGTGTCACCAGCTCCCAGTTGCTTAGATGCTTAACAGGAGCCCTTGTTTCCTCGTCTGTAACACAAGGAAATGTCGCCCAGGGTCCTTGAGACAATGCAGGGAAGGCTCACAGAGCAGACACTCTGCAAGGGTTGGCTGTTACCATCTGCCCACCACCCATCCTGCCCCATGGCGCCTCTGTGAGCCCTTTTCTGGCACCGCCTCCCGTTCCAGCCACTGCTCCTGCGCCTGGCCTCCGGGGCGCTCACTGTAACCACCAGCGTGTGCTGTCGACCGCCCACCTTGATCTCTTTCTCCAATAAGAACAGAAGCGTCCTGAGCTCAGGGGCAGTTGTCTGTGTCACTGTAACCTGGGACACATGTACCCAGTGCCTGATAGGGACTGGCATGGGACTGTTGGAGTGACAGGTGGGAAGCCCCTCCTCCCCAGCCTGGCAGAGGGAGCATCCCAGCTCCAGCACAGACGCGTGAGCCTTGGGGCCCTGGCCACACTTGGGTGGTTCCTGGAGATGCAGTTTTGAGGAAATGTAGGTTCCAGTTTTTGACTGGAAATGTAGGTTTGAATGAGGCCTTTTTAAAATCGTGGCAAAATTTGTGTAATACAACATTTGCCATTTTGGCCATTTTTAAGTGGACAGCTCGGCAGCCCTGAGTGCATGCGCACAGCTAGGCTGCTGCACGCCCACACCGCACACCAGGTTGGGTCTGCTCCTCTGTGGATAAACCGCAACACCTGGGATGCTGCCCCTTGCCTACTATGAACACCGTTGCGCACACTTCTGCCCCGTCCCTGCTTTTAGCTCTGTTGTGTGTGCTCCCGGAAGTGGAATTCTTGGATCGCGTGGCAATTCTGTGTTTACTTATTCAAGGAGCAGATGGAAGGTTTCCAGAGTGGCTGCACTGTTGACGCTCCGGCTAGTGTGCATGGGTCCCGCTCCCTCCACGCCCGTGCCAGCACTTGCTGCTTTCTGTTTTCTCCCTTTGTTGATAATAGCTGCCCTAATTGGCGTGAAGTGGCATCTCATGTGGTGTTGATTTACGCTGCTGGAGTGACTGATAACATCCAGCGTACTTTCACGAGCTTATGGGCCATTTGTATATCTTCTCTGGAGAAATGTGTATTCCAGTCCTTTGCTCATTTTTAAATTGGATTGTTTGTTTTTCTGTTGAGTTGGAGAGGTTTTGACTGAGCCTGGGTGCCTGTGAGGTCTAACGAGGCTGTATTTTATCCTGGGCAGAAGGGGGATATGTGGAAGGTTCCGGAGCAGGGGAGCGACATGCTCTGGTTTGTGTTTAGAATGCTCACCTGAGTGGTCCCCTAGAGGAGGCTGGAGGCAGGAAAGGTGTTAAGTGATGAACGGGGCTGGCTGCGGTGAGAAGTGGCCCAGGGAAGACCATGGAGAGGCTCGTGTCCCAGGCCTGGATGTGGCGTGGAGGACAGATCCCAGAAGATGGGAAGCTTCTAGATGCCCTGTGCTCGTTCCCTGCTTGAAAGGATCCTGGAGAGCTGCCATGGGGTCAGTCTGCAGGACTGGGTGGCCTTGCTGCTCCATCCCAGTCAGTGGCCACTCCAGGTGGGTGTGCGGTCCTCAGGGTGCAGGTAGGCCAAGTGCAGCACTGTCCTGGCTGTGGGAAACGGTGCTCAGGGATGGGCTGGGAGTGGACCCCCCCCCATCACAGGGCCCTTAGTCTGCCGGCTCTGCATTGGCTCCTGGTGGCAGGGTTGGCAGAACTTCCTTCCTGTCTTGCCTCCCCTTCTCTGGCCTGAACCAACCCCTCTGTTCCCTTGAGACTGTTCTTTAAAGCCCAACGATAGACAGCAGCTGAGAGCCCCTCTGGAGTCGGGGACAAGGAGGCTTGGCAGTGGAGCGGCTGCCAGAGGCGAGGCCAACACTCCTGGAACTAGGAGCCGGCGCCACCGATGCTTGTGCTAAAAATACAACTCTGAAAATGGAGCATGGGGGGAGCCCGCCGCGTGCCGCCTCTGAGGCCAGGGGGCAGGCGACTGGCCTGCTGGGCGCTGGTGCGCAGGGGTGCCTGAAGGTGCCCAGGGGCCAGGCCTGGGTTCTGGGGAGGCCCGTGTGCTCCAAACCCCCGCCAGAGGAGCTCCTGTCTGCACATGAGGAACCCGAATGGAGGCCGGGCCTGGGGCTAGGCCTGGAAAACCTGCAAATAGCAATTTGTGTTTGGTGTGCGGGGCTATAAATAGCCCGCCGGCCCGAGGGGGTTGGCGACGCAGTCAACTGTGAGCAAGTGGAGACAGCTCCCTTTCCTGGGAATCCCCACGCCCACTGGAAAGGAGAACTCGTTTTTGCTCCCTGCGCCAGCTGGCCCATTAGATGAGGCAGTGACAAGGTCGGTGGCTGTTGGGACCCCAGGCCTTTCTGCAAGCAAAGCCCCTTCCCCCCAGCTCCAGGTAGGGGTGTTGAGCTTCCGTTTTAGGGCAGCAAAAAGACATGCCAACCCTGTCCCTTGGCAGGAACACATTTGGCTCTGTCTCTGCGGGGGTTCCTCTTCTCTCAGGGATGGGTGTGTCTAGGCGCCATGCTTTCTGTGCAACCTTGGGCCTCTGATCCAGAGTCCAAACCTGGGCCTATGGACCATCTGAGACTCCAGTGTGCCCCGGTGAGCGTCACAAGTTTGGGAAGCGACCCAGACACTGTGTAATTGGGTCTACAGGTGTCTCTTTCTGGAGAGAGATCATGGAATAGTTTTTCAGATTCCTGAAGGTGTCCCGACTCAAAAGTCACAAGCTAATGGACCTGTAAATGTTCTTCCCACTCAGAGTCCCTAATCTATTCTTCCAAGCACAGGATACAATGTCTTCCTGAGTAGGGGCCGGGGGTTGTCAGCGTCCAGTCCTTGAGCTGCGACTAGCTGGCTAGATGGACTAGCTCCTTGGAAGATTCCAGGTTTCCGATCTTCAAAGAATGAAGATCTCCTTAGCTGTGCTGGGGAGCCATGTGGTCCTTGTGGCACAATAACTGGACTGAGCGGGGACAGCTACGCTGAGGTCCTACGGCCCTCCCCTGCCCTCCCCTGCCCCGCGCTCTCACTGCCTCCCTCACTCCCCACAGCCCAGCCCCTGGGGCGTCTGCAGCTCGGCCCTCCTTGCCCTTGGCCCGGCTCTTGCCCTCTGCCTGGGGTGTTCCGCTTCCCCGTGTCCCCATGTCCCAACCCTTCCCATGGGGCTGTGCACTGACTCTAATTCCTGAGCATGCCGGGTGTTGACCTTTCTAAGTTTTATTTCTTCAGTGATCGCAGGACAGGCGTGGCTCTCTGGGGGTGCTGCTGTATGGATTCTGGCACAGCAGGCCCGTGGTAGCACGGCAGGGCACAGGGCTCTGTCACCTACTGCTGCCAGACCCCCATGTCATCCTGGCTCTTTTCTGTCCCCCCAGTCCTGGCTTTCTGACATGTCCTGTGGAGGCTGGCCTCCTGCCCTCAGCCTGTTGCTCTTGACTGAGCCACAGCGGTGTGTGTCGGTAGTGGGCTCTTCTGGTGGCAGGTTCGAGTTCATTCCCATCACCTTATCTGGACCCTCTTTCTCTTGATGAATTTTGCCTTATTTCATGCATGTGCTGTGTCGCTAGATGCGGGGAGCAGGGTCAGAGTCTGATTCATTTTTATAACCTTTCAAGTGCTATGCAAATTGTGCACTCTTGGCTGTCGAAAGGATGAAGGAATGAACCACAGCAAATGACGTGAAAAGGAAATTAATTTTGCAGAACTTTGGCATTTCCTATATCCTAAAAAGATCCCTAATAAACATAACCCTCAAATTCCTCAATTAAAAGTAATTGGCTCCCCCATTCTGTTAGTAGATGAGCAGGAGGAAAGAGGCCCAGATCACCTGGTAACAGGTTTCTTCCTGCCTCCTCACCTACCTGCCTTCCTAGCTCTTATTTTGGTAAGCAGTTCCCAGGCTGTGCCAGAGGGCTTGTGAGTCCACCCATTTCTTATGCCCCATGGTCAGCAAGGCTGTTGTCCTCTGAGGGCTGGATTGGCCTGGGTCTGAGTTGTTTTGCTCCTTCGGACCTCCAGGTAGAGTGTTAGAGGGAAACAGGCCTGAATGGTGATCTAGGCTCTTGCTGGTCCCAGCTGTGTGACCTTACTTAAGTTGCTTCCCCTCTCTGGTCTTCCTTTATTTTGTACACATCTGTTAGATGGTGTCTATGGTCTCTTCGAGCTCTGAAACAATATGATTTTGTGACTGAATGATCTCAACTCACTCATACAGAGGTAAACAGACACAATTTTCTAAGGAGCTATCTTTTACATTATAAAAGGTGAATCCCCTGCTAATGGACACGTGTGCTCTTGAACTAGTGCCTAGTTATTTAGTGCCTACTATGTCTCGGTCTCCACCTGGAGATTTTCAGTATTTGTAGGAAATGTAAATCCTCAGTGCTAGTGTTTGTAGGGAATCCAAGTACCACCCCACGCCTCTGTATTTATTCATTAGATAAAGAGAGGAAAGTGTAGGTCTGTGTCACTGTGGCCTGTCTCCTTTTCTGGGGTGGCCAGTTCAGGCTGGTGTTCTATAGAAGAGCTCTTTAGGGCTGAGTGACAAGTGCCCAGAGCATGCGTCCCAGCAGCAGGAGCCAGGGCCTGACCCTGCTGCTTCCCTGTGCCTGGTCCACCAGTGTGTCCCCAGCAGGAGCCTCTGGTCAGGGGCTCATGGCCGTTTCCCTGGAAGCGTTTGTGGGGGTAAGGCAGACGGGGTCCTTCCTGGGACTGGGCTTCCGTGCACACGGCTGGTGGAGGTGCCTGTGTGGAGGACACTGGCCTCCTCCCTCGGCGTTGTCCAAAGTCTGCACAGCCTGCTGGGTTGTTTGGCCCTCTCAGGCTTGGAGGTCACAGGACTTATCCAGGTCACTTGGGTGGTGGTCCAGTTGGGGTGAGTACCTGGCTCCCGACAACTGCATCAGAAAGTGACTCTGTGAATGAGTGTTTTCATGTCTCAAGTGGGCTTGCCAAGAAAGGTGTGCAGAGGCAGTGAAGGGGCACCCCAGCAGAGCCAGGGGACATGGAGCTGAGTCTCCTAAGGAGCTTTTCCTGTTTGGTGGTAGTTTTTGGTCCCCCCAGGCTTGTCCCGGGGAGTAAACATCTTGCAGAAAGAGCAGGTAGGGAAGAGGGGGCTCTCCTCCCCACCTGGGGAGCCCCATGTGATTTCACAAGCCCCCATCCTTTCCCGTCCTCTCTCCCCGCCCCTTGCTTAATGTCCACCGCTGATTACACTAGACCGGCAGGAAGGAGCGCTGAGAGAAACCTCCCCTCTACCTTCCAGTGGCCAACAGCAGCATCTCATGGCAGAAAGCCACCTCTGCTCCTCCGGGTGGCACCTACGTGGTCATCACACGTATTGATGCCGGGGAAGATGTGCTGCCCGTTGTTGGGGTCGTTTCTGGTTTAATGTGCATCATTTCCCTTCCCAGCCTAGAAAAGCCTGGCTCGAGGCTTGACCCGGTGCCCTGGTTCTGTTATCTCTGCTCAGCAGCCGGGAGCCGCTGGGCTCTGGCATGAGGGCGCAGGGGACAGCAAATCATATTAGAAAAGACCCTGCTTGAGCCCGGGAAGCCCAGAGACACCCACCGGCCACAGTGTCTGCTCCCACTCTGGCTCCTTGCCCTTCCTCCTGGCTGGAGGACCACCCTGCCTGTGATGGACGCCCGACGTCTGCCAGGTGGCCTCCGCCTGGGCGCCCGCTTTGGAACCTCCACCTTGCCAGCTCTTGTAGCTTTCGCTCAGTCTTCCCCTGAATCCGGACCCCCTGAGCTCCCAGCTGGCAGGCGGGGAGCTGGCTCCCGCGACCTCTAGCAGGGTCCTCGCAATCCGGGCCCTTATTGTTCCCCTGGCTGGCACCTGTGAGGTGTATAGGGAGGCTTAGAATCAGTCCCTCTGCACAGCAGCACCCGGGGTGGCTGGCAATACCTGCAGAGGAGGAGGACAGGTCGGGATGGGGCTTTGCCCCCATGGAGAGGGGCCACGGGGCTGCGCAGATCCTGGTGGCCTGGGGCAGAGGTGACAGAGCCTGAATGGAGCAATGCCATCGTAGGCAATAGTCGATGCTGCCGTTACCCTCTCAGCAGGACCAGGACAGGGGCCTGCATCCCCTCTCGGCTTCCTAGAGGGGAAATGTCTCAGTTGGAAATGCTGCAAACCCTCGGAGCCAAGGAGCCAGCAACTGCATGGCCACACCACGAGCGGGGGGTCTGTCTGTCCTGCCCCTGTACCCACGCAGGAAGTCCTCACCCAGGCCGAAAACAAGGACAGGGCGCTGGGGCCCTTGGCCCTCCCCCCAGGGAATGGCCAGTCCAACAGAATGCCAGCGTCGGAGCCGGCTCAGCCCACGTGGTGGCCCTGCTCCCTTACACTGGCCTGACCCTGGGCTTGGGGACATGCTTTTGCATATGGTCTTGGAACCCGACCACTCCCTGCTCCTCCTCCAGGTGCTGTGCTTGCAACCCCAGAAGTAGCTCAGGCTCGACTAGAGTGCCGGGTGCCTGTATCTCCAAGAGGGCTGTGGTGCCACCTTCTTGTCAATGTCGCCTGCTGAAGCGTCCCAGCTCTTAGAGCAGGCAGTTCTGCTGAGTTCTGAAGTGGTTTAATCTAAAACCAGGAGCGTGAATTGTAACGAGTTGGGACTAACAGAATTGCGACATTTTGGATCTAAAATGTTCCCTGAAGGCCCAGGTATTAAAGGCTTGGTCCTGGCTTGGCGTGGCTGGGAGGTGATGGAGCCTTTAAGAGGCAGGGTCCAGTGGGAGGAGCAGGGGATGAGGGCAGCCCAGAGGGAATGGCGGGTACTCAGCAGCGTCTTCCTTTCTGTTTTCTCTCTGGTTTTGCGGTGGAATGTTTGGCTTTACCATGGGCTCTTGCCATGACGGATGGCCTCACCATAGGCCTAAGAGTAGTGAGGCTAGCTGATCATGGACTGCAACCTCCAAAACCATGAGCAGAAAGCCAACCTTTTCTCTTTTTAAGTTGATTGTCTCAGGTTTCTGTCATAGTCATGGAAATCTGGCTAACATGATTATCTCATGGCACCCACAGGCAATGACTGATAAACAGACAACTTCCTACTGTCCCCTGCCCCTGAGGGCTCCTGTACGGTGTGCTCCCTCTTCCTGCCACAGTGGCAGGGCTGAGAGCAGGGGCTCACACTGTGGGCTGACCTGGACCCACCACCTGGGGCAGCATGATGGCTGGACACCAGGGTCCAGGGTGCACTGGGGTTGGCCTGACCCCACAGGAGGCAGCTGGGGGCAGTGGGCAGCCCTCTGCACCCTCCCTGGCCATCAGATGGGCTCCTCTCGATTATAGTTCAGACAGCCACTGGGCGTGGGTGCCGGGGCTGGGTGCTCCCAGCTCGAAGTCCTTCCTTGTGCAGGGGCTGAGGAGCAAGTCCCAGGGCCCACCAGAGGACAGACGATGACAAGTGTCGCAGATGCTGTCAGAAGCTCCCCTAGGGCCTCCCGCCCTGTGAGTGGAGGTGGCTGCAGTACTTAGGGGTCCCGAATGGCGTGGCTCGTTGTGCTGGGGCCCCGGCAGTGAGACGGGGCACCACGACGGAGCATGGAGACGCGGGCCCGTGGGCTGAAGGGCTCCTGGTGGGGTTCTGCTGCCTCTGGCGGGTGCACAGGCGAGCCCGGGGTGGCGCAGCTTTCTCCAGCTCTCTGGCCCTGTGGACCATCTCCAGTTCCTCTGCTGCTCAGCGACACCAGGGTCTTCTGTCCGACGTGTGGCTTTGCTCCTCACCCTCTCTGCTCACTCCTCTCTCCAGCCCTCTTTCCTTCTTTCGTATTTGATTTATTTTTTACTGTAATAGAAACCATGCACTGGACAGTGTGCAGGGGCAGGAGGCTCCTGGTTGGGGGCGGCCTTGGCTGCCCCGCTGGGTGAGGCCTCCCAGGTGCACACCGCAGCCCCTGTCCCCAGCTTCCTTTTCCTCACTCAGTTACCTGCAGCCAGCCAACGGTTGAAATGTGTGGGTTTCACCGAAGGTCAGGGTGGCCCTCGTTCCACACAGCTGACGTCACACACCTCGCTGATGAAGGTGTTGAGTCATCTCCCGGCGGCAAGAGCCAGGGTGAGAGGAGAGAGGATGTTTGCTTGGCTTTTCCTACGGTATAGCTCTATGTGCTACTTTTATCTTTGGTTCCTGTTCCTGTCTTACTGTGCCCGATTTTACAAATCAAACCCTGTCACAGGGGCTCTGCACAGGGAGGACAGTATGCACAGCTTTATTACCGTCCGTGGTTTAGGCACCCCTGAAGGTCCTGGGATGTATCCACTGCAGATAAGAGGGATGCCAGTACGTCAAAGTTTAGCCATGCACACCTTCAGTATGTGTGGCTCGTGGTGGGCATTTCCACCTCAGGGAAGCTGCCTTGAACCCTGCACCCATTTGGAGGAGGAGAGACGTAAGAAAATGTTTTTTGAATATTTAGCTTTTGGAAAAACCCATATTCTGCTTCCCTGTAAGCCAGAGGGAGGCTGTGACCCAGCAGGGGACCATTAATTCTGGGGTTTGGTCACTTTCAGATCATTGTTAATGGCATCAACAGCTATTGCCACTGGGCAGCAGTTCCATCTGCATGTCACAGCTGTGCACTAGCTCCCTGGCTGGTCCCCGTGCTTGAGACACAGAGAGGGGAAATGAAGGGACCTGCCCGAGCCACACAGCCAGTCAGCTGCAAAGGTCTGCTTCATGCCCAGCTCTGGAGATGTCTTCTCCTTCAGCACCGACTGAGACCTGGGGCAGAAATGTCACTTGGGAGCAGGTGGCAGCGTGTGCTGGGAGGTGCCTGTCACCTTCCCTGGAGGGTCGAAGGGGAGAGGCCTCTGCTTCTCCTGCAATGGGGAGTAGCCCTCTTGCCTCTCTCTGCCACTCCTGCATCCCCAGCTGCGTGCTGCTGCTGCTCAGGAGGGACTGTCTATTGTCCCTTTCCTCCAGGCTTTGTCTGACCATCAAGGGAGGCTAACAGGGAGAATGTGATTGGCCCCATGTGAGTGTCTGGCGGGCAGCACAGTGTAGGCCGGCGGTGCACTAGGCAATGCCACGAGTGGGGCTTCTTCTTGGCTTGGCTTCCTCACTTGGTCCAGGACGACAAGAAGCAGACTCCTTTAAAAGAGCTGTCAGTCCTATATTGGTTTCCAAGGTTTTGGATTATTCAGGCAAAATTGCTTGGCAAATTCTGAAATCCTACAGACATAAGGTATCTGCCCAACATACATTTTTGTTGTCTTCTCTCTATCCAATTAGGTGGTATTTTGGGGTCATATGTTGAGATATGAAGGAGGGTTAGCTGTGACCAGGATTTCCCATGTTCTTGGTGAATATCAGGCAAGAGCAGCATCCCTGTGGCAGGGCTGGGGACTCTAATGGACCTTCTAATTGAGGACCCAACTGCGCATGTGTGGGAGTCTCCTCTCACCCTAGACCCAGAGAAATGTTGCAGCAAAGGCATAGTTTAATTCCAAGGTGAGACTGGGAAGTTTCCAGGTGCCAAAAATGACCAGGACATCAGAGACGAGGCTGAGTGGCTGGGCTGGAGTTTCCACAGTAGATGGGGGTCGTCTTCACAGCACCTGGACAGCACAAAACCGGGAGCAAGAAGGGGCTGTTCTGTCTGTCAGAACAGAAGAGTTCTTTCCATTGGCTCAGAGACATGGCATGATCTCAGCAACCCAAACTGTAGCCATAACAGGAACTTCCTGTTTGAAAGAGAGCTGTGGCTCAGTGGCAGAGCACCTGCCTAACACATGTGAGGCACTGGGCTCCATCCTTAGCACCACATAAAAATAAAAAGAAGAAATGAAGGCATTCTGTCAATACACAACTCAAAAAAAAAAGGCTGCCAACCTGAACCTGACATGAGAGCAACCCTGCACTGTCCCGCTGGGCAGAAACTCTCAGCTGAAAACCTAAGAAAATTTGGTCCAGAACTAATGAGACCCTTAAGATTTTGTCAGATGTAAGTGTAAAACTGCCCTCTGGGGATCATTCCTCCACATAATGCACATGTGAGTCTAGTGGGAAAAAGTTGGTGGAATCTCAATGTAGATGAGCTCTTAGACGAAAATTATAAAGCAAACAAGAAAATCTCTACTACAAGAGGTAATCAACACCACAGTGAGAGTCCATGTCTCAGCAACTGTAGGTAATATAGCACCCCAAGAAGGACATTAGACTGGAATGTGTAAAATATTTGAAGAGCCAAAATAAGAACTAAAATCCAGAAGAACTGAGTAGGAGATGCAGTCAATTAAAAAAAAAGTAATCAATTGGTTATTCTAAAAATAAAAATACATAGTATTTGAAACTAAAACCAAACAACCCCCAGCCTCCTAATAGATGGAGTCAGCAAAAGAATAGATATCCTGCTAAGGAGAGAGTAAGCCCGCCTGGCCTGCGGAAGTCCTGAGAAAGTCGTTCAGACCACAGCATGGAGGCCAGAAATGTGAAATCCTAACACATGGCCAGTGGAGCCTCGGAAGGAGGAGAGAGAGAACAAGAGGGAGGCACACCCACCGAGGGAGAGGCGGGAGCAATGAGGAGAGACTGACCTTACTTCTGAGGTGAGCAGGGGTCCCAGGTGGGATGAGCAAGAGCAAAACTCCATGCGTGGACACAGCACCATGAGGCTGGGTACACAGGTGTCTTAAAAACCACCAGAAAAACACCTCCAGCAGGACCTCATTCACTTGGGTAAATATAAAATGGGAAAATGCAAGGTGGAGGCTGCTTCTCCGTTTTAATGTGTTCCTAAGGAAGTTACTAGGGTTGGTGGGATATTTTGTTTCTCCAGGCAGTCTGCGCTGATGCTGGCCTCTGAAAGCCAGAGCGTCCCTGTGCGTGTGTCCCCAGTGTTTCTGAAGTACTGTTTCCCTAGTGTGTTACCAGTGCTGTGTGTGCTCCACGAGCACCTTTCTGGGATAAACCTTCAAACGTGGGCTGTGGGCCTGGGATCCCCTTGACAGGTGCTGCCAGGCACGAAAATGTGATCTTCCCAGGGTGCTTACCTCCTATTAATAAAAGAAAAAAGCAAACTAAATTAGTCTTGGGAAGCAAAGTGCCATATGAATCAGCTCTCCTCACTCTGAAAATAACTTGGTAAGAATTTATAGATCCCCTAAGTTCTGCTGATTTTTTATATTGTTTATTTTCCTCTCCAAAATATCAAATAATTCACAGGTGCTAGGTATGGGGACTATACGGATAATTTGAAATGAGAAATGGACAGCAAGAGGAATTTCCTTCCAGGGGGTCAGTGCTGGGGTGACTCCCTAAGACTAATGGTGCTGGATTAATAACCCGGGGCTGCTTCAATATTCATAGCCTGTTCCCTCTGAAGGCTGGGATATTTCCCACTTTTATGTCCTGCACAAAACTGTAAAGCAAAGATGGTTTCATTGCAGCTATGTGCGTAATGAGATGCGCAAGGGCCGCTCCTGCCCATTAATCAGCGTTCGGGAGGCTTCTGGAAGCCTGACCTATTGCCGTGGTAGCTGATCTGAATGCAATGATTCTTCCCTTGTGGGAGTCAGTGCTGCAGGACCTGCGAGCTGGCTCTGGCAGCCCGGGGGCTCTGGCCATGAAGCCGAGCCGCAGGGAGGAGGGTGGTTAAGGCTCCAGGGCGCACAGGTGCATAGCTGGGGTCTTTTAAATTAAAAGGCTGCAGGGCTTTGGAGGAAGCATAGGATTCAGGGTTTGCAATGAGTCCATCTGTCCCAGGGGCCCTCTCATCAGCCTCGCTGGCTTTACCAGGGCGGGAGTGCTTAGGGAGGGTGGGTGTGACGTTCAGTGGGAATACGAGTGCATCTCTGCACTGGGAGACAGCTGAGGAATTGAGACATTGCCTCTGCCTTGAAGGTGCTCCTCGAGGCGTGGGGGCGGGGAAGACCCACACCGATGGCCTCTGTGACCACGGGTAGTGAAAGGTAGGGATGTGACTGGTGCAAGACTTGAATTTGCCTGTTTTAGGGAAGAGGGCAGGAGAGGGAGCATGGCTTGGGAAGACTTCCTGAGATGTGAAGTCTGAGCTAAATCTAAGCCTAATAAAGATTTGACCAAGAGCTAGTGAAAGGGGACCCAAGTGACTGTGCGTCACAGCAAGGGGGAACATGTGGATTGCCAGGAGGGACCTGTCAGGATTCTTGGACTTGCTGTGATGGTCTCACATTTCCCCCTGGGTGGGCATGCATGGCAAGACCCAAGTGTGAGGCAGGTGGATGACCCAGAGAGGGAGGCCACTGGAGCAGGAAGGGACTCTGGCGAGCTGGTCTGGGTTTCCTGCTCCATGTGCTCCCCTCCCCAGAATTTGGAAATAAGCTAAAACTATACAATTCATTTTCAAAGATTTTGGAGATGTTCATGGGTGGTATTTAATAATGGGAAAATAAGGGCCAAGGGGACCCAGAAACCAGGGGCTGGGGGGATCGCCAACTGTGCAGACCTTTGCTGGCCACTTTAATGCTTCTTCTCAAAGGGTCATGTCCTTGTGTTGGTGGCTGTTCTTGAGAGGTGCAGGGTTGGGCTGGGTGAACTCCTTTGGCCCTTGGTTGGAGTTGGTGCTTCAGGAGTTTTCCAGCCTGCTTTGATGTAGACAAGAGGGCGGGAAGACTGTTGAAGGTCAACGCCACAACATCATCTGTCTCACCTCTGGGGGACAGATGGGTGGGGCGGGGAGACCTCTTTTGAGTGTTTGGACGCACACATGTTGCCCCTGGCTGCAGAGCTTGTGGTACTGAGGCACATGTCCGCTCCACATAGCTTCGAGGGTCTGCAGTAAGCATGCGCAGCACCGAGGTGCCTGCGGTGAAGGCCGAGGGCGAGAGCAGGACCCAGGGTGGCCGCTGCACCGCGCAGGAAGGAGTGGAACCTCAGCTGTGTGTTCCAACGAGACTGGTCCGTGTGCGCCCGCTGGTGTTTTCTCATCCTGCTTTACGTCTCCAAGCTAGTCAGCTCGGTGATTTTGGTGGTATGCAGGGACTCCCTGGCTGGCGGTGTTTGAGTCTGATCCATAGGACTTCTGAGCCAGGTTTCAGAAGATGGAGATGCGGCCAGGGTGTCCGAGGTGCGGGGCAGAGGGGGGCGCTGGCAAGCCCTGACATGCGCCGCAGAGCGTGGGATGGCTTAGTCTGATGAGGAGTGCGGAGGGAGTCTAGCAGGTCCCTCACGTGGGAGGCAGCCATCTGTCTGAGATAGTTAGGAAGGTTGGGCTTGGATACAAAGACCCTTAGACTTTTCGTTTGTTCACTTCAGTGGCAACGCCTCGATGTGCATTTCCTGCCAAACAGAGATACTCTTCACTGTATTTCTTCCTGACAATTTTCTGGGTCCAAGTTTATGGCAGAAACTAAGCTGAGGAGAAAAAGTGCTTAAGGTGGACCAGCAAACAGTGAGACAGCTGCAGACATTGCAGTGTCCTACTCATCAAGTCAGTGCCAGCAATTGCCTGGGTGGTAGAGCTGATGGTCAAAGTGGACCTAGGCCAAGAATCAGAAGAGGAGCCAAACACACTCAGCCCCTTGGCTCCCCCAACCTAGGAGACTGTCCTAGAGCAGGAATCTTTTCTAGTTAGGTCCCTGGTTGCTCTCTGCCATTGCAGTGTGGTTTCCTGCATCTCCCCTCTTACTGTCCACAAATCTCTCTTTCCAAGGATACCCTTTCTCCTGATGTTTCTCTGAGGATCCTAATTGTGGCCCCCATGTACAGCTCTGGACTCCCTGAAGCCCTGGTCTGTTGACATGCCCCACCACGCTCAGAGAGGCACTCTGGTGTTGTCATGGGTTATTTTATGTCCCCACATCCCTGCTTTGAGGGTTGTCTTCTTGCCTTTTTGCCTCCCCCGGGGATTGTAGGGTACTTTGCACACACTCAGTCTTTGGATGGTTGGAGGTGAGTGAATGTGCTTTCCTGCTCTTTCTGACCTGGCCTTCAAAATATTCTGAGGTTAGAATTTTTAACACTTGTAGATAACCAAAAAGAGATGAAAGACTCAGTGCCTAGCTCTGAGCCCACCCCCACCTTACCTGCTAGGGCCAGCTGAGAATGCACTCCTCTGCACCGACTAAATAAAAACTTCCATCCTGAGGTTTGGGGGCAAGGCACTGGACTGAACGGGGAGCTTCTCCATGCTGCAGGGCTTGGTGTAAGCATCATGTGGAACTTCACTTCTCCTTCCATAAGACAGGAGAATTATATGTGGCATACATAAATTAAGCCTTAAAGAACCTATTTTATGTAAAACAATTGAGGAGGACTGTGTTAGTCAGCTTTGCATTGTGACAAAATACATGAGCTAATCCATTTAATAAGGGAGAAGGCTTAATTTGGCTCATGGTTTCAGAGATTTCAGTCTAGGATCACTTGGCCTTTTGCTTTGGGCCTGTGGCAGTATAGTACCTCATGGCAGGAGCACATGGAGAAGGAGCTGCTCACCTGGAGGCAGCAGGGAGGCAAAGAAGCGGGAAGGGGCTGTGGGCCCAGCACACCGTTCAAGGGAATGCCCCTTTGACCTCACCTTCTTCCACCACTTGAGGCCCCACCTCCTAAAGGTTCCACCCGCCTCCAATAGCATCACATGCTAGGGAACCAGCCTTCCACTTTCGAGCCTTTGGAGAACACTCAAGATCTAAACCATAGCAACCCAAACCAGTGTTAATACTGCCTGAGCTCTCAGTGCCCTAGGACATAGAACTGTCCGTTACCATAGTGATTCGTTCCTTTGTTCCTTGGCTGGTTCCTCAAATACTTCCTGAATTGTCTGCTACCATGTGCAGACACTGCTGCAACCCAGGTAGGTAGGATGGACAAACATCTCAGGGCTGGAGACATAGCTCGGTGGTGAAGTGCTTGCCTGGCGTGTGTGAGGCCCTGGGTTCAATCCCCAGCACCGAAAAACAAAGCAAAACAAAAAACCCAACGCATTCCCTGTGCCTCCTTTCTAACAGGGAAGAATGAAGGAACAAGAGGGACACAGAGCAGGGTGAGAAGACAGAGTGAGAGTGTCAGGGAAGTTTGAAAGTGGACGGTTTTGTTGGCCCAGAATAAGATAGAACTATATTCAACTCCTGGCTCCCTCACCCTCCAGGGCAACTAATTTCACCTCTATGAACCTCGGTTTCTTTATCCATAATATGTGCATAATATTCATTTCTAGTGTTGTTGCAGGGTAACAAGGATTTCAAGTTTGAGTATAATGCCTGACCCGTAATACATGGGAGCTTTCATTGCTATTATGATTATTATTATTGTTATTATAAAATCGAAGGCTGTATTGGTCATCTGTATTGAAGAGTCGGCTGGTTAGCTTGGAATCTCCAGGGTCTTTGCAAATGTCAAGAAATTCCGCCTGGAGCCAGCCTGACACTTTCTTGTTAGAAATGCATCTCCCGGCTGAGTGGAGGTCCCAATAAAGTCTTCACCTATATATTCATTAATAAAATAAAAAAAAATCCTCCTTTCCTGCAAAGACTATGGCTGAGCAATTTGGCTTCCGTAGAACACTGGTTCTTGAACTTCTTGGTCTCAGGACCTCTTAACACACTCCAGGGCCCAAAGATGATCTGTTATGAATTATAGCTACAACATATACTGTAATAGACATTAAAATGGAGAAATTAGTAAAATATGTGTTACCTCATTAAAATAGCAGTAATAAACTAATTTCATGTGAACATAAATAGCATAATGTTTAATGAAAAATAACTATGTTTTTCAAAACAAAACAAAATTTAGTGAGAAGGGTAACGTCATTTTATATCTCTGCAAATTTCTTTAATGTTTGACTTAATGAAAGACAAAGGGATCCTCATATCTGCTTTTGTCTTCAATCTGTTTTGATATGTTGAAATAAAGGAAATCTCGGGTGTGCTTCTTGAGAAGGCTGAGGTAGGAGAATCACAGTTGGAGGTCAACCTGTGTAATGTGGTGAGACCCTGTCTCAAAAAATAAAAAGAGCGGGATGTAGCACAGTGGCCGAGTGCTTCTGGGTTCAGTCCCCAGTATCACAAAAGGAAAAAAGAAAGAAAGAAAGAGGAAAAATTTAGCTTAGTTGAAATAGAAATGTAGCATTTTAATAGTGGTTTCTGAGAATTGTAGATATTCTTCTTTGATTCTAACCCAAAACCTATAGGTGGTACTTTGTCAGTCAGCTTTCTATCACAGTGACAGAAATGTGTGAGAAAATCAACTTAAAGGAGGAAAGGCCTATTTTTGGCTTTTAGTTCAGTCCCTTGGGCCTGTGGTGAGGCAGAACATCATGGCAGGGAGCTCACAGCTGGGAGACCCCCGCATCCCCTGATTGTAGGGAAGGGGTGGGGCAGAAAGAGAGGTGGGGGAAGAGTTGGTCCCAACATGTCCTTCAGGGCTGCACCCCCAAACGACCCAACTTATTGTTTTTTATTTTACAGACTGCATTTTTATTCATTGTACACAAATGGGGTACATCTTTTCATTTCTATGGTTGTGCACAATGCAGTCATACCATTTGTGTGATCATACACGTACTCAGTAATGATGTGTGTCTCAGTGCACCATCCTTCATATCCCCACCCTCCTCCCTCTCATTTCCCTCTACCTAATCTAAAGTTCCTCCATTCTTCTCTTACCCCGACCCCCCCAACTTCTTTTCACTAGGTCCTACCTTCCAGTAGCACCACAGGCTGGTGAACAAGCCATCAACACCTGTCTTTGGGGGACATTTAAGATCCAAACTATAATAAATATATTCTTAGAGATTAGAAACCACAGTCACGTGCCACATGATAACATTTGAGTCAACAGAGATGACACATGATGATGGTCCATAGACCTATCACCCAGTGATGTTGCAGCCTTCTTGGTTTGTACAAGTTCATTCCATGATGTTGGTACAATGACAAAACTGCCTAAAAGTGCATTTCTCAGAATGTATCTATTAAGTGACATATGACTGTGGATCAGTGAATTGTTTTGCATCCTGTTATAATAAAATCCATTGGCCTTTTTTTGTTTTGTTTTCTGAATCATCTTTTAATATGGATCTCTGGAAAGATCTTTTACCTAGGCATGGGTTTGTAAAATCACATTGGCCATTTAAAAATATTGGTTCACCGAGTTATGCAAAATCTTCCAAATGTTGGCTCACTTCATTATATAATAACCTCCCCCATTATCTTTGTTACTACCCTTACTGATGTCCTCAGAAAAGTCTTTAGGTTTGTCAAGCTGCCAAGTTCACAGTGGTGAAGACAAATTTTCTCAAATCAAATTGTTCCTTAAATACTCGAATTTTGTCACTGACAACAAATATAATCAGTTGAAACGATAGTCTTATTATTTTCATTTTTGAAAAACTTTCAAATAAATGTATATTATTTCTAACTTACTTCCATTGAGATCAGAGAAATACTCTATGACAAATTATTTTAATTTTTAAAAATTTATCAAGACATTTTCATGGCTCAGAATATAATCTATTTTGGTGAACATTCTGTATGTACTTGAAACGAATGTGCATTCTGTTGTTTTTAAGTGGGAATGTTCTATAAATGTCCATGAGTTCAAGTTGGTTGATAGTGTCATTCAGGTCCTGTATCATATCTACTTGTTTTATCAATAATTAAGGGAAGGATGTGGAGATATCTAACTATCATTGTAGATTTGTCTATTGCATCTCTTATTTTTATCAGTGTTTGCTTGATATATGCTGAAACTTCCTTGTTTAGTTCATAAACATGTAAGACTCTTAGGTCCCCCTGATCAGTCGCCTCCTTTATCATGAAGTTATCTTCTTTATCCCAGGTAGTACTTTTTTTGTTCTGAAATCTACTTTGTGGAATATTAATATAGTCACTCCTGAGTTCTTTTTATTATCATTGGCATGGGGGTATGTCTTCTTCCATCCTTTTAGTTTTAACATATTTTCGTCTTATAATTAAGGTGGACATCATAGGTTGGGTCTTGCTTTTCAATGCAATTTCATAATCTCTGCATTGTATTTGAAGTAGTTAGAGCATTTAGTTTTAATGTGATTATCTTTGGTTTCTATTTATTTTCTGCTTTTCCTATCTGTTTATCTCCCTCCTTTTCTGCCTTCTTTTGGATTAAGACTTTTTAATGATTCCATTTTATCTCCTTTGTTGGAGTCTTAGCTATAACTCTTGTTGTAGTTGCTATTTTAAAGTTCTTATACACATCTTTAACTTATCCTAGTCAGGTAAAATTATGCTCCTTCATACATAGTATGAGAATTTCTATTTCTATTTCTCCCTCCCATCATTTTTCTCTTTTCTTCATGTGGTCTATTTCTAGATGTGTTTTAGGCCCCACTGTTCACGGTTATTGGTTTTGCTTTAAGTGGCTGTCTTTTAAAGAGGTTTAGACAATAACAGGTCTCTATGTATGCCCACGTGGTTGCCATTTCCAGTGCTTTTCATTCCTTTCTGTGGATCCAGGTTCCACCTGGTGTCACGTTCCTTCTGCCTGAACATCTTCCGTTCACATTTCATGTAGTACCTGTCTGCTGGGCATGCATTGTTTCAGCTTTTGTATCTATGAAAAAATCCTCAATTTCACCCCTTTTTTTCTGAAAGATATTTCCAATGGGAAAAGAATTCCAGATGGACAGGTTTTTCTTTCAGGACTTTAAAGGAAGTGGCTGCGTGGCTTCTGGTTTGCTTGCATTGTTGTTGATGAGAAGTCTGCAGCTTTACACATCTTTGTTTCTCTGCACACATGTATCCTTTTTCTGTGGTTCCCTATAAGATTTTCTCTTTATCACTGGAGTTAAGCAAGTTTATTATGATGAGCCTTGATATAGTTTTCTTATGTTTCTTGTGCTTGGGGCTCATTGAGATTCTTGAAACTGTGGATTTATAGTTTTTATCAAATTTGGAAAAGAATTTGGCCATTATTTGTTCAAGAATTTTTTCTGTCTCCATCTCTCCATTGGGAGTGTTGTGCATCAAATAGATTGCTTGACGTTGTTGCTGATGCTCTGTTCATTTTTTCCTTCCTTTTCTCTGTTTCATTTTGGATAGTTTCTATTACCAGCTTTAAGTTCACTAATATTTTCTTTCATGACATCTAATTTTGTGTTAATTCCATCCAGTGTATCTGTTATCTCGGATTATATCTTAGATTTTGATTGCAGTTTTCATCTCTAGAAGTTTTCCTTGAGTGTTTTTAATATTTCCATGTCTCTTCTATTAATTTTATCACTGGATCATTTCTGGTTTGATTGTGATGGACTTTCCCTCTCACTATAAGCTATATTTTGCTTCTTTGCAAACCTAGACATTTTCCATTTGATCCCAGAGATTATCAACTTCCCATGTTAGAGACTGTATATATTTTTATTCCTATAAATGTTCTTGAGCTTTGTTTTGGAGCATGGCAATATTATTTGGAATCGGTGTAAACCTTTCAGGTTTTACTTTTATGCTTTGTTCCACGGGTGCACAGCAGCATTGAGTCTAGGGCTATGTTTCTCCACCTCTAGGGTAAAACACCACTGATCACTCTATGCCCTGTGTATTATGAAGTTTTTCACACTTGGTCCAGTGTGACAGTGATCGTTCTCTTTAATCCTGTTGGGTGGTTCACTGAATGACCTCAGATAGTTTCCTCATGGAACAGATCCATATTTATTGGAATACTTAAAGGGGATCCGCTGCACAGATCCAGAGTTCTCTGTGCGTCTTCTCCATTACTCTACCCTGTGAGAGTTTCCTTGGCCTCCTTAGATTCCTGTTTCCTCCTTCTCCACTCAAAGAGGTTGCTGGGCGTGGGTCCCCTTACCGTGCCATGGCCTGGAAACTTTCCATAGCAAGTAACCTGGGGCAGTCATAGTCGTAGACCTGTGTCTGTCCCATCACTTCAGGGATCTCTGTCCTTCATCGTCTGATGTCTGAAGTCTAGAGGCCTGAGGTTTCACACATGTTGTCCAGCTTCTTAACTGTTGTGAGCAGGAGAGTACATTCCTGTTAATCTGTCTTGGCAAGAAGGAGAAGTACTGCCTTAAATTACCAGTTATTCTTTAAAATAAAAATGAAATTCCATGAAGAAATGGCTAGTTTAGCTTGTAACTCAAACATGCATGTAATTGCTCTCCAAGACACCGTGGTACTTCAGTTAGCAGCAGAAGTGCTTAATGTATATTTCCATTTTGTCCCACAGAATATTAAAAAGAAATGTAATCAAGGATTGAGCTTTACTAAAATCAGTTGTTTTTACAGCTTCGTCAAGGAATTCTTAAGTAAAACTGGCAGGAGAGTGAGTGTGTTTCTGTTAGTGACCACTAGTACATACATTTGGTGCCACTGCCTTTGTGTGGAGGCCCTGAGATTTTACCCACCACTGCTTTTACTTCAGCAGTACAAATGGTAACACTCTGAAAAAGGTCAGTCACTTTTTAGTGTTTTATATAAAAGTGGTTTTAACTTTGCAGTCCCCTGAAAAGTTCTCAGGGGTGCCCCAGGAGTCTGGAGACCATACTTTTAAAGCTGCTGCCCTCCAGACACCCTTGTACCTCTGCACAGAGGTGTACACAAGGATGGTCTTTGTAGCATTGTTCACACTAATACAAATTTGGAAGCAACAAAAATGGTCAACTGGAGTAGAATGGACAAATAAGTTGTAGTATATTTATCAAATGGAATAGTATATAACAGTTAAAACTAGGAAGCTAATACTGTTGTATGTATATTATAAAAGAGCAATGTGGAAAAAATAAGTTGCAGAAATGAATGTATCATATGGTGCTGTTTTTAGAAGCTTCAAATATTAAAAAAACCACGTTGTTTAGGGATATCTACATATGTAGTAAATAAAAACTAAATGGAAGATAGAGGCTACCTGCGAGGGGAGGAGAACGAGATGGCAGGTACATACAAGAGCTCCAGTTATAACTGTAATTATTATTTCTAAAACATAAATCTCAGGCTTGTGAAATATGACTGGAAAATATGACTGGTTGGCACCCAGATTTCTATTACGTTGTTCCTTGTAGTTTTGGAAATCTTGAACTCTTGAATCATCATCATCATCATCATCAAAAAATATAGAAAAAGAGAAGAGGTAGGACGCATGCTAGAGTCTCAGTTCTACGTGAGAACGCTCAAGGCTAGTGCCCAGCCCACCACGGTTGTGGCAGTGCCAACAGCTGCCGCTTGTGGAGGACTGCCACCTGCCTGGGACCCGCCTCGCTTCGCGTTCAGCTTTGCTGCCACCCAGGAAGCAGGACTGACCCTGACTGCCCACGGAGATGTGCACTCGGAACTGTCAGACGACTTGCAGTCAGGAGCCTCCAATGGAGCCGGGTCTGCGGGCTTCAAGGCTGTGCTTTCCCACTCTGTCAGCATCTGGGGTGATCCCTTGTCTTTTGAAGGCATCCTCTTTCTTCTTATTCTGCTCTTCTCCAACCTAGGTTTTCTTGCATAGTTTGCTGTGTTTCTGCTAAGAAGTGAGCCGGCTATCTCAATGACATGAGTTTTGTTGCTAGAGCAACAGAGATGCAGTGGTGTTTTGAAGTATTGTTACTGTTTAGAGTGTGGCGAGCGGATGCTCTCCTGTTTGCAGAGGGCTCTTTCCAGGGGCTGCAGCTTCTTGTCTTTGAAGCTAATGGCATGGAGGCTGTGTTTCAGTGAGCCCTTGGAAGTTTGGGCTCATATGTGACCTGCTGTGGGAAGACTTCTTAACCAGTTTTATGTTGGGATTATTTATAATGTTTCAGGTAATAAAACAAAAGGACCTTCTGAGGTTGTTTGTAATAATATCCATATGCCACATCAAGCATTGTCTAAAGATTTACTTGAATTAATTGACCAGCTGATGAAAAGAGAGAGGCTGTACTATTTATTTAGTCTTTTTTACTCACAGATGACTGATAAAGGAGAATGGAGGTAGAATGCTTGAGATTGCATTAATGTGCCTGGAAAGATAGGCTGAGCATTTATAGAGTTTAAAAATAGAAGTTTGAGAATTTTGTAGGTCTCTGTACTTGCTGGCAGTCCTGCGGGACTCGGAGAGGGCGCTTGCTGCAGAGAGGCGGTCAGGTGAGCCAGGCGAGGACCGCCGGTGGCGGTGACGGTCAGCTCTCCTCAGTCCTGCTCGCACCAGCCCTGCTCTGCCACCGTGTTCTGTGATGCTCTTGCTGTGCTGGGCTCTTTGCATGGGTGTTCACGGCCCGGGGAAACAGGGACCCTCAGACACTGTTTTTAAGACTGTCTGTGGATCGATCCTTTGGACCATGATTGGTAAAATGATCTGCTCTGGAGTCAGACCGCCATTTCTGGCTGTAAAGTCTTGGGCAAGTCATTCGATCTCAGGGCACATCTTCCTCAAACATAAAATGAGCCCACAGTAGTCCCTATTGCCGAGGCTCACGTGAGGACACAGGAGGGGAGGGACGAGGGTGCAGGTGCCTTGTGGTGGCGCTGGCCGGGGTGACCGTGCACCCGAGTTAAAATGTGCGCTCTCTCTGAGTCACAGATTCCACATTTAGGGATTTATCCTATAGAAATGTTACCATGAGTATTCAAAGGCATATTCATACAGATGTTCATCGTGGTATCCTTTGTCATTGCGAAGCATCCTAATGTCCATCAGTGAGGGGTAGGTTAACAACTGTGGTGTACCCATAAATCAGGATCTGTGCAGCTTTAAAGAGTAGAAAGAGATTTGTGTGTATTTGGAAAGGGATCAATGCAGTATTAGTAAGAAACATTAGTATTTTTGTGATTTCAGTTTGTAAATTTCAAACATGAAGTTGAAAGAATTTCACAATGAAACCAATACACCCCCAACTCAGCTTCTACAGTTAATGTTTTGTTATGCTTGCTGTATCAATATCCAGCCTTCTATTCATCTATCATCTTAATATTTTGATTCACATCAGAGCAAGTCGTAGACATAGGGTACTTCCCCCAAGTATTTCAGTATGCAGGCATATCATTCATTAGGGTTCATTATTTGTTTACAGTTCTTTGAAACACTAGCTTTTGTCACAATGCCAATACTGTATATATCCATTCATATAAAAACAAAGCTGTTTACGTATGTAGCTCTCCTAGGATGGCAGCACAGTGCTGCTGCTGGCAGTCTGTTGCTATCAGGGTTACTGAGCAGTACAGCCTTGACTTTGTGCTTTGTCTGAGCTGGACATGTGGCTCCCCTGCCCTGTTCTCCCCTCCTGCTGCGCCTCCTCTTCCTTCTTCGCCTCCTTGCTCTCTTTCTAGTTCTAGAAAGCTTTGCTTCACTTGTGAAGATTCAGACTGCCCAGGCAACGTGTGTCATGTGGCACACGGGACAGGAACGGGGCACTCTTCTGACTAGAGACACTCATTCTGTCATTAAGTCTGGGGTCCTCTCTGATACCCTGCCGTGAGGAATCTGAATTAAAGTTAGCAGCACTTCCTCTCCCTCTGAACCGTCATGTGAGAGCCTCACTTCAGTGAAATATTGGGAAACAAATGGGAAATTTGGAAGATGTGTAGGTATGTGGGGTGGTTTCTCTCAAGGGGCGTTTTATTCTGTGAAGTGCTTGAAGCTAATTGGCATGTGTCAACCTGCCTGATGGGAATTGCTTTAAAGTCTGAAACCAAAGTTCTCAAGGCGGAGAGATGCGGCTCTTGGAGTTGGCTGGATCAGGCATCCGCCTCTCAAACCCACTTTCTCTTCAGCTGCCTTTCTCTTCGGCCTGTGGGTGGGGACGTGGGAGGACAATGGGCGACCTGGAGGGAAGAGGGGTGTGAGTACAGAGACCTATATATAGTTTACTTTCCTGGAAAGATACGGAGACAAGGCATTTCAATCGCTTTTTTCTGGGGGCGTGTACCCTACAGATTCTGCCTGGGCTTGGGTAGAGTCCATTAGAAGTGGCAAATCATTTTTTTTTCTTTATGGAGGAATTCAGGAAATTTTAGAGCTTTGCAGTGCATATTTTTAAATATGTTAAGTGCTATCATAAGGCTCGGATACCTCAATCTTCTTTAAATAAATGGATTTTACAATTGCAAAGTGGTGACTTACTCTTTTTGGGGTTGCAAC
The DNA here is from genome assembly GCF_902686445.1 of Sciurus carolinensis. Classification (NCBI taxonomy): domain Eukaryota; kingdom Metazoa; phylum Chordata; class Mammalia; order Rodentia; family Sciuridae; genus Sciurus; species Sciurus carolinensis. Next base: position 204,537,662 of record NC_062213.1, on the reverse strand, counting down.
TCACAATAGCTCCACCTTTCAAGTGAAATTTTAGACGCGGTGGGTTCCGAGATGCTAACTGTGAATTTTTTTTGGCTTTTAGCATTTTGGAGTGAAGTTTAAAGTTTCAGGAAGCAGCCGGTATATTTCAATTTAATCTACTGCTGCTGGGTTGTCTCTTGTTGATAGCATAAAGCTGGGGCCACAGAAATGTTTTCACGATGTAAATAATTTGTGTATTATAAGTTGTCTAAACATGGAATGCGTGTGATAGGCTGCAATAAAATTGCCTGGATATGGTTTTACATGACGGACTGTAATGGCTGCTTCGGAGTCATTAGAGCCTAGTATGTAAATAATCCGCATTTTCAAGTTGTCTTAGATGCGCTCAGACAATGGATGAATGCCTCCTCCAGATTCATTAATTCCATCAAGAATTCACCGTCCACAGTTCCTGAGGGCACCTGCCTGCTTCTCGGGGGTGCTTCCATCCCAGCACTGGCAGCCTCCCCAGCTCCCGGGTGCCCGCGTGAGCAGGTGCAGGATTCACGCGGTGCAGGTGGAGAGCCTGGCTTGGCCGTCCCGCTGCTCCCTTTGCGCCCCATCTATGCTTGCAGATAGGTGGAGGGCCCTATGCGATGCCCCAGCATTTGTGGGGCAGGGAGTTGAGAGGAAGCGGAAAACACTGGACCACCGAGTCAGATGTGCGAGGCCCTGAGTGGCCCCAGGCTGGCTCTCTGCCCTCCCAGCATCCCGTACCAGGGACAGAGACATCCCATGAGATCTGTGCAGACAGGAGTGTAGCTGCGGCGATTTGGTGAGCATCTATTGTCTAAGAGGGCCAGTGAAGCTCTCTCTTTGAAACACACACACAACATAACATAAATCAGAGCCAGAATCTTTTAACATTTACAGTTTTAAATGAAATTCCTGTTGAGAGTCTCTTAAGCTAGATTTATATCTGATTTTGCATTGAACTGTGTCGTTATGTGGGACTGAGAAACTCTTATGAAATTAAGCATAATGCGAAAACATGCTGAAAAGACAGTTCTGTAGAAATGTGAAACATTATTATGTTATAGAATATTGGAGTGAAGAAATATGCATAAAGGCACAATTACCATGGACATTTTCCTTTTAATGATCCTTGTACAATCCTTGGCAGAAAGGTTTGCTGACGTCTCCTCATAGATAAAGGAAAATTTAGACAATATTGATAGTCTACATCCATTTTGAGATTCAAAGAATATCAGGAGAGCAAACTAGTCTGTTTCCATCTTCCCAGCAACAGGCCAGCCTACCCTAACTGCTACTTGCAGGAACTTAGGAGACTAAGTGTTTGAGGGTTTAATTGAAACCGACACACCATGCACGGACTGAGTGTTGGCAATAACCTGTTTAAGGATTAACTTCTGGTTTTACTGAACTGGAAGCTTCTAAAAGTTACTAGAATGGGTAGTGCTGAGGTTGTTGGAGACTTTTATCTGGAGAGTTTTGGGGCTTGAAAGCATCTGTCTAGGATGTTTTGGGGGTGGTCTTGGGGATCGGTGATTGAGACTCAGTTCGGGCTAAGTGTTCTCATTTTCAGCTGGTGGCAGAGCTGTGTGCCACGAACCCATCTCTCTTCTACCCCATACTTTGTTCCCCACAGAAGAATCCCCACCTTTACCCTCAGATTCCTGCTGACCCAGGTAAGGGTGAAATGGATTATTTGTTACCTCCCCTGGGATTTTGTTCCTTTTTCCTCCTACCCCAAAGCTAGGGCCTCCATCTCCAAAATGATGCCCCAAGCCAGTGCTTCTTTCCACCTGGTTTGCGCTGCCCCTTGGCCTGAATGGGACGTGAGCAGCAGCCCCTCTTCCCCCTTGTTCCGGCTAGCCCTCCCTGCCTGAGCCTGGCATGCAGTTTACTGCCTTTCCTGTTTAGCTGGGGCCTCTGCCTGCCAGCAGGAGCTCTAAAGCAGCTGAGCAGGGATGGTGGCCGAGCTGAGATCACGAGCCTTCTCAGATCCCTGGCCCTGGGCTCCTAGCAGATCCCCCGGCAGGCTTGAAACTCTCCCACAAAATCTTCCTGAGCCTGTGCCCTCTAAGTCTGGCACTGAGTGCCAGCAGCTGGTTGGGGGAGGGGAGGTGGGGCTGGAACACGGTCCCAGGCTGATGCTCACCGCCTTTTGCACTTGGGTCTGGCACACTCTCCAAAGTCCTGGCTGTGTTATCCTCAGGGTCAGGTGACCGCCAGCCTCCTGCCTTCAGTGGAGCGGGCAGCAGCTCCTGACCCACACTCCTTCCTCTTCTGCTCTTCTTGGAACCATTTAGAGGACCTCAAAGTATTTGGTACTCAGTTGCTTGAAATTAAGCAATCTAATTTTCCTTTGGCCATGCAATGTCTGATTCTTGACCACCAGAGGTCACTGTAATAAGGTAGAAAGCAGGTGTTTAGAGAGTTGTAGAAAGCAAAATGAAACAGAAGCCAGTCCCCCTGGTTTTTTCACGGGCATGGGTGTACTGCAGTGTGCTTGGGGTGTGAACCCAGCCCCATCTCCTTCTCATTTGTGGAAGGTCCACTGGCTGCACAGCTTGGCAGGGCCAGGACAGGCGGCCACTCTCGGGACACCTGGCTCCCCAGGTCCCTGGTACAGGCAAGCTGGCTTCACGGTGAACTAGGGCCCCACTCAGTTGCCTGGCTCTCCTTCCCACTCCCACCCAGCACGCTTCTGGGTTGCATCCTCCCAATTTCCTGCAGCAATCCTGGGTTCGGCTTTTCTGACTTCGTGTGTACCCATGTGTGCCTCCCCCTCTGATGCTGTCCACCTACAGCTGTTTGGTGTTCACATGAGAAGATGCACAAGGAAGGGGCTTAAGCCCAGTGCCTGGCTCCTGGCTAGTGCTTACTGAGCATCAGCCACGCAGCGTGATTATCAGGGAGGGTGAATGGCAAGCCTCCACACCCTGGGGGGGAGACTGGACTCCTCAGGGACTGCCCTCCCTGGTCATCTTCCCTGCATGCTGATGCTTCTCAGTAGAAAGTAAGGAACACTTGTCTCTATCAGCAGTGACTCCCTAATGTTTGCCCCAGGCAAAGTTTTTCCTCTTTGGTGGGCGGCTGGCAGGAGAACATCAGGGCTCTGGGGGCGGAGGTTTGGCAGGCCTGCATTTAGCAAATACTTGGGTCTGCCAGCTAGAGCTGGTGTGAGCCTTCTCCCGTATCAGCTTCCCCTCCAGTTCTAAATTCCCCGTCATCTCACAAGGTGACATTAGAGATGCATGGGATCTCAGTAAGGGGCCAGGCAGTGAGGGCAGGGGTTGGCTCTGGATGCAGGTGCTCGCGTTTCTCCCCGGGAGCATTTGTAGGATAGATGGGTTTTGGGGAAGGTGACTGCTTTACCTGGGTCCTCTAGGGGGCTGTTCGGCTGCCAGTGGAGGAGGTCAGGAGTGGTGATCTACAGGAGATGCGCTGCCATCGCCTTCAGTGGTAATTTCCTCTGGCTGTCTCTGCGGAGGTGTCACACGTGCATGAACACACACAGAAAATAGCTAGGGCTGCAGAGCACGAGCCGTGTGGCTGCAGCTGCTGGGTCTGTGAACCCACAGGCAGGACTGGCCTGAGTGGCCAGGAGGTGGGGGACCCCCATAGAGCAGAGCAGTGCTGCTGGAGACCCCGGTGTTTGTCCTGTGGCCCAGGTGTGGCTGATAGGACTCCAGGGGCTGAGTCTGGAAGGCACAGGCGTGGTTAGCAGGTAGGCCGCTGGGCCTCCAGCACGCAGGTATGGCGGTGCTGAAAGAGGAGCGAGCCGTCCTCTCTGACCTTGAAGCCCTGGCATTTGGAGCCTGAACGTGTGGAGGGAGGAGGCTCAGCCCTCCCCTCCCTGGCGACCTTCTGAGGCACCAGCTCCTCTGGCTTTGGAGGGGACCTTCTCCCTGCTCGTCGCCCTCTGCCCCACTGGTGCGGCATCGCTCCCCCCGCCCTCCTTGCCTCCGCCCCCTGCTCCTCCTGATTTCCCTTCCTGTCTGCCGCCATGTCTCCTTCCTGACCACATCCGCCATTTTGACTGAAAGCAAAACAAAACCCAAACCGATCCGCGTGGAGGTTTTCTATATGGGCTCTGGGGTTCTCTGGAAGCAGCCCCTTCACAAACCCCATGGATAAATCTCTCCCGTGGGTAAACTTCTGCACAGAGAGCCCTTGTGAAGTGTGGCCCGCAGCCTGCGTGGGTGGGCCGCTCCTGTTTTTAACTGTCAGACACCAGGCGAATGTTCTATGTGCTCATCTCACCTAATCCTGCTGAGGACCCCAAGAAACCGCTGCCAACATTATCCTGTTTTAGTGCAAAGCAAAAGTTCACACATTTAGAAGACAACTTGTGTAGGGTCACCCCACTGAGGAGTAGCAGAACCCCACAGCCTACTGGCTCTACCCACTGACATGTTGCCTCTAGGGACGAGACCCACTGTCGCTGGCCATACCTACCTGTGCAGGTCCCTCTGCGTGGGGGAGGGCACTTCCCTGCTCACTGCGTCCTGGGCTGGAGTGGAGCCCAACTGGGCACCCTGCTGCCCGCAGCGCTCTGCCAGGTGTGTCTTCTGGTCAATCTCAAACCCTTTAAGCTTCAGTGTCTCTACTTTTCAAAAGGGGCTCTGGAAGGAGGGACCTAGTGGGTGACTAACATGACTGAATCTGGCTCTTTGCAGTCAAGATATGAAATTGGCTTAGAGCCAGTTAAACCTGAACGAAGCAACAGGACAGGTTCAAGGGTCTCTTCTCCGAAGACACCCCCAGTATATGCTCCTGGCTTGTGTGACCGAGGAGGGTCTGGGGTTAAATCCATCCTTCCCTATTACAAGTTCTCCCTTTTCCTTAAAAAATATGTAAATCCCAAGGCTTGGGAAGTACCTGGTTTAGATTTTCCCACACTGGAAGGCAATGTTTAATCAGGGCATTAGGCAGTGACGTGGTACTCACACCTAAGAAAATAAAAGATTAAGTTACTGACTTAGATGCTGCTGTTTTTTGTCAAACTGCTTTTTCTGGCCCCCAGCACCCCTGAAAGTGTCTCGGGTTCTTTCATCTGGTGTCATGGTGAGGAGGAGACCCCTTCCTGGGGATCCCTCTCCTCTGACCCCTCTCAGCAGGAGTGCACACAAAGTCCAATTTCAGATCTGCTTCTGCATATTAATAGCAAAATTACTTCTAAATTGAAAATTTCATTTTTCTTGCCTGGTGTGCAAGCAAATAATTGAGACCTAATTTACTTTATTTAATAAGCTTGCGGCCAATGTGGTTGAGCCTGCACTGATAAAAACCTGGAGGGCGCTTGTTTACAACCTTCCGGATTTTTCTGGCTGGCTGGTTTGGGGCTGAGTATGCTCCAGAGCAGCAGCAGGCCAGGACACCAAACCCTCCCAAGTCCCCTGAGAATGCCAGGTGGTCTTCCAGGTGCCCGGGGCATCGGCTCCTGGAGGCAGAGTCTGTGGCTGGGCTCTTGGAGCTGGTGGAGTCCCACGGCCCTCTGTTGAGGAAGGGCTGCAGCCTGGGGCCTTGTCTCCCAGTCCCTGGGCCGGAACTGAAGTGCTCCCTCTGCAGACAGTGTTGAGTGCCTGACACTCTGCTGGATGGACAGAGAAGGCAGTGTGTTCCCCTTGAAGAACTGGTCTGGTGGGAGAGGAGAAAGCCACTAACTGCTTTTAGCAACGAGTGTGGGGTAGGAAACGTGCGTGCGGGGCTCAGGTAGCACCCGTTTCCTGTGCTGCTCTTGGCGCCTGACCTCAATGTGTGTATTCAACACCTTTGAGCCTTGGTTTCCTCATCTGAAACAACACAAGTGTCTTAAAGCTTTTCTTCCGGGTTGTGACATGGCTGTCGCTGGGCAGTGCCCATCACAGCTGCTGGCCCATGCGGCCTCAGGGCTGACCTGGTGTTTCTGCGTCCCCCTACCCGGGGCCATGGTGGGACTGCACTTCCCTGCGTCCTGTGAAGCGAGGGCTGGGCCGCTGCTGTGTGTGCAGAAGTGTGCGAGTCTTTCTGGGCCGAAGCTGTCGGAACCAGCACATGGCTGCTGGTGCTTCCCCTACTTGGCCATGATGGATGTGCACGCGGAAGTGGGCCTCGTCGGCCCGGATCCCCACTCTCGCAATATGGGGTGCTGTGTGGTGGGAGCAAGAGACAAACCCTTTGTTTGGAGCCCCTGCAGTTTTAGGGTGACATTGTTACTGCAGTGCCACTTAGCATCCTGTCTACACATTCCGGAGGAAACTTCATCCCCTTCAGTGAGGGGGTGGTGCTCCACAGAGAAGTTGATCTCTGAGCACAGTCGTTAGTTGGGACTTGGCGTTGGGCAGGTGCAGGAGGGGAAAGGGCGTCGGATGGAGGAGCCAGCTCCCAGGCCGCAGCGTGGCTCTCGCTTACATTTCCTCTCTTTCCCTCTTTTCCTCTCCTGCCTCTTCACTTCCAGCTCCCTCCCTTCCATTCATTCTCTCCTCTTGCCAGGAGTGCTGATGCTCAGAGTGATCCTGGAGATCGTCATTTAACCTGCCTGTGTCCCCAAAGAGCTCGTGTGCCTTGAAGCCCTTTGTTTTTTTCTCCTGCTCTCAGATTTCTTTCTTCTGTGCCCCTCCCCTGCAGAGGTCACTCACATTAGATCATAAAGCTGATAAGTGCAGATTTCCCACTGGTTGGGTGGCAATGGTGGGGGGCAGCCCCGCGAGAGGTGTGCTCAAGGATTGTCTGCCCACGTTTAAGGCCTCCCCAGGAGCAGAGCGCTCGTGGGTCGTGGGTCGGGTGGACTGTGCGAACCCTGCAATTCCTGTTACCGGGCAGCGAGTTCTCGTTTTCCCTGACTGAGAGGAGAGCGTAGGTCTTGCCTCGTGCTTCACCAGCTCAGCCACCCAGGGAAAGCTGTCACAACTGGGCACCTGTCTTCGGGGTTGGGACAGAGAGCTTTGGGGGGGGGCAGGGTGGAGCCTTGCTGGCCCAGTGGGGATCAGGATTTGCTCTTTCTCTCGATGACACTCAGCTGTGCTCGATTAAGATAATTTGAATATAATTGCTTTAGGAATAGAACCAATTAATTATTGTGACAAGGAGAAATTTTTGAGTGTGGAGAAAGGAAAAAAGAGGGAGTCACTGCAAGATAAGATAAACCACACACTGGAAAGTCCAGGTGATCACCAGAGTGAGACCAACACTAGCCAGACATTCACAGCAGGGACCCTGGAAAAGGACATACAATTAAGAGTTTAATTTTTGGTGGAATTAGTAAATCAAGTGTTGCAGGGACAGGCTTCTTAGGAGAGGGAGAGATTCATGTTCGTTTTGCGGCGCGGTGGACCCTGCTCTCCTCCGCTGCAGCCTGGGGACAGCAGGAGGGACCTCTTCCCGAGGCTCCGGGAGCAGCTGTCCTCAGGGCTCTGTGTGGGAACTTCAGCTAGCGTACCCCCACCCATCTTAGCGTTCCTTTACCAAACTCTGGCCCTCCTTTTGTTCTCTGCCCTACTAGAGTCAGAACTGGGCGCGTCCTTTGTCACTCAGGAAGCCAGTTCAGGTGTTGCTCGCACCACACTCGGGTGGGGCGATCTGGAGGTATGTAGACCCAGCTGCTCTGGCAGGTCTCTGTGTGTCCCTCAGAGATTTGTGACAAGGCTGTCCCCAAGCACTTTTGAAATTGTTCACAGGACTTTCAAGATGATCTGTCGACCTGTGTTGCAAATCTCTTCCAGCTTTAAGAATTAGTTTAAAATTAAAGTTACAGACAAGCCAAATCCCGCTGGACCCAGGCTGACTTAGGAAAGTACATATGTAGCTTCATTTTAACCAGGAGCTCCCTGATGCTGTTCTCGAGGAAAATGTTGCTGAATGTCAGTTCATTAACTGGTGGACCAAACTTGAGCCATTCTCTGGCCCTGGCTGAGCTCACCGGAGGCTGGGGGTTTGCAGTTTAGAGGAATGTTGGTTCCAAGATGGAAGATCCAGGGGGGACCGGCATGAAGGACACGGGGACCCACCCAGTTCAAATGCCAGTGAGTGCTGTGCCAGAGGCCAAGCAAGGTCCCACGGAGGAAGCAGAACGTGCCTGTGGCTCATCCCTTGCTGCCCCACGCAGGCCCTGGGTCCCGGGAAGTGGGACTGCTCCCGTGTGTGTACATGCGCGTTCCTTTTTCATTTTGAGGTTATTTTTTTCAATAAAACAATTGGCAGCCAGTGAGGTGGATTTATTCATCCTACAACTGTTTATTAAGCAGTTGGTGTGTGCCAGACACCACTGTGGACACTGGATATGCAGGAACTAAGGCGAAGGCTCTGCCTTCGCGGAGTGTACGGTCCCCTGGGAGGAGGGGGTCAGGCCTCAAGGACGTCACTGGGCCGGGCTGTCTCTGCACCCAGGTCCCAGTGCCTCTTCCAGCCCACTGGCCCTCCTTGTCCCCTGCCCTGCAGGTCACAGGCACTCTCTCCAGTTTGGCCCTCTCCCATTTCAGGGTGTTCCAAATGCTCTTCTGGGTCCTCAGCCCCCTGTCCCCCCTCCAGAGGTCCCCTCCGCCTTCTCCCTGGCTCCCTGGCTGGGGGTCCGCCGTCCATCCCTGCAGCCTTCCCGACCCCCTCCTGTGGTCCAGGCTCACTCCCACTGGGGCCTCCAGTCCAGCCACCCTTCAGCCCCTCTTCCAAGCCAGAGGTCCTTGCCATCTTCCTGCTGCCCCCAAGTTGGCCATCCCTTCTTGCTCACTCACACTCCACTGGCCTCCTCCACTGGGCTCTTGCCTTGCTCCCAGTGACCAGACCTGGTAGACCCCAACTCCCTGCTCTGCATGAGCTAGGTGTCCTCTGTACCTGCACCCACTATGCTACCCCGTGGGCCTTCGTTCCTGGCACCTACCTTGAGGCTAACGCCCTCATGCTCCTGGTCCAGGCCCTGCCTGCTCCCCTGAGTGAGGCTGGCTCCCCTCCCCCTCCCCTGGTTCCCACTTGAGACAAGACCGCTGACCTGCTGCAGGACCAAGGCTATCAGAACAGCCCTTTGGGGCCCTGTGCCCCCTCCAGCCTCCGCCCCCTACTCTGCTGTGCAGGGCAGAAGAGGGACATGTGGGCCGGCTGAAAGGATAGGCAGCCCCTGCTGTTTGCAAAGGGCCACTTGCCGCTTGTGAACTTGACGCTGACCTGTGTCTTTTCTAGCCTCGCAGCTGTAACTCTCCTTCTCTCTCCTGCGCTGGCAGTTTCCTTGACCGTCTTTCTTCTCCTTCTCCACTGGTTCTTCCCCATCAGCATCCATGTGCGCTCCCTGACTCCATTTCCATTTCCTTTACAGCAAAACTTCACCAAGGACAGTTCTGTGCTCCCATCTCCAGCGTCACCCACAGCTCACGTTCAGCTGTGACAGGCCATCAGTAGCCTCCTTTCTGGTCTCTCCTTCACCCTGCTCACCATGTGTTCTTGACACAGCCACCAGATCTTGCTAGAATGTGCACCAGATCACGTCACTTCTTTGCTCAAAACCTCCAGCTGCACTTCTCCCTGAGAATAGAAGCCGCCGTCCTGACCATGGCTGGGCTGCCCACGCTCTGCCCTCTGACCCCTGCCGGTCTCCCTGGCCCACTCCACTCCAGGGACACGGTCTGGTGTGCTGTTTCTCACACCAGGGCCTTTGCACTGACTGTTCTTGCCCTGGGTGCTTGCCCCCAGGTGTCTGCCTGGCTTCCCTCACTTTCGTAGGCTGGGCTTTCTATGGGACTATTCCCGCCACCTGCAAAAGGCTCACAGGAGGGACCCTTGCTGACCCCCAGGCAGTGAGCCCAACAGCCAACAGGTGCCTGGCTTCTGGAGTCAGGCCCACCTGCCCCTGATGAGAGTGACACCACCCCTCACTCTGAGCTCCTGAGAGGTAACCTCAGTGTTCCATCTGTGGAATGGGACAGTAAAGGTGCCTAGCTCTTGTTATGAGGTTAAATGAGAATGTGTGACCCAGAATTAGGAGCCAGAGACTTCCCTTCACAGCAACGTGGCGAGCACCCTGCACATCAACCCTGACTGGCGCTGGCTCTGGCTCTGGCCCTGGCCTGCCTCTCAGGTCTCTGTGAGACTTAGTGTCCTTGAATTCCCACTTCCTCTGGCATGAATGGCACTGTCCTGGGGAGCAAATGAAAGAACACAGAGAAGGGACTTTCTAGGCTCCAGTGCACAATAGACACTTTAGTGAGTGTCACCTATTCACATTTCTCTCATCAGTGAGCAATTATCATGCCCTTTCTGTGCCAGATGCTACGGGAGGTGACATGGATGGAGACCTTCCCTGAGCTGGACCTGCTGAGCATCCAGGGTCAGCTTCCTCTGACTGGCTCTGTCCTTATCTGGGGGCTGCAGCAGTGTCACAGTGGGAGGCCCTGTGTCTCCCACCTGCAGGCTGGGGGACCGTGTTATTCCAGGGGCTTACCTTCCTGGGCAGTCAGAACCCCGCCGGGCCCTTTCTCTCTGCCGTGAGTTCTGAGTGGCAAGTTTCAGAGCTAAGCCATCTGCCTGGAACCGTGTTTGGTCAGAGGTAGAGGTAGCGGCCTGGGAGCCTCACTCCTCTCTGCACCCCCCACTTCCCATCACCAGAGGTTTCTGGAAGCTTCGCTGCTCCCTGCACAACTTGTGCAGGCCCCCATGTCTCACGATGCTTCATTCGGTTGAGAGTCGAGCGCAGAAGCGGAAGGTGGAGCTGCTCCTGGGCCCAGAGACTGGAGTGACAGATCAGGGGACCGGGATTTCACATTGTAGGGTCATTCCTCACCTGGAGTCAGCCACGAAATCTCATTTCACACACACACACGATTCTACTACCTCTTTTGACGTTACCATGGTGCTTTTGAGTATTTAAATGTATGGCTTCAAGAATTTATTTTTAAGTGCTCAGATAACTGAACTGCAATTAGAACATGCTACCACCAGGTGGGAAAGCGGGTCACGGTCTGACCTGTGAGGCTCAGGCCACATGCCACCACCTAAAAGCTACTCTGGAGTAATTTCTAGCTCTTTTGATTTTTAAAAATAAGAAATTGGACTCTGTTAAGATAGTGACATGAGGTAAATGCCACGGAATGCCAAATGCAGGGGCTCCCCGATGGGTGGATCCAACCAGTGCTTGTGAGTGCCCTGTCTTTGGTGCTGGGGACAGAGATGGGTCATTGGTCCCCTTCCTCAAGGAGGAGCTCAGTCTGGGGAGGGGAATAGGCCACAGAGGGACTCCCCTCTGGGTCTCCCACAGAGGGCCAGCGTCAGCATGCCCAGCTCACACGCTTCTCCTGCTCCATTAGGCCTTCTGTGACCTTGCCTCCCTCTCCTCCATCATTGTGGCTCTGGGCTGGCATCTCTCTTGTGTGGGCAGAGCCCAGGGTGGGCAGGAAAGTTAGACTGAGGCCCTCCTCTCTGCTCTTCTCCCCTGTGGGCCTGAGATGGGAGTCTGGGCTCCTGGCTGTGTCTTTGTGGCTCAAGGTCCTTCTGGAAGTTCACCTGTTTAGAAGACAAGTACAGTCTCTGGTTTTGCCAGGGCGGGTCTCAGCTTGGAGTTGGTCTTGTGTGCAGGGAGCTGCCTGTCTGCCCCAGCCTCCCGCGGTGTGCACAAACCGACTCACATACCGACTGCTCCGGCAAGAGCTGTCCTGGGGATCGATCTTTGAAAGAGCTTGTATTGCAGTCAGAACAAAGTGTTTGAAAAAGCCAACCTTGCAGGTATTTAAACAGCAATCTGAAGTGGGTTTTATGATACCTCTCCTTAGCAGGCTTGGCAAATTCTCCAGGTGGTGGGCGGCTGTGTCCTGCTTCTCCCACAGAAGTGGCTGACATTTCAGGGACCTCCACAGGTGCCTGGGAAGGTGTCCAGCTGCCCACCTGACTAGTCTGACCTGAAGAGGCTGAGACCCTGCCACAGGATGGGGCCAGCGTGGTCAGGTGGTCTGCAGGGCTGGTGTTTGCTTTATGCTCATGTGAAGCCTTTCTTTAAAGCTCTGGCAGTGAGTCCTGGAACATCTGGTTTGGAATACAGATGAGGGGGTGTCTAGTGTGGCTTGTCCCCTGCCCTAGGTGTAGTTGTACTTTATCAGTGACCAGCTACATCCACCATCTCTTCTGAGTTGGAGCAGGTCCAAGGTTTGGAGCCAGGCTGGGGATGGAGACTTCCTCCCATCTGAGGATGCCCTCTTCTTGGACTCCAAGACCCTAGAAGGTGAGGCAGGCCAGGCCCTGGGTGGGGTCAGTGGAAATCAGAGGCGGGGTGGGGACAGGTCATCAGGACCATTTTCTCACGGACAGTCTTCTGTGGTGGAGGCTGCATCGACCTCGTCCAATCCACGTGCAGCCACGAGCATACCTGGTTGATGTCATTTTTAAGAGGAATGTTCAGCAGGAGCGAACCTAGGGTCTCTCTTCTCCTTCCTTCTCAGACCAGATGGACGTGGCCCTACAGATGTCCAGCTTCCAGCTCCTTGGGACACTTTTCCTAGTCTCCCCAGCATTACTCCAGTGCCAAGATTCTCCTCCAAATGTAGCGGGAAATGAGGGTCAGGACACGGAGATCTGGAAGCAATACTTTATTAGGAGTGCCGTGGCCTGGAGGGATAATTGCCGACATCTGAGTTGCAGGCACAGAAGGGCTTTTCCTTTATACATAGGCAAGTTTTGGGTTCCTCGAGGCAAGAGAGTTGGTGCGATTCTATGGGAGGGTGTATTCCATGTTCCTTACATGGGCACAAGCTTGTCCACAACCTAGGGATTCTTAGCCCATACAGCTTAGGGACTTTCCCTGCACTAGCCTAAGGTGGGGTGCTTCCGTCCCGGGTGTGTTGTCTCCTGCTTCTGCTGCCGTGGTCATCTTGTGGGAGCCGCCTGTCGGCCGCTGCAGGCTTCAGGTCCAAGCAGAGCTGCTGCAAGACCTCAGTCTGCCATCTCTGGAACTGCTCGAGTTTCCGTTCTGTCCTCCCACAAGTCCTTGGACGCTTTTTCTAGACACCTCAGCCTCACTACAGTGCCAGGTTCTCCTCCACACTCTGTGGTCCCAGGTGTGGCACCCCACCCCACATTTCCCTGGGCCTGAAAGCAGGAGCCCCTTGTCTGGCTGATTCTCTTCATATCATGTGTGTTCCTCGGCCAGGGTTGGCTTAGTCCTCGTGGCCGTTCTGGGGCTTATCCCTTGGGGGAAACGTGGGGAAGGACACCCAGGCCGCCTGGGGACGCGCACCCGGAGCCTGGTGACTGGGCTGGATGAAGTGGATAAGACCTGTTGCTATCGAGTTCCCGCCACTTCTGGATGTCAGGGCAGGCGGGCGGGTGCTAGTGGACAGTGTAGGGACACCCAGTGGACCTTCACGGGATGAGCGACTAAGTGAGGGATGCTCGTCCAGGGAAAGGTAGGTGCTCTGTGGACGCCAGCGTTCTGAGGGCGGCAGGACCCACGGAAGGCAGGGCTTCTCTTCCAGAGGTGGTTCTGGATCCGTGGATCTGCCCGGGTTCCAGGGTCTGAACTGAGAGGCCCAAATCCCTGCTCACCCTAAACTACAACGCGGTAGGTGTCCTGGCCCGTGGGAGGATGAAAAAATTTGTGACTCCACAACTTGCAGTGGCTGAAGCGACTAGAGAATGGCGTACATAGCACACGCGTGCACACACACGTGCTCATGGCGCACACACCACGCACCTCCTCCTTCGTCCCCGGGGTGAGTCCTGGTCTCCCGTGACTATAGGCTGGGATGTACCCAAGGAGAAATCCGCAGGCCGCGGCCTGAGGCAGGAGGTCATAGGCTGGTGAGTGCACGTTGTGGCCCTCCCGGGGCTGCCGCCGTCATCTGGTCTTCCCTTCCCTTCTCCTCTAGCACACTGCACCATCTCCCATGGCCTCTCATTTCTGTGCCACTGCCTGTCCTGTCCCCAAGCATTTCTGTGTCACTAGAGAGGTTGGGAAGGAGGACTCCATTGGACCCCCTGCTCCTTACTGGCCACAAAGCCTTGAGACTGGCTCTGTTTAAGACCTTCATCAGTCAAGTAGGTGGCGGATGGGAGGGTGGTGCTGGGCATCGAGGGGCAGCAGCGAGCGTGGGGAATGTCAGTACGTTATCCCATCCTGTGCCTTGTTCTCTGAGTCCTGTTCAGATGGCGCCCTCTTGTCTTCTCCTCTTCCTTCTTAAGGGAACTTCTTCCCGCTCCTTACACCTGAAGCAATCAGTGTGGATCCTGTGTGTTGGGGAAGGATTGAAATAGAACTTCCTGGGTGGTGACAACTGAAGCTTTTATTGTGCTGGGCTCTTGCGCTTCGTGCTTTAAAACTGTAATTGGATCTAAATCTCACAGAATGCTGAGAAGCAGTTGCTATTATTGCTTTGTTTTAGAGAAAAGCAGCCTGAGGCCCAGTTAACCCAGCAAATCAGCTGAAGGACCCAGATGTGAGCCGAAGTCACTAACCTTCAGCAGGTGCAGCAAATACAGCTGCCCCAGACCGGATCAGGACCCCGGGGACTTTTGGATGGCTTTTATGTGCACAATCTACCGTGCCCACAGTTCTTGAGGGGGTCATCTGCCTGGTAGGGACATAAGATGGGAAAGACCCCTCCTAAAGGGCTGTATCAGCCTGCCGCCATTGCCAGAACAAAGTCCCACAGACCTGAGGTTTAAACAGAAGTTGCTCTTCTCACGTTCCTGAAGTCCAAGGTCAGTTGTCTGCAGGGCTGGCTTCTCCCAAGGCCTGTCTTGTTGGTTTGCAGTTGGTGGCCTTCATGTAGTGTCCTCGTGTGGTCCTTCCTCTGTGTATGCATCCCTGAGTCTGTGTCCAGATTTCCCCTCTGACAAGGTGCCCGTTATATTGGATCAAGCCGCCCTGCTGCCACCATTTTGACTTCATCACCTCTTTCAAGGTCCTGTCCCCAAATGCAGTCACATCCTGAGCTCTTAAACATATGAATTTCAGGGGCGCCCAACTCAGTCCATTACAGGGTCTTCTGCTTCACACGGGAGGAGTCCCTGACTGTGGCTCCTGTTCTCCCTGGATGCTCGTCTCCAGAGCATCAGAAACCTGCTAGCCTAGGCCTGGTGGCCGGTGCCTGGATTTGGACATAGCCCCGCGTCCTCCTGTCCTTGATTTTGTGTCCCCTCCAGAGCAGCCCACACTCACTTCAGACCGGAAAGTTCTGTGTGCTCTCGCATAGTGCAAGTCAAGCCCTCTGCGTGGCAGTCCTGGGGTCGGGACCGGTTCCGGAGCACACAGCGTTGTTGGGCAGGCAGAGGTGGGTGAGCGTGGGTGACGCTTCCCTTTGTGTTTGGAACTGACTGCAGGGTGCTTGCCAGAAGAACGGCCTGCGAGGGAGCAGATCATTTGCTCTCCTTCCTCCTCCTTCCTTTTTTATTCCCTCTCAATTTGTTTTCAGGTCACAGCTTCCCGAGGTCGCCAAACTGTGAGAGCTGACAGACTCGCCATCTGAACGCACAGACTGTCCAGGAACAGGTTTTATTTGGCTCCCGAGTAGATGTGACAGTTTGGGAAAGTCCTCAGTCCTTCCATTTTGTCTTTGCCCGGAAGAGTTGGTTCAGTCCGACAAACATCATTGTGCACTGTGCCAGGCACCTGAGTGACGGCTTCCTGTCCCAGAGCACGGCAGATGTGCACATCCCCGTCCTGACCTCGTGCCCTGGGGCACACGCATTGCCAGGCTACCAGCCAGTGGTGCTCACCTGGAGTTGACCTGTCAAAAGCTTTCCTGGCTGTTGGAGAGGTGCCATCTGCTCTGCCCGAGTGCCCCGCCACTCTGGCCCACGGGCATCTGAGTAATGGCATCTGCGTGAGACCAGCTGTGGCACGTTTGAGTGTCACTGCTGGGGCAGGGCACATGGGTGGGAGAGGTTCTGTCGCAAGCCCATTTTCGGGAAGTCTTTTTGGAGGAAGTTAAGACTAAATTTTGAGTTGGAGCTCAGCAGACAGACCAGGGAGGAGCTGGAGGAGGGACATTCTCGCAAAGGAAACAGGCTGTGCAAAGGCACTGGGGCAGGGAAGAGCTTGGTGGGTTGGCAAATGGCGACGGAGCAGGTCGGGGAGTGGTGGCTGAACAGATGGTAGCGCTGGCTGGAGGAGGAGCTGGAAAGAATGGGATTCAGGTGAGGTAGAGTTGCAGGGTTGTGCTATGGTGCCAGAGGCTGTGAGGAGCGAGGGATTTGTTGTGATGACTCAGCCCCATGAGATTCAATTTTTTAAACCATTCTTTGTTCCAGAAAGGATGCATCTCCCCTCACATAGCTATTGCCCAATAAATATTTGTGTCATGAATTACGTATGTAGAATAGATGATAAAGAAACGTGCGATTCAGTGAGACAGGAGGAAAAGGGACACAGTGTGAGGCAGCGAGGACACAGAGCATGTGACATGGAGCTGTCCACTCAGGTGGGGCTGTTTCCTTCAGCCCAGGTGTGCAAAGGCGACCTCATGGAGGGTGGATGGAGGGGTGGGAGGGCCACCAAGAGGCTGCACAGCGCAGCACTGCCAGGCACCTCCCTAGGTGGCGGGAGGGGTTGGCAGCTCTGGCTGCGGGAGGGGGTGGCCAAGGCCAGGCCTGCGCGGCTGTCTCCACTCGATTGGATCTGAGATTCAGTTTCCAGCTAGGGGCGCGGGCACAGGTACTGGAGTTGGCACTCCAGCTCGTCCTGTGGGGGACACAGGGCAACCCATGAGTCAGTCAGCTCTGCCCAGAATGGCCAGTGGGCATCGGAGGCCGTGTCTCCTGCAAGACCTGCTGGTGCATCTGCCGCGGGGGCGCAGGGTCCGTGATGTGGGGCGTTCCACTTTCCCTCTGACTGGAGCGGCTGTGGAGAGATTGCCGCAGAGCACACCCGGGAACACCAGGTTAGCGGCGGGGCAGACTGGAGGCGGGCCAGTGGCCCCGTTCAGGCGACCGCCCAACTCTTGAAAGACTTCCCAAGGACCCTCGCGGCCTGCCTGCCCCTTTGGGTCTGAAGAGCCTCCCCTGGCCCTACCATTTGCATTTGGACTTGGAATTTCAGACATTTCCTTCTTGTAAGAAGCAGCAAGTTGTAGCTACGAAGCAGGAGCAAGCTCCAGTCGTATTTTTGGGCACCTGTCATCTGTTGAGCATCGCCTGGCTCTGGGACACAGTGGTGAATAAGCTGGAGACATTTTCCGCCGCCTGTAGTTGTATTTCTAGCGAAGGAGGGAGAAGGACAAGTCGGCGTACTATCTGCCTGGGCTGCTGTAACGAAACACCCTCGACTGGGTGGTTTAAATAATCGACATTTATTTCTCACAGTTCCCGAGGCTGCGAGGGCCGGGATCCAGGCGCTGGCCACTGCTTCTGGTGACGGCCCTCCCTGGCTGGTGGACCACTGCGTCTCTTCACGCGCCCGGGCAGGCTTTCCCTCCGCTTCCCTCCTCCTCCCTCTCGTTAAAGCCCCTGACCCCATCACAGGGGCGCGCCCCTCCCGCCCTCTCTGTCCCAGTCACCTCCCACAGGTCCCGTGCCAACACCGTCACCTTGGGGGTTGGGGCTTCAGCCTACGAACTGGGAGGATGCAGTTCAGTCCATGGTCGTCAGCAAATTTTATTTATAACCAAGGTCATTTCACTGGTGAGGCCGCTGCAGGGCAGAGGAAAAGGCGCTGGGGCGGGGGCACTCATGGGGGCTGGCCCAAGGAGGCGCCATCTGGTGTTGAAAAGGTGCCCTCGTGAAGGGCCAGGAAGGCAGCGTCTCTGGTAAAGAGAACAGGGATGCCCAGTGGTCCCAGCCCTGAGGGAGCCCCTGGGGCGGGGGACGGGAGACTAGTTTTGATTGATTAGTTATCAGGAGACAGAAGGTGTTGGGATCGAGGACCTTGAGGGCCTGAGAGAAGGTGGGACCTAGAGGCCAGCGGGACTGACCTGGGCGGGAGCAGGGATGTGGATTCCATGGCAACAGGAGACAGGGTGGGGAGGGAGACGCCTCTGTGCTGCATTCCATGTCGGTTGGCGGGAGGAGTCCAGAGTCAATGAGTGCAGGAAGGACCAACCAGGGAGACCACTTCTCCTCCAGCCTGGTCTGGTAATTTCCCCACCCCAGAGCAAGTGGCCCTCAGGGCACTCGCCCAGGTCTGCCCCACCCCTCCAGTCTGCAAGAGCAAGCAGGCTTTGGACGGGGTGAAGAACAGCTGGGCTCGACCGTGGCTCTGCATCCGCACTCCCTGGGAGCCGCGTGGGGCTAGGACTGAGCAGCCTGCATGAGAGGAGCTGCACCCTGGGGCCGCCTGACTTGACCTGTTCACATCCTCTCTGGTTGCTCCCGTCCAGCGTTCCTGAGCCTGCTCCTGTCCAGGACCCTCTCTCCCCATGGTTCCCTTGCTCCCCCAGCACCTGGGCACTGGTTGGGTGTCTCATCCAGTGCTTGGACCCCCTGCAACCCAGTGTCTCATCACAGGTGGTGGGCTGTGAGCCACCCTGGGTAGCTAGGGAGCTTGAAGAGGCACAAATGCTGTGTCGCTTAAGGAAGGCGAGTCTTCTCTGGTCTTTGGATGACACTTCGATTAGATACCCGTGGGTCATTTTTACTGCTTTCTTGATGAACATGCTTGCTTTGGGGACAGAGTGCCAGGAATGTCTAAAAATGAAATGACTCGCCTGCTTCCATGTTCTGGTTGGGTTTGGTAGAACTTCAGATGCAAAGTGCAGGAAGTGAAGCTGAACTCTTGCTTAGAGGAAAGACTCAACCCTGAACGTCCAGTGTCCACTCACATAATCAGTTTCATCTTTTCAGAGGTCTTGATGCTAACAATGCTTGTGACCTATGACGGTCAGCTTCCCAAGTGGCTGTGTTAGTCCAGCCATGTCTCAGAGTGAACAGGGGGGCTTGAGATCACCTGATTAATAGGGAGAAAAAAAAAAAAAAAGAAAGTTGTGCCCCCTAGATGGGCTAATTTTTCATCTGGCAAGTCATGGGCAGGGTTCCTGAGTGACTTCATTTGTAGAGTGAAGTCCCAGAGTTGAGTACTTGTTCAGGTCAAGTCGTGACATTTGTATGGCTACAGGTTTGCACTCACCCCGGTAGTAGAATCTGATTTGTGGGAAGATAACTTCCTGGTCACCACGAGATGGACACCTAAACAAGGGAGCACTTTAAGGTTGAGGGGGGAGGGTGCTTCTCCCTTGTGATTGGGATGGTCAGATCCCCCTACTCGGGACTCTCCTCCCCATTGTAGCTTCTCATCCGAAGATGGTTCCTGCGCAGAGCATAGGAGCAAAGAATGGGAGATGCTGCAGGCTGGTCAATACGCACCATGGAAAGACAGAAGTCAACTCCGCTTCTGAGGGATGATGGCCTCTCCCGGGGTCGGAAGGGTCATGTCCCTTGGACTCCGAGTCTCCCGTTCCTGGACAGGAAGGGGGAACAGTGCCATGCTTTGATCCCTTGGGAAGTTCCCTGCCCCTGAGCACTGCTTTCTTTCAAAGGTCTCAAAGCACCACGTCGGTTCTTGCTTAGTTACACTCTTCTTGTCCTGCTGCTGAGACCTGGTGGTGGTGCAGGGGGCTGGTTGTCCTTGAGTCCATTCCCAGACAGTCGCTTGGTCTAATTCTAGTTTTCGTTCATTCAATTGCTCAACAGAGAGCTGAGTGTCTCCTTTATGCCAGGCACCCTGCTGCTCTTGAAGGTTGAGGCAAAGAACAAGATGGATTTGACCTTGTCTGTGCTGCTAGTTTCCCTCAGGACGCCTTCTGAGAGTGTCCACTGCAGGCAGGGCGGCTCTGCCTGGTCCACCCGACATCTCTGCCCTTTTACTTCTCGCTGACAGAACTTCAGCTGCATTCGAGTGTCAGTGGCCCAATTCTTCAGGAGGGGCCGGCCTCTCCAGTCCTGGGGGCAAACCTAGCTGTCATCGTCCCATCATGCCCTGGTTGGTTTGGGGGTGGCCTGTCATTCACTTATTCCCGTGAGAACGAAGGAACATTGGGACCGTTCTCCAGCTCATAAGATCATGACATTGGTGACCTCTTTGGGAAGAGTCCAGGAGGGAACTTGTTATGGTCACTCCACACAGGTCCAGCCCACAGTCGGAGCATCACTGAGGCGAGAAAGACCCAGGTTCTCATCCATGCTTGGACACCAGCCCTAGCTGCAGACCTCGTGTGGCAGGAGGTGCTCCATGCTCCTTCCTTCAGGCGCTCCAGGTTGGATCCGTATTGATCTTGTGCCCACGTGTCCATGGATACAGTGTCCACTGAGAGACGCTGCTCCTGCGCCCATCCCGTGCCAAGCCTTCCCTGGGTTCCAGCTGGGCTCAGCACACAGCAGAGTCCTTTCTGCATGGCAAGCTGCTTTGGGGCTCTTTGGTTTTCTCTTCTGCCCCTCTCTGCAGCACGGAACCTGGCCTGGCGTCTTGCAGGTGGTAGAATATATCAGTAAGTGCTTATTGAGTTGAGTGTGAGTTTTTAGGACAGGAGTTTAAATTTAGGGGCTACCCATGGGCTTCTGAGAAATTATTGAAAGCCAATCAGCAGCCCAGAGGGAGGACAGGCTGCTCAAGGTGTGTGCTTTCAGGCCTGGGCAGCCAGCAGTGGGGATGAACATGACGCACGCGCAGTGCCAGGGAAAATCTATCATGTGTCCTGAGCTCTGTTTTTTATTGAAAAATCCATTTATAAATAATCTGGACAAATAAAGTAAAAGGCACTTTATTGTGATTCAGAAAAATTCATGGCTGTGAGCATTTGACCGATCCAGCTCCTGACTAGCCTTCCCCAGCCTCTCTGGAGCAGGGACCCTCCTGGCCATTCCAGGGGCTGCTCTGGGCCCAGGAGTCTCTTATTGCTCAGCATGCTGGGCATGAAAATCTCCTTTCTCTTTCTTTTAACATACTAGCATTTATGGGGTGTCTGGGCCGAGTGGATTTATTGACGTGTTTCATGCAGATGATTGACAGTGACGGAGAGCACCAGACTCCTCGGCTTTGAGCTTGCTAGAGAGCCCCGGGCCAGTGGGAGGGGCTGAGCTGGGGCATGCCTGGCCTCCCTGCGCTGCGGAGAGGAAAGTGAGTGTCCCACACCCAACTTGCACACCCTGAGCCCTGCCTGACCCTGGGATCCTCTGGGTGGCTTCTCATTTCAGGAAACTTTTATTTTACGCTTGTTTCCTTAACCCAAAGGCAACCAAAAAGAATCTCATGATTTGCCACAAAGGAGCAGTCTTCATTTATTGAGCACCTATTGCATGCCATGTTCTGCACAGAGGGCTGTGGACACTTCATCTTGCCTAGCCCTCTCAGAGATCATCTGAGGACAAAAATGAAACCCGAGATATTCAGTGACTTGGTCAGGGTCACACAGCTTGTAATGGTGGAGCCAGGATTAGAAAATGCAATTTTCTTTTTAGAGTCTCACCTCCCTCCCAGGATCACAGGGATCATATTCTCCAAACCACAAATCAGATGCAGACAGCCTGGCACAGGGCAGCTAGACGATACGTGGCTGTTGAAGGAGTCAACAAATTAATGAGATCACGGGTCACACAAAGGTTAGACCTATTGTCAGTGGGCTACCTGGGCGGGGGCCAGAGACCTCTGGGTCTGTCTTTCCTCTTTGGACGAGTGGTGGAGTGCCTGTGAAGGGGAGCCTGGACATTAGTGTTCTGGGGTGTTGTGGGTTTTGAGAGCCACAGGGGCGGGGGTCTGGCAGAGGGCTGGCAGTGGGGACCTGTGCATGCTGCCTCACCAGGTTAATTCGTCAAGTCAGCAAGCCTGGAGCCAGACTCGAGACTTACCCTAGGTCCAACTTGGGAAAATACTGCACAGTACAAAATAAAATTAAACAGTATTAAGCACAGGCCCAAATTGCACCTATATTTTAAAAAGCATTGTGCAGCTGAGACTTACAAAGCCCAGCGGCGGCCACGTGAGGCTGTCTCGGTTAGTGGAACCTCTGTCCTGCCTGCTCCCAGCCGCCCCTTCCTGCGCTCACCCTCTGTGGGGACGCCTGGTCCTCCCTAGACCAGTCCGGGGAGGATGCGGCTTCTGGAGGAGGAGGGCCGGGTGTGAGGGCGCCAGGTGCCCACCCTCCCTCTCCTGGTGCACGGAGGCGGAAGCAGCCAGTTGAGGGAGGCTGGCGCAGGTGGGCTCCAGGGCCTCTGGCATCACAGCTGCGAAGCGTGGGACAGGGTGGACCTTCTACGGGTGAGCAGAAGCATTCAACAGCCTCTTCCGATTTCACTTCAGCCGTCACTGAGCCATGTTGGGTCCTAAAGTCAATTATTTTCCAGGCAGTGACCTGCTTTCCTAACTTGAAAATGGGCACCATGCTGGTGGCCCCTGGTGGCTTCCTGCTGCTCTAAAGCCAGGCTCTGGGGTAATTTCTTTCCCTTTCCAGATTCCAAAGCTGTTTAGGTCTGGGGAAACAAATTCCTTTTGGGCCCAGGACCTTATCTCATTAACTGCGGCGATGGGTGATGCCTGTTGCCCCCTAGTGGTCGCCAGCAGAGGGAGGGGCTGCCATCAGATAAGGCCCAGGCCTGGTAGGGCTTGCTCCTGCCTGCCCCCCCACCCCACCCCACTACTGGGCAGCCACAGATGCCAGAGAGGAGATGCTCCACAGTCCCTCAGACACCTAGCCCTCTGCCTCATAGAGACGCCACTAGCAGTCAGTTTTTCCGAGCATGGAGATCATCTGTGTGTTTTAATTTTAGAAAACTCTTCCGGCAGGGCTGAGCTTGTGGGAGAGGGGCTGACTCAGCATGTGTTGGGGGCAAGGGGAAGGCCTGAGAGGGAGGGGCTCTCGAGCTCCCACACAGAGCTGCACAGCCTGGCTGGGTGTGACATGGACCCGAGTGTGCTCCCCTCTTCTCCCTCTCTCCTTGAACAAGGTCATAAAAGACAAATGAGAAGGAGACAGCGAAGGTGGACTGGGGAGGATGTAGATGTGCTTTCATGACCTGGACGGGGCCTCGTCCTTTCTATTTGTAATCTTGGGCTAGAGCAACTGACAAATGGCCTGATAGGAGACAAAGCAAACAATAGACTCACTTGAAAGATACAGTGAATAGAATTTAATTGAAATTTTTTTTTGGTACAGACATTGATTTGACCCTGTAAGATGTATAGAGTGAATCATTAGGGGAATTAATATACATTAAAATGTAGTTTATTATCATGGAACTTTTATTGTGCTTGTAGTTGTGTTTTAATTATTATTTTAATGACTTTCTGTATTTTAAATTGTGATAAATCTATTTTGTTTTTTAAAATAAACGGACTATAGTTTTACAAGGTGACGCGTGGTGCTGAACTGGGAATACTGCTTCTTCATCAACAGGATTGGGCAGATGACAGGGACCGAGAATGGGCCAATTTACACACTTAAAAAGAAGCCAATTAATATCTGGCCATTAAACACAAATGTTATAGATTAGTCTCCCTCTCTTATCTATCTCTGGGCTCCTATTGGATCCTGCAGAGATTGACTTTTTAAACCAAATAAGTGAAGGAAGCTCTAAAAGTGGAGGTGCCTGGGACCAGTTAAGGCCAAGGATTGGGCCATAAGGGACTGAAAACGCCCGATGGCCTTTTGCCGGGGGATCATTGCAGAATGAGCAGAGGATGAGGTCTGGTGGGGTTCGCCCCAGCTGCCTTGGGGGGCTGGCAGAGGCTAGTGGCTCTGCTGGTTGGGGCTCTGGCGATGCCTCTGGCTCCTCTGGGGACGGTCTGCATCGTACCTTCCGAGCCTCCTGGGATTAAGGGCAAATTCCTCCTCCTGGCTTCTTGAGCTTTGTGTGCAGCCGCGTCTGTGCCGGGACCGTCCCTGTGACAACCCTCAACAGGGGTCATTTAGCTCAGCTGGGACCCCAGGGAGCTCGCACCAGCTTCCTTCCTGGTTGTCTGGGCTGGCCATTTCTGACTTTGTGAGTTTGCCAGGTGACATGTCTTGGCAGCCAGAGGCGGGAGAGTGTGGGTGTGATGTGCGTGGGTCCTGGAGGCACGAGGCCTGTCTGCAACCTGACACTGACACTTATTAGCCGCATGACCTTGAACAGCCTGATTTGTTCATTCATGTATTCATTCAATATTTATTGAATCTGAGCCAACCGCTGTCCTAGGCTGGGGATGCAGCAGTGAGAAACAGAATCTCTGCATTCGGGGCTGGGGGTGATGAGGGACGGAGAGGGGCACTCAACCAACAGTACAGCAAAGTGCATAGTGTGTTACAGTTGTCGGTGGAGGTGTGCACTGGCGAGGGTCCAGGAGTGTAGAAGGGACGCTGCAGTTTTGTACAGTGGTCAGGATCAGCCCCAGGATGCGGGACATCTGAGCGGAGACCCAAAGGAAGTGAGCCAGGAGGAATTTGGACAGAAGAGCCTCTTCCAGCCACAGGGAGCTGCAAACGAGGGGGCTCTGGGGCGGGGTGGGGGGGGTCCAGGAGTGGGCAGGGAATGGCGCCACCAGAGCAGGGCGGTGAGAAGTGGGTCAGAGAGAGCAGGGCCAGGTGGCCAGGGCTGGGAGGCCAGGGTCAGACCTGGGCTTTGACTTTGAGAGGAAGAGGGCTGGTGTGAGGAGCAGGAGTGCAGGCGGGAGACCAGGCGGGTAGCAGGCCACTGCCATCGTTCAGGTGGGAGGGGCTGGTGGCTTGCACAGAGGGGACAGCTGACAGCAGATGTGGCTGATTCTGGCCATCTTTTGAAGATGGTGTGAACAAGATTGGCTTTGAATGGCTCAAGTGGAGGAGACAGGGATGGCTGGGCCGTGTGGCAGAGCGTGGCAGGGCGGAGCTTCGTCCTCTGCACAGGGAACTCTGGGGAGAGCAGCTTGCGTGCGTGGGTGGGAGGACCGAGGGCTCAGGAGCGAGAGTGTGGAGTCTAAGATCCTGGCAGAAACCCGGGGAGGTTTTTTAACAGGCAGTCTAATAGATGACCCTGGGGTTCACGGGAGAGGGCCAGGCTGAAAATGCAAATTTGGGGGTAGCCAGTGTAGAGGTGGTGTGGAAAGTTGCCTGGAGGGGACGCCTGGGCGAATGGAGTGGGGAGGGTCCAGGGTGCACTACGGGGCAACCCACTGTTTAGAGGACTGGAAGATGAGGAGGAAAGAGCAAAACCCCACAAAGTAATAGCCAGAGAGGCAGAAGACCAGAGAGAGGGAAGTGTGAGCGGCCCAGTGAAGATGTGGAGTTTTGCAGGGTGGGAGGGATGTCAAAAGGCACCGAAAGAGAAAGTCAGACACTTGCCAGAACCGTCTGGATGGAATGGTGGGAGGAAAAATCTGACCCCAACGGGCTTGGGAGAGAAGGGAGGAGAGAAGTTGGAAGCAGGAAGTCACAGACACTGAAAAGGAAGTTCGCTCTGAAGGGGAGCACAAAAATGGGATGATAAGGTTGCTTAAATCCAAATTCCTGATTGCTAAATGTGTAAAATGGGGACAACGACAATGCCGCTGTCATAGTGATGGCAAGATTGATCGTCTGAGATGTTGGGAACTCGGTGCTTGGCACACAGTAAGGACTTACAGCTTTTCTTGCCACAGCGTTACTAGTCCTTGTGACTGAGGTGTGGACAGGAAGACGGGGTCAGTGTGCCTGTGTCCTGGGTTGTTCAAGGTGATTCTGTTACTCTGCCCTGGGGTTGGAGTGCACCAAAGTGTGAGTTCGGGTCTGGGTTGGCTCATGGTGGAGTGCTCACCTGGCACATGTGAGGCCCTGGGTTCGATCTTCAGTGCCACATAAAAACAAATAAATAAATAAAATAAAGGTATTGTGTCCATCTACCACTAAATAATAATCTTTAAAAAGTTTGAGTACATTTCCAATTTTCAGCAGCTGTGAAGTGTCATAAAAGGACAAAAAGTGAGCCCCAGAATGTCTCTGCTAAGTGCTGGTTCACCTGGAGGACGGTGTGAAGGGACACACTGCCTCCTTGTCCCTGTGCCCAGCTGTAGGGTTGACTTGCTGATGGTGCTTTTCAAGATTAAAGCCATTTTGACTTTGAGTTGGAGTCTTTGAAGTGTAGTTTTCTCCTAATTATAAAACTCGTACTAATTGTAGAAGTTGGAAAATAGAAGAAAATGTTCAAAAAAAGAAATTTATCTCAGTCCTTATAACCAAATCCAACTGCTATTAACATTTTAGTAAATTTTTCCCAATATTTTCATGCACCCTTTAAAATATGCCTGAGATGATACATGGTACTGCTGTGTCTTGCTTTTTCTTCTCAACACTCACAAGCATTGAACTCTTCACCTATGGTCTTAATGGCTGTGCACTGTGGAATCTTTACATTTTCCATCTAAACTTATATTCGAGTGAAATCGCAGTAACAGTTAACCCTTTTAGCATCAGTGAGTTCCAGCTTCTCTTTCAAGTGACTTTATGTATACTTTCTCGCTCTGCAAAACCCCCCTTGCACCTGGGTGCAGTCAGCGTTTCTGGTCTACCCCTCTGACACGGGTTAAGTCCTTCATGGACTGTGAGGGTCCCAGGGGAGGCTCTGTACCCATGGCAGCCAGTCACCTGCCGTGTGAGGCCTCCCGTGTGAACCTCCTCCTGGAGGCTGCTGCAGAGGTGGGAGTGGAGGTGACAGACATGCCTTCCACTTCAAGGTCCCCCAGACTTTGGTAACTGTGATGTGAAAACAGAACAGGCTCCCTCATGCCTCCTGTTGTGGTCTCTCTGGCTGTGTGTGTTTCTGCCTTCTCTGCCCCTGCTGCCTCTCACCTGGGAGTTGGGTCGGAACTCCTGGAGACGGGCAGAGTGGTCAGGCCGGGACAGGCAGAAGCAGCTGTGCTCAAGAGCAGGGAGGTTTCAGTGCCATGCCCTTGGCCTTGGCAAGCAGCCAGAACCCTATTTCAGGTCATGACCCAGAACACACGTCTGTGGTTCCTTTACGATGAACTATCTGGACAGAGGTTGAGGAAACAGTGCAGTCTGTGGCGCGCTCAGATGGTTTCCATTCCATCCCATTAAAAACCCCAATTCCTACCTTACATTGTTTCAGGACTCACTAGTGAGTTAGGACCTGCAGTAAGTGCTGCCACCCTAGAGCGCTCTGCTGCTTCAGGACCGAGGACAGCGGCCTGCCCCTCCCCTTCCAGCCTCACGTTTTGGTTTTCATTCTGAGGTCTCAGCCAGGGTTGCCCTGGCTCTTCCTGGATTTCCCGTGGTCTCAGAGTCTTGTGTCACTCTCCAGCTTAGGGCCTGGTCTTCCCAGCGGGTAAGCTTCTTGGAGATGAGCCCTGGTCTCTATGGCTCGTACTTCCTAAAATGCTGGACTCGATCGCCAAGGCATGGGGAGCCTGACTAGAAGAGAGCAATGTGGCCTCAGGGCTGTCCCCAGGGTGCAGCTGGCTGCAGCTCTGCAGGCTTGACTGTGACTTTGTGGACTGCCTTCATGTTGGGCCAGAGGGCCTCTCTTTATCAGAAACCCCTTTTCATATGGCAAAACCAAACCCGCCCAGCCGGCTCTCCTCCTCCTGATACTGTCCTGGTGCTACCTCTTGAAAAGCCAGCTCCCTTTTCAGGTTTTTATCTTTATTTTAAAAATTCTTTTAATTTTTCATTTTTATTAATTTTCTTAAGACCTCACCTGTCCCTCACATCACAAGGGTCCCGGAAAGAAGCTTGCCACCGCCTAGTGTTTCACCCTACAGCCACGCTGCTCTGCGGGGACATAATACGATGCTTTTGGGCTCCTTATCTTCCATCTTACTGCTTGATGTTATCAAGAAGTGAGAGAAGAGGCAGAAGATCTCTTTTTCACCTTCTAACGGAATCCAAGATTCTGAGGATCAGGCCCACCTGGCCAAAGGGGAGACTGGCATGCTTACTGAGGGTCAGTTTTAGGCAGCCCCGTTTTTGCTTTTAGTTGGTTCTCACATGGGCCCAGACTTGTGTCTTTGGGGCTGAGGTGTCTGCACCACTGGTCAATAATACCTGAGGCTTAGAGCCTTTCTGCCTTCCCCACGGGATCCCACTGGAGCAACCCAGCAGCGGCTCCTTTGAGCCGCCCCTCAGTGGGAAGGCTGTGTTCATGCATATGTTAAGGTCTTCTGAGACCAAACCCAACTACTCTTCAAAGCAGGGGAGAACAATTACCTCTATAAAATTCATGAATTCTCCTCCTGTTTACTCTTCAATCCCAAAAGCTTGAAGCTGGGGTGCTTGTTTGTCATGTGGGATTTGTGATCACAGGTGTTAGCAAATGGAGGTGGTGACGGAGCTTAACTTCTCTTATGCAGGCGGGTTATGAAATTCAAACACTACTGAAATCCAAACACCTTTCATCTATTAATGGCCACCAGTGGCCCATAATCAAGTCACACTCTGTTAGCTACACAATTAGCTTGTTTGTTTGAAGTGTGAATTAAGGATTTGAGGCATCTGCTAATGAAACCTTACTTTCTCCCTCTTTTAGCTGAAATCCCTGTACTTTTCCAAATGCAGCCAGTTCTGGAATTTGAAGAAAGATGTCTGTTGACCCTATTTTCTTGCTACATGAAATCAGCTTCTGCTTTGCTCTCTCAGTAGAAAGAAGCAGGTCCTCTAGCCCTGCTTCCCCTCTGGACCCGCCTTCACTCCCTTCTGGTTTTCCCTCCTCAGGGAGGGTACTCCCCTTGCTGGGGTTTTCAGGCATCCCAGCTGGGGTGTTACACTCTTCCTGGAGCAGAGGCGAGTGGCGAGACTCCCCCTTTGCCAGAGCGTTTGATTCCCTTTGTTTGCGACTCTCCTCTGGAACGCGTTTCTTTTGTAGATAATGGGATTCCATTATGGGTGTCAGGGCTGCTCTGGAGCTGTGGGCTGTGAGGGAAGATAGGCGGTTCTGATCAATGGTTTCTGCTTGTGCCTCGGATGTGTTAATTTTAAGATGACTAGCTTCTGTTTTTAATAGTTTTATTGGGTTTTCCGTGGTGAGTGGGTTAGGATGAGTGTTAGTGTTTGTTCTGCCAGGAGCTAGGTGGCTCTGCTTGGCTTGGAGGCAGGAAGTCCTGAGCAAGGCAAAATGGCCACCTGTCTCCCTGGGTGTCAGAGCCAGTGGGCTGCCTTCAAAGCTTTTTCTTGCCTCTGCCTGAACGCCCATTTCCAAAGGGCCGCGTGGGTTAATATGTTAGGCCCGAGGCGTGAGCGGAGCCCTGTGGCATTGTGGGTGGGGTATCTATTGGTGGGCAGAGCCCACGCACCCTCATGCCGGTTCTTGAAGGGCAGTGGCTACACTCAGACCTGGGGGGCAGCGCACCTCACAGGGCCGACCCCTCGTCACCGGTTCTTAATGGGAGCTGGCGGCACTCGCTGTGTGGACAGCATCTGCCAAGGCAGAGAGCGAGGCCAGGTGCGCGGCAGCTTCTGTGTCACGCTCAGGTGTGCGCCACTGTTCTGGGAGTGCCGAGGACAGCAGCCTCTGCCTTTTCAGGTTCTTCTGATTCTTAAGCTGAGCCTGTCGGGTCGGCAAGCCTGTGTCTTCCTCTGGGGCAGAGGGGATGGTTAGGTACCGCCAAAGAAAGCAGAATCAGTACCGAGTGGTCCCCGATGCTCTCCGTCCCGCTTCCGGGCAGCCGAGGAAGCCTGGCTCCCCCTGGGTTTCCTGGGAGCCTCTCTCTGAGATGACACAGCACCCTCAGATCTTTAACCCTGCTTCCTTAGGTTGACGCTTCTGTCCTTCATCCAAAGACTGCTGGCCTCTCTAAGAATAAAACACAAATTTTAAAATTTATCACAAGACTTTTGCTGTTGGCCATGATGGAGTAACTGGGACCCGATTTGTCCTCTTGCTATAAACAATTATAAAACTGGACAGAACATGTGAGATAAATATTTTCAGATGCTAGACAATAGAATAGGCCTGTCACTACACAGTCCCAGAAAAGACTGGAAGCCCTCCAATCCCTTTGTATTTCCGCCTGGAGGCATTTCAAGACTGATTTCAGGGAGATATCCCAAGCAGAGTACAGTGATTCTGCCAAGTTGAGGAGACAGATATCAGAGCCTCAAGAGGGCAAGACGACTGGGGCTTTTCAGGGAAGAATAGTAGAGAGCAGAGGGTCTTGCAGAGAAAGTACTCTGGAAACCAGCGTGACTGCCCCGGAATGTTCTACGGACACTGAGTTGATGGTGTGGAGGTGAACCCCTGTGTGGCTGGACACAGCATGGGGACCGCAAGGTAGAGACCACAGTACTCCTGCAGAACTGGCGTGTTCAAATTCTGTGCACACAGCTTGGTCCCTCCTGAATACCTGGGATGTTCAGTAGAGACCCCAAAGGGAGAAACATTCCTAGAGTAAAAGGTACCGCAGACATAGCTGAAGGCAGGCTAGAAGAGGCCCCAGGTCAGCTTGATCCACAAGTAACTTAACTGTTCCCCAAAGCAAAGCCTAAGACTCTATTTAAAGATGTGTGGGCTGTGGGTACAGTTCAGTGGTAGAGTGCTTGCCTAGCATGAACGATACCCTGGGTTCAGTTCCCAGTGCATGCGCGCGCACACACACACACACACACACACGCACACAAATAAAATGGCTGGCAGTTTTCTAAGCTTAAGGAAAACTATAGATCCACTGATCCAAGAAGACCAACCCACCCATGCCAGACAAATAGGCCGAAAACTGCAGAAAGCCCATCATGATCACATCGATGCAAATTAGTGATAAAGTCACCCCAGGACATGAAGGAGACACAGCAGACAAAGATGGGAACTGCAGACCTCCTTCAGAAACCACGTGAGCCAGGAGACAGTGGGTGAAGTCTTCTGAGTGCCAAAATGGGGAAACTTGTACACCTACAATCCTACAGTCAGTGAAGGATCCTCCGATGGTGCTGAAAACGTTTTGCATCCTGAATGTCGGGATAGACATACAGTGTATTCATTTGTTACTGTTCAAAACAGGGTGCATGTTATTGAATATGAATTATTCCTCAGTGAGGCAGCTTTGAAAGCGTTCAACCCAATGATCTCACGTGTGCCGTGCATCTGCCCGTAGTACTGTACTGAGGTACAGTTGAGCTGTACCATATTTCAGGTGGGGCACAGGGCTGTCAAATGAAGTGCTCCCGTTCACATGGACAAAAAGGAACAGAGTGACTGTCTACTTTAGAAGAGATGCTTTTCATCTTCCAATAGGCAGATTCTTCTCACAAACAGGAGTGTGGGACACAGCTTCCTCAGTGCCTTTCAGACTGCCATCTGGCTAGTGCCTGGGGACTTGCTGTGAAGTCCTCACTGGGACAATTTGGATATTTCCCCAGATATATGACTCTCCCCTTAGGCGCTTCTTGTTCCCCTTATACTTTTAGTATGTCTTCCGGGATGGGATGAGATAAGACGGTGCCCTCTGGGCTGTGGGTAACTCTCTTATCAGCCAGGGCCCATTCAGGAGCTGGAGACCACAGGAGCATTGGTCATAAAGAACTGCTAACCTGTAGAAGGTGGCTGAATACTTGCAGGGTTAAAGAAGAATTCCAGGGGTTCCTGGAGTCTCGGGTATGAAAGAGCCACGGCTAGCTCTAGGCTGAGGAGGAGCAGGCGGTGGATGAACCAAGGATGCCAAGACCCCTCACCCAGTGCTAGAATTCAGACCTCTGCAGAGATTGGGTGCGACCAAAGGAGCGTGCACCTGAGAAGGACATGGGTCAGCAGGAGGCTTCTGGCTGCCCGGGGGTCAGCGGACCAGAACGGGTCCACCACGGAGGGAATGTTTCCCAAGGGGTGGCTATGCCATCCATGTGGCCACTGGGCTCCCGCTCTGAGTGACAGTGACGATGTTAATGATAACAATAATAGTAATAATGGTGCATCTTGGTGTATCGGTGCTGGGATGGAACCAGGGCCTCACATGTGTCAGGAGGCACTCTGCCACGGAGCCATGTCTCCAGTCGAGATGTGCCTTCTTGCCATTGCCATCTTGCAGGGTCATCTCGTCACTCTCTACTGATGAATCTTAACATTCTGCTAAACTGGCAGAGGGGCAATGTTTTTAGGGCCCAGTTTCTGTATCACAAGGCAGGACAAAGGACGGTGAAATTAGTGACAATGGTCACAAGGTTGAAATAGAAATGGGGGTAGTTTGGAGTCCAGCTTACTCAGCAAATGTCATTGTATTTAGGGGCAGTTAGTGTTTTGGTTAATGTCACTTTCTTCTAAAATCTTTTGTTCTAAGATGCCCTTCTTTCTGGGTAGCCTGTATAGGCCATGTTCCCACAATCCACTGTTTCCAATGCTGTAAAGACCAAAGCCCCAAAGTCAAGTGGTTTCAGGTCTAGGTGGGTATTGTCAGTGGAGAAAGGAAGTCGGTGGAGACAGTGGTCGCCTGAGACCAGCCCACCCACAGGGAAGTGTCCCAGCCCCAGCCAGCGCGTGCCCTGTGGGAATGGAGCCTTGCCACCAGGCTTTGTAGTTTCAAGAGCATCTGGGAATCCCCATCTTTTGATTTTTAATTGGCAAATAAACCAAATGGGAAAAATACTATGCAGGCCAAGCTGGTACATCTCTGGGTTGACTCGGCTGCTGGGCCCAGTGTATGACCTTGGTTTTGGAGGTGTTCTTGCTGCACTACTGTCCCTCGTGTTCTGCAGCCAGCTGGGTTTCAGCCCCATCTGTTTCACTTTTGCAGGCGTTTGCTTCGTGCGGTAGCGCAGGGTCCCTGTTCCTCTCCTGGGCTGTCAACATAACTCCTATCGGCAGTCTCTCTCTGTGGTACTGCCACCGAAGAGCTGTTTCCAAAGCTGGGCCCAGCTTTCTGTGTCTCCCTTTTGCTAAAAGCCTTCCCTGACCTGCCTGGCTCTCGGGATGAAGCTGCACTTGCCAGGCACGTTAATTCCTCTGCATTCTGGAGCCTCCGCCGCCTCCTGGCGTGGTTCTGCCATTGTCCTCAGGCCTGCAGGCTCCAGCTGCTTCTCTAACTGACGTTGCCCTGAACACACTTGCTTTTCCTGCTTTTGCACACACTGCTTCCTTGGCCCAGTGCTTATACCACTTGTCTGACTGGCCACCATACTCATTGCTGAGGCTAAGTGGTGGCTCCTTGGAGTAGCCTCCTCCCTGTCTCAGAGCTAATTCAGCCTCAGCATCTGCTTTGCATTTGACACTAGCACTGGATCCAGCCTTGTCTGTCTTCCCAGCTGCAGTTTCAACAGCCATTACTCATATGTCTTTGTATTGTTAGGGCTTTGTGTAATGTCTGACATATAGTAGGTGCTCAATAATTCATCAAGTGATTGAACCAGTGAGTGAATAAATGAGGGAATCGCTTCTTCACTGCGTCTGTGGTTGAATGTCCTTTGGTGGCTCATTGTTTCTTTGCTGCTGGCACTTAAATGGTCAGAAGCATGCTTTTTCATGTCGACATGACAGATGGCCAACTGGGCTAGTCATCGTGATTTCAGAAGTTGAGGCTGATATATTCAGAAATGCTGTTTACCATCTTGCGGGAAGTCCTATGGACACCCTTGGATTTATGATAATGTCCATTCTCATAAGTGGTCAAAGTAGAGCTCTGTTATACCCTGTGCAAATAAAAATATCTATAAGCCATTATTCCATATGCTAGTTGCTTCTAACAAGAGTTGGCTGTCACTTTGAAACCCTGATTTAGGATGTTGGTTTTGACCTGTGGGTGGGGACCCAGAACATACTGTGCAGGGTGTGGACTTGGCCATCTGGGTACCTGGGAAGTCCACCTGAGGACAGGCACAGGAGTGTCCAGATAGGGCACTGTAGGGCTGGACCCTGATTGGACTATTTATCACAGGGAGGAGACCCACTAGAGGCACACTTGGGGAGCCCCCAAGAGAGCAGGGAGAGACACCGGGGGAGGGGGCATGGAATGGTTATTGATTTATTTAAATTAAGACCAATTATTTTGTGTAAAGTGCAGTGAGTGGTGGATTCTGGGAAAATTTGCTTCCACTGTAAACACGTTGGTTAGAAGTCATTAATATGACATTCACACATCCCTAATAAAGTGCATAACACAGAGAACTGGCACCATGGAAATACCCAGAGGACATTAAGTATGAGCCTTAAAACCAAGAGTATTGGAAACAAGATATTTTTACTTCTCGTTTGGGAGTAATATAATTGCATTTTGTGGCTCTAGCAGATGCTGGGGCCAGCTGCTAGGAGAGCCGTGGCTTTTTCTCCCTCAGCGTTGGTCCCTTACAGATAAAACCCTGTGCAGAACTCTCATGAGAACCAAACTTCTAAAAATTATCTGGTTGAAAACCCACCCTTTTCTCTGGAAAAGATATCTGAGATTTTGCAGGCCATAGAGGTATTTTTATTACAAGGACTCAGGAGAATAAAGAACAAAACACACAGATGCACACTTACATTCACTCATGCGTGATGGACATGCATGCACATATCCACATACATATATACAGACATGTTATTTAATTTGCTACAAAAGCACCAAAGGCCCCTCAGTTGACCCTTGTTCTCCCTGACGTTAACCCGTGTCTTGAAGACAGATTGGAGACAGACTGTCGTAGAGAGCCCAGGGACTCCCGTCCTTTGTCTGAGGGCTGCTGCTCCTGAGATTGTTGTGGGGGAAGCTGATCTCCAGCACTGGCCTGTTCTTCGCAGGCCCTGTGTGCGGTGGGCAGGTCCTCCTGGGAGGAAGAGAAGCTGCACAGAGCTTGGGCTGAGAAGTCCAATGGATTCAGCCCTTGGGACCCCCGTATCCTTTTCTAAACAGATGGGAGCCTCCCACGCCCCAGAGGTGGGATACCGATCCCGTGCTTCTGAGGTGGCCCAAGGGGATAGTGAGCCCTGTCCTCTGGAGAGGTCTACCTGTGTGGCATCTTCCCTCCCCTGGGAGCCTCTGAGTCTGGCCCAGGCGCACAGGCTTGCTGCAGAAGGCGTGCTGTGTTCACAGGCCCCTGCTGAACGTAGTGCTGGCTGTCCTGAAAGACAGCTGTGTAAAGCCACCGAGCCTGGGAAGTATGGCTGAGCCTGCTCGAGGGGCTGAGTGGAAACTCACACTGGGTGTAGGAAGCAGCAAGAAAAAGAATATTAAGTAGTTCCTGACTTCTTTCTAAAATTAGGAAATCACACTAGTTTGTATCTATCTGGTTGAAATATAAAACATTATTAAAATTAATTTCTCCTGCTTTTCTTCCCACCTTTAAAAATTGTATCATCTAGAAATGACAAAACCGCACCTTGGCTGGCATTCATGACTCCCGTGGCATTTCTTCTGGACAGCGCTGCCGCCGTGCCAGGGACAGGGAGCTGGGAGGAGTCTGCAGTTCCCCTCACGCGGGCCTCGTGCCTTCATGGCAACTGTGCCCTCATCCGTCCATCCCGGGTCCCTTGCTCACAGCAAGGGCGGCTCAGACGCGGCTGGGCAGTTACATCCTTGGCAAGAGGATTTGCATTCTCTCGTTCCCCTTCCCAGGGGGTCCACGCCATCTTTGGATACGAGAGCTGGTCAGGGCTCTGTGTTGACATAGGACTGAGACTGCCCCTCCTGGACACTGCACAGCCTCAAAGGGAGGATGACCACACACCACGGGCCTGGGGACAGGAGGCCCTGGGTGCTAGAAGTTCCAGAGTGTGCAGTCATTGCTGAGAAGGTTCCCGTGGCCGAGGCCACTGCGGAGGGCGAGGCAGAAGACCCCAAGAGCTGTGCCGTGAGCAGGGCCTGACAGGTCGGGTGGGAAGGGCAGAGAGCCAGGTCTCGTCCCAGTCCCAGAGGGGTGGCCCAGTGGGCAATCCTCCAGCCTCGCCGGCCTCCTGCTGGCTCACCACGGCCACAGGCTTGCAATCCTCCACAGGCTCTGGGCCTGAGTTGCTGAGTGGACCTGCAGGGTCCAGCTGTGCGGGTGTGGCGAAGTGACCCCTGCCCTGCCACCCGCAGTCCTGCGGCTCTGCCCTTGCTGCCGAGGCTCTGTCAGGGCCTCCAGGGAGGGTCCACCTGCCTCCCTGGTCTGCGGGGACCTTCCCCAGCCCTGGCGGATTCTGCTGCAGGCGGCTCGCTGGCCACGGCTGTACACAGGCAGCGTACCTTGGAGGCAGTTTTTCGGCCAGAACGTCCAAAGGACAAACTAAACACTTCCGGCTGCCGGCCCGACGGTCTATACTTTGGCACTTGCAGTGACTGTCCTCGTCTTGACAGTTGAGTCATTCTCCTCCGCGCGGTGCAGCATTTAGGGCCCGGGAAGAGAAGGGTGCATGGAGCCGGGCAGCTGGAGGAGCCGGCACGGTGAGTGGCCCCTTGGGCTCAGGCCGTGTGCCTGGGCAGGGCAGGCCGGCGGCCCCCGCCAGCGCGCACCTGGCTGGATGCCATGCTCTCTTATTTTATTTATTGTGATGAAATCCACACAACAGAATTCACCGCTCGTGACACACAGCACATCCAGTATCCTGCCACTGTCGCTGCCATCCAGAGCCCGTCTTTGTCACTCTGACAGGGATGCCCTCGTCCCCCAGCTCCTGAACCCCCAACTGTCGTTTGCTCTCCGTGCAGTTGTCCTTCTAGACACTTCGCATGGCTGGCGTCACGCGGTGCGTGGCCTCTAGTGCTGGCCTCGTTCTCTCAGCATGGCGTTCCAGGGTCCATCCGCGTGGTGGCACTCTGTTGGAACGACCTTCCACTGGACACGTGCATCTCGTGTAATCAGTGTCCGTGGAACCTGGGCTGCTTCCGCCTTTGGGGCACTGCGATCCATGTGGCTCTGAGCATTTGTGCCTGTGTTTCTGTTCGAGAACCTGTTTTCTCTTCCCTGGGGCCTCCTCTCCTCGTGCTTGGGCTTCCTGTGAATCTTCTGAGCCACACTCGGTTCTGAGAGGCGAGTGAGTGGGAGAGGAGGTGTGCGTGCTGGGTGCTGGGCGTGGGGTGCTGGGAGCCGGCTTGGCCCAGCCACAGACAGGCTGACCCCGGGCAAGAGCTCCCCTTTCTCTGCCTCAGTTCTTCCTCTGGAGAGAGGAGCTGGCCCCAATCTGTCACGTGCCCTCCCCGGGGCTGTGGGTGTGCAGAGCTCTGGGGAGGCGGGCTGGAGTGCCACCATTCACAGCTGCTTCCGCTCTCGGCCGCCATCTCCTCTGCCTCTCCCGCAAAGGCTTCTTGGAGATGAGCGATCCTGCCCATTTCAGTGATACAGGGACCTGACGAAGCAGGTGACCTCGCGAATCAGACTAGGGTCTTGGGTGAAAGTGAGGCTGATCCTGGTGAGGGAGGGTGCATGGAAGGGGGCTCAGTCTGGACCCCTGCTCCACTGCAGAGAGGTGGGCGGGCAGGGACGGTCAGGGCGAGGGAAGCTCCATGCACGTTTCCTTTGTGCTCCATCCAGTATATCCTGCTGTTCTTGAAGGAATTCAGGAAATGGGCAGAATGCGGGTTCTGGAAGCATCCTGCGTGGGTTTGCTTTCCGGTTCTCCAGGTACTGGCTGTGTGGCCTTGGGCAAGTCACCTAATTGCTCTGGGCCTTTGTTCCCTCACTTGTGAAGTGGGGCATGGTTCCTACGCCATAGTTTGTTGTGGAGAGTGAATGAGATTATCCCTCATTAAGACCGAGAGAGAGCAGGACACTGTGTTAGCCCAATAATGGTGACACAGAGCCATCCTGTTGGCATGACAAGGAGGACAGAGAGGATGGAGTGCCCAGTCCCCTGCAAATCACCCCCACCGAGCCCCACTGACCCTCCTTACTGGGAATTTTCATGCCTCTTAAGTTTCTCCACACCGTTGGCTGTCTAATCGCCTGCGTGTCCCTCTCCCCCCAGCTTCTAGGCTTGAGGAGGCAGGTCTGGCCTGGCTGCCCTTCTGGTAAGGGCAGCGGTTGGGAAGGCTGGGCAGCAGGTCTGGGGTTGGAGAGGAGACCAGACTTGTGCAGGTCCGCTGACCACCAGCAGCCTGTGACCGCCACTGGTGGTGGAGTCCAGGCCACATGAGCATGGCGGAGGTGGGACTGGGTGCTGGCGTTAGTTTCCTTGCTCAGACAAGCTGGTCCTAAATGGGACGGATGCTCTTCAGGGGTCCCGTGTGGAGGGTGTCATGGACTGGGAGCAGCTATGTGTGTCCCGGGGGAGGAGGGAGTGCAGTAGCCAGGTAGTTTGTAAGTCCATGTTTTCCTGGGGCCTCTGCCTGCCTGCACAGTGGCTCGTCAGATCTGCAGGGACCCTGAGTCTGGCTATAGAGCTCACTGCACAGCTGACCCCATGGCAGTGCTGATGCTGCTCTCTGCGCTGCCTTGTCTCTGTCCCCTCCTGACTGTGAGGTCTTTAGCTGCAGGCTTCCTTGCGGTCTCGTTCATAGGCTGACATGTAGTACGTGCTCAGTAAGTATTGGTAGATAAATTCAAAATGTAGAAGTGGCCCAGGGTTTTCTCTTTGGAGGACAGTAGCAGTGGGGAGGCTTGCTAGTTGGGCCAAGTGACAACTGAAGGATGTTCATGAAGGTCTCTTTTGGGTGGCCCAGGTCATTGACATAGAATGAACCTAGGAGTGGCTGTGGTGGATGCACTCTGCACCCCATCCATGGGGTCACCGAGGCATGATCCTGGGCAAGGCTATGGATCAGGGGGTTCCAGTTGCTTGGCCTGTTCCTCCAAGTCTCCCGAGATTTGGGAAGAGAGTGATGCGATCTCTACTTACACTAAGCACACCCTACTCTGGGTATTTAGTGAAACCAAATGGAAGCCAGCGTAGCTCGGGGATGGACTCCAGCAACTCTGAATGGTTATTCTGATGTTGACATTCGCAGTCTGCTAGTGGGGGTGAGAGGTGGTGTGAGGGGCAGAGGTGGGGACAGAGGGCGGCACACCAGCAGCAGGGCCGCTTCCGACCTGGGGCCACTTTGGCACCTCTACCTCATCAGGGCCTCAGGACAGGCAGCTCACATGGTGTGGACCTGGGGATGCTCAGATAAAGGAGCCCTTGTTGGGGGCATGCTTTGTCAGCCAGGTATTGTGGATCCTCATTACCTGCCCGGGAGGGGATGTTCCCCCAGTTCTGTAGGAAGCGGGTGGGGGCCGCAGAGCCAAGCTGCGTGTGCAGGACGAAGATGGCCAGACGCTAGCGGGTGGCGCTGCTGGCGCCTGAGCGGGCTCTTCACCTCACGGTGCTTTTCCTGCAGCGACTTCGAGTCAGCTAAATAACTGGCAAGTGTTCTCCAGAAACCGCTGTGTTGGGGGGCTTTTAAGCCCTCACTTCAGCTATCTTCGTAGTAAGCGCACGCCCTTCTGAACGCACGCTTATCTCCACACTGCCTGCTCTGCCCCAAGCCCCCACCCCTCCTTCCATCCACCCGCCCACTCCTCCAGCCATCTGGCCCACAGACGTTTATTAGATGCTTCCTCTGGCCCCAGGACACTGTAAGTCCTGGGGAGGCATCAGCGACCGCTTAGTCCTTATCCTTCTGTGGTTCGATGGGATATTATCCAAATAACCAGGCAATCAGAACACAGGGGTACACCCTCCACACCAGGACGGATCCTGGGAAACAGGGAGGACCAACCAAAGGAAGTGACACCTACCTGCAGCGAGACCCCAGGGACAGATTTTCCTAAGGAGAGGAGATAAACTGTGGAAAGGCTCAGGGACGTGAGGGTGACTTGCTGACTGGCATGACTTACTTTATGGGTTCTGTAGAGGGAATCAAGGACGGCACTGGACCAAGAGGGGGCTCTGTTTTTGCCAAAGGTCACTTCCTCCCGGTCCTCGGTACAGGCGTGGCTCCTGATTTCCATCACCGACCACCTCTTGGTAGCGGCTGTT
Organism: Sciurus carolinensis; assembly: GCF_902686445.1. NCBI lineage: Eukaryota > Metazoa > Chordata > Mammalia > Rodentia > Sciuridae > Sciurus > Sciurus carolinensis. The sequence goes on along the minus strand of NC_062213.1, from coordinate 204,498,035 downwards.
CCCGTTCCACGAGGCTTGGTCTCCCCTGGGGCCTCGTGGCCTTGGGACTGCGTGACACGGTGATGTTTTCTACTTGGCCTCTCTGTGACCTGTCTTTCGTGGTGGTGCCCTCTTTTTCTCTCAAAGCCAGGTGTAGTGTCTCTGGTCACAGACGTCACTCCTTTACTCCAAGTCCCAGAGGCTGCTGACCCTAGGCAGCCGGGCTGCTTCGTTCGAAGTCACCCTTGCTGCAGAGAGAGCGGGGAGGGAGGCCTCTGCTCTGCCTTCCCCGCTAGTCAAGGGCAGCGGCTCCGTGCTGTATCACCACCAAGATCAAGGGAAACGCGTACTAGTCCAACCTTAATTTAACTTACAATCCCTGCCAGTTTCGTGTTAGCAGATCTGTTTGGAGCTGGAAGTAATGGGCCATATCATGCCTCAGAGCTGGAGCAATGACTTATGCTGATGTCACCCATTGGCTTTTTATGGAAATTATTAATAAATCAGTAATTCTATCTGCAGTGATGCTGTTGTGTTTATAAATATTTAATTGACCTTCAGGTGCCCACATTTTCTCCCTCTTTCCCTTAAACTCAGCTGACATTGCTCTTCTCTGAAGCACTGCTCAATAGATCAAGTTCTCAGTAGTGGGAAAGGCTAACTCACTTCTCTCTCTCTCCCTCTCTCTGGAATAAGGCTTTATCTCTTCTTTTCCTTTTAATCTTTCTGTGATTTGGCTCAGGGGGTTGGGAATCAAGCTGAGAGAACGCGGTGTCTCTTGTGACAAAGCTGAAAGATTCGTCCAGCTTCAGAAAAACAGACCAAACTTTCCAATCTCACCCTGGCCTCAGTGGAGACCGGTAGTGGGCATGTGCTTCTCCCTCCTTCAGGTTAATGCCATTTAGAACCTGAAAGGTGTCTCATGTTTTCCTCCCACAGAGAAATATTTTTGTCCTTGCCATTGACTCCTCTTTTGAAACCCAGTGCTTTGATTATTATTGTATGGCAGGTTGAGTGGAAAGGACTCGGGAAATCAAATCGAAGCAGAGTGCAGGTGGCACGTTTTCCTAGCGGAGATGGAGTTCCAGCCTGGCAGAGGAAGACCGCAGCTGGCAACAACAAAAGCTTTCTTACTTCTCAGGGTCCAGCGTGAGCTAATTGTTGTTATTATCTTTTTATTCTTCTGTTTCAGGAAATTGCAGCTTATTTAATAACATTTGAGAAACACGAAGAATGGCTAACCACGTCCCCTAAGACAAGGTAAGGTCCTGTGTCTTGCAGTTATCTGCTACGTACAGTGACTTCCCTGGATTGCCTGATCTGGCCAGTCTGTTCAGGGCAACAGGTTGAAAACGCCACGTGGTACCAGGTAGCCGGTGAGGCCAGTGTCATTAACTGCCCATGTCCCTGGTAGCGAGTGTAACTGGACGGACTCAAGATGGCCCAGCTGCCTCGCAGTTGTTGAGCGCCTCTGTGGATGGCCAGGGCCGGGCCCCTCCCCTGGGTTCAGGAGCCTTTTCAGGCAGGGGCTCCAGGGACGTTTATTTGGGAAAGTGCCCGCCTGCCACTAGTACTCTCCAAAACGTCCTTTGAAAAAGAGAAACTGGCCTAACTGTCGCTTTCGTTTCAATGTGCTTTACAAATTGTGGGTCGAGTGGCTCCCGATTGCAGGTGAGAAGCTCCCCAGATCAGAAGCAATGGCCGAGTTTGTGGTTTATTATGCAGTAAATGTCCTTGAACCTACTAACTGCCACGAGCATTTAGCTTCGCTGGCCACTCGGGAGCAGAGGCAATTGGTGAGACACAGCCGCCTGGGTTTGGCTGGGATTCAGCCCTCGTCTTAAAGGCAGCCTCTTTCCTCGCCAGCTCTGAAGTTTTTATTTTCGATGTGTTACATTCTAGAGCTTCAGAAATTCATGGCCGCTCTCTTCCAATGGCCACAACTTTTCCATTAATGGCAACAGGGCCAGCCGTCTGTTAGCTGAGGGTGTTAGCTGGAGCGTGGCTTGCAGGGTGATTGGCCTGCAGGTGTGAATTTAAGGCGTGGTACGCTCAGGATGTCTCGCTTGGACAGAAGCACAAAGCCTCCGGGATTGCTAACTGGGATCAGGGGCAGGGGTGAGATGGGTCCTCTGCACTCTCGGTCGCAAGCTTGACCTGTCCATGTGCAGAGCGGGGAGGAAGGGTCTGCTCCTGAGAATGCGCACTCGTTCAGGAGGTACTCTGAACTTCAACTTCGTCAGGCTCAGCTGTTCACTGGCTAGCATCCTTCAGAGGAGGACAGTGTTCCATTTGGAGATTAGGGGTATTGAGGAAAGGGCCATCAGTGACTGAGAGTGCCCTCCCCTGGGGCACTCTGACTCGTGTGACTTTTCAGCCTGAGACCTGGAAGAGTCCCTCTGCAGGTGTCCTCAGCATCTCAGCCTCTGGAGCCAAGATACCCCCTGCTATAAAATCAAATGGCTTACATCAGTCAGCTTTTGCTGTGGTCATGCTACGTAAGAAACAATCCCAAATATAGTGACTTCATAATAACAAATTTTCATTTTCCGCATAAGGGTCTGTGGTTGCCTGTGGTTTTGGATCAGGACTGCTCCATACATCTTGTTCTAGGACCTAGGCTGGGAAAGCCCCCTCTGTCTGGGACAACGGTTTCTCATGGAAGAGGGCAGGGGCTGAGAAGCCCAAGGCAACACACGCAGGTGAAGTTAAAACCCCTGTCTGGATGTGGCATCGTGTGCCATGCAGGCTTGCCAGTTCACTGGCCAAAGCAAGTCTGTGGCTGGGCCCAGTAAGAATGGGGCTGGGAAGGCCATTCTTCTGGGGAGGGGCAGGAGTGGGGAGTGCAGAGCAATGGTGACACAGTCTGCCATTTGGTGAACTCAGCCACGACCCCGACTGTGGAAAACCTGGTGTAGTCCTCTCCTTTCTTCCGAGGGCAGCTTCGGGGGCAGTCACCACAAGCCAGTGGGCATCAGAACACATGTCACTGGGCTGACCCCATTTCTGATGCAATGGTCTGGCCTGAGAATCTGCTGTTCCGAGCAGGTGATAGGACAGGCCAGGACTGGACCTCCGTTCCTGACGCCCTGGCCTACTTTCTCTGGGGAGACGGAGGTGAGTCTGGTTTCTGCCTCTGTGCTGCTTCCTGTTGGCAACTGGTGCCTGTCTGCAGCCTCCAGCCTCTCCAAACACTCTTCTCTCCTCCCTGAGATGCTCCTCCAATCTGAGTGGGAGGAAAGAGCCTCTCTTGAGCTTGAATGAGGCTCTCCAGAGCGTGTCGGCTTCAGACACTCTCACGTGGTGCTGGACCACGCGCAGCAGAACATTCCAAGGTGAGGGTTTTACCTCACATCCCAGCTTCCAGGATCTGCGTTTGATGGAGAAGTGGATCTCACTTGTGGACTTTTTGGACTATAAAAGGAGCAAGAGACTTACTGTCCTGAGGCACAGGACGTGTGGGGCAGGAGAGGGAATGTGGGTTCTCATATTGGCAGGTTTGGGTTTGAGCCCTGGCTCTGTCACTCAATAGCTTTGTGACAGTAAGAAAATCATTTCAGCTCCTTCAAAGGACCACTGTTTCTTCTTCATGTAGAAAGTGAGTTACTGCTGATGCTGTCCTCACTGAGTCGTCACGAGGACTGGATGGAGGATGTTTGTGATCCTGGTCGATGTCATTTGCAGGTGTCATGGTGCCTCTTGTCTGAAGGACAGTCCCCAACCTGCCTGGGGTTGAGACTTCAGGAAGCATCTGCCAGAATTCCCCAGACCCTGGAAGGATGAATCATTTTCCTAAAGGCAGAGGGCGGGGCTAGGCGTTCCTATTAGTGTTCTAATATTCTCGCAGTGTTTACACTTGAAAGGTTCATGTCCCAGGAGAAGGAGAAGTTGCCTTCTTGTTCAAGGACCTTCCTAAATTAGTCGTTGAGTTGGGCTTGGCACCCCACCCCCACCTCCAGTATTGAAATTAATTGGTGCAGTTAACTGCTGAGTTCATACAAACTGGCCTCCTGGTATTAAGGAATTAATGACACCAATACTCTGCTGAACGAGAAGGCAGCGCAACTTCTGTTTGCCACCACCGCCGCCACTGCTAATTTCATTTTAGAAAATTAATAAAAATGAATTGCACCACTGACATTTATAGAGTTTCTTAATAAAATGATACATTGTTTGTGTGGAGGAATCCCTATTAAATTAATTGTTGTAATCAGTTCCCATATAGATGTTGGTCTAGGAGCAGCAGAGGACCCGAGGCTCGTGGCTCATCTCTGAGGCTTCCTGGGGGCCGGGGTTGTTGCCCTCGTTAAGAGCAGCTGGGAGCCGGCTCACCTGCTCGATAAGGAGGCAGGTGGCTGGGGGGCCCAGGGCTGGGGCCGGGGCCTCGCGCTGCTTCCACAGGATCGAACACTGAGCCCTCGCGAGACGGTGTTGTGCTATCGGCAACTGGGAACTTCAGCTTGAAAATCACCCTTAGAATGTCTTTATTTGGCACTTGCTGTGTGCTCAGCACTCTGTTATCCCACTTGGAGATTGAATGCCACACGCCCTGCCCTGCCTGGTGAACTTGGGATCTCCGTTTGAAGAGTGTCCTCTGTCTGGAAGGCCCTCTGGCTCCTCCGTCGGGCCTCAATTTACCCCACGCCCTCTTGCCCAGAGACCCCGTCCCTCTTCCTTGCCCATTGCTCAGGTTCAGCCCACAGGAGGCACCTTGGATTTCACAGTTGCTGTGGTTGGTTGATTTATTCATGATCCGCCCCCCACGTGTGATTGCCACAGGAGAGGGGTCTTAGGTTGGGGTTGTTTGCAGCAGGTGGGAAAATGTGCGTCTGCATCTGTGCAGGAAGAGACCTGCTTTCTTCCGGCCTATCTGGCCCGGCACTGGCTAGCTTACCAGGACTGTGTTCCTGGGTACTTGCTCTAGGCTAGACGCCAAGCTTATTCTTACTACCAGGGGCTGGGAGGGTGCGTGATCGCCCCCTGCCCCGGCCAGGCCACACAGAGGGTGTTGGAACTGGAATTTGAACCCAGAATTGTCTTCCTGCAGAGCCCCTAACCTTCCCTTCGTGCTCACTTCCAATGCCCAGAGTGGGAGTGGGGACCAGACGGGAGTCCAGGGTCTGGCTCCACTATGCCTCTCCACCTCCCTTCTGCATGAATTCAGAACCAGCCCAGAGACCCAGGCACCGGGCAGGGCCTCCCTTTGTGGGCGAGTGTGGCTGGGGACATCAGCCAGTGGCTTCCCGCACCTCTCTGGGACTGGATTTGGGGCCCAGGCAGAGGCCATGCAGAACACACACTGCCACAGGAGCAAGCCCTCCACACCCCGGCTGGAGCAGAGCCAGCAGAGCGCAGGCAGGCGACTGCAACGCCCAGCGATCCCGGCATGCACTTCTCCCCTGGGACCCTGGCAACCTTCCCTGGAAGACCAGGACCCGCAAGCCTCAAGATGGAAGCGAAGGCATATCCTTCGCGGGAATCCCGCTGTACCAGCTAGGAGGCGGGAAAATGCTATTAATTATCTAATTAATTAATTGGATTGATACAGATAGCACCTTAACACGGACGCACTAAGGTCTAGTAATAGAATCCTCTATAATGAACACTAAATGCTGCTTCATCAATAAGCAGTAAAGCCCAGAGCAGCAGGAGGTGGAAGGAAAGGAGAAGTAGCCTTCAACGTCACGAAGACGCAGGGGCACTGGGGCTCTACCCTGTCCCCAGGTTTTCTTGCCCCTGTGTCCTGGTTTCTTCAAGTGCCTGGAGCTGCCCATGCCCCAGTGGTGGGTGGACACCGAGGCCTGTGCGCTCTGTGATTCTGCACGGCCGCCTCCCGGCTGTCCTGGCCCCAGTCTCTCCTGGGCACCTGGGTGTCCGTTAGTGGCTCAAACTCTGCATGACTCTTCCTCTTCCTTCCCTGACTCCCAACCTGGCCAGCTTCTTCTGACTTCCCCGGTTCCCCAAGAGCCGCCTCCTCTTTAAAGAAGCCAAGCACGAGCCTGGTGCTCCCCATGCTTCCTTGCTCCCTTTTGTGCCCTGAATCTAATGAGTGACCCCGGGCGCAGCCTTCCCGACTGGAGTTTCCATCCTGGTTTTCCAGTGCCCAACTCTGCGCTCCCACTGCCTGCCCGCCACACCTGGGTGGCTGAGGTGGCTCGGCTGCCTCTCCTAGAATGTGGTCTGCACCTCCCGAAGCACTTCTTCACTGCGATTCTGCTCCCGAGCCCTGAGCCTCCCTGTGCGGTGAGACCCAGGCTCTCCAGGCTGCGCTTCTGGTCGTTATTCTCTCCCGCCCTGACCCCTCAACCTGCCCACCTCCTCGCAGCTGGAGGTGCTTACTGCTCTCTGGACACAGCTCCCCCAACCCCACTTTTGCCTTCATTTAGCCACAGACCTCATCTTGGTGCCCTGCCTACCTCTTCCTGGGAGCTCCTCAGCGGAGGCAAGTGCTCTTCTTCCTCTTGGCCACAGCCCGTGCCTGCTTCTGGTCTGTGCTCCACGCCTTAGCTTTCCTAAGAATGGGTGTCGCCTCCCAGGGAGGGGCCAGTTCTCCAAGGGCACGGTCATGCTGTTGTCACTCTGTTGGCGTGGGTGGGCAGGCCTGTGGTCATTGTGGTGCAACAGGCTTGCCCTGGAGGTGGATGGTCCGCAGAGGGTCCCTGTCCTGCAGACCCTGGGGTCCTGTGGTGCCAGTCTGTGAGTGCAGGCCTGCACCCCTGCGCTGACCCTGGCCGGTCCCTGTGCAGATGGTGTTGCCTTTTTCCAGTCCACGTAAGCAGTGCAGGGATGTTTCCTGGTGGCCACCTTTGAGGTCCCAACTCCTTGGGATGGGGACAGGGCTTTTCTAAGGAAGCCCCCATTCCCAGTGAGTCTTCTCGAGTGGCCAGAAAAGAAGTGCAAAAATTAGCAAGAAGATGTCATTTGGATGATTTAAAAAATCCCCTGAGCTACGAAGGAATGAGAGTCAGACCACGAGGCATCTGGAGCGGTCAGGGTTGAAGACACATAGAGTGGTGGCATTGGGCCTGGGGTGGTGGGGAGGTGGCGTTTGGTGGGACAGCTTCTGTTGGAGAAGAGGAGAAGGTTCTGGAGTGGACGGTGGTGATGGTGGCATAACATGTGAACGTGCTTAGTGCCACTGGGCTGTCCACTTACAATGATCAACCTTGTGAATTTAACGTCACATGTATTTTCCACAATTAAGACAATTCTCAGAGTTACTTCTGTAGCTCTTTCTCAGGTTGGCAGAGTGGGTGGGTGGGGGACTGTCCCTGTGAATGGGTGTGGTTGGGATCCGAGTCCCTGAGGGCAGCCTCACACCCAGATCATTTCAGGAGCCAGCCATCTTTAACGCAGTGACCTTTGCTTCTGCTGACTTGGGGATCTGCTCTCAAATCAACAGGACTTGGTGTCACGTTACGGGCATTTCAGCACGTGCCTGACACGTGGAGCAAACCCTTGATCCCACGCCATTACCCAAATAGCAGTTACAGCCAGAAGGACCCAGGGGAGGCCTGGCTGCCCGAGGACGTTTACAAGTGTTCCTGGGATGAGGCAGGGGACTAGCTGTGACCCGGATCCTGATGAAGTGTCTGGCAGCGTCTCTCAGCTCTGTGTGGAAGTGGGTCTGTCCCGGGTCCCAGTTTTTCATCGGGAATTACAGACTACAGCCAGGAGCCCAGGGAGACCCTCCTGGAAGCCCCTCTGGGTCCAGAAGAGTGCTAGAGGCCATCGACTGCCCAGCAGGGGCGGTAGTCGCCCACACAGGGCTGCGCTCAGAGGACGTGAGCAACGGGTGCCCTCAGGCTGCTTAGCTGGTTGCTAAAGTGGCAGTGCCAGTCGTGTGTGTGGTGGCCCAGGCAGGAGGCCCAGGGCCGGCTTTGCCCTTCTGCCCTCTCTTCTCAGAGCCAGGGTGAAGTGCGGGAGCTGCTGGAGGCTGCGGAAGGGAGGCCTTGGTGTGGGTGTCTCCAGCTCCTCTGGGTGCAGGTCAGATGGCTGCAAGCTTCTGACTCCTGTCCCCACCTTCTTATATTATCTTAATTTTATTAAAAATAAATACACACATCTGTGGTGTTTCCTCTGGATTAGTGAAGACCTAAGAAACCGGGACTCACTGCAGGGACAGGGAGCTGGCCCTCGGGCCTTGCGGTCGTTGGCAACAAACCACCTTTTGCAATTCATAAGTTTCTGTGTAATGAGTAATTACCAAATCATCTGGGTATTCCGGGCTGGAGACTCTCCCGCGTCCTCAGCTTGGCTGGGAGGAATTGCTGGCTTTGCTATTCTTGGAATTTCCTCAGTCCTTTATTATGGAGCTGCCTAAAAATTTCAAAATAAACCAAAAAGAAAGGAAGGAATCTTTTCTGGTTCTCAAATTCTACTGCATACCCCCTTCTACCTGAGTCTTAGCTTGGTGTGGTGTGTGTATTTATTTGCACACATTCACTTACACACACTAGTATGTAGAACACATGCACATGCATTTAACATGTTCATGCATGCTCAGGCACATACAGACACAATACACACTCACACACTCACACATTAAACACACACGTCTATGTCCACTTAGGTGAGTACAGCTACAGCATACAATATGTGCACACCACAAAGCACAGACACATAGACACATAAATCTCTCTCTCTCTCTCTCTCACACACACACACTCCTCTTCCTGAATGGGTCACTGTTCTCTTGTAAGAAAGTATTTTGGGGAAAAATTTCCTTCCATTCGTTCTGTGATTTAATAAGCTGGTGCTTATTTGGGTAGAGGAAAATTTCTCCTAAAAAACGATTTCTTCTGTCCTAGCTCTTTCTGACCTCACTCAGTAGGGCACTTCTGGTTAATTAAGATGTTTAGTCTGAGGCGACTCTGGGGTAGATGGGGCTGCCTGAGTCCAGGGCTGGGGCAGCCATGTCCAGGAGCGGATAGTCCCAGCTGTGCCCACGTGAGAACTCATCGAAACCATCCTGGGCTTGCTCTGTGACTTCCCCTGGTTCCCCACCCATGATCTGTAGGAATTCTGGCGCAGACCTTTTAACCCTTCTGGCCACTTGGCAGGCACACGGGGCTTTTTGATTGGTGGAAATGAATATGTGTGCAAGATGGCAGCTGGTGCCTGGGCTGAGGTCGGGGGTCATCTATGCCAGGCTTCAGGAAAGTTGTGGAGAAAGGCGGAGAAATGACAGAGGGCAAACTTGGAGGAGAAGGCCCTGCGTCTGCAGCCCATGTGACTGGGCCATCTCCACACGGGGCCACACCTACGGGTCCAGGCCTGTTGCCTCCACTGTTGGGGCTCATGTGATTAATCCAGACCCCAGTGTTGGGGGTTGGGCCCTCCAGTTTGGGGTTGGCAGCGCTGTTGGGGGGAAGGGACACGGCTCCTCCCATGGTGCCGAGTGAGCTCTTTTATTCCTGAATCGCCTGGTCCCTAATCTTCCCTCAGGCAGTTGTTGGGCAGTGTCCACCTTTCTACTTATTCTGTGAATTCTTTGAGTCTGTGCCAGGTGCTGCACCGGGCATTGGGACAGAGTGGTGATCAAGAGAGATACTTCGCCATGATTGCAATTCTAAGGATTGCCATGAGAGCTAAGTGCAGGGAGGGGCGGCCCCTCCAGTGAGCAGGTGGGAGGGAAGGGCGTGGCCACAGGGCTCAGACCCCAGGCTGAGCTTGGGTCGGGCAGGGGGTGTGCAGGCGTTTGCAGGGAAGCTTGTTGCCCCTGGCCGTGGCTGCATGGCCTGCACAGAGCTGAGACAGGAAGGCATTGGGGACGGAAGACTAGACCGCAAGCCCTTATAGCTGGAGGTCGTAGGGGTGAGGTTAGGAGAGGGGGGAAAGATAGGCCAAGGGTCAGGATGGTGCTGGAGGTAGCAGGCTCCTGGTGAGGGCTCCGATGGTTAACATGGTACCCGGGTTGCCCTGGGGGTGGAGACCTGGAGGGTGGACCGGAAGGATGAGAATGGAAGTCCACCTGGGTGCTTTCAGGTGCCTTTGCAGATGCCTATTTCACCGATGGGAAAACTGAGGCTCTACTTCTCTGACAGTGTGCAGAAGACACAGTGGAGTCTGGTTATAGGCATTGGGAGAACCAGAAGAATTGACTGGTAGCAGGGCCACCCTGAGGAACTGGGTGCTCAACAGCGCTCAGCCCAAAGCCTTGGTTCTGCTGAGTGTCAGGTACTCGGCACTTGCCTGATGCCACATGCTGCCCACCCCGTTGTCTCCAGCATTCTGTTGCCTCCCCTCTGCATGCTCTGTCCCTCCTCTCAATTCGGGGTTCTGACTGCGCCTGGGGAGTGGCCTCTGGGTGGAAGGCCTGCTGGCTCAGAGAGTCTCTCATAGTGCTGTTTTTATGTTAGAAAAAGGTTGGGTGGAGATGCCACGGAAAACAGTGCAGGGAGAGCGCTGCAAATAATTGCCAACTTTGAGTTCTTCTTTGGCTGTCGTGCAGAACGCCAAGGTGAGAAAGAAATCTCTCCCTTTACTTCATGAGGAAGCAGTTTCGGTCTGTTTCTGATGGAGAAATTCTGGCCTTAACCCCATGCATCCCGTCAGCGTGTCTGGGGTTAGCCATGGTTACGCCATTTCTCTGGAGCTTAATTTCCTTACCTAGCGCCAGAGGGTCTGCAAGGATACGTATGAGTTTTGCAGTTTATTAATTTTGCATTAAATAATTAATAGTAAAGTTAATTGATGAATTATTCAATTTTCAGGTAAAGTGGGATGATAAATATTCATAACTTATTTTATTAAGGGAATTTTCATTTCCTATGTCATTAAATCTAGATTAACCAAGGCTGATTTTAAATGAAGATTGAAAACAATTGTGCTTTGGAATTAATTTACTAAGTTAAGGTCATTGCTTTGTGAGTTTACCCCCTGCCAGAAAGTTAGGGCTCATCCTCTGAAGAAGGTTCTGAATTCACAGAAATCCTGTTGCCCTCCGTTTAAGAAAATTCTCCATGTGTGGCGGGGACTTCCCCAGGATGGGCAGCGAGGTGCTGGAGGGGTGGGCGGAGCCTCTGCCCTTCCTTGGCCTCTTCTTGCCTTCTACTGAGCCTGGCTGAGCCTGGCTGTTGCTTCGAGCTGTTTGTTGCTTGTTTGCACATTGCAGCGCAGGATAATGTCAGCCAGATCAGATGTGATGCAAGTGTGGATGCTGGTGAAGGAGTGATAAGTGACTGTCCTCTAACCGTGGAGGAATACCCTGGGCTTTCCCACAGAGCTTTAGGAGGTGTGTACAGGGATTCCCTATCTATTAACGCTCTCGGTCAAGGGTTAAGGACAGCTTCTGTTTTTATTTGTTTTCTAGCTATTTGATTTCTTCCAGATCTGGTTTATGTTAATTTGCAAAACTGCTCAGAGCGCAGACCCGCAGAGGGGTGCTGAGGCTCTCTAGCACTCGGCAGGGGGTTCCTTCCTGACTCGCACAGCCCTTCTGATCTGGGACCTTCGTCCTGTCCCTTAGCCCTGCTAGCACGTGATGCCTGTGGGGTATGTACTGAGGCGAGGGAGGGGAGGTGGGAGCCGGAGGAGGAGGAGGAGAGACGCAGGAGTAGGGAAGGGAGAGAACGCTGGCTCCAGGGAAGCCCTCTATCTGCTGTGCTGCTACTTCCCTCCATTCATGGATGAGAAAACAGACTCAGAGACCGTGTTGCTTGCCCAAGGTCACTCAGCTAATTAGCCGCAGGGCTGGACTAGAGCCCAGGTCTTTCTGACTCACATTAGAGTGCTGCTTTCAACTCCAGTGTCTTTCTTAGTGGGTTAACATAATCCCAACCACCCGTGAGCCACAGCACCTGGACGCGTTCTCCACGTCACCAAGTGTTCCCTGTAATTTCCAGTGGAACTTGTTTGCTCGGAGGAAGCTGATCCTATGTAAGCCTTCGCCTCAGAGGAAAGCGTTTGATCCTATCTCATGAAGCTGCTTTCCTAAAATCATCCCTAATTGGCTTGGAAAGCGACTTCCAACAGGCAGATGGCTTCATATCTTCACTTTCTGGTGTGACTCAGGGAGGCCCGGGATTAGATCTGGGTTGGGAGAGCGGTCTAGTTAATTTGGAGGTTCGGATCCTATTACTGCTGTGCAGACGGAGATGGCTGCCTCTGGGGAGGTGGTGTGAACCATCAGCAGCAGCCTGTGTCATCAGGGATGGCAGATGGCAGGTGCAGGGTGGGGAGGGGGCACGGAGAGGTAATTCCACAACGTCTAGCATTTGTCAGCAAGCCTTTATTGAGTGCCCACTGCATGCCTAGGTTTGTGGGAGGCACTGTGGGGTTACAGAGGCAGTAGACAACATGGGCCCTGATCTAATTGGAGAGCCAAGTCACGCATATCTGAGATAACTGGAGAGCAATTCCCGGACAGCACACACAGCGGAGCCCGGGTGTGTGCGAGTGTGTGTGTGTGCGCGAGTGTGTGTGCGTGTGTGTGTGTGTCTGTGCGCGCGCGTGCGCACACACACACACACAGAGCTGTAGGAAATATGCAAAATGGGGCCAAGATCAATTGGATTCAATCGATTTCATTGGGCAAAACAGCACAGCAACATTTGTAAGGGTGAATTTCAATCAGAAAACCGTGAACTTTGGTGGTGGTGGTGGTGGGGGGGTGATGTGCCCTGATGAGGGACAGAGAGACGACACTTGGACTTTTCTCATCTTGAAACCACACAGCAAGCAGATTAATTGGTGGCTTTGGCATCAACAGTTATAGAATTCCAGAGGCCATGGGATGCAAGAAGACGGCCGTTGTGGGGGAATGGCTTCAGGAGGAGGGTGCTGCGCGGGGCGTCTCGTCTGTGTTCAGGCTGCCGGGAGTCTGGCAGGGGATGAATAAATAGCCATGCTGACCCCTCTGGATCGACTAAACATCCTGAAGCACTGACCTCGAGGACACAACGCGGCCCCCACTTATTGGGCATCTGAACAGGCCGGGGAGGTTGGAGCGCCTTCCCGCTGGCACTCCAACTCTGTCCTCTGATTTGGAAGCCTGTTGGTGCCCTTCATCCGGGTAGCTCATGGGACCTCGGGCAGGTCACTCTGTGGGGTCGCTGGGATCAAGCCCACGTCCTCCTTCCCTCGAGAGCGTGCTTCTCACCCTGGCACTTTGCCCCTCCCTCCCCTGGGACATTCCATAGTCATTGGAGGCGTTTTTTGTCCTCACATTGGAGGGAGTTTGCTAGGCTTATCATTTTGCTGCAGTTTTTTCTCAGAATTGAGCCAGTAGGTGCAAATCATCCTGAAAGGAGAGGACCCCAGGTGGGCGTGCCCTCAGCAGCAGGGATCAGTGGGGCTCACGCAGATGCCACCTACCACGACCACGCATCACACAGAACGGAGGCTGAGTGAGTTGTTTCTCCCTTCTGGCACTCACTTTCCCTCTTAGAGTGGCTAGTTTGGATCCAGGGTGGAAAGGTGATGCGTAACCCATAAATACTCAGGGCAGACGTCACTAACCATGACACATTGTTCCTATGGGCGGAATTCAGCCTCAGAAGTCTAGCCACGTGCCCTGGCCACACCTGTATTCACAGCTACTTGGGAGGCTGAGGCAGGAGGATTGCAAATTTGAGGCCAGCTTGGGAACTTCACAAGGCCCTGTCTCAAAATAAAATAAAAAGGGTGGGAATGTAGTTCAGTGGTGAGGCAACCCCTGGTTCAATCCCCAGTACCAAAACAGAATGAAAACCTTCCTAACACGGCTCTCGTTTCAGATGGCCACTACGAGGTGATCAGACAGCACTGGGGTCAAAGTCCCTTTGCTATCCTTGTGGCCTGTAAAGAGACATTCTGTGTTTACGATGCCCTAGACCAGGAGTCAGGATGCTATCGTCAAAAAGGGTTGTATCATCCTCCTGTCAGCCAGACTGGGAAAGCTGAATCCTCCATGTTTGGCGTGTGATGACCCACAGAGCTGGGGACAGTTCTGTAGCCTAGCCATGTCCTTCTCAGGCAGACCTGGCCTCCAGATGGGTGACTTGGAAGCCCAGTGTGGGGTGAGCTTGACCCAGAGTTTTCATTGGTGGGGTTGGGGAGGGCTTAGCCCCACGTCTTCTGTTTCCTTCGGGTCAGATTTGGCCGTGATGCCCATGCCTCTGGTGGGATAGAGGGGGGCATAGGTCATTCTGGAAAGGAGCTCAAGATGGCCTGGGCGTTCCTACATCCAATTTGTCTGACTTTCAAGTGGCGCATTCTGTCCCTTTCTGGATCATGCTCTGGGGCTCCAGGTGATGGCTTAATTTGCTTGTGTAATCTTGATACCACCCAGGCACCTGCTTCCAGTCGCTGCTAGGGGTGTGCTGTTAACAAGGAGCAGAACGCATTTTCTGGGCTGTGTAACCTTTATCCCAGCCCATTAGGATTTTCAGCCCCCACCCCAAGTTTCTTCTCCTGGAGGGCTGACGTGCTCAGAGGCAGCGTAATAGACATCGATTTGCAATGATTTTTAGCCACTGTGCTTCAGGAGAGCCGAGGAGCCCATAATTAATCCTCGCAACGGCTCATCCCTTTTGTTTGAAAATGACCTAGTAGCTGAATTGCTCCGGCAGGCCGGGCCAGCCTGACCCAGTTCAGCTCCCTGCCTTCTGCGGCTTCGTTCAAACGAGTCCGCCATGAATTATTCAGCCCTGCTGCAGGGGAGAGGGGTGCCCCTCTTGTAATGGTTAATCGGCAGCCGGGAGGATAGCGCCACTTTCACAGACAGCTGTGCTCGCGGAGAGGCCGATGAATGAGCCTTCTTGGAAGCCGGGTCGGATCCTGCCTTTCCAAGGAAGCTGGCCGCCCTCTGATCTCAGAAGGACAGTGCTGCTGCTCAGGCTTCGCCAAGATCCCTGTGGGCTGGTCCTCTTCCTGAGCCCATGGAAAATGACCTCCTGGCCCCTCCCAGCTTGGGACTCCTGTGAGACTCCTACTTCAATGCTCTGTGGAGGTTTCCTGTTCCTGTTTCCTCTGAAGCAAGTCATGGGGCCTCCGTGACTTGCAGCAACTCAAACCTGCTATCTTAGGATTCTGTGTGCCAGGAAGCGGCAGTTTCGCGGCCTAATCTGGGGTGCAGCAGGGCTGGCTCGTTCTGGGGGAACAGGCGGAGAATCCTCCCCTTGCCTTTTCTAGCTGCTGGAGGCCACCCACCTCCCTTGGCTCCTGGACGCTTTTTAAGAGCCAGCAATGCCGCATCTCTTTGCCTCCCACATCCCTACTTCTGACCTCCTCTCCTGTCTCCTTTAAAGTCACTTTTCAAGTGATTTAACTGGGCCCACCTGGACAATCCAGAATTACCTCCTAGCTTAAGATCAGTGGCTTGGCAATCTTAATTCAACCTGTCACCTCAATTCCCCTCTGCCATGTCACCTAATGTACCGGTTCCAGGGATTAGGACGTGGCCATCTTTGGTTTTAAGGAAATTTATGTTGAGAAGAAACCCCAAGAGCCTCCCTGAGCAGACAGGCTGGTGTAATCTCAAGAGGGTGGGCTCCGGGACAGACGGGCCTGGGCCCATCTTAATTCTGCCGCCTGAGTGCCAAGGATGAGGTTGACACAGGCAGCAGGTGTACGGGACGGTGGCTTCCGCTCTCTGAGCACAGGGAGATGCTCATGAACACGGCCCTTCCACTGCTGCGGAGTGAGATGAGATCCTGGAGGAGAGGGAGTGGCCCCAGGAAGCAGCCCACGCCTGGGACCGTCACACCCCTCTGTCCTCAGGCCCTGTGGCTCCTCTCTGTTGGAAGGTGGCAGCTTCCTCTTTCCGGTGCCTTCTCTGCAGCCGTGAGGGAGGCTGGGGCTGCGTGGGTCTCTGGGATGTGGATGCAGGTGTGTTTGGTGCAGACTGTTGCCCGGAGCCAGGCTGCCGGGCTGTCCCCTTGACGTCTCTCACGTCTGGCTTCCTTCAAACCCATTCGCTTGCTTCTGGGGTCTTGTGCCACGTGTCCACAAGCGACACAGACTGACCAGGCTGACCTTTTCCTGTCCTTCCTCAAGGTTCTGATGGATGATCTTTATAGCTTCCACCTCTTGATCAGACTCTCAGACCCCTTAAAGAGCTTGGCCAAGGCACCATGTTTTTTCTTGCTGTAACTGGTAAGGGGAGATTACCTTCTGCATTCAGCAGCTAGAGATGAAGACATAAGTGACCTGATTCTGTGACCGATGAGTAGCAGAGCTGAATGCTCGGCCCAGATCTGAACGGCTTTCTGCTTGGGTTCTAGATCCTTCTTTCCATAAATACCCAGCAGATACACGGCTCTCCGTAAGAAGAGCCCACCTCCTTCCCCCTGTCCCCTTCCCTTTGTGGTGGTACATTCTGGAGGTCGACTTTCCTGCTCACTTTTGACCTTGACACCTGAAGGGCTGAGGAGCCTCTTGGCGGCGAGCCTTCCCGTTGGCTCAGGGCTTCTCCGGGCTCCAGGTCTCCAGGGCCTTTTCCATGATCTCGTGTGGAGGCCGCAGAGACTCTTGTTTCCTCCTCCCGCTTTCCAGACCTCACTTCTTGCCTGGGGTGGAGGCCTTTGCTCTTTGGGCCTCCCTGTCAACTGTGTCAGTGCGGCTCCTCATGCGTCCCCTCCTCCCCATCGGTGCAGCCTTCCTGGACAGCCTCACAGCCTCCTTCTCAGGTATGCAGCCCGTCTCATCTGGCCCTGGCACGCTGGGCTCCTGGCTCACCCCAGAGAGTTTAGCATCAGTGCAAGAAGCAGCAACTTGCTGAAATGCAGCGTGTGCAGATAAATTATTCAGTGAAACCTGGTCTAACTTTATTAAGCCTGGAATCATCCTTCTCTGTCAGAAGGCGCAGACAGAGGCTGGAGCAGGCCAGTGGCCTCCCAGGGCCTGAGGATGGTGGCTGGCCGAGGACTGAGCCCCCCGCCCCCGTGAGCTCCAGTGGGCTGCCCGTGAATGCCCTTGGGCTTGTGCCCGTTGGTCCTTCAAGCAGACGGGCAGACGGGCCTGGAGCGGGAGGGAGGCTCCCCAGGAGAAGGGCGCTCCCCACTCACCTCCCTCGGCACAGAAGGAAGGATCTGAGGCCAGAGGCTTCAGGGCAGGATGCCCAGGACCACCCTGAGAGGAAGGAAGGACGCAGGCGAGACCTCCCCGACAGACAGGCCAGGCTGCACATATTTATTCATGATATTTAACATCATAATAAAGTTAAAGAGTTTGTGGCATTTTAAATGCTTTACAGATTAATTTATATTCTAACATGGTAATGAGGAAGCAGCTTTTGTCCAAGAGGTGAGATATGCAAAAATAACCTTTAAGTTTCTCATAATTAACCTTTAATGGGATTCTCACACTTCAGCAATATATTTTATGCTTCAAAACCGCACAGACAGAAGGAATCGCGTGCTGCCTGCAGCCAAGCACCTGTGAAGTGAGGTCACTTTGACGTAGGGGCTTTTGCCCCTCCGTAGTTTTGGTCCGAGTTCCTCTGGGAGGGTCAAAGGGTGATGGGCGCAGGGGGCTTGGCTCTGTCCCCCATCAGCCTTTCTTTTCGTCTATCCATGAGCCACAGCTTCTGGTTCTTCAGGGCACATCCTCCCTCGTTGTGGCCCCTCCAGTCACAGCAGGCCGACTCTCTTTAGCTGACTCTGGAGAGGGCCCAGCGTGGGCCAGGGCTCTGCCCTGCCTCCCGAGTGGGGGCTGCAGACACCCAGACCACAGTGACAGAAGCCAGGAGGGACGGTACAGTGCTCTACCCCAGGTGTCCTCTGTATTTGATCAGGGCTCTCCAGGGAAAAAATCAATTTTGTGTGTGTGTGTGTGTGCGCGCACGCGCGTGCGCATGTGTGTGTGTGTGTGTGTGCGTGTGTGCGTGTGTGCACATACACATACAGAAAGGAACCCATGAGAAATCGGCTCACACATTTATGGAGGCCGAGACCCAAAGTCTACAATCAGCAGGTGGAGACCCAGAAGAGCCGAGGGCCTGGTCCAGCCTGAGGCTGGAGGCCTGAGGGCCAGGGAGCTCATGGTTCCAGCCTGAAGGTCAACAGGCTGAGACTCGAGGGGAGCCAGGAGTTCAGCCTGAGTTGGCTACAGTTCACAGTGCCTCCCGAGGTCCCTGTGTGGAAGGCTGGGTCCCAGCTCGGTGCTCCGGAGGTGGGTGGGCCTAGTGAGAGGCCTTCTGCTCATTGGGGTGTGTCCTCTTTCTCTGGTTTTGCACCCTTGTCATGAGGTGAGCAGGTTTGTCCTGCCATCTGCTTTCCTCCATGGTGTCACCTCAGCATGAACCCAAAGCAACGGGGCCAGTGGACCATGGGCTGAAGCCTCCCAGAGTGTGAACCAAAATAAACCTTTTCTTTTTGTAAGTTGATTACCTAAGGTGCTGGGTATAGAGACAGAAACAGCCCACACAGGGAATGAATGCCAGAAACAGAGCACTGTCCCTACCCCCGGAGTTCAGGCAGGAGGAGTCCCTTTACTCATAAAGATGAGCCTTTCTGTTCTAGTCGGGCCCTCAACTGATTGGACAGGGCCCACCTGCATTAGGGAGGACCTTCTGCTTAACTCCGTCTATCAACCCAAATGTTAATCTCATCCCAGAATATCCTACAGTCATGTCTGGCCAATTATTTGGGTATCCCCTGGCCCAGTCAACTCGACACATAAAATTAACCATCACTCTGCCCCTGCGGTCCTTTTCCTGTGATGGCTGCTGGTTCTTCCTCGGTCCCTGGCCCAGCTACGCCAAGTCATTGTTCAATTAATTTTTAAAACATCACTTAAAATAGGGAATCCTGATAATCACAGATACATAGGTTAAGAATTTTAGCTTAGAGCCTGTTAATTGACTTTTTGATCTTCAGATGCAGTCTGGGTGTTTAATCTTCCTTGGCGTGGGCCTGCTGTTGGGGGGGTTTCATTTTTTTTTTTTTTTACAAGTGACCTTGTAACAACACCTCTCTCTAATTTCTAATTTAGATTTCCTCAAAGGGGAGGGGAAACTTAAAGACACTTGTAGAACAGTTGAAGTGCCAGGTCCTTCCAGAGTTTGTCCCGTGTCGAGGAGTCATATCCACCCCCTCTACTTGGGCAGCGTTCTTTCAGCTGCTCACTGTCATGGGTCTTTCTGAGTTTTTGGCTCAGTGTTTGTAGAAACAGCTATCCTTCTTGTTATGCATGTTTCATTATCCAACCCATTACTTAATTTATGTAATTACCATAAAAAGTTCATGAGTGCAAACAGGTCTGGAAAGGACCCGGAGGACTCTTGGTTCCCACAGAGCTCATGGGTGGAGAGGACACCGCGGCACCCTGGAGTGCAGTAGCCCCTGGCGCTTGGTGGGCTGAGCAGGTTCAGCGGGGAGGGGGCTGTCTGCCGTGGCACTGGCCTGTTTCCGTCCTATAAATGCTGCTGTCATGGCGGATTTCCTGTTGCCTAGGGTTAAACAACCAACTGCTGAGTGACCACCTGAACATTTAAAATCGGCTCTCCCATGGGCCAAGGGGACTCCACCAACCAGCCTCCTACGCTCCATGTGGAGCATGTGGTAGGCTACAGTGCTGACCTTTAAAGAGAACTGTTCATCCGGGTCCTTGGCGTAGGGAGGCCAGGTAAGAGCGCTTTCGCTGTACTTGCTGGTCAGCTGCCTCAGCTTGATTACCTCACAGCCACAAGCTTCTCTACCTTAACACTTGTTAATCCCGACCTGGGGTGCCCTGGGCCCTCCGTCCTCCGGTCACCCGCTTCTCTCCCCTGTCCTGGGAGCCCTTGTGCTGCCATCTGCCATCAGTGATCTGTACCCAGCTGGCCCAGTGCCCTCTTGAACTTTTCTGGCTCTTTAGTCTTTCTACAAACTTTGCTGTTCTGCATCTCGGGCCCTTAGGGACTTAGTGGGCCTTCACTGCCTGATTTAATCAGCATTTCCAGCCACAGTGTTGGCTTGCGAGGGCTTCATTACCTCCGCCTGTGTGACGCGCTGACTCATGGGCCTCCAGGTCTCAGAGCCTGCATGCCTGTGGTTACCGCTATCGACGGGCACAACCATCTCTGTGTGGGGGGCAGTGTTTTCTGGATCCCTTTACTCTTCTTCCTGTCACTCAGGGGTCCTGACAGCACTAGGCACCCCCAGCGTGGACAGTGCCAGAAGCAGGGTGGGTCAGGATGAGAGCCCGTGTTCTCGGCATCCCATGGCGTCTGAGCTTTGATGCTTTTGATTTGACTCAGAGGCAGTTTTTGGAGTCAGGAATGTCCTCGACTGTGTTTCTACCATCGTTTGAAGTTTTTCCTTGTTACACACTAGGTGTCCCTGTGTGTGAGATCAATAGCACTTCCCTCGCCTGTGCAAACACGAAGAAAACGTCTCAAGTGGGCACTATGCCCTGGTGGCCCCAGGGTTCATGTGCGGGGATGAGGAGACTGTGGCTGAAGGGAAGGGGACACCAGGGAGAGCTTACTGTCAGTCTCGAGGACAGAGAGTGACACTGTGTGTTGGCCAGGGGAAGCAGACTTCTGACTGATCTTTATACTGAAGAGCAGAGCAAGCCAACAGAGTCTGTCTCTGTGTGGGATGAGAAGCAATCTGCTAAGCTGGTCACTCCTGTGTTTCCCAGACACCTGTGCACTGGGCCTGAAGCCGGGGGTCCAGAGCACAGGAGACCCCTGAGGTCAGTTCACATTTCAGAAATGCAAGAATTAAGTGCTTTCTGCTTTTTCTGAAGACTTCTAGTGCTTGAAATGACCCCTTTGGTGCAGTCCCCCAGACCAGTCAAGAGCTGATGTGGCCCTGCTGAAACCCCACCTTTCTGTCCTGCAGTGGTCTGAGCTGGGACCAGAGGAAATGCAGCGAGGAAGGCCAGGGAAAGCTTGGGAGGAAATGAGCCTCAAATCGAAGCAGCACAAACCACAGGAGGCCATGAGCTCCCAGTCCTAGGTCTTCTTTCCACAGCAACTTGTCCCAGTGGAAGCTGGCAATTGACAGAGGCAGGGCGCTATTCCATCTCTGTTCTGACGAATTTGAGTCCTGGAACATTAACATGGATGAACCCTAAGCCCGGAGCAGAAAGGGCAAACGCTAGTAACCGGCACCAGAGACTGCTGTGCTAGGTTGCTCCGGTCTGTCTTTTGGACTGGTCGCTGGGTGCAGTAGGTAGCTGGGTCTGCAGCATGGGCCGCCCCCCAACAGGAGGTCAGACATTCCTGAATTCCTACCTTTGGAGAGTCAGGAAATTTGATGGAAAATGTAACAGTAATAAAGCTACAGACACCACTAAGACAGCAATTGCAGGTGTCCCACCTGGAGTTCCGTGGTAGGACTGAGCTGCACATTAAGTGATGTGTGCGGCTTTTTCTCAATTCTTTCAAGAATGGTTCATCCAGCGCCACCCTGATGGCGTGCCCACGGGAAGGTAGTGCTGGACTCCTTCAGGAACCCTTGTGAGGACAACTGGAGGTGGAGAAAGCTAAGCTTTTGACCAGCGGTCTCATTTGGTCCTGGTGAGCAGCCCAACAGGTGCCATGTTTTTTGCCCTTTCGCAGATGAAGAAACAGAGGCTCAATGACACTGAGTGACTGGCCGGAGGTCACACAGATTGTACATGGTGAAAGAGGATCGGAACCCAGTTCTGTCTGCTCCTGTTGGTTATCCATCACCATGTGACGGACTGCCACACCCTTAGGGTCTTAAACAACACCTTTAACTATGTGAGTGTCTGAGGGTCAGGAGTCCAGGCCTGGCCTGCCTCGGCCTCTGCTGCAGTGACTTTCAGAGCCTGAACACAGGGGTCTCATAGCAAGGCTGGGCAGCACAGTGTCTGCCTCCCCATGCATGAACTGTTGGCAAGACTCAGGCCCTTGCTGGCTCTAGGTGGAGGCTCAGCTCCTGGACAGCTGGGCCCCTCCACCATGGTTGCTTGCTTGCTTCATCAGAGCCAATAGGACAGAAGTCACACTCTCGTACAAACCAGTCATGCAAGTGACACCCCCACTGTGCTGTCCGATGCTAAGCGCACACTGCTCAGAGCCAAGGTGAGGCACGAACACCCATCCCTGACTCCAGGGCCCAGGCTTGCTGCCTCCTGACTTGACCATGACTCGGAACCCTCTGTAGGCCACGAGAGGTTTGCTTGGACCGTCTGCTTTAGGGTGATGACTTTCCGTTGTTCCTGATGTTTCTGATGGTATAAGGCAGAGAATTAAAACCACAGAGTTGCACTTTTGATTAATGTATGAGATACAATGTCACACATTTCATGAACGTATCTTTCAAAGGAAGCGAATCTGCTGCCAGGAGCATGGGGCAAGGGCTGTCTTGCAGAAGCACACTTGCTTTTGGCAGCTGAGCAAAATCGGAGACTCTGCCGGTGGGGTGGAGCATCCAGACGTCCTCAGTAGGGCCTGGTGCTCATAACTGGAGGAAAAGGAAGTCCTCTGAGATGAGCCAAGTCAAGCACAGTGACCCGGGAGTCGAGAGAGTGTGAAGAAGGCCTTGGTG
Source organism: Sciurus carolinensis (assembly GCF_902686445.1). NCBI lineage: Eukaryota > Metazoa > Chordata > Mammalia > Rodentia > Sciuridae > Sciurus > Sciurus carolinensis. The sequence goes on along the minus strand of NC_062213.1, from coordinate 204,475,629 downwards.
TGCCTCAGTACCATAGAGTCACGGGCTTTGCACCAGGACCTGCCCAGTCGTGGGTTTCTATGGAAAAACAATATGAGCTACGTGTGCAATCTAAAGACCCCAACAGGGTCCTGCAGGGCATCTTGATAAGCACTGTAGAATTATAAAAAAAAAAAAAAAATAAGCCACAACTTCCAAAATGCAGTGGGCGAGGAAGGTGGTCACTTTCAGCTGAAGCCTGTTCAGCAGTCAGGTGCTCTGGCTTGTGGGAAGTTCTTGTTGTTGGGGGTCAACCACATGTGTGCCCACAGAAATGGCCAGTTATGAAAGAATCAGAAAATTTTAGGGGTGTGGGTTTAGTTTATGGGTGGAAATTGAACCCAACAGGAAAACTGGGGTAGCTGGCCATCAACTCTCTCTCTGACAATCCTGAAGGCACAGGTGGATGTCCCTGTTGGGTTGTGGGAAGGTCAGGTCACCTCAGTCTTGAGGAGGGGTCACAGAAAGAACAGGGCCCTGTCCTGCCCTTCCATTCTGCTTGCTGGGGTGGGGCCCACAGAGGGTCTGTGACCTTCTTTGGTAGGTTCCCTGCCCTTGGTCGTTAGTGCTGAGGCTCTGTGAGCAACCCTGAGGTGGCAGGTCACTCTTTGGGTTAGGAGTCACTCTGTTTCCCAGGTCTCAAGGGGCTCTGGGGGGTGGGGGTGAAAGGCTAGGTTCTTGGGAAAGGCACTGCTTGTCCTTCTGTCCCTCTCTGATGTCACCTTCTCCTGGGGCTCCCACAGTTGTCAGGTACTCGCCTGGCTCCTCAGGACCACCCCAGAGAAAGGGCCCAGGGAGTAGCAGCCTGGATGCACACTTTCTGGAAAAGTGTGTTGTGCCTGGGCCGAGGAAGTGAGCCTGGGGCTCGCCCGCAAGGAGGGCTGCCCTCTTGCTCTGTCCTAGTCAGCTCTCAGGCTGTGTCCAGACAGGTGGCTGATAGAAACCCAGGGTCCTTTGTCCTGAGCGTGTTCCAAGCCCACCCTGAAGGAGACAGCACAGACCTGCCTCTCCCGGTGGCTGTCCTTGGCTCTGCCACCTTCGCTGGTGCAGAAGCCAGAGCTCAACCCTCCTCCCTCCCCATGACTGGCCGGCTCCTCCGATGTTCTCTCCTGCTGGACGTGGCGGTGGCCCTGCTGGCCTGCCTTCCTTCCTGCCCAGCCCTTCTGCCCACGGAAGGTGGGGGATTCTGTGAGAACACGAGCGTGCCCCGAGCCCCTTTCTGTCAGAACCCGAGGGGGTCCTGCTCTTCGGGGGGAACTCGAGACGCCCAGGGGCGTGGCAGCTGCAGTTGCTGCTCGGGCTCTTTCTGGTGGTTGTGCCCTGTGAACTTCCTGAAGCAGCTGCAACGAAGGCCCACAACCCCGAGGCTTAAACACAGACACCTCTTGTCTCACAAGAAATTTCTAGAGGCCAGAAGTCTGGTTCCTTCTGTGGCCTGAGAGGGAGAATCTACTCCATGCCTCTTTCCCAGCTGCTGGCCCCCAGTGTCCCTGGCTGGTAGATGACCACCTTCTTCCTGTGTCTCTATGCTCAGCTTCCCTTGGATGTGCCTGTCCCTTTGTCCAAATTGCCCCTTTTTATAAGAGTGCTGGTCATCTTGGCTTAGGCCACCCCAATGACCTCACCTACCCATCATCTCAAAGACTCCACTTCCGTCTCATATTCACAGGTAGTGGGGGCGGGGCCTCAACATCTTCTGGACTCCCGGCTTCCCTACAGCAAACGCTGTGTGAGCTGCGTGCCCCTCCCCTGGTCCTCTCTGGGTGCTGGGCTCTCTGGTTGCTGTGTGAGCTGCGTGTCCTCCTCCCTGGTCCTCTCTGGGTGCTGAGCTCTCTCTGCCACTGGTCTTCACCAGGGCACCTGTGTGTCCCCTCTGTTCTGGAAAAGCCTGGGCTGCTCAGCTGGCCCTGGCCCCCTCTTCACGACTGATTCCTTCCTCAGGAAGACCCTTTCTGGATCCCTGCCCATGTGGAGAGCCCTGCTGTCACCCCTTGGGGCACTCTGTCCCTGGCTGCCTCCTGGGTCCTGCCATTCACTGAAGAGTCCCTTTGGTACTGTGAGAACCTAGGTCTTGAAGTCAGGGAGGCTGGTGGTTGTGGCCGAGGCTCAGGGCATCTGGAGAAGTGGCCATGGGCTTGCTGGGAAGGTGTCTCAAAGGTCGGCCCCAGGGGATGGACTCAGCGGTGAGCCATGAAGATGCCCAGCCCCTGCCACTCTCCTGCTCATCTGCAGATGTGTGCGCGTGTGTGCACGGGTGTGTGCTGGGGTTGAAACAGGCCTCACTCGTGCCAAGCACACGCTCTACCATGGAGCTACACCCCAGCCCTAGGGATGCCCGAGTGGAGGCCCAAGGAAACAACTACTCTGCTTCCATTTGAATTGGAATAGAAGTTTGTCACCACTGACAGTGTTGAGTCAGGAGTGGGACTTAATCTCTGGTCCCCCACCCAGGTCACTCTCCTCCAAGTCATCCCTGGGGACACTGGGAGGTCTCATGGTTCTAAGGGAGCTGGCCATTCATTAATTGAGTCATTCATCTGGTGTCCAGAGAGCCTTTCCTGTGCCCCAGGCGCCATGCTGGGTGATGAACGTGTAGGAGTGGGTAGGACCCATGTGATGGCCACCAGCCTGTGTTCTGCATTCGAGGTTAGCCCAGAGTCATGGTGGGTAGCACATGTTGGCCACCTGCCCATCCATACACCTAAGGAAGCACCTCCTGGAGAAGCGACATCTAAGCTGACATCCTGAGGAGGAGTAGGAATTAGCCTGGCCAATTGGAAGGGCGGCCGGGGGTGGGAATTTGAGGTGGGAGACAGCGTTGCCAAGGTCAGGAGACCAGAGGCAGCCTGGGACGGTTAGGGGCTGAGTGGGTGGGCAGGACCAGATGTGGGCTGGGGGGGCGGGAGTGTGGGGGAGCAGATCCCAGGGGCCCCCTACGTCATGCCTGAGGAGCCCCGGTTCTGGCAAAGCCAGGGGTGTCGCGGAGCCCAGCGATCCCATAGACCACGACCAATGTCTGTCCGCTGAGGCCCCGACCCACTGGGTGGCTTTGTGCAGGTCTCCCTATCTGCTCCCCCTGCTCCCACCCCCTTATTTGATCTGCCACCAGCCTCTGTTCAGCTAATGACACAGAGTGGTGTTTAATTCTGAACTCTGCAAACTTGAAAGATTAAATAATGGATTTTGTGATCTGCTGAGCTCCTTCCAGGGTAGAATGATAAGATGTCAATGGGAAAAATTTAAATATTGATGAATTTTAACTTTTGTATTGATTGAGCGGTGACATATTTTGAATAATGAGTCACACTAAAATGACAAGGATTCCTATTGATCCTGCAGTATCTGGCTGTATTAAAATGAGAGTAATCCTTAGAATTTGGAAGGCTTTGAGCAGCTGAAGATCCAGGCCGCGTGTGGCGTGAGCGCAGGTTTGAGTCATTCTGTCTCCCTGAGCTCTTTGCCTCTGTGCTCCTCAGGGTGGCCATGCCTTTCGAGGGCTGGGTTGTCCAGGGCCTGAGACACGGTGACTGAGCCAGCAGATGTGGGGCTTCCCCAGGGGAATTCTCAGACCACTCAGCTTTTCCTGGTGCCCGCGGCTCAGGGGTGAAGAAGAGGCCAGGCTATGGGGCTGGCTCTGTTTCACGCTTTTGCTGAGCGTGAAGCTGCAGCCTCAGGAGCTGACACGGCGAGCCCCCAGTGGCTGAGCCCAGGGATGCGCTCAGGGTCCTTGAACTTACCTTGACCCTCCTTGCCAGCACTTGTGACCACGTCGTCCTCACGTTTCCTGGTGCCTCCTCACCCACATGGTTACGATTCTGAACTTCTTCACTTGTGGCTTTGAATGTTTCCCCAGGGCTCTCAAAGAGGCTCAGGAAGCCGGCAGTCAATCAGAACGGCACTGCCATGTGCTGGTGCCCGGGACGTGCCGGCCACTCTGCTGAATGCTCCGTTCGTTCATCTGTCACTCAGCCTCCATGTATTTATTGAACTTTGACTCTGTGCCAAGCGGTACCCTGGTTGCACTTGGAGCTCCGAGCCTAAAAGGGGAGGGAGATGTAACCAACGATAACACGCAGAGTCCTCGCGTGACTGTTGATTTCAGGTGTGACTGACACTGCACAGGACATATGCAGGGGACAGGCTCATGAGAGAGTGTGCAGACAAGAGCTAGCCCAGCAGGACTGTCAGGTCCCCTCAGAAAGGCCTAGACCTGTCTGTAGAAAGTCCCACTTGCACGCTGGCTCTTGACTGTGTCTGGAACCTTGACAGGTAAACAGTTCAGAAACTCTCCCGAAACAGTAAGAGCAGCCAAACCTGTTTTCCTTCTTGGATTCTGGCGTGTGCTAAGCTGGGCAACCTCCATGACCACCCTCCATCCCATAAAAACCTCAAGTGCTGGGCCACCTGCCTTTGGAGGGTCACAATGCATCCCGTACAACCTTGCTGGGAGAGGACCCTTGGGGGCTGGGGCCTGGCTCCCTGGTCTTGCCCCATGAGCCCTTTCTCTCTGCTGATCTTGCTGTGTGTCTTTCATATAATAAACCTTAGCCACAGGTAGGACCACAGGCTGGATCTTGGGAGTCACCCAACCGGGGGATGGTCTCGGGATCTCTAGACACAGGTGGTTGGAGAAGGCCTTCTGATGAGGTGGCATTTAGCTGAGACCTTAGGAACTGAGGGGTGAGGCACAAGATGGGAGAAATCTTCCTCATCAGAACTGAGAGCTTGCACAGAGGCCAGGAGGCAGTCACTGAAGCAGGATGGGGTGGCTGTGGTGTCAGTCTGGAGGATGCAGCCTGCGGTGAGGCAGCCTCGGACAGAAGAGGCCAGAGCATGTTGGGTCTTCTAGCCATGGTCAGGAATTTGGACTGAACTTTATTTCTGATTTTTTTGTAGCAACCCTATCAAATAGGAAAGATTTACCTCATTTTTAAACATGGATAAAATAAGGTCACTCGCCTGAGCTCTCACGGTTAGTACATGGCAGAACTTGCCACAGATTAGGCCACCTGGCTTCCGCAAAGCCTGGATTCTTTCCCAAGTCCTTGGTACAGATGAAGCAGGGCTTCAACCCTCCTGACAAGGTCCACAGGAGCACCCTGGCTGGGTTGCTGTCTTTCCCTCCTCCTCCTCTGCATCTGCTAACTCTCGAGGGCTCACTGCCCCGGAGAGAACACGGGGGGGAGGTGGGAGGTGTCTGGGCTGGAGTCCTCATTGAGTGAGGCTTTTACTTGGGGCAGTGGACTTACTGCATTTGTGCCTCAGTTGGGCTGCGGTGGTGGGTCTGTGCTAAACTTAGAAGAAACTGCCAACCTGTTTCCCCAGGTGGTTATATTATTTGACGTTCCATGAACAGTGCATGAGAGTGCTTATACTCTACCTGTCCCCAGCCTGGGCCTGGGCAACTTATTTATCTCAAATGCTTAACCAATCCAGGGTAGAGTAGCTGTGTCCCTACTGATGAGTGGTGCTGACAGTTTTTCACGTGCCTATTGCCACCGTACCTGCAGTGACAAAGCATCCTCAAATCTTTGCTACTTAAACAACTGGATTGTGTTCCTATTATTGAATTGCAAGAGTTCTTTGGGAGATTCCCCATTGGATATGTTTATAGATATTTTTCTTAGTCTGCTTCTTGCTCTTTCATTTTTGTAACAGGTCATTTGAAGAGAAAACATTTCAAACTTTGATAAAGTAAAATTAGTTGACTATTTCTTTCATGGTTCATGCTTTTTGTGTAATATTTAAGAAAGCTTTGTCATTCCAATTTTAGAAAATATGCTGCTGAATTGAGCACAAAGAAATCTTTGTCAAGCCCGACATCATTAACATTTTCTCTTGTGTTTAAACTTCTAGAAGTTTAATAGCTTGCCTCTTGTAATTAGATCTATAGTCACTTCAAGTTGGTTTTTGCATGTGATGTGAGATAAAGGTCAATTTTCTTTTTCCATTTTTTGTTGTGGCTACCTGATTGTTTTGGCACTATTTGTTGAAATGATTACCCTTTCCCTATTGCATTGTCGATTCCTTCACTGAAAATCAATTGACCATGTATGCGTGAGTCTTTTCTAAACTCTCTCCTGCTCCATTTTATATGTGTCTCTGTTTATACCTAAACCACATTTTATCAGTGTAGCTTTACAAAGTGTCTTTGAATATGGTAGGGTAAATATTCCAATTTTGTTCCTTATTGACATTATTCTGCTTTTTCTAAGTCATTGTACATATACATTTTAGGTTCAGTTTATCAATTTCTATAAAAATTTCTACAAAATCCATATAGGATATTGATTAGGATTGCATTGACCACCTTGATCAATTTGAAGAGAATTCACTTCTTAATAATGTTGGTTTCCATTCCATGAACATGGTATATATCTCTATTTCTTTCTTTCTTTCTTTCTTTCTTTTTTTTCCAAGCCAAACTGTATCCAGCTTTATTAAAGATTCTTTTCATAAACAATCATGGTATTTCAGGCAGGACATGGGCAGACAATCGTTAACAGTATACAACAACTTTCAAACTCCCTTCTTCGATGGACTACCAAAATCAGAAAGCCACTATAAAACCCAATGAAATCTTCATCTGATGCTCTGAATAGGAAAAGTTTAGAGTGAGGGTTGACATTTCACATTTAGCATGTTGTTTAACAACTTTTCACAAGCCGACCCTGACTTTCAGGAAATGAAATGAAAATGGCAAAAATTATTAATCTGAAGATCCACAATCTTGAAAAGGAACTGTTGCTCTTCTGAGGGACAATATCTCAATGATGTCACTGGGAAGTCCAGATTGCCAACACACTGGTAAAACCAATTGTTGGGAGACAGGTCCCAACAGGTCTGGGTTTAGGGGAGTTAAGTCTATGCCGATGGCAGAGAGGGGGAGGAGGACATAAGATGAATTGGAGTTTTTCCATACCACAAGGCGTTTGTGCCAAGGTGGCTATGTGTGCCAACATCAGCCACCTTGGATGTCTCTCAAAACTAGCAGGGGAAGGTATTTTCCCCCACAGCAATCCAGCTTTGGAGACATTCTACTAGTGACGTATGCTCCTTCCCCTGAAAACAATAATGAAGTATTCTGTGTGCTAACAACATAGCTTAAAAAAAAAAAAAGGAAAGAAAAAAAAAAGTCAAACAAAATTCTGCATTTTTATAAAACTTGATAAAAAATAGTATTTCAAACTGTACAGTCACCAGAAGTACACAGTTATCAAAAATGCACACACTTCACTTGGCATCTCCAGCACCTTCAGCTTTCTGTGCCTGGTCTGTTTTGGCATCTCCATTTTCTGCAGGGTTATTTCCATCCTTGCCAGCGTCGGCTTTTCCCTTTTTCCCTTTGGGTACCTTCTCTCCCTTCTTTGCAGGGGCCCTTTTAGGCTTGGGTTCTGGCTTTGGAGGAGCAGGTTTAGCAGACAACCTTGCTGATCTTCTCTGTGGTTCGTCCTTCGTCTTGGCTTTATCTCCTTTAGCATCCCCTTCAGCCTTTCTTTTGGGCATGGTGGCGACGGCGGTGGGACGCAGGGTCGTTCTCGCCTCTTCTTCCTATTTGTTTATTTTTAAACAATTCTTTTTGCTTTATAGTTTAGCATGCAGGTTTTGTACATATTTTGGTTAAACATATCCCTAAGTATTAAATATTTTTGATGCTATTAAAAGTGGCATTTAAGATTTGTCAATTTTCTATTGTTGATGCAAGTGTACAGAAACCGTTGATTTTTACATATTGACCTTATATTTAGAAAACTTGTTAAACTCACTTATTAGTTCTGTTAACTTGTTAGTTTATTGTGTAGAATTTGATGCCTAAACAATCATATCATCTGTGGATGAAGACAATTTTATTTTTTTTCTTTCCAATTTGCATACCTTTAAATTTCATTTTCTTGGCTTACTCACTTGCTGCAACTTCCAGTCAAAAGAAAATAAATGTAAAGTGTAAATCTTTGCCTTATTCCTGTGATATTCAGGGGAAAATTTAGTCTCTGACCATTAAGTATCATGCTAATGGTGCATTTTGTGTACATGACTCTTATCAGGTTGAAGATTTCCTTTTATTTCTAGTTTTTTGAGAGTATTTTTGGGGGGTTACTTTTAATTTTGACGTAATTTTTGACTCTCAAGAAGTAAAAATCATACTCTGTAGATTCTTCTAATAACATACTTCTAGTTAAAGATATTATCAAAACAAGGCAACTGGCATTGGCACAGCCCTATCAGTGAGCCTGTTGGCCTTAGCTGGATTCCTGCTGGGAGTTTTTATCATGGACATACATTGAATTTTGTCAGATGTAAGATTTTATCTTTTAGTCTCTTAATAAAGTGATTTACCTAATTCATTTTCAAACTTTAAACCAACCTTTTACGTGGCTATGATGTGTTGTTATTTCTTTCTTTCTTTTTTTTTTTTTTTTTTTTTGTGGTGCTGGGGATTGAACCCAGGGCCTTGTGCATGAAGGACAAGCACTCTACCAACTGAGCTATAGCCCCAGCCCTTTGTCTGGTTTTAGTGCTGGAGTAAAGCTTGATTCATAAAATTAGTTGGTAAATCTTCCCTCCTGCTTGTATTTTAGAAGAGTTTGTGTTGAATTGGTGTTATTTTCTCTTTAAACATTTGTTAGTATTTTTCAGCAAAATACCAGACATCTGAACTTGGAGTTTTCTTTGTGGATCAAGTTTTTAACTACATGTTTAATTTCTTTGAAGGGTAAAGGTCTGTCTGAGTTGTGTGTCTTCATGAGTGAGTTTAGCACTTCGTGTCCTTTAAGGAGTTGTCTGTTTCTTCCAAGTCACCAACACGTCGCTATGAAACTATTCATGATATTTCCCTGTTAGGCACCGAGGTCTGTGGGCCTGTAGTGATGCGCCCTCTCATTTGCAGTGCAGGGGACTTGTTTGTAGAGGTTTCTCGATGTCCTTCGTAAAGAGCCACATTTACATTTCATTGACTGTTCTCTCAGGTATCACCGTCCTACACACTTAGTGTGAAAACTGTTATTTCATAGATTTTTAAAAGAGTTTCTTATGGTAGGAGGGTAATTCCATCATGGCTACGGGTAAGTCCTCAGCGTGTTCAAGGATGTGAGGGAGTTCTGAGGTCAGGGGGCTGGAGAACTGCCGCTGTTGTGAACCTGCCCTTCCCAGGATGCCACCCCGTCAGGCCTTCTCAGGAGGTGGTGTTTCTCTCCCACGCTCTTGGTTCTGCTGCACCTGGAGGCCATGCAGGTGTCTTCCTGTTGAACTCCCATGCCATTGTCCCCACGTCCATCCCTCTTCCCTGAAAGCTCCCCTGCTCCTTTGAGCTTCCCGCCTTCAAGCTTCTACCACATGGCATCTTCTCTTGCTGCGGTTTTTGCAGACTCCTCTCCTTCCTTGAAGAGGTCAGCACCTGGATCACTGCCTCTTCCCAACTCTGCACCTGTCATTATTCTTGCTGGTTTTTAGTGTCCACAGAGGGACGCTTTCAAGACTCAGGAGTGTTAGTTCCAGTAAGCAACACTACCTGCTGCCACTGACGAACCTTAACCCAGAGGATGAAGCTTCCATGTGCCACGCCCAGCGCCCTCTGCGGCTCTCACCTGACAAAAGCCACGTCTGTTCAAATCCGGCTTTGCCTTCTGGACACTTACCACGCTGCGCAGTGTGGCTGTCTCCGGAGGCCGGCCCTGGCCAGTGTCCTTAGGTCTGCGATCCTCCCGAGCTCCGGTGCTGCCTGGCAGGTCTGCACCGCTCCATCCACACGTGCTGGGCCACCTGGATGGCTCTGCACCCTCTCCCGCGTCCCCTCTTAGCTCTTGGCCTGGCTCCTGTTTCCCCGAAAGGACAGGATGAATCCAGAGGGATGTCTGGGGCACCTGCCAGCGTGTCTCCCTCCTGCCTTCAGCTGCACCTGACCCAATGGCACCTTCCCTCTGCCCTGTGGGCCACTCAGCTCTGCTGTTGCTGGCCCGTCCTTCTCGCCCATTCGAGGGCACTGTCCTTCCCTCTCTCTCCTCGGCCTCAGGTCCTCCGTCAGATGGGCCGACAGCACAGAGCCATCCGCAGCCCCTCTTGTCGAGGGCAAGTGGCTGCTCACGCTGCTGCCCATCTGTCCGCGCTGCGCAGGGCAGGCTGGACGCCGCCTCACCTTGCACTCTGGCTCCTCTGCTCCAGCTCTTTCTTACGCTCATTCAGAATTGGTCTTCCTCACCCCAGCGGGAAGGTCTCGCTCAACACACCCGACCAGAGGTGGGGCTCCACCTCCTCTTCTGGCCCACGAGACTCGTTTGACGTAACTGGTCATCTCTTCCTGGCAAGGCTGCCTTTTGCTGCCCACTCCTGCTGTGGCCACCGTTCCAGACAGTTCCTTGAGTGGCTCCCGTAGACGTCTTAAGGCTGTGGTGTCCAGGGCCCCACTGTCTGTCTCCACTTCTCCAGCAAGCCCTCCTGGCCGCCCCTGCAGGCCCTTTCCTTGGCACACATCTGCTCGCTGACGACCTCACGTGTGTAGTTCCCGCCCTGCCCCTCCCCTGGACTCCAGGCGCATCTGTTCCTCGAGGGTCAAGCAGGCATCTCAGACCTAACCTGTCCCAACCGAGACTCGTGATCAGTCACCCCCTAGAGTGTTCAACCCTGATCTTCCCTCTCCTGGACAGTGGCCACCTGACTTTCCCCAGTGCCTGGGAGTCACCTCTGCTCCTCTCTCGTCCCTCTTCCTCCATCTAGTTCACTGGCAAACCTGCTGGCTCTGCCTTCCCAACCGACCCAGAATCCCTCAGCTGCAGGCCCTTCCCTGCACTCAGGGTGTCCACGCCACTTCTGTCTTTCTCCTGGACTACGGAAAACGGTTTAGGATTTCCTTGTAGCCCTCACATCAAAATGTGTCACCCACTGTCCAAAAGCCTACCTAGTGGCTCTAGTGCTAGCAGGTCCTCTTGGATCTGGTTCTCATCTCCTGCTTGCTGCCTGTGCTCCTGCCACTTGGCTTAAATACGCTCTACATATTCCTGCCTCAGGGCCTTTGCACTGGCTGTTTCCTCTATACAGAATCTTCCCCCATTTTCCTCACGGCTCCTCCCTTGCCTCCTTCAGGTGTCCCCTCAAGTGTCACCTTCTCATGGAAACTCTCCTTGACTACCTTCCACAAGACCCCACCTCCATCCTTCCTCTCATTCCCTTCCTCTCCTGTGGTTTGGCCGCATCTCTGCTGTTATCCGTCTCCTCTGCCAGAATCTGAGGGGCAGACATTCCAACTCTGATTCATGCTCTGTTCCCTGGTGCCTATACTTGTGCCCAGTTTGTCATTGGGACTGTCTTTTTAGAATGAATAAGTTTTGGCCCAAGTCCTGGATTCATAAACATAAAAATCCTGCCTTCCTTTAATATTCATTTAAGTTTCAGGAATTAAATATGATGACTGAAAGAAACAAATCAATTACAATTTAAATGTGCATTTTTATGGTTAATAATTATCATAAGGACAATTTATGTTAATTCTGAAAATTCACGCTCTTCTGAGATGCGTAGTATCAAGTGGAAGACGGCCCGCCGCGGTCTCTCCCTCCCTCCTCCCCACTGGGTGGCCCTCAGCTGCACAGCTCAGAGGCCGGTCTCGTGGGCGCCGTTTCCTGTTGATCAAACACACACCTAGGACGCCATCTTGCTCTGGCTACAGAGTTGGTCTTTTTTTTTCTTCACTTAAAATACACCAAAGGCCTTTCTACGCTGATGCCTCCAGGTCTTCAGAAAATGCCACTGGAGGCCTCTGGGACACCATGGCTGCGACTCTGGCTGCCCCTACCCGCCCCCCAGGGCAAGCCCACTCAGTACTCCCTGTTCAACAGCTGTCCCCAGAAAGCTGGGTGCTTGGCCCACGTGACGTGCCCCTGCACAGCTGTGTGTCGCTTTCCGTGGGGTCTTCCACTGCCCCCTCTGCAGGGCTTCATCCTGTTCACTAGGTTGTGGTGCTTCCCTCCCGCAGTTTGGCACCCCCAAAGTCCTGCATTCAGCCGATGTGCGTGCGATGGAGAGGGAAAGAGGGAAAGCCAGAAGACTAGCTCCTCTTCTGGACCCGCCCAGCCACGCTGGCCGATGCTTCAGCACTTGGAGTGGGCAGCTTTGCTGGCTGGGGTGTGGGCTCCCTCCGTACCCCATCAGGGAGAGCCACAGGTTTGTTCAGCCATGGGGTAGCAATGGCATTAGAAAAACAGCAGCAGCAGTAACAGCGACCGAGACTAAGTCACCATTTACTGGGTGCTTACTCTGTGCAAATGCTTTATGTGCATCGTCTTTAATTTTCCAATAACCCAATATGAATTAGATACTATTACTATTTCTGTTTTCTGAAGCAGGCCCAGAGAGGCGAAGCAGGCCGCTCAGGAACACACAGTTAGTGTCTGGGCTGGGATTCAAATCAGGGTCGCGTACCCAGAGCTCAACTTTCCAAGGCCAACCTGGTATTTCTGATGGAGAACCAGGTTTGCGTGGAATCTTCTTTCCTATAGGGAGTGGTTGCATTTTTAATTACAGAAAGCACCCAACGTGTAATTGATAGGTTAATATGGCAACTTGTTTTTTGCTTGAGGAGGTATCAGTTTAATGCACGCGGACATTAGCAGTGAAAAGACTCTCCAGAGTGACTGACTCCCTGCCTCCACCCTAGACTTCAGAGGGGTCCACCCAGCAATCTGAGTGCTTCATCCTCGGGCCACTTTCTGCTCCAGCCTGAGAAGGCGAAGGGAAGGCAGGCTCAGGAGCCGCAGCAGGAGGGTGAAGATCAGGCCTGCAGGGTCGCTACGTAAGCAACCAGCAGCTCGGACAGCACCATCAGCTGTTGTCAAACTCGACTCGGGTTCCACAAACTGAATCTAGAAGAGAAAAGAAAAGCTATCTGAGGAGATTTTGTTAAAGTTCCACTTGGTTAGCATGCTTGCGATGCACACTGTAACAAAGCTTTAATATAATTAAATTTTAAATTCCATGTAGAATCTAGTGGGTAGGCAGATGTACCGGTATGTTAAACTTTATGTCGCTTGAAAATGGTTTTCAAGTACATCAGAGGGAGACCATCCAGCTGTAAAATTATCAGCTTTATGACGCCGCATCACAGCTCTGATCTTTTTCTTTTAATTAAAAATGTACCTTAAAGTTGAACCGTTCCTACTCTCTGCTACCTCTTCTTCTTTCTTAAAATCTTCCCACACAAGATGCAGTAGTGCGACTGTTCTGTGAACCTGTGGGGATGTTTATGCAGGAAATAACTTTTCAATTAAATATTAATTTTGGTGGCTCTTGAGCCCCTCTCTGGGCCAAAGGGCAGCTCCTTGCCTGTCTGACGCTGCCCAGGCTGGGGGCCTTAGGCGGTCAAGCATGCTAACCTCTGTAGCCAGTTCCAGAAATGGAAAGAGTCATAGAACTTTGCACAGGAAGGAGATGAGCCCCGCCCAGGTTATCTGACCTCGGCCAGGTGTGGAGGGCTGCAGGTGTCTGCCCTCAAAGAAAGTCATCTCTTTAATTAGAAGTTTTGTCCTCTGTTCAAGTGGAGGCACTTGGTGGATGGGACTCATCAGTCATAGTCCTTTGCTATGACCCAGGTCCCAGATCCTTGGGGAAGGCCATGGAGACACTAGAGACTGATTCCCAGGGCTGGCCTCGGCGGCAGGGAGCGGACCCACAGAGGCCCTGGGCACCGGGGTTACTCCCAAGGCTGGCTCTGGCAGGGGCTGACTGACAGCTGCCAGTACACTCTGTGTCCCTTTCTAAATGAGTTCAGTCCTCATCAGGCACCTGCCCCCAAGCCTGGCATACAGTGAGCACTAAATTGACTGGTTATTATGGAGATTATGAATGTTTTTGATATTATGAATATTTTCATATTCTAATTATAGTCAGATACTGGTAGACCTTCTTAAGGATCTTTCTGGAACCTGCCAAAGGGCAAAGGAAGGGAAATGATCCATTCCTTACGTGGCCTGGCAATCCTGTCAGCCTCAGATGTGGGTGGGAACTGAGGATCATCTCATTTAATGCCCGTTTTTGCCCTAAATGAACAGGAAATGGGGCTCCTACCCACTGAAGGGACTTGTCTAAGACACACAGTGGAGTGGCCCTCCAGCTGGACTTTTCCTTTGGTCTTCTTCAATGGCCCCACTGTTGGGCACCACATGCTGAGCTCCCCTGAACCTGGGTTACTTTGTGGGACAACTGCCCTGGGGCCTCCTGCAGCCTTCGAGAGCCCTGCCCTATCACCACCCCTCCCAGGCCATGGGAAGAACAGTGGCCAGAGAGCTCAGCTTGGACGCTGGAGAACTGCAGTTTCCACAGCCCGTGTGCTGTCCCCAGACCCCGCCGAGAGCCCAGTCCTACCCACACCTTAGCAGGAAATGCCACGTCCTGCCCTCGTGCTGGGGTGTGGTTGACGGTGCTCTCTGAGTGCGGTGGTCCAGGAAGTGTAGCCCTGGTCCCAGGATGTCTGTGGGAGGTTTGCTGCCAAGGGGTCAGCCTTGGGGGAAAGTTCCAACCAAGGATTCTGCTCACAGCTCAGCCTGGGGCGCCTCATTGTGGGGACTCAGGACAATCCAAGCTTCTTCTGCCATCAGGGCTTGGAAAACACTCCACACACGTGTGACTCCAGGGTGGGTGGTGGGAGCCTCCTCCACCAGCTGGGGCAGAACCAGGGGAACAAAGGGCAGAGGCTTCTGGAGGAGGCGACCCTGGGCTCGGGGCAGGAAGCCCACACTGGCCTTGTGGTGGGTGAGCTGCTGAGTTAGGATGGCATGCCAGCGTCATCAGGGCTCTGTGTATGGGGCGGGCAGCCTCTGTCGGAGAGGAACAGAAGCACATCCACACAGCGGAATCACTCGTATTTCATGGCATCCTGTGAATTTCTGTGATAGGCTTAGGTTGGCACTGTGGGCACAGGGCTGGTCATAATGACAGGTTGGCACCATGGGCACAGGGCTGGTCATGATGACAGGTTGGCACCGTGGGCACAGGGCTGGTCATGATAACAGGATGGCACTGTGGTCACAGGGCTGGTCATGATGACAGGATGGCACCGTGGTCACAGGGCTGATCATGATGACAGGATGGCACCGTGGTCACAGGGCTGGTCATGATGACGGGTTGGCACTGTGGGCACAGGGCTGGTCATGATGACGGGTTGGCACCGTGGGCACAGGGCTGGTCATGATGACGGGATGGCACCGTGGGCACAGGGCTGGTCATGATGACGGGCCACCTCAGGGCTCTTCTCACAATCACTGCCATCTTGCTGGAGGTACTTTGTGGCTTGCTTGCTCTGAAGAGGGGAGAGATACCCCATCGGGCAAGGGTGGTTTGGGGGAGTTTAGGGACCAGTGGCAATGACAGTGAGGACAGGCAGGCAGTGTCCCCTCCCTGAGCCTCGTGTGCCTTCTCTGAAGAGTGGAGGGCTGAGTGAGCCACTGTGCAGGTGCTTCCTGCCGCACACCCCGATTCTGATGTGGCGTTCTCATGCCCAAAAAGGTCTTTCTTTGTCCAGCATAAGATCCACTTTGGAAAACGTGGATCTACACCTCTTTCCCCCTAGGGGACCCTAAAGAGAAGACAGGCTGCTGACCAGGTGCTGCCCCTCCAGGGATGGGGAGGGCCAGGACAGGAGGAGCAGGGTGCAGAGAACGACGTTATGTGGTGGGGTCGCGTCCCAGCGGCTCCAGGGAGGAGCTTCTATCTGATCGCCCAGCCTGGACTCAGGGCCGAGTCCCACACAAGTGCAGGTGATGTCTCCATGCTGATCAGCAGTTGCGAGTTGTGACTCTCAATCCCAGTCCCAAGTATTAGTCACCACAAGAAGCAAAACCTTCCATGAGACACTTAGGGCTGTTCCAAAGTTAGCTTTGTTTGGAGCCACTTTGGATGTGTGAAACCCAAATTAATTATGCTTCACTACCTAGACAAGCCACTGAGTGTTGACAGTGGCTTTCGCCGTCTCCCTGTGTAGCTGGCTCTTCTGTGGGTGGGGACTTCCTGCTGGCTGCGGCTTCTCTCCACTCTGTACCCTGACACTGAGGCTCCTTCCCAAAGGGTCAAGGTGCTCCAACCTCTCCCTCTGATCTTCCCGCTGCTGAGGAGCAGTCCCTGCAGCCACGAGGGGGCACCCCCTTTCCTCAGGAGGGCATAGGAACCAGTTTTGGTCACTTTGCAAATAATGACGTTTTGTGATTTAGAGAGGGTAGTCCAGTCTCAGCTTCTACCATGTGCTTGGATTTACTGGTGCAAACACGGTCAAGTACGTAAGTGGAAACGTGGCTTCTGTCCACTCTTGCTTTTCATGCAACGCCTTCTATCCTGTTCTTCTTGTGCATCTCTGTGTCATCAGCAGAGCCACTGTGTCACCAAACGCAGGGACGGCTTCACTCTGTGGTTCAGATACACCGCTCTTTCAGCCTAGGTACCATGCTGCCCTGGAAATTCTAGGCCGTTGTCTCGGCTAGAGCTCTGTAAGGCGGAGCCACAGGCCGAGCAGCGTGACAATGCACTTTACTTCCTCACAGTTCTGGAGGCTGGAAGTCCAAGCCGGGATGCCAGCATGGCCAGGTTCTGGAGGGCTCTCCTGGCTTGCAGGAGTCTGCCTTCTTGCTGTGTCTTCACATGGCCTTTTCCAAGTGTGTGTGCGTAGAAAATCCTCTCCTCCTCCTCTTCTCCAGCCACTATCAGATTAGAACACCACCATGACCTCATTTAACCTTAATTATATCCTAAACTCTCTATTTTCAAATACAGTTGCATTGGGGGATAGGTTTCAACCAGTGAATCTTGGGGGGCATAATTCAGTCCATAGCACTTGCTACAAGGACCAACACATATAGAACACTAGACAAGCTCACCTTGTAGGTTTGTAGGTTTACATGTGTAATCGCCACATTGTCAGGACTTACTCTGGTTTTGAGGGCTTTTTGTGAGGCTTGTGTATGTGGACACCAAAACCTGCAAGTATGAGGTCATTCCATTCTGCATGGTTATTAAATGGTGTCAGATTTATCAGTCCTGTCTGGTGACCTCCGTAAAACTTCCTGAATGAGGATCACCTGAGGCTGTTTCAGCTGATGCTCTCTCCAAAGGGTGCTGTCATGTCAATTGTGAACACCCCGCAGTTTGGACAAATCTGTGGCCATGGCACATTGGTGAGGAGGTACCTGCTTATCCATCCCATTTTACAAATGTAGACACAGATGGGGGCACGTAACCTGCTCCAGTGTGCAGGGCTGCCAGCCACCTGGATTGGCATTTCCCAGCGTCATGACCCTATGGGGATGTGATGGGAGTGTGTTTTAATGACAAGATCTCTGAGGGGACAAGGGGCAGAAGGTCCAGGGACCTTCTCACTGCACCTGCTCAAAATCCCCAACCCTGGGACCAGCGGTGCCCTCTCAGTGGGGCCCGCCCTCCTGGGCAGGCGGGAGAGCACCCCTCGGCCCCCCCCATCTTAGTGGGACTTCACGTGCCTCTTCATCCTGCAGGTCTGAGTGGTCTCCAGTTTATTCATCGATTGCTTTTATGGAGACCACTGAAACTTCCAGAAAAGTTTTCTTCCTTGCAAAGCTCTCTTCAAAGACAGAGGTTGAACAGTGCGGGGAGGATGGGCTCTTGCTGCGGGGCAGAGCAGCTGTGTGTCCTGGGAGCCAGAGAGAACAGGCCGTGGTGCCAAGACGGCTTGGGACGTGCTAACTGGGCCCAGCAAAGCCTCTGGTGCTGCTGCTGCCCTCGGGGGATCAAGGGCTCAGGGACATGGCAGCGGGGCATCCAGCAACCCTGGGGGCCAGAGCAGGAGTTCAGCCTGGTCCAGCAGCACAGAGCTGGTTCCTTGCAGCTGGGACCACACCAGTCACCCTGCGCAGTCACCCGAGCAGGATGTCCCACACTCAGTGAACGGGCTTGGGAATGCATCTTGACTGAACTTGGGAAGCCTCTGACTGAGTAGGGGCATAGCTGACCTTCAAGGAAATGAAATGTGGACTTGAGGGTCCTGGTGGTATCCAGAAGGAGTTCAGGAATGGCATGGCCCTGAGCATGAGTCCATGTTTCTGAGCTGCACTGTCCTGGGCCAGTGTCCTAAGACCCAGAACTCAGCCTTCACGTCTGTGAGTCGAGGTGGTAGGAACCACCTAGGCTGCTGTAACCATGCAGGCTGCCTTCTGCTTCTTGAACAGGTACTATGTGCATGCATTGTATCATGTCAAACGCTTGAATCGAATCATCTGCTTTAAAGGAAGAACTTCATAAAGTCCAGTGGTTTATCAGCCTGGGGGTGCTCAGTAATGCAGCTGCATATTCCCCACCCTTCGAAAACAGGGTGCCTGCTTATTCCAGAAGCAGCTTGTGGCCAGTAGTCCACAGGCCCCAGGTAGCCTGTGGGCCTCTCCACCTGCTGCTCAGCAGAGCCTCCCTCTGGGCGCATGTGGATCCACAGGGCTTCGGGTTGTTAGAAGTTAATGCTCACAGATGCAGGGGAAGCACATTGGAGGGAAGAAGGAAAGAGATAAAATTGTGTAGGAAGGTTATCTTTCAGTTAAGAAGGCAGTAATTCTTCCTCGGAGTCCCGTCTGGGCTATCTGTTTCGCCCGTGTACTGAGAACCAGTATCTGCACAGCAGGAGCAGGGCTACTGGGCTGGAGCACCCCTCTGTGCCTGTGTCTCCATGACACCTGCCAGGTCGCAGGGGCTCCTCCCCAGGGGCAGAGCTAGGCCTGCGCACCTGCCTACTGCACTGGCTGCTGGGAGGGTGACTTGGTGTCAGTGGGGAGGAGGGTGCGAACTTGGGGTCTCGTGCCTGCGCCTGCCCCTCCTCCCTGCTGGCTCCTGGCCGGATCTAGAGGGCTGCTCTTGCTCCAGTGCTCAGTCCTGTTGACCTTCCATCCAGGGGTCTTGGACAGGCCAATTCCAACCCTGCCACCTCCTGGGTGCACACCCAGGGCTCCCCCGTTCTGGTTTGGGGTGCGGCCAGCTTGCCCAGAATGCCCAGAGGTCCCAGGCCCTAGCTGCCCCTTCCCTTATCGGGGGACTCCGGGTTTTCCAGGTGGAGGCAGAGGGGCTCTGAGGGGCTATGTAGCTGCCACTCCCTAGGGGACCGCAGAGCCCTAACTGTGCCAGTGGCCACACTACTGTCTGCCTCCACCCCACGGGCCTGTCTGGTTACTTCTCCACCCAGCTTGACTGGTCTCTTGGGCCAGAGCCTGGGCTTGCTTGTCCTAGGTCCCCAGGGGCTACCCGGGGCAGAGCATAGAGGACTGCAGAATCGCTTGCCACCTTCTCGGCAGCTGTGGAGGGCCCTGTGCCCCAGGCCTGCTTGTCCTGTGGGCACATTTATACCCACAGCACGTGTTCCCTCCACTGGGGCAGGGAAGAGGCTGGGGAGTCTCCCCCTAATGCTCCCTCGATCGGGACAGGTGGGGCAGGGTGGGGCTCCCTGGGTGGGGCCATTGCCTCTGCTGGCAGAGGTGGACCAGCTTCCCCAGGCAACGGGGTTTCCAGTTGTCACCCTCCTGGGCTTGGAGGTGCTCCTGCCTGGGAGGGGAGGCTTTGCGTTTGAGTACACTGGCCTTTTGCTACTGAGCAGCAGAAAGACTCGTGGGTAGGGCAAAGGGGGCTCACAAGCTGGACCCTCGGCAGGCCTGGAACAGCACCTGGGGCAGCTGAGGGGCATTTCTCGCTCCTCTTTTGCATCAGAAGAGACCTTTCCCCCATCAGCCCTTCCTTGTGGAATGCCAGCTTCATCTGGGCTGGTAGTTTGGTTCCTTAGTAGCTGGGTGGTCTTGGGTCAGTTGTTCAACCTTCAGTCTGGGTAATCATGCCCTCTCCCAAGGCCGCTGGGAGGACCTGAGAGTTAATGTCCATGAAGGCAAATGTCTGGGCAGGGAGTTGTTCTCATTCAGGTCTCAGCAGCTGGGCTAGGTTTCCTGGCTGGTCCCCGACACACGGAGGACAGGAGACAGTCTGCTGGATGCTGAGCTCTCCAAGGATGGCTCCCCTGACCTCTGGGAGACTGTGGATCCAGCCAAATTCCAAAAATAACTCAAGCCTGGGCTGTGGCCAGCAGAGTCAGAGGTGCTGATGGCAGTGCCAGGCAGGGGGGATGCCGGGAAGAGTCCACGGGAACCTGACCCAGAGCGGGGAGTATTCGCTCTTCATGGCCATAAAGGACAGGAGCAGCCCTTCTCCCTCCTGGGCCACTCCTGGGGCTGTGGTGCTGGGGGATGGTCACAAGGCTGGTGTCACTGCCCGGGGGGCTCAGGAAACTGACTCAGTGCCATCCAGGAGCTGGTGTCCTTGGACTCTACCAGCTGGCTTTTTGTCCAGCGGCCTTGCCTGGAGGAGTAGGGACGAGGCCTCTTCAAGGACTCCAGGCTTTGCCCAGGGTTAACGAGTGAGGCACGCTTTGGGGAGCCAGAGCCCCCACCCAGGCCCCAGCAGCTGCTCAAGATGGCGGCAGTCTTGCCCAGGAGGCCCTGGCCTGGCTTTGTGTTTGGCCTGGATAAGCAAGTGGACCCCAGGACCAAGCGACTGGTCAGTGTAGTTAATGAAGCAGGTACAGAAATGCCTGTCTAAATGCAGCGTGGGAGGGGAAGTCACAAGGCCACAGGGTAGGGCCAGACTCCTGCTTCCTCCTCGTGGGAGGGTGAGTCTGCCAGACAAGGAGGCGCACTGGCTCAGACACAGGTGCCTGCGCCGGAGCACCTCAGTGTTGGTGCAGGGCACACTCCTGGCTGGATACTACTTTGCGGTGGGGCCTGTTCTGTGCATTGAAGGGTGTTTAGAAGTGTCCCTTATCTCCACCTAGCAGATCCCAACAACCCCTTCCTCTACCTGTGACAACCAAAAATATCCCCAGACATTGTCCCAGTGTTTCTGAGAGCAGGATTCCCCGCTGCGAGAACCGCGGCTCCACTATGCAGACACGGATCTCCACAGCTTTAGGACGGAACGTGGACCTGTGCACAAAGGCCAGTGGAGCCTGCGTGCTGGGTCCTTGTCATTCTTTTTGGAGGATGCTCTGAGGAGTAGGCCTGGGTCCTGGCCGCACATACCCGGGGGAAGTCCGTACCCCTTCTGTCCCTTCTGATATTGCCGCTGCTGGCTGGTGCGGCAGATGGGCTCGGAGAGCCCCTCTCACTTTGCCCGGGTGAAGAAAGCAGGCGCAGGGTGCTGCACACATGCTGATTGACTCATCAGATGATCTGCCGCAGCTGCCTGCATTTGTTTACAGGGTGAAAATTAATGCCACAGATGTTTACTGTATAATAGGATTTGAAATCTGTGGGGGGGGCACCCGTTGAAACCACTGGGCCAAGAATGAGAAAAACGCTTCTGCACGGAGGAGGATTTGGTTCACTAAGTAGCACACGGTACTTGCTGTCAAATGCTAACAAGAAGCATAGGCCTCTGCTCGGCCGGTGTTGGCGTTTGTGCCTGTCTCTGGCTTTATCCCGCCCTGTGCTTTGCTCTGGCACCTTCTTAAGCGTTTTCATTATGGGGAGAGCTGCTTCTGAAGGGCACACCCAAGCCTAACCCAGGGCGCAGGCTCGGAGGCCGGCTGGCCTCCTAAACCCCTCCTGCTCGCAGCCCCCTCTTGTTCGGGGCAGGGTGCTGGATTGCTGAGCAAGGCCTCTGGTCCCCCTGGTGACCCCGGGCCATATTGCCTGGATCTGGACCCCTGCCCGTGGTTGTCCTTGAGACGTGTGTCTGTCTCTTGGCAGAGCGTCTAAGCCACACGTCACCAAGAGCCATGAGGGAGCAGCCATTTGCTGGGCCTGTCCAGAGGCTTTCTCAGGGACTGGGACAGACAGGGTCCCCGGTGCTTTTTTAGTGGAGTGCCATGGAGGAGAGGGGTTTGGGGGCATGCTGGCACATGCCCGGGGACCCCGGGGCCCTGGAGGGAACCTCCTTCCCAGAGAGCTTCCTGCCTGTGGCCCAAGTGTGCACTTCTGTTTGGATTCTCACTTTCCTTTGTTTTTCTCAGCCAGCTCTGATTGGATTCACCATGGATTAACATTTTCCATTATACGTGATAATGTGTTTTTTTTTTAAACCAAATCTCCCTTCACAGATTGCTGTCTTTATAATATAGGAATGATTTCTCAGTCACTTTAAAAGTCCTGCTTCATTAGCTTGCTGACTGTTTGGTAATTTGCAAAGTCACTTTCACAAGTTTTAATACTGCCCGGTTGAGAATCACAGTAATAAATGTATTAGATCTTAATGGTGTTATGATTCTGTCTGAAGTGAAAAAAAATTAGAATCAGTAATTAGCTCTGACCCCAACGTCAGCCTGCGGCAAGCGGAAGCGGATGCTGATGGTGAGCTTCACCACGTAAGCAGGAGGGAGGCCCCGCCGCCTAGCCCTGGCGGCCGCCCGCTCGCCTCTCCCGGTGGTGCTAGTGCTCCTCCTTCCCTAGGCCGTGCCTCAGTCTAGACGGGCCTCTGGGAAGCACGCGGGGTGGGCGTGACTGCGGCCTTCGCAGGTGGAGACCTTGGACCCCAGCATCCGGCTCCTGCTCTGGCTTCTGTGTCATGGGTGATGACACTTGCCAGGAAAATTGCCCAGAATTTTTTTTTGTTTTCCCATTCTCACTTTGTTCCTCTTCCTGTGTCTGGGATGAGAGGAGGGGCCAAGGGCAGAGGGAGAGCGTGGCGCTCCACTCGCTCCCCAGCAGGCTCCTCTGCCTCGTGGGATCTCTGCAGGGCCCTTGTGGCCCGGAGCCTAAGCCGAGCTCCCTCTTGGTGGAGAGGTGGGTGGGCTCCGGAGAACTCACTCAGCTTTGCCATGTTCCATTTACCCTGATTAATTTGGCAGCTGGACGAACCAGAGGGAGTGGTACACGCCCCTAACCTTTCACAGATGTTCCAGGCCAAGGTTTTCTGGCAAAATCGATTTTGACATTTTGATAAGAACTCATTTGCTATGTTCTGTATTTTGAATCTTTGACTCTAAGCTGTTCTGAAAACCAGCTGTGAGGCTCAATCCTGTTTGTAGAATCTGCATACTGCATCGGCAGCGCAAACTGCAGAGCCTCGGGTCATCTCCGAGACACCTGAAGCAAGTTAGGCGGGACACGGTGGTACGGAATCACAGTGGTGTATCCGACTTCTGCCTGGGAAGCCTGCGAGAGATGCATAATGAATGTCTTGAACCCTCTTCTGACTATTGCAGTGTTTGGAATGCAAAACAAAACAAAAAAGAGGTAGACCTTTAATAGAAAGATTTTGTATTCATGAAAAAGACCAAGTCCCTGTTACTTAGGAAACTTGGTTGCAATGTGAAACCGAGTCTTGGCATCAGGAGCGGGGTGATCTTTTGTCACCCGGCATAAGGAACAAAATTAAACATCGGGTTGGAAGCATTTTAGGCCACTAGATTCTGTCCAAATTGAGCTTCCTGTTTACAAGTATTATTTTGGAGGAAGAGTGATTCCCAGGCAGCCTGGCTCCTGGAGGGGTTGTCTGCCCCCAGCACAGGGTCCCCTGCCTACTTGCACCTGTGGCAGGCTCTGTGTCTTGCTCTGAAAGAACAATTCAAACCAGAGAAGACAAAGCGTGCAAGGAGACAGGTCCAGGAACCAGGAGGACAGGGAAAGGGCGGCTGACGGCCCGTGGTGGCACCTCCTGGCTTCCCTTCCTCCCCCGTGGATGGCGAGTGTGACGTGATGGGCAGGGGGATGGGAGCCTTGGGCTGGTGTCCAGCACAAGGGCACTGCAAGTTCTTGGCCTTCTTCATCTTCCCTCCCTCTGCTTGGGGTCCCTGTGTGTGAGGCATTGTGGGTCTTGGGAGCATTTCATGAGTGACAGAGAATGTGGCACTGAAGGATGCAGCCCTGGAAGGCTGCCTGGTGACATGGGACAGAGGCCAGGAGGCTGGGCCCCTGCTGTGACTTTGTGCCTGGCTTTCTCTAGGACCCTGGGTACCAGGATCCCCATGGAGTTCTGACTGTCCCAGATGTACCTGGGGGTATTGGGCTAGAGGATTGGCAAGAACCGGAAACCCATTCTCTGCAGCATCGCTGAAGAGTCCAGCTGGGTTGCTGGAAGGTGCTCCAGAAATCCCAGCCGGGGAGAGCACCGCAAGCGCAGGCGGGCAGGCCACCACCCTTGGAGGGTAGGAGAGCCCTTTCCCAGACTGGAAGATGGCGGATTGACTGGGGGTCACACCCCCTGGAAATCCGTCATTGAGAGTCTGCCATAGCTAAGTGGGTGGTGGATCAGCCTGCGAGTCTGGATTATGTCTTCTATTTTTCCTTCATTCTCCGCCCTTCTTCCTAGAATCCCATCTAACCTTTGCATCCATTTTCCGGCCTGGGTATTTGGAGCTTCTTTGCTACCCAATTTGTCCCTCCCTCTGGAAGAAAATGAGCTAAGAAATTAGCATCGAGGCCATGATGAATTTGAACACCCTTCTTCCTGTGGGGCGTTCGCTTTCTAAAGCCATGGAGCCTTTGCTGGTGATGGAGTTCCAGGCACACAGCACACCTGAGCAGAGGGCAGCTCCCTGCCCCCCACTGCAGAAAAGAGCACGTCCAGGCGGGGTCGTCTCTTGGGGTTTGTTGGACTCCAAGCCTCAACCATCCAGGACTCCCTCAGGGGGCTGTGATTTGAGGTGTGGGAATTGACGGAACTTCTCGAGAGCCCCTCCTGCCCCAGCGGGGCATGTGGGCGCCAGCATGGGGACCTACTGCTAACGCTGGTGCACATGTTTTGTTAAAACTCTCCATGCTCCGAGAATAGAACGTCCCCGCAGTTTGCACGCTGTCTCCACTGTGGCCCTTCCCTCCAGAGCTAGCGAGATGAAAATCAAGACCCGGAAATACTTGTAAGGGAGAGACTGCAGGTGCCAGGGCAGCCTGGTGGCGGAGAGGTCCCTGGGGGTTGGGTGAGGGGCCGTGGACTGGTGGAGGCAATGTCACTGTGGATGGATGGGAAGTGGATTCAGGGGAAGGTGGCAGAGTGGACATTAGCCTTTTCCTAAAGTGAGACCCTCAAAGGCCCCTTGTGCTGGGCAGTGCCCACACTCCCTGTGGGTGTCTCACACTGGTTTGGGAAGGCCCCAAAGGAAGGAGGTCAAAATAGAAGCCTGTTCAACTTGGGCCTCCGTGGGAGACCAGTGGGGTGGGAGAGGACAGGGGAGAGAGTCAGTCGGGGAGCAGGACACAGAAAAGCTTTGGGCTGGGAATAAGGAGCCCTGCCTCCAGCCTGACCTGCCACTAATGAGCCACGAGGTGAGGCGCTGGGGGAGGGAAACCAGGCGGGCCTGGTCAGCAGGCTGGTCCCGCTCTATGCCTGGCGTACTCCAGCCCCGTGTCTCCCTGTGTCACCTGCCCGTGTGCCTGGCAGGGGCTGTGCACTTGTCCTTCTCATTCCCCAGTGACTGGGTTCCACCTGTACCAGGTCCCTCGTCCTGGGCCAGTTCTGTGCCCCTAGGGAGATCCAGTGGAAGACACGGCCTCTGTCTTCAAGAAAGGAGGAGACACAGAAATGGCTGGTGTGAGTGCAAGGTAGCCAGGACAGTGACAGGAAGACATGAGAGACAAGAGAAGGTGCCCAGCCCGCCTGCAGGACTGGAGGGCTTCTCAACAGCAAGGTGACCTCTGGCCTGAACACCTTCCAGGACAGCGCCCTCCGCCCTGTGCTGACGGTTCCACCTAGGCTGTTTGCAAGAAGGCGAACCTCGCGCCACAGTGAATACAGAAGAGTGTGAGGTGAGAGGCGCTCGGCTTTGCTGAGCCCCAGTGAGCTTTGTGCTAAGACAAAGGCCACTGGAGGGGCTGCACCTGGTGTACCTTGGGCCCTTTGTCGTCTATGACTGACACCTGATTTTATGGGGAGCAGATCATTCGCCCTTTCAGATTGTTTGGATCAATTTCCATTTTCAGGACTATGGTCAGCAGAGTCTCTGTGGTTCAGAGGCTCCTGTGGCCTATGAACCAGCAGAACCGAGGACAGAGGTTTCTAAGATGATCATTCCTCATCACCTTCCTTGCCCCCAAGAGAATCACGGGTCAGGAGGAATTCCTATGCAGGGAAAAGTGTGTGGTGTAACACGAAAGCTAATGATGAAAACTTTAAGCAAGGTAGGGATGGAGGGCCTTTCTCTACCAAGCAGCTGTAGCACAGGAAATGTAGATCTAAACCGCAAGGAAATACACCACGCGTCAGCACACTGGCTAAAACTGAGGACATAGACACAAGGTCGGGCACAGTGGGAAGCATTGGTGACTGGCGGGGATGTAACATGGGTGTACACACTGGGAAATTCTCGACGATTCCTACATCTCAGCTGAGCACATCTACCTACAATAGAAGCTCCTCTTTTGGACGCGTACCAAGAGAAATGAAAACATATGCTCACAAAAAGGCTTGTAGAAGCACGTTCTTGCCTGTTTTACTCGTGACAACTAAAAATGGAAGCCACTCAGGTGGCACCAGTGCGTGGTCAGATGGCTCCAAGTGGAACATCAGGGCAGAAGGGTGTGTTGGAGGAAGGCAGCTCAGGACATGGCAACCAGGAAGCAGAGAGAGCTCTGATCACCGGTGACAAGACAGAAACCCCAAAGTCCCACCTCCAGTGATTTGCTCCCAGCCACTACCTGCTCAGTTACCAACCAGCTAATCCATATTAGAGGATTAATCCACTGACTTGTTTATAAATTTCAAATCTAAGTTCACCTCTGAATATTCTTGCATAGCCTCACACATGGGCTTCTGGGGGACACCTCACATCTAAACCATTACAACCAAGACGTGAGGACTGAAGGATGGCATATTCATGTGATGGAATACCACACGGCAGTAAAAGGAACGCTTTCCTCAGAACTACTGTACATGGGTGGATCTGAAAACACGCTGAGTGGAAGAACCCAGATACCAAGAGGTCATGTTTTATTTTATTTCCCAGTTTAATTTTATTTATATGAACTTTAAGATCAGGCAAAACTAATCCATGATGGGATACAATCTTGACAACGATTGCCTCTGTTGTGGGTGATGCTACCTGCAATTTACAGGGAAGGGAGGTGAGAGGACTTCCTTGGGGTATTTCGGTGTCCTCTCCCTGGCAGATGCATGACTCACACCAGCCTGTGCATTGTCAGAATTCATCCTATGCTGTATTTGAGATCTATATATTTCATTCTCTGCAAATTTTACCTAAAACAAACAAACTGAAAATATCGAACTGTAGTTAATGATACGTCTGCAGAAGTGTACTGATGTCTGCAATTTACTTTGAGATGCATCAAAAATAAACTGGATCGATGAATACATAGAAGGATGGCTAGACACTTGCAAGACAGCAAAAATAGCAAATGTTAATTGCAGAATCTAGATGGCGGGAATGAGAATTTTCTCCGTAAGATGTAGCTTTTCTTTATGTTTGATGGTTTTCATAATAAAATGGAGGAGAACTCAGCAATATACCTCTCATGAACTGGTACACAGCTGGCAACACTACAGATGCTAAACAGTTATGGGATCAGAGTGTGGAGGTCAGGAGCGTGCTGCCCCACGGTGCGTCAGGCGCACCGAGAAAGCGGGGCACACAGAAGTGCCCACGGTGGTTCCATGTGGAACGTTCTGGCTCAGGTCAACGATGCGGTGGGGCTGGGTTGTTGAGTCTTCTTTTATTCAAACTTTGTAATTTACATGTACAAAGTATATATATATATCTACAATAATTTTTCTTAAAAAATGTAAAGGGCCTGAAGATTTTTAAAGGAAATAATAAAATCTTAGAGGCAGGGAAGTTCTGTATTAATAGGCTTTAAATAGTTGAGGTCCAAGAGGGGCTGCTCTTGATCTCTGGGGTGAGCTGGGCTTCAGGCGGAGGGGAGTCCAACCCGGTGTAGAAGGAGGTGATCCCAGACTTTGAAAGTGGTTCTCCGAATTTTGACCTTATTTGGTTGCCGAAGGTCAGAGCGATGGTTCTTTTCAAATGTTTAATCTGTGTAGAAAACCGTGTAGGCAGGTACTGCTGGATTCCAACTCCGATGGCTCGAGCTTTAGCCCATCACTTCCCCTCCTCACTCTCAGCCAGTGGTCACTTCCTGCTTCTCCACCTGAACCAGAAGCCATGACGTGAGGTTGGCTTCAGCCTGCCCATTTCCCTGCATATCCTGCTGTTGCCTGTCCCCTCGAAAGATGGGAGGTGGCCTCTCCATTCTCCAGTGCCTGATTGAACCCTCCATTTCCTCCTCTGCAGCTTCTGGATGAGGGAGGGACTGTCTCCTATAAAGCTTAGGTGCCGACTGCACCCACCGTGTTAGGTGCCTGTCGCATGTACAGAGTCAGTGGGTGACACTTGCTCTTGATGTCTCACCCCTCCC
This sequence comes from Sciurus carolinensis, assembly GCF_902686445.1. Lineage (NCBI taxonomy): Eukaryota > Metazoa > Chordata > Mammalia > Rodentia > Sciuridae > Sciurus > Sciurus carolinensis. The sequence continues at coordinate 204,447,280 of NC_062213.1, read as the reverse complement.
CAGGCACCTCCTTCCACATCTTTAACTTCATTCTCACCCCCCACCCAAGATGTCTTGAGACTGTCTCCAGCTGGCTGTCTCTGCCTTGTGAATGGCTGCCACGGCCCTGAAAGTGCTCCCATGGGCCTCTGCGGGTCACCGTGCGATGACTCTCATTTCCCTGGAAGCCTCTGAGCATTGCTGGACATTGAGTCATTTTGTCCTCCTGGGACGCCACGCCTGGTCTCCAGCAGCTCCCTGCCCACCTCGCTCTCACCCTTGTGAGCTCCCAGCCCTGTGCCATCTCTTAAATATTTCGGATCCTTGGGATTCAGTCCAAGGCTCCCTATTTTCATCACCTTAAAAACTTTCCTGGAGAATTCCATCTTGTTAGACACCCCATGGTTTCAGCGATGACACCCCATGTCCCGCTGTTTCAGCACGGTAACCCCCGTGGCCAGCAGACACCTCCAGGTGAACGCTCTGTGCTCTCGTTTCTCCACCTGAACGTGCTCCCTGGGGATCTGTCTCAGGACCTGGCCCTCCATTGATCCCCCATCTCTCTGCTCTCACATCCCTCCACCCCACGCCTGTGGCTCTACTTCTGAGTACTTAGAGCTCAGTTCTTTCTCTCCACCCTCATTGCTCGCCCGGGTCAGGGGTCCATTACCTCTTTTCAGGGTTGCTGCACAGCCTCTTCCTCTTCTCCCTCTCCCTCTCTAGCTCACCTTCAATTCCTTCTCTCTACTGAGGCGTTTTCCTAGACCTCCATCTTTATTTGTCACTTGCCTCCTTCATGTCTTCCATTGAACTTGAAATCATTCAGAAAGCAGTGTCCGACCTGGCCCCAGCCCACGTCCCCCTTGCTTCCTGTCCCGGCCCTCTTACGGCCGTCTGTCTCCCTGTGGGCTTGTGCCTGTCCTCCCTTCCTGCCCACCCGTCCCTAGGCGCTCCCATGCACCACTAGCGCCCAGCTCACCCGCCACCTCCCTGAGCCAGCCTTCCCTGTCCCTTTCCTCACTGGTGAGCAGGAGGTGTGACAGGAGACAGGCAGTTCTTACCCTTGGAGGTTGGGGTGTGGGCCAGGCGTCTGATCTGGGCAAATGAGGCGTCCCAAGCCGAGGTGGAGAGGGGGTGGTTGAGGTGTTAGCATAAGGGTCAGGACTTGGGTGTACGTTCGAGATCGTCAGTGGGCAGGTGGGGGTGGTCGAAGGATCACCAGGAGCCCCGGGAGGGAGCGGAGAGGGCAATTCGGCTATAGCACTGAGCAGTGGAACTTTCTAGCACTTAGGAGTTAAGCCGAGAAAATCCCACCCAAGGAGACTGAGAAAGGCTGCCTGTGGTGGGGGAGGTGGTCAGGAGGCCACAGGGCTTCCTGGGAACAGGGAGGTCCGAGCATCTGCGTCACCTCTGCTGAAAGCCATGGAGTTCGGAGATGAGACATGGCTGCCCCACGTGGCCCATGGGCTCTTCAGTGACCTTCAAGTCAGTAGTTCCAGCTCCTGAGTGGAGAAGGCGAGGGGAGCCCACTGCCTCAGGAGGGTGTGGCCTCAGGGAGTCCAGACCCGGAGCAGGTACCAAAGACCAGCAGGACCAGCCCACCAGAGGCCAGATGGATGGTTCTGGGGAGAGAAAAGTCCCGAGCAGGTGATGGGGCCGTGGTTTCTGATAGGAGCAGGGCTGTATTTTCTCCTGTGACCCAAGAGGGCAGGAAGGGAGGTGGCACTGTAGGAAGGAGTTGGACTGCTGAGCAGAGCTGGGGGTCGCCTCGCCACCCATCGCTCCTACTCCTCAGAGAAATGTGAAGCCAAGTCCTCAGCTGGGCAGAGTAGCTTTGGGTGTTCCAGGGGTGGAAGGTGTGACAGAGTTTCCAGAGTGGCCAAGGAGGGACTGAGGAGATGTGTGTCCCTGAGCATCACCTAGAGCCACCCTCAGAGCCAACCGGGCCAGTCCTAGCAGCCCCCCTTGCCTGGGTCTGGGCTAGCATCCCTCACTCACTCTGCAGCCGTCTCCCTCCCTCCTTTCCTCCCTCCCTCCCCCCTGTTGTCCTCCCCCTCCCACTGTGGGGGAGGGCCATGGTGTCAGGGTGAGTAGGAGGGACTCTAGCAACAGACCCTGAAGCCCGGGTGGGCTGCAAGGGGAGGCAAGGAGAGCTGGGGTCCGTGGGCTGGGTCAGCCCCACACAAGGCAGGCTGCTGGGTGGATGGTGGGCAGAGAAGGAGAGGCTGGTGGTGTTCCAGAGGTGGGCGGCAGTTGGTGTCTGGAGGTGTAGGTGGCCAGGGATGAGGGGAAGGCGAGGTCACTGGAGACATGGGGTTGAGGAACCAGGAGACCAGGGGGATGGGCAGGGGTACCACATGGCTACGGAAGTCATCCAGGATGAAGGCTGCGTGGACTGGTGAGGAGAGAACCACTCAGGTGTAACAGACCAGAAGCGTGTGGTGACCAGGAGCATGTAGATGCCACAGAGGGACAGGCTGGAGGGTGGAGAGGTGTTTGGACTGAGGAAGCAGGAATAATATTTTGGAATGATAGTGGGAGACAAGGGGCCACCAACCTCACCTTTAGGCTCCCGGGGCATGATATGCAGGTACAAGAGAGAAGGCCACACCTGGGAACGCCACAGAGACAGGCCCTGGGCAATGGCAGGTTCAGCTGGGGCTGTAGCCTGAACAGGTCACTGGTGTTGGACGGAACGTCCACCATGGTCCACAGGACCCCACAGGGCACAGCGGAAGGACCTGGGAGGAAGGCGGGAGCAGGGCATGGGGGAACAGTGCCTGAGGAGGGGCTGCCGTGTGGGCACGCTGCACACTCACCAAGCTCGGTCCACCTGCTGGCAGGACGGGCCTCCCCTCTGGCCGCCAGCTCTGCCCGGGGGGAGCCTCGCCTTCTTGCTAGGGCTCTGCCCCGTCCCAGTCCCACTCTCAGCACCTAGCTGTTCAGGAGAGTTCACTGCATGCCCTCCGCTGTTGCAGCGCGGGCACAGTGATGCCTGGGCGTCCTGCAGGGGGACACAGACCCTGGAGACCGGCCCCCACACTCCTTGAGTCCTTCTCCTGACCCTGGTGTCAAAGTCAAGTCCGTCCTACAGTTTACCTCAGGGTTTTGGCAGATAACACGGTGTGAGATGTGGACTTAGAGCTGCCGGGTCCCACAGGCCCCAGCTGGCCCCGTCACTAGCTGTTTGGAAGTTAGGGCAGACAGATTGGATTGGGTTGTTGAAGGAGTTTGCCAGTTTGTGGTGGGAATTGAGTTGAATTTATTATCATTTTTGCCAGCACTACTTTGCCAAATATTTATTTAATCTGAGGATTCTAGAGAATGTTCGGGGTTTGATGGGCAGGTGGCTGGAAGCCAGCCTGGTCTGTGTTTGAGCTGGCATCCCTCTCTCTGCCCCGTGCCATATTAATTCCAAAACTGCAGTGCCTGCAACGCAGAATAGCCGAGGTTTAGGGCCCATGACCATGGCCAGGATGGTCCCATGGTGGCACGTGGGGGTCGGCTTCTGGTCAGTTCTCACAGGAAGTGCTGAACCTGTAGTCGCACCTTAGAAGCTGGTGAGAGGTAGCACGGGACAGATTGTCTGAAGATTGACGTGTTGAGTTCTGTATTTTTCCAGTATTTGAGCCAGTGAGGCTTCTTCCACCTTTATAAAGGGTGATCAGTTGAACCAAGAGAAAAGTGCCATCTCATCGTGTGAGTGGACGAAGGCCCTGTGATCACTGAGGTGCCAGGCAACCGAGGCAGATAGACACCTTGGCCTCCCTTCCTGTCTCGGGGGTAAGAGCACCTACAGCGGCAGTGTCCTGCATGGAGATGGGTGTCCTTTGGTCCCTTTCAGAATGGACACTTTTCAGGCGTGTCCTGCATGGAGATGGGTGTCCTTTTGTCCCTTTTCTTCATTAGAAAGTAGATGGAAAAACTGCTTAAATATGATACAGTTGCAAAATGTTGAACGAACAGTAATAAAGTAGACATTGCTGACTGGAAAAAATTACCTATTTTTAAAAAGGAAATGAAATCAAAGTGACCAAATCACTTAAATGTGGTCAAGATTGTGAAATCACCCTAGGATGGATCAAAGTTCTCAACAAATAAATTATAAAACAAATTAGTAGTTTGAGATTGTTATTTAAAATGGTTTGTTAACTACTTCATCATGCGATACCTACCGACAGACACAGAGGCTAATGTAATATACACCTGTGTATGTGCCACTTGGCTTTTTACCCTTTATCCTATTTAATTTGACATTTTTATAAAGAAATAGAACATAACAAACATGTTATACATCTCAATCCAACTTCCCTCGCTCCTGCCCCATGATGGAGTTCTTCGTTCTTGTGCATTATTTTCTTTCCAATGTATTTTTATACTTTTCACATATTTATGTGTTCATTAGCAATGCAAAGCATTGTTTTGCAGATTCCAAAGCACCCAATATCTTCTTGCAACATTGTTCTTAAGTGTTATCCTGATATATAGACAAGTGCATGTGTATATAATATGTATCATCTATCTTACATATATATCTCATAACAGGAAATACACACATTTCTGGTGTACTTATTGTAACTGCTGTAGAGAACTTCATTGTGCAAACGTGTGCGTGCCAGTGTTTGTCTAAGGGCTGTGTGAGTTTATCTGGATATTCTCATTTTGCTAAATGTCGAACTGCTTGGAGGGAGAGAACATGCATCTTCAACAACTGTCAAATTGCTCTCCAAAATGATTGTATTGATTCATGCTCCCAACTATCACTGTGTGATAATTCCCACTTCTTGAGATTCTAGTCTGAAGACTGTGAAATATCTCTGCATTGTCTTAATTTCCACTTTCACCGCTGCCAGTGCGGTGGAGCTTCTCATACAGGGCCACTTTGGGTTTTTTCTGTGTGTTGCCCATTCCCCCATTAGATTATTTGTATTTTAGTTATTGATCTGTTTGCAGGGCCTCTTTATATTTCCTATATACTGATCCTTGGCCAGCTATATGTATTAAAATGCCTTTTACCTTTTGAGACTTTTAATAGAAGTGTTCTTAATGCTGTCTTTGGGTGGATAGAAATTTTTAATTTTGATGTAGTTTGATTTTATCAATCTCATTTTTACAGTTAGCACTTATTTTTCTTATTTAATAAATCTTTCTGTATCCCAAACCATAACTACTGTCTTCCAAAAGTTACAGGGTTTTGGCTTCACACTTGAGTCTCAACCCATCTGGAATGCTGTGTAGGCAAATTCTCGTTTTTCCCAATGCCGAAGACCATTTGTTGCTTGACCACTTGTTAACGCTTCCCCTGTGCCACGGCGGCACGTGTGCCTAGTGTGCCTGGACGACTTCTGTCCACGTCACGGAGTCATATGTGCGTAGGTGATGCAGGGCCAGGTGTGGTCAGGTCTGCTCTTTTCTTGCCTCAGTACATCATCAGCTTCATAAGCGGTAGGTGGTGGTTCCCCACGTAGATGTGTTCCTCGGACGTGTGGACCAGTTTGTCTGTTTCTGCTGTTCCACGAACACAGGGAAGAAAATCTTGTCCAGATCTTTAAATTCTGTGATGATTTTGATTGGCGTCGTTATGAATCCATTTACCAGGCTGATGAAAATTGACCTTCTCATGATATTGAGTCTTCTACATATGAGCTCCATATACCTCTCTATATATTTAGGGTGTTTAAATTTTTTCCATAATGTTTTATATGTTATTCATGAATTTAGTCTTGAGATAAATCATAACATATCCTTAGAAAATTTAAAATTTACATTGCAATTATAATTGGTATCTTTTAAATTTTATTTTGTTGCAGTTGCATAGATATGAATTTATTTTTGTATACTGATTTTATATCCAATCACATTGGTAAAATCTTTAAATTTGGTGTGTCACCTCTAGATCCTGTGGATTGACATATGTAATTGTCCGTCTGCCAATACTGGAGTGTTCCTCCTTCTTTTCCATACCTGAGAGCTTCTGTTTCCTGTTTTGCATTACTGTGCAGACTGGGACTCACAGGGCAGAGGCTGGCTACAAACAGGAGTCACGGGAGCTCCTGTCTGGGATGCTTCATTTTGGTGTTGGCTGCTGGAGTTTTTTGTTGGTTTGTTGGCTTTGTTGGTATAATATAAATCCTTTATCGGTTCAACAGCATTTTCTTTTCTTTTCCTTTCTTTTTTTTTCTTCCTGCCTCTGGATTTATCTATACAAACAGCATAGGAGGACACCAGTCCCCATAGACAGGGGCTCAGGGGTCACACCAGTCCTTCTGTCCTCACATTCACAGAGGTTTTTATTATGGAGGCTTCGCAGGGACCTGGGCACCCTTGGGAGAGGGAGCCAGAGCCGGAGCCGAGGCTGATACTGGAGCCTGAGTTGTAGCCTGGGTCTTGGCTTGGGCTTTGGCCTCTGGCCAGCAGAGCCTGCGCTCCCTGGCCATGTGGCACAAGCACACTTCCCACGCTTGGGATGGGCAAGCAAGGCAAGGCGATGGAGCTTGTGGCTGGCACCTTTGGCATCTTGGGCTTAACCTCCTCAGGCTTCACCAGGGCCTTGACAGCCTCAGCACGTGCACGCATGGCCTTGGCGTTGTTTCCCTGCATCTTTCTCAGGCCCTTCTTGTTGTGCTTCTTGGCGAGATGCATATTTCTCAGGAACTTGGGGTCTATCCCCTTTAGAGATCCATATCTCTGTGATCGGGGTTTCTTGATGCCATTTCTGTGCCATTTTCGGGATTGGTTGTGCATGGTGTGGTTCTTGGGCTTGGCCGTGTCTGCACCATAAGCCGCTGCTCCCGGAGTGGCTGAGACCGGAGGAGCCAGGGAAAGCAGCATTTTCTTCTAATCCCAGTTTTTTTAACAGTTTTTAAAATCACAGATGGATGTTTAATGTCATTGAAGGCTTTTAATGTAGCTATTAAGGGGGATCATATAGTTTTTCTCCCTATAATGTTAATAGCACGAGTCATATTTATTTATTGTATAATGTTAATTTCACTCTAATTCTCGAATAAACCCAACTTCCTCATAAAGTATTATCATTTTTATACACTGCTGGTTTTGGTTTTCTTTGAGTTTTGCATCTATGTTCATGACTCATTTGGGTCTTTAAGTTTCTTTTCTATTGTCAGACCTGGTTTCAGACCTGAGTTTTAGGTCACTGGATAATCATACTCTGGATAATTTGTGTAAGACTGGGATTATTTGTTACTTGAATACTTAGCTGACTATTGAAGTGTCAGAGCCCTCTGGGCCTGGTCTTTTGGTGCAGGCTTCCGTTCCGCATGTGTCTCCTAGGAGTATGAAGGTCTCTAGACTGCCTTTCATGGCAGTTTTCACAAGTTTGTTTCCTTGGAATCTGCCCTTTTCCAGTTTATTGTCATGAGATGGTCACATCCTCTCATAAACTTCTCATTTTTCAGGCTTCTCTAGTAATGTTCTTTTCGCTCCTAATAGTGTCCTTTTTCATCAAATTTTGTCAACTGTATTGTTCCTTCCCAAGAGTCAACTTCTGGCTTTGTTACTCTTGTCTGCTTGGTATTTGTTTTGTTTCATGACTTGCTTCCTTATGCTAGTTTCCTATGCTCTTGAGTTTATCTTACTGCCTTTTTTCCAATGTCCTCAGTTGGAAACTTGATGCATTAATTTTTAGCTTTTCCTATTTTCTTTATGAACGCTTAATAAGCTTCTTTGTAAATATATATTATTAGTTATCCTCCACATATCTCAATACATAGTATTTTGATTATCATTCAGTTGTATTTTACAACTTCCATTATGATTTCTCTTTTGAGTTGTTTAAAATTGGTTCCTTAATTTTCCAAGCATGTAGGGATTTTTCTAGAATCTTTTGGTTACTTATTTCTAATTTGATTTCTGATTTCAAGTTAAGTCCATGGTTACTTGGAGAACACAATCTATACGATGCTAGTGTTTCTGAGATCTCTGAGGCCTGGCGTTGGTTTCAGTCAGCGTGAAGCTGGCGTATGCATTCTCCATTCAGTGGTTGCGATGTTCCGAGTATGTTTGTTGGCTTAACTTTGTTAATGGTGTTGTTTAAATTTTCTTATCTCACTGATTTTAGTTTTTATTTGATCTAGAAATTGCTGGGAAAAGTAGACTTTCAGTTTCTCCTGTCTGTCAACATTTTCCTTTATTGACAACTTACTTCCTGATAAGTTTGTTCTCAGCCCTCGTGCTGGAGCTAGAGGAAAGTGCAGTGTGTTCCTTTGTCCTGTCCAGAGTCCAGTTCAAGGAAGGTGCAGACACGGCAGTCCCCAGCAGCCCGAGCTGTGCAGGCCATGCCCACTCCTCCACCTGGGGAGACTTTCCTCTCCCAAGTTCTGCTCAGAACGCATCTGCTGGACCTGTTTCCCCCTCACCTCCTGCAGCATCACAAGGAGATACCAGGAAGTGGCCCACCAGCACTTCCTGGATGGAAATAGTTCCTGCCCTCTGAGAACTCCTTCCAAGGTTATCCCCCTCCCCGGGCCAGTCCATCCCTTGAGGTTGTTCAGTGGAGGTGAAACTCACTTAAGATTAACCATTTTAAAGTGAGCCAGCCAGTGGCGTTTGGTACATTCATGGTGCTGTAGGACCATGGCCATCAAGTTCCAAGACATTTTCATCATCCCAAACAACACCTTGCTCTGCTAGGCAGTCACTCCCTGTTCGCCTGCTCCCAGCTGCTGGGAGACCCTGCAATGCTTTCTGTTGCCAGGGGTCTGCCTATTCTGGGTTTTTCCCACAGAATCATATGCGTGACCTTTCGTGGCTGGTGTCTCTTGCTGAGCATCAACATTTTGAGGTTTGTCCCCACTGGAGTGTGTGTCTGTCCTTCCTTCCTTTCCATGGAGGGGTGAGAGTCCATGACACGAGTGGGTGCTGTAGTTCCCCATTATTCTATGGACCGACCCTGACCCTCAGCCGTTTTCCCTGTGGCCCCACCTTCCCTTCCTCTCCATGGATGGCCCCAGGGAAGAGGGACCCGCCGGCCTAAGGGTACCTCCATGGTTAGCAAAGGAGGCGAGGGCACCCAGGGAGCTACTGAGGGCAGAGAGCCTGGGTGTCCCTGTGCAGACCTGGGAGGGAGGCCCAGCCGGGCCTCTCCCTGACCTTTACTCTGCTGTCCCTGGGGCTGCTGCAGCTCCTAGCCAGCCCGAGTCCTCTTTCCAGGCCTGCCCAGGAGACAGGGGATGTTCGCACCCAGCGGCAAGAAGGACACTGGCTTCCTGGGACACTGCCCACGAGTGGCTGGCGGCTGGGGGACCCTGGGCAGTGAGGTGGGGTGTGGGGCATGACACAAGGGCACTGAGTCCTCTCTTGGAGGTCTTTGTGGGCTCTCTCTCCGTGATCCCCGAGGTCTGGGAACAGCAGAGTGTTTAATGATCTTCTGCAGCAGCAATTTTAGGCTCCAGCAGCTAAAATTAGATCCCTCCCGGTGCCTCAGGGAGGGTGGGCCAGCTCTGTCCACTATCCCCTGCCAAAGCGTGGCTGGTGACAGCCTGCACAGGAGGCTTGGGGTGAGGCTCCGAGTCACGAGCTGCTGGACATTATGTCCCTCCTGTCCCCTTCAGCTGTGCCTTCCTTGGAGGATGCAGAAATAGCACTTGGCTGCCCTCTGTCCTCCGGCAGGTCGGCATGGCTGCATTTGAATCCTAGCTTCACCGCGGGGCCTGCCTGAGACCTCAGGCACAGATACCAAAGCTGGGCGTGATCACCCCATGTCATCCAGGGAGGAAGATGGAGCTGCCCTCTGTGTGTGTGCTCACGCACGCTGGGGACTGAACCCAGGCCCTCGCACATGCTAAGCGCTTCTCTAAGCTATCCTTTGGTTTGGGGAGTGGGAGGTATGGGGAGGAAGATGACTGCAGACTGCTTTCTACAAAACCCAGCAGAACCCAGTGTGGCCCAGCAGAACTTAATGGAACCCAGAACAGCCCAGAGGAAACCAGCAGGACCCAAAGGGACCTAGAAGGGCCCAGCAGAACCAACTGGAACCCCTGGGGACCTAGCAGACAGGGAGCAGTAGAAGCAAGTGGGGCCCCTGGGGCCCAGCCTTTACTGAAGATTACCTTGGTCACTGAGGCACCCACCCTTCCAGATGCCTGGGTACCTCTCCTGGTATAGTGACTGTCAGGCCTGCCAGATATTCACACATGAGCCACTCGCCTCCTCTCCTCACTTCCTGCCACCCTCTCTCTCCCCGTGGAAAAATGGCCCTTCAAGGAGCAGTGTAGAGAGAGCTCTCCAGACCCACAGCCCCTGCAGGAGCAGCTCTGTCAGGCTGGGAAAACGGTGGCATTATTCTTCTGCAGAACTTATTAGATTAGAAACTTAGTAAAAACAGCCTCAGCTGCAACCACTATACATAGTCACTATCAACAAGGAAAATTTATGCTTTAAAAATAAAAAGAAACTCAAGTGCATTAGTCAGAGTGAGGAAGTGTTCAGGAAAAAGGTTTGTTCCCCAAGTAAACAGCCACAATGGAATTGTAATCAAATTTCTTAATTATTTCCATAAATCTTGGGTACATAAAAACATACAGGGCCCTTTTTCAAAAAGTCATTGTTTACAAGTGCCTTGGATGAGAGAAGAGGTAGCCCCAACCACCCTGGTGTGACTGGAAGATTCCAGAAGGGGAGAGGGGCTAAGTACCTGGTGCATGCACCCAGACCTGGGTGCATGGAGCATGCTGTCCACCCCAAGTGACTGAGGATGCCTGGCCAGAGGCCTGGGTGACCGTTCTGAGGGGACACTGATCAACAGAGAGCAGTGTTTATGGTCCCAGGGGAAGATGCTGACCTGTGGGAAGAGGGGGCGGGGAGAAGACTATCCCTGCCCGCGGCTCCTCCGGTGCTCTGAGAACCAGGCGGTTGGTGCTGTTCCCAGGAGAGCAGGGGCTTGGGGGCACAGGTGCAGAGCCCGGAACCCAGGGGAGGCAGAGCAGCCCTTGGTCCTCTGCATGCAGGGACCATGGGCCTTGGGACAGGAGCCCTTCCATGGTGCCAGGGCTGAATGGGTGGAGAGCCGCCTGCCGCAGGCCACTCCGCCCCGCATCCTCCCATCAGTCTTTGGGCTCAGGTTTGCCCTTCCCCAGGATTAGGGCATGATCCTTTTCTAAACTAATTTTGAAAATAATTGAGAGAATTGGAAACTTTGAAATATTTTTCCAAGTTATCTTGTGGGAGAGTGAGGGAGACAGAACTCAGGCCCAGGAGCCAAGGCACACACCTGCATGCTGGCCCTTGGCAGTGTCCAGGTGCTGTTTCCTGTCCCCACGGATGCTCTGGGCAGGACGACAGACAGGGTCATTGACACCTAGCGGTGGTGCTGTGGGCAGTTTAATGCCACAGAAACAGAGGCGTGTCAATGAAGTGGAGGGAGGTTTTTCTGCGCCTGAGCATCGAGTAGTGGGAAGACTGTTCTTGTGTTTTCTGTTCTCCCCCAGCCTGCTTAGCTCTTCAAGAAAGCTGGATGAAGTATCTTGTTTGAACAGTTGGCCGCACATTCTCATGATAACACAATCCCATTAAAAGGTTCCTTGGTTCAGCAGAGGCACTGTGCCAACGGCCTATGTGCTGTATTGAGCCATAATCAGAATTAAAATGCGGATTCCCAACCTTCCCACAATGTGCTTTCCTCCATGGTGGTAAGGGACAAGGAGTTCGAGGGGCAGAGGGCTGGGGAGGGCAGAAGCGGCTACATTGACAGCTGAAGCTTGGAGGCCCCTGCATCGTGTCCTATCGTCAGCCGCTGGGTGTACCCTGGAGTCCACTCCTGGCTTGAGTCAGACCAAAAGCCACCTTTGTGCAAAGCTCTGCCCCCGACCAGGGTCTCACCCCACTGCTTCCAGCAGTAGTCAGCTGAGAGGAGGAGGCACCGTCCTTGAGTCCCTCTGGCCATCCCCAGGTCCTGGATGGGCAGCTCTACCTAATGCCTTCTGGGTTCCAGAAGATCAGTGTGCTCGCCCACGAACACTTGTTTCACAACAATATTGTTTTTATTGTTATTGATCTTGCCAGTTGTTTCCCACCCGTTCCCCAAAGGTCTCCAAGTAAACCCTGAAAGGCATCAGGAAAGCCTCTCCTTCTGGGGGAGGGGGACTTGGTCCAAGATTCCTTAGACTGTGGCTCCTGGCACCTGGCCTAGGGTGTGGGCACCCCAGTGTGTCCATTCTGAACTTGGATGCCTCCTTGTTGGGAATGGGGTGGAGTGAGGGTAGGTGTCTGATTCACACTGGAACAGTGGACTCTGGAGACATGGCCAGTGGCTTCTACTGTACGTGCAGTCATGGATTTCTACATTAGCCCCTACCATATAATATTGAATCAAGAAGTTTTGGAGACAGTGTAGCATAGTGATAAAATGTGGACTGTAGTGATATTCAGGTCACCTACAAGCTGTGACATCTTGGAAAGGCCCTTGCCTGGTGATCACATGGGAGAAATTATTAAAAAGAGGCCTAGGAGTGGCATATATCATTTGTACCACATTTCATGGACAGACGTCAGTCATAGGCCCCCCTGTCTGCAGAGTGGCTGGAAAACAGTTTAGCAATATCCCTGGAGGAAGAGAAAAACACATTGGTAGGTACCTGCACAATTGGATACCTGAGACCAACTAGGCAATAGGCTAGGCCCTTCTCCCACACAGGGGCTCCTCCCCCACACAGTACTCCTTCCCTGCATGGAGGCCCCTCCCCCTAAGGCAATTCCCCCACGTTGGGGTTCCTCCCACACATTGAGGCTCCTCCCATACACCAGGGCCCCTCCCACATACCAAGTCTCCTCCCACACTCTCAGGCCCCTCCGCCACGTTGACTTGACTTCCTGAGGAGTTCCCCAGGAGGAAAAGGCTTGAATGTTTCAGGAGAACAGGAAGTTCTGTTTTTCTGGTAGCTTCTGCTCCTCTCTTTCTGTGCCCAGGGCACCAGAGCTGGTTCGGAGTGTGGGTGTGTAAGAAAGATCCCTCTCCATCCTGCCATGGTCAGTCTGTATCTCTGCTGCTATTTTAAAAGGCTTGTGAACAGTGATCCCGTTTGTGTCCCTGCCTTTCTAGTGACTATTAATTGCCTTCCAAATGAAGGCTCAGCACTTGTAATTAGGCTGGCACATTCTAGACAGCGTTTGACTGTGTGTTGGGGCGGGGAGGGAGCATGTGTTAGTGGCACTGAACTAAGCCACGCCCCTCCTCAAGCCTGCTGACTAACCCCAGGGCCATCCTGGCCCGCTCCTACTTTGCTAAGCAATGAGGTCTTTCTGGTTCCTTTCGCATTCACATCCTGACTTGACTCTTGCCTAAAGACTGCAAGCTTTGGTTCCAAAATACTTTTGTGCACAGAGTGTGCCTCTCTACCTCCCATTCCTGCAGAAGGAACTCTGTCCCTGCGTGCACAGTGTGGGGACTCCGCAAAGAGGCCAGGAGAGCAGAGAGCAGGGCTGATGGAGGAGCAGGGCGAGCTCCCTGCCGCTGTTCTGCAGTGTGCAGGGGGAGCCTCCTCAGGCTCCTTCCTAAGACGTCTTCTGTCATTCCGTTGACTACAACATGGCGTTGAGAAGCCACAACCTCAGAGATTCCTGTGTGCCTGTTAATATTTTAAAGACACAGTTGGATCGGATGCGTCCATCTGCAGCAGCAGTAGGCTGCTTGGCAGCGGCTGTGGAAGCCTGTCCAGAATGCTGGCTGAGGGGACAGGTGGAAATAGCCCAGGATGAAGAATGTGTTCTGGAACAATTGGTGCCCCAAGTGAGGAGCACCTGTGCCAGGGCACTGCCGTGTCCTCGTGACCCAGGCAAAGTGTCTCTGTGCCCCTCTGTGGATGCTGCTTCCTAATACACGGAAGGACAAACGATGACATGGACTGCCCTGGCCTACCTTCCTGCATTCGGAAGGAAGGAGCTGACAGCAATTCAAAGTAGTCACGTGGCGGTTATGAATACGGTGCAGGAAGGAGTGCCACCTCCATAAGGCAGACCCGCAAAAGAAACCCGGAGACGAGATAAAAAGGTGCCAGTAACGGGGGCTTTTTAACACACCACGCTCAGCAGATCAGCTGGGTGAACCGTGATGTCATCAGCCAGGTAGGCAATCAGGGGCATGTAAGTGCATATACATAGCCCGCCACCCTGCGGATGTGTCTCTATTCTTATGCACCACTGCATGCATCCATGCCACCAACTCTAGAATATACCTTCCTCTCAAGTGCACACAGAACATTTATAACAATTTATCATGTTAGATCACAAAGGAAACTTCAGCAAGTTCTGTAAAGTAGAAATATTACAAGCAATATCCTCTGATCCCATCACCCTACAGATGGACACTATTAACAAAGACCAAGACCCTATCCTCTGGAAATGTAAAAACCTCCTATGGAACAGCTCTTGCAGAAAAGGGGCAGACAAATTAAAATGAAAAAAAAATTATGAAAACACTTCCTACCATAATTTATGGGATGCATTTAAAGCAGTGATCAGAGGAAAATTCACACCCCTAAACACTTCTATTAATAAAAAATAAATAAATAAACTAGATTCCCAGCTCTAAAGCTATGGAAAGAAACAAAATATAAACCAAAACCAAAAGAAAACACAAGAAAGAAAATAGGAAGGATAAAGGCAAAGCAAAAAAAAAAAAAAAAAAAAAAAAGATAGAGAATAGAAAAACAGATCTAATTAATAACCCCCAAATCTAATTTTTTAAAAAAATATTTTTTTATTAGTTGTTGATGAATCTTTATTTATTTGTATGTGGTGCTGAGAATCAAACCCAGTGCCTCGCACCTGCTAGGCAAGGGCTATACCACTGAGCCACAAACCCAGCCCCCCAAAGTCTAATTTTTAAAAGCTTTGGTAAAATGGACAAAAGTTTTTTGCTAACAATAAAAACTGAGAGACAGCACAAATATATAAAATAAGAAATGGTAAGGGAGGTGTAGCCACTGAAATAAATGAAGTTTAAAAGCCATAACATTGTTTGGTAGACCTCTATAAAAATAAGTATGAAGACCTAGATAAAATGCAGTACCAATTCAACGTAGGAAACGTAGACAGACCAATTTCCGTAAAGGATCTAGAGAAAGCCCTTGGGGAACTGCGTGCAGAATGCACGAGGCCCGGATGGCTTCACAGGGCGCTGTGCCAGACTTTCAAATGCCAGACATCCTTTCCTATTTATGAGTCGTGTCAGGGTATTGCAAATGCAGGGCTACATTTTAATTCTTTCTTGAAAGGAAATATTGCAATGATATCTGAATCAAAAAAAGCAAGTACAAACATGAGTTGACAGAAAAATAATCACTTACAGATACTGAAGTGAAGGTAGTAAACAAATTATTCATAGGCCAGATCCAACTCCACATTAAGAAGTCAATTTATCATGACCAAATGGTGCTTTTTTCCCCCAGGAATGCAAGGTTAGTTCAATGTAAGGAAATTCATTAATATAATACAAAAATAAATAGATTTAAGGAAAAAGATCATCTGATTATCTCCAGTGCCCATGGCTGAGATATCAATGAAGAAAACAGAAATGGATGGATACTTTCTTAACCTGAAAAACCATTTTATAGGCTTAAATTCAAGTCAGGATCTTATTTGATGGGAAAACACTAGAGCATTTCCACCAAGTTTGGACGAAGGCAAGAAATGCCTATTATCTTCTCTTTTGCCCACAAGAGGACTGGTAATACCAGCAGCTAGATAAGTCCATTAGGGGCATGAGTACTAGAACAGAAGAATCAAAACCTTACCACTGGCACACGATACAATCATTCACTAGGAAAACCTTGACTCCGTCACTGGTAAATGTCAACAATTGACATTTGTAAATCCACCAACTAAAGAAATCATGAAGGTGGCAGGATAAAAAATTGACACAACTCAATAACTTTCCTGTACACAAGCAAAAAGCAGTTGGGGACACAGTAACAACCAAGAAGATAAACTATTTAGGAATGCATTTAGTGAGACATAAGCAGAGTCTATCCGAGGAAAACCGTTGGGCTTCTAGAAAACCAAAAGTAATCTTGGACAAGTAGACATCTCTTATTCTTGGTGGGTTGACTTAACCAAAGACCAGTTTGTTCCATGTTAATGATGGCTTTAACACAATCCTAGTAAAAACATCAATAAGCTTTTTTACAGAGCTGGACAACTGGTATACTTCTGTTCATAATGAAAACAGATAGGCATTAACCATGAAAATACTGAAAACCAGAAGCTATGTGGGGATAGCTCCACCACAGGAAAAGGAACCGTGACGCCTCTGTGATTCTGTAGGGTGGACAGGCTCAAGGGGACAAAGAGCAGAGGAATGGAGCAGGAAGTCCAGAAATAGGCCCAAGTACTAGGAATTTCAGTCTGTGACAACGGTGGCATCTCACATCACTCAGAGATTAGTTTTCTGATACTGTGCTGAGCCAATCAGGCAGCCCCAGGGAGAGATAAAACTGATACCTGCCTTACACCATGCACAAAAACAGACTCCAAACGGACCGAGACCCTGATATAACAATGACATCATAAAAGGACCAGAAGAAAACATGAGTGAATTGTTCTATAACATGGATGTACAGGGAAGGTTTTCTAACTGACTCAAAATCCAGATGTAGGAAAAGGTTGATAAATTTAAGTACACAAACAAAACAATTTTGACATTACAAACAACAAAAATACCACTCTAGTCAAAATACAAATGACCATGTGTTAAAAAATACTTGCAATATGCATCAGACGTAAAGGGTTAATATTCCGGATACACAAAGACCTGCTGAAATCGAGGAGACCCCATGAAAAATGGACAGAGGATATGAAAGAGAATCCACGTAAAGGAAATACAAATACAAATAGCCCTTGCACATATGATGTTCAGCTTCTGTCATAATTAGAGAAATGCAAATGGAAACAACTCTGAGGTATCATTTTTTACCTGTCAGATTGGCAAAAATTAGAAAGCTTGACAACACATCTGTTGGCAAAGCTGAGGAGATGAGCAAGCTCATTTGTGGCTGATGAGACTGCAGATGGGGGCAACTCTTTGCAGGGAGATTTGGTCAGACTTATCACAACCCTTTTACACTTCCATTTCCATCCAGAAATTCCACTTCTAGGAATAAATCCTGAAAATACACGTCTGGAGTATGAGCATACCCATGCACAAAGTTATGCATTGTGGAATTATTGGTAATCCAAAACACAGTTCTCCTTCCCTTACAGCGGGGCTACATATGTATCGACCCACATAAGTAGAAAATGATGTAAGCTGAAAATATACCTAACACACCTCTCTACTGAGCACCCTGGTGTAGCCACAGAGCAGGTAGCAGAATGTGCGGCTGACGGAGCTGCAGCTCGCTGCCGCCACTCTGCATTACAACAGAGGATGGTACAGTATCGCACCAGCCCTGGAGAAGGTCCAGATGCAGAATTTGAAGCAGTTTCTACTGAATACATGTCACTTTGGCCTCATTGTAAAATTGAAAAATTATAAGTCAAATTATAATTCAGGGACTTTCTCTATGGGAAAGAACGTGAATTTCCAAACACAATGGAGTAGTGTTATGACTATTGGTACATAATACATGGTACATAGCACAATGGAGTACCATGCAACTATAAAAAAGGAATGGGAAAGTCTGTATGAATGGATGTGAATGGTAAGTGACAAAAGCAAAGCACAGAACAGCATCCTTTTGAGGCAGGGGACAGGGATGAGTGCAGATGAATGTGAGGGGACTTTGTGGAGCAATGATGGTAGCAATGCATGCGATGTATTTTTGTTATTAGACTGTGCACTTAGAGTGACTGAATCTTATGGTCGGAAATTGTCCCTAGACAAGGCTGTTAAAAGACCATCTTTAGCATACTACCATTGTGTGGCAAAGGAAGTAAAATAAGATCTTACCTGTGTGTTTTAGTAAAAGAAGGAATACAGGATGGGGAACTGAACTAGAATCTAAGGCAAATGATTACCAATTGGTGGGGTGGGTTAGGACCCAGGTGGAAAGGATGGGAGGATGGGAAGGGGTCAGAATTTGAGTGGCGTGCACTCTGGAAATCTGCACTCTTTTTTGTATACTTGTGACATTAATAATCATGTCAATATTTCATTACTCAAAAAAGAAAAGAAAAGAAAAAAAGCATCAAGAACTAGAGACAAACCCTCTTGTGGAATAAAAACAGAAACAATGTCAGGAGCTATAATTCAAAGGGATAATAAACCATGCTGGAAAGTGGGGACAGCTCCCCAGGTAACTTTGGGACTCTGTATTTTGACCATACACTCTGAGGCTGGTAACAAAAAATAGCTGTAAAAAAATATACAGTTACTCTAGTTAGTAGGTTTGTTTTTTAAAGTGACATTGTTATGGTTTTGATGTGAGGTATCCCCCTAAAGCTCACGTGTGAGGCAATGTGAGAAAGTTTAGAGGTGAAAAGACTGGGTTATGAGAGCCTTAACCCAATCAGCGGATTAATCCACTAATGTGGATTAACTGGGTGGTAACTGTAGGCCGCAGGGTGTGGCTGGAGGAAGGGGTCACTTGAGGTGTGCCTTTGGGTTTATATTTTGTCCCTGGTGAGGGGAGCTGTCTCCGCTTCCCTACGGTCATGTCCTGAGCTGCCTTCCTCCTCCACACTCTTCTGCCACTATGTTCTGCCTCACCCTAGTCCTGGCACTGTGGAGTGGCTATCTGTGGACTGAGACCTCCTAAACCCTGAGACCCAAATAAATATCTCTTCCTCTAATATTGTCCTGGTTGGGTCTTTCAGTCACAGTGCAAAATAGCTGACTGAAAGAGATGAGCGTTAGCAATTCTGAAATTACTCATTTCTATTTGAGGTCGGGGAAATATGTTGATGTATTGAGTAGTAGAAGCCATGGTTTCCCAGGCCAGTGGCGGGGACCCGCATTTGGAAGGGTGGAGGGGTAATGTTACCGGAGGTGCTGGGTTGGAATTTGAGTGGTGTGCACTCTGGAAATCAATGCGCCTGTCCACGTGGCTCTGCCTGTTGATGGAGCCTGGAAGCTACGGCATCTCAGTAGCAAGCCCAGCACCGGGGTCTGTTTTCTAAATCACTCCCACCGAGAAGTACCAGAGATCTTTGGAGGGATGGTCAATTCCAGGGTCAGGACAGAGCAGGGACAAGCAGGCCCAGAGCAATTTGGACTGGAGAGTAAACAAGTGCTCAAGGAATCCTGTAGACGTGGTAGGATGGACCAGAGCAGGGAGTCTGGGTGGCCGGTCGTCAAAATCAGGATAGACAGGTGGGCAAGAAGGAAGGTGCTTCCTACAGAGCAGACTGCACGGAAGGGTTAGTACAAGGCCCGCATTTCCTTCTACATGATTCTCACTGGTTTCAAGGGAGGCATTCCAACATGACAATGAGGACATGGCGCGCTGACCCTAGTGGATCTGTGCAGGTCGGTGTAGGTCGGTGTCGTGCGGGGCCAACAGACCACCAGCCCTCTGGCAGGTGCACCAAGCGGGGCCGGCATCGTTCCATGGTCCTGCCCGAAGTGTGCAACCCGCAGCTAATTATGGGGAAAAGCAGGCGGAGTGAAATCGAGGGGCTGCTACAAAATAATTGGCCTGTACTCCGAGAAAAATGTCAAGGTCATGAAGGAAAAAACCAAGGAACCGTTCCAGATCAGAGCTGAAGACACCGCTAGCGAAGGCTGCACTGGACTGGACCCTGGCGAGCAGGCCGCGACCCATGTCCTTCCTTCTGCTCCAGCAGACCCTGGGGACGATGGGGAGAGATGCGGTTCTGGACTGGACAGTAATCCTGTCACTCATTCGTAGTGACCACTCAGTGAAGAGGGGAAGGGCACCGTGGCTTCTCACTCTCAGCTGCTTAGGGGCACAGAGTTGAGACCCAGGATCTGGTCCTCATTGGTTTTGTCCCCCTCCTCCATGATGGCAAGGTGGCAGTCCCCAGTGAAGCTTCATGGGGGCTTCTTCTTCCTCTTCCTCTTCCCCTTCTCTTCCTCCTCCTCCTTCTCCTCCTCATACTCCTCCTTCTTCTTCTTGAACCCAGGGGCCCTTAACCACTGAATCACATCCCCAGCCTTTTTTCTTTTTTTAAATTTTGAGACAGGGTCTCACTAAGTTGTGTGGGGCCTCAATAAGTTGCTGAGGCTGTCTTTGAACTTTTGATCCTCCTGCCTCAGCCTCCCAAGTCGCTGGGATTACAGGTGTGCCTCACTGTGCCTGGCCATGGGGGTGTCTCCATAGACCTTCAGAATGTGCTTTGCTCATTCACAGTTCATTCAGTCGTTCACATGATTTACTGAAAATGATGTGCCAGGCATCGGTCCCTGCTAGGAGCTGACACCCTGGGGAAGGAATGCTGTAGTTCAGGAGAGAACCCTGGGCAACAGCCGCAGTGAAGAGACACCTTCAGCCAGTTCCTATTTCCTATTGGGTGCAACTCAGGAATTTTCCTGGGGTGGTGAAATCTACCGTTTCCCTAGAAGGGTGTGGTTCAAATGGGGTGTACTATGGAGTCTCCCTGGAGGACTGTAGTACCGTCTCCTTGGCAGGGATTAATTCAGAATCTTCCTAGGGGGTGTGATTCAGACTCTGCTGGTGGGTGTAATCAGAGTGTTCCCGGCAGGTGTCATTCAGTCACCCTGGTGGGATGTCATTTGGAATCATCCCAGGGGGTGTGATTCAGACTCTCCTGCTGGGGGTAATCAGAGTGTTCCTGGTGGGTGTTATCAGAGTCTTCCTGGTGGGTGTCATTCACAGTCACCCTGGTGGGGGTAGCTTGGACTCTTCCTGGAGGTGTGAGTCAGACTCTCCTGCTGGGTGTAATCAGAGTGTTCCTGGTGGGAGGTCATTTGGAATCATCCCAGGGGGTGTGAGTCAGACTCTCCTGCTGGGTGGGATTCAGAAGTCTTCCTAGTGGATGTAATCAGACTCTTCCTGGTGGGTGCCATTCAGTCCCTCTGATGGGGTGTACCTTGGACTCTTCCTGGGGGCATGAGTCAGACTGTCCTGCTGGGTGTAATCAGAGTGTTCCTGGTGGGAGTCTTTTGCTAGGAGGTGTGATTCACTCTCCTGGTGGGCGGGTTCACAGCCCCCTGTGGGGTGTACCTTGGACTATTCCTAGGAGGTGAGGGTCAGAGCTTCTGGTGGGTGGAGTGCAGGGTCTTCTGTTGGGCTCTGACTCAGTCTCCCTGGGAGTTTCAGCGTCTTGGTCAGGGAAGAGGGTTGGGGTGCTCACCTGGAAAGAGAGGAGTAGAGGGTGGGGGTGAAGTTGCCAGGCCACCGTCCCCGACTGGGAAAGGAGCTGGGCCCAGGGCAGGAAGGCTGCTGGGTGTGGAGCCAGGTGTGCAGGTGAGGAACGGGGGCTTCCTGTGCAGCCTGCGGAGCGGCCTGGCCACAGAGAACTGTGGGAAATGAGGACACTGCAGGGTTGGACACTCACGGGGAAGGACCTTCCTTATGAAGGACTTTCTTTATGTCCTGCCTCATTTTTTAACACAAAATCTACCTTCTTTTATGATATAATACTGAAAGCAGGTGACAATTTTTTAAATGTCCTTACTTAGCAAAATAGAAAGTTGTTGGTCCTCTGTTTGTCTTCCCACTGATGTTTTAAACATTGGATCATAAAATCCCGACAGCCGGGGACCTGGGCGTTCTAGATTTCCTGAGGAAATTTTCATGGCACCTTCTGGTTTTAAGAAATATATTTTTTAAAAGTTGCAGCATTTTAAACACACAGGATAAGATGGCAGATAGGAGGAGCCGGGCCCTGCCCGCCGGGCTCCAGAGGGCCGTGGCCTCGGCACGCACCCGTTCCTTCCCCAGCTTCACAGGCATTGGTGATCCTGGTGATCCGCCCAGCCTGCTGCTGTGTGGCCTGGTGATGAAGGGCGGGGCCTGCGTCCACTGCATCCCCTGCGTCCCCTGCGGTGGTTTTGATGGAGCCCTTTGGGAGCTGCTTTTCTGTGCCTGATTTTTTTAAAAATATTTTTTAGTTGTAGATGGACACAGTGCTTGGTTTTATTCATTTATTTCTGTGTGGTGCTGAGGAAGGAACCCAGGGCCTCACACGTGCCAGGCAAGCGCTCCACCCTTCAGCCTCGACCCCAGCCCAGCCCTAGCCCTGAGCCTGCTCTTTCATCCAGGGACTTGGGATGAGCCTAAAATGAGCCGTTATACTTTTTAAAGGAAACTACAGAAAAATGTGCACCTCACCCCACTTCAGCCCTTCTGCAGTGTTCGCCACGCTGTGCACCGTCGCCCGCCACTTGCAGAACTTACTGCTTCCCAAAGTGAAGTTCTAGGGCTGTTCAACCACAGCTTCCCGGGACCGTGCCTCCCGGCCTGTGGCTGCCCCTGCTCTCTGTCCTGTGACCTAGGCTGCCCTTGCCCCAAGTGGAGTCTGAAGGGCTTGTCCTTCCGTGCCTGCCTTCCCGCAGCAGGGTGTCTGCAGGGCTTACCCACTCTGTAGCTCCTCTCAAAACCTCCTTCCCCTGTGTCCCTGAGTCCTGAGTCACTGAGTCCTGTGTCTTGTCCATTCGTCTGTCTGTCTGGGTTGTGTCGCCGCCTGGTCTTTGCTATGACATGAGTGTACAAGTCCTGCTTTCTTTTCCTGTGGGTTCATACCCAGAAGTGTGACTGCTGGGTCAATGGAAGCTCTGACTATTTTGGGGGAAACTGATGATACTGGAGTCGGGAGCTTCTAACACAGTGACAACAGAAGTGAGACTGGGCAAGGAATAGAACGCACAGGAAAAGATTTGATTGGAGTGTGGGGGTTACCTCAAGGAAAGGGGAGACGGGAGAAAGGGAGAGAGACGGGGAGAGAGGGAGAGAGGGAAACAGAGAAGAGAGAGAGAGATTGGACCAGAGCCAAGTAAGGGGCCACTTTCTATTGAGCACAGGGCGCCTCGGGTCTGGATGATCATGAGCTCGGCTCTGGTTTTACTGGCAGCTCCAGAGAAACCTTATGGCTGCAGAGTCAATCTCCTTTTGTTTGGCAGGATGTTTACCCTGTCCTGGAAGGGGGCAGTTTGGTTTGCAGGAGAAGGCTCCGCTGTCCACCCAGGTGCCTCTTAGGGGCGATCTGCCTGGAGGGCTCCACTCAGTCTTATCCCTGCAAATCTTGAAAACACCTTAGTTCTCTTACCGTGGTGTCCTCGGCCTTGGAGGGGCGGATTTCCCGCTCTAGAATGCACACCTCTTAAACGATTGGCGTACCTCTGTGCAGAGCCCAGCAGGACTCTGACCCCGGGTTTCAGGTGGTAAAGGAGACTCGTGCACAGGGAAGGTGGCCATGCCAAGTTCCACCCTGCTTGTGCTTACGGGTCGGGCACCCACAGGCGGGGCGAGAGTTGGTGCTTTGCAGCAAGGCAGCTGGAGTCCCTGTTGTCCCTGGGGCTCTGGTTCGTCCAGCTTTTGAGGTACTTTTAGTGGGTAACAGGCTGCGAATGAAGGTCTCGGGAGTGCGCCTGCCCTTCGTCCCTGTGGTGGTCCCTGGAGGCTTCGCTGCCACGGTATTTTCTCCAGGGGCCGTGGCATCGCACGTCCACACAGGTAATGCACAGGGCTCCCCTTTCTCTGTGTCCCACCAGCACTTGCTTTTTGATGTCTAAACAAACACGAGCTATCCAGGGGTTTGAATGGAGTCCAGCCATGGCGCCCTAGCTTTGATTGTGTCACCAGGTCACATACCCATGTGGCTTCTCTGCTCTATCTCGAACCTCATCTCCTCTTTGTTGCCTCCCTTGGCCTCACTTAATCTTTGTCACCTTGTGCACCAAGTTGTATGCAAAGTCCTTTCTGCATGGTTTTCAATGGGGAGATGCTGGAGAAAGCCATTAGGAGGGAGAGGGAAGCAGTGTACCCCACTGCACCCCACGGCTGTCCCCGCTGCAGAACAGGTATTCAGGAGCACTCCCTGTGTCCTTGGAAGCCACACAGAGGTCATGGTGTACCACACACAGGTCACGGTCTACCATGCACAGATCATGGTATATCATGCACAGGTCATGAGCTACCACGCTCAGGTCATGGTCTACCATGCACAGGTCATGAGCTGCCACACTCAGGTCATGGTCTACCACATCCAGGCCATGGTATGTCATGCACAGGTCATGGTATGT
This sequence comes from Sciurus carolinensis, assembly GCF_902686445.1. Taxonomy (NCBI): domain Eukaryota; kingdom Metazoa; phylum Chordata; class Mammalia; order Rodentia; family Sciuridae; genus Sciurus; species Sciurus carolinensis. Next base: position 204,423,183 of record NC_062213.1, on the reverse strand, counting down.
CATACACAGGTCATGGTATGCCACATGGCAATGAAAAAGAGTGGGTTACGTTTGCAAGAGCCCATGGATTTTATTGTTATAAAAAACAGGTTATAGAATAACATATTAAAAACTCTGTGCGTGAATAGATATGTAAACACACACGTTATGTGTAATGAATAAGGATGCACTGAATATAATCTGAACTATTCTAACATGTATGTACACAGCGCATGTGACACGTAATGTAGACGTGCACATGTTTACCTTGTTTAAACACACACAGGATCCTCTGGACAGATGTGCGTGAGGTTGTGACAGTAATTATTTCTGAGGGACTGCGGTTGGTAGGGGAATTTCAATTCTACTTGTTATGCCTCAATTGTTTGAGTGGCTTATTTTTTTTTTAAACAAGAAATCTTATTTTTGTAACTTAAAAAAATAGGAAGGAAGAGGGAAAGGAAGGAAGGAAGAAAACAGATGCAGTAGCTTGAGGTGGAGGCCATAAAGCACAAACCTTCCGTTGCGGTGCCACGTTCATTCTACACACGCACGATGGTGATAGCACTATCCGGATGCTCGTTGGGGGCACTGCTCTAGGCTCTCTAAGGAGCCCACTTGCTCCCCAGACCATGCTGTGAAGGAGCGAGGCTCTCCAGTTTTACACAGGAGGACATAAGCTCAGAGAGGCAAAGTCATTCGCCTAAAGTCGTAGCTAGTAGGGGTGGGTGTTCAGTTCTTTAACAATGCTTTTTTTAAAAAAAGACAGATTTTAACTTCTGATGTATTTTTAAAATTGATGAGATACTGTAGGCAGCTTGCAAAATGTGAAGATGATTAGGCATTTTGTTCGTTTGGCTTAACTTGAGCTCAGCTCTGCTCATGAGAGCCTTGCGTGTGGACTGAACTCCAGGAACTGGACAGCGGTCTTTGTTGGAAGAGGACATTTCAGTTTCCATTTTAAATAAAAAGAATTACCAGGTCGGACCCTCGATAGCTGTGTCTGAACCCTAGACGTGGACGGGTGCTAGAGAGTATTCTGAAGGTGTGTCGAGTTCCCTCCTTCCCGGCAAAAGTGTTGAAATTTGCCCTTGGCCATCTGCAGAAGGTCACCTTGAGGTCACCCTTGGGACCTGAGTGGAGGTCTGGGCGCAGCCTGCCGGCCTGAGCATCCCCAGGAGGTGTAGCTGGGCTCCTTAGGGAGTCATCCTCACTTTCCAGCAGGCTCTCTAGGGGGCGCTGTCCCTTCTGCACCTAAATGAGCAGATTCCACAACAAAGGTTTCCAAGTGCATCATTCCGTTAAACTCTTAAAACCGTTAAATTAATAAAATCAGCTTAACAGAACACTGATTAGTTCAAAATTGCTTTAAAGCTGGTCATTAAGTTCCAGGAAACGTGGTTGCCTGCACATCTGGTACAGCTGCAGGGCGTGAGGGATGAGGGCAGTGTGGTGACGCTGCAGAGGGTGGCGAGCCAGCGCTTGGCTGCAGGCAGGCTCTCCCTGCGAGCTTGCAGCCCTGAGTCCACTTCCTGGTGAGACGTGCCCTGAGTTACTTCTCCAGAAACAATCTCTTCCTGCTGTAGGAGGGACATTGCGGATGGGCGGGGTGTCCAGGGAGCTGGGTTCACTTCCTCAGAGCCCAGGAACTCCTGGAGCCACATGGATACGCTCTAGTCGCTGTCCTCAACATCCCCATCTGTGAAATGGGTGGACACCCACAATGTCCTCCTTGTATTTGGAGGGGAGGGGGCCTTCTGGGGAAGGGAAGAGTACTGTCTTTTGTTGAAGCTATTAGATAGATCCCCAGAATTATTTGGAGAAGCCTGTGTCAATACACATCTGACTTCCTCTTGGTACTCAACTCCTGGCTGCTTGGGCCTTCTGCCTGGGGCTCCTAGATCAGGTCTGTAGGACACTGACACTTACAGTGGACACGTGTTAGCAGCCAGCCCCCTCATCTGCGTCTACCCACTCTGTGGCCACGGTTTGACGAGCCTGCCAGCTGACATTTGTGCTGTGTGGGTGTCTGACCTGGCCAAGGGGTGTGTGCTTGGCCTTGGGCTACAGGACAGCACCACTGATGGGCCCTGGTGCTGCATCCTTCAGGAGCCAGTACGTTTCCTCTTCAAGAACTCGCTAACACTTGATGGTTGACCACAGGTGACACGGGACAGAAGCTGTGCAGCCTGGCAGTAGAACCTGCCATGATGGAAAGGATTAAGTGGAATCTCAAGGCTGCCAGGAGTTGAGCTACAGCTGGCGCCTAGCAGCGCATGTGGAGCTGGGTGTGCTCGTGACCATGCCCAGCACTGACATGAGTGCCACCAACTGGGAAGTGACCATGGCCACAGACCTGACCCTCTGTGGCCACCCCTGCCACAGGTGGCGCGCAGAGCTCCTGTGCTCTTGGGTCTTCAGGACCCCGTGAGCTGAGGGTGTGCCTCCTGTTACGCAGGTGAAGAGGCCTGGCATGGTGGGCTACGTCACTGGCCCAAAGTCACAGTGCAAGTCCATGGCAGGGCTGGGATTTGAACCCAGTTGTGAGAGCAAAGATCCCCGAGGGAGATGGAGAGCAGGATTCGGGTGATCTGCCCTCGCCAGCTCTCCTCAACTCCCTTCTGCAGAGAGAGCTCAGAGCCAGGGGATACCATCAGGGGCTCCGTTCCAGGCCACAGACCCCCGTGGGCCCTGCAGGTCTCTGGGGAGTCCAGCCTCTTCTGCTGGTCCTTTAAAAAAGAGTCATTTGCTCTCCAGAGAATGTCATTTTTCAAGTCGCAAGTCTCCCAGCAAAGCCAAGTGCCATCTGGAATTTACAGTATGTAAGTAGGTTACTGCAACCCCATTGCATCTGCTTGCCAAACGGTAGGGAGGTTCCAGGGAACAGCAGCTGCGGGGCAGGGGACAGCCTCTTAGGAGGAAGGATGTGGGTGGGAGGCAAGGACACAGAAACTGGACACAGGGTTGTTCTGCCTGGTGTTCCCAACTGAGGGGAGGGGGACACACTCGGGTCACACACACTTGGTGGCTGGTCCCAAGTGCGGAGAGCCTAGGTGGCCGCATCCTCAATGCAATGCCCTGGCACAGTGCAAGCACGTCACGTGCCCAGAGCTCTGTGAGCCCAGGGAGGTGCTGCGGTGGTGTGGACACACGTTCTGGGTGCCCTTCAGGAGCTTGGCAGGTCTCTCAGAAGGGGCCACTGCCTGGAGCTGTCACCGTCTGTGGGTTTCTATGAATGTCTCCTGCAGTCTCTGAGGGTGAAGTGGCAGGGCCCCTGATGACAGCAGCAAAAGTGGCCCATGTCTCACTGGGTCCCTCACGGCCCTCCTAGCACAGCTCCCTGCCGTTGGTGGGCACGCGCGGACAGAGCGTCGCTTATACACACACCTGCACGCAGCCTGAGCCTCAGCAATGTATTTAAAAACAGAATTGTATTTAGAAATATGAAATATTTTTAGCCCATGAAATTGAGGTTTTTAGAAGCATGACTTGAAAACAAATATAATAAGCACAAAATTCCTTCCTCAGCAATCCCCTTCTCTCACCAAGATCTGGTGAAAACAGCTACTACTCACTAAAACCAGCTCCAACTTCCAAAAAGATGGCAAAGGTCGATCTTGACTTTTCAAACACTTCCTAGTGTTCTTAGAGTCCAGAGCTTTGTGTGCCTTGGAAAGACCTATATGGAGGATATATTTAGACAGGTTGAATATAATAAACTATATTTAAATATTTATATGGAGAATTATTTTTTTTATGGTGCTGTTCTTTAAATCATTGAATAAGGCCCTATCATTTCTCCAAAAGATATATGAGCACTGTCTCTTGGCATATAGATCATTTTGCCTTTGAAAGATCTCAACTTAAACATGATTTCTGCGGACTTTCTTTTGCATACATTTGTTATCGCGCAGAGTATTCTATCCTGCTGTCTCTCAGCACTGCTTGGAGGGATCCTTCTGAAAATAGCACTTTATTTGCAGGAAGCTGAGAGCAGAGAGTGCAAGGGAGAGAACAGGCTGGTTTCACTGGCCTGGCAGCCGGCACGGAGAGCTGGAGGGCCCGGCTGTCCCCAGTCTGACCTCGCCTTCCGCGCACTCCCCAGCAGCTTGGGGCTAAGAGAGATTTGGCTCTTCTCTTCTGCTAAGAGTCAGGATTCTGTGATTTTTACTTTCCACTTCTTCCTCTGAGGCCTCCCTCCTCCTCCTTTGTCAATTTGAAGAGCTCTCCTTCTATTCCTAGGAGTTATCTAGATAACAACCATTTGTTTTTGAGATTGATTCCTATAAGGAGAGCATCAGGCATCTCAGGGGCTAAGCTGTGGAAGACTGTCAGACTTCCCGGGTAGGACATTGCCTGCTGAATAGACAGGTTTCTGGTTTCATGGTGAAAACAAACAAAAACAAATATACATCCAGACCCCCTGCCCACCTGCAGGAAGAGGTTGCTGGTCAGATGGCACGAGGTGGGCTTCCCCTTCCTCATGCCTTTCGATGCAGCCATGCCCCTTGTTCTGGCCGGTGACATTGTAATTGGAGGTGACACATGCACTTTAAGGCACAGATTGCCGGAGTCAGAGCGTTGTTCACCATGCTTCTTTTCCCTCCCTGGCAATCTTGGAAGTACTTGGTGCAGCCGAGCTTCTATCGGCGTGGTTCCCTGAGAGAAGAGCATGCGCCACAGAGCCCCAGGTAGCCCCCAATACCCATGTGACTCGAGCAAGAACTGAAACGTCACTGTTACTGCAGCAGAACTGAACCCATCCTGACTGATGTAGGTAGATACCAGCAGATTGATATGGGTGGATACTGGGCAGGATGTGAGACTCTTCCATCACGGGAGTAGCCCTCATTGCCGGTACCCCAGTGGTCCTGAGACAGGGAAGCTGGCTTGCTAATATGCTAATCATAGCCAATCGCTGCCTGCAAATGGAAGGATGAAGGGAACTCTGATGGGTGCACTTGAGAGGGCTGTCTGCCTGCTCCCCAGAGCTCTGCTCAAGGAGTGGACGTGCCCATCAGCAGGACAGAGGGCGTGGTGGAGCTGGGTGTTGCTGGAAGAAATCACGCAAGCCAGGCTTCGATGTGCTAACGGATTTTGGAGTGATTTATATGAAAACAGTTTAAAGCATTTACTAGCTGTAAGAACTAATTTCCAATAAATCAGGCAGGATTCCCTTGGGAACCAGAAATAAATGAGGGCAAAAGAAATTGCTAAGGGTTGTTGAGCAATAAAGAGATAGGTTCTAGATATCTTAAAATGATATTTAAATGGACAAAGTTGATTTAACTGTCTTTTTTCATGTCTAGGAGTAAGATTTAAGTCTACAGCATGTCATTATAACCAGGAATTATTTGCCAGGAGACTTTCAGCATTTCATGCACATTCCACTGAATGGCAGTTTTAACATTCCAGTTTCAGTCCTAAATTGTAACAAAAAGGTATTAGTTGCTTCGTTCCCTGCAAAGTCCATGAAAAAAGGAGAGTTTATAGAAAAAGTTTAAATTTGGTACATGAGGCTGAACTTTCCTTACCTAATTTTAGTCATTTTTTTCTAATTAAAAATTTAAATTAATATTTATTTTATTATCTTCACGTTCATAAGTACTTACTACACAAATACTGATCATGGGGCCACGAGCCACAGGAAACACAGAATAGATGCGCTGTCTGTCCCTTTCCTGTCCTGTCTCGTCCTAGCCTATTCCCCTTTCTTTCCTTCCTGACTGTCTGTCTGTCCAGCCGTCCTTCCTGAACTCCAGAGGTATAGCTACATCTCCAAGCAGACCGAGCCCTGAGCTCCGCGGCTGCCAGGGAGAGGGGGGAGGCCCTCCTGGGAGGTGCTGCACTGGCTCCAGGAAGCGGGTCAGGCCTGGGACCAAAGGTCCAGGCCAGGGCTAGTTGTGAGGAGAGAGCTCCTTCTCTGGATGGGGGCTAGCTGCAGCCAGAACTGGACACAGGAAGGTGTGCATGTGGTTCCTGAAGGTGGAGGGCCCCCAGCTGCCCGAGCCGGGTTAATGTGAACACCACCATATCTCCTAGCTGAGATTCAGCATCATTTCCTGAGGGCCAGGCCTCACAGGAGAGGGCCGGTGTCCTTTAGGAAATAGGACATGGGTGTGCTTGGGCGAGTGGGGCAGGCAGGAAGGGACCCCTGGTGTTGGCCCTCCGTGCCCAGCTCGCCGACCCACTGCCCCCCGGCTGCCTCCCAGCACAGGGTGCTTTTACGCCATTTCCTGGTGGAGCAGACAGACCTGTAAGGTTGGCAGTGTGGTCCACGCTACTTAGCCCACGGTTGCTGGGCGGTTCTTGAGTCCAGCCCATGGCCTTGTATAGCACACGAAGGTGTGTGGCCAGCAGCAGGGGAAGGGCTGTCCTCTCTGGAGGCTGGAGTGTCCCTACCCAGGAATTCAGTTTCCATGGCAAAGGTGGCATCGCGGCACCCATGAGCCTCCCCAGTGGCCTCGGCCCAGCACGCTCAGGACACCTGGGGTGTGCAGTGGAAGCCCTCGCAGCCTGTGCCCCCGCACCCCAGCGCCCCAGCCCTGATGGACTCCCAGGAAGTGTGTGGCACCAAAGGGAACTGAGTCGCCACGAGGTGCACGCAGAGCTGTCTGGGCTGCAGCGTCCCCGTCCCCACGGTGCTGCCGCCACAGCACAGAAACAAGTCCCTTTCACCTTGTTCCTTTGCTCAAAAGCTCCCGGAGCTCCTATGTCACCCGAGAGCGGCCACCTCTGGTCTGGCTTCCACAGGGTCTGTCACTCAGCCCGAAGGCCACATGGGCTTCTCAGCATCTGCCCAGAGGCTTCCTCAGAGCCCTTCTGGCCGTCACCTCTGCCTGGAGCCACCTCCCCGGCCAGGGCTGCCCTCCGTCCTTGAGGTCTGTGCTCACAGTCTCCTTCCTGCAAGGCCTTCTCTGAGGACCGGCGTTCTCGCCTGTGCACCCGTCACCTGTGGACCTGTTTCCACGTGGTTGTCTGGTTCACTGGCCCCCTGGCCCCCTCCCTGGAGGGCGGAGGTCTTTCCTGTTTTCCCTTGTCACCTCTGTGAGGTGGAGGACTGCACAGTGCACCGCAGGTTCCCTCTCTTCCTTCCCACTAAGGGGCAATGACGCTGCAGCCAGGGTCCTTTCCCCTGGTCCCCTGATCCCCTCGTCCCCACCTGCCCCAGGGAAGCCAACTGCAGCTTAGGTGCGGCTGGGAGGGCCGAGGATCAGAGGCGCTGCCCTCTGACCGCTGCAGGGCAGAGGAGGGGGTGGGAGTTTCTACTGTTAACTGAGTTTCACTGTGTGATCTAGATGTGCACAAGTGGGACAATAACAAAGCGGGAAGCCCACACCCGCCACCAGCTGGCACCCGACCTTCGTCCCCAGACCACCAGTCACAGACATTCCCCACCCTTGCTACAGGGACGTGGAGACTCACCACTTTCTATGAATGACACTGCACTGCAAACATCCTGTTTTTAAATGGAAAATTTTATCAGAAACAATTTCAGGAAGTTGGAAAATTTCAAAAAATAGTGCAAATCTCCTTCATATGTCATTCACCAAACTTCCCGGCTGGTCCACGCTTCCTGCATGGCTTCGCTGTTCTCTCTTGTTCTTCCCTGCTCCACGTTGCTATCTCTCTGTGCCCCCTGCTCTGCGGTCCCCCCTTATCGGTGGTCTCACTTTCTGTGCTTTCAGTTACCCACCGTCAACCATGGTCCCTAAACAGTAAATGGAACATTTTCAGAGATAACCACTTCCTGTTCTAAGCTGCATGCCGTTCCGAGTCCTCCCTTGGTCCAGCCTGTCAGTCGCTGAGCAGCCAGGTCAGTCATCAGCACAACTGTCCTATCACAGTGCTCGTGTCCAAGTGGCCTTTATTTGCTTAACGGTCCCAAAGCTCAGGAGTAGGGATGTGACAATCCAGAGGACCGGCAACGTGCTTTCTTTAAGTGAAAAGGACAAAGTTACTGATGTCCTGGGGGCTCGGTACTCACGGTCAAGGATCCCTGGGGGCCGTGGGGCACAGCCCCGTGGTGTGCACACTGTGGTGGTATGACTCGGTGTACACGTTTGTGTACATGTGGGAAACAGTGCAGTTAGACGAAGTAGCTCCTATGTAACAGCTGAACTTCCTTCAGGGACGTTCCAGAACACGCCCAAGACAGGATGCTCCTTACCTCTAAATGTCTCAATCTGCGTTTCCAAAACCGGGGACACACTGTATGAGATCACAGAACAAACAGCAAGGGCAGGAAGCTGACGTTGATAGGATACTATTATTTAATCCTCGTTCTTCATAGAAACTTCCACAGTGGTCCTGTCAATGTTCTTCACAGCATAAGAAAAACAAAGGGTGCTTTTGGCTTTTAGGGCGAGGGTCTGACCTGGGACCTGGGTGCCTTTCCTCGCCACGTCTCTTCGGCCTCTTCATCCAGAACAGTCCACAGTCCCTGCTTTTCTTTCTTGGAGTTGTCATTTTGAAGAGCACTGGCATTTCATAGAATGGCCTCTGCCCAGGGTTTGAGGCTGCCTCGTGGGTACAGGGACATGGTGGTCTACAGTGCCCGGAGTGGACTTCCTCCTCACCATTCAGGAGGTGCCTGGAGTCGGTCTGTCCATGGCTGGTTGGGTTAACGAACCTCTTGATTAAGCTGGTGCCTGCCAGGTTCCTTTGCAGAGAAGTGGTTCCTTTTGTTTTCTAATTAACAAGCATCTCATGAAATGATACTTGGGGACGGTCTGAATACCTTGTTTCTTGTTCAACTTTTAAAACAAATTGTAAAAAGAGCTTTATTGTGATATAACTCACATACCATATAATTCACTCACTTGAAGTGTATGAATTCAGTGGTGTTTAGGATATTCACAGATATGTTCCCCCAAAAATATCTTCATCAGTTCAAAGAGAAAGCTGGAATCGAGAGCTATCACCCCGCATCTCCCCATCCCCACCCTGACTCCCAAGGTCTAAGCAACCATGGATCCACTTTCAATCTCTACGAATTTCTCTAGTCTGGACTTCTGTGTGAACAAACTTCTGCATGAATATGAGCTTTTATGACTGGCTTCTTTCCTTCAATAACACTTTTAAGGGTCACCCAAGTTGTAGGGTCGGTCCTTTGTTCCTTTTATGGCTAAGTAATATTCCACTGAGTAGATTGACCACGTTTTGTTTATCCATCTCTCAGCTGATGGACATCTGTGCTGCTTCACCTTGGGCTGTTGTGAACGGTGATAGTGTAAACAGTCACACACACTGTCTCATGGAGACAGGAGTTTTCCCTTGTCTTGGGTGTGCACTAGGAGGGAAGTTGCTGTGTGGAACTGACCTAGCCTATTTTCTCAAGTGGCGGCCCCTGTTTCCTTCCCGCCTGCAGGTACGAGGGTTCCGGTTTTGCTCTCTGACGTTTTCATTCCAGCCCTGCTGGTGAGTGTATCACCCTGTGGCTTTGGTGGCATTTCCCTGGTGGCTCACGACGCTCTGTCTTTGTGCATATCTGTGTACTTCCGTGGAGGAAAGTTCACGTGGAGCCTTCACTGACTATGTAATTGCCCCTTTTTATTATTAAGTCGTAAGAGTTCTTTATGTATTCTGCATATCAATTCCTCACTAGATACATGGTCTGCAAATATTTTTTCCTAGTCTATGGGTTGTCTTTTCACCTTTTAACACAAGTAAATTTTGATGAAGTTCAATTTATCTACTTAAAATTTTGTTGATTGTGCTTTTAGTGTGCTATCTAAAGATGCTTTGCTGGATCCAAGGCACGGAGTTACATGTTTTCCTCCAGGAATTTTATCATTTCAGGTCTTAGGTGTAGCTGTTTGATCCGTCAGTTTTGAGTTAATTTCCCTACGCGTGAGGTAAGGATTTCATTTCATTCTTTTGCATGTGGCTAGTTGTTGTCCTAGGACCATTTGTTGAAAAGGTTGTTCTTCCCCAGTCGAATGGTCTTGGCACCCTTGTTAAAAATCAGTTTGACACCTTTCTTGTTTAAATTATCCCCAAGTATTTTGTTATTTATGATGGATGATGAGTGGAATTGCTTTCTTAAATTTCATTTTTAGATTATTCATTGAAATTGGGTTGATTTTTATATGTTGGTCTTGTATTCTGCAACCTCAGTGAACTCATTCACAAGTTCATTAGTTTTTTAGTATATTTCTTAGGGTTTTCTATATATATGATCATTTTATCTGTGCTTAGATTTAGTTTTATTTCCTTTTTTCCCCCCAATCTGGATGCCTTTAGTTTTTTTCTCTTGCCCGGTTTCCTGGCCAGAACTTTTAGTGTGATGTTGAAGCGAAGTGGGGAGAGTGGGTAGCATTGTCTTGTGTTTGGCCCAGGGGAAAACCACCACCTTTAAGTGTGAGGCATGCTGTGGGCTTTTGGAGATGCCGATTAATAGGCTGAGGAAGTTCTATACAAGTTCACAGAGGGTTTTTATCATGAAAGTATGTTGAATTTTCCCTAATGCTTGTGTGCCTTTTCTGGGGATCATGTTACTTTCTGGTTTTAGTGTATTGATTGATACGATGGTGATTTAGTAGACTTTCAGACGCTAAGTCAACCTTGAATTCCTAGGACAAGTATTGTCTGGTCATGGTTTGTCATTCTGTTTAAGTGTTGTTGATTTGGTTTGCTGGTTTCTTTTTGAGGATTTTTGCATCTGTATTCATTAGAAGTATTATTTGTGAGAAATATTTGCACTTTTATTTGCATAAGAAATGTGAGCACTTTTATTTTCTTGGGATGTTTTTGTCTGTTTTGGGCATCAGGGTGATACTGATTGGGAAGTGTTTGCTTCTTAAATTTTTGTGAAAGAGTTTGTGAAGGGCTGGGGATATAACTCAGTGGGTAGAGTGCTTACCTTGCAAGCACAGGGCCCTGGGTTTGATCCCCAGCACCACACACAAAAAAAGAGTTTGTGACGAATGGATATTGTTCTTCAGATGTTTGGTGACACTGTCTGGGCTGGACTTGTCTGTCTGTGATCACTCATTTCGGCTCTTCACCTGGTATAGATATATTCAGATTATCTATTGCTTCTTGTGTTGGTTTTATTTCTTTTAAGTAGAATTTATTGTGTATATTTAAGGCATGCAACATGCTATGGTAGTAAAAAGGTCACTAAAATAAAGCAAATTAACATGGCCATCACCTTGCATGGTGGCCTGCTCTTTGCTGTGCTCTGCGGGGATGTCTTGCTGTAATTTTAGGGCCTGTGGTCCTCCCAATGTGCGCCAGGTCTCTAGGCTGGCTGCTCCTATGTACCTGTCACTTTTATCCACTGAGCTGCGTCTGCCCATTTCCTCCCCTTGTCCCATTCTGGCGACCCTGTTTTGTCCTCTCTCTCTCTTCGGAGCTGAGGTTTGTAGGTTCTACACTTAAGTGAGCTCATGCGACGTGTTTTCTCTCTGGGTCTGACTTCTTTCATTCCGTGCAATGTGACCCAGGGCTCTTCCATGTTGTGGCAAATGGCAAGATATCATTCCGTCTTTAGGGCTGATTTCTGATTTCATTCCATAGTGGTTGGAGAACATCCTTTGTATTATTTCTCTTCTTCAGAATTTTTTGAGGGTTGTTTTATGGCCTTGGATGTGGTCTGTCCTGGATGAGCTACATGTACCCTTGATACCAACATGTACGCTCTTGTTCTTTGGGTAAAGTTCTGGAGGTTTCCGTCAGATCAGTTTAGAGTAGTCGGGTCTTCATCTCCATGTCCATATTCTGTGTTCTGTGCATAATTGAGAGCGGGTGTCAGAGTCTCCAGCTGCTACGCCTACTGTCCATCCTGCCTTCATTTCAACCGTGTTTTCCTTCCTGTGCCTCTGTGCTCCGTCCCCAGGTGCACCTGTGTGGCTACTGTTGCGTTCTCCCGAAGGGCCAGCCCTTTGGCCTTAGGAGATGCCCCTCTGTGTTGCTGTGTTTGGCTCTGCTCTGATGGTGGGAGTGCCACATGGTCTCCTGCTGCGTCCTCACGAGGTGTCCTTCCACCCTTTTGCTTTCACTGTTTTGTGCCTTTGAGCCTGAAGGGTACCTGCTGTGTAGACCTCTCCTGTCTGAGTCCTTGTGTTTACCAGGCTCCTTTGTACGGGGTCTGTCTTTCTGAGGCCCGTCAGGAACCCTTTCCTGCACCTGGATTGGAGTGGAATCCACCCCCATTTTCTTCTGGTGCGTGTGGAGTTTCTTCCTCTCCACCTGGGCGTTATTTGATCCACTGGGACTTTATTCTTGTATGGTGTGCGGTTCAGTTCTAAATGGATCTTTTTCCAAATTGTGGACCAGTCGTCCCTGCAATAGGAATTCGAGAGCCCCCTCTCACACACTCGGTTCCAGGTGGGTGGTGGGTGCCAGCTCTCCCCTCCACCCGGCCTGTGGCACGCTCACCTCAGAGTCACCATGCTGCGTCCATGTTGGTGGGCCTGTGCCCCTCGGAGACTTCTTTCTTGTTGTTCTCCAGCTTCCCCTGGAGGTTTAGCCTCTCACATGAATTTTTTTTTAACCTATGTAGGTTTATACAGGTAATATATAATGACATTATTGGAGAAAAAGTTAATAGGAATTCAGGAACTGAATTTAGAGAGGAACATTATTAAGAAACCACAAAGATATTTGTACATTAGCAAATGTTTTTACGGTTTCAGTGGGGTATATAAAAATGTTTGTCATTTTTGTGGACAGATTCAGTAGTGTTTAGAATATTCACATTGTTGGACAAATGATGTCCAGAACTCTTTTCATCTTGCAAAACTGAAACTCTGTGTCTATTAAACAAGAACTTTCTAGACTTTCCTCCTCCATTCCTGGCAATTCTCATTCTTCTTTCTATCACCATAAATCTGATTATTCTTGGTACCTCACATAAGCCGAATCTTATGCTGGTTTTCTTTCTGTGACGGGTTTACTTAGCACAATGTCTTCAGGGATCATGTATGTTGTAGCCTGTTGATAAGCGAAAAATTCTGAGATATCCTGCATTTATTTAATTGAGTCCCAATTTGTGTTGCTCCATAAAATTGCATTAAATTTACAAAATAACTTACAGATAACTGGCCTCTGTGTGACATTGAGTTTTCTCCTCCAGGAACAACTATGTCTTCCTATTCATTCAAGAACGCTTTCATGTTTTGTGTTGGTTTTTAAAAGTTTCCTCATAGAGGTTTCACACATAACTCACCAAATTTACTCCTAGATATTTTGTTTTTGTTGCTGTTGTCAATGGGGTTTTTGTGATGTTAGTTTCTGAGGGTCAATTTTTATATTCTGCTACTTTGCTGGTCCTTGTTTCTTTGAGCTGTAAATGTGAGGTTTTCTGGGGGATGCTGGTACCTTTATTTGTTTTCACTGCTGTATACTATTTCATTGTGTGAATATACCAGAATATATTTATTTTTTCATATGTGGATGGGCACTAGATTGCTTCCTATCTGCTCGAATTGTTCATTGGTTTTCAGAAGTAGTTATGTCAAATCTCACTCCCTTCTGTAGTGTGTGTTTCACCTTTTGTCTGATGTTACTATTGTCAATCTTTAAATTTTGTCCGTTTGCAGGGGAGAAGGTGGTAGAGAAGCATGTTTTTTTAACAACTGTTCTTGTGTCCTTGGTTTCTAAATCCTGACCCAAATAGCTCTCCCGCCTGGACACATCCTCGGGATTGCTCTGCAGTGCCCTCCTCTCACCCCAAACACCTGGCTGCCAATGCCTGGTTCATAAGCCCGGGTCAGAAAGGCACTGGGATAAAAAGTAAAGGTATCCCTGTTAGATGAGGAATGTCCAGCCTGGGGACAGTGGCCCCGGAGGAACGTTTCTACTGAATTATTGGGTTTATAACTGCTCTTCAAGCATCAGCAGTCAGCATTCACCCAGGAACGACTTACACCTGGCACTTGGCTGGACTCTTCACAGGGTTCTTCCTAATTGGAACGCAGAGACCACCAGATAACACCACCATTGTCCAGTGCCAGGATAGCAGTGCAGGCAGAGTGGCCTCCACAGAGGGAAAGGAGGAGAAGGGAGTTGAGGCCCTGAGCAGCTCATGGGAGCCTGTCTCCAACTAAAAACTAAAAAGGGCTGTGGACGTGGCTCAGTGCTTAAGTTCCCCTGGGTCCAACCCCTGCGGGGTACCGAGAAAGAGAGAGGGGGGGGGGGGGAGGGAGAGAGGAGTGGTGTCTCTCTTCTTCATGTTATGGGACAAATTCAGGAGGAGGAACTGCCATTGCATTTCTTCTTAATCAAGTGAAATTCATCCAGGTAAAAATGAATCCACCACCATCTAAAAGCCCACCCTCTCTTTCTAACCTGCACAATCGCCAACAGTTTGAATTCCACTTTTGAGCAGAGTTCCAACCTCCAGTGGGTGATCTGGGACCAACCCTATTCCCAAGTGGGCCGTTTTCAGGAACCTGTGTCATGAGACCAGTGGCTGAGCCAATTTGTGACCCTGTACCAGGAGCCCTCCTCTCAATTCTTGGGAACAAATCCCCGCTGTTTCTCCCCACCACACTGGGGTGCCTCAGGATCTGAGAACTGCCTTAGGCTCCCCTGATTCCTGAGACCAGAGCTCTTCCTGTGCTTTGGTGGACGGCTTCTCAAAGTCAAGTGCTCACGCATCCATCCAGGCATTTCCTTCATCAGCAAGTTTCTTCCTTCCGCTGCCAGACAAAAATCAGGGTTCTAACTAAGGTTTGGTGGCAACGGGCGGTGAGAAGTTTCCACGCTCACCTACTTTAAGGGAGAACGCCCTTCTCAGTGAGCCTCTCCCTCTGTGGCTTGGCCCTCCGTGGCCCACAGCGCACCCTGGAGGCAGCTGAGCAGCATTGCGTGTTCTGGGAGAAGCCAGCTGGCTCTGCAGATGACTGATCCTTGGCCTTGACCTCATTAGGTCCACTTGCTAATCCACCACGCCCGCTGGTCCAGGCTTGTGGAGGTTGGTTCGCTCTTTTGTTCACTTGGTGAACGCACACATGGACTTCGCTAACAGTCCCACAACTACCTGATCAGCCCAAATGTACACACACCAAAACGCCAGCCTCTCCCCTTTCCCTGGACTGCTGGGCGTCTCTGAGCAACCCAGGAGCTTTAGGCAGAACTCCACCTGTGTCTGCCCGGTGTGTGGGATGTGGAGGCTGCATCGGGCTGGGTCGGGATTCTGCAGAACCACGAGGTCCAGCTGGGTCGAGTTGAGCCAGCGCCAGGGGAATGAATCTGCACTCAGCTCTGTGCTGTGCCGGCATGGCTCCAGGAGAGGTGCTGGTGTGGCCGTGTGTTCCCTGAGGCCTGGAGGGGTTGAGGGCTGAGCCTTGAAGGATAGGTGGGCTTCCCACACACTCTGGGGACAGGCATCTACGTGGGGAGAGTGCTCGGCTAGGCTAGGTGTGCCGAGACTCAGCGGAGTGAGTTCTGGTGCCGTCGAGACCAGCGTGGCGGGGTGTGTCACGTGCTTCATTCTCACGTCCTTGGACCTCCTCCTTGGGCCTGTTGTGTAGGAGGCTTGTCCTGGGACCCAGGTCGACTCTGTGCTGTGCAGGGCCCTGGAGGTAACTGGCCTGGCCATGGCGGATAAACAGCCTCAGCCACGTCTGGCCCCTGCCCCTCTCCTGGGTGCCTGCTTTTGAGCTCTTATTTTTTGTCGAAGTTGTAGGTAATTACCCTTGTCCTTAATAATTGCATTAGTTTCCTTGATGAACAGAGATGCTCTGTAGTCCACACTGTTAAAAAGAGGTTAGGATTAAGTTTTTCAACCTGCTGCTGGTGTGAGAAGGATATCTCCATGCCAATTACTGTCTCCTTGATAGGATTAGTCACTGTGTTAATTGCTACTCAGAAAAACTGCCAAGTTTGTTGTTTTAGACTTTGGCTTTTAAAATATTGCAGATGTCATCTCAAATGCAAATTGTATTCGGTATTAGAGATAACGGCTGATCTATTAACACTTTGGGGTTGATTCATATCCGAGGCTGCGTGAGAAAGAGGAGTCTTGCCCTCAGATTATTAATTGCATCTTTGATGGTGGCTGCAGAACTGGGAGGGGGAGGCAGCTGTCAGATCTGTTCCTTGGCACTCTCTTTGAGAGAACCCGGAGCTCTGTCAGCAACAATCTGTTAGAATTGGCCAGAGTCGTGTACGAAACAGCCTCGATCTTCAGCCCAAGAGCACCGCCTATCTCCTCTGCAGGTCACCCCGCCTGGTTAGCTTCTGAGCCTCGCCTTTAGTGCTCGCTCCTCGGTGAGTGTCAGGTGGCCACGGACTTCTCAGTACTTTGAGATTTCTGAGTCCCCTTTTTGGACCAGGTAAGACTAGTCAGAATTAGAGAATTCTGCTGTTCTGTGGCATATTATTTTTACTTTATAGTTTGGAAACTTTTTACTAAATTAAATAATTTTAAAAACTCAGGAAAGTTGTAGGAATAGAACAAAGAAAACATTTACACCCTCGACCCAGATTCCTCAACATATTTTCACATTTGCTTTGTGGTTCTGTGTGTGTGTGATCTCGCCTGAAGCATTGGAAAGTGTTTCAGGCCTGACACCCCACTAGCCCTCAGTACTTCAATATGTGCCCCCTAAGAAATAGGACAGGTGGGCTGGGGCGGTAGCTCAGTGGCAGAGCCCTTGCCTGGCATGCCCAAGGGCCTGGACTTGAGACCCAGCTTTCCAAAAAAAAAAAAGGAAAAAACCAGAACATTTTCTCACATAACCCAGTACAATAAGCAAAATCAGGAAAACAGACCCAATGCAATACTATTATCCAATCTATAGACTTTATTCGTATGTCCTTCATAGCACGCTGTAATCTCCTAGGATCCAGTCCAAATCACACACTGTATTTTGTTCCCTATGCCTTTAATCTCCATTGATCTGGAACAGTCCTCAGTCTGTCTTAGTCTTTTGTGACCTTGACGTTTTTGAAGCATGCAGGCTGGTTATTTTGCAGAATGCCCTTCGTTGTGGGTCCCTAGCCATCTCCTCGTGACTGCATTCAGGGTATGTATTTTTGGCAGGATCACCACAGCAGTGATTTGGGGACCCACTTAGTGCATCATTGGAGGACACCGGGTACCTGTAGCCTCAGTCGATCATTGGTTAAGATGGTGTCTGCTGCGCTTCTCTAAAGTTTTCCTTTCTCCCTTGGTAATTAGCTCACATTTCGTGGGGATCTCACTTAGGTCTATGTAAATACCTTATTTCTCGTTAAGCTTTCGTGCACGTATTTCCGCTTCCATTGATAATTCTTATTGAGTCAATGATTATGTTTGCCAGATGGTGATTTTTTTCTAGATTTGTTTGTTGTTTAGCACACCCGACCACATTGAAGAGCGTTTGCTTTCTTGCATTATTTATTTTCTCCCTTATTTATTTATACACACATGGACTCACAGATTCCCATCTTAGTCAATTTTGTCTTCTGCGTCCTTTTGACAAATCTCTGTAAATTTTCGACAACATTTTTATTACGGAAACACGTCAAGCATACAGGAAGTGAAGGGAGAGTTCTTCAGTGAACGTGCTCTCCCTGTCACCGGGGTTCTTCAGCACCTCAACACGCCCGCTCCGTCACAGACTGTCCGTCCGTCTGTCCCTCCCCGTGCCCCCGGCAGTTCACCTTAGTTTCTAATTCATTTCTGGGCAAGGCGTAGATGTCAGTCCGCTTCCTTCCTGAGCCCCTGGCAGGCGTGATGTCGTCTGTTAGCTGCTCTCTGTCAGGCGCACGGTTCCCCCAGGGCAGTGTGCCCGTGCGAGGTGGCCAGCTGATGAGCCGGGGCAGAGTGTGCACCCGGATGGCAGAGACGTGGTCACCGGGGCTCTTCCACGCCTCTCAGCACTGCTCCGCTTCATCCGCAGCAGCCACTCTTCTTATTTTGCTCGCAGAGTCTGGCGTCTTCCTGTGGCTTCGGCTGAGTGGCTTACGCACTGTATTGCTACGGCTTGGATGTGTTTGACGGTGTCCCCCAAAGGCTCATGTGCTGGAGGCGTGGTCCTCGATGGGGACCCCAGAATCACCCTCATTGATTCCTCTTGGGAGCTGGGACCTCTAAGAGGTGGAGCCTGCAGGCGGTGCAAGGGATCCTGAGACCCAGGGATCTCTGGCTTCCTGTTTTAAGACGCAGTCTCTCCCTTACACGTGTGCTCCTGCCATGATGTTACACAGCTGAAAGGGTCCTCATCAGAGCTGAGCTGATGCCAGCACCAGGCCTTTGAACCTCCAAAACTGTGAGCTAAATAAACCTTTTTCTTTATAATATAGCCTACCTCAGGTATTTCGTTATAATAACACAAAATTGACTAATACAAGTGAAATTCTTTTGTGTGAGGATGATGGTACTCATGGTAATGAGGTTGAAATTTGCCTGTATGGTGGATTTCACCCATTGTTCATTCTCCCATCATTCTTTTGAGCACTTCTTTACTATCTGGCACAACAAAATGTTCCAAGGTTGCCTTATACTTTTCCTGCAGCAACCTTTAGTTAGCTCTCTCTTTAAGGAGCTTTGGCTCATTTCAGGAGAAATGACGGCTTCTGACAGTTTGCTTCTACGGGTATGCCATTGATTCTCGGGGCCCTCTTTCACAATAGAGATCTAAGAAATATGCATGAGTATAAATGCACAGGCACACGTAGCTCCACATCTCTTCCTACACATGTCCATCTATGTGTATGTGAGCGTGTGTGTGTAAGACCCTCCATCTGTGCTGATCTAATGTGAGGCCACACTCACAGGGCTCCCTCTAGCCTCTCATCTGGCCTTGGGTGGTGCTTCCCTCTCCAGTAAAGAGATTTTCCTGGCCATGTTTATTTGCTGCCTCAATCCTGAAAGACACATTAAGTAGTTAAATGAGAATTAACCCATGCCATTAGAATAGCAAACCTCTAAACAAGAGTTCATGATTGTTTGCCACACTTTGTTTTTAGTTTGAGGTATGTAGTTGGAATACTGTGTTCAAAGGTCCCTTGGGTGGATTTTCTTCTCCCCAGCCCTGCTTGCCCTGATGATGCTGTCTTGGAAATAAAATACACTTGTTATTTGGTTTTTTGTTTGTGTTCAATTTTAGGATCCATTCCATCCTTGATTTTTTAAAGTATAGAAAGCATGAACATATTTACAAAAATCTTTTAAAAACTATTCAAAAAAAGTTAGAGAAAGGTCACTGCTCCACGCTCCTGTGTGGGTAACCAATGTCATTAACATCTCTCCATCTGTCCTGTGTTTCTTTGCTGATTTAAGCAGGTTCATGTGTTTTCTTACATTTTCCTTCTTTACTGGGTAATGGGAGGGACCTAGGACAGATACCCCTTGACGAGTTAGTTGTTTTCAAGTAAACTCTGTATTTTGAGATAATTATTGATTCATGTGCAATTATAAGAAACCGAGAGAGAGAGAGAGAGAGAGAGAGAGAGAGAGAGAGAGAGAGAGAGAGAGAGAGAGAGAGAAACACACTCTAAACAGTTTCCCCTGATGGCAACAGCTTGAAAACCATAGTGCAGTGTCCCCACTGGGATGCTTGACATTGATACTGTCACATGCAGAACATTTTATCACCCAAGGATCTGCCTGTCGCCCTCTATGGCCCCACTCTCTACCCCCCCACACCCCGTTTCAGTCCTGGCAGGCACTAGCCTGCTCACGGTGTCTGTAAGTGTGTCATTTTAATGGTGTTATATAAACGGAACCCTACGCGAATCGCCTTGGGGTCGACTGTTCTCGCTCCGCATGGCTGGAGATTTGCTGGGTTGCTGGTGTTCAGTCTGCCCCTTTTGAGTGCTGGAAGGTGTCGCGTGGTGTGGACCCGCCAGTTCCAGTCTCTGGCTGTCACATGTACAGTTGCTACAGGTTGGGTATCTCGTCTCTGAAATGCTTGGGGCCAGAATTGTTTCACATTTGGAATTTTGGGAACTTTGGACTATTTGCATGTACCTAAGGAGACACCTTGGTGAGGGGACCCAAATCTAAACATGACGTTCATTTAAGTACTTTATACATATAATCCAAAGGTGATTTTATACAATATTTTAAAAGTTTGCCCATGAAACAAAGTTTCATAGTGTACAAAGTTTTCAAAGTTCAATTTTTAACTTATTGGTACCATGTTGGTGCAAAAATTTTGGATTTTGAAGTGTTTTGGATTTCCC
Source organism: Sciurus carolinensis (assembly GCF_902686445.1). Lineage (NCBI taxonomy): Eukaryota > Metazoa > Chordata > Mammalia > Rodentia > Sciuridae > Sciurus > Sciurus carolinensis. The sequence continues at coordinate 204,403,080 of NC_062213.1, read as the reverse complement.
TCTCCAGAGTATGATGCGGTTACTATTTGGGGCTTTAGCCGTCCTGATGGATGCACGAGGAGATCTCATTGTGGTTGAAGTTTGCCTATCTCTAATGACTAACGACACTGAACATCTTTCTGTGTATTTACTTGCCACCTTGTTCTCCTTGGTGAACTATTAGTGTCCTTCGTCTATTTTCTACTTAGATTATTTTATTTTTAATTTTACTGCTGAGTTTTGAGAGTTCCTTTTGTGTCCTAGGTACTAGTCCTTGGTCAATCTGTGGTTGGCAATATTTTCTCCTCATCTGTGTCTCACTTTTCATACTCTCAGCAGGGTCTTTCCCAGAGCATGGAGGTATAATTTTGATGAAGTTCAGTTTATCGATTTTTCCCTTTTTGGCTCTGCTTCTGGTGTAAGTCTCAGAACCCCTTGCTTATTCTCAGGTCCGAGTTCTCTGCTGTTCTGAGTCTGCTGTCGGTGGGATTCCACTTCGGTAGGTGTGGAGCGATTCCTTGGGAAGAGGCTCTTGCTCCTTTTCCCTTGGATGCCCAATTGCTCTGGTTGCAGCTGTTGAAAGGGCTCTTTCTTCCGCTGAATTAATTTTTGAGCCTTTGCCCCTAATCGGTGGGCATGTGGGTTTGCATGTGTCTGTTTCCGGGGTCTTTGTTCCATTCCGTGGCTCTGTGCTCATTTGTTGCTCTGCCTTGAGGCCGGTCTCTGTATAGTCGAGCCCCTCTCCTTCCTCCTGTGTGTCTGTTCTGCCTCCTCCCGCTGAAGTTTAGTGAGTGCTTAACCTGTTGTGCTGACTTTGTTGAGCAAAATCCAGAACTGTGCTTCCTTCACTTGGTCTACCTCCTTGATTTCTGCATCTCACTGTCCCCTTGTCTTACTTTGGTTGCTTTTCTTTCACTTTTAGCTTTATGAGCTTTGTTCTTATTTTTTTTTTTCTTTTATTCCTATTGAAGTAGTGATATAGGACTCTGAATTTTCATCTGGAAAATAAAAGTTTTCATCTGAAAAATATTTCCGTCTGAAAACATGTCCCATAAATTCTAGTATAGATAATCATTAAAACACAATTTTCATTAAAACAGGATTTCTGTTATTTTAGATATTTATTTCAAAAATTAATTTGCACAATTTTATTGCACCATAATGAGAAAAAATTTTTGGCATTGTTTCTACTTTATGGAATGTATCGACATTTATTTGTCACCTGACGCGTGACCAATTTTATGGCTATTATGTGTGCATCTAAGAAGAAGGTATATTCCCGTATCAGGCACACGTACCTCCATGTGTTCTTAGGGCCTCTGCGTCTGCGCTGCCAGATCTCCCCTGTGATGACCGTGGCTGGCGAGCATCGCTGGTGTGTGGCCCTCCCTGTTTCCTTTCATCTCCTCCAGATTCTACCTATGAAGGTAGAAGTGAACCATGCAGGTCTTGCTTGGTTCCTTGGTATTCATCATTGTTATATTTTCATTGTGAAATGTATAGAAAGTATGTTGGTCACATTAAATGTTTTTTTAATTCCACTCATTTTACTTTGGTACTGAGATTGCAATCCTTATTCTTTTATTATTTTCATTTGCTATATCTTTGCCCATCCCTTGATTTTTAACCTCTTTGAATCCCTTTTTAAAAGCATGCATCTGGTATGCAATGTATATTGGATCTTGCTTCTTAAACTAAATTGAAAATCTTTTTGTGGCTAAGTTAAACCACTCACATTTATTTGTATGTGTCCATTATTTATAAAATTGATATTCTTGGTCTTAACACTCTCATAATAGTTTATGTAACAAATAACTATGTGTATTGTATTCTATCTGTTGTACTTTTTTCGCTACATGATGCATTTTCTTTGCTTTTTTATTTCATTTCTTTTTGTAAAAGTTTTCACTTTTGTCCTAGTGGCTATCTTTGTACTTATTACCTTTTAAAAAAAATAAGCTCCCTTGGTCTCCACTAGCTTTTCCTGTCTGCACTGTCAGTTGTTTCTGGGATCTTGAGCCCACCTGTTTGTAGACAGCCATCACTGAGTGAAGTCTGCTTGTCTTGTCCTCTTTCATTGCCTACCATCTTGTGGTGGACAAAACATGACATCTATGTATTTTCTCCTACTCCTATTCACACATTTAAGTCTACAATTAAATATACTAAATGTTCCCCATAAACCCATGTGCCCAAGTCACCAGTCATCTCTTGGTTGGATGAAGTTAATTCTCTCGGTGGTTCCTTAGGAAGGCCACCGGGGCCAATTACTCCCACCCTTCCAGAGCTATCTCCCTATAGGTCTGCTTTGCTGGGTATAAAACCTTTGAGCTTCATGAGGATCCTGCCCCATCCTCACTCTGCTTTCTTGGTAGGTTGCTTTCCAGAAGGCTAACAACCATCGACATTTCTCACCCTCCTAAGTTATTTGACGCACCGGTTTGCAGGCTGTGAGTGTATTCTTCAGATGCTTCTTTGAGTGTTTGAAATTAGTTTTTAGCACTATGTTGTAGCCACTCCAGCAGTTGAACTATTTGGATTGCGTTTTCGCTTCTTTCATTACAGCAGATGAAGACTGCTTACATTTGTATTTTTGGGGTGACTTATGTGATTTTTAGTTCAAGAGCCCCCTCTTCCATCAGTGTAGCACAGTGCAGTTTCTTTATGGTTGGCTTCTGGGGGAGAAGGGAGAGGAGGGGACTTCTCCTACTGCTGCTTGCGGTTTTGTAGGATTCTCAGGGCCCACTCCTTGCTTCCTCCTCCCTTCCTGCATACCCTCCCAATGCTGCCCACCCGGCTCCCTTCCCTTCCTCTGTGGGAGAGCTGGCTTCTCAGCGCCACCTCTGGAAGCCCAGGCCTGCTCTAAAGCCCTCCCTTCCAGTCTGTGGCCTGGTCTGCCTGGATCCTTTCAGCAATTTTCCAGAGGGTGTACTTTTCTTTCCTGGGTAATTTTAGTTTAATCCTAGCCCTCCATTTTCAACTTGTCTTCATGTGGCTTTTGGACCCGGCCCACTCCATTGCTCTTTACAAAGGTTTTGGGTGGGAACCCAAGAAATAGCTTCACTGCAAATTGCTGTATATTTTTCTTCTCACAGGTGATTTGACATTTATAGCGTCCCTATCTTCTAGTCACACAGAAGGCGTGAGTTGTATATGGTTTTATCCCTTCTTCTTGTTGGTCTGTGCTGGTTTTGAGGATATGTTGGGAGATTCTGATTTTTGCAACCACCATTACCTTGGCTACCCAGGAGGACCTTTCCAGTAGCATTTGGAGAGGTTTCATGCAGTTACTTCAATTTCAAGTACAATAGCAACTCAAGCCTGTTATTAACGAGGCTTTTCATGCTAATTGTACACAAATGAGGCTTGAGGACATGCTTGAAAGGGATGCTCTCTTACAAAGGTCAAGTGTCTCCCCTGTGAGCTGTTTACACCATTCTCTGCTGAGCCTGTCCTTGCTCATGGAAACTTCAGCCAGATGTTGGAGGGTCACAGTCTCTGCAGTTATGGGTTGGACTCGATGAGGCTTTCACTGTCCGGGAACTTTGGAAGGAAATTGCCATTCAGTTGCGTGATACGAATGTGATCCAGTGGCTGGTGTGTGTGTGTGTGTGTGTGTGTGTGTGTGTGTGTGTAGTCTTTATGAAGAAGAGACTCATTGTCTGTGACAGCCTGAATGGCCCCCATACGCTGAGGCCCTGACCCGCTACCTGATGGCATTTGGAGATGGGGCCTTTGGAAGTTAGTTAGGTTTAAATCCCTGATTATGGGATTCGTGCCCTGTGCGGACTCAGGGAGAAAGGCTATCTGGCCAGGACGAGGATCCTCTGTAGGAAGAGTCAGCTTGGACCTCGATCTCGCACTTCCAGCCTCCAGATCTTGGGAAAGAAAGTCTGTTGTTGGAGCCGCTCGCTCTGAGGTGCTCTGTTATGCAGCCAGAGCTGACGAGGCCCAGCAGACACTATTTTTACAGAGTTTTCATACAGAGCCCGAAGCCTGAGTCAGCCTGTGAGCTGGGGGCGGAACGCACTCGGGGCCTCCAAGTGCTGGTGGAGACGAGGAACGAAGCAGCTTTCTGGGACAGCCACCTGAGTCACTGGAACAGAAAGACCCAGGCCCCCAGAAGGAGCGGGAAGGCTTGTCGAGCACCTGCAGCTGGGTCCATGGAGCAGCGGAGGGCAGCACTGGGGAGAGGCCCTCCTCCTGCCACTCACTGCTTGTGGGTTCAGGGATCCCCTGGCCGTCTGCCCTCTGGGTTGACACCCATTCACAGGGGTGACCAGATCTCTGGAGAAAGCTTCTACCTCTGAGGTCGCAGATGAGTTCTGTCCCTTGATGTCTGCAGGGTGCTACCCCATCATCTCTTCTGCTCTGTGGCCCCAGGAAAAGAGACCACCTCAGCCCCAGGGAGGAGGCTCCTCCACAGCCTCTCTGGCAGGCTGTGGCTGGCATTTGAGCCACCTTTTCAAAATGAGAGCCAGTCAGGGACCAGTGAGACAGGGAGCAGGGGACTACCAATCCAGCCTGTCTACCAGCAGCACCTTCAGCCCAGGGAGCAGCTGGGGGCCGGGAGCAGCTCAGGGACTTGCACTCCATGCCACGGCACGTCCCGGCTGCGGGTTTAACCTGTCACAACCGCTGGGCGCAGGGACGACCCGGTCAACAATGGAGGGATCCTCGTGGTCACCAAGGCCACCTGCTCTCCTGCCTCCCGGCCCTCGGGCCAGGCCTGCAGTCTGTCTCCCATCCCGTCTTGTCAGTCACATCAGTGTCCTTGCGGGAATTCCTCCCGGAGCCCCGCAGGCGGGAAGCGCTGGAAGCCCGCCTGCCCCTGCGCAGAGTGATGGCATGGTTTCCTCGGAATCCATCATGTGGAAAATTGGAGGCAGCTCAGGAAGAGCTGAGTTCCGTAAGAGCAGCTGTGGCTGATGGGAAATGCTGGCCCCGGGAGCAGCGCCGGGCCTGCTCCTCGGGGCTTGGCTCCTTCACTCACACGCGCCTGGCGGACGCTGCACTCTCCACCTTGTGCCCAGACCTGTGCTGGACAGAGAAGCAGAGGTGGACTCGCAGCTCGTGTCCTGAGCAGCTGTCGAGAGAGGAGGCTGCCCTGACCTCTGGAGGGAAGTCCCTCCAGAGCCAACCTAGGGACACTTGCTCAGTGGGCGCCGGCAGGTGCCTCGGCTGCACCCTAGGAAGACTGTCGAGAGTGCGCTCTGAGTCTCTGGGACAGGGACAGGGGCACAGCGGTGGGCCTGGGCTTGGGGTCTAGACAGATCCTGCCTAGGCTCTCAGCCCTGCTGCTCACTGGCTGCAGGCACCACCATGCTGTGGCTTTCTCAGAAGCCATTTGGGGCTAAGGATTCCTGTCCCAGTGGGAGGATTAAATAAGGGGAGGGAAGAAGCAGGGCTGGGAGGGCGGTGACTGCCAGATGCCATGTGGCAACCCAGTGTTCCCTCAGAGCGTGTGCAAATGGGCATGTGTGCACACACACATGCACGCTGGCACACACACACACATACACCCACACACGCAGGCACACACATGCACACACACATGTGCACACAGGCACACACACACATATAGCCACTCAGGTGCACAGGCGCACACACACACACACACACACATGCACATGTACACGCACACATGCACATGTACACAGGCACGCACATGCACACACACATGCAGGTGCACAGGCATATACATGCACACACACACATGCACATGTACACACACACATGCACATGTACACAGGCACACAGGCATGCACACACACATATGCAGGTGCACAGAGGCACACACACGCACATGCATACACACACACACAGGTGCACAGAGGCACACACACGCACATGCATACACACACACACACATGCAGGTGCACAGAGGCACACACACGCACATGCATACACACACACACATGCAGGTGCACAGAGGCACACACACGCACATGCACACACACACACACACACACATGCAGGTGCACAGAGGCACACACACGCACATGCACACACACACACACACACACACACACACACACATGCAGGTGCACAGAGGCACACACATGCACATGCACACACACACACATAGGCTTGCTGTCATCCTGGCCAGGACAGCAGCAGCTCTCCTTCCAGAAGCCCTCTGAGCTGTCTGCTCCCCACATGAGGGGTAGTGGGACTCTGACTGGAGGTGATGGGTTATTGAGCAGCTTTGCTGCCAGACATATCGCACAGGCTTCTTATAATGTCACTTAGATCTGGGAAATGGACCAGGCATGATTTCCAGCTAGATGAAACACTTCAGGGCCATCAGCTAAATAGATGATGCTTTTGAGAAAATCCCGTGAGTGTTGTGTCAGACAGGCTGTGGGACCTGCAGGGCTCTTTTACTGTCCCTGTCGGGTGATAATTCATCACCTGGGCCAACTCCATGGGCCCCTATGGCCAGAGGACCCATGCTTTACATCTGAGTGCACTTGCAGAAGGAAGCAGCGACACGATCCTTCTGGAATACTTAGTCCTTTCTGCATCCGCTCTCGTCCTCCTCCTTCCTGTTCTATTTCTCTCTTCCTCTCGCTTGACTCTGTCAACTACAGAATAAGAGTTTTTTAGGCAAGCTTCCTTGCCTTCCTGCCGCACTCCATTTCCTTCCATGAAATAGTGACTGGGCCTAAGTGAGGAGCGTGCCTAGGTTCTGTGGGCTGGAGGGAGCAGTGCACCTGGGCCCTCTCTGGGGAGCCCCAGCCCCTCACTCTATGTCCCAAGGGGCCGGCTTCCACCCTGCAACCTCATCTCTGAGCTTCTCTGCAGAAGGCCTTATGGAGAGCACCCTTTCTTTGTGGTGGCAGACCTGTGCTGGCCAGGAGAGGTCCACTCATCTTTGTCATGGAGGGAACTGTGTCAGACCAGCATCATCTCCACCTCTGCAGTTGTGCAGGCTCATCCTGCTGAGCTTCCTCCTCTGCACCGTTGACACCTGCCCAGATGCAGCATGAGGATCCGATGCAATGCTGCTGAGATGCTTCACGCACTGTGAGGCACAGAAGAGATGATCTGAGCAAGGCTGCTCACTCCTGTGCCGAGTCCTTAGCATTTCTTCCTGTCTCAAGCCCTTTCTTCTAGATCTTCTTTCCTTGCTGAACAACACCTTCTTTCCTCCTGCCCTTGCTGGCCACCTCGGCACATCTTATCATGGGCCACAGCTTAGGTCTTTCGCTGGCCTTTTCTTACCTGTTCATTCACCTGCCCATCCACCCATCCACCCACCTGTCCACTCCTTGCTTCATTTGTCCAGTGGTTCATTGACCCTTTCCTGCCTGTGTATGCCAGACTGTGCGAGCAAAGCAGGTTCCATCTCTGTGCCCACTGAGCCTGCATCCTCCACCAGCGGATGGCAACGATGAAACACGTGTGCCTGTGTGTGAGTTAGAGAGTGTGCTGGGCAGGAGCATTAGGGCCGCTTGGGAAATGCACAGCAGGCCACTAGTCCCTGAGGTTGGAGAACTTCATGGAGGTACTAAGTCTTACCTTCCTGACCAGATATATGCACCCTGAGGCCAGAGGGTGTGCTTTTTAGGGTCTTAGAAAACCAGCATCATCTGCAGTTGGTCCAATGAGTGCCCCCGTTTCTGAGGCACTGGGGTTACAAGGAGGGGCGAATGTACACATGAACTGCAGTGCACGCTGGCCGAATGCTTGTTCAGGGAGTTTGTGGTGAACGTGCCGCCGCCAGGCTTAGGTTTGCTAAGAAGTCTGCCCAGCACGTCGTGTTAACTCTGATTCCCATTAATAAGGAGCTTAGAAGTGCTCATCTTGGTGTTCACGGTTCATGAATATGCAAGTCAGTTTCCTTTTAATCTCAAATTTTATTTTATTAGATGCATTTAAATTTATTTATTAGATCTCCGCTTTTCGCTTGAATCTATGGGAGATTTAATGAAGGCATCATCCCATCAGTGCCGTTATTAAAGAGTTGGGTGGAAAATTCCTGAATAACTTGGTCAGCCCAGAGGGACAGAGAGCTTCTGGGTGTAGGATGACCACAGAATAGTCATAATCACTCCCCAGAACTGCCGCCACATTTAACTGTCTGTGCTCCATGGCACCTTGACCTTCACAGCACAAACTTCACACACAGCCAGAGCTCTCACCCAAGGGAGGGAGGCTGGCCCTCCACAAGGTGGGATGGGGACTCTGGTCTTGCTGGCCTCATTTTGCCACAGAGAGGCTGTGGGCTTAGTTGGAAATGAAATCGATGTTCAAGGTCAGGGTGAAAACTGGTGGCACAGGCCCTTGGTGAGCCTGTCCCTGGGTGTCCTGAATGTGCACTATGCACCGTGCTGCAGGCTCCAGTCTCAGCTGACAGGGATACTGCCACTGTGGGTGGCTCAGCCTCTACCCTAAGGAGGAAGGAAACCCAGGAGCTGGCCGAATCTGAGCAGGTCGTGAGAGCCAGTGAGGAAGCTGTTCTAAAACTCATTCTTACTTGCTAAAATTAGGGTTTTGTAAAGGAAATCTGCTGTGCACTGATTTTCTTTATAAACACCATCGTCATTTTGGACAGGAGCACAGAACTTGCAAGCTCTTCTGTCCCTGCAGGCTGGAGGTGTGGAGGGATGGAGACTCTCCTGGGGTCAGTTGTTGTCAAGGGTAAGGGTCTCGGGTCAGTGAGGTGCTGACCAGGCCCTCCTGGGGCTCTGGGGTGAGAGTGCTGGGTGGACGTGCCTCTGCCAGCCCAGCTGCCCAGGCCTGCCTGACACTTCTCTATGCCTCTCGATGGACTGATGGCACCTGCCCACCCAGGCTGCCACTCTCCACAGCCACTGTGACAAGACTTGGTTCACCTGAGGTGCATCTTCATACCTGCAGCCACTAAGTGGCACAAAGCACCCCAACCTCCTGTTCCTCCATCCAATTTCTCCTTGGCTGAGATGAGGAGGGTCAGAGGAGAGTCTGGAAATGTCAGGAGGGAGCTGAAGGGTGCCAGGGGACAGGGCACCCGCAGATTCTAGCTGACAGCCAAATCTCTCTCACTTTTTTTTTATTTGTTGTTTTTAGATATACAGGACAGTAGGGTGTATTTTGACATGCTATACATACACAAGGTGCAACTGATTACAATTTTGATCCCATTCTTGTGGTTGAACACGATGTGGAGTGACCCTGGTTGTGTATTCACATATGAACATAGGAGAGCTGTGTCCGGTTCGTTCTACTGTTCCTATCCCCCTTCCCTTCATTCCCCTTTGTCTAATCCAATGAACTTCTAGGCTTCCCCTCCCTACCCTCCCCTCTTTTGGGTTAGCATCCAATTCACAGAAGGAGAAATATGAATGGTCAAAAAATATATGAAAAAATATTAACATCTCTAGTAATTAGAGAAATGCAAATTAAAATTACACTGAGATTTCAACTCACTCTAGTCAGATAGCAATTATCAAGACTACAAGTAACACTAAATGTTGATGAGGATGTGGGGAAAAAGGTACACTCCTGCATTGCTGGTGGGACTGCAAATTGGTGCAACCACTCTGGAAAACAGTGTGGAGATTCCTTAGAAAACTTGGAATGGAACCACCATTTGGCCTAGCTATCCCACTCCTTGGCCTATACCCAAAGGAATTAAAATCAGCACACTAGGTGACGTGGCCATATCAATGTTTACAGCAGCTCAATCCACAATAGCCAAGCTAAGGAACCAACCTAGATACCCTTCAAATCTCTCTTATTCTCCCAGCAAACCCCATCCTCCACCATCACCCTCCCTCCCTGCCCCAACAATGTCCTGAGAACTTTGTCTCTCATCAGCAGTAGGGGTATTTGGCCTAAGCATTGGATTTCTTGAGCTTGGACTTCCTGACCTTGGGGGATGGTTCTGAGAACACTTAGAAGGTCCAGTCACCCGTGAGTGGTGAGGTGGGTACCCAGCACCATATCGATGCTGATAATTATCCCAGAGAAGCAAGGAGAGTCCAGGACATTTAGCAGGCCAGCTGGGCCTTACTTCTCCACGTTGTTCCCTGTGTTAATCAGCTTTCCATCCGCTGTGACAAAGACCAGGAAAAACAACTCAGAGGAGGAAAGATTCTTTTTGGAGTTACGGTTTCAGGGATTTAGTCCCTGGTCGGCCCGCTCTGTTGCTCTGGGCCCGAGGGGAGACCAGCCATCATGGTGGAAGGGTGCAGTGGAGGAGGGTTGCTCCAACCACAAAAGGCAGGAAGCCGACGGGTGGGGAGGAAGGGGCTGAGGACAAGAAATACCCTTCCAGGGCTTGTTCCAGGGACGACTCCTCCACAGTTTCTACCATGTCCCAGGAGTCAGCTACCCATGGAGCCAAAGACCTCATGGTCCAATCACTCTGCCAAAGCCCCTGCCTCTGAACATTGTTGCGTCGGGGACTCAGCCTGAACACATGAGCCTTTGGGGACACTCCAGATCCATTCCATAGCAGTCTCCTCCTGGGAACGGTCGCACACACCCGTAAACTCTTGGTTGGCTCTGATTTCCAAGAGTAGCATCCCAGGTCAGACCCTGGCACCCACCCTCCTCTGATGAGGCCACATGTCCCCTGCTGGAAGAGCGTGAGTGACAGCAGGGCCTGGCTCCCATCGTTGCTTGAGTGTGGTCCCTCCCTCCACCCCGGAGAGGCCCCTGAACGGCACTCCCTGCCTCTGCGCTCGGGATCCTGACCCCCTGGCCGGTGTCTCTTGGGAGGGCTGAGTGTTGGGAGACGGCCTGTGTAGCCACCTGCTTTGGGTTGAATGCACCCACATACCATGAGGCTCCAAAAGGGTCTTTTTATCCAGTGAGAGCTTCCTTCATGCCAACACCCGCTTCTGAAGAAGGCCCTTTCAGGGCTGCACAGGCAGGGATTCCCACAGTAAAAGGGGCTTCTGAGCTCACTGCCTCCCTCTTCGCCTGCCTGTGGGCTTCACAGCTGTTTACTCTGGTGGTTTCCTCTTGCCTCTTCCTGGCTAAAACTGGGCTCTGTCGCCTCTGTGTCCCTTGGATGGGGCAGAGTTGGTTAATCAGCAACCCCTGTCCTTCCATGTTTCTCTTTGACTGGGACAGTACGAGCTCGCTGAAGAACAGTCCCCTGACACTGAGCACCATGATGCCTTCTCCCCTGCCCTGATCCTCTGCAGTCCGCTCCCCGCAATCAGGGCCGATGTGAGCGTCTGGCGTACTAGCTACTTTGCAATTAAAAAAAAAACAAGCCACGGAGCACTTTGTGTCGCCGAATATAGACATGCACATCTTTCCTAATCACTGCGTGCTATTCCGTCACATGAACACACTATGATTTATTTACCAAAGCTATTAACAGAAGCACTTTTAGGTGGCTTCCAAGCTTTTCTCCTCATAAACAAGGCCACAGTGAACGTCACTCCGTGTCTCTGGGCCCCTGTGCACCCAACTCGGTGGGGATAACCCCATCCTTTCCTAAATGGTTCTCATGACACGGATTTGCTTCTGTGGACCTGCCTCATTGTTATCATTAAGGGCTCCTTGGTGGGCCAGTGTTCCTGGGAGCTTAGTTTCCTAAAATGGGAATGACAATTCCAGGACAACAAGGGGCACCATGAGGAGTGACAGAAACAGGACACCTGGCGGTCTCCTGCTCCAACAAGACTGCATGCTGGAGGACGGAAGCAGCTTCTTTCCGAGCCTGTCCTAGCTCCGCCCCCCCCCCCCCCCCCCCCCCGCATCCTGCCCAGTGTCCCCACAGGGTGGAATTTGAGGATCGCTGCTGACTGCCAGGGAAGAAGGGCCCCGGGTGGCCCCAGGCCGGGAGTGCTTTGTCCCTTCAACCTGCCTAAGGTCATCGCAGGGCTTTTTGCTCATCTTCTCAGCCACCTAGCTCCCCGACAGTAAAACATCATTTTCTATTAAATGATGTGTCTGACATTTGCCAAATTTTATGTGACAATTTAGAGGGAACTGGTTGCATTAAACAGCCTTATTAATATTGCAGTAACATGATTAGGGGAGCATCATGGCTGGGAGACCACAGGGCCCTGTTTACGAGCTCTGGAGAGAAGAGCTGTGGAGCTCTCTGTTGACCAAACCCTTGGGCACGACTCAGGCTGTAACTAAGGAGGGTCGGAGGCGAACCCAGCAAGCCAGGATGCTGTCAAGGCTCTTCCAAGTCTGGATTTCACCTTTCCGTCTTGGGTGCATACAGATTTGACAATGGGTGTAACACCAAGGGGCATTTAAACTACCCAGAAGCCCCCTTTGACTGGGTGCGTGCCAGGTCTTTCTTGGTGTGAGTCTCTGTACCTTTTAACCAGCTCCCCGGGGATGCAGCTTGGTCTGAACGTGTGCCTGGAGTCAGACCTCCTGAGAAAGCTGGCGTCACTGTCATGGCTGTGTGGCCTTGGGGAACCTGGGGAACCTCTCTGGGCCTTGATGCCTACTGCATAGTCATCTCGAGACTCAGAAGGCTCCACACAGCTCCTGACACATGGTGCTCAGCTCCTGCTGACTCTCTTGGGGTGTGAGAGGCCCACATGATCACCTCTGTCCCTAGTTCCAGTTGGGACTTTGGAAATCTGTTTGGAGACTGAAGACACTCTTCTGTGTCTTAGAAGACCGAGACGGAGCCACGTGGCCACCCAGGGGCTTCCTGCCTTCTGGGGAGGCAGACAGGGAACTGGCTGTCATGAAGGAGGTCACGAGTGGGCCTGGGGAGGGGCATGGGGACTGTCCTCACAGAGGCGGTGTGGAGCTGCGTGCTGGGAGGGGTGGGAAGCAGGGGCCTCTGGGACAGGCCTTGAAGAGCCAGATGGGGTCTTGGGCCTGGACCAGGGGTTGAAGCTCTGGGTTTGAAATGGCAGCCTGATGATTCACAGCTGCACTTTTGGGGCTCTTTGGGCTAAGACAATGGTGTGTATGGTGCCACCAAGGCTTGAGGGGTGGCGGGCAGTGCAGGGGCTGGGTCGCAGGGCTTCCGGCTTGTGTGGCAGGGGTGGTGGAGCAGGCTGAGCCCAGATGGGAGGGCTTTGCCTGCATCAGGAGTGTATGGGGCAGGGTGGGGAAGGCCGCCCGGAGCAGGCCGAGGGCGTGCAGAGCGCAGCACCCACAGGGCACAGAGCGGTGTGAGGCCGGGCCCAGGTGGGCAGGGAGCCAGGGAAGAGCTGCAGGGAACGAGGGCGCTGTCTGCCACGGCCCTGCTCCGTCGGGCCCCTCAGTCCTCCATCCCTGGCTCCTGCCAGCTGGGACTTCCCAGAATCTGCGCAGACGTAGAACAGGCCTCACTCTCAGGGTGCGAGGGCAGAAGTGGACCTGTGAGCTAGACCACCAGGAGGCTTGAAGGGGGGCCAGGACTGGGTGGGCTCCAGCCCCGGGAGAGACAAGAGCCAGCCCAGGGGAGCCGCCCCGGCGGCTCAGAGACAGGCTCAGCTGAGGCCTCCTTAGGAACTAGGTGCCACTCCCTTCGGATTCAGTAGCAGAGATTCCCCTTTTCTCTTATTTTAAAATGAAATGTTTGTTGTAGAAAAGTTGAAATGCGAATGGGTAAAAGGAAGGAAATGGAGCCCCTGGCACTCCAGGTCACAGATGACCGTAACACGGGGCCTGGAATTGTCACTTTCAGCCAAATACCTTCTTCGGGGAGTTTTGAGGGGCTGGTTGGGGCCCAGAAGCTCCAGAAAATGGAGGCCGTTGGAGGCCCAGTGGAGAATTCCCAGGGATCCTTTGACCTCAGGGGCGGGCTCAGCGTTCACTGCTCCCGAGCTGCCCGGTCAAGGGGGAGAGGCGGGAGCCTGTGGAGGATTCTGGAGCTGGTGCTGGTGCCCCCTGCGAAGGTGCCTGCGGCCTGGCTCCTCACCTGGCCCCAGCCTGGGTTGGGACACGCCTCCTGTTGACCTGGAGTCGCAGTTTTAGGCTCAGGGGGTCAGAGTCCTCGGAAACCAGGAGGAGCCACCGAATCGCGCTCCAGGTACTTCCCGACTCTGGGCCTGTGTTCTCCGTTTCCTGTTTCCTGGGTCTCTGGGCTCCTGAGGCCACATGGCCTCTGTGTCCTGCTGACTTGCTGGCTCCTGCTCTGGGCCCCCCACACTCGTCCCTGGTAGGCCTTTCCTCCTGAGAAGCTCCTTTTCTGCTCCCTCCAGACTCTCCCTGCCTCCTGAGTCCCCATGTGCACCAAGGTCACTGTCCTGGTCCTGGCGCTCCTTCCGGCAGCCCGCTGTTGGTCAAGGTGGAGGAAGGCTGCAGCCCTGCCATGGCTGGGGCACTCAGGGCGAGCCCTGGGAGAGGGCACTGTTTCCGGGTCCAGGGGAAGGGCAGGCAGGTGGCAATCGAGACGGTTTCTAGACTCCCCAGTCCCTGGAAGCCAGGCCAGTGGACAGGTGGCACACAGCTGGTACCTGTGGTGTCTCTGAGAGACGAGGGCTTAGGTCACTGAGGCCTGGCCTGGCCTGGGGCAGAGGCTTACCTTCTCGAGGAGCTTGCGTCGAGCCCAGAATGACTGCTCCAAGCCCACAGCTGGGGTGCCACTGGCATCCCACGGGAGCCTGGGATGTGGCCTGGGTCGCCTACATGTGAGAGGAGTAGGTCGGTGCAGTCACACGGCAAGGGGCTCCCGCCTTGGGGTACAGCTGCACCTGCGCCTTGAGCAGGAGCCCATGGGTGTCCTCCCTGAGTGGGGTCTGACGAGGGTCCGTCTTCACCCTCTGATGGTGAGTGTGAAGTTTGGAAATAGCTGAGGCCATGCAGGCCAGGTCTGGGGGGAAGGGTGGGCAGGAGAGGTGGCAGCGCACGGGCTGCTGGGGGCATGGCTCCGAGCTGCTGAGTGATGACCTGGGGTCGGGGAGAGCCCGCTGCATCCCACAGACCTGGCCAAGTCCTGCTCTACCAGCTGCTCGCGACCTGGAGTCTGCGCAACCCCTGAGATGGGGGCCTTTCTCCCGTAGAGGGGGCTCCACTAGAACCTGCCTGGGGTTGAGCAGATGAGCCACTCCTTTGAGCTCAATCAAACAAGCATGGGCTCTGCCCTGGCTGCGATTTCAGGAGCAGCTCAGCCTGCCAAGTGCCCAGGCGGGGATGCAGGGGATGCCAGGGGAGCACGGGCAGGGGCCCGTCATCCTGTGATGGGGGGACGCCGTCAGTCCAAGGCCAGCAGAGAGAGCAGGGTCTGCTGAGGACCCCAGACCCACGCCCATTTCCTCCTCCCAGGGCCCTTCAGCTTTGTGGCCATGAGCTGCTGGGCTGGGATGGCTGTGGGGCTGGAGGGCACAGTGTGGTCGGCCAGCAGAGGCGGGGGTGGTCACCTGGAATGCCACCCTGGCGGCTGAGCCAGGCACCCGCTGCATGGAGGGAGCCCCAGGCTGGCGCTGGACTTCCTGCTGCTGACGGCTGGTTCCCGCTGCCAGGGTGGACTGACATCGCTGCCTGTCCTGATGGCTTTGGAACCAGAAGCATGACTTTGCCAGAGTGCATTTTTATGTTTTGCACTAAAGATAAAAAAAGTTACTAGACAAAACAATTCTATTTTAATGTTCAGAATTCCTGTCTTGAGTTTTCTCTTTGTAGTACTTATCTGCTTTTATTAGTTTGCGTATGTATCGGCCCATTTCCTCCCTGGACTATAAACTCCCTGAGGACCAAACAGGCTCATTCATGTGCCACTGTGTCCCCAGGACCTGCAACAGTGCCTGGCATTTAGGACATGTGTCGGTGGAGCAAGGGACAATGTCCATTGACCTCTCCACCCACCTGGAAGAGGCCCGGCTGGTGTTCCCGTAGCTCCCTGTACAGCATCGGCCCTGCCTGCCCATCTTTCTCTTAATAGTTATGGATTATGGAAAAGAAGAACAAAGCCCATTAAGAGGTTCCCCTACATTTGATTTGAGGAAGTTTTCATCAGAATGGCTCCATTTATTGGCCTTTAGCGGATAGCCTATTCCCTTCTCACAAAATGAATATTGCCTCGTCTCCTTGAGAAAAATTGATTTCAACCAGGAAGGAGAATAGCAAACTCCCTCCTCCTCCTTTTCTTCTTCTTCTTTTTATTTTTTTCCCTCCCACTGAGACAGAATTTATCTCTTAGGTAGGTGGGGGAAACAGGAATAATTGGCCCAGAAGCTAATTCCCCGAGATTCATTGTCTCCAAAGCTCCCACCAGAGTGTGGGAAGCCTGCCTTGAATTGCATGCTAATGATAAATGACAGCTTAGCAGACCCTCACATTGAGATGTTTAGTCCTTCCTGCAAGGAGATGACACATTAATTTTCTCTCAGATTTACATTGGATTATTAATAAAGTATCAGTGTTGGAATGTGACAGGTGAGGGCCATGGAGCGCCAGGCGCCACTGTGGAGGCATGGACTCTGGCCAGATGGGACAGTGGTGGGGAGGAACGCGAGCCAGACGCTGGGTGGCATCTGAGTGATGCTCTTGGTGCTCCCCGGGGCTGGGGCCCCAGGGGTCTGGGCTGCACCAAGCAGCAGGAGTGGAAGGTTCTCCTTCTTTGCAGTTGTACTGAATCCAAGGAAGGGGTTGCTATGTCCTCTCCTCCATCTTAAAACCGCTCTTTTCTTTGCCTCCTCATTGACTGAAATCTTTAAAGGCAAGTGATGCTTTCCCTGTGTTTGTAAGAAAGTCACCAAGTGCTTGATTACTCACTGCTTAGACAGGGGTCTAGGTGCTGCTGTTTAGGAGTTGGAGAGATGGAGGCTGAGCCAGATCTGCCAGTCTGGGAGGCCATGCCCGCTCTGCTTCCTATCCCCACGGTTCCCCTTCTCCTCCGGGGAGGAGCCAAGCCCTGGGATGGGACCCAGCCGCACCCTGAGCTGCTCCTCACTGCAAGTTGCAGGTTGTCACTTGAGGTCAGTGTGTCCCGCGCTCTGGGTCATCCTTCTGCTGGGAGCCAGTCCTTGTTCTCGCTCACTGCCACTCCTGTGGTTGCACTGTCTGGTTAACCTGTGTCTTTCCTCACATTGGAAGTGAGGGCCACCTCATTCCAGCGCCCACGACCCGTGGCTGGCCCCCGCTGCCGGCAGTTGGCCACCACGCTCCTCTGTTCCCCCTGGGGTCCTCTTCCCTTCTCTGGCTCTGGGGATTGCACAGGGCAGACTTCTGAGAGTCCTCCACTGCTCCCAGAGCCCCCAGATGCGCCAGCCCATAATAGCTCCTCAACATGTATTAACCGAGTGAGTCACCGAATGTCGTCATAGAATCGAAGGCGAACCCGGGAGCCCTGGGAACGGCGCCATTGTGAATCCCTCCAGACTCGCTCTAGACCCATCCCTGGCCGTTACCATATCTGCATATGGGTCGCTTCTCTTTTCAGGGACCTCCAGTGACAATTTATATAGACAGAACTGTGGTTAGCCAGCTGCATTTAGTGGTCCTTGGGAAGCACACAGGACTACTGCACCCAGAGTTCCGGAAGCCTGGGCTTGCCCTGCTCAGCGCCCACCTGGACGTCCTGCCCTTGGAGGCAGGGGTGGGCCCTGACCTGCGGGCTGTCGTCATGCCTGGCTGTCGGGCTGGCCTTGCAGGCCTTGGTGGGCCCGTGAGACCCACGACACGAGGCAGCAGCTCCTGGTCTCCTGCTGTCTCTCCTGTTATTCAGAAGAATGGAAACGGGTGCCGGGAGTCCTCAGGGGCAGCTCCCTGGGCCCTGGCTTCCTGGGACCTGCTCATCTGAAACAGCAAGAGCAGGCGCCCTCGCAGGCGCCGTGTGGCTCACGGGGGGCTTTTAGGCCTATGCATCTCCCCAGTCATTTGTTCTCTGATAAGAAAGCCTTTTACGATTTTCAATTTGCCCTTATTTTAATGAAAAGAAGCTGGGGTTGGACCGCCCAAGAAGGGGCTAATCAAATAAAGCAAATTGGTGTTACCTTCTCCTCATCCTTATTATTTCTATGGCTCCAGCTGGAATTTATTATGAAAAGCAATTGGTTTTCATATCTGGCAGATTGCAGCCTGGGCCGGCCGACGGCCCTTTCTTCCCTATCATTCCATAAGCAGCGTGGAGTGGCCGGTGGGGAGCACTTGTGACAGGCTCTCTTGCTCCTTGTCCCCCAAATCGTGAGGACCCTATAAACAAGTCAGAAGCAGGCGCCAGGCTGCAGGTTAATAAACCAGCCCCTTCCCAGGAGATCTGGCTGTCGCTGTGGCTTCTTGGGGTCCGTCTGGCGTCCTATCAACCTTGCTGAGCGCCTGCCATCAATTACGGCTCTCACTGGGTTTGTGTGAGGAGAGATAAGCGGCGGGGACATTCCTTTACCAGGCTCTTTTCCTCCCTTGCAACAAAAGGCAGAACCATCGGACAATTTAAACCAGCCTCCCTCCGTCCTTCCTTTACATGGGGCAGCTGCTGCTGCTGGATCCCGTGGGCCTGGGGATATCTTGGTGGTTACAAGAGAAGAGGGGCGGCTGGGAGGTGCCTTGGGAGGAGGGCAGTGGCCTCTCCCTGCTTCTGTCCTTCTGGGCTGTGTGATCTTGGGAAAGTTTCCGCCCTTCTCTGTGCTCTAAATATTGTCCCTGTGAAATGAGGATAATGACACCCACTTATCAAAGCTACTGTGGGATTAAAATGAGAAATGGGCTAAAGGCCTGTGCCTGCATCTAGCATTTGGAAAAAGCACAGTGAAATGGAAGCTCTTGTTGTCACGGTAGTTGCCATGGTTATTATTGACATTTTGGTCCAGGCCACCTACCTCTAATGGTGCATTTAAATCAGGCCATTCTGTGTTGGAAAGATCAGAAGGGAAGGTGCAGGTGCATAAAGTACGTCGGCTGTAATTAAGGGTGGCATTTCCCTGTCCTAGCTGCCCACCGGAACGGAGATTCAGCACTGGCTTGGGAACAGCATCCCTGCTCCAGGACACTGCATCCGTGCCTGGTCACGGGGATCACTTTGACACTTGGGGTCAATGCAGTGCAAAAGCAGGCACTTCATGGTCCTCTGGCCAGGACTTTCCGAGTGCCCGAGGCAGGAGGGAAGGGAGAAAGGCACAGGAAGAAAGGGAGGTGCCCCCCAGGGTTCGGGTGCCAGATGGAGAAGAATTCTTTGCGGTGGTCGCCATTTGGCAGCCCTCTGGGTGTTGTTCGCTGAGTCCCACTAGGAGCAAGAACGTCATCTGCTCTTCAAGGGAAGCCTCAAGGGCAGCCTTTGAGTTGTGGAGCTGGTGTGCCTGCGCAAACCCACAGCCCCTGGGCCAGGGACGCAGCGGGTGGGACAGGCTGCCAGCAGCACCGTGCCCCGGGGCCGAGTATCCACAGTCTGCAGGGGACCGGTGGCTGCTGAGGTTCTAGAAGTGATCAATTAGTGACAGAGAGCGGGGCTTCCGGAGGAGCCAAGAGCCAGACCTGTTTGGGCCCACTCATGTCTGAAGTTTGACAACGCAAAGTGTCCCGACTTCATTCTGTAGAACGAGCCCAGTCCTGGACCCACCCCCGACTTGCCCAGTAATTCCTATTTAATATCTGCACGTGAAGCCTCTCAAAGCACTCCCCGCGTCTTCCACCATTAATGGTCTTCTGTCGGCCTAATTTGAAAAAGATACTGTGCTCTAAGGTGCTGGCCGAGTAGCAGGACTGTGCCCCGACGGGCGTCCCAGCTGCACCCACAGCCACATTTCCTGACCCTCCGTCCTTCCACCCCTGCTCCCACGGGGGACCCACACGGAGGGGCCAGGTTCGTTATCTTTACCAGGCACAAAGGCCTGCACTGTGCGCTGGCAGCTGCTGGCCACCGTGTGTACATTATGTTATGCAACAGGAAGACCGAGGAATCTGTTCAAGGTCACACAGCGCATAAGGAGCGGAGCCAGGATTTAAGATGTCACCTGGATTGCACTCCAAATCCCACAGCGATCTTCTTTTTAAAAACATTCTCTCATGGAAAACTTCAAGCATTCACAAATATGGACAGACTAGTGTGCAAACTCCCTCGTGCTCAGTGCCTTAGACCACGGCCCGAGCCTGGCCAGGCTGTCATTCATGCAGCCTCCCCTCTCTGACTGATTTTGAAGCACACCTCAGTCATTGCATAATTTCATCTGTAAATATTTCAATATATAATTCTCTAAAAGGTAATTAGTAATAATGCAAAATAGCATTGAATATCTGGTCATTATTCAAAATTCTAATTATTTCACAAATGCCAGAAGACTGGCTGAAGAAACCAGCTCCTGTCCTATAGTTTTCTGCAGTCCAGGTTTTGCTGATGATGTTCCTATGATGGCCTTGCCATGTTCCAGTGCCCCCTGGGGGAACCTTAAAAAGTGGAGGCTAGGTCAGGAGGTCCAATTTCAAGGGCAGTTTTTTCCTTCACAAAAGCCAAATGTACTCCCACTGGGAGACGCTGGGTGCCAGGCTGTCTTCTCTTGCCATGTTGGCGGTGGACCACACCTGGTGCATCAATTCACTTGAGATGACAAGAGGACGGTTCTCTAATTCCCTCAGTCCCCCTCGTTATTGGCCAGGGTGCTCTTGCAGAGGTAGACCTCTGGTATCTGAGAAGGGTGGTAACAGGTATGGGGAGTGAGCACCCGATTCTCTCCCACCTTTTTTTTTTTTTTCTTTTCCAATTTTCAAAATAATGTGTTGGGTCACTAGCATCCTCAGACAAAGAGCGGTGGTCTGTTTTGCCTCTGTTTCAGGATCAATGTGAAGTCATGGATCTGAACATATTCGATGTGTTTTAGTCCGCCATGGTTCTTATTCCTGTCAGGGATCAAATTATCCCATCCTTAGTCAGCAGGAGCCTCTTCAGGTTGGTTCCTGAGCCCTTTTCACAGGATTTTAAGTCTTTGATGTAGCCAGCATCACACTTAGAGGTGGAAGACTGGCTGCTGTCCCCTCGAAAGGGCCAAGGCCAGGTCTTTCTTTGCACCACTTCTGTTCAGGTTGTCCTGCAGGTTCTAGCCAGTGCAACGAAGCAAGAAAAAGAAATAAAAGGCATCCACAATGGAAAGGGGAAAGGGAATGATGTGTATTTGTGGGTGGCTTGATTACTGATGTAGAAAATCCTGAAGAATCAACAAAAACCTTTACTAGAACTAGTAAACAAGTTTAGCAAGGTCACAGGATACAAGATCAATATGAAAAAAATCAATCGTATTTTTGTACAGTAGAAACGAACAATTCCAAATGAAGAAAATTTCCATTCACAAATAGCATCAAAAAGAATAAAGTATTTGGAATAAATTTACAAATTGTAATACCTGTACATTAAAAACTACAAAGTCTGTCTGAGAAAAATTAAAGATTTATATAGATGGAGAGACATTACATATTAATAGAATTAAAAATCACTTAATTGGAAGCAACTGGAAGGCTCAATAGTGTTAAGATGGCAATTCTCTCCAAATTGATTTCTAGGGTCAATGCAACTCTTATCAAAATCCCAGCAGGCTTCCTGCCCCCCCAAGAAATTATCAAGTTAATCTTAAAATGCACATGAAAACACAGAGGACTTAGAATAGCCAAAACAATTTTGAAAAAGAACAACATTGGAGGATATGTAATCTTTAATTCCAAAACTTGCTTTAAAGCTATAACAATCAAGATGTGATATTGGACAATGCCTTTTATTTGCCAATTTATTTGTAGCAAAAAATACCAAAGCAACTCACTGGAGTGTGTGGTAGAGAAAAGGAAAGGAGTTTCTTTTTCTCTTTTTAACAAATGGTGCTGGGACAATTGGAGAGCCACATGGCAAAAATCAACTTAGACCCTAACATCATGCCATCCACAAAAATGAATGCAAAATGGATCAAAGACCTAAAGGTAAGAGCCAAAAATATAAAACTCTTAGAAGAAAATGTGGGAAGTGTTCTTGTGACCTTGGGTTAGATTAAAAAAATTTCTTAGGGGGATTCTTAGGGCACTGAAAACACTTCTAAAGAAAAATATTGAGGGACTGGGGCCGTAGCTCAGTGGTAAAGCACTTGCCTAGCATGTGTGAGGCACTGAATTAGAGTCTTAGCATCACATAACAATAAATAAACAAGATAAAAGGTATTGAATCCATTTACAGCTAAGAAAAAATTTAAAAAAAAAGAAAAGAAATTGATAGCATAAACTTTACCAAAATTAAAACATCTTGCTTTTTCAAATAAACCATTAAGAAAAAGAAAAGACCAATCATGGACGGGGGAGGCATTTGCCAGTCACTTATCTGATAAAGCTCTTGCACTTAGATCTTATGTAAAGAACTCTTACAACTCAAAAATGAGAAGATAAGTAACTCAATTAAAGATGGGCAGAAGATTCAAATAGACATTTCACCAAAGAAATTATATGAATAGCTAATAAGGACATGAAAAGATGCTGAACATCATTAGTCATTAGGGAAATGCAAATTAAAACCACCCCACACCCACTAGGTGGCTGCCATCCAGAAGACCGAGCCAGTGCTGGAGAGGCTGAGGAGAAATCAGAGCTTTCTACCTTTCCTGGGGAATGTGAGATGTCTTGGCCACTCTGCAAAACAGTCTCACGGTTTTATTTTTATGTCTTTCACATATCGTTACTGAATTTTGCATTATGATCAGGAAAGTTTTCTTCTTTCAGGTTATGGTAGAATTCACCCATATTGTCTCCTAGAGTATGCATGATTTTATTTGTCCCATGGAAACTTCTGGCCATGTGGACTCACTGCTGCTGTGTGGCGGAGGGGTGTCTCCAATGTGCTTTCCATGTTCCTGTCCAGTAACCCTAACGCCACTCAGTGAAACGCCAATCCCCTTCCCCACAGACTTGGGTTACCTTGTTTATTGTACATACTCAATTTGTATGTGTAACTGGGGATGCTTTTGGATTTTCTACAGATCCATTCTGTTGATCTGTCTATTATGTGTCAGGCCAAGAGTTTTTAAAACATAGAGGTTTTACAGTATATATTAAGAGAGGGGAGGGCTAGTCCTTATGCCTTGATCATCTTCACAGGTGTTTATCTGGCTCTTCTTGGTGTTTCTTCCTTCCAAATAAACTTTATAATAAAATGTTCTAGATACAGAAAAAAATCCAGATGGGATTCTCAGTGTTATCACATCCTATCACATTTGTAAGTTAACTTTGAAAAGATTCACATTTTATGATCTTAACACTTTCCAACTGAGATGACTTATCAAAACTTGCTTTTTTGTCTTTTAGATTTTTTTATAGTTTGTCTCTCTAGGTTTTGGGAATTTCCTGTTAAATTTATGCCTAGGTGTTTAATTTTCTTTTTCTCTGTAGTAAATAGGCTCACCCATCATTTTCCTATCGGTCTAATCCATCACCAGCAGCTGTGTCTCAGTTTGTGCCTGTTTCTTTACTGCTGCGGTTTGCAGCAGGCTCTGCCGACCCTGTGACCTTTCAATCCTTTGCACCCAGCACTAGTGGTTCTGCTAGCTGGTTGTCTCCTGGAGAGAGGGTTACTTGGCGAGCAGCCCCGTTAGGACAGGGCTCCTGCAGTTGCTCTTTTCCTCGATGCCCCTCTGCTCTGCTGCCATGCCGCAGCCTGGCACAGCTTCTCCCAGAAGGAGACCTTGGGAGGAGGCCTGTGGGCAAGCGGTTTATCTGAAGGTGACCCCAGGAAACAGCAGTGGGGAGTGTGGGAGTGAAAGAGGAACAGGGGGACCATACGAACCACCGCCAGCAAGTCCCCACAGTGGGGAACTGAGCTTGCTACCAGAGGGGCATTCTCAGAGGCCACTGGAGCCCCCAGAGCACCTTGGCGTGGGGAGCTGACCCCCACCCACCAATTCCCCGTCCCAGGCCAAGGTGCTTTCGGAGCGCGCGTGCCCAGCCGCCAGCAGCACAGAACTGGGCTGCAGACCCTGCTGGTGGCAGACCACGCTGAATCAGTGGCCCCAGGTGGCTCTGGAGTGAGACTGGCTCAGGGTCTCCTGTTGGACGCCGCCAGTTGGGAAGACTGATTATAGGCTGGGAGTTACAATGCCTCCTCCTGGGGTTGGTGTGCAGGTGAAAAAACACGTGGACAGAGACAGAGGGAGGCACAGAACAGACCCGCCTGTGCTCTGGCAGCCCTGGACCGCGGTCAGCGGCCAGCGGCCAGCACCCGGAAGGGGTGACGTTGTCAGGTTGCAGAACTCCAGGCCTCCTCCACACCTGCAGCTCCGCTCCTGTCCCCCGTGCTCCCAGGCTCCTGCTGCCTCAGGTCGTCCTGAAGTGTGTGACACCCTTGGGATGACCCCTGTGGCCAGCCCCGCCTCGTTCCTTCCAGAGCGCCCTCCCCTCGCCCTTCCTTCCTCAGCCCCCTCTGGCCAGCTCTGGCTCCCTGTGACACATTCTGGGACAGCCTACAGCCTCACTGGGGCACTTGGGCCCTTCTGCAGCCCGTCCGTTCTGGTCTCAGGACTAGTGCTGTGGGGGCCCCCCACCTGGCAGAGCAGAGGCAAGTTCTAGCAGCATCGGATGGGCTGGTACCCTGCTGGGTTGCCTGTCCTTGCCGGTTACGACGAGCCTGTTCAGCGAGGTTGTTCAGTCAGACTCGTTCCCTGTGGGACTGTCCCTCCTACAGGGTCAGATGACAGGCCACTCTTGGATGCCAGAGAGGGTTTCTCCAGAGCAAGATGGGTGTCCAGGGGTGGGTGCAGTTGTGACTCCACCTGTGCATGTGGTAGTGTTTTGGGGAGTCCCCCTCTTTGGGTCACTACAAGTTGGGGACAGTTGGCCTGAATGGCTGCCGTGGTTCATGGATCATGTTTCAATAGGTCAGGGCTAGAGAAAATCGTGTCTCGTCTTGGCCCCCAAGAGGCTGGGTGGGGTCAGCGTTGGGCCTCCTGCAGCAGATGGGCCTTCCTTGGTGGGCTGCCTGCAGGACACTGCCATGGGGGCTGCCACTCCTCCTGTGAGGGGATGAGGCACACGTGTAGTCCATCTGTTGAACCCAACGCGTTCCTTAGCTTCTTCCTGAGGCAGCAGCCTTAAGCACAGTAATTGGACTTTGGGGGCCTTCGAGGAGAGGGGCTTTCGGTGTGGCTAGAACAGGCTGAAGAGGAAGAGGCAGGCCTCGCTGGCCCCTCTGAGCCCACCTGCCATTCAAGGATCGAAGCAGATGGAACCGTTTTCAATGCAGACTTGTAAGCGCAGACAGACACCGTCGGGTGACTGCATTGTGACAGCGTGCGGAGCATCTCCTGATTGTTTTAGCCGACTTGGGCTCAGGGAGAGACCAACACTGACACAAGCCAGTCGCACCCTGACGGAGACCATGCAGTGCAGGGATCCTGCCGCGTCTGTGACTTCCCCGGCCTTGATGTTTAGTCATCACATTGCTGCTGAATGACAGTCCGGTTGGGTGGGAACAATTAGCTGCAGTCACCCTGCTGTGATTTCCCCCCCTGGGCAGCGGAGCATGAGGCCATGGATAGCCAGTGATATGGCCCATTGTTCAAAGGAGGGAGGAAAGTGAGAGGCTGGAGGTGCTGGCCCCGCGGCGGGGGAATGGCAGCCAGCTCATCCTCACCTAGCTCTGCTGTCGCAGAGAAACATAAGCCAGCATCGTCAGAAGCCACTTCATTTGCCTTATTTGTGTAACGTGCTCGCTCACCCTCCGAGGGCGAGATGGAAGGCCGGCCGGCGCGCAGGACCCTCCGGCCTGCCAGTGCAAGCATTCAGGTTGGGGTGACGCAGAGCTGGCCGAAGGGGCGGGGGCATGCTGGCCCCGCAGGCTGGATCTGGGTGCACCTGCTTCCACCTGCTCTGGACGTGGCTGACCACAGCACGGGCCCTCAGTTGCCCCGGGCCTTGGAGTTTCCCACCCAGTATGCGACCCCTGCAGCTGCAGACAGGCTCATACTGGTCCTCTGCCCTATGCAGCCGAGGCAGCCTTTCTTTTTTAAAATTAAAGGTTCCTTTGGTTTGTTCTTTTTAAAGGTCACAAGAATGGCCACTGTACTCTTGGTGTTTAGCAAGTGGGCAACTATTTTCCTGAGATACTGTGGCTATGGGCTGCGTAGATGAGTGTACGTGGCATTATCTGACAGCTGAAGCCCAAATGGGAATGAACCAGCACTTGGCTTGCTCGGGAAGGAGGCCCGGGATGCTCTTCCATATCTAGCGGTGATCTACACGCAGGCAATGAGTCAAGAGCATGTGGCCTCGGCAACTGGCTCTGCCATTGGTCTGTTCTTAACATAGTCATCCAGCGCCTGCCTTAAACTTATTTATTTCCTAATGCTGGGTGATGGATTAAAAGATGTGTGGAAAATCCTTCTACAAGAGATAAGATATTGCAGGCTGCCACAGCACCCCCGGCTCTCTCCCTCGCTCTCTCTGTTTGCCTCCCCTTCAGTGCACAGCTCAGCCCCCCATGCCATACATCCTGATTAGTCTGTGGATATTACTAAGGGGATTTTTTTAAGCCTATCATTGACACATTTAATTCATTAGGTACCAAATCCACAAGCAAATTTTGGCTGGTCATAAAACACTGTTAATCCAGGGAGCTACAATAAAAGGTGAAAAATTATGTCCCAGCAAATGTGGAATATTGCTTTTCTGTAGAGACTTTTACTGGTCTACAATATCTTTCTTCATAAATTTGTCTTCTACTTGGTTCTCTTGGTAACTTAACCATTTGTTGTTTGCAGACCACAGAATGGCTCAATGATACTCTACAACAGGAAGAAAGTGAAGTACAGGAAAGATGGGTATTGCTGGAAAAAGAGGAAAGATGGGAAAACGACCAGAGAGGACCACATGAAACTCAAGGTCCAGGGAGTAGAGGTAAAGAGCAGAAAGGCTCTCTTGTCCCCAAATGTCATTTCCGGGCTGCATTGGAGAATGGAATTGCTTGAGAGTAATTTGATGCCAGTCACCTCTGTTGAAAGAATTTTTGTTTTCCGAGACCCTGGGGCTTGCTTTTGTTTTCCTGCCTTCTTACCCACTAGTCTCCATTCAAGTGTCCAGTGAAATGTGGGGTGACTGAAGCACTCTGCTTTCTAGGGAGGCACTGGTGTGTAGATGGGGGTCTGCCAGGTACCTGCAGAATCACGTGTGGTTTCACTGCAGAAGAGCCCCTGGGTGTGCTGGGAGTTTGCAGGTGTCAGGGAAGAGGGGCAGCAGCTTGAGCAACCTCTCTGGCCTCCCCCATTGAGCTGGTACCCTTCCCCAGAGCTGGGCTTCGCACCCTTTTACCGACGAACCTTCCATCTCCCTCTGGGTGTTTCAGCTTGAGTAGAGTCTCAAGATAATTAGATGGGCTCACAAGGTGTGTGTGATTCTCTCAGGGCTGTGGTGGAGGTGGCATGTGCAGAAATGTCTTGGGATCTCGGGCAGACTTGGGTTTTGGTCCCTGGATGCAGCCTGTGTTCCTTGCAGTTGTTCTGGTTCTCAGCCATGGGCGGCCGTGGAGGAATCCCTCCCTCCTGATGCTCAGCATCTGAGGGCCGAGCCAGGTGTCCCAGCAGTCAATGGAGAGGGCGTGGACCTGCTAGGTAGCCAGCACCCTCTCCTCCGCGTTCCTTGCTGATTCTGCCGAGAGTCTTCCCCAGGAGTGTGGCAGGAGCTGCCTTGGGCCAGGAGCTGAGAAGCTGGTTTGCGATCCACCTGGTTTTTCAAACTGGCAGAAGAGAGACGTCTGGTCTGTTGGTGTGTTGAGTCTCTAGCGTGCCACTAGGGTGAGGTGGTGAGGACCCTTGGGTTCCATGGGTCACCGTTCCACACTGATGTTTTTTGTGATGCACTTTTTCATTATGATTTTTTCTGTATTAATCATGTGCATTTATGACTGCTAAAAATAGCATCAAATGGTTTTTATTACTCTCCCCCCAGAGAGAACTTTTGTTTTATGCCTGTGCGGTTTTTTTACACCCAATAACAATGCTTTATGATGATGAACAAAGAGCAGCCCGATCCGAGAAACTCCAGTTCCCTCCACTCTCCTGTGCTCAGTGTTTGCACAGGGTGATTTAATTGACTGCATGCGACATTAAAATGCAGATTACCCAAACATGCTGCTCTGGACCCACCTCTAGGATCGTGACCAGCCACTGTCGCAGGGGGCGGAGGGAGATGGGGCTTTGCTCTGGGAGGACCTGGATCTCCCACCAGGGAAGAGCAGGTAGAAAGTGTAGGCGGGGCCCGAGAGGGCAGGGGCTGCTCACAGGGGACCCACAGGCCTGCGGGAATCCACACACAACCAGGCACACATGCCAGCCCGTGGCTTCTGGCGTATTTCATCTGTAGTGATACGTAAATCAGGACTTCTGGTACTGAGTGCCAGCAGGCGGAATTCCTCCTCAGCAGCCGCTCGGAAGCCCGGGGACAAAGGCACAGTGTTCATTTTCCTCCCTTGTGTTATAAATTAGAATTGTCACTGGATGGAATCACAATGATTCACGGCTATTTTTAGGCCATATTTATGTTTGGAGTTATTTGTGGTCTCACACTTGCGGGCTGCAGCGCGCCCCACACAACATGGAGGAAGGGAACCGGGGGTGGCCGTGCAGGCAGTGGGGACGGGAGAGGCCTTGCTGGGTGACACAGGAGCTTGGCCTCCAGGCCACCTGTGGCTACGTGTTGTGAGGCTGCCTTTCCCTCCAAGCTCAGGAAATTGTCCCCCCAAGCCACCCAGCAAATCCCCACCATGCACCTCCTTTGGCAAGGCTGCGTGGTGTCCCTGGAGAAGCAGAAGCCCTGATCTCTGTCCTCCTGGTCAGCTCAAGGAGACAGCCATGTCTGTACACAAAGGCCACTAAGAGTGCTGACAGGTGCACAGATTTTGGGATAAGCATCCTGGGAGTCTGGGGGAGGTCGCAATGAGCAGAGACGCTTCCTGGGAGAGGCGGGCGGTCAGTGAGCTCTTGGAGTTGGTGCGGAGGGTGTGTGCGAGTCGCTCATCTTTCCCCTGGAGAGTGCGGGCTGAGCTGTGGCCCTTTCGTCCTGTTGTCCTGGTTAATGGCTCTGTGGCATCCTACTGGGTAAACGCTTGAGCTTCTAAATGCCTCCCAGATCTTCAATGTGACACACGGTGCTCCCATAAACATCCACGGCATGTCTCTTTGTGCACATATGTAGCGGGTTCAGGAATTGCTGGGTTGTAAGGTACAAGAATTTTCTGTTTTGCTGGATACAGCCAAATTGCTCCTAAGTGACTGTACTAATTACATGCCCACCGGCACTGGAAATTACTATTTCTCCCACACCCTCTTTCACACTAACGGATGAAAGATGGCACCTTGTCCGATGCGAATTTGAGTTTTTCTTAATTAGTGCTGGGGATGGGCACCCTCTTTTGCTAGTGGGAGATTCTGCAGTGAATGCTGTACGTGGGTGTGGAGTTTCAAGCAGCCCTGGAGAAGGACTTTCCAGGCAGGTTCAGCCCCTGCCCGGCAGTGCTCCTGATTAGCCTGCTCTGTCCAGAGCTGGAAAGTCCAGTGGGCAGGCTTTTCCGGCTGAGGAATTGCAGGGGTCAGCCCCAGGGCTTTGCATCTCTCAGGAGGAGGAGCCCTCCCGTTGGGACCTGGTTTCCTGTCTCAGCGGATTCAGTCAGGCCGTTCCCCCCAAACAGTACCTACTTCACACCAGGGGCGGCGCCTGCCAGCCACTCTCCCGCTGCGAGGGGCAGAAGGTCTGGCATAGGGTCTCCGAGCTGTGGCTCTGCTGCCACACGCTCAGGTTTCCTCAGTTCAAGGGGCGATGAAGACATTTGGATCTACCACTTAGCACAGCGCTGCTGTAAGCCTTCCCTCTGGCCAGGAGAACCTCCAGCCCTGCTTGGGGCTCCGCGTCAGGCTTCCTTTGTTCTCAGAGGCCAGTCTCACTGCACATTGATTTTCTCCGTCAGGCACAGGATGGGGGCAGCCGTGTTTGAAGCTGACGAGCTGTTAGGGCCATGATTAGTCGTTGTGTCTGTGAGCCAAGGAGAAGCTAGCTCGATAAGCTTCCAGAATGACAAAGGTTGGCAGGGAGGAGAGGAAGGTGGTTGCGATGTCAACGCTTCATGAGATGAAATCTCAGCAGGTCTGAAGGGGGCCCACTCCCTGCAGATCCTTGCCTGCCTACCTGGAGCCCCCTCAGGGAGGGCCAGTGGAGTTAGGCAGTCCCCGGAGAGCAAGATCTGAAGCACTGTCCTCCTCGAGGACCAGCACAGCACGTGTCTGTGTGCCAGGTCTGCCGGAGGCGAGGCTGACCGTGGGAAGATCCCCTCTGGGATCCCTGGACTTTTCTCTGGCCCCAGCTGCTGCCCTGACTGTCCTGTCTGGTGTTTACCCCTCTCTCCTAAGAGTGCCAGGGTATCTCAGAAGCCAGGCCAGATCTTGGCTCCCCACTCCTGCTGGGTCCCCAAACAGACAGGAGCCACCACCCTTAGTGTAGGGACATCACAGGCTATGTATGAGGCATACCATCTTATCCATCCTTGCAAAAAATCCAGGCAAAGTACATATTATTATACCCATTTTATAGATTAAGAGATCAAGGCTCAGAGAGGGTTTCTCTTGCACCATATTATTGCCACAAGTCAGTAGCAGAGCTGGGTCCTCCTGGCTCTGAAGCTCACACTCTGCCCTTATCCCAGTGGCTTTTGGCGCCTGGGTGATTGGGTTGGTTTTCAGGCCCAGCCAACCCATATGTATTCAGCACATACCCTCCACCGTCAGTCCATCATCGGAGGCTCTCTGCCCACCAGTGTCGTGACAGGCTTGGAGGATGTGGGGTCTCTGATCTCACAGGGAGACAGAAAGCCCAGTGTGTGCTGGAAGAACTGCTATGCACCTGTGAAATATGCAGGCAGGTACCTAAGGCAGGGTTGGCCTGAAGACATGACAGGAAGCAGGACACGGCAGGAGCCATACAGGTAACAGGGTAGAGATGGGAAATATCAATGAGCAAGATAATCTGTTGACAGATAGCTCACGTGACTTTAAGCAACAGAGGACCCAATGGTGACGTTGTTTGTATTTCTCCCAGCCTTCTGCAGACTAGATATTTGCCTCCTGGGGTTGGGGTCTTCTCTGCTCTGGCCTTGAGGTGTGCCTTGCTGTGGGCAGCCGTTCTTTGGGACCTGTGGGTGATCCTGGGATTGCTGCTGTTGGTGGTCTGATCCAAGGATCCAAGACCTACTTCCTGCCCACTGGGCCTGTTCTTCCATGGAAGGAACTCCCTGGCCGGGACCATCTTTGGGCAGAAGTGCCAGTAATTTTCAGACATGAAGAGAAAGTTTAGTTTTGCCAACCTGTTCATGTAGCCTAAAATGAATGAGGAGTTGCTCCGCCTTCTCCGTGAGCTGCTTTCTAGCTAGAAGCCCAACCTTAGTGCAGTAGTGGTAACAAGCTTATGTGTGGGACTCGGCCTCATTAGAATGATGTTCTTTATTTGGGCACTTAGGCCACATATTTAAAAAAAAAAAAAAAAAAAAAAGCACCTCTTTTAAAAGTAGGAATGATATTGTAGTTACTGCATTAGGAATTAACAGGGCATGAAATCACTGTCCGCCTCATGGCGATGCCAGATCATTTCAGCTCTGCTTGCAGCCATAAGATAAATAGGTATCTTGCTCGCAGCTGATGGGAAATGTCTTAAATAGCTAGCCGCAAACATGTATGGTGCCCAAATCAAGTTTGGAAAACAGCAATGACCAGATAAGGAGGAGGCGAGCTGGCTAATGAAACCACTGAGCGGCACAGGCTCTGGAGGGCGGGCCTGCGTGCTGCCCCGACGCACTGCTCACGTTTTGCGAAGGACTGTGTATCTGTCTGTGGATGGCGGGTTTCCCTCGTGCTCCTCAGGCCCTCCGTGAGCCTCCAGCGGTGCTCGTTCATAACCTGCTTCTACCTGTGTCCAGGTCCAGATGCCTTATCCCGGTGACTTCCAACTCTTCCAGGGTCCCGCTCCGATTTCCTCCAGTCGGAAGCAGCTGTTTCCTGCCCTCGATCAGGGTAGCACTGTATCTGTATCTTTGTGATGAAAGAGCTCACTTTGACTGGACATCAGCGCATCTGTGCCATAGACTGGTTGAGTATTTGGTTGGTATCTTCTAGGTATTAGGAAGCCTGGATCTGGTGAGGAGGTACTAGTAGGCCATTCAGTGTGGGGCAAATAGAGGAAAATAAGACAGTGTCATCCCTGAAAAGCTACAGAAACAAAACTCATCCAGACGACATGACTTGGCAATTATTAAAATGACCTGGTCACTAAAGAATGTCTCGGAGTATCAGAATGTCTTGCCCTTCCCGCTCCCTAAAGACATGCTCTGCACTGGGACCAGGGACCTTGCGCCGAGCAGTGAGGTCTACTGAACCTCCGAGAGCCTCGTGATGGCCACCTGGCCTGGGCCCCCGACACTGCACTCAGGCAGGCACCCACCTCGCTCCCACTGGCGGCTCACCTGGGTCCTGGCCCAGGTCTTCTCCTGCCTGGCTTTGAGTAGGGTGGTTAAGGTGTCCTTGTCTTCTGACATCTCCAGTGGAGAAGCCTGTATGTCCAGTGGGCCTCGGATGATCCCCCATGTCTCAGCTGGCTTTTAATCATCTGAATTTGGGGGTAGCTTTCTGCTAAAATGGAACAAGTTAAAAATTTCCTGTTACCTGGATGTGCTTTGGTAGGATTCATTCAGGAGTTCAAATCCATAATCTTTCCTTAACTTCTAATTACTGAGCATCCCTGGTGCCATGTCCCTACCCAATTCATATAATTAAAATTTTAGCTAATAAATGGCATTAGCCAGCCATGTTTCCAGATGACAAAGCAGCCCTTTCTGTTCACATTCCATGCTGCTCCCCAGGCCTGGTCAGGAAGTGCTTTTAATTCTGAGGTCTCAGTCTGCTCAGCTGCTGAGACACCAGCGTCCATAGCATACATTTCTCCCGTGGCTCTGGGGAGTCCGAAAGTCTGAGATCGCACCACAGACAGATGTGGTGACTGTGCAGACTGTCCTGGTACATGGATGGCACCTTCTGCTGGCGTTCTCACCTGGTGGAAGGGACAAGACAGCCTCCCTGGTCCCCTTCATAAGGACACTCATCCCAGGTGAACCTCATGAGCTCATCACTGAAAGGCCCCAACTCCCCAACTGTGACACCGGGCTTAGTTTCCAACCTATGAACTTGGAGGCAGGCACGGCCAGCCAGCGGCCCCTTTTCCCTCACAACAGCCGGTAACAGCAGCCTCAGTGGGGATGGCTCTGCAAACTGACTTCACTGAACACCTGTCTTGCTTGTGCATTTTATGTCCATTGTCCCGTTTGGCTCCATGACAGTGCCCCTCTTGGGTAGGTACCGTGGCTATCCTCATCTTGAAAGTTCTATATTTTCAAATACCTAGGGATATTTTAGTTAGAAAAACAAAGGCCGTGGAGGTCTCTCTCAGGTTCTGAAGGTACCTGTGAGTTAAGTCGTGCACACCCCCCTTAGAAAACCAAACAAGCCTGGGCCACCTCGCTCCTACGCTTCTCACGTAGAGAACGAGGCCGAGCTGCCTTCAGGACCAATGCAGCAGTGCCTGAGGACGGCTGGTGGTTAGGCACCAGGCTTGTGCCAGGCCCGTCCTCACTTTATCCAGGGCTGCTAAAGACCCAGCAGCCCCTGCTGTGCACGTCATGTTCAGGACCTGGTCCCCAACCCCGGACACCCTGCAAAACCCTGGGTCACCCTTAGCTGTGGTTTGATCCAAGCCCTTTGGGGACTTTTATATTCCCACAGGCGCATCCCATGGGGTGACGAACTGCTGGCTCCTGGCAAGCGCTGCCCGTTCCACTGTCCCAAAGCTGCAGCTGTCATGCTTCCAGGCCAGGCTCACGGTGACACTGAGCTCCCACTAAGTGTCAGTTTCAGACACATGGTGGCTGTTGTTCAGTATGAACACATCCCATGCTGTATTTGGGACGCACGTGCCCCAAGCAGTGCCCCTGTCCATCTGGACTTGCACTGCTCAGGGCCGCCTCTACTCTATCCGATGACCCTCTGACCGAGGGAGCATTTCCCTTGAGTCTCCGCAGGCAGAGACTTGCCTGCTTCGGTGCTGGGCTCAGGAAGACCCAGGAGTGCCTGGGCTTCTCTCAGTCAGGGAGGACTCTGGCCACTGTCAGTCGACCCATGTGCTGCCAGGGCTGGGGCCCTTTTGCTCCCTCTGAAAAGGGAGTCCCAGGTGCCTCTCAAATGCCAAGGCACTGGACCCACGTGCGGCCTGGTGCAGGGCCCTGGGAGGAGTGTGGCTTCCACCAGTGGTGTTGGGAGGGTGTTGGGAGGGAGACGGGCCAGGGAGACCCTGAAGGAGACATGGCCCTGCCTTCCTCCTGTCTCTGGTAGATGACAACATGTGAAATGTTTTGTGACGTCCTTTTTTCTTAAACTGCACTTGAGCCTTAGTAAGCCAGTGCTCCCTGGCAAAGGTGAAGCCCTGGAAAGCCAACCCGAGGGCTGCACTAGGGCTTGGTCGCCCTAACGGCCTGGCTGTCATTGTAGTTTGGCCCACAAGGGCCCAGTGGAAATGCTATCATGTCTTGGGTTGACATGGACCCTTGAATGCCACTGTCAAACCGGCCGAGGTCACTCTGCTGGACCCCGACCTGCAGCAGGCTCAGGCGGGCCCTCTGGCACCCCACGTGCACTTTCCGTCCTCAGGCAGAAGCGGGCGTGCATTTTAAAGCCATGGTATGTTTTTCCCATTGGTAAATAACCAGAAGGGTTGTTCGTGCTGGGTAAAGAACATCTCTGGCCTTCGCTCTTCTGAATTGTGAAATACCGATCTTCTCCGTCTTTTGGTCCCCTTGTATTACCAGGAAACTCTCTCCCGCCACCTGCTGCCATGGCTTGTGTCTATGAGGCACCCACACTGCTTTGGTACACATCTCCAGCCTGGCTCCAGGTAGTCACACCAGATGCACTTGAGTTGACCTGGGTTTGTCACCAGCAGAGGGAAGGGGAGGGTGTGCAAGTTAATTAGGCCACTGTCACTCTGTCTGGGTGGTTCCCAGGCTGCAGCCCATACCGTGGAGGTGGGAGTAGATGAGCAGATAAGGGCTGTGGCTACCTGCGGGAGTGAGCAGATTGAAGAGGGGACAGCGAGCCACAGTGCTCTGGCCAGGCTACTTTGCGGGCGCTGGCTCTGGTCTCAGGTTTCTGCTCCAGGTTCTTTGGGTTTCTGGCAGCTGAGCTTCCCGTGCCAGCCCTCCTGTGATGCAAGGGTAGAACTGTACTTGGGAAGCCTCTTGCTCTTTGAACTTTTTTCCTGGATGGGCAAAATGACCTTCCATTTCCTCTTTACAGTTCTTAGTTCCCACTCTGGGGAAGGCTGTGTGCCTTCAGGGAACGCCTTGCTTCCTATCTCAAAGACTGGCATCCCACTCCTGCAAAACCCTAGATGCTGCAGAAAGGGCAGCCATCACGGCACTCCTTGGAGCATCAGGGATGGCAGGATCTGCTTCGTCGCGGCCCATTGGACTGCAGAGTGTCCTAGGTCGGGGTCCCTGCCTGCTCTCTCAGGGGAAGTCTTTGTGTTAGGCAGGCCATGTGGTTCACCTGTACCTGCACTTGGAAGTATTGACTCGTGTCATCCTCTTGCTACTGTAGGGTCCTGCCTGGGGGGTCTAACTACCCGCTGGGCTAAATTTTTTTTTATTTTATGAAAAACATCAAAAGGAAATTTTCAAGTTGTTATTTGATTCCTGAAATCCCTGATTATATGGCTTGAGCCTGTCATTCCTCATTCTGCCCTTGGCAATGAAGGATCAATAGCTGGTTCCCAAAAGCAGAACACACCAACTAGCAACGACTGAACAGTCCCTCAGCCTTCCATTATCCAGGGAAACAGCCCTGCCCATGTGTTGTTAGCTACTCTGAATAGGACCCTGCCTATCCCTTCACTGCCAAGTCTAGTGCTTGGCATGGTACTTGGTACACATTTGGTGCTTATTAAATATTTTTTTAATGAATGAATTTTGAATAAATGGACTTTTGCTGTAAAGGGTCAAACAGTGAATATTTTTTGACTTTGTGACCAGATGGTCTGTTGTAAGAATTCAGTTCTGCCATTGTGACATGAAAGTAGTCACTGAAGATAGTTAAGGAATGAATGTGGCTGTGTTCCAATAAAACTTTATTTACAAAGGCAGGCTGTGGCCACATTCAGGTCATGGGAATAGCTTGCCCATCCCTGTTTTAGGGTATGGATTGTAGAAGGGGTGGGGTGCCAGGGGAGCTGGGAGGGCTTGAAGGGTGTCATCAAGGACTTCCACAGGAAGGATTTCAGTCGGGCACCAGAGTGTCCCCACATTCATGTTCATAGTGGGACACTGATGTGTTGTTCACGCTCAGCTTGTATTTCTACTAGGTATTAGGATTTTACTCACAATATACTGTGAGGGGTTCCTTTTTTTCCTTTATTTTTACTGGCAAAATGTCTGCAGGCATGGACTTATTTGCTTCACTCCCAGTTGTCCTCAGCCAGGAAAAGTCAGGCAGTGTCTCTTGCAGAGAGCAGTTGAGTGGAAGTGGAACTGTCCTTTCTCTCCTGGAGGCAGGGGTGCTGCTGCACAGCATTATGGGAGCACCCGACCAGTCTCAGTGATGTACCCTGAGCTCTCTGCCGGGGCAGTGGAGCCAACAGTGTGTGGTTTTGTGAGACTGACTGGGATGTCACTGAAGAGGAAAGGGAACCTGCCCGCTCCTTAGGCTTGAAGTGCTTAAAAGGAGCCCACCCAGTTGGATGTGGCAAAGTCCCCCTTGGATGGTGACTATGGGAGGTGCAGATGTGACTTGTCCATGTTAAAGTGCTTACATGACAGTACGAGAAAACTGCAGGTTCCCTTTCATCCTGGTGCCGCCATTTCCATACTGCTTTTTGATGGATGCAGGAGGTAGACATTTATTACAAAAGCACAAGAAATGTCGACTCCGTGAATTGATTATTTAGAATTCATTTTATTAAATATTCTAGGTGGCGTGTGATAAACTGAACCTCTATTGGTTTGCAGTTTAATGATTCCTGTGTCCGTGGTGGTGAGAAGGAAAGCAAAGATTGGACTTGCCATTTCCGAGGGACGAGGTGGATTATTGTTAGATTTGGAACAGGCCTCTGGAGGAGCCCTCTGCAGAGACCGCATATGCGACAGTCCCTTCTCTGTGGACTGGGGCTTTCCTTAGGGAAGCAGATATCCCACAGCACGTGGCCGTGGGTTCCCCCCGCTCTGGCTGCTCACATCCTCACTCGGGATGTTGCTTTTTCCCCTTCCTTGGTGTATTGCATTCATAGTTCTTCGGTCTCCATGCCCCCAACACCCATGCTGAAAAGCTCTGCTGGGGTCTTCAGGCTGGAGATGCCTTATTTAAACTGGGCTAGTGGATTCGTCCTGACCCTTTCGTTTGAAACGTCACAAGCTATTTAACTTCCTGGAGCTCACTGTGAGGGCGCATTAGACCTCAGAACTGAGCGGCAGCGAGGCCGCTCGTGGGGCAGGAGTGCCTGAGTCAAGACGCACCAAAGCCAAGGCACAGCTCGAAGAGCAGGTCAGGGTGGAGGGTGGCAGGTCAGGTGCTTAGCTCCCGAGGGCTCTGGGGCCACTCTCCTTCTCAGATGCTGTGAGCCGGGTGGAAGTTGGCAGTGCCACATGGCTGTGTGGCTGTGCAGCCCAGCACCGGAGAGTGGATGGCGCTCCAGGGGACGTTCAGCAGCTGCCGGAGCACATGCCTCACAGTGACACCTCAACGGTGCTCACCTGGCAGCTTGGGTTTCAGAGTGCTCCATGACTTCCTGTGCTTTGCACAATAGTAGGCATTGTTGCATGCCGTCACCTCTTCCCCACGTCATTGGGGAAGCAGAACTGGGAACTCCCACACCCTGCTCCCGCTTCCCCAGGACCCCTCGCGCCCACGAGCTGCACGCGGCATGGCGCTCCAGGGGTACTGTGCCTGCCCCCCATCCTGCCACATGCTTTATATGTGCAGTTGGGCCTGATTTTCCATATAAGGCCGCGTCAGTGTGGTTTCCCAAAAGAGCGACGCTGAGTTCTTCAGCGGTTTTTTCTTACCAACAGAGTCTGCTTGACTTTCCACGCACTAATCAGTCCATAAGGAAGTGAGTTCTGTTGCTGACCTTTAATTCTTTAATTGCTGTGAAATCGCTGAAAGGGTTTTAAATTCCAGCCTCCCCCTAATGGTGGGCATGACGAGGCTCCCTCGTCTCTCTGCAGCGCAGGGCTGCCTTTGCGCCCCTTGGCTCTGTTCTCAGCAAACGCCTTCCTGTCTCTTCCCCTCCTGTCCCTGCCATTTGCCTCCTCCTCTCCGGTCTCCCAGCACCTCACACAGTAGGGCTCACCTTCAGCACCGGAACATCTGGAGGGGGCACACCTGAGCTTCTGGTGCCCCGGGGTCGGGGTGGTGGAGCAGAGGTCTGTGCCGCCGGGTGTCAGATGACAGCAACCTGGTTCCACCGCAGGGCTGATCACATTTGCCTTTTCCTGGAAGGCGATTAAGTAACCGCATCGAAGCAGCTTCTCAAATTAATACTTTCAGACACAATATGAAATGTTTGGAAACGAGATGCAACACAGGATTTTGGCCGTATTTTTTTTCCCTTTCACAACACCTGGCAATAAAATTCTCAGGCTAAATACCAGATGAGCGGGCGCTTCATTATGTATAGCAACTTCGTCTATAACTTTTTTAAGCCCTCCAGATGGAAGCACGGTATAAATGTAGAGAGGCTGAGAAGGGAAATGAAAATAAATGCACTAAGAAATAAAGAATCTGTTTTTTATACTTTCTTTTGCAAATAGTGTTTGCAATGACATATTGTGAATGGACTGAATTATAACAAAAACAGAAATGAAACAGAGCTCGGGGGTAGGAAGAGCCATTGTTACACTGACTTTAACTGATATAATGCAGAGCCACGCTTTTTACACTCAATTAGTTTGCACATTGTGTTGGACACAAACCAGAATGTAGAACATTTTTGGATTTTGTTTTTACATGATTAAGGGAGATGAGATGAAATAAATTCAGTAAATTACCCTCCATTCCTTTTTGGTCTGAGATGTGTGTGTTTTATTTTTTCCTTACCCCTGGTGCCGAGAATGGGCCTCCATCCTCTGGGTGGAGGGGCGGGGCTGGCAGAGGCCAACCCCACCCTGTTCCCAAACAAGATATTCCTCACCAAGATGGGTGGGTTTCCAGTGGAGTCCCTTCTCCCACATCAGGGCCATCTTTTGCTGCATAAACAAGGTTGTGAATCAGAATTTATTTGCATCTGGTGTTTGACTGCATTTCCTGCTTCGGCTTTGAGGAAGGGGAGCGGGCTCCACAGAGGCCAACAGATGTCAGAGAGCATTTAGGCAGCAGAAGTGTTTCCAAGACTGTGTATTTCAAGATCCTTGTTTAATTTATTTTGCTTAATTATCCTTCCTTGCATTTTTAATGCTGCTAATATGGTAATATTAAGAATTTCAGTGTGTGATTATGTGTTGCTCATTTCTGGATCTGAGAGGCAAAGGGAAGTGTGGGTTGGTGCTGTGAGCCAGGAGCAGAGGAACTGGGGACCCAGCCTGGCGCCTTTCCACGATAGCGCTAGCTGTCTTCCAGGAGGGTCCAGGGAGGACTGGGCTTCCCTGCAGATGGCCTCGACGAGCTGCAGACAAGTCCCCTGGGCATTCTGACTTGGTTGGCCTGGGTGGGCCCGGGGCACCCTTTACAGCAATCCCCTGCAGGGCCAGTGCTGCTGGGCTGCGGATCCTGCCTGAGTGTTGAGGACAGGAAGAGAGGGAGTAGCAATACGTCCCGCGGCTGCTGGCCACCTGGGCCCCACACCAGGACTGTGCCTGCCCCCTGGGTCCTGTCCACCATGCCCAGGCACGGAGTGTCCCTCGGGTGCAGAAGGTGTGGGGAAGGCCCCTGCTCAGACTCTGTCTTTTAAAAAGATCATCCTCATTTTCATTGGTGCAAAACGAAGGCCACCCTGGTGTCACACCCTCAGCGATTCTGTGCTTGATATTCCGAACCACAAGCACTAATAAGAAAACAATGGGAGAAACCTGTTAGGTATAATATCCAATTATAATTATTTTTTACTCCAAAAAGCACATCAAATAAATAATGCAGTTTATGTTACTTCTAGAAAATGCAGCAGCATTAGTTAATTTACATAAATTATACAACTCATTATCTTTGTTTATAAAAAGCCTTAGCAATATTTTGGCTTATGGATGGAAAACGGGGAAAGCATCCCAGATTTCAGTTCAGACTAGTTTTCCTTTCCTGCAGTCAGTCACCTTGTTATTTATTTACAGAAAGAGCGTCAGACAGATCCCTTAGGAGAGCTGCCCTTTTCTGATGATGAATGGAA
Source organism: Sciurus carolinensis (assembly GCF_902686445.1). NCBI lineage: Eukaryota > Metazoa > Chordata > Mammalia > Rodentia > Sciuridae > Sciurus > Sciurus carolinensis. Next base: position 204,362,859 of record NC_062213.1, on the reverse strand, counting down.
TGTCTCACATTCACCTTTTGTTTATAAAAAGTTTAATAAATACAATGAATGAATCCAGGAGTCCAGAGCAGCAGGCCCCTTCCTCTGCTGACTCCAGCACCTCTAGGCTGGGGAGGGGGCTTCCGGAAAGGGAGAGGGTCTCCCAGGCCTCTCTGCTGTCTTTTCTCAGGCAGGCTGGGGTGAGCATGCGGTGCCCCTGGCCCGTGTATCAGTGTTAGCTGCTGGTCTTTTCCTGCACCCCTAAACCAGTAGCCACGAACCACGTGCTGCTACGGAGCACTTGAAATGTGGTTTGTCTAGATTGTAGCATGTTCTAAGTGTAGAACCCATACTTTATTTCCAAAACTTAGTATGGAAAAAAAAGTTAAATAACCCATGAATATTTTTATTACATGTTGAAATAATACTTTAAACATATTGGCTAAATAAAATGTATATTAAAATGGGTTTTGCATTTTTTTCCCTAATTTTTTTACTTTCCTGTTGCCAACTACTGCTGTGAACGTGGCCTGTCTCATCTGCGGGGACTACAGTGGACCAACAAGGAGGCTGGAAGCCTCCATTGCTCTTAAGCACGCTGTGATTTAGGCTGAGTGTGATTCCTCTCCCAGCCCTGCCTCAGGCTCTGACTTATAATCAGAAACTTAGGATGCGCCGCCATGAAAAGGGCAGGGCTTGCTCGATGGTTTGGTTAGAGATTTGAAGGGCGCCCGGGAGAACAACATGCTCTAAGAAGATTGAGCTCTTCTCCCTCAACGGCGCTTGGCTCTTGCTTCCAGCTTAACCCTTAAAGACTTCGCTCCTGGTTGTTTCCAAGAGGAAACTGGTGAATCAAAAATTCTGCATTGCTCATGCAAATCCACTCGGAGGGCTAAGGACTGGCCTGCCCGAGGGGGCTCGCTGAGTGGGCGGATGAGCGTGCCTCAGCTGTGGGCAGCCTGGGCCTGGCCCCGAGCTAGGCTGTCTGACAGTGTGTCCAGGTCGTAACCCGGTGGCAGTGGGGCTCCTGGATGGGCGCACCACCACGGGGCTCACCCAGGCTAAGCCCGCAACCCAGAAACAGAGATTCCAGACTAAGATTTCTGCCACTGCTCAATTGATGACTGAATATTCAATTCCTCTGTTCATCCATTCATTCAAGGAAACTGATCACAAGGCCACTGTGTGTCAGAGCTTTGCCAGGCCCTGGAGATACTGTGGTGCACACACCAGATGTGCTCTCTGTCCCCTCGAAGTTCCCAATGCAGTGGACTTCATGGTGGGGGTGGGGGACAGGCAGGACGAGGTAAGCAGCCGGCCCCTGGGACCCCTGAGAGGAGGCTGAGGGTAACGCCCACGGCTCAGGCCCAGATGCCAGCACTGGCCTCAGAAGTCCAGTAGGTCTAGGTGAGGCGGGAACAGTCGACCTGTGACTTGAAAGAGGAAGGACCCTGGCAGGGAAGAGTAGGCGGGGTGCATTCAGGGGATGGGACAGTATGTCGCCCGCAGGTTGGGAGTACCTGAGCTGTATGCTGACAGAGCGACGGCCTGGAGAGCAGCGGACAGGAGAGGGTGGCATGAGGGTGGCTGGAGGCCAGACTCTAGTACTCCAGGGCTCGGCTGAGGGATGACACTTGGATTCGGTTCCCAGGATCATGGGAAGCCTCTGGCAGGATGGTAGCAGTGGTCTGGGGCCAATGGGAAGTTCTGCCTGGGTCCTTCACCCCGGCCAGGTGATACTGGGCTGCTCGCTCGGCCACCTGGGTGTTGGTTTCCTCATCTGTGAAGTGGAAGGGCTGGGGGAAAAGGGAGGTGGGCCAGAACGTCCCTGCTACGTGAAGCGTCATGATTGGGAGTGCTCCATCTGGCCCTCTCTGAGCTGACTCACCTTCCTGTCCCCTGGGACTGATGGTGGGTGACTTGAGAAGAACTGGCATTTCCGTGCACTCTTTGGCTTGTACGTCTGTGAGTTCTTTGGCTTTGTGAGACGGGAGAAGACAGGTCCTTGCTGGGCTGGTGTCACAGCGGGGTGCCCAGGCTCCCTCAGTACAGCTCAGGTGGGACAGGCTTCTGTACTTTTCAGAAGCTTCCTGGGTGGTTGTCAGCATGTCAGCCAGATTGCAGACCCCCAAAGGGTTGGGCCTCTATCAGGGGACAAAGAGGGCCCTTAGCCAGATGCCTGCAATACACAGGACTTCCTGGGACCATCCCAATTCAAATGTCCACATCCACCAATGTGTCACTGGGAGGTTACGGTCTCACCACTTTGCACGTGACAGATCTCTTGTACCCTACAGAGCAGACAGTTCTTTGGTAGACCAAGGGACTTGCTGGTGGATTCTTGTCATGCACTGACAAGTCATTTGTGAGAAGGCACATGGATCAGTTGTCCTGAGTGCTGCTAATGAAGATTTGGGATCTCAGAACACAGCTGGTGAGCATTTCTGCTGTGTGTCCCCTACCCCTCGCCTGCACACCAGGGAGCCAGCTGAGACTCTGCATGAAGCTTAAAAACTTAAGGCAGGAGCCATGTGCAAATCCCAACCCTCTTGTGCACCTCTCCAAGGGCCCAAGACCTCCTGTGGTCTAGGAACTCTAGTGAACAGGCAGTCCCACCCAAAGCAGCAAGAGTGCTCAACAGAACCTGTGAAGCAACTGGGTCAGACGCTGGGCAACCAGCAGTGCAGGACTGGGGGACCTGAGCTGAGTGACAGGAATGCCACTTTCCAGCCAGAGGCTCTTTCCATGCAGCAGTGTGGGCGTGGGTAGGAGAGCAGGGCGGACCGGACCAGTGAGATGAGTAGGTGGAGGATGGAGTCAGGGAGCAGACGACAGGGGCTCCTAGGGCAGAGTGCTGGGATGACAGAGGCGAGATAAGCAGAGGAAGCGGGACACTGGAGCCTGTGGCTAGACACTAAGCTGCACCATCCTTGGGTGAAACTCCACAAGGTTGGTCACAACCCTTGGAGCTAGTTCTCAGCTCAGCAGGTTCAGACTGGCTGTGGGATGAGATGCTAATAAATACGCTTAGTAGAGACTCCAGAAGGATCAGCCTTCAATCATAGGGTTAAACTCTCCCTGGAGTGAAAACAGCTCTAGACGCACCCTGTCAAAGCACAGCAGCGAACCTCAAATGAGCAAGCCGATCTGAGAGTAATGAAGGTGCCTGACAAGGCAAAATTCAACATTCTTTAAAGTAAAATAACAAAATCCACACTCAACAATATATTATTCACAATGCTCAGCACTCAATAAAAAGTTATTAAACATGAAAGAAACATGAAAATATGACCTATATACAGGAGAAAAATCAGTCAGTAGGAAAGAAGCCTAAATAATACAGAAATGAAATTCAAAGACAAGGACTTTAAAGCAGCCAATATAAATATCCTCAATATATAATCTATAAAAATCCTCAATTATTTAAAGGAAATAGATGAACAAAGTGAGAAGTGAGGTAAGGGCCAATTAGAATTTCAGAGCTGGAAAACAATACCTACAGTGAAAATCTCTGGTATCTATTGGTATTTAACCAGTTACCACCCACAGAGCACCCTGAAAGAATACACAGGCATTATCTCAGTTTTTGAGGGTCAGAATCCAGGCAGGACTCAGCAGCAGCTTCTTCATTGGGGCCTTTCACAAAGCTGGAATCAAGGTGTTACCAGAACTGAGGTATCATCCAAAGGCCCAAAAGAGGAGGACATGCTTCTGGGCTTTCTTGTTTGTTGTAAGAATTAGGTTCCTTACCAGATGTTGGACCAGGACTTTGTTCTTAGCTGGCTAATAGCCACAGGCCACCTCCACTACCTTGTTACATGGACCTCTCCAACATGACAGCTCTTTTCATGTGTGCCAGTGGAAAACACAACAGAGTGTGCTAGCAAGACAGAAATCACAGTTTCTTGTAATCTGTTTACAAAGTGACATCTTGTTATCTTTGATGTTTCCTATGGCTAGCAACAAGTCACCAATGTGCCCACAATCAAACATGGTGAGATTATACCAGGGGATGAATACCAGGAGTCATACGACACTGAGGATCCTACGATCTGGCTGTCACAATGGACTTGATAGCAGGCTTGACAAAGTATAAGAAAAGGATCAGTCACTTGAACCTGAAGCAGTAAGAACTACTCAAACAAAAACACTCAAGGAAAGAGAAACAGAAGAGGGGGTTGAGGATGGTGGAGTATTAAAGAACTGTGGAACAATATCCAATGATCTAGCATATGTACAATTGGAGCGCAGACGTGGCTGCCGAAGCAAAAATATCTCAAAGAAATCATGGTCAAGGTTTCCCAAATTTGATGAAAACTATGAAGTTATAGATCCTAGATATACAGTGAACCTAAACACAAAGCAAGAGAAATACAAAGAAAAGAACACTGAGAAATATAATCAAATTACTGAAAACTAGCAGTAAAGACGAAATCTTTCAATTAGCAGAGAAAAATAGACATTACAAAAATAAGAATTACCACTGATTTCCTATCATGAATACTACAATCAAGAAGACAATGAAACTTTTTAAATTGCTAAGAGGAAAAAAAAAAATTCAACCTAGAATTCTATATTCAGTAAATGTATTCTTTAAAGATGAAGATAAAGACATTTTTAGACCAAAAAAGAAAAAAGCTGAGAGAAGTTATTGCTGGCAGACTGATACTACAAGATGTATTAAAGGAAACTCCTGAAGCCAAAAGAAAATGTTACCAGATGAAAATTCATACACAAAGGAACGAGGAGCTCCCGAAATGGTAAACGTGGGCAAACAGAAGATACCTTCCTTCTTCATTCCTAAATTTTTTCTTTAGACTACATATGAGCAAAACTTATGGGAAAGTTATTGTTCTTAATGCCTGTGTCAAAAAGGAAAATGATCTCAATCAGTCCCTAACCTTCCACCACAGGATATTAAAAAAGAAAAGCAAAGTAAACCCGAAATGAGCCAAAGGAAGGCAGGATGGGCTGGGTGTTTCTGTCCACCTCAATTCTTAGACTGAAGCCCTCCACCCCCAGTGTGGCTGTTTGGAGATGGGCCGCTAAGGAAGCAATTGTCCTTCAATGAGGTCATATGGGTGGGGCCCCCATTCAGCAGGATGGTGTCCTTTTAAGAAGAGACATCAGAGAGCTCACTTTCTCTTTCCAAGTGTGTTCCAAGGAAAGACCGAGTGGGACCGAACAAGAAGGTAGTCGTCTACAAGCTGTGACGAGAACCCAAACAGAAATCAAGTTCTCTGGCACCCCGATCATAGACTTCTAGCCTCCAGAACTGTGAGAAATAAACTTTTGTTGAAGCCACCCAGTCTGGCCTTATGTAGCATCCCGAGAAGACTAACACAGAAAGGGCTAGTAAAGATCAGAGTGGAAGTGAGGGAAACCATAGGGAAAAAGCAAGAAAATCAAAGTTGGTTCTTTCAAAAGATCAACCGAATGGATAGAACTTCAGCTAGACTGACAGAGGAAGGAGAGAGGGAGGGAGGGAGAAAGGGACAGAGGAAGGGGGAGGAAGGAGGAAAGAGCCTCAAGTAGCTAAATCAGGAATATAAGAGGCGACATCATACTGATCCACAGAAATAAAAGGATTATAAAAGGAATAATATGAACAGCTATATGCCAACTAATGAGATAAACTTAGATGAAATGGGCAGAATCCTAGAAAGGTATGATTATTGAATTTGACTCACAAAGAATAAAGAATCTGGGAGGACCTAAAACAAATAGAGATATTAACTTTAAAATATTCTGACAAAGAAAAGTCAAAGACCAGATGGATTCTTTGGTGAATTCTACCAAACATTTAAAAAATAATTAAAACAAATCATTCACAAAGTGTTTCAGGAAAGAGAAGAGGTGAAAACATTTTAGTTGTATTATTATTCACTAAATAAATAATTTGTAAGTCAAATTTAGAAAATAATTTCAGTTATAAATAATGGCATCAGTAAGAATCAAATAGTCATGGATAAAATTTTTAAAAAGCACAAGACTTATAAATGGAAACTATAAAAACCATTGAAAGAAATTAAAAATCTAAATGAATAGAAAGACAATTCATGTTCATGAATCACAAGACTTAATATTGTTAAGATGGTAACAGTTCCCAATTTGATCTTCAGATGCAATACAGTCCTTCTCAAAATCCCAGCTCCCTTTTTAAAAATCGAAATTGGCAAGCTGAACCTAAAATTCATATGGAGATGCAAGAAGCCTGGAGTAGTTAAAATAACCTTAGAAAGAATGACAAAGTTGGAAGAGTAAAAAATTTTCAACATTGAAACTTACTATAACATCATCATGATCAAGGCAGTGAATCACTGGTGTAAGGGTAAACATACTGCCCAATGGAATAAAATTGAGAGTCTGCTTATGGTCAATTGATTTTTGACAAAGGGACCCAGGCATTTGAATCATGGCAGAAGTCTTCAGCATATGGTTCTGGGGCAACTGGATATACTCATGTTTAAAAAGAAATTTGGGGCCCTGCCTCACACCTACATAATAAAGAAATGCAAAATAGGTAACAGACTTAAATATAAAAGCAAAAATGATAAAAGTCTTAGATGATAACATAAGAATGTATCTTAGTGACTTCAGGTTGGGAAATATTTCTTAATATGGCCCAAAACATTGGTGATTAAAGACTGATAAGTTGGACTTCATGAAATGAAAACCCTTTGTGCTTCAAAGAATGCTATCAAGAAGCTGAAAACGTAACCTACAACCTGGGGGGAAAAATGTGCAAAAATATTTCTGATAGAGGACTTACATCTGGAACATATGAAGAATTTTTACAATTTAATAATAAAAGTTACTCAAAGATAGACAAATAACGTGAATAAGACATTTGCCCCCAAAAGATACATGAAGGGTCAATAAATAAATGAAAATATGTTCAACAGCATCATTACTCATCAGAGAAGTCAAAACCACAATGACATGCCACACCCTCCCACCAGGATGGCTGGAGAAAGAGCAACAATAACCACTGCTGATAAGCTTGCACTGTTATAGGTCGAGAGTCTGCAACCCTCACATGTGACTGACAGGCATGGGAGTGGTGGTGCTCTATGGAGAACAGTTTGACAGCTTCTCAGAATATGAGCATGGCGCTCATACATGGCCCAGTGGTCCACTCACAGGTATGTGCTCAAGAGAAATGAGAACGTGTTCACAACTTGTACACAGATGTTCATGGCAATACCACTGATAATAGCCAATGAGTAGAAACTACTAGGAAATATTTGGCAATAAAAAGGAATGAAGTACTCCCACATACTACAACATGGATGAGTTTCTGAATGTTATTCTAAGTGAAAGAAGTCAGTCATAAAAGATCATATATTATGTGACACTGTTACACGAAATGCCAAGAATAGGGTGATCCAAAAACACAAAGTGGCTTGAGAATTACCCAGGATTGGAGGGGTGCGTGGCGGGCGTCAGCTAGTGGGCATGAGGTGAGTACTGGGGTGATGAACATGTTTCAAATGAGATTATGGTGATGGTTGCATATGGCTGTCAACATATGAAAGACATTGAAGTGTACTTTTATTTATTTATTTTTTGGGTACCAGGGATTGAACTCAGGGGCACTCAACCGCTGAGCCACATCCCCAGCCCTGTTTCGCATTTTATTGAGACACAGAGTCTCACTGAGTTGCTTAGGACCTTGCTTATGCTGAAGCTGGCTTTGAACTTGTGATCCTCCTGCTTTAGCCTCCTGAGTCGCTGGGATTGTAGGCTTGTGCCACTGCACCTGGCTGAAGTACACTTTAAATGGGTGAATTTGATGGTGTGTAAATTATACCTCAATATAAAGTACTGAAAATGACTTGATTGATGTCTTAAAGAACAACTACATAGAAGCAAAACACGTGACACCAAGAGTACAGAGGAAAGCAGAGGAAGGTGGCATCCTCACGTTATGACTGGTAGAGTGCTGTGACATTTTTGAAGGTAGAATTCTGTAATCAAATATAGATATTGCAAATCAGAGCATGACCACTAAAAAGAGGAGACACAGCTGAGAAGCCAACAGTGGCAATTAAATGGAATACTCAAAACTACTCAAGTTATGAAAAGAAGAAAATGAATCAGGACAGATAGAAAACAAAGAGCTAGGTGGTGGAGTTGAACCAGCTCTATCTATGATTACATCAACTGTGAATGGCTCAAACTTCCCTGGTAAAAGTTAGAGACTATCAGACGAGACAGTAAAGCAACACCCAGTCACATGCTTTCCAGGAAATACACTCTGACAAGAAAGGCACAAACCAGTGAGGAGAAAAAAGGCAGAGTGCACAGATGCTAACAAGAATGCTAACGTGACTATTTATCAAGTAGAGGAGACTCCAGGGTAAGGAACACTACTCATCATAAAGAGGGGCATTTCATGACTATAAATAGGCAGAGCAGTCCTCACGGAGGCACGCACCTAAATAAGCAGCTTTCAGTAGACTTTGAAGTGACAAAGGAAGGGATGAATGAATTCACAATTAAAGTGAGAGATGTCAACTTCCCTTTGTTTAGTGGTGAATAGAATGTATAGGCAGCAAATCAGTAAAGACACTGAGAAGAATAACACTGTCAACCAAATCAGTCTAACTGGCATTTTTTAAACAAATACCTGACCATGGAAGGATATGCATTCTTCCCAGCTTCGTGGAAACCATTTACTAATACAGACCAAGGTGCCATAAAACAATCTCATTAAACTTATAATGATTGCTATCTGTTTTTCTGATAGTAACTGAATTAATTTAGAATTAAATAGCCAAATAGATATCTAAAAAATTTCCAAATATTTGGAGATTAAACAACATACCCCTGAGGGCAAAAGAAAAGAATCACAAAAGAAGTTATAAAATACTTTAAATAAGTGAAAATTAAAAGCCAACATATAAAATGTGTGTGATGCAACTAAAGCAGATCTTAGAAACTTTCGGACATAAGAATTTGTATTATGTGCCTTAAAACCAATGAATATAATTCATATGAACAAAGATGTAAAAGATGACCTAAGCTTTCACATTTAGAAGTTATAATGAGATAATTAAAATCAAAGTAAGTTTAAAAAAGATAGTATTAAGATAAAAATAAAAATCAATAATACAGCAAGTAGACATACAATGGGAAAAATTTATAAAATAAAAACTATCTCTCTTCAAAGATCAATACACTTTTTGAAGAGATCAATACATTTTTTTAAAAAAGATCAATAAATTGATGTCTGTAGCTAGTCTGATCAAGAAACAAGAACAAAGTATTACTATCATAAATGAAAAAGGATGCATCACTAGAGATACTGTACATATAAAAAGTATAGTAAAAGAATATCATGAAAATTTTACAGTGGAAAATTTGGCAACTTAGATGAAATGGATACATTCTTGAAAATCAAAATTACTCAAATTGACATGAAAAGAAATGGAAAAATTGAATAGCTCTATATTTATTAAAGAAATTGAACTTGTAATTTAAAATCTTCCCACAAAGAAAAGCCCTTCATGGTGAATTACCAAACATTCGAGGAAAGAATAATGCTAAACTTAGCAAACATGTTTTTAAAATATACAGTGGAATACTTCTGCATTCACTTCATGAGACTAGTATGTCTGATAACAAAGAAAAACAAAGACATTACAAGAACACTACAGACTAACCTTGTGAAAACCTTTGACAGAATATTAGCAGGTGGAATGCAGAGATATGTGTGGATAGGGTAATGCACCATGATTAAGGGGGTTGATTAGGGTGTGCAAGATGGGCTTAACATTAAAGAATCAGTGTGATTTGCTCTATTAGCAGAAGAAAGATACTGAAAATGACATGCTTCTATACTCATTCCTGATTTAAAAAAAAAAAAAAATCTCAGCAATCTAGGAATAGAAGAGAATTTCTTCAGTCTGATAAAGGGCACATAGCAAACACCCACACCTAATATCTCACTTAATAGCTTATGATTGCACTTTCCCCTAAGACTGGGAAATGGTGAATCTGTCCACTTTCATCACCTCTAGTCATTCCTGGACCGCAGCTCCTAGGTAGTTCAATAAGGCAAGGAGGAACTTCCCTGCACACTGATTTCCTCAGACACAGAGCCTGCTGTTCTCTCTTCCCTGTGTTGCCTATTTTGGGGCATGGAGCTGCCAACAAAGCCTGATGTCTTTGACCTGGACCTGGGCCTTAAAGGAGAGACTCCAGGCCCGGTCACACTGCAAGGGTGTTGGCAAGCAGCTGCCTGAGTACAAGGTGGCAGTGGTGTGTGCAAATGGTGTGGCATGAGAGCATTAGCCATCCAGACGACCCACCAGTGCTTTGTGCAGGATCACGACCCCACTATCCGAGATTCCTGCTGGAAGGAGGTGGCTCTGGACCACGGGGGCTATATTCTGCACGTGCTAGACACTTGCAGGACAGGAAACTCACAGGGCCCTGTGTGACCAGTGCTTGGCAGTTGGTGATGGTGTGCTGGATGTCTTTGCTCTTGACAATCCTTCATCTCTGACCCAGCTGCAGCAGATGTGGGCCACCTGGGGTCCTTGCCACACCTAAGCCCTGGTCCTGGTGGGCAACACGTGTGACCTTATGACCACTGCTGGAGATTCTCATGCGGCAGCCCTGACCCAAAGCTGGGGGTCCCATTTGTGGAGACCTCAGCCAAGACATGGCAAGGTGTGGAGGAAGCCTTTCCCCTGCTCATCCAAGAGATCCAGAGGGCCCGGGGGCACGGCAGTGTCACATGGGGTGAGGTCCTGGCACCAGAAGGCCATGCAGCTGTGGCTGCTCTGTGGTCTGAAATATTGGTCTAGAATGATGGCTTATCCCACAGGCCAGGGTGATGATTCCCTCAATATGAGACACCCCCTAGCAAGTAGGATCACAGACACTGTTGGTGTAACAGGCATAGACGGACACACTTTTCTTAACTTTCATTTGGCGAAGGGGCTTTGTTTTGGCAATATGGGTTGTCTAATGTTGAATATGTTGTGTCAAATTGAGAGATTTTTGTGCAAAATTAAATTGTTCTCAGGTTTCAAACAAATAAGGAAAAGAGACAATGGTGAATATGAGAAGAAAGTAGCGAGACTCTCCTGGGACATAGAAAATTCCAAAGAATTTGTGAAAAAAAATTACTGGATCTAGAATATGAATTTAGAAAGATCACAGGGAACAAGACCAATATTTTTAAAAAGTGCTTTTTCATAGATTGGCAATGAACAATTGAAAAATAAAGGTCAAGTAATATGTAGTTTACAATAGCATAAGAACTTAAGATGTTTTAGGATAAAATTAACAAAATTTGTAAGACCTATACATCAGACACTGTAAAACATTGTTGAGAGACACTGAAGAAGATTTTGAGTGGAGAGGTATACCATGTGCATGGATGGCAACACACAGTGGTGTTCAGGTGGCAGGTTTCTCCATATTGATCTGTAGCGACTGCAGTGCGCTCCCAACACAAACCTCTTCAGGCTTTTTATATAAATTGACAAAGCAATCCTAAAACTTACATAAAACATGCAAAGAACCCTGACTCGCTAAATAGATTCATAAAAATTAAAGTTATGAGAGTTATGCTACATGATCTTAGTACTTCATCTAAAGCTGCAGTAACCAGGAGAGGATGTTGATGTCATCCAGCAGGATTTCCAAGGATGCAGATTACAGGTCTCAGTTTCTGTACTTTCCTAAGAGACAGACTAGGGACTAGGGAACTAAATTAGCCTTCCCATTAATGGTTGTGTGTGTGTGTGTGTGTGTGTGTGTGTGTATGTGTGTGTGTGTGTGTGTGTGTGTGTGAGAGAGAGAGAGAGAGAGAGAGAGAGAGAGAGAGAGAGAGAGAGAGAGCCATTCTTGTCTCATATTCATTCTTGACTTGCCTCTTAGACTAAGAAGAAGGCTCCCAAGAAGGCTCCCATGGCAGATGGCAGGAACTATATATCATTTCCTATTCTGTCTCCTCCTCCTCAAAATAAAAACAACTTTCCCTTTTTGATTGTTTCAAAATGAATATATACTCATTGCAAAAAACTTCAGATGACTCAGAAAAGTGAGGGACATTAAATCCACCCTGAATTCTCCACTGATAAAACAGTCCATGATGTCCATCCTCGGACACTGATTTTTACTGAAATGTGGGCTTTTGTTGTATGCACTAGCATGCATTGAAATAACTCCATATTAAGTGACTTAAAGAGTTTTAAATGGCTCTGTGTGAGTTCACCTACCTAACCTGTTCACTGCCCTGGGTACTGGGCATTACTCCTGCTGTCACCTGTCATGCTGTGAGTGACATCCTTGTGTCTATTCAGCAGTCCTTCAGCAAATGTTTATTTGAAGACTTACCAGGGTTTTCATATGTGTTCACTTGTTTTCTTGGGTATATTCCTAGAAATTAACTGGTAATGCTGGGTTCAAGGGTATATCCACTTAGAAATTGGGTAGGTGCTGCTAGGTCATCCTCCAGAAAGACCGTGCTTATTTGTAGCAGCACCAGTGATGTTTATTAGCAAATGTGTCTGCCACACCTGACTGCTCAGGGCAGGCTACTTAGGATGGGTGAAACCTTTTGTTCAGCAAAGACCACCTGGACCACATCCCTTGGGTGCATGTGCTGTGCTTTCCTCTAGCTCATAGAAAAGACTGTGGAACTCACCCTGGTTTGTACTGGGCGTTACTGTAGACAGAAGTGTTCCAATCTGCCACTCAGCCATTTAACAACAGCAGTAAGAAAATCAAAATGGAAGCTACTACTTACTATGCTAAGTGCTTGTCGTGCATTATCTCAACTTTGCAACCCCCTGCAATGTTCCACTGATGAGAAACTAAGGCCCAGGTTGTTAAATAATTGCCAAGGTTACTGAGCTTGTGAAAGAACCAATCCCCAGATAGATCAGGCTCTTCTGCTGTGAGATCGCCTCGTGTCTGTACGTTAGCTTCATGGCACCATGGTTCTCTTATGCAATTAGAAGACTAAACGGTGTCTCCTCTACCAGACTGGAAGCTCCGTGAGGGCCAAGACCCTTCTATGACCCCTCCTGGCCCTTTGCAAGGTGATCAGCAAATCTTTCTAGAATGAATGAACCCAAAGCCAGCGCGATTAGGAACAGAAAGACAATTTGAAAATCCATGATTGGAGTTGGAGGAGGAGGCTGAACTTGTGAGTCGGATGTCTTGCACTTCAATCATGGCTCCTTGATTCAAAGAGGGGTTTCGCGGAGATGGGCAGCTAGTGGGGGTGGGGAAGGCCACTAGGAGAAGGGGACCAGCAGCAGACAGAAGGGCAGCACATTCAGAGGCCCTGAGGGTGGGGAATGCAGGAGGAGGACTGAAGGCCCAGCGGAGGCCTTGCAGTATGGAGCCAGAGGTGGGCAGTGATGAGAGAAGAGTGGGCATGAGCCTCTTGCAGGGCTGTGGAAGGCTCTGGAATCCTGCCTGAGAACAAAGGGAGACAGTGGGAGGTGGTGGGAAGGGGAGCCTCACCATCTAATTGCTGTTTTGAAAACATCACTTAGGCGGCTGCAGGGGGCTGGGAAGGGTGGGGCTTGGGTTCAGATGGGAGGGGCTGCTGCTGCATTGTTCAAAACAGGTGGTCCCCTCCCTTTTTTTCCTTCCCCTTCCCTTTTGCTTTTACCTTTGTGATTGGTTTCTTGTCCCTGTTCAGTTTGAACCTTCTGGGTTTTGGGCTTAGGAAGTGAGAGGCTACAGATGGCCCGGGTATTGGAGCAGAGAAACCAGGGGACCGGCAGCCCCGAAACCTGTCAATGTCACACAAGTCATCCTTCCAGAGCTGCAGCTACCTTCCCGGCAGAATGTCAAGCAGCTTGGCACGAGGAGCAGCTGCTCGCAGCAGCTCTGAGCTTTGTCAGAGCACCGTGAGCAAAATGGTCAGGTTTCTGCAGAGAGAACCTCCTGGCCTCCCCCCGCTTCCCCGCACCGGCCAGGCGCTCTTCCAGCATCTGTTTTTGGTACTTCTGAAGCCCACAGTGTGAGACTTTGGGATGCTGTGACTCGAATGCTAAGATGCCTGAGTCAAGGCAGGAGCGGGACTCGGAGACTGTCCCCCACCTCTTCCTGCACTGAGAGGAAGCCCAAGGTACAGCCTTGGCACTGATGGAGGACCCCAGGCCAGGGAGGACTTGCTCAGAGAGACCCTTCCTATCTCAGGCCCGGGTTCAAGGAGGGTGGGGAGTGGCTCCGCGTCAGGCAGGCCCAGAGGGGGGACGTGGACTGCGCCAGGAAAGCGCCTGCTGGTGGCTGTGGAGAGCTCAGGCCTGTCGGCCTGCTTGGATGCTCTATTCCTGCTCATGTCAGAGATGCCTTAAAAAACAAACCCAACCCAACCCAGTGAAGGTCTCTCCGCTTAGAGTACGGCCATGCTCCTGCCCACGTGGACATCTGGCCCCACACAAATCTCCACCCAGATCCCTGGTTCTCTGAACTGTGCTCACCAGGAAGGAACCCTGGAGAGTTCATCCTGTCGGCGTCCCCTGGGCTCATCTCAGGAGGGCTGGGCGGGCTCCGAGCACCGCTCCTGTGCTAAGCCCTTCCTGTCCCGCTCTGGGATCCCTGGGGTTGGCAACAGTTTCTGATTCTGCAGAAGCAGCTGCACTCTGGCGTCATGGTGCTGAGTGCCATGTGGCAGGACCTGGTGGCCTCAGGGCACCGCAGTATCAAGAAGAGCCTCAGAGCGGGCCCTTCCTGGGGAGGCTCCATGATAACTGCCCGGTGGCACGGGCCTGCAGTGACTGCTCAGGTGACTGCTTCGTAATCCACTCTGTCACCTTCTTCCTGTGTGATAAATGGCACGAATGGACCCAACCTGCGGGCGGCGGGATTGGAACTCAGCTTCCCTCCCCTGTGGCTGTGCGTCTTCCATCTAGCATGTAAGGGCGGTTTCCGTGTGAAGTGTTTCACGGGGTCCTCCGTGGACTAATGGCCCTGGTGTCTGGATGGAGGGCAATGGTCTCAGCAACGGATACTACCACGGCGTGGTGCGTCTTGGAGGAAGAAATTGGCCCTGTACCGTGTACACTTTTTTCTTTTTTATTAATATTAAAGCCAAATTAGAAGGGAACTGCTGAACAGCAAAACACAAATATTTTGTTAACAAGAATCCAAAATGTGAGACATTTGTTTTGACTTGAAGAGCCAAATCCTCTACAAACAGAATGAATGATTCCACCGATGAACTTCCTGTGGAAAAATGATTAGCGCTGGCAAACATGGAGGTCCCACTTTCCTGAGCAGCCAGCTTGTCTCCACCTGAACGCGGGGTCCCTGACGCCCCCTCCCCTCCTGGCAGCAGAAGCAATATTAAAGACGTTACTTCAGTTTTTAAAACACAGACTTGTAACTTTTTTCTTTATAACTAGGCAGAATATTAATCTTGCAAACCAATTCAAGAATCTCTTTAAAAAATGGCCTTCTGGGCTTCAAGGTTGTAGGTATATATTTAATAAATCGAGGCGCTTTACAGTTAATATGTCAAAGGCCTGCTCTGCCACATGGAGAAAATAATTGCTGCAGAAACAAGACTAAAACCTTATTCGCAGGTGGGTAAATGTCCTGAAAAATTGGATTCTCCCCTGGAATAGGAATCCATGTGAGTTAAATATTCAGGCAAAGACCAGTCAAAGCAGCAAAATAGGAAAACAATCAAAACGCTAAAGTGAGTGTGTTCTTAAATGAAAGGATTAATCATGCTAAATTAGAAAAAGTAGTAAAATAGTTTTAGATTAATGCAGACTGTGAATATCAATATAATTGCAGCAGCTTAATTTAGCATAAAAAGTATCTAATGAAATATTTTAATATCACTGTCCATTCAATTTACCAGCTTGAATTTCTTGGGGTATTCAGTGGTTTTAAAATTATCATTGCTAAATCTTTTAAATCCGTGTTTTTGTTGTCGTTGTCATTGTCTTTTGGGTGGTGGCTGTGGGGGAGGGAGAAGGGCATTTCTGTGTGTGCGCCTGTGATTCAGGAGTCGAAACCCAGAGTCCTACTGCAGCAGGTTAGAACCAACCCTCTTCTTGCCAGTTGTGTGGGGATGGGACTCTGTCCCCGTCTGAACCTTTGCCGCCGGGTCCGGGGCTGTCTGTCCGGCTGCTCTGGGAGCCCAGGGCCCTCCGGCCCTCCATGTCACAGTCGAGGGTGGCAGTGGCTTCACCTTCCCACAGAAGAACTTAAAGGGGCTCTTTTCGTGTGGGTGTGCCGACGCGTGGAAGGTGGCAGAGCACCCAGCGCTGGAGAGGAGCTCCCTGGGGGCAGGGTGCCGCTGGCCTTCCCAGGGTCCTGCAGCCCCCACGGCCTGTGCCTCCTGGCAGCCGCTCCTGCTTCTGCGGTGGCTGAGACAGACTCTGGGCTGGCCTGGCCACTCGGGGCCTGTGCTTCTCTCTCCTCACGACCTGCCTTCTCACTCCCCAGAGCTCCTGCCTCTGACAACTGCCCCCAGATCCAGAAGAGCAAAGCTGCAGACCAGTGGCGCGGCCGTTGGGTGGCCTTCGTCCTTCTCAGGAGCCTTGCTAGCGGCTCCTCTCGCCCTCCTGGAACGCTTTTCCCTGGCGTTCTCTACCGGAAACCTGGGCCTCAGCCACCTCTGGCCTCGCGTTCCGCTCTCTCCGCTCCCCTAGAAGGCGCTGTGCAGGGGGGCTGGAGGGGAGGGGTCCGCCCTCCCTGGGGAGCTGCAGGGGGTGAGGGACCCGGCTGCGAGGAGGAGGCGCTGTTGCCAGCATGGATGGCAGGGGGCAGATCTGTTGCCCTGGGCCACCAGAAGCAGATGTAGCTTTTCACAAAGACACAGGTGACAAGATGTGCCCCCGTCCGTGTTGGGGGAGCTCTCTGTGCAGTGCTGGGGGCAGGAGTTGGGCGCAGCCCACCTGCTCGGCACAGAGCTGGTGGACCATCACGTCCCCACCTGTAGCTGTGCAGTGAGTGATTACACAAGAGCAGAGAGAGGGTAAGAGGGGCAGGAGTCATGTCCAAGCCTGTGCTGGAGTCCCCAGCTCCTTGGCAGTTGACCTGCCCTGCTACCTGGCCATGTCCAGCTGTAGCGTGTACCGCTGAGGCTCCACACGCTGTCCTGTCTTCCGAGGTTGAGGGGAGCCAGTGACAGTGTGCGTAGCTCGCCCCGCACACACAAGCACAATTTCTGTCTTTGCTGCTCTTGCTGTTTGTGAACTAGGGATTGTATTGAGAAGGACTCAAGTTAACATGGGCAGAGTGCTTGTGAGCGAGCTGACTGCAGAGTAAGTCCTTCACTAACGCTGCTCGTTGTTAGTGTCCTCCCTGCACATCCTGTGCCACAGGCTCTCCCTGCCCTGAGCCTACCTGGCTCCTTCAGCTCCTTGAGCTCACCTTGTGCCTACCACAGGGCCTTTGCACATATATATTCTCCTTCTGCTGTGAACACTTCCCTCTCCTCTCCACCTGATGAATGCACTCTTCAGGGCTCAGCACATGTCCTGACCCAATAACAGCAATCAAGCAAGGAGGGGTGGCATGGCGGGTGAAAGCCTGTGGTCTAGTCACACGTGGGTGGGGAGGAGACACCTCCCAGCAGCCCTCTTGGAAACCTGCTCCTGCAGGCTCTCCTGCAGTGTTCTTGGTAGCCCCCATGGTGCCAGCCCAAGGCTCCTTCAGGCCCGGTGGCCCCAATGGCCATGGGTCCTAGAGAGAGGAGATGTCCTGCTTAGTGGACAGAGCTGCGTGGTGCCCAGCAGATGGTTTTCAGGCAGCTCACTTCCATCCCTGGGTGTCCACCACAGCCACTGAACAAGTGGCAGACACTCACCATGGGTTGTCCTGACGCGCTTGGGAGCCTGTGGCTGTGTGCGACCCTGACCACAGTGCTCTAGCCAAGCATGGTTGCCTTGGGCCCCGGATCACGGGGTGCTCCCAGGGCCCTCCCGTCTGGGGGCCCCTCTGAACAGATACTCAAGGGCAAGGTCTCAATATCACCTCCTCAATATCACACGAAGGGACACGTGCCTGAGTGAACCAGCTCCAGACACGCCGTGTCTCCTCACTAAGCCCAACGTTCACAGGCCTGTCTTTTGACGTGGAAGTAGGGTCCCCGGAGGGTCGACGTGCAGATGGAGCCTGCGGTGTGCCAAGCACTGTGCTGGGTTCTGAGGACACCTGGTCCACGGTGGGGGCCAGGGAAGCCCTTCAGGGCGATGAGCGTGTGGTGGGATCTCGAAGGGGGAGGAGGGCGGAGGGCGGGCCCAGGTGCGCCACAGGCTGCACAGCTCCAGGGCAGCCTCTGGAGCTCTGGGCCTCCAGGAGGTACTGGGAGATGCCCCTGAGGCTCTGCGGCTGCCTCTTCTGTGATCGGTCTCTCTGGGCTGGAGTGACATACGTTCAGATGGGTCACGTTGTGTCCATCTCCCTGAGAAGGGCTGGTGGGCAGGTGCAGGTGTGACCGAGGTTAGAGAACCGAACTGTCGCTCCGCGGGGCATTTTGGAAACTAGCACTTTTCTATAAGAGCAGAAGGTAGTTAGAGCCGCTGGGCTAAGGTCAAGATTGTTAGGCTCAGACTGTAAAAGGTCCCAAATGATCCCAAAGACGCCTGCTGAGAGCCAACAAAGTAAGAGATTTGGGGGGCCACTGAGGCTGAGTGGAAAGAGCAAGGCCTCGGTGAACCCCCAGTTCCCCACTTACAAGTAGCGAGGCCTCAGGCAAGTTGATTACCCTGCTCAGGCCTCAGTTTCCTCCTCCGTAAAGGAGGGCGGGGCTCTCAGCACTGCAGATGGTGGGCGTGGAGTTCAGCTGTGCCTTCTGGCCCCAGCTTCACGGGCACCACGAGTGACCGGGTGGAACGGCGTCTTCTCCCAAGACATCCACGCAAGCCTCAGAATACGACATCGTTTGAGGCTACAGTCCTTGCAGATCTACTCCATCAACTCAAGAGGGGCCACACTTTAGGGTGGTCCTCGTCTAATGATGGGTGACCTATAAGAAAGGGATATCTGGACACAGACGCCCAGGCAGGAGCCTGCAGGAAGGCGGGAGCCTGGCGTGCTGGTCCACACGGTGAGCGCACCGCGAACAGCAGCAGCCCCGGAGCTGGAAGAGGCAGGCGAGGTCCTCCCTGGAGCCTTCAGAGGGAGCTGGACTCTGGCCTCCAGGCCTGTGAGATGGTAACTTTCTGTTGTTTCAAGCCGCCTGGTTGGTAAGCCACTTGTACCAGGAGGCAGAGCAGGAACGTGTGAAGGGCACCCGAACGTGCTGCCGAGTGGACAGTCGCCCAGAACACATGGTGCTTTGACCAAATCATGGCCATGGTAGAAGCGGCAGTGCTGTGGGCGCGAGGTTGGCGGGGAGGCCTGTGGGGTACCTGAGGCTCTGCCTTGGGGGTGCTGCCCGTGGCCTGGGCTCCCTCCTGCTTGGTCTTCACTCCCTCAGTGGGGCCTTCCTGGCACCCAGCCTCGCAGGAGCAGAGCGCCGGCCTCGGCGTTGGAGAGGGCGACGCGGGAGGGGTCCTGCTCTCCCCGGCTTCCTCCTGGCAGGGCTGCCTCGTCAGGGAAGGGCAGTCGGATGCTCGACATGAGCCAGGAAGTCCACGCTGGGTCATCCCGTGTTCCCACAGGGCACAGCCTCTGCTGCCACCACACCCATTGCGGGGTCTCCGGGAGGTGCACGTCGAAGGTGCGTTTAACCCTCCGCTGACTGCGCTCTCCAGCTCCCGCGATGCACCCCGGCCACAGATCTCGTTCCACAGATCTCGTCCCTGGGCAGGGAGCTTAGCCTCAGGGTGGTGACCGGATGGACAGGGCAGCTGGCTGTTCCATTCCACGACGGCTCTGCCTCAGACAGCGTTGGTTGTCACCCCAGGGAGCCCTTGGGGCGCATGCCTCTTTCCAGCTGTCTGGAAGCGGGAGGACTGGATGCCAGCTGCGGCTGTTTTGGTGGGTCCTGTGAGTGGGAACAGCGAGAAGACTGCTCCAGGGCGCGTGTGCCGTCCGAAAGCTGGCCTGTTTCGCAAGGAGGCTGCGTGGCGCAAACACACTCTGACGTTTATATTGAATATTTTAGTTTGCAGAAATTCAAAATTAAATATACTTTCCACCTACACTATGAAAAATCCATTTATAGAAACTAAATCAAATCGGCGATCTAAGGACGGGTGGCCAGAAATGAAATATTTTAAAAACGAAATGTATGGAGATTGAATTGCTGCAGCGGAGCTTGTTCCGAGGCCTCCGGGTGGGGCTGGAGGGAGGGCCTGTTGGACAGGGTCTTCCCTGGGGACCAATTTAGAAGCGCCCTGGTGTCCTAAGTCTCGTGAGGAAAGAGTTCTGTGAACGAACTTCAGCAGGCAGAGCCAACCTTCAGCCATCTCTCGGAGCCACCTTGGATTTCAGCATCCATGAATGTGCGTCTTGCGGTTCTCCATGGAAATTGCTGGGACCCTCTGCAGAAGCTGGACGCTATATTAAACCCCCTAGGCTTTGCTCCCAGCCTGCCCTCCTGGCCTGAAGGTTCGGTCACTGTCTGAATGGTGGCGGACTCCCAGTGCTCAGAGGTGGAATCTCAAACTCAGCTCTGGCTTAAGTTTCTGAATTGATCTCCGATTGACTTTTCCTGTGGCCTTTGCACATCACCAAGGGCTGCTCTGTTTCCTCTTGCTCCCGGCCCGTGACCCACACATGCTCACACATGTGCCCTGCAGCCACTGAGGAGGCCTGGCGGCTTGGCTCAGGACTGCACATGGCCGCCCTTCAGGACGGCTGCTTGGTCAGCCTCCTGTCCCGCCCCACAGCCTCCCCTTAGGACACAGGAGGGAGTTCCTGGAGCCCCAGCGCCTGCACCGCCTCCCGTTTCTCACCAGACAGTTTGCAGGGCGGGGAGGGAATCCTGGGCCCCCAGGGAGCAGCCACCTTGCTGGGTGCTGGGAGTCTGGAAGCCCAGGCTAAGTTCCATGGCCATTTTCCTGCTGCCTCCCAGGGATCCGCACTTCCTCCTGGGGTGGGTTGGACTGAACACCAGCTGGCCATGTGAGGCCTCCACCCTCCCCTGCAGCAGGCGCGACGCATGGGCTGTGGAGCAGCGGGAGTTGCGCCCCCACACCTGGGCGCCATTCTGGGGCTGGCGTGTCCCTAGTGCTCCAGGTGAGCCAGCCCAGGTTGGTGGAGCACCAGAGTGTTGCGGGCCCGGCCAGGGCGTCCCCGGATCCCGCTCCCTCCGCTGCGCTTGTCGTCTGCTTTCCTGCGTCCTGGGGAATCTGCTCCTCGCCCAGCCTCCTAATGCAGTGGTCAGCTTTCATCTGCTGGAAGTGAGGTGCGAGGTGTCGTAGGCCTGGGGACAGTGCCGAGGCTCCTCTGTGGGGGTGTCTGGGCATGGATTGGCCCTGCTGACGCTCGACGGTCAAGCTGCCGGGGCTCCCTGAGGACGCGGACGGCAGCCTCCCCGTGCCTGCCCGGGGCACCAGCTGAGTGCCCTCGGCCACGGGGCTCTTTGGAGCTGTCAGGAGATCTTGTACAGTGAGCATTTGGTGGCTGCGGTCCTCTCCCTGCTCAGGCTAGCCGCCCTGCCTTCCCTCCTGCTCAAGCGCAATTAGAGATGCCATGGCAGGTCTCCTGGGAAACACGGTGGCGCCCCAAGCCCGGAGTGATCCTTGCTTCTGTGCCCAGGGTACAGTAGAGAAGCAACCCAGATCACACCCCTGAAGCACAGGTGCCTGGTGCCTGGGCAGAGGAGGGAGGCTCCCGGTGTTGAGGGGTTCCCTCCTTGGGGTTTTGCATGGGCTGTTGTTCAGCCAGGGAGTGGCCCCCAGGACTTACGCAGTTTAACCTTTGCCAAGGGTCAGTGTCTGGGGACTGTGCAGAGGGCCATGCATCAGTTCTCTGATGTAATGGAACTGCAGACATGTGCTGTTGCCTTGGCTCCTCCAGAGGTTGAACTGGCTTTCATGGAAGGTGTCCAAGGGCCAGGGTGAGGCTGAGAGCAGCAGTGTTTAGGGGACAGGTGGCCTTGCCAGTGGCCTGCTCATCCATGTTCCTCAGCAAGCCCAGCCCTGTGGAGAAAGGGCTTCCACGGCCACATCTGCCCCAAGCCTTAATTGACAGACCCTTGCTCTGCTGTGGACTCCCAGAGAGAACTAAGTCATGCTGCTTCCTGGTCCCTGGAGCCGTGGTTTCTTCTCAGACACTGATGAGTGGATGTGATTTCATCTGAGCCTTATGAACTAAATGAAAAGAAGACTGTCCCCTTCAGGGACCACAAGTCACATGGGGCCTCTGAGCCTGAGCCAAGGACCAGCCCAGTCCCAGGTGACCTCCAAGGCCAACGTGCTTGATCTCAAGTGTGTCCCCAGCTCTCCTGGTCTCCAATCACCCCAGACTCCCCTCCACTCCAGCCGGCCCCCATCATCCTGGTGTGAACTCCCTCCTCCACACCCTGATGAACCCCAGGAGCCCCCAGCCTCCTGATTGCTGCCTGTCAGTCATCATGTGGTGCCAGGGGCCGGGCTTGCCGCAGACTTCAGGCATTCAGATGCCACCTCCACCACGTGCTTCTCGTGTGGCCTGAGGGGTGGTTGAACTCCTTTTGCTTTGGTGTTCTGGTCTGTAAAACGGGGATCATGATGGCACTTGCCTCTCGGAGTTGGGGTTTAGATGGGCACTGTGTATAGGGCAGGCCTGGCCCGTGGGCATGCCCAGCACCGTCAGGGGGCCCTTTAGGTCCCGTGTCTGCCTCGCATATCCGGCTCTGAGCTTTCAGTCAGCCCCAGGATTTCATGACCGGAACTTTTCCTCTGCAGCAGACTGCACCCCTCGGGGGGGTGTGTTGTTTGGGGTCTGCACGCTGGAGCTGTGCGGAGTCCAGGGAGCGCACCCCGCTGCCTGGACAGTTGACGCCTCTGCGAATCTGGGAGAGTAGACGAAGCAGCACAATCCAGGTGGCTTCCAGGTGTTCATCCTCGTGATTCACACAGCCACCTGGGGAAGGTCTGCTCTATGAAATGTATTCATCTGCTCAATCAATATTTGTTGAGTCCTTGCTATGGAATGGCTCTGGTTCCTGGGGGCTCGTAAATGAACAAGACAGACAATATCCAGGTCCCTGTGGAGCTTACCAGGAGCAGAGGACTGACAATGGACAGCTAAAGCTCGGGGCTACTCCGTGCCATCAAGAAAGTAAAGCAGGGTGTATCAGTTATGCATCGCCGTGTAACAAGTTGCCCCAAACGTAGCAGTCTAACCCAAGGACCACTTAGCTGCCGATCATTTCTGTGGGCTGGGGGTCAGAAACTGAGCTGAGAAGCTGCTACCAGGGCAGTAATCACCTCAGGTATCATGGGAGCACAATTCTCCTTCGGGCCACCCCTAGGTTGTTGGGAATTTCTCAGGAGCTGTTAGATGGAGAGCTTTGGTCTAGCTGTCTGCTGGCTGCTGCCCTCAGTGCCTCGCCTTGTGGGCCTCTCCATGAACCCCTAACAGACGCTTGCTCCAAAGTCAGCGGGCGAGCGTGCCAGGGCCCTGGGCTTGCAGTCCTTGGCGAACGCTGCTGTGAATGTGGGATAGCTCTATTCTAAATACTTTGGAAGATGTGCCTGGATTACGTTGTTTTCCGTACAGGGCGCTGAGTTTTGTCATTCAGCAAAACGTGTAAAGGTTGTGAGGGCAGGTGGTTGATTCCTGGCAGACCCTTTTGACTTGGTAAGATTTGGTGTGAGTCTCTGGTAGGCTTGATCTATTCTGATTTTGCCTCTACTTGTAGGTTCTGGTCTTTACGTTAGGGTGTGGTCCTTTCTGGAGTCTTAATGCCCCAGGTACTCAGCAAGGATTCTGGCTAGGCTGGAATTTAAAGGCGCCCCACCTGCATGACCTCCTGCTTCTCTGCCCTGCTTTCAATGCTCCAGCAGTATGGATGTCCTGCACATGGGCAGCTCTGCCCTCAACCACGCACCTCGAGGGAACATCTAAGCAGACTTCCAGGGCCTTCCTTTTGCACAGTCTCCTTCTCTCCAGAGCCCAGGCCTGCAAGTTCTAGCTGCTTCACTTCCGCAGCCCCAAACTCTGATGTTTGCCTTCTTCAATCAAAGAGGCTGCTGTGCCCCATTTCCCCGTGGGATGTCCAGGAAGCCAGGCAAAGGCGGGGCTTGTATTTCCCTTCTTGCAGGATCACAGTGCCTAAAAACAGCAGCCTCAGAGGTTTTTGCCTGGTTTCGTGGCTGCCTGCGAGGGAGGGCACGTCTAGCTCCAGGCACTTCGCTGTGGCGGGAAGCAGTGTCCCTCTGATTTAGTGTTGGCCACTCTTCCCCTTCGCTGCACCCGCTTGTCACCCTTATCAGTGACAGTTCAGTATGTGTTTATAGTGTGATACGGTGCAATCCTTTGGGTTGAAATAAAATCAAGTCAAACAATTTGTAGTCTGAAATAAACAAAGACCATTGCAAAGACTTTTCACTTGCTTTCAGGCTAGTGTCTGGAGGAGACTCCCAGGGAAGGACTCTCAGGGACGACTCGGGAAGTCCTTGGACGGCCAGCTGCCAGCTAGTGTGCAGGTAGACTTCCTCTGGGAGGGACAGGACAAAGCCCCCCAAAGAAGGCAGGGTCCCTCGGTGCAGCAGCTGGGCTGCGTTTCTGGTTTAGCATTCCGGGGAGAAGCAAGGTCCCCCTGGGGACCCGTGTCCCTGACACAGAGACACTTCTCTGCTCTGGAGAAGCCATTCTGGGTCCTGCTCAGACTCTGGGGCTCCCAGGAGTGGACTGCCTGCTCTGAGGGACTGTGACTGTTGAAAGGGGACCCTTAACTGTCTCTCACGGTGCATGCAGCCCTCTCTCCTGGGAATGTGTCCACACAGGTGTATTTTCCAACCAGCAGGAACAGAATTCCTGTCACTTGTAACAGGGAAAATTCTAGGGTTTTGTTCCCAAAAGGCCCATGATGACCAAAATCGAGTACTTTCATCTTTCCCCTGGCATCGCTCAGGGGTTTCCCAGTACACTCTGCAATAGCTACCTGTTCAATTGTTCGCCCCCAAACCTTCACTAAAGACATGCCAGGCATTGTGTTAGGCTTCGGAGCCTCCCGGATCCCTGACCCAGGACCCCAGGAAGGCACTCGGGAACCATTTCAGATGCACTGTGAGTGTCCCTAACGCGCTCAGATGGGAGTCACCAAAATGTTCAGGAACAGCCCTCAGTGGCCAGCCTCCCACTGCCAGCTAGACCAAGGGTTTCTGGACCCACGACTGGTCCTCCTGCAGCGATGTGTGGGAAAGGGCACTTGCTTCAGCGAAGTGCTGGTGTGATGGAAGCAGATCCCCTGACTTTGCACCTGGTCTCCACTGACTTACTGTGTGACCTTAAGCAAGTACCTTTCCCTCTCTGGGCCTGATACCAAAAATCAAAATCTGAAAACTGTGATTCAGATTATGGGTTGGAGGTGAAGAGACCTGGGTTCCCTGCTGACTTCCACGTTGTCATGGATTGGCCTTTTAGAAAATACCACTTTTCACAGTAAAGAGTATGGGAAGCCATGACTTGATTTCTCTGTATGAAAGGGGCTTGTAAATCTGGAAATGGGATTAAAATCATCCTGGCCGCTGACCTGCAGAGAGCATGGTCAGCAGTGTCTCCCCCTGGCCAATATCTTGCATGAGACTCAGCATGAAGCAAGCAGGGGAGGGGTCGGCCGCCCACTAATCCCAGCTTCCTCTAGAATTCTCCCACTTGTTTATAGTCTGGGCAATCTGCTTCCTGCGGCTGCCGGATTCGGACTGGAGAGTTCCCAAGCTCGCCCTGAGCCAGCTGCTCCCCTGAGTCGGACGCTGGCCACCATGTCCCAGGCACCTATACCCTCTACCTGCATCTCCTCCCTGGTGGGCAGCACCACCTGAACCCCACGGAGGGACTCAGGCCAGTTCAGTACACTGTGGAGCCAGGTCATGGCAGCGTGTGTGGGCGGGGGTCCCTTCCCCACCCAGGCTCAGGATTTCCCGCCTCTTCTTAGTTGGTCTCATTTTGCTTTGAAGCGTAGGTTCTTCCTGATGGAGTCAGATCCCAGGTTCATTGGGAATCCTGTAGAAACTGGATGCAACAGGAAAAGGGGTGTGTGGGTGACTTTTCACATAACTGAAAAATCCAGCAAAAAGTGTCTGAGCATAAGCAATACAGAATAATAAGCACAAAACTGGTCCTAGGGCCTTCACAGGGGCACAGGGGTCCTGAGGGCTTAACAGTCCCCATTCATCTGAGATCCCCATAACTCTGACCTGCACCTTTTATAAATCATAGTTTAGAATAAAGAAAATTTCTTGCATATTTATTTTAGAATTTATTTTAGAATCAAGTAGCCACTGTGTCATTTAGATTTGAGATAGCATTCTTTAAAAAAAAAATCCTTCATAATAAAGCCAGGATTGCATGCTTGATGAGTCACAAGTGCCCCTCTAGAAAGAGCTGTGTTGAAGAGACTCACTCAGAAAACACTTTCCCGTCGTCCAAGGCTGCTGCAGCTGCCAAAGTCTCCCTCAGACCCAGGGCTGGGTCCCCTCTCTTTCTCATCTTCCCTTCCTGGTCCATCTCTGCTCAGGCTGGCGGGCCCCACAGACACCTGCACTAACATCACCTCCAAGTGAATGTCTTTAACAATAATTGTTCTGAAAATTGCATTGAACCAGAAAAGTAAGATTGCAAATAATTATCAGGCAAGGAGAGGACATGGATTCAAGTCCTGTCATCAGTTGGTGGCACCTTCAAGCTCTCCTGATTTGAAGTGATTCTAGAGCAACTTTATTTGACTAGTCTGTGTTGCACTCAAAGTAAATATTAATTCCATTATGCCATAAACTTTTATTTATCATGACAGCAAGTCATAAAGTTCTCTTACTAGAATATAGCTTCTAAATTGCATATCAGAGATGAGATACAGCACACACGTTGGATCAGCAGCAATCACCCCCATCCCTTATGCAAGATGGTACTAAATGTGCTTTCTCAGTAAGAGTCGCAGTCTGAGCTTATGCAGAAAATCTTCCAAGGCCATTATCCAGGAGCCCAGATATATGAGGCTAGGGTGACAGAGGAGCCACAGCCAGCAGGGGCCAGCCACCAGGATCAAAGTGCACCAAGACACCCGGCAGTAATTCATTTGAAGCGTTCTTTGCATATTATGGGGCTGACTTTTTAAATTACATAAATTGCTCATTAGAAGTGTCTTGTAATTGCCTTACTCTGTGGTATTGCGAGAAGTGTGGGTTTTAATTATTCTTTTTTGATTTGTGGTGTGGTTTGACTTGTTCAGGGTGATAGTTTGAAAATGTGGATCTGCTTTAATTGTTGCACTAAGTGAAAATAGATGACTCTTTTTATCAAATTCCTTGAGTTTATGTTTGGGGACTGCAAGGGGGTCTTACTTTTCCCTGGCCCTTGTGCATAACCAAGGGAGGTTCCCACACGGGGCTGGGGACACTCCCTCTGAGCCTGCAGAGGCAGCACTTCGGTTCTGCTGGACTTCAGATGACTTATGTGAGGACGGGCTGCTCCTCCAAAGATAGATGGGTGACATCTGCAGGGGGTCCCCCCAGCTCTTCCCCACAGTGTGGGCACAGATAGGAAGCACCAAAGGCCTTGCACACTTCTGGAGAGTGGGGCAGACACGGGAGCACAGGGCTATGCCCTGGATGCCTGCCGCAAGGCCTCTCCTTCCCAGAGCCGCTGGCTTCACCTGCAGCACCAGGCCCCACCTGCCCAGCCCCACCTGCAGCCAAGCTCTTCTGAGCTCCAGAACGGGCTGCAGGCCTTCTCAGGCCCCTCGGCCCAGCCTCCTGTCATCCAGCACTTGGCATTGACGAATCGTGAGACCAGAGCTGTGGCTTTGGGGGTAAACTTCCAGGACCCGCTCTGGCTCATCTGCAGCCACCAACGAATAAAAACTCGATTAGGACGTTGGTCCTTGAAAGCCACTATTTTAGGACTCACTTTTGGAAAGGCAGGGGATTTCTTTTTCCAAGATAAAATTATGCATTTGTCAATATGCCAGTCGCTTCCACCGCTTTCTCTCGGGGTCTCTCACCTCCATTGTTCTCCATCACTGAACCTTTCCCTTCGAAGCCGGTGCTTATCTGGCTAAGGTGCACCCAGGCCTCCTCGGCCCCCTCCTGCTTCTGGTCTCTTCCTTTTTGGAGCAACCTTCCTCTCAGTGACAACAGAGGGGACAGCCTTGGCGAGTCTAGGGGACACACAGCCCATTCCTCCTCTTTTGTCACCTGCTTTATGCATGTGGCATTCATTCTGTTCCGGGCCAGACTTCTGTGACATGAAAAATACACTAAACATGGGCTGCCACTGTCGCTGTCATTAACCAACCACTCGTTGTGTCTTTATAAATTTTTACACACCACTAAATTATAAATCCGCAGTGCTGGGAGTCATGAAATGCGCACCCATGAGGTCTGCAGTGGCGAGACTGATTCTGCGCGTGTGCTGCGTGGTTGAGGAGTGCGAGTCGCATCTGCTTCTCCCCCGAGGGCCCCCGGGGTCTTTCCTCCAGCTGGGCCCCCAGGGGAGCCCTCTCAGGTGTGGGTCCTGGCCTGCTGCCTCACCTCCGGGGTCACAGGGACTCACTCACCTGGCTCAGGAGCTGCTCCCTCAGCCCTCGAGAGGCTGCAAACCCACAGCAGGATGAAGCCTCCCCATCACATAAGTCTGTTCAAGATGCTGGGCAAATTACCAAGGAGTGACAGCGTGGTGCCTGAGGGCCAGGAGAGGAGGCACTGCACCGCAGGTGAGGGCCCCCTTGGGAGGGCGGGCGCCGACCCTGCTCCTCTTGCCACCATGGGCACCTCGGAGGGCTGTGTGGGGCGCACTCTTCCAGCGGTGTCCGGCACGCTCCCAGCACTCAGGGTTGACCAGCACGCCCAGTTCAGTCCCGCCTCCTCCTGATTTCTGCCCCGTGGCCCAGAGCAGAGCTTCAGCACCACCGGGGTGGAATAAAGAGGTGTATTATCCTCTCCAAGTTGGAAATGTCTTTATTTTGACATACAAATAATATGTAAAGACGCAAGCAGTATAAAAAGTTATAGAGAATAAGTCCCCCTGAATTCAATGCATACATACACATTTTTATAAAAAGAGTCTGTCACTTTGCGTGTGTGTGTGTGTCTTGGGAATAGAACTCCGGGGCACTCGACCACTGAGCCACATCCTCAGCCCATTTTATATTTTATTTAGAGACAGGGTCTCACTGAGTTGCTTAGCACCTCACTTTTTGCTGAGGCTGGCTTTGAACTCACGATCTTCCTGTCTCAGCCTCCCGAGCCACTGGGATTACAGGCCTAGGCCACTGCGCCTAGCCCTTGTCACCTTTAACCATAATTATACTGTGTAAGTTATTTTTTGTTCTACAAATAATATATTTTAACAGTTGCACAGTAGTCCATTGTGTTGGATAGCTACATTGTTTCTGTCATTTCATTCCACCAACAAGTGTTTGTTGAGCAGCTACTAGAATCTAAAGTTCTAGTGCTGGAGATATGGTCGCCCTTCTAGGCACATTCTAGAGAGGGAGATGGACATGAGAACTAGAACGTGTAGAATGTCACATGTGGGTGGGAATCAGGGGGAGAAGAGGCAGAGGAAAGGCACAGGGATGGGGCGTGTTTCTAAATCAGGAGGCCAGGGAAGGGCTACAAGGCACTGGAGAGCCAGGGGCTGAAGGAGCAAGAGCCCCCATGGAAATCTGGGGGAGGCGCTCTCCAGTCAGAGTGGTGTTTCCTCCTAAAACCTGGGTGATTCCATGTCCACACATTTCTGCAGAGTGTGTGGCTTAGGTTGAGGGCTGTCCTTTATGTATAGATGAACTGTTGCTCCACTGCCACTTCCTTTCTCCTTTGAATTTGCTTCCCACCTTTGTCAGATGATCAGCTGTCCATATTTCTGAGGTTTGCTTCTGGTGTGTCTGTTCTGATTCATCAGCCTACATGTCATTGACCTACGTTGCCCTCACATCACTAGTACCATAGTGTCTTACCACCATAGGTGTATATGACTCTTGAAATTGGGTGGGCAGATTTCTCCAACTGTATTTTTGTTTTCCAAAAATTGTTTTGACCATTCTGGTTCTTTGGCCTACTGATATAAAAAAATTTTTAAATGAACTTGTCTACATCTACAAAAGGAATCCTGATGAAATTTTGGTAACACATCACCTCTGTAGATCACTTTGGGGGAAATTTGAAATCTCTACTATGATGAGTCTTCTAGTACATGACCACAGAACATTTCTTAATTTCTTTAGATCTTTAGAAAAAATTTCTTCCATTAGTATTTTGTAGTTCTCAGCATGTAGGTGTTATTATATATTTTTTAAAGAGTTTTACCTATGTATTTCATTTTTTAGAGCCATTGTGAATTGTATTTTAAAACTTGGCTTCCAATAAGCCATTGCTAATGTGTGAGAATACAGTTGGTACAGTTTTGGGGTGTTGACCTTGTGTCCTGTGACCTTGCTGAATTCACTTGATTTCTAAGAATGTTTCTTTTTTCTGCTGTAAATTCCTTAGGGCTTTCTGTATAGACAATAATGTTCCCTGAAAATAGTGACAGTTTTACTCCTTTCTTTACAATTTACGTGCCTTTTATTTCTTTTTCTTACCTTATTGCACTGGCTAGGATTTCATATAATACTAAATAGGAGTTGTGAGAGTGGATATCTTTGCTTCCTTCCCAATATTAGGAGGAAAGCATTCAGTCTTTCATTGCTAAATATGATATTAGTTGTAGGGTTTTGTTTTTCACAGATGTCCTTTGCTGAGATGAGGAAGTTTTCTTCTATTTCTAGTTCACTGAGGATTTAAAAAAAATTTTTAAAAATATTTCATAATCTCTCTGAGTCTTTTCCTTTGATTTATTGATTATTTAGAAGAGTTTTTGAACTCCAAATATCTGGGATTTTCTTTTTACTTTTCTATCACTTGTTTCTAGTTTAATTCCATTATTATCAGGGAACATACTTTGCATGATTTCAATTATTTAAACTTTTTAAAGGTTTGTTTTATGGCCCAAGAGATCTTGGTGAATAATCCATGTACACTTGAAAGGAACATGTGTTCTGCTGATTTTGTGTGGAATGTTCTCAAAATGTCAATTAAATATAGCTGGTTGATGATGTTATTTTTCTATGTCCTTGTTGATTTTCTGTCTATAATGATTCTCTCTCTATTCCTGAGAGAGAATTATTGAAATTTCTAAGTGCAGCTGCATTCGTGTTTTCCCCTTCAGTTTGTAGGATTTTGCTCTGTGTGTTTTGAAACACATTGGTATATGGGTAGACATTTAGTATTGTTATATCTCATCCTTTTATTATTACATAATGTCTCTATCCCTGGTTATTTTCTTTGCTCTGTGGTCACCTTGTCTGACACTAACATAGCCAAACTATACTCTTCATAGTGTGTACATAGTATATATATTTCCAACCTTTTACTTTTAATTGTCTTATATCTGAAGTGAATTTTTGTGAACAACATACATTGAGTCATGTTTTTAAATTACCCATTCTGACATTCACATACAATATAATTATTATATTTAGACAATTTATATTGCATGTAATTGGAAAAGTTTTTTATTATTTGGTTTTTTGTTTCCTCTTCTTCCCCATTGTTTACTTTTTCCTACTTCCTTCTGTGTAATTTGAACTTGTTTTTAATATTCTATTTTGTTTATTGTGTTTTTGACTCTCTCTTTTTGAACAGTTCTTAGTGCTTAGTGTGGATTATGATCCACATTCTTAACTTTTCATGACCTGCTTACAATCGTACTTTGCCACTTCTAGTGGAATATAGAAACCTCACCACCTTACAGATCCCTTTACCACCTCCTCTTGTATTTTAGTTGTTCTGTATCTCCATTAAAAGCTACGATACAGAGTTGTATTTTTTTTCTTGCAACCACCAAAAGTACTTAAAGGACTCAGAGACAAATCATCTGTTGTATTTACACAAGTGTTCATTAGTTCAGTTACTCTTCCTTCATCCTTGATGTTCCATATATCCTTCTGGTTTATAATGTGCCTTCCATCTGAAGAACCTCTTGTAAAATCTTTTAGAGAAGACCTGCAGGTAACTTAGATTTCCTTCTACGGCACTTCTTTCTATCCTGCATGGTTTCTGTTGAGAAATCTGCCCCATTCAAATCAGTGTTTCCTATAAAAAGGAATGGTAATTATTTTTCTGTCAAGGGCCAGAGAGTAAATATTTTTGGCTCTGCCAGCTATACAGTCTGTCACAACTGTTCAACTCTGCCATTGTATCGCTGAACAGTCACAGGCAATACATAAAGGAAAGGTTCCAATAAAACTTTATTTACAAAATCAGTAGTGAGCCAGAGTTGGCCTGTGGCCACAATTTGCTGATCTGCCCTATAAGTAACATGTCATCTTTTTCTCACTGCTTTAAAGATTTTTTTCCCTTAATGTTTCATTTTCTGCAAATTTTTTATAGGTTTATGCTGTTTGGAGTTCACTAAGCTTTTCAAATCCATAGGTTTATGACTTTTGCCAAATTTAGAAAATTTTCAGCCCTTATTTACTCACCTTTTTTCCTATACCATGGTCTTTCTTACCTTCTTCCAAGATTCCAGGAACATAGATGTTATACTTTTGGTATTGTCCTACAGTTCCTGGAAGCTCTGTTCATTTTTTTCAATCTTTTTTTTTGCTGCTTAGATTGAAATTTCCTCTTGAAGTATTCAAGCTCCTTTTATTCTGTAATCTTCATTTTGCTATCTGGCCCACCCAGTGAGTTTTCTGTTTGGTTTATGGTAATTTTTAGTTCTAAAAATTTCCATTTGGTTCTTCTTTATAGACTCTATTTATATTCTGGAACTTTTATCTTTCCATTTGTTTACCCTTGCTTCTCAGAACATTTTTATAATAGCTGATTTTAAGTTTTTGCCAGATAATTCCACCATCTATGTATCTTTTTCTATGAAAGTTGAAATTCTTCTTGTTCTTACTATGTCAGCTGATCTTGGATTCTATCTGTGCGTATTGAACATTATGTTATGAGACTGTAGGTCTGATTTAAGTTGAAGGAGAATGTGAACACTTTTGTCTGAGTGGGTGATCATTCCAGTGGGGTTCCGGCTGTAGGTTTCGACCAGCCTTCCAGGGGCTGTGATTTCCATGATATCTCTGTGTTCAGTGCCCTTTGGGCGTGTCAGGAGCTGTCCTGCCAGTGCACCACTGGAGGGCCAGTCTGACACAAGCGTGGCAGTGTGCCTCACGGTCTGGCCTGCCCTTAGGGTCCGCTCCATGCGCCTGCAGCTTGGCGGTGGCCTGGGACTCCACCAGCGTGTGTGTGGGATGCTCCCTCTCCGCTGTCTCCCTGGGCCTCTCTGCAGCCCCTTTCAGAATGCTGGGCTTTTAGTTACCTTGCTCCCTTGTGCAAATCCCATAATTTGTGTCCATATCTGGGGCCACAGCAGTAGGTCAGGGAGAGAGAGTGGGGTTGGGGGAGAAAACAGCAGGGCTTTGCTGTGAACCCTGGGGACCACAGGTCTCCCTCTTGGTGAGGAAGTTTCCCTTCACACGTGGTTTTAGGGGGCCCTTCACTGTGTGCCCCTTGTCACTGCCATCACCACCCCAGGATTGCCTAGAGCTGCAGCGCAAGTGAACAGAAAGAAGAATTGGGATCCCACCCACCCTCTCTGTGTACCTGGGGCCCCGGTTCTTGCTCCCAGAGCTCTGGGCAGCGAGCGTCTCCTTCACATGCGGGACCCCAGCCCAGCTCCAGGCACCTTGAGTCCAGGCTCCATGCAGGACAAGGGGAAGCACGTGGCTGTCCCCAGGGCACTTCCAGTTCCCGCCTTCTGCCTGCAGTCTGCCTGCTGCCCTCGACTTTGCAGAGGCCCGGCCTCCCGCCCCAGCGTCCGTCGGGTGGGGTGCTTCCTCCAGCGCCCTCCCTGCGCCTCCCTTTCTGTCCTCACTCCGTCTTGTCCAGAAGCAGAGCTACCCTGTGCACTTTGCCACCTCCTAGCCTCTGTCCTCCCTGTCCTTCGCTGTCTCTCAATGGGCTTCTGTCCTCTGGGCTGCCTCCTGGCCTCCTGTCTTGGGTGGTTCTATTCGGTCTCCTTCACGTCTTTCCTGAGCGGTGCCAACCCGTGATTCATCCCC
The DNA here is from genome assembly GCF_902686445.1 of Sciurus carolinensis. Lineage (NCBI taxonomy): Eukaryota > Metazoa > Chordata > Mammalia > Rodentia > Sciuridae > Sciurus > Sciurus carolinensis. The sequence continues at coordinate 204,328,739 of NC_062213.1, read as the reverse complement.
CTGTGCCGCCGCTTTGCACCTTTCCTGAGTTTTGGAGTTCTGCTTCGAGTTCGTCTCAAGGAGGCTTTTGTTTCATTAATGTATTTCAAATTTATGGCAAAGCTTGGCCAGCCGTGTGTAATGACTCCATTGGAAGTGACGAGTATTTTTCATCCATTTGTTTTCACTTTGTCCTGCCTCTCTGCATTCTTGTACGCATTGGATTCTGAGTCCTTTTCTGTCGCTCCTGGTCTTTCAGTGTCGGGTTTCCTGCCCACTCCCTTGGATCTGCTGTTTGAGGGTATTGCTGAGGGAGGCGGTCAGCGTAGGCTCCCAGGCTCCCAGGAGTTGTCCCTGGATGGCCAAGGTTTGCATAGAATCATGGCTATCTGTGAGCCCTCTCCCCAGTCAGCAGGAACCAGCAGCTGCAGGGTCCTATCTATCTGGCCCTCACTGCCACCCCTTCTCTGACCCTCTCCCAAGTCCTCGTCTGGACCAGCCATGAACCTGGGCTGCCAGTCATGTGCCCAGGGCTTGTGTTGCCGTCTTGTCACTCGGTGGGCTTGGCCTGAGATCTGCCGCTGCAGTTGTCTCGGGTGCCTTCCTGTGGCCCCTGGACATCCTCTGTGTGGTGTCTTCCTGTGGCCCCAAGGACCCCTGCTGCAGAGCCAGGCCCTCCTCCAGACAAAGAGATTCGTTCTCCTTCGTCCTGGGGTGAGTTTCTGGTGAAGGGTGATAACATTTATTGCATCATATTAAAGTCAGACTGGGTGGGTTTATTTTTTAAATATTGTACACACAGATACGATTAAGCACCCTCGTGTCAGGCGTCTTCCACTCAGTAAGCCTAGCCTGACATGCCAGGGAAGATGCGGTGGTCGCTGTTCTTGCCGGTGGCAGCTTTCTGTGCACTGGACGGCAGAGCCCTTCGGTCACCCCTTCACAGCAGCTGCTCTGGCACAGGTGCGCCAGCGAGGGCAGGCGTAGACACAGCCCAGAGAGGGGCCTCAGGGCTTGGGCCTTGGGACGCTCCGGGGGCGAGCCTGGGCACGGGGCGTCATTCCATCCAACTCGGCCCTCGGGCTGCAGCACACGCACCACCCGCCGGCCGTGGCCTCAGCTGGGCGTCACTGCTTCTTTCCATCTCGGAACCGGGGTTCTTGAGTGGCAGCTCCCACTAATGCTAAACCAAACGTCAGCATGGGCCGTGACGGAAGGGAAGAGCGAACGGCGAGGAAGAACTGCTTTCCATCTCTGCGAAACGGATGGGATCCTGACTTGGGAGCCACAGTGGGGATGGCCGAGTCCACGTGTTATTGACACATTTCTGACCTTTACAGTTTCCTCCCTCTGGGCTATCAATTCCTCCCACACGCACTAAATCTGCATTCGTGAGGCCCTGCTTCAGGAGCACCCCTGGGACCCCAAAGCACTTCCCTGCTCCTCTGAGATCTGGCAGTCGTGGCCTCTGACCACCTAGACCTCTCTCCCGAAACTCCCGCTGAAGGGTAGACGTGCCCTCCAAGTGTCCATATGAGGAATGAGTAGGTTCAGAGAGAGAGAAGCAGAGGGGTTTTGGACTTCGGGGTCAGGGATGGGTGTCAGGGGACACACAGTGGACAGGAGCGTGTCTGAGGTTCACTTGGTGGCTTCTCCTGCAAAGCAGTGGGTGTTGTGGACTCATGGTGCAGCTCTTTTGTTGCAGTTCTGGAAAGCTGACTCAAAAATAGTTTAAATTTATTTCTTTTTTATTTTGAGACAGGGTCTTGCTAAAGGCCTCAGTAAGTTCCTGAGGCTGACCTTGAACTTGCATCCTTCTGCCCGGCCTCCCGAGTCCCTGGGATTACAGGTGTGCCCTACCATGCTCGGCTTAGCTCTGAGACGAAGTTTCATGTTGAATCTACCCACGCGCCATAGGGCTCTGTGCCTCCAGAAAGGGCAATAATTGGAGCATGGAGCCAAAGACACATGAGCCCTGCTGTCGGCTTGGGTCACGAGCCACTTGCCTGGGTCAGGGAGCAGGGCTCGCTGGGCCCACCCAGGCAGAGGCAGAGCCTCCTCCCCTCCTTTCCCCGTAGACTAGGGCGGGGGAGCAGCAGGGCCTGGCTTTGACCCTGGCCAGTCCCTCAGAAGCTGAGTCAGTGCAAACGGCTTGCTGAACCTTTCTACACCTCATTCCTCACCTGCTAGCTTGCGGGTAATCTACCCCTAGGGCCCTGGTTTTGATCTCTTGAGGCTACCGTAGCTAAGAATCACAAACTGGGGGCCTAAACCATGAGAAATTATTGTCTTATATCTCCAGGGGCCAGCAATCAAGGTGTCCGCTGGGCTCTGGGGCTGCCAGGCCTGCCGGCCATCCGGTGTCCCTGGGCACATGCGACGCAGCCTGGCCTTCCCAGGTCTGCTTTCACGTCTTCTCCTCACTGTGTCTTCATGTCATCCTGTGATGACACCAACCCCGACCGAAAGCCAGCTCAACTCCAACATGACCTCATCTTGACTAAGTACGTCTCCAAGGACTGCTTCCAACAAGGCCCCCTGGAGGTTCTGAGTGGACACGGGCTTTGGAGGGGTGCGATGGCACCAGAGCAGACACTTAGCCAGAGGACCCAGGAACAGTGCTCACAGAGCGCCTGCCACGCAGCTGCTGCAGGGAGGGCGTGTGTGCAGGGGGCCCCGGGAGGGGTTCGCAGCCTCCTGGGGGAAGCAGGTGGCTTTGGAGCTGAGACCAGAGGATGTGTAAGGCCCCCACACAGATGAGGGTGCAGCCACGTGTGGAAGGGCTGGGAGGCATGAACGAGTGCCTGTCCCTTAGGCGGCTGTGTAGGGACAGCTTCACGGCAGCCATTCCTTCTGCTCTCCCAGCTCGGAGCCTGGGGCCTGGGACCGAGAGCTGCCTGGGTCAGCCGTTAGCTGTGGCTGTTGAAAGGATGAGTCATCTGAGATGGACCTGTGCCTGTGAGGACGTCGCGGCCTCTCTTGGCTCCGTCTTCATCTACAAAAGGGGACTAAAGATCCTATCACCACGAGAGTCACAGGAGTAATGAACGTGCAGTTGTAGGACGGTGTCCATACCACTGAAGGGGTTGGGCATGAACGGGAAACAGTTCTTTGTGCTGGATGCCTGAAGTACAGGAGGGAGAGGAGGTGGCAAAGGCCAAAAGGTGCTTGAACTGAATGACATCAGGCGGCAGGTGCCCTGTCTGGGCCCCCAGCCCAGGTCACTGCCACCTGGACTAGAATGTCCTGTGTGGATCAGTGTTGGGAGATCTAACAGGAAGAGCAATGTTTTTAATCCTTCTCAGGGTATTTACAAGAGGTGTTTATAGTTAAAACCGAAGAAGCAGAACGCAGCCAGAGTGAAGCACTGCTGGTGTCCGTCTCTGCCTACGACGCAGCTCTTGCTCCTTTCATGGGGAGACGTGGTTGCTTTGCTCATAGGGGCCATTCCTGCCACTAGGGCCCTCGTGGCTAAGGTGCCACCTGCCTGTCGCAGGGTAGGAGGAAGCCCTGGGAAGATGGGCAGGTATGTGGAACTAGAAGCTTGAAAGACAGTGGGGAAGGATGTGCCGTAGGGTGAAGCTGGTGTCAGAGCCCAGTGCTCACGGTCCAGGGAGGCCCCACCGTGGCTCTGAATTTACCGCTCCTGGAGAACAGGCCCGTGTTCCTGCACACAGGGCAGGAATCCCAGGGCGTCGCTCATTTCCAAGCACAGGGAAGCACAGTGCAGGACCAGGTGCCTGGTGGAGTTTTCTGGATTTCACCCTGGGGCATGTGGACTTGCCCAGTGATAAGTTTGTGGGGAGTCTCCTGGGTGGTGGTCTGGTAGATCATGAATAAAACAGCACTGGGCAACTCGACAGGGACTAGGGAACAGAGGCTCACACAGGCATTTTGGGGGGAATTTATGAGAGACACTTACCTTGGTTACAGAAAAATGTAATGTGAACAGAGCTAAGTATTATTGATTTTCCCCCTCCATTTTGGTATTAGATGAATCACCACCAGCACAAGCTGTGACTGTATTAATGGGGTTTCCTTGGATGGCTACTCAGCTGAGGGAGCCACCACATTGGAATTCCATGGAGAGGGTTATTGGACGTGACAAGTAGGCGAGGGGGCGTTTTCCTCAGCTGCTTCAGGAGTTACATACGGTGCTGTGGAGAGGGTGGACCTCCCCTCTGCAACCAGAGGAGCGCATTCCTGCTGTGCAGGGGCCCACCTGCTACCAATAAAAGCCAGCTCCTGGCCGCCATATGTCTTATTTCTGCTGGGCGTCTAGGCCCTAGCACAGTGCCCCGAGCATGCCGGTGTCTCAGGATGTATCTGCTGAGAGACTGGACGGGCGGAGGATGGTAAGGAGGTAGGGAAAACGAGGGAGGTGTGAAGACTGCGTGAAGCCACACGTGCTGGGTGAGTGGAAACGGACATGTGGAGAGTCGCCAAGCGCCTGCCGACTTGCAGGCAATGCTGACTCATTCCGTCAGGCAGTCACCTACGATCCTGGGCACTTCCTTACACCAGGGGCATTTTCTGCTCCCATGGAGTCTAGACTTTGAACAATTGCCTACCTGGTTAACTACTTAAGTGCTATCATGGTGGGCAGTCAAGTTATGTGACTTGATGTGGTGCCAGGCCGAGGGAAGTTTTCTCTGAGGAAGTCACCTTTACATGGAGATCTGAAGGAAGGGTCATGTTTTTGATGCTATACTAGATCTTTTTTTGATATGCTAAAAATCTGATTTTGTATTCTATAGTGCCTGACACAGAGAAGCATAATTTCTTTGTGTGTTGACCTTGTGTCCAGCATCCTTGGTAAATTTATTTATTTAGTCTAATAGCTTATCTCCTGAAACCTGTGTATTCTATACATATACAATTACGTCATCTGCAAATAATGAAAGTTTTATTCCTTCCTTTCTGATCTTCATGCCTTTGATTTCTTTTTCTTATTTTATTACACTGGATAGGATTTCCAATACAATATCAAATAGAAATGTAGATTGTAGTCATCCTTGTCTTGCTCCTTGATGTCTTCTATTTCCATTTTCCTCAGAGTTTGTGTTTTTGTTCATCATAAATGAATATTGTTATCTGTTCCATGTGAATGAAAACTTTCAGACTGAGACAGAAGAGACCATAGTCATCATATCACTTGCTGTATGCCACACGTCTGAGGCTACAGTAACACACTTGAGGGAAGACATCTGGCTGGTGGGCGTGGTTGATCAGGGCTGCTATTCAGTGGAGCTTGACATATTCAAGTCTTCCTTCAGGGTCCTTCGGGCTTATGCAGGGGCTACACTGTTAAGTGTAGACTTGATGAATCCCCTCCCCCAAAGTTCCCCTCCCCGACTTCCTTTAGATTCCCTCCTGGGATGTGATGTTGCTGTGGCTTGCTATCCTAAACAGCACGCGGGAGGAGCAATTTAAGAGACTTCTACTTGCCCTGGCCCCTCAACCTCACAGACCAAGGACCTGATGTGGAACTGCACCCCTGCCAAGGTGGTTGATCCCAATTATACATTGGAGGATAGGGGAAATCACCATCAGGTGGATCCACAGACCCAATGGACCTACTAGAAGTAGACTGCACAGGACTGCATGCGTTATCAGGTCCCTGTTCTAATAGGGGACCATGATGATGCTTGGGTCTGAGTCACAATATCAAGCTGGACTCCATGTCTAACAGTCCTCAAAATATCTAGTTATTTCCTCCGTTCTGAGGTCAGGCCCATCCCCCTCTGGGTTATGGGGCTACTTAACACTAGTCTTAGGCCCATATGTGTCAGGGAAAGTGGAAGCATCCTGATTTGAGACTCCAGTTACCTTGTGGAACCGAGGCCTTGGCACTGTTTCCCAGAACAGGGGTAATGCCCGCTCTTACCAGAGAGGAGTGAGCACTTTGCAGGCTTACAAGGCTCTGGACAGATTTGGAGTCAACATCTTTGACCCAGATGTTTCTGGGCCCTGCGTTAGGGTTCCCAGATTCCCAGCCTGCACTGGTGGTATTCCTAACTGTTGCACTTCAGCCACTTGTTCTGTTAGACCCTGGGCTCAGTTCTGGGCTTTACGGGCTTTTGATCACCTACTGTTTACCCTTAGCTGTTTATTATCTGTCTGCAAAGTACTGGGCAGCAAACTTTCTCTTGAAGGAGTGGACTGCACATATTTTAGCATGCTTGTCTCTTTCAGCTGAAGACCTGTCTTTATAGAAAGCAGCCAGGAGCATTATGTAAATGAACACGCATGACTGTGTTCCAGTAAAACTTTATTTATATAAATAGCATGCCACCTCTAGGCGGCTGTCTGCCTGCCCCTGTGTCAGAGCACCAGTGTCAATGGCTGTCCAATTCCATCACTCCAACAGGAATGTAATTCTTTCCATCAAGGTACTATTATAGGTTCACCCACAAGTTTTGATCGGTAGCATTTCTACTGTTATTCGGTTCAATACATTTTCTAATTTCCACTTTCATTTCTTGTATAGGATTCATGGTGTCTTTAGAGTGTTCTGAAGTTTCCAAGTATGTGGGGGGGGACGGTGCTTTCCACTGTATTCTGTCTAGGAAAGCCTTCCTGCAGGTATCCACAGGCTTTGCCCCCATGACCTGCAGGTCTCTGCTGCATGTATCCTTCTCAGAAAGGCCACCGATTACCCGGTGTACACCTGCACCCCCTCAGCACTGCGTACTCCCAGCCTGGGTTTATTGTGCTGTACTGTATAATTGTTTGGTTTTCTCCCCACAATGACAACACTAGAACCACCTCACTAGAACATATGATCCCTTGAAAGCAGGGGTGGACGGTACATGTAACAGTCTGCAGCACTAAGTAGGTCCTTGTAAGTTCTTGTGGAATGAAGGGATGGCACGTTCACAATAAATCCCTCCGTCATTGGCCTGAGGTTATAGATGGTGCTTTGTGAAATGCAGTCTCTCTCAAATTTGTTGAGACTTGATTTCTAGTATAGAATGCGTTCCAGGCTGTTTCAAGAGTGCACACTGTGTGGTGAGCCCCTGTGTACTTGGTTAAGCTTCAGAATCACATTGCTTAAATCTTTTGTGCTGTTCCTTTTTCTCCTGTATGATCTACCAACTGTTGAGATGTGTATTTTCAAGTTTCCCACTGTGATGACAGATCCTCCAATCTCTGCTTAGATTTCTGCCATGTATTGCTTTAGCTATTTTAAGACTATGTTATTGGGTGTATACAAGTTTAGAGTTGTATTGCCTCTTGAGTTGAGCATTTCATCAGTACACACCCTCTTTATCTCTGGTGATGCTTTTAGCTTTAAATCTGTTTTATCTGCTATCTTTCCATTAGTGTTTGGTGCACCTCTTCCCACCTTTCACTTCAGACATCCATGAATCTTATTTTGAGAATTGAATCTATTTAGATTGGCCATCCTTATTGATCTGTTTGAATTCATTACCACCATCTAGACTTTCCATTTGTTCTGTTTTGTAGGCACATGTGTGTCTGCTTCTTTTCTTTTATTCTACTTTCTTGCCATGTTTTTTCCTTTTCCATTTCTTTGAATTTTTTTTAGTTGTCGATGGATCTTTATTTTATTTATTTATATGTGTTGCTGAGGATCGAACCCAGTGCCTCACACATGCTAGGCACACGCTCTACCACTGAACCACAACCCCAGACCCCTTTTCCATATTTTATTGGCTTGGAGGTTATGACCTTTATTTCTATTTTTAGTGGTTATCCTAGAAATTCTAACAGAGATATGTACCTTAACAGAGTCTAAGGTTAATTAGTGTTCTGACCATCCTCTCAAGCAATTCAAGAAATTTACCCATGGATAATTCTCACCCAGGCCTTCCTCACCCACTATGGTGTTCTTGCTGTGAAGGAATTGGTTGTATATTGATTTTTTCTGCTTCACAAAATAGGCATTGTTATTGTTACCATTTTACATAGGGAATATGTCCATTTTTTTCTTCAACAGAGAGTTGTTAAACACTATGCACCAGGCTCTGTTCTAAGCACTCAGGATACGAAGGGCAGGAGGGGCAAGGGTCCTCCCCTCAGGGACTGTACATGCCAGCTGGGGTGCAGACTCTAAGAGCTGCCCATCCTCCCCGAGTAACTTAGACGTTAGAAAGAGGCAAGTACTCTGAGGAGAAGGAGGAGCAGAATAGGCAGGCTGGGAATGCAACCTGAAGTCTCCTTCCAGATAGTCGAGGATGGCCTTAGCAAGGTGGTGGGATCTGAGTGAAGGCTGGAGGAAGTGAGGAAGCGAGGCTGTTCTCCTGGCGTGGGAATTTTGGAGGGCGGTGAGTACAGTCTGAAAATGGGGGCCTGCTTGGAATGTGCGAGGACACCAAGGAGAGCAGTGTGCCTGGGCAGAGTGAGCCAGGGCATGAACATGGAGAGGGAGGAGGGCTCGAGCCCAGGGACCTGGTGGGCCATTGGTCGCAAGGGCTTTGACTTCCACTCCGAGTGCAGGAGGAGCACTGCGGGACTGGGCACAGGAGCAACAGGATCTGACTCACACGTGAAGAGGTTCCCTCCTGCTGCTGTGCTGAGTGAGGTGAGGCGGAGGAAGAAGGCCAGTTGGTCACCAGGTGAGGGCGGACGGTACCTCAGTGCAGGATGTGGCTAGGTATATGGTAGAAGGGTCCAGCACTCGGCACACACTTCCTGGTGGGTCGGGCAGGGTAGAGCCACACGTGTTTCTGAAGGTGTTTGTCCTGAGCACCTAAGAGAAGGAAGCAGACCTCAGTGGAGATGGGGAGCTGAGGAGGCATCGTGTGGCAGGAATGTTGTGGGCTCGATTTTGGACATTCTAAAGGTGAGATGTCTTCAAATTCAGGGAGGCCGTTGAATTCCAAGTCTGTGGTTTCCAGGGCAAATTCAAGTTTCCTGGGTCTGAAGCTTACTCATTTTTGGGGTCCTTATGTAGGAAGGAAATATAAAAATTTACACAAAACCAGATGCAAGAGAGGCCCTGAAGCCTTAGCTCCACTGGTTCTACAGAGCACTGCCTCTAAAGGGCTGGGGAAAAGCCCGAGCTGAACAGAGATGTGCGTGTCATTGGCAGAGAGGTGATATTTTCATGCTAGATACTGGATGAGCATAACCACTTGAATTGTGTCCTCCAGAAAGATGAGTTCAGTTCCTAACCACTGGCACCTGTGAGGGTGACCTCATTTAAAAATAGGGTCTCTACATGTGGAATAAATTTTAGGTGAGATCAGGCTTGGTGAGGATGGCCCTAAATCTAATACCACTGTGGTCTTTATAAGAAGAGGGAAATTTAGACCCAGGGAGAAGGACAAGAAATGATGGAGGAAGAAAGCAGAGTGATGCAGCTGTGAGCCACGCCCAGGGTGGCCTGCAGACACTAGGAAGGAGGCTCCCCTGGAGAATTCAGAGAGGAATGGCCCTGCTGACCCTGGACTTCAGCCTTCTGGGCCCCAGAACTGTGAGAAAACAGATTCAAGTTGGTGGTAGTTCATTACGACAGCCCCAGGAGACTGACCCAGGGAGTATGGAAGAAGCACACCAGCACCAGCACCAGCCCCAGCCCTGAGGCTCATCTGGAAAAGTCCAAGTCGAGGAGAGCAGGTGGAGGAGACACCACCTCGAGGCAGGGAGGGTCCCTGGGCAGGGGCATTCCATCAAGCAAGTGAATGAAAGTGCTGCCTTCTGGTCACATTTGAGGAGGACAGAATTGGCCATTGATCCACCTGGAGGAGGTCACTGACAAGAACAGCTCTGATGCACCAGTGGGGACACAAGTCTGTTTGTAGCTTATTTAAGAGAGACTAGGAGGAAGGAAATGGAAGACAGAACATAGGAACGACTGTTGTTAGGAATAACAACAGGGGAAAGCAAGGAATGGGTGTAGTGTTGGAGGCATGGGGAGCTTTTCCTTAAGATGGAGGAAATAACAGCATGTTTGTGCACTGATGGGAAGGATCTGGTGGAGAGTGTAAAATTAATGAAGTTCAGAGGGATAGTAGGACTGCCAGAGTTTATACCACTTCGTTTCTCCCATTTCTTCTCCCATCTCAGACATCCTTCTGGAATCCTCTTCTCTAAAGGGATATTCTTGGGAAGCTTCCATCATGGAACCTTGTTGGAAGTCTTTCTCAGGTTTTATTTTGTTGCCGAAAGAAAATGTTTTCATTTTCTCCTCATTTCTGAAAACCTGTTTTGCTAGATGTACATCTTAGGCTGACAACCTTGCTGTTACTGTTGTGTTCACGCTTAGCACTTGAAAATATTCATCCAGTGTCTCCGGGGACTGATCGTTACAGTTGAGTAATCGGCTGTCACTCGAAGTGTCATGTCTCTTTTTCAGAGCTGCTGAGATAGTCTCTCTCATTTTTTGTTCTGCATTCTCATTAAAATATACTAAGTGAGGAGTGATTTTCACTTTTTTCTGATTGCATTTCATTGAGATTCTTGAATTGGGATGGCTATCTTTCAGAAGTTCTAAAAAGTCTCAGAAAACCCAGATATTGCTGTGGTCCTATTTTTCCTCTCCTTCTTGAACTCAGATCATCTGCTTTCCAAATCTTTCCTTCATCTCATATTTTCCAGTGTTTTCTCTCTGTCTAGGCTTTCTTTGTAATATAGATTGATTTGTCTTTCTATTTATCAACAAGTTTTGACTGTTTGGTATTTTCTTTACATTGAGTTTTTAAATATTAAGTATTATACTTCTTCTATTTCTAGAAGTTCTGATTATCACCCCCAAGCCTGCCTAGTTGGTTTTGAGAGTCCCTTGTTCCCTCATTGTGTTGTATTTCTTTTCTTTTCTCTTCCTTTCTTCCTTTCTCCTTTCTTTCTTTCTTTCTTTCTTTCTTTCTTTCTTTCTTCTTTCTTCCTTTCTTTCTTTCTTTCTTTTTCTTTCCTTCTTTTTTCAGATCAAACAAACTAATTTTATTTTATTTTTCTGATAATTCCAATATCTGAGGCTTAGCAGATCTGATTCTTGACTTTTTTGTTTGGTTCCTTCTCATGAAGGATCGTTTTCTTCTTGTGCTTGGTGACTTTTTTTTTTCTTATGACATCAAGCTCCAAAAACTGCACTGAAGAGAAAACCAAAACACCTCAATTCACCTCATGCACCTCCATCCTCCCTGAATCTGCCCTTACAAATTCCAGGGTACTAAAAGTCATGGTAAAAACTCTAAACTAATAACTTAATGTGATTTTTAATTATTTTAGGGTTTTAAAATCTCTTTCCCTAGATGAACATAAACTGCAAGTGTATATTTTCTAAATAATTCAACTTAACACTTCTTTTAAAAACAATTGCAGGCCCTTGCAGCTGTGTTCATAATTAATCATTTTTTCTCTTAATATAAAACATTTTTTACTTATGGAGAGAAATCCCAAAATTCCAAACCAAATTCTAAACCAAGAGATTCTAATATTGCTCTTTTAAAATGTTGTTACTTTATGGTGACAAATTGTCTCGACTTTGACTCAAAAAGTTTTGCTCCCAGGCTTTATTTTTCCAAGTTGGTGAACTCCTTTTTATGACATGATCAGGCTGATCGCTCCAGAATCACAGACCCTATAGCTGAAAGAACTAAAGGCCCATCCATGCTTGTCAGTTGCCCACTGGAAACATGGTTTCCCATAAATGCCCTGCAGTGTGATGTGTGGAGATGGGGGAGAGGTACTTGTCTCCCACTGTGTCTAGGAAATGGAGTGTGAGCTGTCTACTGAGAATCCTCTCGACCCAGATGTGAGCTGGGCGCAGAGGAGAGGAACCAGTAGTACCTGCACAAGCCCAGAGTGAACCCCAACAGGATCAGGCACTTTGCACCATTTGATCAGCTCGTTGATTGCAAATTCAATGACTTAAGTCTCATCCATCTGGATTGTAAATAAGGTGTTACCCAAGAGAAGTAGTACTATAAAATGGGAACCAATGATTCAGTCATGTTATTTGTGCTAATTGGCTAAATTATAAGAGAAAAAAACATATGTTTTTAAATGTCAAGATGGCTTCCTACATTTCTTTCTCTCTCTTTAATGTAGGGACTGGCTATAGTAGAAATGCCACAGGAGAAATAGCCAAAAGGAGCTGTGTCTATCCCATCAGCAGATGGGGAAGAGGCAGGGTGACCTCTCTGTCCTGCCAACAAGCATCCTCCAGACTCAGGCCGAGACAATATAGGGTTTTGGAGGCTGATTGTATTTGGTTCACGAGGTGAAACTCAGGAAGGCCCCATTCCAGAGTTTTGGAGGAACATGGGCAAATGGTGACTGCCATCAGCTCAGCCAGGTCCTCCCTAAGCAGGCAGCCACCCTCAAACAGGTCTTGGGACCCCTTACACTCCCACAGAGGAATGAGGATCTCCAAGAACTTTAGGTTACGTGGGATACATAAACTGCTATTCACTGTATATGAGTTAAAACTGAGTAAATTTAACAACGCAAAAATGCACAAATGCTGCTTCCACTATGTGCTGTCCCGTAGCCTCTGGAAAATGCTGCTACAGGACTCAGGGCAGATCACAGCCTAGCAATCCCACACCACACCTGGATGACCAGCCCCAGGGGGCCCCCCGGGAACTGACCAGAGGAAGTCCTGGTCAGGACCTTGTGCCCAGCAAGACCAGAGGTGACGCTGGGGTCAGCAGTTGCTCTCAGTCTCTTGCCTCTGTGACTCTTTCCTGCCATGAATCGAGACCAGGGGGAAGTCAGCTGTGGAGGGCAGCTGACTGGGCCTCCTCTTCCTTGACTGTGTGGTTCTGTGAGCTCTTTGGAGATCTGCTGCTTTGGGCAGTGAGAAGCACTGCACCAGCCACTTGCTATTCCTGGCTGAGACGCCTGTCCTTGGCCCACTTATGCAGAAAGACCAGGTTTTCCCACAATACACACATTCCTCTGTGGCCCGGAACACCATCCTGTCACCCTGGTCAGGAGGGCTGAGGTGAGGCTCTGTGGCTGCTGTTTGGAACAATTGGAAACAGGGAGAAGAACGGGCTGGAGAGGGAGCTGCCAGGTGGGGGTCCCTGGGGACCTCCTTGCCCATCACTCCTGGTCCACTGTCAGGAGACCCTCATAAAGCATACCAGCAAAGACAGGGAACACATGTTTATTTTATGAATGACTTCAGGGAAGGAGGAAAAAAATCATCCGGAATGTCATCCAGGAGCCTCTGTTCTTTTTATTATGTTTTGTCGGTAAACAAAAAAAATTGCCACATTTAATACTTACACCAGTCCTGTGGGATTTCTCTGACTAATGTAAAATGACAGTTGTCGCAACATTCTATATAAATACAAGTCTGTTTGCGGGAGCCTGTTCTATTTTTAATGTAAACCACACCTAACTCGCTCTGAAGAATGGTACCCTTGGAATTTCGCGTCCTGCCTGTTGTCTGTTCATGGTTCTGTATTGTCTCAGGAGCGGCCCAGAAGATACCAAAAGCGTCCCAAAGTTTTGGTTTAATGTGAGAATTATTCACCTAATTTCCCTGCAGCAATTGTGTTACTTAATTTATTGTGGTGCAGAGTGCGCAAGATGACGGGGCTAATGAGCGACACAGTGTATCTGGTGAGCGGACCTATAATTTAGAAGCTGCTGATGATCTTAGTGCTGTCTGAAGTCTGAGCAAAGCAGGCAGTAAAAATAAAGAATATACTCTCAGATTATGTAAACATGCACAAGTCCCCAGACACACACACACACCCCTAGCGGTAGCTCATGACCCTCTGTGGTTGCATGAGCGTGAACTTACCCTGCCCAGAGGTACTAAGAAGGTTGACACTGTGTGTTACCAGTTACAGTGACCCAACCCCCGGCCACCCTTTCTGAGAACCGTGAGCTGATGGAGGGTTGGTAGGACCACAAGGCTTCCCCGAGGCGGCCAGAGTGCAGTCCTCCATGCCCCAGCCCCTCCCACTCTGCCACCATTTCTCCCCACACCCATTCAGAGTGACATCAACTTCAGGAGCCCCTCCATCCAAGTGGCAGGTCACATGATGACGGCTGGCATCGGGAGCTGAACAGATAGAGGCCTGATGCGCCCTGCTCTGGGGTCTTCAGATGGGAATGGCCTACACGTCACGGGGCAGCTCTTGCCGGGACAGCCAGCCTCTCTGCTGCTTTGGCTCTAGGACATCACACCCAGCCCTGAAGTTGGCAGGCTGAACCGACAGCGAGGAAAGACCTGTGAATGAGGTCTGATCGCCCCATCGAGTGAGAACGATGGCATAGGCCACCCTTTCTACAAGATCACACCTGGAAAGAGCCCTTGTGTGTGGCACCAGAGGAACTCGTCCTTCTTCCTGCTCGGAAATTCCCTTCAACTGGAAAGCTCCCGGTAGAGGACCCGTGTGCTGTCAGTGGGAGATGGGCTGGGCTCCGGCCACGTGCAGTCCGCTCGGGGTCTCTGTCTGATCCAGGTAGACCACCTGTAAAAGGAAGACGGGGCCTGCATTTTGACAAGGGTCTGTACAGCACCCCAAGCCAGGCCACCAGCCTCCCAGTAAATCCATAGACCTTCCTGCGCCTCTCAGGAACTTGGAGCCGACACACTTACGTTCTACAGACTGGCTTTAAAAATCAACTGGATTTGCTTTGCCTTTTGCAGTCTCTTGAATAAAGCATTTTTGTAGCCTACTCAAAATCCTCTCTGTGTGTTTACATTTTAATGGGTATTCCAGTGAAATGCAGGAATTTCAAAATTATTATTACTTATATTTATCAAGAAGGGAGGAGGGGATGAGCAGCCAATGGCCGGCAGCCTCTCTTTGGGCTGCTGGGCTCTTCTGTGTGTCAGCCTGAGCTAACCACAGCCTCACCACAGCCTGAGCAAGCAGAGTGTGCTGCTCCGCCGGACAAGTCAAAGCAGAGGAAAGGCCATTTTTATTGTCTCTGTGACTTCATGGAATTTTAAAATAGTATTTTCAACCTCAGGTACCACCGAAGGATATGAAGAGTTCTAAGAAGAATCTTTGATCTCATTGGTCCATGTGGAAAAAAGTCTGTTTTACATGATGAGGTCCACTCAAGAATCTTTCCTGCAAGAAAGGAAACGCAGGAACCAAGTTCTGGGACATGTCAACAAAGCCTTTGACTGGCTCCTTGTCAGTCTTGGCGAGAGAGTGCTAAGGTGACCTCAACTCTGTGTCAGTGACTTAGAGACAGTTTTAGTTTCTGTGGCTGTATAAGGGTGTACTCTTCTCAAACCCTGGGGCACAGAAACCACTGGAGGCGATAGATTCTTTCGGGTGTGGAAGGGGGACTCTGCCTATCGCAACATGCACCTAACATTAAGATCTTCTTGAGCAAAGGGTGCTTCCATCACAGTTGATCAGCCAATTGGGACAAGGCAGTTTGGGGGCCTGTGCATCAGGGCAACTGCCAATGTTTTAATCTTCCCCTGGGATGTCTCTCTTGTTCCTCCCCTGACATTCCCAAGAGATCCCTAATTAAAGCTACAGATGCGGTTTAAAACTACACGCACCAGATGTTGGTTGAAAATGACCTATAACTGGCAGCAGAGATGAGGGGCTGCTGCATCTGAGGCCTTCCAGTAGCCTTTTCTAGGCTGTCATTCTGTATGCAAATGAAGCCCGGCAGAGTCTCAGCCAGCCCCGCCAAACCATAAAACCAACTGCTTTGAAAGCCATGCATCAATAATTCCTGTCACCTGGCATCTGGAGTGCAGTGGCATGGCTTAGGAGAGGTTCCCCTCTCCACTAGGCAGACCATTTAAATGAATGGATCTGCTCGCTGAAACGCAGATGGCTCGCTTTAGGACATTCCATTTCAAAAACTGAATCCAGGCTCTGAGACCCTTGATTCGACTGGACCAGCGTGCCAGTGAGAAGGATCACTGGGGGTCTGAAACCCGAGAGGCCAGCACCGCAGCTGGGCAAGTCAGACCGGAAGCTACCTTCTGGGGTTTCATGTGGCTTTTTCTGTGTGAGTTCCCATTAAGTTCTAAGTGAGTGAGGTCTCAGGCGCTTGCGAAGTTGAGGGATGAGAGATGCAATTCCTGGGAATCAATATCTTAGGGAACAAAAGGACTCTTTCTTTACCCACAGACTGAAATTTACAGGCAGCACTTTCTTATCAGTGCATTTATCAAAGTAAACATATAGGTCCAATGACAGTTCAGCCGGCAGCCACCTGTCAGTGCCCTGGGATGCCATCAGGCCTGGAGACACCCGTCAGAACAGCAGCGTGCTCTGGGCTCTGCACATCCCCAGCCTCCCTGCCTGGCGCCCTTGAGCTGGCCCCAGCTTGAAACATCCTGTGCTTTGAATGAAAAGATGAGCCTGCTCCCGGGAATCCCGTCCATCTCACTCTGGGGAGAAAGCAAGGCTGGGCTGTTGGGCAGAGGCGGAGTGAGGGCAGGGTTCATGCTCAGAGGGGATGGGCAAGCCCCTCCGACACGTGTGTCCCCCGGGCGGAGCCTGCAGGCCAGGCCGACTTACAGTGCAGGAATTTTGCCATCGAAAGAGGTAGATTGTTTCTGGATAATGTTGAAAACAAGACCTCTGCGACCCTGGTATTTGAAAGGCAGAACACAGGTTTGTGTAATAAGGAAAAGTGACGAATCTATTGGTGGGAAGGAAGAGAGCCTGGAGGGCAGATTGGGTGTCTCAGAGGCGTGATTATTTATCAAGCTGATTAAAATGTAACCACGGCCCGGCGCTCCAAACCATGGCGCTCCTCTGCCTGAGAAGCAGCCCTTTGTTGAGCACCTGCAATTTTATTTCTCATTCATTATCCCAAGAGCACAAAACCAGGACTGGCCTGGTCCTCGGGAGCAGCCCCTCTCACCCTCCACCTGCCCGTTGCTCACTGGACTGGTGTTGGTCCAGGGGTGCGAGCCCGCTGTCCCCAGGGGAGGCCCCAGTAGGCCCCTGCTGCTGTCCCTCTTGCCTCCCAAGGGTGTGTGTGCAGGGAGTAGACACTTAGCAGAGGGAAGAGGCACAGGGCTCAGGCATAAGCAGTGTGGGGTACTGAAGAGGTAGAGAGGTCTGTTGGAAGGGGTAGGTGGAGACGGAGCTCTGCAGGGCCAGGACAAAATGCCCAGATGGCTTTGGCTCTTATGGCATTTGTGTGTGCCCTGTCCTGAGGAAATGGGATGGCTGGGGGCATCCCCCGAGAGAGCAGCTCAGGCCTCACACACAGAGGTCCAGAGTTGCTGCAGGGGTCGGCCTCAGATGACCCTCCTCTGCCTCCCTCTTGAGTCCCCACATGTGTCCCCCAAAATGCCCAAAGCCGGAGACCTCCTCTTCATCTTCTTTCATGTGACAGCTCCTAGGTCTAACAGGGGCAGGGCTGGAAGCCATTCATTCCGTTTAGCTTGTTACTGAGGCAGGGAAGCAACAACCAACAAAAAGGCTTAAATACAGATAGATGCCTTGCCTCCTCTGGAAAGTGGCTTCAGTCCATCAATACCGTCACCTGTGACAGATGGGTCCTCTGTGACCCTTGCTGAGTGGCTGTCCACATTCCACCTTGCCCTCTTCCTTCTGGGGAGGTGGAAATGACTTGCGAGGTAGGGAGGGGGGGTGTGTGTGGGGTTGTGACAGTTCCTTTCATGCATCAGCTGGACCAGGCAGCAGGGCCCAGATCTTGGTCAAGCACCAGTCTGGATGTTTCTGTGAAGGTGCTCTAGAGATGTGATCAACGTTTAAATCAATAGACTCTGCAAAACAGATGAACTTCCACAATACAGTGGGTCTCATCCAATCAGTTGAGCGTTTTGAGAGCCAAGTCTGAGGTTTCCTGCAGAAGGAGGGATTCTCCCTCAGAGTGCAGCCAGAGCCCTGCCTGGGCTCCAGCCTGCTGCTCTGGAAGTTGGACTCAAACTCCAACATCAGTGCTTACCCACATTTCCAGAGAGCCTGCCTGCCCCACAGACTGGGGCTTCTCAGCCTCCACCGTTGATCATGTGAGCCAGTTCTTTAAAATGAGTCCCTCTTCCTCCCTCCCTCCCTCTCATTCAGAGAGACACGGACATGTCAATATCCCCTGTTGCTTCTGTTCCACTGGAGAACCACCTGATACAGGGGTGCAGGTGCCACTTCCTCCTCTAGATTTTGGGGCTCCTGACACCTCAGTCACCTGCTTAGGTGCCACCCAGCACTTGGTCCTCTGTTAGGTCCCAGGAGGAAGGACACAGAAGTTAGAGGGGGAGCCTCCTCTGGCAACACTGCGACTTACAGATTCCTGCCAGAGAGTGAGGGCTGAAGGCTGCTTGCTGCTCACTGGGGCCGGGAATGCGCAGGAAGACGTCGGTGCAGTGCTGCTGGGAAGAGCCGTCTGCCTGGGGCACCTGCAGACTGTGCCCGGCACGTGGCTGAGCCTCTCCGTAAAGCCAGCCCGCCATGTGCACAGTAGTGACCCCTGTGGTTCATCATCCATTCACTTATTCAAACACTTAGGGGGCACCTGCCACGCCCCTCACACGCTCCCAATTGTCAGGGATAAACAGTGGAAAGGACCAGGACCTGCCTCCCTGAGCTCACAGGGACAGACATCCAGCCAGACATGAGGCACCAGCAGGAATGCACCTTCAGGTAGATGCAGTGCGAATAGATAAAGCAGGCAAAGGTATAGCCCTGGCAGTGACGGTGACATGGCAGCACTGACGCGCCCGATGCCTCTGACCTCCACACTTCAGGATGCTCCAAGTGGTAAAGCTTATGTATTTTTAAAATGGAATGTAAAACAATTTCCAAATATTCCAAAATGTAGTCTGGTGGTGACTGAGCAACTCTGACTACCCAGAGCCACTCGCTGTAGGCTTCTGACTGGGGCTGTGGCATGTGAGCCCCTCAGTGCGCTGGGTTTTGTTGGTTCCAAAGAGCCGAGTGAGGGTGGGGTGCACTGTTCCAGTGGGAGACGTCAGGGCAGCCCTTTCTGAGAAGGGATTGTCGTCCTCGTGTGCAGAGGAGCCTCAAGGGGCGGGTGCCTGGCACAGTCCCGCAGCCAGCCTGCTCCGCTCCTCCCTTCCCTCGCGTCCGGAAGCCCCCTCCTCAGTGCACGCCCCACCGGCCAGCGCAGCTGTTCCAGGCATCCTCATTTCCCATCTTCTCTCCAGCAGGCACAGGAGAAGCAGCCCTCAGGGCTGACCCAAGGCCCAGCAGTGACAGGGCCTGGACAAGGCTCACTCCCAGGAATCCGCAACCCTTTTCTTCAAAGGGCTGGTCAGAAACTATTTCAGGCTTTTCTGGTCATGTGCAGGGACTTGGCTCTGCCGTAAGCACAGAAGCAGCCATGGACCTTGTGGAACCAGATGGCTGTGGCTGTGTCCCATACAACTTCAGTTACCGACGCAGGCAGGGGCTGGATCCGGTCGTGGTCTCAGTTTGCCAACTCTTGATCTAGCTTGTTGGTTTCTCTTTTCTGGAAAGACTTCCAGAAAGTGAGATGGAGGGGCCTTGAGCCATTCTGCTTCCCCTTATGTGTGTCCAGGGAAAGGCTCATGAGGTGCTACATAGCCAGGCTCCTCCAGAGAAATGAGACGCAAGACCCGTTAGTCACACACGCATCTCTGCGAGGAGGCCAAGGCAAAGGGAAGCCACCCAGAGGTGGCTCTTGTCTGGGTGATTGTTTCTCCCACAGCAGTTAATGAGCTGTCATCCACGTCCCCACTCATCCATCCACCCTTCTTTTCTTCCCTCTCTTCCCTTCCTCACTCCTATACATACATACATACAGGCATGCTTCCATCCATCCATTCACCCATCCACCATCCATCCACCCACCCATCCATTCACCCGTCCACCATTCCATCCATCCACCCATCCATCCATCCATCCATCCATTCACCCATCCACCCACCCAGCCACCCATCCATTCACCCATCCACCATTCCATCCATCTACTCATCCATTCATCCATCCACCCACCCATCCACCCACCCATCAATTCACCCATCCACCATTCCATCCATCCACCCACCCACCCATTCACCCATCCATTCACCCATCCACCATTCCATCCATCCACCCATCCACCCACCCATCCATTCACCCATTCACCATTCCATCCATCCACCCATCCATCCATCCACCCATCCACCATTCCATTCATTCACCCATCCATCCATCCATCCATTCACCCATTCACCATTCCATCCATCCACCCATCCACCCACCCATCCACCCACCCATCCATTCACCCATCCACCATTCCATCCACCCACCAATCCATCCACCCACCCATTTACTGCCTCATTTGTAAACATGAGCTCAGAACCTACCCTGCATAAAACTGGGTCAGGCCATGTGGATTCAGTGACAGGCAAGGCACAGCCCCTGTTCTCAAGGAGCTCAACTCATGAATAGACCCAAATGTAGACCACGCCCCAGTGGAGTGGATGCCAGTAGCAACATGGTGGGGAGTCGCTGGGCAGTGGGCCTTTCTTCTTAGACCAAGCAAGACGAGGCCTCAACAGCAGGCCACCAGACTCTAGGACCCTAGCCCTCTGACCACAGAGTCCCCACAGTGGCACTTTTCCTAAAGGGCTCTGGGTAGCTGCGCCCTGAGCTCTGCATCTTGGTCACTGGGCTTGGAGCTGCCCGTTAGCAGGGCTGGTGGTTTGGAACAGGAGAGACGCCTACTTTCCAAGCATGTGGGGACTGTGCTGGGGGTGTCTGGTGCTTTGGGTTATCACAAGGAAGAGAGGCAGAGTCATCTCTCTTTTCCCACCCATGGGAGCAGGTGGTCAGCCTGTGTCCTGAGCAGCATGGGCCACCCTCAGAAGGTGGGACACAGCTGTCTTTGTGTCCAGTGAAATGAAAATATTTCTGTTCTCTGATATCCAGGAGCAGGCAAAGTAGGCTGGGATTGTTTGGGTGACAAAGAACAAGTGGGGCTCTTGACAGGAGCCCGTTTCTCCTCTGAGCTGAGCCGCCGCCCAGTGTGGAGCAGGCTCCCCTGCAGACGACAGCCCCCGCTGGCATTCGCCCAGTCGGGGGTGGCGGCAACCTGGCCAGCCTGGGTGTCCCGTCTGTGTGACTGCTCTGCCATAAACATCATCTGTCTGTGCGTTATCTCCGGGCACGCGGGGCTCGCCAGTTTGGCCAGGGTCCAGGGCTTTCTGTCTCTACAGAACTCAAAATCGTGACAGTGTTTCCATAGGATAAATGAGGTGCCGTGTCCACTGGGAGGCAGATTCAAGTTTCTGAGGGGCCCAGGGCTGGCCTCCAGGGGAGCTGGAGGTGAGCAGGGACAGGCCAGGTGGCTGTCGTCTGTACTGCCTCCGACCTCAGCATGCGGCGTCCATCCTGCACGGGGGCAGTTTGCAGCAGTGGTCATCACACTGACTGGGGGCACCATGGATGGGTGCTGTTCACATGCAGTGCCCCACGGAATCTCACGCTGACCCTCCCAACTCTACTTGACAGATGAGGAAACTGAGGCATGCTGTGGTTTGTCTTATTGGAAAAAATGGGCACAGCCCCTTTCTAGTGTGTCCCGGGGCTGCTCCAGGAGAGGCTCGTCTCTGATGGACTGGAGTGAGGAGCCAGTGCGGCCAGGGTCCTCAAGAGAGCTGTGGGCTTCTTGGGCTGTCTGGAAACAGTGCTGGGCTTCCCCGGGCTTCCTGGTGGCAGTCAGTTCCCTCCTGGCTGCGGCGCTGACAGGGACTCCTCCTGCCCTGGGGTTCGGCCGCAGGGGCGGGTGGCAGGGCTCCAGGCCTCTCCTGTGCTACCCATGGGAATCCACTGCTCAGGTCCTGCCTGGAGGGTGGGCCTGGGGGCTCTGAGGTTGGGATGGGAAGAAATGAGTCTCCGCTGTCATGACAGGTGTCTCTGGTGGCCTTTGAAGAATGGGCCCCTTTTCTTAAAATCCCATAACTCAGTCGTGGGACAATAGGGAGCAAGTAATTCAACCCGAATGTTGGAAGTAAGAGGAGACTCAGAAGAAGAGCAGAGAAGGGGAGCCCGCCACACCCCACTGGCCCATTGGAAAGGTGACCAGACACAGGGGCCAAAGACAGCCCTCCCGGCCGATGGCCCAGGTGCTCCCAGCCCCAGAAGGCCAGCGGGCAGACAGTCCGCCTCCTGGGCTGCTTTCTGAACCCCACGCCTGTCCTTGACGAGGCGTTTCCCACTTCCCCAGGACCGTGGATCAGACACGGCTCTCCTTGCGCAGCTCGGGCGGAGACGAGTGCCCTCTGAGCTCAGTGGGCGCCGCTTCTACAACCATGCATCACGTGGCGCCAGCCCTGGGCTCCTTCTCCCTGACCCCGACACCGCTAAAATATTGTCCTGTGGATAGGAAATGAAAAGGGTACAACCTTATTTCTTCCAAGATTGCCCAATCTAGCCCAGAGGTATAATAAAACCCCAAACTTTCCTTTCAGGAATCATCTGTTGTAAGTAATATCTTTCTACGGTAAGTGGTCAGCACACAGCTGTGAAATCAAGCTTGAGGCACGAGGGGCAGTTTCCTGTGGACCGTGGGGTGCATAGCACACCCGTCGTCCAGAGCTGGAGGCCCCTTTAGGGCCACCCCGGCCATCGCTCTGCGGCCATACAGGACTGGAGCCTGGGTAATCTGTCCAGGGAGGAGTTTGTTTTTAAAGCAAGGAGGACTTAAGTCACGGTGTTCATGGCGATCCTGCTTACCCTGAGCGATGGCGAAGGCCTTGCCACAACGCGGGCCTGGCCCCTGAGCCAGCGCAGGAACTGGACGTTGCTCTTGGCCACATCCGCCTGCTGCCCACCTCTCCGCCTTCCCCCTCCACAGGTCGTGTGGCTCTCCCATTCCCTGTCCTTCGTTTCAGTCTAGTCACTTACGATTTTAGCCCTAAATAATACATCATTTAGTGTCACTGGTTTTGAACTTTATGAATCAAGTGTTTCGTGCCACGCTTGGCTTCTGAGGTCCAGACGTGCCGTCCCACCTGTGCTCTCAGCAGGACACTGCCGTGGGCTCCTTTCTGCGTCCGTCCACAGCCCCTGCACTCCTCCCCACCTGAGGGCCTAGAGTCCTTTCTGGGTTTCACTATAAGGAAGAGCACTGCCCACGGTGGCCGTGCAGGTGTCCCTGAGACTGGCAGGAGGGCCCTTGCTGAGGGGTCCTGCTACCTGCTTCTATGCAAGTCACATGTGTGGCCTGAGGGGCCCAGTGGGACTCCTTTGCCACCACCCAGAGCCTCAGCTGGGACCTGAGCCATTGGCACACTGGGCTGGCCCTGCCCCCTGTCCTCACGGGGCCTAGGACCTGCCTGCGTGGTCTCCCCAGCACAGCAGCCCAGGCTCCAGGGCATTTCCCACTGTCCGCGTGGGGGCCACAAGGCCTCTCGTGGCCAACCAGGAGTCTCGGAAGGTGTCTCCAGCCAGTCAGCCGGGCAGCGTGGAGGCAGGGGCAGGGCGCCGCCTCTCAGGGGACGTGTGGCAGAAGCAGTGGTTGTTACTGGATCCCACGAAACACACAAATGCTGATCTTTTCAAGTTGGCTCCGTTATTTTCCAAGGCTATCGGCAACTTAAGGGCCCCCAGCAGCGTGTGAGTGGTGCCCGAGGCCCCGCCCTCAGCACGTGACGCCGACTTCCTAGCTGCTGTCAGCTGAGTGGGTGCCAAGGGGCAGCTGGCAGGGCCTCGTCGGCATTGCCCTGGTCGTGAGCGAGGCAGGACGCCTCCTCCTACATCGTTCAAAACCACCAGGCTGGCCGTGGAGCTGCCATCTGAGCGTGTGCAAAGATGGGCTTGGCTGGCAAGTCTCCTCCCCAGGGATGGTGCAGCCACCGAGAACCGCTTTGAGAATCTGAGGTCTCTTCCAGTGGGAGAGAGAGTGGGTATCTCTGAAGTGGCAGCGACTGGCCCCGGGGCCTGGCGGAGGCAGCCTTCTTGGGCCCCTGACATCCCGGCGTTCACAAAGGGCAGCTTGGTTTTGCCCCTCCCAGGAGTGAAGGCAAGTGGCACCTCTGGCAGGTACGAGGCCCCTTTGTGTAAGGGGGCCCAGCTCCTGACCCCTAGCCTTCCTTGGTGCCCCCTGTTGTCAGGTCCAGAGCTGAGAGCTGAACATCCTGGTCGGACTCACGGGCCTTTCCAGATGTAGGTACAATGGGCGTCTGGCCCACGGCACCACCTGTTCCCCCCCTGACTGCAGGCCCCCTGTCCCATACAGCTCGGATGTTTGGGGACAGCTCTTGAAAGACCCAAGTGCTCCTCTCCAGACTGTGAGCGACAGGTGGGAAGGAGGTGCCCCGTCCCAGTGGCATTCCTCAGCAGAACACAGCGGACAGTTCTGTGATGTGGTCTAGGACGTGGCCGGACATCAGGGGCCTGTCCACGTTCCACCTTCTCTACGGCCATCTGCAATCTGGAAGCCGTCAGGAGTGGGCTTCCAGTCATCCCTCACTTTCTGACGTGGGAGCCATGCTCCCCAGAGGGAAATGGACTGGCCCAAGGTCACAGGCTAGACGGTGGCTGAGGTGGAACCAGAGTCTGGTCCCCTCAGGCCTTTCCTGCCATGCTACACCCCTGGTCACCACCTTTGGTTTGGTTTATTTAAAAGTGCTTTCTTCGGTTGCCAGGAGCTAGGACTTCCTCAAATCACCTGTCTTGTCCCATGATAAATTGCCACAATCTGGTGGTTTAAAACAATAGAAGTGTATTCTCCTACAGTTCTGGAGGCCAGAAGCCAGAAATCAAGGTGTGGGCAGGGCTGGCTCCCTCTGGAGACCCTGAGGAGACTCTTCCTGGAGTTCCTGGGCTTCAGATGCATCCCTGAAGTCTCTGCCCCACCACCACACAGCCGTCTTCTGCATCTTGGTGTCCTGTCTTTTCTAAGGACACTTTCATTGGATTAGGCACCCCAATCCTGCATGATATCTGGATCCTTCATTACATCTCCAGAGACCCGACATCCAGATAAGGTCATTTTCATAGCATCCGAGGGTTTGGTGTGGACATGTCTTTGGGGGGCCACATCCATCTTGGTTTGAGAAGCCGGGGTTGAAGACTAGCCCTCAAGGGCAGGCCATGGGACAGGGGCAATATGTTGCTCAGCCTGTTTTGCGGGCTCCTTGATGTCTCTTAGTATCTCAGCCTCTGCCTAGAGGCCATTTGCATCTTCTCTCTGCCAGTTGCCCCCTCCTGTGCCCTGGCATTTGCGTCCTCTGCCCTTTAGTGTCTTCCTGGTCCATTGCAGCTCTCTGGCCTCAGTCTTGGCAGCAGCTCAGCTCCAGTTTCTGCTACTAAGGGCCTGGCGCTGGTGTGGCTCCCCAGCCTGACTCCTGGGAGATCTAATGGGTCCAGCCATCTTCTCACCTCGCCTGCTGTGGGTGGTCCTGGGGTTGAGTCACTCACTCTCGGTCCACATGCAGAATGGAGCGTGGTGCCGGGCACGGCCACCTCCACCTGCCCTCAGAAGGGGTAGAAGCACTCCTGGAACACAGTGGAGGTTTGGGTGTCCAGAAGAGAACAGGGTGCCTATAAGAGTCTGGGACCCAACTAAAGAGAAATGTCCAAATGTCAGTTAACGGAGACATTGTCAGTTCTATTCCAGTTTGAGAGGAGAGAGGAGTAAATACTAGAAACCTGGAATAAAGCCACCATGGGGTTTTCCACATCAGTCCAGTCTGTTCCCCCACTTTGGCGCACAATGGCCAGTTGCAGGGCGCCACTGTCCTTTAGGGATCAAAGAAAGATGGCGCTGCCCACGTTCACTACATTTGACCCTCTGCAGGCAGGAAAGGCCAGCGATGCAGTGGCGATTTTCCAGCAGAGCCTCGGTGCCTCTCCTGGCCTGGTGCTCTCCATTCCACAGCAGCGAGTCGGTTCTTCTCGCCTCCCTGCACAGTCCTGTCGTGCGTCTGTAAGAGATTCTGTCCCAGGGAATACTGTGTCCCTGTGCTATGGGCTTAAGACCGCAGATCCGGGCTGTGATATAAACGCAAAAGTCATTACCATTCTCGGCGAGCGTCGTTAACGACACCGCGGAATAGCGATAATTAGATGGAGCATCATTTCACACCATCACCGGCGTGCTTTACGTTTATTTATCACCATCCTTTTCTCCAAAGTCAGCAAAATGGAGACTCGTACAATATCCCAAAGCATCTGACGAGGGGACCATCCTGTGACTGTTAATTACTGCCTTAGAGGCGCGCCGCGCACGGCCTCGCCCCCTTCTGGGCCTCCAAGAGGACCACTGGCTCTCTTTCTGTCTTCTCGGTCCCTGCCCAGCTGGGACCGTCTGACCTTGGCATGCAACCTCTGGTCAGCCACCAAGGGCACCCCACGCGGTCCGCATCAGTGCAGGCCACCACGACCGAGTCCCAGCGTCCGCGCAGCTTCAGCCACAGAGGTTTACCTCCCAGTCCTGGGGAAGAGAAGTCTGAGGTCAAGGTGCGGCAGCGGGGCTCCCCCGGAGGCCTCTCTCCTGGGCCGGGAGATGCCACCTTTCCCCGTGTCCTCAGTCTCGTGCAGAGCCTGTGTCCTAATCTCCTCTTCTTAGAAGGACACAGGTCACAGCGGATGGGTCCCTGGTGACCTCATTTGACCTTAGTCATCTCTTTAAAGACCCAGTCTCCAAGTGCAGCCACGCCCTGACCTCCTGGGGCCAGGGCCACAGCAGAGGAACTAGGGGTGCGCAGCTCAGCCCGCAGGACACCCTGAGAGCAAGTCCTGCTGCCTCATCAGGACCACGCAGCCCCACGTCCCTGCAGGTCCCGTGGAAGTGCCGGTGGCCCTGCTCTCATCTCAGGGGAGTTCTGCTTTGGTCACATTTCTGCTTGGAGAGAATCAGATGGTCCATACACAACTGTGCCCACCCTGAAGAGCAAGCACAGACTGCCTCCCTGGGAGCTGAGTGGACATCCCACGTCCTCTCTGTGTCCAACACTGGCTGTGTCCTGGAGTAAATGCATCCATTCTTCATCTTACCTACGGCACACTATCACACGCCAGGTCCAGTGCCACGTCTTCACAGACACGTTCCTTAATAATCCTTGCCTCTGCAGGACTTAGGATTCGCTATATTTTTTGATGTGGAAACTTGAATTCAGAGGGGCTTAGTAATCTGCTCAAGGTCACCCAGCAAGTAAGTGGTGCAGTAGGATTTGAACCTGGGTCTTTTTGATTCCCAAGGCCATGCCTTTTGTCACTACACCATCTTGCTGACTCATGAGTAACTGAGGACAGAACCTTTGTTATGCCATCTGGGTCACTTCTCTTTCTCTTTCTGCAAACCAAACAAAGACCACAGAATCAGCCAGCATTCTGATGGTCCCTTTCCTGGGGCTGCCACAGATGGGGCCACTTAACCATCAGAAATTTGTTCTCCCACAAATACCAGAGTCTGGAAGTCGGCAGGGTTCCTCCTGAGGGCAGCGAGGGAGTCTCTCCGGCCACCCTCCAGCTCTGAACCCCAGGCATCACCTGGCACGTGCGCGGCGTCTTCTCCCTCTGTGCACGTCCGTCTGTGCCAGGCTTCCCCTCCCTACGAGGGCAGCCATGCTGGGTGAGAGCCACCCTAAGGACCTCATTTTAATTTGGTCACCTGTGAACACCTGATTTCAAACCAGGTGGCAATCCCAGGTCCTGGGGTGGAACTGTGACCGAGCACCCACAGAGCACCGAAGCCAGAGGACCTCGTGCCCAAAGTGAGCCATGGCCTCAGGTCAGCAGCCCCCACCCTTGGGGGACCCTCTGCAGGAGACCACCTGGTTGAAGGGAAGAGCGGGGCAGCTCATCCTGGGCTCCTCTGGGCTCCTCTGGACTCATGCTGGAGTCTGACTTGGGTAGGGCTGGGTGGGAAGGACTCCGTGACTCACATGAGACCCCAGCCCGGCCTCCTGGAGGGGAGCTGTCCTGGGAGCTTCCGGGCTTCAGATGGCCTCTGGCCCCACCCTCTTGCTTCCCACCTGGGTCCCCCACACCAAGTATTCCTCGGAGACAGGGATGACAGGTGCTGGGCCCCCTGCATCCCAAAGCCCAGGGAGAATCTCAGGAGTGGGGTGATGTGGCAGTGCTCTGTCACTGGCCGTCCCTGCCTCTCGATCCACTGGGTCCTCCAAGACCCCCGTTATAGAGCCCCAGGACCATGACCAGCACAGACTTGGGTGACCCTTTCATGTTCTCTTGTTCCTGAGGATCTGGGTGGAGGATCCTCCTGTTCCTGGCGGCTCTGTCCCGGCTAGACCCCCGCCTGCGGGCTTTTGCTCCTCAGGGCAGCTGCTTGCCTTCCTGGGGAGCCTCGGCTGCTAGAAAATTCCACTTCCTCCCTTTATATTGGGCCAAGATCTACTCCCAGACGCCTAACTTCACATTAAATGCTTGGTGTAGAAATGTGGGCATTGTTAATATCAAGGAACGGTAACAGCGTGCGGTGCCTTAGGAATGGCGGAGGGCACACGCACAGGCACACACACACGTCGTGCAGCAGACCCGAGCACTTGGGTTTAGGTCTCAATCCCTCCAAGTCCTGTGGGGGCCCTTTTCGTTGCCCAGGGCCATGGGGAGGGAGCTGTTGCTCAAGGACATGGCTTTGTGGCAGTGTCCCTTCACATGCCCAGGCTAGAGGGCTTACCCTGGGCCACTCTCTGCCCCAGAGCTGCTTGCAGGTCCTCCAGGCTCCTCTTGAGCAGGGTTCACTCCCACTCTGCTCTCCGAGGACCCTGGGTGCATGTTGGTGGTGGCAGACCCTGGCATCATGGAAACCTGGGCATTGTGAGGCTGGGCAGCGTGACTGTTGGGCTGGCCTCAGACGGGGTCACCTGCCAGGTAGCATTTGTGCTCAGGGAGCAAATCAGGGGCCCAGATTCTGGTGTCTGAGGAATCGCTTTCACTTGGGGAATGTGCAGGGCTGGAGCAGAGTCTGCCTTCTAGTCTGAGAGCTGTGCCGGGCACCCGGGAGCTGGAAACAGCCAGGGGGACCACCCAGCAGCAGGATGGCCTGAGCCACCCCAGCTCCTGACAGCACAGGTGCAGGCTGGAGGGACAGGCTGCTGTGTTCCAAGGGCCAGTTCTCCCTAGACGCAGAGGTCACTCGCCAGAGTCCCCTCTATCCCACAAAGTCTTCCTTCAGCAAAAGCACCAGGTGGCCTCTACCCAGCTGCTGGT
The DNA here is from genome assembly GCF_902686445.1 of Sciurus carolinensis. Classification (NCBI taxonomy): domain Eukaryota; kingdom Metazoa; phylum Chordata; class Mammalia; order Rodentia; family Sciuridae; genus Sciurus; species Sciurus carolinensis. Next base: position 204,299,727 of record NC_062213.1, on the reverse strand, counting down.
CAACAACACATGTGATGGCTTCGACCATGGCTGGGCCCTGAGCCCCTTGTCCGTGGAGGTGGGCTGATTGGGTTGGCGAACTTGGGCATGAAAACTGACCAGGGAAACGAGTTGCGGTTCCTATGCAGAGTGTCGTCCCAGGTTGCCTACCCATCTGGTCGGGGCGGGACCGGTCAGTGCCTTCAGGGAGTGGCAGTCACAGGGAAGGCTTGGAACTCTGTGTTCAGGCTGTGCGTGAATCCTGCATCGCAGGGTGAGATGTGATTGCAGGATGTTATTTGGACTTGGCATTTATGGCAAGTATAAACAGAACATCATCACTCCCAGCTCGTGCACTGGGTCTGACCAAGAGGAAGACCGCGTGGAGATGCACAAGAGAGGACTTTTATACCAAGAGAACAAAGCAACAGGCTCCTGCTCTTAATGCCACTGCTATAAAACAGAAACGCAAAGAGCAGAAAATTGAAACCATCCGGAAAGCGCCGGGTCTGGGTGGCCAAGACAGAAGTCACCGCAGATGAAACCAGTGGAGGATTCCAGGAGAAGGCCAGGAGCAGGGAGGAAGCAAGGCCAAGGCGAGGAGGAGGAGGGGACACAGGGAGCGGACAGAGGGGCCATGCGGAGGCCCACTCAGTGCTGGCTTTTCTCCCAGTTATAAGGTCCTCCCAGGGACATTTCTTTTGTCATCTAGGAGATCTGGTGACCATGTGTGCCTTGGCACCTCCTGAAAAGGGTGACTGAGAACATCCTCCAGGCTGGGGCTCCAGCCTGGGCCTGATCCAGCATGAGTTTCTGTCCTGGCACTGAGGTCCTGGAATGCCCTTCATGTTACGGACAGGGACAGAGTGCACGCTGGTGACTCTCAGCTCAGGGCTCTGTGACATTGGCTCAGACAGGGCCTCACTGGTGTCCTCCCTGGGGAGACTTCTTGACCACCAACCCAGGACCCCTGTCCCAGGAAAGGATTTTTTAAAGCAACCTGTAAGAGCCACGTGCCTTCTGGGCCTCAGGCCGGCAGCCCTGACACCCAAAGCAGCCCCTGTGGGGGTGGGCCCTGGCTGGAGGGCAATGGCGTGGTGTCTCAGCCTGAGCTGGGGCTGGGGTCTGGCTTGGGCCTGGGCGCCTTTCTAGGGTCTTACACAGAAGTGCTGCCTCCCGCTGGCTGGACCCCTGGCTCTTGGCAAGACCCCCTTCTCAAGAGAAAAGGCCAGAACCTGGTGTGAGAAGCTCTCCTGCTCTTCATGCAGCCAGCCATATCAAGGAGGAGCGGAAGGTCCACAGGGGCCCCTTCCCTCCCGGGAGTGCGAGTGGTCTTCTCCTCCCTGGGGCATCTTAGGTTCCAGACACTGTCTGAGGCACTCAGAGGTCACCTCCCTTGACCTCTGGTGAGGGGATGCAGCCTGACAGCGGGAATCTTGGCAGCCACCTGTGTGGGCGGAGCAGCACGGCTTCCCTCCGTCCATTCCCCAAGTCCTGCGTTCCCTTTGTAACACAGAGATTGCACAGTAGGTCCCGCGAGGACTGGGGCACCATCAACCTGTTCCCGACTGTAAGCACCAAGTGCTCCTCTGTGCCCATATCCCCAACATCCCCAGCTCTGGCCTCTCTTCTGAGCCCCAGATGCTGGTCCAGGCCGACCCGGGGTCCCCTCCTCAGCCCCAGAGGCCTCCCTGGCTAATCGACCGGAAGGTCTTGTGACCCTCCAGCAGATGTCTCCTTCCGGCCTTCCCGCCTTCCCGCCCACCCTCCACCCAGCTCCCAACACCAGGGTCCTCCTGGAGTCCATCCTCCCCTCCCTCCCTTGTGTGATTGCCCAGCCAGTGCTGACAGCTCCACCCGACACACAGCCCAAGCTGACCCTCTGCGCTCCACCTCGGCAGGAACCCTCTGCAGAGCCTCCATCCCTTCTCTGCTCTGTGGCCTCAGCGCACAGTGCACTCTTCTTTAAGATACTCCTGGTTCCTGTGGTGGCTGGAATCAAAGCCAAAGCCTTACCGTGGCCATCCGCCACACCCCTATCGGCCCTTCACTCCAGCCTCATCTTGCACCGGGTTCCCTCCGGCTGCCTTGGCTCCAACCAGATGGACTTGTAGCTGGTCCTCAGTTTGCCTCCTCCGACCACACCCCAGGGCCTTTGCACATGGTCTCCCCTCTGCCTTGAACACTCTCCAGATTGCATAGGGCTGGATCCACTCATGCAAGCTTGTGGCATCACTGTGCCTGGCCTGGGGACAGGGAGGTTACCCACCTCTCAGAAGGCTGCAGAAACCTCAAGCAGATATTTAGAATAATGGAGACCCTGAATCGGGCTGCAAGGTCAGGGTGATGGCCAGGCCTGGGAGGGTGGGCGCAGAGTCCTGGGGTGCCCTGTCTTCAGTGGGCTTTTGTTTTGGTTGGGGTGCTGTTCCACAACTGGGACCCCCAGAGCACCAGGTTCCCCTCTCCCCCTGCTCTGGATAGGCCTGCATGTCCTATGGGGGACCTCCAGTCAGTTCTTGGGTCCTCGGCCGGGTCCTCGGCCAGGTCCTCTGCCGTGCACCGCACCTGAGCACACACTGCAGAATTCTCGGGCCTGGCACTGGCTTCTGCCGATACCATTTTGGCTGCACCCTGAAGGTCAAGCCACTGCGGGTGGTCTTCTGAAGGGTGTTTGGAGGCGTTTCCCGGAGTCTCAAAGCCTCCTCCTCCTGGAGTTTCCCGGGAGTTCTAGGTGGACCACTACCACCTCCCCCTCAGGTCCTGAAATGAGGTGAAGGGGACCCCAACCCATGGGCCACCAGCAGACTGCCCGCCCCTGGGGTCCCGCCTGTCAGGGCTCAGCTCTGTGTGGACGGGCTGCCCATTCCTGGCAGCTCTGTTACAGGGACGTGGTGGAATGTGACTCAAGTGCAGGGCTCTCCCAGGGAGCCTGGACGGGGCCTGCCAGCCTCCATGGACAGAGCCATCAAACGCACCTCACTCGGGGGTTCGAGTTCTTTCTCTCTCTCCTCCATCAGCTTTTCCTTCCTTCTTTCTCTCTCCCTTTCTTCATTTCTCCTCCCCCAAGTCAGCTCAGGGCTTGGGCACGCTCCCGGAGGCTCAGAGCAGGGTTCTAACTTGGCAAAGCTCGGCTTGCACCCCTAAAGGTAGAACAATAGTGATCAGAAGAAGATCCACGCCTCTTGGGTGGCATGAAGAGTCTGTGTGAACACGGGCACCAAGCACTTGCTCAGTACGTGCCTGATCACCCAGGAGCAACCTCACGGCAGGGGCGGGCGGCTCTACTCCCTCCGGCGTGGAGACTCCAGTTCACTTTGGATGTCTTGGGCTGTACCCAAGGCCACTGCAGAGGGACGGACGCAGTGCTGGCTAGCTGCCTGCAGAGCCCCCATTGTCCTGCCTTGAACCTGCCACAGCATGACTCTCATCCCTCCCTTCCCTGGAGGGCAGCTGCTCTTTGAAATTATGGGTTGCCTCCTCAGGGTCTTGTGAGTTGGCACTTCTGGATCTTTCCATGCAATATGCTCCCTTCTACTTGGGGAAATACCTGAGGAAGATTTCCAGTCAGTGTTTGAACAGGGTGATGAGGTGCTGGAGCCTGGAATTCCTGCTCCAGGTCCCCCTTTGCTGATGGGAGGCATGCTACGAAGACCTGAGCATGCACACTCCCTCTCCACGAGATGCCCTGTGCCATGTTCCGATGCAGCAAGGGGCTGAGCAGAGGCTGAGCAGGCGCCCGCGCTCGGGCTTCCCAGCATCCAGAACGGTGGCCACATAAGCCCCTCTCCTTTATAGTCACCCGGTCTCAGGTACTCGTGATGGCAACAGAGAACAGGCTAAGAACCGCCTCCCACAAGCGGAGTGGGAAACGGTCACCTTCCCCAGCAGGCTGCCTCAGGATGGCCACACCTGGGCCCTGGGTTTTCTGGGCTGTGCTAAGAGGCCGTTTGTGTGCTGGGGGTGCAGATAAGGGGATCTGTGGGCTCATTTTCCAAATGAAGGTCCCAGCCCCGCTCTCTGGAGGGTCGATGGACCCAGAACATCACACTTTTCCAGGTTTTTCTGTTTGCCATCGAAGGGTCTCCTGAAAGGCTGTGGTCAGAAATCGCAGAGACGAGGCCCCAAGTCCTCGTGTTTTTGTTCTCTGGTGCCAGGAAGTGGGATCTCTGGTTGCCTTTCTGAATCTGTAGCTAAAAACCTTGACTTGATAAATGAGATGTGACCTTGGAGTAAATGTGCCTATTATCTGGAAGTCATGGAAGCAGATATTAAAAATGGACTTCATTTACTTCACGAGCAGGTCAAGCCTCTCGTAATGAGTAATAAACTCATCTCTGCTTGACGACGTTTTACACTGTTTGTATTTTTTATTGATGCTGTCATGCTTAGGTGACCCTCACTTAGGCAGGCTGTGGGGGCTGTGCCGGGGGCTGGACTTTTCCCTCCAGGGAGCTGGTGGCCCCTCTCCCCAAGGCCACCCCTGTCCTGTTTTGCTGCTGTCCCTGCCCCAGGACTTAGACAAGCCTCTTTAGACCTGCTGCCTCCACAAGCTGGCCAAAATGAATCTGCAGAGCTGGATGTAGGTAGGTTTCCTTCCTCCTTCCTGAGGAGTGACCTCAGTCCCCTTCACAAGCCAGCCAGCCACCCTCTCGTGACTAGGCAGGCATGTGGTCAGGGCAGGTACTGCTGTTTCCAGACCAAACAAGGCCTCAGGCCTTGTTAACAGGGCTCCTCGCCGTGAATCGCCTTGTTTGTGGACAGGCAGGTGGCCCTGGCTTTGTCCCCTCATCCATGGCAGGGGATCACATCTCCCACTGGCATTAGCAGTTGAGAGGGAGATGGAGAAGCAGCCAGCTCCAGGGTCCCATCACCTGGTGGCTCTGGCTATAAAATCTCACCCTTCAGCAGCCCACAAGACACACAGGGAAGTGGAACCCTCCCTTCTAGAGAGTTCTGGGAGGCTTTCCCTGCTGGCAAAGCCTGGGGTAAAGCAGGCTCACCCTGCTGGGAGGGTTGGCTCCTTCTGAGGATGTCAGGGAAGATCTGCCCAGGACCCCCCTGGCCACAGCCTTCATCTCCACATGGGGTTCTTCCCAGTGTGGTCATGTCCACATCTCCCCTCTGCATAAGGACGCAGTCACACTGGGCTACGGTCTACACTAAACGCCCCCCGCCTTTTTTTTGTTACCAGGCCTTGAACCCAGGGGCACTTGGCCACTGAGCCACATCCCCAACCCATTTTATTTTTCATTTTGAGTTTCATCGAGTTGTTTATGGTCTCTCTAAGTTGCTGAGGCTGGCTTGGAACTTGAGATCTCCCTGCCCCAGCCTCCGGGCCTCTGGGATCACAGGTGCGCACCACCCACCCAGCTCTAAACCCTTATTTTAACTTGAAGGCCTCTTCAAACGAGGTCACATTCTGAGAAACTGGGACTTAGGACTTCAACATACGGGTCTCAGAGAACAGGACTCACCCCTACCTCTGGAAAGGGAGATGCAGCGTTTCTCCTGGGAGCGGGGGCTCACCGCAGAGGCAGGTCTGCGGGCCGTTCCCTCTGCATCGTCAGGACCTTGTCCTGAGACCTTGTCCTGAGGTGGGGGAATGTGTAGATGTCTCTGCGTGGGCATAGCCAGGTCCAAATCTCAGGTCTGTGACCCCCAGCCCATGACCTTGATCTGATGACTCTGCCTCTCCCAAGTCCAGTTCCCTGTTTGTAAAGTCCTCAGAGGGCTGATCTGGGGTCAAGGAAGTTAAGAAAGAGCCAGCCTGGTGAGCAGCACGGTGCAGGAATAGGACAGGTGCTCACAGCTTTGGGGCCTGTGCCCAGACTGGACAATCCTTGAGGCTGTTTCTCTCCCTGTGCCCCTTAGCCTCCCCGTCTCTTGCCTGGCTGAGTGGTTGGCAGTGTTGGCCGACTCCTGTGGAGGATTCTCATCCAGGGAAGGATGTGTAATGGAAACAAGAAGCCATCTCTCTCCTCCGGATCTGTCTGCAGCCACTTGGCAGGCAGGGCACAGCGCGGCGTGGAGGAAGGGAGTTTACTGCTGAACTTAATGGGGTCATTTTCTGCAGCACATAAATCTGTCCGTGCTCGGCTGAGGTTCCCGGGTGGCTGGCACACCAGCCATTGTTAATGGGACTTGCCCTGGAAGACGGGCTGTGGGTGTTGGAGCTTTGTTCTCCACGTTTCTTCCTTGGGGAAGGATATCTCGACAGAGGACTTGGTCACAGAAGCTGGGTTCGGCTCTTTAGCTGCTGCCTGCCAGCCTGGTCAAGGGGTCACCCTCGACAACACAATCGGAGAGACATGATCTGTTTGGGATTCGTGATTCCTCACCACAGCGAGCTGCCATGGCTGGGCTGAACACCAGGGCAGGGCCCCGCTCCTCTTGGGAGGTTCGTTCATTTGCCGGACAGTTGTCTGCTGAGCTTTCCTGTTGGGCCAGCCCCACCGCCAGCCCTGGGGCTGCAAAGGCAAGCAGGACAGATTTGGTTCCTGGGCTCAAGGAGCTGAGAGCCAAGCAGAGAACCTTTAGGGACAGGGGTGGTGGCCAAGAAGCCTTTCCTCAGGAGGTGACCTTCCAGCTGACCCTTAGTGGATGATCAGAGCTGGCCTGGCCGAGAGGGTAGGCCTGAGAAGCCCGGGACACTGAGAAACAGTGTCTTCTTGTCCTCTTCCCTCAAGGACAACTTCAATTCTCATTGCCGATGGAAGGGAAGGGCTCAGAACACACAGGGCCTGCGGATCTAGCCACCTAAGCCACATCTCCACAGCTTGACTTTTTAAAAAGTCAAGGTGAATCTCATTTCATGCAATAAATATTAACCTGGAAGGTTGGGGGTACATTAAACTTTTATGTATGGCAATCGATTTCTTATGCAAGAGAGGACTTGCTGCTGGTGAAAGGAATTTGGGGTGAAAACTCCCCTGGGAGGGATCACCCCACCTCATCTGCTGGCAGGTTTCACCAGGTTCCCTCTGAACTGATCCATGTATATTAATCATCTTTGATTCTCTCTTCTCTTCCTCTCTTTGGCTTCTCTCACTTGATTCCCCAAGCCCTGGGGCCGCCCTCTGACTTGCCTCCTCTTTGAGGGAGAATCTCTGATGTCCACCTGCTAGGGCTTAACATTCCTCAAGCACGTAGCCACGGTCCCCGAGTCTTAGAGAACTAACCTGAAACTTCCCTCTGCGCTGGCCATGTGCAAGTAGTCACACCTATTCGCAGACAGCCTGTGTCCTGGTAAAAGCTCCACGACCCAGCCACGCAATTTCACGTCTTCTGTTCATTCTGCCTTATTAGAATGTCCCTTCTGACTGGTGGACTTGGGGAGGGTGGATAGACTTGAGGAGCGCTGGTACCATCCGGAGGTGCTGGGTTCCCTATCTCCGCTCAGTAGAACTGAGCCCAGGACACAGAGATAGCAGGCAAGCAGCAGGTCTATTGCAAAAGCAATGGTAACAGACTTCTGAGAGAAGGGGCCCCGAGCTGGGAGTTTCTAAGGGAGTTTGGGCCTGCTCCTTTTATGGTCTCTGGAGTTTCCTCCTCTCCTCATCTCCGCCCTTGTCCCCGAGCCCCTCACTATTGTTGATTGGTGCCCCTTCTGTCCACGCATCTGTTTTAGTTTTTTCTATTGGATCCCCTGCTTAGAAGCACAAGTACAGAAGTGTCTGTCCCGTGGGGTCCCCTGCTGTGTCCACAAGTGCTTTTGTCCAGCAGGAAGCTGAACTCATCGGAGACCCTCTCCACGCTCCTTTGTTCTGGCCCCGCCGGACCTCCTCCCTCACTTCTTGCCCTGGCTGCCGACGCCCTTCTACACCTCCCTCGGTGCTGGTGGACTTGGGTAGTGTTGCTGGGCATGGGTAGGGAGTGGACTTGGGTAGAGTAGATACGTTTGAGGCAAGTCTTGATACAACTATTTCTGCCAACTTATCTAGCTGGGGAAAGCTCTGCATGGAAGGAGGAGGGATTTTAGGAAATTTTTTAATGCAGACATTACGTTATGGCAAGTTTGAGATGAGGGAGATGCAGATGGTACGTACGTCGCCCTCGTCTGACCCAGTGCTAAATCATAGCACGTGGCTCCCTCTGCCACTCAGGACGTGGGCTGGGCTGTTTTCCTTGTACCCACTTCACTCAGTGATTAATATCTTTTTTAATGTTCAGCTGCAGTGAATTCTTAATAAATTATTTTGTAACACATTGAAATCACTTTGTAAGCTTTTTGTTAACACCTTTTAGAGGCCTCAAGCTATGAAATATTACTTTATCATCTTCTTGATGCTGGACATTTGATGTAATGCTAGTGTCTCGAAGGTTGTTAATAAGTAATGAATGGAGAGATGATCTGGGGGTGACCTTTTGTAGAACATCATCCGTCAGCTGAACTTCTCTTCCTCCTTCCTTTCACCGTCCTCTGGCTTTTGGAATACCAGGCAGTGTACAAATCAGGTGGCCTGGTTCCTGCCAGAGAGTGATATTTCATAGGATGGGTGATGTGGGAACTATCAACTGTGCAGCCGCCTCTGGGACCTCAGGATGACCTAAGCCCTGTGATTAGCAGCAGGTCTGTTTTGGCCTGGTGGTGGGTGGGGAGGAGCTGTGGCCTGTATGTCCTCGTGGTTGTGAAGACAGGGGACCCCAGCAGGGACTGTCCTGGTGAGAGCACAGCAATGCAGCCTGCCAGGCAGGGGTGTCTCTCCAGGGAGCTTTGGTAGGAGGGCCTTTTGCTAATGCTTTCCAACCCTGCTAGCCCCCTCAAAGTCACAGCAAGCCAGAATGTCACAGAGACCAGGAACACCTGGGGACAGACACCCAGTGGAGAGTCTCAGAATGAAATCAACCTCCTCTTCTAGCCTAGCTCCAAGCTCCCAGAGGAACTGGGATCGGGCAGCCGAGTGCCACCACGCTAGAAAGGTCCCCCCACCCCTGTTGGGTCTGGAGCTCCACTCTCCCTTGCCGATGCTCTTCCTCCTCGGATGGTTCTAGATTCATCTCACCCTTTGGGGAAAAAAGTCCTATCGAGTGCCAGCTCTGTGCAAGGTTGTATGATGTCCTGGACACACAGGCAGCCAGACAGGCATGGCGTCCCTGGCCGCTCGCTGACCCGAGACCAGAGCTTCCGCGTGTGCTGGGACGTGAGGAGCCGGGCTGGCAGGGGCCCTGAGGGAGGGTGTGGAAGGGGAACTCTGGGACGAGGAGGACGCCCTGGGGGGTGGGAGAATGTGTCCCAACGTGCCACGGGCTGTGGGGCCACAAAGATGGGGTCCTCTGTCTGTGGCCCTTGGATAAGCCCAGAAGCACCACGTGGTGCTTCTAGAACCTGTCAGAGCCATGGCATCAAGCAGGTGCTCGCACGTATTGGACGGATGAGGGAACGAGCCCCCGCCACTCTGATTTCTCCAGTCACGCCGGGGTGGCAGAGGTGGGGTCTGTAGTGGAGGACTGCAGGCTACTCAGCCTATGATGAGGACCGAGAGCCACCCAGGGCTATCCCAGGAGCAGTTGTGACATCCAGCCCACCTCACTCTTGGCCTTGGGACTGGGCCCCATGAGGACGGGCCCTGCTCCTGCAGGTCCCTGAGTGGACATGGACGACCAGCTTCAGTTCTGAGCAGGGAGCATTTGGCTGCTGCCCCCGCAAGCGAACTTAATGGCCTGAACCTGTAACACCAATTCGGGCATCTGAAAATCACTCTAAAATTATCTCTGGAGTTTTATTTCCTCGAATCCTGAATAGATCACATTTTATTGTTGAACACTGAAATCTCATTACTTTAGGAAGTGCTATTACTGGGCTATTACTGGAAAGGAATTCCTCTCTCCTGTTCTGATTAAAACCTCCTGTTCATATTAAAAAAATAATTTGACAGTTCTTTTTTTTATTTTTATGTTTCTTAAAGCATAGAGGTACAGCCAGGAGTCTTCTCTCCTGGGGCCCCATGCCTGGTGTGGCCTGCCTGGCAGCTGGTGAGTGGGCAGTCCTGCTGGGGTCAAGTTGCCCCTCTCCTGGAGCTGCCTGCTTATCCAGAGCAGCCCTTCCCCTCCCTCTCACTTGGATCACTTCCTGAGATGTTGTTTCTTGTTTTGTTTTTGTTTTTGTTTTGGGGGTTTTGTTTGGGTACTAAAGATTGAACTCAATGGGGCTTAACCACTGAGCCATATCCCAGCCCTTTTTAGATTTTATTTTGAGACAGGGTCTTGCTGAGTTGCTTACGACCTTGCTGGGTTGCTGAGGCTGGCTTTGAACTGGCGATCCTCTTGTCTCAGCCTCCCAAGCTGCTGGGATTGCAGGTGTACCATGCCTGGCACTTCCTGAGGTTCTAGGTTCAGCTCTGACCTTATAGGCAGTTCTAAAGGAGACTGGTTAGGAACTTGGACCTGGATTTGCTCACTAGAAAGAGGATGCTGGTAAAGCTGGACATAGGGTTCAGAACTCCACCTTTCCCCTGATGGGTGGAGCCCAGAGATGCCAGCTCAGCCGGGGGCAGTGGGATAGGTGAGAAGTCCTGCTCATAGCAAGAGAGGCCACTGCCCTACAGTCACCAGCTACCTGGGTCTGAGTGCTAACCTGCTGGTGCCCCTGCCCCACAGGCTCCCTGGCACCGTCTTGGGTTTAACCCACGTGCTGTGGATATCAACTGCTGGCTGGCTTCATCCTCATTCCTCCAAGATTCTGCTTGTCCTCTGGGACCCTGGTGTGTGTCCCTCAGCTGCTAGCATCAGTTGCTCAGAAAATATTTGTCTGATGGATGTCTGAATTCACACAGCCTCAGAAAGCAGAGTGAGTTGGGAAGTTTCTGAGGCAGAGGCCGTGTCCTTAGCATATTCCTGTCCCCCTTGTAGGTACGCGCTGCTTGACAGGTTCTGATGTGCTCACTATCCTCTGTTGCCTGCTGTTCCTGCCTGGCTCTCCTCAAGACACCTTCCATGCAGACACAAAGCTCTTGCGAGACCCCTGGGCCAGGTCCAGCTGGGCAGTTATAGGTGGAGGAAGGAGCAGCCTGTCCTCAGCTCAGGGGACCCTGGAGGGGAAGCTGCCCCTTCCCCTGCTGAGTCTGCCCTCCAAGGCTGCAGTGTGCCTTGGAGAAAGCTCAGAATAGCTCTGTGACTCTGCACAGGCACGGTTGGGTGTGCATATGGCTAGAACGCTTTTCCAGACCCTTGGCAGATGGAATGATTTCCAACGCTGGGGCCCCTGTTCCCCTGCTCCTCCACCAGCTTGCGGCGGGTGGAGTGGATGCTCTCTTCTTGCAGAGCTAATGATGACATTCAGCTCCCTGCGTGTCTTCGGTGGCATGGCCGTGGATATTTTTATTTCCCCAGGCAGGTCAGTAGCTAAGTGTGCACATCCACAGGCAAGCTCTTGGGCCAGGAGCTGCAGCACAGCGGTGTCAGCCTTTCGCAGTGACACAAGGCTGCAGCGTCTGCCGGCCCGGCCTCTGGCTACCTGCAGGTCCCCCTGGAATCAACAAGGGGAGCACCTGCTTTCTGATGTGGCCCATGAGTCAGGGTCACTGGCTGCAGAAGCTCGTTTTGGATGGACTTCACAGTCACATGGGGCTTCTGGTTATGCGAAACTCGACCTTTGGCTTAGTCTCTGGCCCTTCTTCTCCTCACTCCACGGCTTCTGCTGCCTGCTCTCTTTGCCATTCTTTCCCCCTTAAAAAAAACTCTCCTGCTGACAGGAGCTTTCTAACTTGTCATTTTGGAGATCATCAACAAATTCTATGGAGAGGTGACCTCCATTATGAGAAAGGGACTGGGAGCTGGCCGGGCCCCAAGCTGAGGAGCCGGAGCCTCTTCTGACGGGCAAGGTGACATTGTGTGTCATATCAGCATTCATGACCAACTCTCTTCTCCTCGGAGAGTAATTATTTCTTTCAGAGCGAAAGGTCCAATTTGCTGTAAAGAACAGAGCCCCAGGTAAAAGGCAAGGGCTGGCTGCAAGCTCCCTTGACACAGAGGAGACCTGACGGCCCGTCCCCGGCTCTGCCTCACTCTATGTCGCGATGGCCACACCACCAAATCCACTGTGTTTATTTGTGCTTCCTTCCTGTCCTAACGCACGACGGAGGCTGCACGACTGGCGAGACCTGCTCAGCGGGTGGAGCGGCTCTCCTCGTAGCCGACCCTGGCCTGGGGCCAGCAGCTTAGAGAAACAGGGAGGCCGGCCGCCCGGGCTGAGCCAGTGGGCACTCGGCACTCCCCAGGTGTCCCCTACTCTGAGCCGGTAGGAGCAAGCGGCCGTGTCTGCCTGGGGTGGCACCACTGCAGCTGGTGCCAGGCACTGAGTGCCGCTCATCCCGGACCCCAGCGGACCAGTGGCTCATTCTCCCACAGGGTCCAGACCATGGTGCACGAAGCAGCAGTTGGGCCTGTTGGGTGGCTGGACAGGCCACAGCAGCAAGGCCTTCCCAGAGCCCTGGCCCAGGTCAGAGGCCCCTGCTAGTGCTCCGAAGCCGTTGCCTTCAGCGTCCCTGGTCACCTGGACTGTCTCTGCTGCTTTACTTGTCTCCCCTCCCCCGACGCTGTGGGACCCACAGTGCTGTGGCCTCAGCCCACATGGACCCTGGTCCACGGCAGCTGTTCCAATCCTGCCCAGTGTCTGTTGATCATCCGCAGAGCCTGGATCTGAGACCCAGGCCGTCCCACAGCAAAACCCAGGCCCCAGGCACTACCTCTTCCTGTCCTCCTGTCACTCACGGCCGTCCCACTGCGTTTTATGTAATGCACCTGCACCCCTCCCTCTGCCTGCTTCCCAGGGTTCAGCCAAAGTCGACAGGTTGCCCAAGACTAGAGGGGGGAGCATGTGGAAGCGCAGGGGTCGTGGCCTAGCCAGCCCGGGTGGGTGGGCTGCTTCCTGTCCTTCCACCGCCCCTTCCTGGGGACCTGCAGTGGGTGTCCTTGATGAGAGGTGCCTGACCTGGGCCCTCAGTCAGGGCCCAGGGGCAGAGGGAGGGCTGCTGTTTGCTGTGCTGGACTTGGTTGGACGCCAGGGTGCTGACCCAAGCCCCATCTGTCATAGCTTGCCGATTCACAGATGAGATGCCTTGCACTCAGAAAGGTCAAATGAGCTGGCAAGGTCATCTGGCTAGTTAGGGGCAGGGCAGAGTTCAGTCTTGAACTTGGGACTTCCTTGTTAATGTAAGACCAACTGTGAATTCAGGTGTCGCCAGGGTCGTCCCTTGGGGAACTCACAGAATGTACTGGATCTGCTGCACTCGGGTCATGGATACCTATGGTAAAAGGGCACAGATTAAGTTCAGCCAAGGGAAGGACTTGGGCGAGTCCAGGAGAGCCCCACACAGACCGCCCGTCGCCCTCTCTGTGGGCTGTGGGAGCGCCGACTCTGGCCAGCTCCATGTGTGTCGTGTGCGGCGCCCCTCCAGCTGGAGACACTTTCAGGCCCAGTCCTCGCTGGGCCGGCACGGGCCTGGGTCACATGACCTGGGTCTCCAACCCCTGCTGAGGTCCAGCAGATGCAGGTTCCTGAGAGGCTCTTCCCTGCCCAGCCCTGGCGGCCTCAGTCCCCATGGGCTTGAGACGCTGCTCTCCCCTGGGCTCATGGCGGCGGCAGCTGCCCTCCCGTCTGTTGGCCAGGGGCGGCGGGGCTTGTCTGCTCGACGCCGACACCCATGTTCCTCACCTCCAGCTGCAGCAACAACTTTATTTGATTTGATGTATATGAAGAAATAAAACTCAGAAGTCAATTGACTTAAACATGGAACAAATGCAGCTTGGTTATTATGGTGTATGCTAAATTTTAATGGCATTTAGAAAGCGTTTTGTGGGGTAGAAAATAGAAGCAAACCCATCAAACCTCAACTATGCTCTATGTTTTATAGTGCAGAACATTTTTCTGCTACAATCCAAAGACTTTAAAATGTAATAAGGTACGTTTGAACCCAAGGGTTTTAAAATATACGTAAGAAACACATGCAGAAATGGAGTAAAATAATCCATCACGGTCCAGGTTGAATTGGAGGGAAAACACGCATTACCAGGAAGGCTTTCCATGTTGCGTGCTCCACAGACGTTATTTATCGACACATTCCTCTTCCAGGATTAACATATTGTAAGGAGCGGGAACAGGGTGGTGGGGTATTTCCTATGCCTTTGTATTTAAAAATCACACGCCACATAAATTAATACATCAATTGAAAAATAATGCAAATTTTCCATTTTTATATTTCATTAAAAATATGCTCCGACTCTCAGGTACATCTCAGCCTGGCACCAGCCTCACTACCTGCCACAGTTTTCCAGAGCTTTCTGTCTTGACGCCATCCTTATGATAGGACTGTGTTTTGTGCGTGCGCGTGTGTGTGTGCGCGTGGCACTGGAAATTGAGCCCAGGGGTGCTCTATCACTTCACCACATCCCCAGCCCTTTTTTCAGAGATAAGGTCTGGTTAAGTTCCTGAGGCTGGCCTTGAACTTCCGATTCTCCTGACTCAGCCTCTTGAGTACCTGGAATTAAGTGCAAACCACTGCACCCAGCTCAACACTGTGTCTTTGATCACCCTGACCATTAGCATTTCTTGGTCATCCTCACTAAATCTACTCAGTTGTTTCTATGACTCAAAATGAGACAGAGAATTCTCCAGAATGATCCCTGGCTTGGCTGGCAATGAAGATGTTGACTCCAGAAGTCTGCTTCCATCTCCAACATTCATTTGAAGTATGAATCTATGTCCATGAGCTTCAAATTTAAGGGCCAAAGGAATCCTAGAGGTCATCAAGTCTGGGGTTCTGAGCCAGCAGTGATTTGGTTATGAAGCTGGGCTGGGGAGGGGTCAGCAGTCCCGGCATCTGGAAGTGGATGAGGTCCAGGAAGGTTTTTGCCAGTCTCAGTGGTCAAGATGGAGCCAGATCCTCTGGGGTCCAGCCCCAAACTGCCACCTAGGGAAGGCCCAGGCTGAGCTGCACCTCTCTTCCCTATCAAGGCCACCCTGATCTGACCTGTGCCCAAAGCTTCGAGGACGACAGGGCCTGCCCAGCCTCAGGCTGCAGGGTGGCCGCCCTCCTGTTTCAGATCCCTCCTGACACCCTTCCTCTTTAACCACCACCAGGCCCCACCCTTCCCCTGTGCTGGCTCGCCTCCCCTTCAGGCTGCTGTCCCCGTCACCATGGCTGGTGAGGCCGCTGCGGGCTCCCACGGGGAGCACACACACCTGCTTTCTGCCGGTAAACACAGATCCCGTGAACTGGACACGTCGGAGAGTTTTGCTGAGGCCCTGCTGCGCCTGTGTATGTCCTGCTGTACAAGAATCGAGCTGCTTCTTCAAAAGACAAAAATAATATCCCAAAGCCTCCCGCCTAAGCCACCCTCCTGCAGAGTTGCCCGTCTTCCCTGCTCTGGTCAGCCGTGGGCTTCTCTCTCAGCAGCTGGACCTGACGAACAGGCCCGCGCTTCGGTGTGCCCTCCCGGGCCTGGCCCTCCACCCCACGCTCCTGTTCCTCAGCATCCTCATCATCCGCATCAATCGCCCTCACAGCCTGCAGTCCCCGGCACCTCGCGAGTGACAGCTTCTCCTGGAAGAGCTCGCTGAACCCCCACAGCAGCCTGGGAGGCAGGTGTGTGCTCCTTACCCCCCGCTACAGGCAGGTGGCTCAGGAGATGTGGCATGTGGTTTTAGGCTGCATGGCTAGAGGCAGCAGGACCAGGGTCTGAGCCCCAGGCGGTCACCTCCACTGTCCTCTTAGCGGCTGCCTGTGTGGCTCCAGGCTGCAGCAGCTGCTCCTCTTTATCGGGGCCCAGTGGCCCTGGGGTGCTGCCACCCTGCGTTAGCGCCAAGCTCTGCAGCCAGCCTGCTGTCACAAGAGGAGGCCCTCCCTGCAGGTTGCCACCAGCTTCCCCCACATCCCCACCAGACAGTGGGTGGCACCAGACAGGAGGCGGAAACAAACCAGCCCCACAGGGCAGAGTTCCCACTGGGCACTGTCTCCCCAGGGGTAGGATGGGCCTTTGTCCTGAAGCTGTCCTGGGACCTCCCTGCCCCACCCATTATCTCCCTACCCAGTACCCTGGCATGAAGACCCAGAATGTCTCCATACTTTGCCAAAAGTCCCTGAGCGTGTTGGGGGAACGTTCGCTGGGGTTGGAACTGCCGCCAAAGCTCTGGCGTAAGACGTTTTGCTAAGGCATGGGATTTGGTTCCTGCAGATTCTCGCTCCCAGCCCAGCAACCCCGAGCTGGTTGTGGTTGAGGGGCTGCTCAGGCATGGATGTGGCACACGGGTGACTGGGAAGCCTCATGCTCTGCCTCTAGCCCCCAACTCGCCTGCACCCTGCAGGTTTGGGGGTCTGGGTCCTGTGGGTGCTGCACCTAGACCCAGTCGGAGCCCCGTAGAACAGAGGGGCAGAGAGACGGCAGGGACTCCAGACACCCATCCTCTGCTTCCAGACAACTTGGCTTCTTTGCCTTGTGGGGAAACTTATAAATTATTTGGAGAGCAATATTAGTCTTTTTGCTTCTGAAAAGGGTTCTGCATCTTTAATAGAGCCTGGTTTTGAAACATAACTCACAGAGTTGTACAAATACCCCATCAATAGTGCAGTGGCTCATTTCATTGTTCTCAGCGCATGGAATCTTCATTATTTGCACTGTTGATAAAAGGCGGCATCTTCAGCAGATCTGCACTACTCCATTTAGCTGAGAACAATGATTTATTCCTCCCTCACTATTGGACATCCTCAATTTCCTTGGGTAATAAAGAATGCTCCCACGGCTGGGATGAGCGAGGACGTCGGCTGCTCTGAGCTTGGAAAGTCCAGAAGAGCGAGAGGGGTCCTGACCGCGGCTCCACCGAGGGAGAGGCCTCCAAGCCTGCCTCCAGCCCTGCTGGCAACCACGGCCTCCGGTGCAAGCCCAGAATTAGCACATGTCATTGACAAATTGCCCAGGAAGCAGCAGGGTCCCTGATGGAAACCACCCATCTCAGCACAGACAGCCAGCACAGCCCTGAGCAAAAGGCTCCTTCCTGCGCAGAGATGAGATTCCAGCAGTCTTGATTCGGTCCCAACTCAGGCAAAGTTGGGAGCATGCAGGCTGGCTCCTTGCTTCCTCCATATTAGAGGTTCACCAGCCCCGAGAGGCGGGGAAATGAAAGCATAGCCTCCAGCTGGGCCCGGAACTCTTCCTTGGACACAAGAGAACTGTTGCAGGCTTAGGCTAAACAGGCTTAGCCGAGGACGCAGGTGTGCAGAGGAGGGGCGGGCAACATCAGAGAACCCAGGCAGCTTCCCCAGCAGCCCTGCTTGGCGGAAGGGGAGGAGGTTGAGAAATCTGGGCGTTCCTCAGAACAGGTAATGGCTCCAGGGATCCCTCCCCTGAAGGCGCTAGACCAGTGTTTAAAAGGAGCCCAAGGCAGGGATGGGGTCACGTGTTCACCAGAGGCAGGATACCTGAGAGTCGGAGGAGCAAGCGGAAGGGGGCACTTGGGCTTCTTACCAGCCAGGCCAGTACCCCTGCTAAAGTGCCTGCCCCTGGCCCAGCCCAGCCGGCGCACCCGGAGGCAGAAAGCCGTCTCCCTTCTCCCAGGACCCTCTGGGTAGTTGGCAGTGTGGGTGCAGGGAGGGAGCTCCATGGTAGAGTCCTTCGTCCCTGGAAGGCACTGGAAGCAGAGGATGACTCGGTTTGGCCTGGGTCGTTTCCATGGGGGTAACAGAGACAGCTGAGATGGCCTTCTGTGAGAAAGGACACCTTGAGTCACTTTTTTAAAGGACAAAATGCCATTGCTCTCAGTTTCCAACCAACTAACAAGGGGCTACCTAACTTGCCCTAGTCAAACCCAAAGCCCTCTCTTATCATCAGACACACCCCGTAACAGGCTCAGATCCCCTCACTAGACAGAAGCCAAATCATGTCCCAAAGAGTAAGTGTTGCTATGGCAACCTGACCTCATGAGCTGCCTGGTGGCACTGGGGGTCTGAGATGGGCGCTTGTGAGTATGTTGGCAAAGAAAGGAACAACCAGCCACAGGACCAGCCCCCTCTGGGGCAGGGGCTTGCAGGTGCAGGCCATCTTGACTTGTCCTCCACTCTTGCCCAAGCAGCAGGAGGCAAGAGATGTGACTCAAGTTGGTTTGTGAATTCGGGAGCTGGAAGTATCCCACCAAACTGGCTTTTCCACTGATGGATGCAAATATAAAAGTGTTATGGAGTCGGTGTCCTCTAAGCACCCTTTGTCAGTAGGCAGGCAGGATGACAGGGACTGAAGACTGTGACTGCTACCTCAAGTGGGCTCCTCGTAGCCAGGCGGAGCCCTACAGAGGGGTCTCCTCCCCGCTGCCCAATCCCCCTGCCAGCCTGGACTATAAGCTGCGCCATGAAGTCTTCAGCTTTTAAAACGCTAATGGGAAGGCCAAATAAATATTTCAGGGTCACCTAAGGGTTCCCTGGGGTCTCGTTTATTAATAGCAACCT
Organism: Sciurus carolinensis; assembly: GCF_902686445.1. Taxonomy (NCBI): domain Eukaryota; kingdom Metazoa; phylum Chordata; class Mammalia; order Rodentia; family Sciuridae; genus Sciurus; species Sciurus carolinensis. Next base: position 204,281,317 of record NC_062213.1, on the reverse strand, counting down.
GGTCACCTCACTCTAGAAATGCTTCAGATTGCAGAAGTATGAATAGAAAGCAGCTCTTTATTTATTTATTTGATTATGAATTTATTTATTTGTGCTGCCTCCACCACGCCAGTGGGTCTGGGCACACCGGGCAGCCACAGGGCTCAGCTCTGGCCAGCTCTGCGCTAGTCTGCCTGATTGCTTGGGAGCATCTCCCGCAGCATCGTGTCTAGCCTTTGGCTTCGAGAAAGAACGAACTAGCTCCTGGGGCCTGGGGTGGAGAACGTGTCTGCCAGGTGGGGCAGAGCCAGTGTGCCGTCGTCCCGGGGACCCTTGCCCAGCACCCTGGAGTGTCTCTAAAGATGGGGCGCAGGCAGCGTGCAAGTGGCCTGGTCAGTCCATGCCACTGAGCTCACAGGGCAGAAGGGTGCCCTGTTTCCTCCCCTCTGAGTCCTAGGATTCTGTCTCTTAAGGGGTGCTTGCTATCACCCCCATTTTATCCTAGAGGCCAAAAGAGAACAAACGCATGAGCTGGTGCGTGCGGCACGATGGAGCTGGGACAGGGGGCTCAGTGCCTGGCAGGAAACACCTCCTTCCCTGGAGGCGGAAGCCAGTGGCACTGCCTGCCCAGCACGGGTTACCAGCGGCCCTGCCAGCTGCCCTCAGGAGCAAAGCACCCTCAGACCAGGGCTGCCCCCGGGGCCGCCTCTTGCAGCCTGCTTCTGAGGCTCTGATGAGCGCGTTCACAGACTGGTCACAGACCGGGGTCCCCCTGGAGGCGCTGGACCCCAACTGCACATCCATGCTGAGCGGGTCTGCTGGGGCAGGACAGCACTCGCCAGCTCCAGCCAACCCCAGCCCGGCTGAGCTGCCATGAAGCGTGAGCTGCGAGTGAAGAGGGCTCCCTGCCCCCGGGAGCAGGACAGTCTCCAAGGCGCATTCAGTCACAAACACTAAGGACATAGAGAGGGCAAGGCACTGAGAACGTTGCAGTTAAGAGCATCCTCCCAGTGAAAGGCATGATAGCTGTTTAGGGCAACACTTGTGACATAGGGGAAGTCCAATGTAGAGAGGACTGCTGGTATGGCTTGATCAAGACTCTGGTCCTGTCTGTGAGCCTCTGCTCCCTCTCCTTGGGGTGACTCATCCTCAGGCTGGCTTCCTGGGGCCAGTAAAACGGCTGCAGGCATCTGGAACCTCTGGGCGTGTACTCCATTCTCCCAAAGAACCCAGACACTGAATAAAAGTCCTGGGCTTCACTCTGTATCTGTACAGGCCACCTGAACCTACCACTGTGGCCAGAGGATACCATCAGCTTAGACTAAGGCAGATCATCTATGGCCCATGGACCAAATGCAGTCTGCCATCTGTTTGGGTAAATAAAGTTTTATTGGCACACAGTCCTGCCCATTTGTTCCGTGTTGTGTATAACTGCTTGCCTAAGACAGTGGCAGGATGGAGAAGGGGCAGCAGGTGCTTCATTGCCTACAAAGCCAAAGAGACGAATAGAAAGTCCTCTTACAGAAGAACTGCCAGCCCCTGGCTCACACAGGACTGTGTGCGCCCTGGGAGGTGGTGTGGGGGCAAAGGCCCCCAACGTTCTGTGTCCGCAGCAGGGAGAGGGAGGGTGTGGAGTAGTGGCTGGGCGGGGTCAGTCCACCCAGGGCAGGACCGTATTCACTCGGCCACCGAGCTGGACGGCCTTCTATGCGACCACCCCCCACCCCCCACCCCTGGCTCTGCCAGGAAGATCTGGCTTCAGACCGAGAACAAAACCACATTAAATACTCAGAGTAGCCGAAATGTCTAACCCCCGCTGCGGTCATGTGTCCCCCCCGGCCAGGAACGAAGTCGGATCATGCGCATCAGGAATCAAGTGGAATCATGGTAACAGGGAGACTCCGTGGTGCTTCGGTGAAAGCCAGCGCAAAGGCCTTTTGCTCGGGTTCCCTGGTGCAAAGGGCCCGGAACTGGCACCTATCGGGCTCGCCCCACACTAGCCTGCACCACAGCCCCGGGCACACCTACAGGTCCACTGGCCACAGGTATGCCCGAGGCACACCTCAACACACCCCAGGTCCAGAGACCAGACGCAAATGGCAACTGCTGGGTAGGGGGCAGGGCGGCTGCTTAGGGAGTCCCCCGTTTTGCTTTTAGGGTGATGGAGACGGTTTGGAACCAGACAGTGGTGATGGTTGCAGAACTCTGAATATACTAAAAACCACTGAATTGTACACTTTAAATGGTGAATTTTATGCTCTGTGAATTTTACTTCAATTCAAAAAATTAAAAATCAGAGCCGGAGTCAGCTTTAAACTTGGAGGCGTAGGGAAGCCCCGTGGGCTCTGTGCGTTCCAAGAGGAAGCCCAGGGGCAGGACTGGCTTCCTGGGGACTTTCTTCCCACTTGGTCCAAGCACATGTCACCCACGCTCCCTGCCGGCCTGCCCTGCCCAGGCCTCTGGGGGTCACCTGCAGCACCTGCCTCACCTGCCTTCAGAGCAGGTGCCTCGCAGGGAGCATGACGGCATCTATAAATTTGCCTGCAGGCTTGGCATTTATGTTTGCCACCTTTGTAAAAATATTATTTCCCATCGCTACCCAGTTTTTATAATGTCAATATACCAAGATCTCCCCCTCAGTACTACATTTTACACACAATGCCACTTTCTTTATACCCTGGAGTGCATGTGTTTTTCTAACTTGGCTTTCAAAAATAGTTGGTTTTCAAAGAGATATCGCAGGAGACTTGCTATTGGCAGTGAAATACTTCTTTTTTTTTTTTAATCATAGTCTGGAGCAAAATATGTGATGGAATCCTTAATTGAAATTCACCTTTAACATTCAAGTTATATTTTTTCTACAATTCGAAATCCATTGTGAGGGATCATCATCCTACAGAGATTCATTTCCTTGGGGAAGTTTCTTCTGTGGTGATGTCAGTTAAATTCGGGGAGCTGGACAAAACACCAGTGTCTCCTATTTCCAGTTGCTGGCAGAAGAGGCTGCTGGCGTTGGTGGCGGGGGGCTGTCAAACAAAGCACTCTGTCTCCGGAGGCCCTCCTCCTGCGGGGCTCTGCCCCTGCTAAGCCACCTCCCGAGCCTCTTAGGAGCAGAGTGCCCCAGAGCGGGCAGGGGCTGTCTGCACTGCGGGCGGGATTGATGGTGGATCCAATTCACCCTGTTGGCTTCTGAAGCCGGCCTTTGATGTCTGGCCTCCTGGCGGCCTCTCTCACCTCCTCCTCCTGGAAATGTTTCCTTGTGTTTTCATTTTGCAAACCGTACCCGCCAGTGAGCCGAGAAAGCCTGTCTGTGCACATCTGCCTGTGCCTGGAAGAGAGAATTTGATGAGGCTGTGGCCAGGCAGAGGGGGGACCAGCGAGGCGCACGGAAAGGGCAGTGCCTACCCAGCAGTCATCACGTTGGGAGGTGCGATGGCAATTTAATTAATTGCCCAACACCAGTGCTAGAGACAGGGTCTGCGAGAACGTCTCTAGAATTTGAGGAAATTATTACAAATTGTGGATTCTCAACTCTTACGATGAATACCAAATCCAGACATCATATGTTTTGACATGTCTATTATTTATATGCAAATCTGGCTCTTTGGAAAGGGTTTCCCGGGAGACCGTTGGGTTAGTTTTCCTGCAAGTTCAGAAGCAACCTCTGCTGGTGTGGTGTGGGGCTCTCCTTGAGCACCCTTGAGAAGGCAGCCCCCTGGATCAGATTTCACCCCCTTGCCACCCCAGCCGCCCTAGGCTTCCTCTGTGGAGGCAGTGCCACTGTGCCTGAGTCACACTCACCCCAAGTACAGGCTTGGTTTGAAGGGTTCAGAGACTCCTTCCAAGGTGCGCAGGGATGTCCACAGGGGTGTGCGCTGTGGGCTCTGTGAAAGCCACCTTGCCCAGCTGGCCTGGCCAATCTGATTACTCGGGACTGCTGAGCTCTGCTGTTGGGGTTTGTACGTGTTGGTAAATAGCAGTGGCCACAGAACCATGGAAACACTGACTGATTAGCAGGTATTGAACGTTCACCAGGCCAGACACTGTCCTGGGATCCAAGGATGGCAGAGAGAATCTCCTTCCTAAAGAAAGTGGTTAGGTAAATGTGCTCTGGAGTCAGGCAGACTGTACTGGTTAGGACAGATTCAACTGCAAATAGGAAAGAAACACAGTAGCAATGGCTTAAATAGGATAAGTTGATTTCTCTGCCTTGGAAAAGATTGGTTAGAGAATCCAGAGCCAATACGGTAACTGGTGGATCATGAGAGTCCCAGCTTCCCACAATGCAATGCTGCTGTCCTCAATGCATGACTTCTGCCTCATAGCACAAGATGGCTACTTGAATTCAAGCCATAGTGACTGCATCCCAGCCAGCAAGAAGTGGGAGGACACTTCTGCCTATATCTCATTGACCACAGCACAATTATAGTCACATCTAAGTGCAGAAGAGGCTGGCCAGTATAGTCTTCAGTCTGAGTGGACATAAATTGGGGGATCCTAGTACTTAAAAGAAGAGAGGGAAAAAGTGTCATAACCATCTCTGCCATAGACCTAGACGCAGAGCTGGGTTCGGTGGGTGAACGAGGATCTGTCTCCGGAACATCACTTCTTTCTCTGGAGAACCAGGTAAACGCTGGTGCTCACGAGGGCTGTTGTGAGGGGCACAGAGAAGGGGGCTGTGCAGTGCTGGCACGGGGCAGGATGTAGGCAGGGTCTGGAAAGCAGCCAAGGGTCTCCGTCTCCCGGGCGGGCTCCCCGGAAGCAGGGCAGGGACCATTCACGCTCCGTGCTTGCCACTGCCACACCAGATTCTGTCCTCCTCCGGGTGCAGGTGCCCTTGCCCTGGCTGGGGGAGGCTGCCCAAACCCACGCCCACGGCTCTGGGGCCAGTCCGAGTGCGCGTCCCCACTGCCCCCTGCAGCGGGAAGAATAAGAGAACATGTGACGTGAAACCTTGAGTCCGTTCTTCGTGGCAGTAACTTGTTAGTCTGCATGGGCGGGCGGGTGGAAGGATGGATGGATGGATGGACAGACAGGTAGATATTCCTATAGTTTCCCGAGGCAGAGTCTAAGAAATTTGAGGAAAATCCTTCCCTTTTGGCTATTAGTTCATTTGTTCACACAGCCAGTGTCTATTTACTGAGCAACTGCTGTGTGCCAGGTGTGCTGAGCTGGGAGTGCAACGTGAAAAGCCAGGCAGGACGCACAAACGTGGAGCTTAGTGACCACAGCCCCAGGACCAGGTCAAAACCACCTGGCGCCAGGAGAGTGCGGGTCCCTGCATCGTCAGCATGCTCAGATCTTTGCCAGATGGTGGGAAAGTGTCCCTCATCCAGACATCTTGACCCACATCACCCTCACCTGCAGCACTTAACCCAGACCCATTGACACTTTCTCACTTTCTCACTCAGCACATGTGTGGTGCAACCATCCAGAACACACTCTGGAACCAGGTGGAGTCAGACTGGACACAGTCCTGGTTCTGTCTGCCCAGTAACTGATCTTGGACACGTTAGCCATTTTAGTCAGCTTTTTCACTGCTGTGACTAAAGGATCCGACCAGAACAATTGTAGAGGAGGAAAAGTTTATTTGAGGGCTCATGGTTTTGGTGGTCTCAGTGCACAGCTAGCAGGCTCCATCCCTGAGGGCTCAAGGTGAGGCTGAGCATCACAGCAGAGAGTGTGGTGGAGGGAAGCAACTCACATCAGGGTAAGCAGAAAGCAGAGAGAGACTCCACTCGCCAGATACAAATATGAACCTAAAGCCACGCCCCGCTTCACGCCTCCTCCAGCCACAGCCTGCCACTTCAGTTACCACTTGGCTAATGCCATCAGGGGATTGATTCACTGATTGGGTTAAGATGCTCACAACCTGATCATTTCTCCTTTGAACCTTCTTGCATTGTCTCACCCGTCCAAACCATAACATTAGGCTAACTTCTGTGTGCCTTGGTCTTCTCATCTGTAAAATGAGAATAGGATGCCTACTTTATAGGATTGTTGAGAAGATTAAAGTGAGTTACTACATATGGCACAGAGTAAGCTCTGTACAAGACTCATGAGGATAGTGATGGTGGAGATGGTGATGGTGCTGATGGTGGTGATGGTGCTGATGGCGATGGTGGTGATGGTGCTGGTGATGATGGTGATAGTGATGGTGATGATGGTGATGGTGGTGATGGTGATAGTGATGGTGGAGATGGTGATGGTGGTGATGGTGCTGGTGTTGATGTTGATGGTGATGGTGGTGATGGTGGTGATGGTGGTGATGGTGCTGGTGATGATGGTGATAGTGATGGTGGAGATGGTGATGGTGGTGATGGTGCTGGTGATGATGGTGATAGTGATGGTGGAGATGGTGATGGTGGTGATGGTGAAGTTGGTGATGGTGGTGATGGTGATGGTGTTTATGGTGGTGGTGATGGTGAAGATGGTGATGGTGGTGATGGTGCTGGTGACGATGATGTTGGTGACAGGTGGAAGAGGAGTGAGGAGGAGGAGGATGATAGAGGATGATTGAGATCCCACCATGCACAAACTCCGACACTCAATGGTGGCTGTGCAGAGGGGAAAAGGGAGAATCTATCTCCATTCTTCTAGTATAGTGGAAGCAGAGAAGCCCAAAGGTGACCACAGGGCTCTGGAAGTGCAGTGGAGCGGCACAGAGGGTCAGGGCTGCAGAGGAGGGCACAGGACTTCCTCCCTGCAGAAACAGGGCTGGACTGGGCTGCATCCCACTCCCCACACCAGGCAACCTGGGATGGAGAGCTGGGGTGGGGAACGGTGGCTTCCTGGGACAGCTTCTCTGCAGTGGGGCTTCTCCCCACCAGTGGAAGTGGGTGCTGGCCCCACTCTGGAACCTCTGCCCCGACGCGTGGCTTCTTCTAGAGGCTGTAAAGTGACCTCGTAGAACCCACTGCTCGTTTTATGGCAAAAAAGTAGTTCAGATGCCTAACGTTCCCCTTTGCTTCACTGGAAGTTGCCAGAAGTCGGGCCCATCCGAGCTGCAAGGGCACACGTTCGATAAATCAGCACATCTCTGCATTTTGTCATTCTTAATTTTTTGCTAATTTAATTAGAATGGAGATAGTCAAGTCTAGGTGTGCTAAATCAAGACCATAAAATTCTGTCAATCACTTCAGCATTTGACAGGTGTGCACATGTTTGTCAATTACCAGAGGCAGGTCTGCAGCTTTGGGGACCAACCTCTGGTGGGGATCCTGAGTTGGCAAGGGTGGGAGGACTCTGGGGACACATCTGACCACCTCTGGGGCTGCCAAGGGCTTCTGCCTCCCCCTCCACCCCAGGATGGTTCGGTGGGGCTGGTGGAGATAGCCCACCTGGCCCTCCCTTCGGCTTCCCTGTGGGTGCGATGCTCCACCTGCCTCTCCCGCTGCCCCTGCCCCTCTTGTCTGTTTGCTATTAACAGGACACTTGGTTTTTGCTAGACAGCAGCAAGCAGTATTTCCAGAACAAATAAAGCTGTGTAGACTATTGCCGTGGGCGGTTCACGTTTCAACTTGAATGTGTTTATCTCAGCTTTGCTGTTTGAATAACATCTCTGCAAGGATGTTTGGGCATCTAAATTGCCTGCTCACAGGCCAGTACTTACACTCAGGGGAGCCAGCAGGCTGGGAAGGACCCTGAGAGGCCATCACACATCCCAAGAGAGCCAGTAGGAGCAATGGCCACATGAAACAGAACGGCACATGCCAGGACCAAAATGGGCTGAGGCCAGTGGACCCTAGGCCTCTTGGAGACATCTCCCCAGAGTGCCAGGCAGGATTCCAGGGAGACCTTGGGGCTGCCCTCTCCAACACCTCTCTTCCCCTGGAAGCTCAGCTCTGGCTCCACCCTGCCGGCCACCCCGCCAGCCTCTGGGTCCTCCATGCCCCTGGGAGTTAAAGGCACTGAGCCCCTGGGGAAGCAGTCAGGTGGACACACTTGTGTGCAGCCCTGGGAGGGGTGTGGGCCACGACCCAGAGGAAGATGATCTGCTGTCAGAAAAGATGCATCTGAGCTGTCTTTCCATCCGGGACGAGTTGGCCAGGAATTTATGCCAAGGGCAGGTCTTTGTGTTGATATCACAGGCCCCAAACGCAGAGCTCAGCAAACCATCCTGTGTGACGTCCCAGTCCCGCCCCTGACATCAAGAACAGCCACTGTCATCCACCCGCGCTGTCCCACTCAGAGAGGGTGCAATGTCCTGAAGACCTTGTCACAGGTGGGCGGTGCCTCTGGAGGTGCAGCCACTCCATCACCCCTCCTGAGGTTGGTGGGAGCTGGTGGCACCAACCTGGCCCAGGGGCTCTGGCCCACTTCCAGTTGAGCTGGGGGCTGGGCTCTGCTGGGTGCGGCATCTCCTGGTCTCAAGCCCTGAAGCCTCTTCCTCATGAGAGGTGTTCTTGGCCTCCTCTATCCTCCTAAAACCTCCAGAGACTCCTTCTCACTCAGCGGAGGCCCTTCTCAGAAGAGTGTGCACTTTGGCAGTGGACATATGCACTGGAGGCTCAGCCGAGTGACCTGCAGAGACCAACTCAGTCTCACAGCCTCCATCTCCTCCTTCGTAAAACAGGAATGGCAAGATTCCTCTTTCAGAGTCAGGAAGTCAATGGGATTGTGCTAGTCAGCTTTCTGTCACTGTGACAAAATATCTGAGAAAATCAATTTAAAGGAGGAAAGATTTATTTTTGGCTCACAATTTCAGAGGTTTCAGTCCAGAGTTGGCTGGCTCCATTGCTTGGGGCCAGAGGTGAGGCAGAACTCACGGTGGTGGGAGCGTTGGGAGGAGCCTGCTCACCTCATGGCAGCTGGGAAGCAGAGAGCCAGCGAGGAGGGGCCGGGGACAACACGTCGCCATCGACCAACAGCCTCCATCTGGGCCCGCTTCCTACCGCTCCCCATAGTTCATTCAGTCACGAGCCCATCAGTGGACAAGACCAGAGCCCTCGTGATCCAGTATCTTCCCAGAAGCCCCAGCTCTGAACACCGCTGCACTGGGAACCAGGCTCACCACAGAGCCTTTGGGGACATTCCAGATCCACACCTAAACAAGGACAAGGCATTGAAAACACTGTGCCCACACCCGCACAGGCCACACAACTTCCCAGAGAAGTCCCTGCCGCAGGGGCAGCCCCTCACCCCGAGACACATCCTCCTAAGGTGGTGCACCCCACCCACCCCTGTGTGCTGGGAGTCTCGTGTTGCCATGGTTTCCACGATGCTGCATCTCAGGTTTGTCTGACCTTCCAACCTTTTAGTCAGAATCCTCTTTCCCTGGCTTCTCCTGAAGGTCCATCTCCCAGAATGCTCCCCTTGGCCTCTTCGTGGGCTGGCTGTGTCACCGTCCCCGGGTGACACATTCCAAGACCTCCATCCACAGAGACTTCTCTTTCCCACCCCGGGCTCTGCAGGCGGGTCCCCCCTGGAGCACACTCAGACTGAGCTTCTTACCTTCTGGCCTGCGCTCCCCACACCAACCAATGGGCCCTCCCGCTCCACATCCTGATTCAGTTGCCTCACCCTGTGTTATGGTTCGAATGTGAGGTGTCCCCCAAAAGCTCATATGTGAGAAAGTGCAAGAAGGTTCAGAGGAGAAAAGATCGGGTTGTGAGAATCTTAACCCAATCAGTGAGCTGATCCCTGATGGGACTGACTGGGTGGTAACTGGAGACAGGAGGGTGTGGCTGGAGGAGGCGGTTCATTGGGGGCTTGACTATGGGCTACATATTCAGTGTCTGGAGAGTGGAGTCTCTCTCTGCTTCCTGATCACCACGGAAGCTGCTTCCCTCCGCCATGATGTTCTGCCTCCCCTCCAGCCCTGGGGAATGGAGCCAGTGCCTATGGACTAAGGCCTCCGAAATCATGACCCCTTTCTGCTCTAGAGTTGTGCTGGTCGGGTCTTTTAGTTGCAGTAAGTAAAAACTGACTGAAACACCCTGGTTTCTCCTTGCCCTCGCTGTCCCAGGCCCAGTCCCTTATCGAGAACCTTCAATTCTTCTCGCCCTTCTGGTCTCCATTTCTGTCCAAGCTGGGTTGTGGCGTCTCTTAGCTCCATGACAGCAGCTCCCCCTCCAGCAGGCGGTCCCAGCTGCCCAGCCCTGTGACTGCCGAGCCACGCTTAGTCCGGGGCTCCCCGCTGCAGGTCCCTGAGCTCTTGCAGCTAGAGTCAGATGTGCTTCCCCTGGACAGACCACAGAGAGGAAAACTGCAAAATAGGTTTTAGATTTTTAAATGCGTACGGTGTGAAAACGATAGTGGGGGATTGGACACAGACGGGTAGGAGGTTATGACGGAAAAGAATTCTGCTTAATCTTGGAATGAAAAATGCTCTGATCCTGGCAGAAGGAATTTCCAGTGAGATCTGTCTTCTTGCCACGCTGTCCGTGACACAATTGATCTCTGCTTTGATTGCTTCCCCCACTCCCGCCCCTCACTTGGCTCTTTTACAGCTAATGCCCTGAAAGTCCTTTTCTGTTGTTGGAGCCGGTTCCTGGGGAAGGCCTTCCAGGAACACGCCCATCCTCCCTCCCACGTGGCCCCCCAGGGAGATGGGTCTTCCTCTGTCTATGACCTACTGATCTTGGCGGGCCTCCAGTTCAAATCCCTGTCACTAGCCCTGGGCAAGTTACCACTCTAAGGATCTTTTTAAAATTCTTTTCCATTTGGAAGATGGGGACAGTAGTCCCTTTGTCATGGAATCATTGTGAAAATTCAGTGAAATGACTTGTAAGAAATGCAAGCTGTCGTAGATGTGCTGTGTCTCTTGTGCCGGGTCACCATGAGCCTCAGCAGCAGGACTGCCAATGTGCCCTGCTCCTCCGTGTCCTGCTCAGGGCCAGCCCTGTGCCGCTGTGCTGCAGGCGGATGGGATGGAGGTGCCTCTGTCCTGGCGAGCCAGACAAAAGGGACGCCTCAATCCACGCACCTGGCCTCCAGGTGTGCCTGGCTGGTGCCACAGAGAGTCAGATTTACTCGCTCCTCACGATGTGGGATGGCCCTGGGCACGCATGGATGGCTCCCCTCATTTCCCAGAGGCGGTGTTCAGGGAGGCCTGGTGTGAGGAAGCTAGAGGGGAGATGGCCATCAAGGAGCCCTGCCCTGGTTGAAGGTGCCCTTGGGACCCTGGTGAACATCTGGCCTCCGGACAGAGAGGACACCAGGGGACCTGGCCAAGAGCCTGGGGAACAGCTGAGAACGCCTGGCCTCACTGACTCCCCTTGGACTGCTGTTGCGACTGAGTCAGAGGAGCTGCCTTCTCTCTCCCTGGTGGCATCTCCCAGTGCTTAACCAGAGAGGCCCATTCCTGGGCCATCACAGAGCCAGGACTGGGCCAAGGAGGCCTCAGGCCTCCGAGCCCTCTGCCAGGCTGCTGCTATCCCCGCCTGGCTGGTCTCCCTTGTGGTAACACCCCACGCCCATCCCACGCCATTCACAGAACCCCACAACCCTGAACAAAGGCCGCACAAGTGAGAGGGAGAAGGGGTGAGGCTGAGGGAGGCTGGTGAAGGCTGGTCCAGCTGTCTGACTGCCATTCTCAGAATGGTCTGGAGCAGACAGAGCAAGTCCACTGTGGCCGCAAGTGACCTTCCAACACCTGAGATGTGTCCTCACCCCAGAGCCATCTCTCCTCTAGCCCGGTGCTCCCATTCCTCCCGTGCCCCCCATGCCCTCCCTGCCCTGCACCAGCTGTGCCCCGCAGCTGCCCACCCAGGCTCCAGTCTCTGGGCCCTGCAGGGCTCCGGTGCTGCTCACACTCGGCCAGTGTGCCCCTTAGTGCTGCTAGCGAACGCCCTGTCCCCTGGCTCGTCTGGAGAGCTGGCAGGACAGATGGCCCTGGCTTGGCCCAGCGGGCAGGCAGGTGTGTGGCTCTCCCCGAGCACTCTGATGGTGGACCTGCTTCTCTGCCGATTCACCCTTGGCCAGCCCTTCGAAACAGATGCTGGTGGTCACAAGGCTGCACCAGGCTCTCATGAGACACTAAGGAGAGGAGGCTGCAGCTGGGGACAAGGCTGAAGGAGATCTGCTTTCCAAGTCCAGGCACAGGGACTGCTGGGCACCAGCCACTGCTCCAGTTCCGCATACCAGTGCCTGCGCCCGTCTGCTGCCCGGGCTGCAGTCACGAATCATGACTCATCCTTACCTGTGGGGCAGCTCTGGGTGCAGGAGCCAAGGGCTGGAGCAGAGCAGAGAGCCCCGCGGTGGGCACAGGGCTGGCCCTGCCCACTCCTGTCCAGCCACATCCCACATGCTCTCTGAGGACCCTGCAGGAACAGCTGCCACCTGAGCCTCTAGCAGCTACCAGACTTCCAGTTCTCAAGCAGAGGGAGGCCAGCGCCTCAGGGTCAGAGCCAGAGGGTGACCACCTGCCACAGGTGCCTGTTTCTTCCAAGCATCTGGCCCAGCTCAGGGACCTGCTGTCCTGGGCTCATTCCAGATGGGACCCTGGCTCTGGGCCCCGCCCATCCCTCTGGGAGCTCCATCTGGCCCCATGTGATAGATGGCCTCCCAGGCCTCCCTGGCCAGCGTCCCTGGTCACAGGACCTGCTGCGAGTGTTGTGCCGAGAGAATGACCAGCCCTCTCCCCTGGAAGAGAGTCTCCTCTCCAGGCCTCAGTTTCCTCCTTACGAAATGGGGACGCAATCAGTGCCAGCATCAGAAGGGTTGCTGTTCAGATACCCAATCTGTGGCACGTTCCTGGCAGGGGCCCACCTCCTGGTAGGGACTCAGTGCCAAGAAGAGAGTGGAGGGGGTCCAAACAGACCCACTCCCCTGCAGAGGCACACTCCTGAGGAGGCCAGAGGCCTGCGGACTGTGGGTCAAGTGCTGCTGTTGAGGGCTCTGCTGGCCCCGCCCATCACGCACCTGGGCACTGCCTGCTGGACCCCCGCCCTGAGCATGGCCTCCAGGCCTGGCCTGTTTTGCCTTTTCTCTGGAAATGGCGCTTTCTTGGGAGAGAGGCCCCATCTCCATTAGAGGAGTGGGTGGTGCATCCTGCTGGTTCCCTGGGGCGAGGGACAGTTTTCAGGGACCCTGACACAGCACATGCGCTACATTCTCAGTTGGTCCCTTAAAGCCTGTGAGTTTTACTGCCGTCCCCTTCTTGTAGGTTAGGAAGCTACTTTGCAGAGAGGCTATGCCACGTGGCCAGGTGGTGAGGCTAGGAAGGTTGGCCCCCAGCCGCTCTGGAGGTTCTTTATTATTTAGTGGTAGAAGAAGCTCCCACCTGGGCGGCCGGGTCTCAGGTTTGACAGGTTTCACGTAGTCAGGGGATCATAGCCTCAGTCCATTAGTTTGAAAACTCCCCAAACCTCAGTCAGCCACGCCCTCTCACACCCATTCCGCTCCAGCTGCGAGGCCGGGCCTTACCCCAAAGGCCAAATGGACTCAGAGCATAACCTTTGCGTCTGGCTCCTTCCCCGGAGCGTGGCTTGGCAAGTCATGCACGTGGCTGCCTGTGTCCACAGTCCCGAGGCATTTGAGATCCGTCTCTGCTGCGCCTGTTGGGCCCCTTTCCTGGTGAGTGGTGTTCTGTTCACGAGCCTAATGCAGTCTGCTTACCACTCGCCTATTGAAGGACATCTGGCTGTTTCCAGCTCAGGGCTTTTACACGTAAAGGACGATAAACATTTGTGTGATCATACACTTTTATCTCTTGGGGAAACACCCAGGAGAGAAATCGCCAGGTCGCATAGTAAGTATGTTGGACTTTATAAGAAACTGACAAACCGTGTTCCAAAAAGACTGTCCCGTTTCATATCTCCAGCAACTAGGAGTTCTTGTCACCCACACCCTTGCCAGGAATCAGTATCTTGCTACCGTAACAGGCACGGAGAAGTATTTCTTTGGGATCTTCACTTGCATTTCCCTAAGGACAAATGCTGTCTCTTCCGAGCCGCCTGCGGTGGCTTCTGCATTTCTACCCAAGGGACGGGTGTCTAACTCCAGGCCTGATTTTCTTGGGTTGTTCTCTTGCTGTCGACCTGTCGGAGGCCTTGGTGTGTTCTGGAGGACGGTCCTTCATCGTGTGTGGGAGTTGCACATGTCCTCCCCAGTCCATCACTTGTCACCTGACTCCCATTTTGTTGTCTTAACTATATTTGGATGACGTCAAATTGATCTATTTGTTCTTCTACAGTTGTGCTTTTGGTATCATACATGTCTTGCCTAACTCAAGATCACAAAGAGCTCCTGTGATTTTGTTCTAATTTTGCAGTTTTGAATTCTACATTGTCTCTGATCTATTTTGCTTTGACATTTGCGGATGGTGTGAGGTACAGATGGAGGTTCTCGCCACACGTGGACATGTCAATTTTCCACCAACTCGTTCTGCACACTTTCATTGAAGTCAGTCAACTCTACAGGTCTTCCAGAGTTAGAAGACGCCCCTTGCTGATACCCACACGTTGCCCATCCCATGCTGCGTCAATGGCTCCAGCTTCGTAGTGAGTCTTGAGATCAGTGGGCGGAGCCTCCCAGCTGTGCTCTCCCTCGGTTGTTTTCCAACCTTACCTCCTTGCCTTTCCATACAGTTCCCCAACTCCCCATATTGCTGGGAATGGACCCAGGGCTGTGTGCTCGCTTGGCCAGGCTCTGCCACTGAGCTCCACCCCAGCCCCTTTCCATATAAATTTTGCAGTAAGTCTGTCAGCTTCCATAAGGACCAGGAAAGCCCTGATGTGCTCTTGTTGGGAACGGCCTTGGTTCCGCAGGCCAGTCTGGGTGTGAGCATCTCACCAGTTCTGACACATTGACGTGGCATGTGTCTCTCAATACATTTAGGTCTTTGGTGTCTTTCCTTGTGCTTTGAGGTTTGCAGCACACAGATCTCACGTGTATTTTGTTAGATGTATTTGGTGTTTTTGTTGCTATTGTAAATGATACTGCTTTTTCCAATTTCCAATTGTACATTGCTGTTATATAGAAATGCAATTGATTTTTGCAGTTGTTGTTATTGACCTGAGCTCAGGTCTCCTGGCGCCAACTCCCTCCTCCACCCCCACCCCAGGCTGTGTCCTTGGCCGTAGAAGTGAGGTCTGGGAACTGGGTTACTGGGCTAAGGTCCCCTCAATGGCGATGATGGCAACGAGTCACCTTGGCAGGGCGTCCCAGCTTCTTGCTGTAGTTTTCCTCTCCCTAGAATAAGGATCCAGGATGGAGCCTCCGGCTCTCTCCTCCCTCCCAGGAATGCTGGAGACAGTGACTAAGGCAGCCAGGGCCGTGGTGCTCTGCCAGGAAGAGCTTGGTTTGCGAGACCAGTGGCTGCTTTTTGTCCTAATGCAGGGCTATTGTCATTTGCATGTGGGGGAGTGGATGCAGGTGGGCGGGCTGGGCAAAGGGGCCAGGAGGCGCTGTCACACCCGCCGCTCTCACAGAGCCTTGACAGACCGCCACCACCCCCAGGGCACCTTCTCCCCTCTCCCTTCTCTCCTACCTGCCTGGGAGACCAGCTCTAGCCGACCCTCCTCCCCTGCTTGCTATACACAGCCATCTGGCCCCTGTCAGTCTCCTGGGCCAGGACAGGCAGCTCTCTGTCCTTGCAGCAGGGTGGTTGTCTGCCCATCCCCCAACTGCAGGCATGAGGACAGACTCCAGCTCCTTCCTGCAAGGGCTCTAGGGCCCAGCTGATGCCCTGGTGGGGCCTGGTCTCCCGGGGTCTTGTGCTTCCCCTACCCTCCCAGCCTCGCCCTTTGCAGCGGTCTGGGGCGTCTGCTGGTTTGACAGTGAAGCAGCAGCGAGGCAGCAGGGCCTTTGCTAAGAAGAGGGGCGAGCAGAAACTGCAGAGAGCAGGGGAGGCCCCTGACGTCATTCTCAAACCTGGAAGGGAAGTCGAGTCCAGAACATGTGGCCCTCCAGAGTGGTCGTGCTCCCAGACGGCATTCCTGCCCAGACCCTGCCAGGAGGGAGCACCGGAGCCTTTCCAGAACTGGCTTCCATTCACTGTTCATTATTCTTTCATTCACAAATCAGCCCCTGCTGAGTGAGGACTTGAGACTAACTGGCGAGAGGGTGAATGGATGAATGACCCGTGCGGGCGGCTCTACAGAGGTGAAGGGGAAATCATTTTAAGCCCCAAGAAGCTCATGGCCTGCTGAGGGAAGCAGACCCCAAAATAAAAGTGACACTGAGTGGCTACGTCCCGTGAGAAAGGTCTCCTGGGATTGTGTAGTGCAGTGTGAGCAGGGGAGGGCCAAGGAGGCTTCCTGGAGGAGGTGACCCAGGCCTTCCAGGCTGTGTAGGAGCTGACCAGGTGCAGGGGACGCCAGGGGGACATTACGAGCCTGGGGTGGGAAACAGCAGTGGCTTTGGCAGCGCCGTGTAGACCCATGAATTCTGGGTGGTATGCCCTCCAAGGTCAAGGACATGGCTTCAGGTCAGCACTGCGGACTAGCATAGTCGTCCAGCCTGCTGGTTCTCCATGGGAAGAGGGTAGCGAGTGCAGCAGGCGACCCGTGCCCACACCACGGAAGTCCTCCCTCGCTCCTTACCACAGTCCCAGGCGCACTAGGGTTCCTCCCTCTGCTGCGTGGGAAACTTCTCCGAGGTCTTGGGCTGCGCAGAGCAACGCTGGAGGACTCGGGAAGGACACTATTCACACACAGGCAGAGATTTATCCACCTTTCCTGCTGAGGACCCTGAAGCCAAGAGAGGGTAATGCCTTCCCCAAGGTCACCCAGGTGGGGTTTGACCTCCCGCTTGTAACAGCAAAGCTTTCTCACTCTCATGTTAGCTGTGGAGAGCTGTCCTCCAAGAGAGGGCTGCTGCCCAAGGTCACAGGCGGCCCGAGACTGAAGGATAAGGATCAAAGCTCTTGATTCACCCTGGCCCTCTTACCAAGAGGTCCTGTGCTTTAAGGACAGTCGACAGGACAGGACGGTGTCAAGGGTTATGATCCCCCAACCCAGGGCTGCTCCTGCCTGGGCATGGGACCTTCACTTTTGACCTGGCCTTTGTGTGGGGAAGCAAGACTGAGCCCCAAGCTGTGTGCATGCTCAGCCTTGATCCTGGGGTCTCTTGCCATCAGCAATGACCAAATGTCCAAATCGGATAGTGGGACAAGCCAAAAAACGTCTTTGGGCTGCTTTCAACGCGATTTTTAAAAGGTAATTTTTCATATTAGTCTTCAATGAAAAATAATTAGGCTACTATAAAAAATTACCCAAAACTCAGTGGCAGAAAACAGCAGAAATCCATCATCTTTCAGTTCTGGAGGTCAGAAGTTCCACTTGGGTCTCACTGGGCTAAAATCAAGGTGTCATAGGGCTGGCTCCTTCTGGGGGATGGGAGAATCCTTTTTCTTTCCTTTTCCAGTTTGTAGAGGCCACCTGCATCCTGTGGCCCATGGCCTCTTCCTCCACCTTCAAAGCCAGCAGCTTGGCGTCCTTCTGCCCATTCTCCTATAACCATGTGCCCCCCTGAGAACAGCCCAAAGGGTGGCCTCTTCCAACAATGCACATCCTCATGGGGGCCCCAGATAATGGCAGCAACCCCCCATCTCCAGACCCTCAGCTCCCGTCACAACTGCGGTCCCTTCTGCCATGAAAGGTGACATCAGCAAGGATTCCAGAGACTGGGCACAAACACTGTGGAATGGCCATTATTCTGCCTACCATGTGAATATACTCCTGTGGTTCAGAACTCAAAAAGACATTCTAATAAGAAGAAGACACTGAGCGCCTGTATCGATTTCTTTCACATTATCCAAGTGTTTCTTTGTGCAAATGCAAATCTCCGTTCTGCTTTCCCTTTCTCACACTTCTGGCCCATTCATACAAACTTAACAAATTTTCTTTTGTCATTAATGATCTATCCCAGAAAATGTTTTCCACGGTTACAGAGAATATCCCTGTTATCTTCCCTCATTGGTTCTGATACTACATAATATTCCATTGTATGGATGACCCATAATATTTTCCTATGATAAATACCACAGTTGGGAGTAATTCTGTGCATCCATCACTTCCTGCTGTGCAGGTCCATCTGGAGAACGGATTCTGGCAGTAGGCTTGCTGGGTCAGAGGGCAAATGCATTTGTAATTTTTCTGTTCATTAGTTATAACTTACCTTGTTAGTTCTTCTTTATCCTTACATATTCTGTCTACTTTATCTATCCTGGATTGAGAAAGGGGTTTCGAATCTCCTATTACTAGTGTGTTTCTGTTTTTCCTTGTGTTTTCTTTAACTTCCGCTTTCTGAAAGTTGCTGGGATTTTATTTTATTTTTAGATCTGGTCCCTCAGTTCGTTCCATGGGGACTGCACTTTTAAACATCATGAAGTATCTCTTTTGCCTCCTTTGTTGCCTTTTGACCCAGATTCTGCCTTGTTGGAAGTCACGGTTTTGCCCTCTGCTTAATCTTCCTGCTCCCCACTCCCACCTCCACCATGTCCAGCTGTGGCCTGTGGCCAGTGGGCACGCGGCACCCCAGTCCCTTCCACGCTCCATTCCGAGACCTCTCCTTCACCCGGCTTTTCCTAGGGGATCTCAGTCTCCCACCGGGCCTGCCCAAGGCCTCCTCTACACCCCACACCCCATTTTATATGATGCCACATGACCTAGACACTGGCTTTTGATGTCCCTTGGCATTGGTGACCCTCGGTGTCCCAGAGAAGATGGCGAGGCCCGAGTAGACTTCCCTTCTCACAGGCCTCCCTGTAAGCCTGGCTTTCGTCAGCATAAGGCTGAAGGTGGGAGCCCTTGACTGTGGGCTGGCTCCTGGTGGCCTGGGGGTGGGGACGGTGCCGGCACAGGATTTCCAGGCACCCATTCATGGCTCGGGCTGCAGGCTCAATGTCACGCCCCTCCCCTGGCTCCTTGGGGGTCTAGTGAGTCCTCTGAAGGAAGCCGAGTGCTGAGGCCCTTCCTACAGGGGAGAGCAGGCTTCCTTTCCCTTGGGGCAGCTGGAAAACAATTTATAAGGCATTTTGAGAAAGTCTCTGCAGAACAAGGAAATTGATATAAGCAATTTCATGTCTCTAATAGAACTAATCTGGAGTGTGAAGCCTCCCTAGTTAATGATCAGCATAAAATAAAGGTCTTTTTAGTATAACAGTGCGTTATCTATTACTTTCACCGTGGAGCCACAGAGGAAATACTGCTAGGAGGGGCAGCATTAAGCTTCGTGTCTCATGGCAGTTGAAGATGGCTGCTGGAGTCTGGAGTCTGGAGCTGAGGGGTTCTGGGTCCTTCTGCTCCCTCACCTGCTAGGCCCCCAGAATGCCTCTCCTCTCCTGAGCGTACCCTCTTCTGAGTCCATAGAGTACCAGACCAGAGGTTTGCAAAGCCAGTCTCAAAGGCTGGCATCTCACAACAAGCTTTGACCTTGAACATTGAGTTATTTCTGCCAGGCCTCAGTTTCCTCATCTGTAAATGGGGATGCACCACACTGGGTGGATATGAGACTCCCATGAACTTTGAGGTTGACACTGACCCCATGTCCTGGAGGCACAGCAAGCATAGCTCAGCATTGAATGAGAAAGAGGTGCCGGCTGGGACAGCTGCTACACAGCTGGGGACAGTTGGGAGAATCGTTCCACACACAGCTGGGAACTTGGAGACTTTGCCACTGTGACAGTGGATTTGAACTCCTTGCCCAGACCCTGGAACTGTAGCAGGAGACCAAGCAGACAGGACAGAGGTGAACTCAAGGAACGAGGGTGCCCCCTAACGGCAGAGCTGCCGCACCTGCAGCTGCGGGGGCTCCGGGGCCACTCCTCCCTGGACGATGAAGCTTTCCTTACTCTCCAGACTGCTCAGGACCCACAGGATGAGAAGGGTCATGCCAAGGGACCTCGGCAAGGTCCTCAGGTGTGACCAGAAGGACCCTGACGTGCCCCAAGAGCACAAGCCATGTTCATAGCATCCAGCAGCAGAGTCCCAAGGTCCAGCCTCTGAGGAGGAGGAGGCGGCTGTGTTAGCCTGCGGTTCACACAGTGCCAACGAGTGCTGAGCAGCCCTGAGAGACAGTGTGCCCCACACAGGGTAGTCCTGCAGGCCAGGGGCATGTGCCAGGGAGCTGAGAGCTGGGCAAACCTCTTTGTATGCCGGGCTTTGGAAGATGTCCTCATGCTGCCCACGGTGCCTTCCACTCGGCCTTTCTCTGCCTTCATGTGCTCATATGTGTGCGCGTGTGCGCACACACACATACACACACACACACAGCACCCACGCAAAGGGGGCCACATCCAGATCTGGGACAGCTCTGCTCAGAAGTGGCCATGTCTTCGCGGGCTCCAGGGAGCCCCTGACACCCTAGCGACGGATCTATGTAGTTTGCAGACATCTCTTGCATTTCTGCCAGGTTTATTTCTGAGCTATCTGTGCAGACACCACTGCTAGCTGAGTGCAGCTGTGTGAGAGAGCAGAAGTTCTGAGGCTTTGTCACTTCTGTGTCTCAGTTCCCAACTGGCTGTCTCCTGGGCTTTGGTGGCACTTTAAACCAAGTGCCCCCAGCCTGGCTGGGCAGGCATTTTGCACATGGCGAGATAGTTATTATATGGTTGCTAAACTCCTTTTGATTAACCGAAGACAGATTGGCTGAGCAAACTCTTCTGAAATGGATTTTGGTGACATTGCTGCTCAATCCCATGCTCAGGTTTCAATAGTACACTCCTACCTAATTACCTTGAAGCACCTGTCAGCTGCAGGTTTGCGAGGGAAGCTGACTCGGGGACTCTGCTGCTGGGAACGGACATAGATGCCATCCATCAGAGCCAGAGCCTTTGACAGCAGCTGGGGCCTCGGGCAGTCATCCTGTCTTGGGGGACTATGGGTAGCCCCCCCAGTGCACAGAGAGGCTAGTGGGGGCTGCTCTGGGGGCTGCTTCCTGCCACCCTGGTGCCTCAAGTCCAGGTTCAGAAGAGGCTGCCAAAGGGCCAGAGGGGCCACAGAATCCCAGCCAGCCTGTGGCCTTGAGCTTGAGGGCTCCCTTCCCTGTGCCGGCCTTGCTTCCCCTGCCCCCCTCTACAGGGCTTGGGTGGGAGGTGGGAGGCCACTGCAGAGTGGCCTCTGGCTTGGGATGAAAGTCTGCCTTTGACTTGGGCTGAGGCCTGGGCCTCGCT
Source organism: Sciurus carolinensis (assembly GCF_902686445.1). Classification (NCBI taxonomy): domain Eukaryota; kingdom Metazoa; phylum Chordata; class Mammalia; order Rodentia; family Sciuridae; genus Sciurus; species Sciurus carolinensis. Next base: position 204,260,280 of record NC_062213.1, on the reverse strand, counting down.
CCCTGGCCGCGCCTCTGCCCCCAGCTGCCCGAGGCAGGAACCAAGGCCCAGGTGTGGCTGTGGGCAATTAGGCCACTGCAGGGCGTGAGGGGCCCCAGGGATGGCCTCCAGGAAGGGAGGGGCTGAGGCCATCTCAGGCCACATCCCCTTCCTCCTGGGTCACCACTGCACTCAGGGCTGCTTTCCCAGCTGCCGGCAAGGCCTAGTTTTTGTGCCCAGAGGAGCCGGCAGTTTTTGACAGATGCTGATGGGAACAGAGTGGGTCAGGGATCCTGTGGGAGAAAGGTCAGGAGCAGGCCTGGAATCCAGGCCACAGGGCTCAGCCGTCTCGGGCACACCTGGACCTGCTCTGTCCTTCCCGCCTGCCCTCGGAGACCATCTGAAAGGCATGGCTTGCAGTGGTCTTCTGGCCTTTCTGGGGTCCCATGTAAACCAGGTGGTTGCAAGTTGTTCAGAGAAATCAGAGACCAGGGTCCCGACCTAGGCCTGGAGATGGGCAACAGCCATCCTGGGAACAGGGACTGAGCACGTCTGGCTCAGCACAGGGGCTCGGATGTCGCTGGGTGAGAGGAGGGAGACCTGAGCCTTCTCTGGAAGCTTTAGCAGCTGCACCGATGGGGTAGCACGGGCACAGACCATTTGGGCAGCTTTCTGGGCAGCGTCTCTGACATCACGTCCCTTTGTGTCCTGTGCCCTGCAGTGCTTCGTGGGGGTCTCACAGGAGCCAGGGTGTGGGAGCTGAGGAGCAGGGGTGGTCCCGGGCAGCCCCTCTGCCTAGCTCCTGGCGCCATGGCCCCCCGGAACTCACACCTCAGTGATGCGTCCAGGCAGGTACAGCCACTGGCTCCTGGACAGTCAACGGCCTCCCAGAGGCCCAGCCTCTGCAGTACACATCAGCCAGCGTCAGAGCCGGGGACTCTTGGTGTCATCTAGGCCGTCTTCTGATCTGGAACTGGGGAAGCTGAGGTTTGTTGGCAGCAGGGCTCAGGGCCCCTCCCTGCACAGCCCCTCAACACCCTAGCCCACGTCCAGCGGTCGCCACCGCCCTGCCTGGCCCCTCGCCCACCCCACTTAAACACATGGCGGTCAGAGCCTATCCTGAGAACACTCCTGTTGAATCCCTCGTCCCCAGCTCTCAGAAGACAGTCATCTGTGTCCCTTCAAGTCCCTGCCTGTAACCTGTCTCCAAGGGCACGGCTACCTCAGACTAGGAGGAGCTGCTTCCTGGGCCTGGGTTTTCACCCCCAGTAGTGAGACACCAGGGTGAGCTGATCTGCTGAGAGGAAAGACGGACCATGTCCCAGGAAGGCCACAAGCTGGTGCCTGCTACTCTCCTGTGGGGCGCTCCCAGGAGAGCGACCAGGTGGCCTGCCCTCCTGAATCCTCCCTGGGGAGAGGAGAGCCCCTGGCCTGCTCACAAAGTGGCCCTCTGTCCTGTGGGAAGGCCACCAGCTCACCCATCCCTCAGTCCACAGAGGGCAAGGGACCCAACCAGTGGAAAACAAGGGCCCCTGAAGCTGCCCTGGAGGACGAGGTGGACCGTGGGGGCCTCGCCTGCTGGCGCCCACTCCCCAGACTCCAGACTTCTCAGGCCAGGGCTGGCCTTCCACAGCCGTCACCTGTACCTGGCTCTGTGCTCAGCACTTTCCACACAGCTGTGCCACACCCTGCCAGCCACCGTGGGTAGGGTGACCCCTGTGTCCACTAGGAGAGGCTGACAACCTCCCCGAGGCCCATGCTGGCACTGAAGTTAAGTGTCATGTCCAGGACAAGAGGCGCGGGACCCCAGGGAGCTCTTAAATACAAAATCGGATTTTCTCCCTAGAGAGATGCCCAGCTCCCCACCCGGATTTCTCTTGGGAACACCACAGTGGGGTGAGCCCCAGGCCTCAGACAAATCACTGAGTGTTTTGAGTTCAAGGAATTTGCCTTGTTGACCCGAGGGCTGAGGCTTGGACCTGGCTGAGGGTAACAGGCCAAGTGAGTCCCAGAGCAGGGGGAGCCGGCTGCCCCAAATCTGTCAGCTCTCAGCCTCTTCCTCAGGACAAGGAGCCTTGAAGGGGACAGTGACCAGGAGATTCCGATGTAGCAGGAGCCTCTATCTCATAGCGCCCCACCCCTGGGCAGGGGTAAGGCCATGTTACAGCTGATTTTAAAGTGAGCGGTCGGTCACCAGGGAACTGTCGTGAGCGGGCAGGAACTGCTGCCTCCTCTACAGACAGGCAGCAGGGGAAGGAAGCACCCCAGGCTTGACCCTGGGAAACCCAAGCACTCGTGGCCCAGGCCAGCAGCTGCTGAGCAATGGTCACAGCTACCATGGTCACTCAGCTGGAGTCTCTGGATGGCCAGGACCCTGACTGCCTATGGTCAGGAGCTCACGTGGGGCGCAGAGCAGCCCCAGAGCCTGGTGTGTGGTGTGGTGTGTGAACAGGCTAGCCCACAGACCCTGCCCCAGCAACAGGCTCAAGAGCTGCCAACCGTGGAAAACAGCTCTGCAAAAAGAGAAAAGGACGACACCACCCCCAGAGGCAGAGGAGCCCTGAACATTCCCAGCCAGAGACTGGCCGGCACTGCAACTCACCCGGCTCTCCTAGGCTCACTGCAGAACACGTGACCTGAGAGTCCTTGAGCATGGACCACTCGATGACAAATCCACAGCCACCGTGGCAGCTGTAACCACAGAGCCCCGAGAGCTGCAGGCTCCGGGATGCCATTGCAAGCCCCAGCATCCCAGACCCAGGCTTAAGTGTCTGCGGGGTAGACTTGAAGGCAGAGTGCTGGGTCCCCAACACGCACCGGTCAGGTGCAGGCACACGAGTTCCCGTGTGATTCTGAAGAAGCAAATAGATTCCATGATGTTATATTCTCACCACAGTAAGCCTGGTTTCCAGGCAGCCCCTGATCGCCACGCTTACTGGCCAATGATCCTTCGATGTTTGGAAGGGGCCATGTTGGACCCCGGAGACAGCAATTCCAGTCACCTCAAAGCCACCCTGGTCCTTTTTGTCCTGGCATATGGGCTGGGGGGTTCCCGACAGGTGCAGGGATGTTCCTGGACCTTCCTGCTGGTGGTCCAGCCCCTGCTCTGGGGAGACCCCTTGCGCCCCAGCGCTCTGGACAGGCATGCTGCCACCACGCTCTTCCATGTCCGCCATCCTGGAGGCTGCTGGCTGACTTTAGGAAAATCATTGGCCTCTAAAGAATTAGAATCAAACTAAATTTAAGCGCTAACACAGTGCCGCCTGGAAGGGGACCCGTACCCTCTTTCTTGTGATGACTCAGAAGGCCACAGCCATCATCACAGCAGTGGTCTCCAGCTTCGTGAGGATGAGCTGGTGCAGATGGAACCCAGGAAATGCGGTTGATGAGAGAAGGGGTGAACGATGGGGTGGAATCAGGCAGCTTGTTGTCAGGATTAGGAAACCGAGTCTGAAGACCTTGCTCCTTCCCCGTCATCGCCAGGCCCCTCGTCCCCTCTGCCATTCCTGGAAGTCCCTTCTCCAGGACACCTCCTTCTCCCAGTCTCCCTCTCTGCTGCCCCTTTTCAGGATCCCTTCTGCCCATTCTTCCTGGGGCAGGACCAGAGCCTGCTTCCTGGGCTCTGCCTGCTGGTGACCTCCAGCCCCATGACCTGAAACGCCTGTCTGTGCTGTCTACCAGATTATCCCTTGCCCCGAATTATCACTTTCTCCCAAATCTCTCTCCTGATAGTCCACACCTCGCCTCTATGTGACTGTCAAGTAAATGTCTCCAAACCTTGTGTGCAAAGGCGACCTCCTGATCCCCCCACCACCCTGCTTCACCCTCAGCCTGCTCATCTGTCAAGGTGACTCCATCCTTCTAGGTTCCCCAGGGAGTTTGGAGCATCCTCGGGTCCTCCCTCCTGCTCACCTCCTCCCCCATTAGCCCCTTCACTTCTGTTGCTGCCGGGTCTGAGCCACCATCTTCCCTCCCAGGACCACGACCAAGGTCTCCTCCACCTGGTTCCTTCCTTCCATTCTCAACACTGTGGCCAGAATGACCTTCAAACAGGCCAGTCTGTGCAGCGACTCAGTGTCCTCAGATGAAAAGCTCGCCAGCAGCGTCTGTGCTAACGAACTCGGGTTCCCTCTCTGTCCTCATTGGCCGCACCTTGGTTCTTGAACCGCTGGCACCTCGCAGCCTCCCTGCTGGCCTCCCGCTTGCTGGCCGCCCCTTCTCAGTCTGTTGACTGGTTCCACCCCATCGTCTTGACTTTCAGATATCAGAGTCCGAGGCTCCCTTCCTGGACCACCTCTCCATCTGCACCCCCTGGCGACCTGCTCAGACGCATGGCTTTATACACACGTAGCTGACGACTAGACGGCACCCTGGCCTGCCCTTGCCCAACATCTGAGTGCCACTCCTCCTCCCCACCTGGACGTTCACACCCCTCGCGCCTCCTCTCCACCTCGGACCCGCCTCTAACCCAAGCAGGGCCCAGCTGCCTTCGGAGCGTGCGCGTCTCTCCACCCGCAGGAGTCTGTTCTCTGGGCCACGCCACTTCCCTGGATCATCACGGTCACCAGGTGCCCTGCTACTCTTGGCCCCTTGGTTTCTGTGCTGGATTTCAGAGGTCGGCTTGGGTCACTTCTGGGCTGTTCCTCCCCACTCCTGCCTCCTTCCTCTGGTGTTTGCTCAGATCTACCACACGGCCGGGGGGCCTCTCCTGACCGCTGTGGCTCAGTCCCTGCCCTCTGCCCCGTCTTCTTTCTCTCCATGGCCTGCGTGGCCATTGGGAGCACCGCGTGGGCTTGCTTGTGAGCCGCCTGCCTCTCACCAGAGGGGAGCACCGTGATCTGCGTCCGTACTATACCCTCAGGGCCTCTGATGGCGACTGCCCTGGAACTCTGTCTAGGGAAGGAAGGAGCAGGTGAACGGGCTGGGGGTCTCCCTCCCGCAGGCCTTGCAGGTTCCCCCAACCTTTCCTCCGTCAATGAGTCTGCTCACGCTCATCTCCTGAAAATGCACGCACTTGATCTCAGCCCAAATACGAGCACCCTGGGCCCAAACTGGCATATTCTTTGAGCCTCTGAGCTGGTGGAGAAGCAGCCAGACTGCTGAAGGGCAAATTTGCCCATCGGTGGGGTCTCTGAGGGGGGCACTAGGCTGGGCGGGTGGAGGGGCCTCGGCCGGGTTCTGTGGGTACATCCCAGGACCCTGGTTCTAAGTGTCGTCCTGACTCCAGCCTGAGCACCCTGAGGTGGGGCTGCGAGTTCTCAGGAGGTCCGGTGACTTGCCACAGGGTGCTCTCAGGGGCTGCCTCCTGAGGAGAGAGGCTCAGCTCTCTTGACCTGGGGCCACCAGGCTCTTCTTGCATCCTGGCTTCTTCTGGCCTTCATCTGGGGCCCCGAGGACCCCTTAGAATAGTGACTGGACGCCCCAAGTATTCAGTATGTGTTGGTTGGATATTTTAGGCAGAGGGTTTACAATAGAATGGCTAAGCATGGGGACTGTAGCCAGCTGGCTCTGTGACTTACTAGTGAGTCACCTGGACAAGTGCCTGAGTTTCTCTGGGCCTCGGTTTCCTCATCTGTGAATTGGAGCATCAAGAGCATCCCCCTCTTGGTAGATGTGAGGGTCAGTTGATGTGAAGCCGTCTGAATGGGGCTCGGCAGGATCATCACCCTGGCCCCACGGAGGAGTCAGGCAGGGTCCTTGAGTGGAGGCTGAGAAGCTGAGGGCCAGGAGAGCAGGAGGCTCCCCTGGGATCTCTGCTCTCCCTGGTGCCCTTTCAGCGCAACATGACTGTGTGGGTGACCACAGGGCAGTCCTCGGGGACTCCCAACACCACCTCAAGAGCCCCAAAATGTTCGCAGTCAGTCTAGGGGGACATTGGCACATATTGGAGTCCAAGAGGCGCAGCAGTACAGAGAGCAGGTGCCGACTGGCCCGCGCTCCTGAGCAGAGCGGCCGTGGCAGGTACTGGCCAGCCCTCCTTTGTGCCTGGCCAGTGCTCTGAGCCACATGCTCAGACACAGTCCCTGTTATCCAGACGTGTCATTTCGAGTGGCAGCTGCAGGCGCATGCACAGTGACAGAAGTTGAGGAGAGCCAGGCAGGAGGAGAGGGAGGGCCTCGGGCTTCCAAAGAGGCCTGGGGGATGCCTCCGATGGGGCAGGTGAGGGGAGCTTCCGGACCAGGGAGCCACCCTGAGGAGATGGCAGGTCTGGCCTCCAAGGGTAGGTGAGAGGACGTGCCAGGCTAAGGGCCCACTGCGGACAAGAAAGGGGTGGGCAGCACAGACAGCAGGACCCTGTGCTCTGCTGCCTGTGGTGGTGGTCTGGCAGGGACAGGATGCTGTGGCCAAGATACATCTTTTAAACAGGTGACTACAAATACAAGCGAGTATCTCAGTGTCCCTCTTTTACAGGTAGGGAAAGAGAGGCTCCCAGAGGCTAAGGCCAAGGCCAGTCTGCTAACACTGCCTCCTGATTCTAGGTCCCCACTCAGTCCACTCTCCAGAGCGTGGGACTCCCTGAGGCTCCCTGTCTCCCCATATTGGCCCAACCAGCCCAGGGCCACGCACCTGCAGGCACCCGCTGAGAACAGACTTCCCTTGGCTGTGGAGGCTGGCATGCGAGGCTCTCTAAGCCGGTGGTAGATTCATATCTGAAACCACATGAGCCCCTTTTACCGGTGGCCCGGGGGAGGGGGGTTGTGTATTTTCAGAACAAAGATTAATGGAAATGCATATTTAAGTGTTTTGAAAATAGTTTCTCTATTAATCTCTGTTGGGAGCTGATTACTACCCACAGGCTTATGAAGATGTAGCCTGAGTAAGTCCAAGTCTCAGGGAGAAAGAGGCCAGGAAAAGGTGGCCCTCATGGCCCCAGGCGGGGAGCTGGTGGTGACCAAGACCTCCTAGGAGGTTCAGAACCAGCACACAGCAGCACCTGCTGCATGCGCCCAGCTCTGCAGGCTGGGCATGCTTTGGGGACCGTCGCCTGGGTGTATTGCTGAAAGAATGAAACCAGTCCATCACCAGCACTTTGACACACCAACCTCCCTCTGCACCTGCTGTTCTGCTTAGGTGAGATGATACTGCGGATTCAGTTTTCTATCCCGTTTTTGTCAGTTAACAGGACTTTCCTGTGATCGAGCCTTTTGCCCTCTCTGCCTCGCTCCTCGTCAGCATGATGGGCTGCTGCTTTCCTCGCCTACCTCTTGGAGCTAATTGCCGAGTCAACAGATTTGGTGCGGAGGGCACCGTAGAGCAGGTGTCCCAAGCTCCTAGGGCTTTGCACTTGCTCTTCATTCATTACACACAACACAGCGGGCAGAGGCGAGCGCGGAGAAGAAGGCAGAGGAGGAGGAGGACTGGAAAGCTTCTCAGCCGTCACCAGCCGCCCACTGCCGTTCCTCCCCACGGCTCCCCCAGGGCCTCTCCTCAGGCCACTGCGGGCTGTTTGGTGGCACTCGTGCCCACACAGCTCCAAGCTGCAGCTTCCCGTGGGCGGGCTCTGCCACATGGAGGGGCTTGGTGGGCACCTGAGGCAGAAGGGCGCGGCATCCTCACCTGCCTTCTGTCCTCGCTGTGCTTGGCTCTGCAGCTGTGGCCCTGTCGGCTCCCTGCCTGGGGAGTTTGCTCCCAGATTCAACCATCCAGGCCTGGGCAGCTGCTTTGCCCTTGCAGCAGCGAGAGACCTTTTAACACCATTTCTCACATAAGCATTAACAGACACTTTTAAAACGAAACTAAATTAAAAGCCCCCACCTCATTTCCTCTGCTCTACAAATTACGCTGCTCCGGTTTTCCCTATTCTCTGCCAGATTCTAGAAACATCATTTTGCATGGTATGTCATGGCGCGGGGTTGGTGTTCCTCCCTCTGCAGAGCTGGAGGAGGAGGGGACGCGGTGGGCAGGTGGGGCTTTGCCAGCCTGAGGGACTCACAGCCCCTCGCTGCACAGAAGCACCCTGGCTGCTGCTGAATCCAGTCTGAAACTGAGCCTTTGGGTGCTGCTGACAGATTGGGATGAGAGAACAGGCCTGATAGCAGTACCACTTTCCCATGGGCGAAATCCCCCACTTCCTTTCTGAGTCTCAGATGGGTTGAACTGGAGTCATGGCCCAGGGTGTGAAAAGGAGGTGGCTTCAGAGACCAGGGAAGCATGGCCCAAAGCCATGCAGCTAGGTGAGGTCAGAGGGCTCCACAGCCAAGTTCAGTACAGCCTGGGACTTGCAGCCAGGAAGCCTCCCCAGCCCGAACCCACGTGCGGATTGGTGCCTGGGGGACGCATCCTCGAGAGCCCAGTCTTTCAGGTGGGAGGGGCAGGTCGAAGGGGGTGTCCTGCATGGGAACAGAGGCAGAGCGGAGCCGGCCTAAAGCCACTTCCAGGAGAGCTGAGGGAGTGGGACCCAGGCTCATGGGCCTCAGTGGCATCCACTGACTCGTCCCCAGGGGAAACACCAAAAGTTCCAGCTCAACATGTTTGGAGGGTCTCGAGGGGTCCGCAGACCCAAGGCTTTGCCCCCGCTGGTCCTTTTCTTCTGCCTCCCCTCGGCTGCCGGCTCTCAGAGGCTCCAGGAAGACAGAGAAACACTGCTCGTTGGTTCTGGGGAGGGTGGCAGCTCAGGAGGCCCATGGCACTTTGATCTGGAGGTTCAGGGGGCATCTAGGCCCTAGAAAAAAGCCCTGGCCATCCCTCATCCTGGGCCAGTCGTCCTCTCTGAGTCCTGGGAGGGGACGGGAGGACTGTCCTTTGAGTAGCAGGGTCCAGGAGCCTAAGCAGGCGAGCCTGCCCAAGGGGCTGGGACCTGGCATGTCTAAGACTCAGCATTTCTCGCTTCCCAAGGACAGATACAGGGTGCGGGGAGCCCATTCCCCTTCTCTACAGCCCACGGAGGCCGACATGCGGGCACCCGCCATGTGCCTGAGGGCCTCTGTGGGGCTGTCAGCGCCTGTACATCACTCTGCCACTAAGGTCACTCTGCTGCCCAGTTCCTAGATAAGACCACAGTGCCTGCGAGGACCCCAGGTCTCCCTTGCACTTGAGACTCAGGTCTCACTATTCAGCAGAGGTCCCACCACAGTGGGCTACAGCTCCCCTCTGCTCTGCCCTGGGGGAACCCTTGGCCCGTCGTGTTGCCAAGTCTGCCTTTGTGCACTTGCTGTGCACATGTTGACTGAGCACCGTCCTGGCCCATCACCGCCCGGGTGCCAAGAAGAGAGGCTGCAGTCAACGTGAAGCACCTCGTTCCCCAAGAATCATGGGGGGTCAGGTGGGTGGCACACCTGTCATCCAACGGTTCAGGAGGCCGAGACAGGAGGATCGCAGGTTCAAAGCCAGCCTCAGCAACTTAGCAAGGTCCTAAGCAACTTAGCAAGACCCTGTCTCAAAAAATAAAAAGGGCCGGAGATGTGGCTCAGTGGTTAAGCACCCCTGGTTCAATTTCCCAGACAAAAAAAGAGCATTCGGTTAAGCTGTGATCTTAGGGACACGAGACTGGGGAAAGGGGTTTGGGCATCTGAAGGGTGCTGCCCTCCTTCCGCAGCCCCAGCATCTCTAATCCCTAAGCACCCCTCATGGTTGGGGGCACATATAGCAGTTTTAAAAGGTAAGAGCACCTGCCCCAGGCCTTGCTCTGCACTGCATGTGCCTGGTGACTGGAGAGACCTGCACATGAAGCTCAGGGCCACCTCAGCAATGGTTCTCTACTGAGTCTACCTGTGCACCCCACCTGGTGGGGACTGGGGCCAGGAACAGGCAGGCTGGCTGGGGGTAGCATCAACTCCTGTCCTGGCTTCTTGTGAAGATCCACAAGGAGTGAATGTCCCCTAAATCTGCCGACCTGGGGTTTCCATCTTGGAGCCCATTATCTGCTAAATAACTGCATCGATTTGATTGATACTATTTGTTAGATAACGTGGAGGGTCCTGGACGGGGCTGAGCAGGGCCTGATTTACATGGAGATGGTTTAAAAGATTGGCTTTAGTGAAAGCTTCAAGGTTTGGCGAATCCATAATTAATCAGCTTGGCTCTGAGCTTCTGTAATTGGGGGCTGGTGACAATTCTGCAGAAAGGCAGGCATGGGGAGGGGAGAGAAAACTCCTCACTCGCCACATCTGGGGAGGAGAAGGCTGAGCTGCGGAGACGTGGGGGCTGTGAATCGGATCCTTTTGTGCTTAGTTTGAGGGTGTGCACTTGCACGTGACTCATAAATAAGGTCTTTCATAGAACTGCAAAATCAGAGTTAAAAAGACTGACTCCTGGGAGGGAGAGTGGGATTAAACTTGGTCCTTAAATCTGGCCTGTGTTTTTAGTAATGTACCAGGGCACTGGGAAGGCCTCTCTGCTCAGCGGTGGCTTTCAGAATCCTGTTTCCCTTGCCCACATTCTGACCTGTCACCCCCTCTTAAGCTGTTCTGGATGAATCTTCCAGAAGCAGAACAGTGACTTGGAGGTTTGAATAGGTGGTGTCCCTGTCCTCAAGGACAAGTGAGGTCTTTAGCAAGGGGACAGGATGTGTCTGACTGAGAAGGGCTGTTTATTACAACCCCGCAAATGAGCTCAGCCTTCTTTGAGAAAAATTAATCCTGGGGCGAGTTGACGCCTTGGCTGCGTTCTAAGTGGCCCCCACATGTCAGATGAGCTCCGTTCCTACTTGTGCTTCGTGAATTCCAGCACACTTAGTAGCTAATCTCAAGAGATTAATGCTCAGCTATTTGGGTCTGGGGAACATGAATGCAATATTTATGAGTCGATGGTGAGCAATCCAAACTCGGCATTTCTACATCGGTGAGTTCAGAAAGACCTTCTCAGACACGCGCCGATTGTCCTTCTCGCCAATGTATCCAGGCCCTGGGAAGGTCTGCAGAGTCTAAATTGGAATGTGAAGATTTAGTACGGGGCTACACAATAATTTGCTTTAAGCTGTATAAATAGTATTTTATTTGGAAATTCATTCAAAGGAAGTTTTGAAGGTCACATCTTCCCCCAACATTGAGTGTATATGTATTTAATTTCAAACCCTAGTCTCTTTTATAATCCTGAGTGGCTTGGCTTCCAGAAATATTTTTAGCATTGGGAAATTGAATGTCAATTTGAGAAAGCCTTCCCTTGGGGTGGCCCCTCCTGGCCTCTGCACACGAGGCCCAGACCAGAGCAGAGTTATAATCTCAGCTGATCTCTTAGGGGGAGCTGGTTGCTACTGAAGATTCCGCTCCTCGGACATTGCAGGTCCTCGAGGATCAGCCCAGAAGTATAATCGCTCTGGGCACCAGAGTATTCTCTGGCCCGCTTGCCGTTCAGGCCTGCCTTTTGAGGGCACTGTCATCTGGGTTTAGAAATGGGCTGAAACTGGGGAACAGACCCAACGCAGAGGCAGAAAGCACCGTGACTGTGGCCACCCCACTCATCCAGATAGCCCCCTCCTAGCTTGCCACAGACCCACTCACCACCAGACTCAGTACCCATGGAAAACACCGTGCGTGCCTCCTGAAAGTCTGGCCACAGCAGATGTGCCATGGAGTGGGGAGGGAGGCAGGCAGCCAGTGGTTCCTGTCAGACCCTGCAGAGCTGTGGGGACATGGTGCTACTGGGAGGGACAGACTCAAGGTGGCAGCCTGGCCTTGAATGTTGTCTCCCGTGCACTGGGAGCAGGTTCCTAGGGACAGAGACTCAACAGGCATGGGTTACATTAAGGGGAGCTTTGATTTGGGGGTTGTGGGGGGCATTTTAAGGCATGCCCTGTACCCCAGGACTTTGCCAAGTCAGGGACTGAGCGGTTCTCAGATTCTGCCCTGCTGGGTTTCCCTGGGTGGCCCCTGGGGAGACAGAGTCAGCTCCAAGCTCCTCCCCATGTAGGTTGTAGGCTGGCTCTCTGCAGGGGAGACCCAGCCCCACTCCCCAGCGAGGCCCCCACACCACCCTCCCAAGAGTCCTCTGAAGTCACCCCTCACACTTGGCTCCACACCGCTCTCCCACGCTGCCCTCACCCCTGGGGTATCTTCCCCTATCCCTTGCCAACGTGGTGAAGCTGCAGTCCTTCAGAGCCATGTCAAAGTGCCTCCATTTTCCTAAAGGCCACCCCCACACCCTGGTGCCAAATCAGGATGAAGTGCGCTTCACCTCTGTTCCAAGTTTCCTGTTGTGCATCCTGCTTTAGAACCGTTGTCACGTGTCTGGTTCCTTCAGCTGGCCGCAGTGCCTGGTAGACTGTGGGGCTCAGGGTGCTTATTGAATGGGATTTCCTTTGGCCTCCTGACAGTGAGGACTTAAGTCCTCACAGCACAAAGGCCTGGAGAGGAGAAGATCCCACCACATCCCCAGATGTGTCTGGGCACTTCCAGGTTCCACTCAGCTCTTGTTTGAAGCATAGTGTTATCAGGATCAGGATTTGAGAGCCAGAGTGACCTGGGTTCTACCTTGAGCTCCTCTACCAGCAGAGGGAGGAAGTCTTGAGTAAGTCTATACCCCCTTGAACGTGACATTCAGTCAATGTGGGAGGAGTCAGGGTCATTGTAAGTTGAAATATATGATTTATATGAAACTCTTAGCATGCCAGTGCACAGCAGAGTTCAACAGTGAAAACTATTAGCACGGTGGTGCTGGTGGTGCTGGTGAAGATGTTGGTGGTGATGTGGTGGTGGTGCTGGTGGTGCTGGTGAAGATGTTGGTGGTGATATGGTGATGGTGGTGCTGGTGGTGATGGTGGTGGTGGTGGTGATGCTGGTGGTGGTGGTGGTGATGGTGGTGATGGTGGTGATGATGGTGGTGGTGGTGATGGTGGTGGTGATGGTGGTGGTGTTGGTGTTGGTGGTGATGGTGGTGGTGATGGTGGTGATGGTGGTGATGGTGGTGGTGGTGGTGGTGGTGGTGTTGGTGGTGATGGTGGTGGTGGTGGTGGTGGTGATGGTGGTGGTGGTGGTGATGGTGGTGGTGGTGGTGGTGCTGGTGCTGGTGGTGATGGTGGTGATGGTGGTGGTAGTGGTGGTGGTGGTGGTGATGGTGGTGGTAGTGGTGGTGGTGATGGTGGTGGTAGTGGTAGTGGTGGTGGTGGTGATGGTGATGGTGGTGGTGGTGGTGGTGGTGGTGATGGTAATGGTGATGGTGGTGGTGGTGGTGGTGGTGGTGGTGATGGTGGTGGTGATGGTGGTGATGGTGGTGGTAGTGGTGGTGGTGGTGGTGATGGTGGTGGTGATGGTGGTGGTAGTGGTGGTGGTGATGGTGGTGGTAGTGGTAGTGGTGGTGATGGTGATGGTGGTGGTGGTGGTGGTGGTGGTGGTGGTGATGGTGATAGTGGTGATGATGGTGGTGGTGGTGGTGGTGGTGGTGGTGGTGGTGGTGATGGTGATGGTGATGGTGGTGGTGGTGGTGGTGGTGGCGATGGTGGTGGTAATGATGATGATAATGGTGACGGTGGTGACGCTGATGGTGGTAACAGTGATGTGATGATATGGTGATGGTGATAGTGATAGAAACAGGGTGGTAATGGGGTATCCATAAGTTTCTGCTACCTTGAGGTTCAGTGAGGTTCAGGTCTTTGCAAACTCCTCCTCTGATAGCTGACCAGCGCCAGCCTCCACTAGGCACAAAGGCCACCCTGCTGCCTCTGTCCCTGTGCCCTGTGTGTTCACTACAGGCAGCCTGCTCTAGACACTGCTATTCCTTCCCTGCAGGCCAGCGAAGGCACCAGTAAAATCTTCACTGACTCCCTGCGCTCCAGGGCCATCGGCAGCGTCCTATTAGACTCCTGCGCATCCTTTTCACATATTTTTATTGTCAGGTTAGAAGAAAATATTCCACTCGTTTGCAACATTCTCATTATATTCCCTTTATAACAATTTCTAAAAGAGAATAAATATAAAATATTTCTCTGTATTGTGGCAATATTTCAGCCTGACTTTAATATGCTGCATAGTTTTCCAACTCGCAATCCTTCTAACCTTGTGATGACAGTTAAGAAATCTTCGGGCCTGGGAAAACGTGTGGATCGATGAGTTCATGGAAACGCAGGCACTTTATGGGGATTCGGGAGGGCAGCTTTCTACCAACTCAGGTGCCTTCCCAGCCTGGTGAGAGGAAGCCTCTTCCCGGGGCTGTCTCTGAGCACTCGGAGATGTCTCCTTTGGGACCCATCAGCAGCTGAGTCCCCCGGGAGCCTGGTCAGGAAGGGCAGAAGTAGGCCCTTGACCATGGCCTCTGAGCCTGGCTCCCCCAGGTGGCCATCGCAATGGATCCTCTCCCAGAGGATGCAGACACAGGGGCGTTCAGATTTCCAGTTTGCACCCGGAACATGGCTCTCACTGCATGTTCAGCCCCAGGCACATAGTGTCCAGGTCCCTGCCTGCTGCAAAGGTCACCCTGCAATGCCTTCAGCTCCATGCTGAAACCCCCCTGGCAGATGGAGGAAGCGGGCATTCGCAGCTGCTCTCCCTGGATGGAGGGCACTTTGGTGGATGGAGGGTGCCACACACTTTAGTCTGTTGAGGGTCTCTACTTCCTCCACCATGGGGGCTTCTCAAGTAGACCCCAGCCCACTGGAAAATCCAGACCTCTATGTGAATTCCTGCCCCTGTGCCCTTGCTCTGCACCCCTTCCCACCCAGCATGCCTTTCCTCTGACTGCCTGGGCCCCTCCTGCTCTGGAAGCCTTGCCTGACCCTCAGTCCCTGGAGACACTCTGTCCTCCCACTGCCCCCAGCCCTGTGCTCCCAGAGTGGGGTGATCTAGGTGCTATTCTCTGAGACCCCGGAAGGCAGTGACTGTGTGTTTGCTGGTCACGCACCCGCCACTCCCTCGTGGCAGGATGATGGGCAGTACCCAAAACGGATAGGCACTTGGGAGTTGCTGTCGAAGGTGCCAGAGAACAGGAGAGTCCTAAACCAGGCAGAGGCACTCCTGGTCCTCGGGAAGCTGTGGTCGATTCTGCAGAGCATGACCTAGACCTGGAGGCAACCAAGCAACTCCTCTGAGCAGAGTAGAAATGGGGCCAGTAGGGAGCAGAACAGACCCAGGGAAGTCAGGTGGAGGACTTCCCTGTGTTTCAGGGTGCTAGTGCCAAGAATATCTACCCTCTCTCTTTGAACCCTCACCCCACCTCATGAGCTGGACAGAACATCCCATTCTACAGACAAGAAACAGGACCAGACAGAGAAAGTGACAGCCAGGATGCATGCAAGACAGGGTTTCAACTCAGCTGTCATTACACGTTGGCTCTCCAGGGAGTTCATCCATGGGTGTTTCCACAGTGGTCTAGTGAACCAGCAGGGATGGGGGGGCATGTGTCCCAGAATCAGTGGGGACGTGGGCCTGGAGACCGTCTCCACACAGCAGAGGGTGAGCAAGGGCAGCTCGGAGAAGTTGGGTCTCATTCTGGGTGAGGAGGCCTTGGGTGGGGTTCACAGTGGGGCCAGGGTGATGAGGCATCAGGGTGGTGTGTGGCCTCCGACTGGGCTGAGCCCCTGTGGCATCGTGGCAGCCTGTCCTGCACTGGGCCCTGGGAGAGGCCACTGGCTCCTTCCCATAGAGCAGTACCTTTCTGTTGCCTGAGTCCTACCTACTCTGTGCAACAAAATTTGCTGTCCCCCTCGAGGCCCTGCGTCTCCTGCTGTCTCTATCCAGGGCCCTTCTGTCTTTTGGCTCCATCAGGAGAGAATTATTTATGTCCTTGTCTGTTTCGCTCTCTGCAGGAAATGCCTGGGCCCTGCTCCTGGGGAGACAGGTACACCCAGCTATCCAGTACCTGCCTTGCTGTGTTTATGGAATTAGTACCAGGCCAAACCCAAAGGGGTCTCCAGAACTACAGCCCCCAGGTTCAAGAAAAGCAGCTCCTCAGATGGAAGCAGGCAGCCTTCTTCCAAACACCAGGCACATGCGGGTCCAGGGTCCCACTGCAAGGCACCGGTGGTGCCTATTAACAGGTTCCACAGGCCCTATGCCGCCTGCCTCCTACCCTGGAGATCCCTGAGGGAGGAACACCCCAGGGAAATGGGCCTGCCCGATGCTTGGGCATCAGGAAAGGAGGATGGGAGGCAGGGCCATGCGCCCCACCTCCTCCACCCAGGTTTTGCAGCTGGAGGGCTCTAGAGGCCACTCGGCCCACACGGTTGTCCACCACCTTGAACATCCAAGTTTCTCAAGGACCAACAGCAGCTTCCTGCTTCGAGGTCCCTCCAGGTGCCACTCCTCAGGCCCAGCAAAGCTAGTGGCACAGAGGGACCCTGGTAGCTCAGGGACAGAGGAGTAAAGGGCTGTGGAGGCACAGGACAGCCCGCTGGACCTACAGAGAGTATCGCTGAGTGAAAGATGCAGTTCCAAAGGGCCATGTGCCTTATGATTCCGTGCAGACGACCGGGGGAGTCCTTGTGATGGAGTGTGTCTCAGTGTCCACATCCAGATGTGCAGGAAAGGGAGCCTCACTGGTCCTGGGACAGTGGCAGCCCAGGCCTGACCCCTGGGCCTGCCCCGCCCTCCTCCTCCCAGAAGCCCTCCCGGAGTCCCTCCCTGCAGCGCTCTCTCCTGTGCTGAGGAGGCAGCTCTCCGTAGCTCTGCACGTGCACAGCTCCGCTCTTTCTCCAGGGATCGACTCATGGTGGTGACCATAACACTTTGACCCCATTCAAAGGATCGCAGTGGGCAGGAGCAATGGAAGCAGGGGACAAGGACAGCCCCCTCGTCCCAGACACCCTGCAGGGATACCCCCACCAAGGACAGATACTGTACGCAAGTCGCTATTACAGTAGGGTGGCTGGCCAGTGCACAGGTTGGGAGGAGGAGAGGAGGAGAGCACACATTCGTTCATTCACAGTTGCCCCCTGGGCCTCCACTATGTTCTAGAAGCTTCCCTTGGCACTGGGTACTCTAAAATGAATCTGATGTCTGTTTGTGTCTCATTCTGTGCTATCATCACAGAATGCCAGAGACTGAGAGATTTGTAAAGAGAAGTGTATTTCTCACAGTTCTGGAGGCTGGAAGTCCAAGGTTGAGGTGCCAGCACCTGGTCTGGTGGGGACGTTGCATTTTCACTTGGCAGAAGGTGGAGGAGCTGACCCAAGGTCACATTTCTATCTGCATCTTTACTTGAGGTTTCTCTGTGCACCTGTGTCCAAATTCCCTCTCACAAGGACTCCAACATAGGATTTTGCCCTCATGGGGACCTCTGGCTTTTCATCAAGGAAAGAGCCCATTCCCGGGACCCCCGGGGCCTGGTGAGAAGGCCACAGTCAAGGCTGGTTTGAGTGCCCCAAGTTGGGGCTCTGCAGGGCGAGTTCTGGGCCCACAGACTCTGTTCACTCTTCACTCATCCATTCTCCATGAGGTTTCTGGGCCCTGCTCCCTGAGGCTCTTGCAGTCCTGGAGTACAGCAACAGGTGGTAACTTCGGGCACCTGTAGGAAGTTAGACAACAAACAGTTCAGCAAATATAGAAGGAATCTCAAGTGGAGATAAGAGCTGTGGATAAAAGAACATGATAGAAATAACAGAGGGCCTCTCCGGAAGCGGATGTTTGAGCCGTAATCCAAATGAGGAAGAGGCTGCAGGAAGACTTGTTCCCAGAGAAAGCCAGCTGGAGCTGTCTCTGGAGTCTTTAAAATCCTTCTGGAAAGACGCCAAGGCCATGCGTGAGCAGGGTGGCCGAAGGCGAGGGAAGGATGTGACTCGGCGTGTGTCTCTGGTGCCGCAGGCCACCATTGCTGAAGAGGCAGAGGCACCCAGGGGGCTGGGCTCAGGCAAGAATCTCTGTCCTTACTTGGAAGACTGAATGGCCTGTCCAGTGTCCCCAAGGGTCCTGCTGGCCCTGTGTCTGGGGATGGCCCTCACTTGCTGCCCTGTCCTGCTCATCCCCTCCCCGACATGGGCCATGGGACGCAGAGACAGGTAGATTCAGCCCCACCTTGAACCAGTTCCCAGAACTCACCAGGGCCCCCATGGTCTAGGTAGAACAAAAAGAAGAGGGTCTTCGGAGCCCAAAGACTCGATTGTGGTGACTGCCGAGGGACTGACGCTAGGGAAGGTGCTGCAGCTCTGCCTTCGAGCCCCTCCACGTTTTGTGAGGCTAGTGTGATGCCCTCCGGGCTCAGCTGCTGTGGGCGTGTGGGACGGGGCTCCGCGCCTGTGCGCTGGGGCTGTTCACCACGGCGCGCAGATGAGAGGAGCCTGGTGCAGCAGGAGGCCTGAGAGGCCAGTCACCATGGGACGGTCAACCTCGCCTGCAGGCAGGCGGCCGGGGTGCTGCGGCCCAGGGCCCCCCTCTTAGGCTGAGCCCTTCAGGTCCCAGCTCCCAGGTGGGTGGCGGCAATTCTGATCCAGCCCTGCTCCTCTTGGCAAGGACACGCGGGATTAGTCTCCCTTGTCACAACTGTTTTCTGCCTCCAGGGTACAGAGGCCTTGAACCTCAGGAGGTGTGGAGGCCACGCCTGGGCCCTGGGCTTTCCAGACACAGAGCACCTGGTCCACGCACGCTGCACCTCGTGTCTTGGTTTCCTCGTTTCTAAAACACGGAGGTCCAAGGCGCTGTGAGGTCCCTTCATGAACACCTCCCGCGGGTCCGTCTCTGGGGCAGGAAGAGGCTGCTCAGGCAGAGCAGGCACAGGGGGCCCCATGGAGCGGGCACCTGGTACATCAGCCCACAGGGTCATCAGCTCTGTCCCATTGCACAGATGAGGGCCTCTTGGGCTCTCCCCACCATCTGGCCACAGCCAGAGTCCATGTAGCCTCCATTTTGACCGCAGCCACCTCCAGACCTGTCAGCGAGTGCAGCTGTGGCCTCCCCTCCACCCTCACTGGACCTGGGGAGGCCTAGGCAGAGCGGTGCAGCCCTAGCAGGGAAGAAGCCCGGCCAGGCCCGTGCGTGGCTAGGGAGGAGCCGTGTGTTGCCAGGGAGGCCCAGAGCAGGGCGAATCTACATCTTCAGTGTTTGATTGATTGCGTCGTTCAGAGTGGATATATTTTTTAATAATCTGTTTCCAAAATTAGCCTTTCCTGTATAGTGGCTGTCACGAACAGCATGAGGTGTACTCCTTTTTACCTGTCAGAGGTAGATAGTGTGCTTTCCAGAAAGCAGCAGATGAAGGTGTGGTTCCTGGGTCCCTGCACCCTGGTGCTGGGGTTGGCCTCACCTTCTCAGGCTCCAGAGCCAGGGCAATGAGAAGTCAGCCTCACTAGGTCTTCTCCGGTGCCTGCTCTCCATGGCTTGGGAAGACATTCTCTCTCTGCACCTCAGTTCCCTCAGCTCTTAAATGACCATGGTTTAGTTACTCCAGGCAGCTATGTGGGGATTAAAATAGAGGATAAATCTAGTCCACACGTAGTAGGTGCTCAGTGAATGTTCATTAAGGGGCAGTCTCATCTGCCGCCCTTTACCCGTCCAGTGGCCATAGGAGCAGGTTCTGCCTCAGTTGTCCTGGTCCTTCTGGAGTGGCATTCTAGAGCCTGACTTTGAGCCCTCTGTCCTTTGGATGAACATCATAACCCTCCCCACTGTGGCCTCCCCCAGACATGGCTGCCCATCTCCTGTGAGCTCCTCAGTTCCTTCTCCAGACAAGATTTTTGGTTCTTAAGTTTTCCATTTCTGTTGTTTATAACTCAAAGCAATCGGTTCTTTCTGCATTCTAAAAATATAATGAAAGGGTTTGTTCCAACCTGTCCCCATGCCCAGCGTCCTGTTAGGTCCCCTGAGCTGTGCTCCCTGACACCTTATTGGGAAGCCACCGGCCCGGCTCGTATCTCCCACAGTGACTTGGGAATACAAACGCTGCTGCCGTCCCTTGGCGCGTGGTCTGTGCTGGTCTTTGCCCTTCACACGCCGCGCCTGTGGTCGAGGAGCCTAGTCTAGGTGTGAAAGCATCGGCAGGGCTGGCACTGTGCCCACTGGTGCTGGGCGGGCTGCGGCCAGGAGCAGGAAGCTTGGGAAAGGGAGGGAGTCCAGGTCGCTTTCGGGAAGAGGATCCCGAGCTGAGCTTCAGAACATGGCGAACCGGACTGTCTGAGAGGAAGAGAGCTTGCCGGTGGAGTCCATGCCAGAGCCAAGGCCCAAGGGTGGAGCCAGCTGGGGGCAGAGGGAGATGGTGGGAACAGCCTGGTGCTTTTGTTGGTCTTGTTTGCTGATTGACGTGACGCGCAACCAGTCCCACCCGATCCTGCGGTTCTGCCATGTAGCCTACTGTGCCCACTTCTCCCTGCTTTGGGGCCAAAGTGGACTCTCCCTGCATGGCACACCTTCTGCAGCCAGCCGAAGGGCAGAGCTGGACTCAGCAGAACCAGGCCCCCAGGGGAGGCCTTGATGCTGGCGGTCTCCAAGGGCTGCTGCCGCCGAGTCATCCATCAGTCCTCTCCCGCCGGCTTCTGGGGACCCCCAGGACTTCCCCAGCACTGTCCTCGCCCCCTGTGTTTCCATGGAGAAGTGCTGACGATTTTGTTTCTTCTCTCCCACTTCTTTCTGAAATTCATCTGCATCAAAGCGAGATCCCTTATGTTCAGCTCTCAACAAGGCTGTGGTGATTAAGCACTTAAATTGATTAATCAAATTTCCTGTGATGAGAACTACTGTCATTCATTAATCTGAGCGGGATTATAAATAAGAGATGGCAGGTACAGGAGACAAACGTGTTGACAGATCGACACGACAGCCTGAATCACAAGTAGGTGCCTGCTTCCTGAGGGCTTTAGCTGCAGGCAGCCTGGGATGCAGCTCCCCTAAAGACAAAACGAGACTGAGATTAAAGTGTCCCCTCTTAATCAGGAAATAGGCATAGAGGAGCAGTGTGCCCCACCGGGGAGGAGGCCACAGGCTGCAAGCCAAAGGCCAGGCTCGTGCCCGCAGGTGGTGGCAGCAGCTCCAGGGGCCAGAGGAGTTGGGGGGAAGTTGGCCGGCAAGCAGGCACCAGAGAGGTCTGGAAATGCAGCTTTGCAGTGGGGTCTGCCCTGGCTCCAGGGTGCGCTCCATGCGACTCAGTCGAGACTCAGCCTCCCAGGATTGGGGTGCGAGTGGGCTGTTGTTCAGACTTCATGATGTCATGTCTATGAGGCACTTTCAATCTATAGATACTTATTGAGCACCTGCTGTATGCCAATACTGAGCCAGTATTTAGAGATTTGCAAGGAATAAGACCAGTGTGGCATCTGTCCCTGAGGGCTGGTGTCCTGGGGCAGGTGGGGGGGAGGACAGACGTGGGGACTGAAGGACTGTGAAACGCCACCATCCTAGCCTCCCAAGGTGCCAAATTCTCTCTTGACCATCCAGATGCATGGATGTCCTTCCTGTCCCTGGTCTTCCTGCCTGTGGCTCACACCCCGGGACAGTGGCTGATTTCTTGGCCTCATTGACTCCAACGGAATTGCTGCTCCTGGCTCCAGTGTGCTTCTCCACCCAGTTCAAAGCTACCTGCCAGCCCTGCAGAGCAGGCAGCCTCTAGGATGAAGTGGGATTAGTGTCAGAGGAGAGGGGAGCCCAGAGCATGGTGGGTGCCTTTTCTGGGTGGGCCGATGCCAGAGCTGGGTTTTGTGGATGTGGGAGTTGGGAAAGGAAAATGGGGTTTCTTAGGTCTCTGCACCCTGTTTTCTACCTCCTGGCATCCCTGGCCTCTGTGGGGGATCCCCACTAAGCAGGCCAGAAGGACGAGGCCTGGCCTCCCACCCATGCCTCTGCCTGGACACGAGAACCAGGAAACGGCTTGCTCCGTCTCGCTGGGCTCAGACGCAGCCATCAGTCAGCTGGCTCGCAAGCCCACCCGCTTCAGACCTCCCAAACTGCCGGAGTTTGCGGAGGGCGGGGGACAGGGTTGGGAGCAGGGGGAAGCTGGATTCCCTCACTTGGAGGAAACCCGCTGGTGCTCAGTGAGATTAAAACTATCACTCCTTGTTGAATTGGCCTCTTCCACTGGTTTGCTAAATATTTAAAGACTCCTTATTAAAAGAGTTACCATCTTAAAAATGTCAGCCCGTCATCTGTCACGTCCTTCCTCTGGAGTGTGGCCTTTGGGCCATTGCACGCATCCCAGCCAGAGAAATCTTTTGCCCAAAGACCCCAGATCACCTTGAGTAGCTGCTGAGGACCTACTCTGTGCCCAGCACTCCTGGGTGCCCAGCCACCTGGCAGCTCAGTCTAGGTCTCTGCAGCCACAGTGGCTTCTGCAGCGTGACAAGCCAGCACCAGCCTGAGTAGGATTTGGGAACCAGGAGGAGGCAGGTGGGGCTGCAGTCCACTGCCACACTGGGCCTTGCCCAGCCCTGGGCTGCCTGCCGCTTCCCTTGTCCCTGGGCACTGCTGGGCCTTGGAAGCCAAAGCACAGGAGGGTCCAGATTGGGCCACTGAGGGACTCCCAGCCTAGGGAGGAGACGGGGGTGAAGGCCGAGGTGGAGGGCCACGGCCTGCCAGGATGTTGGTGAGAGGGGGCTTGTGGGGGCACCAGGGAAGGGGAGCCAATTCTTCCCGGGGGATTAGCGCTGGGTTAGAGGTGCCAGTGTTGGCTTGGGTCGGGCTGGGCTAGGTCAGGTTGTGCAGGTTGAACGGCACCCTGAAGCCTGAGTACAAGGTCACTCAGCGTAGAAACAGGGTTTCCCTGACCTCCAGAATCGAAGAAAAAGGTTCTGAAAGCCTGTGACTCACTCAGGATTCATTCAACTAACAACTGAGTGCCTGCTGTATGCCAGAAGCCACAAAAACCTCTGAGAATACAGAAATGGGTGTTCACATATTCCTACCCCTCGTAAAACGTGCAGTCTAACGGGGGCAGAGTGAAACGAACCACAGCGCTGAAAGAACTCGCTGCAGTGAAGGCAGGTTCCAGCCGCCTCCGCACGGGAAGGGTGGGGGGTGGGCGGTGCCCCTCCTGGAGGAGCCGCCCCTGGGCAGCTGTTGAAGGACTCCCAATTCCCTGGGAACTGGGGAGCTTGGTGTGATAGGCCAGCGTGGAGGGAAGTACCAGCAAGTGAGTCTAAGAAAGGGCTGAGGACTGCGGAGGAAAGAGAGACAGAACCTTCTGGAATGCTCCAAGCAGAGGTAGATGAAGAAGCTGCTATGAGAAGGAATTTGGGAAGGACCCCCAGAACTGAGGGGGTGGCATGGCTGATGAGGAAGGGAAAGCTCGTGGAGCTGCACGTGAGTCAGCTAGGAAGGATGGTGAGCCAGGAACACACAATGTCCACAGGGGCTGTGGGAGCTGGTGGCAGGTGCAAGAGCCCAGCCAGGACAAATGGCCCCAGGGACCCAGTCCTGGTGGGGGTTGGCCTATGACCCCATACAGTGGGAGGACACCGTGAGCCCAGGACTGGTGGGTACAGGCTGCCTGATGCAGGAGGAACCAGAGAGAGGAGAGCAGGAAAGGCTGTGTTTGACCTTCAGTCACACGCACCCTCGTGTTAGAAGCTTCTGGTACCCAGTTTGAATTTTTTGAGACTTTCAAGGCCTGTGGGATGAGAATCTCAAATTGCTGCAGCCCCCGTTGGCCCGAGGGTGGGGACCGTGGCTAGCAGATGTCACCTGATGTCCTCCTTGATGTGCGCAACGCTCAGGGATCAGAGCTGTCAGCAATGGTGGCCCTGGAGCCTGCAAGTCCACAGACTTGAGTTCCATCTGGGCGTGGCCGCAGGTGCCTGGGGAGCCCTTGGATGAGGCCAAGGTCACGGTGCCAGGGGTCTTCCCTCCCCTTCTGGAGCACGAAGGCCTCAGCTGGCGGGGGACAATCCCAACCGCTCCAGTCATTGGCCAGCTCCGCGCATCTCGCACCCACCCACTCACCTTGCTGTCGGCAAGAGTTAAGTTTTAATGAGAAAAGAATTTCTCTCTGGAATATTGAGTATAATTAAAGTTCTGCTGTGGGAAAAAAAAGCCCAGCAAACACTGAGGTGCTAGAGGAAGTGAAAGGGTTAGAATGCGACCCCCACTTTCCCCTCCCTGTGACATGGATTATTAAGTCAGGTTTGAAAAAGTTCCTATTAAATATTTAAATATTCCATTAAATATTCATCATCTCAAAAATTGCTTCCTAACAGATCCTTAGGTAAATATAACAATATTTGATCACAAAAGTTGCTCGCCTGACACAGGCCCAGAGGGGTGAGGGTCTGGGGCTGGGGTCCCCGGGTGCGGGGAATCCCACTCAGGGAGGGAGGCTGCTTCTACCATGGCCGGGGGCCTGGGGGACTCTGGTGAATGAGCCCTGGAGGTGAAATGACCCACAGAGGCCACCTGGCCCCTGGTGGTACAGCTGGACCCACACTGGCCAGCCCTTCGTAGGCACCCTGGTGCTGCCTTCTGGCCTGTGCCACCTGGAGGGCGATATTGTGAAAGGGACTTCGTCCCAGCCAGCGGCTAGGTGGAGCAGCCTCTGTGTGGCTGGCTGATGGCCCTGCCATTCCTTGTAGGGACATCTGGCCCACCAGAGTGCAGGGTTCATGGCTTTCTGTAGGCAGGATCCGAGGGGCCCCACCTGTTTTCCCTACCTCCCGGGTACACTGCTCAGGTCTGCAGAGGGCTCTCAACCTCCAAGCTGCTGGCTTTTGGAGCCAGATCACCCTCTGTGGTGGTGACTGACCTGCCCTTTAGGCTGTGCTGCATTGGCCCTGGCCCCAGTCCACGAGAGGCTCCATCAGTCATGACCCCCTAGAATGGCCCAGACCTTGCCCAGTGCCTCCAGTTGAGTCTTACAAGAAAGGCCATCGATAACGCTGGAGTGCATGGCTTGGGGTTCCACGGGACAAAGGGGAGCACATCAGGCGGAGGGGGCCAGCCTCCGCCTGAGGGGCTGGCTTCAAATGGTGGGGGCAGGGCGAGTGGGGGGCAGTGAGCCACCACCATGCCTGTGCTCGGTTCCCTCGTGGCATCTTCCCCAAAGTCCTGGGGACCCGGGTGTCTGCCACCCTCCCACCCACACGCTGATCTCCCCCACCTCGCCTGGACCGAACCACCACAGAGCCTAGTACCCAGGCCTCTAAGGCACCTTGCCCTCAAGGCCACACTGAGTCTCCGTGTCCTGGTCCTCCTTGACCTTCCCAGAAGCCCTCCCAGTCCTGTCTCCCCGGAGCCCATTCAATGACCGTCGCAGCCTCGTGGAGCAGCAGGACGGGTGTCAGACCATGGGTCGCGGACATGGCATCTGCTCCCCTGGGGGCACTACCAGGAACAGGGGGCAGGCTCTGCCCTCCCCATCTCCGTCCTCAGTAGAAGAGCAAGGGTCATTCTCGCTCTGCCGCCCGCTCTCCCAGCCCCAACCTGGTGGCTCCTCGAGTCCGTGCAGGCTTCCTGCCCTCAGGGCAGCCATGGAAGACAGACCCCATCGCCTCCTGCCTCCCGTCTGCATCCCTGGCCAGCGCTCGCCTCTGCGTGAGGCAGCGGCTCTTCTCGGCTTTTCACGGTGCACATGCTCAGGTGCAGAGAGGCTGAGCTATTTGGCCAAGGTTACAACAGTAATAAACCCAGGTTCAGGCCCAGGTCGGTCCCACCCCAGAGCCCAGTCGTGAAGCAGGCGCTCGGTAAACGCCTCCCAGATGCTGCATTGCAGGAACTCTCCCAGCAGGCGAGGGGCGCAACCCCTTCCCCTCCCACCAGCCCAGGTGTTTGCAGAGCAGAGAGGAAACCTGGTGCCCAAGCCCTGGCCTCCCCACCTCCCTCCTCTCCTTCCCTGGGCAAATTCTGGGGTGAGGAGGAGACTACAAAGATTAATGGGCTCCCCCGCACCGGGCAGCAGGTACAGGAACAGGGCAGAGTGCAGGGTAGGCCTCCACGTCCAGTTCTGCTGACTGACACCTGTGGCGGGCGGGCGGACAGGAAGGCATGAAATCCGATGCTCCAGTGGGTCTGGAATGTGGGCGGGCCTGTGTGTGGAGCCCCCAGGAGGTGCCCTGTCCTGTGCCCAGGCTGGGCTGGAGTCCATCCCCTGGGAACAGTCTGGTTCACATTGTCACAAGATGTCACTGACCTGGGTGACTTATACACAATATTCTGGGGCTGGAAGTCCAAGGCTAAGGCTCTGCCAGTCGGTGCGGGGTGCAGGCTGGCTTTGATTCCTCGGTGGCACCTGCCTGCTGTGTCCTCACAAGGGCTAGGCTTCTTTGAGAAGGGCACAGACCCCATGGTGCGGTTCCACCCTCATGACCTAATCCTGTCCTACCTCCTAACGCCACCCTGTGGGGACCGGGACCCTGACAGGTGAACCCAGCGGGCCCCCGTGGCCGAGCTTGGCTGGTCCTGTGGCGCTGTCCCAGCTCTTTGCTCACACAAGGAAAGATGGACCCGAGGTACAGAAGCAAAAGGTTTCCCCACAGTCACCTGTCGTGAGTATGGACGCCAGCTTGGCCTGTCTGGGCACCAGGGGAAGGCAAGGAGACCCAGGGGCCCAGGGCGACTGTGGGAGCCACTGGGAGTCAGAAACAGGGCGTTCTGCATGTTTTTAAGTAGGATGGTGGGGGCCGCCCTGGGTCAGCCCACTGGGCTCAGGCATCTTAT
Source organism: Sciurus carolinensis (assembly GCF_902686445.1). NCBI lineage: Eukaryota > Metazoa > Chordata > Mammalia > Rodentia > Sciuridae > Sciurus > Sciurus carolinensis. The sequence goes on along the minus strand of NC_062213.1, from coordinate 204,233,875 downwards.
CTGAAGCAGCGCCTGACAAATGCGGAGCCCGGGGAGTGACACTTTTCTGACAAGAGCCGTGGGTCCCCTCATTTCAGAAGGCCTGGGCTTCCTCACTTCGGACATAGGATGAATAAACACTTCCTCCTTGCTCAGAGCTGCCCCAGAGAGAGAGGCCCTGGACCCCACCCTTGGCAACGGGAGCTGGTGGCCCAGTGGCCAGTGGGAGCGGCAGGCCTGGTTCAAGTTTCAGCCCTGCCATCCTGACACCCATGAGGTCTGGGGTCCTGCTGGGAGAAATGGAGCCAAGGTGAAGACTTGTGGCCAGCCCCATGGGGAGTCAGGTTCCTCGGGGACCACAGGCAGCAGCTCAAAGGCCACCAACCAGCAAGCCCAGTTCTGTATCCTGCTGAATGTGGGCAGGTCCTGAAGCTCTCCAAATCTTGGTGGCCCCATCTGTAAAGTGGGTCACTAATTCCCTTCAGGACAGGTCACTGTGAGGGCCCAGAGCCAGTACAAGGGCCCCGCAGCCAGCATGCAATGATACTTCCTTAGGCAACAGTGGCCCAGAGACACAAACGACAGCCCAGTGAGGCAGCTCAGTAGACCTCCTTCTAACCCAGAACCGGAAAGCGTGGCTGTCATGGTCACGAAGGGACTTCTGTCATCAGCTGCAGCGAGAGAGAAGGCAGGACTCCCTCCGCCTGGGGCCACCTTTGGTGTCGGGGGAGGGCCGGGGAAGGGCCTCTGCAGCTCGAGCCTGGTAAACGGCCAGATGCAGAAAGGAGACAGGTGGGACTAAATTGTCCACAGGTGCCCGGGGTTGTGCACCCCACCGCCTCACCACTGGGCCCGCAAGATTCGACACCGCCCGCACAGGCTAGCAGCATATTGGATTCCAGAGAGTCATATTTTAACACCGCCGAATTGTTGCAGGCGACAGGAAACCTGTTCTTTTCCCATTTTATACCTCCAGAAAATTTGTACCACATGCAGCCTGCATGTCATTACACACTTTAAAATATTGCATTCTCTCTTCCTGGAGCCTGCGGAACCATCATAAGGCAGGTAGGTGCAGGAGCAGGGTGAGGGCCCTGAAGAGAGCGGCGAGAGGAAGGTGCCCGCCTCTCACCACTGAGAACAGAGCCTGCTGCCCCGCCCGGGAGGCTCATCTTCCTGGGACGCAGGACAATCTGTTATTTCCCAGGGAGGTCGGTGAAGGCGCTCACGCGGGAAAAGCAGGTGTAATTACAGAGGCCGGGGCCGGCTCTGCTCTAGTGGATGTGGGATGGTGGCTAGACTGCACATGGCTGAGCCCCCAGGCCCACTCCCCCCACTGGGCGGAGGCTCCAGGCTGAGGAGACCCAGCCTCCTGCCCTGCACCACTAATGAGCGACAGACAGTCCCCATTCCTCCCTGTCCCTGGCTCCCACTGAGAGCCATTTGCATCCTGTCTCATCTGCAGATTGTTCCTCCCACTGGGGGCTGCTCAGAAACGACAGGGTTGGTTTGGAAAGCAGACTTTCAGGCCTGTTATGGTGTGCAGAGCAGCTGCAGCTCCTAGATGGCCAGGGAAGCTTGCCACGTGGGGACCTCCTTCCTGTGGGGGTGGGTGGCCACCTTCATGCCCAGGCACATTTATGGAGGGTCTGGACTCTGCCCTGGGCTGCAGAGAGTCAGCTCTGCTCTGTCCCAATCTGAGCCCTTGTATTCATGTGGTGCTTGATCCAAAGAGCTTTTCCAGAACATTCACTATAAGCCAGGTACTGTGCCAGGCTGGAGAGACAGACACCTTGAGAAGATTTGAAAGGCAGAGGGACCCTCTCCTCCTCCCAGACTCCTGCTTAAGAGCAGTCTCTGTGGTAGGATCTACAGGGGACCTAGGGTCGAAGGCCACTGAGGTAAGACTCCAGAGGACAGACAGCCTCTAGCCCAGCCAGGAAGGCCCATGGGCTCCAGGCCCTTGGAGCTCCTGGCTTCTCCAAGCTGGGTCCCAGCCACACACTGTTGTCCAGGAGCTCCCTTTGTTCCAGATGTGCCAATGTGGGGGACCCAGGGTAGACACAAGATGGATGCAGTGACCCAGGTAGACAGGTGTGGATGTAGGGACCCAAGAGGGTGGGTGGATGGTCAGCAGAGGGGAAATGAATGGAAGGTCAAGCCCAAGCCCATGAGAAGCTGCCAGTCTCACTGGGAAGATAAGCCACTTGAGGAGGACATTTAGGGGAACCCAGAGCAGGCAGCTCTTGCTTCAAGGCTGAGACTGGACCCCAGGTGCACAGGGCTGGGAACCAGGAGAGGAGGGCAGGCCCTCCCCGCAGACCCTGTGCATCTCACCCTGTGCTCTCTCACGAGAGAGGTGTGCAAGACCTCTCTCGTCTCCCCAGTGAATCTCAGCGGTTGCACCTTTATGTCAGCTGAACAGGCAGGACTTGGATGCAGCAGTGATGCTGAGGGCATCCTCAGGGACTGGGCAGAGGGGTCCTGTCCTTGTTTAGTGCTTGGGACACAGTCTTTTTGTTCTAACTGAGTTGAAAGTCACTAACTTAAAATCAACCTTTTTTTTTTTTTTTGGTACTGGGGATTGCACCTAGGGGTACTCTTGCTCTGAGATACATCCCCAACCCTTTTTAGTTTTTATTTTGAGACAGAGTCTTGCCCAGGCTGGCCTCAAACTTGCCATCCTCCTGTCTCAGCCTCCTAAGCAGCAAGAATTACAGGTGTATGCCACTGCACCTGGCTTAAAATGAGCATTTTTAAAGTAAATAATGCAGTGGCCTTTAGAAAGTTCACAATGTCATATAACTGCCACCTCTTTCTAGTTCCAAAACACTTTTATAACCCCAAAAGGAACCCCATCCCCCATTACCAGCAGCTCCTCCTCCTCTCCCCAGCCCCACAAATCTGTGTTCTGACACTAGAGACTGACCTATGTAGAATATTCTGTCCCCGTGGCATCGTACAGTGTGTAACTTCGGGGGCTGGAATCGTGTTTTCAATGTTCTTTCTTGTAGCTGGGGAGGTCCCTGATTCTCTTACAGAGGAATAAGTCTCCTATATGGATCTGCCCCTTTCCGTGCCTCTGTTCACCTTTGGTGAGCACGGGGGCTGTTTCGGCGCCATGGGGCGGGGGCGCCGTGTGGCTGAGCGGATGCGTACCTGCTCCAGCCCGGCTCTCAGGTCTTCCGGTGCACACCTGGTCACCCACGCTTAACTCTCTTGAGAAATGGGCCACTGCTTATCTGTAAAATTCCGAAGAGATTTTGAATGGTCTTGCGGTTGACCTCCAGGGCTAGGCGCTGAGGGAACTGTGTACCAAGATGCCATCCTGCTCCCTGGGGACTCACGGGCTGCCCCATGAGAGGTGCCAGGGTGGCTGCCCAACCCTGCCTGGCAGCAGCTTCGGGAGTCCCGGCTCGGCAGCACTTGGTGGCGGCATCTCCGTTCAGCCAGCCTTTGCCCTTAAGCACAGGTACATGATGGTGGCCCCCGGCAGCCCAGGTTCCCTGGACTACAAGGGTTCATGGAGGAAGCTGGCTGTGCTGGGAGTGAGTCACGCAGAGGGGACTGTGGCCTGGGTACCAGCCCGTCTGGGTGCCTGAAGCTCTCCTTCTGCCACCGGGTGGGCCTGACAGCTTCCAGCAGCCCTCGCAGGTGCCTGGACCGCTGTGCTCAGGGACCAGGAAGGACATTCCCGCGTTGAACTTCCATGGGGGCGGCAGCGCCTTTCAGTGTTTCTGTACAGATGAATCTAGGTGCGATGGAGGCACCTGAGCACCACAGCAAACAGACTGCCTTGTCACCAAGTCCTGGAGGAGGGTCAGCAGCACCCTTTCCTGCTGTGGGGAGTCGGGGGCTGGTCGGATGGTGCAGAGGATGCCAGGAGACGGTACAGGGTGGGAAGGGGCCTCCAGAGAGGGACCCCGGGAGGCCTGGCTTGCGCGGCCCCTGCAAGGGGTAGAGGTTGCTGTCAGCAGGGGGAAGTTGGGGAGGGGTGGTGGGTAATGCTGAAAAACCGTGGAAGCCAGACCAGAGGAGGCTGCTCTTTCCTGGAGACCAGGGCCAGCCGAGTGGGCTTCACGGTGGAGGAGTGGGGGCAAGTGTTGCCTTCGTAACTGCCCACTGTGGCGCAGGGATGGGAGTCACAGAGCCGTCCAGGGTGGGGGCCACGGGCCGGCTGAGGTGAGGGCAGGGGCTGGGCCAGGGGCCAGGCAGTGCAGGTAGAGCAAAGGTTCATGGGAGAGGGTCCTCAGGGGGTCTTGCTGGTGGTTTGGGCCAGGAGCCCTTCATTTCCGAGGTGTGCCCAGGGGGGCTCTGCTGGCCAGCATGGCCTCCCCTGCCCCCAACACTCCTGGTGGAGTCAGGCAGGTGGGTGGCAGGCAGGCAGGGGCACGGTGGTCAGCTGGGTCTGTCAGACAAAGGTCTGGGCAGTCCTGAAGAAAGCTGGGACCCAGGACCCTGAGCAGAGCCAGGGTGTCGACTCTCATTCCGCGGGGAGAGGACTCCGAGTTCGCGTCCGCAGGGGCATCTCCGTCTGTCCCCTTCCCCACATGCCGTTGGCAAGGCTCCACGGAGCACTGCGCTCATCTTAACATCCTGGCCACGTGAAGTAGCTGGGGACACACAGCTCTGCCCACACAGCCCGAGCACGAGGCAGAGGCCAGGTCACCAGATGGACCCCGGGTGGGTGAGGGGCCATCACTGTCATCACAGAAACGGGGGCAGGTCACCAGTGTGCTGTATCTGGGGAAACTGAGGAAGCTTGTGTTTATTGATGCCAGTCACTACAAATAGGTTGTCATTTAATCCAACAAACCTGCAAGATTGGGATTGTTTCCCAGTAAGATTCAAAGAGACCCAGTCACCGGTCCACCGTCACTAGTGCTACAGAGTCGCCCAGGAGAGGGTCAAGCAGAGGCCAAGCTCCTGCTGGGTGCTCCCTCCCTCCTGGCACTCCCTCCTCCCCCACAGGGCCAGGAAGCCTGAGGATCAGGTGACCTCTGCCTAATGAGGAGGGATGAGGAGTGTTCTCTGTCCTCTACTGGTTGCCCTGGACTCTGGTCCCCAGAGGTTTCCAGGGTTGGACAGCAGTGCTGGGCAGAGGTTTCAGCCTACCTATCCAGGGACACAGGGCTATGGGGACATTTCCTCTTCCTGACGCTCTTCCTAGAGGGCCAGAGTTCCCCGAAGTGCTGTGCTCAAGGACAGAGGCTTTCCTGGCCGAGATTCCAGTGCCCCGGGAACAGCAGCGCTGCTTTCCGCTGACCCACAGAGACTTCTTTTGTAGCAGTAATCGTGTCAGGCTCCTTATTAGCATCGTTGTTATTTCCATTCCACAGATGAGAAGGTCAAGGCCCCATGGCAGCGACTGAGCTGGGTTGCATTCCCCTGCTGCCCTGAGCCTGCAAGGGCTTGAGCTCAGGGCCGTGGAGGCCCGGGTAGGACCCGGCTGGGATGGGATGTCCACAGGTGTTGGAGCCCATCCATTTCCAGGGGCAGGGGTGCTGCTGTGCCCTCTGCTTAGTACCCTCCTAAGACAAGACTTGCTGCCCGTCCTGGGGTCTGTGCCAGCAGCCCCACGTGGCAGGGATCTGTTTGTGTGCATTTCTGACGCGGGCTCCCGGATCACTGGCCTGGTGCCAGGGGTGCGCCCCCCACCAGCGCCCTGCCTGCCGGCTCCCTTCTCTCTTTGTAGAGATGTTTTCATGAACTTCCAAAAAAAAAAAAAACAAAAAAAAAACAGGAAAAGGCCGATTCCCTCTGTCCAGCCCATTAATTCTGCATGCTCAGGCCCAAATTAACCTTGGCAAGCCTTGGAGAGGAGAGAGTAATTCTAACCTTAAAAATCTGCTGATTAAAGCTGGTTTCAGGAATTCGACTCCACTTAATGTCTTGGCAGGGAGCCCAGCCCCGCATTAACATAGCCACAGACAGGCCCTGGCATTTCCCTCCCTCCTTCATAAACAAAGCCCCCCTGCCTGCTACAGGCAAGAATTCCATCCCAGCCTTCACTGGGCGCAGCTGCGTGTTTGAGATGTGCCTCGGGTACCTGGATATGTCACAGGTGCCTGGATGGGCGGTGCTGGGGAGCTGAATGCTAGCAGTCTCCAATGATCACCGCCAGAGACCCCAAGCAGCTGCAGCCCACCTGGGCCACCCACGGGGCCTGGGGCCGGCCACAGGCTGGTCTCCCAGCAGCACGCCTCCCTCTGTACCATTTAGAATGGCCACTGGGCACTTCGGAGGGCAGACTCCTGGGTCTGCTCGGCTTCCCTTCTGGGAGGAGGAGGTCAGGGAAGAGGAAGGGAAAAGGTGGTTTTCTTGGGAATGTACCTGGAGAGCTTCCAGCCCCAGAGGGCATGACCCGAACTCCCTGCAGGGCCTCAGTTCCCATTGGTCATCCCTTGGTCTAAAATGTGCAAAGTCCCCATGAACCTCACTGGCAGTTGGTAAGGAGGACACCTGCCCAAGGGCACTTGCAAGAGTCCGTTTGCCCCATTAGAGAATCCTCAGTATGAAGTAGACATGCTGGCACAGGGTGGAGGGGCTTAGTGTGGTGGGGGGAGGAAGGGAGGAGGCAGGCCGGCCGTCTCAGTACAAACCACTTGCAAGATCAGTTCTAGCCACTTGACAAGGTTCCAAGAAATAGGTCTCAGCAATATGCTTTGATGAGAGAGAGGAAATTTCACTTTATTTATTTATTATTTATGTCTCATACTTTTAGTAAGCATTTGAGACAGAAGCAGCACAGCTACGCTGAAACCGGCTAAGAGCCAGCGCCTGCAGGTGGGAGGGGCCTGGCAGGGAGGAGCTCCCGGGTGGGTGTCCCTGCCTGAGGAGGAGCTGTGCTCCTGTGGGCCCTGGGGGACCAGGTGTCAGGATGGGTTTCTGAGTCACAGAGGGTGCTCGGCGGGGCAGAGTTAGAAATGGCACAGAGCGCCTGGCTCCCCAAAGTAGTCTGGCAAGGTCAGGGATAGAGGGCAACTGGAACCACGTGGGCCTGGCCGACAGTCCCCAGAGTGTGGGGAAGTAGGCAGGAGAGGGCGGCCAGGTACCTGGACTTGACCCCAGACAGAGGGAGCTGATGAGAAGGTCCAGCCCACAGCAGAGTCCCGCAGGGTTCAACAATGGGTCCCGTCCACCCACCCTGGCCTCTCATCTGAGAGTCACGACTGGAACAAACCCCCTCTCTACATCTAAATTTACCTTATTATCAATTTTTAGTTATTATTCCATTTTATGCCCACAAATTTATTAATCTTGGAACCCCCCAAAACCAATAAAACCAAAGCTCCAGGGATTTTATTTATATCCTTAAACATGATTTTTATGCCTTTTTATCTAAAAATTCATTTGATTTTATCTCCCTCCTCACTCATGTCGTCGTTAGGCTGTCGGCCGTGTCTTTCGGGTGGTTTCCCCTGCACGTGTGCAGCGTGCCCCAGGAGGCAGGCGAGGGAGGCAGGTGGGTCTGGTGCTGTGGTGGCCCTGGGGACAGGACGGTGGCCCAGCCAGCCCTTTCCCCATCACTCACTCTGTCCCTGGGCTCTCGACCCTGCACCTTGTTTCTTCTTGGGATTTCCTTCCAGCTCTCAAAAGGTCTAGAAGTAGAAGTGTAGAAGTGGTCTAGAACTTTCTGTGGAGATGGCCATGGACTTCCAGCTGGAGAACCAAGTGCCCCTCTCCCTGCCATATCCTGTAGGTTTTCTCACGGCTCCTTGCCCAGACTGAGGGGTTGTGAGACCCAGGGGGTCAGACAGCATGTCCCCATCTGTCCCACTTGTCCTCCCTCCCAGGACAAGCCCCAGAGTCCACAGTGCCTCCACCAGGCTGGTGTCCTCTGCCCTCTGCTAACCCAGGTTCTCCCTGTCTGTCCCAGGGCACCCCCTCCTCTGACCTCAGTCCTTCTGGATGCCCAGGAGGGGTCCCTCCTATCTGCAGGGACCATATGGCTAAGACCATAGGTTCTTTCTGCAGGGCGGGGGTACCCCAGGTCTGCCTGCTTCCCCCACCTCGCTCCCTCTCTTCCCGTGGGGGGTGGGGTAAGCCTTGAACATCTGCTGCCCCGCTGGTTTCTATCAGCCCCTCAACTTCCTGCATCTTGGAGGACCTTACCTTCAGGACCAGACTGGACCTCCTCCTGGTCCCATGTCCCTACACGGTGTGGAGCAGACCTTCCGCCCCGGGGAAGAGTCTGATCTCCTGGAGGCTTTCAAGGCCCAGGGACCAGAGTTCAAATTCTGACTGTCTCGAGCCCTGGGACTTTGGCCAAGGAAAATGCTGCCATCTCTGAGCCTCAGCTTCCACATCTGTAGAGAGGATTCCTGCTGCCTGTTCTCGAGGATGGCAGGAAGGTCCCTGGCAGAGCCCCCTTCCCTGTCTCCCTGGTCCCCTGTGGTACCAGGCATGCAGACAGTCCAGTAGCAGGCTGAAAGGGCAGGAGCAGCCTGTCCCGGAAGGAGTTGTTCTCTAGAGCCTGGAGGAAGATCGTTGGCAGCTGCCCACCCCTGCCCCAAGGAGCCTCCAAGGAAGTGCTGGGGCTGATTCCAGGGGATGCTCTGGACTCACCCACACAACCTGGCGTCTGCCTTGTAACACAGAGGAGTCAGGGTGGCACCCAGCAGCCTGAGTGCTGACATGGTAGGCCAAGGCTGCTTGGGGAGATGCTGTTGAGATTGTTTTAGGAGAGAGGCCAGCAAGAGCCTTGGTCAATGATGATCTAATATCCCAAATCTCTGCTGTCACCCAACCCCAGAGGCCGAATCAGACTGCAATCCATTTAGCTCCGACTCATTCTAAAGCAATTCACTATTTAACAAGTTCTGAGGCCCAGCGCTTGTGCAGGCAGCACGCGAATTGAATCATTTGGTCTAATCTTAGATTAATACGAGCCAAATCCGTCAGTGAGGACAGTCCTAGGGGCTGCCCTGGGACTTCATCCCTTTGTCTGTGACAAGGCGGGTCCTGCGAAGACCTGAGTTTCAGACGGATTGCAAGGGAAGCTACGAGGATAGCACAGGGGCAGGAAGGAACAGGACTGGGCTCAGACACAGCGCAGTCGGGCCCTTTCTCCCCTGTTCCTAGCCATGCCAACTGTCCAGGACATGGTCCTCCCCAAGATGCCTCTGTGCAGTTGGAGGACAAGAGGCAGGACACCCACATCACCCTTGCTGCACCCGCAGGCTGTTCCCAAGCCCCCTCCCATCTGTTTGGGCTGCCAGGGTGCCGTGAGCACAGGCTGCATGTCCTTCCTCTTGTGCTTTGCTGTAGCCGCCCCTGACCAGGGGCGCTGTGGAGGGTGCGGGAAGGTTTTTACCCCACCTGCTCTTTGAAGAGCGTCGCTTCTTGCTGGTATGCCAGAGGTCCTGCAGCCCTGTGCTTGTCTGTACTGCATCCGGCTCCCTCCTGCCTCACGGGTAGTCCCAGGGTCAAATCTAGAGGAGGGAAATGTTCCTGTGTCTTGGGTCACAGCCAGAATAATAGGGCTCTTTCTCTCTGCCACCTAAAGACTGCCCAAGGCAGCAGGTGAGAAAACACAGAAATGAGAAATGGAGACCAGGAGGGAGGGGGGCAGGGTCCAGTTCAAAGCTCCAGTTCTGAGCCTACACTTGACCCTTCTGTTCTCAGAGCTGACCCCAGCTCTTCCTGGAAATCCAGAGAAGGTCAGGGCCACAGAAACAAAGGGTCTTTGCTCTACGCCCATGGCCACCTGCAACCGCTCATCCAGGTCCCCAGGGGGATTCTACAGAATAGCCTTGGAGCCATGGACTCAGTTCCCAACCTGATCCTGCACTTGGGACTCAGATGAGGAAGTAGAGGCTTGGTGTCCTCGCCCATGCCCTGACCCTGCTTAAGACATCTCTGTAGTCCACCTGGCCTGGTCTTTTCCACCTGCTGTCCACCTCGCCATTTCTCACTCACCCTTTTAGCTCAGCACAAATGTTACTTCCTTTCACATGACTTTGCTGACCTTCAGAATAAGGGGACCACACCATGGCTGCTCTGGGTTCTTGCACGTGGCCTCAGGCTCTGCCATTTGGTCTTGCTCATTTCCTTGCCTCTCCCTCCCACAAGCCTGAGGGATGCTCAGGACAGACAGCAGTACAAGTCTGTTCCCTGTCGTTGGGTCCTTCCCTCCTGGTTCCTGGCCCTCCAGGTCCTGCTCTCTGGGAGGTCTGGCTGCCTCTCACTTGCTCCTGCCACTTGGTCACTTTGGGCCAGAATGAAATCGTTATCTGGCAGGAGCGCTTTCCTTTCCCTATCCTCCTTGTTCCTCCCTCTCCTTTACACCTGAGAATCACTTCAAACGGATTCATCTTGGTCATGTGTGCAAAGATATAAGCAAAGAGATAAACCAAGGACCAAAAAATCGATGCTCACTCTGACTGCCTCTGCGTAGAGAGTCACCTGCCCAGTGGGAGACAGAGGGATGTAGTGGAGCTCCTGGGCCAAGCCACAGGACTGGACAGGCAGCACAGCAAACCTGGCCCAACCCTGGCCCCCAGCCGGGGCCCAGCTGCCAGGGGCTAATGCAGTTCCAAGGCAGAGGAGGTAGCAGAGGGACCCTCCTAAAAGAGGATTATGGATGGAAATTTGCTGGTAGACACGCTTGTCCAAGGATGCGGCAGGTGTTAACCCCACGTTCGAGGCTTTTGAAGGGCAGGCGGTGTGGGCCTGAGCTCTCCTGGCTCAGACAGGGAGGACTCTGGGAAACACTAGCAGAGTCGGGCTGGCCCAGGGGAGGAGCAGACTGACCTGCAGACATTCCAGCTCCCCCGGCCCCTCCCCACCAAGCCCTGGCTTCCCAACTCTGGGGTCCCACCCTCCAGGGGCCCCAGCCAAACATCTCTGAACGGATCCCAGTGCACGTTCCCTAGAGTGGGTGTATCCAGTACAGCTTCTGTGATGACGGAATGTCCTGTGCCATCCAACAGTTGACCACTGCCACATGTGGCCCTCAACCCCTGAAAGACGCCAGCCCCACTAAGGGACTGAGGCCTGCGTTTACCTCGGTTTTACTTCAGTTTGACTTTGCACCCCACATGGGGCTGGTGGCCACTGTGTTGGGTGGCACAGTTTTGAAAAGACCCGTGAGCCACACAGGAACGTGTTTCCCAGCCATCTGTGGAAGGAGAGGCGGGCCACACTCCCAAGTCAACAGCAAGCCACTGGCTTTGGGGTTCCCTCTTCTTGTGAGAGGCAGACCCAGAAAGCAGGACGAAGGGGTCCCCCCGAGAAGAAACTTCATGGGAGGCCGAGGCTGCAGGGGCATTTGCCCCTCCTAAGGAGAAAGGCTGTGCATGCCCAGAAAACAGATATCCAAATCGATCCCTTCCAAAGCTGGCCCGGCGCCTTCTGTCTGTCTGTTAAAGATGCGGTCTGTGCTTGCCACATGCCTGGCCCTTTGTCCTCCTTCCTGGCCCTGCTTGGGTGTTTGCATCCAATGGGAATCAAGCAAATTTATCGAGCACCTGCTACATGGAAATCACTGTGTCGAACTTTAAAGGACCATATAATTCCCACATCTCCCTGATAGTCAGGGAGAGGGAAAGTGTGACCCAGCCCACGTCTTTGAACAGCCTGAGAACTAAGGCTTTTACATTTCTTAACTGTTGAAACTTTTTTGGATGGATGACATTCACGACACGTGGTGATTGTGCAAAATTCCCCTGTAATTTCTCTCTCCCCTTTTGAGTTTTTGGAAAAGCACCATGGTGTCATAAAGCGAGTAGAGTGCTGAGGAGAAGCGTCTTCCTGGCTCTGCCCTGCCCAGGGGGCTGCTGGGCCTCTGCTCCCCGGACGTGCCTCATCGTGTCTTTATCTGAAGATGACGTTCTCTGGGTTGCCTATAAATATGCAGCCTCTCCCTCTTCTTCCTCTCGGTGCAGAGACAGTGGGAAGCCCACGCGTGCCCGCTCACACGCCCCCACCCGCATGTGCACACCCACCGCACACTCGCACAGCAAGAGCCCCGGATGTGGCTCTCCCTGCAACCACATCATGGCCCCCAAATGGAAAGCTCAACCAGGGACCCCCCGGGGAGCCTGCAGGGCCTGATCAGAAAGCGCTGGGAGTTTGTACAACACAAATCACTACAGACCAACTTGATTGCTTTTTTGATTAGCGGGTAAGGGAATGGATTTGATACACTGCCTCATGAAATATTGTGCAATTAATCCCCAATTGGCTTGGTAATGACATTGTCATATGGACTGGAAACCAGTGGAAAGACTGCAGAGTGGGGACGATTTCACTGGGAGCCCGGGAGAGCCTGGATCGGGCCAGGTCCTGGAGGTGGCTGGGGCTGGTGTGGAGGTGAGGCGGAGGGCAGGGCCACACGACGGGCAGGCAGGGTGCCCCCGGCCAAGCTCTAGCGTTGGGGGGTTCACACCTAGCTGCTCTACCCACGCAGAAAGGCCCCTGAGAATAGCTCGGCCTAAGTGGACAGTCCCGTCCCAGGCCACGGCCACCAACCCATCCGGATCCTGACTGCTCTTGCCAGCTCTGCCTAGCCGCCACAGGGAGGCCTTGTGAAACCTGGAATGAGCCTCCCTGCTGTGACCCAGGGTCTCCTGTCCCTGGGAACGGGACCCACATACCCATCTGCCCAGCCAGAAACGACATCATCCTTCTCCTGCAAATGGGTCTAATTCTCTCCACTCTAGCTGCTAATACCACTGTCCCATCCCCAGCATACCTCCCAGCTCACAGGAACCCCTTCAGACGGGTCCTTATGTCCCCAGCCTTCCTCTGCTCCGGCTGCTGCAGTGAGGTTCCAAAAGGAAAATGTGGCTGTGATATTGCTTTGCTCCCTACCGCTCCGGGGTGAGAGCAAAGCCCCCTCTTTGCTGTGGCCTTTTGTGATCTGACCTGGTTGATCTCCCCTTGTGTACTTTATACACCCATCCATCCAAGTAATTTCAGAGCTCCTCAAGCCCAGCCCACGCTCCGTCGACTTTCCAACCTCCACCACCAGCTTTTCTTGCTGCTGGCAATCCTCATCCCTGTCCTGCTCATTCTTACAGCCTCACAACCTCCGTCGTCTCTCCCACCTGCTCCAGTGATAGCCACTGGCACAGCTGCATGTGCACCAGGTCTGGGACTGTCCTAAGCATCCCACTACCACGTCAGCTCTCAACCTTCACAGTCACCCTACGAGAAATGATCAGAGCCAGGTGCAGTGACACACGCCTGTCATCCCAGAATCTTGGGAGGCTGAGGCAGGAGGATCACAAGTTCAAAGTCAGCCTCAGCAACTTAGCGAGGCCCCAAGCAACTCAGCAAGACCCAGTCTCAAAATGAAAAATAAATAAAAAGGGCTGGGATGTGACTCAGTGGCTAAGTGGTGAAGTGCCCTGGGTTCACTCCCCAGTCCCAGAGAGAGAGAGAGAAAGGGAGAGGGAGAGAGATGATCAGAATTGCACCCATTTTACAGCCAGGAAGGACAAGCACCCTCTGGCTGGCGAGTGGCAAGACTGACGTGCAGTCAGCTCCCCCCCCCCCCCCCCCCGTGAGCCCTCCAGAGTGACTCCAGCCCACAGGAGTGGGTTCCCCCGGGAGCCTCTTTCCTACAAGGACAGCGGACAGTAACGGAGACAAGTCTGCTTTCCTTGACGCCAAGGCTCCTCCCTCTAAGTGAGGGACACTGAGCCACGTTGCAGGGTCGTTTTCTGAATTAGAAGTCCTCGGCTGGCAGGGCGCACAGCACACTTAAACGCTTCCTCCCGCCAGCTCCTTTCCTGCACCGGCCTGTCTCCCCCGTGCCCTGGGGTGCTTAGGTGGGAGAAGCTTGCCTGTCTTCTCCCAGGGAGCCCAAGGCCCCCACCCCAGGAGCCCCAGGCAGGAGGCAGAGGGTAAAGCACCGCGGGGGGGTGGGGGGGTGCATGCAGGCTGAGCGAGGCCACTGGGACGGAGGCCGAGGCCCCGGGACTTCTTAGCCTCGGCGCTCCTGGCAGGCTTCTTCCTCCCGGCAAGCCTGGAAGCCTGGAAGGCACGCCATGCTGCCTGCTCTCTGGTTGAACCGCACTTCCTTCTCCCGTCCTCTGAACGCGGCCTCTCATCTGATGAGACCAGAGACCCCAGATCCCTGCAGTGGTTAGAGGAACCGAGCAACATCTAAAAATAGAGTCCTGAGGATCTGAGCGAGGCCCGAGGGCTGCGCTGATTAACATGCATGAGGCTGGATGTAGACACGGCCATCTTTCTTTCTACCTTCGTCTTGCTTATTGGAGGATTCTGGACGGTTCTGGGTGGGCCAGGCTAGTGGCCAGGGAGGCGCTGGCGAGCTTGGGGAAAAGAGCTGCTTTCTTCCACAGGTTCACAGACGGGGCAGGGTAGGTGTTTGGTAAAGTCTCGCTGACCTCGGAGCTTGAGGTCGAAGCTCCATGCAGATGGGTAGGCAGGGACTAGGGGAACCTTGAAAAACCAACCCCATTTGCTTCAATTCTAAGAGGAGTGAACAGTGGGAGGAGGAGAGAGAGGACTTTCATTTCAAAGGGGTGGGAGAAACTTCTCCTAGCGGTACTTGGCCTCTCCCCTTGGTTCACCAAAAGGGTCAAAGTGAAGAAACTGCCCCTGGGAAGCAGCTAGCCGAGGTCACAGGCTGCTCATCCCCTGCAGCCAGGCTCTCCCAGGAAGTGACCAAACAGGAGCCTCCTTTGGCAAGGAGTGAGTTATCGAAAACACAAAAACAAAACACAGTGTCTTGCAAACCAGAACAGTCGGGGAAGAATATTGCCTTCTTAATAATAAATACATTTCTTGGGCAAGAATTGCAAGGGAATCGTTTAAATTAATTTCCGCTTTGTTTGTTTGGTTTGTACAGGGCTTAAATCCCAGCTGACGGTGCTCTGTAAAAGTTCTAACATATTGGAAATCTGATTTTCTTACAGCCAGAATCCCAGAGTCCAAAATGATTTCTCTTTCAACTCTGCTAATCAGACAGGCAGGGCTCAAATGGACTCCAAGTCGAACCAAATTGCACTTGGTCTTTTTGAGGGTGTAAATAATATCTGATGAAGGCTTCCAGTGTGGAGCTGGCGGCCGTAAGTCACCGGAGAGCTGGTGTCAGGGTGTGGGGGCTGTGGTGACATAAACTGAGCAAGGAGACAGGGAGAGAGGCCTTTGTCCCCCCAGGGTCCTCACGCCTGTGCTGGGTCCTCCTGGAGTGTGTGCCTTGGGAAGCCAGGGAACCCTGAAGTCAAGGAACAAGAGGTCATTCCATTTTGATTTGGTGGCTCCAAAGGAAAGCACTGGCTTGATGTGGCCGCCATTCCTGGGTGCCCTGAGACATCCTCTCCAAACTGATGAGCCGCCTCCATCAAGGCCCCCGTTCCACACAGATCTGCCAGTTTGATTTTGAGAGGGACCCAATTGATGGTCCCCGAGGTCCCTCTCTGCCTCACCAGCAAGCCTGCCCCCAGTGTCCAGCCCCGGGTGCATAGGCAGCCCCAGAAGCAGGGCTATGACAGAGGTCATCCACGAGTCACCTCCACCGCCCTGGACCTGGGTGACACCCTGAGAACTGTCCCTCTTCACAGCTCTCACCTCTATTCCCACCCACCTTGCTCTCCAATCTGACTGTCTTCCAAAACCAAACCCATCTGCAAATGACAGAGGTTTATATTTGCAAAAGGAAACAAGAAAATCTATGACGCTCATTCAAAAATAGACGGTGGGTGGTAGGGAGGAGCCTCGGGCTCTGGAAGGGCAGCCCCCAGCCCCCGAGCTTTCTGCCCTGTCTCCGGTGGCCCTGGGCTTGTGTCAGCCAGGGCTGCCTGGCAAGGAGAGGGCTGGGGGAGGCGTGTGTCCTGTGTGTGGATCAATTATGCCGCCTTCGGTCTCGGTCCCTCCCGGTGCCCCCAGGGTCTTAGCCTTGGCGCTAGGAAGGAGCCTCAAGGTAGCTCCAATCCCAGGATGGACCTGTGTGTGCATTTCCCTGGCCCCTGGCTGTCCTGGACTCTAGAAACCTCTAGGCCCCGAGGGTACATGCCAGCCGCCCCGTGTGGCCTGCTCCTCTCTGCTGCGCCGTCTTCCTTCCTCCCGCCTTCCCTCTTTCCAACTGAACTCTCGTTTTTCCTCTCTCCCTAGTGCTTGTACGGCTGCTATGTCCATTCCTCCATCATCCCCACCTTCCACCGGAGGTGCTACTGGCTCCTTCAGGTAGGTGGCTGGGACTGGATTCTTCTTGCGTCACCGGTGCTCGGGAAGGGTCTGCGGCGGGCGCTGAGGGGGCGCGGGGCTCCTGTGCGTGGTTCGGCTCAGGGCCGAGAGTCCTGGGGTGCCTTCCTAGCTTCCGGCTGCGTGGCGCTGAGGCCAGCTGGTGGCTGGCCTGGTTGTCAGGTGCCAGGAGGGGAGAAAGGTGGAGGCAGGGTTAGCCCTCGCCACCCACTGGAAAGTGGACTAGGTGCCTGAAGGTTCCAAGGTGCCTCGGTTTCCTGCGGTGAGGACAGGAGAGGAATTTGAGCATCCTGCCCCGAGAGCTGCACGTTCCCCTGTTCTGTGGGTCGGTCCCAAGGTGCATGTGGAAAGCAGTTGGATTGATTGGCACAGTTGGGAAGGAGCTCCGTAATCCATTCGTGATGTCTGGCATGCGGGTGGCGGAGGAAGTGGTGCAGGGAGGCCCGCCGTGCCTGTGGAAGGGAGCCCCACCCGTGTCACCTGTGCACAGTGTTGCTGAGCCAGGGAGGGTCTGTGCAGAGGCCCACCCAGCCTCTTGCCATTGGTGGTCATCCTCCCAGTAGAAGGTGCTGCTGCGCGGGTGGGAAGGCGAAGGAGCCATCTGGTCAAGCTGGACCCCCTTGCAAAGCAAGTCCACTGGTTTGCAGCTGCCCTTTGTACAAACCATCCTGTGGCCCGGCACCGTCACCCCAAGGCCTTCCTGCTGCTTTCACCCAGGATGCTGCCAGGGGCCTTTCCTGCCACCATCCCACTCTCTGTGCTCACTGGTGTTCAAGCTGGCAAAACCCTGGCCCTTAGAGGTTTGGGGATCCCTCTGACCTGAGAGGTGCGGTTGGGAGGGAATTGGAAGCTGGGGAAGCAAGCCCCTCGCAAGCCCCTCGCTCCGCATGGTGTGTGCAGGGAAAAGAGCCACCCCCGTCCCGGAGGGGTCTGTGGGGCCCAGGCCCGTCTGGAAGAGGCCATCACTCAGTCTGGTCAAGCCTTCCGTTCACTGGCTCCACTCAGCCCCATCCTCCAAGCCCCTTCCGTTCTCCCTCGGTTCCCAGAAATAATTGTCTGTGGTTCAGCAAGTTCATTACCGAATGACGCCGAGACGCCTGGGGGATGCGCTGATGTGCAAAGTCGCTGTTTCTGGATGCTGTGCCCGCGGTCAGCTGCCCGGGTGGTCTCCTGTGCAGGTTGACATCGGAGTGCGGTTCATGACTCTGAGCTCGTGGGCGGACTCAGCGCGGGTGCTACTCTGCTCTCTAGTTAGCAGGCGTTGCCCCAAAGATGTTTGGCCGCAGGGCCGAGGGTCTCCTCCCTATCCAACGTGGGACCCGCGGGACCCACCCAGAAGCGGGTTCTGGGATGTCAGAGCATGCCCGGGACCCCAGGCTCAGATTCTGGCTTCTGGAAACAGCATTGACTCCAAAGGGCCTGCGGCTCTTCTGCGTCTCCGTCCTCCCACCCCTGCTCTTCATGCCTCCTGCCACCAGCACGGCACCTGCCCCAGGATCACCCTCCCCTCCAGGCCTCCTCTGCGCCCGCCTCTGCCTGCTGCCCCTCATCCCATCACACTCTTGTGCCCTTTTAATTCCACAAAATTTACTTCTGGAATCAAACACCATTGGGTGGCGTGGGGGGCCCCTCTCCTCCCCCCACCCTCCCATGTGCCTAGGCCAGGAGAGGGTCCTGCCACTGCGCCCCGTCACGCCCTCCCTCCTGCTTCTCTGGCCTCTGGAGGGTGAGGCCTGCGGGGCAGCAGAGTCTCCCCAGGGCCAGAGTTACAGGAGGGGTTTCTGTACGGCTCCCATGGGGCCTCTATTTCCTGTCCCCACGCTGGGGGAGTTGTCACCCTCCTCGCTCTCCTGGTCCTCAAGCATCACTCTTGTTTCTGTGATCAGGTAACAGGAGGGAACAAGCGCAGGTGTGGGGGTGCCCTGCCCCGGGACCCGGATGGCAATCGGAGTTCAGGGAGCTTAGGCCAAAGCAACTAGCGTCGTCTCCTGCTCCAGAGCCAGGAGCTAACGTGACAATTGATTCTGGTGCTAGGAGAATGATGGCCTGGTTAGGTTCCATTTCTCTGGTGTCAAGTGGGAAAGAAGGCGTGAGAAACTGGCCCGCACGGAAACCGGCCCAAGGTTGCTGCTGACACCTATTACCAGGAGAAGGGTTGGCGGGAGCAGTGGTGTCAGGGTAGTGCCCCGTGGGAGCTGAGGAGGCCGTGCAGGACCGCTGAGAAGGTGCCCAGCAGGGGCCTGGGCAGAACACACCCCTCACAGTCCTACACCTGCTGAGCCAGTTGGCTGGCACCAGGAGACCTTCTCCAAGGAGGGCGCTGGGTAAGGGCGGAGGGCACGTGGGGTGCCGCTGATAACCCAGAGGGTTCCTGGAGGAGCAGCCCGCCACCAGCCTCTGCAGCTCGCTGGCTGTGAGCTCACTTCTGCCCTCTGACACCCTCCAATGGATGCTGCCCCAGAGCCACTTGGTACAGCAGGGGCTTCTACCCACACAGCCTGGGTTCTGTCTGCCTGAACTGGTGGCTCCCTGAGGGAGGGACTCACTGCCTCTGTCCCTCTAGTGTCCTGCACAGAGCATGGGCCACAAGGCAGTAGGAGCAAGCCATGGAGACGGGGGCCAGGCGCACAGGGTCAGCGCCAGGACGCAGGGAGGGCGGGGACCTGAGCAGTGTGGGGAGGTGCTGAGCCTTCTGAGGTGTCTGGCTCCTCTCAGGGGAGTCTTCTCTCTGTGTCTTTCTGTCTCGGTGGGCCATTCTTCCTCTGCTTCTTCATGGCTAACAAGTATTACATGAGAATGTGGGTGAGTGGGCGGGGAGGCAGCCCCCAGTGCAGAGCACCGAAGCCTGTTTGGCCTACAGGTGGACGCAGTCCTTGCTGTGCTCAGTGGGCACCATGCAGGGCCACCAGCCAGCTCAGAGGTGCTGGCAGGCAGGCTACTCCTGCCCTGGATGGTGTCTTGGGCCCCAGACCACTCTGGGCCAGATCTGAGCTTGGCCCACTTCTCCGCAGGCCAGGGCCTGAGCGCCCAACACACCCTGCTGTGACCTGGGAATGCCACACAGGCAGGTGGCACACATTGCCTTTGCTCAGACCATCAGCCTCCATGGGGGCTCCACCTGTCACAGCAGGAGGGCCCCTGGGTCCACCGTGCCCAGAAGGAGCATGGCCAGGCTCAGGATCATGCCCTGGTCAGCGTAGAGCAGGGATCCAGCCTCAGATACCCCTGGCCTCTGCTTCCACTGCTTACAGGTTTGTCACTGGAGCCACTGGGACCTGAACCTTTCTGGGCGAGGCAGTGCCCAGGGGCAAGCTAGAATCAGGCAGAAGGGCCCTCTGTCTCGGCCTGCGGTGCTCGGTCTCTCCTATTTGGGGTGTTCCGGCGGCCATGGGAGCAGGCGACAGAGCCTCAGGCTCCCTGGCGTCCGCCATCCACCCTCCGTACATTCCCCACCCTGAAAGCGGGTCCCCGTTCAGGCCAGACTTCCCAACAGATTCTGTACTGTTATTTGGAAACGATTTCTGCTTCTAATGAGTGTTTTCTCTTTGCCCTTGTCCTCTAAAACGCGTAATGAGTGTTTTCCTGCGAGTGAGGCGGGGGGGGGGGGGGTGTCCCTCTGTGTCTGCCATGGCTGCATCTGAGCTGCTTGGTGCCAACTCCAGCCTGCTGGAGCAGAGGCCATGGGGCTCCCTCCCCGCCTGTCTAGACAGCACACACAGAGGTGGCAGGGGGACTGGGACCCTGGGGCCTGGGAAATGCAGGACAGGGCGAGGTGGGAGCTCCTGGATAATGGGAGCAGCAGGTGAGCCCAAGTTCTAGGGTGTTCTGCTGCTAGGAGGAGCTCTGGATTCCGAGTCCAGGGGCTGGCTCTCATCCTGCTGGCCACCCTGACCACCAGCAGCGGTGACCTTACGCTGGCCAGCACTGGGTGCCACTTAGCAGTGAAAACTTCAGAGGGGCACCATCATCACTCCTTTTTATAAATGAGGCATTTGAGAGTAGAGATTGGGCACTTTGTGCCGGGTCACAAGCGTGACCAGAAAGTGGGATAGCTGAGGGCTTCCTGCCTCCATGAGCCTCTGCTAGCCCTGGCTGACTTGCTGGCTAGCCCTGGGCACGGCGAGCCAGGCTCTAGGTTCATCATGGTGGCACAGAGCCTCCATGGCCCAAGCAGCTGAGCGTAGAGTCTAGGCGAGGCCCCAGCTCAGCCGGGCTCAGTCCAGCTGCAGAGCTCTGGAGGGTGCCTCTGCTGGGACTCTGCCTGGGCAGAGGGAGGGAATGAGGCCCGGCTGGTCAGTCACCTGGGGCAGGGGTCCAGGCTCCCCTCCAAAGGACCCCATGGTAACCAGTCCTCCCCGTCTGCCCCATAAGGCTTGGAGTTCCAAAACCAGCTTCACTGAGTCAAGCTGAACCCCAAACCCCAAAGCAACAGGTATTGCATCCTGTGTGGCCGGCAGGTTTTCCCAAAGTGGGACATAGCAGGACTTCGAGGCTCTTCCCAGAGGTGGGAGGGAGGCCAGGATGCAGGAAGGTGCTGACTGCCTGATGAGGTGGCCTTCCTCTCCTGCCCCGGGCTGGCTGTGAGGCCCAATGCTGCCTGGTGGCCCGTCCTCTGCACTATAGGAGCCACACACTTATAAGAGTGAACCCTCAGGCCAGAGCAGGTCCAGTGGCCTTGTTAGCACAGGACCCACAGAAGGGGCAGCTGTGACTGGACAGGGTCAGAGATGGGCAGTGCTGGAACCCAGAGCTGGGTCTCCCGCCAGGAGGAGGCCAAGCCGGGCTCTCCAGGTGCTACAGGCCTGGAGCTCCTCTTGGCCGTGTCTGAAAGCCCCTCTGCCTTTCATTCCGAGACTCATGGGGAAGGGTCATTTCAGTTCTGCACCAAACAGGAACTCTGGACCCAGCAAGTGCCCAGGGAGCCTTCCCTTCCTACTGCCTCCCTCTCAGATGGCCACTGTAGAGTCTCTAAGGAAGGACAGGCCCTTTAGGTCCCCCAGGGCATCTTTGGGTCAGTACAGGAGAGAGCAGGCAGTGGGGCTGCCCAGCGCCTGCCCAGCTCAAGGGACTGTAGCATATCACAGTGGGTCTGAGGTGTGCCCAACATGGCTGTTTATGGGGCCTTGTGTCTGTTCTCTTCACGGGTACCACAGCCGGTCTGTGCAATGTGACTGACTATCTCTGGGCCAACTGCCTCTGGCTCCCCAGCATCCTCTGAGCTTGTCACCAGCACAAAGTACCAGAACAGGACTGCAGCTGTGTCATGTTGAATGTTCTTGCAGGAGTCCTTTAACCCCAGTCCCTGTCCCCTGCACATCACCTGCCTGGTGCCTCCCGTTCTGAGCCCTGAGTAGATGGATGAACATCTGGGGTCCTCTATCTGGCATGGTGTTTAGGACCCTGAAAATAGTGGGGTTGGGGTCAGTCCCAAAGCACTCATGACCCTGGGCAGTGTGTCTAGTTTCTCTAAGTCTCAGTTTCTTCATCAGTTAAAAACAAGGGGGGGGGGGGTCTACCAGCCTGGGCTGCATGGGCTGTTGTGAATTAACATACATGAAGATGAGGAACCTAAGCTGTAACCCGGTTCCAGGCCACGTAGCACAGGCACACCGTGGCTCAGGGCTGTCAGCACCAGGTGGACCTCCGCAGGCATGAGACGTCCGGAGAAGCCTTCTGAGAAACCCCTCCCTGTACCACACCTCTATCGCCTCTCACGGCAGCTGTGATAGGAGGAGCCAGCCCCCAAGCATGAGCCCCACAGGTCAGCAGCGGCTCAGGCAGCCTCTCCTCTCCTCAGGACCCTCCTCCCCAGCCTGGAGGGAGTAGGGAGCAGCTCTGTCATTGCACTAACTGCCACTCAGCCACCCAGCAGACGTGAAGTCCGGCTGGAGACTGACCAGCTCTTTTGCCACCCCAGTGCCCCCCACTTTGTCTGGAAGCACAGCCCACCTGGACGCTGCCCCGGCACTCAGGAAGGGTTGCCTCAGGAATGAGTTAGGCAGGAAGAGCAAGAAGCCCAAGCGGGCAGCTGGAAACCATGCCCACTCACCCTCTGCCCTTGGCTTGGTCCTAACGGTGAGCACATGTCCACTTAGGGTAAGGTGGACTCCCCAGCTACAGGCCTCCTCAGGACACGCGAAAATTAGTTTAACAGGGCATAGTTTCTCTTTTTCTTTCTCTTCTTTTTAATGGGAGGATATTGTAGCTTCTTACAAAACACCTGGGGCTCACTGTTGGTTAGCTGCTTTTGTTTCATTGGGGTGCACAGAAGTGGCCGGGAACTGAAGCATGCAGGAGCGTGCTCCGAGTGGGGTCCTTTAACAGCAGCACCCTCCTGACCCCTGGGGATTCCATGGGGCGCACTGTGAGGTGAGGCTTTGCCTGGGTTAGAGCTACAGAAGGCATTTCTGTCCGCAGGCACTGTCCCACAGGGGACACGTGACTCACATGGTTCAAGGGAGGGAAGCCAGTTGGTGCCTGAGTGAACCCTGGTCCCTGTGCCCAGGTCAGTGGGGAGGGAGAGGTGCCTGGGCATCGTGAAAGGCAGGGACTCAGGCCAGGCCCGGAGCTTCTGGTCTGACGTCAGCCGCAGAGCGGAGATGCCGGGGTGCACGGGGTGGGCTGGGCTGAGCTCCTCCCTCCACAAGCCTCTTCCTGCTGGTGGCTCAAAGGACCCAGCCCTTGCCGCGGGCCCCTGCCTGGCACCTGATTGGGAACTCCATGGCCAGCACCTTGTGTTCTCACGGCTGCCCTGGGAAGGCTGGGCTGGGGTGCATCCATCCCAGTGTTTCGCAGAAGTCAGTCCCTGAGGGTCAGGGACAATAAGAGGCCCTAAAAGACACAGGGCGGGCAGGGTGGCACTGTCCAGGCCCTTTGAAGAGACATTATCCATTGTCCTGGCGCCAGGTGATTGGACGGGAGTGTGGTCTGGAATTTGCCCTTCTCTGCTTCGGCTCAGAAGAGAGTTCCAGGGACGGCCTGCACACAGGGCACAGGTCCGCGCCCGCTGGGAAGCTTCCCCGGCCTCGGCAGCAGCGGCCACCACTGTCCTCATCAGTGGTAATAGCACAGTCACCACGGGCCTGGGCCTGTGAGGCTGGCACATTGTTATTGTCACCACATGGAAATGAGGCTAGGGGCACTTCAGGCCTGTGCTGAAGTCAGCCATCAGCGGCCTGTACATGCAGGAGGGACGCTGGCCTCAGACCAAGACACCATCACCTGGTGGTGCCTGCTGTCCAGCAGGGACAACATGCCTCCAGCAAGTGCTCCTGTCATTAGATATTGGGGAGAAGGGTCAGGTCCTGCAGGAAGAGCCAGGGGCTGCAGCAAGAGGCGGGGCTTCACGAGGGCCAAGGCTCTGCAGAAGGGCGGGCGCTGACAGGGCCCAGGAGCCCCTCCCTGAAGGTCACAGACCGGGTAATGAAATCCAAGCCACACCTGATAAGCCAGCGGAAGGATTGCCATCTGGGGCAACGGGAGCCACCACCTTAATGTGGCAGAGCCCTTTCCAGCCAGGAGGGCAAGTGTGGAGAGGAGGAGCCGCAGAAGCAGACAGATACCTCGTGAGCAGCCTTCTTGTTCCAGCTTGATTCTAACTAGCAGCTTCCACATCTTTCTCCATTTAATGTCCCTTGAATAACGTGATGAGGAGATAAGGTAGACACCAGGAATTTACGGTGCTATGCAAAAAATTGCTCAATTCCATTAAGATTTCCGGACCCTTGCCAAGGCTGCACGGCAGAGCGGGTAGTATTTCCTCCGTAGACAGCTTTGCTTGATTGCAATTTATGACGCCAAGGCCAGTGCTGTACCCACCTAAAGCCTCCAGAAAATATGGCGGTTCCCCCAAAACAGCTATTATCCTCCCTGAGGAATGTCACTGGGCATTTTCTAGAAGATTCCCTCATCCTGATCCTGTGCTTCCCCTTCCTCTGGGGACAGGGGGATGGAGGATTTGCTTTTCATCCATTTGCTTTGGGTGGGGAGGGTGGAGAAGGGTGGGGGCCCAAGAGCAGCTGCCTCTGCCCTTCACCTTGCAGAGTGGGGAACCCTCTGCTCCCACCCAGGGGAGAAGGCAGGCACTGAGTATAGGGTGATGGCCTTGGGCTCCCTACTTGGGACCAGCAGGGTTTGAATTAGCTCCACCTTTGCCAGCCAGGGGATTCTAGCTGAGTGACCCAAGCTCTGGATCGTAAAGTCGGTATAAATTACCTCTCTCCTGAGGTCACCAGGGGGACAAATAGAGCTCAATACACAAAGCCCTCAGTGTCACGCTTGGTGGACTTTTGGACTCACCAACCTGCCGGCAGTTTTACTCTGGGAGATTGGTCGTGGGGGAGTCCCCTCGAAGGTCCTGTCCAGACCACATTTCCAGGGGCAAAATGCGAGGTCTGCCGATGCTACTGATTTCCAACCCTGTCTCCCGTTTGTCCTGCAGTCCTGGGCAGGAACGTGCTGTCTGTTAAGTGGCAGAGCCTCTGCATTCTGGCAATTTGTCTTCTGCATCTCCCACCCAGCCCCCTCTGTTCCCCACCCTGCTGTGACAGGGACCGTCATGCACCCTGGCCTGGCCTGCAGACCTTCACTCTGCCCTTCAGTCCTGCAGGGCTGGGCTGCCCAGGCTAGCGGGGAAGAAGGAAGCTTGCAGCTGCCAGGGCTGCGGTTCCTTGGAGATGGGAATTATTAATTAGTCTTATTATCCCGGACTTGTCTGTCTCTTAATCCTCCGGTCTGCAGAGGGGCCCATGCCTCCACGGTGTGTGTGTCAGCATGGCTAAGCAATTGCCTTTAATATAAAGGCAGAACAATGGGCCCCACAGTTTGGTTACTATCTTTATTTATCAAGCCAAACAATTCCTGCTCCCCTTTACAGCACATCCTTCAAAGATGAGGAGAATGCAAAAGCAGCTTAATTCCCTTCTAGATGGCTCATAATGTGGGGCTTTTATTTAATTATCCTTTTCTTGTAATCTGCAGCTGACATTCTGTCCTTAATATCCTAATCTTCTTTGGAGCAAAGGGGAAGCCATGCCTTCCAAAGCAAAAGACAGGAGTTTGCCTGAGGAAGCACTTTGTTCCACCTCTGAAGGAGCTCAAAGGGCCAGGAACGAAGTTCCGATGTGACTTGATAGAGTGAAATGGAAAACGGGGGTCGTGGGGACATGCTCCATGTGTGAACATCAGCAGCTCACTCGGGCCTCCAGCTGTACTCCATCTGGTGATACTGGGCTTCGCGGGTGCCACAGACTCCGGTCAGACAAGGAGGTCTCACAACACGGTGCCATTGCTTATACCAGGCTTATGGCAGCTCCAGTAGGACAGGTGTGCATAGGTGATGAGCAGAGGTACACACTAACATGCAGGTGTGCACAGGTATGCATAGGTGGGCACAGATATATGTAGGGCTGCACGTGTATATATATACACAGGTGTTCACAAGTGTACACAGGTGTATGCAGGTGTGCACAGGTGTATGCAGGAGTTCACAGGTAGGTATGCCCAAGTGCAAACAGGTATGCATAGGTGGGCACAGATATATGTAGGGCTGCATGTATATATATATACATATATATATACACACACACACACACACACAGGTGTTCACAAGTGCATACAGGTGTACATAAGAGTTCACAGGTAGGTATGCCCAAGTGCAAACAGGTATGCATAGGTGGGCACAGATATATGTAGGGCTGCATGTATATATATATATATATATATATATATATATATATATACATATATATATACACACACACACACACAGGTGTTCACAAGTGCATACAGGTGTATGCAGGTGTGCACAGGTGTACGCAGTAGTGCATAGGTATGCCCAAGTGCAAACAGGTATGCATAGGGGGGCACAGATATATGTAGGGCTGCATGTGTATATATATACACAGGTTTTCACAAGTGTACACAGGTGTATGCAGGTGTGCACAGGTGTATGCAGGTGTGCACAGTTATATGTGGGTATGCATAAATGGCAGAGGTGTGCACAGGTGTACGCAGGAGTGTACAGGTGTATGAGGGTATGCATAGATGGGCAGAGGTGTGCCCTGCCCAGTCTGGTTGTCCTCACCCTTGCTCACTGGCCATTCTTTCCTCAACCTAGTCCTTCCAGTTGTCCCTCTCCAGTCATGGGTAAAGCTCTTGTGGAGGTCACCAGCCACCTCTGCCTGGCTACATCCAAGGTCACCTTGCTGTCCTCACCTTCCAACCTCCTAGCTGCCCTTGCCCAAGCTTAGCCATTCCTTTCTTCTGGAATATTCTCTTCTGCTGAGATGTTTACTGGCCACGTTCCTCATGGTTTGTTCTTTGCAATCCCGTTTTCTCCAGTTCTTCGATGTTGGAACCTCCCTGAGCTTCCCAGGTCTTCTCTTCTCTGGTCACTTTCTCCTGGAATCGTCGCGTCCAGTCCCAGGGCTCTGAATGCCCGTGTTAGGGTGACGACTTGCGTATTCAGCCTTCTGCCCTGACGCTGCCCCTCAGCACTGGCTGTCCCCAGCCACCCTCTCGGCGCTCTCTTGCAGACTCTGTGCCTCGGACTTCCCTTGGCCAAGGCAGGCCTCTCGCTCCTCTGGGAGCCCGCTTTCCTCCCGGCCCGCATGGCAGCGGGATTGCCACCCCGTGGGCTCAAGCCAGCCCTTCCTTTCTCTTTCCCTCGCTGCCCCTGCCCCTTCCCCACTCAGAAATACCCTGAGCCCATGTCCTTTCACTTTCATTTGCTGCCCACCCCCAGCCCTGGTTCCCTCCTGCCCATGCCAGAACCCGTTCTTCTCTGCTGTGGTCCATGCCCAGATGTGGCCAGAGCAGCCAGCTGAATCTCAAGTCAAATCATGTGCCACTCACACTTCAGTCACTTCAGTAAACCTCCAGGCATTCAAAATAACAGCTACAGCCTTCCCCTGACCTCCAGGGCCCACCCTGCCTGACCTTCACCTTCCTCTCCCTGGGTGCCCTCCAGTCACACTGGCTGCTTCTGCTCCTCAGTGGAGCCCAGTACCTGGATGCCTCAGGGCCCTTGCACATGTCCCTCCCTCTGCCTGGAGGCTGACCTGAATCTTCCATGGGTAGCTAAGATGGAGGTCTCAGCTCAGCTGTCAGCTGCTCGTCAAAGCCCCTTGTCATC
Organism: Sciurus carolinensis; assembly: GCF_902686445.1. Classification (NCBI taxonomy): domain Eukaryota; kingdom Metazoa; phylum Chordata; class Mammalia; order Rodentia; family Sciuridae; genus Sciurus; species Sciurus carolinensis. Next base: position 204,206,583 of record NC_062213.1, on the reverse strand, counting down.
TCCAGCTCTCCGGCACACCACCGTTACCTGTTCCTGACATTTTATGATGAAGTGTTGAAGATATACAGAAAAGTTGAAAGAATCTCACAAGCACCATATGCTGCAGCCTTGACTGCTAGCATTTGGTGGCATCATTGGGTCACACGTGTGTCCAGGTACCCCACAATCTGTCCTGTCACTCTTCATGCAGGACAAAGTACGCTGCAGTCATAGTAGACCTCCCTCGAGTGCTTAGCATGCATCTCATTAGCCAGAGGCCACCATTAGTGCACGACTCTCTCTGGCATTTGAAGTAGAGTTCACACACAACGCTGCAATTGAGCCCACAAACGAATGTACTCGGTGAGTTTCAACCAACCACGCACCAGCCATGACCCGAACCCACATTAGGATCTGGAACATGATCACCCCTCCAGCCTCTTCCCAGTCCGTCCCCTCCCCCCACCTGCAAAGTCGCCTCCATTCTGATTCCTCCACCGTGGACTCGGTTTTCCTGTTCTAGAAATTTGTATGCCTGGAGCCGTGCAGTGTGTGCTCCCGGGACAGCTCCTTTCCCTCGGCATGATGCTCTTATTCACGTACTGTCCCTCCTGCCTCCTGGGCTCCTGGTTCCATCCTTCCAAAGCAGGCTCCCCGGGGGCCAGGCTTGGCACACAACTGCACGTTTGCTGGGTAGGGGTGATTGGTGTCTGACCCCACCCAGGAGGCAGGCTTCCGCAGGGCAGGCCAGGCCACTGCTTCCTGGGGCTTCTCCAGATTCCCCCACTGTGACAGCAGGGCCCCAGTTGTGCCCCAAGAACAGAGTCAGAACAGGGTAGACTTCAGAAAGACCTTCCCAAAACGGAAGAGTCTCGTGCTTTAAACTGGCCTTGTGTGGGTACAACAAAGAAGTCAGAGTCCTTGGATGCCCGGATGGCTTACCCTGCTGAGTGGGGCCCAGCTGCCCAGGACAGGAGAGGTGCAGCCCAGAGCCAGCAGCAGGACCAGTGAAGTGGACTGACCCTGGCCTGGGCCCTGCAAGTGGCCTGTGTTCCAAACACCTCCTGGCCCTGCTCCCCACAGGGTGGAAGACCCAGCCACCACTGTCACTCTGTCCTTGACCCTCACGTAGGGATACTGGGGGCCAGGCAGCACGCCCCACTTGGTCTGCTGAGGCCTGGTTCTGCCCCTCAGTCCAGGAGCCTCAGACCGTGGCCAGCACTCAGGGCCAAGGCAAGCAGAGTAGCTCAAGTGGCCTCCTGCAGACCATGGACTTGGTGTGCCAGGATAACGCCAGCTTATCAGGGGACTATGCCAGGCTTCATGCCATCCCCAAGCCAGACCTGTGTGGAAAAGTGGGGGTTCATCACCTAGGGTGGTGCCCCTGGGCCCACTTTCCCTGGGGGAGGTCTCATGGTTTCCCAAGACAGCCACAGTCCCGGGAGACCTGTAAAGGGCCTCTGATGCAACTGCAAGACCAGGGCCTTGGTGGTCACACCCCCAGGTTCTAATCCCACTTTCAGAGTCACACGGGGCTCATTAGCCCTGACCTGGGCTCTGTTCCTCCCCGCAGAAGGGTGCGGCGCAGCATTCAGAAAGGCTCAGAATGTTCAAAGCCCCACGCACAGGGTCTAACACAGGCAAGCTCTCGGTTGAATGACAATCAGAACTGTTGCCATGAGGGCTCTGTTGTTGCAACCCCAGCTGGACCCCACAGGGACGGACACAGGCGCAGGGACGGACGTAGGCCCAGGTCCTTCCCTCTCTGTCACCAGAGCCTCCTGCACCGCCCTGCCAGGCTCTGCTCCCGGCACTCAGGAAGACCTTGGCCTAGCCTAGGTATCTGCTCGCCACCCACCTGCCTGGCTAGCTCTAGGAACATCCCAGAACAGCTCAGGCCGGGATCCAGCTCCTTCCAAGAAGTCAGCATTCAGAAACTCTGCCAGCATCTCTGCTGGCTGCCCACCCTCCGCCTGTGACCTCCTTGCATCCTCTGACATCTCAGACTGACCCTGGCTGTCCCCGGGACATCCATTAGGCAGCCACCAACGCCGTGTGTCACCCATGTCTTCATGGCGCCCACCCCTTGAGGCATAGCTAAGCTGTTACTTCTGGGGCCCCAGGGCTCCCCCATCCCCACCCTCTGACAGCACGCCATGCTCCCCACACCCGGCCACTCCCTACTTCCTGGAAGCAGCTGCTTTGGTGACAGCTGGGGGCGGGGAGAGGGTTTGGGGCATGGTGCCCCTTAAGTCAAAGTCGTATCCTGAAAGTTAAACTGTGCACAGCTCCAGGGCAGAGAGAATAGCAGAGTCCAGCCCTGGGATCTGGGGCCTGGTAGACCCTGATGTCCTTGTCCACGTCCTTGGTGGGACCTCCATCGCAGGTGGAGCGTGAGATCCAGAAGCTCCCCTCCCTGAGCCAGAGCCACCCCCTTCAATGCCCCCTCCCCAGGCCAGGGGTGGTCCCTCCACATTTCAGAACTTAGGTCATTTTTGGCAGTGCCAGCAGGAGCTCAGAAACCAGATGCCAGACCCCCCAGGGTGGTCAAGACTGACCCCAGGAAACCCAGTGACTTAGGCAGGAGCTGGGCTTGAACCCTGCTTCCTGACTGCCAGGCCACGCCTCTTCTGGGGACACCGCTCCTCACAAAGACTGTGTGTGATCTACAGCCTTTTTCACATTCCAGGCCAGCTTCCCAGGCTGCCCTAGCATGCAACTCAGCCGCCAGCCGCTGGTGTCTGATGGGAGAAGGCACACTCCCAACATTAGCCCAAGTCGAGCTTAATTAGATAAAAATCATTCTGCTGCCAGAGACGAATCATGCTTTCCCAGCTCCAGAAATGATGTTCGAATCCAACTGCTATTGGGAATGGTGATTGCCTCTTTCAGGAAGTGACAAGCAGCTGCCCCTAGTTGCTGTGCAGGTGGAGAGGCAGCCAGATTTTGTCCTGCAAGGCAGTGGTGTGCTGCTAAATGTCTAACAATAGGCTCTCCAGGAAAAACAACAACAAACAAATGCCTGATTTTGGGGTTTGCCAATATCCATGCTGTAAATATTCACACTGTAACCAATTTGAAGTTACCAATGTGCTATCCACTGACTGGCAGAATTCTCAAATATTTGTGAGGCAGCTCTCAGGAGCCAGTACAAGTGAGCTCCAGCCCAGCCCACGACTGTGCTCTTGCCTTGGAGAGCACAGGCCTGGAGACCCTGCCTGCAGGGCCCAACCTCTAAGGACTGGTTGATGCCTCTCTACACCCTGCCTGAAGCTACTCACACTCACGCCTTGGGGAGGGAAAGGCACTTGAGTTTCCACAGGCACTAGTCATCTGTCACCATGCTGAGACATGACGTCCAGGGTGGTCTCTGTTCTCCTGTCCTGCAGCAGCTCCTGGGCTCAGCTCCCCAGACCTCAGGACCCGTCTTAGGCTCCCAGTGTAAAGCCAGTCCCCAGCCGCCAGCCCGCCCTGTGTCTCCCATCCCCCTCTCTCCTCTGCCTGGGATGGCCAGGTGCACCTTTCACTGGGGTCATGGTGATGCTGCTGCTGGGTTCCCCTTAGATGGTCACAGCTGCAGGCTGGGTGAGCATAGCCTTTCCTCCCACGGCTCCCTCTCCCCCAGACAGGCTCCTGCTCCCAGGATGCCCTTGAGCGCCTCCCTCAGGCCTGCCTTCCCACACTCCCAAGCTCTGGGTGTGAGTCCCCGCTCTGCCCCTTACTTCCTTGGGAAGTAGCTTAAACCTCTCTCCCTCAATTTCCTCGCCCTTATGATAGAGAGGATAATAACTCCTGCTTTGAGGGGTTATTGGGAGGGAGAACAAAAACTAACCTGCATGAAGCGCTTGGCTTTGCGTGTTCACAGACTAGGTGCTGGGTGACTTGACAGCTCTCCTCCTTCTTTCCTGACTTGTCGCTACCTGTACTTTGCATATTCTCACTTCCTGCAGCACACGATTGAAGGCCTCTCAGCAGTTATCCAGCACTCCCTCATCCCCCGGGGCTGCCCAGGGAGCAAAGCAGCCGTGGCCCAAGGGGTAACTAAGAAGGGCCAGCACTTTGGGGTAAGAAACCAGCATTCCAGGTCACACTGCCCCCCCGCCCTGTGGCCTGGTCAAGCCATATCAGAGACTTAAGGCAACAAGAAAAATCAGTAAATGAAGACCCTGTCTTCATTTAAAATTCTAATACTTTGCTCACAACTTGGGTTTTTGAATTAAGTCTGATACTTTAAAACATGGCATTACGGTGACTTTGTCCTGGTGGCTGAGTCTCTGGCAGCCCTTCAGTTCCCACCCTCGTTCCAGCTCCGTCAGGGACACTGCTGTGGGCAGGGCCATGCCCCTGAGTGTCCCAAATGGGTGACCTGAGAGGACTCCAAAGAGGTGGCTGTGTGCCCACACCAGCCTGTGGTAGCCTCGATGTGGGTGGGCCACCTGGACTCCTCCATCCCATGTGGCCTCTCATACAGCCTGGCTGAGGGGTGGTATTCAGTCCTTGATAAAGAAAAGAGAAGCGAAGTTATATAAAAACCCGACAGCCCGAAGTCGTACTTTCCAGAGCATTCTTAGCCCCCACCCCAAGGGGGCACAGCCCCTGGCCTGTCCTTCACCTACTCACTGCCTCACGCTGGTGCTGTGCTGCACCTGGGGCCTTCGCTGCCTCACTGTGCAGTGCTGCCACAGGACACCACAGGCCCCACTGGGAGGCCCCTTCGCTACTGGCCAGGGCTGTGGTCACTCTCTATCACCTCCTCACCCTCCTCCAAGGGCGACGAATGCAGAAGCAGAGCTGCCTTGCCCTTGCTGGGCCTCTTCCCCCGCCATCTAGATTCTCCCTGGATGCCTGTATCCGGGACCAGGGCTCACCTGCACGGGAGGCCAGAGTCGCTGTGAGGTTGGACCCGTGTGGGGACCAGCTTCCTCCGCCAGGTCCTGCTAGCTCCTCTGCAGGAAAAGAGCCACCTGCAGTGAGCCTGCCTCCTGGGCCTGGCCCAGGCCTCTGCCCCTGGGGTCCAGGCTGCCCCTTCATCCTGAGCAGCCCTTTGCTCCATTCTGCCACAGCTGCTCCCTGCCCTCCCCTGAAGACAGACACCTTTAGGGAAAGGAAAACCTTCCCAGACGATGTGGGTTCCATGTTTGGACCAAGGCTCACTGGGAGTGGCAGCTATCCCTGGCCACACGGCCTGAAGGCCAGAAGACACAGTTAGAGGTCATGGTCCCCCAGCACTATGGCCCAGGTGGGGGCCTCCCTGTGCCCTGTGGCACTGCCGTCTCCCTCTCAAGACTCAGGGTGGAGGGGGCTACCGCCTCCTGGTACGGGCTTGCCCAGGAGACAAGGGACTCTGGACGTTTGTTTTGGAGATGAGACGGCACAGGAGCAGCTCCCATCTCCCTGTAGTTACCAGTACTCAGGCCAAGGGGACACTTGGGCCTTTCAAAGGGGCTTGGACACGCCCTGTCCTCAAAGCTCCTAGGGGAGGGTAAAGTCACACCGGCAGTGGGAGATCCGGACCCACGCTGGCTCCCGGGCTCCCAGCTGCAAGTTCTGCCCTCCACTCCTGCAGGCAGATGCCAGATACCCTGTTCCTCCAACAGCAGCGTGTCGGGTGTCACCGGTGTCCTCCCACCCACGATACCGATGCCATCACACACGCCCCATGGGGTGGGTGGAGAGGTGTTGAGTGGAGGAAATGTTGCCGCCCCAGGACCAGGAGATCCTGCCCCGGAGGGCATGGCAAATTCGCTTAGATGCCACCTAATGGTAACTGGGCCACTGATGATTCCTGACCACCTCCCACCAAGGACATTGCTTCTTATTGCCCAGTCCTCAACTTGGGTGGGTTTCTGAGTCTCTTGGACTTTTAACTTCTGCCTATAAATGACTCTGTTGGAATCATGGAAGTAAATAAGCATTGGCTCTCTTAGTTCTTCCTTCCATGTGACCCTGTGGAAGTCCCTTCTCTTCTCTGAGTCTCAACTTCCTCATCCAAGAAAAGAAGACTTGGGTCTTCTTGGACTTGTGTGTATCCTAAGTGCACAGCTTCCCTGGTCTGGCCGTCCACGAGCCTGCTGTCCAGCCTCCTCCCCACCCCCTCCTCCCTCTTCTGTGACTGCTTCCCTTCCTTCCTGTCCTGGTTCATGCCCAGGTTCTGCAGAGCCAGTGTCCCCCACCCAGCTGCCTGGACCCACCGCTGCCACTCTGATGGCCTGCAAGAATAGCTGTAGGCTCCGTGAGCTCCTGGCACGCAGGCAAGCCAGGACGCCATCCGCTGCGGCCCCCAGGCGGAGCAGCCTGGCATGGGCAGGGCCTGCTGTCCCGGAGGCAAGCTCCCCTGCTCCCTTTCCATCGCTCAAGGAGGTTGAGCAGGGCGGACGGTGGGCCATGGGACACCTTCCGGCAGGGTTCAGTTAAACTCAGAGCCAAGAGTCCTTTCAGGGGTTTGTGGGGGAAGGGAAGCGTCTGGAGGCCAGGCAAGGCTGACCTTGGCGACTCCTCAGAGATGGGCGTGCGAGGAGGCTGTTCCACACAGGGCCGTGCCCATAGGCCGTGGCCGGACTGGAATCTCTCCTTAGGCATCAGGGCGTATTATTAGAGGTTGGGTGACACGCCAGGTGCTGGGGACAGTGGGACGGACCAGCCCTCGGGAGGCTTAAGGTGGGTGGAGCACAGATACGAACAGACTCCCGGGGGGCGGGGGTGGGTTCCTCAGAGAGCAGAGGCCCACCCGGATTTTATCTGGTTTGTCAATATGGACTTGTGTGTATCCAGACTTTGAAGTGGCTGTCCATCCTCCTGAGGCTGCAGAGGTGAGGGTGACCCCTGTGCCCCTCCACAAGACAAGAGTCAGACACACAGGGAAGCTTCCACGCCAGGGCCCCTGAAACATCCCATGACCAGGACGAGGCTGGGACGCGTCCTTTACACGCCCCCACGTCTGGTTCCTCAATGAAGCGGCTGGCCACTGGCGTCGTCAGCTCCCTTCTGCCGCTCAGCAGGAGGGGTGACAGGGGAAAGGTACACATGCTTAGGAATTGGCTCTCCTGGGCCAGCCGCCCTGCGTCCCCCCGTGAAGCTGTTCCCCGCAGCCTCTGCCCCAGGCAACTGCTTTCTCCTAGAAGTGACCTGGGCGTCCCGATTAATGTCAAAGAGTAGGGCAGAAATAAATAGGTCTTCTCCCCACACCAAGAATCAGACTCCTCGTGGCCAGCTGGACACTGAGCATCCCTTGTTATGCTTCTGGCCTCCTGTCAAGCTGCCCAGGAGCACAACACAGAGCCCTCTGAAGGCCAAACTGTAATTACCAATGGTGGTGTTCAGACTGCCCTCTGGTCACACCTGGTCAGTGGCCTGTGTGACCAGAGGCCTTAGTGCCCAAGCACAGCCCTTTTCCTGTGGTGTCTGTGTGGAAAGGGCTGCTGCGTGGGCATCTTCCGATCTGGCGGGAAGACTGGCGTCCACGTCCTACACAGACTCCATGGACACTGAGGGCGCAGGTGCCGCTCTCTCCCGGGTGGATGCTCTTCCCCAGAGAGACCATGAACCTCCGGGCCGAGCACAGCGAGCACAGAACCCCAGAGGCATGTAGGACTTCGGGTTTTGTTATGGGGCACACTGAAGAACAGACCGATCACCACTGAGAAGTCCAAATTTGAAAGTATTAAGTTGGCCAGCTGACTGTCTGACACAATGCCCCAAAAAATGGCTATCGGGAGAATAGCCCCGACCACAGGGTTGTAGGGGTTCTTATACCAAAAATCACATCAATCGTAAGTGTCTGTTGCTATGATTCGAAATTACAAACTAACATCATGAGATCATCGACAGAGGGGGAAGTGGGTCAAACTGACCCTTACCTAGGTACAAACTAAAGAATGGTTGCTAACATCCACACATTTACCGTTTACATGGTACATTGGTTAAGAGCAATAGAGGTCAAAGGAGAGCAATTTTTACTACATAGGAGTTGCCATTGTATATTATTAAACGTGTCACAATAAGTAACTGATGATGGGTACAGAGGCGGGGTGTTCCCATGGGAGAAACTTATTTCCTACATAACATGGAGTCTCAGAGCAAAATGGAGTCTCTTTAGTCATATCCCTTAGAGTGTGGCCTATAACTTTCTCATGGAGCCAGATCTGTCAGCCCATCACAGTTTGTGTAGTGAAGGCACTGTCCTCTGTTCTCAATTCTCTCCCCGGCCAAGAGAGCCCACAGCCCATCTCTGCTCCACTGACCCAGCCCCTATCTGTGAATGCCATTTACAGATTGTTCCTCTTTCATTTTCTTTTGTTTTATGAAGACCTCTCTTTTTCTTTCCAGAACAAAAGGAGGCTTAGCACGCATCCCACTGCCTATCTGAAATCCTCCAAACTCTTTTTAGCGCTGGGGTCTGCACAGTCCCCAGGGTCACCCTGCCCACCCACCTTTGCTTGAATATGAGACTGACTCCCAATTCACACCAGTGTCCCTGGCAGGAGGGTTCCCACCTTCAGGGCAGGGGCGAGCTCACACTGAGATGGTGCGTCCACAAACACAGCAGCACAGATGAGCGCTGTCCCCAGGCTTTCTGGGTAAAGCAAAGTTCCCCTGAAGCCCCCAGTTTAGTTCAGAGGGACAGAGGAAATGGTTTCTGGCATGTTTGGTGGTCACCACCCTAGGTCCATCTGCGTCACACAGGACGCAGTGTGCATGTGTGGTCATTAGTTAAGGTGTCTGGGAGGCGAAGAAGGAAGAGAGCTAAATAATTACAAGCACTTGGGCGATTTTTTTTTCCCACTGACTAAGGTTAAAATGAATAGTGTTGATCCACTGCCCAGGCAGTAGGCTTGTTAAAGGAAATGGTATTTAAAATGATTTTTGAGCCAAAGCAATTTGGCTGCTCCGAGGCGTCCTTTATCTTTTGCTTTCAAGAGGATAATAATGTTTAAAGACGAAGTCGCTCATGCCGTTTCCTGTCGGGAAGCCAGGCAGTGATGGGCAGCTCTTCCTCTGGTTTGTTTACTTGCTCTATGATGGGAAATGCAAACTTAATGGCCCCTCTGCAGAGCCTTTGGTGTTCAGACTGAACACAGCCCTGTGCCGTGGTGGCACCCCTGTCCTCGGCTTAGGCCAGCTCTCCCCAGAAGCCCGACGCCATCTAGGCCCACGTTGTGGATCTCAGGATTTCACCTAGTGTGGAGGGAGCCTCCGAACAGAAAGCCCCTGACCACCAACACCTGGTCCAGGGTTGACAGGAGGGATCACCCAGAGTAAGAGAGGCTCCCATTGGCTAAGGGGCGTCTGCCTCTCCAGAGAACATGATGGGGTGCCCCAGTTGGGAAGGCGCTGGGCAAAACCTCTCGGGAGGTGTATTCTGTGTCATCCTGTGCAAGTCAGACAGGGGCCACTGACTCACCTTTTAGACTGCAAGAGGCGGAGGGCACAACTTCCCCTTAGGGAGGAAGGGAAGGTGCTGAGGGCCCCAGGCCTGTCCAGCCTGGTTGGGCCAGGGAAGGGCTTCTGTGGTCTCATGGGCAGAGGCTGGGGGGCTGGCTCCAGCCTTTGGTAGCCCAGGACACTCAGCTCAGAGGTACACCAGTGTCCCCCTCCTGCCTCCAGCTCCCAGGAGCCCCCAGCAGCACTGTAGGACTAAAGTGTTTTCCATGGCAGTAAACAGGAGATCCCCAACATCCCCTCCTGCACGAGGACTGGAGCACACTTGCACACACACATACTTGTGCACGTGCACAGAAGTGCTAGGCCTGGTTCCTGGTACACAACAGTGGTCCACATACTGGATCCTTCTCTTGTCCTTTATCACACCAAAGCAGAGCATTCCTTGCCCAGGGGATGGGGCGGGGGCGCAGGGTGGGAGGGTTTGTCCCTGAGGGGATGTTAGCTGATCTGCAAACCTGGGGGACGTCAAGGGTACCGTCATGTGTTCCCTTGGGCCACATCCTGATCCAAGTCAGGCAACAGAGTGAGCCACTGAAGTGAGGGACATCAAATGGGGACATTTGGGTGGTTTTGTGATCTCAGTGACGTGCTTTACATTCAACTTTGGGATCACATGTCACCTAGGGGATGGGATGCTGTTGGGGCCAGTGGGGACTGTGTTCTCACGCCAATCTTACTTCCCAGGCTGTGCTGGCACAACTGACGAGTCTCGTCCCACCCTGTGGGGGACTCTGCAAGCCCCTGCCATGGCAGGCTGAGCCACTGAATGGCCACTGAGCTCCTGGTACACTTTAAACACACTCCCAAGCCCTGTTCATTTTGTCTTTGATGGGGAGGCGGCCTTCTGGGTTTTTCTTTCAAGAGATGCAGATTTAATGGACTGTGATTTTTCTCCAGATCTGCTGCTGTTTAAAAAAAAAAAAAAAAGCAGCATTAAAAAAGCAACTCAGAATTTCTATTTGCTCAGGGAAAAAAAAAAATCTGCTTGCTATTCAGGCCCTAGATTTTCCTGAGAGATTAGTGTACTTGCCTGCCAAGATGTTAGCTAAAGGAAAACACATTTGCTATAGATCAGAAATATTTATCCTTTTCTGGGCAGGAGATCCGAGGAGCCTCGTCTGAATGCCGAGCACCTGGGAATATGAGTGAGTGCAGCCTCTGAGCTGCAGGCTGCACCGGGAGGCGGGACCCCGGGGCTGGGGTGGAAGCCGTGGGGGGAGTCAAGCCAGGCCACCAGGCTCTGGGACGGATGCCAGGGGGTTGGCAGGAAGAGAACGGGAGCCCTGGCCCTGCAAGCTGGCTTTGCCCTAGAGCAGAGGACACTGGCCTGCCCTACCTCACGTGCCTGGGGAGTGGAGGCCACCCAGTCAGCGGCCCAGGATGGGACAACCCTGCTCCTGCCTCTTGATAAGAGAGAAGGACCCTGGCTTGTCTGGGCTCCATGCTCTGGTCCTCAAATTATGGCCCCCATCCTTTGAAACCTTCCCTTAAACTTCACAGACTCGTTTGGTTGCTGCAGAGGAGTAAGAGATGCAAGCTCATAAATAAGGAAGAAACCTAGCCATTGTTGCCCCAGCCACCGGCCTGCAGCCTCGAGAGAGACCAAGACCTGGCGAGTGTTTGGGGGCACAGGCTGACCATCTGGGCTTTTGCGGTTTTTCTCATTTGGCTTTGTCAGTCCTGAATCGCTGTGATTAGGACTCATTGACCCCTGTGTTTGCTTCTGGGTGCTGTTCAGGAGGATCAAGTTTGGAGTGTGGGTTGGGTAGGGAGAGGCGTCAGAGATTTGTAGGATCATTCGTCTTTGGGACCCATTTTCCATTCGCAGAAGTGATTTGCCCTTGACCACTAGCCAGTGTGGGCCCTGCACCAGACCTCCTTCTGGAGCCTGGGTCCAGGGCTTTCCAGGGCTCTTGACATCTGGCGTCTCGCTCCTGGGCCCAGTGAAGCCTGTTGGCCTCCAGGGTGGAAGCAGCACCCCAAGAACTTTGGCTCCTTCTGAGTGAAGGAGCGGCCCTGGCGTCTCCGAGGGCCTGGCCAGGCGTGGAGAGAGGATTCCTCCCCGAGAACTGCGCATCTGTCAGGGAGAGTTCTGCTAACAAGGGTTTGGTTAACCAGAAGGACGGTGCCCTTTACCTTGGAAGCCCCTAGATCTTGTTCAAACAGAATTACTCCCGGGGCTTCTCAAGGATAAACCAGTCCAGGAAAGACTACAAATCCCGGGAATTTACAGCGGGGCTGCTTGTTTCCACTTATCTATTTTGGTCTTGTTCGGAGTGCCTTCTGGCTATAATTTCATCTCAGGTGGATGAAAGCTCCTTTCCTCCCCCTCGGAACTGGGGAACCACTTCCTGTCTGTCTCCTGGCCCAGGGCCAGGCTCTGAGTTCCCCCAGGCGCTGGGGGAGCAGCCCAAACAGACCTGGCATCCAGGAGCTGGAGAGACAGCTCAGAGCCGTGTGGCTGTCCTCTCCCCGGCCGTCTTTGCCTGAGGTCAGCCCCACGTGGGTAGTCTGCGTAGGCTGGGGCTTCTCTGACTTGAAGAACAGCCCACATGTGGGCGGAGGAGCAGGAGGGCGCCAAGGTGTGTAAGTCCCTTTGGGCTCTGTGCAAGACAGGGCTGCGTGGGACACTGAAGCTTGTGACTTTCCAGTTGTGGGTCAAGGTCAAGTGCTTGTGAGCAGGTCCACCCCACAGCATAGGGTGGGGAGCAGGGCATGTCGGTGTGCACTGTCCACAGGTCTGTCACAGCCTCTGTGTGTGCAGCAACCGGGCAGGTGCAGGCTCCTGGCTGTACTTCCACTGGACACCTTGGTGACCGCCACCATACTGGAGGGTCACGCTTCAGCAGCATTTCCCTGGGGTGAGCCGCCAGTGTCTGTGTTGGGCCTTGCTTCTCTGGTATCATTGTAATGAAGACGTGGCTGCTTTAGAGATAAAGGCAGACTGAGAGGAGAGCACCCCTGCCCTGTCTTCTTGTCCCCTTGAGAGGAAGGATCCTGGGAAGTCATGTTGTCCATCCCTCTGCCTCCCAGGAGGCCGCCATCCAGCTTTCCCAAGAGTCGGACAAAGAGGCCCCACTGACCTGCACATGGCCACCACATGGTCTCAACACAGGAGTCTCCATACAACACTGTCTTCCTCAGAGGTGACACAACTTGGGCACAGAGACAATGCAAGCCAGGCTCCAGCCCCAGGGGACCTGGGGCCAATAACAAGGCCATCAAGGTACCGTCCTTTGGTCTCTCTGAATTAGACTCGTCACCCAAGACAAGCAGACAGCTACTTGCCAAAGGGCTTCTTCCCAGCTGGGTAGCTACCTACCCTGGAGACGGAGCCACGGCAGGCTCCACTGCCCACCCCCTCAGCCACAATGGCCAGCCACAGACGTAGTCCTGTTGCCCAGCAGGTCTGAAGCTAGATGTCGGCCACTTGCCTCCGGTAAAAGCTCCCCCTGGGGGCCCCTCCCATCCTCTGAACTCCATGCCGTTGTGCATTCTGGCAAAGGGGAGCCCTGGGTCCATGCTCAACACCTTGGGCGAGGCACACCCCTGCTGGGAGGGAGAGAGCCCTGGCCCTGTGCTGGCCCTCACCGTTGGTGCACTGGACAGTAACCCCTGCGCCCTCCCAGGTCTCACTCAGCCTGCCCTCTGCGGGGTTCCCGCGTGTGCTTCCCCACCTTCAGGACACCCTCACTCTCATATTCCCACAGCAGCAGAAGCTCGGGGACTTCCCAGCTGGAGAGACGACCACGTGGAGTCCGAGCCCAGGGAGAGTGACCAGGGAGTTTGTTCCTGAGGCAGAGACGAGGCAGGCAGGACGTACCCTCCTAAGGGGCAGCACCAGACCGTGAGAGTTGTTTTCATTCCAGAGAATTCCACCTACATACGCAGGCAAGGACAGACAAGGCAGCCCTCCTCAGCCCTGGCAGAAGGAGATGACTGGGCCACTTAGAAGACTGGCCTCCTCCCTGGGTCTCCTTAGAGACCCTCAGTGCACCCTGGGTGCAGCATGGTGGTCCTGTCTTAACCTTTCTGTGGAAGGATGTTGCGAGAACAGGAAAAGGGGGATGAGGTGCTTGCCAGGAAAGATCAACAGGACACTGGGGACTTAGAGTATTCGTGTGTGTGTGTGTGTGTACGTGTGTGTGTGTGTGTGTGTGTGTGTGTGGATGGGTATGTGAGCACACGTGTACACATGAGCGTGTGTGTGTGCTTGATCAAGTGTGGAAGTGTGCAGGTGTGTCCATGGCTATGCATTAAGTGTGCTTGTGTATGAATGCACGTGCTGGTGAGCATGCGTGTGTGGGTGTGGCTTGCCGGTTAGCAGCCAGTTATCTCTGCAGAGCTGATTCCTGCCTGGCGTCTGCCATATGAGACCTTCCGGTACAAAGCTGAGGATCCATGAGCCCCGTGCACCTGTTCCTTTGCCATCTTAAAGCTGCAATCTGGGTGATGCAGCTCCAATCCAGAGACTGTGCCTCTGCAGTTCCCAGAAGATGCCAGAACTTTGACTGGGTCCCAGATGGAGGCTCTTCCAGGCGGAGACTGTCCCCAGGGGTTCTAGGTGGGGCACTCAGGGCCAGGGCTGCTTCACACAGACCCTTTAGGAAAGCAAGCAGGGCTTGGAAGAAGCCAACTCATACCCTCCATGACATGTCGGTGTGTTTATGGGCCTCTGCTGGAGAACCAGGCACAGTGGCCCAGACAGGAAGGAGGGTCTCCCTGGAATGTGGCGTCGGTCCCTGCCCTTGAGCCAGCAGCACAGTCTGAGAAAAGACTAACCAAGGGGCGGGGTGGGGATTAGAAGTGTGGTCTGCTCGGGAGATGAAGGGAAAGGCCTGAGGACATTGGTTTGTCCCCGGGATCCCCAGGCCAGATGTGTCCTCCAGCTGCCAGCCTTCCAGGGCTGTCATTTCAGATTTCTGTCTTCTAGCGCTCACCGGGCAGAGGGGCTGGCCAAAGACATCTCCGCTCAGCTGTGTACTTGGTGGGTTTGGGTGTTGGTGGGGCGAGGAGGTGGCCTTCCTTGCGCAGTGGACCCTGAGGCTGTGGGGCAGGCTTGGCAGCTTTAGCAAATGAAGATTTGGGGTGTCCCATTGCATTTGAATTTCAGATGAACAGCTAATAAAAAAACGAGTAGAAGTATGTGCTGCACAAAACGTGCATGTACTTATAGAACCGACTTTGCTTATCTGAGATCCAAACTGAATTGCCCCCTCGTCTTACTGGCTGCCCCTGTGCTCGGTTTCCCTCTGCTCTTCCTGCGTCCCCATCCATCTCCGCTTCTGCATACAAGTCTGGGGATTCTGTGATGGATGGACACCTGCTGGCACCAAAATTCCTTGGCTGCCTCAGCTGGTCGGGGTTTCCGAGTGCTGCAGAGTCTTCCCTGAACCTCTGGGGGCTGCAGCTGAGAACATCCAGGCCTCTGGGGTTTGCAGCAAGCCCGTACTTGAGACTGCGGAAGGGTCTGGGAGCTGAGGAGTCTGCTGTCCTAGCTGTGGTCCCTGGGCTCAGGGTAGGAGGGTGTGCGTAGCCGCCGGTGGTTTTCAGCTCTGGGTTGGGACATGGAGTGCAGCAGAGAGGAGACTGCAGGTGCCCAGGAGAAGGCCAAGGCCAACAGAAGCTGTGGAAAGGGCTGGCTGAAATTCACAGAGTGGTCTCAACCCCACTCTCCCCACTTCCCTCTGGCCCCTGGCCAAGGACAACCCCAAATGCAGCCTCTGTGCAAAGAAGTGGTTTTGAGAAAGTGTCCTCTCTACAGGCGGGAGCATTTGCAGTCAGGTCTGTGTGTGGAATTTTTATTCCTCTAATGCAGCTGAGGCAGGATTTAGTGCACAAGTTCTCCAGAGGAATGCATTCAATAAAAATTTGATGGGCTCCGGCAGCTCAGCAGAGTCTCCTTACGAATTCCAAGTGTTTGTTTGGTCCCTGGCTTGGGCAGGAGCTCAGCTACGGTCTGCAGATGGCACCTTCAGTGAGGGGCCCTTGGAGGAATGGCCCACGCCAGTCAAGGAATCGTCTTTGTTCCCTGCTTCCCAGGAAGGGGCCCCTCCAGGCGGCAGCGTGGGGACTTCTGGCCTTTGGCCCCAAGAAGGACTAAGCCCCAGGGCTCTGGGGTCGTGGGGATCCTGTTGCTCATGATGCAATGACACTGGACACTGGACAGGAAGTTAGTGCCTAGGAGGATAAGGAGTCAGTTAAGGAATGAAGTGAGATTCCTGCGGTTGGTGGGAAGGATGCTCTGACACTTCTCTTTGCTCAGTACACTGAAAAGAGCTTCTTCCCTTTGAGGGCCAGAGAGAGGAGCGTGGCCCCTGCCCATGGCCCATGGTCCATGCCCTGTGAGTCATGCTGGGCTCAGGAGTCTTGGAGGACTGTGTCCATTCACCTCTCCATCCTCACCTCGTAGCCCAGGCTGGCACAGAAAGGGAAGTCAGCCCGTGGCAGTAGATGGGGGAGGGATGGCAGACCCCATGGGAGGGAGAAGCCTGCTGGTCTCCCAGCTGTCCCCCTAGGAAGCCCCAGGCACAGCCCCTTTTCACCTCAGCCTTCCTCCTGGCGGCCTTACTCCTGATGAGACAGATCATCAGGAGATGCTCCCAGGGCTCTGCTGCAGCTAGAGGGCAGGGCTGGGGACACGGTGGATGTCCACAGCATGAAGGACCCCTCCCACCTGTAAAACAGGATGCTGTAGAGGCGTAAGTGGAGGAAGGAAGTCAAACAGTTCCTTGCAGGGGCTGCTCAGCTGGGAAGCATCCCCACCCAGGTCCAGCCAGGTCTGCGTTCTCCGTGGAAGCCGTCCTCTGGGTAAGCAGGGCGAGGCGACGGTCAGCCTGTCCCCTTGCAGGTGGTGTCTGGCCAGGCGCAGTCTGGGGCTGGGAAGGTGTTCACGGGACCGCATGGGCAGGCCCTGGCCAGGCAGGGCAGGTGCGAGTCTGGTCCATCGGCTGTGCCGGGTGGTGAGCAAAGCCAGTCGCGGGTCACCTGAGCTGCTCCTTGGGGCCCCAGTGGCCATCCGCTTTCTGCCCACTTCTCTCAGCTCAGGCTCAGCTCTCCCCTCCGTCCTGCAGCTGACAGAAGGCAGGAAGCCCACCCGTTTGCAGTTTACCCTCAATATCCCACAGTGCAAGTCTTTGGCCACCATGGAGTCCACAGTCCCATTGGAGTTCCCTGTCAATGAGACCTGTCTTTCCCACCCCACTGTCCCTATGTCCCTGTGTCGTGAGGACAAATCCAAGGAGTGGAGAGATGAGAGGAGGAAGGGCTGGGAGGATCCCAGGAAGGGCAGAATTTGCTAAACGGTGTGACCCCAGAGGGCTGGGGACTTCCAGGGACACCAGAGGGACCTTCTGGGCAGCAGGGGCTGTACCTGGCCCCACTGCCGTCCCCAGTCCTCTGTGTGCTGGCCATATGTCCTTAGGATCCACACTGGCCAGCTGGCTCCAGGCCCCATCTGGCATTGCTGCAGGGCCCTTGGTGCAGGGAGACAGCTGTGCACCCACTGACAGGCTGGTCAGAGTCTTTGGCCAGTATCCTGGGCTCGGATGCCCAGGCCTCAGGTGGCACTCGGGACCCGTGACCACCGCCTACCTGTCTCCACAGTCTCTTTAAACTCAAAGGACACCCAAGTGCAGTTCTTGGTCTCCGGTCCTGAGTCCTTGCTGTCGGCTTGTCTGGACACAGGGCTCTGCTTCCCTTTAGCATCGGGGACCCCGCTGGATGGCGCGTGTCAGGCACGGAGGGGAACCACACCAGCCTTCTCGGCCCCAAGCAGGAATGCGGGTCTCAGGCATCTGCTGCACGTTCTTGGGAAACTCTCCCGGATACCCACCTGCTCGACCTGCAGGAGGGAGGAGGCAGGTGTGTCAGAGCGCAGCACAAATCCCCCAGGGGGTGGGTGGAGTCAGGGACGTTCTGGACAGTGATCATCCACGTCTTCCTGCACCGGCATAGAATGAGGATGACCCACCTCACCAGGGGTGGCGCTGTGCCCCCTGAGGGCAGACCAGCCTCGAGGCGGGAGCACGTGCCTATCCGAGTGCCCTGTGGTCCCGTGGCTGTCCTCTGGGAATCGGCCGTGGGAGGAGGGCCCAGCCCTGTGGGTGCACGTAGAGCAAGCCTCCTTCACAGGCGAGCACGGCACAAGCTCAGGGAGCCCTGGGCCCTGGCCAGGAGCGTTCACCTGGAAACCCAACACGCCCATGTGTGTGCCCACCAGCTGGCTGTCCTAGGAGAGGACACCCTGAGGGGCCGCCCCGCCAGGCTGCAAGGGCCACACACACCCTACGCAGCCATGGGATTCCCTCTGGTTTCTGGGGCTGCTGTCAGCACTGGTGGCCTGACTGAGGGTTTTCCGAGTAGCAGATGTGCAGCATTAGACCAGGGCCGTCTGGGTCACCCCAAGCAGGCAGAGGATGTGACACGGCAAGTCCCCCTACCCCAGCACTCTGCTGCACGTCCCCAGAGCTGCCCACCTTAGACAGTAGTGAGAGGAAGCCTGCCCAGGTGCTGCTGGGCATAGCAGCTGCCAGGGCTGCCCGCCCTCCCAGGGCTGGACCCTTCCCCTGGGATGGGAGTGGCTTTCTGGGCAGGGGTTGGGGTGCTGGCCCAGGAGACAGTCCACCTGGGGCCAAACTGGGCAGCCTGTTCAGGTCTGGCAGAAGTGTTGACAGACAGCCTTGGAATGTCCTGGGGCAGCAGAGGGGACGCCGCAGCTTCTAGGTGGGCTGTCATTCTCAGTGCCCTCAATCTGGGACAGTCCTATCCACCAGGCCCTCACGCTGCTCCCACCAGGCTGGAGTCCCGTCTCAGCCCCTTCCCAAACCTGGGGGTCCAACCTGGGGCACGGGAGCGAATGCTGGCTGAGGGCCCCTGGGCACACCTGTCCATGTGGGCACTTTGCCTGCACCACCACGCCAGGCCCTCCAGTCAGAGAGGGACCTTCTTCAGACCACAGGATTGTTTATGGAGGGGTCACCACACGTGGGCACATCAGGAGAGCACACAGCAGTGGAAATGGAGGTGGGGTGCATCCTGTGGGTGGGAAGAGAGCCCCCAGGAGGGGAGGCAGAGGGGGGACAGTCGAGCAGGAGGCCAGCAAGGCCAGGAGGTAGGGGAGGCCTATCCATGCCCAGGTGGCCCTGGGGGGCCCTGGGCATCAGTGGCAGGATTTGGGGCAGGAACGGGGAATGGAATAAACATACCAGAAACCAAAGGGAACGACGTCCCAAGCGCTGCAAGGAAGAGCCGGGCTGAGAGCCCCGAGGCCCAGGAGGAGGCCCAGAGCACCCAGGGGCGCTGCCCTGAGCTCCAGGTCTGGGTCTCCCGGCCCCATGCCACCACCTGGCACCACGCCAGGCTCATGGCACTCAGCCACACACACTCACAGTGCGGCTAGAATCCACTCTCACCCCACTCACACTCACACACTCACACACACTCCCCACACTCACACACTCTTATTCACACTCACTCTTATTCACATCACACACTCATATTCACACTCACTTTCACAGTCACACTCACACACTCACAATCACACACATGCACATCATATACTCAACACACATACACACTCCCCCACACTCACACACTCACATTCACACACACATACTCACATTCATACACACTTATTCACACTCACATTTGCATTCATACTCACACACTTGCATTCACACACACACTCTTATTCACACCCAAACACTTGCATTCACACATATGCACATCATACACTCACACTCACAAACACACTCCCCCACACTCACAAACTCTTATTCACACTCACACACTCTTATTCACACTCACACACTTGCATTCATACACATTCACTTCATACACTCACACACATACTCCCCCACCCCACACACTCACATTCACATTCACACACTCTCATTCACACATATACTCCCCCCACACTCACATTTGCACACTCACATTCACACACACACATCCATTCTTACATATTCATCCCTACACACTCACATACTTACCCACATTCACAGTCACACACACTCACACCCACACTCCCACATATACACTCACACGTGTACTCCCCCACTCACACTCACATTCACACTCACACCCACACACACTCACACACGCATCCCACACCTGTGTACACAGTATTCGAGAACTCACACTCACACTCACACCCTCATGTCATTCACACATGCCCCCCCTGCCCTCACACACCTTCGCACTCATGAGACACTAACCACATACTCGCACACACTTGCTCACTCACACTGAGCATGTGGGCTCCTGGACCTGGCACATCCCCACTCGCACACTCCTGCCTCCTGCACACATGGGGTGTCCCGAGTTCTGGGCTGCGTGCCGGCTCCAGCAGGGCCCAGCCTGGCCTTGGGACTGGCGACGCAGGAGGCCTGGCACTGGGCATGGCCAGCCTGGGGTCTGGCGCGGCCAGGGCTCCTCCGAGCAGCACTTAGCCTCAGTTCCTTTCTCTTGCTCCTTTGGCGCCTAGAAAATCCCAAACATTCCCAGGAGGAAAAGCAGGCCCTTTATTACCTCGTAGGCTCAGAACACTGCATCGCAGTAACCGAAAGTGGCTTGACTCAAATTGCATTTTTCCACAGAAAGACGGGATGTGGGAAGGAGGGGCGGACGGAGGGAGCAGCAGGGCCCTGAGAGAGAAGCGGTAGAGGCCCAGCTCCACAGGCCTTGAGGCCCCGGCAGCTGGGCCGAGGGCCCATTGAGATGTCAGCAAACCCTAGCCAGGCACAGTGGCCACGCCTGGAATCCCAGCGGCTCGGGAGGCTGAGGCAGGACGAGTTCAAGGCCAGCCTCAGCAATGTAGTGAGAGCCTGTCCCTAAGTAAAAACCAAGAACTGGGGGTGAGGCTCAGAGGTTAAGCAGCCCTGGGACCGCAGTGCCTGCTACTGTCAGTACCCAATACTGGAAAAGAACAAAAGAAAGAGAAGAAAGAAAAGAAAAAAGAGCAAATCTTTGGCCACACCTGCGAAGGGAATCCTGTGAGCAGGCCGCACCCACCCCTTGCACCAGCCTCCTGACATGACCCCTCCCAGGAGGGCATTTGTTGTCTTCCCAGCAGGTCACACAGTGGCATCTCTACCTGGCACAGGGCAGCGGTCCAATGCGTATCTGTTGACTGAGTGCTGGTTTGTGCCCCAGGGCCCTGGCTCATGCTGCTCCCTCTCTGTTCTGCTGTCTTGTCCCTTCCACAAACTCTTACAATACCAGCAAGCTTCATGGAGCGTGTGGCTGTGTTCCAGACAGGGCACGTAGACTTCCCTTAAATCTCATTAAGTCCACGAATACCTCACGAGTAGGGATGGGATAGTCGTCACGGGACAGACGCGGCAGCTGGAGCCCAGAGCAGGCAGAGCTGGGCTGTGGCCGGGGTCTCTGGCTCCTCCTGCAGACCCCTCTCGTGGTCACAGCGACCCTCCAGTGAGTGCCAGCCAAGGGGCGAGTCCACCCACCCTCATCAGAAGAGGCATTAGAGAAGCTTCTGGATGCTGGGCTGGGTGCTGGTGTGGTTTGAAACTCCTTCTCAAAAGCTCTGAGGCTTTGATCTGTGGCCAGGGGTCTCAGCTACTGCAAAGTCCCAGAGCCTTAGGGACAGGCAGCAGAAGGGGCTGGATCCCTACCTGTGGGTCCTGTTTTAGTGGCTGTGTTCACTCACAGTGTGACCCACAGGCCCAGAGTCCCCAGGTCACTGTGTCCCAGAACCCAGCACTGAGCCTGGCAAACGGCAAATGCTCTGCTGGGAAGATGAGCTGATGGAATTGATAAAGGGGGAGGGAGGGCACAGGAAAGGAGGAGGAGGAAGGCGAAGAGCAGAGGGAGGGCAGGAAGGCCCCAGGAGCAGGAGGGCCCCAGCCCTGGCCCTTTAAGGAAAGAGCCTCTGCACCTGCTCCCCTGCTGCCAGAATCAACGTGTCCCATCAGGCCCCTCCCTGTCCTGATTTCTGAGCACCCTCAGCTAATGAGTGAGAACCGGGGCCCCTCCGAGGGGTCGGTAGAGGCTGGAAGACAGGCAGCATGCCCACGGCCACTAAAGGCTGTGGGTGGGGACAAGCCCAGGGGTCCCTCCCTCCGCTGCCGTGGGTTCCCCGAGCGGCTTGTCCCTGGGATGGCTGGGCAGAGAGCTGGAGGTGAAGCAGGAGCCGTCCTTCCCAGGGCACTCAGCCATGGCCTTGGTCCGGGGGCTGAGCTGGCCCCCGCCCCACTTGTCCCAACTGAGAGGGCGCAGGGAGCGACGGTCACTTCAGACCCGAGGCCTGTGCTCCGCTCTCCAGCCCCGCCCGCAGGCTCCCACAGCAAGACGAACAGGTGGCACCCAGAGGGTGACAGAGCCCATGCCTCCCCCGGGCAGGCGGCACCTGGGCAGGGAGCAGGGAGGACTCAGGACAGAGACCAAGCGTTGTGACACCAGTTTGATTTCTGGACTGCCGGCCTCGGCACACTTCACGGTCCGCGGACACGGGTCTCATTTTCCCCTCCTGGTTTACTCCGGTTCCGGATTATTGTCTGTAAGTCTCAAAACGGCCCAGGGCCCGGGAGTGGTTTATAAATCAGGGTGCTTTCTAGCAGCACCCAGCAGTGCCGCTATATCTGAGGTGGTGTCAGAGTTTCATTATAAACCCCATTTCTCAGAGGTTTATAACTTGGCCATAAAAACTGCACCGAGGCCCAAGGCTTCGACTGTACCCTACACAGCTGCTGTGTCCCTTCCAGGTCTCTGAGCGGGGACGTTCGGCAGATGTACAACAGAGCAGGAGACCAGGACACGGGTGCCACGTCCTGGTGGAGTCCTGCCATGGGGACTTCTCCTGCCCCCCGGGAGCTGTGCTCCCAAGGCGGCCCGTGAAGGACCTGCGTGAGCTGACGAGGCCAGGCTGCCTCTCAGCAGGTGGGTGTCCAATGGGGAGGAGGTCCTCTGACCCTGGGTGGGTTTCCCAGGCCACAAGCTAACTGTCACTCCTAAGTCATCCTGAAAATAATAATATTAAGGAGCCCCCTCTGAGGCCACCTGCGTCCGTTCCTGTAAGTCACTAACCCAGTACCCAGGTGCTTGGTAGGATAGGACTTGAAATCTCACCTGCCACTTGCATCGAGGAGCAGGTTATAAAGAATGGCTTGTGTGGGGAAATGGGAGAGGCAAGAGCAGCCGCTCTCGGGCTGAGGAGCTGGATAAATACATACGTACGCATATGCCCGCCAACGCAGGGCCCGCCCGGCAACCCCAGAAGGATCAGTCTGGGGAGGAGCCCAGGGTGGCTGCCCAGCTCTGTGATCCCTAAGCCCTTAGAGTCAGACTCAGGTTCATCAGAGACACAGGCTGGACATGCACCTGGCTGTGTCTCCTGTGTCCTGCAGCCAGGGACGTGCTCCTTAGGAGGCAGGTCTGGGCCTGCCCAGGACTCAGTGAGCAACGCCAGGGAGCCAGGAGTAGCGGAGGGCTCAGTGCCAAGGCCAGGAGCCCATCCACGATCCATGGAACTGAGGTTGTGAGGCTCCTACAGGACCCTTGATGCTCTTGGGACAAGAACGTGGCTTGCACAGTGGCTCTGCCACCAGCCTTCCCAGAAACACATCAAGTGAGTGTCCCCTGGCGTGTCTCCCCTGTGGGGCCCTGCAGGACCCTTGTCCTGCAGCAGGATACCTCTCACCTCCTGGGCACCCTGGTTCACAACAAGCACTATCATTGCTACCTTTATTTGAGGCTGTTGCCTGAGGTCCCTGTGGCTGGGGAACCGCTGACCCCGTCCTCTGTCCTGCAGGCCTGCACAGCCTCTACCCACCCCCACAGCTGCTCTCTGGTGGGGCTGTGCCTTGTTGGGTCTGTTGCCTGCCCCTTTCCTGGCCAGCACTCGGGGAGACTCAGACTTTGAGATCAGAGAGCTGGTAAACTTGATCTGTGAACTTGAGGGCCCACTTTCCCGCCAGTGATGTGGGGACAGACGTGCAAACACTGATGCTACGAGAAAGTGAAGTGATGAACACAGGCCACACAGTTCCCTAAAGGCATTTGCTCACGAGTGGGTCTCTGTTGTCAGGTTGGCTGCAGCTCCTGTTCAAGGAGGACAGCCTGAAAGAGCAGGAATCTGAGTGCCCAATGCCCCAGAGGTGTCTGTGCTACCTCCACAGTGCACACGATACAGGGAGGCATCCTGGGCTCGTGGAGCAGGACCCTGGAGCCTCCAGGGGCTCTGGAGCTCTGCTCTGGGGATCCCGCCCTCACCAGGCAATTTCCTACCAGGTCCTTGTTGCCAGACCCTGAAAGGCTACCAGGCCCCCTTCCCTGCCCTTTGCCGAGAGCTGGGCTGGACCAGGCGCTTCCGTGGCAGGGGCTCCTGGCAGTTGGACCTGTGCTGAGACTGGCTTTCCTGGCCTCTGAGCTCTGCTCTGCCCCAAACACCTAATTCGCCTTCCCCTGGGAGCCACTTGCCCTGACACCAGAGCATGTGGCCCGAGGACACCACAGTCTGCAGGTGCTCATTCAGTTTCCTGCCTTTCTTCTGAGCTTCCCGGATTCCTGATTCGGACTCGGGACTCAGGCTTGTCTGGATAGATGGAGTCATGTCCCGGCTGCCAGCTCTGCCCCGGCTGCCTCAGGGGCCTGTCCTCAGCAGAGCAGGAGCTGTCGGCCCACAGGAATGCGCCCTGCCAGTCGCTGTCTGGGTATCTGGCAGGTGCCAAAGAGCAAAGCTGATGTGGCCCCCAGACATACGACAGAGCAAGGAGATGTCCTGGAACTTCAGACACGATGACTCGGTTACTGTCACATGCCCTAGGGACTGGAACGTGTTCTGGGAGTGTGTCAGTGGGTGATTCGGCCACTGCGCGGACCTCACGGAGTTGCCTGCACAAGCCCAGATGTAGTAGCCTGCTCCACCCCGGGCTGTGTGGTGTAGCCACCATCATACATGTGTTCTGTCACTGACCAGACGTCACGGGAGACCCGCGACTATAGGATACGTAGACAGCAATCCGCAGAAGCGTAGAGTGGAGCCGGATCAGGGTGATGAGGATGGAGGGGCTCCAGATGCAACTCCAGCTGGGGAGAGGCCGTCGGGTTTGCCGTGATCCCGCCATGTGACAGCCTCGGAACCCGGCGGCTGAGAGCAGGCACTTGTCGCTGCTCGCTCTGATTGTGAGCTGCACAGTGGCTTTGGGCAGGCTGAGGGGCAGGGACTGGTGTGTCCTGGGTGCCTCACTGCAGCACCTGGACTGGGCTTGGTTTTCTGAGAGCAGAGGTGGCGAGGACATCAGGGACTCAAAGCCATACAAGCCACTCAGAGGCTCTGCCCAGACACAGGAAGTCACACCCCCTCCACCACCCAGGCCAGTCACACAGCCAAGCCCAGTGCCTGGCACGGAGGGGTGAGGAGGGCAGAGGGTCACTTGCTGGACAAGGGAGCACCACTGCAGAGACAGGGAAGGAGCCACTGGAGAAGGTTTATCATGAGCAGAGCATCAGAGGACAGGGGAGGGCAGGAGCCAGGAGAAGGCCAGGGAAGGGCATCCAGAGATGTCGGGAGGGAATGTGCTAGAAGGGAAGAAGGCAGGGTCCCATAGTGCTGGAAAGCC
Source organism: Sciurus carolinensis (assembly GCF_902686445.1). Classification (NCBI taxonomy): domain Eukaryota; kingdom Metazoa; phylum Chordata; class Mammalia; order Rodentia; family Sciuridae; genus Sciurus; species Sciurus carolinensis. The sequence goes on along the minus strand of NC_062213.1, from coordinate 204,181,585 downwards.
TGGCTTTTCCCTGGGGGCAGTGGGAGTGCTGTGCATTTTGAGTGACAAGGTCCAACTTCCATCCCGGAGTCCTTTGGCTGGCCCCCTTATTGGAGAGGGGCTGAAGGGAGCAGAGGTGAAGCAGGAGGCCAGGCAGGGGACACTCTCGCCATCACCTGGTGAGGGCAGCACCCAGGGTGGAGAGAAAAAGCAGACTGTAGACAGACTCCAAGGTGGAGCCACTGGCCCGCCGGCTTCCCTGGAGTGAGATAGGAGGAAGGAGAACCTTCTAGACTGAGTGGGGTCCTGCTGTCCGCGATGCAGGCGGGCAGGGTCAGGAGTGCCAGCCGCCCTGGAACTTCAAGATGGAGGAGCGTCGGCATGTATGAGAGCTGGGTCTTCCTGAGGCGGTGGGGAGAAGCTGCTGCAGGCCTCTGCCTCGCTGCCGGAGGCTCGCTGCCATCTTTGCACCCCCAGACTTGTGGGAGCAGCTTCACGTGGCATTCCGCCTGGGTCTCCAAGTCAAGTTCCCCCTTGTATGAGGACAGCAGCTGTGTTGGATCAGGGTTCACCCCACAAGATGCCCTCATCTCCCTGGTGATAACTGCTGTGAGCCAATTTCCAGGAAAGCGCAGACTGAGACCGTGGACCTGAGCGTGTGAATCTGGGGGTGGGAACACATCCTACCTATAACAACATCTAGGAGGAAGGCTGCTCACCAGAGAGGGGAGGCTCAGATCCCATGCCCAGGAGCCTCTTCCAGCTCCCCAGGCAAGGAAGAGAGAATCGGATCCTCCTTAGACCTTCTGCACTACCTAGTCAGCCCCCAAGCCCAGAGGGAAGAGAGAAAAGGCTGTCCCCAAACCCCGCCCGAGGCCAGCTCTCCTCTGGGGAGTTCCCGTTCTGGAAAGGATGCGCAGAGTGCATTAGGGCATCAATCCACTCAGTATGCACTGCCAGAGCATTGCTTGAGTACCTACTGTGTGCCACAGCCTCCAGAGACTTGGAAACACTGGAGACTGCACTGGGACTGGGAGGGGGCTGGAGCACGGCCTGAGGGGAAGGCTGAAGGACAGGCCTATTCTCCTTTGCATAGAAACAACTTGCTCCAGGCAGAGAGTCCTGTGCCTGGGCTCCAGGGGAAGCCCCATGTGGACAGACGGCTACGAACAGAGGCAGGGATGCTTCTGGCGGCCAGCCTGGAGAGCAAGTGGACAGGAGGAGGAGCCATCCCCTGGGGGGAGACCCAGCTGCAGAGGCCTGGGGCCCAAGGATGTCTCAGCTGCGGAGTTCGCCAGCTGAGACGCAGTCCCAGAGGGGAGGCCAAAAGAGCAGAAGCCACTGCCCACTGGCGGCACCGAGAGCCAGGACCGTCGTGCAGGCTCCTCCCGGGAACCCAGACACCCCCTCAGAGGCGTCATGCAAGCACACTCTCTGGCCCCAGGAAGTTCCTCAAGACCTTAGGAAGAAAGAGGTCCTAAGGGGCAGTGTCTAGATGGTGGTCTGTGGTGCCAGACTGCCGGATCCTCCTCTGGGCACCACCATTCTCCAACCATGTGACCTTGGGAGAGTCACTTCTCCGTGTCCCATTTCCTCATGGGCTTAAATCTGTAATTACTTAGCACAGAGTTCAGCATTCACCACAAGGACACAGTTGGTCTGGGCGCTTACCCAGCTCGGCACTGTCCCCACCTGCCAAAACCCAGGCTGGGGCTCCTGCCAGCACATGGGCTGCCCCCTTGCAAAGGCAGCTTCCTCATGGGCCCCATGCACTGACCCCAACTCACCTTGAAGTGAGAGGTACCGTAGAGCCAGGGCTGAGTCCAGGCTCAGAGACTCCCCAAGTCCCTCCTCCCCTGTTCCCTCTGAGAGCCTCAGACGCAACTGACTTCACATTTCCCCAGGATCTGCTGGTCCAGCAAGTCCCCAGAGCCCTTTCCCTTCCTCGATAGGCACACCCAGAGGGGGCACATGGGACCCAAAGAACCTTTGGCTGACTTCATCCTCTAGGTGGGAATAGGCTTGTGGAGCCTGGCTCACAGCTCATACTCTGGACCTCAGGGTGTGACTGTCCCCAAGCCCATCCGTCTGTCCCTGCCCCACATCACACCTTCCCCAGCAGAGCTTCCTGGCTGGGGAGGGTGGGCTCCGCTCCACCCCCCCCCAGCACTGCCTCCGCCTGGGCTGGGGCTGGGCGATGGCTTTGTAAGTCTCTGGCACTTAACAAAAAGTCACAGGCTCTGCCACAGAGGGGTTTTGTTTGGAACTTGAAACACTTGCTCAAATTAATGACCAAAAATGTCAGATGTGTCCACAGCTAATTATTCATTAGATGCTTAATTAGTGTGGGATGATCATGACATTTTAATGTTATTAATTTTTATACCGTAATAGGAATTAAATTGTTCTGCTGTCCTGAAGGCGCCTGCTGGAGTCACACTGTGGAATTGGGGTCTGGGAGGAGGCAGGGGCCATGGGGACAGCGGAGGGCAGCCAGGCAGCTCGCTGGCCAGTGTCCAGAGCACTCACACCACTCCCCGGCTGGGACAGTTTCCTCCTGCCACAGTGCAGCTTCTGCAATGCTGAACCCATGGCACCGCTGGGCGGACCTCAGGAGCCGCTGGCATACGGGAAAGGGTGGCCAGGTGGCCCCCAGGCTCCTGCCTGCTCCCACTCCTCAGGACATGGTGTTCCTCACCCCGTCCCAAGACAGAAGGAGAACCAGGGAACCACGCTGGAACCATGTGGAAAGGCAAAGGGCCACTCAGAGGGGCCACAGAGGGCCACCCAACTGTCACAGACCCGCTGTCCACTCCCCTGAAGGAGATGGTTCCTGTCTTCTCAGGAATCCAAACCAGCCCTGGTCTATAGGCACAGGGGATGGGAGCAAGGGCCACACGTGGCCTCTTCTTTGAAAAATGGACATAGCTCTCTTATTATTTCCTAATTAGGAAAATAATTCATGCCTATATTTAGAAATCCAGCCAGACAGAAAAGGAAGACAGCAATAGAAGGTCCCATGAAATCCCCCCATCCAGAGAAACTCGCTCTTTGTGCTTTAGCGGATGAACTCCTGCGCTGTCTTTGGGCACGTAGCTATGAGCACTTGGATAAAAATACGCTCCTCTTAGGCACCGCTATCTTGAGTCTGCTTCATTGTCTAAAGAACCTCTGGGGTGTCTTTTCGAGCGCCTGGGTACAGGTCGGCATAATCGTTTGAAGTGGTAACATTATATCACACTCTGCAAGCACAGTAATTTTTCTAACCAGTCTCTGATGCCGGACACTCGGATCATTCCTAATCATTCTCTGACTGCCAGGGTCCTCCTCCTTGTCTTTCCCTTGTTGGTCTGGTCAACTCCTTGGGATAAATGCCTAGAGGTGACATTGCTGGGTCCCAAGGAGGCTTCTTCACAGGAGGGGGAACTTTGAGGCCACATGTGTCTGTGACTGTGGTCCCGCCCCCTCCTGGGAAATGGAGCCATAACCCTGTCCTGAGCGATGGCGAGGACTGCAGGAACCAGCCCAGAGCCTGGCACTTAGTAGGTGCTGCTAAATGTGAGCCTGTCGTGTGCACAGTGTGTGCTTCCGTCCTTTCATCTCACCTAACTCTATAGAGAACAAGGAGGCCCAGGCAAGGCTTGGGTAGCTTCCTCAGTGGTGTTGCCGTTGAGCTGCTGGGAAGAGCGGAACATCCAGGGCTTGTCCTTAACCCGTCCAGGTCAGAGGCAACCGCACGTGCTTCTGCACACTGCTGTTGGAATCCCCCATTGGAGAGAGACTGTCACCCATTCCTTCCTGGAACAAATTTCTGATGATGAGACCCATCCCAAATCAGATGGAGGAGTCCAAGCAGAGGGCCAAGCCGAGGTTCTGTGAAAAGAAGTCCTGCCTTCGGAGGTGGTGGACCCCCAGGGTGGCCCCCACCTGCACCCAGCTCTGAGCCATTCTGAGGTTGAACCCTGACTTAATGAGCTCAAGGGCAGCCAGTAGACCTGTCAGACTCAGGTGCCCAGCCCAGAAAAGAAGGCCAAGGGCTCGGAGAAGCTTCTCCGATCGGGGCTGAGCGTACATTTGTCTGCAGAAGCCAGGTGGGAGGAATACATGCAACCGGAGCTGCAGAGGGCAGGTTATAATGAGGAAGGCCAGAGGCCCTAGCAGCAAGTCCCAAGGCCGGGGAGGTCTCTCCTTTTTATGCAAACTTTTAAAAAAAAATACCTGGTAAAATGAAGCTGGTAGTTGGACCCCTGGACCTCTAGAGGCCCCTTCCAAAGGTGTGGCTGCACCTTCTAGAGACCACTCCTGTGGCCCCCACCCCCAGTGTGCTCTTCTCTCTTCTCTTTGGGCCCCTCCATCTGGGCCTGACCCTCACCCTTACAGCTGTATTAGGAGCCTGAGAGACAGCCCCAGTACTGGGTGTCTCAATGAATAGAGGGGTTCATTTAGGTGAGGGCTGATCTCAAAGCCCATGAGTCCCCCACAGGGCAGTTACCCCTCCCCATAGAACGGTCAGCTAATGAACAGGACTCCAGGTTGGGCACCCTCAGGAGAGAGGGCCCTTGGCCTGCCAGAGCTGGCTCCAGGAGAAGGGGCCAGGCTGACCCTGTGTAGCGAGGAGAGCTCTTTATAGCTCCACTTAGTCAACTGGCTGAAATGGAAAGCGCCAGCCCTCACTGCTCCACCTCTCCAGATGCCAAATGTCATGACAGAAATCCAGGGAGCCCCACACCCTTGGGGGAGGGCGCCTGTGGATGCTAACCTCCCTTCTCAGGTCACACTTGGCAGTTCTCCCATTAAGTGCCTCAGAAGAAATGGCCTGCAATGGCTCCAGGCCTGCCAACCACAATGCCATGTGCCGACCTGAGAGCCCTGGGAGAGGAGCCCCCAGCTCGGTGCCAAAAGCAGAGACTCCTGGGAGAGGAAGGCTGACCCCAAGGAGATCTCCAGCCTTCCTTCCTGCCCCCCTGCCGCTGCAGACGGCCTGCTCCAGATGAAAAGAGAAAAGGAAGAAAAGCTGTCCCTAGGCAGTGGGATCAGGCAGGGATGCTCCAGTGAGAGCATCTCAAATCATCACAGACTCGCTCACCAAGTGAGGTGCCAAGGTGCCCTGACACCAGAGTGGAGCCTGAGCTGGTGAGACCTCACCTGCCTCCCTCGGGCCTTGGCAGGTGGGCAGGGCTGGGAGAGGCGGGGGTTGGGGGGCAGCCTGTCTCAGCACCTCCACGGTGGCTCTCCTCATGGCCCCCTGCCCAGGCCCTCTAGGCAGAGGGAGCATTCAGGAAGGTCCTCTGAGGAGCCCAGGCAACCTCAGCTGGAGGAGGGTTCTGTGGGCTTTGTGAAGCTCCCTGGAAAGGTCCTTAGCCGGGGACATCCTTGTCCTGTCTCACTGTGAACCTCCCTGAGCCACCTCTGCCTCTCCTCCTGCCTGGGCCAGCGATGCCCTGATCCCTCTCTCCAGCCTTGAGCCTCCGCCCAGGCTGAGACCTGCAGGTTCAGCCACCTGCCGGGCATGCCCTCTGCCAGTCGCAGCCCTCCTGTCCCACCTGTCCCTGGGGCTCCTGTTCTCATCCCTCTGGTCAGCCTCCCTTCTGGACAGCCTGTCCACTCTACTCCTAGATATTCACCCAGTTTGCTCCCCTCTACCTTTGTGACCACCACCCTCCCAGACCTTCTTTCCTCTGCTCTTGACAGTTGTCATTGTCCCCTGCTCATCTCAGGGACATCAACTGTCCTGCACTGCTCCCTGGACCACAGTGCTGTCACAGTAGATCTTTCCCAAACATGTCACTTGATGTTGCCTCTCTATCCAGGTCTTCAAAGGCCTCTGTCCTGTTGGGGAAAAGTCACTATTTCCCAGCGGAGCTCACACCCTTTGTGGGTGCCCCCAGCTGCCAGCCCCCGCTGCATCTCCAGGCTTTTATGCTCACAGAACCCACCTGTGGTCTCAGGCCTCCGTCACCTGCCTGGGCTGCCTCCTCCTCCTCCTCTTCCTCCACTTCCTCCAGGAAATGTCTCAAAACCAAGAGTCTTCTCTGGTCAAGATTAAAACCCCTCTCCCAGGTGGGCGTGAGGACCATTGCATTAGAAGCACTGGGGAATGTACTCAAAACACCCTTAACCCAGAAGCTTAGTACTCTGCCTAAATTCACAGATAGCGGTTGTGGAGCTGGGGTTTGAAGCAGTACAGTCTAGTTCCAGGCACTGAGTTCATAAACACTTGGATGGATTCCCTCCAAAGACCTGGGATGTCACCAGTGCTGAGTGAGTGACTGAGTGAGTGAGTGAATTGAAAAGTCACTTGCTTGAATGAAGCAGCACACATTTGTTTTTAGGAAGTATGCTCAACTTCAACTCAGGCTTGAGTGTTGTGGACCCAAACTGCAAAGACTCAGAAAAGCCTCCTACTCCAAGATGGCTGCTCATGTAGGAATGAGGGGGCAGGAGGGGGACAAGGTAGGGGCTCCCAGCAGCCAGTGTTCCCACCACCGTCATTCCAGCTGAGGACACGAGATACTGGCCCTGCCTCTCGGCCACCCCACAGTTCATCTGAGGAAAGTTCCAGCAAAGTCATGCCCTGTGTTCAAAGGGTGTCTGGCCAGTGTGGAGGGCTGATGCCCATCAGCACACTCTGAGCAGATGCGGAAGTTAAGCTTGCATATTGTAGACTTTTGTGCAATTATAAGAAATAATAGAGAGAGTTTCCTGCTAAGCACGGCCTCCCCTGCTGCCCGGGACTGTCCTCCTTAAAGCTTGGCCATGGTGGTGCCTGGCGCTGGCAGAGAGGAATCTAATTCCTGGCCACATGGAGCTAGGGGTTATTCAATTAGCCGGTAGGCACTAAGGTAAAGCCCCTGGCAGCAATGCTGAGTGGAAGCTCCTTGGCAGGCAGCTGGAGCCAGCAGGGAACAGCATCTGGTTCCAGTCTCACTGGCCATCAATCATGCGTCTCAGGGCCAATGTGGGTCCAACACAGGAAGGATTCAGATGAAAGGAAATCAATCTGCAGGGATGGAGGAGTACAGGGTACAGCCTTGCTGGACCAGCTACCTGAGAAGGCCACAGGGATATCTCCCTGGGCACCATGTTGGGGACGCTGGCTTCTGGGAGCCCCCATATTGGCCATGCCAGCCGTCCCATCCTGCAGTCTTGAGGACCCTGAGAGCCACACACCCCCCAGTTTCTTGCTGCAGAGTGGGGAGGAGGATGGGGTGTCTGGTCCCTCCTGCCTGAGAAAGACCTGGTCCTCCTCCAAGCCCCACCCCCAGATGTCCACAGCTCCTTCCAAAGCATCATGGCTTGAACCCTGAGCAGCATGTTCCTCCAGACAGACTCACCGTCTTCCCAATAACGATGTTGCGTTAGCCAACACGAGCAGCCTGGGGCTCTCAAAGACTCAGCTTCTGTCCTAGATAGCTGGTGATGAAGTTATCTGTAGTGGGGAAGTGAAGGGGAGTGGAAAAAGACTGGGAGAGCTCTTCATGAGCTCGGGGCTCATTTCAAAAGACGGTCCTTTTCTCCGGGACTGTGGCCTCTCACTCCCATCACATTTCAAATGTCCTTCGTTTTATGACAGCATGGTGACAGTAGAGGGTGTGATTGGTTTTTAATGACTTATTCAGCTGCTAAATGGCAACATCCCTGCAAGTCCATTATTTTTAATTGGAATTTTTATTAAGATAATTGTAGACTTGTATGCAAAGTAAGAAATAATACAGAGAGATTCCTGTACCCTTCACCCAGCTCCCCCCAACGTTTGGCAAAATGCTAGTCTGATGTGACAGCCAGAATGGACACTGGTACCATTTACCAGTCTTACTCAGTTTTCCCCACACTGCCACAATTGAGTTGTTGACTGGATCCACCTGAGCGGCTGAGCGTGCCTCTAGTTCTCTCCTTTGCACCGCTGAGGGGACTCTATGCTGTGCAGGCTATATGGTTTAATATGTGACTGTTTCAGACAAAGCTGCCGTGAATGTCCCCTGCAGGGTTATAGTCTTTTTTTTTTCCCTCTGGGATAAATATCCAAGGATGTGTTTGCTATGTCATTTGATAGTTGCACATTCAGTCTTATAAGAAATTGCCAATCCATTTTCCAGAGTAACCATACTAAGTTCCAACTCCCACCAACCATGTCTGAGTGATCTGGTTTCTCTACATCCTCACCAGCATTTGACATTTTCACTGTTTTATTTGAGACTTTCTGATGGGTCTGTAGTAGTGTCTCACCACAATTTGAATGTACATTTCTTTGAAGCTGGTGATGTTGCCCATGTTTTTATGTGTTTCTTTGCCAAATGTATATGACCTTTGGTGATATGTTGACTCATGTCTTTTGCCCATTTTCTATTTGCTTGATTATTTGTCCTGTTGAATTTTTGGTTCTTTTTCTATTCTCCCTGCTAGTCTTTTGTTAGATACATGGTTCACAAGTATTTTCTCCAGCTTATCTTTGCATTCTCTTTATGTTGATTTTGCATAATAAAAATTTTTAATTTCAATGAGGTCCAATTTATCAAAATTTCCCTTTACAAATAATGCCTTTAGATTCAAGTTGCCTAGTGATAGGTTCCAGATATTTTTTCTTAAGTTTTTACTAAAAGCTTTATAATTTCACACTAAGTCCATGATCCAGTCCTAACTAATTTTCGTATGGAGTCTGAAGATTAGGTAGAGGTTCCTTTTGTTGGTTTGCGTGTGTGTGTGTGTGTGTGAGTGTGTGTGTGTGGGGGGTGTGTGTGTGTGTGTGTGTGTGTGTGTGTGTGTGTGTTGTTTTGGTTTTTACTGTGGATTGTTGTCCAGGTGCTCCAGAACCATTTGTTGAAAAGATCAACCTCCCTCTATTAATTGCTTTTGTGCCTTTTTCAAAATAAGGTGAGCCTGTTTGCACAGGACTGTTCTGGGTTCTGAGCTCTGCTCCATCAATCTGCAGCCTACCCCCTTCAACATGCACTGTCTTCACTGCTATTGCTTTACGGTCAGCCCCAACATCAGTGTGTCCTCCTACGGCATTCTTGTTTGTCATGATGGTTATAGCTATTCCAAGGCCTGTGCCTTTTCATATAAATTATACTCTACATTTGTCTATCAATATTTATAGGAATTACATTAAGCCTACACATAAGTTTGGAAAGAATTTGCATTTTCACTGTGTTGATTCTTCCAATCCATGAACAAGGTATGTCTCTTCATTTGTTAGGTCTTGGATTTCACTCATCAGCATATTGTAATTTTCAGTGCACAGATCCCATACGTTTTTTGTGAAGCATATGTTCTAAAATCTCATTGTCTTTGGAACTGTTGTACATGTTATTGTGCTTTTAATTCTATTTTCTGTATTTGTTATTTGTACATAGAAATGAGTAGATTTTTCTGTGTTGATCTTGTCTCCACAACTTTACTGAACTCACTAATTAGTCCTAGGAGATTCTTTCTGGTAGGTCTCTTGGGATTTCCTGTGTCAGCAACCAAGTCACCTTGAGAGCCTGTTGTGCCTCTTTTGATCAATCCATGTGCCTCTCCTTTCTTCCTCTTGCCTTCCTGCCTTAGAACGCTCTCTACAGTGCTGGTAAAAGCAGATAACCTCACCCCATTCCTTATCTAGGGGAAAGCATTCAGTCTTACGCTATTAAAGGTATGGTAGCTATAGGTTTTTTTTTTTTTTTTTTTTTGTGATGCTGGGGATTGAACCCAGGACCTTGTGTTTGTGAGGCAAGCACTATACCAACTGAGCTACATCCCCAGCCCAGCTGTAGGGTTTTATAGATGCTTTCTATCAAGGTGAGACAATTTCCCTCCATCCCTAACCTGCACACACTCAGGAATCACCAGTTAGCACCTTGCCCAGTGCTGTTGCCCACATCCACTCTCTCCTTCCATCCTCACAGGCCCCAGATAAGTAAGGGGTCCACGTCTTCCAGCTCAGGTTCTTGGCTCTCAGTCCTATCTTCTACCCACCAATCCCACTCCCCTGTGCTAAGCCTTCTGTGCCATGCCATGTTCCCAGCCAGAGGCAGGTAGGGAGAGAGTCCACACCAGTGCCAGTCATTCGCCCCTCCATGCGTACATTTCACTGGTTCACCCGGCCCAAGCCCTGTAGGCCCGTAGGCCAGGCCTGTGGCAGAGACGTGAAGGATGCAGACCCTGCTCCTTTGAAGCCCATCTAACAAGCACACTCCATTGGAGCCCTTGACATGACACATGATTGTTCCTCTGTTCTCTGTGGCTGCAGGAGTTGCTTTATTTTCTTTTTCCAGGAAATACGCATCCCAAGCAGCCCCAGGGTCACCCCTCCCGTGCTGCCCTGTGGCAAGTAGAAACAGCCCATTTGCCCCCAGGAATCTTCTTACCCGCCTCACATGATCAGAGCCTCCAGCCCACGGCAGAAGGAGGATGATCCTCCTCCACCAACCCAGCCCCAGCCCAAAAGCTGGAACCTTCTGTCAACACGATAAGTTGCCCACTCTCCACAGCCATGGGATGACATGGTATTGATGTCCTTGGATTTTGTTTTTTTAATCAAGGGAACAATTTTTGTCTAGGCAGTTCTCTTTAATAATAGCAATATTATTATTATCGCCAGCGTAGCCTCAGGCAGTCTTTCTGAGTTGAAGAGTAGCTGAGCTCATGGTTTTCTGCATGGCGACTCTGAGCATCATCAGGCCAGCTTCTGTGGTGGGGAGGGTCTCATTCCCCAGCTGGAAAACGACAGCAGGGAGGAAGAGACACCTGCTGATTGTCCTGCCACTTGGACATCTGAAACTACCCACCCTCCCCTGCTTCCTGCTTCCTCTCCTCCGTCTCTGGCCACACACAGCCGAGGCTGGAGAGCTCTGTCCATGGAGCGCTCCCTCCATAAGCATCTACCCACTGGCTGTATGCCGATTACTGCCTGGGGCCAGGCTGGTGGGGTGACCAGGTAGCTGCTCACAGCCTGAAGCAGGAAGCAGACAGGATGGTGAGGGCCACAGCTGGTCCCCTGCCCCAGCACCCAGAGCCTGTGGGAGCCCTACCACCCAGACTTGGTAGGTCTAGGGCAAAGCAAATGCTTACGTGCTTAGCTGCAAAATTTAAGGGACTCTGGGGGGGTGGGGAGTCAGTAGTCAGACCAAATAATCTTTTAGTGAAATATTTTTGAATTCAAAATTAATGTAAAAAATCCATGATGAAGCTGGGCACAGTGATGCACCCCTGTAATCCCAGTGGCTCAGGAGGCTGAGGTGGAAGGATCATGAGTTCAAAGCCAGCCTCAGCAACTTAGCAAGGCCCTAAGCAACTCAGTGAGACCGTCTCTAAATAAAATACAAAATAGGGCTAGGGATGTGGCTCGGTGGTTAAGCGCCCCCAGGTTCAATCCCCAGTACCAAAAATAAATACATAAGTAAATAAATAAATAAATAAAATCCACGATGAATAAAATAGCAACATTTTAAAGAAAAATAGAAACCCCATGGGCAGGCTTCCTGGGCAGGGATGTGGAAAGTGCATCAAGGTTTCCAGCATGAGCAGGAGTCAGAGGGTCCCACCTCCCTGCCCCCATCATCAGACCCATGGCCCATCGTCTCCAGGGGCTCCCGAGGCTGAGCCCTAATGTCTCCCCTGAGCCCTTCCTGCACATAGCGCTCCAGGCAGTCGCTGCTCCCTTCCTAAGCAGTACACACTCCGGTGAGGGCCCCCTGCAGGGAGCATGCACCAGACACTCTGGGCCTTGGTTCCTGCTTTGCAGGGAGGACCTGGAGTCCTGGAGTCACTGGGACACTGCACCTGCTCGCAGCTGCTGGTCAGCCTCATGGGGGGGAGAGCAGAATGAAGCACCAAGAGCTGTTTGGAAGGTGGAGACGTGCGGGTCAGAAATCCAAGGGTTAGGGACCAAGGTGGGACAGAATGTGAGTCAAGTGGCGGTGACCCTCAGCAGACCTGGCAGAACCAGGGGTTCAGTGCTCATTTGGAGAACACCAGCCTGGGTGCTGGTGTCCAGGGCCTGCTCGGAAGGCCTGGCTCAGAAGGGAGGCTCTTGCTCTGCAGTAGCAGACGGTGCTGGATGATGGCCCTGCCCGAGCCAAGCTGGCCGCCTCCACGAGCTTTGTCTGAATAATTGACTCTATTTATGTCACTGGGCATTAAGCCACTTTCCTCCTTGCTCAGCTTCTGGGGCCTGCATTTCCCAGAAACCAGCCTTTCAAACAGGAGCTCTGAGCACCAGGAATGTGTATCGCCCCAAGGCCGTCAAGGCCTGCCTCTTCCTGCACTCGGCCAGCTGCCACTCCCCTCCTGTGCTAGGAGCAAGAGCCCCCAGGCCTGCCTGGCTGCATCCTGAGGCTCAATGTCACCTCTGAGGTCCAGCCACCGTGGCCAGATTTCCATGTGATGGTCCTATTAAACCTCCTGCCACCCATGAAGAAGGGTGACTGTTTTCAGAGAAGGAAACTCATTAAGTGGACCTAATTAACCACTTAGTGACAGGTAAAGGATCTGAATGGAGTCCTGTGGCTGGGGGTGTGGTTCAGTGGAGGTACCACCAAACGTACAATAATAATGATGAATGGAGTTGTGTTCTTAGCCACAATGTGATGTTGGTCCCAGCCCTGGGCAATCCAGCCCTACAGTCTTCCTCTGGCCCAGGACAGGACAGGAAACCATTAAGGGTAGCTGGGACGAGAGCCAGTGTATAGCATAGAATGCTGACCTTGGAGCCATGCCCTAGACAGAGGCAGGCCAGGGAGGCATTAGGGGAAAAGAATACAGTTGACTTGGAGCCACACTTGTTGGGTATAAAAGAGGCCAGAACACTGACCAGGTATGACTCAGCCACTTCCTCTTGGAAGTCATTAGAAGCTAACTCCTCGCAGAGCCAGAAAAGCAAGGGCCCAGCTGTAGCTTCATGCCCTCAATCAGTTAAGGGGAAAAGGTTCTTTACTCAAGAACCCCCATGAATGACTGTGGTTCTCAGGCCTCAGAAGCTTCAGCCTGTGTTTGTCTCCCTCCTTCAGACCCTTCGTTTTCTTGATAACAGTCAGAGATTGAGGCAAACAACATCACTAACACCCTAGAGATGGCTCCCAGGAGATGGGAAAGTTTGGAGGATGAAATGGGCTGCTGGGAAGAGAGTCCTGGGAAGGAACGTTGTAAGATGGAAATGGCACACTTTAAAGCCCAGCACATGGTAACTGTTCAGTAAATGGTGACCACGATCCAGACGAGGGGTACTCCAAGATGTGAGGCTGTCAGCATGTCCAGACAGGCTAACTGAAGTTCCCCAACGCAGACAGCTATCCTGGCAGGGTGGGGGCGAGGGTGTCTGCCAACCTTCGCCACCTGCCCACTGTGTGCCAAATGGACCCCAGGCCCAGGAGAGGCAGACTCGCCTACACCAGTGGGAGCAGCTGCTCAGCCCGCTCTCCTTCTGTAGACCTCCGTGGTTCCGCCAGCCCTTGTGCCCACCTGCAGGAGTCCCCAGGTGTGCGTTGGTGCTGCCTGGCACAGGCTGCAACCGCCCTCAGCTCAGCCTCCCCCCCAGTACAAACATAACCAGAGCCTCATGAAGGAACCAAGGCTAATAATTTACGGAGTAATTTGTTGTTAGTGTGGCGCTGATGCGTTGAGCTGACCAAAGTGCCTTTCAGCAGATCATTATTAAATATTAAGTCTATTGATTTGATACGGAGCAGTGTGCTGGTCGGTCCCTAGCAGCAGGGGACACACATTTGTTCCTATGATTTACAGAAACCAAGCCCACTCCAGGGAACCTTATGGAATCACCCTGCTGGGTATCCTCCCAGCAGCTCCCAGACATGCTACATAGAAGAGACCAAGGGTCAGAGAGTTAAGGGAGCTCCCCCAGGCAGCACAGCTGGAGAGTTGGCAAAACCAGGCTCCCATCTGGGGTGCATCTGAGTTAAGCCTCTGCTACCTTGACCTGTGTGCCACTCGGCAGGGACTCATTCAGCGTGCATTAGTGTCCCTCCCAAGCATAAGCTCCACCTCTGTAAAAGAGAACATGGATGGCCTTTATCCACCAGAGCAGTTCCAGCACAGAGTAATCGAGTAACCCTTTAATATGTGCAATAAACATTAAGATGGAAGGATGGGAGGGCCAGAGGATGGGTGGAGGAAAGGAAGAGAGGGAATAGGCGAGGCAGGGAGGGAGGGGAGATGGGAGAGCGAAGTCCCAGACAAAGCCAAGAGCATCGTGACACTGTGCAGCCTCCAAAGTCTAAGTCTGCGTGCTCTTCAGCCTCTCTGCCTCCTGGCCCTCGTGGCAGAACAGGAGGCATGGCCGGGGCACCCAACCCAGGCCCGCGGGGCCGGCATCTCACACACAGAGATGCACATGGTGAACTCTGCCAGGCGCGGAGCCAGCCCCGTCGCTTGGCCTGTACTGCCATGCTGGGGCTGCAGAGGGCTCCAGACCCCTGAGCATCTAGTTCCAGGGACGCCAGGAGAGGAACCGTAAGTCCAGGAGGGAGATGACCTCTGGACCCCTGGCTCTCAGAGCAGAGGCAGGTGTGGGGAGGCAGGCCCAGGTCCCCCAAGCTAGAGTGCTCTGAGGACAGAGGCCTCCCCGACCCTGCTCCTGGCCCTCCCTCTGCCTCTTTGATCCTAGAGTTTGAAGCCGAGACGCCACCTCTGGAACAGCGCCACAGACGAGGCCGAGCTCTTCCGCGACACCCCATGCTCATGGGGCCCTGAGACCACAGGCAGCGCTGGCGGGCAGGTTGCCCAGGAGCTGGCCAGGCCGTCCCTTTACCGACTCTTGAATGTCCATCTGGGCAGCCACAGACACTTTGGGCTCGACATTGGCCTTGGGGCAGATGCCCTACAAAGCCATCAGGTGGCTCCGGAAGTCCCTAGAGGCCTGACCTGGCTGGGGAGCTCAGGGCCTAAGCGGCACCCGGGCGTCTCCCTCAGTCCACACCTAAACACCTGGCCTTCAGAGCCTGGGTGGGGAACCTTCTTGTCCACAGGCGCGACCACCAAGCTTGTCCCCCGTGCCCAGCCTCGGCCCAGCCTCTCAGCTTCATTCTTGAGCCCCGCGCTCATTCCACAGGTATCAAAAGGCAGGGCAGAGGGCTTTGCAGCCCTGGTGCCCCTGCTGGAGCCCAGCGAGCCTGGCTACCGCAGAGCCCTGTCATTAGGTCAAGGCGTGAGTGAAGGGGAGGATGATTAACCCACGTTAGAGAAGGACAGACGGGAAGGAAGCTGACAGGGCCACCGGGCTGAGGGAGAAGGCGAAGCCGGCCTGAGGACCCGGAGTTGGACGGACCGCTCAGCTCTCCTGGGGCTGCTACCTGGGGGCTCCTTGAGGAGGAAGGGCTGGTCTCACCTGGAACCCATAAGCAAGGATTCAAGTAGCAGTTGAGGGGCCCAATAATTAGCTCACGGCTACTCCTGATAGAGAGGGTGCGGGACTGCAGTGGCCACCTGCCCGGGTCTCTTTCAACCAGGCCCCAGATCAGCCTGGCTGCCCACAGGGTGGAGACAGACCAGCCTTCCACAGCAAACAGATGGGAGGACAGGGAGGGGCGCTGCCTGGCCTGCAGACCTGGGCTGCTCTCAGTCTGCAGACTCCCTCCTGGGCGGAGTGAGCCAGGGGACAGGGGAGGGCCGCGTGGTCTCTCTCAGCCTCTGAAGGAGCCATCAAGGGGGAGCAAGGGCTTCCCCCAAAGTCCTGCAAAGGCGGAGAATTCCAGGCTTCAAGAAGAGCCCAAGCCAAGCCTTTTCCCTGTGGGTGTGTTCAGAGAGGCATGAGGACATGGGCAACTGGGGCCACCCGGCCTGGGTCTCCTGGACTTCAGCTGGACAAGACCTTAGGAATCCTTCTGGTGGCCTCTTCCCCTGAAACCAGAAGAAAAGGGTCTTTGCAGAGGCCATGGCCATGCCCAACCTGGCTGGGCCTGGCCCTGAGCCCTGCCCCCTGCCCCCTGTCCCCCCACCTTGCCCGGCTCAGCACCCCTCAGAGCCCAGGGACCCCTCATCTGTGGAGGCCCCTGGCCTCTCCCCACTGCCCTGCCCAGCCCGCTGCAGCCTCCTATCTGCCAATACAAAGCCATACATCTTGGTGTGTGACAAATCACTTTTTAATTGCCTCAAGGAAGAAATCCATTAGTCTTTCCCTTATGTGAGAATCATCCTAATCTCCGGAAGCGGGGCTGGCTGGGGGCCGAGGCCGGGCCGCAGGCTATTTTTAGTTTGCATCAACATCCCGCTCTGGAGCTTTCTTGGTGGAAAGGGAGGATTACATCTCCCTGACACCCCAGCGCCTTCTCTGCTACATCAGGAGAGCTTGCCGTGAGCCCAGAAGCGGGGCCGCCTCGGACAGACTGTCGATTGTCCACAAGAATTTGTGTCACGTTTCACACAAAATCCACTCCCCCGGAAGCAAGTCGCCGTCTCGGCCCCACTGAGAGGCCGAGGGACCCCAGGGCAGCTCTGCTGGGTGGCGCTCCCTGCTCCCACCCCCACCTGCGTCTCCACCGTGTCCCAGCCAGTCCAGCAGGGGCCTCTGCAGCATGGGCTCTGGCTGCAAAAATGTCCCCGGCTGCCCAGGGTTGCACAGTGACAGTCACAGCTCAGTCAGAGCAGAAAGGAGCTGTGTCCCTGGCGGCGGCTCCTCCCTGCTCCTTTCTGGGGCCACAGAACACCCCAGGTGGAAGAGCTGGGGAGGGGTCTGTGCCGGCAGCCGGCCTTGGAGAGGCCAGCAGGAGGCTGTGGCTTGTCCTTGACGCGGGGATGTGTGAACAGGCCCGGCTTCTGTCTGCTACAAGCCATCCTTCTTGATTTTGGAAACAAAATGTCACAAAGTAAAAGGACAGTTGGATGATGGGGAAGGGGGAGAGGAAGGTGGGGAGAGGAAGAAGAGGGAGTCCAGTGTCCAGGAGGGGTGGGCGGTGGAGCCAGCCAGCCACCAGCTGCCAGCGCACACCAGGGTGAGCACTGGGTCCCCGGGGGACTTGGTGAATGTCAGCGAAGGAGTGGGCCACGCCGGTGATCAGCACTCTGAAGTGGCAGGGCGGCCGCCCTCTAAAATGAAGCCTGCCCAGAGCCGGAGCCCCTGAGAGTGCGCGTCCCCTCACGGCCGGGCTTCTCTCTCAGAGCGGCACCGGGGAGTATGAGCGTGAGACCTGCCTGTGCTGTCACCCTGATGTGGGGTCCCAGCACTCGGAGGACAGCCAGGCTCTGGAACTGCTCAGCACCGTCTGGAGATGGCGAAGCAGCTTCGCCCAGCACCCTCTCGAGCACAAGGTCAGGCGCAGTGGCCACCTGCAAGGTGGAGGAATCTTGGGACCGTGATGCACACAGACAAAGGAGGGCTTGGCCAAAGACTGCGAGACTGCGCCTTGCACTCCCTCTCCCGCGGCCACAGGCTTGGACCCCAGGAGGCAATGCCGCCCGGTCCCTTGTTCTCTAAGCCCCATGAGCAGCTTTCAAGGAGGCCCCTCTGCCCAGGGTGTGGAAGGGGCTCATCTCGGCCCATGCAGCTGAGGTTTTTTTTTTTTTTTTTTTTTAATCAGAATATTTACACAATTATTTCTGTGCATGAAATTCAAGGTTACCAAGTTTAGGTTCCACCTGATGCTAATAACCTTAATTGTAAATCCTTTATTTATAGACTTGGGCTATAACAACCCCCTCTCAGTGTTAAAGTAAACGCTGACGAAGGCAGAGGTGGGCGAGCACCCCGGCAACCCCCATCACCAGGCGTATCGAGTGACAGGGCTCATAAAACCCCATCCCTCCCTCCCCTCCGAGTCCTGCTCCCAAGGGGCAGACAGTTAGAGAATCTTGTGCAAAATAAATTACACTGCATTTTCATTCAAGGGTAACTACACCTGACTCAGCACTTTGGACTGAGCTGAGGGAGGGGCTTTGTGGCAAAATCCAAGGACGGGGAGGAGGGGGCAGCCCCTGAGGTCACCCGTGCCCGCCACGGCTCTTGGCCTTTGCTTTGGGTTCCGATTTCTCTGCCCTCTGGTTCAGCCTCCCTCAGAGGCTATCAGATGGCCTGAGAAGGCAACTGGAGATCCCAGAATTCCAATCTGGTTTTGCTGGAGCTGACCAGGCCTTGAAAGGGGCTCTGGCCCAGGGTTCCCTGTTCTGGGAAGAGGGCAAGGCCCAGGTCCCTCCATGCCTTCTCTTCTCCAGCAACACTGTGCCTCAGTACCTCTATGGGCCTGGGGCTGATGTGGGGGCACGTGGCTGCAGGGCGGGTGGGAGGCCAGGCACGGGACCTGGTGTCCACTGCAGCACTTTTTCCACATAGCAGACCAACCATGACCTTCCCTCGTGCGTGCATCCCTGGGCCTGCAGCATGAAGCCCCTGCTCACTAGAGGGTCCCCTGAGCTGCTGTCCGTGAGCCCCATGGGCCATGGTTCCCTTCACTCTATGTCTCTGCTCTGGGGGTTCCTGCCCCACAATGCTCCCTTGCCCCTCCTGCTCCTCGTCCCTCCGACCTCTCAGAAGCTACCTCCTTCAGGAGCTGCCCAGACCACGTCCAGTGTGGTCTGGTGGCCCTCAGCCAGGCCTGCCTCCCCACGGGCTCCCGGCTGGGGCAGTCTCCTTCTAACCAGGTACTGCCCGAGTTGCTTAGTGGCAAGGGGTGACCCCCAGCAGCAGCAGCAGCCGCAGCCTGTGGCAGCACCTCCTCCCCACAGTTGGTAAACTCAGCTTCTCTGAGTGGGCAGTCCAGCGCCTAATCAGGAGGGACGAGCTGCCCCAAGGTTCACAGGGTGAAGTGTGAGTAAGTGGGCGGGGCATCAGGCTCGCTGTAAAGGACACTTCTTCTGTGACCCTTTGCTAGTTGGGCATCAGATCTGAGCAAGCAGAGCCCCTGCTCCAGGCAGCCAGCAAAGTGAGTCCCCCATACTCTGAAGGATGCTTTAAGCCCACCCCACCCCACCCCCACCAGGCACAGAGAGTGACAGCAGGCATGTGAAGGCCCTCCGGCTTCAGAGGCCAGGGAGGACCCCCCTCCAGCAAGTCCCCCTCCGTGCAGGCTGGGCCAGGCTGGACTACTTCACACTCAGCCCTCCAAATGGCCACAGCCTTGGGCTCAGTGAGTGGAGGGAAGAGCCTGTGAGCCCATCTTCCAGGAGCGGGGCCTCAGGGACATGTCCAGGGTACACAGGGCACCCACTCTCCCAGGAGGAGCTTCCTGCTGCTGAAGGGTACCGGGTACAGGAAATGGAGCAGTCCGTTCCCAGGAAGCCTCTCGGCCTGCCCTCTCTGAGCATGGCTTCCCTTAGAAAGAAGGTAAATGCTCTGCTCCTGACACACAGACACACTCTCCAGGCCCTAGAAAGACAGGAGATCTTAACTCGGGGTGGTTTATTTAGCAAATGCCCACAAACCACGCAGCTTTCAGAAGGAAACTACAGGTCTAGTCTTGCCTTTGGGGGAAAAGAAAGACCTTTCCTCTCCTGTTCACTCCCCCCTCAGGCGGGCAAGGGCAAGCTCTTCATTACAGAGGGTCTTTTCCTGTGTTCTCTCTCAGAAATCAGCTCTTCCCCCTTCTTTGGCATCACAGCTCTTGGTGATTTTCTGCTTTGCTGTTCAGGGGGTTCTACTGACAGATGTGTTGTGATCACAGGCAGATCCACCATGAAGTGCCGAGTCTCCCACTTCAGGCCCCTTGTTTAGTTGTGCTGTGCTATGCTGTGCTATGCTGTGCTGGTAAATGCCTCACAGCCAGCCCCCCGGTGGGAGAAGCCTGGTCTGTGGCATCTGTCCATATTCATGGTGTAAATATTTTCTCGGTCACTGATTTCCAGAGCATGCTCAGGACCAGAAGTGTGTTGGACTTTGGATTTTTTCAGACTTTGGAATATTTGCACGTGCATCATGAGACACGGACTGGACCTAGCTTTCTGTATGTTTCATGTACACAGTATATACTTCACCCGAAGGTAGTTTTACAGAATACTTTTAATAATTTTGTACATGAAACAAAGTTTCATGGGTTGGAATATCTCTCTCATAGTGTCATATCAACATTCAAACTGTTGTCGATTTTGGAGTATTCTGGATTTTGGGCTTTTAGATTAAGGATGTTCATTCTGTACCTGTCACTGAACACAGAGTTAGGAGAAAAGACACATAATTGCCTCTTGTGAGTTGGTGCAAGCCAGCGTACCACTGTACCCAGGCCCAAGGACCAGCTTACATTCTGAACTATGTATTCTTTTTCCTTAAAAAGAGACCCCAGTTATACAGAACTCAGACCCAATAACCTACGCCTGCCTGATAATGATACAGGAGTGGGACTTCTCAAAAAGAGGATGTGTCACTCATCTCCCAGGGACCGCCCACATCAGGCTGTGCCAGACAGGAGCATGGAGCTGACAGAGCAGCTTTCTATTCCCCGCTGGAGGAGCACAGGGTTCCCAGGTCTCCAGTGTTTTGAGCACCCTAGCTCTGAACTGCTGAGGGATCTGAATCCCAGGTCCCGCCTGCTCCCTGCGCCAGCTGCCCTCCGTTCATCGTCCAAAGCGGCTCCTGGAGGTGACAGCTGGAAGTGAGGCAGCCTGCCCCCACCCAGGGTGAAGCTCACAGTGAGCCCCTGAGTCTTCCTATGGGTTTGGCATTGTGAGCCAACATATAAAAATCTGAGAATCTTGTACCAAACCCCAGATTGATGACTTTTCTTGAAAACCCAGACGACCTCTCATAGACCTAAGTCCTGGCAATAGTGCTACAGACAGGAGCTAACGAACAGCCCTCAGGACAGGCCGGCTTCCCAGGCCAACCCCATGCTCTCTCCCGGGTACCCAGGCTGAGGAACAGTAGGTGTTTCTCACGGTGCCTGCCCTGTGGTTTTTCTTAGAGAAATATTTCTCTACCCAGGTTTTTTTTTTTAAAAAATGGGCAAAGAAAGATGGCCCATGGAGGCCGTGGGTTTGACAGGAAGGCAGGCGGCGTATTTCTCTGAGGAGAGAGGAACACCCTTCTCAGAGCCTTTGTCCCTGTTTCAGGGACACATGACACCATGGTTCATGGGCCTGGTGCCCTCTAGAGTTGTGCACCACAACGTGTGTGCAGCCCAACTCCCTGTGTGTGAAGTGCAAAGAGTGTCAAAACAATTCCACTTATGGCTCCGCTGGTCTCACATATAATTGGCCTACTTCTGCATGCACGTGTCTGCTCTCCTCCAAGGTCTCACATGGAAGGACCCTGAACAGACTCTGGGGGAAGGGTCTGATGGACATCACCAGTCAGAGGGACACCAGAAGGCTGCGCAGAAGAGCGGCTGTGGAGCTGAGACGCCTGGCTGAAAACCAAGCGGCCCCCTCTGCTGGGCTCACTGATTATTGCAGGAATCATCTGGCAAACTTCTGTCCCCTTGCAAAACCCAGCTAGGATGCTGCCTCCTCCCTCCAGGAAGCCTTACCTTCCAGAAAGTTAATCATGCCCTCCCCTGAGCTCCCTTGAATCCTGGACTTGCCCCTCACTGTATGGATCACTCTGTTTGTTGTGTTTCTGTTGATGGGATCCAGCCCTGCGGCAAGGCAGCACTTGATTACATACTCTCTGCCTGGGATGTTGCTGGTACATTATTGGAACCTTATGAATAATTAATTTAATGAAAAAATGAGAAGACAAATGGATGGATGGATGGATGAATAGATGGATAGATGGATGAATGGATGGATGGATGAGTGATGAATGGATGAATGGACAGATGGGCAGCTGTATGTATGTATGTATGGGATGGATGGATGGGTGGATGGGTGGCATGTAGGAACTCCAGCTCTGGGGGACCAGACTGGGGCTTAGTAGTAGATCTGGGGTATAAGCAGGTCTTCATCAGGGTTAGCTCATTTTTGGAACCAGATTTCTCTAGTAGCACGGAACTAGCTCAGAGTTTTGCCACAATCCCCCTGAGCTCCTGGCTGGGAGTTCCTTATATCCTCCCACCTGCCTGCACAGAGCAGTGGTCCCAGTTGGGGGTGGGGAGCAACAGAAGCAGGAGGAGAGTAGCAGTCCCGCTTCCCAGGCACCAGGTCCCAGCCCCTAGGCCAAAAGTTCAGTAGGTCTCCACTCTCCAGGGACAGGTATGATTGACACAGGAAAATTGTGCAGCTTTCGTTTTGCACAACAGCTGGCTCAGCCCCCTCCCTCCTGCCTCTGCTTCTTGGGGACGCTGACCTGGACTCAGGGGTCTAATTTCTGGCCCTTCCACAGACCAGTTGAGGATGAAAAATGCACTAAGTTAAAGGCTTCTGAGGGATAGTTATATAGTTTAAAAAGGTCAAGAAAACTATTGCTGAGATTCGAAGGCCAAGTGCAACTCTGGGCCGTGATTAATTGGCTAAATCATGGAGGCTTTGACCCACCTCTCTGAAGTTGAATGAGTTACTTGGTGAGTTGTATGAATTTGCCTTACTGCCATGAGGAGGGAGTGGGTGGGTCACTGGTCTTTGACTAATGACACCCCCCCAGTGAGTTGCCCCCAACCTGCCTTGGGCATGTCGGCCCAAAGAACTGAGGAGCACAGGGTCCCCTGCCAACTGACTCTTGCCAAAAAAAAAAAAAAGAAAAAGGTGAACCTTCCTCCTCGCTCTGGCCGTACGTGGCCCGGATTGTGCTCTCGTCCTCAGCCTTCTTCCCTTCTCGCGCCCTCTCACTTCCCTCCCTCCCTTTCTTGTTCCTTCTTCACATTTGGAATTTGCTTTGACTCTGTGCCTCAGAGCATGGACCAGCAACCCCTGCGTGGTCCTCCCAGCTCAGAAAAGGGAGGCCTGGAGAGTGACACCTCAAGACAGACATCATCAACGGTGGCTTTAAGGGAAAATCACCACCCTTGTCATAATTATTGATGGGCACCAGATCGCAGAGTTAGACCGTGGAGAAGGGCTGATATCATGGCCACGAGACTTGATCTGGTCAATAAAGCAAATTGCTTTAAGTGAAAATAAAGCTGCGTTCACAAGTATATTAGAAGAATAAAGTAATTGCTGTCCAAGGTGCACGGAATATAAATCTCTGTTTGCTTGAAATTATTACAATGTGGTATCGATTACTTAGAACCTGCCATTGCCTTTTAAGTTATAGTTTATTAAAGGGTAATATGTTTAGCAAGCATCTTCCCTGCATGCTGAGACACACGGGAGCCACGGGGGTTCGCTGCCCACTCCCAGTCCCCCACATTCTCTGTCCTATGCTCACCCGACGGACCCTCCAGGCTCAGCTGGCAGGTCTGGGGCCCCCACTGGAGTTCTGCTTGGCTCAGGATCTTGCCGGATCCTGGGAAGAGGTCCATGGAAGGCCTCTGCACATGCCGACCACACTGCCTGGAGCGTAGGTTTGTCCTCTGCTGCACGGGAGGTCAGGCCCGTGGAGTTAGACACCACCTCGCGGCTTCTCACGGCTTCCTCCGTGTCCCTCCTTGACCGCGCCTCGCGCCCACATATAGGGCGTGACCACAAGTATTGGTTCCACCAATGGCCTTTTTGAATTTTTGGCTTCACCTTTTTCTTTATTAAAAATGTTTAATTGCAAAGGTAAGTGAGCTTGTTATAACACATGAAGACATTATTTTTAAACATTTTAAAATATTTTTCTAATTAGAAAAATTCGATACACTTTTAGTGGAACATTTATAAGATACAGAAAGGTATTCAAAAGATAATACAAATCACCTATGGTCAAACCCAGTTCCGTTTTGGTCTATTTCCTACAAGTCTTTTTCTATAATCATGCAGAAGAATATTTTTCTTTTTGTAAAACTGATAAGAAATGATACATATGTAGCTAAGTGTTTAGTATTTCTTTCACTTCCCGGTATACAGCAGTATTTCCCATCATTCAATATTCCTTGAAACATGATTTTTAATGGCTGCAAAATATTCCATCTTACAGATATACCCTAATTTACTAGTTGTTCTTTATTGGACACTGATGATGCTCCCAGTGTTAAACCTTAGAAATCATTCTCTGGTGACTGTCCTTGTGCATAAATCTCTCATTTCATCTCCAAGTATTAGGAAAGGGCAAGTTCTTAAAGCAACAGCCAGTGGCAAAAAATAAAGAGCCAAATTCCAGACCTGAAGCCTGTGCGGTCCCACGGGGCCCTGATGCGTCACTCTTAAAATTCTCTATCAATTTTGAACAAGATAGCACACATTTGCATTTTGCACCAGGCCCCACAAATCCTGCAGTCCGTCCCGATTGCAGAGGTTCCTTCCTCCTGGAACTGGGAGGCTGGCCCATCTCTGAGTGGCAAGGGACTTGGTGCCTGGTTTCGTTTCATTCCTGTGAAAAAATCAGAGATCAGCACGTGATCTCCTCTGTAC
This sequence comes from Sciurus carolinensis, assembly GCF_902686445.1. Classification (NCBI taxonomy): domain Eukaryota; kingdom Metazoa; phylum Chordata; class Mammalia; order Rodentia; family Sciuridae; genus Sciurus; species Sciurus carolinensis. The sequence continues at coordinate 204,157,321 of NC_062213.1, read as the reverse complement.
CCAGCTCTCCAGGACTGAGAGGCCTCCCCCGAGAATCTTCCAGGAGCTGAAGTTTGCCCCTCAAACACTAAGACGTCCATATCACTGTAGTGTGTATCTCATCTACCTTCTTTTTATTCGAACCTTAAGTTGTTTCCGTGGTTATCGTTGTTTGATCTTCTTTGATTTCCTAATCATCGCTTTCATGTTTTCCTGGATTTTGAAGCAATCTTAAATTTACTAAAAAGTTAGGAGGACAGTTCAAAGAAACTTGCTCCGTACCACTTGGCAGTTGCCATCCCGAAGCCCCGTCACCCGCCCGGAATGTTTCAGTGTCTGTCCCTTATGAACTGGATCATGTTATAGAACCCTATCAGAACTCTCAAGCAGGGAGCCAGCTGACGAACCCTCAGTCTTCCAGTAAGTTCTACTGCCTGTCCAGATGCTGTCAGCATTACACGTCCCAGTCCTGTCCCTCCACCCGGAACAGGGCTTCCTCTGTCCTTGGCTTTCCTGACCTTGCAGTTACTTTGCAGATGGTTGCTTGCTGTGGAGCTGTCTGATATCCCCTCATGGTTGGATTCTGGTTGTGCACCTCTAGCAGGAATCCAGAGAAGGGGTGCTGGGCTCCGGCGGGTGACCCAGAGCTCCCACTTTGCCCCTTCCTGGGGCTCCCTTTGTCACTAGCTGAAGTGGCATCTGCAAGCCTTGTGCCCAGTAAAGCTGTTCTTTTTCTCTCCTTAGTTCATAGGTGTTGGCAGGAAGGCACTTTAAATCTATCTCTTATCAAACCTTCAGTTTACTCATTTGTGTTTATAGTTTCGCGCACTCACGGTTTCCTGTCTTATCAGTGGGCTACAATCCATTGCATTGGTCTTCATTGTTGACAGTCAGCTTGCCCCAGGCCTGGTGGTGGGCTCAGCGCTGAGCTCACAGCTCTGTGTCCTTTGACGCAGCCCCTCATTCTGAGCCCTGCCTTGCTTTATGACCAAGACGTTCCAGGCATATCTTGTGCTTGCCTGGAATCAGCCAGTTCTCCCAAGAGCACTGGAAACCCTGCTTCCTTCTCATGGAAAGTGCTATTTAGAAGCCAAGATCTAGCTGTGAGGGTGCTCGGTGTCATTGCAAGGCTGCTGTCCACTAGGCAATGTTCTCGAGTGACCTTTGAGGTTCATAGTAAATCAAAGACCACGTTGAGCCCTGAGTGAAAAACAGAGCACAGAAATAGGTTACTCTGCGGGTCAGGCAGTGAGCAGTTCTGTGAGAAAAAGAGGCGCAGAATGAGAGCGTGAGGGCGGGGGTAGGAAGGTCTGAGAAATCCCTCCTCCTGAGTCAGGTACCAGGCTTGGCCCAGGTCCCGTCTCAGGACGCCAGCCCCCATGAGAGAGGATGGAGACATAGTCAGGAGGAGGAACCGAGACAGAGTCAAAGGAGGGAGGAGGGCGCAGGGGCTGGAGGAAACGCGGAGGAGGTAGTGCAGGGGCAGAGGGGAGGGTGAGGGTCTAGAAGGAACTGGGGTGAGGGAGGCTGGCCCAAGGCCAGAGGGCAGAACAAGACTGACCCGCGTCTTTAGGTCAGGACCCCAAATCCACAGCCTCCAGGGGTGGCAGAAGAGAAGCCGGACACAAAGAGCCACTGGGGTGGGAACCAGTAAGTGCAGACCCTTCTTTGGAGACCCTGGCCTGGGAGAGGAAGGACAGGAGGATGGTCCAGGGGTCCTGGCGAGAAAGATTTAGCCTGGAGAGCCCTCCTTTGCTCTGCACCTTGAGAGCCCGGAGCGGGGCTGCCAGCACCTCCTACCTACCTGTCCCTCCCGACCCCTCCCTCCCAGGCCCAGCAGCAGCACAAACGGGTCCCTCTGTCTGCTACCACATCTCGTTGGCTTCTTTTGGGGGAGGTGCAGCACCCCAGTTTATTTTAATGGGATCTTGTCAAGTATCCGACTAATCAGACACGGAGACTCCAGCCCAGCACTTCCTGGAAAGGCCCTGGGAGAGCAGGATCACTTGGAAAGGCCATGGTGATCTTTGCCCCACAGAAAGGGAAGCGTGTGCACGATTACTGGCCCTTCTCCTGGTCTCTCCCTACCCAGGCTCCCCACCAGAAGAGGAGGGGACAGGAGGAGGGTCCTCGCCAAGTGCCCAGCTGGGCTCCGGAGCCTGGCTGCAGGACCGAAGGGCTCTCCTGTGCATGAGTGTGCGCGTGCCTGTGGACACGGGTGCTTGTGGGGGAGAGGGCATGCAGGGCGCAGGACGCAGGGCGGGGGCGCACCTGCTCCGTGAGCTCGCTCCTCTGCGTCTGCCAGGGGACATGCTGGGAGTTTCCTGGAGAGCCCAGGCTACACCTGCACTGCAGGCGCCCAGCATCTACCTCCCCTACCTGGAGGAAACTCCTGACGCTCCAGAGGGGGACTTGAAGTGGCCTGACTCCCATGGGCTTGCCTGTGTGGGCCCCGTGCCTCCGCGGCCCTCAGTCTTGGCCTGGTCCCTGGCATTTGGGCCTTGCTTAGGGCTGCCCCCCGCTCTCCTCCCCCTGGTCCCCAGTTGGCTGGTTCTTTGAGTGGGAAGGAACATACCTCAGGGTGCCCTGTAGGCCTAGGGCCCCAGCACAGAGCCAAGCCCAGGAAAAGCACCATGGGCAGGGGAGAGTCTCAGGAGCGGGACTCCGGTGCTTTCTAAAATCATCCCATTTGATCCTCACCAAATCCTCCGCACAGAGAGCACCAGGTCCTGCCGGAGGCACACGGTCAGGAGACGGTGGAGCTGGAACTTGAGCCCCTATCTGGCCCCAAGGGGCACCAGCCTCCTTGGAGAGCAGGAGGACAGCCAGAGGCACTGGCTCAGCTCTGAGCAGTGGTCCTCCCGAGGACTAGCTCCGGAGCAAGAGGATGGTGCCCCCACCCATGAGGCAGCCTCCCAGACCCCCAGGCCCACCTAGGACCCTGCCCCGCCACACTCCACCCCTGCAAAGTGCAGTGAGGCTCGCCATGTACCGGGCAAAGGCCAGGCAGGTAACTGCCCACTTCTTCACCCTCCTAAGGGCCACTTCAGCATCAGTCCTTGGGGACCCTGGACGTGCCTGCTTGGTCACACCTTGTCATGGAGCAGTGGTGTCCCTGGTGTGCACCTGACCCCGGCATGGGGCAGAACAGAGCTGTGGCCTCCAGGAAGGAACTGGGGAGGAGTCCCCAAGCCAGCCCACCTGGCCTCCCGGCTGCCACTCTGAGCCCCCTCCACCGGGGTCACTGCCCGGGTGTCCTGGAGGCTGCTCTGTAACGGGAAGAGGTGGGCCTGGCTCTCCTGCTTCCCCGCAGAGGCTCTGGGTTCTGGAACAGCCCCTCCGGCTCCCCGGTGACACAGTGAAGCAAGGCAGGGCATCGAGTGTGGAGAAGAGTAAGAGTGGTGATGTCCCTTCCATAGCCCCAGACCAAGCTCGGTGACCTCCACAGGGTCACGGTGAACAGGAGGTGACCGTCCAGTCAGCACAGAGAGCCGCTGTAGACCTTAGGCTGAGTGGCAGTCCCTCTCCTCCCAGCTTGTGAGCTGTGAGGACAGAGGAACAACAGGAACGGCCACTTCCAAACGCTTTCGAAGAGGCAAGGCTACAGTGCGGTGGAGAAGGAGCAGGACCGGCACACGGGAAGCACCTCGGGTGGGCAAGCGAAGGCTGGGCCCGCGGCGGTGGGGGCGTGAAGACGATGAGAGGCAGAGGGGGTCAGCCTTGGAGCAAAACCAGGGACATGGCCACAGCAGCCATCGGATTCCTACTGAGTCTCGCAGGCTGGGGCTGATCAGGAGGCTCCAGGGTGCCACCAGCTCGGAACCTGCAGTGTAGGGCAGGAAGACAGGGAGAAGCGAGGGTCAGCACCGGTGCTGCCCTCTGGGCTGTGTCCCGTTCATGTGCACAGCCTGGCTCAGTGCTGGCTCTGCACGTGCTTCCTGGAGGGCCTGATGGGAAAGAAACTGGGGGAAGCCCAGGGAAGGGAAGGCAGCTCCCCTGACGCTCCGGCAGAGCACCAAGAGTCGCCGGGTGGGCGCTACAACAAGGTCCCCTCTGTGGGGAGGGCGGCCACTCAGGGGAGGTCACTTTCTGAAGGGGCTAATTGCTGGGGGGAGCCCAGGCCTAAGTGAGCAGCACGGTGCAGGGGTGAAGCCAGAAATGCCATCGGCCTGGGCTGGGCCTCCAACCCCTGGGCGCCCAGCCCCATCCCTGGGGAGTCTGTACTCAGGATCCCTGTGGCATAAAGAGGTGACCGTTCGTGCCTGGATGTGTGCTCTGCTCCAGGGTATGCTGCAGGGAGGGGTGTGGGTGCAGGAGGGAGAGAGGGCAATGGATATTGAGGGCGGCTTGGGGTGGTAGCTGGAAATTGCATACACAGAAAGGCCCGATGTCTGCCGAGTCGCTTCACTCGGAAGGCACGTCCCCCAGGTGTCTCCTCTAAGCTCCCTGGCTGGCCTGGGACTGAGGGATCCCCAGTGTGGCCCACGCTCCTCCATTCCTGCACCCCACCCTCCTTCCCTCCTGCAGCCGATCATTTAGCAGATATTACAGAGGCCTGCTTTGTGCCAGACCCTGTCCTGGGGCTGTAACACGTGGTGAGTCAGACAGGGCCCAGTCCTGCTTGCTCAGGAGGTCATTAAAGATGAGAGAATAAGAAGGACACAGTAGAGCTGTAGGAAAGCTCTGGAAGGCAGCCTTGCTCTTCCCCATCTTCCCCACCAGCTGCCACCCTCCGGCTGCCTGGGGCAGAAATGACTAACAGATCCAGCACGTGTTCCTGCTGAGCCTAGTCTGAGTCCTTCTCAGTCCAGCCCTGCAGCCTTCAGCTGCAGGAGAAGCCACGGGAGACCCAGGGCCTTGCCCGACTCACACCCCATCGCTGCCTCCAGACGTACTTCCCGCCTCCCGACTCCTTCCGTTTCCAGCCTCACTCAGTCACCGGGCAGAATGCCACCTCCCCTCTCCTTCGAGTCTGCCTTTGAGCCCAAGCTGGAAGGAAACTGCGGGGACCTTGTGGGGCTGCCCCAGGTCCTGGAACCCCGACCTTGGCTTGCTCCTCCCCGCAAGAGCAGAAGCCAGCACTCCTTCGGGCAGGAACAAGCCCCAGGACTGCCCGAGCCCAGTGGCGATGGTGGGCCCAGACCACAGCGCTGAGTTTTTCTCATCTTTCTCAAGCGATCTGCTAATGGAGGTGGGAAGGGGGCTCCCAGCGTTATCGGCTGCCTCTGTCAACACGGGGTATTGATGTGCAAAAGCGGGCACCTGTCAGCCAGCGCCCAGGCAGGAGGCAGCCAGGGCAGCCCCGAGACTCAGGCCAGCGGAGGCCACGGCGATGCGGTCCCTGCCAAGAGCCCAGTGGCCTGCGGTCTTGGAGATCTGTGCGTGGGGCCCACACAGCCCTCCTGACTTAGAGCAGAGCAAACTGGCGGCATGATGGACAGAATGCGCCACAAAATGCAAGGGAGCGTTTGCTTCTGTTTTCGGACTGGAGGTGCTAATTCAGGGTGTGCATGGGTACGTCCTGAAGCCAGTTGGGACCAGAACTTCTCGTTCCCTCCCTCCACTGGCCAGTGGGGCCTCCTGGCCCTCTGCCAACCTGGGCCCCTCCCCACCCTTCTCATCTTTGGGAAGAAGCGGAAGGCCACAGGCGTGGAACCCTGACCCCAGGCTGAGCGGCTGGTGGCAGGCAGGAAGGGCCCTGGCTCCCACAGGCCCCTGGAAGCTTTCCTCCATCTTTGTGAACTGAGCGCCCGCACAGAGGCCCCTGGTGGCTGCTCATACCTGAACCCAAGCTGCCCCATCTGCCCCGGCACCTCAGCCAAGCAGCGACCCAGCCCCAGACCTGTCCATCTAGTTTCCCCAACATCCAAGTGCAACCCCTTCTCCCACCCCAGGCAGCCCAGGCTGAGCCGCCTTGATCCTGTTTCCAAGTGTGACCTTTGTCACCATTCAACTGTGGCAGATCAGGAGATGGTGCCTTTGAAAAGTTGGTTTGTCACTGTCCCAAGGGGACGAGGCTGTCATACAGAAGCAGCAGGGCCAGTCTGAGGCAGAGAGAGCGAGGAGAGAATGTGGCAGAGGTTTTACTGTGGCTTCTGCAGGAAAGATCAGGTGGGGTAGGGTGAGCAGGCAGAGGATTGGCGGGTCTGAACAGTTCCTGTAGGTACCAAGGCAGAGGGGCACTTCTTGGTAGTGGCACCTGGCCCTGGGGAGATCGGGGCAGGTAGACAGTGGCCCTGGGGAGTCTATGAGGGATGTGGTGGTGGATGCAGGTCTGGATTGGTTGGTTTGCAAAGGGAAGGCAGTCCTTCACTGTCTCTGGGAATTGGCCACCCTGGGAGGGACCGTCCCTCCAGGGTCGGCACAGCCCTGTATGTCAGAGCAACGGACACAGAAAACCCGCATGGCTAATACACATTCCCAGGCCCTTGACAGGCCGCTGAGTCCTCTCTTGCAATCCACGCACCAACCCACAGTGGAAAACCATAGCCTGGCCTCACGGCCAGCAGGCCCTTTTCTGTTGGAAAACTACAGTAGCCATTCCGTTTCAGCCCCATCCCAAACCAGGTCCCCGCCCCGCTCTGCAGACTCCGTGGCCTCTTGCAGACTCTGGGAGATGCTCCATCTATCTGCCTGGGCCAGCACCCCCTGTCGCTCCCCAATTCCCCGCTGCTCAGCCTTCCACCTGCCTAAGGCCCCTTCCGCACAGATGGGCCCCTTCTGGATGAGTTAGACCCAGGAGGGCCTCCCGAGACTGCACGTCCACCTCTCTACCCCGCCCTCCACCTCAGGCAACGCCCTCCACCTCAGGCCACGCTTTCCGAGGACCCTTGTGAAAGGGTTTCCAAACCTTCCCCCGGGGCCTGTATTCTTGTATATCAGTATCCTTCAGATGAGGAGGTAGTCTTGAGTCTCAGGAGGTTTGGTGGCTTCAAGTCACACAGTTAGAAAGGGCCAGGAGTCAAGCAAGGCTAGGGTTTCTAGAAAGTTCCAAATGGCTCTATGTGCTTCCCTCACTGCCTTTACCCCCAGCAGTGATGTGATATTTGGGGGCCACAGTTAAGGCCCAGCCCCCAGAAAGACTTGGCTGTGCCCTATGCCCACCTCCAAGACACCCAAAACACCAGAACCAGCATTGGCAAGTTGTGGGTGGGTAGGAGGGTCAGCCAGTCAGGGAGGGGGCTTCCTCCACTGTCGAATGCTGGTTGGGAGTGGGTATTAGCATCGTGGGATGCTGTAACAAAGTACCACAAACCAGGTGGCTAAAAAGAAGAAATAAATCACCTCACCTTTCAAGAGGCTCAAAGCCCCAGGTCTAGGTGCTGGCAGGGCCACCTGTCTCTGGAGTCTCTAGGGGAGGCTCCAGTTGCTGGTGGCTGCCAGCAGTCCCTGGAGATGCTCCACCTGTAGACACATCACAGGGTGATGCATGCATGGTTTTCCTTGTCCTCTCTACCTGTGTCCGAAGTTCCCTCCCCTCACAAGAACACTAATTATCTTGGATTTAGGGCCCATTCTGTTCCAGTATGACCTCACCTTAGTTTGACTAATTAAGTTGCAAAGATCTTATTTCCAAATACCGTCAGATCCTAAGGTTCCAGTGGATATGAGTTTTGGAGAGACCCTATTCAACCCAGCACAGAGGGGTCTTCTCCTCCTCCTCTCCTGTCTGCTGGCGTTGGTGTCCTGGGCCAGCCTGGACAGTCTCAGGACCAGGACCAGGGCCTGCTCCTTCCCCTGCAGCTGCCTGAGGTTGGATACTCCCCACGACCTGGGGCACTGCCCCCAGCCAAACCCTGCTATGTCCAAAAACAGGAACACAATGGGATGTACGGCCCAGGACTTGCCATCCACAGCCCTGTGGGTCTCTCCTTCCTGAGCCTCTGAGTCCTCAGCTGAACAATGAGGATTCGGGCAGCATCCCAGCTGTGACAGTCTAGGACCCAGAATGCCCCATATCTCTTCTTCATAGGTCTTTATTTTCTAGCAGAAAAGCAATTGAGAAATGTGATTTTCATTATTTTTAAAAATCACTGAAGTAATGGGAAGATGGTAGGGCCATGAAGATTCAGTCCCTTTCTCCCCATTTCTCTTAAATCAGTCGATTGCCACACATTTATTGAGTACCTACTATGTGCCAGACGCCAGCCTAGACCCAGGACACCCTGGACAGAGCAGGACTCGGTCTCTGCCCTCAGGGTGCTGCAGCCATGGTTCCCCATGCGCCCTGGTGAAGGAGCTCTCCAGAGGCATGTCCAGGAGCTGGGCACCCTCCAGGGCCTTCTCTGCGAGCCTCTGAGAGGAGGGAGGTCAACTCTAGGGAGAGCTGCTGGCGCTGGCAGAGGAGGCGGGGTGTGGGGGTGGGAGGCGTGGGAGAGCTCGCAGGGAGCAACCCTCCACCTCGGAGCCATGGCTGTGGGCGGCCTGTGCCCCTCAGCCTCTCCCCATCCCCCCTCTGCTGGTGGAGTCAGAGCTAAAGCAACACCAGGATCCCAGGCCCGGCTTTCTGCTCCCCGGCCACCCTCCTGTGCTGAAGCCCGTCAGTGGCCCGGCTCTGGCAGCTCCTTATCTCCTGCTTCCCGAGCCCCGCTGTCCAGTCTCACTCTGCCTGGCTGTGCCTGATCCCAGCCCACAGCCCTGGACTACAGCCTCTGCTCCCTGCAGGGGTGCAGAGACAGTCCCAGAACAGTTGGCACCTTGCTTTGAACATGGCAAGAGAGGCGGATTGAAGGGGAGAGGCAGGAACCCTGGGGCTCTGCGGGGCTCATGGCGAGCAGGCCATGCCCTCCTTCCCGGGCAGACGGGGGACATGGCAGGTCTGGGCAGTCACTCCCCTGACTCCAGAACAGAAGGAGGAACTCTGTACCCTTCTCCAGGGAGAATCCCTAAGATGTATTCAGGGACCCATTGTCGTTTCCCAAGGCGCCCAGAGAGCTACATCCACAGGAAGCAAGTCAGTCCCAAAGGTGGGAGGGGTCGCCCATCGCCTCCCTGCGGACACGTGGGCCTAGCCCCAGGGTGCAGCCGGGAGGCGGAGAAAACCAAGGGCTCCCATTAGCTGGCCCACCCTCTGAGCTCTGCCAGGCCAAGCCGCCATCCTGGGAAGCCCGTCCGCCCGCAGCCGCTGTGGCAGGAGGCCACAAAATTAAAGAAGGATTTCGGCAGCTGTAGTCATTAAGATAAAAGTCACACTAATGACTCAAGCGTTATTTAGTTCTGATATCTTAATTTAATTGGATTTTTTTAATTAAGAAAAAGACCCATAATCCTGCAAGCACCGAGCTGCTGCTTTTCAGTAAAGGCGACCTTAAAGGGCTGGGCCTGACCCTCTCTCCCGCCCAACCCAGGCCAGCGGGGGTTTACGGGGAGGGACAACAGGGGCCTGGCATCTGAGCAGAGAAGGAAGCCTGCAGCTGCCCAGAAAGACAACCCCTGCCCACATGAGGGCCACCCAGGAAGCGGGGCAGCGAGTGCTGGTGCCGACACTGTCCCACTGGGGCAGCCGGGCCTCGGGGGGCGGCCCTGAAGGACTGGACCGTGGACCATTCCCACCCCCAGAACCTCCTGTGGTTCCCAGACGCTGCCCTTCTGCCCGCCGTCCCTCCCCCCAGCAGCTTGTCTGTCGCAAAGGCATGGAGCCCTCCCAGGCCCTGCCCTGCCCAGCGGGGGTGCCTCCCGGGATCCTCCTGCCCCAGCCCTAAGGCTGCAGCCCCCTTCCCTGCTGCCCGCCCGCTGGGCTCTCACAGCCAGGGGCTGCCTGGCCAGGGTGACTGATGGTTTACCAATAGGAGTGGAATGAAGTTTTAATAGTCTCAGATTAAAGGATCAGAGAGCAGAGGGAAGCTGGGAGCCGGCTGCTGGCTTCGTGTTTTCCCAGGGAGCAAAGCTCGGAGCTCTGCCGAGAGCCTGTAAAGCTGCAGATCGGTCCTGGGAGGTGGATGGGGGGTCCGGTCCATGGAGAGGCATCCTGAGGGGTCAGGCACAGGGTTCGCCAGCGTCACGCCGCAGGGGCAGGAGCACTCACCATCCCCTGGGGGCCAGAGGGCAGCCCGGACCTTGGCATCCTTGAGGAACCAGGCCTGTGCATCTGGACGTGCTGGGAGCGCCTTCTCCCTACCTCTAGGCTGAACTGCCAGTACCAGGGAGTTGAGGGAGGGAGGGGTCTCAGGTCCTGGCCTGAGAATTCCAGAAGGAATCAGAAGTCATACTCCACCCACACTTCAGGAACGTGTCTGAGTTCTTGGATGAGAGGATGGTTCTCTGCTCTTCTTCGGAAAACGTGATTTTTCTGCTGTTGGGGGATTCTGTGTGAAATCAACGTACACTCCCCGCAAAGTCGGCTGTGGCTCCCAGAGGTGAGACCCAGACTAAGGCAGCCTAGCAGGGGTCTGGCTTCCTACTGAGGAGAGAATTCTCCTTCCCTAGCCCCTCCTTCCCTGTCCCTCTTCCTAGGGAAAGTGAGGGAACAGGGTCTAGTGGCACCTGCCTGGGGTCTTGCTCCACCCCTGAGACAAGTGTCCCAGGAGGCTCACACTGCTGAGCCACAAGGCTAGGAGCCCAAGAGAAAGGCCAGCAGACCCGCAGGTCACCCATGGCAGCATGGGCAGGGCAGTGTCCCTGTCCCCTCCCAGCCTCAGTTGCATCCCCTGTGAAATGAGCCAGTCTGTGACCCCATCTGGGTCATGAGTAAGGCCTGTGCCCTCAAAACCAGCTGTGCAGGCAGGGCTGGCCAGACAGGGAGGGGTGGGCGGCAGTGAAACGTGATCACGGGGTTGCTGTGTATTCCTAAGACCTGCTGTCACTGAGCTGGGTGACCCATTAGCTCAATAACGAACTACTAGGCTTTCTTTGTCAAACCAGCTGGTGACACCATCAAGGAGCGTCATGAGTGGATGGTCCCCAGCGTGGCAGCTCGACAGGGAAGAGAATGACAAAAGATTGGGAGCAGGGCCGGGAGGAGCAAGGCCAGGCGGACAGACCACTCAGGGAGGAGGAGCACAGACCTCAGTGGCCAGTGCGTCCAGGAGTGTTGCCCGAGGGGCCTGGGGAGCAGGAGTTGCTCCGTGTGGGTGACGGTGCAGACTGTGAAGGTCAGACGTGGTGCCGGAAGCTCAAGCCCTCTCTGCTTGGGTGTGACCCAGGACAGGGCACTCCCTGCATTGCAGGGTCCTCATCTCTGCTTCTCAGACAATGCCCAGCACATCCAGGTGCTGGCTAAGGAAGGACAGGTGGGCAGGGGTGAACGGATGAAGGGTCCCCACCCCTGTACCAAGGCAGGAGGAGTCTACCCGGGATCCGCCAGCAGCATCCCAGCTGATCAAGGATCTCCTGGCCCCTCTGCACCTCTGCTCTGCTGTCACCACCGAAGCCAGAACTCCCTAGGGAGCCTCCAGCTGGGGTGGTGGTGAGACAGCGGATGGACAGGCAGAAGGGCGATGCAGGCAGGAACGGGTGCCCTCCTCCAATGCCGCCTTCCTGTTCCTGCTGGGTGAACACCCTACAGCCCTAGGATGAGCCCCATGAGGGCCGAGAGCCCCTGGCCAACAACTCGCCCTGGCCCCAAACAGGCCGGTCAACAGGAGGAGGGAGACAGCGGGCTGACCTGCCCTAGGCACTCTCGCAGGCTGAGTGGACTCCACCTGGTCCGTGGACCCCCAAGCCATCAGAGACCCCTCTGGTGTTGTCCAGGCTATGGCGCTGGAAGACCCACCAATTCTCAGAGGCAGAAATGGCTCCGTCGGAGGGGAAGCCCTCACCCCTGGCTGAGGCCAGATGGCTAGAGGAGAAAGCAGCGGTGCAGGCTCCGCCATCAGGAGCCACCAGCTGCGGCCCTGCTGACCTGCCCAGTCCCAAGTTCTGGGTCAGAGGAGCAGAGGCCAAGTCTCCAGAGAGCACCCAGGTCTAATTTGGACTCTTTCCCCATCTGAGGGTCAGGGCCAAGATGACAATTTGAAGATGGTGGTCAGGCGGAGGTTTTGCACCCCAGGAAAAGCCAGGCCCGAGGCCGCAGGCCTGAGTGCCCCACCTCCATCCTGCTGGAGGCCCAGCCGGCCCAGAGCTTTCAGCCCCTCCAAAATCTGCTCCTGTAACAAGCAGCGAAAAAACTTAAAGCAATGTGCACTGGGCAGCTGTTACTCAGCATATTTTATGGTGTTGTGCCCTGGTTTGAATATGCAAAGGCACTAAGCTGTTTAATTCAGCGCCTTTCTGCGTGGGCTGTGGCATAACTCAGTTTGATATCAGCGGCTTGTAGCAACAGCCGGGAAGGGCTGAGCCCGGGGTGATCTAAGCCCCACTCACCACAAGCTGGAACTTGTGCCTGGCTCTCCCCCTCACCCTGGGCTGACAGGCTGCGGTGACGGTGAAGTTGTCATGCTCCCTGTGCCTCCCGAAACGTTATCTCCTCTGTTTCAGAGGTGTCACCCACGGCTGTCTGAGAAGCACCAGAGTTGTCCTACAGTGCCACTCAGATGGCTTATCTAAGGCCTCCTGCAGCCCGAGGGAGGCTCCGCGGGGAGGGGACTGCTGTTGACCCTCACAGGCCCCCAGGTCCTCCACCACCTCTGCCCTCTCCGCGAGGCAGCACTGGCCTATAGCCCCTCAACACGTGCTCGGGCAACCTCCAGCCTCTCCAGGGCTCCAGGTCTGCGCTTAGCTAGACTTTTCCATCCTGATGTGTCCAGGGCTGTCAGATCCATCCCGGAAACACCCTCTGGCTCCCCCTCTGCAGCTTCTCGATCCAGCTCCTGCTGTCCCTCCCCATCCTAGTGTGACATAGACCCACACCAGATGGCATTCTCTCAGCCCAGTGCCCCCTGCTCCCACGTGTCCTGGGCTCTTCCTCCCACACGGGACAGTGAGCACAGAACCCCAGTCGGGATACCAGTGTGCCTGGGTCTACCTCCAGGGCTCCGGGGACGGCGGAAACGAACGTGCTTGCACCCCTTGCCCCCGCTCCACCAAGGAGCAGTGGAGACCATGGCTCACAGCTGTACCTCGAGGAGCCTGGTGTGGACAAAGGGCCAAGACTGGGCCACAGCACAGTGGGCCCTGGGGCAGGAAGGTGGGCAGGGCCAGCGGGCATCTCCCACACCTTCCGTTCCTACTCAGGCTTGCTGTCCACACCCACTGTGCTTCTCCCCTGGAGCCTGTGCCCACTAAGTGTGTCCTCACCAAATCAGGGCTCCCCATCAGGTTGCCAAAGCCCTTGGCTTGGGCTTGGTCCCGAAGGCCACACGAGACAGGATAGCACCCCATGTGTCTGCATGTGGCCATGTGGCCTATGCTGTGGGGCTGCTGGTCCTCGCCACACATCTCCCGTTCACTGGGGAAACTGAGTCCCAGAGAGATTTGGGGACTTAGTGAATACCACGCAGCTAATGCAAACTGGGGGCTCATTCATTCACTTAGGGTACAGCACTGAGAACAGAGCAGGCCAAAAGCCTTGTCCCACAGAGGGAGAGTCCAGAGAGAGTTAAGAGAAAGGAAAAAACTAAGACAAACACAGGAAATGTCACCCAGTGTCAGTGGTCAGGGTGGGCAGTGTGTGGCCTGTGAGGACAGACTGCGCCGTTAGACTATGTAGCGGGTAACGTGACGATTGATAAGGTCCTTTTTGTTTTAAGTTTTTGGAGTTCAAGTGAAGAGAATCAAACACAAGTTGGATCCTGGGCTGGAGGAATGTCACTCTGTCTGATGGACAGGGGAGGTTCTTGGTATGGCCGTGCCCCCTCGCCTTCCTGGGCTGCCCATTCCTGGTCCCGGCTTCTGGTGTCCCTGCTCCGTTTCTGGCGAGGGAGCCGTGGCCGTGGGCAGGAGCAGCTTCCCAGGCAGACAGTCTCCCCGGGCGGGAGAAGCAAACTCAGCGCCGGTCCTCTGCTTCCGGGAGAGGACCGTGGCGCGCTGTCGGGATCATCGCTGCTGATGTGATTTGTAAGGGACTGCGGGAGGAGCCGCCTCGGGATTGTACGTGCTGCGGTTTACAGTGAGCTCTGAAAATTAATTAGAGAGGGCGCATCTTCAACAGCAAGTACTCAGGAGCCCTCGGAACTCCCCACTGCCCGGTGGGGGTGCGGCTCAGTGGTGCAGCGTGTGCCTAGCATGCACCAGGCCCAGGGTCCATCCCCTGCCCCACAAAAATAGCCCCCTCTGCCTTCAGAAACCAGCTCCCTCACCCTGTTTCCTAGGAGGGGTTCACGAGCAAAACATTAAATGGAGCAAATTCCAGCCGCAGGGTGCTTGCGCGTGCATCTGCCTGCTGCTGGCTGTGCACACGCCTGCGTGTGTGTGTGTGCATGCAACATGTGTGTGTGTGGCCTGCAGACACAGCCACAGCCCAGCAAGCCCCCTGGCCCTCTGCACCCTTCTTCTGTGGAGAGAGGCTCCGGGCCAGCCAGAACAGGAACCCTGGAAGGTCCTGGGGACAGAGGAGCAAAAGATGGAGGATGGGGCTGGGGGAGCGTGCGGCGGAGACCAAGGTAGTGCCAAAGAGAACTGAGCGATGGCAGCGAGCAGATGTGGGCCAAAAAGGGGTGGAAAATAGACGAGCAGAGAGAGAGGGAGCGTGGAGGAGGAAAGAAGGGAAGAGGCAGCAGACCGCTTTCTGGTAGAGCAGAAGGAGGCCAGGAGCAGAGGGTCACACCCTGGTGCTCACCAGGGGCTGGATCTGAGGGTCCTTCTCTGCCTGGACACGACTGTCATGCTGAGCAGGGCAGGCTGGCCACAAACCAGGCCAGGGCTGGCTGAGCCTTGGACCCGGACTCCCCCTCAGCCCCCTTCGGCCTCCTGCCTGAGGCCCCATGTCCTGCTGCCGGGGGAGGCTGCCTGGGGCCTCAGCTGTGCGCTGAAGCTCCTCAGAGAAAGGAGTCCCTCGCATGTTCTGGATGCTTTTTATCTTGTCACACTGGGGCTTGGGGCTTCAACTTTTGGATTTGGGGGAACACAGTTCCATTCACAGTACCCTGAAATCACCTTAGAAAGAAAGGTGGGAGTTACCCTGTGTCCTGGGCTCTGGAGTCGTGAGCTCTGAGTGAGCTGGGCTGGGCCCTGTGTGACCCCCAGGTACTCACTGTCCCTCTCTGAGCCTTCCTCTCATTTACAAACTGCAGAGTCAACCCAGCTCTGGGGGATGTTGGGAAGGATGATTAAGGTTATTTTTAAGTATGTAAAGTGGTCTTTGGAGACAGGCCTAGTGTAAATAAGGTCGGTTTTATTGCTCATAATAAACATTTATTAAGCACCCACCGAGTTCCAGGGATTGCACAGAATACCAAAGAGACCCCAGCCCAGCCCGGGCCACGCGTGCCTCCAGCCCATTTGCCTCCCTCCCTCCCATGGCGGTGGGAGTAGAGAGCCACACAGGTGGGCAGCCGCAGTGCCAGGAGAGCCCCACGTCACGGCTTCCTGAGTCCAGACCTCAGCTGTGGCAGCACAGAGCCCCGAGGGGACTGAGCCCCAGGGCTGCAGCGCACGCGGTAAGCCTCCACCCCGTCCCCTTGTTCAGGGGGCAGGCCTGTCAAGACGCCCTGTGTCTTCCTGTTCGGTGGCTCTATCCTGGGGAGGAGGGAGCCCATGCTTCCCGTCCAAGTCCCACGTGCACGCTGTCGGAAGAGGGAGCACATCCTCTGCTCAGATGGCCGCTGGACAGGCTCCTAAGTGTCCCCTTGGGTCCACATGGATGGGAAAATGGATCGGTCTCCACGGGGCTGACCTGTAGGAGGGAGGCTGGGAGATGAGCCCGTGAGGCAGATCCCAGAAGGGGC
Source organism: Sciurus carolinensis (assembly GCF_902686445.1). Lineage (NCBI taxonomy): Eukaryota > Metazoa > Chordata > Mammalia > Rodentia > Sciuridae > Sciurus > Sciurus carolinensis. The sequence continues at coordinate 204,141,581 of NC_062213.1, read as the reverse complement.
TCCACGGAACCCTGCATGCTGCAGCCCGCAACAGGGTCTGGGGCCGAGAGGCCTCAGGGGCATTACAGAGGCCAGCCAAGGGACATGAGGATGCTGTGTGATTCTGGAAGGCTCTCTGAGGAGGTGACAGTCCCGGTGGCCTAACAGATGGAAGGAAGGGTGCTCGTGCTGGGTGTTCCTCAAGGGCCAGGCCCTGAGTGGAGTGCAGGAGAGCTCACCTTCCCGGAGCAGAGGACGGGAGGGCCAGTGCATGGCCGGCCATCCCCAGGAGGGCCCCTGCCTCAAGGCGCAGCTTTCAGAGGACTATCTGGATGGCAGGGGAGCAGGTCTGAGGATCTGAGAGGTCCCCTGAGGTCCTGCCCAGGTGATGGCATGAACTGGCGGTGACGGAAGGCAGGGGTGGCTGGGGCTCGGAAGCGGACCAGCAAGCCCCACCCCTGTGCCCGCCCGACCTCCTGGCCCTCCTGGCCCAGGCTGCAGAGAAGGGCAGCTGCTCTGGGGCCGGCACCTTCATGGCTGCTTGGGTGCTCGGGATGGGCAGGCGGCTTATGGACTCGGAGTCTGTGTCCTGTGCTCTGTCTTGGGCTCACCTGCCCACATTGAAAGCTGAGCAGCGAGGACTCTGGTCTCACGCTGTCGGGCTCCAGCTGGGCCCCGCCAGCATCACCGGTGTGGCCTGGGGTGCCTCCCTAAAGCCCTCCATGCCTGCTCCCACATCAGCAGAATGGGACGACCCTCTCGCCAGCCCGAGTGCACCGAGTAAATGAGTTAAAGTTGGTGAGATAGGAGATGCTCCGTGACGTTCACCATCACCATCTCCACCATCAAAGTCACCACCATCATCGCCAACATGGTCCCCGTTGTCATGACCACTATCGTCGTCACCACCCCCACTACAGTGTGAATTAGGCCCCTTGGGGAGGGTCGAGAACTTAGGGGCTGGAGGGAGAAGAGAGGAAACGGAGACAGGCTAGGGCGGGCCTTGCCAGTCTGGGTATGTGCCAAGCATTAGCCCAGCATGCCATCGGTCCCCAGCAAGGGTGGGAGTTGGGCAGCACGTGGCCTCCAGCGGGGCCTGGAGACTGTTGTGGCGGGTTTTTAATTAGGGAAAGCCCTTTGGCGCCATTACACTTTGTCCTGCAAGCAGAGGGCAGGGGCAGCCTGCTGGCTGTTACGCCAGTTCGTCTGACCAGCTCCACCCTGTTCGCAGAGCCCAGGTCCGAGGGCTCCTGCCCAGCCAGCACAGACCCTGCCCAGGACCCCGTGTCCCCAGGTGGGGCCGATGGGCCTCTCCTCTGCTCTCCACACTCCCACCAGAGGAGGGAGGATCAGTAAGGTCACAGCGGAAAGCCTGGGAGTTGGAGAAGGGAGTCCAACCCCAGCCTCCCCATGAACTGGCCAGGCGGTGTCTAGAGGCCCCTCAGCCTTTCTGAGCCTCCGTTTTCTCAACTGCAAAGCAGGGCCAGTGGCTCAGTGTCACTCGATGCTGTGAGGATTAGGTGGGGTCTGTCCACAGTGCGAAGGGCCCCTCCCTGAGCCAGGGCGATAGGGCTCCCACCATCCAGTCCCACCCGCCTCTGCTGCAGTGGGAAGGGAGCCGTGTCTAGTCCACTTGGGCTGCTGTAGTTTCTAAACATCAGAAATCCGTCTCCCACCGTTCTGGAGACCAGCAAACCCAAGGCAGAGGCACCTAGACGCTGTGTCTGTGAGGCGGGTTCTCCAGTTTGTGGACAGCCAGGTTCTCTCTGGGTCCCCACATGGTGGAGGGTGAGGGCCTCTCAGGGGGCCTCTGGTAAGGGGGCTATAACCCCACTCACAAGGGCTGCAAAGGACTCGGCTCCCAACGCAAATCCTGCAGGAGTCAGAATTTCAGCATCCAAATTTGGGGGAGGATGCAAACATTCAGACCATAGCAGGAAGAGGTGCTGAAGACGGACGGAGAGACGGGAGACAGAAGCCCGCCAAGGCCGGCCCAGGGCTGGTCCGCAGGAGCCCGCACCCGTGCTCAGCTGCAGTCAGGGGCGTGGGCTCCCTCCTTCCTCTCAGCCCAGCAAGAGCACAGGGGGCCTGGGCTCTAAGGCGTCTCCAGACAGGCCTCCAACCCGCGCACAGGGCAAGCCTGGTGGGTGCCGCAGGAACCGGGTGTGCTGGAGAGCAGTTGGCACGGAAACGACCCAGCTCTGCTCCCCTACCCCAAGCGCACGGCCCTGGCAGCTGGGCGGGTGCTCACAGAGCTCTTCAGCCCTCGGGAGGTTGGGTCACCCTCCCACGTTAGGGTTCAGGAAACCGAGGCCGGGAAGTGACTGGCTGCCGGGGAGGTTCACTGGGAGGGCTGCTTCCCTGCCGTCCTGACGTGGCTTCTGGGACCCTTCCACAAAGGGGCTCGGATCCCAGTGGCCATAACAAGTCACCGTGGACTGAAAACCACAGGGGTTTGTTCTCCCACTCAGGAGAGGGGCTCGGGCGGGAAGTCCAGGGTGGGGCAGCTCCCTGGAGGCTGAGGGAGGCTCGGCCCAGGCCTCCCTGCGGTTCCCCTGGCTCCTGGTGACCTCTGGCTCCCCTGGCTGCATCCCTCCTCCTCTGTGCCTCTGCATCCCTGCTCTTCTTGCAAGTACGCCTGCTGCTGGGCCTAGGACCACCCCGATGCTCGATGGCCTCACCTAATGGTGCCAATCCCCGCTGTAGCCAAGTCCTGAGCTCTGGGCTGCACCTAACCAAGTCCTGTGAAGGCCCATTTCCATGTTTCCCCCCATGTTCTGGGTGGACATGCATCTTGTGGGGATATTTCAGCCCAATTCATCACTAAGTGGCGACACCTGTGTCCCTGAGGGGTAAGCGCCCTGAGGCAGAGGAGCCCTGGGGGATCCATTGGCTGCAAAGTCACATGGCCCCAGCAACATCCATGGGGGCGTGCCTGGCATGGTCTCCCCACCCATCCCCGGGTCTGGGATTCCCCACGGGAAACCTGAATGGAATTGGGGCTTCCCTGCAGGCGCCCACTCAGAGGCAGCCGTCGACAACCTGGCTGGGGGCTGAAGCTGGCCCTGCACCCTGTGAAGCAGGCTTCCGAGTAGACCTCTCACTTCACCCATCTCTCGGGAACAGCCGAGTCTGAACTGAACCAGCGGGGCAGGGCCGCTGCTCCTCTCCCACTTGGATTAAGCACCCTGGCAAGTGAGCCGTGTCAGGGATCAGGTGGTCAGCCCAGCAAGTGCGGGCGACACTCCCTGCCCAGCTGGGTGGAAAGCAAATTACCTGAGGGGCTGACTCAGGCCGGCCTTTTGCCAATGAAGCTCTGATAACTGGCACTGGGCGCGGCCCCCAATCGATACGAGGCTATTTTTAACTCCAGGATCAGTAAGGTCACTTTCTGGAGAAGGAGGGCTGTTTGTTCTGCTCCCTTTTGATGCCACACAATGCTGGTAGCCCCTCCGGTCAGCTGTGCCCCCTGCTGAGCCCTCCTTTCCACCTTCTGGGGAGATCAGGGGTCGGGCAGGGAGAGGCAAGAGACAGGGCAGGAGTTCCAGGTTCCCCAACTCCAGCCGACTTGGTGTCTGGCTGCCAGTTTCCTGGTCCAGCCCCACACCCACCAGGCGCGGCTTCTCAGGGCCCTGGGCCTCCCCGGGAGGATAAACGCAGACCACTAATGGTGCCAATCCCCGCTGTAGCCAAGTCCTGAGCTCTGGGCTGCAGCTCCATGCATGTTCCCTGCCTTGGACCCAGCAAGTCTGCTCTTATCTGTGCCTCATGGTCTCATCTGTGAAATGGGCACATACTGTCACCCCAGCGGTGAGCAGCACAGAAGGAACTTGGGCTGAGTGTTAGCTCCAACCCTGGCCCATGACCAGGCTCAGTGAATGTCAGCTGGCATTTTGGAGGTAATTCTTTGTGGACCCTCACATGCCTGGGAATTGAGGGTCGAGGTGGCCAGCCACACCCTGTGCTCCTTCCTCCACCCACACCGCCAACTCCACCTCCGGATGGGTACCTCCTTAGCTTTAGTGCACCCAAATCACATTGAGCAGACAGGAGGCGTGGTCAGACTCATCCTGGAAGCAGGGGCTCCTCCTGGAGCTCAGTCCCTCCTGCTTATTTACAGACCACGGATCCAGAGTTGGCAGAAGCACTGTCCTGGGTAGAGCCCTGAGCAAGGAGGAAGGGCACAGGGGATCTAAGCCTGGCTCTACCTTAAGTGACTGTGTAATCTTGAGTCAGTCACCCCCACTCCCAGGACTCAATCTCCACCCCAGAAAAACCATAGCAAATAGGTTCATCACTTTAAATATCATTTATCGAGGAGGAGTCTGAGTTCTGGTTTGGCAGGAAAGAGTGCTGTGATTGATTAGTAATGTCTGGCTCTGGTGCAGGCAGGGAAAGGTGAAGACACTTGTAACTTATTTGACAAGTCCACACTCCATGAGTGCCAAGGGCCCTTCTAGTTCCTGCCTCCCTGGGTATTTTATCTGGCTGATGGTGATCAAGGAGCAGAGAGGTGGCCTGGCTGCAGGGAGGTCCCTCCCAGAGGCACACTAAGTGCCTTGGCACTATGGACTAAAATGTCTGTGTCCTCCAAAATGTGGGTTGAAATCCTAATTCCCAACGTGGTGAAGAAGTTGGGGGCTTGGAGAGGTATTTAGCTCATGCAAGTGAGGCTGTCGTGTTGGTTATCAGTGGCCTCATATAAGGGGCCCGAGAGTCTCAACCCCTCCACCACGTGAAGACACAGCAAGAACAGTGCTGAGTGAACAGGAAGGACCCTCCCCAGACACCAAATCTCATCTACCAGCACCTTGGTCTTGGGCTTCCCAACCTCCACACTGTAGAAAAGGAATGCTTATGGTTATAAGCCACCCAGTCTGTGGGATTCTGCTACATTTAGTGCCCACAGGGACTAAAGCACAAGTTTTACAGCTTAGAGAAGCAGCACTAGGGAGCAGGAGATGGTTCTTGGGGAGGGGCGTGACGCTGTGAAAGTCATATTTTAAAGAAATCTGTTTGTCCAGGGTTTGTGGTGGGAGAACAAGGGATTGCCTGCTGCAAATACTGGGAGCTGCTTATAAAGATCTGTCTTATGTCTCCGAAAGTTGGGGAGGGAGCTGAGGGTTCAGGGGTACTGAGAACCAGCAGCCCCAAGGCAGGACAACAGGTCCCTGGAAGGATCAGAAAGGCCAGTATCATGCTCTCCCTGAGCCTCCGTGCTCTGGGCTGTGATTGGAGGCCTAGAGGGGGCGTCTGTGGTCACCTCTGCCTGTCCAGGACTGTGGCCTCCCAGGGTGCTCCAGAAGGACATCTGGATGTGGACAGAAGTGTTCCGGGTGGGGTTGGTGGGGCAGGTAGGGTCAAAGTGCCCAGCTGTGCTCATCTGTTTTGAGAATAACCACCTTGGAGGAGAAGCCCACCCCAGCCGCTCGGCTCTCGCCATCCAGCCTTGCCTGGAAGCCAGCCTGTCCAGCTCCTTCCCCAACTCAGACCATGGCGCCCCTGATGGTCAGCAGTGGCTCATCAGGGATTGTACCTCCTGAAGAGAGGCCTGTCCCAGTGCAGGCCCTGGGGTTTGGTGTGGACTAAGACTTGCCTTTTGCTTTGCTTTGCTTTGCCTTTCCGTCTGATTTCCTTCCTAACTGCACATGCTTAAATGGTATAAAAACGGGTTGATAGCCTCCACATCATGCTTCTTTAAAATGGTCTCGAAAGGCCTGAGCTAAAACCAAAAGTTGGCGATTGTTTAAAAGGAACAGACAATAAGTGCTCTCCACTTTGTGGCCTCCTTCACAGCCATGCAGCTCTGCTGTTGTAGCCCGAAGCCACCACAGACAATCCCTCAGTGAATGAGTGGGCCGTGTTCCAATAAAACTTTATTCACAAAAACAGGTGGTGGGCCAGATTTAGCCTGTGGGTGACAGTTTGCCAACCCAACAGCCTCATTTCTAAAACTCTTTCAAGTCACCATCAGCTGCCATCCCACAAAACAGGATTCCACAGTCAGGTGAGTTTGGGAAACATGGGATGGAACAGAGCTTGATGAAGCTTCCAGACCCTTTCACGTGACCCATTGTGAGTCCCCAACAGGAAAGACAATGCGTGTTTCCCAAACCCACGTGGCTGTGAGATGTGAACCCTGTTTCCGAGAGCACCTGGAGACCTTTCCTTCCTTCCCTGCAGGTGCCCATTGGCAGCTGTCTGGAGACACAGCTCAGGGAAGGTTACTGAAGGAATCCGGGAGGTCACACCCAGATGACCCCAGCTCTAGGCCCTGCAGGAGGTGGGGCAAAGGGCGTGGCCTGCTCCCAAGCCATGTGCATCAGCAGCCCCTGATGTCCCCACTTCACAAAGAGAAACTGAGGCCGGTGGCCCCCAGGGGGTCAGGAGAGTGAGGTCGGAGCCGAGCATCTGCCACGAGTCTCAGGAGCCCACAGTGACTGTCCCTCAGGAGGGGCTCCGTGGCGTCAAAGCTGGGTCCTGCCAACTCTGCTGGGACAGGGCTGGTCTGCCCTCACCCTCACTGACGGGGTCGCAGGCAGAGGCACCAAGGCTGCTCCCGTTTCCCGGTCAGGGAAACGGGACAGTGACATCCCATGGGGCCCCTGCCAGCACCACTCAGCCCTGGAGCTCAGCCACCACCCCACCCCCAGCAGTGAAGGCAGAGCCTCCTGCTGATGGAGGAGCGACAGGCAGAAAGAGCTTCCAAGGGCCAGAGGGAGCCCTGGGCACTGAGCGGGCGCGGGGGCTGAGGCAGAATGGAGGGGCAGGCGCAGGAGAGACGGGCATTCTCCCCGGCTCCCGGCTCCGCGCTCCTCACGGTGGGACGTGGCAGCTGGCCCCTGTGCGGGGCACTCAGATCAGGGGCGTGGTTGGCAGGGAGCACAGCAGCCCAGCAGAGGCTCCTCGAAGAGCAGCCCTTGACAGAACAGCTAGGGTCACACGGGAGAGCAGGGAGGGAGAGAGGGCATCACAGAGGGTCTCGGGGACCCTGGAGACGGCCCTGGAAGGGGTGCTGCTATCACCCACCGTCTGCAGACCAGGGAAAAGGCGAAGGGTTCCCAAAAGCGCCAATCTCAGTTCCAGTGGCTTCACTCCAATGGCACCTTCCTGCCCCCGGGCACTGCGGGGCTCCAGGGGACTCGGCCTCCTGGTCACTGGCGCAGCGCCTGAGGTGGGGTCATGGCACGGGAGTCACGCTTGCTTCCAGAGGTGGAGATGCAAACTCTGGGCCACTGGGCCACACCAGCCCCTGACCGGTCAGCTCACCTGCCAATTGCTGCCCCGAGCGAGGCACAGGGAGCCGGGCCTTCTAGAGCACCAGGGACCAGCCCTGTCCTTGGAAAGAGGTGACCTAAGAGCGGGGACAGATGGGTGGACCGGGCAGCTGGAGAGGCTTCCCACCGGGCTTTCTCCATTAGACCAGCAGGGGAAGGAGGGCGCCAGCTGCAGGGCCCTGGGCGGCCAGCAGAGGGGAGGCGACCTGGACGGACCTGGGAGCTGATGGAACAGAGGAGGGGCAGCCTTCCAGAAGGAGGCCCTGTAACGTGGGGGAGCCCGGGAGGCAGGGGCTCGGAGCGGCGGGGCTGGGGGATAGGCAGCAAAGGGCCCGCGCGGCAGGTGTGGGAGCTCTGCCGAGGCCACGCGTGTGACCCACTGTGGACATAGCAGAGGCCGCAGGGACCCCAAAGACTCGAGGTCCCTTTCCCTTGGGCCAGGCGGCAGACAGGACACTCACTGGCAGGGGGCAGACCCTCCACATGGGTCGGGCAGGGTGGCTGAGGAGGACAGAGGAGCTTGGGAAACTCGCCAGCTCTTGCTAGGCCTCAGAAGACCCTAGAGAGGGAGATGAGTGGGGACCGTGTGACCAGAGATGGGAAGGACAGGAGGCACTCCCTCGGGGGAGTGGGTAGAGGACGGGGTGCCCAGCCTCAGGAGGAGGCTCAGGCGCGAGGCCGAGGATTTGGGCTTTGTCCCTTCTGCTTTCAGCCTCTCGTTGGGGCCCGCTCTCCTTCGGTCCACAGTTCCCCAGATGACTTCAGCACAGGGAGGTGGGCTCGCAGCAGCGGCCTCTGGCCCAGGCGTGAGCACAGCCCAGTCAGAAAACCGCCATCCCATTCATTCCAGCTGAGGCTCCCGAGGCCTGCAGGCCAAGGTCCCTGGGCACATGGGCCTGAGGGCTGACCCCGAGCCAAGCACCACGTAAACCCCTCAGATGCTTCCTCAGCTGGACGCTGCTGGTCTGAGGGGAGCTTGGCCACCTTGCCTCCGGGGGGTCTGGGTAGCCCTTCCCCAGTCCCGACCTCCCCCACCCAGTGCCACTCACGAGCCCTCGCACAGAGGCACCCAGTGAAATCGAGAGCAAAACACCGTGTCCTGGCTGTGCGACCTTGGGTAGGTCACACAGCCCTCCTGGGCCACACCCGTATATGGCCACATCCGTATCCCAACAGTGTTGAGAAAGGGAGACGCTGTAAGGTGCCACCAAAGAGCTGGTGACGTGGAACAGGGGCACGGGGAGCCTGGGGAGGGAGCAGAATGGAGCCTGACTGTGGCCGTCTGCACATCTTTGTCCACAGGATGGCAGGGGAACCACAGGCAGCGGGCTGGCCTGGCCTCTGGGTCCAGGGAAGGTGGGCCCTCCCCTCTAGGAGGCCATGGAGCAGCCTGAAGGGGCGCCCCAGACACTCCGAGACGGCTCAGACCCCAGCAACTTTCGTGGCGTCTATGGCGGCCATGGATGGCCCATGGCGACGTTCCCGAATTGCTAAGCAATGGTGGCCCTTCTCGCACATGGAGAAAATTGAAACATTGATTTATCTATTTGTTTTGCAACGAGCACTGGCGGCTTCATTACTCTGTTCCCCAGGGACACCCTCCCACACACTCGAATTGAAAATTAACTCTTTTTACCTAGGAAGGGGCAGCGATGGGTTTTTAATTTGGAGAAAGTATAGGAACAATGGCCGGGCGGCGAGCCAGACAGCTGGGAGGTGAGGCTGACCAGGGTCAGTGCCCAGAGAGCCACAGGCAGGGCCACCCACCCGCCTGCTGCCTCAGAGGCGGGCAGGTGCCAGCAGGTCTTGAGGCCAGTAGGCATGGTCCTCAGTGGCACTGACAGCCAGGGGTCCTCTCGGGATGCAAAGGGCACCTCTTCTGGGGCGCACACAGCTGGGGTCTGGTTCCAGCTCCACTGGGAGCTTGGAGCCCCTAAGCCTCGTCTCTCACAGGAGGCAGGAGCACCTCCCGTCTTTCTAGAGCAGAGGCCGCGGCCCTGCCAGTCCAGGTGGCTGCTGGCCGGCTCCTCTGGTGTTCCTTCTCCCCTCACTCGTCACCCACCCTCTGGGAGGCCCCACTGTTACCTCTGCAATGTTCACGTCAAAAGCAGACCAGCAACGGGAGAGGCCGCCCTGGCCTCAGCTTAGTCCACTTCCCGTCTTTGGTGGGAGCCAGCAGCTCCCTTAAGTGAGGGCCCTCGTGGCCATTGGTCATGGGAGGAAGGAGCCACCTGCAGACACCACCTCCAACCTGCGCCCAGACGCAGTCAGCGGTCTTCCCGTGTCCCACAGCCCTTCTCCCCCTCTGCTCCCGAGGACCTCACTGCCTGGCCTTCAGCCCTCCCACAGCCTGCACCCTTGGGTGTGGTCACAAATTAGCTTTCTGGGCTTCATCCCCAGCAAGGTCCACCTGGGCTCTGGATCCACTGGGGTTGGGTTGAGCTGCCAGGGTCAGAAGAACTAAATGAACGAGGCCACAGGGCTAAAGGTCTAGCTCTCTGCAAACAAGCACCTGAGAGCTAGCAGGCAGCTCCACAGTTTCCAAGAGACCAGGGCCTTATTGCTCTCATGGTCCACTCCAGGCTCTCATGGTCCACTCCAGGCCCTCAGGTCCATTGTGGCTGTTGTAGTGCCAGCCATCTTGCGTGTATCCCAGCCATCAGGGAGGAGAGGCACGGCCCTCTCGTCAGGAACACCGCTGGGAATTTGTGCACATCACCTTCACTTACATCCATTGGCCAGAGCACCATTGAATGTTCATGCTCAGCTGCAAGCAGAGCTCCCTGGACAGTGCCCGTCCCCAAGCTGCCCACTGACCTGGGGAAGAGGGGACTCCAATCCACGTGGCGTAGGAGTGGGAGGGACAGGCGTGAAATCCAAGCCCCAGGTGGCCCGCCCTCAGGGAGGGGAGGAGTGATAGAAGCAGCCCAGGCTGCCTGGGGAGTCAGGAGGGTTGGCCTCCCCGCCTGGGTGTGCTGGCCCCTGGGGACAGGCCTGCTGCTCTGAGCTCTGCAGAGCAGGGCTGCAGCCCACGTGGAAGGCTCCAGGTTCCCGTGCAATGGAAGGATGGTCTCTGTAACTGTCCGGGCTGTCCTCTGGTAGACTAGGCTTCCCCAGCAGGGAGTGAGCTCCCCGCCACTGGGGAAGCAGGGCTGACCTGTCACTGGACGAGGATGTGGGGTGAGGCCCACTAATTTTTCCCATGGGTATAATCTGCCCTGAGCTCTTTCTTCCAGGACAAAAGCTTATGAAGGACCCCCCTGGGCCTCCCCCTTCCTCAGCCTGTCCATGATCATACTCTGAGAGCCCCCTGGAGGTCCTGTCCCTTCCCAATCAGCCCTGATCCACAAGGGCCACCCCTGTGCCCAGACCTGTGTCGGGGGCACAAGAAGTTACTGGGAAGTCCAACCCCACGCAGTGAAGGAGAGTCTAGCCGTTCATAAGGCACCATCTCCAAGGTGGACAGAGATCAGTGTCCCCACTCTAGGGTCTGACCATTTGAGGTCAGCCATGAGGCTGTGAGGCTTCCATCCTTCCAGACGAAGGAGCTGGAAGGTCTCCTGGGCCCTAAACATTGAGGGGTGTTATCACATCCCCAGAGATGACACCAGAGTGTCCACCATGCTCTGCGGGGGGAAGGGTCTGAAGGACACCCTGATAAACCCTCAGGATGGGGACCTGCTGGAGGAACCAAGTAATCTTTCCTCCCCTGCATCCCGGGGAATGAGCCCAGGGTGCCCTATGCTGAGCCATGCCCAGCATGTCTGCTCCACCTCCTGAGCAGCTGGGAGTCCAGCTGTGGCCAGGGCACCTGGCTCCTTCTTCCTGTTTGCAACAGTTCCGTCTTGAAGAAGTGTGTTTGTGGCGCTTACTAAGATGGCAAGGCACGCTTCACCCACAGGGCGTGAGCTCAGGGGCCACTGCAGCAGGGTCTTCTGGTGGAGCAGAGAGAAGGGGCCCAACTCTGGCTCAAGGGGGACAGGGACTCACGGCCACAGTCCTCATGGTGAGTGAAGCTGGGGGCTTCTGCCTTGCGGAAGGCAGGCCCCGGGTGACAGGAGATCCAGGAATCGGTCACTAAGGGTGAGAGGCTTGCTGAACTAGCTGAGCAGGATCCTTGCTCAAACCCAGGTGGGGTCAGTCACTCAAGGTTCAGGGGAGCCTGACTCATGTTTAGGTCAAAGCAAAGACATGGCAGGAAACTGCCCAGGCGGGGCTCTGTCCAGGGAGCCCTTCCCATGGATGTCGACGGATAAGCAAGGGAGGCCTGCAGCCCCTCGCTTGGAACCCCAAGGACGGTGGTCCTCAAGCGGAGCCAGCTGGTACAGTGTGGAGACACCGCTGATCGTCACCACTGGGTCTTGGGAGTGGGTGCACTGGCATCTGGTGGGTAGAAGCCAGGGATGCTGCCGACATCCCACAATGCCAGGACAGCCCCCCACAGCAGAGAGCAGTTGGCGCCGGACGCCGGTCGTGCCAAGGCCTGGAGAGCCTATCGGAGCATTCAGACTTGGCGTTTTAGAAAGTTACTACTGCACGCAGGCCATATATTATGCAACGTCCCCAGCGGGGTGTGGAGTAGCACCCCGTAATCAAACACATTAATATTTCTGCAGCAAAATGTATGAATATTCACACAAAGAGGGATGAACTACAACTATAAATAGCCTCACATCCGTTCAGGTCACGTTCTGCCACCAAATGAGTTATGAACAAGCTTTTGGTTTTCAGAGCTTTATGGATTTTGGAATTGGATTGTGGGTCTGTAATATAATTTCAGACCGTGATAAATGCTGGAACGACAATAAGGCTGAGAAGGGGAAGGAGTAACGGGGGTTTAGACAGAGTGGCCACCAAGGAGCCTCTCTGCAGAGGGGACGTCTGAGCAAAGACCTGAGTAGGGTGAGAAAATGTGCAGTGAAGTTATGCAGTGAAAAGTGAACCCGAAGGGGCAGGAGTGTGTGCAAAGGCCCCGGGGTGGAAGTGAGTTTGCAGGGTCTGAGAAGGGGCCAGGAGGGCAGCCACTCTGCCCGATGCCCAAGGAGACAGGAGGTGACAAGGGCCAGATGGGCCCCCACTGCAGATGCTGCAAGGATTTGGGGTTTGCCATGATAAGAAGGGGAAACAGTGGAGGGGTGGGTGTGTGAGATCATGTGAGTCGCGGGAGGAGATGAGCAGGTGACCTCGAGGGCAAAGGAGGAATGGCCGGAACTCAGGTGCCCTGTTCCCACGTCCTGGGGTGGGGATCACACAGGGAAATAGAGGGATGTGGCCGCGTTAAACCTCAGACAAACCGGGAGGCACCGCTCATCACTCATTGGTCCCTCATCCTTCTCGAGCTTCCTGCCTCAGAGCTTTGCTCGCATCAGCCCCACCTGACGCCTCTCAGTCACGCCACTGTGTGCTGATTTGTTTATCCGAACACCCTTACTTCTCCAGCTGGGCCCCAGCTGCCGGGTGGGCTGGGCTGAGCCTTCTGTCTGTGTCCCCCAAGCCCCAGGTACAGCTCCTCAGCAAGAACAGAGGTCACACTAGAAATCTTAAGACATCTGGAAAGACAGCAGACAGGGCAGTTCCCAGGGGGACAAAATTCTGAAGACCAAGTGGACAGGAAGGCGCCAGAACAGGAGGGCCAGAGGTGTTTGGAGGAGTGAGGAAAAGGGTCCCCTTCCAGCCAGGCACCAACCGGGTTCGTCCCTGGGGCTCCTGGGCACCCAGAGTATGGACAGCTCCTCCTGTGGACACCTCCGGGGCTGAGCAGAGGGCCAGCAGCTTGGTGTTCAAGCAAGCAAGAGGGAGGCTTGCCCTGAAGAGAGGACCCCAGAAACTGGGGCGATGACCTTGGCCCTCCCCACCATCAGAAAGGGAGTCTTATCTGGACTCTCCAGGCGCTTGCAAACTGCAGCCCTAAACCCTGGAGCCACAGTAAAGCAGCCTAGTAGCTTTCAGACCGGGCCAGGGCATGGCCAGTGCCACCTGGCTGCCCCAGAAGCCAGGGCAGGCCCAGCACAGCAGGACCGGCCGTAGCCAGGCCACAAGCCGCTGCTCCAAGGCCCAGCTGTCACCAGCTCCCAGTACCCGGGGCCCACACCCCACAGCCCCCCTCCCTCCCCACCACTCCACTGCCCGCAGGGTCAGCAAGGTAGAAATGTCCCCAAAAGAGGGAACCATGCCCCTACCAGCAAAGTAGGCCATCCCCTCTAGGAGTCCCCTGGGGACCCTCGCAAGTCAGGTGTGGGAGGGAGCGGAGGCCGCATCCACAGCCCTAGGACAGCAACCGCTCAGGGACGTCCTGGCTCATGGGAAATGGGTCTCCTAATGCCCCTCGCTGCCCAGCGGAGCAGAGACCCAGGCTGTGGCCTGGATTGGGGTTTCCCATCCCCTTGGGGGTCTTGACCCAAAGTGTCCCAGACATGTCAAGAGAGGGGTCTGTGATGCCCCGACCCCCACAGGTAACCCACATTATGTACCATCTGCACCCTCCATCAGTGACCCCGCGGGGAGGGACCTAAGTGCCCGAGCGCGTGCCTGTCCCCAGCTCCAGGCAGGTGAGTGGTGAGAGGCCTCCTGGTAGAGTCCAGGGCCAGGCGGTTCCTCCTCTGCTGGAGCCCCCAGGGCCAGGGCTGGCACCTCACGCGCCCAGCCCAGCTCCCGTGAGCCCCCAGGCTCTGCCAGGAGGTCGCCCTGCTCCTGGAAAGGGCGAGCTTCCTTCCTGCCAGCCGCGCCAAGTGGGGCACATCCGCTGCGCGCCCACAGCTCGCCCTAACGCCGCGCCTTCAGATCCTTCCGTTCCTCCCGCCTTGGAGACGTTTCTGAATCATACAGGAGGCCTATCGGCGCGTCCTGCGCCAGCCGCCCGAGAGCGGCCTGACGGTACTTGCTCTCGCTGCTGCGGCTCACAGGGTCGCGGGCGCTGCCCTCAGATCCATCCGCGCTAAGTGTGTAGCGGTGAGAGCCTCAGGTCCGGCCCCCCGCTTGTGCGGGCCCTGACTGCTTCAGCGCCCCCGCTTAGGGTTTGTAGGTCGTGCTCCAAGGGGGACAGGGCTTGGGTTGAGCCCCAGAAGGGTCATGGGAACTAGCGGGGCCCCAGAGGGGCAGAGCTGGGAGCTCAGACACCCAGGGGATGCTTGGCACCACGGGTGGCTGTCTCCAGCTCTCATTCACTCATCCCTGTGGTCGTTCCCACTCTGCTGGGTGGCACTGGGCAGCCCGGCAGCAGCCACCCAGTCGCCCTGGCCACCAGGACGGTGAGGTCAGCCCCTGGGGCTCCATGAGTGAGGGTCCTTTCTTCCTCTCAGCCAGGAAAACTCTGTCCCTAGGACAGGCCCTGCAGCCAGGCAGTCCCCAGCCCAGCCCCTGCTGTCCTCCAACACCAGGGCCAGCGGCTCTGCTGTGGGACCCGGCTCCCCCAGGTTTGGTGGGAGCTGCTCAGTGGCTGGGAGCCCTCCCCTCGACTCAGCAGCAGGGCTGCAGGTGTCAGGGCCCGGTGCACGGCTGCCCTTCCTTGCCACTGTCTGTCCTGCCTTCAGTCTGTATGGGGAAAGGTGGAGAGGTTGGTCATGTCACAGGGACAAGTCCAAGCCCAGTCCAGCCCCAAACTCTCAGCTCCTGGCCCGGGAGATCTGGGTAGCCCTGCTGCAGTGACCCTGTCTTGCGGGCACCTCCAGGGCCACCCCCCGATCCTGCCTGGAGGGACTGTGCCCCTACCAGTGGGTACCAGCCCTGCCCACAGCCTCCGGGCAGGAGGTCACCTGAAGGGGAGTGGGGAGCAATGTGTCATATCTATAAACTCTTGGGCGACGCGCACTCTGTCTTCCCATAACGACGTGGGGATACGATCCCACATGCTGTGGGACCGGGCAGCCCGCCACGGGCACTTATTGTCCTCTGCGATCAGGGAAGGCTATCCGGCTTGGATAAGCGCAGCTTAAAATTGAAAACCAAGCAATTTACCTTCAATCGCTTCTCAGAATTTTGTGCAGCCAGAGACAGTTAAGGAGAAATAGACTCCCTTTCCATTTTAAGTGCTTCTATTAACATTTGTTTCCTCCATGAGATTAGGGCTTGGCGGGGGAGGGGTCCTCGGCTGGTGGCTGGGTGGCATCCTGCTCCCTTTGCCTCGGGGAAGGAGCTTTGCCTCGGGTTCCTCTTCCCAGAGGGCTAGAGAGTGGGTGCTGAGACCTTCCCTTCCTGCTGGCAGAGCTGGCGCTCGACAGGCACTGGGCTGAGCCTCATCCTGTGGAGGCCGGAGAGGCCTGTGCTCGGGCCTGTGCTCGGGCCTGGCGGGGAGAGGGCGCCTCTTCCCGAGAGCCCACACCTCCCACGCTGCCCAGGCGGGGATCCTGCAGGTCCCTGTATTTGATTCAGGCAGATGTCCTCAAGCCAATTCTCCTGGAACATTTGGTCTCATTTCCAAATTAAGGCACAGAGGTTGGCTGAGGGGTGCTTGGGGACCTGGGGCAGCAGAGACCCTTGGACAGAGCTGTCCATGCTGCAAGCCCAACAGCGGCCTCTCGTTCTGTGCAGCCCAGGGCTCTGGGTGCCAGTGGTGCTGCCCACCCTGCTCCCACATGCCCTGCCCCACGCTCTGTCCCTCAGCACCTACAGGCCAGTCCTGCAAGCTCCACTCAGCACTCTCGCAGCCAAGTTCTCTGCTCCACTGGTTTTGACCATCGGGAGGCTAGACGAGCCTCAGCAGGAACCCTAAAGCCCTTGACCTGATGGTCACTTTACTCCCCGAGCAGCAGCAGAGTGTTTGCTGAGTGAATTTGACAGCTACCTCCCGAGGCCCTTCCATCAGTGCCACCAAGACAGACTGTCGTGAGTCTCACACTCAGCTGTCCTCCCAGCTGCGTGGCTGCAGCCCTGGTCTCCCGCGTTTGGTCAGCCTCCCCTCCTGTGGCTGCACCAAGCAGGGCTGTGCATGCCCAGCTTGGCAGGATTGCACTGGGCATGCTCTGGAGATAGAGGCAAGTCCAGAGTCCAGACTTATTCTGAATGCCAGCATCTCTACGTGCTCGTGCCGAGCATCCCAGGGCTCCTAGCTCCCAGGGTGAAGGCAAGGGAGTCCATGAGCAAAAGCCACCATAACTGCCCGGAAGACCAGGCCCCTCCTGGAACAAGTCCCAGGCAAGACTGCTCCTGAGTCTCTACAGGGAAGCAAGAGAGCAAGGAAATCTAGGGGGAGAGAGAAAACGAGTCCACAGGGCAGAGCAGGGGCAGGCACAGGCAGGAAGTTCTGGGTGGACACTGGACACCTCACCACCACCTCAATATACTGAGGCCAGTCTAAGTTTAGAGAATGAAAAGCCAAAGAGCCCAGGGACCCAGCAGCTCCCGGGGTTGGCATCTGTGTCCCACAGGCCATGATGTGGGGCATCTGGTCTCGCCCCCTGCCCCTCAGGAGTGTTGTCCACCACTGGGCATACTCGGGTGGGTCACTGACTGACAGCCACCCTGGCCTCCACTCCCTCCTGCTCAGCATCAGTGCTAATTTTGCAGAGGACCTGGAGGAGCCTCAGAGCACAGCTCCAGTCACTTTATGGTCCTGCTCTCAAAGTGATGACACCTTTGTGTTTCCCCAGAGCAACCAAGTCCTGGGTGTCTCTGGCCCTGTCAAGGAGGAGTCCAGGAGAGGGCCCCCAGGGGCTGACCACTCACACGCACTCCAGGTCTCTCGGGAGAGCAGTTTGGGAATCGAGGTCCCTTGACAATGTCTGTTTTAAAAACTATACAGCCACGAACTGCTTCAGTCCTGATGCTGGTCCCAAGATGGCCACCCGAGTGATTGTTGGAGTTTAGCTTGTGTAAGTGATTTCAGTCCTTTGATCTGCTGGACCACACAGTTTTCAGAATGTGTCCCCATCTTTGAGCAATGCTTCCTTTGGTTGTCATGCACACTGTGTCTGCAGAAAGCTGTGTGCAACTTACAGGAAACGGCAGATAAGCAATTATAAAGCAAGTGATCACAAACCAGACGAGAGGGACCTTCGCACAGGGAGCCTCGCAGCTCTGCCTTTCCCATAAAGAATAGGACTAAAGAATAAGACTGGACCCCTGCCCCCAACTGCAGTGTTTCTGTGCAGCAAACCCTGTTCCCACCATTGATCCTTCTCCCTTCCTGGTCTTGGTGAGAAAGGACCGATCCAAAGATGACAGGATTCAAGAGAGATTAATTTGTTATTTTAGACCTTTAGAAAGTGCAGTTGCACAGAAACGGAGTCCCTGGGTCGTAACGAAGTTCAGATCAATTAAAACAATTTACTTTGCTGCTAATGATTTCAGACCATTGTAATTTATTGGTAAGTAAATGACTTCAAAAGCACATTCCTTTCGTGGCTGCACAGAGGGAATTTTAACAAGTTCTTGGATAAATTAAGTCTGGAATTTGTTAACAGACCGTTATTGTAAAACATTTAAAAAAGGCCTTTTCACTCTGCTCCAAGGCCTCAAAGTTTCCAGAAACAATTAAAATTTCTAATCAGTTCTTCATGCTTTTAGCAAATCAAACGGCAAGAAAGGACTTTGGCTCACAGGTGGAAGCCTTCATATCCAAGGGTCCAGCAGCCAATAGGGTCTACCCATGACTCCTGCTCTTGGGTGAAATTCAAGGTGTAACTCTGGCCTGCACGTGTGGCTTCCACCTGCCCCTTGGTCCCGCCTCATGCTTCTCTGCCCTTGCTCCTTCATCGGCCCACCCTCCACTTCCTGCCAGGGAACAAGTCCAGCCCAGGTCACCTCCTCCTTGTGACTTAGTTCCAACTCGTGCCCCTCAGCAGAGAGTCCCTCCCTGACCTGTTACCACCTCTCTCTCTCCTTCCTGTCCCTTCCTCCTGGCCCTAGGGTAGCCAGTCCTCACCTAGCCTCCTGCACATCTCTCTGGCTGTGCGCCTCTCCTGGGGCACGTTTGCTGGGCTGGGGTCTGTTGGGCCCCACCCAGCACCTTGCAGAGGTACCTGGTGTGACAGGCATGTCAGACCTTCCTGAGCAACTGAATGGGGACAGCCCCAGGTATGAGACGCAGCTCATATGGCAGTGGAGTGTGCCAGCGCCCCTGGGGGTCCCCTGGTGACTTGAGGCACCAGGGCCCTGGGAGAGGGAGGCCTGGTAGTCCTACAAGTCGCCCACCGTGGTGGGGTTTCCTCCAGGGCTTTGGATCAGGGCAGACATGGGCTTCCTGTGCCTGCATTAGGGTCCAGAGCGTCCTTCTGAGGCTGGCCGGAATCTCCTGGGGCTTTCCTTGGGGTTTTCCGTAAGTTCTTCCCAGCCTCCGACTCCTCACTCCCTCAACAATCCTAACAGGAAGAATGACCGCCACCACCACTTGCTAAGTGAGCAGGGTCCCGACCAGGACCTCAGGAAATGCAGGATGGTGCTCACAGTTCCACAGGGCAGGGAGGAGGCTGCTGTCCAGAGGGGCAGCCTGACGCTCCGACATTCACGGCTCGTCCAAGCCGCAGTGCGTAAGGGGCAGAGTTGGGCTTCAGCTGCCTGCTTTGTGAAACGCGTCCTGCTGTACAGTCAGGCGGGCCTTTTAAAGTGGCTTGGTGCCACTCCACCCTGGGGCCAGTGACTTCACCTCTGCCAGGCCCTGGTTACACGAAGTCAGAGAACTGTGAGTGTCCAGCGCAGGTGGCATGCAGGTGGACAGTTTGGGATGGGGCCTAGCCTCCTTTATTCAGTCATCAAGATCTATTTACTGAAGAGTCTGTGCTGGGCACCATTCCAGGGCCTGGGGATCCCGAGTCCCGGAATTCCTGTTCTCCTAGAGCAGACCTTCCCGTGGGAAGACACACATGGACAAGAAAACATTCCAGCATGAGGGGTCTTCCATCCTTCCTGATCCAGGGTCAGGAAAGGGCTCTTTGAGGGGGTAGCATTTGGGCTGGCACAGAGTGAGCCAGAAGCAGCATGTAAGGACCTAGGAGAAGAATATTCCGGAAAGAGGGACCAGCCAGTGCAAAGGCAGCAAGACTGGAAGGAAGGGAAAGGAAGGAAGGAGCTGGTGAAGAAGCGGAGAGGAACAGGAGGGAGCTGGAGGTGGCCGCAGGGCAGGCTGGAGGCAGGCCCCCGGTGTGGACTTCATCCCGGGCTTGGGAGCCTCTGGGGCATCGTAGGCTGGGCAGCAGCTTACGATGATCTAGTGGCTGTGTTTTCAAAGCTCCCTCTGGCTGCTGTGGGCAAAATGTTTGGAAGGAGGTCAGGGAGGCAGCCTCCAGAGCGGCTGGAGGGCAGGGTCCAGGCAAGAGGACAGGCACAGACAGGGTAGAGCAGGGGAGGAGAGGTGCAGAGGTCTGGGGTATATTTTAAGGTGAGATTGACAAGCCTGCGGATGATTTGGGCATGAAGTTCAAGTGAAGAGAGCAATCTGGGTGACCAGTTGATGTCAGGCATGAAGAAAGGGGCCGGTGGCAAGGCCACGTCCTCAGAAGAGGACATCGGGCAGGGAACAGGTTCTGGGGATCAGGTTTTTGTTGGCCAGTGTGGGTTCCATAAACCAGGAGGGGAGAGTCTGTTGGGAAGGGGACCTGTGTGTTCCAAGGCAAGTCTCCCAGCACAGGGACACCCTCTGGTGAGGCTCCTGAATGGTCATATTGGTCAGAATGAGTGCCTGTGTCTCAGACCAAGGTGGTCAGCTTCGAGATTGTCTGAAGCAGGTTGGCAGACCCTTTCAGCACCAACACAGACTGCATTTGAGTAATTTTCATCATATTTTTGGCAGCTGCAGAGACTCCAAAGCCAGGCAGAGCGCCTTTTAATGGAGCATTGAAAAGCAGTTTTTAAAAATACCTTTTAGAAAGCTATTTAAATCCTCCCTTCTGTAGCAAAATTAATGTAGAAATTGAGGGCCTTAATTTGGTTCTTTTTTAAATGAAGGTGGGTGTGTTTCCTTTCGTGGCTCTGCCGAACACAGAGGCCGGACCTTCCCGGGGAAGCCCTGTGCAGGCCAGGCAGGGCTGCGGACACTCGGCCTGATTGTCACGCAGACTTCACAGCAAGCTCGTGAGGTAAAACCGTGACGGGCTCACCCCACTGTAGAGACGGACGCGGAGGCCAGGCTGGCCTGGAGGAGGAAGGGAGGCGGGGCTTGTTAGAGGGATGGGATTGCAGAGCTGGGAGGGACCTGCGTGTCTTGTGGCTGTGCTTCTGGCCCCTGCTGCAGAGCTCCCTCTCTGCCTGGGCATCGCAATGGCCTGGTGGCTTGTCACAACCGTGCCTCCCAGCCTAGCTGACACCAGGGTGTCTCCAGGAGTGGGCAACCTCCTGAGCTCCCGGGTTGGGGGGCGGTTTGGACTCGCCGTGGCAATTCTCAGAGGGGCTAGGACCCCCTTCCCACGGCAGCCTGCGCAGAGGAGGAGGCAGAGGTGGACAGTAGATGCCCACAACTTGGCGCGGCCGGGCACCACCTGGCAGAACAACTCACTGAGCCCACAGTCTGGGGGCCTGTCTGGCCCACACTCACCATCCAGCTGTGGAGGGGCAGCCAGCCTGGCCACGCTGCATGACCCAGATTTAAATGGAGAAGGGCTGTGCCCCTAGGTGCAAGTGGACCCGCCCCCAAGCCTCTCACACCTGCACGAACCCAACCCCCACCCCAGGGCCTGCACCCCGCTCCCCACAGCCACTCGCGGCCCCATGCTGTGAGCGCCCTCCACCGGGCACAGTGTCCCCTGCAGGCCCATGTGCCCACTGCTCATCCACATTTCTCAGGGTCACTGACTCCCTGGGTCAGTTTGCTCCAACTTCCATTTCCCCCCATGGTTGAATTGGCTGTCACCTGCTGGGGACAGCCAGATTGGTCAAGCCCTGTGCCACTTGCTCTTATTGGTTCACCTGGTTTTATTGCCTTCTTGAGCAGCGAGGGGCAGCCAGCCGCTGGGGAATCACTCAAGTTGACATGGCTTTTCAGATTTCATTTTCTCTTCCTTCCCCCATCGGTGTCTCTACCTGTGGGGGACAGTGACAAGGTGACAGGCAGTAACTCCCAACATAAGCAGAACCAGTGGCCCTTGAGTAGGCTGTGACCCCAGGAGCCTGAGGACGCAGAGGGTCCAGCCTGGCCCCCGTATCAGTCCCTCCACGCTGCATCCCCCTTTGTCCCAGGTGTTGGCCTCTACTGGCAACTTCATCCTCTCTGTGGCCCCAAGATGCAAATCTTGCCCATGACATCACTGACCAGCTTTCCCTAGCTTCCCAATAAACACCAGGACAAGAACCCAGCCTCCGGACAGGGGCCTCAGAAGAAGTTGGATTCAAGTGTCGGCTCCGACTATAAGCTGCACTTGACCTTGGGCAAGTCGCTCGACCTTTCCTCATTTCCATCATTTTCCTGCCTCCAAACGGGAGCGGCGACAGCACTGCCCCCAGGGTTGAGACAAGGCGGTGAGATGATGCATGCGGTGGGCAGGCTCAGTGACAGGCACGGGACTAGAGCTCAATACGCAGCAGGGAGCCCGTGACTTCCCGCTTTATTGACAGCTTGATTGATTGTTGACTCTGGCTCTGAGACCTGCAAAGAAGGGAGGAGAGAACTTGGCCCTGGGCTGGGCAGCGCCTGAGTATCCCATGGGGTCAATGGAGCAGGACGTGTGTTTCTGGGGGGGACCGTATTTACCAGGATGCTCCCGCGACAGACACAGTTCAGAGAGAGAGAGAGTTCGAAAGGACTTGGCTTATGGGATCATGGTGCTGATGAATTCTGCAGAACAGAACACACCCCGGAAAGAGCTGGTGGTCAGGGGGACCCTGGGGGACGTCTGCCAGCTGAATCCCATCTTCCTCAGGGAACCTCAGCCTTTTTCTCTGGAGACCTTCAGCTGATTGAGGCCACACACGTTGTGGAGGTCATCTGCTTATCCAAAGGCTACTGGCTTAAACATTAACCTCATCTGCAAAGTACCTTCAGAACCACAGCTAGGCTGATGTTTGGACAAATGTCGTGGTTCTGTGGCTGCGTCAGATTGACACACAATTCACCATCCCAGGGAGGGACAACCAAGCACCTGTTGCTGTTCTCTGCCAAGTCCATGGGCTCCCAGGCCTCGCAGCTCGACTCTGCCTAGTCTGCTGTCTCCCACCCCTGACTTCCCCCTCTCGGGAGGAGCTTATAGGAAGCTTCAGCAGAGGGCTGGCCCAACATAGGAGGTGCCTTGAATCATGTGACCACACGGTGCCATAAGTCATGTGACCCAGCAAGGCTCCTGGGTGAAAAATAAGGAGATTGCCCTGGTTGGTCTGGGAAGAGCGAGGCCAATGTAGTCAGTGGAGGCCTGTCCGGGACCAGACCCCCAGCCCCTTCCAGTCAGGCTGAGACTATCAAGTGCCTCTGTCGAGGCTCTTAGGAAGCAGCAAAAGGGATGCCAGAGGTCGAAGGTCACTGCAGGCTTTCCAGAGCAGAGTTTGAGAGAGGACCCGAAGCACAGGCCAGAGGGTGGCTCCTTTAAGATGGCACTTGTTTGCAGGCAGACGCAACGCTCCCTTGAGAGGCTCAGATCAATCCTCTCGCTTTTTAGCTTTTCTTGAGGCTCAGCATGATGAAAAGTGGCCTCTATCTATGGCTGATAAATAACCAGAAACTTGCTGTATCTGCTTTCATTTGATTTTCTTGAACAATTACCGCCAGCTTGCCTTATGTTCAGAGGCTGAGATTTTAAGTGGCCAAAAGAACTTCCCAACGGAGACCACCGGGGACTAGTTTGAAACGCCCATAGGTGCACTGAGAAGCACCAGATGGCGTGGCCTCTGTGAGAGAGCTTGGGGGGAGGGTTAGGGTGTCAGGCACAGACATTGCCCCCCTCTGGGGACGAGAGTGGAGGTTTCCAGCCCAGTCTCGGACCCTGGGAGAAACTGCCCCTCCAGTCCCTCTGAGCTGAAAACCACCCTGGCCTTCCCAGAGCCCATGAGTGACGACTGTATCCAGACCAGACACTGCCTGATGTATGTACAGGGGGCTTTGAACTTGGAGAGTATGGTGGCCCAACCAGGAGCAATCAGGCCTAGAGTCTCTGCAAGCCCCGGGGAGGAAGATGTGTCGAGCCACAGAAGCCCGAGATCCCTCCTCATCCCTCTCGTGGAGTACTCAGTACTGTGTGACTCCCGTGATATGCCCGTGGCAGTACCGGGAGAACAAGCTCCCTGAAGCCAGGAACTGTGTCTTTCCTTCCTAGAGAGGAATTAGCCTATAACAGGCCCTTAGATGTGCTAAATGGATGGGTGGGTGAATGGATGGATGGGTGGGTGGGTGGATGGATAGATGGATGGATGGGTGGGTGGATGGATGGACGGGTGGGTGGGTGAATGGATGGATGGATGGATGGATGGATGGATGGATGAATAGATGGGTGGATGGTTGGATGGATGGATGGATAGATGGATGGATAGATGGATGGATAGATGGATGGATGGGTGGGTGAATGGATGGATGGGTGGGTGGATGGATGAATAGGTGGATGGATGGATGGATGGATGGATGGATGGATGGATAGGTGGATGGATGGATAGATGGATGGATGGGTGGGTGTGTGCATAAATGGATGGATGGATGGATGGGAGGACAGGTTTGTAAAGTGGATCAATGAGTAGATAAATTTGTGAATGGAGGAGCAGCATGAATCCATCTTAAAGTCTTTAAAGGAATATCACCTCTTCAGGAATAAAATCCTGTGCTCTGGATTCAGAAAACTAAATCATAGTAGATTCTCTAAGGAAGCAAATTTGGACTCTGGCTAAGAGAGAACTTTGTAACTGCCCACATGGGCTTTGGATAATGGATGATGTAGACAGGGAGCAAGCCCTTTGTCCTTGCAGTGTTCGGAAAGGGGAACCTGCCAGGTAGCAGAAGGTGTCCTTGTGCTTGTGGGGCATGAGGCTGCATGCAGCGTGGAATATCTTTCCATCTCTGGGCTGCTGCCCTTAGTCAGGTCAAGGAGCCAGTTTTTCCTGCAGTGACCCATGCTCTGCTTTTGCTGCTGCTGAAGTATGGTGGGAGACATGCTCTCCTACCCCTGCCTCTGAATGAGCTCTCAGATGCTGCCCTGGCAAGTCCCTTGGCAGGCCTGGCAGGAGCCGGTCAGCAAAGAGTACAGAGAGCATGTGACCGTCAACAGGCCTGGCCCTGGTGGAGGTCAAAGGAAGGGCTTCATAGGGGGAAGCAAGAAGCGCTGCCAGAATGTCCCGCAGGGACGGAGCCAGGGCAGAGTTTCCCAGCCTGGGTCTGGGGTGCTCAGTGCCGGCCCCCTCCTCTGAAGGAGGTGGGTCTTGGGCACCCAGCTCCCCATGAAGAGCCAGGGTTCAAAGGAGAAGGAGGAGGTTTGAAAGAGAAGTTGGCACCCAAGACCGATGACACAGGGCCCGTCCCCCACCGGGAAAGGAGCCAGGTGCATCCTGCCAACAGGGTCCCTTGGGCCCACGTGGTCCCTGCGGTGCTTTTCTCTTCAGAAACCAAATTGCTCGTAGCTTCTCCTCTGGCCATCAGTTGGATCTGAGCTCAAGGGTACAGCTAAGACTCACCTTGTTCTGCTTAAATAATGCAGATAGTGAGGCTATTGACAACCTGTCATCTGCTGGAAAGTGGCTTCGACACAGCCAGAAGCCCCTGTGGGCCCTCAGGGCCTGGGCCAGCCACAGGTCCAGCCTATGACTGGACCTGGAGTTCTCTAAGAAGGAGCCGGCCTCGGCATGTCCAGGGTGGATGGATGGGAGCTGAGCCCTGCCTGGCCTCTTCCAGAAAGACATTCCACTGGGAGATTCCAAGAGAAAGGGAGGGCAGCCCTGCTCGGCTGGGAGGACTGCACATGGATTGGAAGGAGTCTTGGGTGCAGCTAGGCCCCTGCCAGGGCTGGAGGCGGCACTGAGTCGCTTCCTATCAGAGGCAGGGCCTGGGCCTCCCAGGACATCTGTCTCCTCTCTGCTCCTCCCGGTCACCCCACACACCTGCACTTGGCCTCCACAGGAGTCTGTGATGAGGCCGCTGCTCTTTCTGAGCTTGGGTCGGATTTTTTTTTTTTTTTCTAATGTTTAAAAATTCCCAGCAGCATGGCAGGTGCCCGGCTGCCGGGTCACCCCATCGGCTGTTCTGTCATCGGACATCATGTTTACCCGTCAGACACTGTTTTCCTGACACTCAACACTCAAAATAATGATCTGGTTGGAGCACCTTCATGAATGATTCATGAGGCTCACTCGACTTTGGGTTAACAGCGAATCAAAGCCCCTCCGAAGGGCAAGCGGAGCAGAGTGGGAAGGCAGCCTGGACCCAGCCTCCCACCCCAGCCTCTGCCCAGCCCAGCCAGTGAGCCAGGCTCAGATCTCGCTCAGCAGACAACCGGGGGAGCATGGTGCAGGGTCCCAGCTTTCGCCACACGTCCTGGTGACCTTGCAGAGAATGGTGCACTGCAGCCCGACATGGGGTCCCCTGGATCCCGACGGCAGCGTGCCCTTCATCAGGCCACCTGTCTTCTCTGAGCCTCCTTCTCCTGTCCGTAAGGCCAGGACGGTGGTGTCCCACAGGGCTCCTGGGAGCAGGGTGTGCCCCAGGGGATGAAGATCCAAGCCTGGGCACAGGGCCACCATGGCAGCAGTTGGTATTTGCTGTTTTTACCTCGCCTCTCCCAGCCTTCATGTTCTCACCTATGAAATAAAAGGGCTGAGCTGGGTGCCCCCCCTAGTCCCCTTGTCCCCTGGCACCAGGCACAGCGCTGCGCACTCAGCCTGGGAATGCCGTCTCTGCAGAGCTGGGTGGCTTCTGCCTGGGGCAGTCCTGAGAGGCAAATCTGAACACGCTCGGGCATGGAGACACTTAGGGAGCAGAAGTCCACCCTCACCTTCTCGCTGTGCATAGCCCAGCAAGGGTCGGACACAAGCACACAAGCAGACGAACAGGCGAGAGGACCTCCCAACACAGGCACCCCTCAGCCCCTAACGACCTTAAGCATGGAGCTCAGAGGGAGCAGCTGCAGTCCTGGGTTCTGTCCTTTTCCTCATTCCTGGGGTCTCTGTGGGAAGGGCAGAGTCTCCTCCATCCCCACCACCGGCCTAGCTGCCACTCACAGCTGTTGAATCTGAATTTATGCCTAATAAATATTGGTCAGGGAAGGAATGTACAGATACATAGTGAGCCCCGCAGATTCTGTCCAACAGGACCAA
Source organism: Sciurus carolinensis (assembly GCF_902686445.1). Lineage (NCBI taxonomy): Eukaryota > Metazoa > Chordata > Mammalia > Rodentia > Sciuridae > Sciurus > Sciurus carolinensis. Next base: position 204,115,182 of record NC_062213.1, on the reverse strand, counting down.
TTTTGTACAACTGGCCATGTGATTTTCCACCTGGCGTTGATTTCACCTTAGTCTCCTTCTAAAAGCAACAGACTGAAGACTGAATCCCTAACCTCCCGTGGCCTCCATGGGCTTTCTAGCCTGATTCTGCCATTCAAAATTCAGGGATGGGTGGTCTGCTGGCAGCTGTCACACAGGGCAAGGGGGAGGGGAGGAGTCAGATCACAAGCCTGTGTGGACCAGCATTGGCCTTTGCCTGCTCCTGGGAGCAAGGTTCAGCCCCGGCTGAATTTCTTCCTAAATGACCTGGAAGCCACCCTTTGGCAGAAACAGGGCTTTATCCTGCACGTGTGGCTGACCCAGTTTTGGCCCTCAGTAGGCGCCACACAACACCTCAATACAGGATGACCCCAGAGAAGCCATAGCACGGGGATGCAACGACAGATACCTTCCAGACCTGATAACTAGTGGGCACCACAGGCCATGGGGAGGCTCAGTGGCCAAGACCCAGGCCCAGGGATGAGACCCAGCTCTGCCGCTTACAACCTGTGTGGTCCTGGACAAATCTTTCCTTGGAGTGCACATTCCTCGTCTCTCAAATGCACATAGTGAACATCACCACCCTTGAGGCTAGGAAGGAGAGCACCCTGTACGTAGCACCCACAACCTGGGGCGCTGCTGATCCTGCTTTATTTAGGGATTATTTGGTTCATCGTGGATGATTGTTTAGAATGTTGCATTAAACATTATCTTCATTTTTGAGGTTTGGGGGGGTCCCTCTCAAATTTTGTGCCTAAGGCAAGTGCTTCACTTAACCATACCTGTGCAATCTAGGGTCTGGAGCTGGCTGGAGGTGTGGACTAAAGGGCGGGAGTCTAGGAGGGGCTGGGTTAGAGCCGCAGGCACGGAAACCGAGGTCCACGGTGAGTCAGTGACCCGAATCTGACGAGGGTGGGCATGGGAGATGGAGGCGCTGTGTTCCTGGCTGATTCCATGTGTGCCCACCTCAACTCCCCTCTGGGTGTGTCTCCCAAAGACAGGAACCCTCGTCCTAGAAGTCCTTGCTTACCCCCACCATGGCATCAACAGGGAGCCCCAGACCCATGACCCTCAGACTGAAGGACCGAGGGAGACAGCATGAAGAGGCTGGGCATGGATTCAGTGTCTGACTGGGAGCTGACTGGAGCTGGGCATAGACCCTGGCATCTGGCCGCACGGTCAGCATTTCCCCTGGAACTGGAAGGCACAGCAGCCCAAGCCCTGTGGGCCCCTGTTAACGCCCTGCCAGTCACCTGTTCCTTTACTCAAGACCAGCCCTGTGCCTGGAATTGAGCTGGGCTCAACAGAAAGTAGGGAAGAGGGTCCCTCATGGCAGACAGGCACTCGAATGATGATCAGCCCAAGAGGGGACCCCACAGAGGAAGCCAGAGCACAGGCTTAGAAAACTGGGGAACAGTTACCCAGGTTGTGAAGGACAGGACACATGAGGCACAGAGGAGGCAGCAGGTCCCTCCAGGACCTGCAGAGGCATAGGTGACATGGTCCTTGCCCCCAAGGAGGTGATGACAAACTGGGGACAAATTAAACAGAACAAGATTTAAACCCCCTGCCAAGCAGGGAATAGGAGCCGTGGCACAGGAGAGCGATGGTTGAGTGACAGGTGGGTCACCACTGCACAGGTTCTGTCGGAGGAGAGACGTGGGTGAGAGCAGGCTGGACCCCGAGGGGGTGTCAGAGGGAATTTCAGCAGAGAAATGAGGGCATCAGCAGAAGCCTGAGGCCAAAGTCTCAGGCTATATCCAGGGGACAGTTTGACTGGACTGGACGAGTCCGGGTCAGGGCGGTTGGGAGGGACGCTTTTCAGAGCCCCGAGCTGGCCCATCTGTCCCTGGCCCCCCAGAGGGACTCAAGGGCTCATCCCTGGTCCCCAGCCCCCTCCCTTACCACAGCCCGGACTTGGAGCGTCCCTTGCAGCCTGAGTTACCTATTTATGTCCATCTCCTGCTCACACAAAACCAGACTCCAGAGACAAACAGGGAGACGTAAAAAGGAGAAGGGATGAAGATTCATTGACGCCAGAACCAACTCTATTCTGGAAAATTGAAATATTTTGTATGTAATGACAATCGAGTCACCGCGCGACCTTCCCGGAATAACTTTCCAGATATATGACAGTGACAACAGCCAGCCCGCTGGTGCTGACAGGCCGAAGGATCCCCAAAGCCACCACTTAAAAAACGCCTCCTGTGTTATTAACACTCCTCGCTTGGGGATGTTTATGGCTCGTCACTGTTATCAACAGTAACAAATTTCAAGAACCTATAAACGACACCACCCCCAGAGACAGCCCGGAACAATCTGCCATCAACCCGCCTGGCCCAGCCTAGACCAGGAACATCAAATCAGGCTTACCCGCCCTTGGCCCCCTGATTCTCCCATCCTGCTCCCTCACCTTGACGCCCGGAGGCCCCAGCTCCACCTGCACCCCTTCGCCTCGCCTGTCAGGAGCTATGCACACTGCGGGGGGCGGGGTCTTCCTTCAGGAACAGAGCTGTGGACCTGTCGGGTGCCAAGCGTCCTGCCTGCTGCTGTCTCCCTGCTGCACAGCCCTGCCCTGCACCTGGGAGTCGGACCCTTTGCTCACTTGTTCATCACTCCTCCATACGGCCTGCCTGCTGAAGTGACCGCAAAGTTGCACAAACACGTGGACCATGCACAGGAGCCGAGCACTGATTCTCAGCCTAAGGGCCAGGGCAATGCCAGGCAGAGGGACGCCTCAGAGCCCAGAGGTCAGAACCCATGGTGCTCTGGTCGCTGTCCCAGGACCAGCTGAAGGAGGCAAGGAGCAAGGCCGCTGTCAAGAAGGGCAAAGCAGGCCTCATATCCCACCCAAGCCCACCCTCTGGCTGGTGCTGAGAGCTGCCCTTGGAGAAGAACGGGAAGCTTGTGGCATGGTGACCCTGAGCTCCGGCTTTGGAGCAGGCTGCTCGAGTGTGGATGTGGCCATGACACTGACTCACTGGGACCTCCCACGTGTCAGTTTTCCTACCTATAAAGTAGGGCTGAGAATGTTTTCAGAGGTGTCCCAGGGCCACATGACAGGATTATGTACCCCTCAGTACCCCTCAGTGCGTGTCCAGAGCTTGTTGAAGACCTTCACTACTGGGGGGCTGTTGCTTACTTGGGCTTGAACTCTCCTAAAAGGCAGAGGCCACTCAAGGGGTTCTCTGGGCCACTTGGTTTGAAGAATTTGTGCTGATTGGAGAAGAGGTGTAAGGTCACTTGGGGTGGGTACGGAGGAGGAGGCAATGCCACCTCCTGTCCTTGGCCACCCCTGCCCAGCTTTGCCACCTTGGGGCAACCTGGAGTCAGTCATTTCACTCTCCCTCAGCCTCAGTTTCTCCATCTGCCAGGAAGGCCCCTGAAGCCTGCTAATCACATCCGGCACCTACAGTAGCTGTGTGGGTGCTCTGAACAGGATCGCCATGGGAATCTAACAGGATAAGGAATGTGAGAGGGCTTTCAAAATACCCAGTGCTCTGTAAATGTAAGAGATTATTATTCCCATTTACCACCCTTTTAAAAGGATATTTTCCCTCCATTCAGCCAAATTTAACTCGATGATGAAGAACCAAGCCCGGACTTGCCAGCTATAATTTTCTTGCTTCCTTGTGCCTCTGAATATTAAAACACAAAGGCGCAGGTTGCCGAGAGAAACCAAAACACCAGCCTATTAGAGGCGCGATTGCACAAACGGAATTCACAGTGATATTTCCAGCAGGGCGTTCTGTTTATATAAACCTTGAGCGCACGCGAGGAGTGTCGGCAGAACTTTGAAATTAGAATCGCTCCTTTTTTCGTACATGGCCTCTCTATCATTGAGCCTGCGTCTGGGTAGTGATGGAGGTCAGAGACCACTCGGGGTTTACTTCATAATGCTAGAAATGCTAAGAGATGGGGCAGGAAGGTGCTGGCATCTTAAACACCCCACGCGGGCACCCAGGCCCGCCAGGCAGAGAAATGAGCACCGAGGGGAGCTGTCCAGAGTGCTGAACACGGAGACTGTCCCTGGGACTGGAAGGTGTAGCACGGGGTCATCCTCCAGTGGCCATTCCCAGCACTCCCTAGGATCCCAGAGGGGAGGAAAGTGAGCCCCGGGGGCCGAGCCCTCTAGCGAGCTGGCGTGGGTGGAACCCTAGCAGGCTGAGGAAGAAGTGCCAAGGGGAGGGGAGACAGGGCCCCACCAGAGTGACGGCTGTGGTGGAAATGAGAGGAGAGGTGAGCTTGGAAACCAGAGAAACTGGAAAATAAAGTAATAAAATAGACAGATACACTCGGTGACAGCAGGGAGATAAATGAAGCAAGTTATATGAAGGGCTCGTTTTTGTGCAAATATGTGGGGCTCTATAAAATAAGGCTGTTTATTATAAATCTGTCTCCCGAGTAAGTCTTGCCGCTGCCTAGGTGTCACCTGCAGTGATGTGCTCCCCTACGACGTGGAGGACAAGTCTCTAGGGGCAAAGTGTGGCTCCACAGCTCCTTCTGTCCACTGTGGCCCTTCCTGTGGGGGAAGGGAGAATGCTGGGAGGCCAGAGGACCTGCCCTGCGTTGGTGACCTTGACCTTCATCTCCAGCCCAGAGGCTGCTGGAGCTGGGAAGTGACCTGAGATCCAGGTGACTGACATACCTGTGTGTAGAACCTAGGAGTCCCTTGATTCTCTCTTCAGGCCTCGGGTGGGCTCTGCACCAGCTCCCTTGGGGCAAGAGATGACAGAGCACAAAGGTGAGAGGCAAGAAGCCCTCGGGGTTTATCAAGCCCTTCTGTGCAAATGCAGAAAGGATAGTCACCCTCTGCCCAGACTGGCCCACGGCATCCTTCCTGGAACCAAGGGACTGATCAGAAGACTTCAGGAGCTTAGAGAAATTCCCGGGAGGATCCGCGTTCTCTACCCACAAGTTCTCAAGTGGGTACAGTCTTCTCTTTTAACCAGTTTCACTTTCTGCTTCCAATTACCCCTGGTCAACCTGGTCCAAAAAGGTAAAATGCAAAATTCCCCAAATAGACAACTTTTTGGTTTTAAGTTTCCTCCTGTTCTGAGTATTGCAATGACCTCTTATGCTAACCTGTAAACCACCCCTGGTCCAGCGCAGCATGTGATACCAGCCTGGTAGTCACTCAGTAGCCATCTTGTCTTGGCATCACAGGCTTGTGTTCAGGTAATCCTTGTTTTACTTGGTAATGGCCCCGACGTGCTAGAGTAGTGATGTAAAGGAGGCACAGGGCACAAAACGTGGAAGGACTGATTAACTCTGGTACCATGTGGCAATGCCACCTGCATATGGGGAAAACATAGCGTGTCTGGGGTGCAAGGCATGATCTGCAGTTTCAGGCGTCAACTGTGGGTCTTGGAATATATGCCCACAGTAATGGGGCACCACTATATATCATCAAAGTGAATAAGGCCTCAAAGCTGGCTGGGGACTCAAATCCCAGATGGCATCTTTTCCTGCTAACCTGACATTTAGACACACAAGAGGGGACATGGAGAGATGGGGAATGTCTCACTGGTACGTCACCCTGAGGACTTTGGTCACACACCAGAAACCCAGGATTCATGTTCCTCAGAGGAGTTTACTCTCAAGTCCCACATGGTGATTAATGTGGAGTTAGGAATCTCAATCATTCATGCATCCAGTGACGGAGCCCCGGTCAGAGCAAGAGGAGATTATTCCAAGTTCAAATACCAAGCAGTCGTCCCAAGCATGTCCCCTGTCTCCTCTGGGCCCCTTTCCTCAGCTCTCCAGTGGAGCTGATGGTAATAAGCTTCTAGGGAGAACTGAATGCAGGGAGCCACTTAGAGGGTACAGCCCAGGGCCAGGCACCAATGGGCACTAGCTCTTCTTAGCACTGTTCAGGCAGGAACTCAGCCCTGCCCCATGCACACCACAAGTACTCAGATGGACTTGAGTCTGTTTCCAAGACATGGTCCTCCCGTGGCAGCTGGGCACGGCTCCAACAGCAGCGGGATCCTTACCACCACCCTTCAGGGTCATCTCGGACACCTGATCACATCAGACTGTTAGTTTACCACACCATCCCTCTTGTCCAGCTAGGCCCTGAGGACAAGGACTCTCTCCCCTGCCATCTCCACACTCCCAGGGATCAGCACATAGTGATTCATGAAAATGTTAGCTCCATGGTTAAAGGAAAGATGTGACCTCCCAAGCCAGACAAGATTCCACCCCTGTACAACCCTTGGTAGATCTCTGCAGGAAAGGACCACTCTCTGGGAGTGCAAGGCTCTCTTCTCCCGATTCTGGGCCTCTTTTCATCTTGCTTTGTATGCAACTTTGCACATTTGCGAGAAACATCTGATTTCTCCCCAGCCAGAAGCCTCATCCCCAAAGACTAACTTGAGGCCATTTACATCTCCTCATTTTCAAGGTTTTGGCTGGAAAGGTGGCTCCTTGTGGTTGATCCCAGCCGGTTCTGATGGTGTTTTACAGTGCCTTCCTAATTTACTGCCTTTTTATGACGATAGTAAAAGGCCACACATCAGGAAGCGCCATCAAACAGGACGAAACGCCCCCTCTCCTTGTCAGCTCAAGTTGAGCGTTGTAATTTACAGGGAAACCTTGTGGCTTGGGGTGTTTACCTCCCATGGAACCGGTTTCTTCTCCCATTATGAGAATGAGATAATTAAAATACTTCCCTGTTCCTTTGATATTGAATTAGGTTAGCTCAGCCCAATTTCAAATGCCAGTTTGAAAGCTGTTATGTTATTTGGGTTGCAATTTAAGAGTCATCCATTTTTTCCCAGAAAAAAAAAAATTAAGAGTATTTTCAACTGATGCTGGGTTAGAGAAAGGCAAGGGAAATGAGGGATTTGTTCAAATTTGATCAGGAAATGTGCATCCCACACAGAAGTGTTGGGGCAGCCAGCTTCCTAGCTCACCCTGCATGAGGCAGGGAAGCCTGAAGAGGTGGTGGTGAGGTCCAGTGGTAGGAGGGCCACTGTCGTCCACCTTCCCTCCATCTACCCTGTCCTCGCTGCTGAACAATGCCACAGCAGAGTTCCTGCTCTAGGGAGGGAAAAGCCGACTCAGACCAGCGGGAGCAATCTAGACTTTGCCATGTCACCTGTGCAGACAGCTGCAGGCTGCAGTGGATGCAGAGGCTGGGCCATGGCCCCAACTCTGTCCTGCCATCATCAGGGTGACTTCCTGCTCCTGCTGAGAGCCAGGTGACTGCAGCAGGCCCAGGTCCCACACACATGTCAGTGTCACAGGAGGGAAGGGAGGGACCTCCCGTGCTCCTGCCAATGGAGGATCCCTCTCCTGGAAGCCTGCACACTCCTCTCGCCTTGTTAGCCAGAACAAGGTCACATACCCGTTTCTGAGCTACCCCTGTGACACTCGCCCGGTCAGGCTCACTCACCCTGCCCTGAGGCTGCTGGCCACACAGGAGGAGGGGATTTGGTGGGGATACATGCTGCACAGACCGCAGGACATCTTCAGCCAGAACGCCACAGAGCACACACATTTGAAGTGTGTGCAGGAAGCCAGAAGTAGCAAGAAAACGAACCCAACTAGACCTGGCTTCGCCCAGCCCTTCAGGGTCTAAGGACAGTCTCACTCTTCCCCATCCCTGAGTCTTACAAGTTGAACAAGATGTTTCCAGGAAAGCGAACAGGATCTGGGGCCATTGTGGAGTTCCCACAGAGGCGAGCCTGCTCCCTGGGGGCGTTTGGCCATCTCTGAGGTATTTTTTGTTGTCAACATGTGAGGGCGTCACTGGCACTTGGTAGCAGAGGCCAGGGATGCTGTAAGATCCTACAGTGCACAGCCCTCCCCAACGGGGACCATCCAGCTCCAAATCTCTGTAGCCGTGAAGCTGAGAAGCCTCGTTTAAGCCTGGCTTGCCTCCAGCATTTTCCCGGGATGCTTTTCTCCCTGAGGGAGAGATGGAGGAGAAAGGCTTACAAAAAAGATGTGATCAGAAGTTGGAGAACCAAAAGGCCCCACACCCCTCTCCTGCTTCTCACAGGACTTTCCCTTACTTCTGGAAAATGGAGAGAGTTATCTCCCTGCACCTGGAGAACAGGGCCCTGCTTAGCCATCCAGCACCTACACCACACTCACAGAGGGGGTATCCCAAAGTGGGTAGAAAGGAGGGAGGAGCCTGGGGGAGAGGGGCTTGGGGAAAGTCCTGGGGCTGCTAGATAAGCTGTGATCGAGAGGCGACCTTGGCGAGGGCTGAGATCAGCTGATTCTTAGCTGGGGAGCCAACTCAATTCAGGAGTAGTTCAGAGAGATACAAAGGCTTCGCTTTGAGAAATTGAACCTGACAGTTCAGATGAAGCCAAAGAATCCTCTGACAAGAGCAGGTGGGAAAAGGTGTCAGCGGAGGCAGCCCGAGGACAGGTGCACGCCGGACAGGGTCGAGAGCTGGGGAAAGTTGGAGGGACTGTCACAATTCCCTCTACGGATGGGAAGGGCAGGGGCCAGGAGCAGAGAGGAGCCAGGGCCCCGACTCGGGGCTAGAGCCCAGGAGGAAGGGGCACCGGGATGGAGCAAGACCAGGAGCCCCTCTCCCCATGTGACCAGAGGGAAGCTACCCTAGGAGAGGAGCTGCTGGTCCCTGGGACCAGCATCAAGAGCTCTGGGAGGGTCCCCGAGTGGATGCGGGAGCCCTGAGCCCTTCCATTCCACAGTGAGAGTCCACAGCCCGTTGGTTTTTTTTTTTTTTTTTTTTTTTTTTTTTTTAATCTTATCCCTGTCACCTGTCAGCATCTGCAGAATTTCCACCAGGGGCTGCAGCCTCAGATGCCAGGAATTTTCCGCTGGCTCCCGAGACATTTCCTAAGCCGGGTGCCAGCCTGAGAAGGAGGTGAGGGAGGCTTCAGCACTGACCTCCAATATCAAAACTGCTGAAAGCCCCGGTGAACCTCGTCCCGGCAGCCCTGCGCCACAGAGACACTCCCCTCTAAGTTAATAAGAAACGAAGAAACTAATTTCCTGCCAGGTGCCTCTGCCCAGCAGAGCCTGCTTGACACACTCCATCACGGGCGGGCATGGAGGGGGGATGGGCATGCCAGGCACTGTGCTGATCCTTCTGGAAGTTTGCTGGAGAGGGTTGGAAAAGTCTGCGTGCGCCGGCAGGGCAGGGGTAGCCCAGGGACCATCCCTTCTGAGAAGGTCACTTTGAGTTTCACTTGGCCATGGTTGGGTGCAAAATTCCAGGCACCAAGTCAGCTCTACCGTGTCTTGGCTCCCCTGTGTCTCCAGAGCAAAGATGCAAGGACAGGGCCAGGGTGACCCTCTGGGTGACCTCGTGTGATTGGGTAGTCACCATCAACCTTTGGTTTCCTAGACACAGCTGCCAAATGGGAGTGAGCGACCGCTATAGACAAAACTAAACGGGGCTCTGGAGAACTGGACTCTTCCTTCAGTTCCTGGCCCCGGAGGTGTGGGAGGAGATAGGGGGAGAGATCGGTGTGTTCTTTCTTTAACTCCTTAGTTAATGGGAGTGGTTACTCCTTGCTGGTAACCGTGTTGGTCACCCGCCACGTTCTCCCTCTTAATCTGGCAATGATCCCGACAGGATGGTCCCTTGTGCTATTGAGAAGCTACCAAGAGGCATTACGTTACTTGCCCAAGATCACACAGCATTTGAAGAGGCCCAGGTGAGATTTGAGCCAAGGTCTGGCTTCATGTCCAAGTGCTCTTCATCGTCTGGCCGCAGGCAGGATAACAGATTGGTGCACTGTTTCTTATTTCAATTCCCAAATCAGTATCTGCTACTGAGAGCAGCTGACTTCACCAGAACGCGTCCTCTAGGCCTTCGCTCAACAAATAGCCAACAAAACAGATCGTTCTTTCAGAACAAGCCTTAAACACGGAAACTTGGGTGACTTCCTCCCTCCTGGGTGGGCAGTATTTTTGGTCTTGTGCTTCTTGGCGGTGGTGTGGGCTCTTCCTGGCGATTGGATCTCGACATGGGGAGGTTTTCCTTCCGAGGAGAGAATGAATCTTAAGTTCAATGTGGAGGCTCATCCAACGTGAACGTGTTCCTGGCCCATTTCACGTATTCAACAAATATTTACCCAGTCCAACTCCCAGCCTGGTGCCAGGCCAGATGCTGGGTGAGCAAGATAGATGCAGAGCCGCCATCTTGGTACCCTGGCCCTTATCAGCCCTGCCCCTGCTCACCTGGCCATTTTGTGATGGCCTAGGTCTGTCCTAAGATCTTCATCCCAATTCCCTGTGCCTGAACTTTCCTCCCAGGTCTCCCCAAAGCTTGCTGCTCCATTTCACATCAGACTCCACTCAAGGTCCCCTCCCCAGAGGCCTCCCAGAGCTCCTGGACGCATCCTGCCCCACCCTCACCCTCCATCTCCATCAATCTGCCTTTTTATGCTCCTAGCCTCTCACACTATCCAGAATCACCTGCTTCTTCAAGTATTCAGTTTTCCTCCTTGAAGGAGAGATGTAGTCCTCATCACCGTAGACCCGCGTCCTAGGCCAGCCCTGGCAAGCCCTGGCTCTTGAGACATCTGTTGAATGAACAGTGACTGAGTGAAGGGACGAGTGGATGCAGTCAGCGGAGGAGGAAACGGCCTCTAAGCGACTGAGAATTCCACCCAGGGCAGCCCCCTGGCTGAGAGCCCTGAGCTGGGAGCCCCCTGTTGGCCTCTCAGGTCAGCCAAAGCATGTCCAAGCACTGTGCCTGTTCTCCTAGGCAGCAAGGGAAGCACAGAGGTAGCTGAGAAAGTCACCTGACACCCTCCATCTGAAAGGCGCCTTTTCAGCTTCACCTGTTGGCAACCCTTTCCGTCCGCTTTCTCCAAAGGAGCTGCTGGCCTGATTTACCTACAACCACCACAATTAATTGCCATCCTGGGTAGCTAACGTCTTAACAGCTCCATAGCAACAGAGGTTTGCAAATGCCAGCAAGTGTTTTTTCCAAAGGGACTCTACCCCCTACACAAAATAGAACATTTTGAGTGAAATTTAAACACAGTTTTTGAACAGCACTGTTCGGATTTCTTCACACTTCACAAATGCTTTCTTTGCAAACATGGGTGTCCCAGTTACCCTGGGCTGGTGCCAAGGCCCTCAGCCCAGCGTCTGTTTTCTCAGCTTCAAGGCAGCTGCAGTGAGACTTAAAAACAAACAGGGGGAGAGAGCTGTGGGTCTCCCAGCCAAGGGGGTGTGTGTGTGTGTGTGTGTGTGTGTGCGCGCGCGCGTGCGTGCACACGCAGACATGATGACCATGTTTTGTTCTCCCACCCCAGTGATGATCAATTGGTGATGGCAACCCACAACTCTGCTGTGAGATTCTAAGACCCTGGGAGAGCTTAATGCTATCTGCCATCCACCATCCACCATCCATCATCCACCATTGACCATGGTTTAGTACAAAATTTCAAGGGCCAAGATGAAGAGCAGAGATTAGGTGAGGGGAATCATCCTGGGATGCCCCTTGCTTCCACAGAAGGAAGCAGCAGAAATTAGGTTAAAATGAAAACGCAAGTTGCTGAAGTATCCAGAAGGCCCTGCCGCACCGTGCACTCTGCCAGCAATGGGGGAAGAGAGGGGGTGAGGAGGTGGGTGGACGGGGAGTGTAGGTGCCACCCACTGGTGGGTACACTGGCTCTTCTCCTAACATGCCGTCCAGCCCCAGTACAAGGGCTCCCTGCAACTGGTCCAGGTTGAGCAATTCAGTTCACCACCACCCCAGGGGCAGGGGTGGCCAACTGCCTACAGGGACGAGTTTCCTTCTGACTTAGACTCTGCTTTCAGGAAGCTGGGGTCTGGAGGAGGGAGATAGACCCCAGCCCAAAGTTAAGGGAGAAGAGTCAGGACCGGCCGATGCTGAACCAGAGGTGCAGAGGGCCCTTCAGGGTGCACTTCTCCCTGGTTGGAAGAACGAAGGGGCTGCAAGGCAGTGTGCTGGTGGAGCTGGGTGGGAAGCCGGTGGGACATGGAGGGATCCAGGCCTCAGGAACAGAGTGGGCAAAGACGAGGCAGAGCGCCCAGTGGTCCTGCTGTCGAGCCAGGGCATGTGGGAGGTGTAGATGGACAGCATATTGATCAGCTTTAGGAGGCCTTTGGTGACAGGAGTGGGGTTGTGTTCACAGGAAATTAGAGCCATGGAAGGTCAGCAATGGATGGCACCAGCCGAGCTGGGACTTGGAAGAGGCTCCGAGAATCTGGCAGGCACCCAGTCAAGAGGCTGGGGTCAGGGCCCAGGGACAAAGCAGGGCAGGCCAGACTGGGCAGTGGCCTCAGGGAGAGAGAGAAAACTCCTTCCTCTCCCCTTGCTTCCTCTCCCGGTCCCTGGACTCTGAGGGCATTAGCAGCACCTGGGACTTGAGTCATCGCCAGGTGAGCGCTGCGGCTCAGTGCTACCCCTGATGGCAGACGCGGGTCCCGGTCTCAGGGTGATGATGGAGGTGCCGGGGGCAGCGGGAGGAGGCCAGGTCTTTCTGTCACACCATCTAAGACTGAGACACCCACCCCACCGGTGGCCTCAGCATCCACCAGAGGAGGGACATTTCAAGACAGAGCTGGCGTGAGGATTGGGAGGGTCACTCTGCTCTTTGTGGAGGGCTGGCGTTGGGGCAGCCTCTTTGCTTGGCTCCTGCCTGTGGCTTCAGGGCACAGCAATGAAGATGGGATCCGGATCCGTGTGGGTATTGGGGCCACAGAGCCCCCTGGCTGAGGGCCGAGCTGGGGTTGCCTGCAGGTGGGCTCGGGGAAGCCTCGGCAGCTCTGCAGAGGGAGGCCCTGGATTTGCCTGTGTCCTCAGTGCAGCGGGTCCTTTATTACCCAGGAGGCTTCCAGGTTATCAGTGAGCTCCAGGAGCCACCAGAGAAAGGACGAAGATAAAGAGGGATTTAAAAAAGAAATAACAAAAAGAAAAACTGTATTTTCTAATCCAAACCTTGCCCTGCAGAGGCTTTGTTAACCCCAGTCACTCTTTCAGGACATAAACTGTTGAGGGCCACAATTACTTCTGTGATTACAATTTATCTCGTCCTACCAAGGTATTAAAGGGGAACTGGGGAACACATTAAAAAAACATACAGCCCAATTTAATCATGATTCCCTCGAAAACAATTGCTGGAATCTCACTGTTACAGTTGCCAGAGCATAAAAATCCTATAGCTGCTCGATGGGCCAGGTCCCATCCATCCTGTGCCACGGCGGCAGCCGGCCGTTTGTCAGTCAGGGGAGAGCTTGGGGTTCCTGTCTTTAATAGGATTTAGTGGAGGCGCTCCCTAGGGGCTCCCCCAGAGCAGGGGGTGGCCAGGCCCAGTCTGGACTTCCCTGTTGAGGTTACCTGCCCACCAGGAGGATGCTGGGCCCTTCCAGTCCGCCATGGGCCTCCCACCAGGGCCTGTTCTCAGTCAAGGTTGTAAAGGAGGCCAGCGTCTGGGAAGCCAACCTTGCTCTGAATGTCACCTTGGCAAGCAGCGACCAGCTCTGCCCTTCTCCGTAGCCTCTCTGCAAAGCAAGGGATGTGCGGCCATTGCTTCTGGGTGCTTCTGGACATCGGTGGCAGGGAGTAGGAAGCCAGCAGAGGGGAAGGGTTGCTGGGCTCCCTATCATCATCCTCTCCCTGTCCGCTGGGTGACATGGGGCAAGTTGCTCCCTCTCCTGGCTCTGTTTGCCCAACCGGAAATGGAAGCAGAGGGCCAACCTGACCTGGGGGATCCCCAAGCTTCCTCCTGGCTTTCTCAGTCTTTAAGAGACTTTAAGATCCTGCCATTTGCAGGATCCTCAAGGATCTTTCATGCACACATTTAAATGTGTAAGCATCCCAGTGGGAGGGAGGAGCCTGAGGTTCCTGGAGGGCCCGGAAGTCCCCGGATACTGGTTCCATCCAGACTAGAAATGAGCCCAAGTGACCCAAAATTATCCCAGTGGGCCACAGGATACAGCAGCACTGGGGTGCCACCATGACCTCTTGAATTCTTGGAGACTCAGAATCTCTCTGGGAAATGTAGCTTTGATTTCTTCCAGCACTTGGAAGATAGCCAAGAGTTGTCTCTGAGACCCTGTCTCCAAGATTGGGTAAGAGCGACAGGGTGTGGCCCATCCGAAGGCCCCCAAGAGCCTGTGCATCCACTGGAGATAACAGCGCTTCCTTGGCGTTGACCAAGAACGTGTCACCTTGCCTCCACCGGCTGCTGTCTTCAAGATCTGCCCCTCCCAAGTGAGCGAAGTCTGAAGGGTTTTGTTTTGCTCCGCCCTTGGGTTCTCTGACGCTGTGTGGCAATGTTGGGCAATGAGGTCGTGGTAGTGTGAGAGGCTGGTGATACTGGCCCCTGGCAGTTGCTTACCATGCGTCAGGCACAGTTCAAATGCCTGATCTCATTTCACCTTCACAACCTCAGGAAGTAGGTGTGATGGTTATCCCCATTTTCTAGATGAGAAAACCAAGGCACGGAGAAGTGATTGCCGCAGCCCACAGCTAGAAAGTAACAGAATCCAGACACCCATGCAGACGCTCTGGGCGCTCTGCTTCTTGAGCATCAGACCGACCTGTGTGCCGAGGAGCGGGACCTCGGCGAGCTAAGTAACTGTAGGTCACATTCCCCATGTGTACAGTAGGGATGATCACAACCAGTCCTCCCTTATGAGGATTAACGGAGCTAAGTCCTGTGAAGTACTTAGCACCCAGCACCTGGAGCATGCAGGGGTGAAGAAATGGGAGTTCCCCGTAATCCCGGTGGTGGTGGTGGGGTGGCGGCTGTCGCCTGCCCTCCGGACAGCCCGAATTGTACAGTGAAGGGAATTGTTGGCTTAACGAAAAGAAGACTCTGGTCTCTCTTCAGAGTTAGGGCTCTCTATGAGTACAACAGAAAATCCAGCTCGAACTGACTTTAGGGTGAAAGGAGACTTGGGGTTCCAGTGTCTGAAAAGTCTGGCAGTGTGCCAGATTCAGGCACAAGCGCTCCAGGGGTTCAGTCACTGGCTTCGAGGCTTAGCGCCCCCGCCCTCAACTCTGCCTCCTCCGTGCCAGCTCCCTTCTTGGGCTCCACGTGCTGGCCAGGGGCAGCTCCCAGGGGCACTAGGTTTCATCCTCCTGGGTTCAAGTCCAACAGGAAAGAGCATCCCTGTCCCCCTGTGGCTCTGGCCAAACTCCAGGGATGAACTGTGATTGCTGTTGGTGGGTCTGTCCCTGAGCAATCACCATGGCCCAGAGAATGCAGGACTCTGAATGGCCAGCCCGAGACACAAGGGCCACCCCCAGACTGAGTGGCCGAGTTGATTGCTTCCCTACAGAAAATGTCAGTACTTTTGTCAAAAGAATGCCAAATGCATTAGAGCCTCATCTAGTTCTGCCTCCCATTAGCCACGAGCCATTAGCAGATCACGTGGCACCTCTCTGTGCAGAGGGTGGTGCCACGGGCCCGCCTCCTCCAGAGCAGCTATGGGGAGCAGATGGACAGGAAGGCTCCGGAGCACATGGGTCCTCCAGAGGATCCTGATGGCTGGTGTCATCGTCATCAGACGGGGTTGAGTCACTGCCTAATGGGGCACGGATCTGGTCCCAGGAGCAGGCTTGGGGCACATGTCCTTGGAGAGACATGAGAGTTGTACTTTTGAGGCTGGTGTACCCCATGGATAGGGGAGGGAGGTC
Source organism: Sciurus carolinensis (assembly GCF_902686445.1). Lineage (NCBI taxonomy): Eukaryota > Metazoa > Chordata > Mammalia > Rodentia > Sciuridae > Sciurus > Sciurus carolinensis. The sequence continues at coordinate 204,099,548 of NC_062213.1, read as the reverse complement.
AGAGGAGCAGGGTCTGTAGCCCTCTGAAGCCTGACCACCAGGCACATGTGTGGCCTTGGCCTCTGGCTCTGCTTGCCAGGAGTTCTCTTTGTCCCTGCGAAAGACACATGGCTTCTTGTCCCAAGGCTGTTTGGAGCAACTCTTATGGTGATCTCTAATAAATCAAAAATCAGTTCAAGGTGAGAGCAGGAGACATACAGAACACAAGCCCATACTCTCATCCAAGCTCAGACTCCGCCAGCTGCAGGACACCAGCGGATGGATGGGCAGACCCAGCATGCTGCTGACACTCGCAGCCCTGGATCCCTCCCTGCAGGGCACCAAGTATCATGATACCACCTGGGGCAACCCCCACGTCCCCCACGTCCTGATCTCCTTTCCTAACGCCTTATGGATCAGCCATCCAGGAACTAATGTTGCCTGTTTTTTTAAAAAATCTCAATACTTTCAGCCCTGTTTCCCTTGGCAACACTTGTATTGCTCCTCCATGTAGTTGGTTTGGTCTAGCATGACCTCCCTGAGCCTGGAGAGCAGGGACACCCTCATTCTTGGGATTTGGGGGTCTGGAGGGAAAGGCACCCAAAGATGTGAATCAGGTTTCTCTTTCGTCTTTGTCTTCCTGGACAGAGAAGTCCTCCCCGCTCAGGCTGCCCAAGCCTGCAGACCCCTCTCCCCTTTGCAGATCAAGGTCTGTAATAAAGGCAGGCTCGTCATTTTCTATCCAGGACCCAGGTCATGCCTGCCTTGCCAAATAGTGCCTTTGCAGGTTCTGGAAACAACTTTGGGCCAGGGGCTCTGTGAACCACTGGGGTCCTCCAGCTGCGGCAGCCTGGCCACCCTGAGCAAATCGTTGGACTCTTCCCTAGTCACTGCCTTGCACTCCACCACCAGGAACCATCTGTCACTCATCTACACACCAAAGTGACCCCTTGAGATCCTTCATACCCACAGAAGTTCAGCGTCATCTACAAAGTGGAGATGTCATTGGACAACCTTCCCCCAGATCATTTGTAATGATTTTAGATAAGCCAAGGCCTGGCCCGAGCCAGCCTGAGTCTGGTGGTCTCCCTTGGTCCACACAGACCTTGCCGCGTGTCTGCACCCCACTGGCTCCTCTGGGGAGGCAGGTCTCTCTGCACCGTGGCTCTCCCCAGAAGCCTCATTCCAGAACGGCTTCACCCGCTAGGAGCCTTTGGCTAGAACTTTCTCAGAAGCTTCCGAGAAGTCCAGATGGGCAGGAAACTCTGGTGACGCTAAGCCCTTGCCTCTTTATCTGATCTGCTCAGGATGGTGGCAAATCATCCAGCACCCTGCATTCTCTGAGCATCCAGAGCAGGCCAGCGCTGGGCCGGGCCTGGTCTGCCCCGTGGGTCTTTCCCCATCACCTTCAGACTGAAGGAGCAGAGCAAGCCAGCCCCTGTCAGCATGCTTCCCGGAACCCTGCACCAGGTGGAAATTGTTTAACTAGATTCCCATGACTGGAAAATTCTGGTAATTGTGTAATAACAACAGCAGCAGCACTCAGCAATTACCCAGGGTTTTCCATCTTCAGACCACTTTACCCACATTAACTAATTAAGTCTCCCGGCCTCCCCTCCAGGCGGGGCGGGCTGCCGGCCCCAGACTCCTGCTGCCAGGCGAGCTCACTCGTGGAGGGCAACCCTTCCAAAGGGCCTCGGAGCTCCCCTGGGCGCGGCCTCGGCCCCCTCGCAGACCCTCCAAGCCTCTTACTGGGCGTCACTCCAAGCCCCCTGGCCCTGCTGGGCATGGGCAAGGAACCCCATGGTTTTCTGTGTGCCCTGCCACCGGGACTGCAGGGGGGCTCCCAGGGCCCAGAACATGATGCAGGGCCTGGCTCCCAGGAAGAGCACTGACCGCTGACCCTGCCTATTCCTGGGGCAGGGCCACCTTTTCAGTCCCTGCTCCCGCACTTCCCTCTTTTTACTGTAACTCTCCCTGACTTTGAGGACCCGGACCTGCCACCAAGGACCAGGAACTCGGGTGTGGGTAATGTTCCCCGACGTGCCCCGATCTGACCACCATAGGTCCTTGATATGGAGACGGGTGTCTGGGCCTGGACCCTGGCCCAAGGGGTCAGCCTGCCGCACAGGAGCCCCCCAGCCTGGCCCCCGTTTCCACAGCCCCAGGACTCTGCAGGTCCCGGCCAGGCTCTCTGAACCCTTTCTTGAATCTGCGCTGCTATTGGTCAGGCTGCTGCTGCCCCAGGTCCTGAGGCTGGGCGTCCAGCCCTCCCACCCAGCAGGTCCCAGAGCCCCTGGGCCTGGGCAGAGCAGTGGTGAGGCGATCCGGGCTCTGGCCCAGGCTGGTTTGAGCCACAAGAGTTTCCGCCCCTCAAACACACTTTCCTTTCTGTGAACGGGGATGAGAACAAGAGGCTGTAGGGACGGAACCGGGAAGCCTGCGTGCGGCTCAAGTTGAAGCCTAGCACACAGCTGACTCGAGAATGCCGTCCTTGAAAACAGAGATTCCCCAGTGGGAGGTGCCAAAGTACAGACACAATCCTGCCCCCCTGGCGCAGCGCCCAGCACACCCCCAGGGATGGCCGTCTGTGGCAGGGAAGGAGATAGCAGCTCCAGGGGCCAGGACCCTAGGAGACCTGAGCAGTAGGCGCTGCCCACTCTGACCCTTCTTGGAAAATAGAGTCCATTTCCTTCCAGCCTCCAGATCTCGCCTCCAGGCCCTCAGGCCTGCTAGGCCCTGGCCCTGCCTACTGGTGGCCCTCAGTGGAGGACAGAGGGGGATGGAATCCCCCTCCAGGGCCTTTGGGACCAGATTCCTTTCTGGTGGGACCATGGGCCCCACCTCCTACCTTTACCCAGGGCAGAGAGAACAGGAGGCAAGCTGCCAGGGCCAGCCGGAGTGTGGGCAAGAGGATTCTTCTCTGCCTTGCAGCCGGGTCACACCCACAGCCCTGAGCTGCCTACGATCATCACTTATTCATTCCCTAATAAATCCTGCCCTTCTTTCTGCCAGCTTTGCACTCCTGTTTTATGGGCTTCTACCCTCGTTGTTTATTAAGCACCCAGGTACAGGGAAGGCTGTGCCTCTTAAGATCAGGCTCATGGGGCGTTTGGAATCTGCATAAATGGTGCTAATATGACAAATGCAATAATAGAAAGGGCTTGTGGCGCCAACAACGCTGATTTACTTGCTCACCTCCCTCCTTCCAGCTGGCGGCACGCGGGCCGCCCCCCGCGCCCCCGCGGCAAGTGGGGAGGTGTGTGGCACTATTACATGCTATTATGACTTTGTGGGTAATGTATACATTTCCACTATCACAGGGCCTCTCTCCTTCATTTTTCATGAGAACTGGCACGAGATTAATGACTGAGCCACAGAAGAAACGGAACACCACGCCACTCTGATTTATTGACCACTTAGCGTTGATGAAGCTGCAAACAAGAGTCAAACAGATGTTGCAGCTGCATTTTTCTTTATCAAAACCAAGGGCTTTTTGCATTTTTAACCACTTCTTGGGTTGCTGTCCTGCTCACTCCCCAGCAAGGGGTGCTGGCTGGCTCTGGAGCTCCTCCTTTCTGGTGATGGCAAAGGAGCAAGAGCTGGGGCTGTGGGACACCACCTGGCCTCCAGCCACCAAGCAAAGCACCCACCCCAAGAGTGTCCAAGTGGAGGACGTGAGAGCCTCAGGGATCTTGCTCTGGGTAACGTGAGTCCCCTTAATGGGTCTCCAGTGAAGAGCTTGTGGCTGTGCCCCCAACTGCCCCCCAGAACGTGCTATATACACGCTGGGGTGGGCTCAGCATGTGGGGACTGCGTGGCTCAGCTCTCCCTGCAAACTAGGATCCCTGTCCCACCTCCCTCTCAAACCCTAACAGATTCCCGAACACCCACTCAGCAGGCAAGGTCAGCGGTCTTGAGCACAAGTGCTGGCTGGGGGTCAGGTCCATCCTGAGCCCTTTGCCTGCCTCACCTCCCTCCCATCAAGGTCAAGGCCGCTGAACCGTCTGCCACTCTAAAGAACAGGCGTGAAGGCTGGCGAGGCCAGCTGCTGGTGGAGGCAGCGCTCTCGCCGCCAGCTCTGCCCTGGCCCCTGCACCCTACCTGGAACCTCTGGGAAGCCAGCAGCTGCAGGAACTGTGGCTCCTGCTCCCAGTTGCAGATCCCAGATCCCTGCGGGCGGGGTGGGCAGCCCCTTTGAGGCTCTGAGCCACACCTACCCACCACGTCTGTCTGCCACACCCCTCTCTCTCTCCTCTGCTCTTTGCCACTCAAGACCCAGCCGTGGCCTGAGTCTGGTGCCCCAGGCTGCCATGGGACTGAGTCCTCATCTTGTGCTCCCTGGCTGGGGCTCTTCCAGGGGAGCTGTGGCCTCCAGGCTGGGAGGATCAATCAGGGAACGCCTGCCCCTGCTGAAGACTATCCATCTGACATGTCTGAGGCAGGACCTGCCGCATGTTCATCCGAGCCACGGAGCCCTGTAGACGCTCGGCCGCCCCCGGGCTGCCCACCTAGGCCACGAACACCAGGCAACGGCTTAACCCTCCTGGAGCTGGTGGCAGTTTCCTGTTCAAAGCAGTTTTATTTCCTCAAGTCGTCCATCGCCTGTCCAAGTGGAAGTCCCACCTCAGGTTGGAGGTGACGCTGGCCCCAGCACGAGGCAGCAGGGACCTCCAGGAAGAACAGAGCTGTGCAGACAGTGCAGCAACGAGGGGCAGGGTTTGCCTCAGACCCAGTGGGCAACTGAAAGTAGCTTCAGCCAGGCCAGGGAGGGGCAAGGAGACTGCAGCTGGCAGCAGAAGTCCAGCTTACCCAGAGACTCTGGGAAAGGGGGAGAACCCAGGAGCACTGGATGATTTCCCGTGGCTTTGAGCTTCCTAAACTCTCTTCCAAAGAACATCAGGGTCCCAAGAGGCTCAAGCTCAAGGTCAAACGAGATTGGAAAATCCCGCCCACTGTAATACCACCGAGAAATCCTGTACACAGCTCTCTCAAGGCTCTGATGAGTCCTGTACCCTAGAGACTGTTAATTTGGACACATGATTCTCTGCAGAGCATTCTTAACTCTCCTGTGCCTGTGAAGGGAAAGGTCCTTTGCTTCTCTCCACTCTTCTGTGCTGGTGGGTCAGGTGAAAGGTGACATCTGGAAAACACACCGAAGAGACTGACGGACGTTGGTTCCTTCCTTCGCCCTCACTGAGTCTTCTGCCTGCAGACTCCAGGCAGATGGAACTGGGAAGGTCAGCAAATCCAAACCTAGAGGCCCAGCTGGGCTAACCAAGCTTCCAGAGGAGAGGGACGAGGACTCTGGGCCTGGGCTGCCCTCCTGCTGTCCTTCCAAGGGAATGACCCCTCCCACTCATGCCGGGCACCCCGCTCCTTCCCTCCTCTGGAGTCTCAGTCTGTCTCTCTGGACACAAGCCTGAGGGTTCTCCAGTCCCAGTGTCCTGGGACACCGAGTACCAGGGAGGAGAAGCTGCCCCTACCCCTGCACCAGCTCCTCCAGCCCAGACAGCACCTGGCAGGCAGCTCTGGGACTCTCCACCCCACCAGCAGCAGGCCGGACAGAGCTGCTGTGTGAACAGAGTCCCAGCCATGCAGAAAGCGCACTTGCAGCTGGGCAAACAGGTGAAACCTGAGAAGTCATTGAGCAGATGGGTGTGAAGGCTGCAGAGGCTGCGGGGCTGGAGCCTGGCAGGACAGCCCTGAGTCACGGGGGTCCCCAGAGAAGGTTCTCACGAGGGGGTGACACTGAGCCATCCCATCCTGAGGCACAGAGCTCACCAACCCAGACAAGAGCACAGGGAGATTTAGGGACGAGGCAGCAGGAACAGACTGAGTGGCAGGCAGGAGCAGGGGGCCAGCGAGCACTCTGGGCAGCGTCCCCAGCTGGTGCCGGGAGAGCGGATAGGGAGAGGAGGGCGGGAGGGCAGGAGGGCGAGGCCCGGGGGAGGGAGTGAGGTTTGGACTGTGGAGATGGGGTGCGGGCACCTGGGGCCAAGCAGTGGGGTCAGGCGGCTTGGGGAGGGGGGGCTGGGATTGGTGCGGAGGGGGAGGAGGGCTGCAGGTTCGGGGCTGCGGGCTGGGGTCAGCCTGGGGAGGAGCTGAGAGTCCGCGCTGGAGAGGGGCACCTGGGCCCTCAGAGCTGGGCAGACTGGAGGCTGAATGAGGTCACTGAGGAGAGCGCGCCGGCGGGCGGGCTGCCCACCGAGGAAGGGGCACGTGCGGGTGAGAACCAGGACGCGGCACAGGGAGTCCTGAGCGGCTGGACAGCCTGCCGGAGGCCAAACTCTGTTGTTCTCAGGAAACTCGCAGGCCTCTTTTGGTTGGCTGGTTTGGTTTGGGTGGCAGTCGGTGGTGAGAACAGCAGGGCTCTGGCCATCCTGGGGTACTTGCTGACCGGGCTCCCTCTGCAGCCCTGGCGAGGAAGGTGGGGCCTGTCTCCACTTCCAGACGAGGAGCCTGAAGGCCCAGGAAGCAGGGATGGAATCTCCTAGCCTATGACTCTTCCCAAAGGACTCTGGGACTTTCCTGAGACTCCTGCAACCCCCTCCCCTGCTATGGACGGGACCTCCCCAGTGGACGGACTCCCCCTGGCCTTACCACCAGGCGAACTCCAGGACACTTGGGGTTCCTCTTCAAAGGTCATGCTCACTTAGGGGGCAGCCTCTAGCATCTTCCTGGAAATCCACAGCCCAGGGCGGAGCTGCCCGCATCCCGAGTCCATGGCACAGCCACGGGCAGCGTGGAGGGCTGGTAGGAGGCTAAGGTGGATATACCTTTCTGCCAAAACACCCCACAAAATGTGTAACTAGTGACAAAAATCACAATGTTGCCAAGAAGGGATATGTGCCCCAAATCTCTAAAAATACCTCAATCCCTCTCTGTCTGAAAGCCAGCCCCCGGCCAGGAAGTGGACAGTCAACACTCACCTGGAGAGTCCCAGCCCAGGGCACACCAGGCTGGCGCTCAGGGGTGGAATCTAGGTCAAAGACAGAACCGCAGGCACACAGTGCAACCTGCTCCCTTCCGACTCAAACCCAGTCTCCTGACCCTCCCGGGCTGGGACTTCCTGCTCATGCATCGAAGTACCCAGAAAGGAAGGCTGAGGGGATCCTGAGGGGACCACGTGTCTGGCTCCTGACAGCTGGAAGGCAGCAGATCTAGAATCCGGAAGTTGGTGGTTACCATTGTGGGGTCCCCACCCCCACTGGGTCTGTGAGTCCCTGGAGGGTTGATGTGCCTTGGGGTGATTTTCAGGGACAGGGTGGGGCACCCGCAGCCTTCATGGGTTCTCAGAGAGGACTCACATCTAGAGAAGGTTAAGAACCAGCCCTGCTTTGTAGCTGTCTAGCAGGACCTGTTCAGAAGTACTTCCCTGTCCTTCATAGAACCCAATATCCAGAGATCCCAAGTCTGGGAGGCAGAAGGACCAGAGGTCATAATTCACTTATTTCAATTCTCCAGACCTGATAATGCCAAATGCTGTGGTATCGCCAGCATCCGAGATTGCTGTGGTATCCTCATCTCCGAGATTGAGGAGATGAAGCAGATGTGTAGACAACAAAGATGGTGTCCATCCTGTCTAGAGGCAGGGAAGGCAGAGGGGAAGCTTCCCAGACGAGGAGGGGATCCTGGCCCTGTCCTCAGAGGGTAGGTGGAGGCTGGCCCTGCGGGCAGACTTCAGAGCTTCCAGAAGCAGCAGGATCTCCAGGGTGTGGGGTTGGCTCCTTAGCCAGCAGGCCCTTGTCTGCACCTCCGTAGCCTCCCGCAGCCCTTCCCAGGCGCCCAGGCTGTGCTCAGCTCAGCGAGACTCTGGACAGGAGGCTGCAGCCTTTCATCTCCCCGGGGCTGACCTGCCAGCTCCCTCCTGCAGGGGCCAGGCTCCAGCTCCAGGGACAGGGATCAGAGGAAGCCCCAGGTAGCCGGCTGGCCCCTGTGGCCCTTTGATCCTCCCTCACCTTGCTGGGCAGCTGGCACTGCCGCTGAGCAGGCCAGGCTAGAGCAGGAGCGCCCAGCCCGGCCCCAGCCCAGGGGGCCAGCCCACTGCTCTGTGGGAAGAACGCAGGACCAGGACCCAAGCCCCTCGGTCGCTCCATCCATGCGACAGTCATGGCAGATCCGTCCAGCCCACCTACCTCCTGGGCATATTGCGAGGATAAAGTGAAACGGGAGGTGGGAAAGCATTTGGGCCAAACAAAAAGAGGCCACCAGATGCGTTGGCAGGCCTGGAATTCAGAGTCAGAGCCCTGGCGTCCAGCCCAGGCCCTGTCCCTCGCCAGCCACTGGGCTGTGGGCGAGCTTCGCCGCGCTCGTCTCCAGACAGAGGGTGCCCTGCCCTGCCCAGCCCAGCCTGCCTCCCTGGCTAGCACGGGCCCAAATGAGATAAGGGCTGGGAAGTGCTTTGAAAAGAACACAGTGCTGTGGCGATGTCAGGGATTACGGTTATTATTAAGGAACGTGAGTCCCGCAATCCCGAAAAGCTGCCAGGAACAACAGGGCTCCTGTTGGCGTTGATTTAATTTCCTGGTTAACTGAGCGTTGGCAAGAAAAAACTGCGTTTCAACCCGTATTGGAAATCCTTTTAAATTATGCGCATCTACCTTCTCTCACTCGTCGTGGTGTAGTCTTGAGTCTTTATTTATTAATGGTTTAATTGATTCATATATTCATTTCATACTTTTGCTCTGACCACCTCCAAAAAAGCAGCCACGGACTTGGCCTCCCCCCGCCCAGCCCTGCCCATCCCATGCCGGGGCCTAAACGAGAGCTGGGAAAAGCGGGGTGGGGGCAGGCTCGGCCTCTTCCGTCCTTCCCTGTGGGATCTCCATATATTCTCATTCGTTTCCTTAGGATCATGCAAGAAGAAATTAGTTCAAAAACTACCTCTGGGTTGGGGTCCAAGGGTTCAGCTAGGTCTTTCCAGGTGTGTCCCGGTGCTTCTGCAAAGTGATGTGATTGTTTTTAACAAACTCATCAGGCTCAATGAACAGCCTGACCGCTGCCTTTTCTTTGTTTTTTTTTTTTTTCTGGGACAGGGTCTTGCTAAGTTACTTAGGGCCTCACTAAGTTGCTGAGGCTGACCTTGAACTTGCGATCCTCCTGCCTCAGCCTCTTGAGCCACTGGGATTACAGGCGTGTGCCACTGCACCCGGCTTAACAGCCTCACTTTCTTGGGGGGCCAGGGGAAGAGCCCTAAAGGCCCCTTGGCCTGTCACTGTCAGAAAGTGGTGGGCAGAAAGGGACAAAGTGTGCTGCAGATTGAACTTGCTGGGGAAGCAGGCCCTTTAAATAGAACCACCTGGGGGCTCACGGGGTCCTGAGGTCTGCAGCCCCGTCAGGAGGCCTTGCCATTCTCAAGCCCCAAAGGGGCTTCCAAGGAGGTGTCCGAGACCCTGGGTGGCCGCTGCCTAGTGGGTGAGCTGCAGAGGTGAGTGTGGGTGGAGCTGTGTGCAGGGAGAGACCCCGACTGCTGGGAGAAGGCCCTGGCCCCTAGAAGCAGGGGCCTCGGGAAGAAGGGCAGGATGGTGCCTGTGGGGGAGGTCCCGCAAGCTGTGACGAGGACACGGGCATCAGGTGCGGGGCGAGGGACAGTGGGTCAGCTGCTGGACGGGGCTGGGCACGGATGCAGCTGGCCTCGCAGATGGGGACCTTGGTCACATGCTTGCAGCTGTGGAGGTCAGCGGTACCCAGGGGACACTGGGCAATGTCTGAAGACGGCTCCAGTCGTCACGGAGGAGGTTACTGGCCTGGGCAGTAGAGGCCAGGGAGGTGGCACCTTCCCACAGTACCCAGGACACCCCCGGCAGAGAATCGCCCACATGCCAGCATCCTGTGCCTGAGCTGCACAAGCCCCGCGGGGACAGTCCCTGCCCGGGGACATCCTCTGTCCGCCGCATGCTGCCCGTCTCTGTGCTCTCCCCCCAGAACCCCGACATCGTCCTGGTGCACTACCTGAACGTGCCGGCCATCGAGGACTGCGGCAAGCCCTGCGGCCCCATCCTCTGCTCCATCAACACCGACAAGAAGGAGTGGGCCAAATGGACCAAGGAGGAGCTCATCGGGCAGCTGAAGCCCATGTGTGAGTAGCCACACGGGGACCAGCCATGGGGTCCCAGCCACGGAGCCCACCTTGCTCCGATGGCGACGCAGGGAACCTGGCTTTCATAGTGCTCACTGGCGCTCCTGAGTCACCTTGATCCCCAGGAGCATCCTCTGTGACACTCAGGCACAAGATGTCAGGTCCACACGACAGACGGGAAAAGTGAGGCTTAGAGCACAAAGCAACAGAGCCGAGCGTAGCCCCGGGCCCGTGTCCTCCATGCCCAGACAGGAGGCAAGCAGGCCAGGGAGGGAGGGACCTGAGCCCAGGCCTGCCTCAGCCCAGACTCGGGGGCAAGCGGTTGATGGTGAAGGAGCTGGATCTCCTTCTGTCAGCGAGGCAGAGCTTTCTGAAGCCGTCAGGTGCAAATCACTGAATGCAAGTCACAGCAGGTCCAGGAGGCTGAGGCTCGGCTGTCCCTGGCTTCCGTGGGCCCCAGCTCCTGGCCACTCTAGGGCTCTTAGCGCCTGTCCAGCCCTGACAGCTGGGCTCGGCAAGGACAGACCCAGGTCTGCCAGGCCTGAGAGGAGCGTGGGGCAGCCGGTGCCAACAGGGCCCCGGGGTGCAGGGCTGTCTCCCCAGCTCAGGTAAAGGCCCACACGTTCAGGACCAGGGAGCCCGTCTGTGGTTCCCTCCAAACCAGGGCCACCGTGGGGCTGGCTGCAGGGAAGGCGCAGTTGTCGCCCCCACACACAGCAAAGTCACATCGTCCTTTCCTGGGGGACTGAACTGAGCCCAGGACCACCTGCAGCGATCAGCGCATCCGAGTCTCCTGGGTGCGCAGTTCGAGCATTTGCCCCAGCCTCCAGGCTGGGATGAGGGTCCGGAGGGACCAGGGTTCTCTCTGGGAAGAGAGCCCCGCCCAGGGGAAAGCTCGGCAAGGCAGAGCTTCCTCTCCTGCCGTCCTCCCGAGCCAAGTGCCCGGGAGGTGATCTGGCCAGTCTGCGCTCGGCGCCGCTGCCTGGAACCTGGAACCAGGCGGGCCAGGGGCCTTCTGGGTGCAGGCTGCGTGCCTCACTGCAGCTCTGACTATCCCCCTTCTGGTTCAGCACCCAGTGCTTGACGGCCCTGGGTGCACAGCTCTGGCCGCGGCAGCAGCCCCTTCCCCTTAGCCCTGCACCTCTGTCCCCGAGGCCCCGCCCTCTGGGCACCTCCCGGGTCTGCCTCCCCTCTGCTTCCTGTCTTCATCTGCTCACCCACCCCTCACCTGTAGAGCTAGCCTCCAGAGCCCCTTCCTATAGGCCCCACACACGCACCCCGCACCAGGGCCTCCTCGAGACCCCCGGGGAAGACGTCAGTGCGAGATCCGCCCGTGGAGACTAACTGGGGTAGCAGCCAGGCCTGTTCCCCATGCAGCAGGCAAGACGCTCAGGAAGCTCTGCAGAGAACTCCCCGAGTCCCTCCTGCTCTCTGCACAGCGCCAGGCTCGCAGATGGCCGTCGGAAATAACCCTGGACTGTGAGCAGGGGCCCGAGCGACAAAGGCCTGGAGCTGAGGCCACCCAGGGACACCTTCCCAAGCCAGAGCAGTGGGCCGGCGCCAGGGGTCCTGCCCCCACTTCTGATTCAGCATCGAGGGGCGCGGACTGGCTCAGGAGGAGGGGCTCTGCCTCTGCGCACCCCTGGTCTGCTCGCCCTTTCTCCTGGGCCGGGTACCACCTGGCCAGGGCAGTCGGAGGAGCTGGGGAGTCAGCTGGGCCCGCACCCTGGCTCTGTGGCCACCCCACTGTGTGACCGCAGGCCAGTCACTGCCCTCTCCGCTCTCGGTTCCCTTCTGCAAAGGCAAAGAATCCAGGGCCCTCTGTCCCCAGACCAGCTCCTGCCAGCCAGTCAGCAGGGCCAGTCTCAGCTCCTGGCCTGTGTCCAGGACCAAAGGCAGAGGCTCTGCCTCCACTCCATTTCCTGGGAGTCACTGCAGGTGCTTCAGGGTGGCCAGAGTCCAGGCGCTTCTGCCCCTTGTCCAAGTCGTCAGTGTCCACTGTTGCAGAGGGCAGCTGTGCCCCAGGGGTTGGGGACAGGACTCTTCTTCCCGCTCTCTGGGTCTGCTCTCCCTTCCCCTTCTTCACCAGAAGGAGTTTCTCCTGTCAGATTCCACTGGCAAATTAGGGCCCCTTCAGCAGAGAAAGGCCCATCCACACACAGCCAGGAGCAGCCAGCTGGCCCCAGCAACAGTGCCAGGGACGGCGCGAGCCAGGGACCCGCCAAGAGATGCTCCCAAGAGAAGCGGCACCTTCCGAGGCGGCCGCAGCTCTGGCCTGGCCTGTCTCTCCTCAACAGACGCCCTTCTCCCCAAGCCGTCCCTCACCATGTCCCTGGCACCTCAGCACCCAGGAGCTGCCCGCCCACCAGACAGGAGCGCCACCTCCGGGCTGGGTGGGGGAATTAGGCTCCGGGGACACCGGGAGTGGAACTCGGACCTGCATCGGCCTCCTACGCTTAACCCGAGGGCCTGTGAGCGCCTGTTCAGAAATCTGCAGTGCATCAAGGAAATTATGTAAAACGACAACAAACTCCCCATAAATCTAAAAATGCTGGGCTCTCAGTGTCTCGGGGGGCGGGGGCCGAGCAGCAGCCGTCGCTCCCAGCCAGCCAGCCTGTGCGCAGCTCTGGTTACAGAGACAGCCGGGAACGTGGTTCCATGAAGACTTTAGATGCCGATCAGGCGTGGGGCTCGCCGGGGGCCACAGGTGTGCCCAGAGCCAAGAAGCCGTCCGCTTTGGTTCCAGGTCTGGCGAGCCACCCGACGTGGCAGCCAGGCACATTAGCTTCACCACGTCGTCACATGAATCACATGCCTTCAAAGACCTCAGTCTGATTTCCTGATGTTTCCAAATTCCTCTGCCCCACAGCAGAATCGTCAGTGCCTTAATCAAAATGTCGTGCTTATCGGCAGGAAGGGAAGCTCTGAACTCGCAGCCGTGCCTCGCCTGTCGCAAGGTGGAGCTCGCCGTTCTGGTGCTTTGGGAATCCCACAGACACTGGTTCCTGAGGCAGATTGGTTCTGGGGGTCCCACCTTGATTCTTACGGCTCTGCCCTTCGGATGGAAGGGGGCTTCTCTTCAACCTACGGTCTGAGGAATGCCTTCTCCAGATAGAAAACACACAGGAAAAAAGATTTAAGAAGTCTGACAGAATTCCCAATATGCTCCCAGAGATCCTTCCGGTCCTCTGTAACCCCTTCCACAGTAATCAGAATACAGGTCCTGCTGCTAGCGAAAAGGCCAAAATAATAGTGGCTTCAATAAAACAGAAACCTACTTCCCTTTAGCATACTTTGCAGTGTGGGGTTGATGGGGCGGGCCCCATGTAAGGATCAGCCGCTGAGGCTCCTCCCTCTGGCTGCCCTGCCTTAGGGAGTTATGCCCTTTTGGTGACCCACAGTGGCTGCTCCGGCTCCTGCCATCACAACTGCTTTTCAGTCAGTGAGAAGGGGAGATGAAAAAGTGCAGGAGAATCTTCCCTTTAAGGATAAGTCCCAGAAGGTGCACACATAATTTCCACTCATATGTCACTGGAAAAATTTTTTTGTCATATGGCCACTCCCGGTTGCAAAGAAATCTGGGAAGCCTTTGCCAAGCACTTTGAGGAATGCAGCTCTGCGTGTGGACGGTTCCGGGCTGAGCAGAGCTGCGCTCCCTGGTGGGCTTCGTCTTTCTGGCTCATGGTGCACAGACCTGCTCATCTCGGTTCCAGGCCGGGATGGTTGTCTGGGGTCCTGTCTGACAACTGGAGCTTATAGGACTCAAATGAACACCAGCTGAAGTTCAGCACGTCTCATCCTGGGTATTCCAGGGTCTCTTCCAAGGCAGCTGGTTGGCGAGCCCTGGCTCTGCCACCGGCAGGCTGCCTGGTGTGAGCGAGGCGCCCGGCAGGTGCAGGGCTCCCTCTGGTCAGCCTCCGAGACTCAGCTGAGTGGGGGCCGGGCTCAGGCTGGCGGGAAACTTGCTCAGTGTTCCAGGCCACCTGCCCCCGCCTTCCACCCTCCAGTGTGGACCCAGAGGGGGCAGGGAGCCCACCCCTTGGAGCCCACCCTCGCCCTCTGCGAGCCTGTGGCCTCTGCTCGGCCCCATTTCTTGGCAGCCAGACAAGGACAGACATGACAGCCATTTCCCGGCCAGCCCGGGGCGAGGAACGAGGGTGTGACTTTAAAGCTGTGTTCACAGCCATCCGAGGGGGAGTCCTGCCCGGCCGTGCCCACCTGGAACACTCTTGGAGGGCCTGGCTGGACGGTCCTGCTGCACCAAGCAAGGCCTCCCCAGCCCCAGAGGTCACTGGGCAGCTCCGTCACCGCCCTGGCCTTGGTGCTACCCGCCCTCCTGGACCCGGTGCCGTTCCCAGTCCCGAGGCCTCTGGGGCCTGGGCAGCCCTGGGAGGTGAAGCGGAAAGGCTGGCTGGGGAGCCGGCTTCGCCCAGACCTGCACCAGGCCTGCCCCGGCCACGCCTGCCCCGGCCACCGCGCCACACCCTTCCGCCTCACGCGGGTACACAGCTGCCTCTCCACCCCAGCTACGTGTGCAGGGACACACCGCACACGTGAGCTCGCAGGGGAGCTGTTTCTGCAGCCCCCACTCCGGCACTTACTCCCAAAGCAGCCTGGCCTCCGTGCCCGGAGGTCGAGACCAATGGCACTAACAGAGACAGGCTGCAGCCAGGCCACCTCACACACCCGAGCACGGCCCCTGAGAAGTGGCTTGCTGGGCTTGGACAGCAACAAGGGCAGAGGAAAGACATGCAGAAGAACTTCCAGAAGTAGACTGCCGCTTGACGGAGTCTTGGGCCGGGGTGAACCGGATCCCCTCCTGGTAGGTGTCCTGGCCTCTCTGAGCCCCCACACCCTCCTTTCAGCAGAGGGACGATAGTGGCCCTGACGTCCTGTGGCCGTTAAAGGACATCACAGATGAAGAGCACAGAGAGTCCAGACGGCAGCCACAGCACAGGAGTGCCCAAGACAGAGCGCCCGCTGTCTCCAGAGCCTGGACCTGCCCAGCAGTCAGTGCATGCCAAGTGCTGCCCTGCAGGGGCCACCAGAGGCCAGCTGGACAGTCCCTGGGGGCCTCCTCCAGCCCAAACTGGGCTCCAGCAGGCTGTCAGAGGTTCTGCTCGGTCGCCCAGGGCTGGACCCCAGGGAGGTGCCAGCAGGAATGCCAGGCCCTGCCCGCAGGGAGCCCAGCCAAGAGGCAGCCCAGCCTGGTGGGCACTGCGGGCAGAGCCGGCAGCCCTGACACGCAGCAGCGTGGTGGGCTCGGGCATCCTGACAGAAGGAAGGCTCCGCTCTGGGCCTGAGGAGCCTGTGGGATCCAGGAGCACACAGGAGGCCAAAGGGGCTCCAGGTGGGGACACAGGAGCGGGGAAAAGAGGAAAAGCCAACAGGAGGTGTAGTACGAGGCCCTGGGACCTGCCAGATGGGCCTTACAGGGCTGGGCAAGAAGTGATGGAGGCCATGATGGGTGTGAGGGTGGAGCAGAGGGTAGGTGTGGGGGTGGAGGCATGTTGGGTCAAGGGGCTGGAGCAGATGGTGGGTAGGAAGGGGTGGAGGGATGGGGAGTACAAGGGGTAGAGGCCATGTGGGATACAAGGGCTTGGAGGCCATTTTGGGTGTGAGGCCATTGAGGCCATGTTGAGTTGGGGGGGTTGGAGGTCATGTTGAGTGTGAGCTGGGAAGTCCAGGTTGAGTGTGGGGGTGGAAGCCATGTTGAGTGTGGGGGTGGAGACCATGTTAAGTTGGGGGGATGGGCTAAGCCATGTTGAGTGTGAGCTGGGAGGTCTAGGATGGGTGTGGGGGTGGAGGCCATGTTGAGTGTGAGCTGGGAGGTCCAGGTTGAGTGTGGGTGGAGGCCATGTTGAGTGTGGGGGTGGAAGCCATGTTGAGTGTGGGGGTGGAAGCCATGTTGAGTGTGGGGGTGGAAGCCATGTTGAGTGTGGGGGTGGAGGCCATGTTGAGTGTGAGCTGGGAGGTCCAGGTTGAATGGGGGTGAACATCATGTTGTTGGCAAGGTGGAGGCCATCCTCCATAGAGGACAGAGCCAAGTGAGTGTGGGTTTTGAGGGTGCTATTATGGCTCCCACCAGTCCTCAGTTACCCCAGTGCCTCTGTCTTTGCTGCAACGTGTGGAGTCACCAGAGCCAGGTCTGCTCACCAGGCTCTCTCAGAAAGAGCACCCTCCAGCACAGTGAGGAGGGAGATAGTGCAGGGAGCGGAGAGGCTGTGGATGGGGACCCCACTGGCTGAGTCGTGCTGCAGCAGCAGAGAAGGGAGATGGAGGCAGCTGCCTCCCTCTGAAGCTCCTGGCACCCTGGAAGGCCAGAGGCCAGCAGAGCAGTGTCCAGGGCCCTGCCTCTCCACTGCCCAGGAGGCCCAGCTGGTGCCAACACCCAAACCTTGGGTTGTATATTCATGTGTGTTGTTTTTCACAATTTTTCAGACAAAGACCAAATACTCGGCAAGGGGGGTTGTGTTTGTTTTGGTGTTTTGCTTAGATTGTAATCCTGGTGATTATAGAATATCAAGAACTAAAATCAACAAAGGCTTTCCTTTCCTGGGCCTCTCCGGACCCGTTCCTGGTCGGTGAGCGCCACCTGGTGGCTGGTGACAGCAGCAGGGCTGGAGCCAGGCCCAGCTCTCCTGGGCTCTGGAGGTGGTAGGGCCATGAGCACCTTCTCTGAGATGCTAGAGTGGGTAGATTGGGGAGGGCTACGTCCCTCCTGTCCTCCTACTCAGTCTGTCCTCATCAGACGCCACCTGGCTAGCCATGAGACGGATGGACAGGGGGCTTGGCCCTGCCCAGGAGGACCTGTTCCTAAGTCTCCACCAGATCCTGTGGAGGAGGAGGGTGGTCAGCAGTAGCAAAGGAGCTGGTGGGGCAGTGCAGCTGGGCAGCTGGAGAAGGCTGTCATTGGAAAGCATGTGAGGATTCACAGAAATACCGTCCAGCGTCCCCACCTTGGAGTGAGACTCCCCGGACAGCAGCAAGGGGCTCAAAGTCAGGCTCTGGGGCTGTAGTTTTACCCCCAAATCTGTGAAGGCACAGCAGAGCCTGAGCACCTGGTGGCTCTGGGGCGAGAGCAGGGGTTCACCTGGGAACCACCTGGGCAGGCGAAGAGGCAGGTGCAGGGCCCCCCAGTGTTGATTCCACCTTGGAGCTGCCCCGGGATTGGGACTTTTTTAAATCAGATTCTCATGCTGGACCACACTGTCTGAGAAACCCCAGCCTAAAGCTGGCTCTGGTGAGGCCAACCTGGGACCCTGTCCTGGACAGCAGGGTCAGCACCTTTTGGAGACTGCAGTCCTCTAGGGGTCAGCTGGTTCTCGCCCCCAGGTGTGGGGGAAGTAGTTGAGGATCACCGGTTTTCTTACAGAGACTCCAGAGGGTGGCATTGCAAACATGCACCAAGACCTGGGGACACAATCTCTGAGTGCTCCAGGACCCCCGAGGTCCTTCCCTGGACACTGGGTGAAGAGCCACTATCCTGAAGCTCCCGTGGTTTGCAGCTGCAGGCTTGGTGCTGGTGCACAGTGGGGTCTCCTGGGCACTTGTTCCCTTGAACACACAAGAAATTCTGGAGCATCGATCTGAGCATCAAAGGAAGCACATCTACATCCCCAAGCAGATCCAGGACCAGAGACAGCAGCTCTGTCCCTAGGGGCAAAAGCCCTACTCCCTGCCTGTGTCCACAGGACCCACGTCGTGGGGGTGCTGGGGACAGTGCCTGGAGAGGATTTCCCTGGGCACTTAGCTGTAGCCCTGGGTTAGGAGCTGCTGGCAGGGAGCAGGCAGGGTCGCTTGGCTCCTGCCAGGACTTGGGGTGGTTTTGCGCGTTCCTCCCCCTCAGGCTGGGTTCTGTTGAGCTCCTGTGGCCGAGTAGGACTGAAAGAGAAACCTTCCTCTGATCTGTCTCCCTGGCTGCTCGCCACTCCGGCTGCTGTGTGCCGCGTACCCCTGCTGTCACGGAAGGCCCTGCCTGCTTCCTCTTTCCATTCACCATTTGTAGAGTGGCCTTGAAGCTGATGGGGATGAGCAGCCCTGTCTCCACCCAGCCCGACGCCCGGGAGCTGATTCTGCACGCTGCTCTGTTCCTGGGGTGGCTTGGTCATATTTGGAGTTGTTGCTAAGGTTTAAGCCTTCAGATCGCAAGCCTCTCTCACAAAGGCTCTGGACCACACAGGTTTGCACGGACAGGCCTGCCCGCTAGAGGGAGCCTCCCCTGGGCAGCACCTCTGGACGCCGGGAGGGCACCTGAGTCCCAGCCTCCAGAGCAGCCTTACCAAAAGCAAGACAGAAACTGTCCAGAACAGCACTTGGCCTCCTGCCCCCACCTCCAAGTGGCCTGGAGGAGCTGGACAGACGGGGTCTGAGCAGGGCTGGGAGGTTGGGCTGTGGTTACACCCAAAGGGGAGACGGTATTCCGGAGGCCTCGGGCTCACGGAGGTGGCGTAGCATCCCCCACTGCCACACAGCGGAGCTTCCGCCATCCATGCTGCACAACTGTGCAAAGAATTCCCAGCCTCAGGATGGGAGCCACTTAGCACATCAGGAGGAGACTCTGAGAGCCTCCGGAAAAGCCACATCGTGGATCCAGTTAGCTCGGCTGAGTGGAAACGCTCAGCCAAGGCCACTCTTGATGTCACTAAGCTCCTTGGAGGCCACCTGGGAGGCCAAGTGCAGCGGCAAAGGGAGTGCCATCCCCGAGCCTGAACTTCCTGGCCTTGGAGACCTGGCCAGCTGCAATCACCTGGGCGACCCCCCACCCCCGGCCGGTCCCACCTGAAACAACACGGCCAGGGTAAGTTCCCAGCCCGCGGCTGTGCCCCAGACCCTTCTCCGGCGGGGTGTAACCTGGAATGGAGCCCGGGCCTCCTGGTAGCGAGGGGGACCCTGAGGCCCACGTCCCAACAGTGCCACCCGCCAATCACAAGGTGACTCGGGACACGGCTCGCAGGTCCCCACACACGTGGCCAGCACACAGTCCATCCCGGCCCCTCTCGGCCCTGCGCTCCTCGAAATGAGGTTTCTGAAATTTTGTCCTCGGGACCAACGGAGAATGAGACTTGAGTGGTGAGATGAGGAAATTGAATAGCATGTGGGTGTCCGGGCACGAGGAGTTAAATCTCATGAGGATTTCATCCAGTTGAACCAAGAAATCAGAAGCAGGGTCTTTATTCCTGTCAACAAGAATACAGTGAAAATTAAAGCAATGTGGCTGCCATTTCCCAGTGACCTCGTTGCCATGGTGACGGCCTTCCAGCATCAACAACTCCGAGGAATCCGTGGGGGCTCTCATTCCCCCCGACAGGCGCCTGGCCGCCTCCGCCACATGGTTCACAGCAGTGACCCCCCGTCTAGGTGTGCCTGGGCGTGTCCACTTGAGACAGCCACAGCACCCTGTCCATCTCCCGGGCGACCTGTTTGGACAAGAACTCACTGGCCCTCATATGGGTCTCTCTGGGGTGGCAGGTGCTGGATGAGCCCAGGCTGGAAAGGAGGAGGGGGAGGGCCCCCAGGACGAGATGCCACCACTTGTCCTTGTCACCTGCTAGCCACAGCTCCAAAGGAATGTCTTCCTGTGCAAAGAAAGGCCAAATGTCGATTCCAGCAGGTGCTGCTTGCTCCGTCACCGTGGAGACCAAAGCCCTGTCATCCTTCCAGAACACACTGCCCCACAGAGCAAAGGGGACAGGTGGCCCAGCTCTCACGGGCTCCTGGGTCCCCAGGGCTGAGGGGGCTCTTCCGAAGGCTTCTGGATTTCTGACCCCCTGTCCGATTCCTTTCCAGTCTTCCCAGCGTGACTTTTCAGAACAGAAATCATCCTCTCTCTAGCGGCTTTGGATGTCCTGTGGATGCCGCCAAATCAGAATCCAGCTTATCAGGGTGTCCTCAAAGTCTCTTGGAGAAGGAAGACCCATGAGGAAAGCGACGTTCAGGGGGGTCAAAGCTCTTCCTGAGGTCACGTGTGTGAGAAGAGCTGTGGCCATGTGTGGCCCTGGTCCCGCCCGCCGGCCTGCCCCGCTGCCCCAGGAGCAGCGAGCTCAGAGGGCCGCCTGGTGGTCAGGAGGGCTGCACCGGGTAGCCCTGTC
Organism: Sciurus carolinensis; assembly: GCF_902686445.1. NCBI lineage: Eukaryota > Metazoa > Chordata > Mammalia > Rodentia > Sciuridae > Sciurus > Sciurus carolinensis. The sequence goes on along the minus strand of NC_062213.1, from coordinate 204,079,397 downwards.
AGAAATGGAAGTGTGACCTGCACAGGCCACCAAGAGGAGGCACCCCTGTGCCCCAGGCCCTCACTCAGGGGGTCCACTCCCCAGCCCCACGCCTCACGTCCAGGTGAAGAGGCCTGACTCAGAGCCAAATGCTGCCGAATCCCTGCTGCCTGGGTGAAGCCTTCCTTTGGATCCTTTGCCTGTCTAGAAATCTCCCCTAAACACACCTGTAACCTGCACCCAGCCTGCCGGAGGGGGTAGCAAGGCACAGCTCTCGGAGGCCCCAGGCTGCTCCCCCGCCCAGCCCGCAGGCCTGAGCCTGCCAAGGCCTCTTCCTCCCTCCACCCGAGTTGCTTGCTCCGGATGGCGGAGAGCAGGTCCTCAGCAGGTCTGACCTCCCAGCTCCTCCCTGCACCCTGGGGGCTAAAAGGGAAGAACCTCTGCCCTGATCTGGGAGGCTGGCCAGCCGAGAAGCTGCTCACTAGGCCTGGCTGCCCTCCTCCCCAACCCCACTGAGGAAAGTCACAAGGGAGGAGCCAGGACAGGAGCTTCTGTCCCCTAGCACCCTCCTCCCCAGCCACAGGTGGGACGAGGCACCTAGCCCTGCCCCGAGTGGTCTGAGTCCCCGGGGCTGCTGGGGAAGCCAGCTCCTCTCCAGAGAGTGGAGTGAGTCCCCTGCACTCGGAGGGGAATCTCCATCTTCTCTGATCAGCCATCCAGAATTTCCAGGGAAGAATGCAAGCCAGGCTGGCCGCTCAGTGAGAAAGCGAGACTCTGCGACCCCTCCCAGCCCCACTGATCTGCTGTGTGACCTTGGGAAGTTACGTAACTTAATCTGAGTCTCGGTCTTCCCTGGAATAGCATGGAATAATAATTCTGCCTCAAAGAATAATCGAGATTAGTGACATCTCTGTCCATGGTTCTCAAACAAGTGTGCATCCAAACCCCAAAAGGCCCAGATCAGTGGTCTGGGCAGAAACTGAGAATGTGTGTTTCCAACACCCCGGGTGGGGCAGGCCACACCTCGAGAACCACGGCTCTGCATGAGGCCACCCAGCCCAGGGCACTGCCCACCGTTGGGGTGCAGGGTATTGCCATTTATTTTTGTAAAGGAGTCAACATCTAGTAACTCACATGGTGCCCAGTATGTTCAGTAAATATCATTATTTTTGCTGTTATGTGATTGAGACAGGAGGTCCCCTTACAACTCACTGTAGGGGATGGGGGAGAATGAACTAATAAGATATAAAAGGAACGGTGCAGAGAGGGCGTGATGGATGGAGACACTGGCCACACGTGTATTCATTCAACCAACCTTTATTAAGCATCTACTATGCACCAGGCATGGTTTTAAGCTTGGGGGACAGCACAGTGAACAGCTCAGTAAGTCCTGATGGAGACTCTGGCTGCAGTGGGGACGGGGACCAGAGGTGGAGACCAGGGAAGCTTCCAGGAGGCAGTGGAGACTTAGCTGGGCTGTGCTAGAAGGAGGACGGGATTTAAGGTGGTAGAGGAGGCGGGCATGATTAAGGCCACTCTAAAAAGAGCTCTCAGGAACGGGGTCTTTATCTGTCCCCTTCCCCCATGGGAAGAAGCCAGAAGAAAGCCCTTGCTGGGTCCTGCGCCTTGATCTTGCCCTTCCAGCCCCCACAACTATGGGGAGACATTTCTGCTCGTTATAAACCTCCACCTGTGGTGATCTATTATAGCAGCACAAAGCAGGCCGAGACATTGCCACAACAGAGCTCCCTGGATGGGTGCTTACAACAAAATGCATGGCCTCACAGCTCTGGACGCTGGGAGCTCAATATCAAGGTGACACCGGGCCCGGTTTCCGACGAGGACTTGCAAGCGCCTGCCTTCTCCCTTTGTCCTCACATGGCCTTCTCTCTGTGCCCAAGTGCCCCTGGAGTCCCCTCCTTTTCTCCTACGTACTCCAGTCTGTCCAATAGGGACCCCACTCGTGTGACCTGAAGCCCCGTAGACGATGCAGTCGCACTGGGCCAGGGCTGAGAACGCAGGGAACGGTTCAGTCCATCCACGGGGAAATCGGGTGTGCCTGGCTCCGTCCCCACACGCCCCCCGGTTGCTGCTGCCCTCTCTTCCCCATCTCGGCTGCTCTTCCCAGTGGTCGGCCGCCTCTCCGGTAGAGTGTTCGTGGAAGATGCTCTCCACAGACGGCCACACGCTGCTGCCGATGATTTCATTCGGATTATTCCTATTAGTGAAAGTGCCAGTAACTCTCCGCAGGTCATAATCAGAGTAAACAAGGTGAGCGGGCCGGGTGCACCTGCCCCAGCCCCAGCTCTGCCCCGCGTCCTCACGCAGCCACGGTGCAGACAGCCCCATCAGACAGTGCGTTCCCGGGCTGCATCCCTAGGCCCCAGCAGGCTGCTGGGGAGCCACAGGAGGGAGTTTTAAAGATGTCCAGCATCCGGGCTCCCGGGGCCCAGTGGGGCCCTCCTGGATGCCCCTGTCCACCCATGCTGGGGTCAGCTTATCACCCACCCCGGCTCCCCGTGTGGGCTCTCCCCTGCCCCAGGCATAGGTCCATTTCCACCCCCAGTTTGGCGCAGGGACTACTAGGAGCTGAAGAAAGGGCCCCTCTACCTGGGTTTGGTTCGAGCCAGGCTGGAACATGCTGTCCTCCCAGACCAGATGGCCAGCTGTGCCTGGGAGCAAGGTACAGTGAGCAGGAGGGGACAGAGAGGACCCAGAGCTGCCACAGGCTTACTTTTCCAGGAACCCCCACCTCTTTCCGCACCTCCCTTACGTGACACGTCATGACCTTACATTTGATCAAGCGGACTCTGGTGTGGTTTCCATTTTGCTGCTTTTTCTGAGGGGGAGGCCCGGGAAGACGGCCAGGATGAGTGTTTATTAACCTTCCTTTCATGACGTGCGTTCTTCCCCATAGAAATCTCCTTTCCCACTGATTCATTGCGTGTCGGGAAGCCGAGCATGACACGTTAAAAGCCGTCTTGATAGTATTTGATATTCAGTACTAACAGCTCACCGCCTCGGAGGAGGGGGCTCCCGGGGGGAGGGAGGCGATCTGCATATTGGATGTGCCAAGACAGTGGGTAATTTGCATTAAGCATCCAGAAAGTCTCTGCTCACAATCTGTCACCCTTCGCTGGGTTTTCATTTCATAACCTTCACAACACAAGGAAGGGAGCAGGAGGCAGAGAGAGTGTGGACGCTGCACCCCCATTGAGGGCTGGAGGAGAAAGAGGACTGAGCCACGGTCGTCAGCAGAGGCACCTGGGCAGAGGTGCCGGGAGGTGCCGGGAGGTGCCGCCCGTCCTGGGGAGGAACAGACAAGGTCTCTGAGGGAGAAAAGCAAGCCCACGTGCCCGAGGCCCTTGGCTGGGGCGTGGCCAGGAGGCCAGAAGCCGGCACTGGCGCTGCCCCAAGAACAGCTCATCTCTCCAGAGAGCCAAATTGAAGCCCCTGGGAGGTTCCCAGAGAACATCTGGCCTGGCCTTGCTATGGGCATGTGCTCAAGGTCCTGTGGGTGGAGCTCCAGTGCACAGGCTGATCTGCTCCTGGCCTTGCAGGCCCTGCTGGGCTCAGGCTTGGGACAGAGCTGTCTGTTCCATCCTGGCAGCATGTGGGAGGCTCTGGAGAGCTTTTAAAAATGCCTGGAACACTCCAGGCCAAGGACATCAGAATCTCCAGGCTGGTGCATGGGCATAGCCAGGGTCGGCTGACCAAGACTGCTGGACTGGTATGTGTGACAAGCAGCAGGGAGTCTGGAGTACTGCTCTCCAACCCCTGGATGTGACATGGGGTGTCATTACCCCTGCCTGAGCCCCTGTTTTCTCATGTGCAAAGTGAATCTGGAAAGGTCCTCAGCCAAGGGGTGCCCTGGGCCAGGGCCAGGCAGGAGCTGAGGCTCCACAGCTCTGACTGGGCCTCACTTCCAACACTTGGGGATGAGTCCCTTGGAGAATAAACTCAACCAGGCCTCACCAGCAGGAGCCAGGGCCTCCTGAGGCAGCCGGAGAACTCCTCTGAGGAGCCCAAGACAGGATAGCGTGCTTCCCACCTGCAGAGAGTCGACTGCAAATGCCTCCATCCCTCACACTCACCATCACAAAACGTTCCAAACAGGTGGGCATGTCTTCCAAGCAGGCAGTACAGCAAGCTGAGGGTCAGGTGCCTCTTAGTACTCCACCCCGTTCTTCTGGCGATCCTGTCAGAGTGCAGGGCCTGCGGGCACAGGTGAAGGTGCTGGAAACAAGGCCCTGTGGACCTCCAGGGGAGCAGAGGGCAAGGGAGGCGAAGAAAGGCGCAGGGAGGGATTCCTGCGGAGGGCACCACGCCTGGGTGTCTCTTTCCTTTGAAAGACAGCAGAGGTTCCAAGTGAAGCACAAGGAGAAACAGTAAGGAGACCGACAGCTGCCGTGGAGACCTGCCACCAGCGTTCCAAGACTGAGCCACGTGTGGATCTCACAGCAAGAAACTTCCTTCCCAAGTCCAGTCCCCTGGGCCTGAGCCGAGCCCCGGCAGGGGTGGCCCCAACTCCAGGGGCTGCAGTTAGCATTGAGGCTCCCACTGTGCCAGCCACGTGGGCCCTTCAGTCCCATCCCCGTGTCTCAGCCTCTCCTGCAAACCCCTTCGCAGGGAAGTCTGAGCAGAGTGGGAAGCCAGGGTCTTCCCCCAGGCAGACAGACAGACCTCCTCCACACACACCTGGGGAAGGACCTGGCCCTCCTGCTCACTGGACACCCAGCCACCCTCCATCCTCTGAGCCTCTGCGAGACACCTGCCGTCCCGGGAGGTCCCCCAGCCTCTGCCAAGCCTCCTACCTCAGCCTGGCTCCTTTCTTCCTCCACTTGGCAGCCCTGGAAGAGACACCTGGTGCCCTTGAGCATTGGGAAAATGAAAGCAAGACTCGAGGTGGTCTTCCCCAGGGGGAGGGCCGGGGAGGCGGGGAAAGAGTTCAGAGCTCCTGCCTCCCGACACCCTCCTCCCCTCACCCGCTGGCGATCCTCCCCCGAGCCAGGCCCCCAGCAGAGCGGGCTGAGTAACAGGGCCTCCCCTGCCACTGCGGCCCCTGACATCCCCGTCTGCTCTGCCCTCTCCACAGTCCATGGCATCAAGTGGACCTGCAGCAACGGGAACAGCAGCTCGGGCTTCTCGGTGGAGCAGCTGGTGCAGCAGATCCTTGACAGCCACCAGACCAAGCCCCAGCCCCGGACCCACAACTGCCTCTGCACTGGCAGCCTGGGTGAGCTGGGCCCCGGGGCAGCGGGGCACACCAGGCACAGGGCTCTGCCACTGGATCTCAGAGGGAGCGGGGACAAGGAACCAGGCCACACCAGAGCACACGAGCCCGCAGCAGGCCCTGAACCCTGGCCCTGCCCTGCGCAACTGGGCAAGTGAGACCAGTTCCCAAAGAGCCAGGCTCCCTCCCGGGATGGGTGGGCGCAAGAATGGTGGACAGTAACCCTGGGGGAGGGGGGGGAGCTGCAGACCCTGGGGCTCGGGCCACCCAGCAGTGCCTTCCAGGCCCCTGTTCTCCGGTATCCTCAGCACGTGCCCAGGTCCCCGGTGCTGAGGTTTTTCAGGGACACCTGCCCTGAGTCAATGGGACCACTCAAGCTAAGCCTCTTTCTTTAACCTCTGCCTCCTCCAAGATGGGAAGGCGTCCCTTGCCCTCATCCTAATGTGCCTGCCTGTCTGATAATGGTATTGCTCTGTGGAATGTGCTTCTCCACTCCCTTGGCTGCCTTAATTGGATACTTCCACTAGAGGGTCGGGTCACTTCCCTGCAAAGTCTTTGTGCATTTAGGAGTCTCGGTGGTGAGCCTATAACAGAGAATTCACCCTTTTATCAAAAGCTAAGTGACCCTTATCAGATGAAATGAAAATAATGACGGAGTGGGTCAGAGGCCATGGGGGAGGAGCCACAGCCAGCCTGGCCAGAGCTCAGAGGTGCTCAGCTCTGGGGCTCTTTCCTGCCGGACAGGGGAGGGAAGTGGGGGACTCTGTTCTAGCTTAGGAATTAGAAAGGTTTTTGTTCCTCAAAGAGCTGAGGACAGACCCAGGTTGAGCCAAATGGTGGGGAGGGTAGCCTGAAATGCCTTTCTGCCTCTGGAGCAGGGGTAGAACTGCTTGGTCCTGGGGTCTGAGAGCCACGCACAGAGGCAACCTTCTGTCCACCCCCACCCCACCCGCCTCAGTCCCGAAGAGGGGTGGAACTCTTAATCGGTGCACCTGAAGGGCCAGGGCTTGCTGAAGCATGGCCAGAAACAAGTGTCATAAGTTGGGGTGGGGGTAGAGACATGGGCGCCATCCCCAGCTGGGCCCCTCTCCCCAGTGAGAGCCGTGTGCAGTGGGAGCAGCCCGTCTGCAGCGGCCGAAAGGACCTTCCCAGCGGGTGGCACGCTCCACCCCTGCTTCCCAGCTCCCCACAGACCAGACACTTACTACTGGAAAAGCACAGTCAGGATCTAGCCCTGGGCCTTGGAGGAGGGCCGTGTAAGCCCAGGAGAGCCCCACGGCCCCAGTGTCCAAGGGGCAGGGTTTGCGGCCTGCCCGGGCTCCCAGCCGGGCCCCCTGACGGTCTCCGGGCCTGCGTGTGTGCTTCCATCCCCACAGGCGCGGGCAGCAGCGTGCACCACAAGTGCAACAGTGCCAAACACCGCATCATCTCGCCCAAGGTGGAGCCGCGGACGGGGGGCTACGGCGGCCACGCGGAGGTGCAGCACAACGATGTGTCGGAGGGCAAACAGGAGCACAGCCACGGCAAGGGCTCCAGCCGGGAGAAGAGGAACGGCAAGGTGGCCAAGCCCGCCCTGCTGCACCAGAGCAGCACCGAGGTCTCCTCCACCAACCAGGTGGAGGTCCCCGACACCACCCAGAGCTCCCCGGTGTCCATCAGCAGCGGGCTCAACAGTGACCCGGACATGGTGGACAGCCCCGTGGTCACGGGTGTGTCTGGCATGGCAGTGGCCTCCGTGATGGGGGGCTTGTCCCAGAGCGCCACCGTGTTCATGTCGGAGGTCACCAACGAGGCTGTGTACACCATGTCCCCCACCGCCGGCCCCAACCACCACCTCCTCTCGCCCGATGCCTCTCAGGGCCTCGTCCTGGCCGTGAGCTCCGACGGCCACAAGTTCGCCTTCCCCACCACGGGCAGCTCGGAGAGCTTGTCCATGCTGCCCACCAACGTGTCGGAAGAGCTGGTCCTCTCCACCACCCTCGATGGTGGCCGGAAGATTCCAGAGACCACCATGAACTTTGACCCCGACTGTTTCCTCAATAACCCAAAGCAGGGCCAGACATATGGGGGAGGGGGCCTGAAAGCCGAGATGGTTAGCACCAACATCCGGCACTCGCCGCCCGCGGAGAGGAGCTTCGGCTTCACCAGCGTCCTCACCAAGGAGATAAAGACGGAGGACACCTCCTTCGAGCAGCAGATGGCCAAGGAGGCCTATTCCTCCTCTGCAGCAGCCGCAGCATCCAGCTCCCTCACCCTGACCGCCGGCTCCAGCCTCTTGCCGTCAGGTGGCGGCCTGAGTCCCAGCACCACCCTCGAGCAGATGGACTTCAGTGCCATAGACTCCAACAAGGACTACACATCCAGCTTCAGCCAGACTGGCCACAGCCCCCACATCCACCAGACCCCCTCCCCGAGCTTCTTCCTGCAGGACGCCAGCAAGCCCCTCCCCCTCGAGCAGAACACCCACAGCAGCCTCAGTGACTCTGGGGGCAGCTTTGTGATGCCCACGGTGAAAACGGAGGCCTCGTCCCAGACCAGCTCTTGCAGCGGCCACGTGGAGACGCGGATAGAGTCCACTTCCTCCCTGCACCTCATGCAGTTCCAGGCCAACTTCCAGGCCATGACCACGGAAGGGGAGGTCACCATGGAGACCTCACAGGCGGCGGAAGGCAGCGAGGTCCTCCTCAAGTCTGGGGAGCTGCAGGCCTGTGGCTCAGAGCACTACCTGCAGCCTGAGACCAACGGGGTGATCCGCAGCGCCGGTGGGGTCCCCATCCTCCCGAGCAATGTGGTGCAGGGACTCTACCCGGTGGCCCAGCCCAGCCTCGGCAACACCTCCAACATGGAGCTGAGCCTGGACCACTTCGACATCTCCTTCAGCAACCAGTTCTCTGACCTGATCAATGACTTCATCTCCGTGGAGGGGGGCAGCGGCACCATCTACGGGCACCAGCTGGTGTCGGGGGACAGCACGGCGCTCTCGCAGTCGGAAGACGGGGCGCGCGCGCCCTTCACCCAGGCAGAGATGTGCATCCCCTGCTGCAGCCCCCAGCAGGGCAGCCTGCAGCTGAGCAGCGCCGAGGGCGGGGCGGGCACCATGGCCTACATGCACGTCGCAGAGGTCGTCTCAGCCGCCTCGGCCCAGGGCACGCTGGGGATGCTGCAGCAGAGCGGACGGGTGTTCATGGTGACCGACTACTCCCCAGAGTGGTCTTACCCAGAGGTAAGATGTTGCTGCTACCGCCACCTCCTGGCCACTCACCCCACCTGCCCCGGGGGCCACCGGGGGCCACCGGGCAGGCAAGGGAAGCTCATGTGCATGTGACCACCCTTTGGATGACGTTCTGGACCACAAAGACAAAGCTGTCCCCTCCCTCTGTCTCCACTGCAAGTGGTTCTCAAATTCCCTGGAACAAGTAGCTTTCAAATCAGGGGAGCCCTTGGAGGCAGAGTGCTGTCGCAGTCTGGCCAGAACAATCTTTTCTTTCTTTCTTTTTTTTGAAAAGGGCCCAGGTCTGCTTTTAAAGCACTCAAAAATCACCGTCATGGGTCATCAAGGTCACCCATACCCATTTCTCTGGTTTTGCTTCACTCAACCAAACCAAAACAGCTCTCATCAAAATTGAAAGGGAGGGTACAGCTTCAGTCCACTCACCTGCAAGACTCGTGCAGCATCCACAGAAGCAAAGATATGTTATGAGGCCCGGATTCCAACCTGTGCCCTCTTTTCCCACCAGAGAGCTGACTCCATTTCTGGGGATATGAATTTGGGAATCAGTGCTCCAAAGAACAAGACTGCAGGGAAGTCCAGGTCTTGCCTCAGGGGCACAAGTATTTAAGGAGAAACCTTTGCTTTTTCTCTAAAGTAGGATGGGACAGGAAGTGGACTGCATGGGCCCAGCTTGTCCTAAATACGCTGTGCCCACAGCATGTGCGCCCTGGCTCCCAGCCTGCCTGCCAGGAGCTGGGAGAGCAGCAGGTCCCCTAGGGCCAGGAGCAGACACTTCCTCCCCTGGAAGTGACTGCCCAGAGTTCCACTGGTTCCACAGACACCTTCCCTAGATGCCACAAAGGGGCTTTTGCCAGGGGACATCAAGGGAGGGGCTCATACTTCTTCCCTTCTGGAAAAGCCAAGATAAGAAGCTCTACTACAAGTGCCCCCACATCTCAGAGAGAGAGGACAGCAGCCCAGGTGGGAGTCCATGTTTATAAAAACTGGAGAGGAACGTGTGTGTGGTCAGGAGCGTGGGTTGGGGGCCAGACAGTCTGGATTCGAATCCTGGCCCACACTTGCTCTCCAGTGAGCTTGGGTAGAGCAGCGGCCTGCCCTGCCTCTAAAACTGGAGCCCTGACAGCGAGTTTTGTTGGAGGGAGCGCTCACTCAGCACAGATCCTGCCTCTTCTGTCCCTCTCTATTTGGTCCCTTCCCCTGGTGAGAGCCTCCTCTGGGTGCAGCTCAGTGTGACCCCACTTCTGAGCCCCTGCCCTTGTCAGCAGCATTGAGTCAGTGGCATCTTTATGGTGCCCACATGAGCCTTAAGAAGGAAATGTGAAGGGTTCGGGGGAGGACCAGGCTGGGCATGACGGGAAGACCGAGCTGTCCTCTGATCTGACTCTCCGAGACCCGACTCTCTGGGCCTTGGTCTCATCACAAGTTCACAGCTAAGAAGAGTGGACTTGGGCAATCCTTGGACCTGAGAGATTTGGCGCTCAGGATCTCTAAGGCTCCTGGGAGCCTGCATCTTGCAGGATCCAGGAGGTCTGCGAGTCTCCTCCTCCCCTAGGCCCTGACCTGTGAGCACAGGGCCCCAGCTGGATCCCGGCCAGCACTCCAGCCTCCGGGTCTTCCAGGCTCTGGCCAGGGCAGGTGTTAGCAGGCCTGGTCCCTGCTTTCTCCAGTGACCTGCACATCCCTGAACTGTACCTTGTAGAGTCAGTTCAGCGGCTCGCCACGCGAGGGCATCCCAGGAACAGCAAAGAGTGGCAGTCCCAAGCATCCAGCCCTGGTTTTCCAGAAACGCCTGATGCCTCCCATTACCCAGAAACAAAAGCGCTCCAAGTCAATTTGGTTTGGAAAACGACCCTCTGGGGCCCCAGCGTGGCCACATGGTGAAGCCTTAGAGACCCCAGCAGCTCTGATGGCCGCTTCCTCCTCACCAAGCTCTTCTGCGAGGACACTGGCTCCAGGCCAACAGCAGTGGTCACCCTGTCCTCCACTCAGCAAGACAGTACCTTCTCCCCTGACACCAGTGTCCTCTCACAACCTCTCACCAGCATCTTTACCCCACATCCTGTCCCCTTCCACAGCCAATAAAGATGCTGTCTGCACGCTGACCGCATCAGGAGCCCCCTCCCAGCCAGGCCCTGGCAGGCTCAGAGAGGGCTCTGCAGCAAGGCATGTTGCTGGGACCCCGCTTCCTAGTCTGCAAGAACGGGTTGAGCTCAGCGATCGTTACTGCTCACCCAGCTCCGACCACGATGGTGCCCCAGCCACACTTAGCAGGAATGCCGTAGCCTGGCCATTCTGCTGGCTCTTCTCCGAGTGCCCTCCCTCCCCCGTGCTGCTCCCATTTCTCCTAGCCTCTGCCCACCTCCAGCTGCAGCTCTCCTCTCTCTCTTTCTCCCCCTCCAGAGGTGCCCCTGTGCCCCAGCGTCTGCCCCATTGGCATCAGAAACCTGGGTCCTTTATCTCAGGACTCCCGGGACGCAGAGGCCTCGGGTGGCATCTATTGCTGCCTCCCACCCTAAGCCTCCGGTGTCTCCCCCCACCACCGACTCTCGATGCACAGGCAGAAGCTGCTGCAATTAGAGCCCTCAAGCACGCACGTCACACCATTCAACACCACCGGGCTAGCGGTTGCCATGGGAACCATCCCCTGAACTGACGGATGCTGAGGCGTCCTGCGGCAGTTTCCATGGAGAAGGTCCTGATGTTCTCCAGTTCTTTCTGCAGTTCTTTGTTCCCTGCAGCAGGCCCAGCATCATGCCAGCCGCTGTGAATTGGAGCTATCTTTTTCTTCTTCCTTTTTTTCTTACATGGTAACTGTCTCTGACCTTTTGAAGCCACTGGTCTTGCACATCCCAGAGTTCAGGGAGGTGGTTCCCTGGGATGGACTTCTGCGACTTCTGGACATCCCACCCAGGCACACACTCCTGGGACCCTGCCCCACAACTTCAAGTTCCAAATCTACCTACGGAGCCATATGTTGAAACCAAGGAATGTTAGGGCCGGAATGGCCCCAAGGGACAAAAAATGCCACCCAGAGTGGCTAAGTCACTTGCCTGAGGACACACAGCTACTGAGGGGCAGGAGTAGGCCTTCTGCTTCTGAGTCTCAGTCCTGAGTCCCTCCACTGCCCCAGCCTCTAGCTGCCTAGCAGTGAAGCAATCTCTCCAAAGCCACCCCAGCCCAGAGGAAGTCACAGCCAAGAGCAAGGGGTGGGAAAGCCTTCTGACCCCAAGAGCAAGTCTCTTCTGCACAGGGGAGGCCCCTTCCCCTCATCCTTGGAAATGCCCCCAGTTGCTCCTGAGTCTGCTGCCAGCCCTGGCCAGCTCTGGGCTCCAGGTGGGGGCCTGGGGAGCGAGATCTGTAGGGAGGCCAGGACGCCCTCTAAGGCAGGGATGGGCAGGCCCAAGGAGACGCCAAGCAAGCAAGAGTGACTGGCTGGCCTGGGGAGAGCTCACCGGGTCCTGGGGTGGTGGGGAAAGGGGCTTAGGCCACCGCCTCCGGGCCTCCCGGCCTTCCCCAGCCTGGACGCCAGGTGGCGCGCTGCGCCCTGACCAGCGCCGCTCTCCGCCCCCCTGCGGGGAAAGGTGTTTACTTGTTTGGGGGTGGGGTGGATGAGCCTCTGGGGTGGGTCCACCCAAGGTTAGCCAGGAGAGCCAGAGGCCAGCGCCCCTGCCCTCTGCATCCCGGGGGAGAGCCTCCCTCCACCCTGAGTGACCAGCCCCTCCTCTCGGCTAAGCCGTAAGTAGGGGACCTATGGCGCCTCGTCCTCCCGGGGCTCGGTAGTGAGGAGGTGCTATTAATCACTGCCGGGAACAATGGCCCTGAGGCAGGACTACCCCAGCACCGGGACTTGAGGACACTCTCCTGGCTCTGCGGCCCGAGCAGGAGGGCAGGGAGCGCCAAGCCTTCCCCAGGCTCCCCAGCCCTGCGCCTTGGGGTCCCTGGGGCGGGATCACTCGCCTGACGCTGGGGAAGGTCATCCGTGGCCCCTCCCAGCCAGGCTGCGGGGTAGTGCCTGCGTGCACTGGGGGGCACAGTCGTAGCTCTGCACACTGTGAGCTGGTGGCCACTCGGCCCGCTCTGTGCCCCAAACTGAGTTCCCAGGGCAGTCTCTGAGCCCCTCCACCGCTGAGCCTTTGTCTGGTCCTTGTTTCTGCTGTCTCCATCTCTCCCTCTCCCTTTCTGGGCCCCTCCCCTTGCCTTATCCCACCATGTGCTGGAGATCCTGGGTCTCAATTTCCCACAAGAACTGCTGGCCCCAGGGGTGACACTAAAACACTCAGACCTGCTTTCAAAACTCGAGGTTCCCTCCATCTCTCAAGCAAACGACACAAAGTCCCCTCTGTCCCCTCAGCTTCCTTCTCTGTGCCCCTAGTCGACCAGTTCTCAGGTGCACTGTGGGCTGAAAATTCTTGAAAACAGTCTGCTCCCTACTGCCTGGAACTTGGAGTTGCACAGGATAGGGTCAGGGTGCTGGATGCCAGCTGGGCATCTGGGGACCTTCTGGGGGTCAGGGGAGGGCAGCTCCCGGCCCCCTCTCCTGCCGTTGTCCTGAACAGTGCCTCTTACTGCACTCCTTGCGGCTATGACCTGGGGATCTGCGTGTCGAACCAGCAGATCCCCATCTGAGCATGCAGCTGCAGTGGCCTTCCCTATGCTGTGTCCCTTGGTGGCCTCGCATCCCTCTGTGGCTCTTGCTCCATCGCTGTTCCTCTCTGTTCCCTCCAGGGAGGAGTGAAGGTCCTCATCACAGGCCCGTGGCAAGAAGCCAGCAATAACTACAGCTGCCTGTTCGACCAGATCTCAGTGCCTGCATCCTTGATTCAGCCCGGGGTGCTGCGCTGCTACTGCCCAGGTGAGAGGGCCACCCTCTAGCAGAGGGCATGGGGGCCAAGAGTGTTGGACTCAGAGTTGGGTTCGGGGTGACCTTGAGAAAGTCATGTCATTACTCTGGTTTCCTCAGTTGTGAAGAAGTGGACCCAGGTAGTCTATTATAATGTCTAAGGTTTGAACTGTGGACCAAATGTTGGATGGTGACACCAGCTATACTCTACTGGAATCTTGAGGAAAACATAGCAAAGGGATGACGTAGGGAGCCAGTAACCCAGGTGATGTGCCCAGGACTGGCCCCAGCAGGAAGATGACCCCCTCTGGAGCTGGCCCCAGAGGCTGGCCAGGAGCTGCTGTGGCCAGAGGCTGCCCCCGCAGCAAGGCGTGCCCGTGCCTGCCACAGCCCCAGCCAACCCGAAGCCCAAAGGGTGCAGTCCACGGGCTCAGCTCACCTGAGGCACAGAGAAGTCCTGGAAGTGGTAGGCACTGTGGGGTGCCACACTTAGAATAATGAACACAAACCCCTTGAGTTCATTCAGCTTCCACCCAGGAAAACCACTTGCACGTGTGCTCCCAATTTCATGGCCTCAGTGAGCCCCCAAGAAAGCCAGCCAGGAGCCCCGCTCTGCTGTCCCCGTGGCTCAGACCCCTCCCTCACCCCAGGCTTCTTCATCGCCTGTTTAGCTTTGTGTCCTTGCCTGGTCAGCTCGCCCTTGACTTCTGACCTTTGCTACCTCCCCACCAGCCTTTGGGATCCACAAGGGCAGGAGCCGTGTCTTTCCTGATCACTAGGTGTCCTCAGGGCTAGCAGATGTGCCTGGTCTGACCCAGGAGGATGATGAAAGTCTGTGAAGGAAGGACCAAGTCTCCAGACGCTTTGGAAAGCTCTAGTTTTGTCTTCCCTGGGTTGGGTTTGGAAGGAACCCTGGGCTCACCCACCTCTGCATAGTTAGCTCTAGGGGTGGCCTGTCCAGTGACCATGGACAGTGAACAGGAGAAGCAGAACAAGGAGGCAAGGGTGGTGAAGGACAGAGGGTCCACCCTGTGTTGTCTGAAGCCCTGGAACTTCCAGTAGGGCTGGTGGGGAAGAGAGAAGTGAGGGCTCCCTTGGCTGCCCTGGTGTCTGCCTCTCTCTGCTCTGTCCCCCAGCACGAGGCTCCTGAGCTCACACTGAGCCCTCTTCTTCTCTCCGTCTGCCTTACAGTCCACAGAGCAGGATGCCCCTGCTACAGAGGCTGGCCTCACATCTCAGCCTCCGACTGAACCTTCTTCAGCACCTCTGTCACCCCCACACAGCCCAGGGCTGGTGCTTATGGTGGCGACCCCTGCTGGCTACCCCCATCAGCCTGGCTCCCAACGGCTCTCAGAAGCCCTGCTGGGCCTGGACAGCCCATCCTGGATGCCAGTCCTGAGGGGGATGTCCTGACAGTGCAGGAGAGAGGGCAGCATTTATTAAACAGCTCACTGATCCCCTACTGCCAGAAGGGGACTGGCCTAGCCTATAAATAGACGCCACTTCCTGTACCTGGTTCTTGCCTGACGAAAAGACCCAGACCTCACCTGTCCTCAGTTACCAGGCCCCTCAAAAAATAATAAATAAATAAAAGGACTGTCCTTTATGTGCTCTTTCAATGATGTGTCAGCTCAGGACCTGGAGAATCCTGGGGGCTGGAGTCAGTGACATCTGGGTATATCCCAGCCAATCATATGCCATCTGCGTGACTAACTTGGAGGTTGGCCTCTCTGCACCCCAATCTCTACATCTTTAAAACACACCTCAGGTGGACGAGAGCATTACATGAAAGAGGGGTCAGGAGGCACCTGGCTCAGGTGCTCAATTCAAGAAGATGCCCATTAGGGAGGTCTTTGCTCTCCCTTCCCAAGAGAGAGTGAAGAGCAGGAAGCAGGGATGTCCAGGCCTCAGCCAGCAATTCTGGTCCCACGTGCTTCTGCATCCCCAGAGCTGGTGGCAGAGTCTCAGCGCAGGTCACCATCTCTCCTGGGTATCCCAGATCTGCTGACACAAGGGGTCTCAGGCCAGAAGCCACAGGCTCTAGGGAGACTGATGGGGGCCCTCTGCTAGACCACCATTCTACTTTATGGCTCACCCCACCAAGGAGGGCCACTTTGGACATCTCTGTTTTGAGGTCCAACTTGAAACGTGTGTTCTAGAAATATCCATTCACTCCATTTGTCGAATAGTTTTTGAGTATCTTCTGCTTACTGTGGAGTGGGTTAGGCCTTGAATGAAGCCAGGATTAAGACCCAGCGCCTAACCAGGCCCCTGACCCCAAAAGTCCCCCCAACCAGGGCCACACACACCTACCACTGTCCTGGGAGATGACACTGACTGCTTGGGGACCTCATCCCTGGGTCTCCCCAGGGGCTGATCTTGAAGGATGAACACTTGAAGCTAGAGCCATACTGGACTCCAGCTGGTAAGCATAGCCAGGCCCCTTAGGGGCTGGGAATGGTGCAGGGGAGGGTGAACAGGAAGCACAGCTGGCTGCCGCCCACCCAGCCTGGTGCATCTGCCCAGGTAAAATGGACCTTAACCAAGAACAGGGTTCTGTGCAGGCAGTTCCATGCCATCTCAGCTGCAGGAGACACCGTGTGGACTCTGTCTTCTGCAAGACTCCAGGGCTGCTCCAGGGTCAGGATGGAGCTGCTGAGTCAGGGCACTGAGCAAAGAGTGAATCTGTGGGGACGGAGGCCGCCGGACTCAGAAGACAGAAGGCCTACTGCCCAGACAGCTCCACCCTGGGTCCCCAGGAGATCACCAGAGGCAAAAGCTGAGATTCCAAACAAGCTGAACACTCATGTTTTGAAGAAACTCCACAGAGCATTACTGACTGGCCAGAACGTGATGACAGGCACTGACCTTGGCACTGGGCATAAAGAGCAGGATTGAGTGGTTCCTGGCTCTTGGGAGCTGACATGCTGCTGCAGAGAGACAGAAAATAATGGAAACGACCAGGGAAAGTAGTGAGAATGAGGTCACAGTGCGAGAAGAAGAAAGACGCTGCACCAGGACCTGGCAGCCTTCTGGAGGTTGATGAGGCCCAATGCCCGGAGGCTGAGGAGGCAGGAGGCGGACCAGTCACAGGAAAGGCAGGAGAAGGCCTCCAGGCCAGGCAGAGGACAAAGGATGTATAAAGACCCTGAGGCAGGAAGAGATCTGGCACGTTGGAGGGACACAGAGGCCCTGGCTGGCTGTGGAATGCTCACTGGGGAGGGACATGTTCAACACGGTAACACTGGAGGAGATGGAAGGACCCAGACAGACCATGTCCGACCCAATAGGAAGGAGTCTGATTTAATTTTACTTGCAAGGGGAAGCCGTTAGTTAAGCAGAGGAGTGACTTGATCTAAATTATGTCTTTAAAAGATGGTTCTGGGTGTGTGGGAGAAAGAACAGGTGCAAGGAAGCGATCTTTAGTGACCTAGGAAGTGGTCCCCTTGGGTACCACACCCCACTGGCTTCCCAAAGGGGCATTGCAGAACACCCCAACCCATCCCAGGGGATCAGGCACCAGGTGTGCCAGCTTTGCCCTCAGCAAGAGGCCGATGCACAGGTTTAGGAAAGAAACGGCACCTTGGACAAGAGCTGAAGCAGCGGAGATGGAGCCACCACCCGATGGTGCGCTGCGTGAGAGGGGAGGAAGGGAGCAAGTCCAGGAGGCTGCTCTGGAGGGCCTGGCCCCTGGGACACCAGGACAGGTCCCCGCACTGCAACTCTGGAGAAGGCAGGAATGCCCGGGAGGCTGCCGGTTGTGCACAGCATGCCAGGATGATGGGAGAAGAGCCGCAATGGAGGGGCCCTGCACTGGGACAGCTGGCACCAGAGACGCCTCCAGCTCCCCAGGGGCCAGGGCCAGCTGAGGAGGCGCTGAGCGGGAAGTTATGTGGACAGCCTTTCCTTCCTATTGGTAAACCAGGCAAATCTCCAGGGGAGGCGAGTGACCACGAACTTGGAGATCTGCCCAGGGATTCTGTCAAAGCCACAGGAGGTTCTGAACTTGGCTGGGGATCCCTTCCCAGAGAGGTGCTGTGGGAGGTCATGTGTGACCCCTGCTGTGGAGCCCTTTGGTTCATGTGTGGCAGGAGCTGAGGGAGCAAGCCAGGGCGGGAAGCACAGGGGGAAACCACTGGTCACTCTTGGACAGTGACATCTCCAAGACCTGTGTGGGAACAATGGCAAGATGACTACGGCCTTACTGCATATACCTGGGCTGGACATAAGCCACAGGTCAGTGAGTTGGTTTTCCCATCGGAAGTGGAATCAGCAGTTGTCCTCAGAGGGAAGCCAGAGCTTTACCCTGTCCCCAGGAGCAGCTGACTTGGATGGCTTCCTTGTGCCTGTGAGCTTCTGAAAACCAAGAGCCCAAAACAATAATGTGATCCCCATGTGTCCTCCCTGGAAATCCATCCCGGGGAGGCCCTGTGTGTCAGTATCTGAGCTCTGGAAAAGCAGAACAGAGAATATATAACTGACTCCTCCCGGAGATGAGGCCTGGCAGGGCGGGGCGCCTGCATACCCACCACTTCCCATGGACCACCATTAGGCCGCTCCCAAGGTATTGACAGCCATGATGGAGCAGCAGCCTCTACCCCAGAACCGAAGCAGGTCCCCCTCACTGGCTGGCTTTCCTCTTCCTCCCAATGAGAACATCTAATCCATTTAGTCCTTGCATTAGTCCTCAGTATTCCTGAGCCCTGTGTGGGGGCCAGAGCAGCTAATAAGACCCACAAGGGCCCTGCCTTCCCAAAGCATACTCCCTGGCTCCTGGAAGGAGGTGCAGGCTCTGTGCCAGCACCCCAAGCTCAGCACCCACTGAGTCCACAGCATCACACTGACTGGGACCAGAGTAAGAGGTGTCTCCGAAACACTTGCTTTCAGCAGGGAGGTGGAAGAACTTCCAGAAACATCACATTAAGAGAGCCAGGGGAGTTGGGGGTGTAGCTCAGTTGGTAGAGTGCTTGCATAGCATGCACAAAGCTCTGGGTTCAATCCCCAGCACCACCAAAAAAAAAAAAAAAAAAAAAAAACCCAGAGAGAGCCAGGGCAAGCTTGTAGGAGAGGGTGAAAGAAATTAGCACAAAGTCCAAAGCAAACACCTGCACCTTGCCTAGGAGGGATGGGACGAGGGAGAGGGGGAGGCATCACTTGCTCATTCAGCCAAGTCCAAGTCGTGCCAAGCCCCCAACTCTGCTTTCACCAGGGAGCAGAGGAACCAATGGCATTTACCCTTGGAGGTCCCTGGCGGTGGGGAATCTCAGGCTTCTGCTGAGTCCAGGGCCAGAGAAGGCTCCTTGAGGAACAAGTGGGCACAGGCTGCTGTTAAAAGGAGCTGGACATTAACTGATGAAGGCTAGTGGGGAGGGAGCTGCAGGCTGCCCGTGTGCCCGTGACCCTGACCTCTCTGCCTTCCACTTTCAGCCCACGACACGGGTCTTGTGACCCTACAAGTTGCCTTCAACAACCAGATCATCTCCAACTCGGTGGTGTTTGAGTACAAAGCTCGGGCTCTGCCCACGCTCCCTTCCTCCCAGCACGACTGGCTGTCACTGGACGGTAAGAATGGCATCCAGGTCACCTGGCCAGGCCCTGACATACCAAGTGCACAAGAAAAAAAGCCAAGCACCCAGAGAGGGGAAGGAAAGGTTATCAGTGTATCAGTGTCCACCCAGGAAGGGTGGACTGGGCTGCACAGTCAGGCTGCAAGTGTGTATGTCGCCTGGCAGCTCTGTTTCTGGCCATGGGCTAGTCACGTCCTCAACTTGGTGTCTCTCTGAGAGAAGCATGTGAGCTGTGCCTGCACTCCCGCCGAGGTATCTGGGTGGCTAAACAAGCCCCCAGGAGCTAAAAGGACACTCTGGACAGACCCCAAGCAGCAAGTCCAAGCAGCTGCTATTCCCCTTTCCTCCTGGAAGGATACAGTTCCTGAAGCCTCACCAAACCCAAGCCTCTTAGAGCAGGAAGCAGTGTGAGAGACTGGGCATCTTTCAGACTCAGACTGCTGGCTTGTGTGTGGCGTGTTTCTGCCTTTCAGGGACAGCTAGCCAAACCTTCTCCTGGGACACACACATACACGCATCAGCCCCTGCTCCTTGGTTGTTTTTACTTACACCTATGCCCTGATACAGCCTCGGAGACAAACCCAGCCTCACGATTGTGCCAAAGGGTTCAGGGAGTGCTGCAGGGGAGGAGGCAGGGCTGCTCCCCTTGGCTATGGAGTTGGTACGAGGTTGCCCACGTCCCTGGGGCACCAGTGGCTCTGCAAAGAAAAGCTGTCAAAGACCGGCTGGGACCTCCAGGGTCAGCGGCTGCTGCCCCTCTACCTGGGCTTGTTTCCCAGAAGCCCCAGAGCTGGAGAGCCCTTGGCAGGTGGGGGGCACTGAGCCCAGCCTGACCTCTTCACAGGGTACAGGTCTCAGTGTTAGGGCACCTGTGGAGGTGGCAGTCTGTGGGGCGTTCTGCAGGAGACCTCAGCTGCCCTGGGTGTTGGGATCATGGCGAAGCTGACCTTGGGCCCTCCGCAAGGGTGGGTTCCCTAAGTACCCCTCCCCTACCCATAGTTGGCCCCTTGCCTCCTCACCTCTCAGCCTTCTCCTGGCTGCTGGCTGCCTCTGCCTGCCCTGGGCAGCTTTCTAGGCTGCAAACCTAGACCTTATCCCGGCTATACCAGCGGTGACAGGGTGCCTGGCAGCCGCTCTGGTCAGTGAACCCTCAGGAGCTATTCCCAGAGGTGGTTTTGGGTCAGCAGGCATCTGCACCCTGGCATGGCTGCTGGGAGCACCGTGCTGGCCTTGGCAACATCTAGCCGAGGCTGGAGCCAGCCAGAGCTGCGATGACGACCAGCAGTATGTAACAGAGAAGGGCAGGGTGACCAGGGGCTCCTGTTCAGGAAATCCGGTTTCAGTTTTGCAGAACAAATGGGGAATGGAGCAGGGAGCTCTGCAGAGCCCTGGCTCTCCCCGAGTGACCCAGCCAGCCTCTCGAGGGTACACTGAAGGATGCAGGGGCCGGTGTAGAGCCCTGCCTTGGTGACGGAGCCTTGTCAGAGCTCGGGCTCTGCTAGCCAGTGCCTCAGAGCACAGGAATCATCCACTGGCCCCTGAAGGCCTGGAAAGACGGCCATACCCTGAGGTCACCCAAAGGGGAGGACCCTGTGAGCGGAGACACAGGCCAAGGGAACCTGCCTTAACTGCTCATGACAAACACAGTCCTGGGGCCTGGGGAATGGGACTGTCGCCAAGCTGGGCAGCTGTTCCACAGCAGTCCCTCTGCCAGGACTTTGAGCTCTGACCTCTGTATGCCACCAAGTTGAAATAAGCATGCCTGGGACACTGGCAGGATCCACAGAAGAGATGGCGGACAACAAGGCTTTGGCATCTGAGTACCACTGACTTTGTGTTGCCACCAGTCAGGGTGCAATAAGAACCGTAGGTCCCTGTGGTTTGGAGTGGGAACTCAAGGGTTCTGCTGAAGCAGACTGGGCCAGCCTGGCTCAGGAGAGACAGCCTACCATCCCACTATGGCCCAAGTGCCCCACTGAGAGCAGTTCAGGGCCCCAAGGGTGGTGTTCCTCCCTTTTATCTTATCTGAGCTGGGTGCCCTTTCAAGCAATGGGAGGGAGAGAGGGGAGGGTGGAGGGACTGAGACCCCACCTGGCTGGGGGGTGGAGCTTCCCTCGTTATTCATTTTCCCCTAAGAGAATACAAGTGACTTACCCACCCAACGACCATTTTCCCAGCCTTTCACTAGCCTGATTGTCAGTGGGGGAGGGGAGCAGCGTAGCAACCTCAGCGCCAGGGGCTAATCTGTTCCAGCGCAAAAGGGACAGCCGGAACAGCTAGCAGGAGGGCGAGGGTCCCGGCCTTTGGCCAACCTCTTGGCCTGGCAGTGAACTTTGTGTCGGGGCAGATGCTGCAGTGGCCGGGCGGTGGTAAGCCTCTCTCCCCGTCTCCTCTCCCCTGCCCTCCCCTCTCGTCTCTGCAGCTCCTTGGCTCAGTCCCTCCCGCCCCCACGGCTACTGGGCACACTCTCCTTTAGAGCTCGCCAGGAAGCGAGATGTGTGTGCAGCAGCGAGGGAGGAGTGGTGTTGGAAAGGGTGGGGGCGAGGGGACTGCAGCGCAGAGCAAAGTGGGGCACAGCGGCCGGCGGCGCGCGTGCACAAACAGGCGCGCGCGCACACACACACACATACACACACACACACACACACACACGCACACGCACACGCACACGCACACACGCCCGCCCGCCCGGAGCGCAGCCGCAATGCGGGGTCTTTCGCGGAAAGGCTGCCCGGGTCCCGCGGGGCTCTGGGCGCCCGCCCCGCGCTGCAGCAGGACCGCGGCTATTTGGAGGCGAGCGGCCTTCCCCAGCGCTGCGAGCGGGGACCACGGTGCGCAGCGCTGCGGGCGCGAGCCCGCCCCACCCCCTCTTGCGTCGCCCTCTTGGAGTCCCGGAGCGCTCTTTGCCCCTCCCCCATCGTAGAGCGGGCGGGGGGGGGGGGGGGAATGTTTGGGGACGAGAATTTCTGCCTTCGCTGGGTTTAGACAATGGATTTGTGTGCTAGGCTAAAGCCTGGTGGGCGGTCTGGAGCCCGGAACGCTGCGAACCTGCGCGCGCGCGCGCGCACATGAGTCTGCAGCGGCAGAGGCGCAGCCTTTGTCCCAGCCTGCAGTCTTTGTCCCCAGCCCTTACTCAGCCTTTGTCCCTGAGGTGCAGCTTTTGTTTGCGCAGCCCCACCTGGCTGGCGGCGGCCGGGAATCGTCGGAGGAGGGGACGCGGTGCAGTGTCCCCTCTACGTTCCCTAAACCTCAGCTGGGGCGCCGGCATCGAAGAGAGACCGGGCATGGAAATGGGGGAGACGGGAGAACCAGGAGGTGGTGCAGCTGTAGTGTGGGAGCGTAGCCCTCTGGATACTGAGGCTGTAGCGCCTTTTCCAGAGCTAAGGGGTTTCCCCCAACGTTTTCTGTAACCTCTGGTGGCCAGAGTCCACCTTTGCTGGAACCTCAGTTCCCTAGCACAGGGCGGCACCATGGTAGGCTGTAGTACATGAAAAATGAGTGCAGATGAGACCCATCCAACCGTTTATTGATCCAGTCTAGTCCAGTCTAGTGGTCAGTACAGCTTCACCTGGGAAGTGAGGGGCCTGGTGAGACCTGAAGCCTGAGTAGGCATCTACCAGAGGGAGGGATATTCCAGGAAGAGGGAGAGGAGAGCTGCCTTTGGTCAAGTCTCTCTGGAAACTGCCATTTCTACCATCTATCCTCCAAAGACCCAGATATGGCACTCAGGGGTGGTCTGAGCAGGCTTGTTGTTTATTTGGGCTCACAAGGGGAACCTTCCTCCGGCCTGGAGGTAGGCAGGCAAGGGGGTTACCCTGGATCTGGGGCCTCTGGGAAATGTCACTTCTGCCTGCAGCTTGTCTTGTGGATTCAAGCCGCCAGGCTGTGCTGAGCTCAAAGCCCGTGCGCTGTCTGTTTAGGCTGTCTTGCCTGTGCCTGTGTTTGCAGAGAGAATAAACCCAGTCTATTCAACACTGAAGCCTTGGAGCTGGGGGGTGGGCAGGCCTCTCATTTGTTCAAGGGCATTGGGACACCTTTAAGTGACCCCTGCCCCTGGAAGAGAAGATTAGTGGAATGTCTGCGTGCCCTGTTCTTCCTCTTCTTATAGCTATCTGATTCTCCCCAAGGTCAGGTTGAGAAGGTTCAGGGTCCCCCCAGCCCCACCCTGCTCATCCCCTTCTTGGAACCCCACTAAGCTGCTTATGCTTAGACTATTTTCAGTTGCTTCTCTCCTGCCTGGGAGAGAGGATTTTAGTGGGCCATGGAGTGAGTTCACCGAGGAAGCAGTTTCCCTGGGCATCTTGGGCTGGTCATGTGGGTAGTCCTGCTGATCTCGAGTTGGGAGGGACCTTGTCCTCTCAGGTAGAGGGGGAAAGCAGGGACTGACAGCTTTAGCTGCATTTCTAGGTGCCTGCTTCCCGTGTCAGGCTCTGGGCAGGCTGGGTGTCCCAGACTGCCCGCTTCCCATTCACCAGGGGCAGAGAAGGGTATTCTCTGACTTCTGGAGCAGCCTGGCGCTGGGTTGGGTGTCTGCAAAGACAGAGAACCTTGCCCCTATCTGACAGGGAGGTAGAGAGAAGGAAAGGGAAGGCAAGATTTGGCCTCCCTGTTTGACCTTCTGGTCTGACCCAGCCCTCTGTACTAAGATGGCAGATTGGCAGCTGGGGTGGGTCCCAAGTCTGCCGCCAACCCTGCCTCCAAGCTGCAACCTGTTCCTGGCATGTGCCTGCAGTCCTGTGGTCCTCCCCACTGTGTGCTCCTTCCTAATTCCACCCCTGCCCACAGGGCTGGAGACCACACACTGACCTAGAGACCCTGGGTACAGTCTGGGGGAGACCACACACTGACCTAGAGACCCTGGGTACAGTCTGGGGACGATGGGAGAGGCCAGTCTAGCTGTGGGAGGCATTTGCTATTTCTTTGCCTCGGTAGCATTCCAGGGCTTTCTGAGAAGTGGATCTGTGCTCGCTTCTCCTGGGCTGCCCTCTTGCTTTTCTCCCTCCAGCCACCTTGCCGTCACCCTCAGCCAGGCCCCTATGTGACACAGAAGAGAGCAGACTTGAGCAAGCCGAGAGGGAGAGCCATCCAAAAGCGTCTCTTTCCCCAGTCAGTGTGTGTGTGGGGGGGGGGGGTAGTTAAGTAATTTAGCTATTAAATAATTTTAAATTTCATTGTTTTACTAAAACAAATATAGTTTGTTTAATGGCATAGAATCTAAAATTCACAAGAATTTTTAAAATAAGACCACATTAAGATAAGACAGCGTCAATTGGTCTGACCTGGATATTGGCTCTGAATGACACCCATGGTTAAAACCCAGAGCCCACACTCACCCCCTCCTGCCTCCAGGGGCACTTGGAGGAAGTCAGAGACCCTCTGTGACAGGGGACTGGCCAGCAGTAAGTGAGCAGGAGCCCTGCCCAGAGCTTGCTGAGTCTACCTGGAGTAGGGTCTGGATGCACACGAGCCGATTAGTGCTTGGGCCTCTGGGTGCTTCTGTGTATAGCAGTGACCTGGGTGACACAGGAGGCAGCAGCACAAGAGGTTTGAGCCAGTCTTACACTTGGGACTTGAAGCTGAGTGACAGGAGGAGCATCCCCTCTGAGCCAGCCAGTGTTGCTCCAGGGCTCAGCACCCCTCCTCATTACCAGTCTTCTGTTCTCTCTGGGGACGGCAGCACCGCAGATCAGAGTGGGCGTCCATCTGCTTGGACCTGCACGCTCAGTCCGCATGCTTTCCTTAACAGTGTTGGGGGTGACAATTATGTCAGCGTCCAGTCAGGGGAGCATCTTAGCTGTTGGGGTTCCCAAGGAGCCAGCTATTTCTCCCGAGCCAGGGACCAAGGGGAGGTGACTACCTGCTGTTTGCAACTGGGGTCACACAAAGTGGATCTGTGCAGGGCTCCTCTGTGTGGCAGGGAATGGGTCACCTTGGAGTGGGGCCTCACCCAGTCTCCTTATAGCAGTGACAAATGGAGCCCTGCAGATAAGAGGTACTTAGGAGGAAGCTCAGCCTCCCTATGGAGGCTGAGGGAACAGCCTTTGCCACCCCCTCCTGACCATTAGGGTAGGAGGCAAAGAAGCCAGGGGTTGGGGGCAGGGCGGGCAGGTGCGGGCTGCTCTTGAGAGCTTGTCCCCAGTCACCTGGGGATCAGGTGCCTCATTCAGAAGCCTAAAGGTAAGGAGTTCAGTCCCTCCAGTGAGCAGCACCAAGCAGTGTTTCCTTGACCCCTGGACTTAACTCCCAGGGCTGCCATACAAACCATAGACATTTCTCTTAGTTCTGGAGACTGGGTGTCTGAACTCAAGGTGACAACTGGGCCAGGATCCCTTAGGAGGCAGAGGGAAGAATCTGTTGCTGGTGGCCAACAGCCCTGGTCACGCCTGGGCTTGTGGGCTCTGCCTCCGTGGTCACAGGCCACCTTCCCTTGTGTGTCTCTTTTTCTCTTCTTATAAGGACGCCAGTAGTTGAATCAGAGCCTACCCAGTCCAGTAAGGCCTGGGCTTAACTGATTAGGGAGACCCACTTTCCAGATAAATGACATTCTGAGATTCTGGGTAGACAGCTCTGTGCCATCGCTGTGGGATTGTGTCCAGGGCATCCAGAAGCACACCAGCCATGGTCCTGGTCCTCAGGCCTTGCTGAAGTCACAACTGACCCACAGAGAACACCAGTGGTCCCCTGAAGGTGTGCAGGGCTCTGAGCAGGGCATGGAGGGTGTACTCCTCCATTGTTGGGAGCTGGCTCAGTAGCCAGGGACAATTCACAATCAAAGGTGAGCTGTTGTGAGGAGCGTGAGAGGAAGCACACCCCCACTCAGCATCGAGTGGGCATTTATCATGTGAGCACAGAGCACACTTGGGGCACACTTGGGGCACACTCGGGGCACACTCGGGGCACACTTGGGAAGGGCTTAGGTGGTGGGAGGCAGACTCCTGCCTGGAGGTCACTGTCCTGCTGGGACGCTTAGAGAGAGCTGTGGGGCACCAGGACAGAGTGGCATCCAGCTTCTGGCCTCCCACATCCACCCACTGTGGACACACTGACCAGCATGTCCCTTGCCAAGGTCAGTGGTGTGTCCTTGTTGACCCTGGGGCCTGTTTGGACCTCTGACCCAGCAAGCCCCTCTGGCCCTAGCTCTTCAGCTCTGTCCTCTCCTCCAGCCCTTCCATCTCCCCTGCCTGCTCCTTCTTAGGCTATCACCCAGCTCCTTCTGGAAAGTTCCATAAGTGTCCACAAGGCTGGCTCTCTTTCCCTGAGGGTTTCCCACCCCACACGGGCTCTCTCCACGCATGCCCAGCTGCCTGCTCCTCTGTATTTCATCTCAGCTCCAGAACCACCCAACTGCCCAGAGGACAGTGCCGCCAGGCCTCCCTTGGGCAAGCCAGCATGTCCCAGGCAGGACACAACCGTTCTTGTGTTGCCACCCTGTCCAGCAGCCCTCCCCTTCCAAGCCTTTCTGACCTCCGTGGATAGTCCGGAATCCCACGAGGCGCCCTGGGGACCTGTGCTCTCCCGCCCCCACCTGCCGGCGCCAGCCTGGTGCCTTTCTGTCCTTGAATTCTCTCACATCCTCTACTTCTCTCCTGCCCTGCCACCCCATCATTCAGCCCAAAATAATCCCATACGTCCTCACCTGTCTCCTGGCCTCCTTCCCCTGGGGCCATTCATTCTTCCATCATCCAGTAAATATGCACTAAGTACCTGCCGTGGCCTGGGCCCTGGGGACACTCGCTCTTGCAGAGTTTGTGTTCCCAGTGGGTAGAAAGACAACAATCAATGGCAGAGGAAAATACCAGACAGTGGTAACTGCTGGGCAGGCCCCAACTCTGGGTGGTCTGGGAGAGGGTGCCAGGGCGGCTACTTTAGGTTGGGGGTCACATGGGGCCTCTATGAGAAGGCCAAGGTGAAGCTGAGATAAGAAGGACAGGAAGGAGCCAGCCAGACTAAGGTCCGTGGAAGAGCATTCCAAGCCGAGGGATTCACTAGGACAAAGCCCCCAGCGGGGGAAGGGTGGTCTAGCCTGGCATGTTGGAGAGACTGGAGAGGCCCTGGGGTCCAAACAGAGGAGGGGGATCACCAAGGGCCAGTCATTCAAAGCAGGGAGCACGGTTACATCCTGAGGTCCGTGGGAGGCGCCGTGGGAGATGAGTGTGGGTGCTCAGTCTGTGTTTTAGCGGTGGGGTGACATCCTCCAGGGATGTTTTCAAGGCTACCCCAGCTGCTGCAGCATTGTGTCTCTACTTGCAAGAAGAACACTCTGGAGCCTCTAGCATCAATTTAGGCAAGAGACAATGGTGGCTCTGACAAGCTGGTAATAATGAATCCCCAGATGCACGGCAGCTTTGGGGGAATATTTGAGGTAAAGTCAGGGGTCCTGCTGATGATTTGAATGTGAGGATGAGAAAGAGGACCTAGATATGGGACTTGAACAAGTAGAGGGCCAGGGGACATTTCCTGACATGGAAAATTTGAAGCTGCCAAGTTCGGGGCTCTGGGATGTAGTTTGGTTGCTGTCTGGTTATGATGAGTGTCTTTTTTAGGGGTGCTGAGCTCACGGTTGGCTTTGAACATCTGGAGGTCAAGGACAAAGAGGTCCATGATGGAGGTGGAATTCAGGAGTCACCAACTCATGGGTGGTATTGAAGCCAATGACTCCAGAAACGGGTGTAGATAAAGGAGAGAAGCTGCAGGCTCAGCAGTGGCTAGTCCAGTGTTAGGATGCCAAGAGGAGGCTGAGCAGTCCATGGGACAGAAGGGGGACCAGGAGGAAGCAATCCTGTTGAGACTAAGAAAAGAGGGAATTTCAAGAAAAAGAACTTGGCCAACCACGTCCAGTGCCAATGGAGAGGGGGACAGGCGGAGGGAGCAGCATGTAGGAAGAGGGGGAGGTGGGGAAGATGGAGCTCCGGAGCCTCAAGGCCTGGAAGAGGCTGAAAAATCCAGAAAAGGCAGTGCCTGTCCCTGACTCAGAGCCACAGGCTGAGGCAGGAGCAGAGGGCAGGAGTCACTTGGACTCTCACCTGGCCCAGGAGTTTCTGTGGCTCCCGCTGTCCTCAACCGTACAGCTGGGAAGGACCAGGGCCCAGCCTCTCCTGCCTTGCACCTCTGTGGGCCCAAGGAAGGTTGCCTTCAGTCCCTGGGCTCATGGGATATCCCACAGCTCCTGAGTGCCAAAGCCACCCTCCCTCTTCATTCTTCCCACTGGGCACGAGGGCAGGATATGAGCCCAGGCAGGAAGAAACTGGTTCACTCAGACAGTGTGTCGATGCCATCAAGCGCAGCAGGGACTGCTCGAGGCCCCTAACCTCTGAAGGTTGCTGAATGCAGCAACCTGCAAATGGGAAGACAGCCCGCAGACCCTCACTCCCAAGTCAGCGACTCCCATTCTCCTACCTTGGTATGCTGGTTCTCCATAAAGCACAGCCCCAAAGACAGGCCACTTGGAACCTGGAACCCCAGAGAGACCATCTGGGGTGGGACCAGTCCAGGCCAGTGTTTGGCTGACTTCCTTGGCCTTTTCTATGATCAGCCTCCCAGAATCCACCCCCCTGAAAAAGACCAGAGATGCAGGTCTGTTTATCCAGCGGTAAATGGGGGAGAAATGACCCCACCCAAGACTGACCAGCCTGAAGAGCCTAGGTAGCAAGGAAGTGGAGAAGCAGGGGGCCGGGCGGGGAGCTGTGGGAAGGAGCGAGCTTCTGCAGGTCCCCAGCAGGGCGAGAGGAGGCACCTCCCACATCACCCAGGTCTGCACAGGACTGAGAAGGCGACACTCAGCCTCTGACTGGGGCCAAGAGCAAGGCCTCTCCTTTTGAAAGCTCCTAAAAATACACCTGTCTCTGATCCCTCCTGAGAGCCCAGCCACCTCATCCCCGCCTCTGTGACATCAGGAGATTCAAAACAATCTCTGATAGACCGAAGACCAGCTTCCTCCATGGCAGTAACTTGCCAGCACTTTCCAGGGGTTGAGAACTCAGAATCTTTTGTTTGAGGGGGAAGAGTGAGAGTGTGGTCCATATTAAGGAACAACAGGAGGTGTTTTCAAACATCAGCACAGAGCAAACATCTCGATATGCCAGAATGAACCTAGAACACGAGAGGGTGAGAAGTCGAAGCAAGCTTGGTTGGCTATTAGTCTACCTCCTCATCCTTCTAGAAGGAACCTCGTCCCTAGAAGAGTAGTGACTTAGCATGTCTTCCTCCCTTCCACCTTCCCCTTCTCCATCCGTCAGCCAAACTCACCTAAGCTCTCTCTAGAAGACAGGATGGAAAGGGAGATGAGAAACGAACCATCTGGAAACCTGGGGCCAAGTGATAGGCTGCAGTGTCTTTGCAGAGGTAAGCTTTGCCTCTGTGACCTGGTTCATTGAGCTGATGCTCTTTCCCAGCATTCCTACCGTCAAAGGAGAGGGAACAGTGGCTCTTACCACACTCTCCAAGCCCCATGCCCAGAGGGCTTGGTTCTCACATCAGTAAATGGAGGAGTCCCCAGGGGAGGCCCCCAGGGTCTCTTCTCATCCCAAGGCCTGAGATGTACTGGCATGTGAGTAGAGAATCCCCAGCCCCTCTCCTCAGTTGGTGGTGTTCTGGAGAGCTGGTGACATCACGTGTCAATTCAATGACAGCAAGCTCCACCAGTTGGTCTTGAGGGACATGGGACAGCTGGAAGTCCTCTGAACCACTCTGATGGCCTCTTTCAGCAAAACCCGCCTCCTGGCACAGAGTTGCCCACCGAGGGTAAAAGCTGGCACCTGCCAGTGTTTGCCACCTGCCTGGTCCCATGCATAAAGCATCGATGTGCACAGACCTACTCAAACTTCCAGCAACCTGAGGTCCCCATTCTGCAGGTGAGGACACCTGGACCCGAGTGAGCAGGTGGGGCAGGCGCATCATACACAGGTCCTACCCCTGTGGCTGTCCTCTGTGTCTTCTGGTCACAGTGGTGCTGCCTCACAGCCGGAAGCGCACTTTGCCCCTGCTCCCCCACAGCGCCCACTGCCCTGCGAAGGAGGCCTTCTTCTCTGCCTTCCCACCACACTTTGTAAATTCCTCCATTAGTGATTTTTTCTCTGCAATCATTTATTCAAAACTATTAATGGAGGGAGTCCCCATGAGGCGCCAGGTGCTGCACCAAGTGCCAGGAATCAGAACAAGCAAGGACAGGTGAGGCCTCTGCTCCCTGGGCTTACTGACTAGCGGAGGAAAAGTCAGACCTGATCGTGAGCTTTGGAAAACAGCCTTTGGAGAACTTGTCCCAGGAGGTCTTCTCAGGGAGGTCTGGGGAGGATTTCTTGAAGAAATGACTCTTAAACTGAGATCTGAAAGAACAGCAGAAGTTGACTCCAGGAAAACAGGAGGATGGCAGAGGCTCCCCAGGCTGAGGGACAGCACACGCAGAGGCTCTGTGTTGGGAGGGAGTCTTGTGAACGTGAAGGAGGCCCAAGGCCAGCGAGGTGGTGGGGAGCAGTGGGCCGGGCTGGAGGAGGCAGGAGGGGCATTTGAGCGCAGGGCAGTGTGAGCTGGCCACGGAGTGGTGGCTTCGGAAAGGGGAGCCATTGAGGGTTTGAGAGGCAGTGACATGACCCAGATTGCTTTCTGAGAAGTGGACTTGGTTGATGCCTGAAGAGCAGATTGAAGGAGGGCTGGAACAGATGAGCCTAGACAATGAACTTGTCCAGGCTCAAGGTGATGGTGGACTCGGCAGTTCTGGGAGAAGAGGAAACCAAGGAACACAAAGAGGTGACATCAGTAGGACTCCCAGATGGATTAGCTGTGGGGGCTGGGTGTCATTCGCCTTGGCTAAGGACTGGTCATGAGTTGGACTGAGGTTAAGGGGTTATGGGGACAACCATGAGAAAAGTCAATGGCAAGGAGATACAAGAAGAGAAGAAGGGTTAGAGAAACAAATGGTCAAGAGAGAGACATCTGAAATGTGTGCATGGGGGTGACATTGCATAAAATGGGTCCCTTGATGTGAAAGAATTGACAGGGGTGAGAAAGAGTATAGCTGAGTCCAAAACCAAGGACCTTTCTCTTAATAATCACCATGCCCCAGTGTCTGTCATAAGGAGGCCAGAAATGTAGTAGCTTCTCAATAAATATTTCTTCAAGGGATGGGCAGAAGGATGGACAGATGGATAGACACATGGGTAGCTGAACAGATGGATGGATGGATGCTGCTCAATCTGGTGGTGTCTTTGAGACCGTTGTCCTCACTGCTGATTGACTTCAGCTCAGCCCAGTGTCCTCCCTGGTGTCAGTAGACTGGGGATGGTGTCTAGAGCTGATCAGGCACCATTGCCTTCTCTCTGGATCTCTGGATCCTTCAGGGATGTGACCCAAGAAAAGAACGCAAAGCTTGACAAGTCCTTTATAGAACGTGCCCTCAGGCTGCCTTCAGAGCTTTCAAGCACCCCACACACACCCACACCGCGAGCCTGTGAGGACAGAGGATCCTCCCTCCTGCTCATTGCAGGGGAGAAGGAAGGGAAAAGCAGTTCTCTTCCGAGATGCTCAAACCTAGCCACCCTCTGGATGTCAGATAAGGAGACTTCACATCCAGGTCCCTGGTAAGTCCCTGCATGGTGGGTTGCCATCCGGGGACCTGGAGAAGGGCTTCATGACCCTCTGTGGTGGCCCCATCACCTGGCCCAGTCTCACTGTAGCCTGGTTAATGATGAATGAGTGAGCGAATTGAATGAATGGGTGGGTAGAAGGGTCAGTGGCGACCACAGAAGTCTCCCTATCCACATCCCTCCCATAGAATCCTGTGGTGCCAAAACACATTGGCAGGACAGTGACAGTGACAACCCCAGCCAGGTCCTATGGCCAGTGCTTCATATTCATGATCCTATTGAGGTCTCCTAACACCCACCTGCTTGGCCACTTGTGGCCTCAGGAAGTTGTTCAAAGGCAGATACCTCACCTCCAAACTGGGTCATACACCATTATGGAAGAAACAGTCTTGGCAATCTGTCACCCACCCGTCACCCAGTGATACCTGCAGAGCTCCAACCACCTGAGAGCCACTCTGCAGGAACTGAGACTCCACCCACTGTGTTAGTCCATTTTCTGTTACTATAACAGATAACCTATAATTCAGGTGCTTTATAAAGAAAAGTGGCTTATTTAGCTCATAGGTTCTGGGGGATCAGGGGCATGGCACTAGCCTTGGCTCAGGTTCTGGCAAGGACAGATGGCATCACAATAGCTGGAGCATGTTCAAGAGGGAGAGACCATGTCACCAGATAGGAAGCTAGAGTTGGAGGGGGAGGGTCAGCCTTGCTATGATAACAACCCCCTTATGAGAACTGACTCAGGGTCCCTGAGAACTGTATGAATTCCTCCCAAGAGCAGCGTCCCCAGTGAGTTCCCAGCAGCCCCACCCCATAAGGTCCCACCACCTCAACACTGTCACACTGGGGCCCAGACTTCCAACACAGGGACCACATCCAAATCTGAGCACCCGTCACCCAGGCATGCCCTGGCCCCCAGGGCTCAGGGCAGGAGGCAAACAGGTCCTCCGCCCCTCCAGAAGGGGGACACACCCGACAAGGGTGACCCTGTGTGAAAGGTATACCGTGTTCCTAGGCATGCTCTTCTCATGTAGAAAGGATGTGCAAGAGTGGCCAGCTGTGTGGTCATAGTCCACACGGGCCTGCCTTCTGATACCAACTGCAAGTTCAGGGTCCCAAGACCTCCCTTTGGTAACTCACTGGGAGGACTCAGAGCTCTGAAAGTTGCTAGACTCACAGTGGACGGCATTCGGAGGGTACAAATTAAAAGAAGCCAAAGGAGGGTTGCAGAGGGCAGAGTCCTGCAGGGTGCCAAATACGCACTGCCATTGTCCTGTGAGTCATGAGTAGCACTACTGTTCTGGCATTGACATGAGACAGCACCCAGCGGCGACTGCCGACCAGGGAGGCTCACTGGAGCCTCCGTGCCCATAATGTTAGTGAGGTGCCCTTGTGCAGGCTCCCCGTGACTAAGGTGATCCCAGAGTCACCTGGTACTATACACGTGACCCAGAGCCCCACCCTACATCACAATATTGGTCTTCCTGTCATGGCCAACCACCACCCTAAAAGTACCCCGCGTGCCCATTCCCTACCCTAAATTATATTGTTCCCCTGCCCTGTGACCCAGGACCTCCAGGCACACTGAGATGCTCCCATCAGGCAGACCATTCCAAGGGCTAGAGATCACTTCCCAGCAGGGGAGGACAAAGGCCAGACCTCTCTGTGGGCGAGGTTAAATCATTTGCTACAAGGAGGGCCCTGCCTCTCTGCCACCCCTGCCTCTCCTGTGCCTTGTCTCAGGGACCAGAGTCTTTCCGGTGTTTGCACTGAGGGAGGAAAGACTGTCGCCACCAAGGTGTTGTCGCCGTTGTTTCTAAAGCGTTGCCCCTACAAAGAGCTTGTCCAGCTCTCAGCAGTTCTTTGGGGACACATTTTCTTGTGATACGTGATTTGGGTGGGTCTCACTTTGTCTTCTATAGAGAATACTGTGCACAGCTCACATTTTCCTGGGTGGGGGTGTGAAATTAACTAGATCGCAGATCCCTCCACCTAGATAGGAAACGAAATGAGAGATTCTGGGAGCCTGGACCACTAAGGTTATTATTCTAATATATTATTTCAATCACTTCTTTAAATTGCTCCTCTGTGCTATGACCTGCAATGCTCTGGAAATGGACCTGCGTCCTGTTCCGTTCTATAGATTGGCAGCCCTGGCCGGAGCAGGGCTCTCCCAGAGGTGCTCGCTCCCAGAGGCTCCATTTGCTGCAGAGGCTTGAGAGCAGCTTCCTCCTGCCCCTCCCTCTTCCGAGCTGGGAGCTGGGAGCCTGGGAAGCCCAGAACCAGCGTCCCCTCCTCTGTGGCCAGTGCTTCTCTTCCTTCCCCCAACACTGATGGGATTGGGTCAGGCCTTAGGAATGGTGACCAGCGGGGTGTAGATGGAGGTAGCCTGGCCGCTGCAGAACTCGCAGTTCAGGAAACGGGAAGACACGCAGCATTCAGTCGAGTGTGATTCTTAAGGCACAAGAACTGCATCAGTGCTCTTGCTTTACGGGTTTGGTGCTATTTACTGTGGCACTGGAAGGCCTAGCCTGGTCACTCTGCAGCAGCTAAAGCCAGTGGAAGTAGGCATGGGTATGCAGCTGCCTGGAGTTGCTGTGGACCGGCCTGAAATGCTGCAGACAGGGCCGCATGCCTGAGCTTGGGCCTGGTGCATTTGAAGTCCCCAAACCCTGGAACCTGGAAATGATTGATGCTTTGTTTTGTTTTGTTGGTATTAGGAACTGAACCCGGGGTGCTTTACCACCGCACTACATCCCCAGCCCTTTTGATTTTTATTTTTCGGCACAGGGTCTTGCTAAATTGCTCAGGCTGGCCTTGAGCTTGTGTTGCGTCTTCCTCAGCCCCCTGAGCACTGGGATTGCAGGTGCGCCCCACCGTGCCTGTCAATGATGCAGTTCTCACCAGTCCTACACCCCTCGCCCGGGAAGCAGCAGAAAAGAGCACACGGCCTCCCCTGGCATCCAAAGACCGGCATGGTTCCTCCCCGCCCCTGGCACTTCTTCTTTTTTTTTAATATTTTTAGTGTGGGTGAACACAATACCTTTATTTATTTATTTTTATGTGGTGCTGAGAATCAGACCCAGTGCCTCACACGTGCTGGGCAAGCCCTCTACCCCTGAGCCACAACCGCAGCCCCGGCACCTCCCTTTTTAAGTCCCAGTTAGAAAGCGAGTGGGTGCGTATTGGATATTTGGTGAAGGGCTCTGGCCTTATTCCAGGACACTTGAACGTGAGTTAAAACCAGGAGGATTACTGGGTGGGGCTGCCTTTCCTGTTCCAACTCTGGAGACACAGTAATTCGGGGGGTTCCTCTTTGGAAGGGGACAGTGCTTCTCTGGCCCAGGGACAGCAGAGCCAAGCAAGAGACTAACTCTACTTCATTAGACCCAGAGCCATTGAGCTGCTGGCCCCTGGGGCTCCCTGAGCCCAGTCTGTCGGCTCCACCCTCCCCAGGTGCTCGCCAGGCCACTGGCCCTGCACCTGGACACCGTCGGGCCTTCCTTTCCATCGCACTCCTCCCCGGTGTCCCCGGGACTTTATCAATCTGACATCATGGCTGGTTGCTTCCCTAAAAGGGAAACTGCCCAGCTCTCATTCCCACTGGCCACTGATGGTGGCCGGAGGGTGGCGATTTCAAAGTGGGTCTCGCTGTAAGTGTCGGGTCTCTTGACTCCATTGTCACTGACACACTTGCTTCTCCCTAATCAGATCTCCATGCTGAAAAGATAATGGCACCTCTTAGCGAGACACTGCGACAGTTGGAACACGTGCATTTTTTTGACTGTGCCGATCTGATCCAAGTGCCCACTCTTAGCTGCCACTCCCCCAGGCTGTAGGGAACTCTTGTCCTCTTCAGAGGCTTAGCTGGGGTTCCTACCACATGGAAAAGTCAGCTACAGCACAGGGGACCTGTGGTGCCCTTAGACGTCAAACCTGGGGCTTCCTGAGCTCCACTGAGGGGCATGGGGCCCTGATTCGGCAAGGAATCAGTGGACTCGAATGGGGATCCAGAGAGCGGGGCCAGTGGCGCCTGCAGCTGGACCCAGAAGGGCCTGTGCGGGGAGGGGATTCGAGTAAGAAGGGGTTTGCATTAGTCCAGTGGACCGGCCAACCTGAAGGGGACCTATGAATTAAACTGGTATGTGCCCAGGGCTCTGGGCCTGGTCCTCTCCTGATGCCTGTGACATGTATAATCCTGAGGTTCAGAGGGCTTTGGGGAAATGAGTGGGCCCATATTAGCCACTGAGGAAGAGCTGGCGTGGCTTCACCCAGCTTCTGTGGAGATTCTTTCTGCATTATGTCCATGAAGATAAATCTGCACGTTCTAGGGCCAGTGGCAGGGTCTCTCCTACCTTCAGAGCCAAGCTGATGGCCTTCTGGGGCTGAGATTAACCAGGCATGACCTGGCAGAAACACCTCCCCTCCCACCACGTCCTGCATCCCGGACAGTTCCAGGGATCTATTGTCACATAACAAGACAGCCCAAAGCTGCAGGGCTCAAATCAACAAGAGTGTGCTAGTTTTCTTGGTACTGTGTGTTGGCCAAGCTCAGTTGGAATCCAGAGTCCCTGCAGCCGAGGCACAGGGGCACTTGCTGGTTCAAGTCAGGCTGGATGTGCACTTCGACGACGTGAACTTTGATCCGTCCTTTCAGTGGTAACAATGATTTGGATAAAACAGGATTTTTAAGAATTACGTTGTGGCCCTAGTCCATCCTCACCTTACAGAGGAGGCAACGGAGGCACAGGTGTTGGAAGTGGAAACAAAGCCCAGGCTTCCAAGCCTGGCCAGGATCTTCCCCCCATTCTCCTCACCTCTGGACGGCCCAGAGGCCCCAACCAGGCCACCCAGATGGAGGTATGTCACATCCATTGTAATCCTGAAGGAGACCCTCAAGTTCAGGACCTTGTTCTCCAGTATGCCTGGTCACCCAGAGGAATCATGGCGAGCAGGAACTGATGGACCCACCTGGATTTTTGCACCATTAGAGACCACCCATCTTTCAGCCTCTTCCCTTGGAGTCAGGGTCATGTGCCTGGGGCCTCCCCTGGGCCAATCTAGGCTCCTTTCTGAGTCGACCAGGGCCCTGGTCCAGACTTCCCCTGCCCGATGCCCCACAGAGGCTGATGTGGCCGGCCCAGTGGGAAAGGGCTGACCTGTTCATGAGCCTGGGCCTTCAGGCCCTGCCCACCTGCCCTCCTCCTCTCAGCCAGCCTTCTCCCTAGAGTTTTGTTTTTCATGCAT
This sequence comes from Sciurus carolinensis, assembly GCF_902686445.1. Classification (NCBI taxonomy): domain Eukaryota; kingdom Metazoa; phylum Chordata; class Mammalia; order Rodentia; family Sciuridae; genus Sciurus; species Sciurus carolinensis. Next base: position 204,042,721 of record NC_062213.1, on the reverse strand, counting down.
CTTTATTCTCTTTCCCTTTTCTCTCTTTCTCTCTCTCTCTCTCTCTCTCTCTCTCTCTCTCTCTTTTTACAGTTTTGAGAGACAATTAACATTTACAATTTAATTTACCTATTGAAAGTGTTCTTAGTATAGTCACAGGGCTGTGCATCCATCACCACAAACGAACTTTTTTGTTCATCTTACTTATTTATTTATTTATTTTTGGTGTGAGGATTGAGTCCAAGAATGCTCTACCACTGAGCTACACCCCCAGCTCTTATTATTTTTAAATTTTGAGATGCTGAGGCTAGCCTTGAACTTGGGATCCTCCTGTCTCAACCTCCCGAGTTGCTGGGATTACAGGCCACAAACTAATTTTAGAGTGTTGTCATCCCTCCCAAAGAAACCCCCATATCCATCAACAGTCACTCCCCGTTCCTCCCCAGCTCCTCTCTCCCTCCCACCCTACGCGATTCTTCATCTACTTTCTGTCTTGATAAACGTGCCTGTTCAGGACATTTCCTGGAAAGAGAATCATACCATGTGTGTCTTGTGGCTGGCTTCTCTCACTTAGCATGGTGCTTTCTGGGTTTATCCGTGTCATAGCATGCATTAGCACCTCATCTCTGCTTACTGCCAAGCAGACGTATGAACATCTGTTTTCTTGTGTCTAGGAGTGGAATTGCGGGGTCTTATAACTCCATAATTCACCTTCTGAGGAGTGCCAGGCTGCTTTCCAAAGCGGCTACATTCCCAACTGTTTGAGGGTTCTGCTTTCTCCACGTTCTTGACAGCTCTTGTCATTATTCATTTTTTGTTTATAGTCACTTGGTGGGTGGAAAGGGCTCTCTCATTTTGTTGTTGTTTTTTTTTTTGTTTCATTTTGATTTGCATTTCCTCAGTGATTTTATTGCTTATTTGTATACTTTGGAGAAATGTCTATCAGATCCTTTTTGCTCATTTAAAATATTGAGTAATTTTCTTTTTCTTTTTTAGCTGTAAGAATTCTTTTTATATTCTACATGCAAGTCTTTTATCAGATATGCAGTTTGAAAAGATTTTCTTTTAGTGACTTGTTTCATTTTTTAAAAACTTTTAAACTTTTCTTAGATGTTGATAGACTTTTATTTTTCATTTTTATTTATATGTGTGCTGAGACTTGAACCCCATGGCTCACATGTGCTAGGCAAGTGCTGTACCTAGCCCCAGTCTCAGCCTGTTGTTTCCCTTCTTCATGGTGTTTTTTGGATCACAAAATCTTTAATTTTGTTGAAGTCCAATTTATCTTTTTTGTGTGTGTGTGCTTTTGGTATCCTATTTTTCAAAAAACCAATGCCAAGTCCAAGGTCATGAAGATTTACTGTCAAGCAGCTTTTTTCCCCATGAGTTTTGTAGTTTTAGCTCTTATGTTCAGATATTTGTTCTGCTTTAACTGTATATATGGTGTGAGGTAGGGGTCCAATTTCATTCTTGGCATGGGGGTATTAGTTCTAGCATGCTGTCAGCCCCGTTTGTTGAAAGGACCATTGTTTCTCCATTGTATTACCTTGTTGCCCTTACCTGTGGTTTTTAAAAGTGTTAGTTACTTCTTAGTGTCTTAAAGATACATCAAATATGCATCTTGCACTTATTTTTAAATTGTAACTTCATTTGAGCAGAATCCTGTTTTTCTCTTATTGAAAGTGGGTATATGTAGAAACATATTTGATTTCTTATCAGTCAGGAGAGGTTAGATTGTGCAGCAGTAACAAACAATTCAATCTCAGGGGTTTACTTCTCACCCATGCTTCAAGTCCAATACCAATTGGTAGGGAGGGCTCTGCTCATCATGGTCACTCAGAGGACCTGGGGTGGTAGAGGCCACCTCTTGACATAAACAAACTTTCACAGTTGCCAGGGCTGGGGAGAACAATTTGGTGGCCAGATCACTGGCACCACAAGCTTCTATCCGTAATGCTGCAAGTCACTTTTACTCATATTTCACTGGCCAAAGAAAATCACATGTTCACATCTAACTTCAGAGGCTTCGGGCCGGTGCAAAGTACATTACCACCAGCAGTGTTTGAGGGTCCTATTTTCTCAACATTCTTGACAACTCTTATTATTGTCCATCTTTTTTGTTTATAGTTACCAAGTGGGTGGAAAGTGTATCTCATCCCCAAGGGTGACAACCAGAAATATTCATAACCATTTATTTCCTTGGAGTACTGAATGAAATTCGCTGATTTGGACTTTCTGTTATGCATCTCAAACTTTAAATCATCATTGTAAGAAAATTCCTTTGTAGATATTTCAAGACTGTTCTCTTAAACAAATGGTATCTAAATGATAAGAGTTTTTAGGTGCTTCTTGTTGGGTAGAATGAACTCAGGTTCAGAACTTGAAGTCCAGGTCTGCTGCTTCCCAGTCATGTTGTTTGGGGTGAGTTATCTGACTGCTCAAAGCCTTTATCTCACCCTCTCTACAACGTCCTACTTGCAGAATGAGCAGCAGTGGGTGTGAATGGCCACTGCAACAGCAGGCAGCTAAAAGGCACCCAGCAAACCACAGTTCCCTTCCTCCTCTGCAAAGGATCCACCTCATAGGTTCATCATGACACCCTCAGCAGAGGTCAGAGCTAACAGCATACTGTTTCTCCTTCGGGGGCAAAAACTGCCCTTGTCTAGGCTCTACCAAGTAGACTCACAACTGAATCAAGTTTTATTTTTCTCTATTTAAAATAAAATGACCCAGGTACACTCAAAGTCCATAAAAACCCAGTATATTAATTTGCTTGAATCATAGGCATGCCTTACCATTTCATTTTCTAGTTTAGAAGAGAGGAACACAAATATCCACAAGGAACAACCACCCACGGGCATTCAGTTCTACCAAGCCATCAGATCTTGAGCTGCCTTTGGAAGCATCCAGCTCACCCAACTTTTTGTGCACAGACCAAGGAGGGCTCTGGCTTCTTAGGTGCAGTGGGGACCCAAGAGTGGCAGACTTTCCAGGAAGTAAAACAGGCGCAGCGGAGGAGTAATAAGAGGACATTCCCCGGGCTGCCTGAGAGGAAAGCTCCAGGTCTTCGACCCAATCCCTATGCAGGAGGGTTCAGCCAGTGCCTGCCATGTTGCAGCAGCTATGCTCCCAGCTGGCCCACATGCCAGGTGGACATGGGACTCGTGGAAGAAGGATGAGGGGCCTTGGGTTCCCTGAGGCCTTCTTCAGACGTCTGGGATGCCCAGGGCTGAACTCTGCCCAGGCCATTTTTTACCCAGGCACTTTCACATGAGAGACAGAAAAGATTGGAGATTCCTTTCTTTAGCTGGTCCAGGTTGGATCTGCATCATCCTGAGTTCCCTACACTCTAGATTATAAAGGCAGGTGCCCCGCCATGTTCTGCCCATTGGTCTTTGTTGCTCATGTTCATTGAGAGCCATCCAACAGCTAATAGCCGAGCACACAGTTTCCAGCCTGCATTGAGCAGGTACCACCATGAGTAAGACTGTTCCTCTTCGCAAGCAGCTTAGGGCTGTCTTGCTCTTAGCTAACAACTAACTTTTATTTAGGAGACTTATGAATGCATGGGATACATAAGGGAATTACACTTATCAAGCGTGCAGCTTAGTGAGTTTCCACAAACTAAAACCAGTGCTCAGGTCAAGAATTAGAAACCCAGAAGCCATACCATACCCCAGGCTTGTCCCTACTCACTACCTACCCTAACGTACCCTGACTTAGTAAAGACTACAATAGCTAACTTTTACCAAGTGTTCATTATTTGCCAGGCACTGTTACAAGCACCGTATAGCTATTGATTTATTTAATCCTTACCCCATAGATACGAAGGCACAGAGGAGCACGCAGGTAGCAAGTGGCCAGATCTGGCTTTGAACCTGGGCAGTGTGTCCCCAAAGTTGATGTGTCCTTGACTACTACCCTTTCAGTGCCTCCCCTGGAAATAAACTGATCCTATTCATGGTGTGCTGTACTAACAAAATTTCAGGTTCAATTCTCCTGAGAGTGTCAGGGAAGGCCATAGAGAGTGGTGAGGTTTGAATCAAGTCTTCAAGGAGGAGTTGATAAACAGAATTGGGAAACTGCCGGGATCCTGTGTGGTAATGGGAGTAGAGGCAGGAATCTGAAGGAATCGAGCAGGAATGTGACTTGTTCTGGAGATAGACTTGCTCATGTGCAGAGTTGGTGGCCAGCCCCCAAGCGAGACCAGACAGACCTGCGTGCTTCCCTGGCTCAGAGGCGTGGGCACAGAATGTCCTTCACTTGGCCTCTAAATGACGTTTCATTATTGGTTGTACAGGCATAAGTGCTGTGCAAAATTTTGTGGTCGTTTTCCTGGTGTACCTGGGTAGGATCAAGAGACCCGGTTCTCGTCTTTGAGACTTGTGCTTTAACAACCAGATGTCAGAAAGGAAACATGATTATTTTTAAAGATAATTTGATATTATGAAGGCGGGGCTAAGATGTCCTCATCACAGTCTGTATGTCAGGCACTTCTGCAGGCAAGGTCGCAGGTGATGACTGAATACCGGTAGGACACAAATGTTATTAGGGAAGGAGAACGGTGGTGGTGTCCACCCTGGATGCCTGAAAGGATGAGGGGAGACAATGAACCTTGGTAGAGAGGTGTGACTTGGGCTTGTGGCAGAAGGCAAGAGGATACCATGCAGAAGCGTCCAAGTGAGCAAAGCCGGTGTTAGAACTTTTGGACACCGAGTTTAAGGAGCTTTGGACGCTCTCGAACTCCCACGGAGGCCGCAGGTCACTACTGCAGCTGAACCGTCCTTGCCCTTCTCCTCGGGTCAACTCCCGGATCTCTCGGCATCCTGGCCGGTGCGGGGCCGGTGCCCGCGCGACCTCCCGGGAGCTGCCCAGGCTCCCCCGGCTGTGGCGCCCCGCGCCCCCTCCTTCCCGCCCAGTTTTCGGCGCTCCCGGCTCGCTGCGCAGCGCCGGCTCCTCCCGCGGCTGCATTGCAGACGCCGCCGCCGCAGGGCGCGCCGGGGCCGCGCAGGCAGCCGGAGCCAGAGTAAGCGAGGCCCCTAGGCGCAGGGCTCCAGCGCGGCCCCGACGGCGCCTTCGCTGAGAGCCGGCGGGGCAGGCCACGCGCGGCCCGAGCGGGTCCCGGAGAAGGGCTCCTGGGGCCGTCGGCCCGGGGCTGCGGGTGCGACCGTCGGGTGGGGAGTCGTTCCTGCCCTCGAGCGGACCGCGGCGACTCCCGAGCGCGATTCCCTTTATATGCCGGCAGGCGAGTGAGCTAGGCTCAGAGTCGCCGCGACGGCGTTGTGAGGAGCTTGAGCCGGGGCCGCGCTCCGCCCGCACCCTCTGGGTCCGGCCCGCGGCCGTCCAGCGCGGCGCCGCGCGCGGCTCGGGCGCAGTTCCGGCGCAGTCCCCGCGCAGAGCGGCTCCGCGCCCCACACCTGCCTCTGCCCGGCTCCGGGTGACGTCGCGCTCCCTTATTGGCCCGCGCGGCCAGGGGGGCGGGGCCAAACCCGGTGAGCTCACCGCCGCGCCCCGCCATTGGTCTGGGCGGCGCACTCGGGCTGTGGCGGGGAGACGGCGGTACCCGGAGCCCTGCAAGTCGTTCCAGCTGCGGCGTGTGGAGTTCAGCGGGCTCAGGGCCGGGTCGGGCGGGGCCGGGCGGGGCGGACGAGCAGGCGAGAGCGGCTTGGCGCAAGCCTGACCGGGCGGTAGCCGTGCTCCCCGAGTCCCGGTGAGTGTGCGTGCGGCGGGGCGCGGCGGCGCGGCGCGTGCGGGGCGAGGGCGGCGGCCGGCGGGGGCGCGCGGCGGGGGCGGGGCCGCGGGGCGGGGGCGTGGGGCAGCACGCGTGCTCGCGGGCGGGTGGGGGCGCGTGCTGGCGCGAGGGCCGGGCGCGGGGAGCGGGGGTGCGGCCACGCGTGACTCTGGCGCGCGAGGGAGCGGGCCCGGCGGGCGTGTTTACGAGCGGGAGGCGGCTGCGTGGGAGGCGGCCGCGCGGCGCGCGCCTTTCCGGCGCGAGTGGGCTGGGTCCTCTGCGTGAGTGCGCGCGGGTGCGGGTGTCGGGGGTGTGTTTCTGGAGGGGTCTGGGCAGGGAATGCCTTCGCGTGTGCGTTCGAGGTCTGCGTGTGAGACACGCGTGCTCGGGGAGCGAGTGGGGAGGCGCGGCCGACGCTCCAGCGTGCCCGGGACCCGGGCTGGTTTCTGGAGGGCCGAGGGCGTGAGCGCCCATGACCGGAGGGAGCGCCTTTGGGCGAGTGTGCGTGGAGCGGGCGTGAGACACGCGGGACAGTGTTCGGCGCGCGTGTGCTTGTGAGGCGGGTGCCGGGGTGTGTTTCTGGAGCGGCGTGCGGGCGCGCGCGGCGGAGTGCGGGCGGGCGGGGCGCGGGCCCTCCTGCCGCGGCCCCTGCGGGTGCGGGCGTTGGGGTGAGCGCTGCTCCCGCCTCGCCGCCCGCCCGCCCGCGCCGCCTCCCCCGCGCGGACCGCCACGGGGACAGCCGGGCGCTGGGCCGCCGGCCCTCTTGCGGGCCCAGGCGCCTGCGGACTGTTGCTGAGAGCAGCCGGGCGGAGCGAAGGGACGCTTTGTTTTTCCTTGCGCAGAATGCAGCTGGGAAAGTTGAGATGGAAGGTTTGGAAGAACTTCTGAGAGCTTGGCTTACCTGCAGTCCAGGGAAAGGAGAGGACGGGAGCAGCGCACGCAGATGGCCCGGACTAGACACTCAGGGTGGCCGGCTTGCACGTTAGGACCTTCTGGGATTTGCACAACCTTAGAGGTGGCACTGATGTGCTTGATCTCTGTTGATTACTGCAGATATTAAAACCAGCTCTCTACAACTTAGGCATCAGACCACATTTCTGAAACTGTAATATTCTTGCACATTATCTTCTTAATTTTCTCATCAGGGAATGGCAGTTTTAAAGTCTGTTTTCTGTTTTGCCCACTGTTACTTGATATGATTTCTATTGCCTAACCTGAAATAATCTAATCAGGAAAACCGACTGAGTATACTTGAGAAGGGCTCTCGGATAACCACGGAGTGCCTCAGGTATTTGGTTGAATGCATTATATTTCTTCTGCCAGTGAGGCCAGACCCTGATATTTTAAAATTGTGCTCCCAACAAGTTTTGCCCTCTTTTGGTAAAATTAGTCTGGTGTAATAAAGGAGTTACATCTTATTGCCTAAAGAAATCCTTTATAGAGTTTCCCTACAGAATCTGTCATATGCAGAAATTGTTGCTCAGTAACATGATAAAGAGAAGTGCATTCAGTTACAGAGCGCTTTTTCTGTTGTGTGTTTATAGGAAAAAATTGAAGATCAGAATTAGTTGATAACAAATAAGCTTGTTTCTTTGTGTTAGATTTAGGGAGTTATAATGTTTAATGTTCTAGAAAATAGTATTTATTTGCAGAATGTGTTTCTAAAATAAATTTAGTTATAGTGAAAACAAAAAACTGAATTCCTAAGGACCCCAGATTAGGTCATCCTGATTAACATCATTTGGGTAATCCAATGGGAAATAACTGTAATGCAGGAGTTAATATTGTGTGATGTAAGGATTTTTATCTTTGCTTTGTGATATGCTCTCACAAACACACTCTTTGGTGCTTTTCTTAAGTCTTCTGTTCAGGACTGAGCTGGGCCCTGCTGTCTAGAAGAGATGTCCTGCCGCAGTGTGTTCAGGTTAGGTTATTCCAGGTCTGGGTAACAGGTGGATCAAGAATTCTTCCCAGGAGAAAGGTAGTGAAGTTAACTGGTTTACGTAGCAAGTTTCCCTACTGAAAGATGTGAGGCTGTTACAGCTGAGATGCAAGGGTTTGGCAAAAGAATACACTTTGGCAATGCAGGAAATGTAAATTTGGGGGGATACAGAATTTCCTCTGGGAACCATTATAATTTGTTGTTTTGATTGTTGTTTTATGAACTTCTCAAGTTACAGAATTGTGCTTGTAGGCTACCTTTTTAAAAATGTTTAAGACAAATTGTTAGTCCATTTATATAAGAAACAACTTTAGGAATCACACAGAAATTCAGCAAAAACCCATTTCATTAAACTTGGCACAGTTCTTCAGATGAGTTCCTTTGTGCGGTTTTCTGGAAGCCCTTTATCCAGCCTGAGTTGTGTGCACTTGGCCCTCCTCCCTGCTGTGCATTGTGTGCCCACCCTGTTGTCTCATGTTTAAAGGGCTTTGCTTTCTCTGATTTAAATTGGTTTAATATTTGTTTTCCATCAATCTTTTCAAAAGGAGACTCTCTGAGTGGTACCACGTCTTCATTATTAAATATCAACTGTGCATCTTGTCATGGTGTAGAAGTCTAATATTCAGGAGCTTATTTCAGTTATGGATTTGTTTGTCGAAAAGCATCTGACAGCCAGCCACGTGTGACATGGTTTATTAGTGTACTCCTCAACTTCTTCAAAAAAGTGATTTAAGGGAGCTGAGAGGGATTCCACAGTGACACAAAATAAAATAAAAACAGATGAAAATAAAGGAGGATTGGGAAAAGGAAAGTGAAGATACAGGAAGTGAAATGGAGATACCAATGAAGTTAGTGAACGTTCATTTGTAAAATCTTATACAGGTTTCAGCACTCTGCCATAAGCTGCATTTCAGGCTGCTTGGCAACTGTAGAAGCAGTGCATGGTTACTTTATATTTCATGTAAGGTCTGACAGCCATCAATTTTAAGTGACAATGGAAAAATTCCAGATGGGATGTGTTGGATTATATTAGAGACCACATGTTAAAGTTAAATGCCTCATTTTACATTTAGGAAGTGCTTATTAGCCTGCTAGGTGACACAATAGGTGTTGTCACCTCATACCAGGAGGACGACAACGTGCTTATAATTATAAAGCTCTGCAGGGTAGCCTTACTCTCTTCCTGAGGGTTGATTGCCCTGAAGTCAGTTGACCATCTTTTCTTTGCTGTTCTCCCAGGTGCCTTCATCTGGGTTAATACACAGCAGGCAGACCGGAGGTGCCTTTGCCATCAGGAAGTCACAGTCCACTGTCCAGCAGTGTATAGCAGGTGGCTCTTTAAAGTCGTGATACCTTGTAAATGGAGCCTTTTACAAAAATTGAGTGGGTTGCTGGTATGATCTTTTTTGGTGCTTCAGTAAAGTTCCTTTCATGTACTAACTGAAATTTTAGTTTTGAAAGCGTTATGGTACCTATTATTTGCCTAATTTTATCTTGTCTTATATACATTGAAAATAGGGTTACAGCCTTAGACATAGGTTGTGGAGAGATCAGTCAGCACGTTTTTAAGCACCTACTGTATAGAAATTGTTAAGCAAATTATAACTAATAAGTATTAATTTGAAGAAAGTAAAGTACAGGAGTTTAAACAGGGTAAAGGTTGTAGAAGTGAAATTGCTGATGATGTACTTCTGTAATGTTTTTGTAACATGAAACCTAGTGGTAAATCAAGAAATACATTTCACCCTTATCTTAAACCAGTGTGAGACCGCTAAGATTAACCAGGCAGTCTCTCCATTTTTCTCCCGGTTGCTTTCTGGGACTCACTGCCTTCCAGGTCTCACCTTTCCTGTGCCTCCTGCCCTGTACTCAGGGTGCGACTTCTGTTGCAGTCAAGCCCTTGAGCATACTGTGCCCCACTGTCCCTGTCAAATTCTGCCTCCTCATTCTCTGAGTCTAACTCAAGTCTTCCGGATTAAGGAAGCCTTTTCTCTCATCCCCCAGATCAGATCATGGCTCTTTGGGGCTGTGTCTCAACTGCATACCCAGCACACCTGCCGTGATGGAATCAGGGAGCCAGGGTTTCACAGATTCGTTAGCTGACAGATCACACAGTGTAGCACTACTTGTTGGAGAGAGTGAGAAGTGAGCTGTTTCTTCAAGCCCGAGACAAACCTGACCCTCCTTCCTGTGTTCAGTCGGTTCTGTCTCCTGGTAATGTGGACCCACACCCCGTGTGATCTCCCCTTTCAGGCCAGTTCAAGGTCTGTTGTAGGTTTGAGTTTTTCCTTTGTGGTCTTGAGGTGGCCCTAAAATCCTGGACGCCTTGCCAGTTTAAAATAGCTTAGGTCAGACACCTGGATCATCTTCCCACGCCTCTTACGACCTGCCGGGAGTTTGCTGTCGAGGAATGTGCATGGGTTACAGCTGTTTTTCTCCATATTCTGCACTGGGATGGGTTTAAGTTTCAGGTGTTTTGCTAACTAAATGAAATGAGAAATCTTAGGAAATTACCTTACTTCTCTGGATGTCATGCTTTACCTGTTTCCCAAATCTATTAGTGGCTCAGGAAATCAGTCAAGTGGGTCAATATCAGTTTTTAAAATCAGAGTGTATTGCATGTGGTAAGGAGAGATATTTGGGAAGCTTTTGTTTCAGCGGTGTGTGTGTGTATGTGCACGTGTGTTTTCTTCTGTGGGGTCTATTCTGTAGGCCACATTCTAAAAATGTCAAAAGCCACTGAACTGGATGATTCTTAAATTCTCTTTCAGTTCCAGTGTTCCATAGTGATTCTCTTCTGTGGGAATCGTCATTGTTATGACATTGCATTTGGCAGGGACCCAAGGCCTGAAACAGTCAGGATACTTCTGTGTGTATGTGATCCAACGCAGATGCTGTCTTTCTGATTTCTTGGAGTAATCAAAATTGGATCAGGTTTCAGATAAGCATGGCAGCTTGTTTCTATCATAATGTATCCCAGGTTTTCTAGAGAAGTTCTAATGACATTTATATTCTGCTACTAAGGTATATTTCATGATAGGGAATAACTTAAATTTGTAAGTAGAAGCAGATCAGTTCTATTTATTTAGCAAAAGGATCAATATGTCAGTTAATAGATTGACTTTATAGCTTCCTTTCAGCTGCAAGTGACAAAATTTCAACTCAAATTGACTTACATACCTAAGGGAATATATTGATTCCTAAGAAGTCCAGATTCAGAGTTTTCTTCAGGTATAGCTGGTTCTAGGTACTCCAGTGGTGTCTTCAGGAATCTCTCCCTCTCTTGACTATCAACTCTGTAGGTTTTACTCTCAGGCAAGTGTTACCGAAGTGGCAGCAAGATGGCCTGCCTAAAATTTCTGGCTTATGTTCTGCCAATATAGCACATGTCTCCAGGAAAACAGCTCTTTCGTCCTGGTAGTTCCAAGAAATGCTGTCTTACTGGCCCAGCTAGAGTCACATGTCCAGTCACTTGAATAAGGGAAGGTAGTACTCTCATTAGCAAGGATGGATTCCTGCACTAACCCCTGAAGTCAAGAACTGGGGTCAGCACCATGTAAATAGCACAGGGCAAGAGTAGCTCGGAGCCTGTCTTAGTCGAGGCTATAAAACAAAGTGCCCTTTGCCAGGTCACTTACAAACAGGATTAGTTTATTTCTCACAGTTCTGGAGGCCAGCATGGTTGGGGTGGCATACTACCTGCTTTTTACTGTGGAAAGAGGAAGAAATTGTTCTCTGAGGTCTCTTAAGAGGGCACTGATCCTGTTCACAAGCTCTCCACCCTCATGACCTGAACTTGCAGAGGCCCCACCTCCTAGTACCATCAGCTTGGGGTTAGAATTGAGGGTCATTGCATGGCTCCGGAGAGGAGTGGCACGCGCTGTGAGGGACTGGCTTGTGAGCCTCACCACGGATGGCCACCTCTAAGGAGAGCACGCGTGTCCTGAAACGCAGCTCCTTCAGCGGGACTTCACTTCAGGTTCTTAGCTCGTCCTTTTTTTAAGCGAGACTTAGATCCCATCATCCTCAGCCAATCTTTAAATGGTCGCTAACAAGTCCTAGGACCATGTTCAGAAAATGTGGTCCAGTTCCTTAACATTACACCTGTGATTTGAATTAATCAAAGATTTATTTAAATATCTTTTTGCTTTTTATAGTGAAAAATCACTTATTCCTTTGTAGCCAGAATCAACACCCCTGATGGGGTCTATGCACGTGTGTGTGTGTGTGTGTAAGAGGTGTTTTCAGCTGGTAATGTTAAAATACAGGACATGCCTAGCTATAAGAGATGATCCTCAGGCTTGTAAGTCAGTTAACTACTTCCCAGATAAACAGTGCGGTACATGGTAGGTAGGTGCCCAGGCTAACCTGACAACAGAAACATTTTTTTAATCCATGCTAGATAGTCTCTGCTTCTAGGGGGAAAAGTTTTAAAACCATGTGTGTGCATGTAGGTGTCACATACATATTGTAGGACATCAAAGTGTCAAAGTGCGCATCTGCTCAGTGTGTCCACATACAGCACACACTTGTATGTTGCCAAAGAAATGATAGAGGAAACTTCATATTCATGTATTAAATGTTGTTGCTTGAGTAAATAAATACATAGGATAATTTTAGCAAATGAAAACATTTGGTGAAGATTCTTAATTTATAGAGAACGCGAAACAAAGTCTAGCACTTCAACGTTTTAAATAAAGCCATGGAAAATAGTTTTAAGTTCGCTAATGCACTCTAGCATTATTCTTATTCATTATAATTTTAGTCTTACTTTTATTATCAAATGGAACAAAAAAAGTGTGTGATCTTTCCAAGGTGTCTGGCAGAGTTAGAGCAGTGAAGGGAAAGGAGGACTGGCGGACTAAGGAGGTTGCCTGTGGCTGTCTGAAGTGGACCCGCCTGACCCGAAGGGAGCAGCCGGGAGGGGCTGTCCGGAGAGGGGTGGCAGGAAGGTGTTGGGGCCAGCATTTCCCACGTTGCTTCCTGGGTGTCTTGGTCCATTTTCTGTTGCTGTTAACACAACACAATAGACTGGGTCCCTTAAAAAGGTTTATTTTGGCCCAGCCTTAGTTCTAGTTCAAGCTGAGGAGCCACGTCTGGTGGTGGTCTTGCTGGGCAGTGTCAGGGCATCACACAGCAGGGCTGGGGAGTGCTCCGGAGACCTAGCGAAGCCTGCTTGTACAGCAAGGGGCTCACTCCTGAGACAAGCTGCTAACCCACTAAGCCACGAGTGGGTCAGCCATCGAAGGGCAGACCTTAGTCACCTCTCCAAGTTCCCTCCTGGTGCCACCTCTTAACATCCACATGGAGATTACATTTCGTGTGAGTGTTGGAGTTGGCAGACGGTATTCCAACCGTAGACCTGGGTGACACACACCATCCATCCATGTGACTTTATTGAGGCCTTTGGTGGCTGGAGTGGCTTCTGAGCTGAGCCTGGTGGGTAAAGGAAGATGAGGAATAGTGTGGACCAAGGATTTCCCAACTTAGAGACTATCCAGAAAGTTCTCTTTTTAAGCTGATTTTGGTTGGTTGCAGACTTCTGTGTGAACATCACTCACAGGAAACACTTATGAGCTCTCCTACACTCCACAAGGTCCACATGAGTAGGAGTCACACTCCCATTAGCTCTCTGTAATGTACGTTAGTACGTTTAGGTTCAGGAAAGTCATGGAAATGAAATGTAATATGTTTAGTTGCATTTAACCTAGTATTTCCAAAACATCGTTGACACAGCGTTTTGTTCTCATCATCTGCTGATGAATGTCTCATGGACAGTGTCTATAGAATGCTGCTTGGGAAACTCTTCACAGACCAGTCCCCACAAAATCATTCTGATCTTGGGATCCCTGAGTCTGTGAGCCCTAAAATTGAATGCATGATTTTATATGTGTGTGTTCTTCTAGGAAAGAATTCATAGCTTTTATCATTGTCAATGAACCCATGCACAGATAGGATGAGAATATCACTCTGGGTTCTTTGCTAGGAGGAAGGCCTTTTTTTAGATTTTCTTTTGTCCACACATTTGGGTGTCTGCACAGGGAAGAGGCCAAATTGTAAATAGAGGGCCAACCATTCATTTGTTGTTGAATAGATTAAAAATCTGACAATTCTCTTTCCACCAAGGATTGTGAAAAGAAGTTACCTATGCAGGGCAAAACGTCAGAAACATTTATTACCAAACATACAAGAAAACATCACACTATTTCATTGCAGTGAAAAGACTTTAAAAGTTAAGGGCTCCTGACCTGCAGAAGAGAAGCCACTTGAGTTACTCAATGATAAATAACTTAAAACTAGCTAAATATGGAAAACTTTTCTGTCAAGGGATTTTAAAACAATCAACTTACCTGCATTTAAAAACCAAACTCATGAAGTACTGTTCAATAAAGAGTAAACAGTAGACAGTAGACATGGATTCCTTGGAGTAGTCTAATTTACCCTTGACTTAAACCATGCCATCAGGGGCTTGTGAAGTTCAACCACACTGGACGTGTGTTGGATTGCTTGTATGCGTGGTGCTTTGGTGTTCTTTAATCCCAAGCAGGAATAGTCACCTGGTACTCAGCACTGCCTTTATTGCAAGGATGTCGACTCACAGCACCCTGCTAGTCGGGACCTGCAGGAGAGATTTTCAGCTTAGTCCCAGGAAAAGTCATATAATCCAAAGCAGTGCACGTATCGTGACCTTCAAGCTAAATTCCTCTTTTTTTCTTGACTTGCCAAATTCAACCAAATTTGGGCCTCACCTTTAACCATTTTGGAGCATTAAGTGTGTGTTCCCTGTATGACAGCTTTATCTGAGGATTTTGGTTCTTTATGAATCTTGATTTTACTTAACCTAATCTGTCATTAATCTTATGCATTTTCTAACCACCCCTAATAGGCATATCTGGATCCAGGATTATTACCAGTTAAGCAAGAGCAGGGAGGTGAAGTGAAGAGGTGTAGGGAACAGCATTGAGTCAGGGAAGGAAAAGAAGGGAAGCAGGGAGGAAGGGTGAAGAGTCCAGCTGTGCAATGAGAGCTACAGTGAGGCTGTCCAGGGAAGGGCCTGCTGAACCTGTTGTTAACCTTTTGATTCATGGTGTAAATGCTCCCTAAACCTTTAGACAAACTTTACCCTGAGTGGATGACTTGAGGCCCACTCTGGGAGAGAGCAGGACAGAACAGCCTGCACAACTGTGTGAAGTCAAGGTGCACCCCATGTTAGTGGAAAACACTACATTTTAACTTTTCTACCTGATCCAAAGGATTAGGACTCAGTGATACATTTGCTCAAACCTCGCTGGTTTGGAATTTGCATTGGAAGGTTACACTGGTCTAGGGGTTGAGGGCTAATAGGGCCTATAATTCTTAAGTTACTCCTCCCAGGCGCACAGTGTGAATGTGAGCACCCTGCAGACTTGGGACATATCCTTGATGTGTTTTGGGATTTTAACAATGTTTATTCTCTATCAGAAAGGCCTGTAATGAATTATCAAATAGTATTTTCAGGTCATGTTATATATTAGGACTTATTTATCTATCATATGTCCAGTATTTTAGGGAATATAGCTATTCATCTTTTGCACTGTGGAATAGAATTATGTCTTTGCAGAACCCACTGTTTACAAAAAAACACATTTTTGGAACATCTTGGAGTTAAAACTCATTGTTAGCAAGATGACTGAGAAGGTCTGTGCAGACGGCGCCCCCACAGTTGGCTCTGAGTGCAGAGCCTGGCCAGCCCCGACCTGAAGTGCATGTGGAGAACAAGTCTGAAACCATGAGAGGACTTTTCCAACCATCATTCTGAGAACATGGTTTCTCAGTCACACCTTGAAAACCACCAGGAACTCAGGACAGATGGATCTCATATGAATAGAACATTAGGTAGAAGCAGCCAGGATCATGTCACTACTTGTCTCTAGGTACCAGGTTACACATCTTCCTTTCAGTTTTCTGTTTTACTGTGGTTTCAGCCTCCACCCTTGTCCACCCGCCCCGTTGTTCCCACCCTGACCTTGTGGAGCATCACAAGGTAAAGACCAGCAGGTGGGTCTCAGGTGGGTGCTGCTTCAGGTGGGTGGGTGGTTGGTTTTCAAATGCCTAGTCCTTGGTGTGTTTGGGAGAATTGAGTAAAAGATGGCCAGGTGAGAAAGGAAGAAACTACTTTTAATACCTTGCCTGGAAAAAAGAGCATCCCAGAAATAACTAATGGAAACAAATACCTCGTTCCATGTAATGTCCTTTACCTCGTCCCTGTGGAAGCTCTTGTCTTATATTTCAAATGGATGAAGAAGCCTCTTATTCACCAGATATTTCTTGAGGCCCTGCTGCATGACAGCTGTCCTGCTGCTGGCATCAGGAGTTTAGCAGTGACCAGGATGGACGTAACCACTGGCCTCTGAGGCAGTGAGGTCTCTTTCTGTTCATGTGTATCAGACTGTGGTTCTTCAAGTAACGGCTCCTGCCTTTGGTTTTTCGTCCCCGGTGGCTAATACAACTTGAATGGTCTCGTTGCTTGTTGACTCCCTAGAGTGCCAGCTCTGGTAGTGTCAGTAACTGTGTGTGAAATGAATCTGTTCTGGCCCTTGTTCTCCATAGTTACCCCTAAAGGATCTAAGTGACTTTTGATAGTGGCGGGCACCACGGCACAGTCTGCTGGTGCTTCATCAACACATTCGTGCCCCTGAAAAGGCCTGTGTGTCTTCTCATTTCAGATGTTTCAGGTCCTAAGCATCAGGATTCTTGCTCTCCGTTTTCCTTTGCACAGACCATTTAAATTTCCTTGCACCTTTACCTCTCCATGTCAGGCAGATTGTTGTTCATCTCCGTCTTGGTGGCAGTATGTGTCCCCATTCCTCTGTAGCCATTTTTTTCTGACTACTTTAGAATGTCTCCATTTTTATAATGTCTTTTTTTAATTTTTAAATTTATTTGTTCTAATTAGTTGTACATGACAGCAAAATGCATTTATACAAGTATGTCTAATTTTTGAGATACACTGAAACTGTTTAGGACCCTGTCCTCCAAACTGGTTGCTTTTTGAAAAGTTAGCAGACAGGCAATGTTCTGTTCTCTGGTAAACCATGTAAAGGTGGGTGAGGGATTGGCACTGGAGTTCCTGGCCTCTTTTGTACTCCTGTTAATCATCTGCAGTTTGACTACCTTGGCTCCAGCTGGATTTGTTCCTGTAATGATAGCAACATTGGCCCCTGCATAACCTGGGGTGTTCTTGCATGCTTACTGCTGTCTCGTGATGGTCGAGCTCCTTGGGCATCCTACTAAACCTTCGTGTCCTTGGAGTATAGGTCTGAGGGTTTTGCTCTCACGTACCTCTAGCTCTGGTACTAATAAGTTTCAGATGAAAAGTAATTGTGAGGTGCTTGTCGTCCTTGAAACATTTTGTCTCCAAAGCGCTGTTAGTCGGTCATTAAGAGTTGCATCCCAGGTGATTTTTCCAGACAGGTAAGGCTCTGAGTTTAAGAATAGTGTAAAACAAAGACCCAGGAGAAGAAATATGAGTCCAGCTTCACTACAAATGAAGAAGTCTGAGAAGGACAGCTACTTTTTGTTTCCAGTGTTTTGGTACATAGAGTCGTAGAGTTTTTAGAAAGTGGAGTACGGCAGTTTTTCCTGAGGCTAAATTTAGCCCTTGCTGTGGAAAATCAGAGTGGTACAGCCTGTGCCTCATCTCCGGCGAGCCCTTACCCTTTCCTCTGCACTTGGACATCTTAAAGGGCTTGCTGGGGAGCTGCAGCTTAATGGGCTCTAGTGGCCCCATTTAGTCTGGGAAGGAATTAAGTGACTTCATTTTCCCTGTCTTTCTGAGCTTCCTAAAAAATTTAGGAGACTTCCTAAGCAGCAGTTACAGTTCTCTCCAGAAATAGTTCCAGTCCTGCCTCCTTTTGCCTCATCAGCTCTTCCTGCCAGCGCGGCCAAGGGCTGTAAATGGCATGAGAGATGGCCTCTCGCTCCCAGGCCAAGAGCAACAGGAGGCACATGTGCACTTGAGCTACAAATAACGCGTTTTAAAATAGCAGATGGTATTTGACAGTCGCTCCTTCATTCATTTACCTGCCAAGGCTGAACTTCTCTTCTGTTCTGGCAGCAGGACCTGCGGTGGCTCGGCTCACTCAGTCGTGCCACAGGGGCCTGGGTTTGCCGGTGCTCGGGTTCAGGCAGACTTTCTGAGGCTGTGCTAGAGAATGTGCTTTTTGTTTGGCACAATTGAAATTTCATGTTTGTACAACAGCATAACCTGCCAGACTTGTTAAACGCTTCTGTAGTTAATTCTTTCACTCAGGTGTGCTGCAGCCATTTAAATTCGGAACATCTCGTTTTGCCGGTGAACAGGGGAAGTACCTAAAAGCTAGGGAGCCCTAGTTTTCACGTGAAGCTCAGTGACGGAAGGAAAGGGACATTGCTGGGAAATTCTGGTTTGTCTGTGAAGATGTCAGATATTCCTGTTCTGCTGCCAGCCTGTTAAGCCAAAACACGTAGTTACATAATTTCCTTACCTGAGCCCAAGTTCAGTGGCAGCCAGCCAAGTAATCGCGTGCATTTTCTCACCTGCTTTCCAAGTCAGCTCCATTCCATCTTGATCGTTTCTACCACTCTTTCCTTACATGGAACAGGTGGTAAAACTATCGATTGGTGCACACGTCAGCTGGTTCACTGTGCATAGTTGAGATTGCTGAGTCCTCGACCCATCAATAAGTGACCTCTGTGATAAATGGGCGTCCACATGGGCAAGTTAGAAAGCAAAATTCCATCTCACTCATTGTGCCAGAGACACAAGCCAGGAGCCCTGCTTTCAGAGTGTCCATGGTCAAGCGTTGAGTAGGGGTGACACAGAGGACATAGCCATACGTTTCTTTGCTAAGCACTATGAGAACAGAGGGCAAGATGTAGCAGGGTAACTGCGCATAGTGGGAAGGACATCAGCTTGGAGTCCAGCCTGTCTCAGGCTCTGCCCTGTAGTTACAATCTGAATGACCTTGGGTGCATAACAGATTTTCTAAACCTCAGCTTTTTCCTCTGTGAAATGAAGGGGAAAATCTTTCAGTTACTTTGAAGATCAGAAATAATACGTGGAGAGTGTCTGTTTACACAGATGCTCAGCGTCAGCTCAGCTGCTATTAATAATACTATTGAAGTAGTGTTTGAGCCACACTCGGAAGGATAAGAAGCTCACCAGGTGGGCATGGGGAAAGGTCAGCAAGGCCCAAAGCCTTGGAAAATTCCTGGTGGGTTTGGAGAACAGGAATTATGAAAAGAGAGAACCCTGAAAATGTAGCCTGAATGGTAGCTAAAGAGCATTCCATACCACGCCAAACCGTTTGAATTGATTTTATAGGTCCAAGGGGAGGGATTTAATTTTTTAAATTATCTGATATAATGTCAGGAAGCACCTCACGTTGCATTGCCCAGTACAGCCATGAAAATTAGCAGCCTCCAAAATTTAAAGTGAGTGTCCAGAACCTGGAGGACGCAGGAGGTGCGGCTGGGGGCTGAGTGCCTGGGAAGTCTGGCTCGTGGCCCGTTTCTTGGCATAGACGCTTTCTTACTCACAGCAGATGCCCAGACACTTGGGATTCTCCATTTTTACAGCAGTAAGCTCCACCTTTCCAAACTTAGAACATACTGTGGGTGTCTGATTTCCTGAAATTTCTCTGTCTTTTAAAACTTTGGTACTACTTAGGAATGTTAAACACTTTAGGGAATATTAATTTGGGACATTTAAGGTTTAGGAATCCCTGTCAGAGCTAAAAAGATGCCCCATGGCCGTGCTGTGTAACACTCTTCATAACAGCTGCAGAGGAAAGGCTGCAAACCAGCAAAGAAAGCGGGTGTGAGTGCCAGTGAACCGGGCGGTGGCTCTTGGGCCAGCGGTTGGCTGGGCACTGTCTTTTCCTCTTCTGCTGATCTTTTGTGATGCTCATGTGTATTTTTCTTTATATTTATTTTTTCTAATATTGAAAAACCACAAGAACTGAGGTATAACAGTGTAGTTGGATATGCTACTCTACCCTGTACCTGTCCTTTTGAGAGTCAGAAATTAGGCCCACAGTTTCCTTTTTCTGTAGTTTAGTGCATCCAAAAGATTTGTTTTATTTATTGGCTTATTATGTCTGGGTAACATGTTGCTTTTCATCTTCATTTTCCTATGTTTGAAATGTCACCACGTGGTATTGGAATCAGAGACATCAGTATGAGCTCCTGTTTATCTTAATATATGTCCAGATAGACACAGAAATAACTATAGATCTGCATTAACACACATGCAGATATTTCCTAGCCCTGTTCCCTGAGTGAACCTAGAAGCAGTGACAGCCCTATAGCACTGAGCACGCCAGCACCCAAATCTTGGCTTCTAAATATCATTCTCCAGCAAAAGGAACCAGGGCTCCATTCCTTAGAGAAATTGTTGATTCTAGGACTGAGGCAGGAGAAATAAAAGATGAACCTGGAGCATCTATGGTGAGTCAGGACACTTTTCTGTATGCCAGAAAGTAAGGAAGTACTCAAGAAGAAAAGAGGATGAAGTCATGTGAAAGGGGCCTGAAGGAGCTCCTAATGGCCAGCTGAAACCATTTGAGCAGCAAAGTAAATGACCTAGTGTTAGATTGTGACCTGGAGTGTAAAGTAAGTACACGTGAGTTCATTCTGATGTAAATAAGTGACTAAATAGATAAGGACCAGTCTCCTTTCAGTAGAACTCCAAATAGCATGTGTACATGCCCCATCCTTGAGATGGAGCTTAGTTCCCCTCCCTGTGCCGAGGGGCTGCACTCAGTAACTTACCTCAGCTCCTGCGGTTTATCCATTGTGTCAGAGCTGCAGAGTCTTGTGGTGCTTCCACAAAAGGGTGCAAAATGAATCATGAGCCAGTTGCCACCAAAGCCATCAGAACTATTTACTTTTTGCCTGGGGTATGGGTACGTGTCTTGAAGGTGGTGGGGGAACAATGGCATGATGGTTGAAGGCATCCTTCCCATTCCCTGAAGCCAGACCAGATGCTCAAGGTGGTTAGTGTCCCTCTCTGGACAACTTGTCTGTCGTCTGCACATGTGTCACCAGGAAGAGACCTGTACAACTCTTCTGTACCATACCCTGGCCCAAAGGTCTGGTATAGAGGCAGAGTCTTTCTGTGGTGGAGTGGTAACTTGGTGAGGTGGATGGAGCCTCACACTGGGATAAGAATGGGAATCTCAGGACGATGGGGTGGAAGATAGGGATGGGACCCCTGGCTTTCTTGGCTGGACCCTCTGGAGGCTCTTGGGGCCTTTGATCCCCTGGCTTCTGGTTCTCATGGTGGGGTTGTCCATGGCCTCCCTCAGAGCTGCCCCATTGGCTTTGTTTGCAACATCATGAGTGAGAACTGGGACCAAATCAGTCAGCCCCCTTACCTCTATACATCATTCCCTCTGCCCCACCTGTGAATTTAAATATCTAGGTTCATCCAGTCTGCAGGAAGTATTTGTTAGTCAACAGCTGAGGGCTGGGGGTTTTCACTAGTGAACATTCCCCAGTACCTGGCACATAGGTGTTCACTAAATATTTGTGTATAATCTTGAAAAAGTGCTTTTTTAATACTCTTGTATAATCAGAATTTTTAGAAATTTTGCTTCTAAGCAGTCATATTTCCTTCAGCCCATGATCATACCCAGTGTGCAGTGAGAGCTGTCCTATGTACTTGACAGTATGGACCCTCTTCTGTCCACCTAGCTGAGGAACCCAGCCAAGCTGTGCTCAGAGGAAGGAGGTGTATCAGAGTCTCCGATTCTCAGTCAGCACGGATGAGAGGTCTCACTCTCAGGGGTGTTGGCTCAGTCACTTCCCTCTGAGATCAGTGTCTTACTGTGATTATTGCTCCCCTCGTTTTTGGAATTGAGAGGCTCAGAGCTGTTATGCTGATACAGTTTTGTTGAGAGGCACATAATTGCCTCGAGCATCTTTGTCAAGCGCTGCTCAAAGGAGCTTATTGTGTGAGGTGCTCCCTGCATAGCATCCGGGAATGCAGCTGGGAATGGAGGCTGATGGCCTCTGTGGACGTACTGGAGCCACCGCTGTGACCATTGGAGTGCCTCCACCTGGTGACACAGTGCTTGGCCTGGCTGGGTAACGTCAGGGGGACTTGTTTCTGAGGTGTCCACTGGGCGGGGGGCAGAGGGATTGCTCACAGAGCACTGCAGCTCTGCCCAAACAGAGCCACCCGCACAGGGGAGGCAGGCCGGAGAGAGGGTGCAGCCTGTCCGGCTGACCATGCTCAGAGGGCACCTGTGGTGCTGCTGCCCTTGCCTGTCATGGGATGTTCATCTTGGCCGCTCTGCTCCACGGTGCTCTGAAACAAGAGCAGTGGCCACCCAGAACTGGTCAGTAGCCACAAGATCTCGGGCTTGCAGAAGGCACAGCCAGTCAGTGGCTCTGGAGACTCAGTTAGTCTAGGCTGTTTGAGCCCGACGTTGGAGGTTTCTTGTGCCCATGTGGTGAAGTTCTGATCTCGCTCTGCTCGGGATAAGCTGGAGAGTTCGTATGTGCTCCATGAAGGGTCACACTGCCTTGAATTAAGCTCTAGCTGAGGAGTAAAGTTTTCAGTGTTCAGCTGGCTTCAGGCAGAGGAGACTCCTGCAAGGTTTTGGATTCCTGGTGTTTTCCTCTAGTGGCCACAGTGTGAAAATGTCCACATGCAGGTGACCACAGGAAGTATTTATTCCAACTTGTTAACCTGCTGGCTATTGCCACTAAAGTGGGTTTGCCTGCATTTAAAATTATTTGTGAAATCGGGACAAAGATGTTATTTTGACTTTAAAAGAGGATTTTTCTTTTAGTGCTGTTCCTGGAGATATAAGGATTCTTAAAAACAGTCTCTTGCATGTGTGGTTTGTAACGTAAAATCGATTTGCTATTGAGTCAGTGCTGGGAATTTCCTACAGAAAGGGTGTTTCTTGTCTGTTTACCGAGCTGAGCCTCTGCAGTGTGAGTGCCTTTGTCCCCTCAATGGGACAGAGTACCTGTGTCCCTTCCTTCTCCATAACCCTTCCTTCCTGTTGAACGTAAAGGTTAAACTCTGGTCCTGGAGCCACACAGATGGGCTACCGTCGGCATGCCTCGATTACTTACATCAGGTGATGGTTTGGAGTCATGCGCCTCTGTTGGCAAAGCAAGGGAGGCCTGCAGGAGGCTTGTGCAAGGGGTGGCTCTGCCTTTCCTTATCGGTCACATGCAGTGGTCAGCTTTGCCCTGTGGTCTTGGGATCTGTGGCTGGGATGGCAAGGAACGCCGACCCAGGTGGCTCCTTTCTTCATTCAGATGGCTGTGTCCTGACAGTAGCTGTGCCAGCAGCAGTTTGAGAAGACATGTCATCACTGCTCTTCAGTTGCTAAAGACTTTCAGTTTGTCTAAAGATGATGATAACTAGTGCGCTTAATCTGGGAGGCAGCATGTTCTGAGCGGGTGTGCGTAGTAACCCACGTGATTCTCAAGCAGTTCTTTGCCATCTCCTTTCCAGAGCAGAGGAAGCTGAGGCATCAGAAGTTTTGTTCAAGTTGTGTGGTTATCATAAGGCAGAGCCAGGGTTCTCAGCAGGCAGCGGTGCCCTGTCCAGGGCCTGCCCACCTCTCCTACTCCTTGCTCTCCCTGTCGTTGTGATCTAGCCACTGGACCCCTGGTCCTCCAGTGTCCTACCTTGGGACTTTGCATTTGTCTCACCCCAGTGCCTCTCACTTCTGGAGCAATCCTGGCCTTACTTTTCCCGACTGACTGAAGTTCTGCCCCCACCTGCTGCTCCTTATTACACCTTCCTGCCTTCTCTACTTTTCACAGTCTGCCTGTTACAGCAGGAGGCAGCCTCCTCGGTCCTGTCCACTGACTATCTGGCACAGTGTTCTTTAAGATCTGTTGGCTGAACATAGGTGCTCATAGTTCTGATGGTGGATTTGGCTCCTGTTATCTACCCATGAGGTAGCCTGGCTCTAAGATGGATGTGTGCTTGTGTGTGCATGAACAGGTGGGTGTGCATGGCGAAGGCATGGGTGCATGTGTTCTGGTCTTGCCTCACGGTGGCATCTCAGCACCTCTCTTGGGTCGCAGTCCTAGCTCCAACAGTGATGTCTTGTTTTTCCCAGGTGGAGGTGAAGCACCTGTTTGCATATGTCTTTGTCTTTGACAGAAACATTTGTTAAAAGAAACAGTGGGTAAGAGTCTTGGGTAGTGCGTGATACAGTCCCTAGAAAGAAGTGTAGAAACCACAGCCTGGATCAGGAAATGTCTTTTTAGTTTGTTGTTGTATAAGCTCAGTGCTTGAGTAAAACAGACACTGTTTTCTCGTGGTTAATATCTCCTTTCCCGCTTCAAGGACTTTCCTCCACCACTGCATATCAAACGTTGTTCATTTGGAGTGTTCGCAGCAGGTCATGTCTCCCAGATCTCTTCACGGTGTTAGTTGGGAATTCGACAGAGATGGAGTGACAGGAAACCAAAAGCCGGATCTTTGACAAAAAGGGATTTTTGGCTGGGAACTTCAGGCTGCCTTAGAAGTCAGTCTCCTGTTTGGGACATCTCTGTGCTGGGGACCTGACTGGATAGTGGTCCCTGTTTGGGAGAAGTTACTGACGGTCTTTCGGTGCCAGTCCTGCAGGCTGGCACAGACCACTGGTCAAGTACTTTTCTTCCAGAACAGTCTCACTCCTCCTCCTGCCCTGTCCTAGATAACCAGTTCAGGATGTCCATCCTGGAGCGGCTGGAGCAGATGGAAAGGAGGATGGCGGAGATGACGGGCTCCCAGCAGCACAAACAGGCCAGTGGAGGAGGCGGCAGTGGAGGCGGCACCGGCAGTGGGACCGGAGGGAGTCAAGCTCAGGTAGGAGCCCGTGCTGCTGCGTCTCCCGTTGCCTTGGCGTCTTGTCGATGTGAGCACCGATCCCGGCCCCTTCTCTGCACAGATGTCATTCTGGTTTAGGCAGGAAGCCCTGGGCAGCACTGTATGGTCCTGAGCTTCTGAGTGTTGTGAAGATAGCCTTAGGGCTTCCAGTGTTTCCTCCCTAATCTTCAGATCGTTTTTTTACTGATCTCAGCATTCACTGTTGGCCCCTCACAGCTGGAGTGAGGGCATCAGTTCAGAAGACTAGTTGGTGGCTCAGATCTGCTGGGGCTCAGAATCAGTCTCTGTCTTAAGGATGAACCTTAAAGATGTATCAGTAATTCATAAGCCTCAAGAAGACCATGTGAAAAGGACCCAAATACTCGCTGGAATTATTGTTCTGCGTGGAGTAGCGTTGAACGTGAGAGCACCTTTTTATGTCCTCTTTTCAGCAGTTGCATGAGGAACATTACTGTACTGCCAAGTGCAGGGAAATTACCAAGTATTGGTTTGGTTCTCTTGGTCTCGAAGCTTTGAAATATGATTCACTTAGGAACTTCATTTTGGGGATGTCTCCTAGGCAGAAAGTTTCCCAAGAGACCTTGGGATGAAGTTAAAGAGCTGGTGGTATCTCTTCCCTCCACTACTCAGTCGCTGCCTGAAGACCTCAAATAACCCCCTCTAGCTCTTTAGGATGAATGGGGATTTCTTTGACAGAATTCTCACTTTTTATTTATTTATTTATTTATTTATTTATTTATTTATTTATTTTTGTGGTGCTGGGAATTGAACCCAGGGCCTTGTGCTTGCAAGGCAAGCACTCTCCCAGCTGAGCTTATCTCCCAGCCAACAAAATTCTCACTTTTAAGTGAACATTTTCCACTTTACAATCCTTATAAATATCAAGTGTTAGAAATACTTTTAATAATAACAGATGAAAGAAAAGCATAGTATTCCATACCCAAAACTCTTCTCTTAAATTGGAAAGAAGAGTCTTGGCATGTGGTAAAATCTTGTTAAGGCCAAGCTATCTTCTTTTTCCCTGATATCACTAAGTTTTATAAAGGAAGTGATCAGTGATCATTGTTTAAGGTACTTCATGGCCGAAATGGGAATTTCCCATAGAATCCTTTCCTTTCCCCCACAAAGGGGACTTAAAGAGGATGGCATGTCGTATTTTAAAGCTCACACATTCAGCCACTGGCCCGTAATCTGAGCTCATATTAACTATTGAATAATGTCATCAGCTTACGTTGGTATCAATAAATGTTTCTGTCATACTGACAAAGGCAGGGCTCTTTTAGTTTAATTCAAGAAAATCCTCGCTCTTCCTTTACTTGCTGTTGATTTGGTGTTTCAGGTGTGAGCATGTGGTGTGTGCCGAGCCGCTCCACCTGGCCTTCTCCAGCAAGGTCAGCGGACGGCATTGAGACTGCCCAGGGTGCTCCTTTAGGATGTCTTCACAACTCTGACAAGGATGACATTGCATCCAACGTCTGCCTTTTAATTTTGGGAGGCATTTTTTCCGCATTTAAAAATAAAGAGCAATGTTGAATAACATATCTCTGTACTAATTGGATTCTGTGGAATTCATTGCCAGGAAAAAAAAAAAAAAACTTTAAAAATAACACCAGAGATGCAAATAAGGCTGAAAGCGCCATTTATGTGGGAGAGTGTTAAGCATAAAACCACTGTCACAGGGACTCAGATGAGCTGTTGAGGTTACTAAGGTTTTATTTTTCTTCCTTTACAACTGATTCCTGGGAAGAGGGCCACGTGGTTCACATTTGTGCTTTTTCTCCTTCCTGTGTGCCTTTATTGTTTCTGACAACACTTAAACTCCAAGACCTCTCATGCTTTTCCAGTATAATTTTTTAAAAAGTAGAAATTGTTATCAGATACTTTAAAATATTTATTTAGGGGAAAATACCCACATCTAAGTAACTTGACTTTGAGAAGAAGTCAGGGAGGCATGTACTCATTGTCCCAGATGGAAATGGTGACCGCAGGGAAGCTCGCATTTTTTTCTTTTTTTCTTTTTCTTTTTCCAGCAGTGTACATTTTCCCCAGGGCGGATCAGCGTGGAGTTCAGAGTCAGAGTCTGTCAGCTGTAGCAGATGCTGGTGTTATTAGTGATGGGAACGTAACCTGGTGCAATGGCTTTGGAGGAGTGCTGCCCATTCCGTTCTCTGTTTCATTCTGTTCTAGTTCTCTGTTTCCAGTTTTGAGTTGGTAATCACAAAGCATTTGCTTCCCCTGTGTTAAAACACTGACATGGTAAAGCGGCTGTGGTCCTCAGATTGTAATATGTACTTCTCTGTGACAGTGTGCTTCTGGGACGGGGACCTTGGGGAGCTGCTTCGAGAGTCGTGTGGTCGTTGTTTGTGAGAAGATGATGAGCCGTGCCTGCTGGGCCAAGTCCAAGCATCTGATCCATTCCAAGACCTTCCGTGGAATGACCCTCTTGCACCTGGCCGCTGCCCAAGGCTACGCCACCCTGATCCAGACCCTCATCAAGTGGCGGTAAGGCTGTGGTGCAAATGACGAGTCGTCTTCGCCTTCCAACACCACTACTCGAGGGATTCCACCAGTAGGGAGATGGCAGGCCACTCGGTGTTTCTAGGCTGGGAGCAAAGGCCTTTCTGGGAGGACAGTTTCCAAGAGACTTTATGACTGTGCCAAAGAACAACTGAGTGAGGTACTAACTAAATGCTAGATTTTTTATTTCCTCTGGGCTCCTAGCCAGATGGAGAGTCCAGGCTGCCTTGGAATTCCCACTCTGTTTCTTTACATGACGGAGATTAGATGCCCAGTTTAGTTTCATCTTGTGGGATTTCATAATACTCTGGTATGTCCTTTTAACGTGGATTAATCATGCAGTAATTTCTGGTGCTGTCCCTTCCAGCACAAAGCATGCAGATAGCATTGATTTGGAACTGGAAGTCGACCCATTGAATGTGGACCACTTCTCTTGTACTCCTCTGGTAAGGAATAGGTTCATTTTATCCCCCTGACCATTTTCTCACACTGGAGTTGGGACTCCTTTGGGATCTGAGAACATCAGTTAAAAGATGAGTTGTTTTATTAAAGTTTTCTTAGGCTGGATTTAACTGTTTACTTGACTCTGATTAAGGGTTAAGCATGCCCACTGTCATTCCCCAGTGACACAGGGCATTTATCAGAGGTGCTTTGTTATGGTAACGTGGAATGGCCATGCTAAGGTTGCCAGCAAGGACCAGTTTGTGGGTTGGCAGCCATGGTAAGAGTAGCCTGGTTTCAGCCTCTTTCTCCCTGCCCTCCTGCCTTAGATGTGGGCGTGCGCCCTAGGGCACTTGGAAGCTGCTGTCGTGCTGTACAAGTGGGACCGGCGGGCCATCTCCATTCCAGACTCTCTGGGAAGACTGCCTTTGGGGATTGCTCGGTCAAGAGGTCATGTGAAGCTAGCAGAGTGTCTGGAGCACCTGCAGAGGGACGAGCAGGCCCAGCTGGGACAGACCCCCAGGATCCACTGTCCTCCGAGCGAAGAGCCAAGTACAGATAGCTGGATGGCCCAGTGGCACAGTGAGGCCATGAGCTCTCCAGAAATATCCAAAGGAGTCACTGTTATTGCAAGTACCAACCCAGGTAAAGCTTAGAGTTACTGTATCTCAGAGTTGGACAGCTCTCCCATTTGCTTTCATGCCTCTGCCCTTAGGAAAATTTATAGGATAGTCACATATTTTTAAGGGTTGTTTTTTTTTTTTAATGTTTGTGATATTCCTTTAAAAATGCTTAGTGGCCCCCCCATATGGAAAGTAGCAGAAATTCTATGTTGATGCAAAAAGTACACATTTTTGAAGAACTATCTGAGTAGTGTGTGTGCTGCTGGGGAATATTTAAGCCTTAGGGATGTGTCATGAGTTCCGGCTTTGCACTTTGTCTCTCAGGCATAGAGAAAGTGTTAATGCTTGAGGATTCCTACTTTTATCGCCTGTCCTGACTGTCCTTTCTACTGTACTTTTCAGAGCTGAGAAGACCTCGGTCTGAACCCTCTAATTACTACAGCAGTGAGAGCCACAAAGATTATCCGGCTCCCAAAAAGCATAAATTGAACCCTGAGTACTTCCAGGCAAGGCAGGAGAAGCTGCTTTCCACTGCACTGAGTCTGGAACAGCCAAATATCAGGAAGCAGAGCCCTAGTTCTAAGCAGTCTGTCCCCGAGACAATCAGCCCCAGTGAAGGAGTGAGGGACTACAGCCGGGAACTCTCCCCTCCCACTCCAGAGACTGCAGCATTCCAAGCCTCTGGATCTCAGCCTGTAGTAAAGTGGAATTCCAAAGATCTTTACATTGGTGTGTCTACAGTACAGGTGACTGGAAATCCGAAGGGGACCAGTGTAGGAAAGGACGCGGCACCTTCACAGGTGCGTCCGCGGGAACCAATGAGTGTCCTGATGATGGCTAGCAGAGAGGTGGTGAATGCAGAGATGGGGTCCTACCGTGATAGTGCAGAAAATGAGGCGTGCTCACAGCCCATGGATGACATTCAGGTGAGCTCTGCTAAGGTAAGCCTCAGAGGCTGCAACCTAGAGTCACTGAGGTCTTTGGGTTCATTTCCAAAAGCCATATAATTTTCTCCCAGGTGGAGGGTTACAAGTTTGGTCTTAGCCTGGTGTGGTGGCACATGGCTGTAATCCCAGTGGGGCTCTGGAGGCTGAGGCAGGAGGATCACAAGTTCAAAGCCAGCCATCGTAACTTAGTGAGGCCCTCAGCAACCAGCAAAACTCTGTCTCAAGTGAAAAATGAAAAAGGACTAGGACATGGCTCAGTGTTTGAGCACCAAAAAAAAAAAAAAGGAAGTCTGGTTTTATGCACATGCATGAGATCTTGGGAGTATCTTCTTTCCTGGGGCCTGCATTTTCCTTCAGTGCAATCAGGTGCTGTGAATCAGGCCTGAACACCAGGGCCCAGGTCTCAGCAAAGCTCTCCCTCTTGGCATCAGCTCCTCGGAACACACTTACGACCCTACAGGATGTCTTCTGCTTCCTCCTTGCATCCGGGATGACAGGCTTCACTGTTTTAAGGCCCTAAAAATAGCTAGCTGGGAAGCCTGTGCATAGAATTTGTATTATTGAAGTGACTTTGGTCACTTCATCTAGCTATTGTAAAGGGCATATAGGGCATGAGGGACTCATTAAATGCAGTGAAATGTCTCTAAAGCTAATGATGGACTGCCTTCGTAGAGAATACAGTCCTCTTAGGGCATTATACTTGTTATAGATTAAGAGAATATGTACCCAAGCAAACTTGGCAGTAGGCTATTAAGCAAATTCCATTAACTAAAATACGTAGGGGAAGGGCTGGGAAGGAATGTAGCTCGGTGGTAGAACACGTGCCCAGCTTGTGCAAGGCCCCAGGTTCAATCCCCAGTACTACTAAATAAAAGAAATTATACAGAGAAGGTGGAAAGGAAACCAGAGCACATGTCGTGGAATTCCTCTTTTTCCAACTTCTCGTTGATACAACCCAAAACAAAGAAGAAGACAGCCTGCTAGGAATTCAGCAGGGCACCTGTGCCCGGGAAAGTGGTGGAGTGGGCAGGAGAGGCAGGGAGAAGCCTGGCCTGCATACCAACAGAGGTCTGAGTGCTGAGCCGCTTCTGGTCCTGATCCCATTGACGACACCCTCGGCCGGTCAGCACAGGAGGAAAAGCAGGCACGCCACCTGAGCTCCTGTTCTTGGTGGACGGGAGGCCCACTGCTCACCTTCAAACCTGCAGTCCTGGGGAAGCCTGCCAAACTAAATAATGTTTTAGACAAATAGCTGGCAAACTGCTTCTGGAAGCGCCAGATAATGAATAATTTTGGGCTTTGTGGGCCATAGCAACTTTGTCATAACTATTTAATCTGCTCTAGTAGCACAGAAGCACCCTTAGAAAGTAGTGAATGAATGCGTATGGCCACGTTCCAGAAAAACTTTACTTAAACAAACAGGTAGCTGGCTGGATTCAGCCTGGTGTAGTTTGCCAAGTGCTGTTTTAGACAATTCCTGATGGAAGTCATTCCAGATATCAATATTAAGCCGCCCAGAGCTGTGTTTATATATATAAATGTAACAGTTTGAAAATCGGCAGCTCGGAAGAGGGAACTGAGGTAAGCCTGCAGAATGGTGCCGTCCAGCAGGACTTTCTGTGGTGGTGGAAATATGCCAGAGGTGCCACCACTCTGACAGCCCCTTGCCACTGAGGCACTGAGCTCTTGTAGTGCAGCAAGTACAGCTTAGTAGCTGGACTTCTCATTCTACTTAGGTTTAATACAAGTTTAAATAGCGGAACCAGAGCTGATGCAGGAGTAGAGAATAACCTTAAAAAAAAAAACTACTTCAGATTTCACCAAGTCTTGAGAATACTGTTGTGCTAAATGAAGAGCACATATCTGTGAAGAAAGCAGCAGTCTAAAGAAGTATTTTGCCAAATGAAAAAAATAACAATTAAAAATAATAAAATCATTCCAGAAATGGCAAATCAAGTATTCTGGAGGACTGAACAATCAGACCAGTGGAATCAGTATGTCTGTACTGTATGGTCGGCAGTTTCAGGAAGGGATTCTTTTAATGGGAGAGGAATCATGTTTAAATAATTTAAAATTGATTGTGAGTGGAGGTGGGGAAACAAACATAATCAAAGTACATTAAAGCTGCCCACCATTTAGGGAGGGCTGTAGGTTCCATTCCACTCAAGACATGGATAGATAAGCATAGACTGATATGCACTTGTTAAAAATGTCAAGCTAATAGAGGCTGTAAAAAATAGGCTACTGAAGTTACTAAGAAAGAAAAATTGCCTCACTGAGAGAAAGTTCAAGGATGGTAAGGTAACAAAGGAAAAAACAATAAAAAATAAATAGGAAACAATATTGTAGGAATGTTTTCAAATGTGATTCATCTACACTTGGGTAAATGATGAGTCCCTTAAAAGGCAGGTTCTTGCTTTTGGTTAAAAGAAAATGAAGCATATGCTGTTTGTAAGAGACCAACTAAAATGAAGAGCAGCAGAAAGAATGAGAAGGCAGCAGATGCGATCCGTCTCACAGATGAATGAGTATAAAAAGGAAAGGACGGCTGGGGAGGGAGCTGACGGCAGAGAGCGCCCTTAGCACGTGTGAGGCCCTGGGCTCTGTCCCCAGCATGAAGAGGGAGAGAGACAAGGCACAATGCGAGGCAGAGAGCTGCGCACACGTGGCTTTCTGAACATCTTTACGAACCATCGTGCCTTAGCAGCGTCACCTCTGAGTACTGAAGCAAGAACTAGTGACTATCGGAAAAGTGGAACCGTGGTCATGGTGTGACCCTGGCACCACCTGAGAGCTTGTCAGATCAAATGGATGTGAAAAGGACATGAAATATTTGACCAGCATAGTTAGGAAACTTGATCAAATATATAATATATAGTTACGATATAATAGAATTTTATAGACATTGTAATTAGTACACATTGTAAATACATAATTATTCTTTTCAAATATTCAAGACATTTTCTGAAAATTTCTCATTCTGGGACACAAAGAGAGTTTGAATAAAAACATTTAAAGGCTGACTTCTCTGACCACAATTCAGGAAATTTACAGGGCCGTGATTTTTTAGATCCAGTTGCTAAGAATTTTATTTGTTTTAAAGTTGTTTAAATTTCATTGCCTTTTGGAGCCATCACAGAAAGAAAAGAAATCAGCTACTTGGTATCTCATTTGAGATATAATATCTACATTGTAATATCTACATTGGAGTCTTCACTTGGCTGCCATATTAAGGTGCTGTACCTTGGTAGTTATGCACCATGTGGAGGATTTGGGGGTGACTGTAGCGATAACCTTCAGCCTTCAGAAATTGCATTTTGCTTTTGATAAAAATTTGAGTACACCAGGCACAGAGACAACACCTATTTCCCAGCTACTTGGAGGCTACAGCAAGAGGATCAGTCGCTTGAGGCCACAAGTTCAAGACCAGCCTGGGCAACCTTGCAAGGCCCCATCTCATCCTAAACAAGAAAACAGAAACAAGAGTTTGAGCACTTTCACAGAAAAAGAGTAGAGGCAGGACTTCCTGTTGTTTGAGTCACAAACTGAAAGGACCAATATAAAAGAAGAAAAATGGCAATATTTTTTCCTTTTTATGCCTGTTACAAAAAGTAATTCTTGTTCTTTGAGAAAATTTGCAAAATCATTCAAGGTCAGCATCTCTAAAAGCTCTGGGAAGGTGTGACTTTCATGCTATAAAATTCACCCGTTTTAAGTGTCCGGTATCGGGAATTGTAGCAGATTTATGCATCTGTGCAGCCGTCCCCATTCTCCCTTCCTGCAGCCCTTTCCTGAGCCCCCACTGCAGTTGGTGCTTGCTTCATCTGACCCTAAGCAGTTACTCATCTGACTGCATCCCCAGAACTTGTCTTTTCTAGAAGTTTCTTCTGGATGGAATTGTTCAATGTGTAGTCCTCTGTGCCTGGTCCCTGTCACTAAGCACCATGTCTTTGAGCTGCACTGGTGTTGCAAGTCGAGCATTTTTGTCCCTGTGTAGAGCTCCTTTCAGAACATTTTCATTTCACTTAAAACCCTGAACTGCTATATTCTGATTACCATTTTTGAGAAATATGTCAGGAAATTTTAAAAAATGAGGTGTATCTCTTATCCTGATTTTTTGTTTTTAATCTTCATCCAGATGAGCTTTGATTCTTAAGTCTATCTATTAGAATGAATATATTTGGGTACAAGTACCAGCAACCTAACTATATTGGTTTAATTTTTTAAAAAAGACTTTTTCATGTGACCAAAGGTCCAAGCTGGCATGCGTGAGGCCTGGGTTAGATTCCCAGCACTGAAAAAAAAAAAGAAGCCTGAAGACCCAGTTACTCAGTGTGGCCTTGAGGAACTCACAGGGTTTTTTGTTCTTCATTTTCTCAGATTTCCATTCTTGTGACTTTCCTCTCCCTACCTGATGTTTTATGGGTGTAGCCCATAAAACACAGGCCGATCTGTATTCAAGGCAGGAGTAAGGGAGGGTGGGGATTTCCAGGTGCACTGATGCCCCTCCATCAGCAAAGCAGAAGCTCTGCCCAGTACCCTTGGTGCAGACATCTACATAGTTCTCCCGTGTGCAAGAAGGTGGGAGATGAGACCATTTTGGCAGTTGGTCATCTGGGGTTCAGCACCTTGCTGTCCTCTGCAGGATCAGGCATCCCTAGGCAACGCAGAGGGGAGTCGAATGCTGCTTAGGCAACCACTAGTGTGACCACATTAAGACTGGTGCGCTCATCTGCCCAGCCGTGGTACCCTTGATTGCTGACCCAGCTGAGAGTGAAGCATACGCCTGAGCCAGACATTCTCCAAGATGTACCCAAAGGTTTTTGGCCAGACAGTGATTTTGAGATAACAGATCTCAGGACTTCAGCACATTTGGATAAAATTGTGGAATAACCTTAAAATGCTCCTTAAATGTGCACTAAGGTGGAAGTCTGTCCACCTGCCCTTTTTAGTCTGCTTTCCAAAGCAGGGGGTAGAGGGAGACCTGGATAACTTTCAAGGTTCCTTTCTAACCTGAGTGTTCTGTGCACTTCTGATTCCAGGTGAACATGATGACCTTGGCAGAACACATTATTGAGGCCACTCCTGACCGGATCAAGCAGGAGAACTTTGTGCCCATGGAGTCCTCGGCATTAGAAAGAACAGATCCCACCACCATTAGCAGTACGATGAGCTGGCTGGCCAGTTACCTGGCTGATGCCGATCGTCTGCCAGGTGCTGCCCAGATCAGGTTAGA
The DNA here is from genome assembly GCF_902686445.1 of Sciurus carolinensis. NCBI lineage: Eukaryota > Metazoa > Chordata > Mammalia > Rodentia > Sciuridae > Sciurus > Sciurus carolinensis. The sequence continues at coordinate 204,008,435 of NC_062213.1, read as the reverse complement.
AATATTCTGGGGTCACTGCCCAGCATGAACCCCTGGATTTTACTGGAGGCAAGGGAGGCTAAGTGACTTGATGAATGCCGTGTTATAAGACTTATCAAGAAGGAAGAGGGGTCAGGAGGTGTTCCACTCACGCTCTCAGGCCCAACTCTGCCCTCACCACTTCCATTTGTTCCTTCCTAGACCAGAGCATGTGAGCTATGTGCCACAATATGCCCTGAGTCACCTGAAATTTGAGAGAAGCGAGGTAGTGTTCTTGGTGGGATTAGTATTTACCATAGTACTAAAGTCATTATCAGGTCCTGAGTATGTCCAGCAACTCACCTGAGAGGAGGAAGGCATGCCTTTAATCACCCACAGTAGCTCCCGCGGATGCCATCTTGTCTCATTTATTCCTAGCTGACAGACTGTGCCAGTCAGTCATCCCCTCTCTCTCCTTTCCTCTTGTTTCAGAAGTGCGTATAACGAGCCTCTGACCCCTTCTTCTAATACCAGCTTGAGCCCTGAAGGCTCTCCCGTCAGTGAAATGGCTTTTGAGAAACCTACCCTTCCCTCAGCGGCAGACTGGTCAGAATTCCTGAGTGCGTCCACCAGTGAGAAGGTAGAGAATGAGTTTGCTCAGCTCACCTTGTCTGATCATGAACAGAGAGAACTCTATGAAGCTGCCAGGCTTGTCCAGACGGCTTTCCGGAAATACAAGGTAAAATGGAAAATTCTTGATGTTGTCCCCTTCTTAAGATCAGAGAGCAGAGATGAGACTCAGCTACTTATTTTGAGACACCTAGTTCCTTTACCTCTGGGTTTATAGCATTTTTATGGAAAGTTATTAATTACATCATATTAGGTTATTAATCATTTTTAGGAGCTTTAGTAAAGTAAAACCAGTAGTGAGACAACTGTCACCATCTCTACTTACTATTGATAATGGTATGGATATTTTACTTGGTTAATACAAAGCAAGTTGATACCTTTATCACAAAGAATTTATGACCTACAGCAGGGATTTTCAGCCAGAGGCCTGGGGCCTTGAGGCAGCTCATGAACTCCTTAAATTACGTGGTGAGGCTTCTGTATATGCAGTTTTGGTGGTGAGAGGATCCACAACCTTCTGCAGATTCTTAAAGGGATCTTGGATGCCCTCCACTCCCACAAAGGTGTTAAGAGCTATTAGTCATTGAACCAAAAGTGGTCAGGCTTATCTAAAGAAAGACTATTGAGATCTGGTAAGCAAACAGTATAATACCTAATATGTTATGAATAACTTTTAGGCCTCCTAATGTGCAAATAGTTCTGTTTATTTATATTTACAATCAATGATCAGTGTATTGTTTTGGTAAACTGGGATTCTCAGGTCTGAGTTACATAACATGATGGTTCTGTGTACTTTCTTAGAAAACTGACAGTCTTACCATTAGGCCATTAATGATTCCCCTCGTTTTACCTTAAGGGCCGGCCCTTGCGGGAACAGCAGGAAGTGGCCGCTGCGGTCATTCAACGTTGTTACAGAAAGTACAAACAGGTAAACCTCAGTCTGCATCACAAAAGGAGGAGGCCCTCCCTGCAGAACCTGCCTCTGAGGACCTGGTGGGCAGTTTGGATAGTGAACACCATGTAGGCGTGATTTGCATTGCCGTAATTAAAACCCAAAGGACCAGGAAACAAAACAAAACAATCAGCAGTTCAGCTTGTGCCACAAAAGAACTTGTGTTCAAAATCTGGACCTTTAGTTTTAGTTTTATCAGCTTTCTGAGATACCCCTCTAATACAAGGAATTACTTGTGTTTGAAGTGAGGACCGATGTTCCAGTAATTTCATAGGCTGCATAGTAATTGAGGAACTCCAGAGAGTTTGACATGGCTCTGGGAGGAGGTCAGTGCTGGCCATTCCATTGGACATTGAATTATATATGTTGTATAGTCTTTGGCCCTTTTCCATTTAGCTGCTTCTTATCCTTTTTAAAATGAAGAATTGTAAAAATCTTTGAGAATCCTAAGAAGCTCGGAACTTCTCAGGCTACTTTCATCTTAGTTGGCAGGTGCAGGAAGGACAGAGCAGGTCCCTTCCACACAGGATTACTATCTCCAAACAGCCTGTGGGATTGGTGACTACTGCCAGATAAGAAAGGGGCCTATGGTTCGTGGGGCACCTGTGTGCTGGGTGCTGCAGGCCCACCATCTCGTTCACCCTCGAAGTTTCTCAAAGAAACAGCTTCATTTCCATCTTACAAAGAATCTGAGGCTCAGAGAAATTCAGTAAATATTAAGACTTTCTAATCCTCAAACTGCTTAGAGTCTAGAACCTTTTTATTAGGTTGTGCTTCAGGTAGGTTTTGCATTTTAATTTGGAGATTGATCAATGCAAAGGTGTGTGATAATCTCATAGTGGTCTGGGTCCCGCTGTCTTGTTCCTGTGAGGGGCTTTGATTTCTGCTACGGGTTACCATTTGCTCTTTGTGATTAAACCATAGCAATGGGGCAGGGAAGGAATGTCTCCAGCTCAGAGCCAGTTGAGTTCATGATCCCAGAAAATGAAGGTTTATTGTGCAAACGCTGACACCACATCCCTGTAGCTGTGCAACAGGGAGCCGCGCTGGCCTCTGTTGTGAGCCCAGCGGCACGCTGTGGAGGCTTCGAGTCTGCCATCACAGCAGGGGATAAGTTGTTTTTTTAAAAAACATATTCCCTCCCAAAGAAGTGTTATCAACAGTGAGGACAGTGGAAGGCAGGCACTGTTTTTAGAAATAGTGACAACTATATGACAGATCTTGGAAGATGGAAGGCATTAACATAGTCAGGTTGCTTTTTTTTTTTTTTTTCTCTTCCTTTTTGGTTGGGAGTTTTATTGGTTCTGATTTTAATTTCATTTCATTATATTCGGCAATCTAACATTAATCTTGTATTTTCTGTTTTTCCCCCAAGCTGACATGGATAGCCTTGAAGGTAATGATACACCAAGTCCTCTCACAAACCATTCCACGAGAGTCACAAACTTCACACCCATCACCAGCCACCAGAGGGGCCATTAAGATGGCACATCCTGCAACAGACATAACCCCTAGCCTCCTTGCAGGCCACTTAGCCACAGCATGCCTGTCCTCTGGGACCCTGTGGTTATTCAGTTGGGATGGGTTTTGGCATTAATCATAATGGGACACTTTCGTGGCAAGTGTCAGTCCATCTGAGCCAGTTACTGTGAGCCCAGTGGCCACCAAGTAAATGTCCTTTTTCCACAGTGGGCTTCACAGGCCTAATAGGGTCTGAGCGTGCAGTATGTACAGGCCAAGGTGATGCTGACCGCAGGCTCAGTAGGGTGCAGTGTTCTTGTCTTAGACTTTTGGACCAGTGAAAATGAAGGTAAAGATCAGATGAGACTAAAGACTTTTGCAAAGGGGTCCTGTTTCTTGAGCATCTTGAGATGCTTAGTTTTGTCCCTCATCCCACCTCATACATCCAGGGACATAGTTAGGCATGTGCAGGGATTTTTCTGAGGAACATTTTTCCTTAAAATGGTAAGTGTGCCTTCTTGTATGCAAAAGGTTTCGTGTGACCTTTTGCCCCTGACTCATTTTCTATTCCATTAGAAATTTGGACAAAACATTTTTCAGCCATGGTGAGCCCTGTACTTACAGTGCCTTGACAGTGTAAGTGGCAAGCACGCAGGCCCCTGTGTCCTCCCCCATCACTACCCTGAAGCAGGCTGGGTGGAGGGGAGCTGGCCTTGGCTCAAGCAGTCCCCACTCTGACGACCCTCCACGTTTCATTGCTTTCACCACCGTTGGTCTGATGAGTGTTAATCTTTTACAGCATAAAATGGCTTAAAGGTGTCAGCGTTTCATGATAAGCCTTGTATTTGGGACCTTGTAACTCCATCAGAAATTCATCATACAGAACAGTAGTTAGAAATCAATCAGAAGCTGACTGCTAGGTAGATCCTGTATATAGTGGGAATTGGGAGGCATAAAAAGACTTAAAAATGTTTCCAAATCAGATAGCTAATATTAATCTTAAACACTCAAAATTTTATTTTCAGCATGCTCTAAGCCTCATAAATGCTCAGCTTTTGCTATTGAAAATCTTTTTCAAGAAGTGCAGAATATTTGGTATTTGGGGGGAAAAACACATTGCAGAACAATAAATTATTTGCAGTCAACCCTCGAAATAGTGCTTTACATTTGGAAAGGTAGGTGAAAAGAGTCCCCATCTGCCTCTTTTGTGATCGAAGCCCCTGCTGATAGGCCTAGGCCCAGAAAGGGAGGAAGGGACCTGTCTGCCCTCTGCAGAGCTCCCGGTGTTACCATCCTGCTCACTCTTGTTTCCCCTGCAGTATGCACTTTATAAAAAGATGACTCAGGCGGCCATCCTTATCCAGAGCAAATTCCGAAGTTACTACGAACAAAAAAAGTTCCAGCAGAGCCGGCGCGCTGCCGTTCTGATCCAGAAGTATTACCGGAGTTACAAGAAGTGTGGCAAGAGACGGCAGGCTCGCCGGACCGCGGTCATCGTGCAGCAGAAGCTCAGGTGCACAGGAAGGGCCCCCCCGACTGGGTCCAGTGGCTGCCCCTTCCTACACCAGGCTCAGTGTGGAGCCCAGGCATCCAGGGTTTCCTTCTTTTCAGAACCTGCGTGTGGAGACCTTGCAAGCAGTACCTGTGCTGTGTCTCCTTCTGTCCATTGAGCCCCTCTGTCCACCCCATCCCCATATCAGCCAATTTCAACTTTTATCAAAATTTGGCAGGACCAAAGTTTGGGGTCCAAGAGACATCAGTCACTCTGTATAGCAGTCTAAGCTGAAGAGCTCTGCGCAAAAGACAAAGGAAAAAAGTTAGGGTTGAGCCTTAAAATGCCACTTAGAGCAGAGCAAAGGGCATGAGGGTCGTGGGGAGTAACTCAAGAGGTATCCAACTCCAGCCAGTCAGCTCTAAACAGCAAGTCTGCAATGACAGTGCCTTTTCCCATGAAATGGCTTATGAAGAGTTGTAGTGGAACTTGTAGGGACATCATCTTTTCAGTCTTCTGTCCTCTGAGAACTTTAGGGGGCAAAAAGGGGCTTTTGTCCCTCTTCCTTCCTCTCCTGGCCACGCCAGACTGTGCGGTGTGAGCGGCCTGTGTGTATGCTGCTGGATTCACTGCCTGAGCTGTTCAGTGAGAGTCCCCTGCCACTACTCACCTGTTTTAATTTTTTGCATATTAAGCTTTATGGAACCCTTCTGTGACAATTTAATATTCTGACTTTTTCAGGAGCAGTTTGCTAACCAAAAAGCAGGACCAGGCTGCTCGAAAAATAATGAGGTTTCTACGTCGCTGTCGCCACAGGTATGTTAACCTTCGTCTATGCATTTTACTCATCAAGAATAATTAAACAGCCCTAACCTTCTTAACCATTCGCTAACTTCTGCACAAAGCCAAAACCCCAGCAAACACCAGGGTAAAGATCCCAAATGATGATAGAATAATAGAGCTTGTTAACTTGGCACCACATTGAGCTCTGCAAACCGTACAGACCTCTGGCTGTGTGTGTTAAACACATTTATGCTAGTGTTTTCTGTTTGATTTGGGTGTGAGTATAATTTAGTCGGACTAGCTTTCAGTTCAAGTTTCTCTTTATTATTCATATGTCACTTTGCATCATGGTCTCAACTCTTCATTCTTACAATGTACATCAAAACAGAACATAAATGAAGTTTGTTATCATGAAGGAAAGAAAAGAAAACCGTTAATGCTGTCCAGGTTTTCTGGTGTCTAATTTTCATCAAAGAGCTGGTGCCCTCTGCTGGAGGGAGGAAAGCTAACAGGTTCTGAGGTCGTCAGTGGAAGCTAGTAGTGATGAAGAGCAGGAAGCCACTGAGGTGAAGCTGTGCAGGAAGTGACAGATATCCGAGGTCCCAACTACATTTTTAGTTAGCAAGAAGTGCACCCAAGTGCCCCCGCTCTGAGGGGACAGCACCTCCTCAGGGAGCTCAGAGTCTCGAGCCTTCTTTGTGACAACTAGGTTTTCGATTAGTCTTCTGTGGGCTGGTGAGCAGTGCTGTTTGGGATTTGGGGGCCACCAGAGGATAGTATTCCAGGTTGGGATTTGGGGGCCACCAGAGCCTCAGACACCAGTGACCTTCCTTGTGGTTGGGTTGTTTCTTTGTGCATCAGGAGCTGTGCAGCTGACGGCCGCAGATTTAAAGCAGGCTTCATATGGTCTTAACCCTTTTCCTATTCCTTGGTGCCTGAAGCCCAAGTATTCATGTTCAGTTTGATTCCTAAGAGGTTCATTTTAGTTTTTGTTTTTTCTTTCTTTTTTTTTTTTTTTTTGCGGTGCTGGGGGTTGAACCCAGGGCCTTGTGCTTGCAAGGCAAGCACTCTACCTATTGAGCTATATCCCCAGCCCTCATTTTAGTTTTTCTTACTCTTAAGACCATCTGGTTGCTAACTTGGAAAAATTTGCCTTAAAGACTTAGCAGGGTTTAACTGGTGACTTGTACTTTCACCTAAATCAACAAAAGAATGCATTTATGTAGCTGTAGAAAGAAATTGCACAGCAGGTAGGTTAACAATAGTAAAAACTTCCAGAAGAGCTTCATTGGGGTGCATGGGGTTCTGTAGCTCCAGTGTGGCAGAAGCTGCTCAGGTCCTCACCCTGTGGGCCTCAGCAGCTCATTTGTTCTCTGTCATGCAGCAGGTGGGGCCTTTTTATCCCAGGAGAGCTAACAAATGAACATGCTGAGATAGGAACTTCTGTTAGGAAACACACATCAAACTACGGGTATGGCTGGAATGTAATGAAATCAGTTTGTAAGCCTTAAAGAAGTGGTCTGTCTCCAGTCATACCTTTTACTTGGCATCAGAGTGCTTATGACCAAATGAAAGAGCTGACTGTCTTCATTTGGTGAAAATATCAAGGATTCCAGGCCCCTTTCCTTACATTCGTGAATGTTCACAGCCTTCTCCCTGCAAGATAAAAATCCAGGATACTCCGCCCAGCACAGAGCAGTAGACTGTGATTGGGGAGGGGGGGGATCACGCAGGCACCTTCTCTCAGGAGGCTGCAGTTCAGGGTTTCCAGGAGATTTTGTTTTTAAGAAATCACCTTAGCATTGCTCTTGTACTCTGCTTTGCCCGCTTCCAGTCATGCTCTCAAACTTTGAATACATGCATAGGAAATGCAGCATGAAAAAAATCAGACCAAGTCCTGTTTTCCTGTGTCCTGTGTTTATAGTGGGTGAGTTGAGAGAGTTAGATATTCAAACAGTACATACGTTCATAAAAGATTGCCTCCCAAGGTAGGCGGAACAAAGGAACCCTTCCACTCTTGGCTCTTAGAGTTCCCTTTTTGCAAACTAGTGGAGAAGAATTTCCTGAAGATTCTTAACAAATCATAATGCCATAAGAAAGCCAGCAAGGTTCGTTTTGAAGAGAGCATCAGATCATGGGCCCTGAGTGTGCATGATGGGAATGAAATAGACACTCTCATGGACTGTTTTTTTTAATAGTTCAGATGTTAGAAAAATACAGGCAAAGTTTAACATCCTTATATAGTCATTATATATGCAGTATTTTAATACTGACTGTTAAAGATCAATATTTACTTCCCTTTTCTATAAATTCAGTTAATTCATTTAGTGAAGGAGCTTGAAGAAGTCCTGAACATCTATCTCAGAGGTTTGTTTAAACTCGCATTTTTCCTAGGAGTGTACAATCCTGTTTCTACTCTGGTTTATTTAATACTATTTTAAGAGAAACTGTCATGTTTACTGTCCCTTGGAAGTATTAAAGTCTATATTAAATAGAAAACCTCACACGGCACCTCTTGAAAAGGTAGGTAGATAGTGGTCTTCTAATCAACAAGTGTCCCATTTCTAAGTCATGTAACCCCAGTGTTTTTAAGACTTAAAGATAAATTGGTGAATTTTCTACCTGCTCATTTCACAATACCCCACCATCGCGCTCCTTTTCTTTCTTCCCCTAGAAGAAACCATTTTATGCTCATTTTGGTTGAATTAAAGCTATTGATAAGATTTCTGTTGTCACCCTCTTATGCTAATAGCTCTTTGGTGTTGTTTTACTGTCTAAAGCCCCCTGGTGGACCATAGGCTGTACAAAAGGGTGAGTTTAGCTGCCTGCTAGCCAGTTTATCTTTATCTTCCATTTTCAATATTTTGCTTTTTGCTTGCTTGCATGGGGCTGCAGCCTAGGTATGCCAGTAAGTTTCACATCCATTTTGAATGAAATGAAATAAAAGAAAACTAACCCTAATTACTAACACTGCTATTTTATACAGCAGAAGAACAGTCACAGGCAGTAACTGTACAGATGCATGAGTAAATAGGAGGGAGGGACCTTCCAAGCCGCTGCAGGGCATGCTAGGCTGGGTGGAAGGAGCCTCTGCAGACACCCGTGGCTGGCTACAAGGGGAATTCTAAGCAAAGCTGCCTTTTAAGAAAACAGTAAGCAAGTGGGGTTTTGTTTTAAAACAATTTGCTGTACTAAACCTTCTCAACTACTGCTTTGTCAACATTCCTAAAGCAAGAAGGCTCGCTCAGCAGTACTAGGCTTTCTTTCAAGCCAGTCTGCTTCTTGTTTAGAATCCTTGCTTCCTGGGGACCCTACTCCTGTAGTTCCATTCTGTAATTTCTTTCCCTGTGCTGTGCCATGAGGTAAGTCAGTGTGGAAAACTGCCTTTTCAGAGCTAGCCTCGGACATTCATTTAAATAGTGAGCAGACCAGACCCCCAGTAGCAAAGGGTAAAGCTGAATAAAGAACATGTAGGGAAGGGTCTTAAGTTTGTGTGTTCCATTTGCAGTAGGGAGTAATATTTATTCCAAAGGAATTCGTATTTTCAATAAGTTATCATGAGTAGGTATTCAGTAGACACTGTTGGCATTCCCAGGGTTTTAGAACATGCTTCTCATTTGTAAGTGTGACAAGAGTCACTACCAGATGAAGCCATAAAACATCTTAGTTACAGTAAAAGTGTTCAGTGTCAGAAAGCTGCTTTGTAAAAGCTAGGAAAGGATTTACCAACACTGGACTTGAATTTAGATGAATTTGATAAGGTTTTTTCTTATATAGTCTTAAGAGGGGGTGACTGTCTTTATCACCCACATTAATTGCACCCTGTTTTTATTAGCCTTGCACTAATACTTTGGTTAATTTTAAGATTTCTGAGATCATAATTCAAAAAAATCTCAAAACTTGTAGCCTGGTGTTGTGGCACACACCCATAATCCCAGGTGAGGCAGGAGGATCACAAGTTCAAGGCCAACCTCAGCAACTTCTCAAGATCCTGTCTCAGAATGGAAAATTAAAAGGGCTGGAGAAGGGTCTGGGGTTGTGGCACAGTTTTGGAGCTCTTGCCTTGCATGTGTGAGGCACTGGGTTTGATTCTCAGTACCATGTATACTGAGAATAAAATAAAGGTCTGTCAACATCTAAAAAAATCTCTTAAAAAAAGGACTGAAGAAGCAGCTCAGTGGTAGAGAATACCTGGGTTCAGTCTCTAGGACTAGAAAATAACCTTAAAATTTCAGTGTTTCTGCAGACATTCATATCTAACTAGTTATATTGCTACTAATATTTATTCATTATATTTTATACCAGGAATTGGCAAACTTTTCTTAAAAGGCCAGTGAGTAAATATCTTCAACTTTTTGGGCCATACATACAATCTGTTCCAACTATACAATTCTTACATTGTAGAATTACACAGATAGACAATGTATAAAAGAATGATCAAAACTGCATTCTTATAAAACTATATTTACACAAATGGGCAGTGGGCTAGGGTTGGCCCGCAGTCTGTAGTTTGCCAACTTGGTAATAGACTTGAGTTTTATAAGTTTTTCCTGAACAATGAACTTATTTGTATAAGATTTAAAGTCTTATCTGCTTTTACACCATGAATAGTTGCTGAAGAAGGAATTTGTTTTGAAAATTAAAAGATTAAAAGGCAGTTACATTTGTTAACTAGTTAATCCTTTTTACTATTAGACAGTTGTTTACCTTTGGGACATTTCCTGTGTGGCAGAGCTGGATCAGAGATTCCTCTGCTTAAAATATAAGAGAAGAATCTCCATCTCTCTCTATTCCTTCTCACTTCTGCAAACATAGATAATGTTTCTTTCCATTAAAAAAAAATCCCAACAAACTCCATGAGAACAGATGCATGCCCAGGACTCGATTTAACTGGAGGTGGCAGTGGATTGTGTGTTAAGTGCGCTTCACAGAGCCTGCTACGAGGGGCCGACCTTTTGTCAGAAGTGGTTATTTCTGCACTCTTGTTAGTTTCTGGTATGTTCATGGGCCTTTTTGAGAGAACCTTTTCTGAAGGTGTCTCTCAGTGCCAGAGTCCTCTTTTGATTTCTTTAGTACCTGCTGCATTCTGTTGTGAGCTTCTAGAGCCCCTGCCCATGCCTGGAGAGCTGAAATCTGGTAACATCCCTGCTGCCTTGCGCAGTCTTCAGGGTGTCTGGGAGAGAGGAGCAGAGAGGTGTGAGTTCCTTCTGGTGTGGGAACGTTTATGTACATTAACTGTGGGGCAGCTTTGGTGTGTGGCTTTGTGTGACCACCAGTCAGATGCCCCCCCACCCCCGAAGTCGAGGTGGCACTCCCTCTAGTGGTCCCCAGGTTAAAAATCTTGGGCACTGAGCATTCTCTGAGGATTTATATTCCTGGAATTTATGTCAAAAAAAGATAACATACTTATTTTCTTAAATACACCATACTTAAGAATTTAAGGTTGGCAAGTTGAAAATATTAAAAAATGTTTTAAAAAAACACTAAGAATTAAATCTTGTGGCACTGTGTTTGTAAAACGCTATCATCCACCCACACCCTTGGGATGATGAGCAGAAGGATATCCAAAGGCAGGCGCTACCCTTCCTCAGAAGGGAGCACAGCGGCTCAGCACAGCAGCATGCCAGCCGCATTGCATCCCGAACCTTCGTCCTTGCCTGCCGAGGGCCCCAAGGCGCTCCGCACGTTCTTCCCCAAGTCCAGCCGAGGTTTTCTCAGCCTTTCCTTCAGGCTTAGCCCCTGATTTATCCAGTAACTGAAAATAAAGTTACCAAACCCCTGAAATAATTAGGGATGTTTTGTTTTTGTCTCAGACACAATAATTGTCTACTTAGGAGGCAGTTACCCATGGGAGATACTTAAACCAACTATTTTAATTCTTTTAGTTAACTCAGATGATAACCCAACTTCAGCAAACCACTGAAGGATTTTTAAGGTTTGGGAAACTTAAAATGTAGATGCTAAAAATACTACTTTCCTACTGGACTTAGTACTTAGTACACCTGAGGGGGGTATTTCTCACTGTTACAGCAGAAAAACCAAGACACATCAGAAGCAGAGGAAATGGCAGGTCCTTGTGTTACACAGCAGACTCCTTAGGGTGTTGAGACTTCATGACCTAAAGAAAGAGCCTGTTTTCTTGGGTAGAAGATGGTTTCCATTTCTCTCTTAAAGACTTTTTCTTTTTCATGTATAGTAGAAACTGTTCTCATAGATTTCCTTGAAAAATTCCTCCTTTCCCTGAATGAGATGGTGTTTCTGCAAAAGGGCTTTATAAACTTTACAGTCACTGCAGATTACCATCAGCAGTGGAAATTCTGCTATTTAAATAGCCTGTTTCTTAAATTGCTAACCTAGTCACTCATGTTCAGGCAAGGTGGGCACAGCTGTCCTCCTGACATAAAAGAACCCTAATTGGGAGGAAGGAGAATAGCACATTTTGAGCACACATTTTCAAACAACAGATTTCCCCTGTATTTGAGAGCCAGTTTTGCAAACAATTAACTTCTCCAGAAGCTGACAGTCATCTTGGTAAGTAGTGATTTCAGCACAACAGCTGAGAAACGAGAATAGCCCTGTGAAATGTCTCCAGTGGCCGGGACCAAGTTCTGGGAGTTATGCTTCATGCCTTTTGCTTTGTCGTCTGAAGAGACAATTCCCTGGCAATGCCTGGAAGTGCACTGTTTTGAGAAAAGTAGACAGTGGGCTAAAGTCAACAGATGTGACACCATATTTGTTTAGTTAAATGACCTGAAATCTAGTTTCCAAGTGGCGCACGTGTATTCCATGAGGAATGAGAAGTGAGTGTGGGATGTTCATCCAGGGTGTATTTTAAATCTCCAAAGTAATTTTGTCTCACTTGCCTCTTTTAGGAAATGAATATTTTTGGAACACAGTGGTGTGTGTTAAATTGCAGACAACATGCTCTGTGTCATTCTTATTGGGCCTCTCTGTCTTTTTTGTTTTGCAATCCAAATGAAATTTCTGGAAAATGGCAAGATCTCTCTTTTCCTAAATTCCCCACAAGCTATTGCAGCTCTCAGAGCAACAGGTAACTAATCAGAAAGCCACATTGGGCTGCCCTGTATATTTGACGTCCAGCATTGCAAGAATATACCTGCCAAAATCCACTGACTCATGAAGCATTCCTCTGGCTGAGCATTACTGAGTAGATGTAATGAAGCGGCTTTGCCTTATGCTTTTCCCATGGAGCATTGTTTGCTACAAGGTTCTGAAGCAGGCCTACTCCATTTATCCATGAATTACCATTGGACGTCTGATGGAAATAAACCCGTGGGCTTCTGCTGGCTTTCAGTGCTCTTGCTTACCACATCACCTCAGTACATTACGATGCACCTGTTTTTTTTGTTTTGTTTTGTTTTTGTTTTTTTTGTTGTTGAGACTGCCAGAGTATCCCAGGGTGGTTATTTTCAGCCTAGAATGCTTGGGGGTAATCCTGGGTTGTCTTTAATTTTAATAGTTGAATGGTCTGATTACTGTAACTCCAAACTAATAATATGAGAAGTATTTTCTAAGTTACTGATGTGAGGTTCAGAAATGTGTTCCACACAACTCTTCTTAGGGAAGCAGTAGCCTTGCAACTATAGAAGCCATAGCTTCCTAGCATTAATTGTCTTTATGACCTTAATGAAGACAGATCTGCCTGTCTTCTATATGATGGGATTCAGAAGTAAGTGCCATTATGATGGAATTTTTTTTTAAGATAACCTGGACATTTTAGGTTCAGTTCTTTCATAGCCTCACATTTGTAATATCAAAAACTCAGTTAACCCTTGACTGAGTTTGTATTGCATAACTCAACAGTTTGAGTACCTGTGTTGTAAGTTAAATCAGTGCAATGATCACAATACTGGATTTTTAATGTCATTTCAAATATTTTCCAAGTTTATGTACTGAAAAATATGTTTACAACATAGGTAAATATCAATGAAACCAGTTTAGTTGATTAATTTGGTTTTGGTCTATGAAAATGAATTTTTTCCTCCACTGATTTTTCAGTTTATGTCCTGTGAACACAACTTTGACAAGACATAATAGTAACAAATGGATAGCAAAGTATAAATCTTTTCTTTTAAACATTCTTTAAGGTAGAAATAATTATTACTATAAAAGAAGTACATATTCATTGTAGTAAACTTTGTAACTACAAATAAGCAAGGATAGTCACCCAAAGATGATAATGGTCACACTTTTATTATGTATCCTTGTCAGTAAAGATTTGCTTTTTGTTCACATATTCCTTATAATGATCAATCACGTCCCTGACTGAAAATAAGGCAAAGCCAGTTAACTGTTTGGAACACTCTCGTGGAAATACCTGTTTCTTAGAATCGGCCAAAGACTCTGACCTACCAGGTGTTTTTCCAGGTTGCTTCATTTTCTGTTTCTTTGGAGCAATGTAACTTTCAAACATCATTCTCTCTAGTTGTCATTTGATTTAAAACAAAAATTAGGCACCCTGTTTTATCCTAACAATCTGCCCTCAGGTAACCTAAAACCCCATGTATGAGTTCAGTAGGGCGGAGAGTGAGTGTCTCTCAATTTCTCGTGAACTTTCAGAGGTAAGTTAACATCACACAGCCTGTGAATCACAGATGAGAGAACAAAGTTTAAAAGCTTCTTTGACTCTCAGCACATTATTTATACATGTTTTATGACTCTGAATTTAATCGTGTTATAAATCAATTACATGTTATGTTGGGGTCTTAGTAACCTACAACATTGTAATTAAATCAACATAGGGTCTCATAAAGTACAACATCTCAGAATTGAGAAAATATTGTTGTCAGTTTCATTTCATATTCTAGAAACTTTCCAAATACATGTTTTCTATAAGTCTTTTAGAAAAGTAAGAATTTATAAAAATTACTAGAAGCAGGTACTGGAAGGGCAGAACTGAAGACCCCGAAGCCACACAACCGTGGGCTCGATCCCTGCTCTGCTGCTTGCTGCCTGCATGGCTTGGGGCAGGTTAGTCAGTCCTCATCAGTCTGGGTAGGGTGGCAGCACTGTGAGCGAGGCGTCGAGGCGGCGGTAATAGGTGACCTATGTGGCTGCTGCCGCGTGAGTCCTCCCTTGCTCCTCACCCTGCCCCGTCAGTTAGGTCACTCGATGTGCTTCATGATGCTCGCTCACTCTGGTAACTCCGTGGTGGAACTCAGAACTAGGTTCTCCCAGAGCTCTAGGAGCTACAGAAGCCCAGAAAGCAAATCTGAAAACGACTGTCCTCCTGTCTCCGTGGACCTTGTGTGTGTGGCTCTGCCCACTCCTTAACTTAGTGGTCTGTGAGGACATCGTTAATTTTAGCAGAGTATTTATATGGTAACTTAAAAACCTTGTGAACACTTAGTCAATCTTTTAGTTAGTTGTGAAAAGAAACTGGAAAAAATGCAAAAACAAATGTGACCATTTTAACTAGAAGAAAAATGTTTTAAGTGCTACCTACCCTGACCAGCTGATTACAGATTCTTTGGTATGAGACTGCATAAAGCACTTCTTTATAATTCACTCTCTTTTCTGTTTCATCTCAGTGATGAACTTAATGTTCTTAAAGCATTCCTGTTCATTTTAGAAAAACTGTGAATGGATATCTGTGTTTATACTATCAGATTTTCAACTTAACGATTCTTTAAATTCTAGAAATCTTATCAGTGATGGAGTCACTGTTGCATATTCGTGAATGAGTTCTGTGCTAGTGCAGAAATAAAATGTAGTATTTGAGTGGGCTGGGGAGATAGCTCAGTCATTAGAGTGCTTGCCTTGCAAGCACAAGGCCCTGGGTTCAATCCCCAGCACCACACACACAAAAAAAAAACAGTAGTATTTGAAGTAGCATGCACATTTTGCGGTAATTCAGCAAATAGGTCTGCACAGTACAGATATTGCATGTCCGGAAGTAAAGTTGGCATCTGTGCATGCCTTGCATTTTTCCAGCAAAGGGATGTTAGTATAGATATTGCATGTTTAAAAATTGAACACAGACTGTAGCATGTTTCAATTTTTAAAAAGCCATTTATTAATATGCATGTCCAAAATTAGGGACCTATAATGATGCACAATTCTATACTGTATTATGACTCAGATTACCCTAAAATTTAATAAACCATGGTACCTTTAATTATGAAATTTAAAACTAATATCCAGATCTACTTATGAACATAGCAGTTTGTCCTAAATGGAGCTATTAAGAAAGATTCAATCATTTGGGAGATACAGGTCTGTCACTGTCATCTGTAAAAATCACACAAGACTAAGCTGGGCTTAGAATATGTTAAAGTAAGACAAATAAGCAAGTTTTCAAACAATATTTTTTAGCATAGACAGTAAAATGAAATATCTTTTCTTCTGAAAGAGAGCATCTTCTCTCTGAAGAGATTTTATCAACTTTTTAGAATACTCAGAAATGATGTTTGGAGGTGGTGAATTTAAGTTTCCTTCGGTTGCTTTTGGCGCCTCAGCCTCTGACTCCCAGCACATGTTAATACAGCAATAACCTACCACTTTTTTCCAGAATGCTTTTTCTCCCTGCCTAAGTGCTATCAAGAGTCTATTTAGAAAGTAAACAAGCAGTAAACAAGCATGAATCTTAAGATTTTAATTTACTGGTATAACAAGATAATGGGAGAGACCTTACCCTGAGGGAATGAGGAAACAGTGTTTGAAATCATCAACCTCAGTGTAGGCCCATATCAAATTGTGCTTCCAGTCCTGCTGCTGGGGTAGAGGGCAGGTGTCTGCTCCTGTTTGGCTGAAACTGTCCTCTCACACCCACTTTTGGGAAACAAATCTCATGACATGGTCTGTAGTTCCTCACTGTGATGTGCACAGCATGCACTGGCTTGCATCTGACCATTCTGTTAAGGCAAACTTGTAATCCTTGGTCAGCACAGAGATTTTCTACAGATTACAACTTTTCTGACACCCCTCCACGTCAGACACCACATTTAAAAAAAAAAAAAAAAAAAAAAGCAAACTTTTACATTAACAATATAGATTGGAGGTGATAATTAGTACTCAGCTGATGGGAACTTCCCATAACTCAGCCTCTCCTAGTTCCATTTAAATTTGTTTGCTACAGTATGTCTAAGTAGAAAGTGCCTTTTCCCTATTGCCCCCTGCTGCCATCCATCTGGGAGCTCTGAGAGGAACCCGAACGTCCCTTGTGGTTACAGTGTGCAAAGAGAGGAGAGTAAGAAAATCAGATTCCTCGCTCTGTGAAGGAAAGATTGAAGTCATGCAGGTTGTGTGGTCACTAGCATCGGAGCCTGTGAGCAAAGTAGTAGTTCAATCCCCGGGTCTATCCAAAGCTAAAAGAAGGTGTTCAGTTCCCCTGCCTGACATCACATGAAATTAGAGGGCATTCATGGTGGTCTAGCAGGTGAAAAGAAAGTTACTTGAATGAAATTTTCCACGATGAGCATATTATTATTATACTCCATGTAACAAACAGACTTCGATTTCTCACTGCTCTTGGAGCACCTGGTATAGGGCAAAGTTTTTAGGATTTTGTTTTTAAAACCACCTTGAGGCTTCCTGTTTGGATGTTCTTCCCAACAGTGTCACAGGCATTTCCTTTGCCATCTGTCCTCAAAAGGGGTTTTGTCTTGGCTTTTCATTTCAGAGGGAGGGGAACAGCCCTTTCCTCTGCCTGGTCGCAGTTTCACTATATAGTTATCGCCTGGTGTTCTGTTTTGTTTCTCTTCCAGAGTGAAAGAATTGAAAAAGGCCAAGGAACTTGAAGACATACAGCAGCATCCCTTAGCAATGTGACGTTGCTTTTCAGACTGTTTTCATTTCTGTTTTTAGCAGAGACATGCAACAACAACACACGCGCACACGCACACACACACACGCACACACAATCCCTCTGCAGTTTTGGGGAGATCAGCTGCAGGATTTTAACAGGAATGTTTTGGTCATTGCATTTGCACTTTCATGGACAACTTTTAATTTGATCAGCAAGACATCTTGGAACTCAATCTTCTGTTGGATCATAGAAAACAAGACACCAGGAGGAACTGAAAGAGGCCTCCTCTTGGGAGGAAGCCGTTTTCCTTCTCATATAGGGCTGTATTCAAACATCGTGTGGAACTGTACAAATATTTATACCAAAAATATAGATTAAGAAAAGGTGGGGATACACTAGCAACAAAAAAGATTGCTGAACCTGCCCCTGTCGGTTATTTCCAAGAAGCTGAATCTTTGGGATTGATTCTCAGTGGAGGGCTTAGATCATACAAATCTTTATTGGATCCGTGTGTTCTCATTTCCTTCACTGTTTAATTTTTGTTTTGTTTTGTTGTTTGTTCGTTTGTTTTAATCTCTCAGCACACTTAATGCAACTTTTAAAATCTGCAGGTTTTTAATGTCTTGTGGAGATTCGCAGAGGGGCGGGTGTGTGGTAAACGGGTAATGCATGGAAAATAATGAAAAACAACTCAGAATTAAATTTACGTTCTTGTCCCCACCACCTCCCAAGAACCTGCGAGGATAGCACTCATCTTGTCCCTTTTCTCACGTTCAGCACTTTAATTTTTTTGCCTTACTTTCATGTGCAATGAGAATTATTTCAGAATTGGTAAAGCATGTAGCCTTTTTAGTGACCTTGGAAACTAGTCGTTCCGAGGAATCATAAACCTAGCCTGGACATTTACCACCTAAACGACCAGTGTGGTGCTGCGTTCTGGCCAGTAATCCCATGTTTTTGGCTCTATCTCATCCAAACTAAGTGGTTTCTGTGTATATATAGAAGGTAGAAATGAAAAGCGAGAAAATATTTGAAAGGGATTATATTAATTGCTAAATATTTTATTCACAAAGGTCAATAACGTGGCAAGATAAAATTATTTGTATAGTTTTGTCTGAATGAGCGAGAAAAAATGTGGATGTATTGTTTGTATATATTGTATATATTAAAACAAAGAGATATGTGCATGAAATCAAGAAAAAAGAAATGAACAAAAGCAAAGCATTAGTGGCTATGGTCTGTAAAATGAAACAAAAAAAACTTTATTTCACTATAAGAGTACTTTATTTTAAATGTTCTTTAGAAGAACATTTTGCTAAAGCATGACTAAACTGCAAAAAAAAAAAAAAAAGAGCTACTGTATTTAGACTTAGGAAAAAAGGCAGAGTAACATTACTTAAAAAAGGATATGTTTACATTTAATTTTGGCTACCAGGAGTTTATTTTATTTTATTTAAAATTTTTTTGCCAATGGTGCCAAGTAATGTGAATGCTAATATTGCTTAAGAAAATTAAGTTACTTTTGCAAAACAGATAATCATAAAATGAATCCGTATATAGCTGAACACCATCCACTCACTCCAACAAAGAACACTTAGAACGATCAAAACCTGACAAAAGAGGTACTCTGAAAAGTAGAGAAACGTCACGTTTTCATATCTCCCGCTGGAAATCAGAAAATGTAACAAAGATTGCACAAAAAATACCTAAAAGTGAAAAAGACGCAGACCGGCCTCGTAGGGATGCCACAACGTGTTACTCTCTCCACATAATGAGGAGCCAAAGAAATCTGATGCTTTTAAACATTAAACTACTCACGTCAAATTGAGAGAACGAAGTTTGCGTTTGCTGATGCCAGTTGAAAACCCCCCAGTTAAGTCTGAGATCAGTTGGTATAAAGCTGAGGTGGTTTTACTTGTTTCTGGCTGCCAGCTGTGAGTTAAAACTCAAGGCTTGTTGTGAAGCCTAAAAATATTCACAAATAAGCTTTTAAACTGGTGTCTTTGGAAGGAAGGTCGATACAAAACGATCGTGGTAAAGACTGGGGTCAGTGCTCTTGGTGCCTTTTCTATAATCGTACTTGTTTTTTAATTACTTCCTTTCACTGCCAACCTCGAATTACTGTACAGTATATGTCTTTCTGCTTGTGATCAGCTTTGACAACGGTGACAGCCCCACAGCTAGTAGCCACCTGTACATTTGTAACTGACCTGACTCAATTCTGTTTTTAACGTGTGGGTTATGTTGCAGCTGTCGCAGTCCCCAAACACCCATTGTTTGACGCAGTTTGATCTGTAAGAGGACACTGAGTGATTTAGGAACACACAATGCATTCGTAAGTGGGAACAGAATGTGAAAGCCAGCTCTTTCAGAATATCCTATATTAATACTGAATTTGGATACATTTATTCCATTTATTATGGTACAAATAACGGATCTTTTGACCAGAGTAATGACCTCAGTGGATTTGCTTTGACCCTCACATTTATTTATTTTTTTTAATGTTTCACATCTACATAATTAGCTGAGTAAGTTAGAAAATTCTGGAAGATAGAGACTTAATAGAATTAGGCGGTTCTTATGGAGGGGATAGGAAGTAGGTTTAAAAACCTACTATTCCAACTGTGAATCCTAGGTGAGGTGAAAAGCGCACTTCCACTGAAACAAAGCATTTCTGACCGCTTTTTCTTGATTGTGAATCTTAATTTTGAATATAAGATGATAGGTAAGCGCAGCTTTCTTGGATAATCTGAATTCCCAAGTGCCAGGAGTAGGATTTCATTATAAAATTAATAGCTAATCTTATTCTGTCTCCTGAAGATTTAATTGCTATTCTTGTTACCCATTCGAAATCAGCTGTACTGTGTGAACGAAATAAAGACAATAACACGAACCCCTCTCTGGCTGCACGGTCGCTTATGGCAGTTCCACACAGTAGTTGGCGCCCAATGGGGGGTCCCTGAGATTTGCATGTAAAACTAGTCTAGATGTCTTCTTTTTTGTAAGTTTTATTTTTGTAATTGTGCATGTAAAGCATCATTGAATCAATGGATCTGTTGAAGAACTCAGCTGCTGGAAACCATGCAAAATGTTTTGAATTGCCCTTAAAATATGGAAAATGTTTTCTGAATGCTTTATATTCTTTCTGCTGTAAATTAAAAATGAAGAAAATTTCCCCATACTATCTGTGTTTTGCTTTAACTGGACCTAATACCAAAATCCAGTGTGTTTAGCACACGTTCAGACCTTGTGTAATAATTCCAGTGTCTCAGCACTGCGTGTTATAGCTTCGGATGCGGCTGTGGAAGAAAACATTTCCTAGAGCCCTGGCTTTTCCCGTGTCCCAGGGCCCCTCGCAACACACCAGTCATTTGTCTAAGACCGCAGGTCGCAGGTGGTTGGGAGTCTGACCAATCAGACTCCCCTTCCCAGCTAAGTCCTCTGAGTTTTGTGAGGCGTTTTCCAGCTCACTGCTGGCAGCCCCCCTTCAAGTATTCTTCTTGCTGTTCCGTCACTGCAGAGCCTCTGTTTCCCTCCTCGCCCTCTCCCATCTAATCCGTCTCACAACTACTGCATCATGACAAAGTTTACATCATGACTCTTCCCAACTGTGAGTCCTTGCTGGTTTCTAGAACCTGCTGTGTTTAAATTAGATTCGTGATGCTGCTTTCTCTTCCCTCTTAATTCAGTCCTATTTGTACCTTTGCCCAACCTGTACCCTTTGGATGGTCTGCCCACACCCTGTCCGCTTCTGCTGACCTTTTTCATGGTATGCATTCATCCCTTACTGGGGAGTTCTCTTTTGGGCTATTTATTCAACTCCAGTCCCACTTCTGTGGCACTCTCTTTGTTGTAATATACAATAACATTTCCATTTTCAAATTACTGAGTTGGAAGACAGAGTTGTTTTTCACTTACCTGAGAGATCCGCCAGTGGACCTGTTTACTGGTGTTTCATGCAGGAGATTGTCTCTTTTGGTAGAAATATTTCTGTAACAAACACATTACAAAGCGCTCACTCCACTCTACCTAAAGTTGACCTGCTCTGTGCCAGGGCTCCCTCCAGCGATCTGTGACGTGGTCTGTGCAACAACAGATTCTTCGTACCACTGCTGAAAACGACGATGCTACTGCTAGAAGGTCCAGTTGGGGTCCAGGTTCGTGGAGTCTCAAAGAATTGAACAGACACAAAGGAGATGCAGCCGGTGTATAGATTTATTGAGAGTTCACTCCCTAAAGCAGAGCGGTCCTCGGGGAGAGCGTGGCTCAAGGCTCCAAGTCTGAGCCAGTCTGGTCCTGAGTTGGTCTGAACCTTCCCTGCAGGCCCGGTGGGAGACCCTGCCCCATTTGTTCCTAGTGGTGACTTTATTTTCACCTAATTAGAATACAGAATTTGCTGAGGTGATGGCCAGGGGAACATGCTGGCCATCCGGTGGTCACCCTGCTCGATTCCACCCCTGGTCCCTGCTCCACCTGGCATTTTTCTTGTACCCCTCCTCCACCACGCTGATGTCCCTAAACTCCTAACTCATTTCCCCCTGAGAGACATGATCCCAAAAGTTTTTTTGGATGGCAGAGGGGCTGGAAGTCTCATCTGTAGCTGCTTCAGGCCAACTGGGGGTTATCATCCCTGCCTATTTGGGAATCACAGAACTCTTGCTCTGTTGGATCAAGATGAGACAGCAGGGCACCCAGCTCCATTTGTGGGATCGGTCTGAAGCCCTACCTTCATACCAGAAGGAGTTCGAGACTCTGGATGAGGAGAGAGAAACTTGTTAGCAGGTTTAACTGGCAGGTTCCAAACAACAAAGCCAGAAGGAGCACCAAAAGGGGTCCCGCCAAGGGTAGTAACCAAGACTTCCAGTTTTAAATTTCTGGCCATGATCCCCTTGACTCCGACAATTGCTGCTGTATCCTGGAGGCACAATCTGCTTCTTTGCTCCATCTCTAACTATCCCAGAGTGGTTTACATAAAAACAGCATTCCTCCTCCAGGAAGAGACTCAATCCCCCCTTTTCAGCAGTTGATAGTTACCTTCTCCAGTTTGGGAGAATGCTGCTAATGAATCTCTCTGGTTCTGGAGGGTAATTATGCTTTTTGCTATTTCCTCTAGGATATCAGAGAGATCTTGAGACAAATCCTGGAAGTAGGAGAGGGAGGTGGAAGTCCCCCTCCCTGTGCCCACTCCAGCAGTTATTCCCAGTCCCACCAGGAGAGGAATTAGTTGTACAACCTGTTTAGCTCTAATGAATGCTGTTAAAGGTGTGATTAGAGACTGATTATTTGGGGCTATATCTATATTTAGAGCTATATATGTGCATGTCCCCATCTGCTCGGCCAGCAGGCACAGGGAAGATTTTGTTCCACATAGGAAGAAGATTCCTGTGTCTTCATAAAGAAACTAGTTTTGATCATGAACACGTGGATTAGTTTTCTATTTTCAAATCCCCATATGGATCTGGCTAACATAGCCCCTGTCAGAGGCTGGAAGGGACTAAAAGACTGGTCTGGGGCTGCCCCCAAGGCCTGTAATGTTTTGTGTTTTTAACTATATCAATAAGAATCCATTTAGTTGAGCTTTTGAACTGGGGATTAGTAAGCATTCTGAAGATGCTAGGTTGGATCAAGTCGCCAAAGGAAGATGCTTATGCAAGTAGAGGTCTATTTTGACAGTAACCTGAGTTTTTATTTAACAATTGGTTCTTTTTCAAGGATGGTTTCCACAAGAATCATACTGGTTGTTTAAAGGGGGTGTATCAGGCTACTCTGTGATTTGGTGTGGTTGTTTGAGGGAGAAGTTACCAAGTCATGAATGTGAAGAGGTCTTTTGACTCACCCAAGTTGTGCCCGGGACTGTTTCCTCTGGATACAGGGGGGCACCTGGAACTTGAGTCTCATTTGAGTTATATAGGCAGGTGAGATGAGGTTATTTTAATAGAATTGGAGAAGTTGAACTGCCTTCCAGTTATTGTTTTCAGTGATACCTGTGATATTTATGGTGTATAAATCATCTAAGGTCATTAGCTGGAATGGATAGCCACCCTGATATTTAGGATAGTCATTGTGCTGCTAGCCCATGGTCAGGCATGGATGACTCTATTACCCGTGGAGGTGAGGGACAAGCATAGGCAGCAGTCCTTGGCCAACCCACGGTTAGGTTGATTTAAAAGATGGTGGCGGGGCTGGGGTTGTGCTGAGTGGTAGTGTCCTCGCCTAGCATGCCTGAGGCGCTGGGGTCCATCCACAGCACCACATAAAAGTAAAATAAAGTTATTGTGTCCACCTACAACAACAACAACAACAAAAAGATGGTGGGGGAGATTTAAAGTTTTAAACAGGTTTGTGGACCCAAAGATTCTCCCAGAGGCCGACCTGAGCCAATTATTGGCCATAGGGTGAGGATCAGTTCCAGGATCCAAATCCCTACACCTTGTTTAGAAAGTTTTACAGTCAGCATTCTGGAGACAATTAACAAGTCTGGTTACAAACAAACAAAACGGTTATTCCATTAGTTGTTAGTGTACTCGCCGAGCCCTTGGGTGACTGTCTCCTGGAGAGTAGCTTGAGGTCCTCCATTGCTCACGGGGCCAGGTCTTCAAAGTCTTTTTTCAAATCTTGTTCTGATTCTTGAGGAGTCAGTGCAACCTCTACTGTTGAGAGATGTATCCAGCTGCTTACTTCTGTGAACTTAACAGTTGGGGGGTGCCCAGGATTACTTAAATTTTAACTGGTCCTCCAGAGAGTTCTTTCTCCAAGTTTTAAGTAAAACTTGTTCCCCTGGATACACCTGTAGAGAAAATCTCCAAGGAGATGGAAGAAGCCAGTTACCTGTGGTTCGAGCGGCCAATTCAGTTATCCTAGGTTTGCAAGATATTTGGTGAGCCGAGTGGTCTCAGGATCTGCCACAGGGTCTTTAGATAGAAAGGATACCCATGTAGCGTTTCATAGGGGCTTACATTTAGTTTTGTTGTAGGTGCATTCCGGGTTCTCATGGGAGCAATAGGTAGTATAGTTACTCAGGTTTCTGAAATCTCCTAACAAGTTTAGCCAAGGTACCTTTTAGGGTTTGGTTAGCCCTCTCTACCTTTCCTGATGATTGGATTCTCCAAGCAGAATGTAGGTGGTATCTAAGCCTCAGTCACCTGCTATGTGACACAGGACAGGAAGGAGGGCCATATTCATTCTGTAGGCTCTGGGGGAACCTGACTCTTGGAATTAGTTTCTTTGGTTGGGCTTTCACCACCTCCATGTTTTTTTCTGTCCTTGTAGGACACCCAGTAAGTGTCCACCAGGACCAAAGGAAACTTGGAGACCATCTTCCAGTCTTCTCCTGGGTAGGTGCCCTGCATTGGATGGGTTCAATTAGCGGGGGAAGACTTGGTCCAGGGTTATTATGAGAAGAGAGCAGACAGGCTCTGCAAACTGTCTTCACTATTTCAGGAAAAATCGGGTAGCCGTCCGAGAATGGCTTCTTGTCCCAAGTGGAAAGAGTCATGTAAGACCTTAATGGCTTTCTACTGAAGAAATGTGGGTATATGGGAAAGTCAACCACCTTTTCCCCACCCTTTTCCTTCTTTAATGAATCCTACCATCCTGGTGGTCTGTGTTTCTTCCAGGATCTAAAGTGGGTATAAATCTGCTTCATGAAAGGGGTACAGAGCCATAATAGGAAGTGGGCCTCCCCTCAGAGCTGTCTCCTTGGCCAACTAATCAGCTCTTCTATTGCCCCTGGATATCTCTGATCTGTCCCTCGGGTGCCCAGGAGTGGGCGCTGCTGTCGCCTCAAGGACATTTGTCACCCATAGCAGTTGTAGAATGTGTTGTGTCGGGACCGTGGATCTGTTAGGAGGCCCCTTTCCTTCCAGGTGACTGCATGGGCATGACGCTCCACAGAGGCACATGTGGGAATAGGTATGTGCATAGGATTAGAGAAGGATTTTGTCCCTTGATGAGCACTCTCATTAGGGTGATCAGTTCAGCCTTTTTGAACTGAGGTCCCTCCAGGATAAGTCAAAGGCCAAAGTTAGAGTTTGAAACCCATCAACAAACTTGTTGGACCCTCAGAGTATTTTCCTAGTTTTCCTTATGCTGTTGGATGAGGGTGACCAAGAAGGGGACCTATACTCTTACTGTCCCTTCATCCCTGGCCACTTCCCTAAAGAGTAGGAGTGTTTGTTTGGTGCCCAGGTAGGTGGCCCCTCTATGAGTATGTTGTGGGCTCAGAACGTTAGAGGAGGAGGGAGCTGGTGAGCTATTTTGGCTGGCAGTGGTGTGGAGGGATTGTTGGTGTTCCCCCAAGAGACCTGGGGACAACTCAGTAAAGGGTCATCTACAGCGTCTGGATGGGAGGAGGTAGCACAGGCTTCTCCTGGGACTGGTGAATTTTTCTTTGCATAGTAAAGGGCTTTTGTAAAAGGCCATGAAGGCTTGGGTGTAAGGGATTTCTAACCATTTTCTTTGTCTTGCAAAATAGATCCAATTGAAGGACAGCATTAAAATTTTGACTACCATTAATGGGCCACTCTTCTGAGTCTCCTAACTTATATCAGGGCCAGGTGAGACTGCGACAGACGATGAGGCATCTCTTCCTCAGGTTATCAGGATTGAAGGGTCTAACGGCAGAGACTACAGCTGAGAGGGACCTCCTGTGGTGTGGACATGGTTCCTCCATGGTTGTCTGTAAGAGGGAAACCCTAAGGATCTGGGAACTAGATTCCAGGTTCCCTTCCAAACGTCCCTCAGAGGAATGAGGTAACTGACTTGGGTATTCCTGGGGCATCCCCTGGGGATCCTGGCTTAGGTGGCCAGACACCTCTGGCTCTTGTGGACACTGGTGCCACTGCTGAATGTTCCCTAGAGCGTATTCCTTCTCTAATCCCATGAGTCCCTTCTGACTCCTAAGTCCCTCACTGAGAAGACGGATGCCTTTGTAGATTGGCCTGTAGCAAAAGACAGGGAGTCAGGTGGAGTCTAGGGCTGAGGCAAGGGATAGGAAGCTGACAGAATTTTCTTCCAGGACAGAACCAACAATACAGCATGGGACTACAGGATGTGCGCCTGGCTCTAGGCATCCTTAAACTGCTTGTGTGAGTCTATGAAATCTGGCCTCCCTTCCCAAGAGTGTAAGGAACACCCAGTTGGCTTTATTAGCCATCTTAAAAAAAACAAAACAAAACAAAAAAAAAAAACAAAACTTTTTTATAGCTTTATTATATTTTTATGTGGTACGGATCCAACCCAGTGCCTCACACATGCTCGGCGAGCGCCTCTCCCACTGAGCCACAACTCCAGCCCTTGGTCAGTTCTTTCATCACTGTGACCCAAAGAACTGACAACCAACAATTTTAGAGGAGGGAAAATTTATTTGGCGCTCCTGGTTTCAGACGTCTTGTTACAGTGGTCCATGTTATGCTTTGAATACAGCCCTTGCTGCTCTGCCATGTGACTTACTTTTCAAAGGAACATGTTTTTTCTCTTCCCTCCTTAATCCTGGGGACAACAGGGTTTACACCCCTTCCCCATCCGAGGCAGCTGTCCATCCTGGAGCTCACGCCTACCACAGTAAGGAAGTAATTAAGACTTGGGGATGGCACCAGAAGATCTCAGAAATGACTATCTCCCAAATTCACAAGTGAACACCTCTGGCAGAGAATACGTGGAAGGTAGCCTCTCCCTGGAATGGGCAGAATCACCACCTTTGGGACAGGAGTTCCCTATATTTTTATTGCTAGCAAAGCAATAAAACTTCTTTTTCCTTTTTCTCAAAACTGTGTCCTCATTATTGGATTGGCATCAGGGACAAAGTCCGAACTTTCCATTAACAGTCTCAGTCCATAGATGTCGGACTCCATTCCCTGGGACTCACCTCCATTCCTC
The DNA here is from genome assembly GCF_902686445.1 of Sciurus carolinensis. Lineage (NCBI taxonomy): Eukaryota > Metazoa > Chordata > Mammalia > Rodentia > Sciuridae > Sciurus > Sciurus carolinensis. Next base: position 203,981,516 of record NC_062213.1, on the reverse strand, counting down.
AGGGCTTGAGGGGAGACGGAACACCTTGGTAGAAAGGTGTGATGGAGGTAAGCAGCTCAGAACATCACAGCAGGAATCAGAGGAGATAGTTCCTCTTACCAAGGACAAAATCCATACCCCAAAGCCACACCCTGCCTATAGTTACCAGCCACTTAATCTCTATCAGGGGATTGATGCACTGATTAGTTTAAGGCTCTCATAACCCCATCCTTTCACCTCTAAACTTTCTTGCATCGTCTCACACAAGAGCTTTTGGGGAACACCCGATATCAAAACCACAGCACCACTTTTTCATCAAATGTAAGTACTAAAATGGAGAGCAGTCACCATGCTGATATACCACCACAACCAGTAGGCCTCAGCCTCCCAAGGGAGGCAGCCAGGTGCTAATTGTACAAAAGGAGCTGCGACTCCAAGAGGAGGCACTGAGCCTGTTTTAGCAGAGGAAGAATTGGTAGTTTGTGCATAAAGACCTGTAGGAGGCAGGGGAAGCAGGAAGATATGAGGTCATAGGATGGGCTTCATGCTCACCACAGAGAGAAGGGGGCCCTGACAGTGTTCGCCCAGCTCTGACCTTGTATGGCCCCAGGGTTGGGGTAGATGGATGTTCTGTACTATGTGCCTGTGATGGTGAACTTTGTCTTGAGTTCAGCACAGGCCAAGTCTGACTGCAGCTCACAACCAGATTACCCTGTCATAGGAGTCTTGAAGCAGCCGGTGCCCTGATGGCTCTTAACTGCCTGACCCACACCGGCTGGGAGTGTGCCCACATACCCAAGGCACATCATTGTCAGTAACCCAAGAAATTAAGAGAAAATGATAGGAGGCCTAAATGCATTAAAAGGAAACATCCAAGACAAACCCAGACTATCCCAAGGAGCCGGGGTAGGCCCACAGCAGAGAGACTGAGCTGCTGGGGTCACAGACCCCCACCCTCATGGAATAAAGTTCCCACCAGTTCAAACAGTTGCCTTCTGACCCCTAGCTTGCTGGTTAGTCTGAATGTGGTCCCGTGGGACAGCCTCAGAGTCTGGAGAGAGCTGGGGCAAGCATTAGGACCCCCTGCCATGCCTCCTGTCATCTGCCAAATGTGACCCAGGAGGGTTGAATCCAGGTTCTTCAGGTTCTTTGTATTGTGAGAGATTAAAAAGTCTGGCAGTCCATTTTCAGAATATTTAGCTTTACATGTAAAATGATTGGGGATTTAAGAAAGGCAGCTGGAGGGGAAGCAGGATGAAGTTACAAGCCGTAGCACCAGAAAGTGAAAATTCACAGCCCCCTGAGGAACAGAAGGTGAGAAGGAAGGTGCCTAACTTGACCAACAGAGGTGAACTGTACTTGCCAGAAGGCACTCAGTCCAAGGGGACTTTCCTACCACAAGAGAACAAAGAGAGGTGGGGACAACTGAAGGTGTTGTTTCTTTAACCCAATAGGTGACAGTAAAACCTAAGTGACCTTTGGAAGATTGCGCACCCTCAGTCAATGAGGAGCATGGGGAGGGATCCTGAGCTCTAAGGGAACAAACCACTGGTCTGGGGTCCCTGACCACCAGGCATCTGATCTCGCAAGGCTGCCATTAAAGCAAAGCCCTGCTTTTTGCTGTTGCTTGCGTCTCTTAGTCCAGTCTTGGGCTTGAACAGGCAAGGGTGCTTCTCACAGCATCTTGAACAAAGAATTGGGCAAAAGGCAGGGGAGTAGCAGCCAGAGGGTTTATTGAAAGTCAAAGTTCACTCCCCAAAGCAGAACTGGGCCTCTGGGAGAGCAGGGCTCCAGGCCCTGGGGTCTGCCCCCGTCCCCGTTGGAGGACCTGAGTGGAGACCCTGCCCCATTTGTACCTATTGGTGACTTATTTTCACCTAATCAGAATACAGAACTTGTGGCAGGAGTTGCTGTGGTAATGGGACAAATCCGGAAGAGTAACACGCAATCCAGTGGTCCGGCTGCACGAGTCCTCTCCCCGTCCTGTGGTCCTGCTGGCATTTTTCCTGCCTGCCTCCGCCACCAGGACGTCCCTAAGCTCCTAGCCCAAGGAGCGGGAACCTCGCCCTACAGCAGCTGTGGTAGACGCCCCCAAAGGACTCCCTGTTTCACTGTAACTACTTTCTGGGAAAAGCACCGGGTGTCCCCAGGACCACTAGGTTAAAGTGGGCCGCTAAGGCGAAGCATGGACGCTGTTGCTAATGTCACGACCAGAGGCTGTCCGGACGCCCGACCTCCGCCGGCGCCACAGTCCCTTTCCTGCGCATTAAGGAACCTCCCGGAGGGACACGCCTGCCGACCACGTGGCCGGCCGGGCGGCAGCGACTGCGGGCGCCAGAGGCTCTGCACCCGGCCGCCCAGGGCCTCAACGCGCGGGGCGGGGCCGGGGAGGGCGCCTCGCTCGGGCCGCCCTCGCCCCGCCCACTTCCGGCGCGCCCTCGGCGGCCGGCACGCCCCGCCCACCCGCGCCCGGCGACGTCACCGGCGCGCCGCCCCGCCCACCTCCCGGCTTCGTCTGCCCGCTGCGCAGCTCCGCGGACCCTCGCCCGCCGCCAAAATGTGAGTGACGCGCCGCGACGCCCGCGGCTTCGGGCCCCACGGGCGGCCGCCCGCGCCAGGAACCCCCGCATTGCCCCGAGATGGCCGTCCGCCGCTCGGACGCGGGCCGAGGCTTGCGCGGCACGCCCAGGGCCTGGGGGGTGGGCGGCGGCCCCGGGGTGCGGCCGCAGACGGTCGGGACGCCCAGCGGCGCCGCCGGTCCCTCCGGAGCGCCCCGCGGCCGTCGGGCGGGCGCGACTGGGCTTCCCGGAGGAAGCGGCGGCCCCACCCCGCACCCTGGCTTCTTCCCCGAGGTCCGCAGGAGGCCAGTGACGACCGCGCTCGCCTGGCAGCCCCCGCTCCGGGCCCGGTCGCCGCCGGGCTGCGGAAGTGCAAGCGAGCGGACTCGGCCCGGTGGTGAGGCCACTGTGGCCAGAGCCGCCCAGCCAGCGCCTGAGGGCCCGGGGGCCGCGCTAGGGAGACCACTGGACCGCGGGCCTTCGCCCTGGTCCTGAGCAAAAGCTGTCTTGCACTGGCTCTTAAAATCGGCGTTTCCACTGGGAACGTTCCGAGGATGCCAAGGACCAGTGTGTCCCTGCAGCCTGCCCAGTGGTCACTACCGAGGAAGCCCCGGGTTTCCTCCAGGAACTGGGGACACCGCTTGGAAAGCACCTGGAGAGGTTGCTGTGCCAGTAAGTGGATCGCAGTGGTCGAGATCTACCGCCGAGAGTTAGCACCTTGCTCGCTGCAGCCAGCCGTGTTTACCTCCAGGCCTCACTTCACTCGTCTGTGAAGTGGGTAATAGTGGTGTCTCCTTGAGGGTTGTGAGGTTTCCGTGAGGAAATACAGGGGAAGGGCTTAGCTCCGGGGCGTGGCCCTTACCTATTCCCTACCAAACCCTAAATTCTGTGAGGGCAGCTAGCAGGGCCCTGGGCCCTGGTTATTGACACAATGTAGATTTAAAATGACTGTTGAATCAGTTGTGTAGCAAGGTCCATGCGGGGTACTGTCTTGGCTACAGAGAAGAGAATTCTGAGACCCACGAACCTGTAATCTATTAGGGGAGGCAAGACTTTATCTATATTGAAAAATCACATCCATACAGAGAAATCAAAGTGATGCCAGCCAAGTTATGGAGGCAACAAGGATTTCAGAGCTGGAGTGGTTATGAAAGATCTGCATGGAGAAAAATGAGATATTTCATGAAGATCGTAAGAAAAGATGTTTTTAAATACCTTTTTAAGACAGCATAGCTTCAACTACTCCATTCCCACCACCCTGTCTCTATCCCAGTGTTCCTGACCCTGTAAATGAATCTATTTTTTCATATTGAAAAAGGGCCATTCTGTAATTGTTCATAACTATAAAATGATTTTTCAGGAGAATTTTGAGTGCATTTAAGCAGACGTGTGCTTTAAAACAAGCTAAAGGGGGCTGGGTTGTGCCTTGGTGGAGCGCTTGCCTGGCACATGCAGGGCACTGGGTTCAATCCTTGGTGCTACATAAAATAAAGGTATTGTGTTCATCTACAACTAAAAAGAATTTTAAAAACAATCTTTAAAAAATTAGAAAACAGTTTACCTATCTTGGGAGCAGGCAGTTCAGTGATACAAAGTAGATCCTATTAAACCTTCATTTTAGAACCTGGTCACTTTATAATGTGGTACTTCTTGGAATTAAGAAGGAATTATAAGAAATGCCCTTAAAGTCCTTGATCATTTCTGCAGTACACGTTTATTTTTTATTTTGCTTTAGTTTTGAAATAAGGAGTTGGCACTGAGCCCTGGAATAATATCTTTATATTTGCAGAAAGGTCTTTGGAATCATAATGTGTGCGTGCATATGTCTTTGTATGTTCCAGGTCTGCAAGCGCCCCTGCAGGTTCCAGTGCTGCCACTGGCGGCAGTCGGAGAATTCAGCAGACACAGAACCAAGTGGATGAGGTATTGCTCTAAAATTCTAAAACTTGTATCTTAGACAAATTTGGGAATGCTCTGGAAATAATTCTGTTTAGAAAAAATATCAAAAGTGTGAATGTAGAGTAAATTTTAACTGTATCATCAAATGTAGCAAAAATCTGCCCCCTGCTGTTCTGGAAGCTCTGATCTAAACAGATGTCAAACTTTCCTGGTTTCATGCTGATTTTCCTGCCACCAAATCACATACTTAAAATGCAAACATTTGGTAACATTTTCCAAAAATTGTTTTGTAAATAGGGAAATAAAAATTTTAAGGATTAGATTGCAGATTGGTTAAGCACGGAACAAGTCCTTCAGATCATATATTTTTTCAGAATGCCTTGTCCTAACGGACTAAACAAGTTTCCGGGCCTGAGCAAGTCTGTAGAATTCTTCTCCTTTGGATGTGCATAGAAGGCAGATGTTGACAAGCTGTTCTAGCCTGAATGACCTATATTTGTAGAATTCTTAAGCTAGAAGATCTCCACTGTAATGCAGGAACACAGTGAAGATTGTGTCATTTCAGACTCATGTTTCCACATTAATAGAAGCTGTCACTGTCCAACAAAGATATTTGCATTTAGTGCCCCCCAAAAGTAGAGTTAAAGTTATGTTGGATATGTTATTAAATCATACAGTAATGTTTTGATTTGATGGTTTATGAACTTTATTCTGAAAATTTTAGATTTTTATCTGAAACTTTAGTTTACTTACAAAATCAAATTGGATCTTTTTTTTAACCAATGGAATTATAAGGAGAGATTTTTTTCCTTTGTTGTGTAGGTGAAATTCACATTACATAATTAATCGTCTTAAAGAATTTAGTGTATTCATTGTGTTGTGAAACCAGCACCTCTTTCTAGTTTCACAACTCTTTCATCACCCTTGAAAACACTCCTACCTATTTAGTAATTAATCACTCCTCATTCCCCCTTCCTTCTATACCTTGGTAACTTCTCATCTGCTTTCTGTTTCTATGGATTTGCCTATATTTGAGCATATCATTAAAAGAATCATAAAATATGTGGCCTTTTATATCTGGCTTCTTTCACTTAATATGTTTTCAACATTAATCCAAGTTGTAGCCTGTATCAGTACCTTTTCCTTTTCGTGGCCAAGTAATATTCCATTGTGTTTTATGCCACACTTTATTGATTTATCCATCAGTTAATGTTTGAGTTGTTTCCATGTCTTAGTTTTCATGAATTTTGCTGATGTAAATGTTCACAAAATTTTGATTAGACGTAGTTTTCATTTCTCTTAAGTGTTTACCTAGGAGTGGCAATATTAGGTCATATGGGAATTCTATATTTGACTTTTTGAGGAACTGCCAGATTTTCCCAGTGGGTGCACCATTTTATTTCACATCAGCAGTGTCCAAGGGTTCCTGTTTTTCTATTTCCCTGACGACATTTATTTTCTCTCTTTGGTATATTGCCATTCTTGTGAGTGTGAAATGGTATCTCTTCTGGTTTTGATTTGCATGAGTAAATGATTAGTGATATTGAACATGTTTTCATGTGCTTATAGGTCATTTGTATATCTTTGAAGGAATGGTTATTTTTTTAAAAAAATTTTTGTTGTAGAGGGTCACAATATTTTTATTGTATTTATTTATTTGTACGTGGTGCTGAGGATCGAGCCCAGCGTTTCACACGGGCTAGGCAAGCACTCTACCACTGAGCCACAACCCCAGGGCTATTTTTGATTGGTTCTTTGTCTTTTTGTTGTTAACTAGTAAAGAGACGTTATGTATTCTGGATATTAAACTATTTTCAGATGTATGATTTCAGATATTTCCTTCATTATATGGATTGACTTTTACATTCTTGATAACATACTTTGATGCAAATGAAATTTTTAATATTTATGAAGTTCAGTTTATTTTTTTAGTAATTTAGTTTTTTTTATTTTGTTGCTTTTACTTTTGGTATCAAATCTAAGACTCCAGGCCCATATCTGAAGTTTTATTTTTTCTTCTAAGCGTTTCGTAGTTTAACTTTCACATTGAGATCATTGATCCATTTTGAGTTGATCTTTGTGTGAGGTGAGGCAGGAATACGACTTCATTCTTTGTGTGTGGCTTACTTGGTTGTCCCTACTTACTGGAAACACCATTCTGCCCTCCACTGATGGTCTTGATTGACACCCCTGTCAGAACTCAGTTGGCCACATGGGGTGGGCTGGGCTGTACCCCGTGGTGAAGCTCACCTTGCTTGCAGTGAGGTAAAAAATCAGTTGGCCCTAGATATTTGAGTTGATTTCTGTTTTCTGGACTCCGTTCTATTCCGTTGAGCTTTGTGTCTGTCCTTACGTCAGTATCATAGTTAGGATTACTGTAGCTTTGTAGTAGGTTTTGAAATTGGGACATGTGAGTCCTCCAACTTGATTTATCTGTTTTCAGTATTGTTTGGCCTGTTCAAGGCTCCCTACAATTAATATGAAAAAAGTTATTGCAGTTGGGATTGCGTTAGGATTTTTCTGAGGAGAAGGGGAAACGATGGCAGTTGAGATTGCGTTGACCCGAGTCGCTTTGGGAAGTACTGCCATCCTCACGGTTTCACAATATTAAGTTCCAGTGTTTGAACCTGGGACGGCTTCCCATTTAAGCTGGTCTTTGATTTCTCTTAGCAGGGTTTTGTAGTTTTCATTCTGCGAGTCTTTCACCTCCTGAGTTAAAGGTAGTCCTAGGTATTTTATTCTTTTGAATGCTGTTATAAAGGCAGTTGTTTCCTTGATTTCCTTTTCAGATTGCTCATTGCTGGCACATGGAAACACAGCTGATTTATATGTTGATCTTAGATTCTCCAACTTTGCTGAATTTATGAGCTCTAGTAGCTTTTTGTGGATTCTGTGGGATTTTTCCACATCTGTAGAATCACCTACAGATGGAGATAGTTGTACTCTTCCTTTCCAACTTAGATGCTTTTTCCTTTCTTGACTAATTGCTCTGGCCAGGACTTGAATAGAGTGTTGAGTAGCAGTAGTGAAAGTGAACATCCTTGTCCTATTTTGATCTTACAGGGAAAGCTATGAGGCTCTCACCATTGAGTATGATACTAGTTGTGGGGAAGTTCCCTTCTATCTTTAGTTTGTGAGTGGTATTATCACTAAAGGGTGGGCCCTTTAAACTTAAAGGAAGTTTGGCTCAAAGTTATAAAGTGGTGATCTGAAAAAAAAATATGCCAATAGATTTCATTTGGAATTTTGATTCCCCCATTCCTTTATATTAACTTACTGTGATCACATTGGTTTAGGTTGTGGACATAATGAGAGTCAATGTGGACAAGGTGTTAGAAAGAGACCAGAAGCTCTCTGAGCTAGATGATCGTGCAGATGCATTGCAGGCAGGAGCTTCTCAATTTGAGACAAGTGCTGCCAAGTTGAAGAGAAAATATTGGTGGAAGAATTGCAAGGTAATTCTCTTCTTTACATTAAGTCCCCCTTTCATTCTCAAAGGAGTAACAGGTCTGCAATACTGAACTTTCATGATCCTAGGATGTGGGTTTGACTTTCTACACATGAATATTTGGATCTAAAACAAGCATCCCCACTTCTCACCCACAAGTAGGACTCCCCATGTTCTGTGGCTGATATTAAGAGACATTAAACTGTAATGTCCCAAAGCAGTCACAAACAAGCTTCTTCTGACCCTGAGCCCCCACAGGACCATTAACACAGACTGATGAGAGAAGACTGGCCTTGGTGGTCAGTTTGTAGCTAGTTCTGTGAATGGCTCCAAGGTCAAGGGAAAGAAATGCATGCTCACCAGAAAAGGAGAAAGCAGCCACACATAGAGCGTGGCCTGAAGCAGATTATAGTCAGCAAACAAATGTGCCATGATCAGATCCCATGCACAACCAGCCCTGTCTGCCTTGTTGAGAAGTGACACTTTGCAACACACGGGACAGTTTAGTAGCCCTTCCTTATCTGGAAAACGTATACACAAACATATGCCTCTCTAGAGGCCACAAATCATTGGAAAATATTGTTTAAAGCAGGTAAGTAACCTTAAGTCCTAATTGAGAATATGAAATTTAGAAGTTATGAATTGCTCTTGGCTGTGGTGCACCTCACATGATGTTCTTCAGCATGCACTCTGTCTGTTGAAGTGTGAAGTGGACATGTGTTTTGTTGCAGATGTGGGCAATAGGGATCAGCGTTCTGGTCATTATCGTCGTCATCATCATCGGTGAGTTACTCTGTGTTCCCAGACGATTGTGTGCAGGTGCAGAACAAAACTCCAAGAGTTTTATGACTTTCCTTAGCAAGTGTTTTAAATATTTGAGTTTTGTATGATTAAAGTCCAAGATTTTTTTATATTGATCCTTCGTCAGGGAAAATTTATTCATTTCTACTGACTGGTTAGTTTTTCTTTCTAAATATATTTTTATTATCTATTTCCTTTTATTGTGATGTAGTGATTAAAAGCATGGACCGCCTCTGATCCATCCTAGCTCCACCACCATCCATTCTGTGGTCTTGGACAAGTAATTTAATGTCTCAGTACCTCACGTTCCTCATTTGTAAAATGGGGATAATAATGGTACTTAGCTTGTTTGTCGAAGACAAATCTGGTTAAATATATGAAAAGTGCATAGAATGGTACTCAGCATATAATAACAAAAATAGTGGTTATATAAATAAATTTCACTTACTTATACACACACATACACAATTATTACATATAATATTGGAAGAACCCATTGCCGCTTTCAGGCCAGCATATGGGAACTAAAGGAGCAAACCCCCTTCCATTCCTTGCTAGGTGGGTGCCGGTGTGTGTTTCCTGTCAATGAGATTGAGTACGATAACTTGGATGCTTTGTGCTATAGTCTCTAGCTCTCCGTAGCATGTAGAGAATTAGACTGTAGCATTCTCTCTTCATTCTGGATTTGCTCTGAAAGATTAAACTGCCCTTTTCCCTGTTTTTGAATTTCCCTGCATCTTAGTATGGAGTGTCTCTTAATGAAGAACTGGTGAAACTCAAGCCTGCTGTCCAGGAAACCTCTTCAAGACTTTTGACTTAGAACCTGCTATATTATCCAGCTTACCTACTGTTATTTGCAAAATGATTATTTTTGTTAGTTCATGTAAAGTTTGGTTTCTAGGCTGTGTGCCCTTGTTTTTTAATACACACTCCAAACCAGAGGGCCAGCCCGCCCACGCTTTGCACAGTGCCTTCACAGATCTACCTATGAGCAATAGGGGACATCTGGACTCCAGAGGGCTGTAACCTAGACTTAATGTTATCACTCATTCATTGCCATTGACTCCAGTTAAGGGAATCCATTGCAAGTTCACTATCCTGGTCATTTGACATTATCTTTAGAGCCACATTTAAACCTTAGGGTAATCAGATTTCCACCTTGTGCCTTCCAGGAAGAACACTACTGCCTAATACTGATCTGTGACAATAACAGGCTGTGCCTTATTTTGATACTTTCCTGGTTCTCTGTAAGCCCTCTTCTTTTTGTAAGCACTACTGACTCTTGCTGTATTTAAAATAAGATACTGGTAAAGAATTTTTGCTCTTTTGTTAGATATGAAGATGTTTACTTCCTTGTTATTGTTATATATCACTTGCTAAAATATTAATCAGAAATAACACCTTTAAAAAGTTTTTTATAGAACTGTCAACATGACCAAAGTTCCTAGTTTGCCAAAAAGTTAAGTATGAATAAATTGTCTTTACGTCCGTCCCTGACAGATAAATTCAGAAAAGTGCCAAATGGGACTCAAGGTGCCCTTAAAAAGGAAAATGGTAGTGTTGTGTGTGAACCTTCTGTATCCTAAGAAGTCTGCTGTGCCTCTGAAATGCTGGCCCATGCCTTCTGATCTGGCCTTTTTCACTGAGGTTGAGGTTGGAGCTAGACTCTCATCGTTTGATCTCTTACCAGCAGACAGTGTTTTCCCAGCATTTTGCAGATCATCAGCTGTGGGCTCCAGTGTCTTTCTGATAATTACTTGAGCAACAATTTTGTGACCCTTAAGTAAGACCATCTCTGAAGATGATCATTACTTAGCCCAGTCTTCAGAGGTGATAGTTTTTTGAAGTTTGTTTCCTATTTTTATTCATATTCCGCTTCCTAAATCAGTCGTGTAAATTATGCTTGTGATGAGGCATTGGTCATGGGTGGTGACTCTTCACAGAGGATAGCTAACCGAGATGCCTGCTCTCTTCAGTGGCAAACTGCATAGGATGCTGCTGTGTAAATAGCTGTTCCCATCTGAGATACTTTGTTATGTGCGTGAGACTTTTAACATCAGAGTATGCGGCTCAAAGGTGGGAATTCCAGTGTGAATGAAGGCAGGGAAGGAGGCACCGAGAGAGAAGCAGGTGAGCTTCATTGCACTGTGGCCCACTGTTACTAAAATGCTTGTTCACAGGCTAGTATGACTTAAAAGCAGCAACAGCTGAGCTGCACCAGAAAATGGTTCCATTTCTTTAATATCTGTTTCCCTGATATTGCTGAGATGATTTAATGTTGGAGACATGCCTTGCAATATGCCCAGCTGTGAGAAAGCAGCTATTGGCTTGGAGACATCAGCACACCCTCCTGACAGGATCCCTGACCAGGTCTGACTCTGAATCCTTGGTGCTCGCTCCTCGGCCTCAATACTCGGTCCCACGTAACCCACGGGCTCCTGCATTCATCCAGGAATACCTCGCTTGTATCCATGCATTTAGCTGGGAACTCACCCACTCTAATGACCCGAATAAAGTGTTTATAAACATGTTTCTGGCCCTTGTGTTCCTTAAGGATAGCTGCGCCTGGTCCAAATACTGCAAATGGCATTCCTTGCAGCACCTCCTTCCTCTCCTTTCAGACTGCACTTGGTTTTCTTTCTTATCCATGCCCTTCCAGAGTACTCTCTTCTCTAGTACCCCATGTGTCCCCATACCAGGGTGAATAGAAGCACACCACTTCCCTTTGAAAAGGTGCCTTCCAGCATTGAGTAGGGAGCTGGCTTTCACAGTTACCAAAAGGTTCAGGATTTGGCTTTGGGGTTTTTAAATATGTTATTTCAGAAGTTATGTGCAGAGCTGGCCCTATATGTGGAAGACTAGGTAGACCCTGACATGGGAGGGTAGGTAAGCTTGGAAGGGTGAGTGACATCTCCAAACACACGCTCTTATTTTGAACCTGTATTTCGCCCTTCCCTTATACTTCCAAGTCTTATTCTTCAGCACCTAGGAATCAATGTAGCATGTGTGAAGCAGGCTGTAGCATACTTGTCTGCATTAGAAGCCCCACCATGATCTAGCACTTCCTAACTTCCCCACCTCTTTCACACCATTCTGGCCCTGTCTTCTCCAAGCAAAGTACACTGCCTTCCAGTTTCCCTGTTGAGGTCTGCAGTGCTGTTCTGTTGGGCCCCCTTCCCTAGCCCCAAGGCCTGCTTCTCTCATCACCAGGGTTTCCATTTCCCATCAGAGGCCTTCCCTGATCACCTGGCTAAAGTGCCTCTCACTTCTTCACCCCTCCACCTGTCTCAGGTACACCCCATCTCACTAGCTTGTTTTCTATACACCACCTAGTGCTTCCTGAACTTACTTTATTGGAGTCGTTCGTGTTTTGTCTTTCTCAAAACGTGGGCTTCCTGAATGTCATTCATTCTGTGTGTTCACCCTTCTGTCTCCAGAGATAACAGTCATCCCTGCCCAGATATGCACTCAACGTTTGCTGAAGGAATGCAGTTTGATAAAACAGCTTGGGAGAACAGTGTTGCAAGGTAGAGTAACGCTTAGAAAAACAGGTGTTTTATTCAATACATAACCGTGGACAATCGCCACTTCACTTTTCCCCTCTCCCTTTATGCACAACTTCGATTCATTCCACCAGTACCAAGTATTTTTGATGTATCAGGCAGCAGAGCAGCAGAGGGGCGGGGCTTTGACCTGCACCTTTCCTGTCGGGATGAACTTTCTGACTGTTCTTTGTTTCAGCGGTGCTGAGCATTGAACCCTGGGCTTCACGCACGCCAAGCAAGCGCTCCACAACTGAGCCACACCCCAGGCCCAGACTGTTTTTTCCAGGGGCTCTACGCCTCCCTTTTCTGAACCATCTTTTCCAAATACGTGTCTTCCTTCAGTTGCCAGATGAATCTTGACGTTAGGAAGGCCAAGTTCCACGGTCTAACTTCCCTTTCCGAAGATCGAGTTGGGTTTTACCTGGGTGACTCTGCTCGAGTTAGCGAGAAGGAGCAAAGTTAGGAAACACGAAAACAACGGGAACTCAAGTAGACCCCAAAGCACTGCGTCGTCGCAAGGCCTCCCTCATTCCCCTCCTGCAGCCACAGCCACCTGCCAACCGGGGGGCACCCCTCGGCCCTCGCCCCGCCCGCCGCTAGGGAGGAGGCTGCGCCGCCCCGCCCCCTACCTAGTCCCGCGCCCTCACGACTGGCCGCTCCAGTAACCTACCAACGCCGTGCCGCTGCGCCGGCCCCACCTCCAGGAGCCGCGCTCTCAACTCCGGGCCCGGCCCGAGAGTCCTCGGGGCCACCCCACCCGCTGCCCACGCGCCGGCGCGCAGGATTGGCCAGGCGCCGCGCCCGACCGACGTGTTATGTAACGTGCTCCAGGGCCCTCGCCCCGCCCACTTCCCTGCGTTATGTAACCCGGGCGCCCCAGCTCGGGCCCCGCCCCCGGGCCAATGGGGGCCCGCGCACCCGGCCGCGAGGGCCAATCGCGCGCCCAGGGGGCGGGGCCCGGTCCGTGGCGCGCGGGGGGCGAGGCGCGACTGGCGCCCGGCACGCGGCGGGCCTCGAGACTCCGCGAGCGGCTGGCGGGCAGGGCTGGCGGGCAGGATTGGAGGGGCCGCGGCGGCGGCGAGCGTTCAGCCGGCCGCCCCGGAACGTTGCGCCGTGGCGCTGCCCAGCGGCCGGCGGCCTTTCCGGGTGCGCGCCGACTTCCAACTCGGGCGGTGGCCAGTCGGTCGGGGTGAGAACCCTGCCGAGGGCCGCAGGGGCTCGAGCTGCGCGTGCCGCTTGTCACCTCAGGCTCCGCGGCGCGTGGAGAAGCCCGAGCTCCTGGGAAATGCCGAGGAGAAAAGTGCCCCTGAGATGAGCGCGGCCGCAGGTGGCGGACTGTGGCGACTGGCCGTTCTCCCGCGCGGTGGCAGGACCGCGATGGGAGGTCCCTTCCTGCCGCCCATTGCAGCGTGAGCAGCCGGCGGCCGGCCGAGGGCTGTCCGTGCGCCATGGACCCCCGCGAAGACCTGGGAGCGCAGCTCGGCGGTGGTCGCCAGCCCAGGGGCCCGGAGCCCGAGGGGCGCCGAGGGGCGCGGGGCGCCGGCCCGGAGCGGCTGTGGGGCCTCGGGGGCCAGCGGCAGGGGACGCGCGCGGAGAGCGGCCACAGGTGACGTCCCGCCCGTGCGCACCGGGCTGTTTGCCGTCCCTCCCGAAGCAGGAACAGGGAAAGCAGGATTCGGGTCTTTTTGTTCTTTGGTTATTAACCCCGGGGCAAGTGCACAGGCAGATTCAGACAATTTAGGACGAGATGATCAGGGATGCTGCACACAATTACCGGAGTAGAGAAGAAGGTGCATAGTGGTCGGAGAATTTGAGTTCGGGGGCCAAGTGGGAATGAAATAAGAGGGTGGAGAGCCTCGGGTTCCCTACCTGTAAGAAAAGGAATAAGCCAGCACTGCCCGGTGTCGCTCGCCTGTAATCCCAGCATCTGGGGAGGCAGGATCGCAAGTGTGAGGCCAGCCTTGGAAACTTAGTGAGACCCTGTCTCAAAAAGGACTGGGTATGTTCCTCAGTGGGTTCAATCCCCAGTGCCCCCCGCAAAACATAAACCGTGAATTCAAAGAGTCAATGTGCACAGAGATCCTGGAAAGTAATTTGCTGACCCTGAATGTGGGACATTGTTATTTCTCATTTTTTATCTTCCAGGGAACAAGATCGAAACAGAGTTTCAGAAGAACTTCTAATGGTTGTCCAAGAAATGAAAAAATACTTCCCAGTGCAGAGACACAATAAACCAAGTACCCTAGACGCCCTCAACTATGCCCTCCACTGTGTACACAGTGTGCAAGGTAAATAGCTGCAGAGGAAGTGGCAGGCACAGGTGCACCTTGGCCAGGAATGGGAGTCTTAGCTTTTCCTGTAAGATCTCTTGAACACATCTAAGACTGATTTCATCAGTGTCTTAATTTTTCAAATTTGAGAGACCAGGAGAACTTATTTGTCTAACAGTTTAATAATTATGCACTATTTTGCTGATCTGTTGCAAGAGAGAATTCAGGATAAGCACATTTCGAAAACTAACTTTTTAAAGGCACATTGTCTTCTGTGAAGGTTACAGGAGAAAACATGTTTGACTAAATACAATTTACCTTCTCCATCCTACACATGCTTTGAAAATGTAGTCGTGATATGTTAAGAATTTACCAAATAAAAAACGAATAATTGTAAACACTTTTTCCTTTTTCTTTCTGACTTTTCAGAGAATTTCATAAAGTCATATTCTCTTTAGCACAAAACTCTGCTTCATCTATAATATATAGTTTCTGAATGCTGAAGTAATGTTTCCACCATAAAAATTGTGTATGTCTGAAGCTTTTGGTTTCACTAACTTGTTTCAGTACATTAAGTGTATTTTGCTTCTTATGACCTAGAACATGCAGAATCATAGAATTCACAATTTTAAGTTTGCATATTTGTCAGTATTTTAGGTGTAAGCAGAACATGATTTGGTTTGAGGGAGATGCTCTTAAGGTGTACTCATTCTAAGAAAGTAAGCCATCCTGGTAGTGCTAAATGTGATTTCCTGAAGATACCATTGTCACTGGACTACCTGTTTATTTCCCTGTGTTTCTTAGCAAACAGTGAATTTTTCCAGATTCGCAATCTGGGAGCACCTCAGGGGGAAGTGACTGTGTACAGTCTGAAGGAACTGGCCACCGTTGCTTCCGAACACACTTCCAAGAACACAGTAAGAATCTGTGAATGTTCTCATCTCGACCTGGGTGACTTTTCCTAAAGAGCTTCTCTAGTTGCAGATTTTTAAAAATATTAAGTGAAAGTTTCAGGAGCCACAATTTGAGATAAACAAAGAGAAGCTGCTCTAGAAGCATGGTGTGACTTCTCCTGCCCTAGCCAGAGAATATCCAGAACCCCAAGCAGCTGGTTGTGTGCTGGGCAGTAGTTTCATGTGGTCACCAGCTGCTTTTATCCCCTTGGCATCCTTGAGTTTTCTCAAATTGAGGAAAAATGGAAGCTAATCCAAAATAAGAGGGAGGGGTGTTTAAAAAAGGAGAATAGAAGAAAGATCAGTGGAGTGTACGAAGGGGAATGAAGGGAAGGGAGGATGAATAAGATAGGGAAAGACAGTGGAATGACTCTGACCTGACCTTCTGAGGTACGTATGTGAACGTACTGCAGTGAACCTCGCCATCGTGTACGTCCACGAGACTCTAACTTAAAACAAAAAACTACAAGTAACAGAAAGATCAGTGGAGTAAAGGGAAGGAAACGGAGGGAAGAGAGGAGGGAAAGGGGAAGTACTAGGGAATGAATTAGAACAAATTATATTCCAGACTCTTATAATTACGTCAAAATGAATCCTATTGTTATATATGACTAAAAATAACCAATAAAAAAAGTTGTACAGAGAAAACTTTTAAAAAATAGGAAAAAGTAATAATACTGCAAGGGTAATTTCTTGTATTTTATTCTAATCTCCAGATTATTAATTTCTGTTTATATCATTCTTAATTCTGATACCTGCTACTTCAGGTCATTACAGCTGGGTTTTATAGAATAGATGAGTTGAGATGCTTTCATTTTTTGTGAAATTTTGGAAGAGAATTTTTTAAAAATCTTGTCAACAGGGTAGTAGGCCTCATATTTCCTTGATAGGGTGGTTACTTAATTTTATATTTAGACCTCAACATAATTGTAACAACAATTTCATGACATTGCAAAATAAACTATACAGTATAGTTTTATTATAGAGCTTATTTTACTAACTGGTGTGTGCATAGTATTGTAGCAGATGTGAAACTTTAAAAAAAAGTTTAAGAAAATATTTGCCCTCAAAGATCTTTCAAATAAAGCTGAAGAGGAAAACGTGTGACAGTGCTGGCAGTCTGGAACCACAGCGGGTCATAAACAAACTGTGTTTGTGTCCAATGGACAAGCAGAGCTGTGGCACTGAGGGAGGAGCCTGCCAGGGACACCTGAAGGAGGCAGGTCTTGGGCTCCTTCTCAAAGCACAGAACCTGCTGAGGAGAAGGCAGACCCCAGGTGTAGGGCACGGTTTGCAAGGAAGGAATCCGAAGCTTTTGTGCCACATGTGTGTTTAGTCTGTGCAGAAGGAGCTAGTATATATTTGTCATAGAAATCAAACCTTCATTAGGTGGAGGGGAGTGAAGGGAGGGGAAGGGGCCTGGGGTAGGAAGGACAGTAGAGTGAAACAGACATTATTACCTGATGTACATGTATGACTGCATGACCCATGTGATCCTGCAATATGTATGATCAGAAAAATGAGAGATTACACTCCATTTATGTGTGATTTACCAAAATGTATAAATGCAGTCTACTGTCATGTACAACTAATTAGAACAAATAAAAAAATAATAAAAGAATTCAAACCTTCAGCAGGTAAAAGTGCAGATTTTGTGATAATTTCTAAGAGGAATACTGAAAAAACTATTTTGGATGTTTTCTTGCCTTTTCAGGATTTGTGTATGTTTTAGGCTATTGATTATGGTAGAAATCTAGAAGATATTTTCCTTTCAGGGAGTATTTCTCAAGTATAACGTTTGTGCTTGTCTTAAATGCTTTCTCATAGGATACCTTTGTGGCCGTGTTTTCGTTTCTTTCTGGAAGGTTAGTGCACATTTCTGAGCAGGCTGCTTTGATCCTGAATTGTAAGGAAGATTTCCTGAAGTCCTCTCACTTTGTTGACCTGCTTGCCCCTCAAGACGTGAGGGTGTTCTATGCACACACAGCTCAAGCTCAGCTTCCTTTCTGGAGCAACTGGATCCAAAGAGGTAATGGGCCCAATGTTGGGATGTGTATCTTGCCCCAAGATCAGTTTCATTGTTACAGACCTATTACAGAAATTATTTACAACTATACATTTATGTATTTTAAACTATATAGTTTTTCTTATTTCTTTCCTTAAAAAGTCAGAATATGATGAAACAGCATTTAAAATGTTTCTAATAAAAAAGACCCAATAGTTTTATTTTCTTATAGTAAAGTTAGTTTCTTAGATTTTATATTATAAATATAATTTGATTACCAGCATATTGTGCAGCAATTTAGTTGCTAGAAAACCTTTTTCCTTTAATAAAATTAAGCGTTTTTCCTTCTATGTTGACTTCATGATTTCTTCATATAATAGTTTTTACTTTAGAGATAAAACTGATAGTTAGCTCCCTTTTCCAGTTTTTCTTCCTTGCTCCTAAAAGCTTATGAATCTCATTACTTTCTTTTCTGAAATGCTTGTCTGTCTGAACCAGGGATGTGTAGTCACTTTTCTTTGTGACATTCAGTCCTGTGTGATCTTTAATTTGTTGTCTATTTTTAAATCAGTCTTTATAATTTATTTCATATTCTTCGTGAAGTGTCTTGAAAAGCTTAATGTATATAAGCCTACTCTTTGATTCCAAACCCCTTAATTATTAAAAATTTTTTTTTAAAATTGTGATTAAAAAATGTAGAGCAACCAGGTGTGATGGCCCACACCCGTAATCTCAGCTGCTCAGGAGGCGGATGCAGGAGGATCGTGGGTTTAAAGCCAGTCTCAGCAACTTAGGCCCTAAGTAACTTAGCAATACCTTGTCTTTAAATAAAATATTGTTTTTAAAAAGGCTGGGGATGTGGCTCAGTGGTTAAGCACCCTTGGGTTAAAGGTTTAATACCCAGTACCAAAAAGAAAGTATAGCATAAAATTTGCCTTCTTACATCATTTTTAAGTGCATAGATCAGTAATGTGAAGTATGTTCACACTGTTGTAAAACAGACTTCCAGAACTTTTTCATCTTTCCAGGTTAATACGTATCTTTTATTAATTTTTTTAATCTAGTTCTTGGCCCAGTGAATAAGCGCCTTGCATATTTCTTTTTCCAATTGTGACCTTTCCGCCATCTTTTTTGAATATATCTTCATAAGCTCTAGACAACAAGCCTGGCATCTTTGCCTCCTCCTAGCTCCATCATCTCTCCTTTCTCCATCTTTCAAAAGCATCGATTGCCTTTCTCTTCTCATTTCTAAATGCATATGTTCAACCTTTAATTATCCATGTTTGTTTCTTTGTTTTCCTTAGTCAATTTCATAAACATCTATTCAGTGGTCACTGTGGGCCAGGGACAGTTCTGAATGCTGCAGTACAGCTAAGAACAGGACAGACAAATCAGAGTGTTCTCCAGCTCCTTCATATTTTCCTTTCAGCACTGCTGTGGTCCCTGTCCTGTCTTTTCAGCCTGTTCATCTTTGTCAATAACTGAGATGTGCTCCTTCCATGTAAAAACTTAGTGTCTCCTGCAGTTTTTGTCTTTTGTACCTCATACTTGACTTATGCCATCAGGATCTGATACCCATATTGTTCACTCCTAACAACTGCCTGTGAATCTCAAAGATTCAAGATCATACTGAGAGCAGTTGGTGAGCCCTGAAACTGGCTGGGCTCACGTTGCCCCCTTCTGTCCCTTCCTTTGAGCTCAGAGAACATTAGAGGGCACAGGAAGCAATGTTGTCAGCTGTGGACAGCCTTCTGTCCTGCATCAGCACACGTTTCCGTGTAATGCTGGTCATGTGCACATCTCAAAAGGATCTGGCGATACTTACTGAGAACATACTTCCAGAAACAAGGAGAATCCACGCTTGCATCCTGGGTATCCAGTGCTTCGTGGGCTCTGCCCATTGGGATGGCATATTCTGGCTCCCAGGGTTCCAGGACTTGAGGTGAACCCAGTTGGGTTAGGGGCCTGGTGCAGTGTGTGACTGGTGAGCAAGTTCACATGACAGCAGAAGCCGATCCCCATTTCTCCTACAGTCCTCTCCTCGCAAGAGCAGAGATCCAGCCTGATTCGGTATTTTGGTTCTTTGGGTCTCCACCATTTATGCTACCATCAGTTTTTGTTTTGTTTTGTTTGTTTTGTTTTTTAACTTCTCACAGTTTTCCATTGTTTGCTCTAGTGCACAGATGCCCAAAACTATTTTCAGAGTTCTACCAGAGGAAATACAAATAGCAAATTTTTGCATAAAGGTTCAACCCCCTCATTGGACTCTAAGATAAGCAAATTTATTTCTAAATTGTCACCTTATAAGTCAGTAGTCACTAAAATTGATGCAAACTGATGACATGAGGGTCATGAGAAAGCATTACTGAGAGAAGGCAGTGACACTGTAAATCAGTACAGTCTTCTATAGATTAATTTAAGAATACATAGATGGGGTTGGGATTGTAGCTCAGTGGTGGATCACTTGCCTGGCTTGTGTGAGGCACTGCGTTTGATCCTCAGCGCCACATAAAAATAAATACTTAAAATAAGGGTATTGTGTACTAAAGAATATATATATTTTAAAAAGAATACCTAGGAATTATAAAATGAACATATCATTTAACCTAGAACACATCTTTCAGAGACTTACCCAAGGAAAGAATTTAAAGTAAAGGGGAAAAAGTCAAAGAGATGTATGTATCATAGAGCTAAATACTGAAATTAGTCTAAATTTCCACTTATTGAGAACTGGCCAGATGCTTACAGTGGGATAAACTATTTCCACCAAAATAATGATGTCAAAGGACCACTGTGGTAGCATTTGAAGTAGTGAACATGGGCAGGCATGAGGGAAGAAGTAAGTCAGATGCCCCCTCTGTCTGCCTGAGGGTTGCTGGGGATAATACAAGGCCCTGAGCCAAGGAGAAGAGTCCTCTCTCAATCAAAAGCTGCTCTGTCTTTTAAAAAAACCCTCAGTTGTTGGCACGGCAGTAGTGGGAGATTGCTCATCTGAGGAAGCACGGCCCGAGGAGCTAGAAAGTGACCCTTTGTCTCTGTTTCTAGCATCACAGCATGAATATGCTCCAGTGAAGTCCTTTTTCTGCAGGATCCGGTAAGTGGAGGGGCTGTGGAGGCCAGAGTGCTCCTGATACTCTGATTCATATTTAGCACTTATTCTGGTTCTTTTATATTCTGCCAGATTCTGTTGTAGATTAAAAAAAAAAAAAAAAAAAGATTTGCTTCTTGCCATGAGGAACTTGCATTTGGAGTAAAGAGAGACATGCTCATGAGAAAACAAGATGATAATGCAATAGGAAGTCAGAAAGCTCATTCTCCACCCTCATGGCACGTAGGAATCAGTGGATAGGAAGAACGTTTTTAAATGACCATTATTTGGTGTGCTTTATTGTCTGCTTTTTATTTTTCAGTCACATTTAAAAATTTTAGCCATACTTCAATTTTTAAATTTTTGAGGTTTTTTTCTTTCTTTCTTTACCCCCTGGGGCTAGGAATTGAACCCAGGGACACTGTACCATTGAAATATATCCGCAACACTTTTTATTATTTATTTCGAGACAGGATCTCACTAAGTTGCAGAGACTGATCTCAAACTTGTGATTCTCTTGTCTCAGCCTCCCAAATCTCTGGTGCACCACTGCACCCAGCTTAAATTAAGTAGCTTTAAAGAAAGCAAGGTATTTATGTTTGTAAGAAGAGTTTAAAAGATCCAGAGATAGTGAACTAGAAGAAAATAGACTAGAATTTTAACTGTAGTTTATTTCTTATAGGGTTTATCAGTAATCCTTTTCATCATCCAAGTTTGCTACAATATGGTAACATTACTTTCACAATAAAAAGAGAACATATTTTTTAAGATGGCATCATGATTAAAGCTGCTAACTGCTTTCAATAGTTATAGAGAGAAACCCTTATCATTGGTTAATGAGATCGCGCATGGAGTTTGGGATTGCCCGTGGAGTTGGGGGCCTGAGCAGGCAGGACCTGGATGCAAGGAGGAGTGAGCCAAGGAAGGGCACGCAGGGAGGCCCGTGATGCTGCCCACCGTGTACAAGGTTCCTAGATCAGCATGCCCTGCAGGAAGTGCCCCTGCAGGTTTGCCAACTTAATGACTGTGTTTAGGTCCTACTTTTGAGCCAGACATAGTTACAGTGCTGGGATGGAAACACTTTCCCTGTGTACTTCTGTTCCGTAATGGGGACCAGAAACATGTAAATGTGTGTGTCCACTGGCACTAAGTTCTGCACAGACACTAACTCAGCAGAAGGGAGTTCTGGGCAGTGGAGAGATTGCCCTTGTGTTCCAGGCTGCGTTGGTCTGATTTCTGTTGCTATTTAGAGTACCTGAGGCTGGTAAATTTATTTGGGTCCAAGTTCTGAAGTCCGGGAGCATGACACCAGCGGCTGCTGGACCTCTGGTAAGGGCCTCATGGTGAAGGCACGCTGGCATGTACAAAGAGGAGGGGCCAGGGGAACCAGATCATCCCGCCCTCACTGAAACTGCCCACTCCCGCAGGAACGGCACTGACCCTTCCTGGGGGTGGTCCTGTATCTTAAACCCCTTGAAGCCCCGCTGCCTCTCAGTACCTTGCTCTGGCATTTAGTGCTTTGGCGGTGACAAACCACACCCAGACGGTGGCAGGAGTAATCAAGGAACTCTCTTCTTAAGAAGCCTGCTTGCAGCCAGAGACCAGAGGAGGTGAGGTAGTGAGCCACACAGGAACAGTGGGTTGGGAAGTGTCTGAGGACGCTGCTGCAGGCAGAGGGTGCAGCCTAGCACCGACTCTGCAGGAGGGGCAGCAGGGAAGCTCCCCAGCCAAGGCCGAGGAAGGACCAGGCTGCAGGGAGCGATGCCTTCTGAACGGAGTGTTTTGTTCAGGTTCGTTACTTGCTTCAAAACCTTTTGCTTTGAGAGTTTTCTGTCCTAACACAAGAGTAGAGAATATACTTTAACAAATCAATATGTAGTCACCCAACTTTAATAACTTGTAATTCGTGATTGGTCTAACGTCACCAGTTCCTCTGCTTTTCTTCCCCGAGTTACTCTGAAGCACATCTCAGCTGTCATAAGATTTCCTCTGGGAGTATTTCAGAATGTTAGTTCCCTTTCATCTTTGTGATGCTCAAAGTGCCCTATGCTTAAATAGTAGGAAGCCCTTTAGCGTGATTCCTGTGCCCTGAGGGAGTGCCCATGTGGCTTCAGTGACCTCCTTTGTTTCAGGCAAGGCATGTCCCAGACTTGCACTCAGGCATTTCTCAAGGATTCCCTGGTTCCTGTGGAAAGTGGCATGAAATCTGGAGACCAACTCTGGATAGTAGGAATGGTTGCCATAGGCTTGTCACTGCTTCCAGGAATTTCAGTGCAGAGCCAGGCCATTTTGGATTTTTGAAAGGAAGCATAATTTACATGACAAAGGGTTGTGTTGGCTGCTGTGGAGATACTGTGAAGGTTGGAGGCAGGGAGAGCATGAAGGCCCGCCTGGGTAAGGAGGGTGCGAGGCTAGGCCCAGGCCATTGTGGCAGTGTGTGGCAGAGACTGCACTGTGGGGTTACCACCAGGCTTTACTGGAGGACTCCATTTGAGGTGTGAGGTGAAAAGGGGGCAAAGATGACAGCAGGGTTTTCAGCAGGAGTTACTGAGGTGGAGGGAGTTGTAGGAGAAGCAGCTTCTTAGAGAGAGGCGGGAGGGCAAGTTAAGTTTGAGATCTGAACTGAGACCTTGAGTCTATCTAGTTCAAGGGAAGTGTCCAGCCCAGAGGTAGGTCCATAAGTCATAGCATGTTAGTGGCATAAGAACCCTTGGACTGAGGAGCCTGGCAGAGCCCATTGTAGAAATCGGAATCCCTGTGGAGCCTCCAGCTGCAGGGCGGGAGGGGAGGAAGCAGGGTCCTAGGAGTGGAGGGAGTAGAGGGGAGCCAGCGGGGAGTGTGTGGTGGGCACGTCTCTAACAGCACTGAGAGCAGCTTGGGAGTAGTGGTCAGGAGCCAAAGTGGTGTAGAGAAGAGGTGCACTTAGTTCAAGTGAAGCGTGGGAATCGGACCTTGGGCATACGAACTCTTGAGGGATGGTGGCACAGCCAAGTAAAAGTGTCCCTGGGCAGCTGGAGTGAAGACCTTCTAGTCACTGACCTGACACTACGCCTCGCCTCAGATCTTCTGTGGGAATTAGGAGGAGCCACCTGCTCAGGGCCAGGGCTGAGGCTGGGGAGGGGAACTGGATTTCAGCCCTTCCTTTTTCTTCCCAGACAGGCAATTTGAAGGACAGAGTGCTCAACTGTCCCACTGAAGCTGTGAGACTAAATTGGTTCTTGGAAAGAGGGAGTGGAAAGGGACAGCTGAGAGTTGGCTTTGGGGTGTGATCACAGAGACCCAGCTCTTTACTTGGTGGGACTTGGGTTAGACCTATAAGACAAGACTCCTTACAGCAAAAGGGAAGAGTCAGGCTGGGCATTTGGGGCATGGAGGTCAGGAGAAAGTCGTGTGACGTCTGTTCTGCTTCTACTCGTGGGAACATAAGCAGTTCTCCATAAAACCTTTTATTCAATGAACAGTGGGTGAGTAGCTTTGCCTGGATATTGGAATTTTAAACCAACCTTGCCCTGCTGTGGAAAACAAGCTGTTTAGACATCTTAGATTTGATAATGTCTGTTTGGGAATTCCCCATGGGGCCTTCCTGGCCTGTTTCCCAGAGGCTCCGGAATACATCAGGGCCAGCACTGATCACCTTCCCTCTCTTCAGTGGAGGTGGAGGCAGAGAGCACGAGAAGCAGTACTCCCCGTTCCGGATCATCCCCTATTTGGTTCATGTACATAGCTGTGCCCAACCAGAATCAGAACCTTGCTGTCTAACGCTGGTTGAGAAGATTCACTCTGGTTACGAAGGTAAGTCAAGAGGACCTGCATTTAGATGAGATGCAGAAATGCTGGCAGTCGGATAGGAACATGGCAAAGCCTGTTCACTGCAGCCCTAGGGCAAAACAAGATGGCTCGTTTCCAGTGGGGCTCCTAAACTCTGAGCATTCTAGCTGCCATTTACCAATGTCTCCGTCGCTGACCTTGACTTCTGGAGCAGCTGTCTTCACAGGTAGCATGGCCTCATGGTCTCAGCCTGGGATGTGGGACGGATGCGCGGTCAGCCCTCCAGTCACTTCTCTGCTGGTGACCCATTCTGTGGCTTTTTGATTCTGTCTCTCTGGAATATGACACTGAAACTGTTGCACAAAGAGGCCAGGAATGAGTTTACATTTTAAAAAGTATTTTGAAACTTCTCCAGCGAGCAGAGCCCCATTTCCAAACTCATGTGCCAGCCCAGGCAGCTCAGGTGTGGCAGGTGCTCAGTTGTAACTGACATGCCAGCCCACACAAACTCACATAAAATCTGCAGGGCTGTGGGAAGACTTGTTCACACAGTGAAAGTAAGACAGGATTCTAATGAAAAAAAAAAAAAAAACAAACAAACCCCACTTTACATGTTCATGATTGAGATACCCCACACTGCAGTAAGCACAAGAGGGGCCCAGCTAGCAGGAAGATGATGGAGTGGCGCATGTCTTGGTGTCCTAAGTGGCTCTGACCTCTGCCTCCACATAAGGTTCTTATAAAAGAATCGCACCTGAGCAGGTATGATGCTGTAGATGCTCAGGTTGTTCCCTAGTGTACATCCCTGTGTTTTTCAAATCACAACAGGGAGCAAAACCAACAGCACCCATTTTATCAGCAGAGAACGTCCATGTATACTAAGTGAATTTCAGATCCTTTGGTCGCTTTGTCTACAACCACTGACTAGTGCTAAACTTTTCATTTACTTCTGCTTTAACCACTAGATTATTTGTGATGAGAAAACAAGCTATTCAGTGGGCCCAGACTTTTTCTTTAAAATTAACCTGAGTGAGCATCAAATTTTGACTTGATCAAGATGTAGTTAATGAAAATTCTTATCATTTGCCTATAGCTTTGGCTGCCAGAAGGCCTGGCCCCTAAGGGAGATTTCTGCCATTCTAAATAGTGATGTTACTTCCTTTTTAATACGTCAAGCAGGAGTTAGGTGAATGGTTAATTAGCTATTGCCTTTAAGTGGGTCTTTCTGTTTTCTTATAGCTCCTCGAATCCCAGTGGATAAAAGAATTTTTACCACAACACACACCCCAGAGTGTGTGTTTCTTGAAGTAGATGAAAGGTGAGAATTTAAGAAATTCGTTCGGAAAAGGTATTAGAGATGAGAAGAAGTTTACATCAGGCCTGTGTGCTCTTACACTGTGAACCTGCAGTTCATCCCTTTGCCTGCTAGATTGTTGTAAGTTAGGTGGAAATTTATTCATGTTGTCTGATTTTTAACATAAACACCTTATAAATATCTAAAAGGGATTTACAAAAGACCACGTTAGATTTCATGACGCTGTGCTCTAGGTGACCAGTGTACAAACGTGCAGTGAACCTGGGAGCCAGTTTTCCAGGAACACCTGTGATGTTTGATTTTACTCAAACTGGTCTCTAGCCTGTCTGTTCCCACGTATTTTCAGTGGACAAGTGCTCTTCAAATCAGTTATGAAGTGGGGGGAAAAGCTCTTTTATTAAAGCTAAATTTATTTATTTATTTTAAGTATATATATATACTTTTTTAGGTGGACACAATGCCTTTATGTTTTTATTTATATTCAGTACTGAGGATCAAACTCAGGGTCTTACTTGTGCTAGGCAAGCATTCTGCCACTGAGCCACAACCCCAGACCTCTTAAAGTTAAATTTATTTAAAGAATTTTTCTTTATTTTGAATTTAAGTCTCTCCCTTTTTTTAGAGGGGGATGTGGAGATAATTTTTGTTATTCAAAGAATAGTAATGGTAGATATTAATTACTTACCACTGATTTTTAGTATCTTTATTTGGAACTATTAAACACCAATATTATATTTAGTTATATCTGCCATTTTTCCCATTTATTTTGAAATTTTACTTATTAAATAAATTTGAAAATTGGGAATCCATGCACTGTTTCACACATAGTGTAAAGTAAAAATGTCAAAAACCTGGGCATAGTTAATGATAGGTATTAATTTTGATTTTTTTTAAAAAAATCTGAATGTTTGAAAATGTGTTTAATTATTGTTACCCTAAAACCAAACAGTAATTAATGAAATACTTTGTATAATACAATCTGTGTAAAGTTAGACAGTCTAAGGCTAATTCTGAAACTAGCTTAAATTTATTACATTAGAAAATATATGTGGATTTCTATACACAGAAAATATTCATGAAGTCAGTTTTTTCTAGGGCATTCTTACTCTTATTATAGTTTCCCTGTGAATGTATTAAGTATCCTAAAAGTGTTTCTGTGTCTACTTCATATCATCTTTGGTATCTAAGTATCCCTAACCATGCTTATGTTAATCAACTTTCTTTTACTATGACAAAATACTCAAGATAATCAACTTGTAAGGAGGAAAGGTTTATTTGGGCTCAGTTTCTGAAGTTTCAGTCCATGGCTGGTTGGCTTCATTGCCTTTGGGTCCATGACCAGGCAGAACATCCCTGCAGAAACAGGTGATGGAGCAAAGCTGTGACCAGGAAGCAGACAAGAGGTGACAGGGGGCCAGGGTCCTAGTGTCTCCTTTGGGGGCACACCCCAGTGACCCAACTTCCTTCCACTAGGCTCCCCACACTGAAGGGTTCCCTATCTCCCAGTAGTTCCCTGGGCTGGGGGCCAAGCCTTCAACACTTGGGCTTTTCAGGAACAAGCTCCAAACCATTAACACTGCTGTATAAATTTGTAACCTGCTTTATTCATTTAAAATTATCAGCATCTATGATATGATGTGGGTTTTTTTTTTTTTTTAATGGCAACATAATGGACATCAGATTCCTTCTGAAGAACTTGCTGGAAACACAGATGCCTGGTCGTGCCAGGTCTGTCTATGGCTCATTCTGTGGGTGTCTATGATGCAGCTTCTCCATCAACACCAACATTTACTGGATCACGAGACCATTTCCTCTCAGTGCAGCCACTGTGGTTGTTTGCTGCTTTTATAAGTGCTTTCAGGAACATCTTTCATCAGTTTTTTTCCTATTTAGAACTAAATAAAGAAGTGTCTTGGGGGAGGGTTTCGGTGGTTTTTGTTGTTGTTGGCTTTGTTTCGTTGGGTTCTGCTTTTCAGAAGTAGGGTTGAGATCAGAATGTGAGGCAAGCACTCTCCTGCTGCACTGCACCCCCAGCTAAGAAGCGTTTTTAAAAGTGCGTGAAGTTTAAGTTCTTGATGAGCGTAATGCGCCGTCTGTGTTGTGTCCGCATCCAGAGCAGTGCCTTTGCTGGGCTACCTACCTCAGGACCTGATCGGAACCTCCGTGTTAGCTTGCCTGCACCCAGAAGACCGTCCCCTGATGGTTGCCGTGCACCACAAAGGTAGGACCACTGGTCTGCAGGGGAGCTCTCACCGCTGCCCTGCCCGGCGTTTCACTTCCTTTCTCGTGGGCAAGGAGCTTTTAACTAGGTAGGCAGCACGGTGAGACCCTAACCCAGGGGTTCTCTATTTTAACCCTCGAAAAAATTGACAGACGAACAACTTAAAAAGGGCACTTGTAAGGACTGAGGTTCTGGCTTAGTGATAGAGCACTTGCCTAGCATGCATGAGGCACTGGGTTCGATTCTCAGCACCACATATAAATAAATTATTAAAATAAAGGACTATCAACATCTAAAAAAAATTTTTATTTTTTTTTAAAAGGGCACTTGTTAATCAGTGTCTGTAAAGTCACTCTTGTCTTCTCATTTCATGTAGTCTTGAAGTATGCAGGCCACCCTCCCTTTGAACACTCACCCATTAGATTCTGTGCTCAAAATGGAGATTACGTCGTACTGGATTCCAGCTGGTCTAGCTTTGTGAACCCCTGGAGCCGGAAGGTTTCCTTCATCATCGGTCGGCATAAAGTTCAGACGTAAGTTAATTAGCTATAATACTATCTAAACATCTTTTTTATCAAATAATATCTTTAGCCTGCTGACTGCCCCTTGAATCAGTTGACACCTGAAGTAAATAATGTTGGCCTTAAAGTGTCTTAAATGTCTGTTGCTGAGTAAACTCTGGAATATTTCCTTGATGTATTATTATATTGGCCAATAGAAACTTTTGCAGAAATTACCTGTTACCTAAAATGTTTGACATGTTAGATTGCAGCACACAAAGTTATCTATCTGTCCTTGTAATTAGGTTTAAAACACACAAACACAAACTGAAATAGGGAAAAGAAGATCAGAAGAAATAAAAAATTAATATGGGTTAGGCATGAGTAGAGGAACTATGGATAAGGCTTTTTATCTCTATTTGCTCTTTCTGTGTTTTAAAGATCTCCATAGCACATACAACATTTTGTTAGCCTTCTGTTGTTAAATTCTACTTAGTAGTATCTGTTTTACTAAATCTTTATTTTTTAAAAATTAGATTCTTTACTATTTCTTTTTCTGCCAACATGAAAGACTGCTGTTCCTTGTCCATGCAGTGAAATCATGTGAATGGATCTGGAACAACCTGACTGCCTATGTGGCTAGGATACCCCTAGTCCCTTGAATTTTTGGTCAGGGTCAATTTTTAAATTGACCTGTAGGTTTTTTGATCTGGATATAAGTTTTTTTTTGATAGCTGGAGATTTTGGGTATTGTTGTTTGCTTTTTAAGGTTGGAAAGCATATTTACCTCTGCTTGTCATGCTGAGATCAAGAGATGGAGTTTTGTACTTCATTATACAACTCTGTGTATGTAAGCATAAAACTGAGAATAGCCAGGCACGGTGTGCACTCCTGAATCCCAGCTGCTCAGGAGACTGAGTTAGGAGGATCCTAAGTTCAACGTCAGTCTCAGCAACTTAGCGAGGCCCTAGGTAACTTAGCAAGATCCTCTCTGAAAATAAAAAATAAAAAGACAAAAAAATAAGAAGAAGAACAGTAGATCTACCAGTAAAACATATTTTGTCACATTTTAATATCACAATGGAGATGATATGTTCCCTCATGATGAGAAAGGTCTCAAGGTTTCCCTTACCACTTTGTACTCTATTGTTCGGCCTTTGCAGAGCAGGTTTGGAACCTTAAATGGAAGGAATGGGCTCCTTGCTACCTAGCTTTGATACTGATTTGTGCTTGAAAACTAATTTAAAAGTTAAAACAGAAAATAGGACTACTAAGTAAGTACTGTTTGTGCTGGTGAGAGAGGACTTTTCTTCCCTTGGTAGGAAACCTATTGAGAAATGAAAATAAAATCAGAAAACTGCTTAGTGCAAATGTAGGGAACCCCAGCAAATAAGATTTTTCCCTGAAATATCCGTCCAGGGGTTGTTGATGTCTCCTGCCTGCAGGTAGTCCCTGAGAGAAATCCTAGATTACCTAAGTTATCCTTCGAGTCCTTTGATTAAATATGTATGAAATTACCGGGTATACAGTGAATCCTCTGAATATTGTCAGTATTTTTGAAAAGTACACCACTGTTTACATCTCAACATCCAAGATTATATGATGGAAAGAATTTAGAGTCTGTAGGAATTACTCTTACGTAAAATAATAGTTGTTCATCTTGTTTACAAAATTATTATTACTAACTTTGTTTCATTTATTTTTATTTTTTTATATGGTGCTGAGGATCAAACCCTGTGCCTCACATGTGCTAGACAAGTGCTCTACCACTGAGCCACTACCCAGCCCTACAAAATTATTATTAATGCAGTATTCTTTCAAGTACTTATGGCTTGCCTGCCCTGGTAAGGCACTGTGCTCGACCCTGAGGTTGAGAAGGTAAACATGTATTCTCCCCGCTTCATGGAACCCACACATGTGTAAGGGGAGAGGCAGGACATAAAGATGGTGCTGTCAGGGCAGGCACCGTGCCACACTCTAATCCCAGCTGCTCAGGAGTCTGAGGCAGGAGGATCGCAAGTCAAGGCCAGCCTGGGAAACTTGGTGAGACCCTATGTCAGAAAAAACAAACAAACAAAGGCTCTGCCGTACAACTGGAGTCCAAGGAAGAGTGACCACTGACACAGGAAGGGAGCTGTGGGTGTGTAGCAGGAGACCCATCCACATCTCTGGATCCTACCTGGCAGCTCTGTGGGCACAGCTGAGGTGCTGAGGTCTCTCACTTTACAGATAAACCCATCCTGAGAGAACCAGCATAACTGTCCCAGAGGTCACTTAGGGAAGAAGCAGGAGGGTGACAGTGAGCCTGACTTGCTTTCTCACCGCTCATTCCCTCTGTGCACATCGGTCTGTGTGTCATGGCGTGTTGGCCATCACCTGCAAGTTAATCAGTTTGATTAAAAATAGTCTTGTAGAAATTTTCTCAATTAAGAATGTTTAAATCTCAGAGTATAACATATGTCTGTTCTGTTTCCATTTCAGAAATTCACTCAGAAACCATGTGAAATACATGTGAAAGGTTTTCAAGCTCATAGTGCACAGAAAGATGTAACATGTTTTGAGTCAGATAAACTATTATTTCTAGACAACTGATGGTTCATATAAATTCATTCATTCTTGTAACAAATACTTTGTGGATGTCTGTTGTGCTTTAGGAGCTGATCTTGGTGCAGGCAATATAAGGGTGAAGAAAGACAGAAACCCAGCTCCATGGAGCTTCTGTGGCAGTGGGAACAGTCAGGGCGCAGACTGGCAGGCAGTGTGTCAGGTTTTGAGGCAAGGCACAGTCTGCCGTTTACAAACTGTGCCCTGCTGTGCTCAGAGGTGCTGACTGGGACCTATTCTGGTCTAGGTGCTACTGGGCACAAAGGCAGATAGGGCTGCTGCTACGCTGTTGTGCATGGTGAGTTAATGGTCCCCAAATGTCAATTCACTGCTGACTACTTTTATGACACTGCCAACATCCTATGATCCTCTGATGATAATTTCTGCCTGCCTTTGTGAGGGTGTTTCAGGTTTTAGACATCTAAACTACATGCGTAAGTTGTGAGAAACAGACTGGGAAAGAGAAACGCTGGCTCTGAGGTCAGACATGGATTCAGACCCTGGCTTTGCTGCTTCTTGGTTACATAAACTTGGGCACGTCCCCTAGATGCTCGACTCCTCCCAGTGTACGGTGCGTACATGGGGTGCTGAATGCAGACCCAGGGCCCCACACACGCCAGGCAAACTCTCTGCCACTGAGCCATGGCCCTGGCTTTCCTCTCACTTTTCATGTCAGCAGCACCTCCTACTTCATAGGATGCAGTGAGAGCAGATCTGACTCGGTAGACCTCATTAGACCTTGCTTTGCCGAGGTCCCAGGAGGCAGAGCCATGTGGTGGCAAAGATGCAGACCCTGGGGCCTAGACTCTGTCCCTTCACGAATCTCTACTTGCCCCTTACTGACTAGGTAACCTGGGAGGGTTGTAATTCCAGTGAAAGAAATAACACAAAGCACTGGGAATGGCGCCTGGCACATCTTAAGGGTTTTGAGACATTGGTTCTTCTTATTGTATACTACAAAAACTAGTACGATTCTTGTCACATAGACGATCCTAAATATGTTCATTTCTTCTCTTTGTTATCTTTGTTGGCATGTCTGCCATTCACTATACTTGGCTAATAGATTTAAAATTTTTTTTTAGTTGTTGATGGACTTTATTAATTAAACAATTTATTTATTTGTGGTGCTGAGAATCAAACCCATTGCCTTACACATTCAAGGCAAGCACTCGGTCATTGGGCCATAACCGCAGCCCAGCTAGTAGATTTTAAATATTGTAGAATTTGAGAATACATGAGCCTGAAAGTAATTTGGTGACAACCATATCTTCACCATGAGGGTGAGTTGTAGACTCCTCTTATTAGATAGTTAAGTGATTAGGTGCATCAAACATGAGATGTGTCGGGTGTTAAAACCTCTATAGGAGCACACTGACTTAATGTCAGATTTCGAAACCAGTTATTATTGAAGATATTTTAGAAGCTAAGGAGGCTACTTGTCACTGATTTTATATAATATAGCTATAATCACAGAAAGATTAGTGCCTAAGAGAAACTTAAGAAGCCTGTTAATGCCTCATTTGTTTCTTGTATTTTCTGTACCTCTACAAAGAGAATTTTAGCTTTATATCTCCTATATTTGGAGTCAAAAGAGTTGCTTTATAAAGTACAGATTTATTCTTGAGTAGTCTATTAAAAATCACTTTGGACTTCATTGTAAATGGATTTAAAATTGTTTGACTCAAACTTTACTTGGCATTTTATAGGAGTCCACTAAATGAGGATGTTTTTGCTACGAGAATAAAAAAGACGAACAGTAATGACAGAGACATAACAGAATTACAAGAACAGATTCGTAAACTTCTGTTGCAGGTAAAGTGAAAGATATTGAAAAGCAAACATCACCAAACTTACTAATTGTGTTTAATGTTAGTATTCAGTCTTAGTAAAGTCACTTACAGAATTGTAAGCAAATAGAAATTTTTACCTCTACATTTAAGAAGTTTTTGTCTCTAAATTATGTTAATTTTTTTGCTCCTTATTCCATGTGAAACACAGAGGGTCCTTTTGGAAGCGCTCATTGTAAAGCAGCCTACTGAGTCCCAGCAGTGGGCTACAAGCTTTCTCCAAGAGACACCACCATGGGCTCAGCCTCTTGGTTTTGGTGTCATTATTTTTTTAAAATAATTCCAACTTTAAAGGTGAAGGAAAGGAACAGTAAGTTTCAGTATCTTTAGTTATTAGAAGGTCAAAGAAGGAAAAATTGCCTGTTGAGAAGAAATATCAAAGATGGTTTCTACAAGCAAGTAAAACTGAGTGTGTCACATAGAATAGCCCAGTGGTTTTCAAAATGTCTTTGATAAAATCTCTAGGATTTGCGAAGTGCCTGCCTGTGAAGTTCTCAAAAAAAGGCATATAGTTTGTTCTGTATATACTAAACTCAGCATGAACTAGAGTTTATTTTCATGTTTTAAAAATTAATTATACTATGCATTTAAAAATTTTGCTATTCCAGAAATATCCGTTTAGACTGGGAAACAAGACTTTGCCCTTGAGTGTTAGTAAGTGAGAAGGCGTGTCTTTCTTGTCAGCATCTGGGTTAGAAGCATCAGCCCAAAACTATCTAATTTAGGACGGGGTTTCTGAAGGTAATGTCCCATGGTATTAGAGAGCCCCAGGGGGACAGCCAGTGCTCTGAGTCAGGCCTCTTGTCTCAGCCCATCCACTCCAGTGCTTCCAGTGGCTACGGGAGCCCGGGGAGCAGCGGTTCGCAGGAGCAGCAGGTCAGCGTGGTGTCCTCCAGCGAGTCGAGCGGGCCTTGTGCAGAGGAAGCACAGAAGGAGCCGGTGCGTGCGGCTGGGGTGTGGCTGGGGTGTGGCCGGGGTGTGGCCCTGTGGCAGCGCAGGCGCTAGGTGACCTCTCAGCACTGGGTCTGCACTTGGTGACATCTTAGCCCTCAATTGAAAGGAGACATTTCAATCCATTTTGGTTTGAAAACCCGTAAAAAGAAACCACCACCTTTGGAAGGTGATGTTTGAATTAATTATATGCTTTCTAAAAATTAGCATACTGTGAACTGATGCAGTTAGGGTTTCACTGTGGGGAGCTGAGTTCAAGCCCTGGCTATGCTTCTCGTGTCTTCAGAGAAACAGAAGTGAAAAGCGTCTTGTTTACATTTATTTTAGTGTACATATTTATAATATTCGAACCCTGTTGTATCATTCTTTTCCTAAGATGACCTTGAAGCAGGTCTATGCCAGTGTGAACAAAATTAAGAATCTGGGTCAGCAGCTCTACATCGACTCAGTGGCCAGATCGTCAGTCAAGCCAGTGATGGGGACGTGCCCAGAGCCATCTGGTGGTGGTGAGTCGGGGTTCCCGGGCCTCTTCCAGGGTCTGACCTCTTCTGCAGAGTGTTGTGTGGGATCCTGAATCGTGAAGCCCTGAGCCATGTGTCTTGCAACTTTCTTAATTTGCCCAAATGACATTAGAAATATTAACACCAATAATGGTACAGCAGATACTATTCTGAAAGCTAAATGGTATTAGAATGTGATTCTGATGTAGTTTTGTTGAAGAATTAACATTTTTGATGATACCTACAAATTCATAGATTTTCCTATCTCCCTATAAACCAAGAGTTGATTTTTGGTGAATGAAAACATTGACTTTTTTCTTAATACATGCTTGCTTTTCTCAAGTGTGAGGTAAGGACTACTCTAAAATAATTGATTAGTTGTATTAGTGGCATTATTTTGAAAAGTTAACCTAGTTACATTATATTGCAGAGGAAAGTACTCAATATAGAAATCAGGTAAGATTGGCTTCTTAGCTAACTTTTCTTCATTTTTACCCCCTGAATGTTAATGTAATTTTGGCAGTCATGATGGATTTTGGTCACTGCCGTGGTATAAAGGGTCTCTAACATTATCAGCTGTAGGCATTTTACAAAGTAGAGGTGACACTTAACTTCCTAAAGCCAGTAATAACAGTCAGTCTAATAGCTGTTTCTCAGGACCTGACATGATATATGCCATAAAAAATCACAGTGCTGTTCCATATGTCCCGTCACTGGTAGCCTGCCGTAGTTCTTTTGTGCTGCTACATGGGAATCCCTGAGACTCTGTTGGAGGTCAGGAAGGCCAGGATTCTGTTAGCTAGCGTTTCTAAATATTTTCTTCATTGTCTGGTCTAGTCCGTCCTGCTCACTGCTGCCTTGACCTAGGATCTCATTATTAGCGTCACAGTTTTGTATCCTGACCTCTGTATTTCATCTCATCTCTCAGCAGTCTCCCTTCCCACCTCCTGTGCTGTCCAGTTTCTTCTCAGTGCGTTGGTCTGGTGACACCATCAAAACTGTATTCTTGAAGGCTGTAGACATAAGCAGGCCAGTTTTTCATCATTTACACGCTGTCACATAAATGACAGGCACGCTCTGTGCTCACATAGCTGCTCTGGAAACAAAACCGTTCCTACTTTAGATGTTTCGCTGGCCGCACACCATGTGTGACTGGGGAGAAGGCGACCTGTCCCCGTTGGTGTAGCTTTGGAGAACAAATGCCTCTTGAGGATCCTGGTTTTATTAACATTCTGAGACCCACTAGTTTAAAAAGCTGTAAAAACCTTTATGCTCTTTATTCGAGTGACACCAGGATATGATTCAAGAATGTTGCAAGATAAACGTTAGAACTTGAATAGAGGACTACAGCGGACCTCACTAGCAAAGGGACAGTGTATAATGACCCCAGCACACCTGCTGTAGTGTGCTAGAGCTGAAAGGAACTCAGACTGTGAGTTTATACTCTTACTTTTCTTACAAGGGCAAATAATGCTTTTCAATAGAATGAGAAGTGAGATTTTAAAGGTCCACGTGGGAGGGAGAAGGGCAGCAGATACATAAAGCTCCTTCGTCGGCCACGCACACAGATGTTAACTGCCAGAGCCTGGTTGGCACTCCAGAGCTCGCCTGGAGCAGTGCCTGAGAGAGAGCAGAGGACCCACAGGTGAAGCTGGCTTAGAGAATGCTTCCGGTTTCTGCCCAGGGTTATGGGAAGCAGACTTTAGCACTCCAGACTCAGTGGAAAAGACAGCAAGTTCATGACCTTTCTTTTTTTTTGGGGGGGTGCTGGGGATCAAACCCAGGGCCTTGTGCTTACAAGGCAAGCACTCTACCGACTGAGCTATCTCCCCAACCCTCATGACCTTTCTTGACCCCATCAGAGTGCTGGTGTCCAAGGTTATAGGACAGCCAATGTACCTAAAATCTTAAGGTGAGACCGGTGCTTTCAGGGAGGAGTGAGGTGCAGGCTTTGGATTAGATGTACTGGCTTCCACCAGCTTGCCAGAGTTGGACCTTCCTGAGGCACAGAGCAAAGGGAAGGCCAAAACCTGGAAGTTGAGCAGATATTGGAAAACAAAACAAAGCAAGAACTCTAGCAAACCAGCTGCCACTGGAAGCATCAGGTATAGTTAACATAATCTGAAAGCCATTTATATCCATAAAACCACAGCAAGAGCAAACACGAATCTGGTCTAAAGTTTAATAAGGTCGATTCAAACACAGGACTCTCAGAAGGAAAGGCCCAGTCTCTCCTGCCCTACACAAGGTGCTTGGTGTTCAGCAAGAAGGTGTGAAGCCTATGGAAAAGCAAGAGACAACGCAGTCATCAGAACAGGGCTCAGCGTGGGGCCCAGGGTGGACCTGACAGAGAACAGACCAGTTACAGCACCACACCTGGGGCAAGCAGACTCGTGGGTAGTGAGCAAGCCCAGCAGGGTGGCGCAGAACGTCAGGGCTGCCCGAGACACTGCGTGTCCCAGTGCCTGCTTCCTGCTGGCTCAGCGTAAGAAATACCAAGTGAAGTGACCAAGTTACGAGGGAACGAAGTTAGGTTTCGCATACTCTGGGGGAATCGGGAAGACTCAGTAAACTCCAAAACAGCCGACTTGAGAAATTACTCAGACTGAAACAGAGGCAGCATACAGCATTCTACAGATCTAGGAACGATATCAAACTATCTGGCCTAGGCTTAGTTGGAATCCCAGAAGAAATAAAGGCCAAGAATTTTCCACAGACAACAAAAAACATCAAGTAAGATAAAATTTCTTAAAACATCAACCCACGGTGGGGCATGGTGGCACACCCTATAATCCAGTGCTCTGGAGACCAAGGCAGGAGGATCGAGAGTTCAAGGCCAGGCTGAGGTGCTAAGCAACTCAGTGAGACCCCATCTCTGAATAAAATACAAAATAGGACTGGGGAGGTGGCTCAGTGGTTGAGTGCCCCTAAGTTCAGTCCCCTGTACCCTGCCCACACCCCCGCAAATAAATAAATAAACAAACAAACAAACAAACAAACCTCAGCATTTTACATTTAAGCTGCTAAAAACAAAACCAAAGGGTACATCTTGAAGACAGCCAGAACAAAAAGAAAAAAAAAATCACATAGCGTCCAAGGTAAGAATCACAGTGGGCATTCCTCCAGACCAAGCACCCGGAAAGACAGTACAGGGACACCTTCAAAGGAGAAGGAAGCCACACAGAATCCTGCACCAATGAAAAATCTCTTCCAGAGATGAGAACACCTAAGGTCTTCTCAAACAATAATTGTAGGAATTTATTGCTAGCGGACTCATGCTGTTTGAAATGCGAAAGGAATTTCTTAAGGCAGCAGGAATATGATACCAGTCCCCCACCCCAAAACATGCACACGTGGGTCTACACCAGGAAGTGAAGAGCACTGAAACAGGATAAAAAAAGATAAAACAAACTTTACTTTTAATTGCTGTAAAAGAAAACTGACCAAAGCAAAAGTCACTCTGCACTGATGGCTTATGTGATGCTGCAAAGCTGGGGAGACCTTAGGGATACGCTGCTGCGGGTTGGAGGGGGACACTGGGCACTGCAGAGCCCATGTGCTTGGACCTTTGTGACAACAGTTAGAAGACACTTTTAAAGAAGTATAAATAAAAAGTCAGTAGAAGAGAGAAGGTGGCATTTAAGAAACAACCCAAAATGAGACGAAAAGGAAAGAAAGAAAACCCAGTGGAATACATAGAAAACAGTGAGCAAGATGGTTCACTGTGATCCAACATCAGAAGTCATACTAAATACGATCCCAGGACGCCAGTTAAAAGTCAAATTGGGTAAAAAGGTCTAGTTGCGTGCTACCTACAAGAACCCGTTCTGAAAGCTGGGTGCAGTGGTGCATGCCTGTAATCTCAGCAACTCAGGAGGCTGAGGCAGAAGGATCACAAATTTGAGCCCAGCCTGGGCAACTTAGTGAGCCCCTGTCTCAAAATAAAAAGGTCTTGGAATGTGGCTCAGTGGTAGAGCATCCCTAAGATATAACCCATGTTGAAAATAAAAATAAGTTAAAAATAAACGGTTAGAAAAGATATACATGCTAATGTGAAGAAAAAGAAAAGCAATTTGGAAAACTAATATCATACAAAGTAAACTTGGGGGAAAAAAGATTTTTTCCAGGGTTACAGAAAGAGATTGCGTAATGATAAAGGATTTGTTGTCCAAGAACATGGAACAGTCCATGTGCATGTGTTTACAAACCTAACACAAGAACTGCAAAACACATGAAGCAAAAACAGTGATAGCTGGGGACTTGAACACACTTCTCTGTGACAAGGGAAGTAGACAGAAAACAGGTGAAGATGTAGAGGATCTGAGCAACACTCTCAGGACCAAACTCATTCACTTTATATGGAACATTCATCAAGATAAACCATACTCTGGGTCCTAATAAAACCTTAACAAGTTTTAAAAAACAGAAATAATCCAAAGTATGTTCTCTGACCATCATGGATTAAACTAGAAGTCAGTAACAGGTACCTAGAAGATCCCCAAATGTTTACAAATTTTAAGTGACAGACTTCTAACTAACCCACAGGTCAAAGAAGAAGTCTCAGAGGAAATAATTTGAACTGAAAGAAATGAAAAGACAACATGAAAAGTGTGGAATCTAAGCCAATGCTTAATGGAAATTCATAGCATTACATGTTTATGTGGAAAAAAGAAGAATGGCTTCAACTCAGCAACCAAAGCATCTCCTTAAGAAATGAGAAAAATAAATTAGATCCAGAATAAGAAAGATGGAAAGAAATAAATACTATTTAGATGTCAGTGGAATTGGAAACAAAAAAGAGGAAATTAAAGGTTAATAAAAAGTAAATTTTTAGCTTAACAGAAGAATGGCAGGTTGTACACATTGGATTTTATCAAAATCTAAAACTCAATTTTGAAAGATACTGATAAGAAAATGAAGAGAAAATATTTTCAAATTACACATACAGTATAGGACTTGTATCTAGAATATATAAATAACTCTCAAAACTCAACAACATGGTGCACGCCCATAAACCCAGTGGCTCAGGAATCTGAGGCAGAAGAATTACAAGTTCAAAGTCAGCCTCAGCAACTTAGCAGGGCTGTAAAATAATTTGACAAGACCCTGTCTCAAAAACTAAAATGGGCAGGGGATGTGTCTCAATGGTTAACCGCCCTGGGTTCAATCCCCAGTACCTACCTCCACCAAAGATAGATAGATAGATAGATAGATAGATAGATAAACAAACTGAACATTTTTCCAAACACATGTATAGACAGCAAATCACATATGAAAGATTCTCAATTTATTAGTCATTAGACCAAAAGAAATTAAAACCACATGAGCTACTACCACACACCTATTAGAATGGATCAATTAAAATGAAAAAATCTTACCGTGCTAAGTGTTGACAAGGATGCAGAGTAATCAGAACACTCATATTACTGGAAAAAATGTAAAAATTATACAGACACTTGGGAGAAGTTTGACACTGTTCTATGAAGTTAAGCATGTTCTTATCATATAACTTGGCAATTCCATTTTTAGTTCTTTACCCAAGTGAAGTAACCTAAGTTCACACAGAAACCTGTACCAGGGTTACTACTCTGGGCACCACCCACTTGTCATTCAGCAAATGTTGCTCCGTGTTGAGCAACAAGGTCCAATGTACCTCCTCAGGGCCCGCCTGAGGAGAACATGGGGCCGAGCAGGATGATGAGTGTCAGCGGCAATGGAAACCCACCAGAGCCAGGAGGTCTGTCAGCGCACGAAGCACAGCAGGAACTCTATTGAGGAAGTTACACAGCTTTTATGTTGGGTGGGGGCTAGGTGGGGACCAATTAGCTTAAAGGTCAGCAAGGCACAGGGGATTCACGCAGGGGAGAGTCCCATAGGACTAAATGGCAGGCACCAGCTGATCACGTTCAGGAACTGCTGCTAACCAATCTCTGACAGTAGCGGGTGGAGATGAGCAGGCCAATCAGGGAGTTGCTGGGTAAGAACACATTTTTCAGTTTCTGGGGGAGAGTGGCAGTACAAAGAAGTCCAGGTAAACTGTTGGTGGATCAGGCAGTGCCACATATGAGGAGGTTGCCACGAAGGTGCAGCCGCCACTAGGGTGCGTCCCCTACAATTCCCCCTTTTTGTTTTTTTAGCCCCTCTGGAGCCAGTTGGAAGGTGGAGCTTCTGTCTTAGGTTGTCTCCTCTTTAGAGATCTTACCCATCTCTGAATACTCCACAGCACCTCAACAGCTCCGCGGGGAGGGAAACCTCATCAAGAGCCTGTCTTAGGTTGTCCCAGTGCACCTGAGATCTTACCTGTCATTAGCTCAAGGTGTCTCCGGGGGTTAACCTTGCATTATCATTGTATGCCTCCTCGTAACCAGTGGCTAGCCGTTGGTATTGTACTTGGACATTCATTAATTGTACTGCCTCCCAACGTTTCTGTATGAACTGTAGAAGGGAAGTAAGTGAGCCAGCTATGTAAGCCCGTCCAGAAGAAGCTAGATTGGAACTCGGTATGCTGTTTTTTCAGATTTTCTTTCAGTTGCTTAATCTTGTTATGGACAATTCTGGACCTATTGGCATAAAAGCAACATTCCTCCTGAAGAAACAAGTAAAGTCCTCCTTCCCTGGCAGTTAGTAAATTTAACCCTCTCCCATGTTGTAGGACTACCGCTACAAGGGAATCTAATTGTGCCTGGAGGTCTAAGATTGCACTAGCCACTTATTGCATATCATCTATTAATTGTTGTGAAGGTTTAGGATATAAGATAAGAGAGGTGCCTAGTCTGGCAATTTTGGCTCCCACTTTAGTAGCTACCTTGTTCTTTTTTTTTTTTTTTTTTTTTTTTAAAATCAGGTCATGAATATTTTAATTTATTTTTATTGTAAACAAATGGGATACATGTTATTTCTGTTTGTACATGGAGTAACAGCATACCATTTGCATAATCATACATTTACATAGGGTAATGATGTTTGATTCATTCCGTTATTTTTTCCTTCCCCCCCACCCCTCCCACCTCTCTTTTCCCTCTATACAGTCCCTCCTTCCTCCATTCTTGCCCCCCTCGCACCCCCCATTATCTGTCATCATCCGCTTATCAGTGAGATCATTCGTCTTTTGGATTTTTGAGACTGGCTTATCTCACTTAACATGATATTCTCCAATTTCATCCATTTGCCTGCAAATGCCATAATTTTATTATTATTTATAGCTGAGTAATATTCCATTGTATATATATACCATAGTTTCTTTATCCATTCATCAATTGAAGGGCATCTAGGTTGGTTCCACAGTCTGGCTATTGTGAATTGAGCAGCTATGAACATTGATGAGGTTGTATCTCTGTAGTATGCTGATTTTAAGTCCTTTGGGTATAGGCCGAGGAGTGGGATAGCTGGGTCAAATGGTAGGTCCATTCCAAGTTTTCTAAGGAATCTCCACACTGCTTTCCAGAGTGGCTGCACTAATTTGCAGCCCCACCAGCAATGTATGAGTGTACCTTTTTCCCCACATCCTCTCCAACACCTATTATTGCTTGTATTCTTGATAATCGCCATTCTAATTGGGGTGAGATGGAATCTTACTGTAGTTTTGATTTGCATTTCTCTTATTACTAAAGATGGTGAACATTTTTTCATATGTTTGTTGATTGCTTGTAGATCTTCTTCTGTGAAGTGTCTGTTCATATCCTTAGCCCATTTGTTGATTGGGTTCTTTGTATTCTTGGTGTAGAGTTTTTTGAGTTCTTTATAGATTCTGGAGATTAGTGCTCTATCTGAAGTATGAGTGGCAAAGACATTCTCCCACTCTGTAGGCTCTCTCTTCACATTGCTGATAGTTTCCTTTGCTGAGAGAAAGCTATTTAGTTTGAATCTATCCCAGTTATTGATTCTTGCTTTTATTTCTTGTGCTGTGGGAGTCCTGTTAAGGAAGTCTGATCCTAAGCCAACAAGTTGAAGATTTGGACCTACTTTTTCTTCTATAAGATGCAGGGTCTCTTGTCTGATTTCAAGGTCCTTGATCCATTGTGAGTTGATTTTTGTGCAGGGTGAGAGATAGGGGTTTAGTTTAATTCTGCTGCATATGGATTTCCAGTTTTCCCAGCACCATTTGTTGAAGAGGCTATCTTTTCTCCATTGCATATTTTTGGCCCCTTTGTCTAGTATTAGAAAATTGTATTTATTTGGGTTTGTGTCCATGTCCTCTATTCTATACCATTGATCTACCTGTCTATTTTGGTGCCAATACCATGCCATTTTGTTACTATTTCTTTGTAGTATAGTTGAAGTTCTGGTATTGCGATACCCCCTGCTTCATTCTTCCTGCTAAGGATTGCTTTAGCTATTTTGAGTTTCTTATTCTTCCAGATGAATTTCATGATTGCTTGCTCTATTTCTGTAAGGTACATCATTGGGATTTTAATTGGAATTGCATTGAATCTGTATAGCACTTTTGGTAGTATGGCCATTTTGACAATATTAATTCTGCCTGTCCAAGAACATGGGAGATCTTTCCATCTTCTAAGGTCTTCCTTAATTTCTTTCTTCAATGTTTTGTAGTTTTCATTGTAGAGATCTTTTACCTCTTTGGTTAGATTGATTCCCAAGTATTTTATTTTTTTTGAGGCTATTGCAAATGGGGTTGTTTTCCTCATTTCCCTT
The DNA here is from genome assembly GCF_902686445.1 of Sciurus carolinensis. Taxonomy (NCBI): domain Eukaryota; kingdom Metazoa; phylum Chordata; class Mammalia; order Rodentia; family Sciuridae; genus Sciurus; species Sciurus carolinensis. Next base: position 203,938,612 of record NC_062213.1, on the reverse strand, counting down.
TCAGCTGTTTCGTCACTTGCGTATAAAAATGCTTTAGATTTATGCGTGTTGGTTTTATAGCCTGCTATTTTGCTGAATTCATTGATGAGGTCTAGAAGTTTTCTGGAGGAGTTTTTTGGATCCTCTAAATATAGAATCATGTCATCCACAAATAGTGACAGCTTAAGTTCCTCTTTTCCTATTCGTGTCCCTTTAATTTCTTTAGTCTGTCTAATTGCTCTGGCTAGAGTTTTGAGGATAATGTTGAATAGAAGTGGTGAAAGAGGACATTCCTGTCTTGTTCCCGTTTTTAAAGGGAGTGGTTTCAGTTTTTCTCCATTAAGAATGATGTTGGCCGTGGGCTTAGCATAAATAGCCTTTACAATGTTCAGGTATGTTCCTACTATCCCTATTTTTTCTAGTGTTTTGAGCATGAAGGGGTGTTGTATTTTGTCAAATGCTTTTTCTGTGTCAATTGAAATAACCATATGATTCTTATCCTTAAGTCTATTGACATGATGGATTACGTTTATTGATTTACGGATGTTGAACCATCCTTGCATTCCAGGGATGAACCCCACTTGATTGTGGTGCACAATTTTCTTAATATGTTTTTGGGTACGGTTCGCCAGTATTTTGTTAAGGATCTTTGCATCTATATTCATCAAGGATATTGGTCTAAAATTTTCTTTCCTTGATGTGTCTTTGCCTGGTTTGGGTATGAGGGTGATATTAGCTTCATAGAATGAGTTTGGGTAGGGTACCCTCCTTTTCTATTTCGTGGAATACTTTGAGAAGTATTGGAATGAGTTCTTCTTTGAAGGTCTTGTAGAACTCGGCTGAGAATCTGTCTGGTCCTGGGCTTTTCTTGGATGCTAGATTTTTAATGGCTTCTTCTATTTCATTGCTTGATATTGATCCGTTTAAATTGTGTATGTCCTCCTGGTTCAGCTTGGGAGGAGCATATGTCTCTAGAAATTTGTCAGTGTCTTCGGTAGTTTCTATTTTGTTGGAATACAGATTTTCAAAGTAGCTTCTCATTATGTTCTGTATCTCAGTGGTGTCTGTCATGATATTTCCTTTTTCATCAGGTATTTTAGTAATTTGAGTCTTCTCTTTCTCTTTGTTAGTGTGGCTAAGGGTTTGTCTATTTTGTTTACTTTCTCAACCAACTTTTTGTTTTGTCAATTTTTTGAATTGTTTCTTTTGTTTCAATTTCATTTTAATTATTTCCTGCCTCCTACTACTTTTGCTGTTATTCTGTTCTTTCTACGGCTTTGAGCTGTAATGTTAGGTCATTGAGTTGTTGACTTTTCATTCTTTTCTGGAATGTGCTCCATACAATGAATTTTCCCCTTAGTACTGCATTCATAGTGTTCCAGAGATTTTGATATGTTGTATCAATGTTCTCATTGACCTCTTAAGAATTTTTTTATCTCTTCTGTGATGTTTTTTGTTATCCATGTTTCATTCAATAGCATATTATTTAGTCTCCAGGTGTTGGAGTAATTTCTGTTTTTTTATTTTGTCATTGATTTCTACTCTCAGTCCATTATTCATTATAATCTGATAGAACACAAGGCAGTATCTCTATTTTTTTGCATTTCCTAAGGGCTGCTTTGTGGCATAACATATGGTCTCTTTTCAAGAAGGTTCCATGTGCTGCTGAGAAGAAAGTGAATTCACTCATCGATGGATGGAATATTAAATATATGTCTATTAAGTCTAGGTTATTGATTGTGTTATTGAGTTCTGTGGTTTCTTTGGTTGGATTTTGTTTGGAAGATCTATCTAGTGGTGACAGCAGTGGGTTAAAGTCACCCAGAATTATTGTGTTGTGGTCTATGTGATTCCTGAAATTGAGAAGGATTTGTTTGATGTAAGGGGATGCACCATTGTTTGGGGCATAAATATTTCCTTTCGTTATGTCTTCCTGATTTATGGTTCCCTTAAGCAGTATGAAATGTCCTTCTTTATCTCTTCTGACTGACTTCGGCTTGAAGTTCACTTTATCTGATATAAGGATGTAAACCCCCACTTTTTTACTGAGTCCATGTGCGTGGTAGGTTTTTTCCCATCCTTTCACCTTTAGTCTGTGTACGTCTTTTTCTATGAGATAAGTCTCTTGCAGGCAGCATATTGTTGGGTCTTTCTTTTTAATCCATTCTGCCAGTTGCTACCTTGTTCTTAACATGTTGTTCATAAAGAGGAATCATGCTCATTTGGATATTGTGCATATCCATCCTCTGGGGCCAGTACTCTCACATATTGTTGCCTTATCATCATTAGTTGGACTGTGCTTACACGGTCCTTGATAAAAGCTATTAACCTATTTAGAATGCAGGGACTGAAGATTAGGAGTAAGAATAAAATAATAAGTGGCCCCAGTAAGGTAGAAATCAAGGTGGTCAACCAAGGGGAGGAATTAAACCATGATTCAAACCAGCCTTGCTGTGCTTCTTGTTCCTTCTTCCGTTTGGCTAGTCCTTCTCTAACTTTAGTCATAGATTCTTTAATTATTCCTGAATGGTCAACATAAAAGCAACATTGTTCACCTAGGGCTACACATAATCCTCCTTGCTGTAGGAAAATCAAATCTAATTCCCTCCTGTTTTGCATTACTACTTCAGCTAGGGAAGTGAGGGATTCTTGAAGGTGGGAAATGGAGTTTTCTAGCTTCTCAATATCTAGATCAATAGCTGCTCTTAAACCAGAGTAATGTTGGTTCTGAGTTATCAAGGAAGCTGTTCCTGTTCTGGCTCCTATGAGTCCCATACCCAGAATCATGCTTAGGGTTATGGCCATAAGAGGTTCCCTCTTGGTGCTAGGGGGGCTCCCTCTTAGTCATAGATGGAAGTCCTCATCTGAATGATATAATAGCCTGGGAACTAACCTAACAAGCACACAAAAGCCTTGGGAGTTACTGATCACTTCTGTGTGGGCACATGGTGTGAGTCCTGTAGAACAGGCCCACCAAGTGTCCTGCTGGGGGATTAGATATTGACCTGAGTTGCTCAGTGTCACAGTTTGCTTGCATAAAGATTCATGAGATGCAGGGATATAGCCTATACAGAGCCCTCGTCCAGTGACTTGTTGTAAGGTTTTGATTGCCAGCGACATTCGTTAGAGTCGTGGAAAGATGTATAGTTTCCTAGAATTGCTATGCCTTCATAATATGGTGGGGCTGTATCATAACTCAGCCAACAGGATTTAGTTATATTGGGATTAGAGCTGTTTAGGACTAAGTAGGATTGTTCTAGAAGAGCTAATAGGGGATCCTCGAAGGTCCCCGTTGGGAGAGTGGTAGACTTCAGTAGCAAGGTTTCAGCGCTAGGAGATGTGGTTGAGAGATGTGTTAGGCTTGGTTTTGGGGTACCAGTTTACTGAATGAATTGTTTGCTTGGATTAAGTACCTAGTTGGGGCCCAATGCTGTTTTGCTCAGGGGTCTCTGGACTAACTCGATTGTGAAGATTAGTCCAGGATTGTACCCACTGCGGTAAAGTCTTAGTCCCCAGGTTTTTCCAGCCTCCCAGTTTGCCTTTTTTCCTGCAGGGGTAAACTTTATGACTAATGGGGTTGCATATGGCTCTGTATAGGCTATATCCCTGCATCTATATCCCTGGGTAGCTAATGGGAAGGCAGAATATTCTGATTGGTTTTTATCATAACATGGCCCACAGTTCACCCTTTTACTATTCTGTTGGCAATAACCTCGTCCCACTTCTTGCATGTTTCTACCCCTTTCCACCGAGATTAGGTCTCCAGTGATGGGGGCGGTCCACGTAACCCACCCAGTAGATTCACAACCCCATGCTTTACAGTAGGCACTTTCAGGACCTCCGCTTTTGGCAATTTGCTTTCTGTCTCTCGAGTGAGCGGGGCAGACGTAGAACCCTAGGCTTCTGATATTGCTGCAACCCCCGGGAGTTAAACACCCATACCCCAGGAAGCGTTCCTGATCTGAAGGGTCCCATGTATTCCCCACAAGGTCACACAAGTCCACAAGGAGGTCAGGGAACCAAGTTCCTAGAGGGGCTAAATTTGAGGAGGTGACATTGGCTATTTCGCCGGTTTCTGCGTTGATGACCATCCAGGTTTGGTTCCATGGGAGGTGGAGGTTTCCTTGAACTAGTACAGTACTTACTAGTACAGTACTTAACTTCCTAACCCTTTGTTAGGAAGCAAAGGGCTACTAAAGGTCCCATGGTAAGCAGAGGGACTTAGGGTTTAGTGTGGTTTTGATACTTATGGTACAGCTCCAGGTGCTCCAAGAAAGCTTGGATGATGGTGGCACTAATGAATACCAACAGAGAGATGATGAGCAGTCCAGTGATGATGAGGCGAAGAGCCCACCAAGGTTCTTGCATACCTGTCAAAGACAAGAGAATACCATACCTCAAGAGTCGAGCTCCTTGGGTCAGTATTATCATTTTGTGAGGGGAGGGCATCATTTGGAGGGGGGTGATATTTAATGTTCTTTGCAGGGCAGGGACCCAAATGGGCTCGTCCTCACCAATAGGAAATACACATCCGAATCCCCTTCCAACAGTTATGAGAGGGTCAGGACTTCTCCAGGCCCCTGTGAGAGGGTCTTTCCATTGGACTTTGATGTTGTGATATTTTAACACCATTGCCCAATGCTTTTGGAAAGGGAAGAGATGATCATTTTTGGAAAAATTTAAAATATTTAGAGTGCATAGTGCTATCCTTAATTGATCATGGGGGGATGATACTCCCCCTTTTTGTTTTAATAGCTGGGTCTTTAGGGTTCTGTTTTGTTGTTCGACAATTGCTTGACCAGTAGGATTGTAGGGTATGCCGTATTATGCTGGATGCTCCAGCGTTCTACAAATGCCGAGAATGATTTACTGGCGAAGCAAGGGCCATTGTCAGTTTTGAGTTGTTTGGGTAGGCCGATTGTCTTTTCTCCGGCATGGGCTGTGGCCCAGCAGGCATGTGAGAAAGATCAATGGTTACAAAGACTATTTGAGCTTTCCAAAAGGAGCATAATGGGTGACATCTGTTTGCCACAGATGATTAGGTGTTAACCCACGGGGATTGACTCCAGCTTCTTGTAAAGGAGGTACTTGTAGAAAAGGCAAACAAGATTTACAGATCCCAGTGATTTGTTTTAGCTCCTTAATAGGGACCTGGGGATACCTGTGGTGTAAGTCCCACCAATTAACATGAGTAAGCTCATGAAAGGAGGTAGCCTCCTCTTGAAAAGAATAGCTTTGCAGAGAAGATGCTAAGGAGTCAGCAATTGTATTGCCCTGAGATAAAATACCTGGGAGGCGTTGGTGCCCCAGGAGGTGCTACAGAAATATAGGTTTAGTCCTCAACTTTAACAGGTTTCTTTCCTGAAGCATTAAAGGGGTGATGGGATTATCATCAAGTTTAATGTATGACCAGGGGAGGTTAGGGAGCAGATTGGCAGCATAGAGGCTATCAGTAAACAGGTTGAAAGGCTCTTGTATCTCGCTTAAGGCTAGAATGATGGCAGAGCTCTTTGAATTGTGCTGAACCTTGGATGTCATGGACTAATGTCCTGGGGGTTTCGTCACCCTGCATAGAAGGTGGAAAAATAACTATTGCTGCTCCTCTCTTTCCCCCATCTGAGGACACCCTGAGAAAGGAAGGATTAGCCTCAGGTATAAACAATCTTGGTGTAAAAAATAATAAATTTTACATATACCCTATTGATAACAAGTCCTATAATAGAATATTAAATGATAGAAATAAATCCCCAATAAAATTTACTCTTTATAATTACCATTACAGACAAGTTTAGTTTGGAGAAGAGCAGCTTGATAAATTCCCTGCTCTAAAACTTGTATACCTGGAAAATATGAACACATTTAATATACAAAGAGTGACCATTTCACAATTACCTTGACACTTTTATATTACCCAATTTAGTTTTTAAAGAAAAATTTAGACTCTAACGTAGTACAATACTCTAACAGTTGTTTAACCATAATTGTATAAACCTCAATTTTCAAGACTAATTGTCTTAAAGAGTGAAACTTAACAGGTATAAATGTTAAGAGTAAATTAGTGTCTGCAAGAAATCCTTGTCAATTTAACATATAAATTAAACTTGGTTTATATCAATACAGTAGTATTTGACTTTAAGAAAAACCTTAAACAGCTTTAATTGATTATCTCACATACTTGTAACCAACTTAGTTACATGCAAACTTGTTGACATTTGCCCTTTACTTACAGACTTTCTTAGCACTTACTTAGACCCTCATGTATTTCATTATATAAACACTTTCTTATCCAGAAGGATTTTGTTCTTCACTAAATATAGTTCCATTTTTAGAGCCTTTTATTTTCTTAACGCTCACCCTCTGGGTTGGGGTTTTACTTGTTAGGACATAACTCTTAATAACCTTGTTTTTAGTAATGACACAAAGCAATTTTAAACCCTTTTTAATTTACCAACCTATGAAAACACCAATAATGTTTAAGTATGTTACTCCATGGATTTAAGGACTTAAGAGTACTTAATGTTATTTAACAATTAGCATTTTAACTTTGCAACTTAATTAGATGTTGCTAACAAACACATTTGAGTAGTCTCATACATGTTAAATTTAATTTACTTATTTTGAAAAAAAATAAGATATCAGACAAGTGTCCTGATCAGTATTTGCCATCTCTTTCCTATTAAAGAAAAGTCCTAGAAACAATTGATATTAGACATTGTTTAACATCAACATTTCATTAGTTTGACCACCTAGAGACTCGCGAGTTATTTCTAAAGACATTTCACTTTTATTAGTTTACCCAACTTAAATTGAACCTTTTTAAATCAGGTGAATTAAAACTATTTGGATCCATTTTTAAATTTTAATTTTAGGAGCACTGAGTTTTGACATAGACAAAACATGACACCAGACAGCACAACATACATATAACACAAAATCAAAGGCCTTGTAACTTTATAGGTGAATCTCCATTGCAATGTAACAGATGTTCAAAAACTCTAGTCAAATAAAAAAATAGAACTGATCAAAAAAGAGTCATAAGCTCAAAAATACAGCATTAAAGAAAAACAAAACAAAACAAGAATCCTAGAAAATGAGTTAGCTCTGTGTAGCAGCCCAGGAGTTTAAGTCTCAGGTCGCTCCCCCTGCTGAGACTGCTGCAGTTTCCATTCCAGTGCAGGCTTCAGCAAGGCCAGGCAGGGGGAATTGCCTAGGACCTTTTAACCTTTTTTTTCCTGGTTGAGAAATCAGGTTAGGTTTGAATGCAGAAAATCATGAAACATTATTTCCCACTACTAACATTTTCACAAATTGATCTCTCAAAGTGGGCCTGGAGGGAACTTTCTCTGTAAGCTTTTTTTCCACTCTGTCTATAAATGTGGCTAAATCCTCAGAGGCTTTTTGTGTGATACCTGAGATTGGGGGCTCTGAGGGGCCCTCCTCAAGTTTCTTCCAGGCCGCCAAACCTAAAGTGCGTAAGGAGTGGGTATGGCCGCCTGCAGTAGGCCCGTAGAGAATTGATCATTAGACCCTGAGAGTATTCCAAAGGTGATGGGGATAGGTGGATTAGTGGCTTGGTTCTCTCTGCCTGAGCATGACACTCGTCATTGAAAAAGGCGCACCACGTAATATACATTGGACCTGGAAGAACGGCCTTAGTCAGGTTTCTCCAGTCCTGTGTGGTGCAATTTTGGTGGGCAAGACCTTGAAGGATAGTTTCCACCCAGGGGGAATTTGGGCCGTCCTCAGTGACGACTTTCTTTAGTTCTTTTAAATCTCGAGCCTCCCAGGGGTACCAGATAGCAGGCTTATTACCTGCTGGGTTAGCATTCACTGAAAAGAGGTGACATGCTTCAGAGGCAGGGGCAGGGAGTGGCCCTGTGCTCAAGATAAGTTTTGTATCTGGATAGGGTGGAGGAGGGGCTGAAGAAGCCCGGAAAGGGTTAGAAAAGGGAGTGGTCAGACTTGGAATTGGACTGTCCCATATTTTATGGGAGTACACTCACCCACAGTTCGATTGACCTGTCAGCAACTTCATGATCCTCCCACCGGGGACCAGTTGTTGCTCCCTGACGAGCAACAAGGTCCGATGTACCTCCTCAGGGCCCACCTGAGGAGAATATGGGGCCGAGCAGGATGATGAGTGTCGGCGGCAATGGAAACCCACCAGAGCCGGGAGGTCTGTCAGTGCACGAAGCACAGCAGGAACTCGTTTATTGAGGAAGTCACACAGCTTTTATGTAGGGTGGGGGCTAGGTGGGGACCAATTAGCTTAAAGGTCCAATTAGCAAGGCACAGGGGATTCACGCAGGGGAGAGTCCCATAGGACTAAATGGCAGGCACCAGCTGATCACGTTCAGGAACTGCTGCTAACCAATCTCTGACAGTAGCGGGTGGAGATGAGCAGGCCAATCAGGGAGTTGCTGGGTAAGAACACATTTTTCAGTTTCTGGGGGAGAGTGGCAGTACAAAGAAGTCCAGGTAAACTGTTGGTGGATCAGGCAGTGCCACATATGAGGAGGTTGCCACGAGGGTGCAGCCGCCACTAGGGTGCGTCCCCTACAAGCAAATGCATGAATGACTGTAATACACGCACACAGTGGAATACTACTGCACAGTGAAGAGGCGCGGACCTGGTGTATGCAGCAGCCACACGGACACTGACACCGTAGGAGTCCAGGGCCGACCTTCCCGTGGAACTCAGGAGGAAGATCATCTACTTCTGGTGTCCTGGGTCACTGAGCATATACAGTGTGGGTATGCCAGACAGTCATGAATCACGTCACATGGGAGGAGCAGGGCCGTCGACTGTATCACACTACTCAGAACAGTGCACACTCAGCTCTTGGGACTCTTATTTCTGGAACTTTCTGAGTTCCCCGGAGACTGCAGTCAGCTGTGGGAACGGAGATCACAGAAAGTGAAACTGCAGGCAAGGTACACAGGCTAGGAGCAGGGGAGGGGGGCGCTGCAGAGGGCACAGCACTGGGAGACCGAGGGACAGAGGCGACTGGTTGGTCACTGGGCAGCTCTCACACAGCTCTGGGAGTCCTGAGGGACAGAGGCGTCCTGTTGGTCACTGGGCAGCTCTCACACAGCTCTGGGAGTCCTGAGGGACAGAGGCAACCGGTTGGTCACTGGGCAGCTCTCACACAGCTCTGGGAGTCCTGAGGGACAGAGGCAACCGGTTGGTCACTGGGCAACTCTCACACAGCTCTGGGAGTCCTGAGGGACAGAGGCGTCCTGTTGGTCACTGGGCAGCTCTCACACAGCTCTGGGAGTCCTGAGGGACAGAGGCGACCTGTTGGTCACTGGGCAGCTCTACACAGTTCTGGGAGTCCTGAGGGACAGAGGCGACCTGTTGGTCACTGGGCAGCTCTACACAGTTCTGGGAGTCCTGAGGGACAGAGACAACCTGTTGGTCACTGGGCAGCTCTCACACAGCTCTGGGAGTCCTGAGGGACACAGGCGTCCTGTTGGTCACTGGGCAGCTCTCACACAGCTCTGGGAGTCCTGAGGGACAGAGGCGACCTGTTGGTCACTGGGCAGCTCTCGTCAGTTGGCGAAGACCGATAGAGACCCCACCCCAGAATGCAGGGAGAACCCAGGTTGCCGTGCAGGCTGTGACGGATCAGCTGTGTTTCGGATGAATGGCATTAGCACACGGGAAGGAAGTGGGAAGAAAGGAGCTGGGTAGCTTTGGAAAAAACCATTGTACGTGGATACTCCAGGGCTGAACAGGAAACTCTGATGTCACACACGCTGGACTCGGGTTGACTTGTTTCTCATTAGAGCAGTTCTTTTTCAGGGGGTGGTTACCGGGGATTGAACTCAGGGCCCTTAACCACTGAACCACATCCCCAGCCCTATTTATATTTTTTACTTTGAGACACGGTCTCACTAAGTTGCTTAGGGCCTCACTGAGTTGCAGAGGCTGACTTTGAACTTGCAATCCTCCTGCCTCAGCCTTCTGAGCCACTGGGATTATAGGTGTGTGCCACTCTGCCCGGCTACCAGTGCGGTTCTGAAGCTGATTTGTATGTAAACTAGGGTTAAACAGAATGGGCGAAGACGGTGTAAATAAGGATAAGTGTACTCCACCATCGTAGACGTTTCAGGTAGTGGAAAAGGAGTGCTGGGGTGACCGCCGTGGTAGTGCTGGCCTAGAGACAGGGCTAGGAGAACGCGGGGGCATTTTGTCTAATGGATGGACAAGCAGATGGACAGAAAGCAGCAGTATGCAGACACACTCCCCAGTTCTGACCGTTGGGAGGACCCACAAGAAAGGACACACGTGGCACCCAGCTCTTGGTTTCTAAATGTTTTTCTAACAAAAGGAACCAAGGCCAGAAAGGAAGTAAGTTTTCCTCAAAATAGAATAAAGAAGAGTGACGTGTCAGAAGGGCACAGAGGACAATTTGAAAGAGCTGCCAGTGGCTCAAACTGGAATATTTGGAGCACAAAGTACATGATGATAGCATTGGATCGTAACCCAGCAAACAAAGCAGAAACCAAGAGTGCTTGGTGATCAATGACAGGTGAGTAGCGAAGGCTGAGGGCTGCCACAGCAGCGGCCAAGACGCAGCCACTGGACTTGGCGTGAGGTTCTGAAAAGTCAGACGTTGCCAGTGAGGTCTGTCCTACAGTTGACCGTTGTGTCTTTGTCGCCTTCTGTGTTTTGGGTATTTGCTGATGGCGTGCACAGGTGTGATGGTCAGGTAGGTGGGAACGCTGTACTGGCTTTGCAACTCTTAAGTCTATGGTTACTTCAGAGTCAGAACGAGTGAGGTACACAGGTGGCCATTTTTCCAGAGTGGCTCTGAAGACAGGGAAGCTGTCCAGGCCAGTGAGCATGGCCTTTGCTAGCGGTAGCAGCAGTGACATGACCTCTGGACAGGGCCTGATGCAGGTCATCCGCTCCTCCTGGAACTCACTTCCGTTCTTGGTTCCCGTGACCCTGTGGTTGGCAGGGGTCTTGTCTCCCTGGCTGTTTTGGTCTCCTTTATGGGCTCGTCCTCTACAGCATGTTTACGTCTCAGTGCTCAGGCCTGAGACCTTTTGTCCTCTCTCTGCCCCTGCACCATGCCATGTGGTAGCCACCAGCCATAGGTGGCAACTTAAATTCGGACAAATACAGTGAAAATTTGGTTTCCGTCAGTTGCTGTGGCCACGTTTCAGGTGCTGGGTAGCTGCATGTGGTGGTGCTAGTGGCTCCTGTCTTGGACGCACAGACGAGTTCTGCCGGTCAGTCACGGGTCCCCAAGCAGTGCTGCCCATGAGAAGCACAGTGTCCGGCCGTGCCCCTGTGCAGTGTGCAGGCGTCTGACCCCCTGCAAGATGTCACCCCCTTGGCATCGGGCAGCTCCCAGTCGGCCTTTCACCTCAGGTCATTGATGATTCTTGTCTGAAACCTTTTCACCGTCATTTATCAAAGGCCTGTGTTACCATTCTGGTGTAATGTGCTCCGCACCTTACTTCACTCACATCGTTATGTATCACTAATATCTTTCTGTCAGTCCGTTTAGATCAGAGCTCATTTTAATAGCTGCACAATATTCTAGGTGCATAATCACATACGTCATAAAAGTGCCATGGTTTAGTTTTGCTGACCGTCTTAACTGCACGCTCAGTATTTTAAGTGCACATGCTTCCCTTCTCTTTCAGGTGAACAGAAGATCTCTTCCTTCTCCCAGACACTGAAAAAGAGAAGCATGCACACTGAGTCAGGGGAGGACATGAGGAAGGCCCGGCATAGCCCATCGTATCAGCAGATGAACTGTATCGATGGCGTCATCAGGTGTGAGACCGCTCTAATGACATGTTCGTTTTTTCCAGAAGCGTACGTTGTCCCTGTGAAACCTTCACGGAATTTCCAACAGCTGTGCAGACTTGATTGCATACTCTGAGTTAGTAGTTATTTATAGGCTGCCCAGTGCGTGCAGTTCACGGTGGGCTGCATTGTCACGGAGTGTGTGTCGGGAGACTCGGTCTTCCCCTGGGATCCGTGAGATGGCAGGGAGATGAGCCTGAGCTTATCAGAGCTAAGTGGTGTAGCATGGAAGGTCAGCCCAACTCCACTGTGAAGGAGCGGTCACCACCATGGTCCAGCCGGGCAGTCGGGAGGACCTCAGAGAAGAAAACAGTGTCCCAAACATGTGGCACGAGAGATGCAGAGGTGGGATGGTGCAGCCAGGGGACAGGCGAGAAGTTGTGGTCCGCTTCTGTCGTTGCAGGTACCTGAGGAGCTACCACGTCCCAGCTCTGAAAAGGAAGTGCGCATCCTGCACAGACACGCCATCCTCGGCCCCAGAGGAGGAGAAGTGGGCCCCCCAGGCCGATGACCCCCACACGCTGCCAGGTGGCCACCTCCAGGGCTCTCCCGGGCACCCTCCCGCCTCCCGCCTCCCGCTCCGCGCCTGCCTTCCTGCCCTTCCTTCCCCACTGTGATCACACGCCCTAGTTTCACGCCCCTTTCTACTGCCAGGAGCTGGTTTGTGGGTGGTCACCGGCTGGGTGAGCTCTTTTCCTCTCTAAGGCAAACTTCCTGCTGGGAGCTTTCTTTTCACTGTTGCTTTCTCGTGTCTCACCAGCTGTCGCGCAGATCCCCGCCATATCTAAACCGAAAGTGCCCCCAAACGGACGGCCCACCACAGCTGAAGCAGGCGCGGCTCGAACCCTGACCACTGCAGCGCTGAGCCTGGGGTCGGGCACCAGCCAGTGCAGCTACAGCAGCACCATCGTCCACGTCCCGCCCCCAGAGCCAGGTGCCACCTTTACCTTCACTGAGAGAAACAAGCTGTTGCAGCCGTGTGCTTAATTCTAGCTTCTGAGTTGTGGACAGTCGCCCTTCCTTTAATTCAGCCAAGGCGGTTTTGAGCGCCATGGTGTTTGTTTGGGGGAGTGTCTTAGGTTGTGTCCTGGCCGATTGCTGATGGGAGCAGTCGACGCGCTTATGCTTGGTCTGCCCCCTCAGGCTTCGCTGTTAGCACAGTGCTTGCTGGGTGGCACTGTGTCACGTCACTTCGTTGAATTTCACTTCGTCCATCTCACACCTTGAAACATGTCACTACGTACACATCTTTGTGTTGGTCTGGAATTCATGAATAGTGTATTTAAAACTCCTTTAACAACTAATTACTGGGTGAATTATTCTGATCTTGTTCTTTCTATTCTCTTCTCCCTCCTGTTCTCTTGACCTGATGGCTCATAATGGCTTGGTAGATGACATGGTGACAGGTCTGTTACTCTGGGTTTTTAGGTACCCTAGTTTGTCCTTGCTGGTCTCCCTGGAGGCTTGCCAGCAAGTGCTGAGCCTCTTCTGCACCTTCTCTCCTCAGTCTTGGGGGCATTCACTGCCAGTCTCAGTGAGTACGAGGCCACACTGCTGTCTAAGGAGAGCAAGCAGCCAGCTTGTGTGTTTTTAGACTGGTGTCTGTCTCTTGCAGCTCCTGTGCTGACTCTAGTAATGCACTGGCTCTGAGGGCCACGATCACACGTGTTTCCTTGCCACACACAGACATCACCAGCGAAGTAGGCTAGCTTTCCCAGAGTCCTGTGGCCCACAAGTGGCAGAGTGAGAATCAAAGTGGTCCCTAAGAGCCATTCCCACCAGGGGCCAGTTAAGATGGAATGTGAGATACAGAGATGAGGTAAAAAATCAATCCATGTTCTTTTTTTCTAGTATTGGGGATTGAACCCAGGGCATAGTACCACTGAGCTGCGTCCCAGTCCTTTTCTCCTTTTTTTTTTTTTTTAAAAGACGGTCTCACTAAGTTTCCAAGGCTGACCTCAAATTTGTAGTCCTCCTGCCTCAGCCTTCTGAGTAGCTGGGATTACAGGTGTGTGCCACTGTGCCCAGCTGCCTATCTGTAAATTGAGATTTTTTAAAATGATCACATCCAAAAGAAGGGCAGGAAAAGAAAAATCAAGCACATAATCAAATAATAACTTTAACTATAATTATTATCAGTGACAACTTAATAGACTAAGTGCCACAAGAAAGAGGCAGAGATTGTCAGAGCAGATAGAGATCAGCTCCCAAGTGCGTCCCACCCACAGTGCCGTCACCAGTTCACAATTGAAACAAACGTGGGTGCGTGGGCAGTAAAGGAATGGGCAAGGTGCCATTGGGGCAGTGGGCAGAGGAAGCCTGGGGTGCTCGCATAGGGCCAGGACAGGCCCCTGCAGTGGTGTGGCAGCCTGCACCAAGGGAGAGCTGAGGGTAGGGTTAGAGAAGCGCCTCTGGTGGTCCGAGTGAGAGCACCTAGCACCCTCTCTGCAACTGACCAACTGTCCGGGCAAAAGCAGGAGCAGAGAAATAGGTGAGCTAATGACATGCCAGCCACCTCACCCGAGCTGATCTGCCGAGAACTGGTGCCCACTAACCACATTACACACGTTCAAGGACTCAGGGTGCTCAGTGACCTATAAAACGTGGGCTGTAATGCAAGTGCCAGATGTGAAAGGGTCCATGAAATACACTGTGCTTTCTGGGTAGAGTGAATTAAATTAAAAGTCAATAATAAGATCCTGAAACCCAAAAGTGTGGAAATTAAAGAGCACATATCTACATCATGATTAAAAGATGAATTACAAGGGAGTTAGAAAATAGTTCACAATCAACAACGGAAGTGTATATAGCACACTGACATGTGTGCAGCACAGCTACAGGACAGCTTGTAAGATCAGTAGCTTTAAATGCTAATCAACAGAAGAAAGATCTCAAATCGGTGATCCAAAATTCCTTCATATGAAAAAGAAGAGCAGAGTAAACCCACAGTAGGAGGAAGGAAGAAACAAAGATAAAAGCCGAAGTCAACAAAATAGAAAACAGCATTAGATTAAGTGAAAGCTAGAAGTTGGTTCCCTGAAAAGATGAAAAAATTCATCGAGCCCTGTGCAGCAGGGGTGTCTGACTCTGCAGCTTCATGATTAGTCTTAATCCTGCAGCCGTGGGTTGCTCAAGGTTACCTTGAGTCTTCTATTCTGTCCCTGCAGATTGTAGGCTGCTTCTCAGTGTCTTCCTGTTATGGGTTGTATCTTCTTGCTTCTTCGAATGCCTTCTGAGAGGATGTTTGAGGGGATACCAGATACTATACATAGGGCCCAGATATTTTTGTTTTTCCCTGAATATTCTTTAGCTTTGTTTTGGGACCCAGGTAAGTTACCTGGCCAGACTGATCCTTTCAAGTTTTGCTTTCACAGTTTGTTAGGCAGGACCAGAGCATGTGTGGTCCGGGCCTGATTTTTCTCTGCTGCCAAGAGAGGGTCTTTCTGAGGCCTTTGTCCCCTGCCTCATGAATCACAGGGTTTTCTGGTCTGACTGCTGGGAGGGAGTGCTGATCTGTGGTCATTAGTCATCTTCCCCTCCTGTCTCAGGGGCCGCCTTTCACACATGGCTGCACTGATGAGTGCTCCCCCCGCTGCCTGGGGGCTGGCTTCTCAGGGACCCTCTCTCCCTGCCACTGATGTCAGCTCCTCTCCTGAAAACGCTGGCCCCTAGTTCTCACTGGTCTCTCCACCTTCCCCTCCCCTCCAGGCAGTGAGCGGGGCCAGTCCTGGGCTCACCTCCCTGTTTCCTGTCTTCGGGGTTAGTGTCCTTCGTGCTAGAGGTCGGCCTCGAAGCCTGTTGTCTCATATGGTTCATTCGTTGTCATGGTTTCGGGCAGGAAGGTAAATCTGGTCCCCATTACTATCTTCGCCAGAGCAGAAGCCCTGTCTGGGAGCTGATTCAGACCAGGTAGGGCCCGCTTGTGGAGGGCATGGGCTGAGCCCACCAAGGCCACTGGACCCACACAGCCCCGGAGGCTGCTGGGGATTCCGCCACAGTGCCACCGCGAAGTCCTTCCTTGGAAGAAGTAATTTTGGGGAGTGCTCCCCTGTGGATGGCACCCAAGATGGCGTCCGTGCAGCGTGCCAACACAGGGCGACTGCTGATGGAGTTCTTCAGGGCACCCTGTGGGGAAGAAGTGCCATGCAACTCACCGCAGCGGGGAGGTTGTCCTTGAGACTCACTTGCTCAGTGTGCATGACGAAGCTGGGAGATACCAAGTTCCGCTTTCCTGAGGGGGAGCGGGTGGGAACCAGGCAGGTAGCGGACAGGGCGGGCGTGCTGACTGCCTTTGTAACACTTAGTGGCTTTCTAACCACCTGCATATATTACCTGTTGAAACATAAATACAAAGATAAAATGTTTTAAATCATTTAGGGCAATAAAGCATTTACGATAAAAATCAAGAATTAAACGTGCACTGATTATCACAACTCTTTTTTTGTTTATAAAGAAAAATAAGAATTATTGTGCTAGCCTGGTGACGTTTTTTATATTCTAGCAGTTGTAATAATGTGTGTAAAAAATTGTTCAGAGGCTACTTAAAGTAATAAATGGACGAATAGAAATAATCGACAGGAACTGCATTTGAATCTGTCTCGTTTTACCTCAACAGAAGATGCCGCCCTACGATGTGAACCCTGGAGCCTGAACACCCAGCCAGGTCCTTTCACTGCAGAAGAACTCAGACACGTAGGGCTCACAACCGCCGCTCTGTCAGCCCACACGCAGAGGGAGGAGCAGGACTATGTGGACAGGTTCCGGGAAAGGATCCTGGCATCACCCTACAGCTGCTATCTTCAGCGAGAAAGCAGAAGCAAGGCCAGAGACTCCTGTGTCCAGGGTAGTTACACTTAAAATATGTATTGAACTTGTCCCTCTAGCTGATGAAAATCATACCAGTGCCATTGTCCCTCAGTGTTACCAAGGGATGGGCTCCAGGACCCACCTGGCAGGTCCCCGCCACACAGGTGCCCAGGCCTGAGACGGTGGGGGGGGGGCACAGGGTTGCCCACACCTGCCACATTCTCATCCCTTAGTTACGTAATGCCTCAGACGACGTCAGTGGTTACTTTACTGCATTGTTTAGGGAATGCTGACGAGGAAGGTGAGCCCGTACATTTTCAGTACACATGGACATTTTTTTCTGAATATTTTTGGTCTGTGTTTTGTTGAATCCACTGATGTGGAACCTGTGGATGTGGAAGGCCAACTTCCAAGAGATGGCATGAGCTGTAGGGACTGTGCCTGAAGGAGAGATGCTGAAGTGAACCCCCCTGCCAGTATTTTACCTCTCATGGAATCCGACCTATTGATTCCATAGGAAACTGTTTAAGAGATGCTAAAATGAGCTTATTTTCTAGTAATAGATTTTACCCAGAACTTTGTTCATCTTTTAGAACTACTTTTCGCCATCTCTGTAGTACATGTAGTTACTATTGGTAAGTGTTTATTCCTAAGTAATCTGACAATCACCTGTAAATGGCATTCTTCTTTTTTCATTTTAGTTTTCTGTAATATGCCTCCATCTTTATCCTCCCAGGAGATTCTACTTCCAGACACACCAGGTCAGCGGGGTGCAGGAAGAGGAAGCACAAACGAAAGAAGCTGCCAGTGTCCTTGGACAGTAGCAGCTCCAGTGACGACTTCGGTTCCCAGGGGCCGCTTCAGGACGTGCCACCCTGGTGCCCTTCCACCGCCTCTTCTGCCTGCGCCTCAGGCCTGGGCTGCCCAGCTTCCGTGATGGTTCCTGGCCAGGCCTCTTACCTGCTCCCAGCTTTTCCCCTGCCAGCCTGGGGAGCTGCACCTGAATGTCCACCGAGGCTGCCTGTGTATAGTGGCCTGCAGCACCTGCCAGCTCTTCCTTCCTCACACATGGACACTTTGACCTTTTTCCTGCACGATCCCTCCATCTGTTCTCTGTGGTCACCATCCTTCTCTCCATATCTGTTATTGGGGGCCACAGACTCTTCTGAAATCCCACCCTCAGTGTCAGCAATGGCTCCAAACCTGGAACCACTTTCTTTCGTCAGCAGCAGCAGGACAAAGGAGGAAAACTGGGAGAGGCAAAAGGAAGGGCATCCATTCCTTGGTTCTCGGAGCAGCTCGCCCCTGCAGTTGGACCTGCTCCAGGAGGAAGCGCCTGCATCTACCGAGGCCCTGGATGTAAGTGATGCCGGCTGTCTGGCTTTGTGGCCTGTGTTATGTCTGTGGCCAAGGCTAAGCCTTACTCCACGTGGCCTAGTGAGCCTCCTGTCCCCACGTGGGGAGCAGGACTGGAGGAATCCCCTCTGTCCTGGTCCTCAGATGCTTAAAGAGGCATCTTTACTAAAGCTCTACCTTCCAAGTTTTCTGTGTGAACCAGGTTCCCTCCACCCTTTAAAATTTGATATCCAGGTATTAAACTTAATGTGTTTATTGCCTGTAAAAAGTATTTTCTTATAACTGAGGTTGTGATCTGGGACATGGGAACAGGCCATATAGCAGGATATGAATTTCCATGCATATGTGTAGGACAACAGATGTTGATGTAAGAAATAGGAGGTACTTTTGTCATCAAAAACCAGGCAGCTTGTAAGTTCCTGTTTATACATTTTCCTTTAACTTTTCAAATACTTTGCCTAGGCATTATGTGATTTATGTATTATCAGAGTAAACTTTGGAACCGTGACATTCCTGTATTTAGGTGTAGAATCCAAGACAAGTGAATGTTTACACATTTTTCTTTGGTCTTCTTCCCTTCAAGGCATAATACCCTTCTTTGAACATGTGTTCACAACATGGTCATCAAAATTGAGGTCGTGGGCTCACCTTTGAGAGCCTGGAACCAGTGCACTTGCTAAAAATCTAAAGCAAGGCCCCATGTCATGTTGAGTGGGGTCTGGGCGAGGGAATAGGACCTGGGTTCAAACCACACTCTGTCGCTCGTTGGGGGTAAGCTTAGACGACTTATTGAACCTTTCTTTGCCTTTGTTTCCTTACGAAGAGAATGGAAAACTCAGCCTGTTCCAAGGATCGTATGCCCTTTCCCCTGTGCACAGCTCTGGGCAGTTGGGCTTCTTTCACCCTCTGCCATATGCCTAGAGTTTGGCACGGTGCTCAGAACACATGGAATGCTCAGGATGCACGTCTGCCGAATGACAGAAATGACGTGACGCTGGAGAGTGGCTGGCGGTGCTGTGGATGCTCTCTAAGTGGGCACCTCCCACACTGTACGGAGAAACTCGGATGTGTTCTCAGGGACAGGCTGAGTCTTTCTCTCGCGATATGTGTACAGTTCGCACTGCTTAACGTGAAGTGAAGGCCCTCCGGGTCTGTGGTGCTTGGAGGGTTAAAGTGCGTCTTCTCCTGTCCCTCCTCTCCAGCACTGTGTTCCAGATGGCTGTGGCAGCAGGAGCAGTTCTGCGGCTAGTGACCTCTCCACAGCCCTACCCCACAAGGTGACTCCGTCTGGAACTGGTTCTGCAGCCTCAGGTAGTGGATCTGGGACCCCAGTTCTTCAGACTCATGTCCCAAGATTGCTGTGTTGAGGCCATCTGATTTGGGCACTGGTGTAGAGATAAAGTTTTTTCCCCTTTTTTTCTTTTTATAGACTTTCTTGGGGTATATTTACAAACAATAAAATCAACTAGTTTTAAGTACACGAACAGGAATTCCCACAGATGTGCATACTTGTGTAACCACTTCTACAATCACCAGAACCTTTCCATCACTCTAGAAAGTTCTTCTGTGACTCTTCAGGCATTTCCTGCCCTGGTCCCTCAGGCTCCTGGCAAATCATTGATTTGCCACTTTAATTTTGCTTTTGCTCTAGTTTCACATACTTTGGATCAGATGGCATGTAGCCGTTCACTTTAGGCTTCTCTGAGAATGATGCTGTTGAGAGCCTTCCTTGTGTGGGGGCAGTTCCTCTGGCCACCGTGTGGAGTTCCCTCATGTCCATTCACCTGGTCTGGGACTGGGATCAGTAATGGTACTAAGTCCTTCTGTGGGCATATACTTCCATTTCCCTTGAGTAAATTCCTAGGACTGAATTTCAGGCATGTGCTAAGGGTATGGTTAGTTTGCTCAGAAACTGCCTAGCTGCTTCCAGAGCAGCTGTGGCTGGGACACTTAATGGGCTGGGTGGTGAGGAAGTGTCAGCCAGCTGCCACAGTCTTGGAAACTGGTCTTTTCATCTGTCGTTGATTTTACAGGAAGCAGTGGTAGCTGCATATACTTCACTAGTAGTGATGACTCTTCTGAAGTCTCTGAAAATGGGCAGCAATCTCAGGAGATACAGAAAAAAAATGCCTTTCCCAGTTTAGCTGAGGATCCCATCTGGAAAATGATAGCACAAACGCCGGAGTGCGTTCTGATGACGTATCAGGTGCCGGAGAGGTAAGAAAGCATTTTAAAAGAGACTTTGGTTGTTTTCTAATGTTATAAATTTAACATGAAATACAAAAGGATTTTAAACTGTTTTATACATACCCTTAGAAAAATACGTTTTGAGATTTACTTGTTTGAAGTCAAGCAGCAAATGATTTCTTAAAGCAAGGATCACAGTGCTAGTGCCGCACATGCGCAGATCCAGGCTAAAGAGACGTGTCTCATTGTGAGATAAAACGAAGCGGGGCTCTGCATTTCAAGACAACACACAAGTTGGAGAGCTTTTCTCTAGAAGAAAAGAGAAGCTGTGCCTTATTCAGAATGGTGAAGAGGTGTTGTTGTTTGTTTCCAGGGTTACGGAAGTTGTGCTAAAAGAAGATCTAGAAAAATTGGAAAGCCTGAGATCGCAACAGCCCCACTTTTCTCCTGGGCAGAAGGAAGAGCTAGCCAAGGTGCATTCTTGGATTCAAAGCCAGACTGTCCCTCGAGGGATGCATGTCCAGGTAAGCCCAGTAGCATGGCCGTCACATGGATGTGTTTTATGTGGGGAAGTATTCGTAATGTAGGTGTGTTTTCTCATGATCCACTGAAATTTTTAACCCTGACGATTGACAGAGGTGTTATTAAGGTTTGCAGATGTTAAATAATAGTGTGAGGTTATCTAGTTCTTTGGATTTTGAATTCAAGTCTTTTTGGCAGCAATTTTTTTTTCTTTCACAAGTTGGACTATTTGGGGGCAATGAAGAGTAATAATATCTGCTTTGATGTGTGAGGAGGGAGGAGAAAGGCGTAAGAGACATACATTTCACATATACATGCATGTTTGAAGAGTTAGAATTGAAGATTCACACCAGAGGTGGTGTTCACAGCCAGCAGGAGCTCTGCTGGGGCCCGCGTGGGCTTTGAGTGTTTGTGAACAGCTTCAGCAGGGAACCTGTCATCACCACTGTCCAGCCACCGACGCAGCCATGGTGGTGGAGGTGACATTTGCCCTAGTAATGAGGTCTTGGCTCCCACAGGTCTCATTGGGGAGGTTGAGGGGTCAGGTTAGAAATTATAACAAGAGAACAATGTGGGTGTTCAGAAAAGGATTCTGTGAAGGCTCGTGAAGTAGGCAGGTCACTGAAATCCTCCCCCCTCGCTTTTTTTTTTTTTTTTAATTTAGCACTTTTTAATCTTGTAAAATACACACGGTGCATGTAACGTGAAACTTACCTTCCTGACCATTTTAAAGCACACAGTTCCGAGTTAAGTACGTTGGTATTGTGCAGCCATTAGCACCGTCCTGCCCTCTTCATCTTCAAAACGGAAACTGCCCTCATTGAAACAAGTAGCTGCCGTCCCACTGCCGTGCAGCCGGCCGCTCTCCGCTGGTGCCTGCTGCCTGAGTCCTTCGTGCAGGTGGCGCCGCACGCTCTTCTCTGGTCTGGCTCGTCCGTAGACGTCCCTGCTCTCCTCGGCCGCTGTTGCATGGCCTGCCTGTCCCTCGTCTCACTGTCAGCCTGTGTCGAGGTCGGACGTGGACCTCTGTGGATGGCGTGTGGTTAGCCAGGCTGTCCACCCTCTTCGGGCCAGGCTCTGTCTTCCAAGTGGAAAGTTTGGCCCCTTATGTTTAAAGGAACTGCTGGTGGGGGCTCCCTTGTCATCTTGCTCTTTTTTCCCCACTGACCCTCCATTCTTCCTTGCTGTCTTGTGTTGGAGTGATTTTTTTGCAGTGAAATTTTAATTCCCAACTCATTTTCTGGTATGTATATTCTGTAATTATTTTATTCATGGTAACCATGAGGGTCATATTTAATATCCCAATGTTTTATCACTCCAGTTTGAATTTATTACAGCTTAGCTTCAATAACATTAAAAAAAAAACCCTGAGCTGGGTGCGGTGGTGCACGCCTATAATCCTAGTGGCTCAGGAGGCTGAGGCAAGAGAATCACAAGTTCAAAGCCAGCCTCAGCAGCTCAGCGAGGTCGTAAGCAACTCAGCAAGACCCTGTCCCTAAACAAAATACCAAAAAGAGCTGGAGATGTGGCTCAGTGGTTAAGTGCTCTTGGGCTCAATCCCCAGTACCAAAAAAACAAACCAACCAACAAACAAAAATGACTTTCGTAGAACTCCCTCCCTATCTCCTCTTTTCAGCAAAATTAGATTTTGTTTGTTACTAGGGATTGAACCCAGGCTGCTCTACCTCTGAGCTACATCCCAAGACCTTTTTGTTTTTCATTTTGTGACAGGGTCTTGCTAAGCTGAGGGTGACCTTGAACTTGGGCAGTGCTCCTGCCTAAGCCTCCTGAATTGCTAGGATTATAGGTAGGTATGCACCATCGTGCCCAGCACGAAGTTAGATCTTGATATATGTGTGTCCAAAATCATAAACTAATAACTATTTTATTCATTAATATTTTAAATGATGTAGAAAACAAAATATGGAATTACAAACCAGTTACCATAATATTAGCTTTTAGACTAGTTTTCTTTAAATGTATTAGTCTTTTAAATCACATAGAAAACAAAAAGTTACATGCCATGGTTCAAATAATAGTAGCGTTTATAATTGCCCCTGTATTTCTGTTTACTGAGAACTTTGTTTAATATGGCTTTGAGTTACTGTCTGTTGTCCTTTCATTTCAACCTTCAGCATTTCTCCCTCACTTTTTTTTTTTTTTTTTTTTTTTTTTTTTTTTTTTTTTTGGTACCAGGAATTGAACCCAGGGGCACTTTACCACTGAGCTACATCCTCAACCCTTTTTATTTTTTATTTTGAGACGGGTCTTACCAACTTGCTTAGGGCCTTGCTGAGTTGCTGAGGCTGGCCTTGAACGTGCTATCCTCCTGCCTCAGCTCCCAGCTAGCGGGGATTATAGACCTGTGCCACCACACCCAGCTCTCCCTCGCTTTCGAAGGAGTTCTGCCAGGTATAGGGTTCTCAGTTGACAGTTTGGGTGTTTTTAAGTACTTTAAATATATTGGCTCACTGTTTCTGGCTTCCAGAATATCTGCTGAGACCTCTGCCAATAGCCTCACTGTTGCATGGCCTCCCTTGCGGCCTTAAGGTGCTTTTTCTTTGACTTTAGACTGATTGGAATGGGTCTCGGGGTGGGTCTCTGAGGTCATCCTTCCTGGAGTTCATTGAGAGCTTCTTAGACGTGTATCTTCAGATCTTCCACTGATTGGAAAGTTCTTGGCCATTTCTTCTTCACACTCTCCTGCCCTGCTCTGCGGCTCCCTGCTCCGCGGCTCCCTGCTCCTCTCTCTGGGTCCCAGGGCACTTCAGTCGCTGCTTTCTTTCCTTTAGTTTTTCTATTCCTCAGTCTTGACAGTTTCAACTGTCCTGTCTTCGTGTTCATAGTTCTCTCTTCGGCCTCCCAAGTTGGCCTTTGAATCCCTCCAGCCAGTTTTTCATTTGCTTTGTCTTTTTCAGGTACAGAGTTCCTTTCTGGCTTCATTTTATGTTTCCTGTTGCTCTGTTGATATTTCCGTTTTGTTCATACATTGTCTTGGTTTCTTCCACATCTTTCTTGAGTTCTTTGAGCATCTTTGAGATCGTCGTTCTAAAGTCCTTGTCCGGCAGGTCAGCAATCTCTTCTTTGTCTGAGTAGGCTGTGCTCTCCTGTGTCTTAGGCCTGTGGTGGTGGTTGAACTAGACCTTGGAACCTTGTTGTGTGGTAGCTCTGGAAACGAGCCTCTTCCTCCTTCCTCAGAGCTTGCTGCTTTTGGCTTTTGCTTTGCTGGAGGTCAGCAGGAGGCACAGACCTCAGGACTTCCGAGTCCTTTGTTAAGTCTGCACTTTTCCCCAGATGTGCATGGTGACTCCAGATTCCTCACATATGTGGTTGTATTTGGATGTCCTAGACTTGAACTTTCAGCCTCTGAAGGGTGGGGTGGGGTATGCGGGGAGAAAAATGAGGGTGTGGAGGCAGGTAGTAAAAAGAGAAGGGCGCTGGCCCTTTAAATCCCTTGAGAGTTGCTTCATCTGGAGGGACAGGGAGAGTATACTGATGGCTGCCCACCTGAGTGTCTACCACCAAGACCAGAGCAGCCAGCAGCCAGAACACAGGTCCAGTTATTGGAGGACGGGGTCCTTACTGCCCACCCTGACTCTCACGAGCTGCATGCAGGCTGTTCCAGGAGCAAATGCGGGGCCGCTGGGTAGCCAGTGCTCTGCTGCAGCTGAGTGTGACCAACACCAACCACGGTTCACCATTGAGACCTTCCCCGGAAACTGCAGGCCTTCAGATAGACTCCCCCTGAGAGGGTACATGAAGAATGAGCCTCCAAACCAGTTAAGCTAACCTACTAAACAGTTTCTGCCATTTACCTCCTAATAATTAATACAGTGGACCAGCGTAGGTACTTTGAGACATGAGTAAGTTGAGGCCTGGCAGCCTGTGCCAGGGCATGGGCATTGTGTAACACACCTGCCTGTGTTCTCTTTGAGAACTGCGCCACCTGTGAAGACAGAGGGTCAGCTGGTGACGCTGCGGAGGCCCGTGGGCCACGTCCAGCAGAAGACAGCAGCTGAGCCACCACGAGGATGTCCTTGCACAAGCTTTCCGGGCACGTGTGACAGACCTCCCTGTGTGTATCTAAAGCCCGACTCAAAGTGACCACAAAGTCATCAACAGAAGACTTCCCTCCTTACTTTAGCAGACATCACTTTTCTGAAGCAGACATTGTATATTGAATCTTCTCTTTGTTCCTGATGTTAAAACTGCCAGTTAGACTCCTTTCTCGTTTAGCTGCCTTCTAGAGAGATCGATTGCCTTTAAAAGGTAGGTGTCTGGCAAAATTTTATTTCAGACATTACCCAGAATAAATCACGATGAGAAGTACAGCTGAAATGAGCCCACGGCAGCCTCGTCGGTCGATCTGTTGTGGCTAAGTCGTTCTCGCCCTAGAGCGCGAGGAGCAGCCACTCCCGCAGCGCGTTCCCATGATGGTCTCCACAGCACGTGCTCTCCCGTAGCTCAGAGAGACGTTCCAGTTTCCTGCGGCACGATCAAGCCCATTGTCCACCAGTAAATCTGTAAATAACTATTTTTAGGACTGAATTTTGACTACCATTCTTACAAATGCAATTTTACTTTTTACTTTTCACTGAAAGACTTTTCTAAAAAAAAAAAATCCACCAACTTAAAAGGGGCTTATTCTTTGGAGAACTTAAATTAGCATTTGCAAATATAATGTTAAAACAAAAGAACTCTTTATTCAACCAAGAGTGTTTCTTTTTAAGATTTTTGATTTTAAAATAATGATCGTAAAAGTGACAAAAGTTCTGTAAGTTAATATTATTACATAAGTGTTCAACTAACTGTTAACTCTTGATTTTCACTGAATTTATACAAAGATGTCTCTCCATGCTGACCAGAGGTCTGATTGGCACTGCCTTTTGTTTGCCCTTGAACAGGGTAAGTGTTCTTATGCCCAGTGAGGAATCTCTGGGAAGCTCAGCCACCCCAGCCTCCCCATCCCTCGGGATTCCGCGAGTCAGGAGTCAGTGCTTTCTGTGCCCCTTGCCCACAAGTCTCAAGAAGTGAGTGTTGACTTGACTCATTGACTCACTGTGGTGCTCTAGAAGTCCAAGGTTCCTTCTCAGACTTAGAAAGGTATGTGAGATTCACACCCGTGCAGAGCAGAAAAGGAAATAGAAGATGAAGGTCACAGTAACCTTATATTTTTTATATAACTTACACAAACTTACTTATTTTTTCTTTCTTTGCTTTGTTTTTTGTTTGTTTTAGGAAAAGACTTCTTTCTCCTTTGAAATTTTATAGCTTTATCTAAATGTACCATAATGATTAGGCAAATTGACCTTTTTGTGGAAAAAATGGACCCTGATTCTCCAATCCTGTAGCTCAGATTTCCTTCCCAAAGTAGTGGGTGTGAATTTAGTCTTCAGGTGTCAAAATCATTTTCAAATGCTGCCTTTGACATTTATTGGAGTTTTCTAAAATCAAGCATTCTCACACAAATCTTCCTGTTTTATGAATAGAGAACTCTCATATTCTATTCCATCTTGATAGTTAAATGACTTCTGGGGTCTTTGTGTGTTGATCCAGTTATTGTGGTATTTTTTTCCCTTGGTTAAAAAAAATTTTTTCCCAGTTTAAAAAAATTAGCCTGTCTACTGACGACTTTCTAGAGTAGTAGAGTTTTTAGTTTGTGTAAATCAGAAATGGCATTTGGAGCCGTCGGGGTCATTCTGTCTTCACAGGTGCGTGCTAAACTTTGTGTTCTTGCTGACGACAAAAGGCTTCTTTCTGCTGTTTTAGATGTTCGCTCAGAGTCACCTGTTGCTCTGCCTTCGTGCACGTCCTGTGGAGTGCACATGCCACTAGGCTGGATTGGACACGGTGCTTATCACAGGCAGATCTGCAAGACCACTCAGGTCTCTTCTTTTGATAAGAGGATTGTTTAGTGCTTGTAGAGATTGTCCCTACCACTGCTCCCCATGGGGCCTCACCCAGTGGAAGCTTTGTCGTTC
This sequence comes from Sciurus carolinensis, assembly GCF_902686445.1. Classification (NCBI taxonomy): domain Eukaryota; kingdom Metazoa; phylum Chordata; class Mammalia; order Rodentia; family Sciuridae; genus Sciurus; species Sciurus carolinensis. Next base: position 203,911,954 of record NC_062213.1, on the reverse strand, counting down.
AAGCTTATTAGCTTTTATATTAATGCCGTAGGGCTTGGTGATAAAAGTGTGTATTACAGGCTTCCATGTTTACATAAATACTACCCAAAAAGCTTTATTTTCTTGGGTCAGAGGTCACGATTTATGAAAAGCAAGATGCTGTATAAAGGGAATAGTTTTGCAATCACACAAAACTTCATTATAATTCCTAAGGTCAATTCAGCCCAAATCGAAATTTTGTTTCAACTGAATTTGTAATTATGTGATTTACTTGTTTTTAATGGCTATTAATATTTTAATTGGGAATCTTTTTTAAGTAAAACAATAAACTACATGTAAAACCTGTGGGGTCCCTGGTGGTGCTGTGGCAAGCCCCGGTCTTGAGCGTGTTTGGTGCCACGAGACGAGCTTCTCCTGGAGGCTCCGGGTCGCCGCTGTAGCGCGTGAGCTCTGTGGTGGCAGGCATGTCTCAGCCCTTTTCCCAGCGCACTGGCTCAGTTGATCCTCACTCCAGCTTGTGAAGAAATGATTGGGTCGTGTGTGTGTGTGTGTGTGTGTGTGGTAGTTTCCATGGCTGTTTAGTGCAATCCAGTTAGCATACCACTCTCACGTGTTCTGCAGGGTGAACCTGGGTTCACAAAGTCTGACTGTGTACCTTGGCAGCAGCCGGAAATCAAGATATGGAACAAGAGCCTGAGGGGCTGTTAACTCGTACCCTTTTCGAATCCCTGCCACCTCTCTGAGCAGCAGCGACCGCAGCAGAAAGGAAAGGGGTTCATTGTGGGTGTGCTCAGCAGCTCCTGGTCTCAGCTGTCCCTGAAATGAGCCTTGTTACAGAGGACCCTGCAGCAAGGAAGCAGATAGCTGGTTGGAGCACACAGGTGGTCCATGTGGGGAGTAAGGATCTCAATTTCATGATCTGACCATGGAGCTCAGTACCACTATGAGCAAGGGATTTGGGGATCACTACAAGGGAATTCTGCCTTTAGGCTCTTCTGGTGTCATGATGAGGCCCCGTAAGCTCCATAGCTGTGCTTGGTGTCAGGTGCTTCTGAGACAAGCACCTGCTCTCCACTTTTGAACCATCTTCCCTACAGATGTTCTCGATGTCTTAACTCAGGAGCGCTCCACCAGAATGTGCTCTCAAGAGACTCGTGATGACTGCTGACAAGATCAGGGCACGCCAGGTGCTTCCAGGTGGCTGGTGCAGCCCTGGTGCTGCGAGGGAGGTGGATGGACAGCCCCTGTGGCCCCTGTGGCACGCCTCTGGACAGTCTGCAGAGCCCTGGTGCTTGCCCCAGGCCTTTCACACATCTACAGACCGCATCACCGTGGAGGGGCTGGTGCCGGGAACTAGATTTGCACACACACGTGGGGTCTAAAGATTAATGGGGCTCGCTCTTCTGTTCTACAATCTTATATCCTGCCTCAGCCTTTTCTCTCAATAAGAAACAAAGGTATTTCCCCCTTTGTTACATGAACTGTGATTATTGAACTCCAAGGAACTGAGTTCCAACGTGCTTCTGTGTGAAGCGGCAGTGCGTGAGTGTTGGTATCTTGGTCGGTGCAGGGCGTGGGAGGCCAAGCACATGAACTTCCCCGGGGAAGTCTCGAGGGATTTGCCTCTCTTGGGTTTCCTCCTGGAGGTGTCACTCACTCTAGAGACCTTCCAAGCTATGGCACTGCTCTGCGTTTTAAAAGGTAACTTTTTATGTTGTCATTTTTAAGGGTGAGAGGACATCATAGCTGAGTTTGTTTAAATGGTTTGTAGTTGAATGATTTTGACTGAACTTCACTTTTATAATTTTTTCTTCTTATATTTGCTTCTGTTTATTTATATCTCTACTTTTAAATTTTCAAGAAATTAGGACTAAATTGAAGAAAAGAAAAATCACAGATTTCTAGGACATGCTTTCAAGTGAACTGGCCGCTCCGCTCGTTATCCTGCAGACCGGGGTGCTTCCCGGGAGCCAGCGGGGCGGCGGCCTCCTTTTCCCTCAGTGCTTCCAGCCGGGCGACTGTCCATGCCGGGCCGTGCTGAGGAGCCGTGCCTGGGCCTCAGACACAGTACTTCCAGAAGCACTCCACGGGGGGCCCGTGCTGCTTGTGCTGCTTCCTGGTTCTGGCCAAGAGGTGACTCAGAAGAATGTTAGGGTCCTGTCCAGGGAGAACCTGAAACCAGAACAGTTCGGAACAACCTCAGCCACAGAGCGAGCACTTGCCAGGGGTCCAAAGTCTCGCCAAGGCTCCCTCCTCTTGCAGGACTGAGCTCACTGCTGGCTGAGGCTGTTCTGCACGGGGACAAGCAGCCTAGAGCAGCCCAGAACCCCAGCGCTGTTGAGAGGGAGGTGGCCGGCTCCCAGGGCCGGCAGGCGTGAGGGGCTCTCACTGAGGTGGGGGTTGGCCCGGAGCTTCTTCCAGGCTCTTGGGTGATGCGGAGCTGCTGGGCAGACATCAAGAAGACAGGGACCACACAGGGTAGCCCACCTCAAGGACCTCATCTGTTTGATTTTTTTTGTTTGGTTGTTGGTTTTTTTTTTTTTTTAATTCTTACAACTTTACTATAACTTACCCCAAACACACTGGTATGTCCTTGTCACATTCAGGGTTTTTTTTTTTTTTTTTGTCACTGGGGAGGGGCACTCAAGCACTGAGCCACATCCCCAGCCCTATTTTATATTTTATTTAGAGACAGGGTCTCACTGAGTCATTTAAGCAACCTTGCTGTTGCTGAGGCTGGCTTTGAACTCACAATCCTCCTGCCTCAGCCTCCCGAGCCACTGGGATGACAGGCATGCGCCACCACACCTGGCTACATGCAGATTTTATATGAATCAAAAGTTTGAACAGATCAATGCTTTCACAACACTGACCAGTTGTTTTAAGGTGCAGTTGCCACAAGAACACTGGTATTTCCTGAATTCAGGAGCCTGTGAAATCAGGACTAGAAGGCTCCCCTTTCTTTCCTACCTCTCCCAAGCAGACGCTTACCTTTCTCAGATGGCCTCTTGAGTTGGAAATGTTGGCACTAGGATCTGGAAGACAATTGTGAAACCAGTTCCTCAGATCTGCTCTGCCTAGTGTGTGCTTATTTTAAAACACATGAAGTAGTACGTGGTTAAATCCTGTCTCATTTCCACCTCTCCCATTGCAGCAGTGTTCACTTGAATACAGAAAGGAAGTCTCACCCCTGCGATTCATAGAAGGCCTTGCATTTTTCTCAGCAACTTAGCAGTTCAATATTTTATTTAAAATTTTTCATAAAAGCTGAACTCCTGTCTGCTAAATATTACCTGTGGAAAGGCTCCATCTTGTTTTCCAGAATGTCCTGAGCATCATGTCTCTGCTGGGAGGGACACCAGCCATGACTGATCACTCTGTGTGACCCTGAGCATTTCACCTGCATTTTCCCACTGACCTTTCAAAATACCTTAAGAGTGGGTGTTTTTGTCATTACTGATGAAAAGCTGGGTTATAAAAGGATTTAGTAGTTTGCATAGGTGGAAAACAAGGATTTAAAATTGTACTTATTGGAAACAGAAAATCACCCCTGCCCCACCCACGGGGTCCACAGAGAGAGGCTGCAGGACGTCTGGCACAGCCTGGAGCTGGGGTGGTGAGGACAGGTCGCGGCCAGAGGCTGGCCCAGAGGGGAGAGTGTGGGGCCCCTAGTTTGGTTATTCCATCTACCTCGCCTTTACGCCCCAGTGCAAGGTTTCCTCATCTGAGCACAGGGTAAACCCGATTGCAATGAAGTCACGCCCCCTGGAGGCAGGAAAGTCAGCTGACCTGCGTCCCCGAGCCCATGGCCTCTCCCTGGGCCCAGCTCCTCTGGCAGCAGTCGCAGGATTTCTGTTCTCTCCAGCTCCTCCAGGCCCGACCTTGCATCTTCCTCAGGTGCTGCAGAGTGAGAATAGAGGCCAGTAACTCGGTCCAGGCTTCAGCTAGTCATTTCTGTTCCCCGTTGTTTTGGGGGAGTTCCAGCAACAGGGAGATGAATACTAGAAAAACTTCAGATGCAAAGTTCCTGATCTGAGACTAGTGGTATTGTATTTTATTTTATTTATTTGCAGTACTGGACATTGAACACAGGGGTGCTCTACCACTGAGCCACATCCCCAGTCCTTTTTTAATTTTGCTTAGGGCCTTGCTGAGTTGCTGAGGCTGACCTCAAACTTGGGATCCTCCTGCCTGAGCCTCTCGAGTTGCTGGGAGGACAGGCATGAGCCACTGCACTCAGCACTAGTGGTGTTTTAACAAGTGAAAGTACCACAACCCAGTTTGCAATCCAGCAGAACAGAGGTCAGGAGATGTGGATCTTATGTCACCTCTTCACTGCGTGTGACTTGCCTCACCACCCAGGAGGGAGAGCTTTGAGCAGGAGGAGAGCAGAGCCATTTAGGCTCAGTCTGCTGGACCCTCATTCCCTCTTTGCCCACTGCAGCTGGTGCTGTTTGCTGTAGATGTCTGGGGGTTGCAGTGGGAATGAGGAAAGAAGAGATGGTTTTTGTTCTTCCCATGAAGGGAGGGCAGCACCTCTCGCTCTCCAGGTGGAGGTACAACTATTGCTATTCTTGAAAAGAATCAGCTGCAAAACCACTTGTAAAGCGCTTGATTGGCGTGAATCCACAGAAGGTGCTTTTCCGTGTGAACTGTGATCAGCGGGCTGCCTAAGCTGTGCAGTGAGTGCGGGTGAGCCCCAGGGTGCTGGCACCAGCTCGGTGTCGTGGGCGCTGCCAGGCAGGGGCCCAGGCTGCGGGAGCCGGGCTGCAGCTCCGCGAGGCCCCGAGGGCTGCGGGCTGACAGCGGACTGTGACCTTGCCTGGAAGACAGGGAACAAACCACCCGAGAGGCAGCGGGCACATTCTCGGCACTTCTGAAGAATACTAACGAAGCCGGTCAAGTCTGATCATGAACAGCTGTTTACATCTGGAAGGGGTCGTTTATAAAGAAGCAAAGATCAGTGACAAAAAGTCTAAGGTAAGCGTCCACCTACTTGGAATTTGAGTTGCTACCCTCATTTCATATATTTTTTTCTAATTATTATATACGAGTGTTTAAGATGATATTAGTATCTGAATTTTCACTCCTGATTTCTTCTTTCAGTGTTTATCATCCCTTTTTAGATAATAGAGATTTGGTTAGTGCTTGGTTTTGACCAACAAGATGACTGCCAGTTATGAGCTCAGTGACCCCAGAAGTTGATTGACAAGGTATGAATGACTGGCAACACTCGAAAGTTATCAGAAAGCTGTTTGGAGAAACTTTTAGAGACTAGGAGTTATAAAATCAATGGCTTAGGACAGTTTTTTCCTTTATTTAAAAAATGTCTAAAAGTAATCAAAGATAAGATTAAATCCAATAAAAAAATTTTTTTTGGAACTTAACACTCAACCTTATTTCTTAAGCTAAACCAAGAGGTAGTAAAAAAAAAAAAAAAGTTCTACTTCACTGATGTGTGTTTTAAAATCTCAGCTTGGATTTGACTGAAGTGCACATGAATCCAAAGGAAAAGACATGTCAGGGAGCCCCTGACGTCCCTGCCCCTGCTTGCCAGGCTCCTGATCTTTAATGAGCCCTTGTGTTTCAGCCACACATCAGGTGATTACTTTTTAGTGTAGAATAAGAGAACATTACTAAGCTATAACTGGAACAGCTGATTCTGCACTCACCTGGTTCATTTAAAAATAAAAGTAATGATGTTTTAAATTGAATGCAATTTCTATAAATGGGAAAAAATATTGACCAATGCAAAAGTTTGAATTGGAGAGGTGACATGAAGCAGTTGGTGCTACTCTTCTGTGTTTACATTTTAGAAAGCAAAAACTGCATCCACTACTAAATCTAGATGTGCAGCAAGAGCCCCTGATATTCTTTGCAAAGCTGGGACTATCCCCATAAGCAGGCTCCTTTACAGGAACCCCAGCCCTGCCTCCCACACAGCACCAAGGGCCCGGCGGAGAAGATGATCTTACCTGGGAGCTGGAGGGACACGACGCTGGGGTCAGCAACGGGAAGAGAGAAGAGAGGATTTAAGAATCCTATAAAGAGCAAGCAGCAGGCCAGCTGGTACATGACTGGAGAGAGACCAAGTCCCCTTCTCTCCGTCCTGAAGCACTGTCGGCTTGCTCCTCTTCAGTCTGTGGTCACCGATTATATATATCATCCCATGACCTCATGTCGTCCCCTCCAGAAAAATGTAAATGTATTGGCTGTGGAGGCCAAAAGGCAATCACTTTGCATCGATGTAATTTTTCAAAGTAACAATTCATAGACAATAAATTCACTGTCTCGTTGCCTACTGTGCAAAGTAGGTAATATAAAGAACAAATCTGGCAAAAGGAGTAACTTGGCAGTGAATCTTGAGTTAGAGAAAGGGTCGGAAGTGAGCTGATGTGGCCAAGGCAGGAGACGTGGACTTATGAGTCTTAACAGAAGTGACGCAGAGTGTGACATGAAATATGTTGGTTCCCTTTATTTTCAGTCTTTTGAGTGAATAGATGAGTTGCCGTGTGGTTGGGGGCTGCCACGCCTGAATGACCACCTGTAGATAAAACAACCAGTTCCTTAAAATAGTGAAGATAGTTAAAATACACAGCCAGCATTGCTCAAAGCTCAAATTCGGGGCGCGCACTTGGACTCACAGAGACATCAGAGAAAGGAGAGCTGCCCATAAAACTGGACAGTGTCCATCGAGCAGGGATGGAGGACATACCCCAGACCCTGCTGATGAGGTCTTCAGAATTTGACCTGCTCACCGCTGCCCCTGCCCCTCTGCGTCCAAGCCCAGGCAGCTGCCAGTCCTCAAGTCTGCACTGGGGCCTAAGCCCCGTGTCGCGCAGCCAAGTGAGGTCATCATAAGGATGTCCGTTCTTTGCTCAAAACCCTCTTTTGACGTAAACATAAAAGTTAATGCCGTAAAACTATTCAGAAAGGAAATATGTAAGTGCCTTTACAACCTCAGGTTAGGCAGGTGTTTCTAGGGACACCAGCCACGTGAGAAGGAACCAGAGGCAGGAGGTGCGAGCTCGAGAGACCCGCACCCGGGGGGCTCATCAAGTCCACGGTGGCATGCTTGCGGACGCTCGGCAGGTCTCTAAGTGGTCTCATCACACAACGTTGAGGACGCTCGGCAGGTCTCTAAGTGTCTCATCACACACAACGTTTTGAAATGTTCTTATAAAATTAAACACGCTAACTGTGCAACCTGGTACCGAGTGGGCACTTGGCCGTACCGAGTGGAATGAGCACGGCCCACGCAGACACAGCCCCTGACGTCCACAGCAGTGAAGACCGGGGCACCCTGGTGTCCTTGCCCCTGCAATACAAAGAATCCACTCGGGCACAAAGGAAAGGCGTCTGCGCGCTGACCACATGCTGAGCAAATAAGCCAGACCCAGCGTGGCCGTGCAAGAAGGGCAGAACTGATCGACAGCAAGAGTGGCTAGGGAAACGGGAACTTGGATGACGAACTGTCCCCCGTCAAGGCTGTGGCTGCGTGGGCACCAACGTCAGTCAACACTCATGGCTGCGCACGGCACGTGGCTGCATTCTCCTGCATGTGGATGATGCCTGATAAAGCTGGTTTTTAAGAATCTCCGCTGCCCCGGGGCTGATGCTGACCCCCTGCTCTGCCCCGTGCACACTCCCCACCCTTTTCCCCGTTCTCCACCTTCACGCTTCCTGAATACATCTCTGCCTCTGGGCCTTTGCGCTGACTAATGCTCCGCCTGATTACTCCTTCCCCGTGGATGCGTAGCTCTTCCCTCGCCTTCTGCAGGTGTGTTCTAAAAAGCCACCTCTGCGGGGGCCTTCCCGCCCCTGCACTGCTGATCCCTTTGCTTTGCTCCATCTTTTCCACATCACTCAGCTCCTCCTGAGCTTGTCAGACATTGTGTATTTAGTATACTTGTGGCACTCAATAACTGTCAAGTCCATAGTATGCACCTGCCATGTGCCCGTCCCTGTTCAGGAGAAAACAGTGACCACATGAAAGAATCTTCTAACCCGAGGAGACAGGTGACCAGACACATGCACAGTGAAGGTGATGTTCTGCTGCTGTGAGGAAAAGCGAGCCATCGAGGAGCCTGGCCGGCCGCGGTCGGGTGGTTGCTTTCAGCAAGGAGGCCTCTGGGGAGCCACGTCTGGGCAGCTACCCAGGTTAATGCAGGTTGGCTGGTGAACACTGAGGATCCACCAAGGAAGCAGAGGAGCAGGGCCCTGACGAGGAGGTGTAAGGCGAGTCCAGCATGAGCCACTGGGGACGTGGAGGGCCACGGCCAGGCTCTGGCCGCTGACCAGGTGACCCGACAGGGAAACCAACTTTAAGGTCCCGGGCAGGGCGAACTCCATAGGGGCACTTCTTGGGCGTGTGGTGTGCACACTCCCCCGTCACACACTTCTGTGGGACAGGTGGCCAAACGGCTCACGTCTCCTCAGCTTCATCCCGTGTCTCTGTGTCTCCCGTGTACCGACACAGCTGTGGACAAGGACAGAGCTGGCCTCAAGAACCTGACATCCAGATCAGGGTGAAAAAAACCTGGAAACACAGGCCAGCATCTGACGCAGGGGAGCGTGGAGTGGCAGGCGCAGGTACCCCAAGGGCCTCTGCTCTCCCCTTCAGCGCCTGGCTTCCCACCCTCTCTCCCCCAGGGTTCTTGCTGTGACGTCGATCTGTTCAAATATCTCTCATTCTTCTCTTGGCAAAAACACCTGTTCTGTGTATACCTGGCCAGACGCACCTCTCCAAGCATGCCTCTCCACTGCCGGAACTTCCCTCCTTCAGTCTCAGAGACCATCAGACACAAGCACATCTTTAAGCACTTTGCAGTTCCTAGGAGACAGCCTTTGCAGGAGGGCATATGGACACTTTGCAAAAGAAAGGGCTGTGGCCCCAAAGGAGAGTGGTCCCAGAGGACATCGCCAGCAGAGTACAGTATAGCAGGAGCTAGTGTACGGTAGGGCTGCTTTCAGAAATACATCCTCAGGAAACGTTCCATTGAACTGAGAAGAAGTTACCTGAAGGCATCAGTGGTTGCCTCATCTGTAGTCAGGGACACAAAATCAAGGGCGGCAAACCCAAGTGTTCACAGAGATCAGAGGCCGTAATGTGAAGGAGGCAGGCCTGGTGGGTGACATTAGGGAGCAGTAGGGACTGTAGCAAAGTGGACATCACATGTGCTCTGAAGGGGCACTGCCGCTACTTGATGCCATGCCAGTGTGTTGAAGTCCAGATTCCAAGCCTCAGTATCTGCCAGCCATGACTTAATCCATAACCATCCCTTTTTAGCCCAAATATCCTCAAATAAACTTTGTATTAGTGGATCATAGAACATGCCAGCATATAATTTTAGCAATCATTAAAGTAGTACCTGAAAGATACTAACAAGTTGGGAGTTGGGGCTGTAGCTCAGTGAGGTTGGGAGTTGGGCTGTAGCTCAGTGAGGTTGGGTGTTGGGCTGTAGCTCAGTGAGGTTGGGAGTTGGGCTGTAGCTCAGTGAGGTTGGGTGTTGGGCTGTAGCTCAGTGAGGTTGGGAGTTGGGCTGTAGCTCAGTGAGGTTGGGAGTTGGGCTGTAGCTCAGTGAGGTTGGGAGTTGGGGCTGTAGCTCAGTGAGGTTGGGAGTTGGGGCTGTAGCTCAGTGAGGTTGGGAGTTGGGCTGTAGCTGAGTGAGGTTGGGAGTTGGGGCTGTAGCTCAGTGAGGTTGGGAGTTGGGGCTGTAGCTCAGTGAGGTTGGGAGTTGGGGCTGTAGCTCAGTGAGGTTGGGAGTTGGGCTGTAGCTCAGTGGGGTTGGGAGTTGGACTGTAGTTCAGTGAGGTTGGGAGTTGGGGCTGTAGCTCAGTGAGGTTGGGAGTTGGGGCTGTAGCTCAGTGAGGTTGGGAGTTGGGCTGTAGCTCAGTGGGGTTGGGAGTTGGGGCTGTAGCTCAGTGAGGTTGGGAGTTGGGGCTGTAGCTCAGTGAGGTTGGGAGTTGGGGCTGTAGCTCAGTGGGGTTGGGAATTGGACTGTAGTTCAGTGAGGTTGGGAGTTGGGCTGTAGCTGAGTGAGGTTGGGAGTTGGGGCTGTAGCTCAGTGAGGTTGGGAGTTGGGCTGTAGCTGAGTGAGGTTGGGAGTTGGGCTGTAGCTGAGTGAGGTTGGGAGTTGGGCTGTAGCTCAGTGAGGTTGGGAGTTGGGGCTGTAGCTCAGTGGGGTTGGGAGTTGGACTGTAGTTCAGTGAGGTTGGGAGTTGGGCTGTAGCTCAGTGAGGTTGGGAGTTGGGGCTGTAGCTCAGTGAGGTTGGGAGTTGGGGCTGTAGCTCAGTGGGGTTGGGAGTTGGACTGTAGTTCAGTGGGGTTGGGAGCTGGGGCTATAGCTGAGTGAGGTTGGGAGTTGGGCTGTAGCTCAGTGGCAGAGCACTTGCTGAGCACTGATTCAGTCTGCAGCACTGCATAAAATAAGCAAAGGCATTCTGTCCATCTACAACTACAAAGCTTTTTTAATTCTTTAAAAAGATATTAATTAAATATGTGGTTGCTATTTTATTTTAAAAAAAGGTCTGTGGAAGGGCAGCTGCTAGAATCCAAATTGGAGCAAGGTAAATTCTATGCTTGTACAATCATGTCAAAATGGATTCCATTGTCATGTATAACTTAAAAGAACCAATAAAGTTTAAAAAGAAAGGTATGTGGGCAAGAATTGGTATGTAATATTACAAAATTGAAAATAGCTGTGTTAAGGTGAAACGATTTTTTCCCCTAAAATCCTGTGCTGCTGACAGGAGCGTGTGTCTGCATGTGGTGGGGTGAAGCTCTCAGTGCTGGGCCGAGAGACCTGGGACTCGGTGACCTTGAGGACAGTTTCAGAGGGAGGCAGGAGGCAAATTTCAAACTACCTCCCTCCTTGCCGGAGGAGGCCGCTTGCCAAGCTCTGTCATCCCCTGGTGACTCAGGGGTCCTCCTGACAGTTATTAGTGACGGTTTTACAGCCTGGCCTAATTAAGTTACTACCGAGGCTTCAGCTGAGGAGAAAATCAGGTTCTTTCCTCCAACAGACCATCAATGACACTGGCACCTTGTCCCAGAAATGTCCCAAGCGTGTCATTGAACCACAGTGGTCCTCATGCAAAACACGGTGGCTTCACATTTACGTGGGACACCTGGGAACAGCGTCTACCTTGGCGGGCAGGAGGCCGTGGGTCAGTGGCAAAGCTCCTTTTAAACAGGGCTCTTCACCTGTGTGATGAAGAAGCGAGCCATCAACGCGTCCTGTCTGGGTGACCCTTGCCCTCGGAGCAGGAGCGAGCCGTGGTGAGCACCAGGAGCGCCAGCCTCTTTTCAGTTCTGTTTTGGGATGGATCTCTGCTCCCTCCCTCTGCCACGATCTTCCCCTTTTCAAATGGGTCAGTTTTTGACAATTGATATGGACGGTCCTCAGCTGGGAGGACTCCTGGGAGGAAGTCAGGGGAGGTGGGGTGGCAGGTGTTGAGAACTGGCTCGGGTCTCCTGAGCCTCAGGGGCCATCCGTCAGGAGGGTGCTCTCTGCTGGGAGCGCACCCTCCAGCCCGCCACCTCCCACCTCAGGGCCTTTGCACCCGCCATCCCCGCTGCCTGGAGCACCCTCCCCCAGGTCGCTCCATGGCTAACTCGTTTGCCTCCTTGAAGTCTCTGCCCAAATTTTACATCCCTCTTGGAGCTACGTGGACGGCCTGTGTTTGAATTGCAGCCAGCCGTCTCCCAGCCCTGGACTTCCCACCCTCTTGCCTCACCCATGTCGCCTTTGGTTTATGAAGCGTGTTTGCTGGGGTCACAATGAAGCCGAGACCTCTGTTTGCTCACTGAGGTACCCAAGAGCCTGGCACGGGCCTGGCACGGTGGGCGCTCGAATGCCGCTCACGGAAGGGACGGACGCTGGAGGTCCTGCAGCCCAGCACTGGGTTCTGGCTGTTGTGTGGGAATCCGCCCAGGACGCCCAGGACACGGGGGCTCCTGGGTCTGCCTCAGCCATGTGAACTGGCGCGGGGCCTGCTGTGGTTGTCCCCTCCCTGAAACATGTCCACCAAGAATACGGTGGGGTTCCGGGTGACACGAGCACCACCCCTCGGGCGGGGTTTCCGTGAAGCTCCCCACTGCCAGCCTGGACCCCGCGGGTCTCTGGCTTCCCGCCACCCGGCACAAGGCCCATGCTGGGCCCTCGGCATCATTGTTCTAGTGGAAATGTCCGTGGCTTTCCTTGTGACCTGGCCGCAGCTCATGAATGACGAGCTGCCAAGGGGACGAGCCCCAGCCTGGGTTTGATCCAGCGGCAGATGCACCAGGCACAGAGAGGCCGCGCGAGGGAGGGTGACGTGTCACAGACGGCGCTGTTTATTGATCTGATTCATCCAATTTCCTGGGCGGCTCCTGAGGGAAGGTTCTAGGGAGTGACTCAGGCGGCAGCCGAGCGGGGCCCTGGGCCTCGCCAGCCCTTGTGTCAGACGGATAGGAGAGGAGACTCGGTCACAGGCTGCTGCGAGTGTGACGCGAAACGGAAATGAAAGGCACAGCCAAGTCTGCCGCCAGCGAGGCCCGAGGGAAGTGGTGCTGAGCCAGCACAAGGTGCACTGGGTGACTTTCCCGCTTCCTGTCACTGACGCCCGCGTCCTGGTAGGTTTGGTTGGAGTTGTGTTCTGGCCCCAGTTCCCCACAGGGGACCCTGACCCTCAGGACCTCAGAATGTGAGGGAGGCAGGGCCTTTCCAGAGCCAGGGTGGCCCTGGCCTATCTGAATAGTGTCCTTGTGAGAGATCAGGACGCAGGCTCGCACAGGGACCACCAGCAAGGACACAGGGAGAAGACCTGTGGCACCTTCCAGCCTCAGAGCTGTGAGAGAGCACATCGTGAGGAGCCCAGGCTGGGGTGCTGGTCATGGGAGCCGAGCAGACGGTGGCGCCTCACACCGCATCCCATCCCGGAGAGAAAGCGCGCAGAGACCGGCGGGGGCCACGGGCTACTGATCTCGCAGGTGAGAGATCCTCTCGCCCCAGGAACAGGACGAAGCGTTGACTTCTGAAGTTCCCCTGGTGGTTCTCACGGGCCTCTCCAGGATCAGCATCTAGTTACCCGAGCCTCCAGTTTAAAAGAACATATCCTCAAGTTTCAAAAAATAAAGAATATTGCAATTGAACGATTGCTTCTGCTCACGTCATTTACTTTGTATTATCTGTCCATTATCAATTTCCTTTACCCAGAAACTACCAGGAACACACCTGTAGTCAAAGAAAATTGGATTTTATTTTTCTTTTTTTTTTGGTTCCAGGGACTGAACCCAGGTCCGCTTTACCACTGAGCTATATTCCAGTCCTTTTTAAATATTTTGAGACACAGTCTCACAAAGTTTCTGAGGCCAGCCTTGAACTTGCAATCCTCTTTCCTCAGCCTTCCAAGTTGCTGGAATTACAGGCGTGCACCACCGTGCCTGACAAGAAATTAGATTTTTTTACTCTCTCATAAAGCCATAGCCACAGGGAACCATAGGGGAATCATAAGGAGAGAGGACAGGGTGTACCAGGGCTGTGTCCTGAGCCGTGGGGGTGGGGGCGCATCCACCGAAACAGGGCTTGCTCCAGATTGGATGCCGTCAGGAAGTGGCAATCAGAAGAGAAGGAAGAACCTTCTAGAACTTATGAGAGGCTAGCACTGTCACTGGCAAAGCAGCAGCCCTCACTCATGAGCCACGGAGGGGTTCGGGGACTTCTCAGTTCAAACAGCATTCTTGTTTCTGTCCGGGCAGCCTTGATTACATGTGCAGTGGTCTTGTTTCTGACTTGACCCAGAGTGCGTTTATCTGATGCGGGTGGTCACTGAAGTCATGAGGCTCAGCAGGACACCGAGGCCCAGCTGCGGGGGCCAGGCCAGCCCTGCCGAGGGGCCGGTTTCCCCTCCCACACAGCCACTTATTTCTCAGACAGCTAGCACAGCTTGCCTGCTCTGTGGTCGAGAAGCACGGACTCATTTAACAAGTCCTGGCCTGTCACCCTCCCTGTCTGTCCCCCTCTCCTGTCCTGGCTTCTCTCCACAGGCTGTTGATCTGCTTATGTGTGGTTTATTTGGTGCCAATAAGCTCCCCAGCACGGGTCTGTCTCTGTTCCGTTATCAATAGGTCCTCATGACCTAGAACACACTAGGTGCACAATATTTGCTAACAATGCTGGTCATTAATTAAAGAATGTGTTAACTGTAGAATACACAGTGCCCCGCCAAACCACATCTGGCCTTTTCTAGGAGAATGTTCTAGTGTCCTGAGTTCCAGGGCCACTCTCCCAAAAGACAATAAGAGTCATTCCACCTGTCTGGCCACCCGGCCACCTGGCCACGCAGCTGTTCATCTGTAGCTTATACTGGGCTGTACACAAGTCTCGTTTGGAAAGGGAACGTCTTTGGAAAGTTGTCTTGTTTCTTCCTCATCCGTGTGTCCTCACCCTTGGCAGACACCACGTGTCCCAAGTGAAACAAGTTACTAGTATTTACCAAACCAGAGCAAAGCCCCTCACCGCTGCTGGACAGCCTCTGGCAGTCCTGAGGGGGCCTGAGGTGTTGTAGCTGGTGTTAATTTTAAATAATCCACACCGGTAACTACGGCAAGTCACGGCATTCCTCAGAGAGACTGGGGTTTCCGTCGCAGACCACTGTGCTAAAGCAAGCGGAAACCAAGGGACTCGGGCGTTCTGCTTTCCCAGTGCGTGTAAAAGCCATGCTGACGCGGTACTGTCGACTGTGAGGGGTCAATGGCACTGTGTCTAGAAAATGCACGTATCTTAAATTGAAAAATACTTTATTGCTAAAAAATGCTAACCATCACCTCCAGGTGTCACAGTCTTTGCTGGCGGGGAGTCTTACTGTTGCTGGCTGCTGACTGGTCAGGGTGCTGGTGGCTGAAGGCTGGGGTGGCTGTGGCTCATCTTCAGATGAGACAAGAATGAAGTTGCCTCTCAACTGATGCTTCTTGGCACCTCTGCAGCGTGCGTGCTGCTCGGTAGCGTTTACACACAGTACAACGTCTTCCAAAATCGAGGTCAGCCCTTCAGCTTTTATGTGATACTCCACAGCCTCTGTCGCCGCTCAGCAGTGTCCAGGGCGCCCTCGGGAGTAGATTCCATCTCCAGACTCCACTTTCTGGGCGCATCCGTGCGAGGCAGCTTCTTGTCCCTTGGGAGGGCAGCCACCGGGCCCCACTCCGGGCTCCTCTTCCAGTCCTGCTTCCCCCACACCCGCAGCTCCTCCTCCACAGAGGCCCTGAACCCCTCAGGGTGGTCCCCGACACCAGGTCAACTCCGTCCAAACGCCTGCCTACGTGTGGCTGTTCTGACCTCCTCCGTGAATCGCCGCAGCCTGACAACAGGGCTCGGAAGTCTAAGTCACTCCTAATCCAGAGGCCGCGCAGTGGAGGCGGCTGGCAAGGGTGAGAGCGACGCGGATCTCCCTGCGGCCCCTGGGAGCTCCTGGGAAAGCAGGCGCACGGGAGGTGAGCAGCGGTGCTTGAAAGGAGCCTCCGCTCCGAGCAGCGGCCCTGACCGTGGACGCGTCAGCAGGCCCTGTTCCAACACGCGAGGCCACCAGCCTGCGCTGCTCGGTTGGCAGAGCACAGGCACCGCAGGGTAGTGTCGTCTGAAGGGCCCTGGCGTTCGCAGAAAGCCCAACGAGCTTCACCGTCAACTTGAAGTCACCGCCGCCTTAGCCCCGAACAAGGGAGTCGGTGGCCCTTTGAGGATCTGGCTAGGCGTCGCCATGGAGGCCCATCTTCTTCCAACAGAAGGCCGTTGGGTCCACGCTGGAAACTGCTGCTGAGGGCAGCAGCTCCATGGCCATCCCAGCTGGACCTGGGGACAGCGCTGCAGCTTCTACGCGGCCCTTGCTGCTTCACCTGCACTGCAACCGGAGGGGCTGGCGTCTTCCCTTCAACCTCCTGAGCGACCCCGGCCGGCCTCCGCCTTTCCTCCTGCAGGGCCTCCCCTCCGGGCCCTCCTAGGAGAGAGGAGAGTGAGGGCCTGGCTCTGGATCCCTCTGGCTGAAGGGAACATTTTGTGGCTGGTTTGAGTTTCTATCCCGACTACTAAAACTTTCATCAGTGGAACTTCCTGTAGCAAAAGGGCCGTGTTCATGGGACAGCATTTCCCCTTCCTTCCAGGCTTTTCCTTCACAGCTTGGCTCTTCAGAGCAGAGGCTGAGCTTTCAGTCTTCCTTGGCTTCTGCCCTGCCTTCCTCTCACTAAGCTCACCACTTGCCGCTGTTGGTTGAAAGGGAGAAACATGTGACTCTTGCCTCCCCCTGAAGGCTTAGAGGCCATTGCAGTGTTCCTGACTGACTGTGTCTCAGGGGACAGGAAGGCCCCAGGTGGGCAGAGAGCTGGGGAGGCTGGAAGACGTCAGAACTCACAGCACTTATTAAGTTTGTCATCTCGTATGGGTGTGGTTCTCGACTCCCCCAGTCATGACAGTAACGTCCAAGATCGCTGGTCACAGATCACCAGAGCAGGTACGTCCAAGATCGCTGGTCACAGATCACCAGAGCAGGTACGTCCAAGATCGCTGGTCACAGATCACCAGAGCAGGTACGTCCAAGATCGCTGGTCACAGATCACCAGAGCAGGTATGACAATAGTGGGAAAGTCTGCAATATCGCAGGAATTGCCACACTGTGGCCCAGACAGGGAGTGAGCACATCTTACTGTGTGTGACTCCCCAAAGCAAAAGCAGGGGCTCCTCGTAGGCTCTCCTTACATCAGATCTTGAACAACTCCACAGTTTCATCATAAATAAGCTTTCCAAGGAATTCAGTCAAGATTTTTTTTAATCTTTTTTTATTGTAAACAAATGGGATACATGTTGTTTCTGTTTGTACATGGAGTAACAGCATACCATTTGTGTAATCATACATCTACATAGGGTAATGGTGTTTGATTCATTCTGTTATTTTTTCCTTCACCCTCACCCCTCCCACCCCTCCCGCCCCTCCCACCCCTCTTTTCCCTCTATACAGTCCCTCCTTCCTCCATTCTTGCCCCCCTCCCACTCCCCATTATTTGTCATCATCCACTTATCAGCAAGATCATTCGTCCTTTGGTTTTTTGAGATTGGCTTATCTCACTTAGCATGATATTCTCCAATTTCATCCATTTGCCTGCAAATGCCATAATTTTATTAATCTTTATAGCTGAGTAATATTCCATTATATATATATATATATATATATATATATATATATATATATATATATATATATATATCACAGTTTCTTTATCCATTCATCAATTAAAGGACATCTAGGTTGGTTCCACAGTCTGGCTGTTGTGAATTGAGCAGCTATGAACATTGATGTGGCCGTATCTCTGTAGTATGCTGATTTTAAGTCCTTTGGGTATAGGCCGAGGAGTGGGAGAGCTGGGTCAAATGGTGGGTCCATTCAAAGCTTTCTGAGGAATCTCCACACTGCTTTCCAGAGTGGCTGCACTAATTTGCAGCCCCACCAGCAATGTATGAGTGTACCTTTTTCCCCACATCCTTGCCAACACCTATTGTTGCTTGTATTCTTGATAATCGCCATTCTAATTAGGGTGAGATGGAATCTTAGGGTAGTTTTGATTTGCATTTCTCTTATTACTAGACATGTTGAAAATTTTTTCATATATCGGTTGATTGCTTGTAGATCTTCTGTGAAGTGTCTGTTCATTTCCTTAGTCCATTTGTTGATTGGTTTATTTGTATTCTTGGTGTAGAGTTTTTTGAGTTCTTTATATATTCTGGAGATTAGTGCTCTATCTGAAGTATGAGTGGCAAAGACATTCTCCCACTCTGTAGGCTCTCTCTTCGCATTGCTGATAGTTTCCTTTGCTGAGAGAAAGCTATTTAGTTTGAATCTATCCCAGTTATTGATTCTTGCTTTTATTTCTTGTGCTATGGGAGTCCTGTTAAGGAAGTCTGATCCTAAGCTGACATGTTGAAGATTTGGACCTACTTTTTCTTCTATAAGATGCAGGGTCTCTGGTCTGATTCCAAGGTCCTTGATCCATTTTGAGTTGATTTTTGTGCAGGGTGAAAGATGGAGGTTTAGTTTCATTCTGCTGCATATGGATTTCCAGTTTTCCCAGCACCATTTGTTGAAGAGACTATCTTTTCTCCATTGCATATTTTTGGCAAATTTATCTAGTATGAGAAAATTGTATTTATTTGGGTTTGTGTCCAAGTCCTCTATTCTATACCATTGATCTACCTGTCTATTTTGGTGCCAATACCATGCCGTTTTTGTTACTATTTCTTTGTAGTATAGTTGAAGTTCTGGTATTGCGATACCCCCTGCTTCATTCTTCCTGCTAAGGATTGCTTTAGCTATTCTGGGTTTCTTATTCTTCCAGATGAATTTCATGATTGCTTGCTCTATTTCTGTAAGGTACATCATTGGGATTTTAATTGGAATTGCATTGAATCTGTATAGCACTTTTGGTAGTATGGCCATTTTGACAATATTAATTCTGCCTATCCAAGAACATGGGAGATCTTTCCATCTTCTAAGGTCTTCCTCAATTTCTTTCTTCAATGTTTTGTAGTTTTCATTGTAGAGATCTTTTCTCTCTTTGGTTAGATTAATTCCCAAGTTTTTTTTTTTTTTTTTTTTGAGGTTATTGCAAATGGAATTGTTTTCCTCATTTCCCTTTCAGATGTTTCATTGCTTGTATATTAAAATGCTTTAGATTTATGCATGTTGATTTTATAGCCTGCTGTTTTGCTGAATTTATTGATGAGGTCTAGAAGTTTTCTGAAGGAGTGTTTTGGATCCTCTAAATATAGAATCATGTCATCAGCAAATAGTGACAACTTAAGTTCCTCTTTTCCTATTCATATCCCTTTAATTTCTTTAGTCTGTCTAATTGCTCTGGCTAGAGTTTCGAGGACAATGTTGAATAGAAGTGGTGAAAGAGGACATTCCTGTCTTGTTCCCATTTTTAAAGGGAATGGTTTCAGTTTTCCCCCAATAAGAATGATGTTGACCATGGGCTTAGCATAAATAGTCTTTACAATGTTCAGGTATGTTCCTACTATCCCTATTTTTTCTAGTGTTTTGAGCATGAAGGGGTGTTGTATTTTGTTGAACACTTTTTCTGCGTCAATTGAAATAACCATATGATTCTTATCCTTAAGTCTATTGACATGATGGATTACGTTTATTGATTTACGGATGTTGAACCATCCTTGCATTCCAGGGATGAACCCCACTTGATCGTGGTACATGATTTTCTTGATATGTTTTTGGATACGGTTTGCCAATATTTTGTTTAGGATCTTTGCATCTGTATTCATCAAGGATATTGGTCTAAAATTTTCTTTCCTTGATGTGTCTTTGCCTGGTTTGGGTATGAGGGTGATATTAGCTTCATAGAATGAGTTTGGTAGGGTACCCTCCTTTTCTATTTCATGGAATACTTTGAGAAGTATTGGAATGAGTTCTTCTTTGAAGGTCTTGTAGAACTCGGCTGAGAATCCGTCTGGTCCTGGACTTTTCTTGGATGCTAGATTTTTAATGGCTTCTTCTATTTCATTGCTTGATATTGACCTGTTTAAATTATGTATGTCCTCCTGGTTCAGCTTGGGAGGAGCATATGTCTCTAGAAATTTGTCAATGTCTTCGGTAGTTTCTATTTTGTTGGAATACAGATTTTCAAAGTAGCTTCTCATTATGTTCTGTACCTCAGTGGTGTCTGTTGTGATATTTCCTTTTTCATCATGAATTTTAGTAATCTGTTTTCTCTCTCCTTCTCTTTGTTAGAGTGGCTAAGGGTTTGTCTATTTTGTTTACTTTTTCAAAGAACCAACTTTTTGTTTTGTCAATTTTCTTAATTGTTTCTTTTGTTTCAATTTCATTGATTTCAGCTCTGATTTTAATTATTTCCTGTCTTCTACTACTTTTGCTGTTATTCTGTTCTTCTTTTTCTAGGGCTTTGAGCTGTAATATTAGGCCATTTAGTTGTTGACTTTTCATTCTTTTCTTGAATACGCTCCATGCAATGAATTTTCCCTTAGTACCGCATTCATAGTGTCCCAGAGATTTTGATATGTTGTATCAACGTTCTCATTGACCTCTAAGAATTTTTTTTATCTCCTCCCTGATGTTTTCTGTTATCCATGTTTCATTCAATAGCATATTATTTAGTCTCCAGGTGTTGGAGTAATTTCTGTTTTTTATTTTGTCATCGATTTCTACTCTCAGTCCATTATGATCTGGTAGAACACAAGGCAGTATCTCTATTTTTTTTGCATTTCCTAAGGGTTGCTTTGTCACATAACATATGGTCTATTTTCAAGAAGGTTCCATGTGCTGCTGAGAAGAAAGTGAATCCGCTCGTTGATGGATGGAATATTCAATATATGTCTATTAAGTCTAGGTTATTGATTGTGTTATTGAGTTCTATGGTTTCTTTGGTTTTTGTTTAAAGATCTATCTAGTGGTGACAGTGGTGTGTTAAAGTCACCCAGAATTATTGTGTTGTGGTCTATGTGATTCCTGAAATTGAGAAGGATTTGTTTGATGTAAGGGGATGCACCATTGTTTGGGGCATAAATATTTCCTTTCGTTATGTCTTCCTGATTTATGGTTCCCTTAAGCAGTATGAAATGTCCTTCTTTATCCCTTCTGACTAACTTTGGCTTGAAGTCCACTTTATCTGATATAAGGATGTAAATCCCCGCTTTTTTACTGAGTCCATGTGTGTGGTAGGTTTTTTCCCATCCTTTCACCTTTAGTCTGTGGATGTCTTTTTCTATGAGATGAGTCTCTTCCAGGCAGCATATTGTTGAGTCTTTCTTTTTAATCCATTCTGCCAGTCTATGTCTTTTGATTGATGAGTTTAGGCCATTAACGTTCAGGGTTATTATTGAGATATGATTTGTATTCCCAGTCATTTGGGCTTATTTTTGGTTTTTAAGTTGGCTCGGTTTCTCCTTTGAGTGGTTTTTCTCTAAGGTAGTTCCTCCCTTTGCTGACCTACATTGTTGTTTTTCATTTCCTCCTCATGGAATATTTTGTTGAGAACGTTCTGTAGCGCAGGCTTTCTATTTGTAAATTCTTTTAACTTTTGTTTATCATGGAAGGATTTTATTTCATCTTCAAATCTGAAGGTTAGTTTTGCTGGGTATAGGATTCTTGGTTGGCAACCATGTTCTTTCAGAGCTTGAAATATGTTGTTCCAGGCCCTTCTAGCCTTAGAGTTTGGGTTGAGAAGTCAGCTGCTCTCCGTATTGGTCTCCCCCTATATGTAATCTGATGCCTTTCTCTCGTGGCCTTCAAAATCCTATCTTTATTTTGAATGTTAGGCATTTTCATTATAATGTGCCTTGGTGTGGACCTGTTGTGATTTTGTGCATTTGGTGTTCTGTAAGCCTCTTGTATTTGATTTTCCATTTCATTCTTCAGGTTTGGGAAATTTTCTGATATTATTTCATTGAATAGGTTGTTCATTCCTTTGGTTTGTATCTCTGTGCCTTCCTCAATCCCAATAATTCTTAAATTTGGTCTTTTCATGATGTCCCATAGTTCTTGGAGATTCTATTCATTATTTCTTACCATCTTCTCTGTCTGGGCAACTTTATTTTCAAGATTCAATATTTTGTCTTCATTGTCTGAGGTTCTGTCTTCCAAGTGGTCTAGTCTTTTGGTGATGCTTTCCATTGAGTTTTTTATTTGGTTTATTGTTTCCTTCATTTCAAGGATTTCTGTGTTTTGTTGTTGTTGAAATGATCTTTGGCTTCCTGCAGTTGCTCTTTCAACTGCTTATCGGTATTATCATTCATTGCCTGCATTTGCTCTCTTATCTCATCCTTTGCTTCGTGAATCATCTTAATCATTTATAATCTGAAGTCCTTTTCAGACATTTCTTCTACCATACTGTCATTGGATTCTATTAATATAGAATCTAGATTTGTTTGGATCATTTTCTTCCCTTGTTTTTTCATGTTGTTCATGTATCTTCCCCTCTAGCAGTGCAGATCTGGGGTATTGCAGATTTTCCCCTATAGGCTTATAGTGGCCCTATAGGTTTCTAAAACCCTTTCTTTAAGGGGAGATCAATATTAGCAGTGCCCAATTCAGACTAATCCTAGACCATTAGCCCCTATGAGGACATTAACAATATTGTCATAATAAACAGAATGAATTCAAATATTATCTTCAGTATAACAAACAGATTTGCAATAAGGTCTGCAGTTTCTAATGGAGGACAAAGAGGATTCAGAGGGATGTAGGATGTAGCTGTTTATGGGATAAGAAAGGAATATACAGAAGTTCTAGATAATAGAAAGGGTGAGAGTATAATCAAAAGAAATTGGATGTTAGCATGCAAAAAGGGAGAAAGAGACTCTGAGGGAACAGGTAAACAAAGGGAAAAGAGAGCAAGAAAAGTAAAGAAATAAAAACTTAAAATTGTTCAGTAAGGAGAAAAAAGAAAATCTACACTCTAACAGTCATATAGTAATGAAACCTCCCAGTGTTCAGTAGCCTGATGCATGAGAGGTACCTGACAATGCACTTCAAGTCTCCAGCAGGCGTCTCAGGATGGGATTTGCCCCACCTAAAGATGGGAGCTACGGCTTCCAGGATTATCCAAGATGGCCACTCTGGCTTCCAAATGTGTTGGCAAATCGGGAGCTGCAGCTCAGGGTGTGGACATGTCAGCTGGAGGTCCTGGAGGCGGGGTGTGGTTGGCCCGGCAGGGGTCCTGGAGGTCGGGTGTGTTTGGTGTGGTTGTGGGATCCTGGAGGCCGGGTGCAATCAGTCGGTCTGGGGTCCCGGTGATAGGACGCAGTCAGTTGGTCTGGGGGTCCTGGCGGCAGGGAGCAGTCAGTGGATGTTTGGGCCCCAGAGGCAGGGAGTGATCAGTTGGGCTGAGGGATCCTGGAGATGGGGCTCAGTCAGTCCAACCAGGGGTCCTACGGGGCCTGGCTGTTGTGTCAAAATGGCGGCAGCCATGTGTAACCAAACCTGCAGGTACTGTGGCAGAGAACTTCCAGGCAAGAGCAGGCAGCTGGCGCTCCACTGGTGGTTGGCGATCAGTCTGCTGGCAGCTGCCCTTCCATCGGGAGGTGAACCTCGGGTGGTGGGTGATGGGTAGGTGAAAGGCAGGCGACAGACAGACAAGAGGCAGGCAAATGGCGGATGATAGGTGCCTGACAGTGAGCAATCAAGAAACAAATATCCTCTGCTTGAAATGGAGTTACAGAGCGACAAGGAACGCAGCCTCCCTCTAGTCCGCCATCTTGGATCTCCTCAGTCAAGATTATTTTGAAAGCTAATTCTGAGGCACATGTTGGGACGTTATAGTAGAAGCTTCGATTTTGTTATAATACCATATGGTTCTCACGATGGAAAGTAAAAGAACATCAGTTAATTTCACAGGTGGAATCACAGAGGGGTGCATTTTTTACTGAGTTTATTTCTGTGACATTTAATTGTATTTTTGCATCTTGTTGATTTTTTTTTCAGTTATTGCAAGGGAATACAAATTCTTTTTTTAATTTATTGAAAACAAATGGGATACAACTGTTGTTTCACTGTACATGAAGTAGAGTCATACCATTTGCAAAATCATACATGTACATAGTATAGTGATGTTTGTTTCATTCTATCCAATACAAACTCTTTATGAGAAATAGCTAAAGAAAATTGTATGCTCTTGTTTTTTGGTAAAGTTCATTGTTATACTATCTTTTAAAAATATGTAATATATGCACAATTTTCCCATTTGCCAAGTGCTGGCTAATATTTTTTCTTAATGCCTTATACTATTCCATGGACTTATGCAAAGACCCTGCAACTGTGGTCAAGTATTAGTCCTCTGCTGGGATGCTTTACACACACCATATGATTATCTCTCAGGATCTTTGGGGAATAGGTTTCAGGACCCCAAGAATACCAAAATCCACAGATGTTCAAGCCCTCATATGAGCACTATATTGGCAAAGAACCTGAGCACACCCTCCTATTTTAAATCATCTCTAGATTATTTATAATACCTAATGTAATACAAATGATATTAGGTAGCATTTACTCCCAAAGAATTCTTTAGTGTGTTGTTTAGGGAATATGAGAAGAAAACATTTGTACATGTTCAGGACAGACACAGTCTTTTTCCTGAATATTTTTAATCCTCAGATGTTTACATCTGCTGATGCAGAACACCCAGATCCAGAAGGACTATATGTCCCTTAACAAATGTGCATTGGTCTGATCTACAGTTTCTAAACCAAAGGACCTTCTACCAGTAGTATGGTATTCAAAGAAAAAGAAACCATACTCCCCGCTGTACCGCTGTTTCCTGCGGAAGAAGAGTCACTCATCAATCTGGGTGGCCACTTCACTGCATTTCACTCTTCTATTTTTATTTCAGGCTCAAGGAAAAATGTGGGGACTTCAGGAAGTTTCTTGGAATAAAAGAAAATTGGAGAGACGTTTCCAAAATTGGAAATATTTTGGAGGAAAAAATTAGTTATGCACAGAATGTGGGAAACCAGATGTTTCCCTGTCAAGCTCATCAATACTTCTAAAGGAAAACATTACTTTTTAAAAAATGATGGGCAGTTTGTGGCTATGTTGGTTTTTTTTATCTTTATTTATTTATTTTTATGAGGTGCTGAGAATCAAATCCAGTGCCTCACAGGTGCTAGGCAAGTGCTCTACTGCTGAGCCACAACCCAGGCCCCTGGCCATGTTATTTTAATATGACACAACGTAGCATATTTACTTCCCTTCTTGATCTTGCCAGGGTGGGCCCTGCGGCACAGGCTCTGTTGTGATGCAATTGACCTAGAACTCTGCTTTACAACCGTGCCTGCTTCTGCACCACACTGGCAGCTCAAATTGGACTCAGAGGAGCTAGTGCGAATTTTTTTTTTTTTTTGGAAAAATTTTCATTTACTTGACTTCAAATCTGCATGGTGAAAAGTGTGCTTCTGCTAAGCATTTCTGAGTTTTGGACAATCTGTGGTCCCGTACCCACCACCACCATCAGCACAGAGAACTGCTCCATCAGCGTCCAAAGCTGGAACGAGGGTTCAGACGCAAGCAGGAAAACCATGGAATGAGCGCTCTGTACTTAACCCAGCGGGAAGCAAATTCACAGAAATCTTAAAACAGTAAGGTAAATCCTCCAGCTTTGTTCTTTCAAAAATTGTTTCAGGTATTCCATATAAAATTTTGAATGATTTTATCATTACCTATAAATAACCCTGCTGAGATTTCTATTCGGTTTGCATTGAACCTATGGATCAATTTGGAGACAACTGAAAATTCAACACTATGGAAAGCCACTCCAACCCATAAGCCAGTGTTAGGTTGGGTCTGGAATATCCCCTCCAAGGGTGCATGTGTTGAACCCCATGCTCCCCCACGTAGTGCTGTTCAGAGGTGGGGCTTTTGGAGCCCAGCTGGAGGAAGCAGGTCCCTGGGGACGTGACTTCGAAGCATATATCATATCCCTGGAGTCAGCCCCCCTCTCTCTCTCTCCTCTCTCTCTCTTTCTCTCTCCCTCTCTCTCTCCTTCCTGCTTCCTGGCTCCATGAGCTGAGCAGACTCCCCCACCACGCACTCCAGTGGCCCTAATGTTCCGCCTCACCTCAGGCCCAAGGCAATGGAGTCAGTCCCCTGGGACACAATTCCTGAAATCCGAAGCCAAAATAAGCATGTCCCCCTCGGAGTCGGATTTTCTCCGCTGTCTTGTCACGGCAATGTTAAGCCCACTTGCGCACCAGCATCTGTCTCCATTTACTCAAGTCTTCTCTGATTCATTGAACCAGGTTTTGTAGTTTTCATGCAGATTCCATACGTTCTGTGTTAGATTTATAACAAAGTACTTATGACTCTGGTGCTATTGTAAGTGTGTAATTTCTATTTCTATTTGTTTGCTGCTAGAAAATAAAAATGCGCTTGATTTTTGTTATGTCCTATCCTGTGACCTTGCTAGATTGATTTGTCAGTTCTAGGATCTATCTTGTAGACGCCTAAGTGGAATCCACAAATTTTGGTATGTCCCTTTAGCTGAAGTTCATGTGTTTTGATATTTTGGGTTTTTCATTCAGTTAAAAATAGTTTCTGGTTTGCCTTCTGACTTTTGTTTTGAATCCTGGCTACTTAAAAGTGTATGTTTTATATTTCGATGGTGGTACTGGGGATCAAACCCAGGCCCTCACGCATGCTAGTCAGCGCTGTACCTCTGAGGTACATACGCAGCTTCCAAACTGAATTTTTCTTAAATTTCAAAATATTTTGGTATTTCCAGTTACCTCTCTGTAACTACCAACGTGTTTAATTTCATATGCCAGAAAACATATCCTGCATTATCTTAATTGTTGCACGTTCATGAATGTTTTGTGACGCGCGTTCCCCGGTACCTGTGGAGCATTTAGATGGAGTCTCCTGTGACTCTCAGGCAGGTCGGCTTTGTTCGTAGTTGCAGGCCTCATGCCTCCTTGCTGCTGGCCTGTGCTTATTTGATCATTGATTACTGGAAAGGAATGCTGAAATCCCCAAGAAAAGTCCTAGATTTGTCTAGTTCTCTTTATTTTTTTTTCTTTGAGAACATTTGTTTTACGCACAGCTTAAGGAACCATTTCCCCACGCTGTTTAATATTTGCGGATTTCTTCAGCTGGAGACAAAAATTCAAATACAAGCCAACCTAAGTGCCCAGCCCGTGCCCCTCATTCCGTGGGTTCACTAACGCACAGCTTGCTCTCTCCATCTTGCCTTCTCGGCAGATGAGCCGAAGTTTGAGAGGTGGCAGTCAGCCACAAAATGTCAGAGTTTGCTTTGGTTTTTTTGCATCCATCGGTCATAGAAGAAGCTGCCATGGAGCCTCAGAATCAGCACTCAAAACTGTGGACTGGGCTGGGGTTGTAGTAGCTCGGTGGTAGAGTACTGCCTAGCATGCACGAAAAGGTGGGATGCGTTAGTCAGTAGATAACTACTGGATCAATGAACAGTGGTTAAAAGGAACAAGACCTTTGGCGGACAGGCAACATTGCCACGTTATGAACAGCAACAGCGTTCTCTAAGGCCTCTCCGAAGCCCTTCTTCTATGTACGTTTTAAACAGTTATGGCAAGACCGTTTAGATTTCTAACCAATACAAGAAAAATAAGTGAACAGTTCATGACACTACATTCAACTGTTTATGAATCAAGGTAACTTAAAAAGCAAATCTGGGAATTGAATTCTCTTATGACTCTAGGGTTTCGGTTAACATCTTCTTCCGTTGGTGCTTTTTCTGTTTTATTCTTTCAATATAGTCAAAGTCAGAATGTGACTTCAGCAACTTTTTGACTATGAGCAGTTTTGAGGCTGCTGATGAGAGGATGATGTCTGAGAAACCCAGTCGGCTTTTCACAAGGAGCTGACTTCTGCTGGTCCCTCTCCTGAGGTGAGCCCACCGGTGCCTGTCTTCTCCACGGCACCTTTACCCCATGCTTCTCTTCTGGGGTGTCTTAAGCAGAACAGGCCCAGATTCTGGGCTGGTAGGAGTACTAGTGAGAAGCACCTGCAGCTCGCAAGGCTGTTTCCCTCAGAGCTGGGTGGGTGGGGGCCTCCTTCACAGAGACGACCTTGGGGTCTGGAGTCAGGTGGACTGAACCCTAAGGTAAGCTGTGGAGTGCACGTGTGGACAGAAAAAGCAATCGATTAGACAGTGTCGGGGTTTGACATCATTCACATGTCCATTTATTCAACTTTGGGGACTGAGCACTGGAACTAAAGGCCTTCTGAAAATACCTTTGGCTAACTGATTGGGACCCCCCCCCTTACTAAGGGGATGGCCGATGTCTCTCAATGGAAGACAGCTGTGAACTCACAAAGATTAGATGTGGAAACTTGCAAGTAGATTTTCCACTTGAATGTCTTGCCCGCCCTTGGTGATGGTGCTTCTGGTGGGCTGGGAACCAGTTTCTACCGTTGTGTCAATCTCAGGTGTTCCTGCAGAAGGGACATGCTGTGGTCCACGGGCTTGCTGGGCACCCGGTGTGAGTGACCTGCCTTTGTGGAGATCCACAGCGATGTTGGGGCCCTCCAGTGGTTGCCGGTGGAATAGCAGTGGAGCTTCCTGGGAACCTTGGCTGTTTCGCAAGAAGGCATCAATAGGGGAATGAAAAGCAGTTAGTAACCGCCAGCTGGTTGCCTTTGGCTTGGGGAATAGGCCCAATTCCAGCCCATACCTGCCTGGTGGGGCCGGCCTCCACTCCTCTCGACGCCAAGCATTCGATGTCTAGTTCTCTTTAATTCCACCTGTCTTTGCTTCATGCATTTTAAGACTCTTTTCTTAAGGTTCATGCATACCTAAGGCATATTTTATGTTTGGTAAATTGAGCCTTTTGTCATTGTGTGAAGCCCCTTTTCACCCCGGTGCGCTCCATTCTGAAGGCTACTTTGTCTATTAACTAGTTTCTTTTGACGCCTGTTTTCATTCTGTATCCTCTTCCATCCTTCTGCTTTTAATCTATGTAATCATGTTTAAAGGTGAGCTTCTATAAATAGAGCACACATTTGGGGCTTATATTTTCAATCCACACTGATAATCTCTGTCTTTTATCTGGTGTGTATAGACTATTTACATTTAATGTAATAATTGATATGGTTGAGTTGAGTCTTCCCATTTTGTAATTTGTTCTGTTTGTTTCCACTTTTTTTATTCCTCTGTTACCTCTTTCTCCATTATTTTGGATTATTTAGATATTTTTGGTACTTTCTGATTTATTTATTTATTGTTATGGTTCTGGGGATTGAAAACAGGACTTCATGCATGCTAAGCAAGCACTTCACTACTAAGCTACACCTTAAGCCCCTAGGACTATATTTAATTTATCCAAACTGTTGCTTTGTTTTCCATATCTATTAGTATTATAGCATAGTAGTCGCTCTGGACAGCACAATATACATAATTAATTTTTAATAATCTAAATTTAATATTATAATACCATGTAAAATGCACAAGCCTTATAAACATATTTTTTACCCTCCTCGTTATATTTTAGTTGTTTTATCTATGAGCTCTACATTCGTCAAACATTTCCCCAATATTTTTTCTTTCAGCAGTCAAAATATTTTAAATAACTTAAGAAAGCAGTCTATTACATTTAGTCAGGTATTTACCACTCCTATTGTTCTTCTTTCATTCCTGGAGTACCCAGTTTCTCTCTCATATCTCTTCAGCCTGAAAAACTTCACTTAGTATCTATTTTAGAACAAGTCTGTTGGCAACAAATTTTTTTCATTTTCCTTCTTCTGAGAACACCTATTTCACTAAGAATATTTAACCTAAATATGGAACACTGTTCCACTGCCTGTTGTCCCCCATGATTCCTGGTGAGAAATCTGCAGTCGTTTTAATCATCCCCATGTCTACTGTCACATTTTCCGGGTGGCTTCCAAGAGCTTTATCTTTGGTTCTTGCCAGTTGATTAGGAGGCATATGGATCAATTTTCTTTGAGTTTATCTTGTTGGATGGTTCATTGAGCATCTCGAATCTGTAAAGTTGTCTTTTGCCAAAATTTGAAAAGTTTTTGGTCGTTATTTTTTTAAATATTTTTCTGCACAAGACTCTTTCCCCTTTATTTGTGAAACCCCAATGGCAGAGGTGGTCAGACCTTTCTGGGTTGTCCCAGAGGTCTCTGGGCCTCTGTTCAATAGTTTAAATCATTTTTTTCTCTGTTCTTCAAATTGAAATTTTTCTTTTGCTCTATCTTCAAATTCACTAACGCTTTCCTCTGTTGTCTCATTCTGCTGCGTTGCTTCAGACAGGGTCTTTTCAGTTCTAAAGTTTCCATTTATTCTTCTGCTGAGAACTGGCACCTTCACCTTCAGGTAAAGTGCATTTGTCTTCCCTCAGGAGTCACTTTAACACCAGTGTGAACTGCATGGTCTGAGTCAGCTCAGCATTAGTATCTGTAAGTTTTCTCCCTTCATTTGTTCACATTTTCCTGGTTCTTTATACATTGAAGATTTTTTGACATTTTGATGATTATCTTGTGAGGCTTTGCTTTCCGTTGTGATCTGCTAGAGAATATTGATCGGTTGTTGCTGTGTACCTGGTAATCATCTGATTAGATTCATACCACAAGTTCTGGTTTGTCTTCTATGAATGGTGGTTCCCATGTCACTTAAGTTGTTAAAATCCTTCCTGTTCCTTTGGGTCTGGCCTCCAAGATGAGTTGGGAACATGACAGTAGTTTATGTTTGCAGTTCAGTTCTCAAAGCTTTTGCTATGCTACTTTGGATTCACTCTTGTAGAGCTAAGGGTGAACCCAGAATTTGTTCTAATTCACACATAGAATTGGGAGGTCCCCCTTATTCAGCTCTGCCCTCTCTGTGATTCCCTGAACACTCTCTGGCTCCCAGGAGCCTCTTTCCCAACCCTCTGGCCAGCAATCCAGATTTCTTTCAGAGTTCCAACTGCACCTCCTGCTACATGGTTGATCTGCCATTGGGGTTGGTCGAAAGACAGGACTGGGGGAGGGAAAAAGGGAGAGAAAGAAAAAGAGAAAAACCAGAGATTTCCCTGTACTCTTTGATTTGTGAAGACCCCTTTTCTTGGTTCTGTGGCTAAGAAGACAGAGCTGGGGAGGTCCAGGTCGGGGCTTCCTTCAGGTCAAATACAGGAACAAAAGAGGAAATGAAACCAGAAAGGCCTTCTTTCCACCATGGACGGCATCCTCAGGGTCACCTCCCCTGCTGTCGTTGTCTCCTGTTTACTCTCCAGGGACCTCAAGTGGTTGCTTTTTATACCTTGATCTCGTTCCTCAAATGGGCCGTTTGCTAAGAGGACTTAGCAGTCACTGGAAATAGACCTGTCCTCCCTTCCTCTTCATGATGTCTCGAGGTCATATTCTGTGCAAGTCCTCAAGTACTGAGCTGGCATTCAGAACCCAAAGGCGTACGCCACACCCAGACCCAATCTCTGTTCCCAGTGTGAGGCCTCATTCAACCCCTGGGTAGGGAAGCCCAGGAAAACAATTTCCTTTCACAAACACCTTTTAAAATTCAGCCTGGAGACGGCTTCTGTAGTCCTCTGGACCTTCACAAGGTCGCTCTCACTGATTCTGCACTCTCATTTTGTTGGCTTAAATATATGGGGCAGTGGAACTTAATCAATGTAAATTGGATTGCATTTTAGAGAACAGAGTTTTGCCTGCATTAGAGGGCGACTGCGTTGCCGCTGGAGATTGCGTTTGTATTGCACTCGGCTCCTGGTACGCTGTGAAATCTGCACTGAAGACCTTACCCCGTGGGCGTCGGGGCTCCAGCTCCTTCCCCCACTTCACCCTCTCTGCCCACCAGTCATCGACTATTTGTGGAGGACAAAGTTGTTAGAAGGAAAAACAGTGAATGGTTTGACCATGACAAATATGAGATTGTAGCTGAGGGATCTGATGGTTCTTTTCTAGTCACTGAGCCTCTGAGTTTCTAAGTAGGGGCAGGTCTTGCTCTTCTGTCAGGAACTTCTGTCCCGTGTTCCCGCGTACATTTCACCTAAGATGAGCCAAACCTGTTAGGAAAGATGACTCTATTGCCCCCTCTTCTCTTTCTTCTTCTTTACCACCTAACAAATGAATCTGGCTTATATTAATAAATCATCTGAGAGACATTATTGCTTTAAATATTACTTCTTTTTAAGAAACCTAATTAGGCCAGGCTTGGTGGTGTCCTCCTGTAATCCCAGTGGCTCAGGAGGCTGAGGCAGGAGGGTCATGAGTTCAAAGCCAGCCTCAGAAACTAAGGTAGGTTCCAAGCAACTTAGCAAGACCCCATCTCTAAAGAAAAAATAAGAAAGGGCTGGGGATGTGGCTCATTAGTGGAGCGCCCCTGGGTTCAATCCCCAATAAAAAGAAAAAAAGAAGAAAGGAAAAGAAACGTAATTATTGGCTGGGCTGTAGCTCAATGGTACAGCACTTGTCCCGCGTGCTTGGGCCTGTGCGCCATCCCCAGTGTCCCTCCCCCCACAAACACACAAACAAGCACACAAGCCATGAGTCCTAACTGCTGAAGCAGGTTCCCTTTGGATCGGGGCTCAGTCCTGGTCGAGGTGGCAGCTCCTCTCTGGTCTGATGAACCCCGAGTGGACTGCCCCCACGCAAACTGGACACCGTGGGCATTTCTCAGTGTCCCTGCCGCGGTCTCCTCATCCCTAAGGGGGTCGCAGTAGTGCTGGTCACCTGAGTGCTGAAGGCAGCCATGCGGACACCCGCCCGGGAGCCTGTGGTCTCCCCCGCTCAGGCTTGTCACCATCACCACTGTTCAGTGACAGCCCGTGCTCTGCAGGCGCGGGACATTGGCACCGAGGGGGGATGACACGCCAGCCCAAGCACATTCTGCTGGGGAGGACGGACTCACCCATGGACCGGGTGGGGTGCGGGGAAGCTGGAGAGGGTGGGTGGTGGCCGCAGCCGGGTCGGGGAGCACTAACGGGAGGGCCGTCCGGGCTGGGGGGACTGGGGGCGCGGGGACCAGGCGTGGTGTGAACAGGGGATCCCGAGAGAAGCTCCGGGAAGAGGATCACAGTGTGGATACACGGGGGACAGCCGGCCCGTCAGGACTCTGACCAGGTCAGGGGTTGACACCAGAAAGAGCAGAGGAAAGGCTGAGCTGGGAAGGCCCAGGGAGCAGCAGCCTCCTCCCCTCCGCTTCCTCCTCCTCCTCCTCCTCCTCCTCCTCTTCTTCTTTTTCCTCCTTAAATAATTCTTTGCTGTTCCATTAGCACATGTTTTAAAACATGTCCACAAATTCTTCTGACCTCTTTCCCCGTGAGAAGTAGGACGTACGCTCCCTCCCTTCAGTCTGGGCGGGCCCTGTGTATCGGTCATCCACTGCTGCGTAACAAATCACCCCAACACCCGTGGCTTGAAACAAGTCATCCTCTCAAAGCTTCTCCGCCTGGGGCTTGGGAGTGTCTCGGGCTCTCAGTTGCCTCCGAGGTGCTTACTCCCGAGGCCGCCAAGCCGTCCTCTCCCTATGACTTGGAGTGACTGCATGATGTGGCAGCTGGCTTCAGCCATGAGGAGAGGGAAGAAGAAACTCGATGTCTTTCGTCACATGCTCTTGGAGGTCACATGTCCACCCTATTCTACTCGTCCTGGGTCAAGAGCTGTTGGCTGCTCAAGAGAAAGACAATGCGCTTCCACCCTTTGAAGGGCACCCTATCAAAGAACTTGGGGACATATTTTAAAACCACTTTGCCCGTGACTTACACCAAATACAACGTAGGGAAGTGACACTGGGTGATTCCGGAAGCTTCCTCATTGTTACTGAGACGCTCGGCCCTGAAGACCCAAGTCTCCATGTAAGAAGTCGACCACCCTGAAACCTCCGTGCTGTGAGGACCCAGGGGCCACGCAGAGAGGCCACCTGCAGTGCCCCAGCAGACAGCAGCATGGGCTGCAGCCTGTGCAGGAAGGAGCAGCGGATGCCCAGGCCCGAGCTGCTGTGTCACTTCTAGACACGGCCCCGCAACGCGCAGCAGAGCTGAGCACCCCGTCTGACTTCCCGGCCCACGGAATCCACGAGCACGTGAAACGGCTGTCCTGCAACACCAAACGAGGGGCTGTTTGTTACGCAGCCTTGGGAACAGGGAAGGGGCAGCGTTCCATCCCGGGGGGAGTCAGTCTCCAGCAGGTCCAGAGGCACTTTCCTTCTGCACTTTCCTTTGTCCCTGTGGACACTGGAGGAGAGCAGTTAGTTATGGAGACGCCTTTACTTCCATAGTCCAGAAAGGAAACTGCAAAGCTCGTGTTGCTGTTCTGCACGTCAGAGGCTCGCGATGGAGCCAAAGTGCGGTGGAGTTGGGAGTAGCTCAGATGATTGGCAGGAAGAGCTTTCCCTTCTTTCATTTTTTACCAAACCCGCCCACTGCCAAGAGTCCCAAGGCCCGGGTAACCTGTCCCTGAAACGCCGAACCCAATCGTAGCCACAGTGGGCTGCCCGCCAGGGGTGCGGTGTGAACACGGTTCTGAACGGCTGTGGGACGTCCTCCCTTCAAAGAGCACAGCAGCAGGCCAGCCCTGAAGGACATGCAGGGCCGCGTCTCCATCGCAAGGCAGCGAGGGGACGAGGGGCAGCGGGTCCTGGCGGGGGGGAAGCCGAGGTCACAGGAGCCGCCGGCATTCCAGCCCCTGGCCCTCTGCTGTGGGTCTTCAGTCCACACAGCTGTGCCGGGACCTGGAATCCCTTCCCGGGCTTTTTGGGGTTAGAAAATAATTTGCAAAAGCTAGCTCCCGTGGGCCCTCCCTGGGCTGCCGGCGTCCCCCGTCCCTGTGCCCGTTCCTTACTCCAGGCGGAGGTGGCGGGCTTTGTCAGAGTGGCTGTGACGATGTCATGAGGTCGTCAGGCTGATTATACATTCTCAGTTCTGTGGAGTGGAGCTTCTGAGGTCGGGATTCCACTGGGGGCGTCCTGCGGCATCCCCCCAGGCAGGGAGCACCTCTCAGAGGGTCCGTCTCCCCAGCAGGTGTGGGGCCCAGAGGCGGCCCAGCATAACACTCGGTCACGGGCACACGCTAACAAGCTGTGGGCAGAGGCGGAGCTCAGGGGACACAGGACGACAGTCTTCTCCCTGATAATGAACTGACCATGCCAAACACCTGAGCAAAGCTGAGTCTGCACCATGGAAGCACCTGGAGTCTAAAACAGACCAGCAGCGCACCGGGATGCTCATGGTAATCCCGTGACCCTTTCTTGGTCTGTCTGTTTTGCGGGAAGCCCCTTGAGGGCGGCCGTAGCTGAGGGGTGAGCACTTGCCTGCTCTCCAGCCTGTTCGGCATTGCAAATAAAGCACGCCACTCAGACAGACCTAGAGAACTGAATGTCAGGCTCAAAGGTGAAGGCCGGCTCCCCACGGGAGCACAGGTCCCTTTCCAAATCCTGCAGTGCTGCTGAAAATGTCAGGGAGCCTCACCCTGGCCCCCCCACGGGCTGACCATCTTAGGGGTCAGGCCAGGAAACAGCCGTAAAGGGCTTCAGATCCCGTCAGAGACCAGCAGAACCCCCGGCCCCGGCCTCAGCTGTTCCCAGGGGCCTCCTGCAGCCTCCCTAGGCTTCTCCTCCCGGGTTTAGACCTCCACGTTCGTCTCTCTGACCCTCTTCCCCTGCTCTTTCCAGTCACCTGCATTTTACATCAGGGCTCTTGACCCAGGGCTCCCCACCCACCCCACTCACTGGGACCAGCCCCGCCCCCAGGGTTCCGGCTCAGCCTCTGTGCCACCGTGAGTCACCGCTCTCCAGCCAACGCAGCAGTGACAAGGTCAGGAGAGTGGTTCTTCCCGGAAGACGCCTGCAGCCTCTCTTCGCTCCCTCTGCACTTCACAGCTGTGTCCACTCCAGGGTTTCCATCATCCACAGGAGCCAACTTGAGAACTGGGCTGCTGGAAACTCCCGGCCATCTCATCAGAAGCATGACGTCCATGAGAAAGGAGGTGAAAATGCTGAGCTCCTGCCTCATAGGACCATGTGTGAGGCGCAGACATACTCTGAGTATCAGCTGTGTCTGTGTGATGGTCTGAGACCATCTTAGACGGAGGAGCGACTGAAGGACAATCAGCGGGGGCCGTCTGTGAGCGTGCTGAGGGTGCTCCCGTGTGCCTGTGTGTGGAGGCTCAGGACAGACCTCCGGGGGGAGAAGCCGGCTGTGCCTCTGGCCAACTTGGAGCCTTGCCCAGGTCACTTCCCTCTGCTTCTGGTCACATTGCTGCCCTGGCGGTGGCTCCGTCTTGCCTGTGGGTGCCGACAGTGGGCAGCAGGCGCAGGGGGCTGGCGAAGGACGAGGAAGCGGGTCTCAGCTCCGTGTGGTCCCGCGTCGCCCAGCGGCCGGGGCACATTCTGGAAACAGGGACACAGCTGTTCTGCGGATGTCAGGTGCGCTCACTCAGAGCTGGTGGCGGAGGCCGGCACCCGGCGGGTTGAAGGGGCTCGTGGTGGCACACGCACCGGCTCCCTGCCCAGAGCCCCCGCTCACCTTCCAGCTGGCCTCACTCTGCAGTCGGCCGGGAGCACCTCTGGGAGCGCTTAGCACACGGTTTGTTATCGCCAGGGTACGAGTTTCCTGCTGCTGCTGTAACAAATCACCACAAACCCAGTGGCTTGAAACAACACGAACTCGTTCTCTTACAGCCCTGGAAGTCAGGAGTCTGAAGCGGGTTTTATGGTGCTAAACTCAGGGGTCCGAGGGCCTCCAGAGCACGGCTGCAGGCGAGGACCCGCCCCTCCCTTTCCTGACTTCTAGAGGCCACCTGCTCTCCGTGCCTCCTGGCCCCTGCCTCCTCCTTCAAAGCCAGCTGAGGAGCATCCTCGAGCCTCTCTCTGACTCTGACTCTGGCTGTCTCCATTCCTTCTTCACTTAAAAAGACCCTTGTGATCACATCGCGTCCACCAGATAATCCAGGCAAATCTCCTCTCCAGGTCCTTAGCAAACCCATCAGCAAAGCCCCTTTTGCATGCCAGGTAGGATCTCCACAGGTTCTGGGGCTGGGGACATGGACTTTTGGGGGCCATTTTCAGGCTGCCATAACTGTTTCTGCGTTTATCTCATGAAACCTCAGAGCAGAGACTGCGCCTGGCCTCCCTGCCTGCTCCCAGCCCCAGCCCGAAGGTCGGATGCCTACGCTGTCTACCCGATGGCTCTCTCTCTTCAGGACACTTGCCGGAATCCCACCCTCCCTGAGCGGAGCACGGCTCACAGCTCAGCCAGGCAGCTCAACATCCCCCATGCCAGGTGGCGACACAGCCGGGAGGGCCAGGAGCAGAGCTGAGCACGTCCGGCTCACTCACCTCTGGGCCTGGTTTGTGGCTGGTTCTGGCAGGCACAGAGGTGGGAATCAGAGTGGCAGAAGCAAACGCTGTCCTTAGTCTGTCCGTCTGGTGTCACTCACCTGCCACGTACTGAAAAGAGAAGCAAGTTGTGTTGCGGTTTTGGATACCGACACAGAACCCACTGGAACGTGGCTGAGTGAAAGGGAAAACCCCACAATCATTCACCCCAGGCTGCAGCTGGGAAGGGATAGGCAGAGGCAGAGCTGGACATGGCGCTCGGATCTGGATGCTGGGCCAGGGTCTCCGGGACAAGGGGGGGCCCCTGCCCCCCAGGTGCTGCGAAGCCACGTGGGCAGCCAGAAGTACTCAGAGGCCCACACCCTTCCCTGTCCCCTGGACTCTCCAGATTCGCACCTCTGTGGGGAAGACAGGACACTGGCCCTCCTGCCGCTGTGCCAAGGACAGACACCGAGCGAGAGGAAGCGGATCCCGACTAGAGCCTGCGGATCTGCTGGGCCAGACAGAGGTGCTCAGAGAACTGATTTGGACTTTGTTGTCCACATGCCTTGATTTCTAGATTTCGAGTGGAGAAATTGTGTGTTTCATACACACTGGATCCAGCCCTCACTTGGCATGGTGTCCTACCCAAGGGTAAAAGCATGCCAGTCTTCTGACAGCCCTGGGGGCTGGCGGCACCCTTCACCCATCCCACAGACACCCGGGCATGGAGTGGCATGGGACAGGCCGGGATTCAAGCTCCGGTGTCTGGCTGCAGAATCCTGAACCAGGGCCTCGCGCATGCCAGACAAGCTCCCCACCTCTGAGCTACACCCCCAGGCCCCAGAATCCTGTCCTTAACCACCTACTCTGCTGGCCTTCGAATGCCAATTTTAGGGATGAATGGCAGGCAGATGGATGGGAATAGTTCCTTCAAAGAGTAACAATGACCAAAGCTCCTGCGCCTGACCTTGTGCCTGTAGTTAACACTGCGTAATGTGCTCTAAAACTCTCCAAGGGAAGGTGGGGGCGGATCCAAAAATAGAGGGAGGATGGGTGGAGAAGAGGAAGGGAGCGAGGGAAGGGCGAGGGAGGAAATGCAGAGTGCACTGGACAGAATCGCCCTCCAGACACCCATGAATGACCCCGCAATCCCACCTTTAGGTGCATCTATAAAGCACGAATTTAAAAAAATAAATAAATAAACAGAAGAAAGACCCATAGAATAGAGGAAGGAGAAAAGGGAAAGCGGGGAGGAGAGACAGAGAGGAAGCACTAGGGACAGAAATGGAGCAGATCAGTCTCCATGCGTGCGTGGTGATGTGAGACATGAACCACGCTCTTGTATGACCATAGGCACTGATAGAAGCATTAAGCTTGCTAAAACTTAATGCTAAAGTGTTCTTGCAAGAGTAATAATGATTGCAGATCCTGCTTTCGTGAGTCTGAGAATAACATGACTTTTGCATTTCTGGTGAATTCACAGATGATTCCAGGACTGAGGTCCACGGACCCCACTTTGAGAAAGCAGGGTGTACACATTTGTCACACATTTGTGGGTGTTTGATTCATTTACTTGTGTCCAAGTAAAGAAGTTCTGCTGCCCTGGACTGAAAAGCAGTCCTCTCTAAATGGGGGTTTGAGTGGTGTTCCCTCCCTTTACTAAATGGTTCCTTCTCAGAGGTTTAGTAATTAATATGTAAAGAAAACCCTTAAGGGGCTGGGGTTGTGGCTCAGTGATAGGGCACTTGCCTAGTGAGTATAAGGCACTGGGTTCCATCCTCAGCACCACATGCAAAAATAAAATAAAGATATTGTGTCCATCTACAACTGAAAAAAGAAAAAGAAAAAAAGAAAAAGAAAACATTTAAAATGCAATAAATCTTACTGATGTGGAAAAAACCAGAAGAGACTAGCCTTGAGAGCCCTGTGGGAAGCCGGGCATTGCTGAACCCTCCTCTCTGACCACAGGAGAGGGAGGACCAGGAACCATGTGACTATTTTCCTCTGGTGAGAAAAGGCCCCCAAGTGTTTTCATCCTGTGTGATCCCTGCACACAGGAAACCTATGTGCCTGTGAGGAAGAATGGACCCGAGAAAGAACCTTGAACCTGGTGACCCAGGAGCAGGGTGTAGCACCTCAGAAGTCCATGCAAGAGGTAGGACTGGTCACAGGCAGATGGAATCCTGCTGCTGGAGACACTAGCAATCTGCCCAAATTCTTTTTTAACAAAATTGATCTAATCAGAGGGCAGTGCTAAGGGCAAGGTTTCTAAATCTTTACTTTCCACATAGACCTCTTTCAGTGGTGGGTAATCACAAGATATGACCTTGTACCAGCCAGCTTCCCGTTACTGTAACAAAATGCCTGAGAGAATTAACTTATAAAAAGACTCATTTTGGCTCATGGTCCTGGAAATTCACAGGAGGCAAGGAAGGGCCTCTGACAAAGGGAGCAGTAAATTGCTCAGCTCATGCACCAGGAAGCAGAGCTGAGGTGGAAGAGGCCAGAGTCCCACCATTCCCTCCAGGGGCACATCCTCGGTGTCATAAGGACACCCACGAGGAGGCTCCACCTCCTAAAGGTTCCACCACCTCCTACTGGTGCTCTGTGGAGACCCAGCCTTCAACACACAACCCTCCCGGACACCCTTCCAATCCACGGCAGACTGTAGTGATTCTCCTGGAGCACGTCTAATCATTTCAATGCAAACGAAAGTTTCACGGGTAGCACAGACCCGGGAGATCTCAGGGCTGGAGCGGAAGGCGAAGCTTGCAGATGAAGTCACTCCCGTTCTCACAAAGCTCCCAACCTGGTCCTCTTCACTTTTCCTAATTCTGGTCTTCCGTCAGAAGGATGTTCAGATAGCCGGAGCGCTGGAACAGAAGCTCGGGACCATCACCCTCAGGCACTAATTAGGAGGCAGCCCTCATTGCCTTCTCGATGCAGAAGTACTTCCTGAGATCCTAATGTTATTTCCTTGCCATTCCAGAAAGGACGTGGGCTTGGTGGCTGACTCTCCTCCCTGGGTAACCAGCCTCCCCCGGGACGCATTTAGGAGGCCGGAGAGCGATCGGATCAGCGGCCCGGGTTCGCCTTGGGG
This sequence comes from Sciurus carolinensis, assembly GCF_902686445.1. NCBI lineage: Eukaryota > Metazoa > Chordata > Mammalia > Rodentia > Sciuridae > Sciurus > Sciurus carolinensis. The sequence goes on along the minus strand of NC_062213.1, from coordinate 203,872,106 downwards.
AGCACCTCTCCCGCTCCCTGCGCTGGGCGCCTGCTCCGGGCCAGCGGGCGTCCTCCTCCCGCGGTGGCTGCTCCGGGATGCGGGCTCAGCGGGAATGGGAAGCGCCTGGACCGCATCAGGGAACCCGCTGGAAGGACATGCACGTGCGAAACCACCAGCACAGGCTGATCATGAAGCTCATGGGCCTCGTCCTGCGAGGGGAAAAGAAAGAAGACGGGGAAGGAGTCATGCCTGCGTGGCCAGTCACGGCCCGAGCGGGGCCGAGGAGACAGAACCGCCTCTCGACCCGCACAGCGCACGGCTCTGACCTGGCTGCGCGCCCGGGCTCACGCACCGAACCAGCACCGCCACCGCCGAGGGCGCGTCTCTGGCCGCTCTGCAGCCGCCCGTCCAGCTCTTGCTTTGCCCACCGGAAGCTCAGGTGGGGCCTGGGAGGAGCGCGAGCTGAGCCAGGGCCACTGCCTCTCCACCTCCGGCGCAGCCGTGGACAGCCGGCAAGTCACTTGCTGAAGGACGCGCCAGCTCTGCGGGCCGGGCCTGGAGGGGCTGCGGTCCCACCGCCTCTCCCTGGTCCTCAGCGGATGGTCACCACCCTGCTGCAGTCCTGCCTGCCCTGTGGCCTCCCTGCCCACGAGCCTGGAGGAAGTCACAGGGAAAAGAAGAGTCCACAGGAGGCAAGGAAGGGCGACGGAGGCGGGGGTCTCAGTCCCTGAGAAACGGTGAGAAACTGGCCCTCCCGAGGTCCGAGCGTTGCTTCCGATCTTCAGTTTCTACCCCTTTTACATCGTGATAACTGGCCAGGTATCCACCTTGTGTCTTCTTCAGCTTCGGGTACAGAGAAGACACCTCCTCACAGTGGCTGGTGGGGGTCTGCGGAGGCCTCGGGGTACAGCACTGCCTGGCACTGGGGCCCTGGCTTCCCTCCCCTGTTGCTAGAGTTCATCCAGGAATTTTGTTTTGTAACTGAAAGAAAAAGGTCGGCCATGCGTCCTGGTCCAGTATGGGTGCTCCTTCCAGTTTCCAGGTGGGACTGGAGAGCAGTCTCAGAAGTGCCCGGGATCGGTGGCACTGAGCTTCTGTCACTTTTCTCATTTCGGGTCCCTCTGAAAATGCTTTCCAGGGAAGCTACTACAAGGGCTGAGTGGGGTTTACTTTCCTGGGCATTATTTGAACTTCAATGTGGTTAGAAACTTGAGTTTTTAAAAGTTCTCCTGCAGATCAGTTGGGAAAGGATGAAACAGAACCATTCACCCCCACCAAACGTAAATGTCAGTCCTAGGTGGGTCGTGGAAACCAGCAGACTTCTCTAACTAAACCCTAAACAAGGGGCGTCACGGGTGACTTCCGCCAGACGTTTTCAGACAATTCTCATCACTGTGTAAATCACAGCCCTTGATTGGAACCGTAATGTGTGTTGTGTGTCTCACCCTGTCCTTTTTCATGGTGGTGCTGGGGATTGAACCCAGGGCCTTGTGCATGCGAGGCAAGCACTCTACCTACTGAGCTGTATCCCCAGCCCCCACCATGTTGTTCTTGATGGAAAATGTTCCTGAGCAAAGAAATGACAGCTGTCTGAGGTGCCAGGCCTGCTCTTTGCCTTGATCTGGGTATCACACATTGTCTTCAGTATCGAAAGGTCACACTCTACCCCATACCTAAGTACAACTACGGTGCCAACTAAAATTAAAACGTATTTTAAAAAGATCATGTTATCAAGCTGGGCACGGTGACACACCCCTGTCATCCCATGTGAGGCTGTAGGATTGCAAGTTCAAGGCCAGCCATAGCAATTTAGCAAGGTCCTAAACAACTTACTGAAAACCTGTCTCTAAGTAATAAAAAAAAAAGCGGGGGTGGGGGACTGAGGATCTGACTCAGTGGTTAGACACTCCTGGGTTCAATATCCAGTCCAAAAAGAAAAGAGGGGGGCTTATGTTTTCACTACTAGGAGTTGGAGGTCCGAGCACAGTGAGTTCAACCAAAGAACAAACACGCAAGCCAAGTGTGCTTTATTTTATGTTTATCAAACACCACAGTAAAATATGTGCCCGAGGGAAGCTTTTAAGGTGCTTTAACATGCTATTTCATATTGCTTCAGGGAAATGAATTATTCTGTTACATAAAGAGAACTTTGATAACATACTGTAAAAATCTGATGAGCTTTTCTCTACACTGGTTACCAGATTTTTTTCAAGTTTTTCTTTGAGAATTAGTTCCACTAGAACCCACATGTTGAGAAAGAAGCTCTATGGATCATGTCCAAAATTATATTTGAGTCATTTCTGCTTTTATATTATGTGAAGTTTTGCCTCCATATTTTCTCCGGCCCAGCATATTTGAGGACGGACCTAGGTTATGATGAAGCTTCTGTTTACCCTTTGACATGTGAAGAACAAGTTCTTGGGGGTCTTCCTGTCTGGAAATTACTGTCTTGTCTGTTTTGTGCTGATGTGAACACCTGGGTCCGGTGATGGTAACAAGCGGAGGTTTATTGGCTCTCAGTTCTTGGGGCCGGAAGACCACGATCAAGACAGGTCCTACCCGGGATCAGACCTCTTTTCTCTTTTGCTGAGTTGCACATCCTGAGTGATCTACTATACTGTTGGCCAAGGGCGTCCTCAATAAGGCCCCTCCTATCATTCTCTCCAGGCCAATCACGTTAGCCTTGAGCATAACAGGGTCTGGCCAAGGCACCATGATTCCAGGCTGGACCTGACTCTCTTGGTCCTTCCTGGCTCGGGTCTCTCTCCTGGATCCCAGGAGAGTGGATACTGGTGTCTTTACTGCCCCCTTGTGGTGGATGACTTTTTGTTCTTTCCAGTTTATTGTCTGACAAAAATCCCTTGAGAGATCTGCCCGAGCACCAGTGTGAGACATCTGCACACGAGGGTCAGGCATTATATTTAAAAGTCACACCCAGAGTCAGCAAGAAAAGTGGAGGGAGGGAGGAGCAAAGGGACTGGAGCAGGTTAAACCATTTCGGGCCAGCATCCCGATGCAACCTTGCCCAGTGTCCGACCTGCAGGGTGGCTTGTATATATAAGGACACATTGTCCCAGGGTCCTATGCATAGGACAGCCTGTGCTTCTGTCCTCAAGGGTAATAAATGACACATGACCTCTAGACTGTGATTTGCAAGCTATTTTGATGGACCTGGGTCATTTGGTCGACACATTCACAGAACTGGAGACCTGGGACTTAACCCTTTCTAATACCCAAGAACAAAAAGGCCCCCGACAGACTCTTGTCTCCAAGCTGAGACCCCAAAGCCGGATGTCAGAGAAGAACACCGGGGGTAGTTATTACCCCCAACGAGGTACTTTTTCACATCAGGTGAAAAAAGTCTTGCTCATGACTGCCGAAGATAGAATTCAGGGGTTTTGTGATTATTAATTTTCAGATCTTAGAATAAAATTTTCCCTAAATTTATATTACAATCTATTTCTCAATGATCTCATTATAATTTAACTTTTATGGTTTTAATATGATTTTTTCGTTTTTTATCTGGATTTTAAGGAATGTGTCTAATATATGGAGCAAAGACATGTCCGGTCAATTTGCTTTGACAGGGGTACTTTGCTTTCAGAATGTCCTCTGATTATTGCTACTTATTACTCTTAAATGTTTATGTATGATGCAGTATTTGTGTATCATCACAACATGTAAAAAGGGTTTGAAGAATGATCTGGTGGCTGGGAAGTGCAGCTTAGGACATTATCATTGCCAGTACAGTTAAATACTGCTGTAACGGTGGATTTTATGTGTGAGCTTTAGTCTCTGGTAACCAGTGTTTGGTCAAATCAGGAGATTTTGATAAAGCAAATCACCCTCCTTAGTGTGGGTGGGCCTCATCAGGCTGATCAGCCGAGGGACCAGCTCGTGACCTTCAGCGTGGTCTGCAGCGTCAGTTCTTCCTGTGTGGGATGAGTGACTTTTCCTGTGTTAAGAACAAGTCCGAGTTCTTCTTAGTGCCTGGCCTCTTCTTTTCTGGTGGCGCCACAGACAGCAGGGACGGGGCTTCCTGAGCCTGGGCCTGCTGGTCTGCTACTGGAGGGTGAGTGGTACTCCTACATCAGCTCCTTCCTCAGTACTTAGTACAGAAGAGGCGGGGCCTCGTCCTGCTGGAAACCCCGGGGGCCCTGCAAGGCTCACTTGCAGCCAGAGGGTGGGTTCTTATCAGGGCTCGGGAGCACTGCCCCAGGGCGGCACCCTGTTGAGCTGCAGAAGTGTAGCTCTGGCCCTCTGTCATCAAGCTCCCACTTACCCTGAGTGCTTCTCCCAACACCCAGAGAATTCACAGAGCTATATTAGCTAAGTGGGGTTTTATTCAGGAGGGGGCACATCCTGTTCTCATTGTTTGTGAGGAAGAATTTCACAATAAATTAAGTTATAGAAATGTCAAAGGGGGTAACTTGCATGTTCCTGCCAAGATGTTTGTGTGGTGTGAATCTAAACCTGAAGCTCACATTTGTCCTGCATCCATACACAGGCCTTGGAACAGAGATTGGTGACTATCTTACCTGTTTGTCTCTCTACTTGACATAGCTAAAGAAAAAAATTTGTAAGAGCATTCTAGAATTTTCTTCCTTTCATTTCTACCACCCCCATGAAGTTTTCACTTTTACTCAGAAACTTCCAAAACTCCCTTTCCTGACACACAGGTCAAGAAAACTGTACAGTAATACCAACACCAGGAGCCCAACACCAATATCAATACCAATAACAACCAATGCCAATACCAGGAGCCCAACACTAATATCAATACCAATACCACAAGTCCAACTCTAATATCAATACCAATACCAACCAATACCAACACCAGGAACCCAACACCAATATCAATACCAATACCAACCAATACCAATATCAGGAACCCAACACCAATATCAATACCAATACAAACCAATGCCAATACCAGGAACCCAACATCCATATCAATACCAATACCAGGAGCCCAACACCAGTATCAATACCAACCCAATACCAATACTACAAGCCCAACTCTAATACCAACACCAATACCAACCAACACCACACCAGGATACTGGTCTTGGAAATCAGGATCAGGTCCTCATCCCCCTGCTATTGAGGATTAAACACTCAAGAAATGCCAAGGCAAGCTTGGAAAAAAGTTTTATTTAAGAAAGAGACAGAACAGAGATAGCAGACTTCTCCAGAGAAAAGCCAGAACCCAGAGCTGGCGCGACCCAGAGCTGGCGCGGGTGGGAGAGGGTGCATCTTGCTTTCTTACAAACCCCCACCCTCTCTTTCCTTCCTGCATATGTGTCCAAAGGCAGGAAAGAGTAACCCCAGGGGGTAATTGCTTGTGTTGGAAAGTGCAGTCCTTCCCCACAAACCCCGTGGGAGGTATTAGCATTCCCTTTCCTTTTCTTTGATAATTAGCACCTGTCATTCCAGATCAGTCATTTATTGTTTACACTGACTACCTGTCCTTTACCCCTGTCTCACCAGGAACCTAACATCAATATCAATACCAACCCAATACCAATACCACAAGCCCAACACCAGTGTTAATACCAGTACCAACCAGTACCAACAACCAGAAGCCCAATACCAATATCAATACCAGTACCAGGTACAGACCCCCATGGCTGGCCCAGCCCGGTGCTGCGGTCCCCATCTACCAATGTGCTCGGACACTCCTGCCGCCATCTTGGGTTATCCGCAACACTGACAGCACCATCTATAGTTGGGGCAGTTTCCATCCTGGGACACCTGCCAAGACTAGAAGCTAATTATCAAGGTACCTACAGGTTAGCAGCTGCTGCGGCTGCCAACTTGGGACATGGTCACTTATATCCAGGGATATCAGTCAGGTCCTGAAAGATCATCATCAAGGGCCCTGCAGGTTTGGTTGCATCTGAGGTACCCCTGCTAGGTGTGGTAATAGCCACCATCATGTTGCAGAGGGAGGAGAAAGAGCCTTGCAAAACGTTGGTAGATGGGAAAAGGGTGTGAGAGCATCTTGATCCTGGCTTGTCCAGTCAACCAGTCTGGCACCCACCAGGATCCCAGAGACAACTTGGGAGCACTCATTGGGACCCAATATCAGCCTGGTCCATGACTCCACTGAGCCCTGGTCCTGCCAGTTTGGCAACCAACAGGACCCTCCAGTTCCTCAATCCCCAGTCTCCCAACCATCCCCTGGCCACCAACTGGCCCAGTGCCTGCAGCTACATGGCTGGCACACAGTTTTCAAAGCCTGGTCCTGATTTGCCCAACACAGAACAACTTTCCAAGATAGGCACACAGGTCCCAGTGCTCAGCCCTCAGGACCTCCAGAGAGGTTCCTGCTTGAGGAGTAGGACAGGAACAGGAGAGATACAAATTAGAGACTAAATTACAGACCAGGAATGGTGGGGTCCACAAGTGAGGGAAGGACCTAAGACCAGGTTCCTGTGTCACATGAGTGGACCCCAAAGGAGAGTCCTGGGCGCAGTCTTCCAGAGGGACCTGCACTTGCTCTACACTACCTCCAGGAGTCTCGCCTCCACGTCTAATCCTCCCACCTTAGTAACTGTCGTTATCCTGAGGGTGGAGATACCAGCAAACTCCAGACAACCCCCCATCAGAAGAGAAGGGAGGCAGAGAAGACACTGAACTCCAACAGAAAGGATGGTTCAATTTTCCTTCAAGACTCTTTTTTTCTTCCTTTTTTTTTTTCTACATTTCTTTCTTTCTTTTTGTTTCCTGCTCTCACATCCCCATCATCTTTGAAATCAAGTACCTTTCATGCATCAGGCTACTAAAGACTGGGAGGTTTGGGCTGGGGAGATAGCTCAGTTGGTAGAGTGCTTGCCTTGTAAGCATAAGGCCCTGGGTTCAACCCCCAGTACCACAAAAAAAAAAAAAAAAAAAAAAAAAGACTGGGAGGTTTGACTAGTATACTACAGTTTTGTTGTAAATTATTTTTATTTTTATCCTTATTTTTAAATTTTATTTTCCTCACTCTCTCTATTTTCCTCTTATTTATCTGTTTCCTTAGAGTCTCTTTCTTCCTTTTCTCATGCTAACAACCAACTTCTTTTGATTCTGCTTTCACTCTTCCTATGATCCAGTATCTCTATATTCTCACTTCATACCTCATTGACATTACATTCTACATCCCTCCCCCCTCCTCCTTGTCCACCACTAGAAATTGTAAACCTTATTGCAAACTTATTGTTTATGCTGTAGATAATAATCAAACTCATCATCTCTGTTTATTGTGATAATACTGTTAACATCTTAATAGAGGCTATTTGGCTTAAGGGTGCATATTATTTGCACTGGGTGCTGTTAATATTGATCTCCCCCTTAAAGGTGAGGTATTGAAAACCTGCAGGAACACTATAAACCTATAGGGAGGAAATTGTAATACCTCGGATTTGCGCTGCTAGAAGAGAAGATACACAAACAACTTGAAAAAACAAGGGAAGAAAGTGCCCCAAATAAACCAAGATGCTATATTAATAGAATTCATTTTGACAGCATGGTAGAAGAAATGTCAGACAAGGAGTTCAGAATGTACATAATTAAAATGTTCTGCAAAGTAAAGGATGATATAAGAGAGCAAATGCAGGCAACAAAAGAACACTTTGATAAAGTGTTAAAAGAGCAACTGCAAGAAGCAAAAGATCATTTCAATATTTTATATAGAGATTCTGAAAAATAACCAAACAAAATCCTTGAAATGAAGGTAACAATAAACCAAATTAAAAACTCAATAGAAAGCATCACCAACAGACTAGATCACTTGGAAGACAGAACCTCAGACAATGAAGACAAAATATTTTATCTTGAAAATAAAGTTGACCACACAGAGAAGATGGTAAGAAATCATGAACAGAACCTCCAAGAAATATGAGATAACATAAAAAGACCAAATTTAATAATTATTGGGATTGAGAAAGGCACAGAGATACAAACCAAAGGAACGAACAATCAATGAACTAATATTAGAATATTTCCTAAACCTGAATAATGAAATGGAAAAATCAAATACAAGAGGCTTAGAGGACACCAAATGTACACAATTATAACAGATCCACACCAAGACACTTTATAATGAAAATACACAACATACAAAATAAAGATAGAATTTTAAAGGCCATGAAAGAAAAGTATCAGATTACATATAAGGAAAACCAATTCAGATAGCAGAAGACTTCTCAGCCTAGACCCTAAAAGCTAGGAGGGCTTGGAATAACATATTTCAAGTTCTGAAAGAACATGGATGCCAAACAAGTATCTTATACCCACCAAAACTAACCTTCAGATTTGATGATGAAATAAAATCCTCCCATGATAAACAAAAGTTAAAAGAATTTACTAATAGAAAGCCTGCCCTACAAAACATTCTCAGCAAAATATTCCATGAGGAGGAAATGAAAAACAACAATGAAAGCAAAGAGAGGAACTACCCCGGGGGTCCTCCAACAATGGGATTGCAGGACCAGATGCCGAGTCATCCTCCAGCAGAACACTGTCCAGTGATGGGAGACATCAAGGGATGTGCTGACCTTGACCACCTCTCCAACATGGGGGCTAACCTGTCCATCCCACAGGACTCCACCTGAGGGTATCTCATTAAAAATTTCAAAATCCTCCACTTCCAATCCAACCTCAAACGCAAACACCTATCAGGTTGAATACTCAGATCTGGCCACAACATAAACTGGACAAGCTAGTCAATGGCCCAAATTTGGAATTTGTGAGCTTTGACCCCCCAAATCCTCCAAGACTTAGACAATTCCCTCCAACGAAATAGCAAATGGTCTGAGGTTCCTTATGTCCAAGTTTTCTTTCACCTTCACTCAAAGTCCTCATTATGCCAACCTTGCTCTGCTCTTCCATTAATTCTCACTGACTCTTCACTCCATAAGCTTCCTAGACCAAGCTCTTCCTCCTTTACTGCCCCTGAAACAGCAGACGAACTCCCACCAAAAGTAGGTAAAGTTGGAGGCTATAAAGGAAAGTGTCATAGACAGGAATGCCTGATAACTAGCAAAAGAGACTGTCAGAGTCACGAGCTATTTTCTGAGTCAGTTTGAGACCCTACAAATCTTCCTACGCTTGATCCGCATTTCTGTGTCTGCTAGTATGATCATCTAGCTCCAATGTTTATCCTTCATGTTGGTCTAAAAGGTACAATGTGGCACCTAGGAGTCCTAACTAACTTTACCAAGAAAGCCCTAAGTAACAGAAATAAAGGGACCTCTACTAGACACAGAGGTTTTGCCAATAAAAAGGTATTTTGTAAAAATCAGATGATATTAGATAGCTTAACTACATCTGAAGAGGACATTGTGACAGTATAAAACTAGATATTGTGTTAACTCTGGCAATGTTAAAGATTTACATTCCCAAATAAAGGCCTCATCCTTACTGGCCTTGTTATGGGAACAACTTCTTAGCTCATGCACATCCTGGTGAGAGATTACTGGTTTCTCTCATCTCCATGATGTTCATGGATATGTTCCAGATGCTGTGACATTTACTTTGCATTAATCTCATTCCAGCCCTCTGTCTTTTTGTTTCTCTCATAGAAGCACCCACCCTCAGATCACGTTACAACCTGTTCTTTCTGAACCAGACTTCCCACGGACCCTCAACTGACCCCGAACCTTCTATAAGGAAACCACACTGCTTGCCCCAGGTCACCCCCTCTCAGCTCCAAGCAGCCAGAGCAGTCATTGTCCATTTCCGTTATAGCAGTAAGGTTTCCATTTTCAGAGGGGGGACTAAAGCCAGGGGACAAAGAGTCAGTGTAGATAATAAATGATTGGGTCAGGAGGCAATGAAGCCCGGCCGGTTAGCTCAGCAGGCTAGAGGAGGAAATGAAACGTTAAACCTTCAGGACACTTCCCCCTCCTCCACCTGTTGTCAAGGTGACCTGCCTCCAGGGAACTGTTCCTCCCTACAAGGAGTCGTTAATGAGTAAGTGTCCCTGTGGCCACTCTCTTCCTGCCTGTGCCCCCCTGAGTGGGCTTCCTTCCCTCCCTTGGATCACTCCACCTTTAGCCAACTTTGGTCACTAGTCACGTAAGGATGGGAGGAGGAGAGAGCAAGCTAAATGTTGTGTATAATAATCCTATCAAGTGGGTGCACTGTGCTGACCCCCACATGCTTTCTTTTCCAAGAAGCAATTTACCTGCGGTCCTGCCTGGCCTCTGAGGACAGGATGTGTCACATTCCTTAGCTAACTACCTGTTAATCTGTCCCAGTTAATCAGAGTAAAACTGCCCCTCCTCTGTCCTAGTTCAGGAATCCAGATTATTTATTTTCTCTAGTGGAAATATCACCCAGAGCATTAACAGGCTTGCCTCCCACTTCAAATCAAAGAACATAATATGAAATTATGGTCCTGTGAGTATGAGGACCCAAAAGGACAAAAAGGGCACATGTAAGATTTTTAAGGGCACAATTAGCTGGCAAATGTCCTCCCTTAAATTAAAATTGTTATCAAAAAGTTGTATCCTCCATTCATTGTGATGCCCCAGCCAAAGGTCATGGAAGGAAAGGCAGAAACTGCTGACCCCTAGAGGTTCTGGGATCAGGGAGCTGTCTCTAGCCAAAGAGACTTTTCTTGGCACAGGTGCCATGTCTCTTTGTTCATTTTTGTTCAGAGGGAAACCTCATTCTCAAAAGTGAAAGTAGGGGAGACAAAGTTGAGATAAATAATTTTCTGTATCCAACCTGACCTATTACCAAGTGGAAAAATGAAAAATGGTCTCCAGAGGAAACATAAATTACAGGACCACACTTTCAGAGACTGATTTTACAAAAGAAAATTGGTTAATGACCTCTCAAGCTCAGAATAGCAGCTCCCCTCGCTTAGGTTCTGCCAGATTTTCATTGAAATTCAAAGTGTGGGGACTTTCAGGGCTTGCAGGGAAATGACTTGGGACTGAAGAAAAAAAGTGTCACTTTTAAATCTGAGCTGCTTGTGGGACCCAAATGACTGGCTTATCTCCATCTTGCAATCTAATGATCTTTATCTTGAGAATTTTTACCTAAGGATTTCACAGCTCTCTCTCATTGGGAAATTTTCCTCCTACAACAAATAGCTACAAGATCTCTGCCTCCTATTTTGTGTATGTGTGCACACGTGTGTATGTGTTTTGTGTTTACATATGTGCTTGTGTCCACATATCTTGTGCATGGTGTCAAAATTGGCATATAGATAAATGAGTGCTCACAAATTAAAATTTAAAAGAAAAATGAATCCAAATACTCTTTAGTTTATGTGATTTTAAAAGTTCTATTTAAATTAGGTAAACAAATGAAAATAAAGATGTCTTTAAAATTACTAACTCACAAGTTTTTCTGGGTGGTCAATTAATAAACTGTTGGTTTCTACAAAATGTCTAGAATGTAATCGCCATTGCTTCTAGGATTTTTCTTCAACAAGGAAGAGATGGATAGTACTCTTAACTGCACTTGTCTGATATCTTCGTTTTTACAGTTAAAAATAAGTAAATTAGATTTGACATAAATGGGATTAATCTTAATGTGTTTGCTAGAGACATCTGATTGATTTACAAAATTAAAAGGCTAACTGCTAAATATAAAATCAAATATTCTTAAATTATTAAATTCCATAAATATATTTAAATACTATGTGTGTCTTCATAAATTGGTAAATGGAAAAAGGTTTTAGATTGCTTTGTGTCTTCAATGAAAACAAGGTTACTAAGAGTTAAGATTCTATCAGGTGTAATTTATATGCAAAGAGTTAAGAGGTTTCAGTTGGGCTTCAATTAAAGTACCATAAAAACAAAATATTTCATCTTATTAAAGTGGAGTAATTTGTCTAAATTCAGAAATTTCATAAGGATTGTTTCAGAGTGTGAATTAAGAAAAGGGTTAACAGCTAGGAAAGAGATATAAGAAGGTTCTAGGTATGAAAATATATTTTAATATGGAAAGTAGAAGGAATAAGAAGTGTTTCTGGATGAGAAAGTCTTTTGTGTGGAAAAGTAAAAGTTATGGAATGTGTAAGGAAGTTGCAGAAGATCTGTGTAGGATAAATTCCAAAAAGTTTGAGTGTAACTAAGTTGGATATATATAATTAGCACAATCAAAGTTACTTAAGGCTTTTTCCTAAGGTCAAATATTAATGTACTCATATAAACAAAGTTTAATCCTCTATGGGTTGAAGATTTCTTAAGACATCAATCTACTCTTATTTGTCAAAACAATCTCTAGTGTCTGTTAAGTTTTATTCTTTAGAGAAGCTAGTCTTGAAGGTATTAGCGTTTAACTCTGGTTAAACAACAACTGTTATTTTAGATTATTACGCCACCTTACAGAGTCTAAACTTTTCTTTAAAAGCTAAACTTGGTCAATATAAAAACATCAGTGTAATTGTGATGCTATTACTGCCCTCTTTGTGTAATAAATATATTCATATCTTCCAAGGATATAAGTCTTTAAAGTATAAGATTTGGAAGAACATTTTACCAAGCTGGTGTTCTTCAGACTAAGGTTTAAAGTAAAGGTTTGGGATTATAAAAATTACGTTTCTTAGTCCACAGCTATTATACAAATTCAATATGTTTTTACTCTTATTAATTTCATTTTGTATTTTCCTTGTAAATGTTAACTGTTGTCTGTTAGTACCTTTCAGACGTACAACTTTTGATATAAAAACCCACGTAAATTTGAGAAAATAGGCCATCATCTATAGACAGACAGGCTGTAAGGCTAACTTCCAGTACTAATACTGATCCCAGTTAAATAAAAGAGGTGAATGACTGTAACGTTATAGACATTAAAGTTAAAACTCAGTACTCTAACTTTAAGAATGGTGAAAGTGGCTTGCTGGATGTTTAGGACCAAAGCTTAGAAACTAAAGTTGAGGAAATAAAGGGCAAAAGAAAAAATAGAGAGAGAGAAAGCAGGGGGCAGGGAGAAAATAGCCAATATTTGACTCTTGCCCTCTGAGTCAGCTTGAACCAGGGAACAAGGGACGTTCTTTAAGGGCTTTGCAACTCTGGGCCACATGATCTCCCAGTCAGGGTCTCCATGAGACCCTAGAGAACAGAAAGCCGACCAGTGTACATGCTGCAGAGAGGAGGGTCACTGGAGAAGGGAGACATCCCTGATGCTATCAAGGGAAGCCACTTGGCCAACGAGACTCTGACCCATCTGGCAGATGGCACTAAAGGAGCTAAGAGGCTGTTCCAAGTTCCCAAGAGTGACCACCTGAGGGAACTCGGCTGACTCTTAACAATAGACAGGAACAAGGCCAATTTGATCAGCTTGGTCTTGAACACCTAACAAAAACAGTTATATCCAAAGTACAGCCATACCTGGGCATTTAAAATAAAAGACAATAGTAGAATTTAAGATGGACACTTGTGTCAGTCCCATAGCCCTGGTGCCCCCAAAGTCTTTTCTTTGTGAGGCTCATATTTACCCTTGCCTACCAAAAATTTAACTGGCCTCTGTACCTTGGTCTTCCTTACTCCTCAAATTGATGTTTTGCCTAATAACCAATGTTTGCCTATCCTGATAACAGCATACACCAGACACAGGAGAGCCCTTCAGTTTATTCCCTTAAACATAGGGCTAGAGATATCAACTGGGATTGATCACCACAAAAAATCAAATAAAGGCGTGCTGTCCATCTACAACTACAAAAAAGAAAAAAGAAAATGTTCTTAAAAAAGAAGATATCTAACAGGCGCTGATTCAATACTGACTTCACAAAAGCAGCTGGATTCCCTGGTGTCTGGTATCCTGCAGAATCACTGGGCTAGATCTCCTTACTGCAGAATAAGGTGGCCCCTGCCTCTTCCTCAGGGGAGAATGCTGCTTCTCTGTCAATCAATGAGGACTGGTAAGGGATAAGACTGAGCAACCACAGGACCGATTCAAACACCAGAGATGAGAACTGGCTGGCTTCTCCCTCTTTTAACCCTTCTAATACTCATTTTTCTTGTCATGACCTCTTCCCCTGCTTTGTTAAAACTTTATACAGATGCAACTTCTTGACAAGGTGACCCATCTGGCCCAGACCACCTCCCAAGAACACGCAAGAGCCGCCCTTCTCCTTCACTCCCAACGTGACTCTCCTGAGTCCCACAAGGAAGGAACTGCCTGCAACTACGTCAAAGTCCCCTCCATCTACACCACCCTGAAGCCACAAGAGCCAGGACTGTGCAGGAGCCTAAAATACCCCACCTCCTCATGCTCTTCCAGATCTCTGATAGGGAATCCCCTTCTCCACCCCTTCTCAGCAGGAAGTACCACCTCATTATACTCCTTTCAGAGTCTGGAATGAAGGACATGGACAATAGTCCCCAGGGACTTTTCTTATCTACAACTGCTCCCTCCCTGCCCTCCTGCCCCACCTGAATGAGCCCACCACCAAAACTCCTTCCATAACCTGGCCCTGCTAAACCCAAAACCCAGACCCTCGTTGGAGCCTGCTGCCATTTTCCCTCTCAAATACTCCTCCGCTGCTTCACAAAGCACCGCTGGTCCGCTGAGGTTCATCTCCATTTCCTTTTCTTTTTGTATTCCCTTCATTTCATCTATAATCCCAGCTACTTGGGGGTTGAGGCAGGGGGATTGCAAGTTCAAAGCCAGCCTCAGCAACTTAGTGAGACCCTGTCTCAAAATAAAACATATAAAGGACTGGGGATGTGGCTCAGTGATTAAGGGCCTCTGAGTTTAATCCCTGGCACACCCCCTCAAAAAACAAAAACCTTAGTCAAACGCCTCCCTAGGTCAATATAATTTCAATATAAATAGATTCTCACAGCCTGCTCCATTCTTGTGCAGACAATCAAAATTGTACCAACTCCATAGGAGGAAGCTGCTGGTCTTTTCACAAAATAGCTAAGAGTTTAATTCAGGAAAGACACCTGTTTGTCCTGGGGTGTTCTGCAAGGTGAAATGTAAGGGTTCGTCTCTGTTTTAAAGGAGATGTTCAGAATACTAGGAAGCGTTCGTGAAGTGCTCTCGTCTCCAGGAGTCAGAGGGCCATGGATCCTGTCCTCACGGGATTCGGGCTTCATGGTCAGGGAGGTGGACACATGCTGTTGTGGAAGGGCAAGAGGGCCCAGGACAGTGCCAGAGAGGGGAAGACCGTTCTGTGTGGTGGATCAGATTCACAGAGGAGGCTGATTCATAAATGTTTAAGGAAAAGCAAGGATTTTTTTTCATGTTGGTAAGGGTATTGTCTTAGACTATTAGGATGCTATAAAAAATGCTGTATTCTAGGTGACTTATAAACAACCAAAGTGTGTTTCTCCCTGCTCCAGAGGCTGGAAGTTCAAGCCCGGCTGATCTGGTGTTCGGCCGGAGCTGGCTTTCTGCTTCGCAGGTGGTGTTTCTCACTACGTCCTCACCTGGTGAAGGGCCAGCTCGGGTCTCTCCAACCGCTCATAATAAGGGCACTAACCCCATTCACAAGGTCCCACCCTCATGATCCAAGGACCTCCCAAAGACCCCGCCTCCTAACACCATCACCTCGGATGACTATGAAGAGCAGCGGAGACACAGTCAGACAGTAGCAGGTGTTTCAAACAGAGGAACAAGGCTGTGGGTGGCCCAGCATGGTGACAGCACCGTGTGTGCCCAGAGCGACCTGCGATTTGAGGAGAGACCAGCTTGTTGTGGGACTGGGGGCACTGGGAAGCCATGGAATGATGGTAGGCTTCAAGGCAAATGGGGTCACCTCTGTCCCGTTCTAGAGGCTGTGGACTGGTTAGATGGCGGGGTGAGGGACAAAGACCAGGTGACACCCAGGTCTCTTGCTAGGATGGGGTCTGAACTGAGTTACCACCAGCAAGAAAGAGCCTGGAAGGAGGAGGTGGTTATAGGACGTAAGACAGTGAATTCAGCTTTCAAAGGTAGGCAAAAGTGAAACTCGTAGCTGTGTACTGGGTCAGAAGTTGATCCATCCACCCGTCCATTCACCCACCCATCCATCCATCCACCTACCCATCCATCTGTGTGTGGATGATCTGATTCATGTGTCTGTCTGTCCATCCAAGCTCTCCATTCACCTTTGTCTGATGGCCCCATACCTTGACTATCTTCCTCTGAATCAGTTACCTTGCCGGGAGCTGTAAACAGTGTTCTTCCCTTTATGTCTGTTTTAGTCACCTTCTCACTGCTGTGACTCGAGGATCTCACCAGAACTATTTTACAAAAGGGAAAGTTTATTTGGTGGCTCAGGGTTTTAGGAGTCGTCCATAGAAGGCCAGCTCCATTCCTGGGGGCTTGTGGTGAGGCTGAACATCACAGCAGAAGAGCTTGGCAGAGGGAAACAGCTCACATCACGGTGACCAGGAAGCAGAGAGAGACTCCGCTCTCCAGATACAAATATATACCCAAAGCCACACCCCCGTTTCCTCCTCCTCCAGCCTCAGCCTCCACTGCCGGTATCACTTGGTTAATTCTGTAAGAGATTAATTCACTGATTGGGTTAAGACTCTCCCAACCCAATCATTTCTTCTCTGAACCTTCCTGCCTTGTCTCACTCATGAACTTTTGGAGGATAGCTCACATCTGAACAATAACAATGTCCTTTTTAATGTCATTACTTCCTGCTCCTCAGGGATATCTGGTTGCTCTGAAATGTGGTGCGTATGGAACAGTCAGGAAAAGTGTTTCATTCCCCCCTTTAGATTAAGATTGGAAGGGTTTTTTTTCGCTTTGTGTTTTAGGGGTTTTTTGGTACCAGGGATTGAACTCAGGGACACTTGACCACTGAGTCATGTCCCCAGCCCTATTTTGTATTTATTTAGAGACAGGGTCTTGCTGAATTGCTTCACACCTCACTTTTGCTGAAACTGGCTTTGAACCCATGATCCTCAGCTGCTGGGATTACAGGTGTGCACCACCACACCCAGCCAAGATTTGAAGATTTTGATAGAAAATTTTAGATAGATTTTTCCCAGAGATAAGTTAGAGGACAGAGGATGGTTTTTCTTCTCTCATTAACACTGATAGGAAAAAAAAGAAAAGCAAAAAAAAAAAAAAAAAAAAGTCTTGATCTAAATGGAAGCATTGTATGAGAATAGTTGTCTACAGTCCCTTCCTCTCCTACAAAGCCATGTGGGCCCCTGCTGTGCTTTATTAGTTTGCAATATTGCAGGTACTTCCTAATAGTCTACTAAGTTATGTGTCCAGTAAAAAATTAGAAGTCATAAAAATCGGGGCTGGAGTGTGGCTCAGTGGTAGAACTTTGCCCAGCAGCGTAGGCCCTGGGTTCAATCCCCAGTGCACCCCCCACACACCGTTATAAAAATAGACTGATGGCTATAAAATCAGACATATATAAACACATTGCATATCACTTATGATTCTGGAACTCTATGTGGATACAAATCCCTGGAAATGTGGCCCCGAGTCTCACCTGGACCGGCAGAGCTGAACCAGAGCTTCAGAGAGGGGAGCAGCTCGGCCTGATGGGAAGAGGGCTGGGGCGGGGAGGAAGGAAAGGGAGAGGGCTCCACAGGGTAAGCCGGGCAACTCCCACGTGTTCTTGAGTTTTTATTCTGTGTGATACACCAGAGAAAAAGTATATTCTAACAATGGGGTATTTTTTTTAAGATGTCAATGAACATTTATTTATTTTTTTTTTTATTATAAACAAATGGGATACATGTTGTTTCTGTTTGTACAGGGAGTAACAGCATACCATTTGTGTAATCATACATTTACATAGGGTAATGGTGTTTGATTCATTCTGTTATCTTTCCTGCCCCCCACCCCTCCCACCCCTCTTTTCCCTCTATACAATCCCTCCTTCCTCCATTCTTGCCCCCCTTCCATCCCCCATTATGTATCATCATCCACTTATCAGTGAGATCATTCATCCTTTGGTTTTTTGAGATTGGGTTATCTCACTTAGCATGATATTCTCCAATTTCATCCATTTGCCTGCAAATGCCATAATTTTATTATTCTTTATGGCTGAGTAATATTCCATGGTGTGTATGTATATGTGTGTGTGTGTGTGTGTGTGTGTGTGTATATATATATATATATATATATATATATATATATATATATATCACAGTTTCTTTATCTATTCATCAATTGAAGGGCATCTAGGTTGGTTCCACAATCTGGCTATTGTGAATTGAGCAGCTTTGAGCATTGATGTGGCTGCATCACTATAGTATGCTGATTTTAAGTCCTTTGGGTATAGGCCATGAAGTGGGATAGTTGGGTCAAATGGTGGTTCCATTCCAAGTTTTCTAAGGAATCTCCACACTGCTTTCCAGAGTGGCTGCATGGATCAAGGAACTTGGAATCAGACAAGAGACACTGCATCTTATAGAAGAAACGGTAGGTCCAAATCTTCAACATGTCGGCGTAGGATCAGACTTCCTTAACAGGACTCCCATAGCACAAGAAATAAAAGCAAGAATCAATAACTGGGATAGATTCAAACTAAAAAGCTTTCTCTCAGCGAAGGAAACTATCAGCAATGTGAAGAGAGCCTACAGAGTGGGAGAAAATCTTTGCCACTCATACTTCAGATAGAGCACTAATTTCCAGAATATATAAAGAACTAAAAAAACTTTACACCAAGAATACAAATAACCCAATCAACAAATGGGCTAAGGATATGAACAGACGCTTCACAAAAGAAGAACTACAAGCAATCAACAGATATATGAAAAAATGTTCAACATCTCTAGTAGTAAGAGAAATGCAAATCAAAACTACTCTAAGATTCCATCTCACCCCAATTAGAATGGCGATTATCAAGAATACAAGCAACCATAGGTGTTGGCGAGGATGTGGGGAAAAAGGTCCACTCATACATTGCTGATGGGGCTGCAAATTAGTGCAGACCTTTATTTTATCTATTTATTTAAATGTGGTGCTGAGGATCGAACGCAGTGTCTTGCACATGCCAGGCAAGCGCTCTACCACTGAGCCCCAGCCCCAGCCCAATGTGGGTAATTCCTAAGACTCTCTCCTAAGTTTTAATAGAAGAGGAAGTAGATTAGGAACAGGGTCAGGTTTGAGTTGGGAGGCACACCTATGCCTGGAGAGCCACAGGGTACTGGCTGGTATCTTCCCCACACCATCCTCCCCACTTCATCTGCAGGAAGCAGCTCACTCCTGACCCCAGCAAAAGCACCTCTGGCATGGGGCTCCTTTAAGATTTTAACAGCAACAAAATATATGTGGCCCACAGACAATGAATTCCCGCACATTGTGGCAGAGGGTTTTGTTTAATCTGAGACCCTGCACTGGGAGTAGGGGCAGGAGTACATGAAAGTATCCTCTCCTGAGCAATTTATTTTTGAAGTCTCAAATCCACATGTGGCCAGTTACCTTCCAGGTTGTGATTCATGAACCAAGACCGCAGCAAGAAGCCAGGAGATCCTGGTACTGGCCAGATTAAACACAAGCCACTCAAACTTGACAGGGCCACTTCATTCCTTGGGACTTTGGCTTTTATTTCCCTATCCGTTTTGGAAACTTTTTGGTTCTGCATTGCAGATTGGCATGCAAATTCGTAAACCTTTTTGAAAGGCAATTTTAAAAAAGAAGAACTATTCTAGGTAGAAAGCAGAATTCTATTTTTAACAGTTCTCCAAACTGCTCTTATGGCACAGAAATGCATATCTTATAGTATAATTTCATTTGCAAAGTGTGTTTATCTGTTAATATCATTCAAACCATCCAGAAATGTGTCCTTTAAAAGTAGCAGAACAGCGCAAAATGACAACAGATCCACATGGAGGCACTTTATAATGAAAACGCCTCATATACAGAATAAGGATAAAATTTTAAAGTCTGCAAGAGAAAAACAGCAGATTAAACCTGTAGGGGGAAACCAATTCAGATCTCAGGTGATCTCAACCCAGACCCTCAACGTAGGAGGTCCTGGGATAACATATATCAAGCTCTGAAAGAAAAGGGATGCCAACTAAGAATTCTATATCCAGCAAAATTAAGCTTCAGATTTGAAGACGAAATAAGAATCTTCCATGATAAACAAAAATTAAAAGAATTCATAACCAGAAAGCCTGTACTTCAGAATATTCTCAAAAAAAATATTCCACGAAGATGAAATGAAAAAAAGAAAAGTGAAAACCAGGGAAGGGAAGAGATACACTAAAGGAATATCAATCAAAGGAGAAACTGACTCAAATTAAAATCTAGAAATAAACCAAAAGGACTGGGAACACAAATTATCTCAATAATAACCCTGAGTTAATGGCCTAAACTTATCAATCAAAAGATGCAGACTGGCAGATTGGATGAAAAAACAAAATCCAACAATATGCTGTCTCCAAGAGATTCACCTCCTAGGCAAAGACATCCACAGACCGCAGGTGAAAGGATGGGGAAAAAAGTATCACTCACATGGACTGTGTAAATAAGCAGGGGTTTCCATCCTCTAAAATAGACCAAGTTATGTGAGCTATATAACTATAATTTTACAAGTGTGATATTTCCTTAATACATTTTTAGCATCTGTAGAGTTGTTTTGATAGTTCCCTTTCCACTGATATTTTTTCTTAGTCTTGTTAGATATTTATTGACTTTGAGCTATATGATTTCTTTTTTATTTCACATATTTCCACTCCTACTCTTATTTTTTCCTTCCTACTACCTAATTTGAAAATAATTTGATTATTAATCTGGCTTCTTTCTGATACAAATGCTTTAAGTTATAAGTGTGCATCTAAGTTCTATTTTGTCCCAGAGATTCTGATATTTTAAGCTTTTATTATCACTTGGTTCAAAGCACTTTTTATTTACTTTTCTTGTGCTTTCTTCTTTGATCTGTGAGATATTGACAAGTGTGTCATTTAATTTTGAAATAGTTGAGACATGGGGGTGGGTTCTATATATCTTATAGTGATTGATTTCTAATGTGATTAATTTCAAATTTTAAAATTTTCTCAAAGCTTATTTTATGACAGAATATGGCCTGTCCTGATTAATTTTCTACTTGTCATTGCTGTGCACAGTTCTCTATAAACAGCAAGTAGGTCCAGGTGGCTGGTAATGTTTTTCGGCCTTCTATGTCATTACTCCTTCCAGCAACGTGAGGGGGCTTAAAACCTCCAGATACGATTGTGGATTTATTTCTCTCATTTCATTAATTTTTACTTCCTGTATTTTGAAATTTCATTGTTAGGTACATATACATTTAGGATTGTTATACTTTTTTGAAGAAGTTATGCTATTATGGTTATGAAATGTTCCCTTTTTCTCATGAAAATACTTTCTCTTGAAATGTATTTTATATTAGTAGCTCTACTTCAGATTTCCCATGCTTATTTTCCCCTTCTTTTGCTTTTAACTATTGGTGTGATGACATTTAAAGTGTGACATACGTATAGAGCATATAGTTACTGTCTGCTTTTTACACGTGTTGAACATTTCTACCTTTTAATTACAATATCTAGTTCATTTATATTTAAATTAATTATTGATAGTGTTGGAAAAAAGATCCCCTGACCTGAAGGTTGGTGGAAAATTGGGTGAGTGATCGGTTTGATGATGTCGTATTTAGGAAAGGGGTTGAACAGTCCTGCTGTTGGGCTCAGAGAGAAGATTACTGGCACACTTTTGTTGCAATTGTTCATTCTCTCGTTTATCACGTGGCACACAGCAACAGGTCTATTTTATAGTTTGTTAACGATTTCTTTTGCAAATAAAAATGTGTACCTATATAAGCATGAGAGGCAGACAACCAGTGAGTGACTAAGCAGACAGTGCCAGGTCAGGGCCACATAGAACCTCATGCCAGGTGGCCGTGAGGGTGTCCAATGCTGGAGACTTCCCTCCAGACTGAGATGCACATCGCATCTGTGTGGCCTGTGTGGCAAAGAGCAGGAGGAGGGAGGGAACTTGGGCCGGGCCATGGCCTAGGACGGGGACTAGGACGGAAGGTCCCAACGCGGCCCCTGTTTCCTCTTTGGACTTCACCCACCGGAGGTGGCTGTGTGCAGTGGTGCTGCTGGTGCCCGTCCCAACTCCCTGTGTTTTTAGGTATTTTTGTGAACCGATCAGCTTTACTTTCAGAAAAAGCGAAGTGTAAGTTTAAATGGTCTTATTCATAGCATGAAATTAGAGCGTGACAATCTGTGCTTGGAATTCATTTGCTTCTCTGTTGCAAAAGGACTTCCTTGATGACCTCTTTGTCCCAGGGCCTTCTGTCCTTCCCTCCTCTTGGAAAACCCCAGCCCCTCGGTCAGTCAGCTTGGCCTCTTCTGAGAACAGCAGAGTGTTCTGGATCTGGACCTGGTCCCTGCAGAGGGAAGACCCCTCCCCCAGATGAGCAAACCTCTCTAAGCCTCCCTGGGCCCATTCTTTACCCCCACCCTCCTGTCCCTGCCCTGCGGTCAGCCCAGGACCCCGGAGAACCTCTGCCGCATGCACCTGCTCCATCCTCCAAGCCCAGGCCTCCAGCATCTGCCTTTGTCCCACCTGCTTTAACTGCAGGTGGCAGCTGCCTTCCCCTGAGCCCTCCTGGTCTCTCAGGCACGGCTCCCTTGACCCCATCCTGGACTCCCTTTAGTCTCTGCGTTCGGCCTTGGCAGACCTGGGCCCCCATCAAGAGAACCATAGAGTCCCCTTAGCTGGGTTCCCCACATTCAGCAAATAAGAATGCAGGGTGCATGGTTAAATATGAACTTCAGATAAACACCTTAAATACGAGCCTGTCCTCACTATTGCACAGGACATAATTACACTGAGAAACCAGTCCCTGTTCATAGGTGACCGTACTCGATCGGAGGACCCTGCCCTGAGACCCACGTGGTCCCCTGATTCCCTGACGTCTCTTTCATTCCCGAGCCCTTGAAAGGTACGAGGACGCCCGCTGCCACCCTCTGCCACCCCCTTGGGTCTCTTGTGGGCTCTGGGTCCACAGAAGTCTGACTTTCCAGTCGGCACTTCTCGGGACCCTTCTGCGCCACCGCTCTGTGGCTGCAGCCAGAGCACATTCTGCTATCACTGCTCCAGACTCTTCCCGGACTGCGGCTGTCCTGTGTCCACTCTCATCTGCTGGCGTCCAGAGACCCTGCTGGGGGCACTGGCATGCCACTCTCCCGTCCCCCACCTGCCACATCACCCCCCCTCCAGCTCTGCCGTGGCCTCATAAGCCCTCCATTGGGGAAACCCAGCGTCCAGTGCGGTCACCGGCCAGCTCTCCTGACCCCTTCCACCCCTCCTTCAGCTCTGCTCGTGGCTCCTCTGTCCTGCCAGATGTTGTCCCCCAGCCCCCAGATGAGGCCTTGCCCGGCTGCCCGCTCCGCCCTCACACTGCTGCCCTGACCGACTCCTGAGCAGCCTCCTCGCCTGGCTCCGGAGCCTGGTCTTGCCTCTAACATTCTTCCGCTGCAGTAGGGAGAGATTTTTAAACGACAGCCTGAGCCACCCGTCACCAGCTACCCGCGTCCACAGGTTAAAATCCAAGTTGCTTAGCTGGGTTCAGAAGATCTGGATAATCTGCTCCCTTCTCCAGCGGCCACTTCCTTCATCTCGTCTCAGGGCCCAGCCCTGGCCTCCTCCCTCCCTCTTGCCTGGGCCCTTGGCTTCTCTGGGAGTCCCTGCCCAGCAGGGGTCCTCCTCAGCCTCCCCAGTGAGCCCTCCCCCTGACCCCTCTGGGTGAGCTGCCCCTCCTGGCACACGGGGGCGGGCGGCAATGCCCAGCCTATAAGTGCAGGAGGGCACACAGTAGGTCCTCAGGTATGTTGTGTCCCATGAAGAAACTCTGCCCCCAAGGGGCTCTGATGGGTTGACGTTGCGAGACCCTTGTCAGGAAGTCCTCTATCCCTGTGCCTCTGTGTCCTAACACAGTTCCTGGGGCGGAGCAGACACCTCATGGACACCAGTTCGGGGGAAGAATCATATTTCTTAGTCAGCTCCTGTGATGACTTGCCAAGATCAGTCTCTTCCATGAATTTAGAAAAGGTTGTTTAAAAGCCTTTAATTTGCTTTAAAACCTTAATTTGAAATACAGCTCTGAATCAACCCTGATATAAAACAGACTTCATTTCTATGTGACTGATTAGTCAAATGTTGGGAGCAAAAGGACTCTCAGCTCCGCGTCTTTAGCGTACTTTGGCACTGAAGTCTGAGTTCCCATTGTTTACAAAGAACGGCGCCTCATTTCCTATGTAGCTTCTGTGATCTGATGTTGCAATAGTAACATAAAGTTTTAAAACTAAGCTGTCTTTTTTTCTTCTATGAAGATGATAGAGTTATGTTTTATTTCCGAGTCGTTTTTAAAAGCCTTTGGTGACACCTCCCCCTGCCCACCACTCAGGTCACACCCAGCCTACCCTGCTGGCCTCTTGGGTGGCCTCAGCTGCCGCGAATGGAAACATCTGCTCGCATGGGCAGGAGACAACCACTGAAGAGCCAGGTGCCCCTCATATCTAAAGTTTCCATCAGAGTTCTACCTTCCACTAAGAAGAAAATCAAAATTTGTCTCAAAAAAAAACCTAGACTGGTTTGGAGGCACTTGAAAACTGTTTTAAACTTGTATATTCCTGTTAACTTATTTTGATCATAGAAATTTACCTTTATTTCTATATTAAGCCCAATAGTTGGATTTTCTAAATTAATCCCCAAACAGGATCATTTTATCTTGTCTTGATTTTCCTTATTTGTTAACTGTTATTTGGAGGAAAAAATGATTCACGCTCCAAGTTCCTGTGTTTTTCATTTACAACTTTTACACATTATACCAAAATATACTGTGATAGAGATCTCATACGGCCCATGTGATAAGCCAAGTCCGTCAGACAGGCAGAGCCCACTGGGGACTTTTTAGATTTATTCTCTGGGACAAGTGGGAGTTCCTTGCGTCATTGCGAATGCCCTAAACCAGAGGGGCGTGACCAGTCTCCCTCTGAACGTGCGTGGTAAGCCACAGAGAATGAGACACTCGTGCCCAAGGCCAAGGGGAAAATCCTGTCGAATTTACAGAGTTGCCGGGTGCCAGGCCCAGAGGGCACCCTGCTGTCCCCACGACCTGGAGACTGAGGAGAGGAGGAGAGGCCTCACTTAAGCCCTGGAGTTCAAGGCCACCCTGGGCAACAGAGCAAGACCCTATGTCAGAAAACAAACACATAAAACAAATATGTAAGAAATAAATCAAACCATCTTTACAAACCAGGAATAAAAGGCAACTTCCTTATCCGATCAAGCATATTTTACAAAAAAAAAAAAAAAAAAAAAAAAAAATTGAAAGTATTCCTTATAAAAGTAAAAAAAAAAAAAAAAACTATCTGTATTAAGGTCTTAGCAGGATGTCAAGCTAGTAAGAGAGAAAGGACCAGAAAAGGAAGAAACTAGCCAGGGGTGGTGGGTCACACCTCTAAACTCAGTCACTTGCGAGGCTGAAGCAGGAGGATCACAGATTCAAGGCCAGCCTCAGCAATTTAGCAAGACTCTTCCTAAAAATGAGGGTATAGCTCAGGTGGTAGGAGCACCCCTGGTTTCAAGCCCCAGTCCCACACACACAAAATGGAAGAATCTCTTATTATTGTAGAGAACATGATTGTCTAGAAAGCCAAAATAATCTACTACATGTTATTAAAAATAACAGGCAAGTTTGGCAAAGAGGCTGAAAGAAGCTGTCTGTAAGGCATGATAGACAAGTTCCCTGCATCTCTACGGTTCAGCAACAGGCAAGACCATTCTACAAGCAACAGCAAGCAAAGCTGGAAGATGCATGAAATGTTTCTGGAGACACTTTATCTGAAGGACGTTAAAACGTCAGCCAGGTGAGGACACTTGGGGATGCGAAGATCCAACACAGACAGGTACAGCACCTGCTGGGGCAGGCACTGTTCTTTTTTTCTTTTAAATATCTTTTTAGATGTTGACGGATCTTTATTTTATTCATTTATTTATATGTGGTGCTGAGACTTGAACCCAGGGCCTCCCACATGCTAGGCAAGCCCACCGAGCCACAACCCCAGGCCCCAGGTGTTGTTCTTGGCACCTGCAAAAATCATCTCCCTGGTGAAAAGATCCGCTCTCCCTAGAACGGTCTATAGGCTCAGTGAGATTTCATTCAGGGGAGGGGGTGCAGCTCAGCGGTAGAGCTCTTGCCGAGCCTCCGTGAGGCCCTGGGTTCCATTCCTGGCACAACCAAAAAGAAAAAGAAAAGGAAAAAAAAAAAAAAAAAGCAAGAGAGAGAGAGAAGTTTCAATGAATCTCTTTTGGAATTCAGTTTCTAAAATTTATAGAGATGAATGATGAGTCAAAAATAGCCTCAGCATAGCCCCGTGTGGTGGCGCACGCCTGAAATCCCAGCCCCTCCGGAAATCCTGTCTCTAAATAAAATACAAAGTAGGGCTGGGGATGTGGCTCAGTGGTCGAGTGCCCCTGAGTTCAATCCCTGGTACCAAAATAAATAAATAGATAGATAGATAAGTAACCTCAATGTTCCCGCAGTATAAAAAGGTGGAGGGGCGTTCTCTATCAGATACCAAGAGCTATTACAAAGCCACCAACATGAAGACAGTGTGGCATCAGTGCAGGGAAAACAAAGGGACGGGGACATGACAGCCCAGAAGCAGGCCTGTGGCCAGAGGACACAGAGGAGGGCAGAGGTGACATTGCAGATCCACAGGGCACAATGGACACTGAGTAAATGGCACTGGTTGGGGTGGATCCGTCATCCCTGATCCCAAAGGCACAAAAATCAGTTCCCAACAGGCTGGACTAAAACACGAAAGGTGAAAGGTTCTGGGGCTGGATGTGAAGTTACCTTTATGGTGTCGTGCGAAAAAGAACGTCTAATCAGGCAATGCCAGCAACCTAAGGGAATCGGATAAGAAAAGAATGATAACACTAACAAGCTAAATGGAGAACTGTTTTACTTATTAGCAGAAGGACAAAGAAAGATGCCATTAAAAAGAAAAAAAATCACAAAGGAGACATTTAATTATTTATTGGTACCAGGGATTGAACCCAGGAGTGCTAAGCCACTGAGCCACATCCCCAGTCCTTTTTATATTTTTATTTGGAGACAGGGTTTCGCTAAGTTATGGAGGCTGGCTTTGAACTCTCTAATCTCCTGCCTCAGCCTCCCCAGCTACTGGGATCACAGGTGTGCACCTCCACGCTTGGCAGGAGATATTTATAATATGTATAACTGACCCAAGATTATCCTCTAGAATATATAAGGAAATGCTGTGACTCAATAAGACAGACAACCACGTTTTTAAAAAAATGGACCTAATGGATGTGGAGAATAAGAAATTCCCAAAATAATGAGGCCTGAGAAAAAAGAAGGAAAAACGAAGGCCAACACCTATTGTTGCTTGTGTTCTTGATAATCGCCATTCTAATTGGGGTGAGATGGTGGGGAAAAAGGTACGCTCATACATTGCTGGTGGGGTTGCAAATTAGTGCAGCCACTCTGGAAAGCAGTGTGGAGATTCCTTAGAAAACTTGGAATGGACCCACCATTTGACCCAGCTCTCCCACTCCTCGGCCTATACCCAAAGGACTAAAAATCAGCATACTACAGAGATACAGCCACATCAATGTTCATAGCTGCTCAATTCACAATAGCTAGACTGTGGAACCAACCTAGATGCCCTTCAATTGATGAATGGATAAAGAAACTGTGGTCTATATATACAATGGAATATTACTCACCATAAAGAATAATAAAATTATGGCATTTGCAGGCAAATGGATGAAATTGGAGAATATCATGCTAAGTGAGATAAACCAATCTCAAAAAACCAAAGGATGAATGATCTCGCTGATAAGCGGATGATGACACATAATGGGGGGTGGGAGGGGGGCAAGAATGGAGGAAGGAGGGACTGTATAGAGGGAAAAGAGGGGTGGGAGGGGTGAGGGGAAGAAAAAAATAACCGAATGAATCAAACACCGTCACCCTATGTAGATGTATGATTACACAAATGGTATGCTGTTACTCCATGTTCAAACAAAAACAAGTTGTATCCCATTTGTTTACAATAAAAAATTTAAAAAAAATAAAAAAACGAAGGCCACGCACTGGCAGCCTTCCTCTCCTAGGACAAGTGTTCTCGGGTGCCGGCCACTGCGGACAGGGAGGAGGTGCTTTATCACCCGTAAAGGACACCAGTCTCCGGGAGGCGCTCATCTCCTCCAGAGCAAGTCCTCTCGGACCCTTCCCACAGCCTTGACCAGAAAGGCTCACCTTCCTGAGTGTCCCAGGACACTGACACATGCTCCCTAGACCAGCCTCAAGACAGCCGTGTAAACCCAGTCCCTTTCTTTGTTCAGCGACTCCTTTTCCAGCAGGAAAGGGGATCCACGGGTGCCATTTCATCCTCCCGAATAAAGAGCTGACATGACGTTTGCGTCCCGCCCGGTCTTTTCGTGCTAACAGGACCAAAAGTGTGAGTGAGCATTTTCATAAGAAAGAAACTCAGTGGTATATAAACACGTGACAAGGTGCCCATTCGTCATCAGAAAAATGCAAAATAAAGCCACAGTGAAGTGCCACTCGGTTGGCAGAACTACGGGGGGTGGGGATAGCACAGGTCAGCAGGCTGCGGGTCAGCAGGACACTGGACGACACCCATGTGACTGAGCAGCAGAGGCTGGAGCACATGGCGGAGCAGTGGACACGGCCAGCCCTTGGCAGCACTTCCCCCTCCCTGGGTAAAGATCAGGTCTCTGTCTGCCGATGCCTGAAAGGCCTGGCCACTAATTCCAAAGGCTGGTGAGTGTCGAACCAACTAAACAGGAGCTGAAACAGCATAAGACAGCCCACGATCCAAGCAAGAAGGTGCTTCCTGCACCCAAATCCCGGAGTGAGAAAACATGGGACGGGCCCCAGCCAGAGCGGGCACAGTAAAAACGCACCTTTGTGGTTTTGTTGCAATCTGTTAAGACTGGTGCTGGCGAGGGGGTGTCTGGCTACTTCTGCGTTACCTAGTGGGTCCTGACCGTGACCATCACTAGCTCATTAAGTCACGCGTTCACGGCCCCTGAGATCCAGCAAGTCCACTTCCGGGATGTTTCCCTGGAGACACTGCTGCACAAAAGAACAGTCACGACAACGTTGTTGGTGACCGCAAAGCACCCGAGGCAACCCAAATGTACCCTGGCAGAGGGCGGAGCCGTGAATTAAGAGTGTAGGAGCTTTGCCAAAGGAATGCACATGAGAACAGGAACAAGTCTTATAAACGTGATTTGGAACCACCAAAGCAGGTCACAGAAGTCTCCACACAGCACAGCCTCACTTTCAAACAGTTCAAAGACAAACACAACTAAATCACAGTTTTAGGACACAAAATTATATAATAAATGATTTTCTTTTCTGAAGCAAGGAAAAGATCGATTCAAAATTTCCTAGAGAGGTTGCCTGGGGGTGGGCAGAAGATGAGGAGGGGAAGCTGCCTTCTGATGGGTCCTCTGATCTTGACTTTGACCCTACAAAGGGTCAGATGTCAAATTTTTAGACTTTGTGGAACTCTGTAGTCTCTGACACAAGTCCTCAACTCTGCCACTGCAGAGCAAAGGTGGTCTTCGGCCAGGTGGATGTAGCTGTGTGCCCATAAAACTTTACTCAAGGACTGTGAAATCTGAGTTTCTGATAATTTTATGTGCCATGAGACGTTATTCTTCTTATTTGTTAACCACTAAAGAATGCAAAATCCGTCCTCAGCTCACAAACCATACAAAGGCAAATGGCGGCCAGATGAGACCAGGGGCATCTGGTGCCCCTGCGCTGGTGCGCAGGCTGGGCCGAGTGCCCAGGGGCTCCTTTTTCCTTGCACTTCATACCTTTCAGGTGTGTTCCATCGATTAATGTAACGGCTCAGAGGGACAATGGCAGAAGGTGAGGGGATGGAGAGGACCCTGGCGTAGACAGATTTAAATTCTTTCTGATGCCTCCTTCTTGCCCCCAAACTCAGGAGTGCTCATCGTTCTCGCTGACAGTTAAATGACGGAACTAGTGGGAAATTTGGTAGAGAATATTTGCTGCATCCTATGGCTTATGGACAGTCACAGCACACACGCCAAACCTGCACGGATTTTGATGGTGATTTTAGCTGGACCACTGGTACATGCGATTGAACTAAAATCTCTGTTTTCTGGTTTGTGCTTCTCTGTTCGTTTAGATGCTGGGGCTTGAACCCAGCTCTCACGCATGCTCAGCACTGAGCTCCATCCCCAGTGCCCGATGTGATGGACTTGAAACTACCATTTTCTCTGGGTTTTCAAAAGAGCCCCGTCCCGTTAAGTAGCATCTAGAAAACAACCACTCACCACCAGCACTGCCCCATGCTTCTGTAAAAGGGGGACATTTATAAAGGCCAGCTCCATAGCATTAGAGAAAACCCTTCAGGGGCAATGCTGGGGACTATCTAGGGTGAGACTTTTCATTTTAAAAGGACATGACAGGGGGATCGCCCCAATTCTCTTGCTTCTTTTCCGGTCAGTTCTGACAGCTCTTGAGATTTCATTTCACAGTTCACATTCTCCTTCTTCTTCTTCTGGAAACCGGCAACTGCAGGCATCTTCCTCTTGGGCTGTTTGTACTGGTTTAAAAATGCTAGAGAATGATTTAAAAGACAGTTACACGTTGTGGTCTGTTTTAAGCACAAAATGCTTATTTCCCACAAGTCACCGTTGTAGAACATTTCTAAGCAGCAAACATTCTCAGGCTTAATTTTAGCCAACTTATCCACAAGAGAGTAACAGTGTGTATGAGCTTTTCCTAGGGATAATTTAAGATTTATTTCCTTTTACCAAATATTTTATTGGTCTTTAAAAACTATTTTCTTTATATTATACATGACTGAAAAAGCCTCAGGCATGAATCACCAAAAGCACAAAATATTAGCCATATCCCAAACACAGCTATAGTTTCAATTCACCAGTTCATAATTTAGTCTTGGGGTTACTTATCAGAGATTATACAATTTTGCTTGAATGAAATTCTATGCTGCCAACTTTAAAGATATTTCCACTACTTCCATTCATTAGTAACCAAAGAGCTGATCCTCAGATCCACACCTCCTGGGTCTTCTTTTGCAAGTTCATGTGAAGTATTTGCTTTACTGCTGAGAAACTTTCAAGTCCTAAGCAGATACTTCCTTAGAACCTGTCAAGGCTTAAGGCCCTGCCCCAATTTCACATGCTTGTTTTTATTCTTAAAAAAAAAAAAAAAAAAACTACCTAGAAGGCAAGAAAAACTGTCAAGACCTTCAGAAATACCAGGAGTTGTCTTTTGAATTTATATCAAAGATTAATTCAAAAATGGAGATCTACTTCAGGCAGATGGGGGTGGCCTGCTTTTCCAGATTCCTGCTACTGAGTACCACTGGAAACTCTGATTGTTATATATATAACAAACCTGAGAAGGTACTGGAAGATAGAAAGAAGCAGGTAGACTGGCCAAGACTCTCAGGGCCCCGAGGAACAACATGGCCCCCAAGCTGGGAAGTGCAGAAGATAGCAACCCAGATAGGCCAGTGGGTAAAGAACAAACAAAGCCCCAAGAAATCCTGCTGCCTCCAGCCACAAGGCCAGGGAGGGGCAGCCTAGCAAGACTGAAGGAGTTTAGACAATCACCACTCCACTTCAGCAAAACGGCAGAGAAATACTACGACCCCCCACCCAAGCCCACCAGGAAGAAGAGCCCAGCCTGCTGCCCTCTGCGGTCTGTGCCAAGGCTCCCAGGGCACGTCAGAGGAGGCCAGGGGGAACGTCAGGCCGCACGAGCACCAGCAGCAGTCACGGCTGCAGCCCCCACCCCTCCACAAGAGTGGAGGCTACATGAGGCCGAGCGCTGTTCTCCTGGCAGCCTGGGAGGGGCCAGTGCAGCCTGAAGGCCCATGTGTGTGGGGAGGGGCCCTGGGGCCCAGGAGCTCTGGTGTGGAACCCCCCAGCAGTGACAAGGAGCCCCCTCGTCTCCTCCCACTGGAGTGGTGTCAGAAGCTTGAGAAAACAGGATTTAAATTAGATCCAGTGTCTCACACCATGATGAAACCAACTGTGGGGGTTTCAATTAAAAGATCGTGTATATTACAAGCAGGAAGATCTGGATTTGTGAACAGAAAGAGGCAATCAACAGACGCCAGCATCCAGGTGAGACCCATGTTAGGATGATCTGAGGAGGACTTTAAAGCGGCCATCATAAAAATGTTCCAACAAGCAATTGGGAACACATCTGAAACGAATGGAAACAGAAGATACAGAGCAGGGCATGTGGCACACACTGATAGACACAGCAACTCAGGAGCCTTGAGGTTGAGCATCTCTCTAAGCCCCGGAGTTGGAGACCAGTCATCTTGAAGAAACAAAACCCACGCAAGAACAGGACGAGCTACTGCGGCACAATCACCTGGATAGATACCAAGGGCATTATGCTGAGTGACTAACGTCAACCTCGAATGGTCACACACTACACAGTCCATTCATATAACATTCCTGAAGTGACGAAAGTGATAGAAAACAGATTCGTGACTGCAAGGAGTTCGGGATTGCAGGGGAGAGAGTGGGTGTGGCTAAGAAGGGGTGACGGGGGCCACCTTTGTGATGGATAACGCTACGTTCTGCGGGTTGCATGAATCTACACACGTGACAAAATGACATACACAGCTCTGCAAGCGCCTGCTCCTGACATCGTGCTATCAGACAGAGCCCCATAGAATGGCACGTGACACTGTTCTGTATGTCTTTGCAACTTTCTGCGAATCTATAATCATTTCAAAATGAAAAGCTTTTTCAAATGACATGAAGTTTTTTTTTTTTTGATGAATTACGGTTCCATTTGCAACTCACTAATTACTCACAAATACTTCCGAAAAACATCTTTAAAAAAATTCTTTTTAGCTGTTGATAGACCTTTATTTTACTCACTTATTTGTATGTGGTGTTGAGGATTGAACCCGGTGCCTCACACATGCTAGGCAAGCGCTCCACCACTGAGCCCCAGCCCAGCCCCTGAAAAGCATCTTATCAACAACTTTGCTGTCCCTTTGGGTAGGGGTGGGGGATAGTTATTTAAGTCAGGTCTGGGTGGTAGCTTGGGGTCTACCTGACAGCTGTAGACCCTAGAAAGAGAAAGAGTGAGGCTCAGAGTAGGTAAAGGTGGTCTGCAGTCCATGAACTGACTATAGAGTTCCTATAATCTACCAGGAAAGAACAGATCGCCCTGTGGGGAGATGTCACACGCAAATGGCCCAACATGGGAGGAGATCTGACTTCAACAGTGATCAGGGAAATGCACCTTAAAACACAAGGAGATGCAAAACCCGTGCTAGGTCGATAAAGCTCTTCAAGGCTTGATCTGGAACGGGTCACACTGGAGACAAACCCAGTGTCCCCGGGTCAGGGTGAACAGCCGTGGGACAGTGGGTAGGAGGAGCACGGGAATGGAAATCGGCCAGGGCTGAGTCACCACGGGCGACACCTAGAGACCCGAAGCTGAGTGAAAGCAGCTGGCCACAGAACCCCGCAGGCCGCCCAGGTGCGGTTAGCATGGGGGAGAGGCTGGGTTGTGGGGCGGGGCAGTTTCCTGGAGCCATCAGGATCTATTTATAGACCCGGCTAGAGTTGATTTTACATCAACCTGTTAAATTTGACCTTTATGCATTTTTCCAGATAGTTCACAGTGTTAAAAGGGCTTTTAAAACAATTTCTTTACAGTCTTTAGGTAAGACCGTACTCATACTTTTCCTCCAATATTTGTATTTAACAACCTCCAAGTAGATGCCCTCCTGCCTTCGGTGTCTGGGAGATGAGTTTGCCCTCAGCATGCTCCTGCTGTCTGTGAACCCTGGCTTCAATCGAGCCTGCTGTCACTCATCCCATTCTCTGTGAAGACTAAATACCGGTTTCCCCACCATAAACCATAAACTTAATTATAAATACAGGCAGCTTTTGTTTGGTGGGTGCTGACTCTGTGCCAGACGCCAGCTGGGTTCTTTATAGAAAGAGTTCCTTATTTAACGGATTAACAATGTACTACTGGCATTTTTCATTTAATCTAGATTGGTCTTATAATAATCCACTTAGTTAAATCCACTTTAAACTCCCTCCCAGCTCTCCGTGGCTTCCTCGAGTGCAGATCTACACTGAAGTTAAAGCCATTCACCCACCAGAGGAGCAGCTCTAGGTGGAACAGAAGTTCCTTCCGGATTCCTCCTGGTGGGGGTCCACAGGCCCGGCTGGCTCCGCACACTCACACGCCCCCTCCCGCAAGACTGCAGCCCTCTCCAAGTCATTTTCCTAGGACCCTGGGCCACGATCTGCCAGAGCCAGGTTCTCCCCATCTCAGCACTACTGACATTTGGGGCTGGCTCACTCTGTGTTGGGGACCGACCCTGGCCCTCCACTCCAATGGCCCCTCCCCACCACCAGCTTGCGAAATGTCCCCTTGGGGATGGTGCTGCCCTGCTTATGACCACTGTGCTATACCGATCTCATTTTTATAACTTAAAAAAAAAAAAAACCCTCTTTTCCTTCCTAACGAAAAGCCTGGCCCTGTAAGCGCTTGTATCTAAAACTGTTAGGTCGGCCTTACGTTGCTTGAATATGTACAGGAACTTCTTCCTGCCCCATTTGACCACGGAGAGCCGTAGCGCCAGGAAGACCAGCAGGAACACCACCACAGCTGAGGTCAGCGCCAGGAAGAAGGTGAGGCTCTGCATACAGCGGCCTTCACAGGGAGCAAGAGGAGAGGTGAGGGTCGGGAGGCCTGGGGGCAGGAGCCTGCTTAGTCGACCTAGATGACTTTACAGAAGCCATCGCTTAGTGACTTTCCTAGAGGCCAGCAGAAGTTAAGCAGTTTGGCCTCTGAGGATGTAGGAACTCGGGGCCCTGTGCCCCGCTACTCGGTCCGCAAAGGTGCAGCACTGCTTTGGGATGAGCCCCAGCATGCGCTGCTTGCTAATGTGTAGCTCGGACTGAAACAGACGGATCCCGAAGGCAGGGTGGAGAGGGGAAGGCCCCGCAGGTGCCTGTGTGGCAGACCTGCAAGACCTCACAACACCCAGGGCTTTCCACAGCAGCTGGAGAGACATGGTACATTCACTTTGCTTTAACCGACAAACCAGCACCCGGCTCTCTCCTAGGGGCAGGCACGGTAATGGCGGAGTTACCTGGAGAGATGTCGGGCAAAGCGGGTCCACACACCACATTGCTGTCCTTCGTCCCCTCTGCAAGTACTGATTTTCCATCCAGTGAACAGCTTAGACGATTCAAGGAAAAGAGTTCAAATATTAATTTAGCTACAGAGGACACCAGTGAAAACTTTTATATTTGTCACCCACTGAAGTTGACTCAAGACAGAGGTGGATCTGGGTGCAGAGGAAATGGGCAGATACCAGGAAAGAGTCCCACTTGGCCATCAGGCTTCCTTCAGTTTTCTCTCCGCTTTCAGGATCCACAGAATTCACCCACTCCGCACTAGGGATCCCTGCACTGCCGAGGCTGCTGCCTGGTCGACCCTCACCTTCCCCTCCCCACACGTTTACACTCGTATTCCCACATCGCAGGCACACAAGAAAGGTAGAGAAGGCTCAGAGTCTTAACCCTCGCAGGGTCTGAGCCTGGGCCTGCCACTCTGCAGGAAGTTATGACCCTGGACAAGTTATGATGTCTGCTGAGCCTCAGTTTGGTAATCTGCAAAATTAGGATAGTATATGCTCCCAGGAATGTTATGAAAAGCAAATGAATGAGTGACACACTCCTGTATACCTGACCCACACAATAAGTGGGTGTGTCATCATCACCATCACCATCACCACCTTCATCATCATCACCACCGTCATCACCATTGTTATCACCATCACCATCACCATCACCACCATCATCATCACCACCATCATCATCACCACCATCATCATCACCACCGTCATCACCACTGTCATCACCATCACCATCACCACCATCATCACCACCATCATCACCACCATCATCATCACCATCACCATCACCATCACCACCACCACCATCATCACCATCACCACCATCACCATCACCACCATCATCACCACCATCATCACCATCACCATCACCATCACCACCATCATCATCATCATCACCACCACCATCATCATCATCACCACCATCATCACCACTGTCATCACCATCACCACCGTCATCACCATCACCATCACCACCATCATCATCATCATCATCACCACCATCATAATCATCACCACCATCATCACCATCACCATCACCACCATCATCACCACCATCATCACCATCACCATCACCACCATCATCATCATCACCACCATCATCATCATCACCACCATCATCACCACTGTCATCACCATCACCACCGTCATCACCATCACCATCACCATCACCATCACCACCATCATCATCATCACCATCATCATCATCATCACCACTGTCATCACCACTGTCATCACCATCACCATCACCACCATCACCACCATCACCATCACCACCATCATCACCACCATCATCACCACCATCATCACCATCACCACCATCATCATCATCACCACCGTCATCACCATCACCATCACCACCACCATCATCACCACCATCACCACCACCATCATCATCACCATCACCAGCACCATCATCATCACCACCACCACCACCATCACTATCATCACCATCACCATCACCACCACCGTCACCACCATCATTGACATGCCTTTTCCTTCCTTTTAAGCTATACCAAATCCACCCATCCTCCAGAGCCCAGTTCAAATCACTTTTCCACACACTCCCTTAAATACTCATCAATTTGTGTTAAAAGAATTTTAAGGAAAAAGACATTCTAATCTGTTACCTATCAGCACATTTTTAAAAAATAATAAAAATGTAACTGTAAAATAATAATTAAAATGATTTTCTCACTAGAGAAAAATGGAAAAAGAAGAAAGGCATCTAGAATGTGAGACCCAGGTATTTGTTACCAGAGACCACAGATCTCACTGCTCTGCCAGCTTCGGGTCTCTGAGTACGTCCTCTCCTCACCCCTGCTGTCCTGGATGCACAAACTGCCCATGCACTAGCCCCTGTCTGAGCAGTCGGAGTGGCCCTGGGCCACTCAGGGTCCGCAGCCACATTCTTCCGTGTGCTGTTGGCTGCTGCATCCCCTGCCCGTGGCCTGCGTGCCCCTGGGGGAAGAAGGTGCCGTGCCCTCTGTACCTCTTGGTGCTGGCACTGAGCACTGGAGACAGGCTGATTAACACAAAAGGTAAGAGGCAGCAAAGAGATTGGGAGAAGGCAGAGGCGACCAGGTGAGGCAGACAGTGGCCAAGTTCCCCTGGTGAATCTGCCCTCAGGGCTGCAGGTGTTGTTTCTGGAGAGAGTGTCCACTGTGCGTCAAGTCACCGTCCGCCACGCCTTCCTATCAGTCCATCCCGTTAGGTCTGCACTGCGCGGGCAAACGGCTCCAAGGACAACATTCCTTGCCTTTCAAACGCTTACCCCAGAGACTATTGTGTAAACCAGTGAAATTACACGTACTTAGTCCAGGGTCTACAGATGCCACCTTCCTGATCGTTGAATGTCCCAGCCGTACAGTCTTTACAACCTGGAAGAAAGATTGAAGCATTCCATCACTTCAGAACCCTCCTTGTGAGAAGCACAGCAAAGTCATTAACTTAATATAACCTACGTGTTGTTTAACAATCCTGAAACAAAGCCCTAAGATTGCTAACTGGACAGAGGGCATTGCATGTACCTAAAATGTGTAAAAGTACATGGTCCTGACTATCAGTGAGTGTCCTGATTTCAAATCATTTCTATTCATGGGGAAAAAGTACATATCATTTTATTAATTAAAATCACAATTAAAATATGACCTAGATATCGTGAACTTGAATCACTGGCACATCACGTGTTACTTAAAAGTTTCTGCAAATCACAGGGCACCTGCGGGTGGCAAACTGGGCTAGACGCAGGAGGAGCGAACCTACCCTCTGGTGTCAGCTCCTGGCCTGGCTTACAGTCTGGGTCACACATGGCGCATCCGGCCCCCCAGCAGTGGAATCCTGAGATGCAGCCGCACTCCGCGTCGCTGGTGGAGGAGCACGGCGTCTTGACCCTGTGGAAACCTGCAAGGTCCCACTGTTAGGTTCCACTTGACCTCCACCTCCCGGAAGCAAATATATGTTCTGCAGCAAAAATCATGCTCATACTACTTACCACGCAGTGGGCGTGTTTACTTTTGAACTTCCATAAAGATGTGTTTGCACTTTGCTAATTAAAAGTTTCTCTCTTGTCAATGAATATTTCCTCTGAGATTTAAAAAGTCCCACCACAAGCAATTGCCACACTAAGTACCTGTGTTAGACCTGCCCACTGACTGAGAATGGCATGCCTCTGGTACTTGACATACTGGACAGAGACCAATTAGAGAGTGGGGATCAAGAGCAGCCCCCCCGGGCCACCTCCCAGGCAAAGGGCGCACCTTCAACCCCTACCTTCACACTTGGTACATATGTTACAGGCTTGCTGGCCACCTGTGCTGGAGTAGCTGTCCAGAGGACAGGGAATACACGTCCGATTCCTGCTTTTCCCACAGAAAGTACCTAAGAGGCAGATGAAGGCAAACACATTCAACAAGGAACAATCACCACCCAAAGCATGATGGAGTTCGCAAGGAAATTAGGCTGAAAGCACTGCTTGTCTTCTGGACAGCTCAGTGATAGACATTATTTTGATGATTGACTTTTTAAAATTATACGTTGGCAAGATTTCCCTTAGCCTAATCAGAATTAGTAATAGCACAATACAAATATTGCAACAAAGGAATCAAGACAAGGAAAGTACTTCCCTTTGTCTATTGATCAAGACAGATGATTTCTCTTGATTGATCCAGGAGATCAATATGACTGGATTCAGGAGAATATTAACGTCCCTCCCTGGTACACTATGATTTGAACACATCTGACTTTCTGCACTCTGTCAAGTCCACTGGCGCCTGTTGCGCTTGCTGGGCCCCAGGCCAAGCACAGAGCCTTGTGCCCAAACTAGCATGAGCAGAGGTCCCTCACTGTCCCACCCTGTCACTGCAGCGCCCCCCCCCCACCCCAGTTGCACAAGACAGATCCATGATCGCCAGATGACAAGGTCAAGACACAGAGGCTAAATAACTGGGCTGTGGTCACGCTGCTGGTTTGTATGAAGTCATTAAAAGGGAGCTAGGCCTCCCTGCCTGACCAACAGAATCACACTTTCAACAGGACACATCAATGCACATGAACTGGGTACATACCAGCTGGACAGGTGCCACAAAAATCCTGCACTGCTCTCGTCCTCTCAAAATTCACGACCAACAGCACCATCGCTACCACCTTGTAGTAGCCATTCCTCATGATGAAATCCTGCGTGGATCTGACGCAAGCAAAGCAGATTCCGAAAGAAATCTGGTCGAAGGAGCTGATCTCACCAATGTCGCTCTGTGAAATGTAAAAGTTCCTGAGGACAGGGGGCTTTCTCCTTCCAGAACCATCTGCATTTCACATTTCAACCACTACTTAGACCATTTCACAGGACCATAACTCAGGGTATTTTAGGAGCATTAAAAATGGAATATTATGGAAAAGTAGCAAATTCATAGACTTCTACAATAAGAGAAGCATGACTAAACACAGCTTTGTGCGTGTTTGCCAAAGAGTGAAATTTCCAAGTTTGCCAAAGAGTGAAATTTCCAACGTGTTCCACAAAAACACAGAAACAATTATGGCAAGAACTCTTGCGGGACTCTTGTAGATACCGGCAACAGCACCTAGACTTTCATGCCAGTTACTTGCTGCCTTGTGAAGAGCAGTGATGTGAATCATGGTCTGACCCCTTCATGGCTGTGCTGTGCTGGGAGCTGCCTCGGCAAAGGTGATGGTCAAGATGACCTGTTGCCATGGTGATGCTGACCAGAGCAGCCTATGTGCACAGGCACGCAGCAGCGTTACCAGGCAAGTCCTTGAGCCTCAGGCACCAGCTACTAGGGACAGAGGGTTCTAAGCATAAAAGATGGCCCTACTGTCTCACCAGCCCTGTGCCCTTCTGATTACCTGCTTTGCTGGAACTTTCCTACAAATAATCTTTTTGATGAAACCTGTACAACAATGTGCTGAGCTAGCTCTGGGTCATTTGTCCCTCGTCAGGGGATGGAGAACCACGTGACTCCAACTTTCTTTCTGTGTGTGTCTGTCTTTTCTTCATCTCCCATTGCCCCTCATTTGGTTTCTGAATTAATGACCCAGGTATGAGACCCAGGCACTGCTTCCGAAAGTCCTCACAAAGAGTGGCACCTGTCAGTTGTGTTCAATGAGAAGATATCTCAGTTCCTGTTCCTTCTTTGAGCATCTAATTGCTGACTTTTTAAAAAGTTGTGTGTGTGTGTGTGTGTGTGTGTGTGTGTGTTGTCAATAACCTTTATTTTATTCATTTATTTACATGCAGTGCTGAAAATCAAACCCAGTGCCTCACACATGCTAGGTAAGTGCTCTATCACTGAGCCACAGCCCCAGGCCTAATTGCTAACGTTTTGAAAGACCTCTCTTCTCAATTCATCATCACATTTTCTTAAACATAGACATGAACTTGCCTATTGTGGAACTTGAAGCTCGTAGGGTAACAAAGCTAAGGAGTAAAAATAACTCTTCATTTTAAAAATCTTTTTATAGTAGGCTGTTGAATAGAAGGTATTCTAAATCAGAAGGGAAAAACATCCAGATGTGCAAGAACAGTTTCCACCCTCATCCCGCCCCGGGTCCTCTCTCTACCCCCGGTGAACATACCTTGAGATCTCAGAGCAGCAGAGAACTTTCCACTCCTGGGTACAGCAGCCAAATGCGGCAGCTTGGGGGGACCGCAGGTCAAACAGCCAGGGTGACTCAGCCAGGCGGGGCCTCTTGGGAAGTCCCCACAACTCTGATAGGGCTCATTTGTGTGCTGACCTCAAAATCCCCAGAGCCCCTGTCCCCTCTTGACAATGGTATTTCGAATCATTTCTTGGAAGCAGTTTCTACTGCTAGGACATTTCCCAGATGACTTTAGGAGAAGGATCTTGGCACTTAAAGCAGTTATCTATGTCAAAGCTTTTAGAGTGTCCTTAAAATATTCAAGATGTGAGGGATTAAACTGACCTCTAAAGACAGAGGGGGTCTTGCTCCCCGCAGGACCCTGCTTCCCTACTTACTGTGGAGCTCTGGCCAACTCTGGCCACCTCTGGGTGCAGCCCCGGGGTCCCCACAGGGCTGAGTGCAGTGGGTCTTACCACTGTCATTACTGGGCAGCAAATGAGAGAGCCCAGGCTGCCGCTCCTGTCAGCCTAGCAGCCGGGTGGATAGACTAGAGCCCTAGTCTGCCTGCCGGGTGACCAGGTTGCTTTTTCCTGTGCTCCTCCTGCGTGATGGGGAGGAAGCGGGGAGAAGGAGGACAAGGGAGTTGGAGCTCTGGCGGGGCAGTGGGGGGCATTGTGTGACATTCTTGGGCAAAGTGGAGATCCATGAGAGATTTTCAGAAGGCTGTGATTTTAATCTTATAAAAAGGAAGAAGAGGAGCAGAGGAAGGAGGAGGAGAAGGAAGAAAGTAAGAGGAGGAAAGGGGAAGGAAGAAAAGGACAGGAGGCAGCGGCTCTGGAGACTAAGATGAGCCTCCCCCGCTGAGTGGCTAGGGACCCTCAGGGAGATGACCAGGAGAGCCCTGGCTGAAGTGGGTGGGAGGGAAACGTCAAGAGTGGATCCAGACAGAGAAGAACTACTTCTCCACAGGAGAACTAGAAGCTGGGCCCTGAGCAGGGGTGCAACGGGGAGGGAGCTGGTATGAACACTCCCATGGTTCAGTTAACGCAGGCTGACTTTACTCCAGGCCTCTCACTGTCTTAGAAACTTCCACTGACTCCCTGGTGCCCCAGATAAAACTGGGCCCTGCCATCCAGGACTGAAGGACTTCCTGGATCCACCCTAGGTTTGCCTTTTTGAAAAGCTAATATAGAGTTCACATCAAATCCAACATTGAAAGTGTACCATCCAGTGGATTTTAGTATATATACTATGCTATCCAACCATCACTACCAATTCCAGAACATT
Organism: Sciurus carolinensis; assembly: GCF_902686445.1. NCBI lineage: Eukaryota > Metazoa > Chordata > Mammalia > Rodentia > Sciuridae > Sciurus > Sciurus carolinensis. The sequence continues at coordinate 203,830,092 of NC_062213.1, read as the reverse complement.
CCACCAATCAAAAAGAAATCCTACCCCCACTCGCAGTCACTCCCATTCTCCCTACCGCAGCTCCCAGCACCCGCCAATCTACTCTGTCTCTATGAATTTGTCTATTCTAGAAATTTCGTAAAAATGCAACCATGCAATATGTGGCTTCTTTAACTTCACATAAGGTTTTCAAGGTTAATCATATTGTAGAGTGTATCAGTATGGCACTCCTTTTCATGGCTCAATGATATGCTGTTGCACGGTTACAGAACATTTTGTTAATCTGTTCATCAGCTTATGGACATTCAGGGTATTTCCACTTTGGGACCATAATGAACAATGCTGCTGTGAACACTCACACATAGGTTTTTGGGTGGAACTATGTTCTCAGTTTTCTTGAGTGGTACCTAGGAGATGCACTGCTGCGTCGTCTGGTAAATTGTTTCCCTTTTTGAGGAGTTGCCAGATTGTTTTCCATAGCATCTATACCACCTCACATTCCCACCAGTGACAAAGGAGAGTTTCAGTTTCCCTGCATTAACAACAACCACAACAAAATCAAACCATCCTAGAAGGTGTGGTATGGTATCTCAATGCAGTGTTTTGCTTTAAACATTTTTAGTTGTCAATGGACCTTTATTTTATTTATTTGTATGTGGTGCTGAGAACTGAACCCAGGGCCTCACACATGCTGAGCAAGCGCTCTACCACTGAGCCCCAGCCCCAGCCCCATCTATGCAGTTTTGATTTACTACCCGCATCCCAGTTTTATCACATACATGCACTTGAGCATCCTGCACTGGCAGCAGCTGGGCATGGAGCACAGAGTGTTAAGATCCCCTGCTGGGCTGTCAGGTGGACCTGGGCAGGTTTCTTAACCTCCTTAAATCTCGACCTTTCCATCCACACCTTACAGTTACAGTGATACTGAACATCCTCCTCGGTTGGCCAGGGTTAGATGGAACAGTGAACATGATGTTCCCACGATGTCTGGCCCGTGGTTCTTAAAGGAAAAGTAACTATTAAGAGATTGTTTTTGGATGTTCCTTCTCTACCTCCCACACTGACCATCCTAAAGCCACAAGACAAGGGGCAACACGGGGAGGAGAGTTTTGGAAGCCCCGGGCTGCCAAGAAATGCACTCCAGACCCGAGAGCCGACTCTCCTGTGATCTAGCGGGGTCACCTGCCGGACCTGGGCAGCACTGGTACATGTAAGAGCATCACACCATGAGGACAAGCCTGCTGATCACCTCCTAGCCCTTTCAAAGTCACCAGCTGACTCAGTGGCCCCCTCAGTTATACGTGTTCTGTGTTCGACCGCCCAGCATGACATTTAACAGGGCTGGATTCTCATCTAAGTAAATGCTACCTACTCATTTGCCTTGGACAGTCTGTGGGCAGAGCTGTCGCCCCACCGGAGTGACGTGCTTAGCTCACTTTCTCAGGACCCGAAAGTGTTCACTGAGCTCAGAGTCTCAAGATTAGTTCTGTCAACCTACAGTTAAACCAGATCAACCACTTCAGGGTTATTCTCCTGAAGGCGGCAGTTTTGCATGATAAAATCATCCTAGTAAGCTCGCAAGGCAAGCATGCAGCTAGCCAGGTTTACCATCTCAGCCCCCAAAGGCACAGTGTTCATTAGTGTGATTTTCATTTACTTTAAGATATGGATCCCACTCCGTGGCCGTCTTTGCCTTCTGACCTTCCAGATGCCACAGTCACAGAGCCTTCCCCAACTAGGTCTGAGCGACTCCAGCAAAACACCCACGCTTTGGCAGTATTCAAAGTATTGGTTGCGTCGTGTTCTGAATGACTCATTCTAAGCCAAGGAATAGCTTTCGTGTAGTTGTGATTGACTCTGGGTCTAATGGAGGCGATCTCAAGCAAGTTAACTGAACTAAACAGCATAAGGACTCGACTACTCTCAACAAAATATATTTAGAAAGAGAAAAACAGTCCCTCAAGCAAGTTGCCCGTAACACCTGCCCCTGTGCCCCCTGGGGCACACCCTGGAGGTGGCCTGCTCTGCCAACCAACCCAGAGGACCAGCATCCCGATGCCTGCCCCAAGCACTGTGGGACTCAAGAGGCCTGGGAAGGGGAAAGCGAAAGGGAACTAGGAAACAGGAGAATGAGAGGAAATCAGAGGAGGAGGAGGAAGAGAGCAGGGAGAGAGGAGGGCACTGGTTACGGAAAGGTAGAGGGCCACGGCCACTGAACTTGGAGGCTTCTTGTTCTGCGTGTTGCCTGTGTGGAGTCCATTTCTATGTCCATGGCTCCTAAATACTTATCTCCAGCCTCAGAGCACCCACCACCCTGCAGCGCCCAGGACAACAGCACTGACAGAGCCCGTGTGCCTGGTCCAAACAGTTGAGTCACACATCCAGCTGGGCGCAGTGAAGCATGCCCGAAATCCCAGCAGCTCAGGAGGCTGAGGCAGGAGGATCAAGAGTGCAAACCAGCCTCGGCAACCTAGAGAGGCCCTAAGCAAGTCAGCGCGAGCCCCGTCTCTAAATAAAATTTAAAAAGGGCTGGGATGTGGCTCAGCGGTTAAGCGCCCCTGAGTTCAACCCCTGGTACCAAAAGAAAAAAGTTACGCATCAAGCGAAAACACCTGCTGTCCAGCACAGGCGCGCGCACGTGTGCGCGCGCGCGCACACACACACACACACACGAGAGTGTGACTGGGTTCGTCCAACTCTGAACATAGTCTCCATCTAGGGACGCCCGTGGTCAGGCCACCAGCATGCCCCTGGTGTCCTTGAGACAGCAAGTGATGGCAGCCCCCCACTGCTGCCAGCACCAAGCCAGGGAGGGGTGAGCCAGAGTCCCAGGGAGGGCCAGGCCTGCGTCTCTCGAATCCTGCGCAGACACCAAGGGCGACCGATTCCTGCAGTCTCTTCTGATGAAATGTTATGGAAGGCAGTTTCTAGAAATCTCAAGGGGACCTTTTCTTGATCCTACTTTGGTACCAGTCTGTGGTTCCAGAAGAGCCCGTGGGCCGTGATTCCTCTTACAGTTGCAGTGCCTGCAGGAACGCTGTGGTATCAGGCATTTAGGATTGCTCTTGCACGTGCAGATGCAATACAGTCCAAGAGATGCAGTGCTAATTACAATTAGAACCACCTGGAATGACTCCAAGCCCCAGAACTGTAAATAATCCGCATTTTTATATAACTTAATACAATTTAAGTAAATTTCAAAACGATAAAATTTCAGATTAAATATTTGCTTTTTATCCATAATTTATATTTTTAATTGTAATAGGTGATTTTGAAACCCTTAGATTTACAATTTTTTTAATTTTTAAATTAAAAATGATTTTAATTCAGAAATTGTACATAAATTCATGATTTACTTTAAATAGATACATTCTGTACAGAGTATATTTTATCTTTTAATCCTTTAAACCATTACTATCACTAAAACACAAATTAAATGATATTCTTTTAATGCATGAAAAGCCAAAACAAAACATTTTATGGAGTAAATAACACAAGCATTGATGAATCACATGTATTTTTATTTACCACCCAAACAATGCCAGCCCATTATAGGCATTGATATATCTGCAATTGTAATTAAACTAAATTCAGTCATCTTTGTGAGCCTGCCACCTAAAATTTTTCCACCTAAAAACAACTGTCTTTGATTTTGTTCTTTCCAGACTTTTCCATCAAACCAGAAGAGGCACCTTCCCCTTTGGCTTATCTGCCACTCTTAAATAGTCTGATGTTCTGTAGGCTGTTTCTGTTCTTGCTCCAGGCCCTGGAAGTGTGGACACAGTGTGGGGTGGCACTTGGTGTGGCTGCAGTAAGCCCTGACTCTCTTGTTGGGTGCTGGGGGTCGAGCCTTGTGCATGCCGGCACAAGTTTCCTAGGTCAATAACGTGTATTGCAGGAGTGAGTGAAGGCGTCATTTGCAGACTCCAGTCCCACCACGTGCCTCCCTCTTCATGAGCCAACATTTTCTTTCTTTCCTTGGGAAATCATTCAGAGTGTCGACTTCAACTCAAGTTCTTTAACTACACCTTACAATATCCTTTGGAAATTAGGGCACACATAAGCCAGGTACCCACCCTGCCCAGCGTCACGTGACAAGGAAGGAGCAGAGATAGGGTTCAGACTTGGCTTCTGGCCCCAGAGCCCACCCCCTCACAAGGGCTCTCCCAGTCCATGGTGCCGTGACAGAACCCAGGAACTTGTGCATGTGGGCGAGCAGTCTACCACTGAGCTACACCCCAGCCCCAGTGACTATTAACCTATCTGTGCCCAGGACCCTTTCAGTTTGTGATCTCTGTGCTTCTGAAATCGTCTCAGAAGCATAGAAACAGGTAACAGAGGGAGCCAATTTCCTGGAAATACACCTACCAAATATTTAAAACCCCAAACTATGATGTGGTACTGAATGCGCTTTTGCACTGATATATGCCCATCACAGTTTCAAACTAGTATAAATGGTATTTGAGATAACTTGGATTTCTGTTGCTGCAAAATCATGGGTAGTTTCTTCAGCTATGCTTTGTGAATTTGTGTATTCAAAATTGAAGGAAAGACTGGATTCCTGTTAGAGGTTAGTGAAAATAAAGATGAATTTTCTCACCCAGGTTCAGAGACCCCCTGTATGGACTCTCTTTGCTGCCTTGGATGCACTTAAACAGTCTTAGCTCTGGGAACTTGCTCTTACTCCAAAGTGATGACCTATCTTCACTTTAGTTCTTCAGGTCCTTACACTGTACCTTAAGGCAAAACTGAGTCCTTTCTACCCCTCCCCAGCCTCACTACGATGGCAGTTGTAAGTTATTTCTTCCTCCCCTCCTCTGCTCTGGTCCCTTCACTGTGTTTAAACAGAGAGCAACTTAACTATCAACTGTATTTATAAATAAGTATTTTCTAATTAAGAGTTAATAGTTAAGGGTTGCTTTCTGCACTGTAGCTGTTATGCTAAATACCCGAACTCTTTAAGCTGCCCTTTCAAGCACTCTGCCAGGTAAGAACAGTTACTATGATGCTGGTGTTGGAGACAGAAGCTGAGGGAGGTCAGGTACCTGAGCCAAGGACTAAGGCAGCACCAGAGCGTTCACCAGAGGCCAGAGGTCTAGCTTTGCCTTTAATTCACTCAGTCCTCGAAACGACTCTCTGGAGCAGAGTTCTGTTGCACCTGTTTTACAGATGGGAACCTGGGGCAGGAGGGGTCAGTCCTTTAAGAACACTTAGATATCAGAGACCAAGCTGTCTTAAGCCCAGCTGGGCTGGCACCCATGAGAACACAGTTTCCTACTGTATCACTCTGCCAGTTGAGAAAGGAGAAGCTAGGATGGAACCCAGGACTTCTCCTTCCAAAGCGACCTTAACATTGGGCCAAGAGTGAAGACTGACTCAGGAGCTACCGGCAGTGGCTCATTCCTGTGAATGAACAGCCAAAAAAAAAAAAACACGTTGACTCAGCAACCAACAATAATATTGTCAATTCAGGGGTTTGAGAGCTAAATCGGAAACCACAGATCTCATCTACGTGAATGACTACCAAGAACCGACAGTCCATTTAACCCTTGAGAAATGTGACGAAGGGCAGAGCCCAGTCTCACAGAAGCCACATTTCAGAGGGAGCTAGACTGACTCAAAAACAATTTTTTTGGTTGGGGGTATAGCCGTATAGCTCAGCAGCAGAGTGTATGCTCTGGGTTCAATGCCCAGCCACCCACCAAAAACAAAAAACAACAAAAAAAGTAAGGGCATGTAACCAAAAACTATTAAGTAAACAAGTGTTTTCTATTTTAAATTCTGATGAGGATAGTTGACAAATACCACCAAGGGGAAAAGTATTCTTTGGGCTGCAAGTGACAACTTACAAAGCAATACCACCCCCTCAAAGTGACACTGTCCTGAAGTAAATTGACCTCGTGCTGAAGGCCAGGTTCTGCCTGTGAGGCCTTCTATCCCGAGTATTCACCTTAGCCCTTGGGAAGGAAAGTACCATTAAAATTAATCAAACTTATCTGATTATTTCAAAAATTTAACTTTTGTCAACATTAAAGTATTCTTTCTCCAAATAAGAAGCAAGATATTAGGGGACATATTTTCTTTCCTCCTGAACTTTCTAATTACCAAATAATTCCATGCACAAATCATTCTAGTTCTTCCTCCAAAGCTCTGTCTTGCTGAGTTTCATTACAATAGAAGATAGTTGCAAAACCCACTGGTTTTCACTAATTTTTTTTTTCTACTTAAAATGTTGTCACACTAAACGAGTGTTCAAACGTACCTGCATGGAAGTTGTAAATGCATTACGCGCACACACAGTCAACAGGGTCTGTTACATTCAACCTCAAGTGATTTAGTTATTCTTGCAGCTGGTGTGTAGGTCAGAGGCACAGCATGTGCTTAGCATGCCTGTAGCCCTGGGTCCAATCCTCAGCACCAAAATAAACAAATAAAAATTAAAAAAATAATAAATTACTCTCTATCCCTTACTGATACAATGAATCCAGGAAGCATGTATTGAACGCCTGATGCAATCGGGCTGGTTCTTTCACTGACAGCTTTGCTGTCCTCCAATGCTAAAGGTGCTCCTGGGCAGGGTTTTACTTTGTCATTCTGTCCTCTATGGTGCTCTTCCTCCCACTCTCTGTATGACTCGTTCCCGCACCTTATTCAGATTTCCTCCATGGAAAAAAGGGTTTCTTGACTACACTCTAAAAAGCATGCACGCGTGTGCACCCACCTGTTATTTCCTCTTTTCCCTCTTTTACTCTCCTTCACAGTACATACTGTGGCCTGGAACATATACAGTCATATGCTGCATGATGACATTTCAATCAATGACAGAGCACACACACCATTATGGTCCCCCAAATAGGATCACATTGCTTAATGGCTTCATGGTCATCTTAATGTTTAAGTATATGTAAGACAGTTGCACAACGAAATTGCCTCAGGATGCACTTTTCAGAACGTATCTCATCATTAGGCCACATGTGACTTTTTATCTATTTGAGCATGAATTTATTGTCTGTCTTCCCCCACAGCAAAAGCGCCATGAGAAGGGACATCCTTTTTTCACTGTTGTAAACCTGGCACCCAAAGTCAATAAAAACTTTTTCTTGAATGAGTTTTACTGTCCTGTAAGGTAATATTTAGATAAGGCATAATCTTAACAGCTTTCACAGCCTTTGGAAAAAGTAAGACTTACATAAATAAGGTCACATAACCTCACAGATACAACTACTACAGGGCAAAGTGCTATGAGAATACAGAGAAAACTTCCTGGAAGGACTGGCACAATAACTAGGTTTTGCAGGATGAAGAATCCACTGAAGAGCTGACACAGAGGCAGAAGGCATTCAGGGAGGACAACCATGAAACATGAAGGAGGCGAAGTGCAAGGGGTATTACAGGAAAGAGAAAACGAGTGAGGGGGAGCAGGAAGATAAGGAAGAAAGGCTGTTTGAACCACACCATGGCAGAATGACAATAGCAGCTGGCATAGCCACTGTTGATTTTAATGCCCTGTATGTAAGTCCCTGCGGATCACAGCAGCTCCACAAACTACTATAATCATGCAAAAGGCCACCAAAATACTTTGTCCTCACCCTAGGTGTAGCCACTGCTTAACAGCCCTGAAGTAGGTGGGTTTGGAGATAAGGAAGGGACCTCCCTAATACAGTCAGGGGACAGGGGCAGGGAGTAGCCACGGGTTTTGACAGATTCGAATGGCCCCGGCTGGGTGGAATACCGATTACCTACTGAGAAATTTTTGGTGTGCCTCCAGGATCAGTCTACGTTTCCAAAATACTGGAATCTGAAATTACCGTGGAGGCAGGATTGGAATAAGTATGCACGACTGGAAATAACGAGAAGGCACTCGACACTTCCGTGGCCCTGAGCTGGCGTTTCACACGCGATCGCACTGGGTCCCCGCCACCTTCAGGCAGGCACCGCAGTCCACGCTTAGCGAAGCCCTCAGCAGGGCTCACTCACTTCTAGAACTAAGACCCCGGCAACCTTCGAGCCCAGCAGGGTTTGACACGAAAAGCCTGAGCGAAGCAGAAGCCGCTGCCCCAAGCAGCCTGGCTCTCACACCGGGCTCTGCAGACTTTCCAGGGCCACCAGGGAGCTGCGAGCCTGGACGCGGCAGAGGCTGCCGCGGGCCGCAGCGCGAACCCGGGACCCGGAGGTGCCCAGGGACCGCGCCTCGCACCCGCAGGCCTCTCTTCCCCCGGAAGCCCACAGGGCAGCTGGGGCACCGCGATCCCAAGGCGGCGGGGACCCACACGCGGTGCTTCCAAAGAAGGACCTGCCGGGTGTCTCCGTCAGGCGGCGCGGGGCGGCAGCGCAGGAGCGGGGCGCAGGCCCCGCCCCCTGCGGCCCGCCTCGGCCAATCCCGGGCGCCGCCGGGGCAGCGGCCGACGGAAGTGGGCTTTACGTCACTGCGGCCCGCCGGCTCGCTTCCGGCGCCCGGCGCGCCGTGGGAGTCATAGGTGGTGGCCCACGCTCGGGGGGCTCTTCGCACTGGCGGGTAGAGGCGCCGCTGTTCTCGGACCCCACACAGACCCTAGTGTCAGAATTTCCGCCGGGCGCCCTCAAATGTCAGTGCTCGCCCACTCTCCCCCAGTCTCGCCGGCCTAACCTTTCGGGGCCTCGGCGGGGAAATTCGCCGCGCCTGCAGGACCTCCCTGGAGCGCGCCCCTCGCCCAGCCCATACGGGTTTGAGAAACACATTTCTCTAAGGTCGCAGAGGTCTGCCGCAAGCCCCGACGACTCTGACGTGAGAAATGAAATTAGAATAGGAGGAAGGCGGTCGAAGTCACATTGTGAACCACAGTAGGAAAAGCTGGCACATCCTACACGGCGAAGACGGGGCGACACGGAGCGGCAGTCACCAGCGCCTGCTCTGTGCCTGGAACTGTAGCTGCTGAGCAGGCAACGGCGGGCTGCTCCTGGACTTCCCAGGACCAGTGGAAGGCAGCCCGTAATAAGTTAACAAAGACGAAATGCAGGCGTGATTAGTGCTGTCGATGAATAGGGTAGTCGTAGGGGATGAATTAGTGTTTACTCAGTTAAGACGAGAGGACCAAAATAAGAAGGAGGGACCCATGGGGGGGAAAGTAGTGAATAACTGGAAGCAGTCTTTCTGCTATGGTGCTTGTGGGGGTGGGTAGGATGAGAGGCGCCGTGGGTAACTTGCTAACGTACCAAAGCCATTTCTCCTTTATTGGATTGTGAACTCCCCTGGGCAGAACACCCTATCTCCTTAAATGATGCAACCTCTGTAAGAAATTAAGTTCCTTGGAAACAGACTTTTTTTCAGTTTTTAGTTCGTACTTTCCACAATGCATAGACTTGTGAAATGTTGAGTTAAAAAGGTACTAGATAGGAGGGGGTTGTTCTACCTGGAAATAGGGGACTGAACTAGGAGGTGTCTTCATTGCCAGTACTAGTAATACGTTTTTGGTAAATGGTTGAATATTTTTGGCTTTGTTCTATAAATGTGTGAAGAGAAATGTGTATAAAATATTGAGAGTTATGAGTGTTATATTATTAATTGTAACAGTGAAGCCAGAATTAAGGACAGATAGTTAGTGTAGAAATAGGATTTCGGGTCAATTCGAGGAAATGAAGCCATAAAGCCATCTGCCTCTGGAAGTTGGAGATTGTTCCTGGAAGAATGAAATGTGAGGGAGCTCCAGAGCCCATTGATTACCAAATTTACCTGCCTTTATCAAGGACTGCAAGCGTGGAGCTGCTAATTAATGCCCCCTGGGCCCTTGCCTGCCTGAATCATCTTTGCCCTCCCCCTGCCCATTGCTTCTCACTTAGTGCAAAACCAGGCTTAGTCAGTAGGCAGGAAGGAGAGATAAGGGGGGAGAAAACTGGAGAACAAAACAGACTTTAACCTATAGAAGATGGAGGGTGCACTCACTTCTTGGGACTTTAGAACATCAGCCATGGCCCCCTTCTTCCTGCTGGGAGAAGTCTGTATTATTACCTTTAAATAAAACCTGCTTAATATGCTTGCCTTGGCGTGCTTCTCTAGTGTTCAATCTTCAACACTAGAAGGAGCAGAACTCGTCACCGGTAAACGGCGGTATCAACAACATATGGGTAGAGTATGAAAATTGACATCAGAATATCTGAGTTTGCCCGAGACTGTAGAACCTTTCTAGACCTCAACCTTCACATTTGTAAGATGAAAATTGTGATAATACCTTCCAAAAATTCAATATGATTGCCTAAAGCTAGTAAATGAGAAATCAAACCTTAGCATACTGTTTTAAATATCACCAGAATATTACCTGTTGAAAATATTTTGTTCTGGGGAACAGGGCTGAAGGGTACAAAAGAGTTAAGTTTGAGGGTTACTACTGTGTAGCAAAACCTGACTACCATAGTTTGCCATCTGGATGGAGTGACTGCCTCAGGTTGCTAGTTGTGTGGGTTGACTGGGGCAATCCTGTTGCAGGTGTTCTTTCTGAAACCCGTGTTGAGGGGGAGCAGCAACTTCCCAAAGGGAAAGCTCTTCCTATGGCAATTTGAAAGTGCAAGACCACAGACCTAAGGATCAGTTGTTCTTTGAAGGCTTCAATCTGTTAACATCCCATTGATCAAAAGAAGGCTAAACGCAAAAAGTCAAGAGACAAGAAGTACACTCACATATACAGATAGAAGGGGAAAGAATGATTATTTCTGAAAATAATACTATAAGTAATATTTGAATTTTAAAAGGTGTGCAGTGTATTAATTTGATAAAAATTAATGCTGACTCAGGTCCATTTCAGTTTTTGTTGATGCAAATGTCTCAGAAGTGTTAACTCCTGTGTGTGCCCCTCCCCCTTCCCATATTTACTCTGTTGCTACTGTCTCAAGCTGCAGCAGACCACCAGCAGGTCCTCTTGAGAGCTTATACTATGAGGGGCTGGGCCTGTGGCCCAGTGTGGAGCACTTACCTAGCACATGTGAGGCACTGGGCTTGATCCTCGGTACCACATAGAGTTAATAAATAAAGGTATTGTGTCCATCTACAACTAAAAAATAGATATTAAAAAACACTTAAAAAGCTTACTATGGGAGCTGGAACAAAACAGCTTGCCTTCTTTTAGTTTCCCTTCCATTTACTTAAATCCTTCCTTGGTTCCAGAAGCACACCTCTGACCACCTGCTTCCCTCTTTCAAAGCTGAAGAGGGGCAGCTTTTGTTTGCTTCCAACAGCCAAAGGTAAAATCACTGCAGAACTCCCAACAGTTTCTTCTTAAAATGTTAACTGATTAAAGATATTTCAAACGTTTACACAAGTGCACAGTGCAATATATGACTTTATTTACAATTTTAGAAATTAAAAAAACTAAACACCACTGTAAGGAGCACATGAAATGTATGAAAGCACTTTGCAAACTAGCAACAAAAAAATCAAATGAAAATGAATGTGATTTTAATATCTCAATGGAGATGGTGAAAACACCAACGTATTTAAAATACTGTTTGAACTCATGCATTACTGGTGAGAATGCTAAGTGGTTCGATTTGTACCGAGTTGCTCAAATGTGCTTCCCACTGCTGGGAATTTACTTTCATTATACTCGCACACCTAGGTCCTGGGTATAAGGTTATTCAATGCAGTGCTATCTGCACAGAAAATGATTAGAAATAACCTGTATTATCAGTGTGGCACTGGTAAATAAACTAGAGGATATGTCCACCATGGCATGGCATGGGCGGGGTATTCTTGATATAAAAGGATTCCCACAATGTTCATGCAATAGATGTAATTGTGCATAGGGGGAAGTGAAGAACAGAGTACACAATGTACAACATTTTCATGAGAGGAAGAAGGAAAACGACAGTAATGACAGTATATATGTGCTTACATGAAAAGGACGTACAAGAAACGTTGTCACCTGTTAGGGAATAGGGGTGGAACTGAATGAGGACAGGAATGTAATTCTCGTCATCTTGTTTTTTGAAAGTGTCAAAAGCATTAATATCCAAAAGTTTAAAAGCCAGGTACTGTAAACAAATTTAACCCACTACGCATTTATCCACTGTTTGCTCAGCATTGCTCTAATCCCGTAGACTCAGCAGCAGCAGCAGGACTTTTCACAGCGTAGAGAAACTGCCCGCGAAATGACTGACCGCCGGGGACCGGCGAGGCGCAGGGGGGCAGACGCACAGGAGAGAGGAACAAAGGTAGACGCTCGTGCACAGAAGGAACAACCCGCGCGCCGCACACCTGCGCGCGCCCTTGCGCAGCGACGGAGAGCGCGTCCAGCCGCAGTGCGCGGGGCCGGGTGCAGAGGCATATTCACAGCTGCACACGCAGCGAGCTCGGCCGGACGTGACGCACTGACGCGGGGCGGCGCGAGTCTGCGCAGTGCGGCGCCGAGGGCGGTGGCGCGCGCGCGTGCGTGCTGCGGTGAGCAGCCTTCGCTTCGCCGGGTGAGTGGTCCCGGCGTCGTGGAGCCGCGGACCGCCTCGAGGCCTTCCGCCGTGGGAAGGGGAGCGGGGTGCGGACCAGCGCCTGTGGGGAGCCGGGCGGGCCTGGGACGGGCGGCGCGGGGCCGAGCCGGCGCGCCGCGGTGGTCGGGGCGAGGTGGACGCGCGTGGGGAAGTCCTTTTACTGATGCGCGGTGCAGGGCGGCGCGACCTGCGGGCGGACGGGCGGAACGTGACCGCTCTGCGCCCGGGGCCCAGCCGGGCAGGTCCCTGTGCCCCAGGCGTGAGAAGCTCGCCGATGTGCAGCCGCCAGCCCCGCCCCCGCGCGGAGTCTTTACTCCTCTTACTGAAACCTAAAAAATGAAAAATAAATTTTAAAAATCCCCTCCAAAGCCCTTGCAGGCATATTGCCAAAATCTGTGTTTCGGATTTTTGCCAGTGATGATCAGTGTGGCTGTTTTCTGTCAAACAGTCCTTGGAGAACTGTCTCCCTGCACTGTGCTAAGTGCAAGACCCACATACATGTGTTTTAGAAAACGCCCAATTTAACATACTAGAAATCGGGTTTAAGAAAACGTGGTAAAGAGCCTAGCCTGGTAGCGCACGCCTGTATAATAATAGGGAGGCTGAGGCGGAGGATCCCAAGTTCAAGACCAACCTGGCAGCTTAAGGAGACCCTGTCTCAAAATTAAAAAAATAAAAGAAGGGAGCAGGTTGCTGGGGATGTAGCTCGGTGGTAGGATACTGCACTCCTGAGTTCAATCCCCAGTACAACAAAAATAAATAGAAAGAATGAAAAAGGAAAACTTGGTAAAGAAACTCTAAATAACATTAACACATATTAGCAACATCACTGTGTCTTCATCTCAGAAATAGAGCAATTGAAACTAACCCAGAATGCTTTTCTTTTTTAATTCCAGAACCATTTCCCTAGGAGATACTTAGTGTACTTTAAAAGGGTCCTAAACTTAAATATTTGGGCCACTATAGGGTTGCAGTGAAAGTGTTTTGAAAAATTTTTTTTCTTTTTTTTAAGACTTTAAAACATACATCAGAATGGCTTCAAAAAGAGCCCTGGTCATCCTGGCCAAAGGAGCAGAGGAAATGGAGACGGTCATCCCTGTAGATGTCATGAGACGGGCTGGGGTAAGTCTACTGTTTACTAGTCTTCCTTGTCTTAAAAATGTTTGGATTTTTAAATCATTGAATAGAATGAAATCTAAAGTAGTTCATGAAATATTTCATATATATTCAAAATTAACAGTGATTACATAATAATAAATATCTGTTTATTCACTGCCCATGTTTAATACTTATTAACATCTTGCATTAATTTCTTTCAGATCCTTTTCTTTCTTCTTTTTAAAAGATAGTCTGGCTATTATATCTATATAGCACAGGCCAGCCCTGAACTTCTGGGCTCAAGCAGTCCTCCCATCTCAGTCTCCAGAGTAGCTAGGACTATAGGCTTGTGCCAAAATGCACAGCCATGGACCCATGTCTCAAAGAGCAGATTCTTTAAAGAAATATACTTAAGGTCCCCCTTGTAAAGTCCTTTCAGTAGCAGTGTGTGCCAGACTTCATGCAAAGCACTTACTTATATAAACCTTAATAAGAACTCTGTTAGACTTTTAACTCATTCTACAGTTGAAGAAACCAAGGCACTAAATGTGCTCAGGTTGCAGTTTTAGGTAGAGGAGCCAGACCGTGGACCCAGGCAATCTGGCTCTGGAGTCTGTTTACCGTTACACTCTTCTGGTTCCAAAGTTGAAAATCCAGCTTCTTCATTTGGTGTTGCTTGTTTATATTGCACTATACGAATATGCCACAACCTGTCCATTCTGCTTCCAGCCTTATAATACCGTGATAAACATTGTAGTGTTGACTCGTGCAAATGCGCAGAAGCCTTTTCAGGCTCTGCACCTAAAAATGGAATTGCTAGGCCCAAGGACAACCCTTAGTCATCGTCATAAGTTTTGCCAAGTTGCTCTCCAGTGTACCAATCTGTAGTCCCACCAGCAGGGTAGAAAAATTCCCATTTTTTTCCCAGTACCAACTCTTGGTGTTATTAACTTTTTAAGTTTTTATAAAATAACGTGGCATTTTATTTTTTAACTTGCATTTCTACCTTATAAAAATGCTGTGAGGTTTAAATGCAGCGGGAACCTTGCAAGATAGGTTATTAATAGAATGGTCATGAAATTTATCTCCTGAATCAGAACACTTGTGGGAGAAAGGGTGTTCTAGCTGGACAAGATGCCAGGACAGTAGCTGTAAGTTGGAGCTGTCCCAGGCAAACCAGGACAGACCTGTTATGAAATATATTTAGTCAGTGTATTAGCTTAAATTCAGTATGGTCTTCTTGCAGTATTTACTGTCAAGTTATTTTAAAACCTGGGACAGATGTGAAATTGTTACTCTTAAGTTTATGTCTCAGCATTCTTAAATATGATGTCTTTCTCTTAGATTAAGGTCACCATTGCAGGTCTGTCTGGAAAAGACCCAGTACAATGTAGCCGTGATGTGGTCATTTGTCCTGATGCCAGTCTTGAAGATGCTCGAAAGCAGGTTTGTTTTCCATACATGAAATTATTACTTCATATAGCTTCTCTGTTAGTTTCTTGAAACATCTTTTGATTACATATAAGACTATTGTTAGAATAGACTTATTTTAAGGAAATTATTTTCCTTGGAAATATTCCCCACTAAATTTAGAGGGCAAAGACTTCACCTTTCTACTATGTCCATAGAACTTGGCAATTGCTAGACTCTGCTTTTGTGCTCAGTAAGTGGGTGAGTGCCAGGAGGATGCGTGAGTGGGAGCTGAGGGTGGGAGGGGCTGGAGGGGAGCCCTGTTCTGTTGTCAGTCTTCTCTGGCTGACAGGTGTGCTTGCCTCTTCAGATAATGTTTTTACCTGCTGTAAGAGAATCAGTTGTCACATGTCCTATTTATTTCTTACTCCTTTTTCTGAAGCTGTTTGTTTTTATTAGAGCATTATAATTATACATAGTATTTGGGTTCCTTTAAAAAAATTATTCATACAAGGAATTCGATTTCAATCCCCATTCCTTCGCTTTTCCTCCCCTCTGCCCCTTTTCTCCCGCCTCTGCCCTACTGCTCTTCCTTTCACTCTTTATTTTGGATTGTTTCTTTCTACATGCACATAACGGGGCAATCCCTTTGGTACAGTTGTGTGTGCGCAGCATCCTTCTGTTAGTTGCATTCCACGTTCCTTTCCCTCCCTCCCTCCAGTTCTCCTCCCCCTCTACTCATCTTCCCTTTATCTTTATGATATCCTGTCCCCTCCCCTTTCCCTTGTCCAGCCTGCACAGGTGAGAGGAACATGCCACCCTTGACTTTCCAAGTCTGGCTTATTTTACTCAGCATGATGGTCTCCGTTTTCATCTAAAGCTGCTTTTTACCCTGCCCTTACCGTGACACAGGTGCAGTTGTTTGATTCATCTCACATGGAATGGTTGGATTACGGGAGGGATAAGAGTTCTACTTAAATTGTCACTTTTTCTGTACCTTTAGAAAGAAGGTACTGGAGGGCACAGGCTCTTCTGGTTATATTATGGAAGCTGGAATCCCTTTTCTCAGACACATCCTTGCCCACCCTGCCTTGGGGTCAGATGGGCCCTCAGGGGACACAGGGTGGGCTGTGCCTCACCGAAGCAGGAAGAGCAAGCTCACTGTGGTTGTGCTCTGCCAGAACCCAAGCTGATTTCCCATGCAAATGTCCTCTAGTGAATAGTTCGCTGCTGGATTGTGGAGCATTGGAACATTGTTATTATATATAAATTCTTGAAACTTTCTAAATATCCTGTTAAAGCGAGAAATGGGAGTCAAAAAGAGAGATTTCTCTTGTTGTGTTTTGTCCGTGGTGTCTGGGCATTTTAGATTAGCAGTTGCCTTTGTATTTATTGTTTAGTTCAAATTCTAAAGAGTGAAGGAGATTAGAAATTAGATACTTTACTTCCATTAGTTTTGAGTTTTGCTTTGTTTAAAATGAGTCAGATATTTATGGTATTGAAAAGTAATTCTAAAAAGTAGATGTTGCACTACGTATGTACTAAAGTTTCATTTTGTAATTTAATGACTAAAGTTTTTAACCTCTTTGTTGTTAAGACAATTTCCATTTTATAATTTCTGCAAGCATGAGATTATTTTTTTCTTGCTCCTTTTTTTCACCACATTTTGCATTGGTGCGTTATAGTTGTACAGAATGATGGTATTTGTTGTTATATATTTGTACACGCACACAGATATTTTAAATTTGGCCAATATCACTCTCCAAGCCTTGAGATTATTCAGTTTTCTAAGATGTTTTGGTGTTTAGGACACTAAAATATTGTGCCATTTATCTTTTTGCCCGACCAAGTTCCATTTTTTCATAAAGTTAAAAATATTTTTCCTGTATATTTTATTTAATATTTGCTTTTCTTCTAGCTTTTAAAATTGCTACATATGCCAGGTGTGGTGGCACACACCTATAATCCCAGTGGCTCAGGAGGCAAGCCGGAGGATCAAGAGTTCAAAGCCAGCCTCATCAACTTAGTGAGACCCTATCTCAAAATAAACTGTACAAAAAGGGCTGGGATGTGGTTCAGAGTGCCCCTGGGTTCAATCCCTGGTACCAAAACATACATACAGGGGCTGGGCTTGTGGCTCAGTGCTAGAGTGCTCGCCTAGCACAGGTGAGGCACTGAGTTCCATCCTCAGCACCACATAAAAATAAAGGTATTATGTCCACAACTAAAAAACATATCAAAAAAAAAATACATGCATACAGTGCCATATACACTTATTGAGTAATAGCTCAGGGCTGGGATGTGGTTCAGTAGAGCACTTGTCTGGCACAGGCATGGTCCTGGGTTCCATCCTCAGCATGGTGAAAAAAATAAGCATGTGAAGGACGATTCCTCTGAGATGGACCTAGATGAAGTCCGAGTGCCACGTGTCCCGTTCTCACTCTCCGTCCCCTGCGCTGCCTCCCTTTGTGGCCGCACGCCCTGCATGTCTGTGCGTGACAGCCTCCTGCTGGCGTCCAGCTAGTCTCCAGCTCCGTGCTCCGCGCCCGCCTCCCAGCGCACCTGCGTAGTCTCACAAGAGTGCAGTTGTACTGTCCTGCCGCTCTCCTCCTGGGTGTCCTCTCTGTTCCGGCTTACAGGTGTTCTGTGTTTTTTGCTAGTTAACGACTTTCCGTCTTAGGGACACACCATAGTTTATTGAAGTTCTTTTTTTTTTTTTTTTTGGTGTTGTAGATGGAACCAGGCCTCACGTGCTCTCCCGCTGACACCCCAGTCCCTAGCTGTTCTTTCGACAGATGCTTGGATTGTCTACTGTGTTTTGTTTGTGTCCACATTTAAAATACAAAAGTGTTATGAGATTGTCTCTTTAATACACATTTGAAATAAAATGTACTTTAAAATTTTTTTAACTATTACAGGGACCATATGATGTGGTGGTTCTACCAGGAGGAAATCTGGGTGCACAGAACTTATCTGAGGTAAGAACTGTTCAGTCGTTCACTTCTGTGAGGCTGGGCAGGCGGGTCTACAGCAGGCCCTTCAGCTCTGCTTGTCTTCAGTTCAGTTTGTTATTGGGCTATTTCAGAGAGATGACTGAAAAAACAAAAACCACTAAAATTAACTAAAAGGTGTTCTAGGCTTGTTTTTTAAGAGATTCTAATAGTATTTCCTATGGAAAAGAGCTGAGCTTGTGGAATATTTATTATGAAAAAATTCAGCCAACGGTCCAAAGTAAGAGCATGTGTGTTTTCCCGGCAGCAGCAGAATGATCTGCTGTTGTGAAGGTGCAGTGCAGGAAGCTGAGAGACCAGCTGTCTGCTCAGCAGTCCTGTCGAGGGGCGGTTGCGGGGACTAGAGGTGCCAGCAGGGAATGAGAAGTGGCTTCAGGGGAGTCCACCACCTCTTCCTTTTTAAGTCTTATGTGAGGAGGGGCAGCAGACAGAAAGACCAGAAGAGGCATAATTGAACATTAGGGAGGTCTCTGGTCAGTCTGTCCTCACCCTGCCATCTGAAGACCCCCAGACCCCACATCCCTTTGTCTCTTTCCCCATGGAGTACAGAACCACAAGGGTCATGTGTGCCAGGAGACAGTACTTTTTCTTGTCATCTTTAAGTGAAAAGAGAAGCTTTCTTTTAGGACAAATGCCTTGACTGGGTGTAAGACTATAGATATGTTATGAATTTGATAATTTCCATGTTAATGATTCAGATGTTTTTGGAAAATAGATTGAAGCTCTTATGGTTTCAGCTAAAATCAGATTTGGCCAGATTCCTGGCCAGAGACTGGCTGTGGCCTAACAACAGCTGTCTTTGGTTTTCTTTGACTAGTCTGCTGCCGTGAAGGAGATCCTGAAGGAGCAGGAGAACAGGAAGGGCCTCATAGCCGCCATCTGTGCAGGTAACGCCCAGCAGCGTGGGGGCAGCATGGCTGCCAGAGGGTCCTGCCCTCCCTGAGGCAGAAGGGCATCCGTCCTGACGGGCTCAGTGTGGGTGGCATGAAGTCACGTCCTTTCAGCAGTGAATCCAGCCGTCCACTCGGCCTTTTTGTACCCTTGGTCTGCATTCTGTGCAACTTACTGTTTTCTGTGTTCAGTTGACCTCGGAGGAAAACAAGGCCCATGGAATTCAGTAAACAGCTTGTTACAGCAGGTCTTTGTGCCAGAAAATACTCCTGCCAGCACACAGTCAGCAGGAACCTCTCAGACAAACACAGCAGCTCTACCCTGAGCTTGCCCTGCAGGCTTGGAAGCCAGGGGCCTGCGGCCTGCTTCCCAGGCGTTTTCTGATTCCCGGGGTTGCCGTATCATCTGCCACATAATCAGGAACAAGATGCTTTAGTGCTTTGTAGTTGTCCCCCATCTTTGAGACCTTGTAACATGTTGTGTCATCTGTGCCACCGTAAGTGCATCCTGTTGCTTCAGCGTCAGGTGCTGTCCTGCTGTCGAGCGTGTGTTCCCTGGTAGGCCTTCGCCAGCGCTCTCTGTGCTGTGGGTCTTGATGAAGTGTGTGTCCAAAGAGCCAGTGAATAAACACCTGAACGGTGGGTGGTTTGAGAAAAGTGACCCGTTGGTGTTTGTTCGGGACTTTAGCCCCTTTAAAGAGGCTGCGGCAGGGACTCTGCACCCCAGCACTGTGCTAAGTATTCCTCCAGAGGGCTGGGCGGGTGGGAGCAGACTCGGGCTGTCATGTGCCTTCCCTCTCTCTCACACAGGAGTGGCGTCAGAGTGGGTCAGAGCTGTCATTTGGGCAGGGCACTGTGTGTGAATTTCTTCTCGTTTTAAATCTCCAGTTAGGATGCAGTTCCGGGATAGGGCACCTGTTTAGGATGCTTGAATGCCTGGGTTCCATCCCCAGCATCCCTCTAAAAGCCCCAGTTTTAATTTCTAACAGGGCACGTAGTGATTGGTGTAACCCCACACAAACTGAAGGGACCCAAGACCTGCATGCTTGAAAGCTGCTGCATTAGAGATGGGGGAACAGCTGAGGCCCCTGGCCCCCGGGGTTCCAGGTGCCACTGGCCTCCTGTGGCCCACCCTGCGAGCCAAGCAGCTGCTCCATGTGGGGAGAACGTCATGGATCCCGTTAGTGTGATCTCTGACTGCCCTGCTGCTGCTGGGAAACCAGCCTCGTTCTCAGGTGCTTTGACCAAAAGAAGACACCAGCAGTTTGCCTGGGTTGTTGCCTTATCACTCTGCTGAGAGCAAAACCACATGTTCTCTTGGCCTGCAATGTCGCCAGGTAGCAAAATTACCAGCCTCAGGTGGCCCACTGTCTTGTGCTGGGAGAAGCTGGATTGTGCAGAAATAAGTAACACTAGCAGTGTGTTTACCCTGTTGGAGCCCATGTGCTACCACCTCTGTGCTGTGTGTGTTGCAGTGGCTTGGGTGTGGGACCGGATGATGGGACGGCAGAGGAGTGAGGTTTTTTTCAGCCTGGGGGTTGAACCCAGGGCGCTCTACCACTGAGCTACACCCAGCCCATGTTATTTTTTGTTTTGAGACAGGGTCTTGCTAAGTTGCCCAGGCTGGCCTTGAACTTGCCATCCTCCTGCCTCAGCCTCCTGTGTAGCCGGGATTACAGGCATGCACCACTGTCCAGTTGAGATTTCCCTGTTGAAATCGGCAAATAAATAGAAGATTCTTCTGGAATGTTGCAGTTAGAAAGTAGGAACTGTTTTTGAACTGAAAGAACGTTAGATTAGCCTCTGATCCTGAGGAAGTGTGAAGGACAGAAATGGGAAGGGAGGCCTTCGTGAGAGGATAAAAGGGAATGTCCCTGCAGTCAAGACGCTCAGTCTAGGAACAGGTGTGCAGGAACTAGGGACATCTGGAGGAGCTGGGGAGTGGCCGTGGTGTTGTTTTTGTAAGTGTCCACCAGGTGGCACTGTGGGGCGAAGCTTCTGCTGGCTCCACCCTCAGTTCCTTGCTCAGAGCCAGACCAGCAGGGGAGACTGGCAGCACTTCTTCCATGGAACCTCAAGGAGTAAGAACGTCTCCTCTGATTTTCCAAACGGGACTCCTCGGCCACAGAGAGCAGCAGCTCTGAGCCTCATCACAGGCAGTGGAGCCCAGCCCGCTGTTGCAGGGCGTGTAACACTGCCGCAGGGAGCAGCCCCAGGACTTCCGGCCAGGCCTCGCCGCTGTCATTGCTGAAGCACAGCAGCGTGCTTAGAAAGACAAGATAGTGTAGGGTTCTGAGTTCTTCAGAGCTCACCAAATAAAAACGCGAGTGGTGGCTCATGAATCCATCCAAATAAAGGTCGTGAGGTGATGAGTCCATTCTTACAGACTCTTAGGTTTGGCTACTGTACATAGTTGTCTTGTGTGTAGAATAAAAGTTATGGTGGAAAGAGGCGTGTTTGAGGCTTTTGATGTAAGAACTTAAGGAGAACTTGGTCTGAAGCTGATGCCAGGCACAGCCCCTGGAATCGGGTGTCCTTGGCCTTCCTGTTTGCAGCAGCCATGCCCCGAGTGGCCCATGGCGTGGAACTGCCGTTGCCAGGAAGGCTGTGCCAGGTGAGCCTTCAAAGGCCAGGTGCTCTCCTAGTGGAGAAGAGGGTGGAGCCTTAGGGTTTTGTGTGTGTGACTTAAAGAAAAAGGTACAGTAAAAACTTTTTAAGATAAGGTGATAAGGTAGCAGAGCTGGGGACAGAACCTGGGGGCCCCATGTCTACTGGGCCAGGGCTCCACCACTGAGCCACATCCTAGTCATGACTTAGGGTTACCACCAAAGTTGACCGTTTCCAGTAAACTCATTTGGATAGAAATCTCTGGTTAGTACCTACGTATCTTCCGACGTCGTCTTAAGAGCAGAGGTAGGATGTCACCCAGTGACATTTCTGTGTGGTGCTTTGCATAAGTAGTTCTAAGAAAGGTCTCGTCCCTTCGGGCAGGGCAGCAGGTGATTCAGATCTCAGTACCCATACCACCTGAGGATGTAGATGGGTAGATGGATAAATGAGCATCAATTCCCCATTTTTCGCTTTCAGGTAGAAAAATAAAACAGCAACAAAGTCCAGAAGTTCAGAGGGTACTGATTGCCCTAAACGTATAATTAAATCTTTCCTAAATCTTTCCTTTTGCCAAGAGTAAGGCAGGAAGTTAGAAGCAAGGTGGTTTCTCCCACCTTTGTACTCCTGGAGCATAAGGTCCCTGTTCCCTTTGGAGGGCACATGCTGTTTGCCTGCCTGGGTTTCCTGGGTGTCAGAGCGAATCTTCTGATTAAATGCTCATTGAAGTGTTTTGGGTTTGTGGTATTTTGCCCGATGTGCTCAGCAGGTGATCTCTTCAGAGTGTGCCTTACCTCTCTAGTCAAAAGCGTTTAGTTTCAGAACTATAGCTCTGCTTTACATAAGAGCTTTTGACTTTGAAGAATACTTTTGCTGTTAGGATTTTTAAAGTATGGTTTCTCTTTATCTGCGCTCAATTTTTTATTAATCTTATTTATTTTTAGGTCCTACGGCTCTTTTGGCTCATGAAATAGGTTTTGGAAGCAAAGTTACAACGCACCCACTTGCAAAAGACAAAATGATGAATGGGAGTAAGTATGCCCTGTGTTTGCATGTTAGGAAGGCCTCGCCCCACCTGGCATCTATACTCGCCGGGTCCTTGCTGTCACAGGCAGAAGACGCGTTTAGGTCTTGTTCTTAGGAGGCTTGGCCAGCTGCTGGGGCGGGTGACAGCCCTGCTGGTGTTTAGAAAGTGCCCTCACCCGCATCGCACAGTGGCACGAACCTCGCCTTCTCTTCCAGAGCGCCTGCTTCCTTGTGACCTCTTCTTGTTTGAGTGTCAGCAGGGCACTTCTGCCTTCTTACCTTTATAAAGCAGTTTCCTGTCCGTGGCAAGGCACGCAGTGCAGAGGGTGAGGGGACACTAGCGTCCCTCTTTCCTCTTGCCCCCCTCCACCGTCAGAGGTGACTTCCCTGGAGAGTGTCTCGTGCACTGCTATGAACTCCTCTGCACACGCCATCAGCTTACTGTGCTTTCTCTCAGGTGGGACCCACTGAATATGTCGATCTGGAACTTCCCTTTGTTCGGAGGTCGTTTCTCCCCGTGTGGCGCAGTCTGACCGGAGCGTTCTGAGCTGGAGCCATCTCCCTCCTCCGCCCTGTGCAGCCTGTTCACCCTGAGCATGCCTCAGGTGCCCTTGCAGCACACAGGTGGCCCATTTGCAGTGCAGTGTGGCGCGTCCCCCTGTGGACAGACCGCAAGTGGCTTTCTGCTTGTGACGTATGCACTGCGGTGATGGCGTCCTGCAGTGTCCTGAGGCGTGTGTCTAGGTCCCCTCTTCAGATCGAATGGTGCCTTTCTCAGTGTCTCGCAGTTTTTAGTTAATGAACTTTGCTGTTTGGGGCGCAGCTCAGTGGTAGAGCGTGTGGTCAGCTGTGCAGGCCTCAGCACCCAAAGAAAGAAACAAAGGAGCAAACTTTATTTTATATTTTTTATTTTTTAGGTCCACAGCAGAATTGAGTGGAAAGTAGGGTCCCCTGTGGCTCTCTCCCTCTGACACTGGCCACTGTCCCTGTCCCACACCAGGTGGAGCGTTGTTGGCACTGGGGTACTGTCCAAGGTGTGCGTGACAGCAGGGTTCGCTCTTGGTGTGTAATTCTGCACATTCTTGAATTTGATCCAAGGTTCTATTGTTTTGGCTTTTGTTTTTGGTACTGGGAGTTGAACCCAGGGGCACTTACTGACTGAGCCGCATCCCTAGCCCTTTTTTGTAATTTTTATTTACAGACAGGGTCTGTTGAGTTGCTTAGGGCCTTGCTAAGATGCTGGCCTTGAACTTGTGATCCTCCTGCCTCAGCCTTCCAGGCTGCTGGAATTATAGGCGTGCAGAACCATACTCTGTTGTTTTGTATTTTGAAAATCTGTAACTTTTTATTTCGTTTGGTAGATATTAAGTTGTAATACTATCTGCATGAAATTGATTTTTTCTTTTAACATGCTTTGACTTGGGGGTGTTTAAATGTAGGAGTTTGATTTACTTGGAGTGATGGAAAGATTTCAGAGTACAGAGAGCTGGGGCCGAGGGGCCCGGAGAGCAGCGCCCCTCGCCGGCACCTGGCCTCTGTGTTCTCCTTCCTGGTGGCCCTGAGGTTCCCAGGCAGCTCCACCCTCCCCTGAGTCTGAGCTGCAGGGCTGAGGTAGCAAGTCCAGTAGAGGACGGCCACTTGGGGTTCCCCCAGGAGGAGGATGCGGGAGGGCACGGGCTGCCTGCCCGTGGGCTGCCCGCCGTGGGTGTTGGGACTTGGGCCACTGACTTCTCGACCCCTGGGCCCTCGAGTGTGGAGCTCCGAGCAGCCCGGTCGCGTCCCGGGCTGCCTCACTCATTTCCCTGAGTCTCGGGGTTCCCGCCTGTGTCGTTGGAGAGTAAGGGCAGCGCCTGAGGCGGGGGTGGCACGAGCTCACGTGCGCCCCCCAGCCCAGCAGGAGGTCACGCGCTGCTGCCGCCCTCGAGGGCATGTGCCCACAGTGGCAGCACTAAGGATCTGCCCCTGAGGCCCAGGGTGGCCAGGCAGCTGCTGGAGGGCAGACCAGGGCTTGCACCCTGAACTGCTGTGCTCAGAGGTTGCTGACCTTCCTAAAGGGCCAGGTAGCAAGGATTGTTGGCTTCATGGGACTTAGGTTTCCATGGCAACCACTCAACTGTAATCCTTACAGAGTAGCTACAAAAATAAACAAAGAGGTATGGCTTTGTGCCATGAAACTTAAATTACAAAACAGCAGGGCTCAGTGTCACGCCTGTAATCACAGCAACTCAGGAGGCTGAGGCAGGAGGATCACAAGTTTGAGGCCAGCAACTTAAGACCCTAAGCAATTTAGTGAGACCTTGTCTTAAAATTAAAAGGGCTGGGGATGTGGCTCAGCAGTAAAGCACCCGAGTTTAATCCCCAGTACCCAAAAATAAAACAACAGGCAGCAGGTAGTTGCTGTCCCTGTGTCTTGAGCCTGCCCACGCGATTTTTCTGTGTGCAGAGTTCCTGACCTTCAGATTTTTTCCTAAAACTGAAAAAACAAAACCAAACCGCAATGCCTTGTGCTGTTTTGAGCATGAGGTGTGAAATGTGCAAACCCACCTTCCTTCAAAAATAGAAAACCTGCGGTTTCTGTGTGTGAACTGACCTCAGCTGGGCGCGCCCCGCGTGCTGCTCTCACGCCATTAGGGGCATTGGCAAGGGTAGACCTGTCATCTGGTGGCGACTTGAGCGTGTTCCAGCAGTTTACACCCCTCTGGCGGGTCACAGAGCCACTGCCGGAGGGCCGTTCCCAGTTAGGCCTCTCGCTCCAGGCCTGGGGACTCTCCATGAGTGCTCAGCTCGCCTGCTGAGGTTCTAGTTTTGCATTTAAAACTATCCTCAGTGATTGGGTTTTGGATCATGAAAACCTTTCCCTTCAAACTAGGGAGCCTTGTTTCTGGACAGTGGTGTGAACAGGAGATCTTCCCGTGCCCCCTGTTGTTTTGGTGGATACTGATTTTTAATGAGATAGGAGGAAGGAGGCATTGCCGGGGGTGGAGTTGACCCACCGTAGAAAGCTGCCACTGCGACACAGCCTGGGCTTCTGCTGAAGGGGAGTCGCCGGCTGCGTTTCCTGTGCGTTTCCTGAGCTGTTGCTGGGGTGGCAGCTGAAGCAGGAGCAGGGTGCGTCGTGCCTGGCCTTCCCAGGTGCTGCGCTGAGCTGGCTGGGTGGGTGGCCCTGCCCCTGTGTGGTGCTTGCGTCCATATGGAGGTCCTTGTCCACCTCACTGCCCCCACCTCAGTGGGGTCACCGTCATTCAGAACAGAGAGCCGGGGTCATCCAGCTACCTCTCTGTGTCCTGCCCCGTCACTGAGTTGTGACCATCCCATGCCATTGCCCTGCCTGCCCTCTGCCTCGTGCGGGCCTCCCCGGTACTCCCTCAGAACAGGGTCTCCTTGCAGTCCGGTCTCTGCAGAGGCAGAACCCCAGAGGGCCTCGGGCACCAGACTTGGAGTCCTGGGTCCCTCGTGCGTGCTGGGAGAGCTGGCGGGGTGCCTGGGTGCCTGGGCCTCTCTGGTCACGCCTGCGGGCAGCAGGTGGGTTGGGGGGACCAGGTCAGAGCACTGCCGCCCACAGGCCACGGGGCGCCACCTTCATGCTGTTGGCCTGTGGGCAGACAGGGACTAGCCGGCGAACAAGGGGACAGATGGTGTCAGTTCTGGGAGCTTATAAGCCCAGCGAGCGGCGGGCTGACCGGGGCCTGACTCGGGGAGGTCAGCCTGCCCTGCGCAGGGCTGGAGCCTGGGAGACCTTCCGGGCAGGAGGACAGCCTGGCAGCCCTGCCTGGCCAGAGAGGTGGAGACTCGGCCGGCCTGGGGCGCTGCAGGGGCTCCCAGTGGAGGCGACGCCAGGGCACGCGGCCTCCGCACCTCCCCTCCCTGCCCGACAGCCAGACTGGCTGCACGTTCCACACTGCCCACCTAACTTCACGGTCCCGCAGGACACCAGCCCTTGTGCCCTGAGTAGAAGGGACCAGGGAGCCTCCGCTCCGAGGGGCCTCCTCACAGGCCTCTGCGGCATCTGTCCTCGGGGTGTCCATCTGCTCACCCCAACCGCTGTCCTTGCCCACCCTGTGCTGCACCGTCGCCGTGGGGTCTGGGAAGAGCTCCTGAGGGCTGGGGAGCCCCGTGGACATCAGGGGTGGCCCTGTCCTGTTTTGCGAGAGGCCTGTGGCAGTGAACTGAGTCGCTCCAACAGTCCCCGTCCCCCAGCCCTTTGAAGAATGCAGCCTTGCTGTCCCCGCCGGCAGGTCACTACAGCTACTCGGAGAGCCGCGTGGAGCGGGATGGGCTGATCCTCACCAGCCGCGGGCCCGGGACCAGCTTCGAGTTCGCCCTCGCCATCGTGGAGGCGCTGAGCGGCAAGGAGGTGGCCGACCAGGTGAAGGCGCCCCTGGTTCTTAAGGACTGAGGCCTGCCCTCTGCTGCCCGCTGCAGAGGCCTGCCGTGCAACGCGACCCCGTGCCCAGCCTGCGCACTGTGTCCGTACATCTCTGAGCCTTGCTTGCAGAATAAACAGGGCGTCCGCTCCTCTTGTCTCTAGATTCTTTTGTGCAACCAAATTCATGATCAGTCTGAATGTAGCTGCTGAGATAAGGAGCGCGGACAGCACCCTGGGAGTCTGGCGGTGTCCTGCTCAGGGCTGTGTGTTCAGCGTGCTGCCGCACCTCCGCAAGCCGGGCTGTGGGGGTGAACTTTGTAAGTGGAATCAAAGACCCCCAGACCGCCCGGCCTCTGTCTTCTCCCCTCACTGCTGGGAACCACTCAGCTCCTGCTTAGGGGTAAAATGTGCCCAGAGTGGGCAAGTGGTCTAGGCCCCGCCAGACAGAGTCTCCCTGACCACATGACCCAGGTGAGACTGGGCAGTGGGTGAGACTCAGTTCTATAGCCTCTGTGCAGCTGCTGAGGTTCTCTGCTGCTGAATTGGCCAGGAAGATACCCTGTAAAGTCGGCAGCCCCACTGGCACTGTGAGGAAGGAATTGGCCTGCGGCTGGCCCTCGTCTGTAGTTGGTCAGCTCCTGGTCTAGAAGCAAAGCAGATGTTAGTTTTTGTAAATGCACACATGCAGCCGCACATTTTATAAGCAGTGAGGAAGATAATGCCAGTGTCACGTGTAGGGGTGACAGTGGGGGGGGCCTGAGGAGACGACACTGACGCTGGGTCTTTGCGCGTTCCCTGCTGTTCGTCCAGTGCAGCACTTACCATGGAGAAACAGCCTCTGTCCTTGGAGAGCCTGGATCGTGAGCGAGGAAAAGGTGAGAACGTACTCAAAGGTAACACCCTATAAAGGAAAGTGACGTGACTGGCACTGCCTGTGTGATGGTTAAGAAAGCCTGTCTGACGAGGGGTCTTCGGGAGATCTGAAGAAATTGGGGTGGGGAAGAGGCAGGTGTGTGTACGAACCTTCCAGGCAGAAGATACGGGAAGTGCAAAGGCCCTGGGGCTGGCTCAGGTGTGGAGGGTAAGACTCCAGGACAGACTGTGGGAAGACTTGCCTTGGGGCTGGGAGGCCTCCCCGGAGGACAGCTGAGGCAGGGCTGTGATGACAGAGGCGGACCCCCGTGGAGCCTCAGGCAGGGACGACAGGGACCTTTCCTACATTTCTGACTTGAGTCCAAGGCCAAGTGCAGACTGTTCCTGAGTTGGTAAAGGAACTGTTGAGGGAAGGGATGGGGGGACTTTATAACAGATTGATGAGTTTGAGGTGTTCATAAAATACCTTTTTGTTTGTTTGGTACCAGGAATTGAACCCAACCCTTTTTATTTTTTATTTTGAGAAAGGGCCTTGCTAAGTTACCGAGGCTGACCTTGAACTTCAGATCCTCCTGTCCTGAGTCGCTGGGATCACAGGCGTGGCCACCAGTTTCCATAAGGAGAGGGAAACTGGAGACCTCTTACTCTGCAAATCACAAATTGCTGATCTGGAAACAGTCTGCTGTTGACAGAGACCATTCGCAGACTCTGCCAAGTCAGCTGGGTGTTTTGCCCTCCCTCTGAACAGTCCCCTGGAACTTCAGAGGTGTCCACAGGCAGGGAGGGCCTCTGAGAGGAGCGTCATCTGGGCCGTCTGGACGGGTGACGCTCCCCAGCTTTGTGGGGTAGGGGCTCCGGGATCAGCTCCAACAGAACCCCAGGTCTCTTCTGGCCCTTGGATTACCAGGTTGGCTGTGTTGATGACAGTAAGAAGGTCGCAGCCCCAGGGCCGCCTCTTTCCTGTGCCTGATAAACCTGCTGTCTTCCTTCCAGCAGTGGGGGTTGGGCACCCGAGTGGGGTGCTGTCTGTTCTTGAAAGGGGACCTGGAGTTGGGGACTTGGGGTGGTGGCCAGTTGGCTTGTTCGCCTCTTCCTAAGACTGGGCTCACCCAAAGTCAGAGTTCTTATTCATTATTTTTATTTTTTGCTTTTTCAGTAAAAGTTCATTCACTTTATCAACAATTACTCCAGCTCCAGGGGTTTGCCCAGGTGCTTACCAGGAACCTGGTCTAGAAGTCCAGCCCTTGCCCAGAGCCCAGCTCCCTTGATGGAAGAACATTCTGGCAGGACAAACAGCTCGGAGCCTCCAGCACACCCCAGGCCATGGCTTCCATTAACCAAATTCCAGAGGTCCTGGTTGGAGTGTCCCCTGAGGGGTGTGATGATCACCTGCCCTTCTGAAGGAGCCGTGTCCCAGCTGTCCATCTGTCCCAGCTGGCTGGCTCCTATGTCCCTAGGTGTTTTCGTATACAAAAGGGATCACGTGGTCCCTGCTGCTCTTCGTCCCTGCTGCTCTTCCTCCCGGATGCGGGGGCTCCCTTGCTGCCCCGTCCAGCTCCTCCCGCTACGGTCACTGGTGTCAGTCACTGAAAAAGGGGAACCCTCGTCTCTCCAGAGGTCAAGAACTACCTGTCCTGTGCCTTAGGATTGTTGTAAAAGTCAAAGGCCACAGTCGTGGGGGGAACACTTCTCAAAGGGTGAGACAGTGTGCAGCCAGCTGAGTCACCCTGGAGTCTACAGGTTCCCCTTCCCCGTGTGACTCCCTAAGGAAGGAAGCATGAAGTTCTGAGGATCATCTGGAAGGCCTTGGAGAGCGCCCTGCTTTTGTGCCACGGGAACGGCAGCAGGGGTCTGGTCACATGGAGGCCATCGTGGCCATCACCACCATCGCCATCTTCACTTCCTGCAGCCTGCAGTGGCTGTTTAGGTCCCCCAACATGTCTGGGCCAGCTGCCCCGTGATGCCCAGGTCAGGTGAGCTCTCTGCAGGGCCTGGCCTGGCGGGCCTCGCCTCTCAGCCTCTCAGAGCTGCTCCATCTTGCCTTTTCAGTTCTGCACACGAGCACTTTCTTAGAAGGTGTTTTGCTCCTTAATTCAGCCTGTTCCTAGAGGGTTTTACATGGATTATAAATAACAGGGGCTGGGGTTGAAGCTCAGCGGTAGTGACGGCTTAGCGTGCATGAGACCCCAGTTCCACCCTCAGCGCGACAAAATAATTTAAAGTAACATAAGAATAGAAAGTTCTTGTCTTAAAAAAAGCAGAGCATGGTGGTGCACACCTGTGATCCCAGCGGCTCGGGAGACAGGCAGGAGAGCCACAAGTTCAGGTCCAGCCTTGGCAACTTAGTGAGGCCCTTCCCAAA
This sequence comes from Sciurus carolinensis, assembly GCF_902686445.1. NCBI lineage: Eukaryota > Metazoa > Chordata > Mammalia > Rodentia > Sciuridae > Sciurus > Sciurus carolinensis. Next base: position 203,800,017 of record NC_062213.1, on the reverse strand, counting down.
ATAAGAGCTCTAAAGGGCTGGGATGTGGCTCAGTGGCTGAGCACCTTGGTTCAATCCCTGGTACCAAATAAAGAAGAGGAGACAAAACCATGGTATTGGAGGAGCTGCCCAGACGCAGACCTCAGGCTGAGGGCGCCTTGTCAGAAGGGCAGGGATGGAGCCAGCTTTGCCGAGTGCCTTTCCAAAGCCAAGAGGAGCAAGTGTGCCAAGCTCTCAGGTGGACGCAAGAGAAAGTTGAACTTTGGCCCTTGATCCAGGTGGACTCTGCAGGCTGCAGTCCTGTACCTCTGTCCTCCGGGTCTGTCCTCGGCCTCCCCACCGCAGGGTGGAGGCCTCCAGGCAGCCTTCCTAGAGCCTGATATACAGACAGCTCTCCAGGGTATGGATGACCTGGGGGAAGTGGTGGTGGATGACGGGGGCAGAGGCAGGGAACGGGTGGTGACGGGGAGCCAGCCATCCTGCCTCTGTGGGCCCCTTGACCCAGCCTTCAGAGCAAACCAACGCAGGAACAAAACGGACCAAGTTCACAGGCAAGAATGAGGTCACCCTCTTCTCTCATCCTTGGTTATGCTTGCACATCCTCATCCAGGGACGCCACTCAGCACACTTAGGACAGGGCCAGTTATCTCCAGATGGGGGTGATACCATGTCATTAGTCCATGAGCATCAGCTCAGTGCACCTGGGTCTTAAAACACTTAAATTATACAGCAAACATGTCAATACCTGCTCCTTGGAAAAGACAAAAAATACATGGACATATGAAAGGTCTCTTTCCTGCCCTCTTTCCTCTGTCCCTGCCCTCTTCCTCTTCTAGGGAAGCCCACCTTGGGTTCATCTTCCAGTTTATTTTCCATGAATTTACAAGCAGTGTAATGGGACAAAGCCACACAAATTACAGTTTTATATATACAGATTGTACCATAGTTTCAAAAGTTACTTTTAAATAGTTCCTGATTTGCGGATTGTATTTTTGGAAACGGGATGTCCTGGACAACTGACCACGTCAGGCCCCTTGGTCTATGTCATGGTGACTAGAAAGCAAATGGCAGCAAGTCCTGTGGAGACTCACCGGGGTGCGTGCCTGGCAGTGATGAGCTTTCCTCTCCCTGGTGCAGGAGGGACACTTTCTAGGGAGATTTAGGTCACCCTCCCAGGATCGATGCTCTGCCTACAGGAAAAGGAGAAAGGGTGGGGGCGGGAACTCTTCCTGCGCCTGAGTCTGGGTTCACTTCCACTCCGAGTCATCTTTAGTCATGGTGGTATATTTGGGGTTGATGTGCCAGGATCCCCTTCAAATCTCTGACCAGCTTTCTCTGGTCACACCTGCCCTCTGACTGCAGCCAGGAGAGGATTTATGTGATTGAACGTGGTCCTCCTGGATAACAGGACGTCCCCATCGGGCTCCTCACCATGACCATATCTGCAGTCTCTCTGCCATGCTTAGTAAAATCATGGGTTCTGGGAATCAGAATTGGGACCTCTCGGGAGGGGGCATTAGTTTGCATTCTGTCATATACTTTAGGTTAAGAAAATGCAATTCTGGGTGCCTTTTCTAGCTCTGTGGTAGACCTCAGCACCAAAAGAAAAAAAACGTAGAATTCCATTTTTTCTGTTTGTTAGGAGTTTTTATGCTGAATGGATGTTGAAGTTTGTTGAATGCTCTTTTTTTTTTCACATCAATTGAATTTGTATGGCTTTTCTTCTTTACTCTGTTAACATGGTAAATTAATATTTTTTCTTTCTCTCTTTTTTGGACCTGGACAATGAATCCAGGGCCTCACCATACTAAGCACATACTCCACAATTGGGCTACACCCTAAGCCCTACATTTGTAGGTTTTCTAATGAACCACTCTTGCATTCCTGAAATAAACCCAACTTGGTCATGCTTTGTCTGTTTTATATATTACCAGGTTCTGTTAAGTATTTATTTGGGGGTTTTGCATCTCATGCATAAGCTTGAGCTGGAATTTTCCTTTTTATACTGTCCTTGAACAGTTTTGGTGTCAAGATTAATGCTAAAGTCGAATCTTGAACTGGGGAGAACTCTTCTTTACTATAAAACCGTTTGTGAAGAGTTGGGTTATCTGTTATTTGCTGTTTGATGGAATTTGCCTTTAAGTCTGCCTGGTGTGGTGGTGGTTGTGGTGAGACTTTTTTTTTTTTTTGAGCTGAAATTCATATAACATCAAATGAACCGTTTCAAAGCCCACGATTCAGTGGTCCAGTACGTCCATGGCCTCCGTCCAGCTCTGCGCCATCTTCCTCATGGCCAGGAGACCGTCTGCCACCTGCACTCACTCCTCGTCGCCTCCCCAGCCGGGGGCCTGTGTTCCGCATTACACCTCTGGGTGTACTTTTTCTGTGCGTCTCCTGCATGTGGAATGCTCCAAAGTGGGGCCTTCTCTCTCTGGCTTCTTCCAGGCGTGTGACGCACACTGCAATCCCAGCAGCTGGGGAAGTGGGGGCAGGAGGATCGAAGGTTCAAACCAGCCTCAGCAACTTAGCGAGACCCTGTCTCAAAATAAAAAATAAAAAGGGCTGGGGATGTGGCTTGGTGGTTGAGCACCCCTGGGTTCGATCCCTGGTGTCCCCCACAAGGCTGTCAGTGTAGCGTGCGTCCAGACCCCATTCCCTCTCGAGGCCGGGCTCGCTGTACACATGCGCCACATTTTGTTCATCCCTTTACTCACTGGCGGGCGTTCGGGTTGCTTCCCTGCTGGCTGGTTTTCATGAGTGCACGCTGCAAACACTCGGAAGCAATCCTTTGTCCGGGTGCTTATTCTCGATGCTTTTATGTGTCTACTTGGAGTGGAACTGCTGGATTGTAGGGTGACTCTAACTTCTTGAGGACCCACCACATTCTCTCCAGGCAATGGGATTATTCAATTCCTTGTCTCTTATTTTTTCTAGGATGTTATCTACTTTAAGTTTTCAAATTTATTATCAAATAAGTTGTTTGACAAACTTGTTTATAATCTCTTTTTTAGGATGCTTTAAATCTTGGCAACATCTGTCATTTTGTTGCCATTTTCATTTGTCTTTCTCTTTTAATTTTTCTTGATTAATCATGCAAAATATTTGTCTATTTTATTGTTTTTTTCAAAAATGAACTTCTGGCTTTAATAATCCTCTCTTTTTTTATGCTTTCCCTATTTTCCAGAAATTTCTACTCTTATTCTTTCCTTTCTGGACTTGTACTAATTTCTTCAGTTGAATGACTCCTTAATTTTGAGATTTTCTTCTTTTCTGATGTAAACATGCGAGGTCTTTCTTTTATTCCTTATGTCGCTGTCAGTTTGTGTTAGCGTTCGGATTGTTTTCAAGTGTACATTTTTTCAGTTCATCTAGTTATCTCCTGGGTACTGGTTTCAAACTTAGTTGCAGTGAGGCAGAGCCGGGTCTGTTCGATACCAGTCCTCCAGAACGCGTTGCACCTTAGCAGTTGGCGGGTCTTTGTGAAGGACCCATGTGGGACTGGGAAGAATGGTCCCTCACACCCAGCAGAATGGCTGATGAAGAAGGTGGCATTGTGCCCAGCCCCGAGGGGAGGAACAGCTGGGCCCTCCGACACGGCGGGCGGGAGTACAAACCTCCACAGCCGCTTCAGAAGCTCTGGGGCAGCATCTGCAGAAGCTAAACATGGGTGAAACACCAACAGAAACACAGACCCGTGGTCACCAAGAGACTACGTGCTGAAACGTCTATCACAGCACCACGGCGGGAGGAGAAGTCTGAACATCCCCAGCAGAGGAACGGAAAAGCTTTCGACATTTGTTCACACGATAGGACTGGAAGAGAAAGATATTTCTATGTGCAGAAATCTCGAAATCAAAACATTGAGTTAAAGAAACCAGGTAGCAAAGAATGATACCACAGGGACTCCATGTCTGCAAAGGGTGAAAACAGGCAGAGTCAGTCCACAGCGTGAGAAGCCAAGATGGTGGTGGCCTTCAGCAGGACTGTCGGGGGAGTGGGGTCAAGGAAGCGGTGCTGGGCCTGAGGCTCCCTCTTGCCCACGTCCGGGTTACAGGGTGCTGGTTTTGTGAAAATTCATTGAGTCATGTATTTTCCATTTGTTGGTTACAGGTCAATAAAAAGTTCTTAAACAAAAGACGTGTATTCTTTAATTGCTGGGTGCAATGTTTGTTTATTCATTAAATCAAGCTCGTTAATTCTGTTGGTCAAGCCATCTCGTATTTCTAGCCTTACTTCTTGTGGGCTGGTCTGTCGGTCACTAAGAGAAGTGTGTTACACCTTCCCTTTCCACGGTGAACTTACCAGTTTCTTCTTGATCTATAAATATTTGCTTGAAATGCATGCATGCAGGTTTAGAATCATGTGTCTTCCTGGTGAATTCAGGTTTTGTTCTTTCCTTTTTTCCAGGCTGAGGGTTGGAACTAGGGCCTCCTGCTGCTGCCAGGTGCTCCCGCTCCAGCCCTGAGTTCGTGTGCCTTGGTTTCCCTCTCGGAGTGGGTGGCCCCGCCGTGCTGCAGCTTGATCTGACAGCTGACAGTCCTCTGCTGTTACTGTTCATTCCCTTTCTATGCTTCCAGCTTTCTGACCGTGCGTTGGGAGCAAGGTCGTGAATGGCACTGACCCACATTTCCGTTTACCTGCTGTCTTTCTCCTGCTTCCCGCCATCCCAGCTGAGGGTTTAATAGTCTAATATGCGATTCCTTTGTAGGTGACATGGTTTTTTCCCGCCGCTCCTCTGTCTTCTGCAAAATTGTTCTCCTTTAGTGTCCTGCAGGCTGCAATGGCCCATCACTTCCCTCCACCATCCCCCGTTGTCTCCCCTTCCTCCCCGTCTGTCGACCTCTATGAGGATCCAGGAGCTGAGCCTGGGTGCGTGGAACACCTGCGGGAAACCCTCCTGTGTCGTCCGTTCACACCTCCTCTCCGGCTTCTGCTCCTTCCTGGGAGCCTTCCCACCTCCTGACCGCTTAGGCCCATGCCCTGGTCTCTGCTGCATGCTCTGCAGTCTCTTCAGATTCATTGTCTCGCTCATGACTGGTTAGCCGTGTCGCCTCTGGTGAACAGCGCACCCCTTGGCATATTATCAGTATCATACTCGAAATGCTGTCATATTATTTCAAAGAGCAGGTGTGATCTTATACTTATAGAATGTGATCACTCTACTGTCCACATCTGCCTCCCTGCGTGCGCATTTACTGCATCATCCCGAGAGCCCTCACTCTGTTGTGTCTGGTAACTAACGTCTGAAGGCTTCGCAGCTCTGGGCCGTCTCTGGTTCTGGCTGATCTCACGTATGATGCTGTGTCCTGTGTATCTGGGGCTTTACTGGGAAATGTTCATTTCCTTTATTTTCATTTGGCGGGGCTCCTCTGAGGTTTGCACTGAACCGACCTTCCAGAGGGTCTGCAGTTGCTTCTCAGAGTCGCCTGAGGCCCTGACATTCCATGCCCCTGGGAGCCCCTGTGTGTGCGTGGACCTGTGTGGGTGGGAGTTCTGAGCAGGACCCAGAACCCCTCTGGGCATGTTTAGCAGAACAGTGCTAACACGGGGAACTGGGCACTTGCAGAACCCCTGGGAGCCACGGAAGAGCCGTCAGGGCCTCCTGGGAGGCCTGGGGACTCTCCAGGGCTCCGAGCCAGGCCTCTGTGCTGTGCTGCCATCTCGCTGACCTGCCCACAAGGCTGCTGGTGAGTGCAAGTGAGTCCAGCCATTGCCACGGTCACAGCCCCTCACACGTGTCCCTAGGACCTGGAGGGCAGCAGAAAGCGCCTCCACTGGCTCCACTCAGCAGACCCCCTGCAGGGCCCGGCAGTGGCAGCCCCACCCCGCACCCATGGCCTGGCTGCAGAGAAGCTGCAGAAATGGCCTTTATTTTGAAGTGGGCGCTGCAGCCCTTGAGCTCACCTGGCACCACACTGCCCGGCGGCTTTCCACGCTGCTGCTCCGCAGGCCACCTGTCGCTGCCGACTCCCTCGCGGGGGCCGTCCTGTTGCTCTCGACCGGAAGACGCCTTCACTGGCTGTGGACACTCTTCTACTGTTACTCCAAGGTCACCGTCCTCCTGTAGCATTGACGTCATGGAGGGCTGGGCTGGGGCTCAGTGGTGGTGCTTGCCTAGCATGCATGGGACCCTGGGCTCCATCCTCAGCACCACATGAAAATAAAATAAAGGTATGGTGTCCACTGACAACTAAAACAAAGTATTTTTAAAAAGTAAATAATTGTGGAGAGCTCTGGGGAGTTTTCACTTTCCCTGAAAAGGGGGGAGACGTGACCAGCTTTGCTTCTTTCCCCTTCCTACCTTCCATGTGGCGTAATCCCTTGAGCTTTGGCAGCCATTCTGTGGCCACGAAGAAAAAGCCTAGAGAACTGCTGAGATGCTGCCCTCGCTGTTGAACCAACACCAGCAGCCACTTCCTCTCAGACTCCTGATACAAGAAAAATAAGTGCGCTCAGTTAAGGTACTGTTAGTTGATGCTTCTGAAATGTGCTCTCAAAATTAGTCCCAACCAATAAATAATTTTCTTGCTTACATGTGTCTTTTGTAAATAACGTAGATATTTGTTGTTGTTAATCTGAAAATCTCAGTCTTTCTAAATAGGAATTTAATTCATTCCCCTTTTGTGATTATTGGTATGTTTGAGTTATAGTTTGTTTGCTTTTTACCATGTTTTCTTTTTATGTTAAATTTCCCCTTTTCTTTGCTGTCTGCCGGGTTGATTTGTTTTCATGTTTTCCCTCAGGCAATTTACAAGTTGCACATTCAGTTTCTGCTGTCCTGAGATAATCTTCCAGCCTTTTCTTCAGGCTGTTCTACCTTGTCCGCGGATCCTGTCCTGGGCAGTGTCCAATGTGCTATCCACCCCGAGAAACAGAGTTTTATTCAGATATAGCTGTTCTCAGTTCTAAGTTCCTCACCTGGTTCTTCGGTTAGAGTGTCACTCCCAAAGCCACCCGGCCCTGAACCACCCTGGATCTTCCACCGTCTAGCTACCTATTCTTGTACAAACTTCTCTGTATTTATGAGAATCATTTAAGAGTCTCTGCTAGTTCCAGTGTCTGGATTATCCTGGGGGTTTCTCTTGACTGCCTTTCTTCTCGGGGGATGTGTCTTGCTGCATTGTGTGCCCTGTAAACTGCTGTGATATCCCCAGTGTCATGGGTGGGGCACTGTGGCCAAGGGCTCCTGCCAAGTGATGGTAGTTCACTTGCTCCAGACGGCCTGATCCTGGGGGCGTTTTACATGGTTCCTGACTTTCATTGGGGCAGGTGTATTTCTGGTTTTCCCTTAGTTTGGGGTGTGGCCCTCAATTTGAAAGGTGGCCCATGGGGGCTTCAGCAGAAGCCCACAGCATCTGCCAGTGGCTGGGCTCAAGTTTCGAGCTCGGCCTCCATAGCTGCCTGCGTCCTCTGCCTCCTTCTGGTTGTCTCTTGCCAGGGTGCCCTTCCCTTGGTTCCAGCTACCCTGTCCGTCTTGAAATTCAACTCCACTGCAGTCGGCCCAAGAAGACTGCCACTTTCTGCTTGAGTCTGGGGATAAGCTGACTGCCTGCAGGTCTCCCCCCATTTATTTTCTTCTCTGGGGAACTTTCCAGAACTTTCAGATAGCTATTGTGGTTTAAAAAATATTTTGTCCTCATCAGGTGCAGTAGTGTACCATCTGTGATACCAGCCACTTGGGGTTGAAGAAGAAGGATCACAAATTCAAGGACAGTCTGGGCAATTTAGTGAGACTCTCTCTCAAAGGGAAAAAAATAAATAAAAAAGACTGGGGTGTAGCTCAGTGGGAGGGCACCACTGGATTCAATCTCCAGTGCTGCCAAAAATTTTTTTAAAAATTAAAAAAAAATTTTTTGTCCTAAATTTTTAATACTTAATGTCATTAATAATGCCCCAAATTAATCAATTCTGTTCTCTGTTCCAAGATAGTGAGTCTGTTGTAAGTCTGTTTTCTCTTCACTCCTCATTCTCTTTCCCTTGGGTAACCCAGGACCTAGTTCTCCATTACTTATTTAGGCTACACGGAGACATGACCTATCTGTGAGTGACGGGCTGCTTTGCTCACCGTCGCCCACTGGACACCTGTCCTCCTACTTCTTAGATGCTTTAGTCTTCCTGGGCTATAATTTGTGTTAGCTTTCTGTTACCATAACAAATACTAGAGATAAATTAACTTATAAAGAGAAAAGGTTTATTTTGGCTTACATCTGGAGGTTTTAGTCCATGACAGATTTAAGAAATTCATAGATCAAATCTAAGTATAATAAACTTTCTGAGGTTTGTATGCCTCAAAGTTCTATTGAACTAATTTGGCCAAGACTTTGGGTTCAAAATAATTTTTTGTTAGAACCTGATGATACTGCTTATTTTCTTCCAACCTCCTGTGTTGCTGGAGCTCATATAATTCTTATTCATCTATAGATAACTGTCGTACTTTCTTCCTTTTCTTTGGAAGGTTTATTCCTTTTATTCTTGGCGGTATGAAGTTCTGAGAAATGAATCTAGGTATGGTTTCATTTTCTTGTATCTTTCTTCAGATCTGGGGAAATTTCCTCTATTATGTTCTAATTATTTATTTATGCCATTATTTCCTTCTTCTCAGAGTCTAAATGTCTCTCTTCCTCACATTTTTCATTCCTTGACTCTTTTACACACAGCCTGTTCTTGTTTTATGGATATAATATTCTCATTTCTAAGGATTAACATGTTTGCTTTATAAAATGCTTCACTGAGTTTTGTGCTTTTCTTGACATTAATTTTCCTTAAATGCTTGGCAATTTTTAATTGTGGGCTTATTCCTATTTGCTTATCTGTGGATCAAAGTTCCGATTACACAAATTTGCCTCTGATAACCCCAGAAGAAGAAGGATTATGCTTCGGGACAGAGCATGTGACAGGGATGGGTGCCTTCCAGTGGGAGGGGCTTTCCATTCCATCTAGAAATTCCAGAGTTCTTGCTACTCAGGGCCTTACTGTGCCTTTGTCACCAATGCCGTGACCTATGGCACCTACTCACTGACACAGTTTAGCATGAGGAAGATGGGGGAGGGGTGACGCTGGCTGGCTGAAAGTGCCCCCAGATAATGACCCTGAGTGCTGCCCAGGCTCCTTCTTGTCCCTGATTTCCATAAACACAGTGCTACCATCACAGAAGTCATTCCCTGTAGACCTTTTAGCCTTTCTTTCCTTTGGTCTTATTTCACTGTCAGCCACACCCATCTGCTCCTATCTGTCATGTGTTCCTGAAGCAGTCTGGTATGCCTACGGGCGTTGCTAGTTTTCAGTTAGGAGTTGCTCTTAACTTTAGATTTTCAGTCATTTATAACAAGAGAGCACCTAGACATCAGTGTCAGGTTACGGTGGAATCTCCATTCCTATATTACATCACATTCCTGGCTATGAACTATAAAATAGTCGTTCTGCATCACTCTGAATAATAAAGTCTACTTTATCTCGGTTGAGTTTCACACCTACCCAAAATGATCTGGGCTGGGGCTATGTAGCTTGGTGGCAGCACTTGCCTAGAACTTGTGAGGCACTGGGTTCAAACCTCAGCACCACATAAAAATAAACAAATAAAATAAAGGCATGCTGTCCATACACAACTCTAAAAAAATTAAAAAAAAAAAAAAGATTTGCCAACATCAGGATTTATAACCGTAGGAGTTAAAAACATATCCTTGGAATTAGGCTATCATTAGAAGAAACACTTTCTTTAAATTTTCTTCAAACCTTTCTGTAGGTTTCCAGCTGGACCCAGGTATGGACCAGTGAGGTGATAAGCAATTCCAGAAAACAGCCTTGCTGTGTCGTTACACACTGATGTATACATAATACGACAGTTTTATGTGCAACTGAGGGTGTGGCATTTATGTGTGATTCAGAAAGAATAATATGGGTTTGTATGGATGGAATGGGCATTTGGGTGGGGATTAAGCAAAGGACAGAATTATACTGCGTGCCGGGCGGTGGAAAACCTCGTTTGCCCACAGCAGGCTGTTCAGAGAAAACTGTGAATCCACAAAGGCGACTTTATGATTGATTACTGAACACACAGGATCTTTCGGTATACCACGTACGGGTGTGGAGGGTAAATACGTGGACAGAAGTTGCCCACAGACTACTACTCCAAGTTTTAGAGGAAAAAAATTTAAATGAACATTTCATCTGGGTAGGTTCGTCTCATCCTGCCAGACGACACACAGCAATCTATTGTTGTTGAAAGTCTGTGGATTCTCACAAAAGGAACAACTGAACTGATTCAGCATCAAGCAAGTCTGGAGGAAAAAAAATGTAAATTCAAAACAAAAACAAAAACAGATTTCTGGCTGCTGTCTCCAGCCCCCGACAGCTGAAGTTCCTGGCGGGCTCCACGGTCTGTTCCACTGTCCCACAGCACAGTGCGCATCAGCACACCCCTTGTGGGCACGGGCCAGGGCAGTTTTGGTGCTGGTGACTTTCTTGCTCTGTTCTGCACACACAAGTGTCTTCCCCCGTTTGGTGCTGGGAACTGCTAAGCATGTGCCCACAGCCAGCCGCACACCCAGGCCCAGCCTGCCTTCCTTTTCAAATGGGGGTTGGTTCTGAGGCTGATCCTGGTGCCCTGCTCAGGACTTGGCACACAGCGAGTTTCTGACAACTGGGAGCTGCTCACACTGCGACACCTGAAGCGAGTCAAATTAGCCAGGGCCCATCATAGAAGCCACCTTCCAAGACAAAGTCACATTGTGTGCAGGAGGTGCTGCCTGTGCTGAGTTAGAGGAGCAAACAGAAAGCTGTGAGGTAAATACAAAGGGCCGCTGGTCCCGCTGTGGCAGTGATTTAAGAGAAAAGAGCCGCGCAATTGACCAACGCCGCCTGCTCCCTTTGGAATGTGGTATGACGATTCGTGTTGACTTGAGGTTGGAGAGCCGGGTCCTCTGGGCTGGCGGGAGCGCCCAGCTGCACTATCTTCAGGGCTCTGGGCCCCAGCGCGCGAGCGCAGGCCACCTGGGCTCCTGCGAACAGCAGACGTGTAATTAGAGGCTCCTGGGCTGGGACAGGCGGTGTGCAGACAAGTCCTATCCTGTGTCTGAGCTGCTGTGGGTGCTGAGCTGCCTCTGCAGCCTGCCACCCGAGAGCCAGGCTCCCACTGCTCACTCTGCTGCAGGAGCTGTCAGCTGGCTTCTGCTCAGCCAAGAACTTTGATCAATGGCAGAGTAGAAACACTGTGTACAAGGACACTCGTTCATCTAAGAACATTAGGACAGCCAGGAATTCAAAACACACAAAGTACAGCTTCCTGCACGCTGTGCCTGAGGCAGCCCCGAGCTCAGCCAGAGGAAGGCTTGGCGCTTGGGCTAGAGGATACTACTCATTCTGACTTCACAAGAGGGAGTGTGCAGAAGTCACGCAGTCTTGGGAAGGCACCGGGCTAAACCTCATGCTGTAAAATGAAAGAATCATGTGAGGCTGAGATGCTTATTGATGTGGATCCGAGTGACTGCTAAGGAACGAAGGTGCCGCCTTTGTGCAAGAGCAGAATGCTATGCACATTCCTCAGGACTGGTCCACTTGGGGTGGGGGAGGGCAGATCCGGGCGCCCACCTTTGGGCATGCTGTGCTGGGGAGCTTGCTGTGGGTCCACTTGCTTGGGGTTCCCGGGAGAAGTCTAGCTCACAGTGGGAGATGGCGGCGTGAGCCTAGCAGACCCCTCCAAAGTAGGTGCCAAGGAGGACTTGGAACAGATGCTTCCCATCCATCCACCCCCTACACCCCACCCCACTCTACCTGCTGCCATGTGGCTGAGGACACCAAGTGACAATGATAGTTATGGGGCTGCTGGTGTAAACGATTTGTTCAGGTACAGAAAAACACACACAAGTATGTTTGCTACTTGGAATTCCAGGCAGATAACATGAAAGCAGACGGGAGCTTGTTGGAACGTGCTCCGGCCGCAGATTCCTAGGGGCTTAGATACGAGTATCTGGAAGTCCCGTTCATTCAGACGAGAGAAGCAAGAGGGGAGATCTGCACCTTCCAGTCAGCTTGCATTGGATATGCCTCGATCACACCGCTCAGTAATCACAGGGTGTGCACAAATCTGAGCCTTCTACCAAATTCTACTCTTCTCCCCTTTGTCAAAACAAAGTCCCCACACTTCTCTTACAAGTTGTATGATTCATATGCAGACAGTCAAAGAACCAGAACATTTTGTCAAATGACCTATCTGCAAAGACAAGTCCCCGAGTACATTTTAGTTTGAACAAAACATATTTCCTCAAGGACAAGAATACCCCAAAACTTTAGGACAGGGTTAGAAAGTGACACTTTCCTGACTTGCTACAGGTTTCAGATGAAAAAGTGTGAAACCTCAGGTCTGTGGATACCTGGAAGCTTAAATGCCTTTAAATAGGAAAATACACTCCTGAACTAGCAAACCTGCAAGTCTTTCTTGGAGCTAACACGAATGAGTGCTGTAGGAAACCCTGGCAAACGGACACAGGGCCTTTACCATCTTAGGTGCAACGAGCTCACACACGTCTATATGGCAGTGCTTTTTTTAAAGTTTTGTTAGCTCTTTACAAAATGCCTGACGAAGTGGAGACAATAATTTCTAAATTTTTAAAAGTAGGGCCAAAGTTCATTTTGATAGTAACTTTTTCTAAATATGAGTATTGTGCTGATGTCAACTTCCTGGTTTTGATAGAGAAGATATCATCATTTGGAAAATCTGGGTAATGGGTACAGGGATCTCTCCCGTTTTTGAAACTGTGTGTCCATAATGATTTCAAGATAAAAAGTTTTTTTATAAAACCCTTACATATGAAACAGATGCTAGAAGCTTATTTTTAAGGAAAAAACTCTAATATGTATCGAAACTATGAGTTATGTGATGAAAATAAGAACCAAGATAGAGAATAGTTTAAAATACATTTTGATCCTTGGGCTGGGGGGTTGTAGCTCAGTGGCAGATCAACTGCTTAGGCTAAATGAGGCCCGGGGTTCAAAACCATCAATACCAAAATATATAGTTTTGATTTTTAAACAAGTAGACATATGAATATTGTTCTCTTTATTCTAATCAGCTAAGAGTGTTCTAGAAGACTGTGGTCCCTCTTTTTTTTTTTTTTTTTTAAAGTTCCCTGGCAATGAAGAAATAGCCTATTAAAGATAGTTCTTCCTTCTCATGACCTAGAAAGAAATAAGCAACGAACCACATCGGCTTCCATTAGCATGTGTTGGGAATTTAATAAAAATTAGGACAGGCAATCCTGAATTACTGCACCTAGGAACTGACAGAACCTATTGCTGACCACTTGAGCTGGCTTACCAAAGAGCCCTTTTGACCTTGGCTTCCGTTTCCTACCACGAAAGCACCGAATGATCAGCCCCTCAGGTCTGTCCTGGCTCAGGCTCACACGTACTGGTGACGGACACAAAGCTCTACCTACAGAAAGCGCGAGTTCCCCTGGAGCCGAGTGTTCCTGACTTCAGGTAAATGCTTTGTTACCAGACGGTGTAGGTCCCTGAGAGTGCCGGTGATGGATGGCCAGAGCAGCAGTGAACAGACCATGGCTTTCCTACTGGCGTCTGTCTCAGCAACAGCCCAGTATCAGGACTGGAGTTGACCTGCGCTTGAGAACTCTTTAGAATTCAACTTCCATGGTGTGCTGGTTGGGGAGTGAACGGGCAAATGGTGCTCTGGACTCTTCCAGCAGTGGGACATCAGTCTGGTGGTCAGGCGCATTTGTTTTGCTGGGAAAAAATTGCAAAGAAAGTACATTCTTGCAAAATGAAGGAAAAACACAAAGATAAGAGAAAAGCAGAGATGGGACAAAGGAAAGCTAACTACAAGTCAAAGCAAAGGTAGCACTGGGGGTGATGTAGAAACTGGGATGCTGAAGAGGATCGGCAACGCAAGTGCTGCACCAGACATTGACCCACAGTCCGCACCACACCCAAGGCCAGCAGCACTTGGCTCTCAGATGAGGACAGGAACCAGGGGAGAGTCCCTCTTTCAAAGGATGGTTACACCCCACACCTGTGGTCTGGAACCTGCTTCCTACTTCCCTGGTGCCTTTTAGAATAGCTTCCCTCCCTCTCCGTTGCCTGACATGCTGGTCTCTGTCCTGGACCACCGCAGCCCAAGTTCTTCAATGTCGCTGATATATTGTGCTTTTCCACAATGTTCTCCATGCAATAGCCACCATGATGTCTTCTAAAACAAAGTGCACCAGGCCAGCTGTGGTGGCACATGCCCATAATTCCAATGACTCAGGAGGCTGAGGCAGGAAGATCACAAATTTAAGGCCAGCCTTGGCAACTAAGCAAGACCCTTAGAATTATTTTAGGAAGGGCTTAGGGCATAGCTCAGAGGTAGTGACCCTGATGTTCACTCCCTAGTATCACAAAAAAAAAAAAAAAGTCACCTTCCTTCCCTCCTTGGGATTTTTGGAGCAGCCTCCTCAGCCTTTCCCCACCACCCAGCCCACACCACCATGTTTTTTAGCATCTTGAACATGGCAGCACCCTCCTGCTTCGGGATCTCAGGAACTTGCTTCCTCTACTGGTAACCCACATCTGCTTCCTCCCCACCTCCCTCAGCCTCCACTCCAGCCCTTCAGAGCCTATGTCCCAAAAGTAGATGCTCTGTCACCTGTCACCCCCACTGCTTGCTACCTTTACGGTACTTACCCTAAGTTACATTCTGAACTGCTTTAGAGTCCATAGGGCAGGGAGGCATCTCTTTTCCCAAGATCTACCATGTGGCTGGTTCTCAAGTCTGTTGAATGAACTTCCAAGGCTCAGGAGCTCTCTGGTAAAATGGGGGAATTCCACCCAACTTTCAGGTGACCTCAAACAATTCTCACATATCGGGCCCACACTCTGTACCAGTTACTGTGGTTTGTATGCAGCTGCCACAAAATTATTCCCACCCCGCCCACCCCATTTTATCAACAAGAAAACAGACATATTTTAAGGAACCTATCCAACACAGCCTCAGAAAAGAGGCAGGGCTGGAGTTCCGGCCCACACCATCCGAGTCGAGCCCTCACCTTAACTGAAGTGAGCACGAGGCACAGCGCAGGTGCCTAGTGAGGTCGTGGAGGGCCACTGCCTCCACCTCGCAAGTGAGGAAGCGGGTGTCAAGGGCACAGAGGACGGTACCAACGAGGCAGAGGCAGGCAGGCAGAGGCTGCCAAGGGCCCCACGCTCAGCTAAGGCACCCACAGAGGGCAGCATGGGCTATGGCTCTCAGCTGGGCTGGCTCTTTGGATGGCACCAAACAAGCAAGAAGCAAAGCTGGGGCCACAGCAATCCAGACCTAGCCCTGATTCAAAATGAGTCTAGTGACAATGCTGGTTCCTTCCACTGCTTTCTCCTGATAGGGACCCCACAGTCCCACCTCCCAGTATAACTGCTTTGATAATAACACCAGGATCTTTCTGTTTCTTGATTGATTGTTAAAGGTAAATACAAGCAGCTCGCTTTCACTCTGCGTATTTATTTTATTGCAGTCCTGGGATTGCACCCAAAGGCATTCACCACTTAGCTACATCCCCAGCCCTTTTAATTTTTTTCATTTTGAGATAAGGTCTTGCTAAGTTGCCAGGGCTGGCCTCAATCTTGAAATTCTTCTGCCTCTGCCTCCTGAGTTTCAGGGGTTGCAGGTGTGAGCCACAGTGCCCAACTAACTATACACTTTTAAATTAAAAAGATTATTTCCTATTGTTTAAAAATGATAAAGCTGTCAGATTGCTTATAATACAAGAGTTTAGGCAAGAAACATTTTTAACGGTGTCATAAATAAGTATTATAACTTTATTAAAATGAAAAGACAATATTCAAAATAATGCAACAAAATGAATAAACTCCTTTGTCCAATACTGTACACATAATGCAGAAATCAGTGCATTTTCTAAAGCATGTTTTAACCTTCATTTAGTTCATACTAAAATATCATAAGCTTTAAATAGCTCAAATAATATCATTCAGCAGTTTAAATTGTAAACAGCTTGTTGAACTGTTAAGAGAACATTGCAGTCATGTCCCTGTTAGAAGCACCTTCTCTGCAGTGCCATCTGCACAAGACAAACGCATCAGAGGATGTGAACACACGAACACAGGTGGTGGCTCACTGACTCTAGAGGCAGTGAAGCAGCCAGCTGTGAGTTTTCAGAGCAGGAAGATGCTGATGTGACCTCTGGCATTAGGACACGCTGTGCTGTTGGTCAGAAGTGTTTTACTTAAAAGCAAACAATCCCCCAGGAAATACTGAATAGGAACCAGCAATACAAGGCCAGCTTGTATTGCATCTGTTTATGAATACAGTCTTAAAAAAACACGACCCCCCCCCCCCCCACAATAACTCTCAGTCGCACAGCCAACAGCTTCGCTACTTTGCGAAACTTCCATCCTGAACGCTGGCAGCTAGTGTGCCTTTCCAGCTGACTGTCCCATGCCACTGTCTTAAGGCCACACCACAACGGGCCATGTCAGCGGGTGGAAGAAAGCAGGAGCTGTAAGGAGATATTACCAAATCTCTATCTTTCCATTTTTCAAGATGTGAGACACAGGTGATTATATGGTTGCTGAATAAACTGTGATCACTCCCCTCAACAGGACAGAAAATGAAACCTACAAGTGTCAGGCCTTGGGGGTGATTCTGAAACTCAGCAGGTGTAGGCATGGCGAAGCACCCATGCTCTGCTCTCGATGGAGAAGGCGCTTGCAAAACGACTGAAACGAGAGAGAGGAGGCCTCAAGGCCTCTTCAAACCTGCTAAACACAAATAATTCTCTTTATGAGTCTGATCTAAACAACACTGTTTTTTTCTTCCATTTGCTCAATTTTAAGTCTAACAGGACCATTCCTCCAGCTCAAGTTCTTATTATTCTGCATGTATATTACTCTAAGACAGTAGCTAACTGGTTGACCTGCAGCTAAGGTCTATGGTTATACCACAAGTTTATACATAGGTATATAATGTATGCATATATAGAAGTTTCCCCATCCTCCCCTCCCACCATCACATCTTTAAATTATAGACTTTTTCTTCAATGCTAACAAAAGCAGGGAGTCTCAGAATAGCACCTCACAACTGCTCTAACCCTTTCTCTTTAATACAAGAGTTCAGCTATTTCAGGTTACAATCTGACAGATTGTCCTCTGACCCTTGATCAAACTGGAAAACTGAGAACCATCTGTTCCCCCATAACTTCTGCTGAACCTCGACTCCCATTCTAGGGAGAAACCACATAGGACAAGTGTTTCCGCTTCCCGTGGCCGCCCAGGTCCATTTTTGCCTTGGAATCCAGCTTTTCTGTGATGGAAGTCATACTGCAGTCAGCAGGTAACGGCTGGATCTGCGTGCCCGTGTTTGTTTCTTCTGCTTCCCTAAAGAACTTTTCATATCTGTCCAGGTATGGTGGTCTCTCAGGTAGTAGGTAATAATGTGTTGAACTAACCTTCTTCCCATTTTCAATAATGGGCAGAATGCAAGGAACCTTGTTGGCAGATCCCTCGCTGTTCTGTCTTTGCAGGGCTTTGCTGCTAACGTACTTGGGATCAGGGGCAAAGCTCTGTGTCGGGGGCATGACCCCATTGAGGTAAGATGGAAGGCTTTTAGGACTTGGTGTGCGTGAGTTACTCCTTGACAAAGGTTCTCTCGGTGGCACTTTGGGAGGCCTGTCTTCATCACTGTAGGTGCTAGAAGTGACTTCTGCTGACCACCGTCTATAATCTGGCTTTACTGGCCGGGGAGGTATGGGAACCCTGGGAGGAACCTCGGGCTTGTCTTCGTCAGAGTTAGGAGAGGCTCTGTGGGTGTAGCTGGACACCCGAATGGCTGGCTTGTTGAAGGACCCAGCTGGTCCTGAATGAGACCTTCTTAATCTGCGGTGGGTTTGAGGTGGAGGAGGATTTGGATTTGAGACACCTCCATTTTGGTCAGACATGTAGCTGAGATCAGCTGCAGAAACAGCTGGGGTGTCAAAATATGCATAGTTGATCTGTCCACATCCACGGAAGCTTCGCCTACCAGGAACATCATATTTGAAATCAGAAAGTACACAGTCTTCTAAAAGGAAGTCTGTATCTGAGCTAGTTAGGAATTCTACCTCACAGTCTGTGTCGTCCAGAGAGAGGTCTTCTGAGATGGGCAGTGGCGGGAGGGGCCTGGAGCCCCGTTCACAGAGAGCTGCACAAGGGAAAGGGGAAGGGCAGTTTTTTACGGGTGTAAGCGGTGGCGTGGAAGTGCAGACCCCATTCACTGAGAGCTTCCTAAAGCCACAGACAACCTGATCCTCTTCACGCTGTCCCATGCTTTCACTGGGGGGAATGATAAGAGGGGGCAGGCTGGACTTTTGAGAGGGACCACTTTCCGCAAAGGAGCAGCCATTCACTGGAGCAGACCGTGAAGCGTGCCCTAGAACAAATGAGGGATGTTCATAAGGATCAATAACCCTCAACCTGCTGAGAGACGAGTTCTCCGCTGCTAACCCCGAGAACACCCATGCAACCGCCACGGGGGTAATTAGAGCCAGGAGATGGTAACACACGTGATCTTGATGAAAGAACAAACTATCTCTTCCATCTCCCTTGGACATATGCATGGCACACACCCACACATCTGAGGCAAGTTCTGTGACGTGTGCAAAATTCGCAGAAGATGAACAGCATATAATTTACATGAGTACCATGCTACACCAGCTCTGCCATTTAAGACATGTGACACTCCAAGGCATGCTGGGCATTAGTGAGAGAAGACAAGGTCCTTCCTGCCACCACATCACAACACTGAATGAATGAACTCACAGTGTATTCACCTGAAAAGCAGCTCAACAAAAACCTAAGGAACATAATGTTCATGCTGGAAGCACCACATGCACACACAGTTTTCTATGCTTTAACATTTATACTACTTTCATTTATTGCTTTCAAAGATGCATTTAACACTACTAATAAGGAGGAAATCTTCTCCAAAGTTTCTAAAGGTTAAGTATGCATCATGGCTGGAGAACTAATTCTTGATTTTAAAAGATCACAATTTCATAAAGTTCTCCTTAGGAATTAGTGACCCAGGATTAAGGCCACCACATACAACAGCTGGAGGAAAACAGCTCCAAATCTGCTGCCACTAGGGGTCAGAATTGTTGGGAATAGTTCAGTTTTCCTCCTTTAAAAAATACTGCAGGAGGACCCGCCAACCCCACCACGCTAGCTCCCGACTTTGAGAATACATACCGATGGACGGGAGGTGCTCCTGAGAACTCAGACTGCAGGCCATGGTTATTGGGTCAATATTTAAAAAGTTACTGAAAGGAAAGGAAAACACGTTGATCATCAGCAAGCAGCACTCACAACCTGCATGTCACTGTGTTCTCACATTCATATAGAGGGCAGTGGCACTGTGCACTCTACTCACTTTCCAAACTCACTGCGACTGCCCCAGCAGGTCTTCCCGTTCCCCACGGCCTGGCCATTATGCAGAAATCCGTTTTCAATGGGACGCTCATCTCCTGAGCAGCAATTCCTGCTGTTGACATTGTGCCTTATTCTGGGATGTCTCCAAGTCTGTGAAGCCCAGGAATTTTTAAGTTAACCAGTAGCTTTCATTCCCTGAGGGTGGGGGGCGGGGGATAGAGAAGAGGTGAGAGAAAAAAGGGAACAATTCAGAAACTAGATCACAGCACCAGTGCGTTCACAGAGACTCTGGGGGGTGGGACAGAAATAGCTGTAGGCCTTGCCCATCCTACTTCTCAATCCTTGTTGGAAAAACAGCCCTCTCACTACAGAGCCAGACAGCTGCACAAGTCACACGGCCTCCCCAGCCCACCGAGCCGGCCTTCTAAGGCACCACTGCAATGGGCATTAGGCTCAAGCGAATCCTGCTTATTCCTCGCAAGCTAAAAAATTTCAGAAATCACTCTCTCCTATTGCAGGGCTAGTATTCATAAACCCCAGCACTCGTGACAAGAGGGTCCACAGTACTGGCGGCTGGCACCCCAAAGACTAGCACTAACTTGGAGTCTGTGTTTCAAGGTTGGCCACAGAAGGTATATTCTCCAGATACAGCTTGCTCAAAAAAGAAATCATTATATACGAAGATACTAATTTCCATTATCCTGTGAAAATCAAGTTCTACAAGATGACTGGCTCCAGCCTTGGCCCAGCACAGCTTTGTCCCTCCGTTTCAAAGACAAACTTAAAGATACATTCTTTACATTCTCCTTTGTGAAATGCCTGGTAATTCGTGTCCTGCCTGGCTGCAAGGCATGGATTACAAAGGCCAAGTACACTATTCTTAAAACTAGTGACTCCTAAACTTCAGGAACCCCTAGTCCTATGTTACAGTCTAGAGTCCCTGCAGCCTCTTTTTAATTTTACTTTAGTATCTGTTAGATCACAAGCATTAAGTAGCACGAGTCTCTGCGGGCTCCATACATTCACATTTGCTGACATAGTTAGGCCTTTCTCCCTTGATACTGGGATGCTGTCAGCTATCTGTGCAGCACTGACTCTCTGAGACTCGTACACACACTCTACAACTCCGCCTCACGAAGCTGCTCCAGCACTCTCACCAGAAGCCTGCACACCTGCCAAGCGCTAGCGCTGTGCTCAGGACTGAGGATGCCATGAAGGTGACCAGGGCACCTCTGCTGTTGAGGGGTACACAGGTTCTTTCATTTGCTTAGCAACTTAAAATCCATCATTTACAAATCTGTCACCTCCTATTAGAGCTCAGGAACAGGCCCCAAGCACCATCCCTGCCGACTAACTTTTTATAAAAAATATTTTTTTAGATGTTGACAGACCTTTATTTCATTCATTTATTTGTATGTGATGCTGAGAATCGAACCCAGGGCCTCGCACATGCTAGGCAAGCGCTCTACCACTGAGCCACAACCACAGCCCCACCCCCACTGCCTTTTAATCATCAGTGTCTGAAACATTAACAGGTGCTCAGTAAGTGAATGTTTGCTGAATGACTTTACAGTATCATTTGATTATTATACCAGCTGAGTGGATACAGTGTTTAAGGTAGAGGGAATTTTAAAACTAAGGATCTAAAAATATATTCTGCAATGTCTATTTTTTTTCAACATGAAGAGGGAATGTGGAGATCGTAATGTTAAAAATTTCAGTGACGAAGGAGCACGTGTCCCAATTCTTCTCGGAAGGGAACATCAATGATGAATTTTCAGTAAAATATGACCAATGCTGCAGTATTTCTAATTGTATCTGGTTCCAATTCTCTGCATTTGACTCTCCCCAATTAGCCATTTTGATGCACTAAAGAGCGATTGTATGATAGGTTTAAAATATTACTTCAGTCAGTCATTATTTTTCTTCATTTAAGAAATCTCAATCACCAGGAAGTCTCATGAGGGCCCTTTAAAGATCACTGAAATAAGGCAAATGCATTATTTACTTACCCCCAGGTAAAGCTCTAAAAAATTTAAAAACCAATTTAAAAAATGGCTAGCCTCTCCCTGCGTATGCTCAGCCCAGTGGTTTATCTGGTTTTTTCTAAGCGTTCTACAAGCACTGGCAGGACTACAGGGAAAGTGTCTGTGGTAACGTAAAAACGAAAGGCAAGATAGGAAGAAGAAGATGGTATTTAAGTAGTTTGAAAGCACACGTTTGAAGATTGTTCATCCAGATTACAGGGAAATGCTGCGGGGGATTGGGGAGGCCCAACCCCCACCTGTCGGCAAGCCAACAAGCACTACTAGTAATTACTGTGTGTCAGCCTCTTAATGCCATCTAAATCTTAGCTTTCAACAGAATGATTGTGTAACTATCGCCTCTGCTGAAATTGTCTTGGAATTCTGAACTTACATTTCAATGGTCACTTAAAATTATTTGTATGTTCTAGAAAAAGTTATTTTTTATTCATTGTTTCCATCACCTACTTGTTAGCTTTCTTAAGAAAAAAATTTTTTTAGTATAAAAAGAATTGTGTTCACTGAGCCAGCTCACTTCTGACCACAATAGTGTCTTTGTGTATTCATAGAAGGTGACCTGCCTCTAAATTTCAATGGGGAATTGTGAATGGGCCATGTTATGAAACTGTCCGAACTTCCTACTTGCTTGCATGGGAGAAGCCAGGAGGGCAGCGTAATTGCCACGTTCTCTTCTTTTGGAAAATAACTTCAAACTGGAGACCCAAAAAGAGCAATGTGCCACAGGTTTAGAAGAAAACTTTTCAGAAACTGTTCTTCAGATGAGTATGAAACCACCCCAAACTCTAAAACTTCCCTAAAAACCAAGTGTCCAGCTGTATATTCCGAGTGTGTGCTGGGGAGTGGGGGTGGGGGACATCAACCAGCCTGGCCAACCTCAAGCTAAAAAGAAGGAAATTGGCTCCAGTGAAATCTGACTAGTGCCGCAGTGTTCAGCTCTGCCTGGCTCCTCAGAACTGTGCAACTGGTTGTGCTTTGCACTAGGACAACAGCTGCAAAGACATCTTGGGTGGGAGAGATCAGTACCTGGGACACCAGACAGCATTCCGTCATGACACTCAGTGTCGGAAAGCCAGTGTTAATCCGGCTGCATGGTTTAGACCAGGACCCCAACAACCTTGAGCACAACTTTTCTTATATTCATGAACCAACCTTCAGTTTTTTCAATGGGTCAAAAATGCAGGTACATACCAACCCCAGATGTGAATTCTTTTTTTTTTCTTTTCTCACAAACATCACTTTTTAAAAAAATTAGTCGGGGGGGGATTGAAATCATGTTTTTCAAGTCTCATTTTATTTTCTGTTCACCCCTCCCCCCAACAGCCAAGTTTGAACCTCCTCCACCTCGACACAGACACAGACACAGACAGTTCCTGAACAGAGGACCCCAGCCTGGGCTGGGCTTCAGCCCTGCATTTCCTATTGTCTGGTGATTATCTTTCCACTTGGATGGTCTGCTGGCATCTCAAACTCTACAAACCAAACTCCTCCTCTCTCTTACCTCCCCTCCCCTCTCCTCCCACCACCTCCAGTCCAGGAGGATCACACTTCTCCCAGTGAAGGCCGGGAACACTCAGTCACTAAACTCCACAGATTGTCTACATTCTTTCTCAAAGTCA
The DNA here is from genome assembly GCF_902686445.1 of Sciurus carolinensis. Lineage (NCBI taxonomy): Eukaryota > Metazoa > Chordata > Mammalia > Rodentia > Sciuridae > Sciurus > Sciurus carolinensis. The sequence goes on along the minus strand of NC_062213.1, from coordinate 203,776,970 downwards.
CCCTCCTTCCACTCACTGGCACCGCTGTGCTCCAGTCTGACACCCAGCCACACTACACACCAATACCAGGTCAGTGTTCCCTGACTACCACTCCACTGGGAGCCTGCCCTGCTCAAGAGCCTTCAGGATCCTGAGGAAAGCCCCTGCTGGCAGGAACATAAGGCCACCACAGGGCCAGCCCACCTTTCAGCTCTCACTTCTCTGTCCTCCAGATGCATCAGAATCCAGCTTATGCCTTTGGCAACTCTTCTCAGGGCCTTGGCTGCAAACCCTCCCTCCCAGGAAAAGCGAGGCAGGGTCTCTGTCCTGTGCTGTGCCCAGAGTCTCCTCTCTACCCCCGATTCCCAGCACAGGGGTGGTGCTGACTTATCTTTTCTTCCTGTGGCTCCTGGCATCATTCGCTCCTGATAAATACTTATTAACGATATCGAGAAAACATGCACCTCATGTTTTAAAAAACATTACATGAAAGTTTCACACAGGCTGATCGTCAGTGAAGAACTAGGAAAAAGCAGAGCTCTGTAAGGGATAAACTTGCCCTACACCGGGGTGCGAGGCTGCCAGTAACCATTCAACACGCTTAGGATCTCCTCAGTTCATTTCCAAAATCCAAAGCAGACAGTTTGCAGGCTGAGTAATGCTGCAGTGGCTCACAGCAGCGCTTCCTAAATTGGTTCTTGTTCCTATGTACTGGCTTGAAGCAATCAGGGGAGTACCTTCTGAAAACAATGAATTTTACCCTCTCTTATACATTGTTCCTTCTGGATTACAATGCATCCACTGTGTTTTTGCTGCTAAATTTAAGGTAACTTTCCTTTAAAAAAATAAAAAGTCATATCAAATGCACACTGCATTAGAATCACCTCTTTACTGAGGTGAAATCACTTGCTCTTAGCTTGAGGATAGTCTCTTTTAAACTGCTTCCCCACACACGCACCACACGCTCAGGCTACCTTACGGCAGTAACCTAGATATGCTTACCTTGCCACCAGATCTCATTAATAAATCTCAGGAGCAATCCTCATGAGGAGGAGGGGCACATTTTTGTCATACAGCTCATCCAGTTCTGCCCAGTGCTTCCTTATTTAAGAGTGTGATGTAATTTCCTTCTTTCAGTCTGGTTCTAGAACCTGATTTCTGTTTATTCAGAGTGATAAATGGTCTTTTCAGCTGCATTTAACAATTACCTACATAACTAACTATTGCCATAGCCAGGGAAGACATAAGGTAACTACATTTACAACCAAAGATTATAAAAAGAAACTTATTTAGACCCTCCCCAGATATACCAATGTCTGCATATTTATGTTCAAATTTTATTGTGATTAATGTCTGAAGCACTTGTAACCAGGTTATTGACACATTAAGCACTAATCTTAGTTATTTTTATGGAATTTTATTAATAATTTGAGCTTACTGATTTGATATTCATCTACATATTCAGTTTTAATGATAGTTACACAGTTGTGTAACCTGAATTTATTTGCTGAAAGAAAAAGGACACTTTGCAGATTTTCCAAAAACAAAGGCCCCAATTCAGAGTTTTTCAGATTTCATTTTAATAGGCTATGATTTGGAGGTAGGGAAAGAAAGGAAGCAAGTTAGGAAAACTTCCTTCACTATACTCTGTTACCACAGAAAAGCAGAAAGAGTCTTTGCATGGAAGACTTTTTTTTGCATGGAAGACTTTTAAAGTAAAATGCAATTAAAATATTCATGTGCGGATTCAAATAAAACTTGATGATTTCAGCAAATATTAAAATGTAGTTCAATATGGCGAAAGTGAACGTTTGTGTCTGTTTTTGTAGCTCCATTCTTCAGAGGCCCTTTAACATCCTCAGCACATAATGGCTCATTTGTAGGTGGTAAAAATGTAGGCAACAAGGAAAATAATTTAGCTTCAGACTGGCAAAATTAAAATTAAATGACACAATTTCTTCGATAATTTGGAAACATTCCAGCCAAGTATTTCAAGAAATGGCCTATTCGTTCAACTACCATAATCAAAAGCCTTTTGATTCATTTAGTCCCAAGATTTTAATTGGATAGCAGGAAAGTAGAACAGGAGTATATTCTTTTGTCCTTTGTACTTTTTCAACAGAGCACAAGAATCTAGTTATATATATTTTTATATGCATACATGTGTGTGTACATGTACGTACACAGAAGATGGAAAGTATTTTTTGACATACACTTATCACATCTGACTGTGAAAGGTTTGTGAATTCTGTTGTAATCACAACGACAATGAGCGCAAAGGTCTAGGTTGGGAAGTGAGTCTTTAAAGCTTCATATTTATTTAACAAGCACCCAAGTCACCCAATGGGTTACTCTAGACTGTCAGAATGAATACATAACCATTAGTAATAACTAACATTCATTGGACACTTATCTGCCGGGCATTGTTCTGAGGGCTTCATGTGTATATTAATTTATTTAATGTGCTCATCAACTCTGTGAAGTGGGTCACCATTACTACTCTCATTTATAGATGAGGGGCTTGAGGCACTGAAAGCTAAGGAACCTGCTCCAGGTCAAACCTAGTGAGAGGCAAGGCCAGGACTTAGGCCAGGAAGCCTGGCTTCAAAGTCCAGGCTCTTGACCACCGCACACCACTGCCTCTTCCAGTCCCTCAGGCTGTTCCAACTGGTGGGGTAAGATCTGACTGAGTGTAACACTTCACCTTTATGGACAGTGCAGATAAACTCTGGGGGGCATTTTGGTTGATAAGAGTTTTTCCTGGATAAGCTGAAGGCTATGAAAGTTCCTGTTTTTCCTGTAATCCTAGTGAACTGGGAGCCTGAGGCGGGAGGATCACAAGTCTGAGGCCAACTTGGCAACTCAGTGAGACCTTGTCTCAAATTAATGTTAAAGAAGGGTCTGGGAATGTAGCTTAGTTGTAGAGGGACCCTGGATCCAATACCTTAAAAAAAAAAAAAAAAAAAAAAAAAAAGTTCTGTTTACTTCAACTCCCTCAAATTTTCCTTATTAAAAGTCATTAGTTGTATCTCTGGCCTAGCATCTAAAATGGGTGGGTTAAGGTGGCAGTCTGACCTTCTATTATGACCACGTGCAACAATTCTTTTGAAGCCCTCAATCTTTAATGATAGAGTGATGCCCCATGGTGATGTAACCTGTTACAACATAGTATTTGATACAGCACAGGTCTGTCTTTACTGGTAAGAGGGGTTACTACGTACACCCAACGGGCCTTCTCTAACATACCCTTACAGCATGATCCCAATGATGGCATTATAACCAGGTTTTTTTTAATAACAAAAGAATATTTTATATTCCTAAAGCACTGCACAAATGATAAAGCACTTTCTTCCACATTGTCTCACTTGATCCCCACAACATCCCTCTAAGAAGAGGCAGGGATTATAATCTTCATTTTGCAAATGAGGAAATGAAGTGAGGTGAAACGTCCTGCTGTGAGCAAAAGAGCTGGCAGGGCTCTCTGCCCAGTACACGCCCCTGCCTCTACTCCCTTCAGCACCTTCATCTCAGGCAACAACCTCCTTTCTCTTTCTAACATGGTTTATTAATGGGGAAACTGAAGCAAATAATTTCTAAGTGCAATGCTAAGTGCTAGCCAACCAGAAAAAGGAAGTGGAACTAATGTTCAGATCAACAACATTTTTTCCCCCGCACTGGGGATCAAACCAAGTGCTCCACCACTGAGCCACATCCCCCATGCCTCAGCTCATATTCTTAGAGGGCACAGATTCATTCTTTTCACAAATACTTATCAAATGCTTGTTCTGGATTGGATACTATTCTAGGTAAAAAAGAGATGTGTTGCTGCCTGATGACGTTTCTCACCTAATGAGGGAGGAAAATGACAAATAAGCAAGCCAACAATTCCAGCAACTTCAGATTGTGATAACTTTCAAGGAAACAAATAGGAGTACAGTGACAGGCCCAGGAGGTGGAGGAGAACATATTTACCCAGGTGGTCAAGAAGGCCTCACTGAACAGGGGACTTTGCAAACTGAGTTATGAAGGATGGAAAAGCCGTAAGAACTGGGAGAAGAGCCTTCCACAGAGGGCGAAACAGTATTTTCTAAAAAGCAATCTATAACTAGGTAAGTTTCCCATCTGTGGGTCATTAATAAGAGCTTTTGAACAACACATTCTAATTCCTGCCATCTTGTTTCCAAGTTGAAAAGGAGTATAACTCCTGTCCCAAGTTCCACATTTTAAAAAGACATTCACTGAGGCCTGGAAGATTATGGTTTTTTTGTAATACTGCACAATTTTATGACATAAAAGTTGGACTCTTTTGTCAGGGAAGACTCCTAATTTCAGAAATCTTTTTTCCACTCACCTTTTGAAATCTGAATCCCACACTACCTTTTCTCTACCTTAATGCTAATACTCTATTACTCTAGCAACTTACATTTAGGACCCTGAAATTTACCAGTTTTATCTAGCTTTACAATACATGTGTTTATTCTGTGTGAATAATGCCAGAATACCACAACTGGATTGTGTTTATCTAGTAAGCTGGTTATTCATTAGCTTTTACAAAGCATGGCCAAACACCTGCAGAGGATGCTAAGTGTACCTGATGATGAGGTACCAATTCATATTTATTTATTATAAGCAGAGCTGCTCCTCTGGTAAAGGGAGCCTATGACATTCAAATTCCTGGAATTACCCTGGGCACCACCTTTCCCCTCCTCTGCTCACCTTTCTAAAGCAACTTGATGGTATGTTGACAATCAGGTCAGTCTCAAGCATGTTAGATTGTACCTGTAATTTAGGCAACTTGCTTTTAAAAGCTACCATTAGTATAAGCAGAAAGGAAGTATTATCTAGTTCAACCTGTGAGCAGCAGCAGTGAAGAGTTATTTTTATGTAAAAACTCAAGACTACAGCATAATTAAACCTCATAAAAGGGTGAACAGTATCTACTGTGAACTGAAAATATGAAAAAGAATTCAATGAAAACAATCATTTCATCTGTCAAAAATATGAATTCGAACATTTCACAACAGTCATAAAAAACAGATTTGCCTTCCAACCCTTATCAGTGACTGGTCCAATCCTGCTGAGCCTTAAAATGTAAAACATGCTTTCCTGCGTTTATTTATCAATATCAACTCTGTGCAAGGCTGCCTAAGATAAAAAACTTTGTTACAAGGCAGAGTTCCTGCCCTTAAGGAGTCTACCATCTAATATAACTGCCTGGTTATAAATTGATAGTTAAGACTTCTCTCACCTATTAGCAAATATTCACCAGAACACACAAGTGAAATAAACTCTGCAGGAAGTGAGGAAATGACAAATTGTGTCTTAAGTCCATGCTAAAATCTGTTTTTCTTTTCAAATGTGCTACTATTCAGAAACGGGATGGGTTGATAACATAATTAGCAGGTTAGCAAGAAACCAGCTTCTTTTAGTTTGAGCTTTGCAAAATCTGGTCTTCTGCTGATATAGATAAGTATCTGTCTTGGTCTGTTTAAGTAAAATGTCTCTGAAACTAATTACAGATCATGTCAAGAAATATAGCTTAAAAAAAAAAAAGAAAAAAAAGAAAAGAAAGACTCGGTAGAGACCTTAGATGTTTCAGTCTCAACAACGGTGTATCTACTGCATCCAAAAAGATTTACAAAAGCTTGAAACTTTGCAGAACGCTGTTCTCCAGGAGGGGGAAAAAAGGCATTTTAAACCTCACCTTTCTTCACCTCTGACAGTTGCCTAGAAACCAGGCCTGCCCTACCTGTGTTGCAGGTGTACCTGAAGTCACCAACACATCTCTTTTAAAGCTGTAGTCTCTATTCTGACTGCACTACTTAAGTTTATGACTAACAATCTATTCACATTTTTATCAGGCAGGAGACTGGTTTCTTTCAAGCAATGATGAAATCCTAATAAAGACCTAGGAAGCACCGATACAGCACCCATCACGGCTAAGGAGTCATCTAATTTGTACCAGGATATGATATAAATACACGAAATTCCCGGCAAGCGTTCGCGTTTTTAACACGGAATCCTGCAGCTCCGCTGAAGAACCGCGATTCTGGACGAGGAGGAGCACGAAACGACTCGGAGACTGAGGAACAGAGATTTAGGAAGCGGCCACGGACGCCGAGCGCCCGGGCGGAGGGCGGCGGGCCCCGAGCCGACCGCGGGCGCGCAGAGCCGCGCCTCGGCAGCCGCCACCGCAGCCCTCCCGGCAGGCGCGCCGGGCGCCGCGGGCCGCGCGAGCCCGCCGCCCACCCTCCGCAGGCCGGTGCCCGGCGGGGACGCGTCCCGGGCCAGGGTCGCCGCGCCCACGCCGGCGCGGGGCGAGCTCGGGCCCGGTCCTCCGCACGCCGCGAGCGACGCCCGGCCGCCCGCCCCTGCCTCTCCGCCCGTGCCGGGGCGGCTCGGCGTCGCGACGGCCTCTCCCGCGCGCCCCACGCCCCCGCCTCGCCGAGCCGCCCGCGCGGGGGCCTGAGGGGCGCCGCGCCGCGTCCGCTCGTCTGCCCGCCCGCAGCGCCGGGCGCCTTACCCCGGGGGAGCGGCGGCTGCCCCACGGCGCCCTCCCGCGCATGTCCGGCCGGCCGGCTCAGCGCCGCTGGCTGCGGGGCCCGGACATCGCGCAGGCGCCTCGCCGCTCGCTCGCTCGCTCGCTCTCTCGCTCGCCCTCCCGCTCGCGCCGCCTGCCTCGCACTCGGCCGCCGTCGCCGCCGCCGCCGCCGCCGAGTATTTAGCGTAAGCGCGGAGCGTGACGTCACGCCCGCCGCCCCGCCCCCGCCGCGCAGCCAATCCGGACGGCGAGTCGCTTAAAGGGGCGATGCCGGGCTGCAGCGGCCGCGGGGGGCCGGCGGGCGTTGCTGGAGGGCCCCGGCCGGCCGCGGCCCTGGCTCCTCGCCTCCGCGGATCCGGGCAGCCGCCCTCGAGCGCCCGGGCGCCGGGTTTTCTCAGAAGTCTGCGCGAAGCCGGCCTCGCGCGGAATTTCCCCTCATTCCCTGCCCGGGGGGTAGTGCCTGCCTTTCTCTTCGTGCGGGAGCCGGGCAGGCGCGCGAGGACCGGGAGGGGGACACTGCGGGGCTGAGGGACGGGAGGGGCGGCGTGGGACCTCGAGGGACGGGAAAGGATGACAAGGGACAGGAGGGACCATGTGGGACGGTGAGGGACAGGGAGGGTTGTGCGGGACCGAGGGCACAGTGAGGGGTGGCGCGGGCCGGTGCTGGGCAGTGTGGTGCTGGGGGATCTGGAGGGATTGGTGTGAGGCAGCCAGGGACAGGGCAGCGTGGGTCTGTGGGACACGGAGGGGCAGTGCCGGGCAATGAGGGACGGGGAGGGGCAGTGAGCGACCGGAGCGACCGAGGGGCGGCCAGGCCTTGTTGAGGGCAGGAGCTCTGGGGGAGGGCCAGGGCCCTTAGGACCCCGTATTGGAAGAGGAGCCCGGTCCTGGGCGCTGACCCTTCCAGGCTGCCCCCGCTTCCGGGGGAGCCCCGCCGGGCCGGGGTCCGGGAGGCGCCTCCGGTTCCCCGCCCGGGTTTACCTGTTAGACCCCAGCTGGCCTGGATGGCTGCGGCCCAGGCAGCGGCCGGTGCCCAGGACAGACCGCCAACAAGCCTGCAGGAGGAGGTTTCTGGGGGCGCCGTGATGCAACGTGGGCTTATAGTTTAACCGTAAAATAAATAATACAAATGATAACAAACCAAGAGTGGCTAAAGTAAGAAAAAAAGCAAACAAATGGAAACCCTCCAGTTTTAACTAGAACAAATTCCCTGAATGGTACTCTACAGAGCAGAGGCCAGAGACCTGCCACTGACCTCTGTGGTCTCCATAGAGCCCTTCTTGCACTTCAGCAATAATGCCTGATAGTTAGACGGTTAGCACAACCTAATTGGGGTTGTTTAACATATGGAATGAGATTCTGGCCTCATTAGCAAGTTAACTATTAACTTTGCGCCCCATGAAATGATTTGCCTTGTCTCCAACATTATTTACTTACATTCTTTTCAGTTTAATTCAGAGGCCTAATTCTGAATTCAAGGCCTTAAGCACCAAATTAAAAACGAAAAAATAAAGTATCCCTTTGCCTTCTTTCACTTGCAAGAAAAACAAATGTTTAGTACAAGAACAGTTACTCTGCTCGTTCAATGGCACCTTCTGGCCTCCAGGACTATGGGGTCATTTTCATGCCCAGGCTATTTACCAACATTTGAGTTATCCCACCTTACCTATGTTCTTACTTCTTGGCACTCATTAAGTATTATAGGAATAGCCACAAGATATTGCTGATTTTCTTACCAAATTAACTGGGTTTTTTGGTTCACAGAAAATCTATCCAGATTCCACCCCCACCTCCCCTGCTTTATGTTCACCACTACCCATAGGCTGTTATCAGTGGAAAAGAGAAGATCCACCTGAGAACTTGCCCAGAACATCTTTTCAGACCTCACAGTACAGCATTTACTGAATGGGGACCTAGATGAGCTCCGGTTTCATCCAAAAGGAACCCTAGTTACGCTTTTTCAAGTCGCCACAATACTGCTGTAATTTGTGCTTTGGCCTTATTGGCATGCTTTTACATTCCCTATTCATAAAACAGTGATAATCTCCAGAGCAACCATCAAACACACCCCTTCTTCAGAGAAAGAAGATCAACAGGATACTTACTATATAGTGGTGAGCTGTACGATGTGCTAATGTTTTGGTAAATTATCAAAAATCACAAAATCATATGAGTAATACATGATTAATCTGATTTTCTCTTCTGATCTATTTTAATCTTGCAAAATAAGCATTCGATTTATTCATTTTTGGGAAAAAACAATTATAGCTGCCAGTTTACTAAATTTGGGCTATAATTTTTTTCATATAATAAGACTTTCTCAGCTGTGGAGAATTACATGAGAAAACCTATGCTCCACAAATCTTTTATCTAGTGATCTACTTAATATTTTATAAAACATTGATATGTCAATAGTATCATAGAATGTTTGGGGAAGAGTTTAAAAGGAAAATGCTAAGCAACATGAGGTAATTCTAGAATATTATGTTTAACAAGTGACCTCTCACTGACTTAACAGATTCTAACACTAGGTTAGGATTTAGGAAAAATGTTCCCTTTTTCCTGAACCGAATAGTTTTGAGTAAAGTATTTTTTGAAAAACACATTTCATGGAGTTCATTTAGTTTTGAGGACATTTATCACAGAATGTACACTGTTTTTAATAGAATGTGACATCTAAAACATTAGACTCACATCGTATTGACCCAGATTGTCATTTTGCAATCACTCTCTTCTCAGCTAAGGAAATGCTATCCCTGGAGCAAGGAAAAGCTTGGAACTCTATCTGAGGAAGCTGATGACCACGCTGTTGTCCTCAGGACATTACTCTTTTCTGTCCTCACCAAGAAATTCCACAAGTCATATACATATAAAGATGCTGACTGGACCTTATGAAACGTATAATGACTTACATCCATGTTTTGATATTGGAATCCTGTAGAAGAGTATGTGTATTTTGGTGTTTATTTATCTGGATTGTAGGTGTTTTGTATTTCTACTTTGTTTATAAAGAATATTTTAAAACAAGACCCTTTTTAGTCCCAGAGCTTTTATTTCTGTCTATACATGATATAAATATTTATTATGTACTTTTTTTTTTTACTAATCTCTAAGTAAGTGTGCAATCAAAAAAAAAAAAATGCATGCCCAATGGAAGAACTGTATTTTTTAGAGGCTGTTCATTTAGCATACAACACTGTTTTGAAAGCAATCATGTATATATACATATTTATGTGTATGTGTGTTTATATATATACATGTTTGTGTATGTATATGTATATATATATATATATATATATATATATATACACATACAATAAACTGGATTATTTTAAAATGTACACGCTGGTAAGAGCCCACCATTCATCTGTGAGGAGAGCCACATCACAACAGAGTCTCCTATTGAGCTTTCAATGACTGTCATTGAAATAGTAGCACACTCCGTTTTTCCCTCCCTCCCTCCCTCCCTATCTGGTGTTATAGCCGGTGAGAAGTCTGAGTGGGCTAGCTAGTTGTAATTTATTAGTCTATGGTTTTAGATGTTGCAGGCAGGGCTTAACTAACTTTTCTTAGTGTGGGTTTATCTAGTTGTTTAGTTTCAGTCGAGCTACCTTTGATGTACCTAATGCTGCTTGAACAAACATTTGATGTTTTTGGTAGATATTGTTTTTTCTAATTCCATCCCATCTCTGGAATCTGTAACTCTTAGAATTTTTTAGTATCCTGTGGATTAATTAATTCATATACCTAATCAATGTTTTCAAGATAATTTTTTCAAGCATTAATTTGACCTTACCTTCCGATTTAAATATTTAGACATTTTGTCCCAAGTAAATGCTGTATTTCCTATTAGCTGGCCAGTAGGGTGTGCTCTAGTCCCTTGCCAAATTAATTAATTAAAAATATTAATGTAAACTCTTCATTAAGAGATTTTGGAGGTATGTTTCAGCTCTTCATTTCCAGGAGCACATGTGAGGTATGTTTAGATAGGAACCGGTGACAGATGCAGGCACAACACATACAGAAAGAATTGTTACACTGAAGAAAGAGAAAGCTTTGGGATTCTAGCTTCTTCAGCTCAGTCCTAAAACAACTTGGAATTGTTTTTCCAAATGTGTCCCTTGGTAGCAGGTGTTTCTTTTGTCCTGGATCATGAAAAAGGGGAGCAGGGTGCAGTGATGAGGGGCTCCTGCTCTGAAGTTGAGTTGGGATCCAACTCTGGCCCTCACTAGTGGTTGACTTGGGCAAATTATTCAACCTCTGTACCTGTAATATGGAAGTTAAAGTGGTCCCTCCATGTCACTACTGGACAGTTAAATGTATGTGTGAAAGTGCTTAGACACTGCCCGGGCCAACCAGGGCTCAGTAAAGGTTTATTATTATTATTATTATTATTATTATATGTTCTTGAGAGATTTTTGAACACCTTTCACTATAAGATTCTCAAATTCTTGATGGCTTATTATACCCAATGAAATTTTTCCAGGATGTTATTTCATTAAATCCAAAGAGCATAAATGATTCATAACAAAATATGCCTTGCTTGACTCTGCAGTATTTCCTCTTCAGAAGCCATAAAACCTTAGACCAAAACCAAAACCAAAAAACAACAAAACAACAACAACAAAAAGTCCCAGCTCTGTAACAGTGAGGTATCAGGCACCTCTAGTCCTTGGGAGATGTGCAAAGAGCAGGAAGGCTTTCTTTGAATCCATAAAGGCCAGCTAGCAAGTACTAAGTCTGTGAGCATTTACTTCTAAGCATCCATATCCTTGTTTCCTTTAAAAAAAATAGATTTAGCCTGTGCATAAAATAAAGCCCTTGAAGAGCTTTTTGATATGAACAGCTTTACAATTTTCTCTGAAATGCAAGGACAATGGATAATAGTCAATGATTGGATATTGATTTGAAAAGATGTCACAGACATGTCAATCCATGTCACAGAAGAATAAAACTATGAGTTTGGTGTTAAAATGAACACAGTGGACTTCCCGATTTCTCTTGGTTCTCTAATCTTTATGCCGATCACACTGAATTGTTTTCTTTGAGAAGTTAGTGGACACTTTTCCACCATATGCATCCTTACAGGGTCTGGAATGAGTCTATCCTCCAGTGTCTGAATGGGAGACGGCACTGCTTCAACTGGAGTGATTAAGCCAATTCTCACAGAAGAGCCAAGTTTGAATTAAGAACAAGCAGGTGAGGGAGTGAAAAGTTCATGAATGCAGGATATTTGTTCAGTGAACAGGTTGTGAATGTCAGAAGTGTGTTGTATCTGTGGCACACAGGGGGACCTGAACGCCCAGCAGAAAAGCTCGGGAGCATCAGAGGGTTTAGTCTTCAGTAAGGAGAATCACAAGGTACTCACTCATTTATTCAACCGATATTTAATAAGCTTCCCACTGCCTGCCAGTCACTGTCCTGGTGCTGGATATACCCTGGGGAATCACAATGGCTAATCTTTGCCTTCATGAAACTTAGAGTCTAATGAGGAAGAAAGATAATAGGTAACTAGCAGATATATGTCATTCTAAAAGTCAGTGTGCAATCAGAAAGTGCTGAGAACAGAGGACCATGGGAGAGAGGCAGGAGATGAGCTTTTGACTGAACAGACAGGGAAGTCCGCCCTGGGGAGATGACATGTGTTGAGACCTGTAATCTGGGAAGGAGTGGTCCAGGTCAAGCCTGCAGAAAGCACATTTCAGGTACAGGAACAGCGTGAATAAAGGACAGAGTAGGAGAGAGTTTGGCGTGTTGAAGGAACTGAGAGGAGATCATTCCGAAAGCATCCATGAGAATGCTGCGTGTGTCAAAGTGAGAACTGAGGACTTGAGAGAGGATGGTGGTAGATGGGAAGGAGCAAAGCAAAAGGATTCCAGAAAGACTGATTCTGACTTCCCATTTGGATCTAGAATTGACAGGATTTATGCACACAGGCAGTGAAAGAAAAGAAGAGTCCAGATGATTCCAGCTCTCTGGCTTTAAGTGTGGATGATGGTACCCTTTATCAAAGGGGAGGAGGTCAAGGAAGGAACACTGTCGTTTGAAGATTAGATAATGGGAGAAGGTACAGCTGATAAACAGAAGGGCTTAGGACTTCAGCGAAAACCTAAGGACAAGAGAGAGATGAAATGCAGGATGTTTGCTGATTCTAATGTTTTCCAAATAATTTGTTTCAGGATGGCATGTGGGTAGAGATTGGCAGCTGAGTTGTGTTACTCAGGAAAGTTTATGCAGAGATCCCAGCTGTTGGTGACCTATATTCCAGGGGCTGAGGGCAGCTAAGGCAGAGGCACAGCTTCTGGGCTTTAGGACTCAGGGTAACAGGAATGTGTCTGGCCTCAGTCAGGCTGATTTTTAGAGTTTTCTACAATAAATCCCTTGGAATCTACAACACTGCAAAAGCTATAGGTATCTAGTGGTGACATCTCTTGAACTCATGGCTTTGAATTAATACTCCATTTATATGAGAGGATATGAATTTCAAATCAGTTACTAAGGTCAGATGGATATTGATTGATACCTGGGTTAAATGTGTCCATAAATTTGTGAACTTACTTTCTTTTGAATTATTTCTGACTTCATAAAGCTGTGGGAATAAACACATCTTTTTTTCCAGATTATACTAACCTTCAAATAATGATTGCAAAATGCCTGGTATCTTAAAGGTGGCAGACTTTTTTTTTTTTTTTTTCTTAAAAAAGGCATATTTTTCATTATAGAGATCTTTCACCTCTTTGGTTAGTTTGAGTCCCAAGATTTTTTTTTTTTTTTTTTGAGGCTATTGCAAATGGAGTTGTTTTCCTCATTTCCCTTTCAGAAGTTTCATTGCTTATGTATAAAAATGCCTTAGATTTATGTGTGTTGATTTTATGTCCTGCTATTTTGCTGAATTCATTTATGAGGTCTATAAGTTTTCTGGAGGAGTCTTTTGGATCCTCTAAATAAAGAATCATGTCATCATCAAATAGTGACAGCTTGAGTTCCTCTTTTCCTATTCATATCCCTTTAATTTCTTTAGTCTGTCTAATTGCTGTGGCTAGTATTTCAAGTATGATGTTGAATAGAAGTGGTGAAAGAGGGCATCCCTGTCTTGTTCCAGTTTTTAAAGGGAATGCTTTCAGTTTTTCTCCATTAAGATTGAAAACTACAAAACATTGAAGAAAGAAATTGAGGAAGACCTTAGAAGATGGAAAGATCTCCCATGTTCTTGGATAGGCAGAATTAATATCATCAAAATGGTCATACTTCCAAAGGCACTATACAGATTTAACGCAATTCCAATTAAAATCCCTATGACATTTTTCATAGAAACAGAAAAAGCAATCATGAAATTCATCTGGAAGAACAAAAGACCCAGAATAGCCAAAGCAATCCTGGGCAGGAAGGGTGATGCAGGAGGTATCACTATACCAGACCTTAAACTCTACTACAGAGCAGTAGTAACAAAACGGCATGGTACTGGCACCAAAATAGACAGGTAGATCAATGGTAAGGATAGAAGACATACCCACATAAGTACAGTAACCTCATACTAGACAAAGGTGCCAAAAACATACAATGGAGAAAAGATAGCCTCTTCAACAAATGGTGCTGGGGAAACTGGAAATCCATATGCAGTAAAATGAAATTAAACCCCTCTCACCCTATACAAAACCCAACTCGAAATGGATCAAGGATCTAGGAATTAGACCCGAAACCCTTCACCAAATGGAAGAAAAAGTAGGCCTGAATCTCTATCACGTTGGCTTAGGACCAGACTTCCTTAACAAGACCCCCATAGCGCAAGAAATAAAAGCAAGAATCAATAAATGAGATAGATTCAAACTAAAAAGTTTTTTCTCAGCACAGGAAACAATCAATAATGTGAAAAGAGAGCCTACAGAGTGGGAGAAAATCTTTTCCACACACACTTCAGACAGAGCACTAATCTCCAAAGTTTATAAAGAACTTAAAAAACTTTACGTCCAAAATACAAAGAACCCAATCAATAAATGGGCTAAGGAAATGGGCAGACACTTCACAGAAGAAGATATACAGGTGATCAACAAATATATGAAAAAGTGCTCATCATTCCTGGTAGTTAGAGAAATGCAAATTAAAACCACCCTAAGATTTCATCTAACTCCAATTAGAATGGCTATTATCAAGAACACAAGTAATAATAAGTGTTGGTGTGGATATGGGAAAAAGGCACACTCATACATTGCTGGTGGAGTTGCAAACTGGTACAGTCATTCTGGAAAGCAGTATGGAGATTCCTCAGAAAGCTTGAAATGGATCCACCATTTGACCCAGCTATCCCACTCCTCGGTTTATACCCAAAGGACTTAAAATCAGCATACTACAGTGACACAGCCACATCAATGTTCATAGCAGCTCAATTCACAATAGCTAGATTGTGGAATCAACCTAGATGCCCTTCAACTGACGAATGGATAAAGAAACTGTGGTATATATACACAATGGAATATGACTCAGCCACAAAGAATAAAATTATGGCATTTGCTGGTAAATGGATGAAGTTGGAAAATATGCTAAGTGAAATAGGCCAAGTCTCCAAAACCAAAGGTTGAATGTTTTCTCTGGTAAGTGCATGACAATATATAATGAGGGGTTTTGATGGGGGAAGAGAAGAATGAAGGAACTTTGGATGGTGTAGAGGAAAAAGGGGTTGGAGGGGGTGGGGATGGAAAAACAGTAGAAAGAAACAGACAGTATTATCCTATATACATGTATGATTACATGAATGGTGTGAATCTACATTGCACACAACCATAGAAATGAAAAGTTGTACCCCATTTGTGTATAATGAATCAAAATGTGTCTGTAAAAATAAAAAATATTTTAATTTAAAAAAAAAAGTCAGGATAGTGGTTGTTGTGGGATGGGGACATGATTTACTGGGAAGAGGCATTCAGGAGCCTATTAGGATATTGGAATGTTTTATGCCTTGATGCTATTAGTGATTATTTATATGTCACCATAAGTAAAAAACAAAATAAAACAACAACAACAAAAAAAAAAAACAGAAACTTTGCACTTTACACCACAGTATATGTAAGTAAATTATCTTTTGATAAAGTTTTTTTTAATAAAAAAATCTTTTTTTCTGTAAGTGAAAAATTGATTAAACTACAGGTTATAATTTCTACATAGCCTAACACTTCTCATGTTAATATCTGTACATTATGGAAGGCACAAAATTATTCCAGTCTAATTCGAAAAGCTAATATGGGGGCTCAGGGGTAGAGCTCAGGGGTAGAGTGCTTGCCTAAGATGTACAAGGCCCTTAATTCAATCCCCAGCACCAAAGTAGGGGGGGGGAAAGGCATATTTGACTGTAAAATTAAGACAAATGACCATTTCTATGTTGTTTGTTCTGTTATGATTTAGTCATTAGCTTTAGGGAGTTGTGAGTAGTGAAAACTGGTAAAATACATGACCCAAACTTAGTTTCTCTGACTTAGAAATGTGATCAAACCTACTCTTAATATGTCCTGATGCTTCCAAACATGCATCAGGACAACCAGGGTAACTCCACCATTCATTCAATAAATATTTACTGAGTATCTACTATATGTAGTTCTGATGGGTTCTACTTTTTCAAAATGAAATCCAGATATATTTTCAGTCATTTGAGCTTTCTTATTATTTCTATTTTTAATTTAATACTTCATATGCATTTGCCCTGTCTCATTAGAGCATAGGATCCTCACAAAGACTTTTATCTTTCATAGCACATTATTATAGTACATGCACCATCGTTGGTCCTTCTTGGTCTTAGGTACAAGCCTGAATGATAGAATAGGAGACGTGGGGATGCAAACAGCTGACATAAAAGCACGAAGGAAGATTTATCAGATCAAGGCTATAGATTCAAATCCTTAAAAATCTTTGGGAATCAGATAGACTCTGAACTCCTCTAAACTGAGAACATAATCATAAACACAGAAAGCTTAACACGCAAGGCCCTTTGATGCAGTGTCAGTCAGAATAGTGAAAACTGACCTATTGCTAGGGCAACGGCCCAAGTCAAATATGGAATATCTATTCATATGCTCATGATGATTTTATAAACAGGAATAATGTGCTCATGAAGATTTTGTAATTAGGAATAATAGCTAGTAACTGCTAACACTTTTATAGCATTTACTAAGAACTGAGGCTGTACATGAATTAATTTAACTTCACCAGGTTGCTCATGTGTCCAATGCTACAAAGCTGCTTGCTGTGGATTCCAACCTTGATAGTGCTCATTTACTTTTTTTTTAATGATTTTTTTATTTTAATTTTTTTATTTGTTCTCTTTGGCTATACATGACAGTAGAATGCATTTTGACACATTGTACACAAATGTAACACAATTTCTCATTCCTCTGGCTCTACATGGTGCTGAGTCACACTAGTAGTGTAGTCATGCATGTAACTAGTTTACTTTTAACCACTGCAGAGTCTTATCCTGTCTTATGAAAATAGAACAGAAAATTGAATGTGGGTCATCTATTCTCATGTTATCAGGCACAATTTTTTTTAATTTGCTTTTTTTTTTAATTAGCAGAAACCTAACTCAAATTTATAAATAAAAACAAGGAATTCCATGGAATAGTACCGGAAAAATCTGTACTGCAAAGATGGCTTTATTTGGGTGTTCTAATGATCCCCACCAGGCCAGGACTTTCTCCGCAGTTTGACTTTGTTCTCTGGTGTTGACTTCACTTTGAGGCTCGTCGGGGGCATCACGGCTGCAGTGAACCCCAGGGCCATTTGATTAAAGTTAAAAAGAGCTTATTTATGGTTTA
Source organism: Sciurus carolinensis (assembly GCF_902686445.1). Taxonomy (NCBI): domain Eukaryota; kingdom Metazoa; phylum Chordata; class Mammalia; order Rodentia; family Sciuridae; genus Sciurus; species Sciurus carolinensis. The sequence goes on along the minus strand of NC_062213.1, from coordinate 203,759,648 downwards.
AATAAAGTCTTTGGTCTGATTCTCACTAGTTCAACCTGAAGGCCGGGGGATGCCAGTCCTGAGCACCAGCCCCACCTTGGGGGCTGAATCAGCTCCATCTGAAGCAGGAGACTAGAGCAGAGGAGGCAAATTGTTTTCCTGGAGTAACACTGGAGAATGCAGCAGACGGGAGGGAAACAGCCAGGCGTGTGGGTGCACACCTGAACCCAGCTACTCGGGAGGCTGGGGTAGGAGGACTGCAAGTTCAAGGCCAGCCTGGGCTACGTGGAGACCCTGCCTCAAAATAAAATAGTTTTTAGAAGGGCTAAGAATGTAGGTCACTGGTAGAGCTTGAGTTTCAATCCCCAGCACCACAAAAAAATACCAAAGGGGGCTGGAAGGTGGCTGTCGCCAGGATACCTCAGGTGTCCAGCAGCATTCAGTGCCTCACCTACAAACCATGGCGCAGCCTGTCCTTTGACCTTGGGGGCTTTGGGGCGAGCGCCCCTCGGTCCTGCACAGCCTTCTAGTCTCTTCCTTGTACACTTACGTGCAGGCCTCTGAGGCTATGTGTTTCTTCTTTAATTTAGCCATCGCATTCGATATCTGAGCTTTAGTTATGAACTCTGTGAGTCGGACCGTAGCTCCGTCTTCTCTCCCGGCCTTCAATCCCATGTTTCCCGTTTCTCACCAGGGCCTGTACCCTGGATATCTGTTGCAGACTGGCTTCCTTGGGAAGCTGCCTTTTAGATGGAGATCAGCAGGGAGGACGTTTCTCAGAGTTGAGGAACGGGGAGGAAGAACTGGGCAGAGGAGGAGCTGAGCTGCGATGCTGTCCCAACAGAGGCCTCTGACTGGCGGACGGCTCGGCAGCAGGATGGCTCTCCAGACTAGCTGTTTCCTCCAGCCCCCACTGATCAGCTCCTGAAGTGGCTTGACTCAGAAGAAAGAGTGATTTGGGAAAGGCAGCGCCCCTCAATGAGGGCAGTCTCAAAGAAGGTTTTCAGCTAGGGACCATTTTCTAGCAGCAGGTCCCAGAAGCTGGGCGGATAAGGCTCGGTCCCCTCAGGAGGAATCCGGGCAGCTCTCATAGCTGCTGTCTTTTGTTCTCACTGTTGTTAGTTTGTATCCCCACTCCATTTTCCTAGGAGTTCTACTGACAGTTTTACTTAGATATTTTGAGGCTCTGTTATTAGGTGCATACAAGTTTAAAATTGTTACATTTTCTGGGGCTGGAGGTTTAGCTCAATGGAAGAGCTCTTGTCTAGCATGTGTAAGGCCCTGGGTTGCATCCTGGGGTCCCCAACACTGCAAAAAGAAATGAAAAGGAAAAAAAAATGTTAAGTCTTCCAAGAAAGTCAACATTTCATGGATATGTTAGTCTCTATCTCTAGTAATACTCTCCCACTAACTTTTACTATAAAGTCTGTTACATTTGATATCTCTTCAGTCATAATTCATGACTTTCTTTTGGCTAAGCACTTTGATGATTATTTTTCTAAAATTTTCTTTTTATTTTTTGGGTATACTTAAGTTCTAGATCTATCTCGTAAAATGTTTAGAACTAGATTTTTTTTAAAACACCAATAAGTTATTAATTCTGTACCTTCTATTTGCTGTAATTTTAGGGGTTTAAAAATTTTTTTAGACTCATTGCTTTTTTTTTTTCTCATCTTATGTCTCCCAATTTAGAAGCTCTCTCCTTTATTACTCTCTTTCAGTGGTTATCTAGAAATTATAAAATGAAACATGTAGATTTAATATCATTGCTGTGTTGCAAAATACAAGGAACATCTCCAATTTTCATGTTCTGGTCTAGAATTCACACTTCTCTTTTTTTCAACACAGATGGACATTATTATTGTTGTTTATGTAGCCAATATTTATTTAGATTTAACTATATTCTTTTTTGTCCACTCTCCCTTTTTCTCTCTCAGATATTATCTTAGGGTTAATTTTCTAGCTTCCTACACTATGTTTGTTTTGAAAGTTCCCATAGCGATGATATTTTGGCTGAAAACTATCAGTTTTTGTTTGCTTGAAAATGTCTTTTTACATCCTCATCTTTGAAAGATGGTTTTATGTGTATACAACTCTGAGCTGACAATTTTTTTCCCCTCAGAACTGTGAAAATATTTGTGTTAGTCAGCTTTTCATGGCTGGGACCAAACACCTGACGTAAACAACTTTTAAGTCCTTTAGGAGGAGAGACGCATTTTGGCTCATTGCTTGAGAAGTCTCCGTCTAAGGCTGGTTGACTCCATTGCTCTGGGCCTGAGGTAAGGCAGAACCTCATGGTGGAAGGGCATGGCAGAGGGAAGCTGCTTAGCTCATGGCAGTGAAGAGAGAGAGACAGACAGAGACAGACAAAGGGAACGGGGCTATGTGTAATCCCCAAGGGCATGCCCCCTCTGATCTACGTCCTCCCACCGGGCCCCACCTGCTTACAGTCTCCACAACCTCCAGATGGTCCAGCTGTCAATGGACGCATCCACTGCTGAGGTCAGAACCCTCACAATCCGATCACTTCTCAAAGAACACCTCTGGACCAAGCCTTCCACACATGAGCCTCTGGGGGTTATTGCACCTCCAAACCATAGCAGTTTTATTCCACTGTCTTCTATTGTGATGAAAAGTTAGCCACACCTCTGTTGTCCTTTCTTAAGAGCTTTTCTGTCTAGGCCTTCCTTTGTCTTGTTGCATGGCAGTTGACTTACGTGGGACTATGAAAATTATTTTCATTGTGAGTATTGTTGTCATTCAACAACAATTTTTAGGCATTGTTTCTATTACCTCTGTTTCTTCTTTCCGTTCTTTTCTCTCTTTCTACAACTTTGATCATTTGAGTACCAGGCCTTTTTACTCTGTCCTTTGTGGCTCTTACTTCTTGGGTTTTCTACTTTTTTCTCTATGTGTGCTGGATTTGTGTAGTTTCCTCGAATCTGTCTCCCAGTTTGCTATTGCCCTCTTCAGCTGTATCTACTACTTTAGATGACTTTATAATGTTAATTATGTTTGTCATTTTTGGATTTTATATTGGTTATGTTTCAGATATACTCGATCATTTTTGGTAATCTCTTTTCTCTTATCTGATACTTTCTTTTATTTCTTTAATCATAGTAACTATTTTATGTTTGGTACCTAATAGTTTCACTATCTATTAACCTTTGTGGGTTTAATTATGCAGTTTGTTCTTTCTGCTTCATTTTAGTAACTTGTTACCTCATGTGTTTTGTGCTTTTTGAGTCAAAGTTTATGTTATTATGTTCTTTGAAAAACTTTATCTGTGGGAAATCAAAGACTGGTTTTTATTTTTGTTTTGTTTATGCTAGACATCCAGAGAGACTACTAGCTGAATCACTTAAATAAAATGAATTTTGGGCTAGGAGAGTTTTGGGAGGTCACCACACAGATATTGTGGAGGTTTTTGTTTTGGGGGGTGTTTGGGGTTGGTTTTGGTCACCACCCAGATATGTGTGAGGATGGGCTTGTGGAAAGGAATTCTTGGGGGGATCTTTTGTCTTTCTAGCTCAGCCAAGATGTGAAGAGCAAGTATTTCCTTCATCTCCTTCTTCAGAGCAAACGTTCTCATAGTTCATCTGCTGAAGGTGGAGGGTGCAAGCCTTATGCAGAGTCTTTCATCTGGCGTCCCATTCTGTGCAGGTTCCAGGATGTGTCTTCCAAATCCCACAGACTCCACCTACTGCAACTCGAGTCCCAGCAGCAGCAGCAGAGTCCCTGTTAAGGGTCAGACTGTACTTTTTTAGGCTTAGGGGGCCGTATGGTCTCTGTTGCAACTACTCGTCCGGTTGTAGCACGAGAGCAGAACACAGAAGCGAGTGGGTGTGGCTGTGTTCCCATAAAACTTTATTGACAGAAGGGGTGGCGAGTCTGGTGTGGCCCACGGGCCATCCTTTGCTGACTCCTGCTCCAGGCAGACGCTCCTGGGGAGATTCCAGCTCCACCATTTTCTTGCCTGTTTGGAGTCAAACTATCTTCCGAGGCCAGTCCTCCGAGGAGCTCACCTAGCACCTTACTGTCCACTCTTCCATTAGCAAGGTTGCTTTACATTTCCTGATTGCCGTGGAGGTGATCTGACCAGCAGGGGTTCTCTGGAGGCATGGTCCACCTCATTGCCAGCAGTGGACACCAGGTTCATCTTACTAGCGCGACTGTGTCAGGCTTCCAGAGAGCTCAGCAACCTTCAGTGACCTCACTTGTCCAGCATGCGCCGTCCAGATGTCTCTGTTGAGCACCGGGCTCTTTCATTCTTTGACTTTAGCCCACCTTCCCAATTCTTAGCACTGTATCCCTTACATTTATCACACTTCAGCCAAACTGAGGTACTGGTGCTGTCCACAGTAAGCCTTTACTCTTCTCCTCTGTCCCACTTTTTAGTCCCTGTCCTATTCTTACGTGTTTCATTTCTTGGTGTCCCCAGCCATCAGCCAGTAGACGCCTCTGTCTTCATCCTAGAGGTCATCTTGATTTTTATCTCAAGTGGAGGTACTCTGTCCTTCCTCCAGAGTTCTTCCTTATATCATCGCTAGGTGTGAAACTGTTTTAATCATTCCTACTAAATAAATGATCAGCTTACTAAGGACAAATGATATTCCTTACCCAATTTTATAGACTTCCTTCCTTCCTTCCTTCCTTCCTTCCCTCTTGGACCATCTTGCATAATATTTTGAATATAGAGGTACTTAAGTATTTGCAGAATGAATGAATCTATAGCCTTTGTGTAAGTTGGGAAATTCAGTTGTGGATCTCCAGCTTTTCCAGAGGCTTGTCAACTGCCAAATCCAGCCATGGCTTTCCTTCAGATGTACAACCAGCTGTCTTTTCGTCCTACAGCCTGGGGAGGATCTCCTCCATGGGTACCTCCATGGTTAATGCCAGCAAAATATACCACACTCCATGGTAACTAGTAGCAACAGTGTGCATGTTGTTAACTTTTCTCACTGTCAATAAACACTCTTCCGCAATGTGACTTTTTTCATGAACACTTAGTGATCCATCATCTGGATACAGTATGGTTCACATCCGACTGATTCCATGCCTTAGACTTGTAGCATAAATTTTTTGTAGTGTTAAAAAGAACTAACAAAAAGTATTTTAAATCTAGCACAGCCCCATAGTAAGTGGTGTTTCTAATTATAGGTGTCAAATGAAATTTCATTTGTAATTGTGAAAAATCCAGTGAAAAGGATATTCATTTAGAAAATAGCCAAGATCTTCAATAAAAATTTGATATGAAAAGCAGAAAACAGCCTATACCCAAAGGACTTAAAATCAGCATACTACAGAGATACAGCCACATCAATGTTCATAGCTGCTCAATTCACAATAGCCAGATTGAGGAACCAACCTCGATGTCCTTCAATTGATGAATGGATAAAGAAACTGTGGTATATATATACAATGGAATATTACTCAGCCATAAAGAATGATAAAATTATGGCATTTGCAGGCAAATGGATGAAATTGGAGAATATCATGCTAAGTGAGATAAGCCAATCTCAAAAAACCAAAGGACGAATGATATTGCTAATAAGTGGATGATGACACATAATGGGGGGTGGGAGGGGTTAGTGTTAGGGTTAGAGTTAGGGTTAGGGAGGGGGGCAAGAATGGAGGAAGGAAGGACTGTATAGAGGGAAAAGAGGGGTGGGAGGAGTGGGGGGAAAGGAAAAAATAACAGAATGAATCAAACAACATTACCCTATGTAAATTTATGATTACACAAATGGCATGCCTTTACGCCATGTACGAACAGAGAAACAACATAAACAACATGTATCCCATTTGTTTACAATAAAAAAATTAAATTAAATTAAATTAAAAAAAAAAAAGCAGAAAACAAAACAAAACAAAACAAAACCTAACTGCTTTGTGTATGGTTTTCCATCTCTTTGTTTATTTCCTTGGACAAATTCTAAGTAAAAGGAAATTCAAGATCAAGGGAACTGAACATCTTAAAAACTTCTGTGACTGAATTTCAGCCATATCATTGGACCAACTGGGACACGCAGCAATAGAATAGTGACAATTTAATGATAGTCTCTGACTTTGGACTTTTTGGTTGGTTTCAGGTTTGTCCTTAGTTCGTCATCTTACTTGGGAGGCGCAATTATTCAGGAAATTTTTATCACCTCACTATTCTTAAAAAGTTTACATTTTTCTCTGTCTCTTTCAGGGGTCTTTAACCATTGAGCCACATCTCCAGTCTTTTAAATTTTATTTTCATCTTATTTATATTTTGAGACAAGGCCTTGCCAAGTTGCTGAGGCTGGCTTTGAACTTGAGATCATCCTGCCTCAGCCTCCCAAGCCACTGGAATTAGAGGAGTGAACCATCATGCCTGGCTACATTTCTCTTTTGATACTGACATTATATACATATGTATGTATATGCATGTATACTCATGTAGACACATATATACATATACACACATATGCACACTTATGTATACATATATACAGTTCTATACATGTTAATTGCCTCATGCTTCTTTTTTAAAATTTTTATTTCTTTTTAGGTATACATGACAGCAGAGTGTATTTTTTGATATCTTATACATACATGACATATTGTATATACTTCCCATTCTTGTGGTTGTACATGATGTGGAGTTAACACTGGCCGTATTCATACTTGAACATAGCTAAGTTATGTCTGATTCATTCCACTGTCTTTCCTATTCCCCTCCCCTCTCCCTTCCCTAGAAATGATTTAGTTGTCTCTTGATGCTAATTCTTGTTTTCATTCATCAAATTAAGCCTTCGGAATGTTTGATCAGTTAAATTTCCCACATCCTACATTTGATCTTTTCCAGAAGCCAATAAGAAAATTTAGTAAAAGGAATCCAAATGATTTATTTGTACAAAAAGAATGAATTTCCTCTTAGTCGTACATCCGACACCCACACAATACTCATCTGTGATGCTGGGGAGGATCATTGTAGGAGAAATATGATGCCCAATTAGTGTGTTTTAATTTAATCAGTGCGTTTTCCATCTGACCCTCATGTGTATTCTGGAGACTGATCTAAAATAGTGTCAAAACTTTGTTAGGTTGTGCAGGGGTCAACGGGTATGAAGAACATTTTTAAAAAAAGAAGTATTTTATAGATTTTCAGAGTGTTCCCTCTCTTTTTTTGTTAGTTACAGGGTGAATGGGACAAAAGAAGGCACATGCTACCATTTTGTGATAACACATCTTTCTTGTGTGTGTGTGTGTGTGTGTGTGTGTGTGTGGTGCTGGGGATTGAACCCAGGGCCTTGTGCGTGCAAGGCAAGTACTCTACCAACTGCGCTATATCCCCAGTCTGTGATTACATATCTTAATATAAATCATTTAAAACAAGGAAGAACTTTAAAAAAGAGGTGGTAGAGCAAATTGCCTCCCTCTAGAGAGACTGGAAGTTTATGCATATATGTATCTGGCAGGTAGGTAAGTGCTGCTAGTTCTAAAACATAAGGCAGAGATTTGACTTTAAGTGCATTTTGCATAACAAATATACTTTTTAAAAGTTGTTTTTACTGATAGAGACAGACATAGATGGGCAGATACACAGAAGAGAGAGAACTTCTAAACCTTCCCTGCGGTGTGTGCATGCACACATGACACTGAAATTAATAATGAACTAACTCAAGCATCACAGAAAAATCCAAGAGAAATAAGCCTGCTATAAAAGTAAAGTTTTCAGTGAAGGCTTTGATTCCTATTTCATCTAAAAAAGAGGGGGTTCCAGGTATAAAGAATCTTGAACAAAATAATTCTGTTTTCCATTTTATGGAACACTCTAGTGCACTTCCCAGCAAGCATATACAGTGTTCTGGTGTCTTCTCTTGTTACATTTTCACATTCTGGAGATAATCTTAGCCAACTTGGCTCCTGTCCTTTACCTCCCTGAGATCAGACTCCCTTCCCAGGCTTCCTTCTCTACGGTAACCTTGAATAGCATCTGTACTTGGTCATCTCTTAGCATTTCCCCAATTCTGTGTGCTATAGTTGGGATCTGAAATGCCCCCAAGGTTCACATGTTGAAGGTTTGTTCTCTAATCTGTGGTACTGCTGGGAGGTGTTGGACCTTTAAGAGGCGGGGCCTAGTAGGAGAAAGAGAGCTTACTGGGGGCATGCCCTTGGAGGAGTTATTGCTTCCAGCCTGCCACGAAGCAGGGAAGCAGTCCTCCTCTGCCGTGTGCTCCCACCATCATGCACTGTGCTATCACAGGCCCAAAGGAACAGGGCTAACCGACTATGAACCGAAACCTCTGCAACTGTAAGTCAAAATAAACCTTTTTTCCCTTATTAAGTTTATTATTCCAGGTCTTTTGTCACAGTGACAGAAAGTCAACTAACAAACACAGTGCACTTTGAAAACAAATGGGCATTTATTATTTTCTGGTTGTTTTTTTTTTTTTGTGGGAGGATATCACATGGTCTCAAATGATTGTGGAATGTTAAATTTTACTAGGAAGGTCTAAAAGTGTTTCTTTTGACAGTTCTTGATTTCAGATGATTAGGAATTCATTATTTTTATGAGAGAAAGGTGATTGCATACCTATAAAAGTTTTAAATGTCAGTATTTGCCAATGCACAATTCCAATTGTGTTTAATCATAAGTACTCATATATAATTGAATAAGCCTCAGGCACAGAAGTTTACAACTGAAACATTGAGTCCTTCCAGGAACCAAACCAGAAATTTCTCCATGTGTCTGCAGACACTGAACCTCAAGATGTCTGTGAACATTTTACTGTGTTCCACTCTACCCTCGAGTTTGTTTCCCAGCCATGGAAAATGCCCACGAGTAAAAGTTGTGCAATTGCTAACTATTAGTCACTTTATATTTCCTGTATTCTCTGTTTAATTTCCCTGGTAGCTGGCAATAACATCTAGGATTTAAGTTGCTGAGCGGTATTCGGGAAAACCCACATAAATGTCTAAGATGAGGTTTGGCAAGCTATGAGTCTTGGTGACCTAACAATATTACAACTCGAGATTTCATCAAACAGAAAAGGCAGGAAATCCCTAACGCTGCCAGACGCCCACTGAAACTCGCTGGAGTCTGAGGACCGTCATTTGTTAAAAATGGATTCTACACAGTGTTCACTTGATGAAGCTGCTGGAATCAAAATCTGTACCTGAATTTTAAATGCAAAGAGATTTCTTTAAAAACAGGCATCTTAGGGAACTTTCTTTAGGCGGAGGGTCAGGGGGGAGAGGAGAAACCTTAGCAAAGTTCCTGTAAGGGGGCTCATGAAGAGTCAGCCTGGTCTGGAGGGGGATTTTGGAAAGAATGCACTTAAAGCCGGACCGGTTGGCGAGTCAGCAGAGCCATCTGTGGGCAGACGGGCTTCCCAGCCACGCTTTTCTCACACCCAAGAATGCAATGGACTTAATTTTTGATCTAAGACAGCATTTTATAACTTTTTTAGATATTTATCTTTATCATTTTAAAAAATGGCCTTATGCCGCTGCTGTTTATCCCCTCCTGGAGTTTTGCGTAAGAGCGTGTAAGTTCCACTACTTCAGGGGACCTCTGCTTGTCCCTCATCACCGCTCTTATTGTGGTTCTCATCTAAGAATCTGATGATATTCTGCACCAGAATTTGACGACTCTACTGGAGAGACACGTATTCTTGGAAAGGAAATCTCTTGTGCTGCTCTTTATTTTTCTCCATTTACACCACCTAATTCTATACCCTAATTGACTTAGGACAGGCTACTGTCTGCTATTTTCTTCTTTCGTTTTGCTAAGTATTGTCGTCACTAGCAGTGCCGCCGTGTGTCATTTAAGGATGGGGCTCGGAGGAACGTCCTGGAGTACCTTGCGCTGGGGTGGTGGAGCCAGCCACTGCCCTGGGGAAGAGGGGACTTTGGTGCCTGTCCCAGCCCAATGCATGACAGAAAATGCTTTTTTAAGTGGGTGAGGGCACGCTCTAAAGTAGTGATTAGAAAGTACTGTAAATGCGTTAAGCCGTAACTCGGTGTCACACCGTCGCCAGCAGGAACGTCGTGCATGACTGGATGTGCTGTACTTTACGGGACGGGCAGTGTGGTGGCCTGGTTCACAGCAGCCTCACCACACACGAGGAATGTGTCGCACCGTGGCCCTTGGACAGCTGTGAGGTCGTGGGTGACAGGCCTTTTCAGCTCTGTGGAGACTCTGGAGGCTGTTTTCCTTGTGGTCCGTCATCGACCTCAGCACCGTGTCTGTCTGTGGAATTTCCATCGTGTAGGACATTTTTGCTTGACTTCTTGGGTCATGGACAGAGCACTGCCACGTGGTGCTGCAGCCCGCTGACTGTCTTCCCAGGGCACTGATCTGCTCTGATCCACGGTGCCCACTGGGCTCTTCTCAGCTTCTGCACCGTGTCTTGGAACATGAACGTCTCCGATGTGGCAGGTCTGCTCCGTTCCGGCTACGTGATTCCTGGGGGAGGCAGGTGGTTGGGTTTCACTGCACAGTGGAGCCTCGTAGGATGACAATGTGTGTCCACATAGACGTGGCCAGTCACGGACACTCCCCGCCCTGCCGGCCCCCGGTACGTGGCCGCCTCTGCGCTCATTCACTGGGGCTGCCGATGCGACATGCTGCACAGCTCTGGAGCCTGAAATCCAGATGGAGGGCCCGCTCTTCCTGAGAGTCTGGGAGGAGCCTTCCTCACCTCCTCCAGGGTCCCTCTGTGGCTGCCAGTCCCAGGCATTCCTTGCCTGCGAGCCACATTCCTGCGACCTCTGCCTCCATCTTCATGTGGTCTTTTCACAAGGACACCTGTCATCTTGGATTGAGCATGACCATGTCCCAAGTCATTACAGTGCAACTACGCTGCCTCAAAATAAGGTCACCTTCTGAGACACTGGGAGCTGGGACCTTGGCATATCTTTTGGGGGGTACAGTCCAACCCATAATAGCATTTGAATGTGACAGGCCAAGGCAGGCATTCTGACTCCTCCCCCGAAGCCCCTGCCTCACGTTTCCCACCTCGGCAACGGGTGGCATCATTCGCACGACTGTTCTGCGCAGGCGTCAACTCTGACTCGCCCGTCGCCCACACCCACGTCCCATGGGCTGGGGAGACCTGTGGCCCCTCAGAAATGTCTTCCTGGTCGCGCTGCTTGTCACCTCCTCCGTGACCCTCACCCCTCAAGCCACCACGCTGTCTTGCTTGGAACACTCAGTACCTCCTCCATGGTTTCCTGGCTTCTACCCTGGCCTGGGATTTGCTCGCTGTTGTCCACAGAGCATTTGAAGAACACCCTTGGGAGGAGATCATTCCCCACGAAAAGCCTTCTCGGCAGAACCCACTCTGGGTGGCTCCGAAGCCCTGGACCCAGAGCAGTCTGACCCCACCCCACGCAGTTCTTCTCTTTGCTTTGCTGTTTTTGCTCCTGGCTTCTGGTGTGTGTGTGTGTCTGTATGTGTGTGTGTCATTTTGTTTTAAACAGCTTTATTACACCATAACATGCACCTACTTTAAATGCACAACTCCGTGACTTTTTAGCAAGTTTGCTGAGTTGTGCGGCTGTGACCACAGGCCAGTCGGAAAACATTTCCATCACTCCCGCAAAACCCTACACCCACCAGCTGTGCACAGGAACGTCTTTTATTAGTGCATTATAGTCATACCTAATGTTGGGGATCATTTGATATAATCCACAGTGACTCATTAAACACTTTTCGAGAGATAGATATCTTCACTTGTGTGTGTTTGTGTGTGTATGTGTGTGTGTGTAAGACAGAAAGATGCTGATCTTTCCTAATTACCCTGGCGCATTTGCTTTGCCCAGATGGATTTTCTGACTTACCTTTGAAGAGGTGTCTGGGCCCTGCGTGTTTGCTCTCTCTGTCTTAATCTTCCTGTCCATCCTCATGGCCGACTCTGGTCGTTTAGTTCTACACTCAGAACTTTTTTCTTCTCAGAGGACAAACCTGACCACTCTGTTACGTACAAACTCTCATCAGCTTCTACTCACCCTTATCTGACATTTCTATTTGCTCATTCACTGTCTGTTTCCCCAACTAGAATGCAGGAGCCCCGTGAGCAAGAACTGTGTCTTGCTTCTGACCTGGTGTCCCCGAGCCCAGAGTGGCCCCTGGTGCACAGTAGATGGCCGACATGCATATGTTGGACCACGACAGAGCGAACCCAGTTGTAGCCCACCCCCCACCCCTTCACCCATTGCCAGACTTCACTTTCTTTCCATTCAAGACTCTTCTTTGAGTGTTATTTTTACTGTATGCCGGGTTTTCAATATTTCTACTTTTAATCTATTTTGGTTACATGAACTTTGACCTTGCTTCCAGGGAGGATAAATAGGTTTCCCTTGGGTCTTTTTCCTGCTGGTGGTTGTCTGGCAGATGGATGTTCTGTTTTGAAATTTCATGTGCATTTTGTAGTTTTCACAATCTGTCTACAAACTAATAGCTTGCTGTTCCTGGTTTTGCCTTTTATTGAATTAATCTGCTTGTTTCTCTGCAATGTTCATGCTTTAAGCTATCTATTTAATTCTGATTGGGACCACAGCTGTCACTAGTCTTTATTGATTATGTCACTTTGCCAGTTCTGAAAATACTCTCCAATGGCCTTTGAAGAGAAGTTTTGGGTTGGTGCACCAGTGAGGCCTATGGCCTGTCTTAGTCTTGAGGTCAAAGTCACTTTAATTTTTCATTTGTCCATGTTTTCTGGGTTTTTAAAAAATGATTTGGTTTGTACACTTAAGCAATATCTTAGGTGTTCATATACTTGATTTTTGTGTTTTTTTCTTTTGATTTTTTTAAAATTTATTTTTATTGTAAACAAATGGGATACATGTTTTTTCTGTTTGTACATGGAGTAACAGCATACCATTTGCATATTCATACATTTACATGGAGTAATGATGTTTGATTCATTCTGTTATTTTTTTCCTTACCCCTCCCACCTCTCTTTTCCCTCTATACAGTCCCTCCTTCCTCCATTCTTGCCCCCCTCCCACCCCCCATTACGTGTCATCATCCGCTTATCAGTGAGATCATTCGTCTTTTGGATTTTTGAGATTGGCTTATCTCACTTAGCATGATATTGATTTTTTAATACCTTTATTTAATTAATTAATTTATTTTTATGCGATGCTGAGGATCAAACCCAGTGCCTCACGCATGCCAGGCAAATGCTCTACCACTGAGCTACAATCGCGGCCCCTTCTTTTGATTTTAGAGTATTCCTGAGAAAAATTCTGCACAGACTAATAAATGATACTAGGATTTAATTTTACTTAGAAAATGCATGTTCTCCTTTTGTCTCAAGTGTCCACATTGCTGACTTTTCCTAATTATCCTGGTACTTTTGTTTTTCATAAACACATTTGTTTGATTCATCCTCCAAGTCTTTTAACATCTCTTGCCTTGCTATGGTCAATTTGTTTAATTTGGCAGAAAACTGGATTTGCTCTATATTTGGCCTAATAATCCTTCACTGTTCATGTCCATTTTGCTATTTTTAACTTCTAACAGGGTTTGGTTTAGAAAACATTGTTTCCAGATTTAGCACGGCAAGGGGACTTTCTTTCCTACACTGAAAGGCCTCACGTTGGAAGTTCTGAATTTTCTTTCATACCCTGAAGTAATCTGACGGAACTCATTCTTGAATCTAGAGAAGATGCTGGCCACTTTTTTTTTTTTTTTTTTTTGTACAAGTATCTTCTGACCTGTCCTGACTTTCTCTCTTGCTTGGATTCCATTTATTGGAGCATCTTTTTATCCCAGAAGTATTTATTAAAAACCTGCTTCCTCCCAGGCAGCCACACGCGGGTAAGCGAGACCCTTTGTTCAGGAGACAGATAGCAAGTCTCTCCACATGGGTGGTCAGGAGATATGTGATAAAGGAGGAAGAGGACAGTGAAGTTGAGGGACAGAGGACTAGCGGGGCTACTGCCGGTGGGATGGTCCCCGACAAGTGTGCCGAGGTCTGAGTCACAGTGGACGAGAAGCTGCAGGGAAGCACGTGGTGGATGCGTTTGGCTGTTAGCGTCCAGGGAGCGAGGGGAGAGGGGGCAGATGCGAGACCGGCCTCCCCAGGCCACCTAGCAGGGGGCCCCTTCCCTGGTCAGTCCTGGGACACACTTGTCTTTGCCACCTCACGCCTTCTATGCCTTGGCTGTTCTCTGATGGCTGTCCTAACAGTTGTCCTCTCATTCCTGGGTGGTGGCTTACCGGCCACGGCTCCTCATCACACATCATGGCCGTAAATTTGAATCCTTCTCTTCTGATTTGACCTGCCACCCCAGCCACGCGGGTCCAGACCGTGACTACCCGATGGCCGCATTGCCTGGTGCCTCACGCAGTGCCTGGGACCTGGGCTTGGTGAGTGAGGGCATCAGGGTGACCTTCTAGCAGTCAAAAGTCCCCCCTGACCCCTTGAACTCAGATTCTAAAAACACATCCTCCTTTTCCCGGGAGGAGAGAAAGACAGAGAGCAGCCATATGCAAACATGTCGCCACCTCTCCTCTTCTTCCCTCCACCTCCCAGGTTTGTTAGCAAAACGTGGAGCTGGTATTCCTGGGATTCCCCTGGCCGGCATTTCTCCATTCCCGGGAGCTTCTCACGTGTGCCCAGGGCTCTGTCATTCCCGTCCCCACGCACAGCGAGCTTGTACCCAGTGTGTTTTCCCAGTGCTTGAGTTCTCTCCACGTGTTCTCCATGGCGCTGACCTAACAGGGCATGTGAATAGTTCCCACTCTTTGTTTAAACAGGGAAAAGTGGAGTTAGTGTAAGCTGGCGAGTCCGTCAGTAAGCTCTGATTCAGTGGCCTGGGCACTAATTCTGCTCATCCTGTGCTCGCTGCATACCAGGCATCGGGCTGGGCCTCGGGGGACCCCAGCCGGAGGGACACCGCCCCGTCTTCCCCAAGCCCATGCTCCGTAGTGGGAGAGCATGGGAAGTGTTACGTGAGACACGAGGATGAAGCTCGGGGTAAGCACTTCTCCAGTACATGTCGGGCCCTGGGTTTTATCCTTAACACCACGAGGAGTTTCATTTACTGGTTATCTATGCAATGACCTCTTCCTTTTCTGGTGACTGACAGAACCAGGTTTTGTGTAGATCGGCAACGTGTCTGGCTTAAAAAACCTCATTTTTGGGTCTCTCTTGCACCAAGGGGTGTCCACCTGGCATGACCAGTGAGCTCCTGGGAGCTGAGCAGGAGAGACGGTGTGCAGAGGGTCCAAGCGCAAGAATCGCCTCTCCAGCTCCATCTCCTTCTGCTCCTGTCTGATAAGCTGCAATCAGGTAGTGACCACATGGCTGAAGCCAAGTGCTGAAGGTAGAGTGGCCCAAGGAGAACCACCTGGGCCCCCAGACCACCCGGGCGTGCTGCGGAGCCTGGGGCTTTCCTCCACTTCTTCCGAGGTGGGAACGGCCCCCTATTTGGTGAGGCCACACAGATGGCTCTCTGCTCCCTGCAGCTGGATGCCGCTTGCTGAGGAGGAGACATCTGAGCTGGACTCTGAGGGACACGAGCAGCCACTGACTGGGAAGGGGGCACGCTGTGCTAGGAATGAGGCCTCTGAGTTGGGGCTCATCAGGGGCCATCGCCTGGGTTCAGGACTGTCCGAGGGGACTTCTCGGGCAGCTCTGCACTTGAAACTGCAGGAGGCGGCAAGCGGGAGAGCCCGTCACGCTGATGGCTGGCACATCCTGTCCACTGGCCTGGCGCTGCTCTGAGTTGGCACATGTCCCCCTTGGAGGCCCCTGCTATGGGGACTCCCAAAAGGAAGCAAAGAGAGGTGAAGCAACTTGCCCAAGGCTGCGGAGCTCACGAGCCAGGGGCCAGCGTGGGGTCCTGACAGTGCGGCCGTGGAGCTGGACGGGATCCTGGAGCCGTTGCGTCTCCTCCCATCCGGGACTGCGAGGGTCATGAGGCCATGGTGTGGGACACTTCCCCGTAAGGTCTCTTCTTTTTATGGTTCAGGATCTCTACTGAATTAATTTTGCCCTCACATCATGAGAGGTCAAAGTTCTTGCTGTGTCTTTTTATGCCTCATCCCAAACGCTGCTGATTATACACAGCTATAATAAATATAACGTCCCCAAGTACGTGCTGGGGACCTTCTTTCCAGCCTCAGGTCCCGGCTGGGTTCTCTCCCCCACTGCTTCTAATCAACGAAAAGCGACGTGAGGGTCACCTCAGACAGCAGGCCACTGACTACTAGGTTTTGTCTTTTGTTTCTTTGAGGCAGGGGATGAACCCCAGGGCTCCTGTACGCCCTTAGCCCTCTACCACTGAGCTGCACACCACCCCTTTCTCAAAAATTTGAGACAGGGCCTCACTAAGTTGCTGAGGCTGGCTTTGAAGTAGCGATCCTCCTGCCTTTGCCTCCTGAGCCGCTGGGATTACAGGCGTGCGGCCACCGCACCCGGCTAATTTTTGACCTTTTTGTTTGCTTCTGTTTTTGTTTTGGTGCTGAGCATGGGACCCAGGGCCTTGCACATGCCGAGCACCCGGTCCTGCCTGTTGGAAAGGAAAACAGACTCTGTCTGTCGCTAGGCAGCCACGGGATGAGTACAGGACTGCTGAGAGCATTTGGAGACTTCAGCAACTTAGCATCACCCAGCACCCAAGCGTGTGACCAGGAAGGTGGTCCTGCTGGCGGGCGCAGGGCTCTCCTGGTGCTGCCAACCCCTTGGGTAAGTTCCATGTGCCACGAGCTGTGTGTAACCATGAACAGCAGCGCTGCCGTTGGCTCCTGATGCATCAGAAGTTAAGACAAGAGTGGCCGTCACCACGGGCAGCCGAGAGTCCCCGCTCACGCTGCATCAACCTTTCCCACTTGGAAGTCACCCGGTGTTTCGGTCTGCAGCCCAGGACCTGGTGCGGGACCTCACGCCTGCTGAGCTTAGTCCCGCTGCTCTGTCCGCTTGGCTGTACTGCACAACACGTAAGTAGACACCTGAGGTCTTTCTGCTTTTGTTTTCTGCTGTGATTCAAATGGAGACGAGGTGGGGCTGAGCAGAAAGGACCAGGTGAGCTTTGCCCCACTTGATGCTAGAAGAGAAGAAATATCTCCAATATGTTAGAGTCACAAAGTCAAGGAAGAAACTTTAGGCAAACTGGTGTAGCCTGTTGGTGCCTATTAGGTGAAAGGCACAGTGCTTTTACACATATTTCATCCAGTCTTTACACCATCTCTTAAGGTAGGCATAATTAATGCCATCTTGCAGGTGAAGAAAATGAACAGAGTGGTTAAGCAGTTGACCCAAGGTCACACAGCTGCTAAATGGGGCAGTTTGTCTGATTTCAAAGGCTTCGCACTGTTGCTTATTCCCAAGGTTGCTTGGTAACAGTATTTATTGCTGACAGTGAACACTGCTGGATTTAGAAGACACTCGGTCATTTTTTAAAATAACCCTTATTTATTTATTTAATTATTTATTTGGTGCTGAGGATCCAGCCCAGTGCCTCACATGGGCAAGGCAAGCGCTCCACCACTGAGCCCCAGCCCCAGCCCCTCTGTCGTTTTGGTTACTGTTTCAGGCTCTTCCTTCCATGGGGCTTTTCCTTTATGTACTTAACTTTGTTACTTCTGAGGATGGGGAGGCCTCCAGGCCATCCAGCAAATTACCATTCCAGCTTTAGCTCCAAGTCTCTCGGGAGAAGATGAGACAAAGCCTTCTTCTTCGAGTCTGCTGGGGCTGGAATTCAGCCCGCCTGCCCGGAGGTCGGTGCTTGGCTTTGGGGAGACCAGCGTCCCTCTTGAGAACAGTAGGTCTGTGGGGGGGTTTTCCTGCCACATCCCACGTGCATGAGGGAAAGGATTTCTGTCGGAGGACAGCGCCAGTTATCGATGAATTACCAAGAAACTTATGTCATCAAATAAACACAAGAGCCAATGATCTTTTCAAATGGAAGGCGGTGTGACGGATGGGGCCATGCCAGGTCTGGCTTCCAAAAGATGGAGGAGCCCACCTTCACCTTTATTTATAGCCCCACAGGTAAAGGGGCCTGGACCCGGAGGGGCTTCTTCTGGGAGGAACAGGATGGGGTAGAGGTAGGGAAGCCATTGGCTTAGAGAATTAGCCTTTTCTCAGGGCTGAGCCACCTCCGCACAGGGCCACCTCCCCCAGCTATCTGAAGCAGTCTCCCATGACAGCCAGTTCCTGGGAGTCAGACCTCTGTATCCCATGGCTCAGCCGAGCCTGATTCTGCTAGACATGGGTGGCTCCCCACAGGTTCTTTCCGCAGTTTTCAAAGACTTCTATTATCTAATTTAAATTAGGTATTAGTTCACAGTGTAATCAGCCTTTGAAAACTGTCTTAACATCTTGCTGTCCCGCGTTAGCATTGAGTTGCAGTTCAGACAGGACAAAGTGACATTACCTATTGCGTGAGACGCTTAGCCTGGTTGTTAAATTCTCCAGAACACGTTTCTAACTGTGACCCTGGAGATGTGTTTAAATGAACTGAACCAAAGACTTGCAGAATGCAGGTTCCAGCTAAGAGTCCTTCCTCCGTATGATGCTTTATATGTAAAACGTAACCAACTTTTCCCTTTCCCTTCCCTTCAAAGCAAAACAAAGATAAAGTTTGAAAGAGGTAAAAATGGAGATTTTTATGGTACTTGAATTTCTAGACCAGAAACAGGTTTATACCTGAAAAACATTTTTTTGATATTGTGAAAAGCAAGATGACAGTGTTGCCTGTATTCAACGTGAGTTCTTTGTTCCTTGAGAAATTTCCAGCTGCTTTTGGCAGTGCTAGGGGGAACCCAGGGCCTGCTCGTGCTGGGCACGTGCCCCACCGCTGTGCCCGCCCAGCCCCTCGGAGCTGATTCCATGGCACGGAAGGGGCTGGGAAACCAGTCCCCAAGCCCCAGGTTCTCTCTTCTTTCCTTTGAGGTGATCTCGTTGTCAAAGGGGGGAACAATGACGGAGGTTGGGGATGCTGTCCTCAGAGCCCCGGTGGCTGCCCAGGGCAGCTTGCTCAGCGCCTCTGACCCGTACTCCTTCAGTTCCTCACAGCGAGCTGGAGACCATCGCCTTGGGTGCCAGCTGCCAGGGACACCGACCGTCCACTCTGACCACCCCACAGCTACCGTGCCCCCTGCCTCCCCGCTGGTGTCCCTGATCCTGGCATCTCCCTTTCACACAGCTGCCAGCAACACCCGATCATGTCACTCTGCCACTTCAACTCAAAAAACCAGCCACGGACAAGACGAAGTCACAGCCCCAAGATGAAGACAAGGTCTGACCGAGAGGCCTCGCCTTTGCGTCTTGGCCCTGGGTGCGGGCAATGTCTCCCGTGGTCACCCTCGATTAGCCTTCCTCCATGCCCCTCTCTGCCCACCCACTTCCATCTGACGACAATCTCGATGCATTCTAAAAATCCACCCAAGTTTTAATGACTGCACTGTGTCTGCTTAGTGCATCCTAATGACAGCGTTGCCCAGCTGCGGGGCCCCGGGCTCGGATCCTGGTTCTGACTCTGCTGTTTCCCAGCTGGGTTATCTGGGCAAACGACTCGGACTGTCTGTGCTTCCACTCGCTCGTCTGTCAAGTGGATGGTGACTGCTCCCACTTCGGAGGCAAGAGTGAAGACGGTGTATCGGGGTGGGACGCTGAGGGACACTGACTGAGGAAGCGGGTTTACCCAGCACTTGACTCATTCCACGAAGAAACCCTTCTGTGAATGGCAGAGGTTTTATTTGAGGGTTCTTAGGAAAATGGAAAACTTTTAAAATAAAGGAATTTTATATTCTTGGGCAGAAAATGCGTGCAGTTCTTGGCTTTTAGGTATTTCAGTTGAAGGCTTTACTGATTGGTACAATCGGTAACTGACTGTTTCTAAAGAATCCAAAACAGGGGCCGGCATGTGTGAGGTACTGGGTTCAAGTCTCAGCACCGCATATAAATAAATAAAATAAAGATCCATTGACAATTAAAATAATATTAAAAAAAATCCAGCCCAGCAGAACTGGAGAAGAGAAGCAGAGACTCAGTGTCTGACCCCTTGATCTCATGAAGCAGAAAATTGGATTGTATTCTCTGTTCCTCCTTGCACGGTTGACTCTAATTTTGACCACAAGAGATGACGCTGAAGTGAACAACTCTTTGCCTAAAACTTTTGTGCATCTTTAATTACTTCCTGCCTTAGAATAAATCACGGAACAATCATCAGGTCAAAGAAAATGATTAACCCTTGGGTACTAATCGCTAGCTCACCTTCCAGATAAGGAGGACTAATTGACACCTTAGCCAACAGTATTTCTGCTCATTTCTTCCATATTTTGCTATCAGTGAATGTTTTGGTTTTTTTAAATCCTTTCTAATTTCATAGGCTAGCAAAAGATTTTTTTAAAAAGGAAAAAAATAAAGAAGGCTTATCTTTCTCTCGTTTGCGTTTGTGTGAAATACTAGTTTCTTAGTAAAAGATTTGTTTCAGAATTCGCCATTTTTCTGATCTCAGGAATTCAGTGGCCAAAAATGTTTGTATCTCATGTGATTCTGTGACATGCGTCACGTAGACTAAGAAGAATCACAAGATCTTAACTCCAGAATCAAAGGTGGGCTTCGAACCAGGACAACAGAAACAACAGTCAGAAGCGACGAAACTCTGTCTTCGTTCACTGGAGGGCGTGTAGAACATCGCCTGGTGACAAGGGACTCGAGGTAACTTAGGAGACGTTTGATACACATCGTTTGTAAACCACTGGGAGGTTTCATAGTGATGGACTGTCAAATATCAGAATTTTTAACATAATTTCCCTTTTTATAAAAAAAAAAAAAAATAGAAGAATGAGGAGCATATCCATGAATGGCTTTGCCGGGGGTCCCCGTGCTGTCTGACCTCCTGGTGGTTTTCTGATCTGGCGCTCTTCAGGGTGAGGTGCCCAGGGATGTCAGGTATACCCGTCTCTCAAAGCAGACACGAGGATTTTCATCAGAGATGTACATTAAAAAAAAAAAAATCCAGGTAACCTTCACGGTGTTGAAGGTAGGCTCCAAGGCCCTGCGGGGAGGAAGGGGTTAACTCGGTACTGAGCGGGCGAGGACCAGGAGCGGAGGCATTAGGAAATCTGGTATTTCAGGTTGGACTGGCCTTGGAGTACGCCCGCTCCTTTGTTCAGGAGGAAAAGGGCCTCAGAGGTGGCGTGTAGACGACAGTGGACGTGGGCGTCCAGCAGCACCTTCCCAAGGCTTCACCGTGCCCGGCCACGGCAGCGCCCGTCCCTCTGATTTCTTTATTTTTATCATCATTACAGCCGCCCTGCCTGACCCTGGGCCCAGCCGGATGGTGGAAATGTGGTGATTGGACCCACCAATCTTTGGACGTTTGTCCTTTTTCACAGAGTCGTCTGTTCCTGTCACGTGTGAGATGAATGCTTAAGGAAAAGGGACACTGAGATGCTCTCGAGGTCCCTCCCCCATCACACCGTGGGGTTCACGTGTGTATATCTCTCCAGTGACCAGCATCCCTGCCTGCGTTCCTTTTGCACCCTTTCTTTTTAAGTTGCTCATTTAACCTGTGACTAATTGGTTAAATAACAGCGTGTGCTCCGACTCCCGGGAGCACACCGTGTTCCTGGTCAGATGAAGGGAGTAGATAGTGCTGTTCACACCATCATTCTCTGCCCTCCCTTCCCGTCAAAATCATAAACAAAACCGGTGTTGGAAACCTCTTCCTCCGTGTGTGCCTGGCGGCTGACTTGACTCAGATCCACTGGGAATTTACCCACGGAGCGCTCCTCTGTCCTTCATTCCTCTTATTCCCAAGGGGTCCAATGGAGCTTCCCCTCGCCCCTCTGCAAGTTCAAGCTGCTGAAATAAACGGACGATAGAATTAGAGAAGGGAAACGACCACGTTGCTAGGTTCCTGAGACAGGAATCAACGCACCACACCAGGCTCAAAGGAGAGCCAGACAATGCAGCATCTTGGACCTGAAGACAGGGCAGGCCTGGGGGAGGTGCCCAGCCAGCTGGTGCTGCCGGGTGGCCCAGGTGAGGTCTCCCAGGTAGCAGCACCTGGGGCTGTCTCTGTCTGGGCCTTAGACTTCTGACTCTTCCTTCTGTGAGCAGATCCTTCCCAGGCAGAGAGGGACTGCAGATGGAGAAGCCTCTCCCCTCATCCATGTTTATTTTTCTAATGTTGATAGACGTGTTTCCTTTCATCTGCACAGTGTCGCCCCTGAGTCCGCAGCGCTCTGCAGTTTCTCTGAATAACCAAGGCAAAAAAATATGCCAAAGAAATATATTTGGGGTGGGGTGTTTTGATCTCCCCCAAGTCCTCTAGTCTACACACAGTGGAGGGGAGGAGGAACAGAGAGAGTGAGCTGGAGCAACCAGAATGTAAATTAAATGAGAAATTTATGATTTCTTGGAAAGAGCAAAGAGACTTGAAATCTGAAAACCCGGATGGCGAACTTAGTTCTCTCCTTATTAACTAAATGAGATTGTACAATTTCCTTTACCACCTTGAATCTGTTTTCTGTAAAGTGAAATGAGAATGTCTGCATGATCTGTTTCCAAAGGGTGTGTGTGTGTGTGTGTGTGTGTGAGAGAGAGAGAGAGAGAGAGAGAGAGAGAGAGAGAGAGAGAGAGAATCAAATGAGTTGCTGTATGCAGAATCTCTTGGTGAATGTTGAAGCCCTTCACAAAAGTGATAGGCGAGTATCATTTTGGACAGAAAACATGGGAGACAGGTGGGGGGGCATCCAAATTGGGAATTCACCCTGGAGCAAGGTTTTGGCAGTTCTTATGGAGTCTTGGGTAACCTGGATGCCAGGCCTCCCAGAAGCTCCCCCTGCCCTCTGACCCCAAGTCTAGGTCCTTGCCCCTTGGATAGTCACCAGCGTCTCTGTACCCCTCTGCCCTCTGGCTTTGCAGATGAGATCAGGACCTGATGGCATCCATCACTGTGCCCATAAACCTGATACTGTATACACACACACTGTGCATTTAATCAATCAATAAAAGTACTTTTTCATAGACAAAATCCTGAATGGGGTATTAAATCAGACAGGGCCACACATCAGAGGATTCTGCTAGACACTTCATGCTGTATCATAAAGTCAACAGATGAAAACCAGGCTTGGTTTTCGAAGCACTAGGTTTACACCTGGCCAACTGCACTGTCACTGAGGTCTCAGTTAAGTGCCACTTCTTCAGCCTTTCCTGACCCTAACCCAGACCAAGTGCCCTTGTACTGTGCTTCCTGGGCATCCTCTTTGCTGACATCTGCTATATTTTAATGACCCCTTGAAATCAGACCATAAGCTCCTCTGCACCCAGGAACCTGCCGAGCCCGGTGTGCCCACGTGGGAAAGGCCTGCTGTGTGCTGGTTAGGAGGGGGTGTGGCCACCCAGCAGAACACATCCAGTGCTTCCCTCGGTCACTGATCCCTTGCTCTGTAGCAGGCTCTGTTCTAGAGGTCGGAGGCCCACTGGTGACCACCAGCCAGGAATTCTTGCCTCCCTGGAGTTGACCTGGTAACAGGACATACTGATGATAAATTAAGAAATGTAGTATGTTGTGTAAAAGGGTAGTTTTCTTCAGTCTGTAAGGAGATACAGATCTTTACGATAAGTAAAGAAATCCTGTTGTGTTGCCCCCAAAGGACTGGAAGTCAATATTGCCCTTTTATGTAGAGTTCTCCATTGTGGCCACTTCTTGCTGGAGGGTGGCAGAATTCCATTCCTCTTGGAGAAGATGGCAACTCAGCATCAGCCCAGGGCTGGGATGTGGCTCAGTGGTAGAGGATGTGCCCAGTGCTAAAAAAAAAAAAAAAAAAAAAAAAAAAATCCACAAACTAAACAATCTGTCTCCATCTGACTTTGCTTTGTTATATAAGAAACTTACTTTTAAAGTAAAAAATAAAATAAAATAAAAAATAAACTTTTTGAGAAAAAAAGTTACTCTACGTCTCGTCACACCAAATTACAATTACATTAAAATACAGTTTCTGTATTTACTGAGATCTTGGGTCATCATTTAGATGCATGCAGACTGAGCACCTACTATGTGTCAGTGCCTTTTCTAAACTGTTACAATGATAGGTGCCTGAGGTTTCTTAAGAGTGCTATTTGCCTCTGCACTGGTTTGCTTTACCTTAGTCTTTCTGAGTCTGTCTTCTATTTTTTTTTATTAGACTCTCTTTCCTCCCCTAGGTGATTATTGTTTATTTTGGGACCTGCCTGTCCTTGCCTGTGATATTTGGTGCATTGACTTCATCGCTTCCATTTTGACTGTGGAAATATCCTTTTGTTTTTCTTTTCTCCTCTTTTCTTAGCCAAGGCAGCCAGATAAGTAGTTCTTGGGAAAGTGAGGTATCAATTTTATACTTTCCCTTCTGCAACTTTAAACTGCTCTTTGCTTTGCTGAATGGGTTTGTTTCAGCAAAACTATCGACTGGACAGCCAAGGAATGAGGGCCACGCCAGACCAGCCCTGACGGAAAACATCACCAAAAGAGCGGCTCATTACTTGTGTGTATGCAAACTAATCTGTTTGCTTTCCCCCAACTCAATCTTCAGTTTCACACATGCCTGCTGGAATGTGTTCTTTTTTTTTTTTTTATTGTAAACAAATGGGATACATGTTGTTTCTCTGTACATGGCGTAAAGGCATACCATTTGTGTAATCATAAATTTACATAGGGTAATGTTGTTTGATTCATTCTGTTATTTTTTCCCTTTCCCCCCACCCCTCGCACCCCTCTTTTCCCTCTATACAGTCCTTCCTTCCTCCATTCTTGCCCCCCTCCCTGACCCTAACTCTAACCCTAACACTAACCCCTTCCACCCTCCATTATGTGTCATCATCCACTTATCAGCAAGATCATTCGTCCTTTGGTTTTTTGAGATTGGCTTATCTCACTTAGCATGATATTCTCCAATTTCATCCATTTGCCTGCAAATGCCATAATTTTATCATTCTTTATGGCTGAGTAATATTCCATTATATATATATATATACCACAGTTTCTTTATCCATTCATCAATTGAAGGACATCTAGGTTGGTTCCACAATCTGGCTATTGTGAATTGAGCAGCTATGAACATTGAGGTGGCTGTATCTCTGTAGTATGCTGATTTTAAGTCCTTTGGGTATAGGCCGAGGAGTGGGATAGCTGGGTCAAATGGTGGTTCCATGGAATGGTGTTCTTTACCCCACAACCCCCCACTCATGTTGTTGATAACACCTCATGGGAAGAACCAACTCAGACAGAAGTCTGCCCGAGACTGAAAAACTGTGCATGTATGCTACAGAAATTAGCGTTGACAAAGGTAGAAGTGCTGCTAGATGCGTGCATTCAGAAAATGGATAAACTCTAGGGAAAACACTAACTTAAAAAAAGATCACCTGGAAAAAAAAAAAAAAAAAAGATCACCTGGTCAAAACACCCCTTTTAACCAACTGTTATTGAGTGATGAGCTGTAGGTCCTAAGGGGCATGCCTACGTTTGCGCCTGGTCCACTCTGATCCCAGAGGTTGCAGCAGGAATCTAGGGTGGCTTTTCTAAGAGGACTATCGGTTCCCCGATAAAGCTGTCCCCTCCTCTTGCATTCCTTTATATTTGTGGGATTCTCTGTCAGTGGAGCAGGGCTTGGTGTTGATTTCAGCCATACGGATGACAAGCCCGTAAGACCAGGAAGTGGCCCTGGTGGATAAGGTGCACGAACACGAAACTTATTCTGTATCCTGAATCCTGAGTCTCAAAATTGCCAAATAAGCAGGACTCAGAGGACGTGAGAAATCAGGCTAGAATGACCTGCTTCAGGTGCTTGCCCAATGGTATGGTTTTGTCAACTGCGTGTTGTCAAATGGTGTCACTTCCAGCACCAGCGGGGGGCTTAGGGAGGCTGGAGGGAAGGCAAGAGAGATGAACTCGAAGGCCAAAAAAGCCAGCGTCCTTCCTAGACACCGCTGTCTCGAGGATGGAAGTGGCTTGGCAGGCGCTCTTTCTGAGCAGGCCGGAGGGAATTTGCTTCCCAGCTGTTGTGGTGTATTTCCCTTGTCAGTCTTTGCTCCCACGGTCTAAAAGCAAGTACCGGATCTCAGCGCCTACAGCGCTGGTCGAGGACTGCCGTTTCCCTCCTGCGTGACTCACCGGGCCGAGACCCACTGTAACTGCTGGCAGGTTCCCGTCCTCTCCTCCGGGGCTTTCCCACCACCTTGTATAGAAACCACACTGGTGGGCTCATAACGGCGGGGCCCACACTGGCATGTTCATTTTTCTTTCTTTTTTTTTTTTTTTTTTGGTACCAGGGATTGAACCCAGGGGCGCTCAGCCACCGGCCCACATCCCCAGCCCTTTTTGTTTTATATTTGAGACAAGGTCTCGGTAAGTCCTTAGGACCTTGCTGAATTACTGAGGTTGGTCTTGAAGTTGCAATTCTCCCGCCTCGGCCTCCCTAGTCACTGGGATGACAGACAGGAGCCACCACGCCTGACTTCATTTTTCTTACATTGTGCTTCTCAATTTCTACTAAGAGATCTTGGAAGATATACTTGATCTTTGTTTTCAATTTGGGATTCTAGCAGACCACGGCAATTGAACTCGTTTTAAATTCCACCATGTACAGACATCCTCAGTATTCTGGGGAGATTGCATATCAAAATCCACAGATTCTCAAGTTCCTTTTACAAAATTGTGTGGTATTTGTGGAGAACCTATGCACTTCTTAGTGAGTGTATGATTTAAACTTCTAGATGAACTTCAATGCCTAATGTAAGGTTAATGCTGTGCAAATAGTTGTTACACTGTATGTTTAGGGAGTAACAACAAGGAAAAGAGTGTCTACATGTTCAACATAGACACACTTTTTTTTCCCCTGAATATTTTCTATGTGAGTCTGGTAGAATCCACAGATGTGGAACTCATGGGTACTGAGTGCCAACCGTATGCTTTTATTTATTTATTTTTTTATTTATTTATTTTTTCTTTATCCATTTATCTCTTTTTTTTATCCGTATGCTTTTAAATGTAGTAAAATATGCATTTCTGGAAGCAGTAAGGTTGTGATTAATCTGAGGCTTAGCTATTTGTTACTATTTCATGCTAAGGACAAGACCTGCATAAAAGTTCGTTCCACAAATAGGACGATTTTAATTGGGCATAAGAGCACACACCTGTAATCTCAGCTACTTAGGAGGCTGAGGCAGAAGGATTGCAAGTTCCAGGCCTGCCTGGACAACTGAGTGAGGGCCCATCTCAAAGTAAAATAAAGCTTAAAAAAGGACTGAGGGATGTACCTCGGCAGCAGAATACTGTCTCCGTATGCAGGAAGCCCTGGGCTTAATTATAGTACCACTACCATCAAAAAAAAAAAAGATGACCTCTTGCTTCTGAACCAGTTGTGAATATGGCTTAATACCCCAAAATCATAAACCCAGGAAGGAGCATAAATAGAATGTGACTTCAGAGAAAATAGAAATTACACTTTGCCAGCTGGTATGTAATATCAGCCTGTGACTTTCAGCCTAGAATTTTACTTTGTTTTAGCATCAAAAAAATGATCCACGGGACTATAATAAGCACTTTGAAGGCAGAGGCCACGTTATTCTCCTCTTTCCGTCTCCTCCCGGTGGTCGAGAAGCAGGCCTGAGCGCTGCCTCGTTGATGGGAAGCATCCAGGGGGCAGCTGGATGGTGACATGTTACCCAGTCATGAGTCATTTGTCCTGGGCCTTGAGAAGAATTTGAAAAGTCAAAACAGAGTTGGGAAGAATGCCAGGTTGGCGAAATAAGTAGAACAGAGCAGGGTGTTAGTTTGTCAGAATACAGGGTCAGAGAGGAGGCCAGCCAGACTATGGACAAGGTATTGTTTTGGAGAATAACTAGAAAGAGAAGGCAGCTAGACAAGAGGAGGAACTTACCAATGTGCCGGGTTGGGTGTGTCACGTGAACAGCGCGTCTCTTCCCCCTTAGTGTGTGACCAGGTGGCTGGGTCTTCTTCACCTGCCTCTTAGCACAGTTCCTCTGCTCTTGGTGGTGTTGAAGGGCGGGCGGCTGGGGGACTGTTAACAGGATTTCATCCTTCTTGCCTTTGAAGTGCATGGGTTTTATTTATCGATGATTTTGTTCTGGAACTGGTTTTCAGGAAAGATGTTTGAGTGCATTTTGAAAAACGACTTGAAAACTGGTCAAGGAAATAAAACTGTTCTGTGGAGACGCTCCTGGAGTTTACAGAGCTGCTGTGGATGAACAGAATGAGTTATTCAAAAGCAGGCATCTCGTTTGGGGCCCCAGCTCGAGAGAGGGAAGCCGGGAAGGCGCAGGCGTGAGGAATGCAGGCTTTTCTGTGGGACTGCAGAGTGCACCTAGGGCGGGGGCAGGTAGATACCTGAAATCAGATCTGAGCAGGTGCACAGGGCCCTGCCCTGGGATCTACCTGGCCCAGGTTCTTGGAATTCAGGGCTCTACAAACCAAAAATTGAAAGAATACCTACCTATCTCTGCCTTCCTCCCTTCCTTCTTCCTTACAGAGTCTTGCTAAGTTGCCCAGCCAGCCTCAAACTTCAGATCCTCCTGCCTCAGCCTCCTGAGGAGCTGGGATTATAGACGCCTGCTACCGTACCCAGTCTTGAGCAATATGTGTTTCCGTCTGACATGCTGGGATGGAGTGTGTCCGTATTTATTTATTTTTGCACATGCTAAGCAGGAGCTCTGCCATTGACCTATGCCCCCAATCCTACACCCATAATTTTTTTTATCAGATTCTTACAGGTATCCAAAGGTTAGCAAGGAGTGAACGGGATGGGAACAGATGAGCAAGACCTTCAGAATTGGGGGTCGGGGTGGGGGTGGGGGGACCAGCAATGAAACCACAAAAGGAGAGCTGTCTTGAAAAGACAGGGAGGGCGGAGACCTAACCAGAAGTCAGAGGGCCAGGAGGACAAGAGCTGTGGCCAGCGGGTTTCAGGTTGGGTCGCTGGTGACAACACCTGGGGCCTGGGGAGTGGGGGACAGGGGTGGCCAGTCCTGCCTCTCCTGGAGGTTGGCATCTGACAAGCGTGATGCTCACTGAGTCCCCACGATGGGCGGGACGTAGCTGTGGGTTAGGGTGACACAGGCCTGCGCTGGTGGATCTGAGGGTCACTCGCGGGAACCGGAGGCACTAAGCGGAACTGGTGGCACAAGGCAGGAGTCTCGAGGCACTCCTGGTGACTGTTGGACAAATGCTCGGTGCTGAGACCTGCCCTGGCCCGGGGTCGGAGTGACAGCTTTGAGGAAGTGACCTTGGAAGGGGGACCTGAAGGAGGGGTAGGAGTGACGTGTCACACGGGGGCAGAGAGCAGAATACTCCAGGCCCTGGGGAGAGCCAGCGCAAAGCCTGGTGAATGTGGACAGAGCATCGGGGCTGTCGGACCCCTGCTGGGTCTTTGAAGTCCAAGGATTTGAGTCTAAGAACAGTTAGGAAACCCTGATGTGTAGACAGTAGGATCGGCTCTGTTTTGCATTTCCAGGTACAGAAAAGCCCAGCGGAGAGAACCACGATGAGGGCCAGGGGCCTGGCGAAGACACCAAGAGAAGCAGGAGGCAAGGGGCGCAGGGCTGGGCAGAGACAGGAGCGACACTGGCCTAGGACACCTCCTCCCGGAAGCCCCGGCTCTGCCTCCGGGCTGAGCTCTGAGGGAGCGTCAGCCATCTTGGCGCTCTGGGGCCTAGGTGTCTCCCGCTCGCCAGGCAGCTCGTAAAATGTGCGTGTCCTTTTCCTGCCGTCGGTTGACCGTATAGACTAAAATTGTCAAAACTTCAGAGGGAAGAGAGTGAATTTAAAACCTGCATATTCTTGGAATGAGTCCAGGGCCCCCTGGGGGACAGGGTTGAACCAGACACAAGAAGAAGAGTGAGGAGCTACGAGAGCGTTCGTAGAAGGGACGCGGTGCCATTAAAGACTGGGAGAGGGTGAGAGGATTTGAGCACAGACTGTACATAAATTATTTGTATATATTCAAAATCGTCCACTCCTCACAGGACCTTGCAGAGGCCACATTTCAAGGTCAGAGTGGGAGACAGAGTGTTTAAATTTCCAAAGGTCAGAGCAGACATCTTGAGCACTGTGACGCCGTTCTTCTTCTTCCTGAGTTGGTGCAGTGGACTGCTGTCCTCTCGGGAGCAGTGGTCACTGTGGGGCAGACGGGAGAAGAGCTCTGCTGGGCGACTTGCTTCGTGACTTAGGAAAACCTGATCATTTTCTGATGGACTGGGTCCCTACACAGGCCTGTCTTTCAAATGGCAGGTTCATTTGCATTTCATACTAACAATGCGGTTCAGTCATCTGGCTAGCAGCGCACGCTGTCAATCCTTAACAACAGACGCTAATTTTTTTTTTTTTTTTTTTTTTTTTTTTTACTTTAATAAGAAAGACACACGAGACAGTGTCAGGTCTATGAAGCCAGCTGTGCATATTGAATTACCTAATCCAGGAGGGAATTAGAGTTCATTGACCTTTTAAAAATCACATGAAAGGATGAATTTTCCCTCCCCTCCTGTCCCTTTCAAAACAAAGCTCTGGAGCATCTGTTTGATGGAGTACGCTCTAGAACTTAGTTCCTTAACACAGCAGATTCTTATCACAGAATCTCTGATTACATTTATGTATTTGCAATGTCTCATATTCTTTTCCAGGTTTCCCGAGTGCAGCTCTGTCACAAAATGACTTTCCCCTACCAGATGTCTGTTCTCTGAAGCTCAGGGGCGGGAGTGCTGTATTCTGGTGCCACGTTGAGTTATACAGGAATGACCCCATGCTAGCCAGGGCAGTGGCTTTGCTTGGAAATTTTGAGATAAATGCAGCTGTAATAATTTTCAATTCAACCCTTGGCAAACCTCCAGTGTGTACAGAAGGAGGAAAAAAAAAAAGTTGTGGAGGAGGCTTATCCTCAGTACTCCTAGGATGGCCAAGACGCTCCAGGACCTCTCAGCACCCTGGGAAGAAGTCAGCGTCCAAGGAGGGAAGTCACCTCCTTGTGGGGCATGGCACTGAGCTTTATTGTTTTTAAGAATTACTATTATTATTATTTGGAATTATTCATTCCCTAGGATTCCATTAGAGATGCTACACTTTTCTTTAACACACAAAATAATGTGGATGCAAGATCCTGCTGCAGGACCAAAAGGGCTTAGGGACGTCCTTAACGCCACTGTATTTGAGCGTCATGATTGTGGGCCTCTCAACACATGAGTTCTCTCGGTTCTAGACTGAGACAGACAGGTCTCATGTGGTTCAAGTTCAAGAGCTTCCATCACTGCGAAAGAAAATTTTAATTATCTTCCAGCTTCGAATCGGATTTCTGTATCACCAGGTTCTCCCTCGTTCGGGGTTCACGTGGAGAACCAGATAAGTTTAGCAGCTGAGGAAGCCCCCACCTCCTGCGTCTGACTCTTCTCTGGGTTCCCAGGAGGATGAGGTTTTGGAACTTTCCCTAAATGTATATCCTCCTCAGGCTGAGCTGGACCTTTGGCGTTTCCTGTCCTATACTGGGAACCAGCAGCTTTCTGAATTATCTCATAGGACATTTCCTGATCTGTGAATCTTTAGAACATGAAGATCATGTTTTTCCCTTCACCACCCTCTGATGCTCGGTCTCCAAGGGACATATGTGTATTTCATTACAACCCCACGGTTTCCCGCGCTTGATGATAAATATGTGGGTTACAGTGTGCACATTCATACAGAACACCAAAGGTCACCAGTCAGATTTATGGCTTGTTACATCATTTTACTGTGGGGCTGATTCATTAGATCAGTTTATTTAGCAATTAAATAATATTAAATAAGGCAACTGTACCAACTTACACCAGCCCTGGGTTAGCTGACTCCACCACCTCCTCCCTCTTTTAATCTCTAGCTTGATAAGGGTGATCTGTACTTACAGGGATAGGCCTTCACTGCAGGATGCAGTGTAAACTTATTAGGGCTGCTGCCTCTACCAAGAGACACTGCACATTAACAGTATTCTATCTCATGGGTGCCATGGGGCACGCCCATAATCCCAGTTATTCATGAGACTGAGGCAGGAGGATCACAAGTTTGAGGCCAGCCTCAGCAATTTAGACTCTGTCTCAAAATAAAAAATAAAAAGAGCTGGGTATGTGACTCAGTGGTAGAGTGCTCCTGGGTTCAATTCCCAGTTTAAAAAAAAAAAAAAACAACAGGGTTATTTTATTCAAATCCTGAGTATTCCTGAACCTAAAAGCAGGAAAGCCCCTCTTTGGTCAGTTATTCTGTTTTCACCATTAAGATTTTGCAGCTGCTCTTCCCTGGGCTGGTTCTTGCTTGATCCTCTGTTGTTCAGCTTTGATGGCTTGGATGCTAACTCCAGAACCTGGTCACACAGACCAGCACAAGTGATTTTATTCCACTTCCGTCCAATTGCTGATGACATGAGCTCTTTCTGTTCAGTTAGGGATGCAAAAGTTACCACCAGAATCAGGATCCGATTCAGTTTATTAAGTGGAAGCTTTTGATATTTTATTTTTAAAACTTTGAGGTGTACAGAGAAGTGGAAAGACCTGCACAGGAACCCTCCTGTGTCATAAACCCTGCAATTAGGATTCTAATACATTCGCTTATCCAGCCATGGGTCCATCTTACAGTTTTTAACTTAAAAAAAATCAATTTTAGATTCACAGAAAACTTGCAAAATCGTGTAGCGCCTTCCCGCACACCTTCACCCAGCTTCCCCTCACCTCAGTGTGTTACAAAACCAGAGCGCAGCAATCAGATCCAGCAAAGCAGCATGGACAGGACACTGTTAACTCAGCTCCCCGCTGGTCTTTTCTGGTCCAGGGCCGGTTTCACCCAGTCTCACACCTCCTGTCTCCTCCAGTCTGCGTCTTCCAGAACCTTGACCCTTTCGAAATGTGCTGGTCATTTATTTGTTGAGTGTCCCTCAATTTTGGGTTTGTCTGAAGTCTGCTCATGACTAAAGTTATGCATTCTTTACAAGAAAGGCGCAGAGGCGATACCGTGCCCTCAAAGGGCTTGCCGTGTGGGGGCGGGGAGATAGGTTCCGCAGGACACTCTGATCTGTTCTGGTGCTGGGTCTGCTCTTTTCCCTTTGTACATAAGAAATGTTTTATTTACTTATTTTTAATTTGGTACTAGAGACTGAACCCAGGGGCGCTTAACCACTGAGCCACATTTTCAACCCTTTGGTTTTGAGGCAGGGCCTCCCTAAGTTGCTGAGGCTGGCCTTGAACTTGCAATCCTCCTGCCTCAGCCTCCGGAGCCACTGGGATTATAGGTGTGCACCACTAAGCTTGACGTGAATAATGAATGTTTTAGAGGAGACGTTTGAGACTTGATAAATATTAAACTTCTCCTTAAACTCTCCCCTATTATTTTACCATTCAATGGAGGGTCTCACTTACAATGATTTCTGTGCTTCTCTGATGGAAACCTGTTGCCTTCCCCTTCTTTCTATACTTATCTAGAATTCTATTATGAGGAGGAAATGTCTCTTTTATTTATTCAGTTATTTGTTTATATCCTGATGGATCTATGGGTAATTATTCCATTTGGGGGGTTAGAAGCCTTTTTATCATTATTTTTGTTGTCGCTCAGATGGTCTCAGTTTCATCCTTGGAATCCCCTTTGTGTGGGCTTTTGAGTCCCCTTGACATGATCTTTAATTGTTTGAGTGTTTCCTTATTTTCTGGCTCCACAAGATGATGCGGGTTCGTTTTGTGATCCCCTGTGCTCTCTGAGGAGCTCTGGGTTCATTTACTGGAGAATGGAGTTTAGAAACCAAGCTCTGTGTGCTCCGTGTGTTCATTGCTTTGGGGTGTCATTGCTGTGGAGCCCTCTCAGCAGATATAGCTAAGAAATATTCATGCTTGCCACCATCAAAGCACAGCTGTGCACATCTGTGTCCCTCTGCACTTATTCTTCGGTGTGGTGTGCATGTGTGTAGATCATGAGTTGATGCTGAGCCCTGAGGGTCAAGTGTAACACTTCAGGCTTCATTCTAGCTTTTTCTTGCCTTCTGTAACTTCTTTTTGGTGGGTGGGTACTGGGGATTGAACTCAGGGGCACTCGACCACTGAGTCATTTTGTATTTTATTTAGAGACAGGGTCTAGCTGAGTTGCTTAGCGCCTTGCTGTTGCCGAGGCTGGTTTTGAACTTGCGATCCTCCTGCCTCAGCCTCCAGAGCCGCTCTCCCCAGCCGTAAAACCATGGCTCTCGTTAGCCACAATGTATTTACTTACTTGTTCGATCATCCTATAGGCATGAAGTGGTTTCAGAATTGTTAATCCACAGCCTTGTGAGAAACAACTAACTAGAGTACGATATTTGTATGCCTTTCTTCTTGATTTTAGCATTATAGAGTATAGCCAAAACCCTGTTTCTGAAGTCACTTAAGTTGGTTCTTTCCTCCCCTACCCTCCTCAGGTGGTCGCGTTATCCTCTGGTGATACACCATCAGGTGTATTTGTTACTGCTTGTGTTCCGTGTCAGGTTCCTTCCACGTCTTGACTGATTACAAATATTTACTTTTCTGGTGGTGTGTATGGTGGAAGAGCCACATACGAAACCGCGTCAAGACTCTGAACTCAGCGCTATAGAGCAGCACGCATCCTGAGAATTTTGTTCTCCCTTTCTGTAGTTGGATCTTGAATGTCTCCAAAAGGCCCATGTGTGGAAGATGTGGTCCCCAGGCTGTGGAGCTATTGGGAGGTGATGGAACCTTCAGAAGGAGGGTCCTACAGGAGGAAGTGAGGTCACTGGGCTGTGCTCTTGAGGGGGGTGGGGACACTGGCCCCTTCCTGTAGCTCTTTCCACTTCCTGGTGGCCTCTGCTCCGTGCTCCCTACCACGCTGCACAGCCTCGCCACAGGCCCAAAGCCAAGAAACCATGACCTGGAACCTCTGAAACTTTGCACCACAGTAAAGTTTTTCTCCCTTTCAGTTGACTCTCTCAGGTATTTGGATGCAGTAGCCAAAGCTACGACCACAGCTCTCATCCCTGCATCCCTTCACTGTCCCTCTTCCCTTCACCCATCCATCTACTCCTGATGGTTTATCTTTTTGCTCCCTTTCTGGTGTTGGGGACTGAACACAGGGCCTCACAGGTGGGAGGCAAGCACTGTCCCACTCACCTACCCCGCCAGTCCCAGCTTTTCTTTCTCAGATCACACAAATCAGCAGGTCTGCAAACACACTCGTGGATCCCTTTCTTTCTTAAATGAGCCCGTCTTGCCTTCGAATGCACTTTACAGTAAGTGGCTGGTACAGCACTTCAGCACGCCTGTCACTGACTGGACTCAAGTACTTGAGTTTGGTTGTTTTTTTTCTCTTTGTTTATTTTAAAGCAAAATTCACAGGTGATACAATGGGAGGCTTTCTCTTTTTTCTTTCTCTTTTCTTTTTTCCGACCTTGCGCCTGCGAGGCAGGTGCGGCACCGGTGAGTGTTGGCAGAGGGGCTTGTGCAGGCAGCCCTGGGGAGGAGCACGTCCCTGCCGTGAGCTCGCGGTTCCCTCGGGCCGGCTCCCAGGCAGTTCCTGAGACAACCGGGTTCGCAGGCCTCTCTGCCGCACACTACTTTTGCCTCTTCCAGAACCTCATGGAACGGAATCCTACAATCGTAGTCTCTGGTGCAGAGCCTGGTCCACTCGGCATGGCTCAGGCTGCACCCAGGGGTGGTGCGTGTCACGGTGCCTTCCGTGTGTTACGGCGTAAGGTCCCAGTGTGCGAGTGTGCCCCAGCTTATTATTAATCAGTCCTGCAAGTGCAGGGGCAAAAATGAAGACTTTCTCTTTATGGTAGTGGGTAGCCTTGTTCTTTCAACTGACACTTCAGAGTCTTCTGGTGCTACCGTGAGCAGGCAGTGTGGACTTGAAATTATTTTAAAGAACTCTGCTTTGCCCGTGTTGCCTTTTGCTTGTAATGCTCTCTTTGTATAAAGGAACACCGTAGACTGTATCTATACCGACAAATAAATGTCCTGTGAGATGCCGGCTGTTGAAATATTCATCCAAGTAAAGCCTTGCCTCAGTGACTGAGCATTTCTGACGGGCCTGTCCCTGTGCAGGCGCTCGGGAAAACAGGCGTGGGAAGGCCGAGGCCGTTTAGTGGGTGTTTGGGGCGTTTGGATGTGTTAGGAGGCCTGGGTTCTGGAATGTTCGGTGCAGAATCTCCATCATCCTCTCATCTGTTCCCGCCAAGTCTTGTGGGAAGGACAGGCGTAGGAGATGGGTGTGGGATGGTGTCACAGCTGCAGTGTGGGCTTAGGGTGGAGGGAACATCAACAGGGGCCAGCACTGAGTGGGCGATAGGAGCCCAGGACTGTGTTTCCGGTCCGGGGGGTGCCAGCTCACGCCTCAGAGGCAGCCGCTGGCGCAGCCTGGGTGGGTGGGCCCTGCCTGGCTGCCCTCGGCTGCCTGGGGTGCAGGGTGGCGTGGCACTGCTTTAGTGGGGTCAGTGTGCCCACCTGAACGGCCTCCCTCTCCTTTCCACCTGGTGGGCTTTGTCGTTGTTTGTCTTTATTATTTGCAGTGCTGGGGATGGAAACCAGGGCCCCGCGTGCTCCACACGAGCCCTCTGGCACTGAGCTTCACCCTGACCCTCCTTTTCATCTTATGGAATCATCTAGAAGAAACTTTTTGGTTTGATGCCGTCGCCTCTAAACTTGGAAATGATTTTTTTTTTTTTAAGGCTGAGCTGGAATGGAAATGACTTTCTTCAAAACACTTGAAAGAAACACATGATCATGTGGAATCTCATTTTGAATGAATCAGAGTACAGTAAATCTCAAAATATCCGCAGAACGGCCTGCGGTGGCTTACTAAACAGGAAGAGGTCTTGGACAGCCCGGTCCCTTGCTCCAGAGCTGCACCAGGCACCTCTTTGTGCTGTTCTGAAAACATCTTAATTCTTCTCCAAGCACCATGTTTCTTGGAATTATTCACCGGAAATTAATAGTATTCTGAATTTTTAAAGCAATTCAAACCACAAGTGCCTTCGCGATGGCTCTTAGCAGCCATCTGGGAAGCAGCCTACGAGAGCGCCAGTCCCTGCGGCACACGGGCTCTCCCCGCACCCCCGCCCCAGAGGAGTGTTTGGGTTTCTGTGTTCCCTGGGCTGCTGTGTTGGGCAGTGACAAGAAACAAGATGAATGAGTAAACTGTGCTGGGCAGGGTCAAGGGCTGGGGAAAAACATCAGGCAAGGACAGGAACGCGGGCTTGCTGGGTGGAGGCAGCCTAAGATCAAAATAATAAACCAAGTGGTCAGAAAAGGCGTCGGGAGAAGGTGGCGTCTGAGTCAAGACTTCACAGTGTGTGAGTCAGTGGACATCTGGGGTAGCACTGTCCAGGCCCAGGGAGGAGCAAGTGCAACCGCCGGGACCACGGCGAGCAAGGGGCCAGTGCCCGAGGCCGGGAGCAGGAGGCCATGGTCATGAACAGAGGGGACCAGGCCATGTCATGGAAAACCTCCCACTCACCATTTTGGCTTTTTAAAAATTTGGTGCTGGGGATCAAACCCTGGGCCTTGCACGCGTTAGCATGCACTCTGCCACTCAGTTCCATCCCCAGCCCTGGCCTTGGCCTTCGCGTTGAGGGACGGGGGAGCCGTAGGAGGGTGCTGAGCTGGAAAGCCACATGGTCCTTTCGTGTCTTAGCACCTGGAGCAGAGAGAGCTGTTGCGAGGCTCTGCTGGGCCGGAGGCTGCTGCACAGTTTTGGAGAAGGGAGAGGTCACTCCTGGAGTGACCTCAGCAACCGGTCACTTCTCCCCAGAGGAGGACAACCAAGCGTGCCGAGGATCAGGATCAGGGGTGCGAGGCCACATTTGGAAGACAGCCCATCTTTCTTTTCCCGCTGATGGCTTCTTGTATCCTTCAGAGTCCACTGCACTGCGGGGAAAGAGGAGGGCAGGCATGTGGCCTCCCAGCCTAGCACTGGGGTAGGGGACCTTTTTTCCAGTTTTGGTCTTGATTTTGACCTCGTCATCTCCTGGGGCTGGTTACTTAATCTTTCTGGTTACTTAGTTTCCTCCATGGAGAGAATAATTGTTAGTTACATTATGGAATTATGATGTCAATTAATAATGTGGTAATAGCCTGATGACCATGGAGAACTCCGAGTGCCTTTGAAAAAGACATGTCACGAACTTGGTGGTGACATCGGTGTCGCTGTTACAAGAAACACATGGTCTTTTACCACGGAAAGCAGTTCATGGACAGGAAAAGCTGTGGGCGGCCGGGAGGAGTCCGCGGCAGAGTGGGAGGAGGATGAACGGCGGGAGAGAGTGACGTTGGGCTTCAGGATGTTCGTCGCTTGAGAACAGGGATTCTGTCATGTGGCAGCAGGGGTGGGCCCCTCACTGGGGGAGGGGAGACGAGAGTGGAAGCTGGTCACTTACCAGACCCAGAATCTGGAGACTCTGTTGGTAGCTGACTCCAACAGACCCTTGATATGTGTCTTGCTTTTGAACAGTGTGGTGACCACGTATGGGTTTAGGTATAATGACATATATGCTATCTGTTTTCCTCCTTTCACATTAATTAGTCGAACGATACCTTGAAATGCCACATAATGTGGCATCCCTTTGGGTGAATAAGGAGGTGAACCGAGGCGGATCTTTCTGGAAGACTCAGAATGATTGTGTCCCCGTTGATTGAGGGGAGGGTGCTGGAGAGGACATCTGTCCGTGGGTTCTGGTGTCTGCTGCTCTGACAGCCCCGTAACTGCTGTGTTTATACATCCAGCAGCTACTTGTTGACAGTCTGCTGTGCTGGGCACTACAGATGAGTAAGACGCAGCCTGGCACCAGGAAACTTATAATCTAACAAGGAAATGGCTATAAAATCAGGTAGTTTGTGACCTGTTTTAGGAGCATTGACAAAGGTGCTGGAGGTCAAGGGATGGGATCCCTCCTGCCTGGGGGGATGGGGAACTCATGGAGGAGCTGGTCAGTGCCCAGGAGAGAACAAAGCCAGAGGGACTCGCAAAGCTAGTGATGGTTGGCAGGCTTCAGAGAGAGGCCCCAAGGCCAGGCAGGAGTTCACTAGCTACGGAGGGGACACAGGAGGACATTACAGGTCAAGAGCCAGCCCTGAAGTCAGCACAGAGGTGTCATAGAGGGACCCTGGGAGGACCAGGGCAAGGCAGCTTCTGG
Organism: Sciurus carolinensis; assembly: GCF_902686445.1. NCBI lineage: Eukaryota > Metazoa > Chordata > Mammalia > Rodentia > Sciuridae > Sciurus > Sciurus carolinensis. The sequence continues at coordinate 203,720,560 of NC_062213.1, read as the reverse complement.
GGAGAACTGGGAGGGGTAGATTTGGGCAGATTTTATATTTGGACGTCAGGCAGAAGAGTCCCGAAGACTTCTGAGCAGAGCTGTGACATTTGCAAAAGGGTCCCCGATCTGGTAGTGATGGACAGATTGAGGGAAGGGCAGAGGAAACCAGAAGAGAGGAGGCTATTGAAATAAGACGAGTTAGAGGCGGGAGCCAGGACCAAGGGGGATACAGCACCAGGGACAGGCAAGGGTGACATTTTAAGGAAGAAACAAAATAAGCACCACTCAGGACTACGAACTGTGGAGAGCCAGCCAGACATCAAGGACCAGGGACGGGAAAGAAGGGGCGAAGGCGACTCTGAAAGGCTGGAGATGCGATCTCCATGTGGCCAACCCTTATCAGCTCTCTGGTGGGTGGTGGAGACCAGCTGGTCCGGCTGTCAGCTGGTACCTTGACCTCTCTGGGCGTGTGCCCAGTGGATGGAAACGTGGCCTTTCCCAGCACCTTGTCCACTCCGCGCCATCTAATCTGGAGAACGTGACCAGATGTCTGGCTCTTGTGCTCAGATGCCCTGCCACGGCGTGTCCCTGTCAGCATGGAAGGGAGCGCTAGGGGAACTTGGTGGGGAGTAAAGGTCACGTATCTACGTGCTGGGTTCTAAACGAGCTATAATTACATTCACAACGCAGGACTCTGACTCACCTCTGCCCTTGTTAACTCCACCCAGTGAGCTGCCGCTCGCACTCAAATATGAAGTCACTTCACCCACTTCACATTTTAAATCTTGGCAGAGCTTTAAAGACTTTTTTTTTTTTTTTTTAAGGACCCAAGAGTTCGGATACCAAACTCCAAGCAGAGCCACGGAGCACTGCTAGGGAGACCCGTCCCTGCCGATGAGCACTCCTTGCTGTGAAGCAGCGCAGGTGAGCTCCACCTGGGCCAGCTGTGCCCGTGCAGTGAGTGCGTTTGGCATGATCAGCTCCAACCCAAGATCAAAACACAGAGCAGAGACTGGGTTTCTTAATCTGAGTTCATTTAAACACTGGCCGGAGGGGAGAAGTGAAGCAGACGTTAACGCAACGCCCTGCTTTGGGCCCCGAGAGCAGCCATGCACAGGGCGAGGCTATAAATCGGAAGAGGCCAAGCGCTTGTCCTGTGGTCAGCACAGGGACTGGCCCAAGTTCAGAAGGCAGGGTGGCACTGAGTCCCTTCAGATTCCTCGCTGTAAGCCCCGCCTCCAGAGCGTTTGTTGAATATTCACTTTGTTTGGGAGGTTGTTTTTCAGAAGAGGGCTCCTGCTCTTGAAGGTTATATCCAATAGTTTCTAAGATAATTGCAAGGACTAGCAGGTGAGCGCTCGGAACCATCTGTTGGCGTGGGGTGCAGCCCATCCTCAGCGATAATGCTAAAGTATTTTTTTCTCTGAATAACCATGGTTTTTAAAGTACTCTCAACCTTCAAATATTAGAGACATAAAATAATGGTTCTCATGGACTTTAAGATTCCCAAGGACTGGGCTGGGGGAATGGATCAAGGGTGGAGCACTTGCCTAGCATGGGTGAGGCCCTGGGTTCCATCCCCAGCACCAAAAAAGAATACGGAGGTGGTGGGGGAGGGAGGGAGGGAGGAGGAAAGGGGGAGGAGGAGGAGAAAGTTCAATGAGACTCTCACACATCAATCCAGCAAGCAAATCATAAGAGCTTTTTCTGGGTAAATTGTAAAACGAATCATGTTTACATAGTCTGGATACATTTTCATTGTTTATTTAGATTTCAGTTTCCCTAGTACTGATCAAAACTGCCCATAACTTCCCCCAAACTCTCCTTATCTAAACATAGAATACTTCCCCTACACTCCAGTATTGCTTTTCTCCTCCTTCACTCGCTCCAGTCTTTCCAGTTAAATCTTATTACCACTGTCCTTTCCTCTGGACCTGGACAGCAGCCCAGGGTTGCTCTGGAGTTAACGATTGAATCTGCACAGACATTATTCACTACTGCTTGGAAGCACCCTTGGGTCATCCATTCGTCTCCAGTTCTTAAACAACAGCACTGTGCAGCTTCTAATAATCTCTAGCAAACCCCACCTGTCCATGATGGTTTTTGCATAAAGGATCCCTTCCCAGGTCTGTGCTGGTGAACTCCACCCCTCCCTTCACTGGGGATCCTGACAGTCAAGGTCGCTTCATCCTTTATCAGGTTGCTGTTCAACCAAGCCTTCTTTCAAGGATTTAGGAACACATGGTTTTCTACTAAAAGAGATTTCCGTATTTTTATCCAAAGCCTGTTTCAAATAGATTTCTCTAAGCATAATTCTTTTTCTCACCCAGATTCTTATGATTCATTCAAAAGAAATTTTAAAGCCTGGTCTGGCTTTTAAGCAAATATTTCTAACAATTTGACCTATTTTAGTATCACCATAAGGTTATTCCAGGCCAGTGAATAAGAATATGTTCACCAACAGCAGAGACTACAATTGTTGATTCCTGAAAGACAACTCAGATTTTTCAAGATTTTAAGTTTTTCTTCAGTGATTCATAATCGGTTTTGCAATTTGAAAGCAGTTTATGAGTCATGCAGTTTATGAATCTGTTGTCACTTCCTTCGAAAAGGGCTCCTTTTCCTTATGGCTCTCAAAGTTTAATTCACTTATCTGAGAACAGCCATGTAACCTCATTTCTCCTGTTCCTCGAGGAAAGAGGACCTTCTCTATCATTTCACCTTCACTCTCAGGTAGGAAGGTCTAAGGACTGGTAATGTCCATTCTATGAGCCTCTACCGCCCAGGCTTGGAGTTCACAGTAGAATGGATAGTTGTATTGAAAAAAAAATCCTATTATCCTCTTTCAAGTTCTGAGTATGGTTTTTGTCTTCAGCGACCTTGTTTCTGACTCCCAGGGCAACAAATTCTGCCACCTGTAGCAGACCAGGCAATTCCACATTGCCCACCGCTGAAAGAGCAGCTTTAACTGAAATTCTCCAGGACAGAGCAAAACAGAACCCCCTCGGCTATTCAGAAGATAAACTCGGTAGACTTAGATTGACACGGTCTTTGAGAAGACAAAATAGGCCTTCTTTCAGGCCCAGACAGATCATTTACAGTGTTTTTGGATTCCTTTTTTGATCAGGAAATTAGATCAACATCCTTATAGGGAAAAGTTCATTCGGGTCACAGGTGGGGCCCTTTAGTTAAAGTGTCTACTTCTTCATCCATATTAGGTAACAGGAACTGCCTGAAAGGCATTTATTTTTCATTCTGTGTCATTCAACCATAAATGACTCAGTTCTGATATTATTTACCCAGCTCCTGCTGAACTCATAGGAGAGGCTGCTCTAAAGCACTTGTGACTCCGTTCTTAACACAACCCCTGGGGGTGTGTGGCCAGCCAGGCACAAGAGGGTCTCTTCCCCTAAGATCACATGGATTTGATAACTGAGTCACGTCAGGGACTTAAGCCTTCAGAATGCTTCCTTTCTAAGCTAATGTAGACGTGACCTGAGTAATCTGACTGTCACCCGTAAAGTTTATTAAAGTTAAGGGGGATTTTTTTAAAGTCACACTTGAAACCACAGGGGATTTGGAAAACTGGTAACGGCAATAAACATTTCCCTTTTAACTTTAAAGTTGAGGTACTGGGAATGAACCTGGGGTGCTTAACCACTGAGCTCCGTTCCCTGCCCCTTTCATTTTTTATTTTGAGACAGGTTCTGACTGAGCTGCCTAGGCTGGCCTCGAACTCGCCATCCTCCGGCCTTCACCTCTGGAGTACCTCTGTGCCCCGCCAGGTTTTAACACTCAACAGTCTTGCACACTGAATGCCGCAAGATCTTTTTACTGCCTTTTCAACTAGATTTAATAATCAGCTTCAGCAATTAACATGGTGTGGCATTAGTATGAAAATAGACAAATAGATCAATGGAAGAGTGTAGAAAGTACTGAAAACAAACCCACATACATATGTGGTGAATTCATGTTTGACAAAGTGACCAGGATATTTTTCAACTGAGGGAAAGGAGATCTTTTTAACAAATGGTGCAGGAAAAACTGGGTAACCACATGGAAATTAGGAACCTTCATGATTTTCTCACACCATATACAAAATTAACTTGAAATGAATCATGTTTCATTAATGTAAAACTTGTACATAAATATATAAGACAGAAATTTTGGTACCTTAGGTCAGTGAAGATTTCTCATCCAGGATACAAAAACATTTAAAAATGGGAAATGAACCTCAAAGTTAAAAACTTGCTTTTGGTAAGACACTGTTATGAAAAGACAAGTCATAGTCTGGGAAACAGCATTTTTCAGTTTAATTAGCATGCAGAAAGATATTTAATATCATTAGGCATTAGGGAAATACAAACTAAAACCATATATACCCACTAGAATGGCTAAAATTTAAGAACGTGACAATACCACGTGTTGGCGAGAATATGGAGAAACTGGAACTCTCATACATTGCTGGTAGTAATTGAATATGGTACAACCATGGAAAACATCTTGGTCTTTTCTCAAAAAGTTACACATATGCCTTTAATGAACTCCTAGGCATTTATCCAAGAGAAATGAAAACACATGTCCACATAAAGTTTTATGCATGCACATTCATAGAGTCCTTGTGAATAACAATTTCCAAAGAACTAGAAACAACGAAAAGTCCATCCATAAGCAAATTAATAAAATGTGACACATCCATACAATGAGATATCATTTTGCAACACAAAGGAATAGATTAGTGATTTGCGTAATACGGTAAGTGAAAGAAACCAGACCCAAAAGAGAAAAATTACTATATGATTGCATTTACATGAAATATTAGGAAAACCAAATTTAATCTAGAAAGCAGATCTCTGGTTGTCTTGGCCAGGGGTGGTTGGTCCAGATATATGGGGAAGGGACCCAGGGGAAACTTTTAGGGTGACATAAATGTGCTAGATCTTAATCAGGATGATGGCTACATAAGTCTGCAGTTTTAACTACAGTAGTTAACTTATTACACTGAAAACCTGCAGTTTAAAAATTTTGTATTATGTAAGCTAAACCTCAATAAAGTTGAATTTACGTCTTCAGAATGTTTTTCATTTTGTAAAACTGAAACTCCAGATGCATTAAAAGACTTCCTGTTTCCTCCTCTTGCCAGGGCCTGACAGCCGCCATGCTACTTTCTCTGAATTTGACTACTCTGGGTACTTCGTACAAAGAGAATCATGCGGTGTTTGTCCTTTTTGTGATGGGTGTGTGTCACGCAGCACAGCGGCCTACAGGTTCGTCCAGCCTTCTTGAGGGGCCGCAGCGCGTTTCCTCTGGTGATGGTGGCCTTCTTCCTCACTGTCTTGCCCTGCCTCTCCCTCCTGCTTCCCAATCTCAGTCCTGACATCGCCCTTTGTGACCTTGGCCCTCACTCCTGTCATTTCTTGTTATCACCATTTATTCTGCTTTAACCATTCCAATTTTGCAGTGGGATCCTCTGCTCATTCACCTGGGGTTTAAAATTGGCTGCAGAACAAGGAAGTCCAAGGGCTGGGAGAAAGCATGTTAGAAGGAGAATTCCTGCTAGCAGGGGAAACAAGTCCCCTTTCACTAGGGGCAGAGAAAAGGTCAAAGTAGATGAGAGGAGGATTAAGACGTTGCCTGGGGCCTTGTTTAAACAGTGAGCCCAGTTGATCTACCTTTGTAGATACACCTCGAGATCACAGCTTGACACACAGGTGAGACACACGTTCCAAACCCTCCAGTGCCCAATTGTCATTGGCAGACAGATTTCACAACAGCAAGTAATTATAGTATGTGCTGACCATACAGGTCACCTGCTTCATTAATTTTTTTAAGTCAGTGATTATCGAGGATGGAATCTGTTATTATTTCAGTGTTTATTGATGACCCATAATGTGCCAAACATTATCTTGATCACCAAATAAAGGCACTGTATGGAAAAGCAAGATGGCCCCAGTTACATGGAGGCTGAGGTGATGAGGACAGCATGCGTGAGTAGGCCCATGTCCTATGAGCACAGTGTGGATAAGTACAGGGAGCGAGTGCTTTAGGACATGTGACATATAGTGCTTCCTCCTATATGTAGGAGGAAGAGACAGTCTGAGGGGTTCATTATAGCCAGGAAGGAGAACTACATATCACAGCAACCAAGTTAAGCAGGATGCTGGAGTTTGCCTGGAGGGATGTTGGGGACAAATTATAATGTCATGCCATTCAATGAATCCCAGGTGAATGAAAGGACACATTTAGCTAATCCTTTCTTTGTCTTCCAGGCCCTACAGACAAACACCTAAATGGCCTTTCTATTTAAAATATAAGCCTTTCTGGGGTAAGAATGATAGAATGAATCAGACGTCATTGCCCTGGGTGCATGTGATCACATGACCTGTGTAACTCCACATCAGACATAACCAGACGAATGAGCAGCTGTACTCCATTTATGTATGATGTGTCAAAATGCATTCGACAGTCGTGTATAACAAATTAGAACAAATTTAAAAAAAAACACACAAAAAATGTAAGCCTTCTCTCCCCCAGTCCCCAAAGAGACTCAGACTATGTAGCGCATCCTCTTTTCTAAAAATATTTGTCTAGCTGTCGATGGATCTTTATTTTATTTATTTATAAGTGGCGCCAAGAATTGAACCCGGTGCCTCACTCATGCCAGGCAAGGGCTCTACCACTGAGCCACAACCCGGCCTAGCAGCACATGTTAATTTTGGTTTCCCATGTGAGACCCCTAAATTACAAGGATGTCGTTGGCGAATAAATGATTACTTGGTTCTGTGGTGATGATCTATTTTGCACAAGGTCAAGTCAGAAAAAAAGGAAAATACTTTTAGAATTTTCCCCCCATTTAAAACCAAAACAGGAAAAAAATATCAAATCAAAATGAATTTGAGGTTTATGGAAAATATGTGGACTTCACACTTTAAAATCATCTTTTTGATTCAGTAATATAATGTCATTGTGAAACGTGGAACTATACTGTTCATATCTGGGCAAAGTTGGCATGAAGCAAAATGGAAGGTTTTTAAAAATCTTTTATCCAGAGTTAGATCTTAGCCTGGGTAAAGCCCAGAACTGGCCAATGTTTTCTTTACTTCTTGGCACTGTGGATTAAACCCTGGGATGCTTAACCACTGAGTTACATCTCCAGTCCTTTTTCTATATTTTATTGAGAAACACGGTCTCACTGAGTTGCTGAGGGCCTCACTAATTTGCTGAGGCTGGCTTTGAACTCGTGATCTTCCTGCCTCTGCCTCCTGAGCCCCTGGGATTACAGGTGTGCACCACTGCACCCAGCCAGAACTGGCCTCTGTGTTCTGCATTGGTGAGGTGGCCTTTGGTGGCTCAGGGTTTTGGCTCTGACCACTGCTGGTGAGAGGTGCCCCACACCTCCTCCTCTTGCCTTCGATCCCAACAGCAGTACAGCCCAAAATAAGACAGCTAATGACTGGTACGGTATGTAATGATACTTCGGCTGCAACCCATGCAACACACAGGACCATAATGGGTACGCCCATAACATGCACAGAAGAATGAAAAGCACGCTGTAATTAGGAGGATCGTTACATTATTTGTAATTAAGCGTGTGAGTGCCTGTCACGTGCCTGGCACACTGCAAGATGATGGGCAAAGCAGGAAGCAGGACAGGAAGAGAGATGCAGGAACAAGAGTAGCTGAAGACGGGGAGATGGGAACCCACGCCCTGCAGGTGGGTGTGCAAGATGGCGCCCCTGCCTGGCCAACAGCTTGGTGTCTTCCTTTAGAAGGTGAACATGGAGGTACCATTGGACCCAGAGATTCCACAGGTAGACATTACTCAAGAGAAAGGAAAGCGTGTGTCCACACAAAAATTCCAAAAAAGTGGAAACCACCCAAATGTCCCACTGATGAATGGATAAGTAAAAGGCATTATATCCCCAGTGAAGGGTTATTTGGCAATAGAAACTGGGCATAAAATATAATACTGATATATGCTATGCTATGGACTGAACAGCTGTGTTCTTTTCAAATGCATATGTTGGAACCTAGTCTCCAGTGCTTGTATGACTCGGTTGGGTATTTTGGAGATGACTGGGTAGTGAAAAGGCCTCATGAATGGAATTGGTGCCCTTATTTCAAAAACCCTAGAAACGTCCTCCCCCTCCCCCATGCAAGAGGGTACCTTCTGTGAAACAGTGAGTGGGCCCTCACTGGACACTGAATCTGCTGGCACCTTGATCTTGGGCTTCCAGCCTCCAAAACTAGGAGAAATAAATTTCTGTTGTTTATAAGCCACCCAGCCTGAGGTGTTTGTTATAGCAGCCCAAGTAGACTAAGACACACTGCAACACACACAGACCTTGGAAGCCAATCTCAAACGACTATCTTGTGATTCCATTTACATGAAATGTCAGAATAAGCAAATCTGCAGAGATGGAAAGCAGGCTCGGGTTGCCTGAGCCAGCCAAGGGGGAAATGAGTGGCTGCTGATGGACCTGCATTTATTTTTAGTGTGATGAAAATATTCTAAAATTGATTGTGGTTGTGATTGCCTAACTCTGTGAACATACCAAAAACCTTTGAAATATATGCTTTAGGTGAACTGCGTTGACATGTGAATTGAATCTTGATAAAGTTAGCATGAAAAAAATTAAAACTTTTTCAAAAAAGGAGTAGACAAAATAGCCAAGATCCCTATCCTAGCAGAGCTAATTGGGACTAGCAACAACAAAGCCAGAGAATAGTGAAGCAGTGTCTTGCACTGAAATAATACCCATGTAGAATTGCATTGCTAGTGAAAGCACCTTTTAGGAACGAGTGAACAATAAAGATGTTGGTCCACATAGAAGGGCTCAGCAAATTCCAAAGGATTTGTATCATGCAGCCCACTTTTCTGATCACAGTATAAATTATTATTTGGGGGCAGGTACTGGGGATTTAATCCAGGGGCAATTTACCACTGAGCTGCATCCCCAGAACTTTTCATTTTTTATTTTGAGACAGGGCCTCGCTAAGTTGCTTAGGGCCTTGCTAAATTTCTGAGGCTGGCCTTAGACTTGTGATCCTCATGCCTCAGCCTCCCAAGCTGCTGAGATTACAGGCCTGGCCCACAGTAGAAATTATTATAACAAAATTGTATATACAAGTTCCCATACTTTTGAAATTAAAAGGTTTAATTTCAAGTATTTGAGAATTAATAATAAAGATATTACCTATTGGCACTTGCTTTGGTAGAAAATCTACCTAAATGGGAGCTATATAGAGATTGGCATGACCACCATGAAAGATGACATGAAAAGCATTCCATGTATTTAAAATGACTAGAAAAGAGGTTTTTTGTTTTGTTTTGTTCTGTTTTTTGTGGTCCTGGGGCTTGAACCTAAGTCAAGTACCTAGGCTGGTGTCCCTCAACAGACGAATGGATAAAGACAACGTGGCAATATACATTGGGAGTTTTATTCAGCTATAAAGAATAACAAAACGTTGTCACTTTCAGGGACATGGATGGAACTGGAGAGCGTCATGTTCAGTGAGGTAAGCCAGACCCAGAAGGTCAAGGGTCACATGGCTTCGGTCCTGTGGGAGCCAGAGAGAGAGGAGAGGAGAAAGGGAACTGTGGAAGTAGAAGGCAGATGGGGTGGGAGCTGATCAGGTCATGTGCCCGCTACCTGCGAGCATGCCACCGGGCGGCCCACTGCTCTGTGCCAGTCATAAATAGATAAGGCAATTCAAGAAGAGATGCTGCTAAGACGCGGACCAGGCACTCGGCACAAGTCAGACCGAGAGCAGGAGAGTAAGCGGAAGGAGAGATTTAGAGTGAGAACAGTGTCAGTGACGCGGAAAACAGGCGAGAGGAGAGACATTTGGTACATGAAAAGGACCAGAAAAAATAAACACACGCTCCAACTAAATCGATGGAGAGGAGACACACACGAACAACGCGAAGGCAGATCAGGACACCGAGATGCAGACGCAGCAGAGCCCACGGCAGCAGGAGGACTCTGTGGGCATCGCCAGGACCAGACGCTGATGGATTCCTAGAGCAGCCGCCTGTCAGCACTGACTCAGGAAGAAAGAGGAAGCCCACCGGCTCTGAGCCCATGAAAGGAATCGACACGGAAGATAACATCTCTCCTGCAGGAAATGTCAGGCGCAGACGACTGTGCGGACAGGCTGCGCCTCTGCCCGGGAATCCCACCCCTGCACAGATGCTTCCGGTAACAGGACGGCAGGAGGCAGCCTGGGCCTCCATGCAGCTCACGTCCACTCAGGTAAACACCACTCCAGAACCAGCCGAGAACAGCCCGGAAAGCAGATCCCCACCAACTCACTCGTGGACAGAGCTGAAAGCAGCAGAATGTCAGCAAACAGGCCGGAAGTGTGTGAGAAAGCCAAGTGCGTGCCAGGAAAGCCCCTGGCGCTCCCGCCAATGGATTCGGTGGTAGATTAAAAGAGAAAACTCTGTCGATAGTTTTCATCAGTAGAGGAAAGCAAACATTCATCCATAATTTTAGCAAACTTCGACCACAAGTAGGGGAGAATATCCTTAAGACAATGGAGACCATGTATAGACGTTTTTCCTTTTTTTTTTTGTGGGGTTCGGTATAACAGGGTCTTGCACGTGCCAGGAACGTGCTCTACCACTGAGCCCCAGCCCCAGCTGAAGATGGTTTATTTCTATTTATTCATTTATGGTACTGGGGATTGAACCCAGGGGCGTTCTACCACTGAGCTACTATTCCAGTCCTTTTAATTTTTTATTTTGAGGTAGGGTCTTGCTAAGTTGCTGCTGCTGGCTTTGAACTTGCAAACCTCTTGTCTCAGTCTCCCCGAGTAGCTGGGATCACAGGCCATGCACCCCGATGTCTGGCTAACACAGATTTTTTTTAAAATTAACAAAACCACGTGCTGGGGTGTAGCTCAGTGGTAAAGCATGCATTTAGCATGTGAAAGGCCCCAACACTGTAAAAACTAAAATATCTATCTATCTATCTACATATTTTTTGAACCCAGGGACATCCCAGCCCTTTTTTCATTTTTTATTTTGAGACAGGGTCTCCCTAAGTTGCTTGGGTCCTGACTTGACCCGAGGAGCTGCTGGGATTACAGGCATGCGCCACCTTGCCCAGCTAAAATACATTTTTAAACTAATAAACTCAATGGTAAAATGTTAAAAACATTCTCTTGAAAATTAGGAACAATTCAAAGACATCAAATCTCACCGCTTCAAGTCCTCATGATGACAGAGACGCTGGAAGACAAGGGAGGCAAGCATGATGAAATCAGACAGGAAGAAGCGCAGATGTGCACCGCTCAGAGGTGGGTTGAATGGCCTGTTCCAGAGAGGCCTAAGGAGGCCTGGGGCTGAAGCTCATCAGTCCCGGCCCTGGGTCCATCCCCAACACCAAAGCCAAAGCCCTGAAACCAAGGAAAACAGAAAACCCTAGGGAATGCAGAGAGAGGCTGGTAAAGTACTTTAGATAAGTTGTTGCTGCACACAAAATAGAAATGCTAAGATTAATTACATGTCTGGAACGTTGTCACATCAGCAACCCGCGCAAATGGGTAATGAAAACAGAGCCGTTCACGATAGCACTTAGAAATAAACGAGGAAAAGGCTCAGACCTCTGCAGGGAGTCTCGTGCATTTGCCTGCAGACCTTCAGAGATCTCCATAAACAGAATCGCATCACATTTTTGGAGACATAACCTCAAAATGGATCAGTGCTCTCCCAACCCATCTGCAGATTCAATGTTATTTCAATCCAAACTCCAACAATTGCTTCTGCTTTGTTTTGAATTTGGTGAACCACATCTTTAATTTGCAGGTTACAAGATAGTCACACACCATAGAGTCTCAGTCTGCACAAGCTCTACATTGATTTGGGGTTAAGCAGGTGCAGTGGTGCACACCTGTAATCCCAGCAACTCAGGAGGCTGAGGTAAGAGGATGGAAAATTCAAGCCAGCCTCAGTAATTTAGTGAGGCGAGGCCCTAAGCAACTTAGTGAGACCCTGTCTCAAAATAAAAAATAAAAAGGGGAGGGAATGTGGCTCAGAGGTAAAGTGTCCCTTGGTTCAACCGCCCCCCGAAAATAGTGAACCCTTAATGTAAACCATGGACTTCAGCTAGTGAAGTCCATTTGTAACAAATGTGTCACACTGATCCCAAGATATTAGTGACAGGGGAGATTGGGAGGGGTGGGATATATGGGAAGTCTCCGTACTTTTTGCTCAGTTTTTTCTGCAAACCTAAAGCTGCTGCTGGGGCTGGGGATAGAGCTCAGTTGGTAGAGTGCTTGCCTCGCAAGCACAAGGCCCTGGGTTCAATCCCCAGCACCGACAAAACAAACAAACAAAAAACTAAAACTGCTTTAAAAAATAGTCTGGAGGCCAATTATAAAGTCAAACGGCTCCGAATCAGCATACCATGAACACGTCGTAAGCCGTGATTGGGCACGGAGGGCACTGCCCGGCTCTCTGTCAACAGCATGTACCAGCTACTGCCGAGCTCCCCTTCACAGGGACCACCCCGGATCCAGGCGGTGAGTCAGGATGGGGTGGCCGAGCTGGCTGCCGGCCTGCTGCAGGGTGCGTGTCCGTTCTCTTCATGGAGCCCAGGTGTGCAGAGCTGGCTGGCGGGAGGCAGCCTTTGCTTTAATTGTGGAGTGACAGCTGCAGGAAGCTCTAGCCACCACCAGGTCCTTCTCCCCACAGCCCCAGTCTCTCAGCTGGCCATTCTGCTGACTCCAGACTTCACCTCCGGCATCCCTGCAGCCTGGATTCCTGCAGGATGCCTCGGTCATTTTCCAGACCCTTCCTTCAGTCCTTCGCTGGATGAGCCGCTTGTCCTACCCACACAATGGTACTTAGTAGTCCTCTCAGTTATCAGATCGACTGTCATGATATTGCAGTGCTCATGTCCAAGCAGATCTTGTTTTATTTAACAAAGTCCCCAAAGTACAAGGGTAGTGATGCTGGCAACCAGGACATGCCAAAGAGAAGCCGTAACTGCTTCCTTTAAATGAAGGGTACAGAAAGGCATTTTGAGAGAGATTACATGCATATAATTTTTATTACAGCTTTCAAAAATATTACAACTTTCAAAAATATTTTGCCGCCAACTTTCATGTGCCTGAGGATGATGACCCCAGAGAGCCTAGAACTGAATGCCAGCTGCAGCCGCCCAAGGTCCAGCCTCCCTAAAGAGCCAGTGCCTTTCTGGGGCCTTTGCTCACACCATGGTGAGCCTGTGACACCAGAGCAGGCTCTACTGGAAATCTGCATTTGAGATGTCAGCTCAAGTGTCCATGGGACACAACACCCATTGTCCAGAGGGGGCAGGGCTATCTTTTGGGCAGGTGTGGTCTCTCCAGCCTCCATGCCCACAGCCTTCCTGACAGGCACCTAAGGCCATGTGCTGCTAAACCCTGAAGGCTTCTGAATTTGAAACCCAGGTCTGGGAAGATGTTATTCCAGGCCACAGTCTTTCATTTGTGTAACTCAAGGTTCACGAGGTTGCTGTTCCCCAGATTTAGGAACATCAGACGCAAAGGCGAGGCCAAGTTTCCACCTCTGGCAACACGTGGAACTGTGAGTCTCAACATACTTGTGGCTTTCTTTTGCCACAATAAACTCGGTAAAGGAGTGTACGACTCCCTCCTCCCAAGCACCTGAACAGAGCAGCGGCAGTGGTAGATCTAGGAATCCTTTTCAGAGCAGAGTCTACAACCTCTTCCCTGGCATATACGCCAGTGACAAATTGAAGAATTTGAACACTATACAACAGTCCTCCCTCACCCTGCAGTTCCAATTTCCAAGGTTTTGGTCACCCAAAGTCAACCATACTCTGGAAATATGAATGGAAAATTTCAGAAATAAACAATTTCTAAGTTTTCAGTTATGGATGTCTGAGTAGCATGGTGAAATCTTGCTCCATCCTGCCTGGGACCTGAAGCATCACTTTTGTTCAGTGTATCCATGCTGTATGTCCTACCCACACGATGGTACTTAGTAGTCCTCTCAGTTATCAGATCGACTGTCATGATATCGCAGTGCTCATGTCCAAGTAGATTGTGTTTTATTTAACAAAGTCCCCAAAGTACAAGGGTAGTGATGCTGGCAACGAGGACATGCCAAAGAGAAGCCGTAACTGCTTCCTTTAAATGAAGGGTACAGAAAGGCATTTTGAGAGAGATTGCATGCATATAACTTTTATTACAGTATATTGCTATAATCCTTACATTTTATTACTAGTTATTGTTGTCAACCTCTTAATATGCCTAATTTGCAAACCAAACTTTGTCGTATGTATGCATGTAGAGTAAAATCATAGTATGTGTTAGGTTTAGTATTATCTACGGTTTTGGGCATCCACTGGGGGCCTTGGAGCAGGCCCCTGAGGATAAGGGGACCTCTGTATAACAGTCCATCCCAAACCCTTCATCTTGTTTTTATATTTTTAGCTGCATTTTCAGGGCTTTGGGTGTTCCCAAAATTGCAGGTCATGTATGGCCAGAAATATTTCTCAATCCCAGAGTTTTTCTGAGATCTCCCTTTTCCATGGCTGGGTCAAAGTAACCTCGACAGTCTGATTATTTAGACTCTTCTTTTGTGTCCTTTCTGCCTCAGAGTTCTGGAATGTGAAATTCCTTTGTTATTAGCCCTAAAAATATAATGTTGAAACATTTCACTACTGATCAAGTACACCCAGCCATAAAAAGGGGGGATTTTTCTGATATTGTTGCAGAGTTGACTCAAAAATCCAAATCCTAATTCCTGGGAGAACTGGCTGTGTTGAAATATTTACAGAAGGTCAGGGGTCTCTCCTCCCTCCCAGAGCTGCGAAGCGGAGCTGCGGGCAGTGCCGAGGCTAGGCTGGCCTTTCAGGCTGTGTTTATTCTGGCACTCACTCCGGAAAGTGCCTCTGATGACTCCCCAGAGCCCTGGAGGTGGGCCTGTGCAGCCCATGACCAATGAAAACAAACCGCTCCTTTGCCAGGTTTAGCAAGATTTATAAAAAAGCCCTTTCTTAGAGCTTCCAGACGGACCTGAGGGATTCGAAATGAGCTTGAAAGGGCGAGGAAGTCAG
This sequence comes from Sciurus carolinensis, assembly GCF_902686445.1. Taxonomy (NCBI): domain Eukaryota; kingdom Metazoa; phylum Chordata; class Mammalia; order Rodentia; family Sciuridae; genus Sciurus; species Sciurus carolinensis. The sequence continues at coordinate 203,705,504 of NC_062213.1, read as the reverse complement.
AGTACAGAGCAAGACCAAAAAAAAATATTTAACCCAACTTTATAACTGATTTAGATAGTGGAAACTTTATGAACATCAAGTGCACGGCACCCAGCAGTTGGGAGTGGATGGGAGACGTTTGTTTGTTTTCTCCGATTCCCAGTTCCATGGTGAGGTCACTCCCAGGACCCGGCTAGCAGCTCCCTCCTCTTCGACTCACCCTGGGAGGGCATGGTCTGTGCCTGAGCTGCCATCTGGGATCCGCAGGCAGGAGCACTCCTGGTCACTGGGTGGACTGACCCTTCAGATCCCAAGGCCAGTCCGTCTCCACCAACAGATGGGTGTTCGTGAACTGCCGTGTGGCTTCAGGCCTGCCCTTTCTAAGTCCTAGGCACTTGCTCACAGGGCGCTGGTAGGGCCAGGTCCGGGTTCCCCTGAGGCAGCGGCTGCCCCATGGGTGAGGGTGCATCTCTTTGCCTCCCTCTCTGCAGTTATTCTGATAAATTGCACCCCTCCACACGCACCCTGTCCTGGCCTCTCCCCCAGACACCAGGATCTGGTGTGCCCAGGTCTAGGATAACGAAGTACACCAATCAGAGCCCTTCCTGAAGATTTTTCCAGCTGGATCCAAGAGAGGAAATTCACATTGCCCCGCGTCCTTGGAATTGTTAGGTGGGCCCTGGATGACGCTGGCAGTCATCTGTGTGGATTTGGGATCTGCAGGACGATGACCACAGGAAGGCTCCAGCCCAGGCGGCCTGGCTGACACCATTGCACTGCCCCAGCAGGTGAAGTGAGGGACAGGTGGGCGAACAAAGGCTTCAGGTCCCGCGTGCTCCTGGTGAAACTCCGTCCCTGCTTCTCCTGCAGGGCACTCACCTGGGCCATGCTTCCCGCTTCGACCCTGAGCTGGTTTGCGTTATTGACAGTGGAAAGTGTCTTAAAATTGCAGGAAAACAAGAGGGAAGCTCTCCTCCATGCTCTGAGAAAGGAGGTCCCACTTACGTGCTCCTCAGGATCGTTTGAAACTTGAAGGTGCACATCTTTAGTTTGCATATAGACGTGTCCTTTTTAGTTTCTTACTTATTTTATGTATTCATGTTCTTCACCAAATACAAAATTCTTTCTTAAAACATGCTAACGGTATTAGGAAATGACTGCCAGTGTCTCTTGGGTGTTTTCTCTGTGCCAGGAACGCCTTCGGTAATGCCAACTCTTCATCTTCACCAAGACCTACCAGAGGTATGGAATCCACCCCCTTTCCGTAGATGAGCAAGCTGAGGTGCAGAAAATCTGGCTTACACAACTCACAAGTGGCAGAGACAGGGCTGAAATCCAAGCATTCCAAGGACTGGACCTTCAACGCAGAAATATTTGTATCGAAAAAACATTAACTTATTTAGTTATGACAATCTTGTTCATAACCAAATTATCCATTCTAAATTTTTTAAAATAAGTTTTGCTACTGAGGAGTTCAGGACACACCATCTGGAAATACGCCTCTTTGGCGTGTTGATTATTTGGGGCAGAAGGCACGTAAAAACAGTAAACGCCGAGTGTTTTCTCTGAACCCCCTTATTTGCTGACAGATCCTCCAAAAAGAATTCAATTGTCATAAATCTCCTTCCGGGATTTTCCAACCTGGGGAGAGTGTCCTCCCAGGGCCTTGCCCTCCCAGACAAACCTTGTCACAAACCCTCACTTCTTCTCCGTCTGTCCTCCTCAGGGCCCACCCGTCCTCCCGGGTCATTCCTAAGTGGCCTGCGTCTCCCCGTCCTCCCCACCCTGGGATGGTAGAGAAGTTCTCCAGCTTCACTGCTCTTCTGGTCCCCGGAGGCCGCCCACGCTCGTAGTATCAGAAATCCCGCCCTGGGTGCACCCTCTCCTGCTAACCCGCCTGGTGTCCGTTTACTTCAGAGTCAGCTGCCAAGCCTGGGGGTGAGGGAGGTCTTCCCGCCCCCCCCGCCCCCCCAGGGCATGAGAAAGCCGGATGCGCCCCCAGAGGTGTTTCACTCTGTGCCCCGAAGGCACTTCTCAGGAGACTGACCAGATGCGGAGCCATTTCTGGAATTCTCCCCCGTGACTTCCACACCAGCTGGACCTGCCCGGGGTGGTCTTGAAGCCCATTGGAACTTTGGGATGCAGACGCTGGCTGGTAGGTGGCCAGGTGACTGTCGGTCCCCGAGGGGGATGTCGCCGGAGGAAGAGCGTGGGGAGCCCTCTGGCTCCTCGCTCAACTCTTCACTGGCGGCATTGGGGGTGAGCCGGGGCCTCTTGCAGGCTGACTCTGAGCTGCACCCACACCCCCCATCTCTACCTCACTACCTGGCCTCCTGAAGAACTAGGGGGTCTGCACATGCCAGGCAAGACCCTGAGCCACATCCCCGGTTCCTTTTATTTCATTTTGAGACAGATCCTGCCAAATTGCTGACCCTGACCTCGAATTTGCAGTCCTCCTGCCTCAGCCTCCTGGGGAACTGGGATCACGGTGGAGCTCCCCCTCCCCTCACCCGACCAGCTTTGTATGTTGATCACTGATAGCGTTCAATAGATCAGATAGGAGGGGGTGAAAATGCTGTCGAAAGACAATCACAAAAAATTTAGTTGCAAGCCTAATAGGCTCTTATTTATGGTTCACAAATCTGGGTAGTCTCGCCTCTACAGAGTGAAAGAGAAAGGTCTCCCTGGACCAGCTGTGGAGCCCCCGAGTGGGAACAAAGAACAGGACAGCTGTTGTGAGGATCAAAGCAGAAGGGACTTCCCTTTTACATGGACTCTGGCAGGTTGGAATCTCCTGTTTTCAGGAAATATTTGGCCTGTTTTGGAATCTGTTTCCTTAAAGTTTCCGGTGACGGTGTGGCATTTACGGCTAGCGGGTCCCTATTGGATTGATCTGTACAGGAGCTCGGTCCAAAGCCATAGCCTCCCAGAATTTTGCTTGAACAATGCCTCGCCCCACTTGCTAAACATCCCCATCCCCGGGGCAAACAGAAAGTAGGAGACGGTTGACAAGGTCTGAAACATTTCACGCCACTGCTGGAGAATTTGGTTGAAACCCAGGGCTGTGCTCCGGAGGCTTTGGCTAAGTGCTCATTTCCTACCTGCTATCATTTCCCTCTTAAGCAACTAGGAAAACAACTGTTCCTCGGTCTTGACCAGAGGGGAAGAGGGAATCAGAAGTCCCTGACCCCTCATTTCCTCTCAGATTGTGAAACACAAAGGTAAACATTTAAGGGAATGTGGCAACTCAGAACAATCGGCCACTGTGGCATGAATGGTGGTTTCTTTCCCTTTTTACACAAACTCTTTCCGGTGGAGAAGCCCAACAAAAGGAAAGACAGCTCTGCCAGGGGCGGCCTCCCAGCCGCCTGGAAGCCAGACTCCAGCCACATCTGCGGAGACTGGCTTTGGGGGCAGTTGGAGGCTTTTTCCAAAGTCAGGGCTGAAGTGTCCTTGGGTTCCTCAGAATCCTTTTCTTTAAAGGAAATTGGCGTTAAAACTTCCGAGATCCTGGAATTTCTCTATAGCGTGAGAGGGGATCTGCCATAAGGTCCAACGTGTGCGCGGGGCGTCTGGACCTCTGACTGGCTGTGGTCCCCGCTCTGCTCCGCGCCCTGGCGGTCTGAGCCCCTGGCGGTCTGAGCCCCTTCCTTTTTAACTCTCCACTGAGCTGTAGGAGAACAATGTCCCGCTGATCTATGGCAGTGACTGGGGCCAGAACTTTCCTCTGCAAAGACTGAGCAGAGCGGACCACAGAGCCCTGCCAGCATCCCCAGGGGAGGTCCAGGTGGTCCATCAGAGCCCAGGCAGGTCCATTACTGGGTTAGAAGTCCCCAAGACCAGGAAGAGCAGACTGTCCTTGCATTCGCCTGCACATGCCTGCCTGGACCTGTGTCCATCTCTGGGGATGCATGGACAGGGCCAAGGCCACCTCTCACCTGACTCAGGAGGAGGTGGGCAGTTACAGCCACCCTCCCTTAGCACTGCCATGGGCCGCCCAGACGGTCCAGCGAGAGCTCCGCAGTCAGATGTCTGACCCCGACTGGGGTCAGCCACGGTGGAATGGAGGGAATGTGTCCCCCAGGCCAGGGAGGCCTTCCTTGACCACCCGGCTCCTCCGGGACAGACTCCCCTGCGGGTGTGAATAACCCCTTTAGACATATATTTAGGAGAAAATAATATGATGCCTTGTTCCTGTGATTCTTGTGATATTTTCACTCGTAACCACAAACCTACCAGAAAGTCGCAAGTTCAGTACAAAAACCTCTTTTTCTGGAGCCTCCGAGGAGTTGGTGGCCAGGCAGGCAGCCCTCGGTGACCGCAAACTTCTGTGTGTGACTCCAACAAGGACATTCTCCCCCAGGTCCTCTGGATGACCATCAACACCAGGAGTCAGCAGCCACTCACAGCCCCCTTTGGACCCCGGGACCCCCTTGAGTTTGTCACTCGTCCCTACGACATCCTATAGGGTGAAAGGCCCCGATTCCTGGTGACGCACTGGGCTGGGTTGTCATGGCCCCTTCTTCAGGCTTCCCCGTGTGACCTTGGCACTTTCGAAGCCACTAGGACAGTTGCACTGGAGGAGCACCTGGGTCCTCGGGGCCCGGTGTCTCCTCAGCTGTGGCAGGAGCACCCCGGGGGGTGGTGTCCAGTGCACGTCTCCCATCAGGACGCGCGGCGCAGGGCCCTGAGCCGCCACCCTGGCACCCGCTGGGCTTCCTGCCTGTGGCCGGCTCTTTGCCCCTCACGGTCACTGTGTATCCTGAAGCCCTTCCACAGCAAGCTCCTGGTGCTCCCTGGACAGGTCCACGTTTTCCCCTCTGTCCAGCAGGCGACCACCTGGATGGTGCTGCTCAGATTGCCCGGGAGCCACTGGCCTCTCCGAGTGGCGCCCGGTGTGGTTCGGGCAGCTGCTCATGCTTGGATTGCTGCTCGCTTCCTGGCCAGACGGAGGCTCCAGCCCTGGAATCAGCCCTTCCTCCAAGGCGCTCGTGGTGCAGAATGGTCTCCAGACACCACGATCGGGCACCAGGCGAGCTCCTGGCTGTTGAGCTGCTGCTGCTCTCAGGGCCTCTTGGTAGCCAGAGCCAGAAGGCAGCTGCGTGCGTGATCCCCACACTTTTGCCTGTGTTTGCTTTCACTGAAATCCCTGCGTCTGCGCCAGGACCTCAGTTCCAGGCCCACACGGCGGGGCTCGCTCTAGTTCCTCGTTGCTCTGGCCCCGGGGACCTGGCTCCCGTTGTTCCAAGTGCACGCGCTTATTCGATGCATTCCCTGTCACTTCCATCTGGGCCTCCGCTCCCCGAGGGCACCCCTCACCCCGCTGGGCTCTGACGCCTCGTCCCAGGTCTTTAAGGTGCACGGGTTACTCCTGAGCCTGCGCCGCCGGCCCACCTCACATGGCCTCTCCTGGCGCACTCGGCTGTGGGGCCCCAGGGCCCGGTTGCCCTCACCCCGCTGGAGGTCCGCCGCCCCGTGCCAGAGCTACCCTCCTTCCCTCACTGGGACTCTGACACCCCACACGGACAGAGGAGAAGCCACGGAGGGGGCAAAGCAAAGGAAAGAGGGCAGGGGCCACCAGGCGGAGGGGAGGGCCGTTGCGCCTTCTCCTGGCTCCGTTCTGGCTTCTTCCTTTGAAGACTGTCACCTGTCCTGGTGTCAGATTTTGTGTCTGTGCAAGGGGCCCCTGCCTGACGCCCTCCCTGCTGGCCCTCTCTCCTTCCACCAGCTGCTCCCTCTCCCTGTCCACATCCAACGGTCGCCCATCTTGGAATCCGCTCCAGGATGGACACACGGGACCGTCCAGTTTGTCAGCATTGTTGAGATCCAGTTACCAAAAAAGAAGGAAGAGTTTTAACTCCTCGAGGCGCCCCAGGACCGCAGACCCAGGACATCGGGTCGCTTGGATGTGGGTCCACCCAACACGGGGCCGTATCTCTGAGAGGGCGAATGCAGATCTACGGCCCTTCGAGGTTTAGTCCAACTTAAAACATGAGAATTGGCGTTATCTTTTATCTCGTCTTCGGATGGTTTTGTCCTTTGAGTAAGTGTAGATATTCATCACCTCCATATTTCAACCTTACTAAAACGAATTAAGAAAGTCAGAAAAATGAAAGCAAATGAATACTAAGAATACTTAAAAGTTTAAACTGTAGAAACAGATCCCAAATTTAAGTATAACATTTCAAAAGGAAGCTTGAACCAGTATTGTCTGGTTCCACTCAAATTAGTTCCTAAACGAACACACAAAATTTTAAAAACCCTCAAACAACTGGAGAGATAATTTATTCCACTCCAAATTTTAACTTTCCTGACATTTCCTCCCTCTCCATATTCAGCTGGGAAGCGGTACATTTTAGGGATTGTACAAATAGACGCCCACGGGCAGCCCTGGGTAAACACCAGGTCTGTGCAGGGTTGCAGTGTCCCCAGTGTCCCAGGCCCTGGGGTCCCCGTGTGAGCACCTCCGAGATCGACCTCTACCATCAGAGGAGACTCGCTTGGTAAGTGGAGGCCGATTCCCGTGGGTTGTGCTATGGCCAGTATCACAGCCAAACGTCAGTGCTGGCGCCTTAGCATTTATTCCAAGTAGGATCAAAATGCCACTTGGAAAAAAAAATCAGCATTTTACTTAAAATTTTTCAAATTCACAAAATAGCAAAATGAAGATCAAAAGCAGACCTCGGTAAGCATGTTACAGAGCGCCTCTCGGAGCCTGGCTGGTCTCCATCTTGTCGTTCTCTCTCCGCCAGGCCCCTCCCCGGTCCCCCCAGAGCTGGCCCCAAGGCAGAACTCTGGGTTCTGCTGGCGCAGGGCTCTGCTGGCCCAGGGGAGAGATCTGCGGCCTGCAGAAACTCCTGGGGGGATGGGCCTGTTCGCTGCGGCTCCAGGGATGAGCATCTGCCAAAACTGACCCGCATGCTTATTCATGTTCATCTTGTCTTTCGATAAAGCTGTTTTTTAAAAATATGGCGACGTGCAGAAAGGCTAAGCCCCGGTACTGTGGTCGGCAACTGTGTCACAACAGATGCAGGTTGCCTGGCTGGAGTGTGTCCCCCGGAGCTCACCTGCTGAAACCTTGGTTCCTCCGAGGGGCCCAGCGGGAGGTGGCTGGGTCACCAGGGATTCCTGCCTTTGGCTCGGCCTCCTGTGTACCTCCATCCCCTTCCACTGCCTCATGGAGTAGCATGAAGCCTTCACAAGACGCAGCTGCCTGACCTGGGACTTCCCAGGCTCCAGAACTGAGCTACGAAAACTTCTTTCCTTCATAAGTTACTCAGTCTCAAGTATCCTGTGCTAGCAACAGAAACCGGACTAACACACAGGTCAGGCGGCATTGGGCCTTTGGCTGGGAACGAGGAGGCCTGGTGCCAGTGACATTTTACTTACTTATTTTTGGGGGGTGCTCAGGATCAAATCCAGGGTTTTGTGCCTGCTGGGCACATGCTGTCATACACCCCAGCCCCCATAACTTACTTCTAACTGCCACGGTTGACGCCTAGGCTCTTAACTCCCTAGACCAAAGTTCTCATGGGGCTGGTGGTTCGTCCGGAAGCCCCCATTTTGTGTGGCTTTTGTGTTTCAGGAAGGAAAAGCTTTGCTTCTATCCTCCTCTTAGGTTCAATTCTGGGGCCTGCAAATTAATCTAGCAAAAGACAGATGAAGAGGAGGAAAGGCACATAGTTTTCATTAACATTTACACACGTGGGAATTTGCAGGAAACCATGAAATTCAATGAACAGACTCAGGGGTGTATGCATCATTTAACCAAGGAGAGGGAGTTCGGGCTGCCGGGATAATACCTCACGGGGATGCGACCGGAGGCCCCGGGGACCACTGGAGACGTGCTCCCGCAGACCAGTTGGCGACCCGCTCCACCTCTGGCCACGAGCACCCTGCTCCTCCTGGCACAGGGCACAGGGACAGCCACACAGGGAATCTTATGCCTTACTTCTAGGCGGTCGAGGGGAAGACAGAGAGCTCTTCCTGCGTTGGTCAACGGCCTCCAACTCCTGTGATCCTCATGCCAAGATGCAGGCTTTGGGAGGCTCATTCGGATCCTCCTCACAGGGACGTCACCAGCAACTTCTAGGACGCTCCTTCCCTCTCCCCCCACCCCAACCCTGTTATTGTCACCTTCTGGTGAGCAAGGAGGTACTGGGACCTCAGCCAGCCTGCCTTGGAGCAGCCAAGTCAGTGTCCCCTCTGGGACGCGGCATTTTAAGTATCTCTGTATCTTCTTTTTTTTTTTTTTTTTTTCTGTACTTGGGGCTTGAACCCAGGGTGCTTAACACTGAGCCACGTCCCCAGCCCTTTTTTATATTTTATTTAGAGACCGGGTCTCACTGAGTTGCTTAAGGCCTTGCTAAGTTGCTGAGGCTGGTTTTGAACTCCCGATCCTCCTGTCTCGGCCTCCTGAGCTGCCGGGATGCAGGTGTGCACCACCGCCCGGCGTCTCTGTGTCTTCTTGAGTCTGCATCTCCCCCTCTTGCCTGGGCTCTCCCTGGTGCCATCAGAAACTGAACCCGTTTGAAACACTCCGCTGTCTTTTTCCTCTTGATTTTGTCTTTCTATCAGTTTCGTATTTTTTTTTTCTGGATTTTCGGATCTTATACATTTTTATGAATGCCAATAACTTCTGTTTTTTCCAACTTCAAATATCCTCTTCTGCTTAATAACTTTGCCTATATGCTGTCTCCCTTTACAGAATCCCTAAAAAGAAAGAAAGAAGTCTGACTCAAAAGCCCTAAAATCAGCGGCCACCAACTGAGGTCCTAAAGTGACCCAAATGTGGAGCTGGGAGAGAATGAAATAAAACAAATCCCTTTCCAAGAAGTTCGGCCTTGGAGAAGAACATCTGTGGCCAACACTGGCCTGCGGCCACCTTCCAGCCTCTGTTTGGGTTGGCCGAGGGCCCGCCCCTCGCTTCCCTCCTCACCAAAACAATGCCTGAGATAATGAAGACCTTTTGCATGTTTCCTTAAAAACACTGTGTAGTTCAGTTAACGTTTAAATTTTCATTCACCAGGTGTCTTTCAAAAGCCTGAAACCCTGACCTCTGAAAATCTTTAAAAAAATTCGGCCGCTGGGAGAATCTGGGCGTTCCAGGTCTCAGACCGCTTCAGCCTTGTCTGTAAGAACAGGGGGGCTCCAGCGTCACCCTGGCTCGCTCACGGTCAAAGGCACCAGGAGGACTCGCCGGCTCTCCTCTGCTTTTGAGTCGGTCAACTTGTGCCACCCTGGTCCTCTCTCTGCTCCTTGGCCCACATCCTCCCTGAGCATCACCTACTGCTGGATGCACCGTGGTGGCAGTGGACGCTGGGTGGACTCTTCAGGGCCTGCTCCCCAGCTTCCCCGCAACGACACTTCCCACCACCCACATCTGCAGCCGCCAGAAAGCAGCAAAGAGAGCGAGGAGCCACCATAACCATTCCCGAGTTCAGATGGTCTCTATTCTCCACGCCCCAATGTGTCTTTTTCAGGGAATTTAAAACAAATTGTAGACTGGATGTCATTTTATCCACAAATGCTTCAGTACGTTCCTACCACAGCTGAGCCTACCAAACACAATGAACAGAAATCCTTGAACTGTAGTAACTGCTGTGGTCAGAGTGGACCACAGCCAAGCATCTAAGGAGAGGCTTGGGGCCACTGCTGGCCAGCAGAGCCGGAGGCTGGGGAGATGGGTGGAATGGGGACAGGGCGGGGAGGACACACTGGGACCCACTGACTCTCGGGTCTGTCTGCCCCGGCTGCTGCTTCTCTTGCCCTCCCAAACCTCACAGAGTGCCTCTTGGGCCACCTCTTACCCAGAGATGCATGGAGAGAAGAGTGCAGAGGAACCAAGCTCCAGCACTGGAAGGTGACCCAGCACAGCCACCAGGCACCTCACAGCCTGTGCTCACCTCTCCCAGAGACTCAGGGAGGAGTTTCAACAGCTGACTTGTTCAGGCTGGAGTCTATCCGAGGTCCACACACTCACCGTCTCGTTTCTTTGATCCACAGGGCTCTCCTCCCTGCTGTCCCACGACGCTGGTGGGATGCTGTAGATCCCCAGGCCACCGTCCCCATTCCGCCCCTGCGATGAGGGTGGTCGGCTCTCGGGGCTCCTCGAGGTCCAGGGCTCGGGCTGTGGCCATCTTGTTTGGGTGGGCAGGCCCGGGGTGGCTCAGCTCCTCACCTCCCCGGGGGCCTGGGTTGCCCCTTGACTCAGGCTGATGTGGCTGGGAGCAGCTTGTGGTCCACTTTGCCTTCAGCTCGGCTTCCTTAGTCACTGAGCGTCAGTGGCCCAGAGTCTGGGGCGTAACGTTCCGTGGATAATTCCACAGCTAAGGCTTCCCCGCCTCCTGTACCCACTCGCTGTAAGATTTGGTTAAATCTCCGTTATTTTTATTTATTTATTTTCTTTCTTTCTTTTTTTGGTACCAGGACTTGAACCCAGGGGTACTTAACCTTGAGCCATGTTCCAGCCCTTTCTTATTTTATTTTGAGGCAGGGCCTCGCTAAGTTGCTGAGGCTGGATTTGTACTCTTGATCCTCCTGCCTCAGCCTCCAGAGCTGCTGGGGTCAAAGGCGTGTGCCACTGCGCACAGTTGAATTCTCCATTCTAAGGCAGCCCAGGTAGGGGCAGATGACACAGTGTCACCTCTGGTATCAGCAATGGACTGGTGGATCTCCTAAGGGGCCTCTAACACTGCCTGTGACTTTCGCTAGATGGTTACAATCTGGGTTTTTTGTCACAACTCAAGAAAAGCTCACCCCAGCAACCCATGGCTTTCATTCCACACGGTATTTGTCAAACCCCCAGTTTCTTAAACCAAACTCATCCTCAGCAAGGCCACTTCCTCATCTGGGAAGAGACCCGTCAGCGGGTTCCTGAGCTCCCCCAAACTCTACCCTGACCTCCCCCAAACTCTACCCTGACCTCCAGACTCCTAATGTCCCGGGAAGTCCATTCCTGACAGTTGCCTCCTCCCCAACTCCTAATCGGTGTCCTTTAGTAGCGATGTTGGATCCAGAATATGGAGTGAGGACACAGGAAGCCTGTGTGAGTCCTTCCAAGATTTTCATTTAAAAGAAAACAGTTGAGATGTTTTTGAAAGAACTCACAGATGGTCAAGAATGCACTATGGGCCAAGGCTTGATTGACAGCACATACATGGAGCTAAAGCAGAGCCAGAGCTGGGGGTGTAGCCTCCTGTGCACAGGAGGACTGTCCATCTCCTGTAAGCAGGGAGAATGTTCTGGAAGGCCTGGGAGCTCAGAACAGATGTGCAGTAGAGGCCCTGGGTTTGAAAAGGGGCTGGAAATAATGTGGTTCCTGAAGCCCAGTAGATCTTTTCCACACCCTCCCTGGGAAGCAGGTGCTTGGATGTGGGATTTCCCCCCAGCACCCCAGAGGGAAGAGGTGAGTCCATAAAAGGAAGTTTGGAGGGTATTGGCCGCTGAATGGATGCAGGACACCTGAAACCCGGGCATCTCTAGGCAGCAGGTAGCTCAGAGGTATTCCTTTTATTTAAAGCAAGAAGTGACAGCCAGCTTCCTGGTATGAGACAAAGTTTACAGTTTCTGGGCTTTAAAGAAACCAAACCAAACCAAACCTAAAACCTTGAACATAACAGAATTCGCTTTCCAAAACCCAGTATTGTAAACAATACCATGAAAGGCCAGAAGGAAGGTTATCAGATTGGCATTTTTGTGTTTAATTTCTCAACTTACCACGTTCCAAGAGCAGATTTACAGTCCCACCAAGGGAATGTGTCAAAACGCATGGGGGATCAGGGAAATGCGGTCATTTGCATTTCGAAACACAGGGCTGTATGTTTCCTCAGCTGCTGGCTCACCCGCTCTCTGGGGATGCAGCTTAGTGCATCTTGGCTGAGGGACAGCGTGATGGATTCCCTCAGTCTCAGAAATTATGCTCCCAGGGTCCAGGGCTGGGGAAGGGGCAGCTGTAGAATCAGATCCTGCAGTGTGGGGGTGGGAGATTCGGCAAGAAGGGACGTGGGGGAAGAGATGCTTGTGCTGCTGGACCAGATGTTTCATGTCAATAAAAGCAGAAAAGAGTCTGCTTTCCTTGCCTATTAAAAAAAAAAGTCATTAAACTCCTGTTAACGTCCAAGGTCCCCACAACTCAGTCCCTCAGTCTGTGGATCTGCAGCTGATTCTACCTGCAGCTAAAACACACTTTGAAACCATTTTTCCCAGTGACTCAGGAGACTGAGGCAGGAGGATTACAAGTTCTCAGTCAGCCTGGGCAACTTGGCAAGAGTGACTCAAAATAAAAAATACAGAAGGGCTGGGGATGTAGCTCAGCGGCAGAGCCTGCGCTTAGCAGGCACAAGGCCCTGGCTCCATCCCCAACGCCACACAGAAAAGTCATTTTAATTTTTCGTTTATACCCGTCCTGGATCTGGAGAGCCAAGTGAAGGAACAGAGATGAGGAGGAGAAAGAATTAAAAAGTCTTGCTCACTGGCCCCGGGGTGAGTCTTCCAAGATTTCTCAGGTCATCTGATCGAAAGCAATTTTTTTCAGTATTGAAAACCAAAAATAACGATAGTGACATCCAGTTTCGCTGGTCATTGGCTGGGAATGCAGATGACCCACACCCTGTTGGTCACCTGCCGGGCCTACGACTAGCACCCTGAGGCCTGCTGAGCATTGAGTAGCAGAACATGAGGCCACGCACCGTGGGCGCTGGCACGGAGGGTTCAGCCCACCACAGGCGGAGGATTCTCAGGGAACCCGGTGGCAGACGTTTCTCCTGTCATTGTTCCCTGAGAAGCACAGTGCGACCACTGGTCACACAGCACTCAAACTGCATCGGGTACTTTCACAGATCAGAGGAGACCGGAACCCTGGGGGACATCGTGCGTAGAGGCTGGAGCCTCTCCTGGGCCCGCCCCCGGATCCGCCCCCGGACACCACCCCCGGACACCTAGCGGGGGCTGCAGATTTGAAAACCGAGGTCACTGACCCTGGTGTTGAGGCCGGTGGCCCCCGTGGAGGAGCGCACCTGAGCGCAGGGTCCCTGGGTTCAGGCCCCAGCTCCAGACCAACCAAAAACCCAACGGCAGACCTTCCGCACGATTCACAGGACCAGGCTGCGTCTTTTTTTTTTTTTTTTTTTTTGATGTCATAGCATGTATTTGACTTTGAGTCGACCTTCGTCCCAGAGCGCATCACTTTGAAGTTGGGTGATAAATCACACCGCCCCTCATGTAATTAACTTAAAGCCAACTAAACAGCACCTGCCTGTCCTCAGAAGAGATCAGACTGACATAAATGTTTTTATATCAAGTGGAGCTTTTTGGTAGGGGTGGAAAGGAAGGGAGGGCTGGGCAGAGGGCCTCAGCCTCCACCCCAGGCTCCTGTGTGGCCTCTTGTCTCAGCCTCTTCCCCAGGGAAACCTGGGAAACCTGCCTGGGAAACCTGTCAGCAGAGGCACTGAAAGGGGAGGTTCTGTGGGGTCGCTGGCTGCCGAGCCTCTCAGGGACCCACGGGCAGGAGACGGACAGGAGCCAGGCAGGCTCTTCAGGATGGAAGGCCCGGTTTTCTCAAAGCCATTGGCATGAGTTGCCAAGGTGCCTTCCAGAGAACTCAGAGACTCCTGCCTCCCTCTGCCTCCGCCCTCGCAGCTGCGCCCAGCTAGGCTCCCTGAGGGTCTCTCACCTGCGCTCTCCACTCACCCAAAATCCCACCTCCCGGCCCGCCGGAACCTCAGCCTTCCTCTAGCCTCTGGGGTGGACACAGCTGCCCAGTGGCTCTTAATGGACATCACCCTTCCACTCCATCTCCTGGCCCTCGTGTGTGATGGACCTGGCTTCTTACCTACTCGGTGACCACCCTCAACTTCGGATTAGTCATGAGGTTGGCACAATGCCTTTGCAGCTAGGGGTGGCCAGGTGACATGGTTCTGAGTTGTGCAGGAAAGCTGCCAAGGAAATCTGTAAATCCCTTGCTTTCATGATTACAGTAACATCTTATCGTCTTTCTCTTGGTCTTCATCTTCCTCCTTGGAATAGGGACATGAGACTGGAGCTGGGGCAGCCACCTTGAAACCAGGAGGTAAAAAAAGAAACACGCTAAGGATAGTGGAGCAGAAAGATAAACAATATCTAAAGGGAACACCTGGGGGCCGAGCTTGCCGCTGACCTGCGGGGGCCTGGGTCAAGAGAACAAATGAAGGCCTACAGAGCACATGCAGATCTTAAAAATCATCAGGCAAGAGAACAGACTGTTCAATAGAGCACGTTCCATCTTCCTACCTTGACAATACACTTCATTATGATAAAATGTAGGAAGCGTGTGTCAAGGTGTGGTTTTGTGTCTGCAAAATGTCAAAGGCAATTGAATATTTTAACACTTTCCTGTATTCCAGTACAAATCCGTTCAGCGTAAGCTGTGATTCGGGACCTCCTTGCGCCCTGGATGCAGATACTGGAGGAGAATTATCCACACATTACCCAGGACGTAGCCTGGAAGTTTTATTTTCTACTTTTAAGTAAATCTCAAACGCGGGCTCATTCTGTTGTGACTGACGTCTTCTTCAAGAAAAAGAACAGAACAAGCCCCCGTGTCCCCGGGAAGCTGCGTTTGGGTCTGACCTGGTCCTCGTCAAGGGCACGTCTCCCTCACCCGTACATCTCGTGCGGGGCTCTGGAAACCAGCTAAGCCAAATAATGATGAAAGCAGCTCCCAAGGGTAAGGGTTAAAGAAGGCCCGACCGCGCCGTGATGGACGGGAGCTTTCCCTTTCCTAACAGCCCTGCGCGGGTCACGCAGGAGGCAGACTTAATAGGTGGCTATTATGTCAACCACAAGTGCTTCGAATTCCGAATTCCGAGGCGGCGGATTCTCTGACCTCACCCACCGCCAGTGCAAGGAGACTTAACTCTTCTTGTGGTTTCAGATTCAGAAATGCATTCTTTTCCACAGCCCTTCTCTGCAAGTTGCCCGAGGAGAAGCTTCCAGCACCCTGGCGGAGTGGGCAGGTCTGCTTCAGGAGAGGGGTTCAGGGTTTGCGGGGCTGCGGCTGCATCCAGGAGCCCAACCCTCACAGCACAGATGCCGGCACCCTCAGGAGACCATTCTTACGGATGCTCCAGAGACTGGAAAGTTCCACCAGCCTGGCTCAGTGCACAGGCTCAGCTCTGCCGGCTCCTCTGGGCTTTCCACGCAGCCTCGGGCACCCTGCTCCACATGGGGTGCTGGTCTCTCTTTGGAGTCTCTGACTCGACTGCTCTCCAGACTTGTTTGGGGTGGACGTCGCCCAGGCTGGCCTCAACTCCCGGGCTCAAGAGACCCCCCTGCCTCAGTCTCCAAGCAGGTGGGACCACAGGTGCACCACCAGGTCTGCCTGGCCTCCCAGTTCGTGGCTCTGAAGTCATTTGGCCCTGTCCATCCTCCCCCTGCCTCCTTGAGGCCGCGGGGCCCTTGCTGCGGTTGCTGTTGAAGAGGATCTGGGGCCCTGGGGGGCTCCGTCTCAACAGCAGAGAGCAGCTGTGGCAAGGCCCACTCCGCGTCCGGGAGAGGAATCCGTGTGTGAGAGGAGCAGGTGTGTTAGGGACCGAACATGGTTCCAGCCCCCAAATTCACAGGTTGAAGCCCTCGCCCCACGGGGACTCGCTTGGTGGCTGGGCCCTGAGGTCCTATGATGCTGTAGGGATGGGGCCTTAATGTCCTCACCAGCAGAGGAAGTCACGTGGGTGCACGCAGAGAAAAGGCCACAGGGCAGGAAGGCGGCCATGTGCAAGGCAGGACGAGACCCCTCCCCAGAGACCAGCCCTGCCAGCACCTCCACCTTGGATCTGCAGCCTCCAGAACTGCAAACACTGATTGCTGTGTTTTCAAGCCCGTGCTCGGCCCCGCAGAGGACAGCACAGCTGACCTAGAGTTCGTCTCTGGTTTGCGTCCGTAGGGAAGTGCGTGCCCAGAGCTCTTCCTTGCCAAGACATTTGATAAGAATTTCACTGCAACGAGGTTTAGACACATTGGTGATTCCACGTTCCGCTGTAGCTTTCCCTGTGCTCTGATCATCATTGTGTGAACGCAAGGAAACTTCCAGGTGGACCGGTGGGAGGCAGGCCGAGGGGTGCTGGTGAGGCGCTGGGATTGTCTGCTTGGCCAGGGGAGAGCGCAGGTGTCCTGGTGCTGATGACTGTGACAAGCACTGAGCACTGAGCACTGAGCACTGAGCACCAGCAGCCCACAAACACCTGCCCGTCAATGGTGACAGCTGGGCCTCATCTTAACTCTTGCAGGTCTGGAGCACAGTGAAAAAATAGCATGTCTCTTCTAGAGGCACAAAACTGAGGCTCTGAGGAGTCAGAGGCTGGCCAGGGTCAGTGGTTGAGGGCCAGAATCAGGAGTCCACCCGCCCAGGGAAGGCAGGGTGGTTCCGTGTGCAGCGCTGTGTGGGGGCGTTTTAGGAAATTACCGTAATGAGCTGGATTATCCCGTGTACTTCACAGAGGCTCCGCAGGGAGAGCCTGGGCGAGCTCCTCCCGCAGGCCGGGCTGCCAGGCCCCCGGTGCCTCAGGGCCCTCTGCCCGAGGAGGTGGCTCTAGGCCTGGATTCCCAGGAAGTCGTATCCGTAACTCCATTTCAAAACAGCAAAGGTTTTCATAGAAACAGACCCATTTTCTGCCTCTCTGGGTCAAGAGCGGTTCCCTGTGGCTTGGCTCACCCTGGTGGCCAAGGAGGCCGGTCCCCGTCGCTTCTTGGAGATGCCCCTCAGAACGAGAAGCAGGAGAAAGAGAAGCACAGGCTCAGTCCTGGATAACCCCGGAGAGTCCTGTGGCTGAGCTGCCGTGGGGAGGCGGGGCAGACGGAGGCAAGGAGTCGGGGAGTGGGACGCTCAGCTGGAAGCTTCTGGAACAGGAGCGGCCCTTTCTCTTCGGAAGTCCAGGGTGAGCTGGGCCCGAAGCCTTGGGAGAGCCTCCTCACTCCTCTCCCGTAGACCAGACCCCAGGCCGGGTCTCGCCCTGCTGCTAATGACTCACAAGGGGGTTCCAGGTGCTGGCCTGGGCCTCCCTGCACTCTGCCTTCCCCAGCTGGGGCGCCGGGGCAGAAGGGCCTGGTTTCCTCTCCGGCCTTCCCCTGCTCTTTGGGCTCTGCTGGCCCCAGACGGCGGGTTTCCCCAGCAGCTCCCCGCTGGGGGACAGGCCACCGCTTTTCAGCACTGCCCAGTGGATGAGGCTGGTTCTAGGGTGCAGCCGGGGTGCAGCCGGGACAGCACGAGAAGCCACGTCGCAGCCAGAGAGCCGCCAGGGCTCATCTCTCACTAGCTCTGTATGTTTTCTCAGGCAGCTTCTGGAAGACAGGGTCCCTCATAACAAGGGAGAAACCAGGAGCCAGCAGAGCTGAGCAGAAGGGATGTCCAGGGGCTGGTGAAGGGGAGTGTGAGCCAGAGGCCAGGCAGAGGCTGAGGGAGCCCAGGCAGGGAGCCCGGGCCTCCGGGCAGAGCGAGCATCCTGGACACGCACACCGGCTGTTGTCAGATGGCTCACCATGGGGTCCTGGCTCACTGTCTGATCCTTCAGGACGCAACTTGTACAAGGTTCTAATAGTTACACGTTGACTACTGGCCTCACCAGAAACATCACTGCAACTCTGCCAGAGAAGACAGGGTGGGGGGACCCCCAAACGCTCCACCGCTGTTGGAGGAAGAGCACGTCTAGAATGGATGAATCCAGACAGCTGGTGCCGGGGCTCCAGGCACTTCACAGAGGTGATACTTGCCACCCTTACCTGGAGTGGCCTGGCGTGTGCAGCAGAATCCACACGCAGCCTCCCGCACACTGACTCCTCCCTACATAACTGCAATCAACCCCTCACGCCGTGTGACTGCTGCATGGACCGTCCTTGTACGTAGGGACTTGGGATTCACGACAAGAAAAAAACGTGTTTAATGCCAATGCCATTTTTTCCCCTAAATATATTTGCTCCATGGTCATTTGCATCTGTGGATGTGCATGATGGACAGGGAGGCCCAAGTGCAGTTAAAAACATGGACGTCACTTATCAGGAGGTTCTGCTGGGAGTCAGAAGTACCCAGGGGAATTGGCTGTGGGGGAGCAGGAGACGGTTCTGTTGTTATGCTTCTGCCTTGTCGTAAAAACCTTTAACCCTTCTTGACCAAACAAGTCTTTAAACTTGCTTTTCACCTTGATAAAAATAAAAATTAAGAAGTGCTTGCCTTTTGTTCCCAGCAGCTCTTGTGGTGCTCGCCTCTTCCGGGCAACCCTGGAGGCTGAGGCAGGAGGATTGCAAGTTCGAGGTCAGCCTGGGCAATTTAGTGAGACCAGGACTCAAAAAAAAAGGGCTGAGGATGTGGTTCAGTAGTAAAGCTCCCCAGATTCCATTCCAGTATCAAAAAAAGGAGAAGAAGAAGAAGAAGAAGAAGAAGAAGAAAAAGAAGGGGAGGGGGAGGGGGAGGGGGAGGAGGAGGAGGAGGAGGAGGAGGAGGAGGAGGAGGGGGAGGAGGAGGAGAAAGAAAGAAAAAGAAAGAATGAGAAAAAAGAAGAGCTTAGGCAATCTCTGCCCTGAAAGGTTCTCCACCTCTTCTTGCCCGTGGCCTATATCCAGGCCAGTCAGCTAGGCTAAGTGCATGATGAGAACGTGTTGCTAATGATAATAATGATTGGTGACATACCGGGACTTCTGCAGAGCCATTAATGCAGAAAGTGCAATTCTGTCGGCTAACGTCTAATAAAGAGGAGTTTGTGCTTGATTCCCAACAGGATGGAAAGGAATTCTGCCCAGTGCTGGGGATGAACCCAGGGCCTTGCACATGTGAGGCAAGTGCTCCCCCACTGAGTCGCCCAGTCCAGCAGGCATTTCGTTGATCCTGGGGTAAACTGTGCCACCCCCTTCGCCTCACACAACATCTGACCCATGTCATACTCAGAGAGCACCCAGGGACGCGCTGGTCTCTCAGTGCTACCAAGTAACAGAGACCCAGTGTGTTCTCAGAATGGGCACAGCGGTGCACACCTGTCATCCCAGCAACTCGGGAGGCTGAGGCAGGAGGATCTCAAGTTCAAACACAGCCTCAGTAATTTAGTGAGGCCCTAAGCAACTCAGGAGACCCCGTCTCTAATAAAATATAAAAGGTTGGGGATGTGGCTCAGTGGTTAAGTGACCCTGGGTTCAATTCCCCCCGCCAAAAAAAAAGACACTTTATAAGTAGAAATCGTTTGATCATATTTTAATACTAGTCTGTAGTCCCATATTCTTCCAAAAGGCTTTTTGCCTGTGTGCCTGTGGGACTGGGGATTAAACCCAGAGATGTTTTACTGCTGAACTACGGTCAAATAATGACAATGAAAATCAGTGAGAATATAGCTTTGTTCAGAATCGCCAAAAATTAGGAGCAACCAGGACATTCTCCAGCAAGTGGATGGGTAAACCCACATTGGTACATCCAGACAGAGGGATACCATTCAGCAGCAGAAAGAAAGGAACCAACACGCCAGAGAGAGACAAGGAGGAACCCCCGACGCAAGGTCTGGAAAATCTGTTTAATGTGGGACTCCAACTCCGTGACACTCAGACCAGGCGGGAGGGAGCAAAAACCCAGATTGCAGGGACTGGGGGGCGGAGCACAGGGAGACTGAGGGCTGTGAATCAATCATCCTGTGTGATATCATACAGTGGGTTTACATAATGATACTTTTGTTAAAACCCTTGGAATGAGCCAGGACTGTGGGGCACGCCTGTAAGTCCTGCAACTCAGGAGGCCGAGGCAGGAGGATCAAAAGTTCAAAGCCAGCCTCAGCAACTTAGTGAGGCCCTAAGCAACTCAGTGAGAACCTGTCTCAAAATAATATTAAAAAAAAAAAAAAAAAAGTAAAAGGGCTGGGGATGTGGCTCAGTGGTTAAGCACCCCCTGGGTCTGATCTTTGGTACCAAAAACATTAAAAGGGATAATAATAGGTCAAAGCTGGCTCACCAATTTTAATGTGTGTACCACACTAACACACCATGACTCTGTACTGTCTTTTCAGCTTTCTGTAAACCTGAGGTGAATAGCAACACCTCAGTGAAGCCATTAAAATAAGAACAAAGTGACAGGCACAATTACTTCGGGGAACTTAGTAAAACCACTCAGCGGGACACAGGCCTCTGCTCTGGATCCTCTGGCGATCAGGTCAGAGGAGGGAGGATTACACAGAGCACTTGTTCACGGAAAGGAAAGAGGCCTGTTCTTCGGGAGACACAGGCCAGCTCGGGAGGAGCCTGTCCCCCAGCGCCTGCTCCTCGGGGACGGGGACGCAGGGGTGCTGGGTGGTGAGCGCCGCAGGAGTCCTGAGTCTGGCCGGCCTGCAGGGCGGAGAGGACTGGGGGCAGAAGCGTCCTTCCAGAGGAGTGTCCCTGGGGCTTGATTCTGTTAACAGCTGCGTCTTCCTCAATTTCAAAGCCGAGGGGAGGCGGGGCCCAGTGGTGCTTTGTATGCTTCTACTTTCTGTATTTGCTCAATTTTTGAAAAAAAAAAAAAACTTTCACAATCAATGCACAAGACATGGTCTTATGATCGATTGAACGACAGAATTCTTTTGTTTCATTCCTTACGTTAGCAAAAGAAGCCAGGCTCTCATGCCTGTTAGAACTGAAGAGACTTTGAAGATGAGGGAGTTTGCATCTTCTACAGAGGACGGGACTCAGTTAACGCCAATGACTTGCTGGCCAGTGCAGCCACGAAGGGAGCCTCATCTTACCTCATGCGAGTGACCTGGGGGCAGAAAAACACCTGCAGCAGTAGAGACCAGTGCCCCACTCAGCGGCCTCTGCTCCCCTGCCCAAAACAACAAAAACTGCCAAACATTCGGCATCAAAGGACAGTCTCATAATGGCCTAACTCCTGAGGCTTCAGAGTGGGCAGCGGGGCCCGGCCTCGGCTCTGCCAGCGGATCCCTGGAGTTAGGACGTCCCTCTTTGCACTGGCTGACATTCCTGGTGCGTGTTTATTTTGTCTAGTAGGGGACAGCGCTCGCTGGGGACTCTTCTGGCTCGATACATTTCTTGGTCGCTTGGAATGGTAAAGAGGAAGCCATTGAAGCCATTCTGAACACTTGGGACATGGATTCTCCGCCAGGACCTTTGCTGCCGTGTGATTGGCGTTATTAGCGGTGCTGGGGTGAACCCAGGCCTTACCCACACCTGGCAGGTCTCTGCCTCTGAGCTGCCCCCGGCCTGGCCTCCCTGGATTCGCATACGGAGGCTGCGGACTCAGACGCCGAAGCCCCTGAGAGCGGCTCCGGGGCAATGAACCTGGGTCCTTTTCATCCCCAAGACGAAGAACTGGCTGGAAAGCATCTTGCAGACAGACCAGGAAGACGGAGGAGCGGCCCTTGCTCTGCGCCCCAACCAGCCTCCCGGAGGCTCACATGGCCGTCTCAGGATGGTCCTGGCGGGGACCCAGAGCTGGGACGATGACTGGAGCTGACTACTGCATCTGCAGTGCAGGGTGCAGCTCACCCCCCAGAGAGATGCAAAGGGCTCGCTGTGTGCTTAGTGTAAAATGATTCTGTCCTCAGAAGTCAGAAATCTGGATTGCATTTTTATCTTTAAAAAAAATGGGTTCAAGCATCTATTTTTTTTTTTTTTTAGTTGTAACAGATTTCAAAAATCTTTAAATGATGAAGGAAGATGTTTCTTTGTGTCTTGAAAAAGAACATATTCTCCTGAAAGAAACGAGGTAGACTTTGTGTCCAGCCAGAACTTCGAAAAATCATGGGTACTGAAAAATACAAATATTTTAAAATAATCATTAAAAGACAAGGAAAAAGCAGTAAATGACATAAAACTCAATTATTGTGAAGAGAGAAACTGTCTAGTCTTTCCGACCCTAATCCTGGGAAGCCAGTGTTTGGAGAGGTTGGCCATCCAGGAACCGAGGAGGATGGATAGATGGGGTCCTCGCTCCCCGGCAAGCAGCCCCCCACCCCCGCCGTCCCTGCTGCCCTTCACCATGTTCTGGTGGTTTGAAAGGGTTTGAAGACAGCGTAGATTTTGCAATGAGATTTACATGCAATTGACTCATGTGGGGTTCCTTTGTGTCCCTCTCCGTCTGCTCTGTGCACCCAGCCAGGCCTTGAAGGTTCCTGAAGTCCCTGGAGAACCTGGAGGCCAGTTTGCCCAATCCAAGCAGGAACAATCTGTTTTGGCCTCCACCCCTGGGAATTTGGTTCCCGGGGGCAGAGAGGCCGGGGAGGCCTCTGGAGGCAGCACAGTCACTCGGTTTGACGTGGGAAGGGACCGAGCCTCTCCAGGCTCCTCTCGTTGGTCAGTCACTTCTGCCTGCATCTCTGTGGCCTTCAGGGTGGCCACTTGCCCTGTCCTCCTCTTGGCTAGCACACCACCCGATCCTTCATGCCCAGGCCCTCCAACCACCCCAACATACGTGGCTTCAAACACAACCAACTGCGTTATGAAGGCAACGAGGGATCGAGTGATCCAGGAATCTCATCAGAGTCAGGTTGGCCTGTCTCGAAGGAGCCCCGTCTGCCTTTCCAGCTCCTCCATGCCGCTCCTACGCAGCTTCAAGTTCCCCAAGCCGGCTGGTTGGAGGACGAGGTCAGGTTTGCCCTTAGCAAGTGCTGACTGGTTGGCAGAGTGTTCAGGGTGCTTGGTACCCTGCTTGGTACCCTGTGATGAGGAGCAGATGTCCCTAGTTCCTGCACACTCCTCTGCAACTCTTGAAATCTCCAGAGCGATAAGGTATGTTTGCAGGCTAGGGAGATGATGGGGCCCTAGGTGGCTTCAGGTTGGGGGCTGGTCACCAGAAGACCTGGGCATGATTGAGGGGAGGAGCTAACACTCCACCCACTCCAAACTTTGGGGAGAGGAGAAGGGCTGGAAATTGAATCGATTGCCAATGGCTGACAACTTAATCAATCATACCTGTGTCATGAAACCACCACAAAACCCCTAAAGCTTGTGGGTTGGAGCACCCACCCCAGAGAGGGCACAGAAGCTGTGTGACCCTGAGCTCAGACTGTGTCCCCTGCCTCTCTTCCATTTGACTGTTCCTGAGTTGTAGCCCTTAAAATAAACCACTGACAGTAAGTACAGGGCTTTTCTGGGGCCTTTCGAACAAATCATTGAAGCCAGGGAGCGGGTTATGGGAACCCCTGATTTATAGCCAGTGGGTCAGAAGCATGGGTGGTCTGGGACTTGGGGCTGGCCTCTGAGCTGGGAACAATCGGCGGAGGACAGTTAACCTGCGGGGTCTCTGCTAACTCTGTAGTTAGCATCAGAATTGAGCTGAAATTTTGGACACTCAGTTGGTGTCTGGAGAATTGGGGAATAGGTTAGTGTAAGAAAAAATAAAAGAAAGAAAAAACAACAAACTCCATATATTTGGTGTCAGAGGAAATGCGAGTAAAACAGATTGCCTGGCGATTATGTTACGTGTCTTCTGTTTTATTAATCGACAATTTATTTTCCATGAGTCGTATTAACGTGAATCCACCTAAAAACCAGTTTCCGACCACGCACTGAGCAGAACCTCGGACCCTGAGCTCCCTCAGACATCATGTGAGCCCACCCTGCTCTTGGCATTGCTGGAGGCTCAGGCCACTTAAGGAGCTTGCCTGAACCCAGGGAGGGAGTGGGACAGGGTGAAAACCCAGATCCTTGGTGGCTAGTCCTGTGTTCTTTGCACACACTGCTTCCCGGGACCTGAGAAAGTTCTGGCCTGTCGGAGAGAGAAGAACAGGCAGCGTTACAAGCGTGTACAGTATAGACCGGTACTGTTGACTCTAAGCATGCCGTCTCCTGATCCCGGTCCCCGGCCCGGGAGAGGAGGGCCTTACCAAAAGGCTCTCGGAGGTCCTTGCATGGATGAGCTGGTGTGCAGCCTTCTGGAGACCCACCCGCCCCAGGTGTTGGCGAGAACCAGACAGAAGGTCCCAACACCAGGAGAGGGACCCTCAAGGATCAGGGGCCAGAAGAAGCCTCAGATTTGGTTGGTGAGGACAAACAGCACAGGATTTGACCACCAGGGGCCCTAGTGGGCTCTTGGATACCACCACAGGGGCCAGGGATGGATGGCCATGCCCGGACCTGGTGGGATAGGCCGTTCTTCTTTTTGGGTGCTGGGGATCGAACCCAGGGTCTTGTGCTTACAAGGCAAGCACTCTACCACTGAGCTATCTCTCCAGCCCCTGGCCATTCTTAATAGAGGCCAGGAAGGACAGCAGGCCATGGGCCGGGTGCACCCGTCTCTGTTCACAGCACCACGAGGCTGCACACACTGCCCGGACCCCAGGTTCTACCTAGGATAGGGAAGAAGAGGAGGGAGAGGGTGGACAGATGCCTCACCCTGTAAAAGAAATGGACTCTCAACCAGATGTCCGACTGACCTGGGACAGGAAGTCATGTTAGGCTTCCTGTTACCAAGCTGCCCACGGCTGAGCCCATGTCTAAAGCCCATTGCCCTGTCTGTCAACGTTCCCTGGAGGCCCCGGGCTGACAGGGTAGATTTACCGAGACATGTATTTAAGCAGTTGGCTTCATCGTGGCCACAGGGCTTGCCAAGCCTGAACTGCAGGGCAGGCCTACAGGCTGGAGGTCCAGGTAGGGGTCGCCGTGCAGCTTTTGGTTTTAACTGTGGTTGTTTCCACCTATTTGGGCAGCTGTAACAAAATACCATAAACAGCGTAGCTAGGAGCAACAGATTGTGTGTGTGTGTGTGTGTGTGTGTGTGTGTGTGCACGCGTGTGCGTGCCAGGAGTTGAACCCTAGGGCACTTAACCCCTGAACCACATCCCACACCCCAGCCCTTTTTATATTTTGTTTAGAGATAGGGTCTCACTGAGTTGCTTAGGGCCTCCCTAAGTTGCTGAAGCTGGCTTTGAACTTGCCATCCTCCTGCCTCAGCCTCCCCAGGCAGCCTCCTCCTGCCTACCCTTTCCTAACTGAAACTATACCTGGTATCCATAGACTCCCCATTCTTCTTCCCCACAGATCTGGTGACCTACTGAGCCAGAATTTCTTCCCTGGGGACCTTGGGTTTGGCTCTTTGGTGCACTCAACTCACAGAACGAGGCCCACCAGAATATTGAGAGTAGCCTCCTATCTTTCCAGTCAATGGATTTGTAAATGCAACCACATTCACCAAATCCTTTCACAGCAACACCTCGGCCACACTGACTAAATAACACTTGCCATCAACCATGACGGGGATGTTTTACACCATGTCCAAGTTTGTGATTCTGTTAAAATCCAAACCTGATACAAATGTGTGTGCATCAATATACATCCCGATCCTTCTAACCAGACTCCAGGGTAGAGGCCACAGGACTCCGGTGTGAGGAGAGCCCTGCCTGCCTCCACTTCCTTTGGGTCTCAAGTCATCCTTCCTCCACAAACAGGAAAAGAGCAGGTGCCCTGGAACAGCCTGACCTGGGAGCCGCTCCTTCTCCAGACTCTGGGCAGTCCTAGCCTCCCCCTCTGAGACCTTCTCACCATTCGATAAATGGAGGTTGCTCCTCCATCTTCCTCCCGGGTTTACTGACGGGTTGTGCCTCCCATCCTCCCTCCACTGCCCCACGTCCAGGCCACGTCTCCTTCCCTGAGGCTCCACGGCCTCAGGTCCACCCACCTTGCTGGTTCCTGCCGCACCTCCCGCGCTCCTCTTGACTCTTGGCAGGTGGGGGCTTAATCCCCATCGTGACACGGTGATCGATGGCTGCCACCAAGAGCAGTGGCCTCAACACCAAATCCAGGGCTGCCTCTGGCCCCTTCCTGCCCGAGACATTGGTCTGGGACCATCCCGCGTGGCCCTCCGGTGAACCTCCCGGCTCGCTGACCTCTCCTTCTCCTGCTCCATTTCCTCTTTCCTTATCCCTGTCCCTTGATGCGGAAGCCCGAGGTTTCCATCCATGGCCTCTGAGGTCTGCGGCTGCTCCTCTCCTTCCAGCTGGGAACCACTGGCTCTCAGATCTCCTTCTCCAGCCCCCGGTTCTCTGACCTCCTTGGATCCAGAACATAAATTCCTGCTACTGGGTCTTGGTGGTCTTGGTGACCTTGGTGACCTTGGTGGTCTTGGTGGTCTTGGTGGTCTTGGCGGTCTTGGCACTCTCTGCCCGGATGCGGAGAGCACTCTGTAGTGAGAGGCGCCCTCCTTATGACCGGGCCCCCCTCGCAAGCCTGCGGGTCTCCTGGGCTCCTGGACTCAGTGTGCATCAAATCTGCAAACGGCCGCCGCTGTGCCTCCTCCCTGCCCCTCGCCCTCCCCAGCCAGTCCCCAGGCCTAAAGAGCGGCATCCGGGTGGTGCTGCTCCCAGGCTCGGGCCCTCCACAGCTCCCCCCGCTGCTGGAGGGCCAAGTCCCAGTCCTTCAGCAGGAGCTCTGAGTCGGGAGACCTCCCTGCACCTTCCACCGCAGCTCAGACAGATAGATAGATGCCACTAGGCACGAATCCAGATGTAACCCACTGCCCCACAGGCTGGCTTTTGAAAGTATTTAATTCCAGCCTGGCGTGGTGGTGCACACTTGTAACTGAAGCAACTCGAAGGCTGAGGCAGGAGGATCCCAAGTTGGAGGGAGCCTGGTGACTCAGTGAGACCCTGTCTCAAAATAAAAAATAAAAGTTAGAAACGGCTGGGGACATACTCAGTGGTAGGGAGCCCTGGGTTCAATCCCCAGTACCACAAAAAATAGATGAGACACACGATCCTGTGTTTTTAGCGCATTCACAGGCTGTGCAACCCCACTACTAATTCCAGAACATTCTCAACACCCCAAAGACACCTGTGCCCATCAGCAGCCGTCCCGCACCTTCCCCCAGCCCTCCGGCCAGGAAGCTGCCGGTGACTGTCTGTCTGTGGCTCTGCCTGTTTTGGACACTCCACTCAAACGGGATCCCACAGCTGTGCCCTTCCAGGTCTGGTTTCTGTCCTGCAGCACGTGTTTGAGGTCCATCTGTGTCGAGGCAAGCGCAGAACTCCTTTCCTTTCTGTGACCAGACGCCGTTCATTCCACGGGGAGATGCACTTTATTTATCAGCCGTCAGTTGAGGAGCATCTGGGTTGTTTCTGTTTTCTGTCGGCCATCAACGGTGCTGACCAATGTCCACCTACAAGTCTTTGGGTGGACATATGTTTACAATTCGTCTGGATGTAAATACCCCTGGGAGCAGGACGGCCACTCTGTTTAACTTTGGAGGACCGGCCAGAGCGGCCTTCCACCAAAGCCCACGCTCCTGGGTTCCCAGGCCTTCCCCGCCCCAGCCGGGTCTGTTATCGCAGCCATCGAGTGGGTGAGCCCTGGCTCGTTTGTGTTTTTGCAGGGCTGCCAGCTGAGTGGCTCTGGATATTTTATAGTTGTGGACCCACTCACGCGTGCAAAGGATACGAGGTGCGAAGCCTGTGGTGCGCACGGCCTGGCCCTCCGATCACGTGACAAGTGACTTTCTCCTCTGCTTTCCTACCGCCTCCAGTGTGACTGCCTGGCTTTCCCCTCCACCTCCTGTCCCTGTCCTCCTTAAGGCCCGGGTCAAATCTAATTTCCTCAGGGAAAGCCTCCCCTGGTTCCCTTCCCGCAGGGCTCCTCTCACGCAGGATGGTGGCATTCATCACTGGGTCTGGCTCTTAGCCCTGGAACCTCCCCAGACCCTCGGGGACAGACACGTGCTTGTTCCGCTCCTCTTCCTGAGCCATGTCTAGTGCTGGGTACGGCGTTTGCTCACTGAATGACTGAAAGCCCAGGAGAGTGAGGCCCCCGGCCCCCACAAGGAGACACCCAGCCCTGTGTCAGGCACCAGGGCACAACCACCACTGAGAAAGGAGCCTTCCTGCCCCCAGGAGCTGGGCAGCCTCGGCCACCCTGAAGGTGGGGCCAACCACCGGGAGACCCCGCAGGCCACCCATCCTCCAGCCAGGGGGACCCTCCAGGTGACAGACTTGGAAGGCTGTGGCCCCTGTCCTAGAGTGGCATGCGTCATGGCTGGGACTCTCCAGTAGCCCTTACGGTTCTCTAAGGAGGTGTCGGCTCTTCCCTCCCCAGGAGCTCTGCAGGGTCCCCTAGTGACT
This sequence comes from Sciurus carolinensis, assembly GCF_902686445.1. Classification (NCBI taxonomy): domain Eukaryota; kingdom Metazoa; phylum Chordata; class Mammalia; order Rodentia; family Sciuridae; genus Sciurus; species Sciurus carolinensis. The sequence goes on along the minus strand of NC_062213.1, from coordinate 203,677,485 downwards.
GCCGCGGCCACTTGGCTGGCTTTGACCTACAGAACACGAGTGGACCCACGGGTGACTCTTCAGGCAGAGCCTCCAAGGCAGGTGTTTCTAGTTGTTTCCCTCCCGAATGGTGCAGTGGCCGTGGGGAGTGTGACAGACGGCACCTCCCTCTGCCTGACACACTCTGCCAACCAGAACCTTCCAGATCACGTTGGCCACACCACGTAGGAACCGTGATCTGATTTAGCCTGTCCTGCTGGAGTTCACCGGAAGGGAGTGACCCCAGGATGCTGTAGGAGGTGGGTTGACCCGGGTCCTGCAGGAGGGGTGGGGCCAGGGAGGCAGGGGGCGAGGGGAGTGAGGGCCAGAGAGACCTGGAGGGGCAGCTTGCTGCCCAGGAGGGTGCTGGGAGATGCCACTTGCAAGCCCACATCCCTGTTTTTCATGCAGGGTAAAGCCACTCCCAGAGTAAGCTCTCCTGAGTCTCCCTCCGTCCCTCCAGTGCTGTGTTTTAGTTCCCAGCAGATACACAGGGATCACGCCAGGATCACACAGTCTGCAGCTTCTTTCTTTGCAGGGACAGTGATGAAATGTTCCTGCTCTGTTTGGATCACATAATCACCCAATGCTGGTGCGCGGACGAGAGCAGGGGCCCAGCACCTGGTGTGTTCTCAGCAGAACGATGGTCAGGGTGCCCGGTGAGACCTACGTCCTTGTCCAGAGTCACCTCCGGGAGGCGGTGGCAGCATGGTATGCTTTGTGCACAGACCAGCCAGTGCTTCCGACCCAGTGCTTCTGGTGAGGCCAGACGGGGCTTCTTAGCAGGAGTTTATAAGCGCTCCTCGTCCCTCCTGGCTCAGGCCACACTGCTTCCTGTCACTTCCGCCGACCCGCATGGGCCCGGTACTCGTGAGTTAGTTAACCAAAACTGTCTCGGCACCCTGGCGGCACCTCGGGTGAACGTTGCGATCAGGGTCACTGGTGGCTTGTCCAGGGAGACCAACATTGCCTCTGCCTCGTGGCGCCCCCGGGCTAACCAGAGGAACCCGGTTCCCAGCAGGCCCCTTCGGCCGGCCGTCCAGATGCTGCTCTGTGCTTCCAGGGACCCGAGAGCAAGAACAATGACTCTGCTTCACCCATTGATGACTAAATAACCTTCTCCTGGGCCAAGAGGCCAGGTGCAGGTGTTTTCCCTGCAGGGAGTGTGCGCTGCATTTTATGGGCTGCAAACTCCTATCGGAAGGTGATAAGCCAGGCTCTGGGCCATTGGCTCTGCGCTGAGTGGAGACGTATTTCACCTCAGGATGAGTCATCCACATGGCCCACGAGAAAATGTGTCTGTCGGCACACACACCCAAATCCTAGGGCTTGCACGCGGGGCCCCCGAGGAAGAGATGGTCATCAGACAGGCAAGCTGTGGACCAACCCCTCCCCAGTGACGGTCACAAAGCGAAATCCCTCCGAAGAGGAGAAGGGTCACCTGGATACCTGGGAAGACTGCATAAGGGGTCCTGGTCCACTGTCCTGGGCAGCCCAGGTCTACTCTCTTGAGATTCCCTGGGGGGCATCCTGGGCTTTAAGTGCCACTGGACTGAGACCTCTCCTCCTGCCCACCCAGAACCTCCCCAGGACAAGCGCCAACCGCAGAGACTGGTCACCTCAGCCATGACGCGGTGGCTGAGGCTGGGCCTTGCGGGGCTAGGCCACCAAGCCGGCACCTGCGGGTGTTTGAACACTCGGGAGGTGTCAGACTTCCGGTTGTTCAATAAGTAATATTTCATAGCCCACATCTTCTGTCGCATGAGCACAGTACCTTTGGGTCTCGTTCTCTGCGTCCCCCACCCCACCCTCAGGTGGTAGGAGAGAGAAAGGTTCAGAGAATGATGGGATTTACCACCAGGGGGTCAGAATCGGAGTCTCTGTTATTTTATCTTTTTGAGGTCCCATGTTTTTTCAAATGAATGAAATCGAAAGCTCTTGAAAGTACCTGAGACTGGACACTCTTCAAGGATTTAACCAAGCCCATCATGTGAGATGACTCAGTGATGGTGAATCTGTAGGTAGAGAAAACGTGTCATGCAACACTCAGCGGCCAGGTCACAAGGGCCTCCCTGCGGCTTCCTCTTCTGACCTGGGGGGTCTGAGCTTCCCTCTGCCTTGGTGGGTGGTGCCCCCCCCCCCAGGCCTCCAGGGGCCTTTCCTGGCCTCTGCAACTGCCCTTGTCAGAGTTATCGCCCCTCGTGGGCTCTAGTGGTTGCTGGTGACTCTTGAAGTCAGGCTGAGATACGGCAACCGAGACGTGGCGTTTAAATGCCATAAACAGCTAGTGCAAAATCCACCTCGTCTGGGGTGACGGTTGATCTTAAGATGAGTGAGAGAAATAAAGAGGAGAAAGGGCGGGAGAGGTGTGAAAGAGAGAGAGGAACCATCTGGCATTTGTCCCAAGCATTTCACCCACAAACTGGTTTAGGCCAGTGAGACAGGATGTTCTGCGGAGCAAAGATCATGTGATCCCCATGAGCAAACAGATGGTGTATCATTAACAAACTGCAAGGCTGCATTTCCTAGTCTCTCCAGGGTGTCAGCGAACGAGGCGATTTAATGAAAAACATAAAAAAAAAATAAATAAAAAAAAATAAAAAAAGTGACCAAGGCCAAAGTTTCATCCTGTTCAGACTCAACCAGGTCAAGAATGTGGAAGGGGCCGCCCCTACGTGCCGGTCCACTACCTGCCCCAGAGTGTGACCAGTCTGCAGGTCCCCTGCACCTCAGTGCTCTGGCTAGCTGGGAGCATGCTGATGGTCACTTTGGCTGCAGGGGGTTGGGGGTGGCTCCCTGCCCAGAGGCTGCAGGACCTGGGGGAGGGTATGCACTGAATCCTAAGGATGCCCAGCAGTGGCCAGGATCCCCTTGGATCTGAGAAGCAGCTTCCTGCTGGGCCAGGAGCCACGGAGCAGCTGTGGGAAGACCCCGAGCCCCTTCGTGTTTTATCCCAGCAGATCTCGGGCTCAGTCGGCACGGTTCCCACTCCTGGTCACAAAGCCATGGCCGAGGGGCAGGCTGCTGGGTCTCCAGGCTCAGTCAAGTCCCTGCTCAGTCTGCCCATGGGGCAGGACCCCTGGCTGGAGTCAGCTTCAGGTTGTCACCTGGAGGTCTGGTTCAGCACTCTCCCCTTGGGAGGAATAAATGGGCTCCTCACTGCTCTACAAATCAACCCCTGCCTTCTGTCGAGGAGCTCAGGCAGGGCCATCGGGGAGCCAGGCTTGCCCCTGGGGAGCTGCAGATCACACGAGCAAAGAGGGAGAGGCCAGGCCCAGGCAGGCGGGAGGAAGGAGGGCGAGCCAGCAGGGACAGGGAGGAGTTCCACGGAGCCGCAGCTAGGGCTCGAAGTTAGCAGGCTCGGTGGGCCAGCTTGCTAAGACCTACGTGACCAGCACCAGGAGTCTGATCCACAGGTAACGAGGAGCTGCTGGGGTTTTAAAGGCAGGACCTGAGCCCAGGAGATAGGGTGACCCTCCCTCCATATCCATGGGCGCTGGTCCAGGGATGCCACCAAACTCGGGTCAAAATTTCTGGGAGAAGAACCGCGCCTGTCCAGGCATGCGCGGACCTCACATTCTGTCACTGATCCTAACAACCCAGCGTGACGGTGGTTTACGCAGCACTCACATCACCCTGGGCCTGATAAGTAACCCAGCGGGGGAGGGACTCAGAGGCCGTGTGCAAAGGCCGCATCACTTAATCCAAGGCTCTTGAGCATCAGTGGATTCCGGCATCTGCAGGGGTCCTGGAGCCCCTCTCCCAGACACAGAGGGATGACCCTGCGTGTCTGAAGTGAGAATCTGAAGGGACGGTTCACCCTTTGCCATCTGTGGAGAGCAGTCGCCATCTAGATGTAACTTGGATAAGCCTCGTGAGCACAGTGACACCTGTACAGGAAGCACAGATCTAACTGCCCTGGGGGGAGGGAGGCTCATCGCGCAGGGTCACAAGGAACATGCCAACACTCTGCCGTCTCTCCTCTCAGCGTTTGGGCCTCATCTGCAAGTCTTCACGAGCAGCCACTGCTCTAGATGTGGGAATGGCAAACCAGCCCCCGTCAACCCCGTTCCTTCACATTCTAGGAGGAGAAGGCACATAGAAAAACTAAGAGCTAGATCTCGTCAGCTCTGGTTACTTTAGGTCGAGCAGGTGTCGAGATCTCTGTTGTATTAAGTGTGATCTGAATGACTAGAAGATTCCAGGCACACACAATGTTTCGAGAAACAGCCTTCCAGGAAGATAGGCAGCTTGTGCAAAGGGCGTGAGGTGGAAATGTATCTGGCGTGTTTTAGGAAATGAGGTCAGTGGAACTGGGGTGTGGGGAATGAGTGGGGGCTGTCAGTGACATCCACAGGAGCAAGATCATCAAGTGCCTGTCAAAGAAACCTGATCATCGCGGACCTGCAGATGATGCAGCATTAGGGAATCTGTACAAAAAAGCAATTTGGCTTCAGTCAGCAGACCCACAAGCAAAGAAAGCTTTGGCTATACTGTCACAAGAATCGAATGAATATAAACTCACACATCTAGCGTTCTAGCGAAACGCCCAGGGGTTGTGTATTTCACACTTTATGATTCCTGCTCTAACCAACATTTTTAATCAGCCAATCCTGCAGCTCTAACTGGTTTAGATTCTAGGGCTTCTGCTGTTCTTAAATGCTCTGTTGCAAATGATGGCAACCATCAATGACTTTACAACAAAAACTAGTAATTCTACATGCATATAAAAATGGCAGTTTCTTTGCACCCAAAACCACACAATGCCTTCATTTTGTGTATGCACACGGACACACACAAGAAGACTGGAATTTCTTCCCTGTCCGCTTGGCAATGAAGTTTAATTCACAACCACCTGAGAGAGAAAATAAACCTTATTTTTGGAAGTTCTGTTTGATTGAGCCATGTCATCCAAGCAGATGAAGCATGTATTTATTAACCAAGGTCTACAGAAAGGCTTGGCTCTTGGAGAGATGTTAAAGCAGTTCAGTTGCTCAACCAAACCAATGAGCTAGACTTCCACACAGAAGCAAGAACGGGGTAGGACTGGCCACAAGAGAGGACTTTGGTCACTCAGACGGGCCTTGCTCTGTCACCCCTTTGTGGGTTTGCCAATGTCAGAACTGGCTTTCACCAAAATTTCTGTTGCTGACTGCTGTCTATAAAAACCCATGTCCCTTTCCAGTACGGCTTCTTCCAAGAATCCTTTTCAAATTTTCCCATCCCAAAGTAACCATTTCCTTTCGGTTTTTTAAGAACATATTATTTGATGCTTAAAAATTTCGGCTGTAACACCCACGTTAATAAGAGTTTAATAATCGGAGTCCTCAGACCCAGTACTCAGAGCAAGAACCAGAACATCACCAATAACGTGCCCCCTCCCTCAATCACTTGGCAAAGAATGTTGGAGAGCCTTCCCCGCTCTCTCCCCCAGGTTCCAGAGGTAACTTCGAGCTTCAATTTTGTATTTATCATGCTGTTGCTTTAAAAAAAAAAAAAAGTTGTGTAATTTCTTTCCAAATGTACTTTCTCAAATTAAAGTATAATTCACATACCAAAAAAAGCAGATTTGCAGCATCTCGCTTGATGCATTTGAAAAACGTTCGCACCTGTGGACCCACAAGAAACGCATAGGGCAATCCTGTTACCACAAGCCCTTCAAGTCCCCTCCTGCCCGCCCCTCACCTGCCAGAGGCTCCCCACACACAGACCCTGCTTTCCTGCTCTTATTCGCCTTGCTTGTCTGAGAACCCCGCACAGATGGACTCACGACGCGTACAGACGTTTCCCAGCACCTTGCGTATGGATTCTTCTGTGCTGGTTTGGCTGCTGCCGTTGGTCAGGATGCTTCTGAGTTTGTTCTGTGTTGCTGAGAATATTGGCAGCTATTTCTCTCTATTGTGAAGTAGTATTTCATTGTGCCTGTTACATTTTTTCATTTATTTATTTATAAGCAAATAAATTGGGTATGTAGGTTGCTTGCAGTGTAAACTTTTAAAGAATAACACTACAGTGAATTTTGTGTGGACATCATTTTTTAAATGATCTATCTCGGGAGAGTCTCAAATGTATACTTGTTTACATTTTGAGTTTTATTGAACTGGCATCATGTTATACTCAGTTTCCTGGGTCTTTTCCACCACTTTGTCTCCAGGACTACTAGTTGTGATTACACCCGACAGATACTTCAAGACGAAAGCCATCCTGCTACACCATCTTACTCTGTTAAATAATTTATCTTTATATTAGTTTAGATTTTATATGTAGGAAATCCTACTGCCTACAAAAAAAAGCCCCTTTTTTTTCTTTCTAGTTTTTTTTTTCCTAGTTTTTATATTTTGAATTTATCTTTGTTGTTTCTATATTTTCTAGGACGCCAGTAAATTTTGGGCAACAGTAGTGACGATGGCGTCCCTGTCTCGCTCTCGACACTGAAGGCAACGCGGTGAGCGGCTCCTGCTGCCCCTGTTGGCTTGTTGATGTTCTCTGATGGGCTGAGCGAGTTTTCTTCTGTCTATGATAGGTGGGTTTGACTTTTTAAAATTGAACTGAGTAGGAAATTTTATTAATTTTTTTGTGCATCTGTTGAGATTCATAAATGGTTTCTCACTGAATCGGTCACTGTGGTGAGGGACGGTGGTGTTAGCTAGACTCAAGGTTAGCAGTGGACTCCCAGGTTCACAGAAGCGGCTCACAGACCTCAGGGAAGGGCCCACTGGCTATTACAGTTTCCTTCTGGCCAAAGGGTACAAAGCAGAGGCAGTAGGTGGGTGCGGTGTCTATGCCTATAATTCTAGCGACTCTGGAGGTTGAGGCAGGAGGATCACAAGTTCAAAGTCAGCCTCAGCAATGTAGCAAGGCTCTGAGCAACTCAGCGAGACCTTGTCTCAAAAAAAGAAGCAAGCTGGGGATGTAGCTCAGAGTAAAGTGCCCAGAACCAAAATAAAAAACAAAGCAAAAGAAAAACAGGCAGTCAAGGAAGAGCCCCAGGGGCAGAGTCTGGGAAGGGCAGGGTGTCAAACCCAAAGCCGCTGTGTCCTCACTCAAGTCCCCTCTGGCATGGGGCAGTGTGCAGGTGCTGCCCACCCAGGTGCTGGTGGAGGCCAGGGTACAGGGGCCTGGCCACTGGGCTGTGTGCACACGCCCTCTCCCAGCCAAAGCCTCCATGGTGTCAGGTGGCCCTGCCCGCTGGCCACAAGGCCAGTCCCGATCACCTGGCCAGCCCCTTCCTGAGTCCTCTGGTTGGCATAGACTCTCAGATACGGTCCAAGGGACCCACCATGAGTCATTTCATTAACAAAACCATCGGGTGTGGCCCTCAGTTGGCCGATCGTGAATAACCAGGACACTCCTATCACTCAGGAAATGTCAAGGGTTAGAGGTCGCCTCCTGGGGTTTGAGATGAAAGGCAGGACTTTTTTTTTTTTTTGTCAGTACTGGGGTTGAACCAGGGGTGTGCTACCATTGAGCTACATCCCCAGCCCTGGGTTTACCTTATTTCGAGACAGGGTCTCACTAAGTTTCTGAGGCTGGCCTTGTACTTGTGACCCTCCTGCCTTGGTCTCTTTGAACTTGTGATCCTCCTGCCTCAGCCTCCAGAGTCGCTAGAATTACAGACATGGATACCACACCTACCTACTGCCTCTGCTTTGTATCCTTTGGGTCGCGGGGGTTAAAGGTCGGTGCCACGGCCTGCAGCAGAAATCTCTTTAAGTAAACCTAATTCCCCACTACCAGTGACATGGATTTTTCAGATGTCAACCCATGCTTGCATTCCTGGGAAAACACAACACTCTTGTCAAAACTTCGCTGGATCCTTTTTGCTGATCTTTAAAGGGGTTTTCCATTGGTGTGCCATTGGCTTATGACTTTCCTTTCTCTACCTGGTTTTGCATGGTTTTTAAACTTGCGTAAGCTCAGAGAATGAGCTGGAGAGTGTCCTCTTCCTGAGATGGAAGGATTTGTTAGATTGAGCAATTTGCTCCCTGAAAGATTTGAAGAACTCAGTTGTGAAACCCTCTGACCTGTGTTGTTGTGACCAGAATTCTAATTCCGTTTCAATTTCTTTAATAATTCTAGGATTATTCAAGCTTTCTATTTCTTCTTGAATCAGCATGAACATTTTTCTAGAAATGTGTCTCTGATATAATTTTCAGAGATAGTCATAAAATTGTTTCTTGTATTTTTATTTTTATTATCATTCTTATTTTTCAGGGCTTAAGGTGTGTTTTTCTTTCTCTCATTTTTTTATTATTAAGATCTTTTTTATTTTTTACAGACTGCATTTTGATTCATTGTACACAAATGGGCTACAACTTTTCATTTCTAAGGTTGTACACAATGTAGATTCACACTACTCACGTAATCATACATATACACAGGGTAACGCTGTCTGTTTCGTTCTACTGCCTTTCCGTCCCCCACCCCTCCCACTCCAGTCTCCTCTACACTATGCAAAGTTCCTTCATTCTTCTCTCCCTGCCCCCGCCCCCCATCGCCATCCCCCCTATTTTATATCATCATCCACTTATCAGAGAAAACATTCAGCCTTTGGTTTTTTGGGCTTGGCCTATTTCACTTAGCATGATATTTTCCAGCTTCATCCATTTACTAGCAAATGCCATTCTTATTTTTATTATTATTTTTCAGGGCTTTTTGTGTGTCTTTCTTCCTTCCTTCCTTCCTTCCTTCCTTCCTTTCTTTCTTTCTTTCTTTCTTTCTTTCTTTCTTTCTTTCTTTCTCTCTCTCTCTCTCTCTCTCTCTCTCTTTCTCTCTCTTTCTCTCTCTTTCCTTCTTTCTTTCTTCCTTCCTTCCTTTCTTTCTTTCTTTCTTTTTCTTTCTTTCCTTCTTTCCTAGGGATGGAACCCAGGGCCTCGCACATGCTAAGCACATGCTTTATCACTGAGCTACACCTCAAGCTCCCTATCAGTTTAATCTCTGTTGTGTTTATAGTTAAATATCTTCTGCTGGATTTATAGTTAAGTATTTGTGCCTTTTCTTTTTTCTTGACTGATAACACCAGATATGGGTCACTTTCACTTATTTTGTCCCAAAGGGTCAGCACTGGGCTTCAGTGAGTCTATCGTACCGTGGCCCCTGCTGGCCAAGCCACTGCTGTGGTTTGCACTGTTTGTCCCCCGAAGGCTCATGTGCTGGAAGCTGGGTCCTCGGTGTGGCCCTGCTGAGGTTGTGGGACCTTTAAGATCTGGGGCTACGGGAGGCCTGTGGGGCTTTGGGCAGGCTGCTCTTGGTTCTCCTGGGACTCCAAGTTGTTCTCGAGAGAGTAAATTATTATAAGATCGAGCCTGGACCAGCTGCAGTGGGTGGTGCTGCCTGAAATCCCAGTGACCAGGAGGCTGAGGCAGGAGGATCTCAAGTTCCAGGCCAGCCTGGGCAACTCAGCAAGACCCTATCTCAAGATAAAATAAACACATAAAAAGAGCAAGAGATGTAACTCTGCAGTTAAGTGCCCTGGGTTCAGTCCCCCAAACTGCCAAAACATAAACGAAATGAAATAATAATAATAATAATAATAATAATAATAATAATAACAATAATAGTGAGCCTGCCCCCCAAATCACGCTCTTTCTCCCAGCCTTTGCCTTGTACATGCCAGTTGTATGAAGTCATCACCAGCGATGAGCTGATGCCAGCACAATGCCCTTCAACCTGCACATCTGTGAACTCAATAAACCTCTTTCTTTATAAAGCTACCCAACTCAGGCATTTAATTATAGTAATGCACAGTGGACTAATACACATAATTTATTTTTAGATATCTGCTCTTATTCTTTGCTATATATGGTCCCCCCATTTTAGTTGGAGTTACTTTAATAATATTTGGCCTTCATTATTTGCAAATATGTGTATTTAACACTATGCATTTTCCTCTGAATATAACTTTCCCTATAATATACAAGTTCTATGTGATTTTATTATTGTTTTAAGTATTTTTTAAGTTTTCATTATAATTTCTTTTTTAACCATGGGTTATTTAGAGTTCCGTTTTTAATTCAAAAATATGAAAAAAAAAATTTCTTTTTGCAGTGCTGGGGATCGAACCCAGGGCCCATGTGCTTGCAAGGCAAGCACTTTACCAACTGAGCTATCTCCCCAGCCCTGAAAACTTCTTAATTGACATTTTGTTGTTGACTTCTACTCAATTATATTTGGTTCAGACTAGGGATGTAGATCAGTAGTAGAGCACTTGTCTCCAAGAATGAGGCCTGGGTCCAACTCCCAGTACCAAAACACAAAAAGAAAAAGAAAATCACATTTTGTTAAAGCAAATGATGGGTGTGATACCTACTGTTACAAAATGCATTGGGGTGCATTATGGTCTTATCTCTGATTAACCTCTGTGACTGGTCCCTGTGTGCTTGAGAAAAATGCAAACTCTCTAAAGGTTGCAAGGGGAACTTTTTACGTGTTCCTCAGAAAGGCTTTCAATCAAATTGTCCAAATACATTCATTGTTTTTTGCTCTAATTAACCTACCAGTTATTGAGAGAGAAATGTCTTCCTGGTGCATTGAAATTTTGGCATTATATTTCTCAGAGTCTGTGGGTGTGTGTGCGTGTGTGCGCACGCATGTGTGAGGTATTGATGTCACACCCGCTCTCTCCTTCAGTATTCCCGGGCGTATTTTTCCATCCTCTCAGTCTCAATTCTTCCCTTTCACTTTGCTTTCTGTGTTCTCCCCACACCAGCGTTTCTCCTTGTCTGATAACATCTGCCTTTTAACTCATGGATTTAACCCGTTCATGTTTGGTAGGGTGTGAATATGGTAAAGTGTGATTTTCCTGCCCTCTGCCAGGCTGTTGCAGAGAGTGAGGCTGAGGACATCCCTCGCTGCCCCTCCCTAGAGCCTGGGCCTGGCATTCGGGGACATTGCTGTCTTAGGCCCTCCCTCAATAGCGCATCTATTAACCGTTTTGCATCTTCAGAAAAATGTTATTTTCTGTTTAAGTACAGAGATGAAACCAAATCCTTGGGAAACTGGTGAATTCACATAATCACAAAGTTTTTCTCAGGAAACTCCAACAGGCAGTGTGGTTAGGGAGGAAGCAAAGTCTTGCATCCTCACTTAGCTCTGCCACTTCCAGGGGGTTAATTCCTTCATCTCACCTTCTGGAAACTGAGAACCGTCACACCTGGGACTCTTAGCAGGCAAGTGGAAGAACCTGCACACAGTAGGTGCTCAGTGAACATACCCACTCTCCTCCCCCCCGCTTTCCGCGCCTGTGGCCTTGATGATGCCAAGTACATTTCATAAAGACCACAGATAAGAGGTAGGTAGCGTCATGATCGTGACTTGGTGGAATGCTTCCTGGCTTAGGTAATTCACTGCAACCCAAAGAAAGATTTGCAACGTCCTGTCTGACAAAAACTTGGCAAACCAGCGCCTGCTGCCGTCTATCGCCTGTCCCGTGGAGCTGAGATGACACCAGCGTTGATTCAGGTGGTAGCTGGCTAGAGCCTCCTGTTTGCATATCTGTCTCGGCACACGCAGTCAGTGGCTGAGCTCACGTGACCACATTCTCGGGAATTCAGAGATCAGAACACGGGTCTGAAATTGTGCCAGAAAGAACAAGATGCCCCCAGTGTGGAAGAGCAGAAAAGCAGGAGGAAGCCAAACCTTCCCCGGCTGCCTCCGGGCCGGATGAGAACTGAGGACCCTCTTTCTGGGCGTGGACCAGTGCGAGTTGATAAAACAGGGCTCCTACTCTAACATCTACGGGTGTCGGAGGGAAGTGGCTTGACGTGATTCTTGGCCAAGGGCATCTGCGTGTCCCTCCGAGCCCCGCCTTCTGTTTGATTCATGCTCCCAGCAGCTTGGAATCTAGTACAGAGGCTACAAAGGGAAGACGAGGCCGAGGAAGTGTGGAAAGAAGGCCACAAAGTTGAGTTTCTCATGCGTGCCGTGGTTTGGCCAGGTTGGAAACGTGGGGTAAGCCAGGAAAGGTTTGTTAAGGAGGCTGAAGGAAGAGAGCTCGGGAGCCTTGAGCCTAGTGCTAGTGACGACTGCCCCTTTCCAGCTGTGTGATCTTGGGCCAACCGCTTCACCTCTCTGGGCCTGTTTCCTCGACGTGATTTGAGGATGGCGTGCCTTCCACTGCCCAGGTACGAGGCAAGTCAGTAGATACACAGTGCTCGCTGCCAACGTGTCGGACTGTCGCAGGCACTTGGCAATGAGTTTCCCGTCTGTGCACCCGGGAACGGCTGTTCTAAACTGGGCTTTCTGTGAGCGCCAGGAGATGGCCAGCTGGCGGGCACTGCCACGCCTGATTCTCCTAGATGGCCGTGTGGCTGTGGCAGGCAAGGCCCCGGGTAGGAGTTCGGCCAGGCCAGTTGACCTCTGAGGGTTTTGAGCTTTATTTGATCTGTGGGCTGCAGTGTCTGCCCCTGGGGAGCACAGCGGAGGCCACGCATCCGAAGTGACCGCGCCTCTTCCTCCAGCAGGAGTTGAATCGAGTGTGAAAAGCGGTTCCTCCCCGTGCACATTTGCACTAGGAGCTGAGCTCCTCCCTCCGCCCACCTCCCAGCACACTGGAAGCTAAGGCACCTTCCACAGGCTAGAGGATGGCGCGCCTCACAGCTAACTCCGGTTTGGAGGAATCGTCTCAACAGTTCGTGCTCCAAACTTTGTTTCTTGTCTGACTTTTCTCCTTTTGTCATTTTGAGAAGAAAGTCGCTTAAAAGCAACAAATCACGAGTTAAGACTCCCTGGGACCAAAGCAATAATGACGGGAACAGACGCACCTGTGCCTCCCACGGCGTGGACGTGTCCTGACGCCCCAAGGAGCCTCCCTCCGCCCCCGGAGTCCTCGCCACAGCCTGGAGGACAAGAGGACCTCCTCCCCGCATCTCGGGGCTGGAGACTGAGGCGCCCATTCCAGGTCACACGCCCACCGAGCACCCACCCCAGGCCACAGCCCCACTGCCCAGGCCCTTTGGTCCCAAGTTGAGCTTTGGCCCAGTATTTGGCAAAATCTGTTATTGCGCTTAGGCTTTGGGACGGGACCAGACGCCCACCCCAACAGTTTCGGCGGCCTTGAACCTGGGTGTGTGGCGCACCTGTAGCTCAGCGCCAGGATCACAGATGAGGCTATAGTCAGGGGGCCGTAGAACATCGGTCTCTGACCTTCCAAAATCCAGGAAGGCGTCTTAGATGCCCCTCGCAGGAAAGGCCTCCGACGTGCTCTGGTCTTAGAATTCTGCCACTGAAGAAGAAACACACCCTGAGGTCAAGGAGAAAGCCGCTGCAGTAACCGATGTTGTGAGAGATGTGAGTTTTGTGTGTCAAACGATGAAGAACAGCCCAGAAGTGAATAGAGAGGGAGATGGTGGAGCTGACACCCACCTGTGGGAGGAACTTAGCTAGATTCAAGGTCAGAGATAAAGAGCACGGGATCTGAGATGACCACAAGCAACAGTTGGCATAAAAAACAACAAATAAAACAACCCATGCTAGTGTGTGCAGCTTGGGAAGGTAACTCCTGTTCTAGGTTTTGAGTCAGTCAAATATTGATGGCGTGTTATATCAACCAGGATTGGCAAGGACATATAGACTCTGGGCAGAGTGTAGACTTAATTACATAAAATGGGCTTTACTTGGTGGATAGTTAAATAAACTAGAATCGTTTTGGCAACAAACAGTTGACGAAGCGTTATTTTGATTACTTTTTCAAGAATGTGACAGTTTTTGTTTTGTTTTTGTAGCACTAGGATCAAGTAAAGGGTCTTAATAACCTAATAATGCAAAAATACACATGGTGGCCCCTGGAGGCTGAGGCAGGAGGATCATAAGCTCGAGGTCAGCCTTGACATCGTAGACAGATCCTGTCTCAACACCAAAATAAAAAGGGCTGGGGATGTAGCTCAGAGGTAGCACACTCCTGGATTCAATCTCCAGTACCTGCCTCCTCTAGGCAAATGCAAAAGGAAATATTCCCTGTCTACAGAGGCTTGAAAACCACCTTGAAATTAAATCACACTTTTTACGGAGGATTTGGAGCCTCCAAATCTTCAATTACTCAATCCAAAAATACAGAGTGGGTTCAGATCATTGGCAGGTACTGCGTTAGGCACCGGGGACAGATGGGTAAGCGGGTGTTACCCCCACTCCTGCCCCAGACATGGGTACCCCACAGGCCTGAGGTTCAGGCACAGCAAAATAACAGAGTCCTAAATCGTATTAGCTACTAAATTCAGGGGGAAAAACCCCAGAGAGTAACGACACGAACAAACAACTCGGCTTTCCAGATAAGACAGCGCAGGTGGGGCATCTCACCAAGCTGATTCCACCTTGACACACTGTCGTCAGCAGAGAAGCCACAGCTCATCCAGGACGTCTGGTCTCGCTCGTGGGGAATCCACAGCAATTAAAACCCACGGCTGCAGCTCACACCTCAGGATCAAGAACAGACTGGAGAGTCGCATTTCAGAGAGACTCAGGTAGGTCCTGACTCGATGGCCAGAGTTCAGCAAGTCCTGCGTCTGAGGGTTTCCACAGACACTCCGAGGACCCAGGGGCCTTCACGCTGGGCGGACATGTCTCCTTTTCCGACTGTCCTGGCTGTGATGTGTCCATTCTGCAGGACGGGGCAGCACTGATGGACCCCCTGGAGGTCCCGGAGCTTGTCCCCCGCCTCAGACTTAGGAGCTCCGGGCTGCTGCGTGACACTGTGGAGCTAACACATGTTTTGATCCTACAAAAGAGATGTGGTTTAGAAAAAAGAACGGGGACACAGATCCTCGCATTTGAACCAGGCGCCACAGCGGAAAGACCGCCTGCTGTTCCAGCGTCATTATCTGTGATTAAAGGAGGTTCCCAACTGGGTGCAGCAGCTCACACCTGTCATCCCAGCAGCTAGGGAGGCTGAGGCAGGAGGATCGAGAGTTCAAAGCCAGGCTCAGCAATTTAGCAAGGCCATAGGCAATTCAGCCAGACTCTGTCTCAACGTAACAAATGCAAAGGGCTGGGGATGCGGCTCAGTGGTTCAGCACCCCGCGTTCAACCCCTGCTATACAAGGGGGGAAAAAGCCTGCGTCTAGGAGAAGTCTGGATCAGAGAAGTTTCCAGACTTTCTTCTGTGGTCCTTGAGTCTGCGGCAGGCGACAACGCAAGGCTCATTAAGAGAACCGGTGACTCCGAATCCATGGGAGCACCCTGGACACCGCAGACCCTCTCCCAGCCTCCAGACGGACACGGAGCTGCACAAGTCCCGATGTCAAACCAGACCGGAGAAGAACGTGTGGCCTACAAGAAGAATACCCGAGGCAGGGACCACGGGCTCCTGGCAGCGGGGCCAGAGGTGTTATGGTCACAGAGAAAGGCGCTCTGTTGGGAGAGGGCCTCTACATGTGAGCCTCCGAGGACATTCCCGATCCAGCCCGATGGACCCGAACAGCCCCAGGGTCCACATCGGTCCCTGCCTCGGTGTGGGATGAGCTGAGAATCCCTCTGGGTGTAACTGCATTTCCCAGAAACAAGGAAAAACCGGTGAACTGATCTGTCACCCTCTGGGCGATGCACCCAGTGGGGCCCAGGATGTGTCAGCAGTGCTTCCAAGGACCTGGGGAAAAGCCGGAAGAGAAGACAAGAGGCTGGCGCCAGTGGCCTGAAGTCCGGCTCCTTGGGCAGCTGAGGCAGGAGGATGGCTCCAGTCTGGGGCTGCAGACGGCTGGAGCAGGCACAGCCTCCCTCCCCAGCCCGTGCTCAGGCCAGGCAGGAGCGTTCCTGAGCAAGGGGACAGCCACCCATGGCGGGAAGAGCAGGCTGGACGCCAACATCTGCCAAGAGAGGGCTGCGTCCAACCAGGGGACATGCGGCCAGGCAGAGGCCTCACAGAGACCCCAGCATGAGCTGAAGGTGGGGACTGGAGAAGGGATGGGAGGAGCAGGAACCAGACATGGCAGTGACATGGACGCCGGGAAGGAGGGAGGGGAAGGGCCAGCGACAGCGCCAGGCTCCCTGGAGGACTCCAGACCAGTGGCCAGAGCCCAGCACAACAGGCTTGGCCTGGAAGGCAGAGCGAAGGCGTCTGGGTCACTGGAGCGCAGGCAACGGCGGGAGCGCCTGCAGTTCTAACCAGCCTGGCCGGCATGGCCAGGGAGGTGTGGACTTCGTATCTGTCACCAAACTGGAAATGAGAGGTTAACGTGGGAGAAGGAAGAGTGGGCTCCAGCAAGAGCCCAAGGAGGCCCAGCAGGCCCTCCTCCCCCCTCCTCCCTCCTCCCTCCTCCCCCCTCCTCCCTCCCTGCTGTCCTCCCTCCCACTCCCTCTCTTCTCCTTCCCAACTCTCCCCCCACTTCCCTCTCTATTAGTGTACCCCTTAAAATCTTTTTTAAATTCTCCCAGTCCCCTCCCTTTCTCGCCGCCCTCTCCTAACGCACTCCACGGGGCTGGTTTGCTCTTTACGCCACCTTGCACGCTGGGTGCTGCTGCTGGAGTGTGTATTCTAGTAACTTTTCATTTTGGTGTAATTTCACATTCTCATAAAGCTGGGAGAGCGGCACCAGGGGCCCCATGTGCTCCATCCAGACCCACTGAGTGCGCCCTGCCCACGGCCGTCCGTCCTGCACGAGTCCGCTCAGCACGCGCACGACGTGCAGGCTCCCTCTGGGCACACACGGAACCGCAGCACGGAGGCAGCATAACAGAAGGCCAGCTTCCACTCCCAGGTCCCCGGTCCGCGTCCCCGGAGCTTCCCCGCTGGGCCTCATCCAGGAGGGCAGAGAGGTGGAGGCTCGGAAGCGGCTCGCCTGCGCCTTGCGTAACGGCCTCCTTATCTCCGGGCTTGGCTAACCATCCGCTCCTGCCTGCTCGTCCGGAAGTGGGCCGGTCCCCGCCCGGCTTCTGCACCTCACCTCCGGGGGCCTGCCTTTCACCCACATCCTGCCCGCAGCTGCAGCTCCACGGAAGTGAGAGCCACGTCCAGGGACGAGGCTGGGGTCCACTGCAGAGGCCGGTGTCGGTGCTCTGCAGGGGACACCAGCGTCCGGGGTCGGCCTCTTTACTCCAGAGCGGTGCCACCTTGGGCAGCCTCAACCAGCCAATTCAGCTGCCAAACCAGGAGGGTGGTCGCCCTCTCAGGAGTTTCCTGAGGAGTAAACAGATCTGTTATGAGAGTGAAATTTTCATCTATGCAAATGATATGCAAATGAGCACTGCAAATGCTCCACTAGGAGTAGCACTCAGGATAGAGCCTGGCTCACAGTGCTCAGTAAACAGGCTCCTCCAGCGTCACCCAGCACCGTGCCTGGTGCGGAGGTGACACTCAACAGAGCACTGTGGGGTGGCGAAGAGCCCTGGGGAACATCTCAGCAGCAGGAGGGCTCGGAGAAGGGCGCCTAGAGACGGACAGGTCAGCTTTTCGCTCTGCACGTCGTGGACAGGTAGAAGAACCGAGAAAAAGACTTGTGAGGGAAGAAGGAGCTTGGGGCACAAGGAGGTGGTGGTGCACTGACCTGCCTTCGTGTGTGTGAAGATGCTCCAGTGCAGGGCAAGCCACGGGACTGGGGTAGCTCCATGGTGGGAGAAAGGGGAGACCTTCCAGGCTGATCAGGCTGATCCGTCATCAGGGACAGCCATTTCTGGCATGGCCATCACCTCCTGTGAGTGGAGTGCTGCTGACCCTCCAGAAGGTTCTGGGTGACAGCTTACCCCTCTATCTTTACCACAATGCCCGTGACTGATTCCATCAGCCCCACCATCCAGGTGAAGAAGTGAGGCCCACCCAGAGATTAAGGGCACTCAGGTAGCAGGGGCCTGGGAGGGCAGATGGCAGACCCTGCGGGAGAGGAAGGGATGCCCACCTTCCCTGGAGCCAGAAGCAAGAATGAACAGACAGAGAAGCAGCGGCTCGTGGAGGTGGGTGGGGGTCAGGGCCCAGGCCAGGGCCCCTTTCCCTGGCTTCTGCATGGTTTCCTGGGAAGGAAGTCGGACAGGGGAGCCCCTCAGTAGGAGCTGGGGAGTTTTGCCAGGAGGGAGTGAGAGGTGAAGGAAAAGATGGGCCAGGTGAATGGCTTGAGCCTGCGACGCGGGTCCTGTGTCTTCCAAGCTTTCTGTGACTTAGGAGCAAGAATGGAGAAGGTGGCTGGGCGGGAGTCCCTGGGGGGCGGGGCGATGTGCAGGCAGCACAGGTCGGAGGCCTTGGCTGTGGCTGGGGTAGTGGGGGGAGAGAGCGCCGGCTGGGGCAGAGAGGTCCGGTGTCCGGGAGGCCCCCACCTGGTGAGTCAGTGTCCTTTGTTGATTCAGGAGGGAATTCATGCCCTCGGTAACTGGGAGCAGTTAGACCCAGGGCGGGAGGTCCAAGGCCAGAACCTTCAGACTTGTCCACCTGTGGGGAGGAGGGAGGAGAGGTGGCCGGGGACGGCGGGAGGAAAGTGGTCAGAGAAGTAGGGCAGCAAACACAATACCACTGTGCCCCAGAGGCCCGGGGAGGACTGCCTGGGGCAGGCCCCAGATTCACACCAGAGGTCCCAGGGGACAAGGCCACCCCAACCCTCAGGTCCAGCATGAGCTAATATTTAAAACACAGAAATATAAAATTTATCTGGGTCAAGAACAATGCTTTCTTTCTGAAGAATGGAAACTGAGCCGTCCCTGCCTGGGTCCCACACCTGACCCCTCCCTGCACATAATTAGAGGAACAGAAGTGGCGGCCGCTGGGCCCCTAGCTGGCGGGCCTGCTGGGAATGGAGCGCACAGAACCTGCTGCTGAGAAGAGATGCTCAGGGTGACCTTGGTTGACCCTGGGACCCAGAGATGGGACCATAACCTGGACTTTGTGAGCACCCAGACAGGCTTCAGCCATGTGCAGGAAACCAGGTCACCAGGAAGGGGCTCGGGAAGCCCCGGCCGCGTCTCGCGGGGCGTGAACCTGCTGTGGTCCTGCCCCCATCAGGGAAGAGCACGCCATTTCCTTTCCCGCTCTCACCTCCCCATTTCGAAAGGCCTGGGGTCTGGGAGGGCCAAAGCTTGTTCATCCTGGGCCTTCCTTCATTTCCCTTTCTGAGCTTTCAGTAACCTAGTCGGCTTCATTGCGAAAACATTAAATGCAAAATTCCAGAAGCAAGCAATTCCTACTTTTTAAGTTGCACTGTGCTCCATCCACCCAAGTCGCTCAGAATACCCATCCTGGATGCTCAGGCCGTGGCCCTGAGTCACCTCCTAGCCATCTGTGATCAGATCACCCTTCTCTGGACCACAGTGCCTGTGTGTAGGCAGCTATTGTTTTACTTAATAATGGTCCCTAAGCACAAGAGCAGCGACGCCGGCCATCCAGATATGCCATGAAGCGTCCTGTGAGTGGAAAAGGGAAAGTTCTTGACTTAGTAAGGAAACAAGCCAGGAACCGAAGTGGCCAAGGTCTGGGTAAGAACGGAGCATGTAGCCATGTGAAGAAAGGAAAGAAGCCCAAGCCCGTGTTGCGGTCACCCCTCAGACGCCAAGCCTCGGCAGGCATGGGGTGAGCGCTCGGGTAGGGTGGGAACGGCATTACACCTGTGTGAGTGGACTTATACGGGAAAGCAGCACGTTCAGGGCTTGGCACTGCCCAGGTTCAGGCCTCCACCGGGGTCTTGAAATGCATCCCCTCCGATGAAGGTGGGCTGCTGTCACTGGACGGTCAGGTCTCAAGCAAGGAGGCAGCTTTGGCAGAGTGCTTCCGCATGCCCGAGGGTGGCAAGGCCAGGGCACAGGAGGACTGGAGTGCAGGCCCTGCGGCACACAGCACCTTGCAGGGAAGGGCGGGGGCTGCTGATGCCAGAGGGGCACTTCTGGGGCCAAGTCCTTGGAGCACCCACAAGAGCACTGAGAGCCACGGGACCCACAGCTACAGCAGCGCTCAGCCCCAGAGGCCGGGGAAGCAGAGGCCCCCGTGCACCCAAGTCTGCTTCCTCTGTCCCAGGCTATTGGATGAGCAGCTGGACAGACAGAGTACCGGGATAGCGACGGACAGTGCCTGAGATCAAAGCCAGAGGACCTCTGATTCGGAAAAACAGTGCAACGGTGCTTGTGCCCACATTGGGGAGACCAAACGCCCTCCTGCCTAGCCCTACCGCGCCTGATGCACGTTCTTCACTTCAGCTGCCTTAGACTCCAAGTGTTTAAGTTGCTTTAACAAGAGTCATCAAAGAGCCAGGCTATCAAATCAATCTTTAAAAAGACATGTGCATTCCTCCAGTTCCACCGAGCACACGCCGGCTTCCAGCGGGGCTGCAGGCGAGGCAGGAAGGGGACTCACGGGTCATGATTTCACACCTGACGCCAGCTAGGCTCTGTCAACAGAAGGCCTGACGCGGGTGGCTACTCCCTGGCCCACTCCCTGGATGCTCGGTGATTACAGGCCGGACAGCACGTATTAAGTGGGGCGAGGTCATGGCTCCAGAGCTGTGTGACTGTCATCTTTGCACAAGAGAGCGCCGTTCCCCTTGGCCTCATGCCTGTCCTGCAGCATGCTCTGGGCTGAAAGAATGGAGAAAGAAGTTGATTTATGTCTTGCTAATAGAAGCATCCAGATTTAACTAAAAGATCCTTGACTTCAGCCCGTGCTTGGCTCTGGGCTAAGAGCCCCGGGAACGGCGGTTGCAGGAGATGCCGTCACTCCTCAGCCCAGTTCCATCAGGACTATTTACGTCCTGTGTCCTCTCTTTCGGGACTATTTTTTTGACATTTGCCTTCTGGCAGAGCCAGGACCCCTGAGGAAGAGTTCCAGGGAGGTGGATTTTGGCAAAATGCAAGGAAGAATTTTCTTAGTCAGAGCAGTCCAAAAATGGAACAGCCTGACTCAGAAGACAGAATGTCCCCAGCCTGCATGAGGTCCTCCTGAGGTCCCTTCAGGGGAGCTCCACCGGGTGCTGTGACAATGTGTGCAGATCAAAGACCGCCCTCCACTTGCGAGGGCTAACTCCAGCCCCGCATGCTCCCAGCGTTTCTGTGTGCACGCGCCCCTGGAATCGCCAATCAGCCTGTGAGATGGGCGTGGCCATTGCTTTCCTTTTACAGAGGAGGAAACTGAGGCGGGGAGCAGCCTCGTTACCCGCCTGAGTTCACACCACGGTGTGCAAGGGAGTCAGGATTAGTCCCCAGGCATCTGGCTGCTCTGTTCTGCTTGCTCCTCCTTAGGCCCTAAGCTTCCTTAGCAAATGGCCAGATCTGAAACTTGTGGAGCATGGACCCGACAAGTGGAAAATTCCACACCTGACTTCGTGTAATGGGTTGCAGTCAAAATGCCCCAAAGTACTAAGAATATTGTATAAAATTAACGTCAGGCCTTGTGTATAAACATACACTGGCTGATATGAAGCATAAATGCATTCAGACTTAGGTCCCATCCCCAAGATATCTCCTTACGTACACGCGAACAGGTCCGAAATCTGAAAGAAAGCCAAACTCCACTGCGCTTCTGGTCTCAAGCTTTCCAATAAAGGACACTCAGTCTGTACTGTGATGTCCATCTGCTCATTAGGTGTTCAAGGGTCACGTGGCCAGGCAGTGACCAGCTGTTTTTGCCAAAAGGATTTAAAACTGGGGGTGAGGAGGGAAGCCTTGGATCCAGAGTCAAGGCCATCACACCGATGGGCTCAGGCTTCAGAAAAGTAGCCTCCAGATGGCCAGGCCCATCTGTTCTGGGCACAGGACAGGAAGCAAGTGGCACAGGAGACCCTGAGATCCGTGGCCCTAGGGCACAGCATCCTGTTGACTCTGCCCCTGGGGAGAGTCTGCCTGGGAAGTGGCTGTCTGCCTCTCTCCTTCGGGCAAATCTGACTTACCCTGCAGGGTCAGGAATCTGCCCTGACTTCTCCCTGAGGCTTCTCCCTGATCATTTGCCAGGAAGCTGACATCTCTGATATGGTCGTGGGGCACAGCAAGAACCCAAGCCTGGGGATCGCGCAAGCTCTGGAGAAGTAGCTCACCTCTAATCCACCTTCCCCTTGGTTGTGAGTGGGAGTGAGGGGCCCCCTGCCTGAGGTCTGGGGAAGACTGAAGGAGCTAATGGAAGAAATGACCAAGCCGTGGACAGTGGTTGACTCCGCCTTGCCCACTGTCGTCCAGAGACTGAGGGTCCTGAGGGTCTGTCCTGGGGTCCTGAGCTCAGTCATTTGGCATTTGGCCATGTGGATACTCCGGCCAGCTGAGAACCTTCTACAAAAACCCACAGCTCAACAAAGGCCAGGGAAGAATGCTCTTGTGTACATTTTGGGCCCACAGTGGAAAAAGTTAGCAGGGACCACCAGAGACACTCAGGGCCATTCAGTCCAGCACTGCTACATACGGGCGTTTTGCTCAATGATAGGACTGTGGGTCCGTAAGATCGTAAAGGAGCTGCAAAGTTCCCTGGCCCAGGGCTGGGGTTGTGGCTCAGTGGTGAAGCCCTTGCCTAGCATGTGTGAGGCACTGGGTTCAATTCTCAGCACCACATACAAATAAATAAATTAAATAAAGGTCTATTGACAACTAAAAATAAATAAATAAATGAAAATTTCCCTAGCCAGGGTGACACCGTGGCTATTGTAATGTCTTAGCAGGACACGTTCTTTGTGTGTTTCTGGTAATCCTGGTGAAACCAGCCTGTGGTGCTGCCAATCATATTAAAGCATACGCGGTAAAGTACAGACGCACCTTTTCAGGTCAGACTTGAGAAGGAAAATAAGCGACTGTTGCTGGTTTATGTATTTACTATACTTTTTTTTTTTTTTTTTGAGGTGCTGGGGATCGAACCCAGGGCTTTGGGCTTGCAAGGCAAGCACTCTACCGACTGAGCTATCTCCCAGCCCTGTATTTACTATACTCTTTATCGTTATTTTGGAGCATACACCTAACTGTTGGGCGGGCATCTCCCTCAAGAGGATGTCAGCTCCTTGCACGTGACTGCCCCCAGACCTTCCAATGGGACAAGATGCAGAACCGGAGGGCAGCAAAATGGAAGATCCTAACCCCAGGCTCACGTGTGCGTTTGTCTTCGTCTTTAACAAAAAAGTTTGTAAAGTAGAAAAAAAGTAAAATGTAAGAATAGGCAGTGCCACGAGGCCTGGAGGAGTCGCGAGCCATTCCTCTGGGTTGAGCGTGTCCTCCACGGCGTCTGCGTGGCGAGTGTCCCCTCTTAGGCAACGGCTGGCTGCGGCTGGGTTGAGCTGGGCTCTGACTCAGAAAGCTCAGGTTCTGCTCAGCCCAGAACCTGCTCCCCCCGTACAATGAGAAACAACTAGAACATTCCAAACACTCGTGGCTGTAAAATGCTCGGAGTCATTGGAGAGAGAAGGAAGAAAATGTGCATGTGATAAAATAGAAGTCCTTTCTGGCTGAGAGAGGACTGGGGCTTTGCCTGCCCAACTCAGGACCTCTGGCTGCAAGCTCAGCTCTGGTGTGACCACGCGCGACACACACACACACTCACACACACACACACCTGCTCTCCTTACACTCTCACCCCAGGGATGTTCCCAATGGCCTGATAATAGATCCTAATCACACCATTGTCCTGGAGGCTGCAGCTTACACAATGCAGGCTCCCCTGATGGGACCCCTGGGGTCAAGAGGTCTAACCCTGACCCTGTTATCCTCAGGATCAGGCTATAAAGTAGGTTGAAATGATTTTTCTGATTTTCTACTTGGGAAAATTGATGTACAGAATGTTTTAGTTATTTTTCCAAAATATGCTAACATAGGAAAAGTGGGAGAGGTTTTGACCCCAGAATTAGCTAGATCCTTCCTGACGAAGCCCTGGGATCTTTACCAAATTCCATTTTGAAAAGGAAGAAAACTTCTTCTTACCCTTCATCAAATATTTGCTCCCAAGTTACTGCACCTGCTGCAAAATAAGAGATTTCTGAGGGCTGAAGAGGTTGAAGCTTCTGTCTTTCCTTCAAGGTATCTTGGGTCTGAGACCAAAGTTTCATTCAGAGTAAAGCAGGAAATCCAAGCTGGCCCTAGGTGTCTGAGGGTTCTGCATTCACAGATTCACCCGATCGTAGGTCAAAGATATTTGAAAAAAAATTTATGGGCTGGGGATGTAGCTCAGTTGGTAGAGTGCTTGCCTTGCATGCACAAGGCCCTGGGTTTAATCCCCAGCACCAAAAAAAAAAAAAAAATTTACGCCTGTACTGGACACGTCTAGACTTTTTTCTTGTTCCTAAACAATCCAGCAGAACACTCAGAGATAGAGCATTTGCATTGCATTGGTGTTATAAGTAACCAGGGGATGATTAAAGTGTCCAGGGGTGTGTGCAGGTTCTGTTCAGCATTGTGCCGCTTTACGTTGGGCATTGGAGCATCTTAGGGGTGTAGTAGGACACCAAGAGATGACTGCCCCTCCATTGCTGCTTTCACTGTCTTAGGAAACTGGACCAGAAGCATTTTAAACCATTTTAAGCTTTTGAACCATGTTAATTAAGTCTCTGTTGTATGACATTTGTTAAAGCCTTTTGTTAAGTTCCTCACAATTATATTTCTCTTATTTTCATTCCCCAAGCTACCTGGCCCTTCTGGTGATTTGAAGTAACAGAATTTCTGAAATCCTAATCATGTCCTCTCTGCAAAGGTAACTTAGCATCCTGGAACCCTGCAAGCTGGTTCAGGATTGCAAATAATAATAATAATAGTAAGAAAACACTTCAACGTGCCCCTCTCCACTGCTTTCAGCCTCCACTCTGGATTTCTGATTTGCAGATGAGCACGCACTCCCCAGCCTGGTCTCAGGGGAACGGAGGAGCCTCTGCTGTTTGCAGTACCAGGTTTGCAGGAGCAGAAACCGGTCGTATCATGCACCAGGAATCCCAGTTACTTTCAGAACTAGAAAAGATGGTGAAAATCATGTTGTCCTGTCTCTTTTCACTGGGGAGGAAGTCAAGACTGGGAGCCGGTGACGGCTGGCCCTGGGCAGTGGGGGACAACCCATCATACCACACAGCCCTGGACACGATCCGTCCCTCGGCATGTCCCTGAAGAACAGGGGGGCCTTGTCCTCTGCTCTGTAATGCACAAAATCTAAGCTGCAGAATCCAGAATCCGATGCATCTCCAGCAGAGGTGGGATGTCACCCAGGTCAGGGAGGCAGGCCAGGTGGCGCTAGCTCCTGTCACTGGGTCCCTGCTGGTCCCTGCTGTGGGACTCTGTTCCAAAGCAGGAGGAAGGCCTTTTTCCTCTCCTCCAGGGTCTCCCTCTTGACCTCTCAGGGTCTTTTGGATCTACTATTTAATGGGACACTTAGGACACTGGGATTCTCACAGAGCTCTGGTGGCCCTTCCCCGTGACTCTGCTTGGGGTGTGCGTGTTCACGGTGGCCACTGCAGAGTTTGACCTCCCTGGGCAGGGTCCCCTCTGAGTGCAGAATCTGTCTGCACTGGCCACAACCTGAGAAAGCCGGACCTCAAGTGGGCACCCTTGTGATGGCCCCAGGGGCGGCAGAGACTCAGACGGGGAGGAAGCCAGCCCACTGTCATGACCCCGGGTCGGGGGAGGGTTTGGAGATGGACTCTAGAATGACATAGTTTCTCTTTTTTTAAATGTTTTTGTGGTGCTGGGAACCAAAGCCCCGGGCCTGCTAGCCAGCACTCCACCGCCGAGCTACAGCCGGGACCTGACTGGGGTTCTTCCTACCTGTTAATTTGTGTGCAGGTTGCACGTGCGCGTGTGCTGGGGATGGACTCCTGGAGCTGACTCTCCTTGGCCCGGCCGTCTCCTGAGAGATGTGCACAGGAGGCCCTTCTCGTCGCCATTAGAGCCCATCGTAGGTCCACGCCTATTTTCCACTGAAGCTGGCCTCTTCTGGTGACAGAGGTGTCCCATTCGGTGTCTGCTGAGTCTCCCGCTCTTTGCCAGACTCAGCTGGGGCTGAGCACTCAGGTATGTTGGGCTCAGGGACTTGAACCCTCAGAGACACAGGGCAAGACTCAGGCCGCGAAGCCCTGAGATGGGGAGCCCACACCTGGCAGCGCCACCTGGTAGCCACCATGCCCTGGGGCGGGATGCTGGCCTTCCAACTGAGCTTCATCCCCAGCCTGGGACAATGGCCTTTTTCATTCCTGGAGCCCCAGGGTGCCTACGCGCTGCTGTAGGTGCTGCCCAAAAACATGGAGTCAGCGTGTCCTGACCACAGCCCTACCGGCTGGTGCTGTCTTACTCCTGGTCCTTGGAGCCGAGAGGCCCCGGCTGACGGTCAAGGAGAGGCACAGCCATCAGCCCGGGTCTGGGAGCCCAAGTCTGGGAGCCCAGGTCTGGGAGACCGGGGGCCCTGGCTTGTGCCCCACCCCCAGGTACCACTGCCACAGCCACATGCAGCTTTGGGACAGTGACAGCGAGTGGGGAGACGGGAGAGAGTGCTGGGCATGGAGCTGGCCCGCGGCCTCCCCCCAGCGGCCTCCTCGGCTGGGGAGAATCTCGGGCTCCCGCTGCTGCTCCTGGCCTTTGGTAATGGAGTTCTTCTTAGCAGCCTTGGGACGCGGGAGTTTTCTTTCTTCCAGGCGAGTAGATACACAGGGGGAGGCGCGTGGAGACAAGGCCCCGGTACCCCAGCGCGGCCGTGCTTTGGGCTACAGGCCCCTGAACAGGGAGCACCGGCCCGCCAGCAGCGGGAGCCCGCAGCCGGGGTGCCCGGGGACGCGGCTGAAGGAGGCCTTTGGCAGCGCGTGCTGGCGACTAGACGTCTGTCTCGGGGCTCATTAGCCCGCGGCCGGGTGCCCAGAGGTGGGTGGAGGGGACAGGTGGCTTCTCTCTGGAACATCACGAAATCCCTGCAAAACTTGAGCTTCACTTTCAGGGATCGTTGCCAAGTTTTTGCCCTCAAAATAATTTTCCAGGTCCTGCTACTCGGAAAGTTGTTATGCTGCAGGGTGAGGGAGACAATGTGAGGCCTGGGAGGAAGAGCCAGGTGGGCCTCAAGCTCCGAGGCCCCTGAGAAGAGGGGATTAGAACGGCAAGGCCACGTCCAAGCACAGAGGCCCCTCGCACAAAACCACAACGAGGTCAGAGAATCTACCACGCCAGGTCCACCACCATCCTCTTCCTCCCTTACACATCCCTCTGCAGGACAGGGGTACAGCCAGGGATCTGCAGGCACCGGTGGACCCAGGGCCCCCTGCAGCCTGGAGAAAACCTCTGAGCTGACGGCTTGGCCACAGCAGCCCGGGTCGGGGGCGCCGGGCAGGCCCCTGGTGTCCTTGGACTTTCCACCAGCCCGTCCTCCTCAGCACCGCCCGGGCTCGGCGGTGGGCTGTGGGAAGTCAGGGGCTGAGTCACCCTCCTGCTTTCGGCGTGTTTCTGGGAATGCGAAGCACATGGGAGCGACGTGACATTCCTTAGCTCCCAGCAGCAAGTCAAACACCCACTTCCTTTCCAGTCATGTTGCCTGGGCCGGGGACAGGACTAAACAAATCTGCGGAGCGCCGCGTGCCCTCAGGAGAGGAAGGGGCGCGTGCTGGGGGCCGCCCTCCCTCGCTGAGCGCTGTGCAGGCCAGCGCTGCACTGCCCCTGCCCCTCCAGGGCCAGGAAGGCCCTCTCCCCAGGCATGTGACGCTGCAGCCCTGCCTGTTCCAGAACCCATGCGCACGAAGCATCTACCAACTCTTCCGTTCTGGTGACAGGCGTGGCCCTGTGTGAAATTCTCTGTCCCCGTCATCTCAGAGTTAAGTCACAGGGAAGGTAACACTGCTCTCTCTCAAACAGGCCAAAGGTGTTGCGCATCTGAATCCTCGAGTAAGGTTATCCTGAATCAGGACAGTGAGCAAACATGGAGAGCTGGGGGTGGGCCGGTGGAGGGCGCAAAGGGGAACCTGGGGCGTCCGCTCTCAAGAGGGACCAACGCCACGTGGAGACAGAACCTCAGAAGCACAACGTCAGGGGCAGGATCAGAGGACGGGGGCCGGATGCAGGGGCACCAGGGGAGACAAGCCCCAGGAGGGATGGGCACCAGGCAGGGCCTGCTGGGACCTGCTGGGACCTGGAGAAAGTCTCTGTCCAGGGGTTGGGCATATTTCAAAGACGGGTGGGGAAGGAGAGGGAGGTTGGAGCAGAGCTTGGGGCAGATGGAAGGGATGGTGGGGTAGGTGCAGGTGAGCAGACCCTGCAGCCAGGTTCGCAGGGCGAGTGGAACCATGTCAGGACGAGTCTGGATACGGAGCAGAGGGGGACATGCTCCAGACAGGGCTTGGAGAGGTCACCCCAGCGTGATGTGGAAATCAAGCCTGGCAAAGGTTGAAGGTGGGCACAGTTAGAAGGCGGCCTCAGTGCCGCAGGAGGACAGGAGCAGCCGGGGCAAGCAAGATGGCAAGGATAAGGGCCGCCAGGCTCCTCCCAGCCTCACCTCGGGGCACCAGTGACCGTGTGGTGCTAAGCACTGACCTGAGCTATCGCACTTCTCCATTAGAGCCGCCACCTTGAGTCGCAGGTCTGCTATCACCCCATCTAACAGATGAAGAAACTGAGGCTCCGGGAAGGGAGGAGACTGCTCTCAGCAGTGCAGCTCGGAAGCTGCTGGCCAGGATTCCAGCCGTGGTCTGTCGGACCCCAGCCACACCTCGTAGAGAGGACGGCAGGATGGCTTGAACCCCAGTTAACAGGGAGGCGTTCTGGTGGTTTCTATCCAGGTGCCTCAGAGGCAGATGGCATGACAAGGGCCAGCCGGCAAGGCGGGAGGAACTTACTCCTGGCCTGGGTGAGGCCGGCTGAGAACGAGACTCCAGCAAACGCCGGCTGGGGTGCCGACAGTCTGAGGGGGGCGCCGGGCACGGGCTGCTGCTCCAGGTGACGGCCAGGTGCACAGGAGGGGTGTGCAGCCAACGGGGAAGGAACACAGAGCCCGGCTTGAGGGCTTGCAGGGTGCCAGCTGCTGGCTACGTGCGGGACGTGCCCCCCAGGGACAGTCCGTGACCTGGTCCTACCCTCCAAGATGAGGGAACAGAAGCTCTGAGACGTGAAGCCCTCGCCCAAGGCCACAGAGCCAGGGGGTGGCGGGGCTGGGGCCGGAGCCGCCTCTCACCCCCCAGCTGTCTGGCAGCCGAGCGCAGGAAGAGTCCTCAGGGCTGCGGCTCCTCCCAGGTCCCCCTTGCGTCTCATGCCCTCTAACGTGCCTGCCGTCAGCATGCGGGGTTAACAGACGGAGGAGCAAAGAGGTGGAAGCATAAACCGGCAGGTGTTTGGAAGACAATTTGCCAGCGTCTACTAAAAGCTGAAGATCTGGCATATTCTTTGACCCAGGGATTCCATTGTAGAAGATAAACAAGCAGGCAGAGACCTAGGCAGTAAGTAATCTAAAGCAGTAGATTAGCGACAACTTGGAAATATAGCCCGTGTCCAACCCCAGGGAGTTAAGAAGAGTTTGGGCTCAGCCTTCCTGTTGACTGCAGTACAGAGTAGCATGTGGCTTGGAGGTCCCCTCGAGGCTCACGCTGAAACATCATTGCCACTGCGGTAGAATTAAGAGGTGAGGCCTTGAAAAGTTGGGACTTAGGGTCTGGGCCCTCATGAATGGTCCATGCCGCCATCCAGGAGTGGGCCAGTCACCTCAGCAGCGCCTCTGATCAAAAGGATGAGTGTGGACGCTTTCCTCCCTGCCTCCCTCGCATGCCCCCCGCCTTCCGCCACGTGCTGACGCAGCAGCAGGCCCAAGGTAGATCTGCCCCATCTTGGACTTCCCAGCCTCCAGAACCTTGAGTCAAACACTATAGTTTATAACGTACCCACTCTGTGATATTTTGTCATAGCAGCAGAAAACAGACCAAGACACACAGACATGTAAAGACCGCTCACGATACCTCAATCCAAGAGGGAAACGTGTTATAAAACATTATCTGCTGATGGAGCTCGTCTGGGTAAGGAGTGCATTCACCTGAATACACGTGTTAAAGTATTTGTAGAGAAAGAACCATGCAAATGATCACTTGAGGCTTCAGAGGCTGTGCCCCTTCACCCAGGCCCTGGTCAGACACGCAGACCCGGTTCGCTCACCTGCAAACCCCCAAGCTGAGTCTCATTCCAGAGTCTTCCTTCCCTCTCCCTACATACATTTAATGACTCTTTAAACATCACACCCCTCTCACCTCCAGGCTGCAGCCTCAGTCAGCTCCCCTCCTTTATCTAGACCAGCTGGCCTCCCTCCCACCCCCTGGCCTCCCTTGCAGCCCCTGGCCTCTGTGGCCCCACCTCCAGTGGGCTGTTTGATCCACATCATGACACCCTTCTTCAGCACCCACAAAGAAAGCCTCACTTTCAAACGCTGCAAGTAGTGAAGCGAGGAACTTCCACCTTTGCTCATGTACAAACTTGTTTGGTTTTTTTTTTTTTTTTTTCATTCATTTTCTTCCATAGAAATTCCCAGGTTGGAATTCTGGGCTGAGGGAATGGGATTTCTTTCCCTCCCCATTCTTCTCCAACATCCAGACTTTGAGGTCCTGTCAAAAAAAAAAAAAGAAACACTTCATTTCTGTGCCCTGGTTCTTCTGCTGTCCTTTCATCTCTTAAATTGGGTTGGAATGTGATCTTTTCATCCAGAAAATTTATTTTGATTTTGAAACACTTAGGCACCTTCTTCCCCATGTTTTTGTTTGCTGGGCTTCTCCTGTGCATGGCTTCGGGTCATGGAAACCTTTTTCTTCTAATTGGCCTGCGTTTCACAAGTTTACATGCTGTAATTTCTCCCCAGTGAACTTAAAAAAAGAGAAAAGAAAGAAAAGAAAAGGAGCCCAGCAGTGGGCCGGGCTTCCTCCCAGAGCTCCAAGTAGTGAACAGTGAAAATAAATAAATAATAACAAGAGTACAGGGGGGTCATCTGTGTTCATTTGCATTAGCATAATGAGTCATTCCTCTTTCTTAAAAAACAAAGACAAAAATGTAGCAGGGAGGGTCCCCAGGTCTGGAGGTGTGGAAGACCTCCTTTGAGTTGACTTTCAGCAGATGTGGTGAACTTTGGACTTACCTGGAATTTTCACTAGGCTAAAATGATAACAGAAGACGTCATTGGTAAGTTCCTCCTCTGGGGCATTGCTCCCTTCTCCTTCCTCTGGAATTATCCGGGAATCCTGTCCAAAGGTGTCAAGGCCATAAGTGCTTATAAACCTCTGACTGATGTGTGCACTCTTTTGGGGCTAAACAGGGAGATTCAGGACTTGGATCTTTTATATAAGCCATCTGCTTCAAATAAAAGTTATCATCTCCAGGTCAAATATGACTTTCAGCCACAGAGCCTTCCCCCAACAGGACTATACTGGGAAATGCATTTTTTAAATGCTCTTATTCCCTCTCTCCAAGCTTCCGACTGGCTGTCTCATCCTCACAGATGACACCCAAGTCACAAAGTTTGCCCCATCTACTGCTACAAATCACCCAGTCCTGCCCCCATCCTACCTTCTTTGCCTTCTACTTAGCAAAGTTTCCTAGAAGAAGCCCTGTCCCTCCTGCCCCAGGACCTTTGCATATGCTTTTACTCTGCCAGAAGGCTCTCTGCCCCACCCCACTCACTTCTTCCCAGTCTCAGATCCTGCGGGGCTGCCCCAGACCCTCTTTAGCTGCTCTTGAGCTCTCTGGACACTGTGTGCCTCTCCTTCACAGGTGTCACTTCATATTATTCTGTATCTTTGTTTATTTTCAGCCCCCCCAACAAGACTGAGCCCAAAGCAGGCAGGGCCACTGTCCAAGGTCCTCCACAGTGATTGCTACCCAAACAGTGATAAGAGCCCAACCATGAGTATCACCTGCACTGTCAAGATAGGAGCAGGCTTGGAGGGGCTGGAAGACAGCCTCACGCTGCAGAGCAGTACCCTCTGGGGAGACGTTCCCACGTGTGATGGGGTAGCCAGTGAGCTAACACCACGGGAGGTGGCGGCTGCCTGGAGAGAGCACGTCCAGCCGGGCCTGGGCTGCCTGCAAATGTGGACTCGCCCCTCTCCTTTCCACCACCATCTCCTGGCCAACGCCTCTGCCAGCTCTCTGTGACCATTCAAAAATCCTCCAGTCATGTCCCTTCCACTGTGGCTCTACGAGAGCACCTAGAAACACTGTCGAGTGGCACTGCCACCATGCTCAGAGCTCGGCCCGCCCCTCCTGGTCTGGGCAGCCCTGGCCACCGGCCCTGACCTGCCTCTCTCCTGGCCCCTCTGTTGCACCACACTGGCTGCTTTGAGGAACTTCAGACCTGCCAAGCTTGTCCTGTACCAGGCTGGTTCCCTCCACTGGGAAAAGGCTTCCCCAGGGTCTCCCTTGGGTGTCCCTCCTCCCGCCAGGCCGGGGAGACACAGGATGGATGCGGGGAAGAGCAGCTTACTCTGAATTGTTGTCAAGGGAAGAAATCGTGGTCGCGGTGGTGGAAAACTACAGAATGTTCCACCACCAGGGATTGGTCTCACCCCCCACCCCCAAGCATCCCAAGCGCAGCCTCCAGCTTCGCCTTGACCTCCTGCGGTGACTGAGAGCCATTCATGGCTCAGCAGACAAGGGAGATGAACAAAAGCAGCCACCAAAGTGACCGACGCCATGATCCAACAATGGGACTCTGCACAGTTTCCAGAAGCTAATTTAGGAACTCCCCTCTGATTCGCTTCTTAGCATCACACTGAGCAACACACAGCAAAGACCTATTCGAGAGGACGGGGACGAGCCCCGGCGGCAGTTGGGAGTGGGATGTGGCTTTCAGTTCGTTTTCCTGCTCCCAGTTGTGTCTTGGTGTTGGTGAAATATAAAAATAAAAATTGAAAAGGGTGGTGTAGGAAAATGGTCACAATAATACCTAGCGTGTAGTCCGTGTCCCCCAACACCCGTTTCCTCTCCCTGGTGATTGCTCCTGCTGGATGCAGGTCCGTCTGCTGGGTCTACATTTCCCAGCATACCTTGCAACTTCAGGGGTTGTCCTGGCCAAGTTCTGACAGGGTGAGGTGCAGTCGGCTGTGCGGGCTCCTGGGAGGGTCTCACGTCTTGGGCAGGACCCCTTTCCGTGTCTCCTTCTCCTTCCCCTGCACTGGAACAGGCTTAATGGGGACTACCTTCAACCACAGAGATGAGTAGAAGTCCCTGGAAGTTGACAGGGAACAAGAGCCTCCTGGCCAGCCCACGGCCTCCAGCCGTTACAAGAGGCAGGGGATGAACGGCTAGCTCAGCTGAAATTGCAGTTCAGGGCCCTCGGCAACATCGGCATTGCCCTTAACACACACCACCTGTCCATCAGGAACGCTCAGCCCAGCCACTGACATTTGAATTGTTCCTCCAGGGATGAGTAGAACTTCTCACAGGGGATAGTTGCAAACCCCTGGAAAAGGGAATTTCATCGTGTGCAAAAGTCCGGAGGTCGGAAAATCCATGGCATATCCTGGCCCAAGGGTTCTTAGGCTTTCCTGACAGTTAAGTCAGATTCCTGGCTCACACCAGCCCTACCCAGTACCACCACTCAGACCCTGTGGATCAGGACCTACAGGGCAGGGGTCAAGGAATAGAAAATTTTGTCCAGTGCCTCAGTCATCCTTGTGACCAGCAAGTCTGGTAAATGCTGGTCTGGACACCTTGGCTGTTGACGGAAGCTACGGGAGCACAGCTGGGCACGCTGGATGGAGCTAAAAGTAAATAGCTTTGGAATTTGAACTTTAACACGTGAAGTTGCTTCAGCAGCAACGGGCTGTTGCGTCTTATCTTTCCTTCGGGGAGACAGATGACACAAATTCTTTTGAAATTTCAGTGAAAGGTATACCTTTTTTCCAGAAAGTCCTCCCCTGCCCCCACAGTCGAATACATTTCCAGGGTCTCAATAATCTGTTCTCTGGAACCCAGTGGAAGGGACTCCAGGGCAGGATTTCAATGGAGGAGGATCTGATCAGATCAGCGGCGACCCTTGTGGAAATATGGGGACTGAAGGGCAAAGCAGGGCTCCAGGGAGCAAGTCCAGGTGAAGGAGCCCAAACCGGGTGGAGCTCAAGGCCACAGAGGAGGTGGCTGGGGTGGGTGGCCCGTGACCAAGGAAGGGGACAGAATTCAAGGCTGAGGGAGGCTTCGGGTTTTGCGGTGGGGTGTGCAGGGACAATGACTTCAGTTCTTTGACATGTCGAGTTTACAGCAATAAGCAAAAGGACTTTGAGGAATTCTGCAGCTGGTTCCTGGAAAGCCATGGAAACTCAGGTGGACGTCGGAGGCTTGTTGAGGTGGGGGGCAGCGGATGCCAGGCCTCCTCCAGGGAGAGGCTGGAAAAGAGACCGAAGCCAGACCAGGTGGAACCCACTTCAGCGGGGCAAAGAGGAGTCCTGGAAAGAGGAGACAGGGAAAGAGAGACAGACAGGGGAAGCAGGAGCAGAAAGGTCAAGCCCAGCAAACTGAAGAGGTCACTGGGGAATCTCTAAGAGTCTTTTTCTCACTCTGCCAGGCACACCCTTGTGGTTAGTGAAAACACAACAGAGAATTTAGGAAGACTTAACCTACCCAACCCTCCCACACACTTTAAACCTCCGGACAGCTTCTCAGACGTTATTCATGCTGGTGCCATTGTTGAACTGTACTGGTTAGGGACTAGCAATATGCATGTTGGGTAGAGACGCAATTTTTTCCCTGAATATTTTGTATCTGCAGGTGGCTGA
This sequence comes from Sciurus carolinensis, assembly GCF_902686445.1. Classification (NCBI taxonomy): domain Eukaryota; kingdom Metazoa; phylum Chordata; class Mammalia; order Rodentia; family Sciuridae; genus Sciurus; species Sciurus carolinensis. The sequence continues at coordinate 203,642,917 of NC_062213.1, read as the reverse complement.
ATCCACAGCAGAGTCCATGGATCCCCAGGCGTTTGGATATATCTAGAGTGACAAGGAAGTGTGGGAAACACTCTCAGGAGCAGAAAGGGCACAGAGGCCCTGACAGTGTTCTTGGTTTTTGTTTGTTTATTTGTTTGTTTTTGTCTTTGGTTTGGTCCTGGGGATTGAGCCCAGGGGCTTTGCCACTGAGCTCCACTCCAGCCCTTTTTAGTTTTTATTTTGAGATAGTGTCTCATTGGTTGCTTGACCTCACTGAAGTCCTGAGGCTGACCTTGAACTTGCACAGGTGTTTTTGGTATTCTTACCACATCTTTAAGTTTGAAATGACATAAATGCAAAAATCCCCTTGTTTTAAAAAGAATCCTTTGAGGAGAGTGGCAGGGACGGGAGCGAGACTGTGGTGGGGTAGCCTGGTGGACCAAGCTTTGGAGAAGTCGGAGGGTGAAGGGGAGGAAGGGGCAGGCAGGGATAATATGAGGGATGGGATACTTGTAGAGAGGGGGACAGGGAGGAGTGGGTGCCTGGGCATGTTTGGGGGCTGAAACACTGTCCCAGAGAGGCAAGGCCAGGGAAGGAGGCCAGGGAGAAGCGGGAGGGGAAGACCAAGCGGGTTGAAATTGTAGACTCCCGCCCAAAGGTCAGCCTTGCAGGAGAATGGGGGACGCTCTCCAGAGTGAGGGCAAAGGAGGTGGCAAGGGGGGACATGTCCCTCTTGCTGAGAAGGGGCACCTGCAGGGCCCGCCACCGCGGCGGCCGGACCCCGGCTACAGGAAGCGATTGCCCTTTTAAGGTACCGGCGGGCGGGCTGTGAGTCAGACTGCGGGGGCGCAGTGGGCACCGCCCGCAGCCCGGCCGCACCACGCCCCGCCCACACCTGCCACGCCCAGCAGCCACGCCCACGCCCGCCACTCCCACGTCCGCGGCCACGCCCACGTCCGCCACGCCCCCGGGCGCCACGCCCAGGCCCCACGCAGGGACAGAAGGGTGAGACCACAGTGTGGCGCGGGCGCCGCAGGAAGTGGGTTTGGCGCGCGGGGTCCATTCCTTTCCGCTGAGCCAGGCGTCCTCCCGCGTTTATCAAAGCTATTTTTACGCCAGGAAGTTTTCAAGTGAGCACTTGTGCGGTGGCACCTCCTTCTTGTCGCGCTGGAGCCTTGAAATTCGCGGCCTATTTATAGCCCGCGTTTATTTTTACCCCGCTCCCGACGAGCGCCTTCTCCAGGGCTAGACCCAGCGGTGGCGGCGCCGGCTGACCCGGCCTTCCTGCCCCCTGGACCCGCCACGGGGCCTCGCGTGCCTTTCAGCGCAGCCTGCATCCCGGGGCTCAGAGGCAGGTGACCCCCGCAGTGAAACGGGGATTGTGGTCACTGTCCTCTCCCGCAGTGCATTTTGATCTCCGCAGTCTCCTTGTCCTGTGCCCCCACCTAGGTGCACAGGCCCAGGAGGGAAGGGCCGTGGCTCATGGCTGATTTCTCACAATTGAGGGTATAGATTAGAAAATGGGTTTCACTGGGAGTAGATCTAGACTGCTTACCCTTTGATGGACAGGAGGGGACCCAATGGTCCTGACACCAGATCTGGGCAGCAGAGAACCTTGGGGTGGCACCGGATTTGGGACTTTCAAAAATTGGTGGTGGTACTTGCCTGTAACCTCAGTGGTTCAGGAGGCCGAGGCAGGAGGATGGCTGGTTCAAATCCAGTCCAACTCATGAGACCTTGTCTCTAAATAAAATACAAAATAGGGCTGGGGCTGTGGTCGCCTCAGTTCAATCCCTAGTACAAAACAACAACAACCACCGGTGGTGGAAAGGATCTTAGCCCGTCCCCAGGTGTTTGCAGTTTAGGGCTAGGATGCAGCTCAGTGGCCCAGCACCTGCCTGGCACGTGTGAGGCCCTGGTTTCCAAACCCAGCACTGCAAAAAAAAAAAAAAAAAAAAAAAAAAAAGAGAGAGAGATAAATAAACTTAAAATCACAGTTTAGACATGTTTACACAAAACGTGTGCCTTGCCCCTCCCACCCTCTTTCCCTCTGGCTCCTGTCTGGCTGTGTTTTCTACCACCATTTTCAAGAAAGACACTTGGGTTTATGGAAAATGGAACTCAGACCACTTTTACTCACCCTTAGTCCCTCCTCTGGGGGCAGAGCAGTGACAGTAGACTTTGGTGGAAAGGGTGATTCAGCTGTTGACTCACCCCTAAGGTCAGGTAGAGACATGGCCTTAAACTTGTCTCTTCGGGTCTCAGTGCAGTGACATGGAATTCCACTTTACAGAGACCACATGTGGCATTGAGAAGGACTTGGAGCCACCCCAGGAGGGTGCAACAGGGCCATGAGGGACCACCCACTCTCTTCACACCCTAGCATTTGGTGGGACTTCTCTCTGCCTAAGAAAGAGCCATATATATATATATAAATAGATAGAGATATAGATATATATGGTGAGAAAGAGTGAGAGGTGTAACGTAAAGAAATGAGTTCCAGAGCTGCCACACACTGACTCCCCCGCACCCCATGAATGACTTACAGAACTTTCCAGAAGTTGCCCAGAGAGGGTGAGAGCTCCCAGCCCTAGAAGGTACTTCTGGCAGAAGCCCTCATCTGGGCTGGGGTGCTCCTCTGCCCTGGTCTGCTCCGGCCTGGTGGGGCCCGTGAGGGTCATCTTTAGGGCTCTTGCCGCAAGGCATAACTCAGCACTGAGTACGCCCCTCTTGGCTGTTTTACGTGTGCCCACAGCAGCTCACGCTGTGCTCTGTCCTGTGAGTCAGGGCCTTCTGAACTTGTTTTTCAGTCACTGTGAGAGCCCTCGGTCGGCCGCTGGCTCTCCCACTTCTGCTCTGTGCTCAGACACCCCCTGGCTAGCAGTCTGGTCAAAAGAAAGGAGCGGAGTGTGACACCCTTCTGCCTGATTTTGCTTTCACCCTTTCTGGAAAATGGGTCTGTGTGTGGGAAGGGATGGATCAGGAGCCCATAATAAAAGATTCCGCATCCTAGGGTGACCGGCTGGACCCTGCCACTGCACAAGCAGCCCGAGGCGCCCTGAGTGGGTTTTGTTAGTGGTTGAGGATGGACCTATTAGAGGAGGGTGGGCGGGAAGACTCACTGTCAGAAGGGTCAAGGGCTCCCGGCCAGGCCCCTCAGCCTGGACCCCTCCCACCGGCCTCTGCCTGGGAACCCAGGTGACTAACCTGGTTAAACGGGTGGTTGATCCTCTCCCCCTTCCCTCCTGTCCTGTGGGAGGAGCAGGGCCACATTAGGCAGCTGGACCCTTCTGAGAGTTGCCTCCCTGGGCTGGCCCTGGGCGGTCATCTAAGGAATTGGCCTGTCCGGTCAAACCCAGACTCCACCTGGGTTATTTAAACCAACACTCTCTCCTCTCGGTGTCGTTCCTTTATGTTTTATTAATGTCAAGGGTTCTTCATTGAGTAGTGGTAACGGCTAGAAAACTCTTAAATAAAAGGCCCAAGTGCCTTTAGTGGGACAGCAGGATGACTGACCGCCTCACGGTGAGGATTTCTGTGACATCAGCCTCATTTGCTCAGGCGTGTAATAAAGTGCATTTCATTTTCTTGCCTTTATCCTTCAGAATATGGGATGGGTACGCTCAGAACGGAACTTGGCAGAACACTGGGCTCTTTGAAGGAAGCATGCTAGACACCCTCACACCCGGTGGTCCCAGGTGAGCATCGGGCCCTGGAAAGTGGCAGACCCGGGTTAGTGTGGCTGCCAAACTTCTTTGCCTCTGTGTCATGCAGCCATCAGGGGATGAGGCCTGGGTGTTGGTGATACCTGCTGGTGACAGCCAGGCACAGGACCCTGGGACCGAGTCCCCAGACAGGCAAGCAGAGGCTGGGTGGGTGGGAAAGCACCTCGGGTCGGGAGCCCTACGTCCTCCATCAGAGCACTCAAGGACGGCTCTTTAGGAAACCTGGAAACTCGAGCTTCTTCCTCTGATGTGATTTATCAGCTTCCAAAATAATGACCGTCCCGTGATTTATTCGCATGTGTACAAACCGTGATGTATTCAACCTTGCTCGTGGGAAGCGTGTAATAATTTATCTTCCTGTTGTCAAAAGGGTTTCACTGAGCAAGAAAGATCAGAGGGAAGCACTTCATTTATATAAGAGAAAAACATGTTCGTCAGGACGTTAGAAGCCCGTGCTTGAACGTGGAGCTGATTAAACGGTCCTTCCCAGTTCCCCGGACTGACAGCTTCCGCTTCCTCTCCTGTGGGTTTCTCATACAGTTCCAAGGACATTATCACTGGGTTCCTTTAAAAATACTGAAGGGGATCCGAATACACCTCCCTTAAATATGCCCCTGGGGCACAAGGGTTAATTGGAGCTGATGGCAACTGAGGAGACCCGGGGAGCCCCCTGTCCTGGCCCATCCGCCTCCTGCCGGGACTGCTGCTCAGCGCCTCTGCACAAACCTTGGGGGACAGCCTGACTTCCATCAGCTCCCTCATGGAGCACCTTCCCATGGCCAAACTCCTTTTCCTGTGCCTATGGCTTCTCCAGAAGTCCTCTCTCTCTGTTAAAACAATATGTCAGCCCCCCAACCCAGTTTAACCACATCTTTGGGTCTTCATTTCTTTTCTGTCAAGACCTCTGGGCATATGAAAAATAAAATCCTAACATCTGATAAAACGCGCAGGCTTTGCCTCTGGCCGATCTGTCTTCCTCACTCTAATTTGCATACCCCAGTGACAGAACACAAGAGGACGGAGGCAGGCTATTTTTCCTCTGCTGGGGTATTCCCTAACTAGAATAAAGATCGGTGTTCCTATAACGTAATCTGATCTATAAGATTTTATCCCAGCATATGATAAGCAGGTTGAGGGAAAACATTCAATTTATTATTACACTTATTACTGCACAAAGGATTCACCTGAAGCCTCTGCGTTGTTTGTTGGGCGTCCAACACAGAGCCTTGCACAGGCCAGGCAAGGGCTCCAACGGGGCACACACCCCAGTCCCTAAAACCCCTTTCTAGACCGTTTTGAAACCTCTCCAGCACCCGCAGGGGTATTCATTTCCGAGTCTAGAGACAACAGCCGAGGGACCCTTCCTAACTGCAGCAGCGGGCGAGCTTCGATGTGGGTCTTCACCTTGGCTCACGGCCTGGCTGCTGAGCCCACGGCACTGCCGATGGTAGCCAGGCCTTTATCCCCGACCCAGAAGAAAGCAGCTCAGCTCCCTGGGGCGGGGCCGGTGGCCAGCCATCAGGGAGGGCCCCACCCAGGACACTGCCCAGCGCCCTGGCTGCTTCACACTCCCCTGGAGGAGCAGAACCCTCTGGATTCCACCCTACCCGAGACCCCGCATGACAGTCCCTGGGACCCACAGTGACGCTGTGCCAATGTGCATCTTCCTGGACCGGGAGAACTACAGTGGCTTCCAGGGCCCAAGAGAAGAGAAACCAGTTCAGGGCCAGTTTTGGCTTCTCAGGGAGGACGAGGAGTTCCGGGAAATGACTTATTCATTTGTGGGACAAATACCTGGAGAGCCTGTAGTGTGCAGCCGCAGCACAGGTGCTGGGGACGGGGAGAAGGAGACGGGTGGGCCTGCTCTGGGAGGGGAGAGAGCCTCCCCCAGCGTGGGGTGCCAGGCAAGTGGAGGAAACCAGCATTCTCAGATTTGGATCACTCTCCGCCCAGGACCAGATCAAAGAGAGCAGAGGACTGTGCCTCAGAAGAACAGAAGAAGAGAAGAAGAGAGCCCAGCCGCTCCTGGGAGTGGAGCTAATGGAGGCAGGAGACCTGCGGGGTGTGGAGAACCGATCCTTGACTCCTGGCTCCCTTCCCGAGGAAACCTTCCAAGTCAATAGCATTGAATCTGTGGAGGAGGGCAAACCTCCTCTACCCACCTAGGTGCAGTGAGGGGGGTGTGCAAATTAGACTGATGAAAGGCAGAGTAGCAGGTGAAAAGACACGTCGGTTTTCTTTGATGTTAATATTTTACAGAGGGTTAGGGGACTCCAAGTCAGAGTCTGATGAGGGTGGGGTGCCAGGAAGGAAGAGGGCCAGTTTGAAAATTCATCTTTCAGAGAAGCAGGCCCACAAATTCTCCCTAAGAAAAGGAAATGAGTCATGGGACTGGGTGCTCCCAACACTGCCCTGGAGATGTGTCGACTTCCAGGAGTGCCACAACCCGCCTGCCTCCACCATCTGCTGATTCTGTCCCTGCAGTGGCCACTGATCCCTGTGGCATCTCCAAGGACTGGAACAGACAGGTAGCCATGGTGCAGGACGAGGCAGGTAGAGGGGCAGGGGCTTGCGGTTTTCAGAAGGAATTTCTTGCTGCTGCGTGGAAACTGGCTTGAGTGGGCTTCTGAGAAAGTCTTGTCTGCCTTTTGAACTATTTGACGTCACGAAAAAACTACTCCTTGGGAATGGCCACTGTGCAGAGGGGCTGCTGGCCACAGACGGCACAGGTCTGGAATCAAGGCCACAGTGCCGGTAGCCTCAGGGCTCTGGATGTCCGAGAAGGATAACCAGGCAGGCTCCGCGATTTCCAGTCCTTAGTAGGGGAGATTTCAAACAGCATCCGAGGGGCTGGGCTGGGGCTCAGTGGTGGAGCACCTGCCGAGCATGCATGAGGCACTGGGTTCCATCCTCAGCACCACATCAAAATAAATAAATAAAATTAAGAAAAAGAAGAAGCTGAAATTCTTAAAAAAAAAAAAAAAAAAAAAGTCCAAGACACTTGTCATTCTAAGACCTTCTCTCCAGAGGGGAGAACCATTTGGAAAAACTGGGAGTTTCTGCTTGTAAGGACAAATAACTTCTTTCCAATGAGAGAAAATTGTGCAGTGACTGTAAACAGGGTTCCTGGGGAGAGCTGAGAGTTTTAAGGACAGGTTCCCAAGGAAGGAAAGCAAGTTTCCTCACACGGACAAACGCAGGGAACCCGAAGGATAATCTCAGGAAAGCCAAGCACAGTGTGAGGGGAAGCTGGAACCATCGGGGGCAAGGAGAGGGCATGCCTGCACTGCCCACAGCAGGGGACGGCTCGGGAGGAGGCTTCTTGCTGCACCACTGCACCCTGCACCCCACACACCTGAGCAGGTGCACTGGGGGCATCACCCCGCTTGACAGACATAAGTGCACAACAGGAAGGTGGAGGGTGGGGCAGAGGTGGGCCTCCCCGCACAGTGGGGAGCTGTCAAGTGGCCCACTGGAGTCCTGGGTCCAGAGTGTGGCCCAGCTGTCAAGGCTGCGGGAGAGACTGGAAAACATCAGTTTCCCATGACGCTGGCAGTTGCCGGAGGAGCAGGACCAGCCCCCAGGTCTCCGTTTTATGGAATGGGCGGAGGAGTCTCAGGGAAGGGGGCTGGACTGGCTGGTGAAGCAGGCAGAGGGGTGCAGGGCAGAGTCCTAGGTGCCAGCTGGGCAAGGGGGCAGTGGTCATCCTGGAGAGAAGGACCGGGTCCCTGTGGGCAGCCAGGTGAAGGACATGGACTCACTTTGTCTACACTCACAGTCTGTTCCTCAGTTCAACACAGTGAAAATCCACCCAGTTCGGAGCTGTGCAGGGCTGGCTGAAGCGAGGGAGAGGGAACTCGGCTTTGGCTGGGCACTTGGAGGAGATCTTCTTTCAGCCATGAGATCTTATTATGCTGGCTCTAATTTATGTTCAACCAAGGGGGAAAAAGAATTTAATTAAAATAGAAGTAAGTGGATCCAGTCACGGACACATATTTCTGGGGCTCCTACTGTGCGCTGGGCACAGAGCGGTGAGCAGCCACAAGTAGGACAGCTGGGCCCCGAGGAGTTTGGGATGGAAACCTTTAGTTCCCTCATGAGTATTGGTCAGCTTTCCGTGACTGTCACAAAATCCCTGAGGTAATCAACCTGTGAAGAGAAAAGGCTCGCTCTGGCTCGCGGCTCTGGAGGTTCTAGCGGTGGTTCACAGGCCCCAGGGCCTTTGGGCCACAGCGAGGCGGCATGGCATGGGGGAGAGGGGAAGGGGCCAGCAAAGCCGCTCACTTCATGGCCAGGAAACTGAGGAAGAGGAAAGGTCTGTGCCCCAGAGTCCCCTTCCTGGACCCTCCCACACTGGCCGAAAGGCCTCCCGGCAGGCTCCACCTCCTCAAGGCTCCACCTCCTCCAGGCTCCACCCCGTCTCTCCTGGCCACGTGGAGGCCCAGCCTTCGACTCCGGGCCTCCAGGGGGATTCGAGGTCCCAGGGCGGCACTTCCACGCGGCTCACCCCGCTATCTGGCGAGGGCCGGGCAGCCGCTGGCGCAGCGAGGGAGGACGGGCCTGTGTCTCGGTAGGGAGGAGCCGCTCCCCAGCCTTCAACCCGGGAGGCGGAACAGTGCCGTCCGGCTCCAGGACAGCGTCCCCTCTCGTCTCAAGAAAAGCCCCTGCCCTGTGTCTCCCCTGAGCGCGCGGTGAGGAGGTGGCCCCGTCGGGGCTCCTCCCTCCAGCCTCCAGGTGCCTCCGGAGGCCGGTCCGCAACACACGAAGCGGCAAAACCAGCCCAAAGTGTGCAGCGCAGCGGCTGCTCCTGCGCCCGCAGCACCGCCACCCCTTTGCTTCGCCTTCCTGGCCTCGGAGAAGCCCAGGCTCCTCAGGGCAGACGGGGAGCGGGGCCCAGGGGCGGAGAGGGCCGCAGGGTCCCGAGTGCAAAGGACAGAAACCAGCCCACTGGGCGAAGGGGAGGGCAGCCGCTCAGGGGCGGCCTCCCCACAGCACGGCCCCGGGGACAGGTCGGCCCAGGTGTGCTGGCCAGCGTGCCCATGCCCGAGCCCGGGCTCAGATCCCAGAGCGAGGTCCCATCGAGGGTCGCAGCTGGCGCTCCCCTCCGGGAGGATTGGGCCTTTTGGGGTCCACACCACGCGATGGGGGACAGGTCGTCCCTCCAAGGACAGTCTCCTCTGTTCTGGTGGGGGAGACATCGCCAGGGTCCCAGGAGGAAAGGAGGGGCATCTCCTGATTCAGGCATGGGGGCGGGGACCTAACCTGGCCGCAGAAGCGGGGTCCACATCCAGCCAATGCAAAACGGGCACCTGGCTGGGGGAAGACAGCTCAAAGACCCCCTCGAGATGGACCTCTGGGGTGGACAGATCACGTGCCTGCTGGGCTTTTCCCAAGGACCTGGGGAGGTGTGAGTCTTCTCACAGGATCCTGAGATGGGGTCGCCTCTGAGCAGGGATTTATTTTTTACATAGTTCTGGAGGCTGGGAAGTCCAAGGTGGAGGGACCTTCCTCTGATGAGGCTTCTTGTCCTGTCCTTCATGTGTGCAGGCCAGGGCGGGGAGGACAAACACAGCCCTCCATCAGGAGCCCACCCCGGAAACATTCCTCTGCCTGTGGGGGCCGACTCCTCGCCCCACCCTGGCTCCATCCCCACCCCTCAAAGTCATCGCCTTGAGAATGAAGTTTCCAACCCATGAACTTTGGGGGACACGTCCAAATCATAACAGCACAGAAAGATCTTTCAAAAGAAAACAGCGTGAACTTTCATTTTAAGGATGGCCTTAGCTGCAGGGTAGAAAATAAGTTAGAGGGTGCAGACGACAGACAGCTGCACTTTGTGGGCTCTGTGGAACTGGACTGTGCTTGAGGGGGGCCGGCACGGCAGGCGGAGGGGGTGTTATTGCAGGAAGGGGAAACGGTTATCACCAGTGGAGACAGAGCAGGAGCCTGAGTCCATCAGAAGGAAGAGCAGCAGCCACCATGGGTCCAAGTCCAAGAGCCAGGCTGTCCTTGGCAGCAGGGAGGAGCCCAGGGTACCAGGCACCCAGGCAGGCAGCCGCGGGCACGGGAAGGAGCAGCCGATGCTGGGACCAGATAAGCCATTAGGTCCAAAGTCTGCACAGGCTGTGACAGGAAAAAGAGAAGACGGGTCACAGGGAAAGTCCTAGAAGACAGGGCCGGCCATCTGCCCTCTCCGCCCAGGGTTGCCTTCTTCCTAGAGGGAGGAGGAAGAAAGACCTGAGGCTCTTGATGAAGCAGCACAGAGTCTGTCTGAGCTTCCTTGGGTGAAGAGCTGGGTGTGGGGGCTGGAAAACAGCCTGTGACTAGGAATTCCACCTGTTAAGCTGCAGATACACTTGCAAGATGCAGGGTATTCACAGGGCATTGGTAACGGCAGGTAAACAGATGAATCAGCAGATAAGGAAACAGCCTCAAATGAGCAGGAAAGGGGATGACGTGCCACAAGTCATCCACGCAGAATAATGTCCAAGATTCTTTATTTGAAAAGAAAAGAAATCATAGAATGGCATGCATGGTGTGTGCTCTTTGTGTGAAAAAAAAAGGGGGGTGCATAAAAATGTGAACTTGGAAGTGCATTTACATTTTTGGAAGGAAAGAAAATGTTAATAGTGGGCCAGGTGCTGTGGCACATGCCTGTAATCCCAGCCACTTGAGAGGCTGAGACAGGAGGATTACAAGTTCAAGGCCAGCCTCAGCAATTTAGCAAGAATCTCAGCGACTTAGTGAGATGCTGCCCCAAAATAAAAAGGGCTGGGGGTGTGGCTCAGTGGTAAAAAGCACCCTTGGGTTCAATCTCTAGAACTTAAATAAAAGATGTTCACAGTGTCTGCATGTGAAGAGCATGGCTAGTACTGGGAAGGGACATTTCTACCTTCTTACCTGTTTGATTTGTTTCTCTGATCACATCTAACTAGTATAATTAAAATATCAATTAGTCAAACTTTTTTTAAAACCAGAGCAAATGTCATACCCTGTCACTGGTCAGAGAGTACTTGCCAAAAGTCTGCAGCAAACACAGACTTAAAGATTAATTGGAAAACATTCCCTTAATGCCAGGACGGTGCCCATCCTTACCACTTCACCCAGCCCCAGAGGGTCCAGTGCTGACTTGCACACTGAGCTCAGAGGAAGGATCAAAGGCCCAAGGTGCCAAGGGAACAGTGACCTGGCGTAGTTCACAGACAACGTGAGCATCTGTGGAGGTCGGGAGAGTTCTGGAACTAAGACACGCTTTGGAACCAAGAGAGCTGGTCGTGGCTGCTGGACTTCAGACAGCTGCATCAAATCCAAGTGCATTCCTGCACATGGACAAGGACACTGTTTTCAAACTACCATTTACAAGAGCAAGGAAAACTATGTAAACAGAGTAAATGTAAAAAAGACCTGGAAGACTTTTGTAAGGAGAATTATAAACTAATTACAAGATTGCCATTTATAAATTATGTAATTTTTTTTGCAATGCTGTGAGATGGAACCACTATGCAGGCAAGTGCTCAGTCCTGAGTTACAGCCCCAGTTCACAGAATTTATGAAATTGTTTAAGACATATGTGTTAAAACATAAAAGATAGAAAGCTGTATACCACCTATACCACCTTCATGTCTAGAAATATTCAATGTCTCATAAAGATGTCAGTATGTCCTATATGAGTGTATAAATTCAACACACTATCAGCCAAAAGCACAAAAGGGTTTTTGAGAAATGGACACATTTGTCCTGAAGTTTAGATGGAAGAGCAAACAGCGAAAACTAGGTAAGACCATTTGGACAAAGATATAAAGGAGGTTGAGGAACTTGCCCTCCCAGGTACCAAGGCTTACCATACAGTTACAGAAATCAAGACAGGGGATTGGTCCAGGAACAGAACCCCCGAGTAAAAGCACACACACTATTACCTGATGTGACAGACAGGGCACCAATGATTGACACAAGGATAGACTGGTGGATAATGTGTGCCAGACAACTGATTATGCATATGGAAAAAAGGAATTAGATCCCTACTTCGCACTTCACGAATTCCAAGTGAATTAAACATGAAACAAAATTTGAAAACCTTTGGAAGATAAGTTAGGAGAAATAGAAGATTTCCCTCATCCCTGGCATGGAAAGTACAAACCATAAATTAAAAACCAACAATTTATTAAAATCCAAAACTTGTGTCAATCAAACAAAAACAACAAGGAAAACCGAAGAATCATACAAAGCACAAACTGGGTTTTCCCCACTCTGTGCAGTTCATAATTAGCGAACGATTCACATCTGCAATCTACCCGAGAACTCCTGCAAGTTAATTAAAGAGAACCCAAAACAGAATCCGGCAAAGCTATGAAAGAGAGTTCACAATGAGGAAGCCCAAACGACCCATGCATAAGAAACTCAGTTTCAAAATAATAAAGAGATGCCCATCAAAGCCACAGTGAGGCATGATTTCACACCCATCACACTGGGGGAAACGCAAGAGCCCTAACTCTTGGGAGGGCCATTAGCAAGACAGGCCAAAGGTGTGCCTTCGTCATAGCAGCAATGCCGCGCTGGAGACATGAGGAGAGAGACAAAACAATATTTTTACCGATCTGTTTTTATTACTAGCAAAAGTTCGAGAATGACCTAAATCAGGGTCAGTAAGCCAGGCCGTGGATGGAATCGGGCCACTGCTTGTGTTTGTAGTAAAGTTTCATTGGAACATGGCAACGCCCGTTTGTTTGCATCCTGCCCAATTGGGACGCGGCCACGCCCATTTGCTTGCATCCTGCCCAATTGGAACGTGGCCACGCCCATCTATTTGCATGTGCCCTAGCTGCTGTCCTGTTGACCCCCAAGGCAAAACTATATACAGTCTAAGGGCCTGGGATGTGGCACAGTAGTGGAGCGCTTGCCTGGCCTGCAAGGAAATAAATAAAATTAATTAGTTAGTTAAAATATATATAGTCTGGCTCTGCTATGGCATAATTCCCCAAAGTTCATTTGTTAGAAACTTAGTCCCCAAATTCAGATCTTGATGGTATCTGGAAGTGGAACCTCACCACCATCTTGATCTTGGACTTCCAGGAATAAATTTCTGTTCTTGGTCGATTGCCCAGTCTGGGGTATTCTGTTGTAGAAGCAGAAAATGGACCAAGATTAACTCTCCCTGGAAACAGTTTGCTGACCCCTAATCTAAATACACCCGGGAGAATGTAGATAAATAAATGTTGGGACCTGTTTAAAACAGATTCTATAATGAAAAAACTAAGTACATAAAGGTAAAAACAAACAGATACTAAAAAGCAGTGAAAACGGAGCACCACAGCTACATGTATTGGACATGGATAAATCTCAAACATATGATATTATGAAAAGCAAATCATGGAACAAAATAGCATGAGGCCGTTTCATAAATTGTGAAGTGTGAGCTCACACATAAAATGTGCACCTTTACAGATATATGTTTGTAGCAATAGAATTAAAATGTACATGGAATACCAAATTCTGCAAAGCCGTTCCCACTGGAAAACAAGGAACTAGCTTCAGGGATCAGGGACCAGGGAAGGGGGTACAGCTGGGGCTTCAATTATCTTCAACATTTTACTTCCTTGAATGACATAACATGCAAATATGGAGAAATGTTTAAAAACTAGGTGGTCGCCCGTGTGTTCATTGTAATTGTTTCCTGTATTTTTCAATGTGCCGGAGACATTTCCTAATTTAAAAAACCAAGGCTCTAGTGCCACGTCTCCCAGTCTGGCTGTGTCACCCGGGATAAGTCTCCTCTCCTGTTACAGATTGAAGGCTGTCTTCTGTAACTGCAGACTGTTTCTCCTCGCCTTTAGAAGACTCAGGGTCCACTAGAGGATCTGCACCCCTCTGACTTCCCTTCCAGTTTCAAAATTCAGTGATATGGATCTATTGATGTGGAAAATGAAATGCGGTAGATCCACACGAGGGGATGTTATTTGAATAAAGGAATGAAGTCTGACAGGCTACAACATGGGCGGGCCTGGAGAGCAAGTTCCTCCAATCGGCAGGGGACACATTCAAAGACCCCCAGTGAACACCTGAAACCTGGATGGGACCAAGCCCTACATACACACTGTGGTTTTCTTATGCACACATACCCATGATGAAGTTTAATTTATAAACTAGGCCTAGTAAGGGATTAAGAACAACCAACAATTAAACAATATAGTGGAATGAAAGGTATACAAATGTGCTCTCTTCTCTCTCTCTCTCTCTCTCTCTCTCTCTCTCTCTCTCTCTGGCTCAAATATTTTATTATTCTTTTAAAGAGTTGGTGGGTGGGTATAGTGGTGGCCAGAGCTGGGGACACCGGGAGGACTGAGCCTGATGGCTCAGTGGGGGAGGGTCCTCTGCGAGGGTGAAAATGTTTGAAAGCAGATTGTGGCGGTGGTCGCACAGCTCTGGGTATACTAAAAATCACTTAGATGGGCGAACTCCGGGGGTATGCGAATTGTATCTCAACGCAACTGCGAAAGATAAAAGCTTCCATGTAAAAACAACTTGATGACCCTATATTTATTCTGTGACTATGGTCTTTGCAGCAGCAGGGGCAGTAACCAATGCCACAGCTAGAACAAATGTCTTAAAAGCTCGGGCTAAGCCTTTTAGAAGAGCGGAGGCAGCCTGCTGGACGGGTCGGGTGTTGCTGATGAACGGCGGCTGCGCGGAGTCGGCCTTTTCAACTGCACGGGTTCGGATGTGGAAGAGAGAGAGGGGATTCCAGTTTCCCAGGGCAGACTGATGGAGGGGAGGGGAAGGGGAGGGTCCTACCCACTGAAGGGCCCAGACAGTCCTCCACTACTGAAGGCGGAAGAATCTAAACTGTGCTGGGGCTGTCGCTGCCACTGAAAGGAAGGAGCAGCAGGAAGCAGGGGTGGCCGGGGACTGGGTTAAGGGCCTCCTCCGGGTCCTCACAGGAGAGTATGCAGCAGCTTCGGTGGTTGTGCAACTCAGCGAATTTGCTCCCAACTCTAGCAGTGACTAGGTGCCGGATATCAATGTTAGGGCCTTTCCCTGGGTGGAATAACCGGAAAGTGCCTGGCAAACCTCTGCTGGGAACCTGGAGGCACACCGCTTCCATCCTCCTGCCTGTGGGAGCTGATGGAGAGCTAGCAAAGTGCATTAGTTCTGCAATAAAGCCTGGTGCATCCATAATAAAAGTTAATGATTAGGTCCGCTTTCAGACATGTCACGAGAGTCTAGACTGAAAATGCCAAAGAGATCTTGTGTTTCCTCTGTAGGTTCCACGAGGGGGGTTTTAGTTACTTCAGTGCCAGCCTGTAGCCATTGGTTGGTTTGGTGGCTGTTTTTTCTTTTGTCACCCAGACAGCCCCTGTTAGAAAGGCTCTGTTAGGACTCTCAGGCAGGTCTGGGCTGTGGACCGTCTGGAACATTCAAAAGCGGTAGCACTGAAATGAATAGCCGCGGCAGGACACTTGGGGTTTGAAGTTCCCTTCTCTTTCTCCAAACACTATAAATACCTCCTTTTAAATTCCCTCCAGTTCAGCTTTTCATTTCATAGAAGAGGAAACCAAAGGGCAGAAAGGTCAAATGACCTGGGTAAGGTCATGGCCCGGGGAGTTGGTGTCCTGAGACTGATTTCGACTTCACATGAGCATGCAGGACCCAGAACCTTCCTAGTCAGAAAGCACACTCCAGCTGGTCACTCACTGAGCCCTCAAGCACTTGCTTACGAATCCCGGGCTTTGGGGTCCCAGCTGTAGTGGCAGCCCCCCTCCCGAAGCTGACCACAAAGGGAAGGGGCCTAGGCGATGAGCAGCAAGTCCACCCAAGACATGGTGACTGGGACTGCAGGGCGTCCCCCAGGCTCTTCTGAAGAGGTGACACTTGAGCTAAGATGGGACCAGGAGGCAGCCAGGTGAGTGGGAGGCTGACACAAGGAGACTGAACCCAGAACATCCAACAGAAAGCCACCGAGAAGAGACAGTGACAGGTCTGACTTCCTGCTGGCAAAGCATCCTCTGGCCAAGAGGAGGGTAAACGAGGAGGGGACAGTGGAGGCTTCCACAGTGTCCAGATGAGGCGTGGCCAGCCAGGCGAGGGGGTCCAGGGAAGCTGGAGAGCAGAGCACAGACTCAGGGTCCTCAGGATGGGGCTGGCAGAGCCTGGGCACCCCACCCAGCAGGTAGCCAGAACAGTGAGTGGCCTCTTTCCTGGTCAGAGAGGGTTTCTGAGCTGATCATAGCCGGCCTGTGTGCACTCTCACCCGGGCTCTGCCCAGCTTTTTAACTGGACCTATCGGAGGGGACATCAAGACCAGAACAGATGACAGAAACATGCTACTAAAATACTTAAGTGCTGTATTATAGTATTTTCTATTTTGTTTACAATCATCAGCAAGAATAATGTCACCCTCAGGGATCCTTCTGAAGTCTTCCCGTCCTCCCTGACAGCCAGACCTGCGCAGGACTCGAAGGGCTCCAGACCACAGGCCCGTGAGGCCCTTATGTCCAATTTTTTCATTGAATTCTAAATCCATTTAATACAGTAAATAAATAAAAACCTGTAGACCTACCCCAAACTTTTATGGGGCCAATAAGTATTAATGCCCCCAACTGACGTCCCTCTGCTTCTCGTCTCAGGCCCCGTCCACCCCACCCCACCCAGCCCCTCAATCTCTGTGGCTGCCTCCTGCCTCACTACCCCAGGGGCCTCTTGGCCACCCTCCTGTCCTAGAGGTACACACACCTCTGTGGCCACTCAGGGAGTGGGGCTCTGTATCCCACAGAACCACAGTCCAAGCTGAAGGTGTGGCTGGGATCTTGTCCTGTAGGAGGGCAAAGGGCCAGAGCAGCCCCCCAGGGCGTGACAGCCAGGCCAGGGCCCCAGCTCAGGACCCTCCTGCGGGCACCGCCGTGCAGCCCGCAGGCCTCCCACAGCCCTCTGATAGGACAAGACAGAAGCCGCCTCAGCCTCCCGGGGAGGCTTGAACCGTCTGGTTCGTAACTTCCATAGCCTGATGCATCACACTGGGACGAGAAGCCTGCTGCTCTGAGATTGAAGGGAGGCCCAGGAAGCCGCTCTGACTTCTGCTGCAGCCTCGGAGCTGCCGGCAGCCCTGGTCAGCCCCCCGGAGGCCTGAACCCTCGGCCACGTTAGAGGGGGTGGTGAACCGTGTGGCAGCGGGAAGACAAGCATCCACCCCACCCTCTACTCCCGAACCAGACCCGCCCTGTCCGGCGCGCAGGGTGCCCAATGCTGACACCCCCGGTTTGCAAAAGAGTTTACTCCCAGGGTGTCCACGGAGGGGGAGACGGGAAAGCCCGTCTGGAGTCCACCTCGAGCAGGATGGGGCTGGGCACTCGCCGGCCGAGGCGTGAGACCGGAGGCTGGTTGTGCGCATGCGTGACCGAGCTTCATCCTACACGAATTGTGACCTCGGGATGGAGCCCAGGGCCTTGTGCGTGCCAGGCACGTGCTCTGCCGCCGAGCTGCTCCCCAGCCCCATGATGTTGTCTATACCAGTGAAACCGGTGACTTTTTTCAGTCAGCTAGAAGCCAGCAGCTGAGAGCAGGCGAAGTGGGTTCGGTGTTCAGGCATCCCCCGCTGGCTTCCATGACCAGTTTTCCTGGTGCGTCTTTCTGGCCTTTGCCCTTAAGTGTCTGCAGGTCTCTGTCTGTACGTCCAAGCTTGTGTTTTGCAGGTCTCATTAGCATACCGCCTGTTTGATTTCGACCTTTCCTTGACTATACTGTGAGCATTTGCACACATTAAATATTCTTCTAAGGCTGGATCGTGAACATGTTTCAAGTTGTGGGGTTTTTTGTTTGTTTGTGTTTTGTTTTTTTAGTACAGGGATTGAATCCAGGGGTCCTTAACCACTAACCCATGTCCCCAGAATTTTTTATTTGCTATTTTAAGGAAGTGTCTCACTAACTTGCTGAGGCTGGTCTGTAACTCGTGATCCTCCTGCCTCAGCCTCCAGAGTCACTGGGGTCATAGGCATGCACCAATATTTTAAGGTTCTGATGAAGTTTTCCAAATTGCACTCTGGACAGTGTAGCACTGTGTCAACTCCTGCAGCCTCTGAGTGTGCTCTACTCCCCAACATTGGCTGTGGGCCTCTAAGATGAGAAGACGAAGACCACAGATTCTGGGCACCTGCTTAGGTCCAAGCCCCGCTTTGTAATGACACCACATGTGACCTTAGATGTTTTAGTGCAAGGTCAGTTAACTTCTGAAGGCCTAGTTGAGGGGAGGTCTCCAGGGCTCTCGTCCTGAGCAGTCACAAGGATCCCGGGTCTCAAAGACCATCAAGTCCAGTTCAGCGCTCAGCCATCACTGCTTTACATTCTTAATTTACAAACAAGGGGCCCTGCATTTTCATTTTGCATTGGCCCACAAACCACGCAGGGCTGGAGGGTAAATATTTTTGGCTCTCTGAACTGCCAGGTCACTGCTGTGACTACGGACATTTGCAGCTGTAGGGCAAAAGCAGCCAGAGAGAGCATGTGACAGACAGGCCTGGTGGGGTGCCAATCAAACTTTATCAGCAAGTTCAGCCTGCAGGAGAGAACTGACCTGTAAGCCCCAGTGTGCTGACCGCTGAGCTAGAGCCTCAGTGTCCCCAAGGTAAAATGGGGAGAGCAGTGTTGCTCATTTCAGAGGGATATCCCAAGCACTGGGCTCTGAATGAAACAAACAAACAAAAAGACCATAAAGAGAAGGCATTGTCCACTGACTGCTCTATTATTTTTTAAGATTATTTATTTTTTAAAAAAATATGGTGAAATAGACATAACTTAAAATTTACCCTTTTAGCCGTAGCTAAACGGGCAGTTCAGTGGTCATAAGTGCATTACTGTGTGACTGTGTGCCTGTGCTTTTAGGGCCAGATCCACAAAAT
Source organism: Sciurus carolinensis (assembly GCF_902686445.1). Lineage (NCBI taxonomy): Eukaryota > Metazoa > Chordata > Mammalia > Rodentia > Sciuridae > Sciurus > Sciurus carolinensis. The sequence goes on along the minus strand of NC_062213.1, from coordinate 203,624,328 downwards.
CCTGGCCCGGTCCAGCATCCTGAGTCTTCCCCCGATGTTTTCTTCTGAGAGTTTTATCATGGGTCTCGGGTCCACTCTGAGTTCATGTGTGTGTGTGCTGGTGGGTGAAAGTCCAGCTTCATCCGCTGCGTGGGGACGTCCTGTTCCCCAGCACCATTTGCTGGAAGGCTGTCCTTTCCCTGGTGAATGGTCTCGGCAAACTTGGCGAAAACCATCCAACCAGCTGGGCACACTTGCATTAGACATTAGCCTACAGGACGAGGTGGGGGAACAGCAGGGCAGTAGACAGACGGGGGTGGGAGGAGTCTCCAGACCCAGAAGTGCAGATTGGGCTAAGTGACGCCCAGCAGGGAGCAGCGTGCTGAGGGGTTGATGGAGCCTGGGGCTCAGGAAGTGGTACCACTGCCTTGCTAAAGAGAAGAAGGAAGCAACCAAAGGTGGTGTGGGGAGGGGACCCTCCTGGAGAGGTCCTGGCATGTGCAGGGACTGACAAGGAGCTGGCGTGTCCAGGGACATGGAATAATAATTGGAGCTGAATGTTTAGGATAAGAAGTGAAGGGAAGCAGAGGTGGAGCTGGGAGGAGAGTCCCAGACAAAGGGGGGCATTCGGACCTTCGGAGGGGCAGCGAAGAGTGTGTCCCACCCTTCCAGACCTGGGTTTCAGCGGCGAATAAGTCAGCCGCCAACTGAGGCCGAGGCCTATGGCTCAGGGTCTTCTTCCACCCTGAGTTCTGCCACTTTCTTTCTTCCTTTAATCTGCCCGCCCCACACTGACTATGAACCCTGCGCGTCTACAACTGAGCCACATTCCAGCCCTTTTCATGTTTTATTTTTAGACAAGATCTTGCTAAGTTGCCCAGGCTGGCCTCAAATTTGCTCTCCTCCTTCCTCAGCCTCCCGAGTCGCTAGAATTACAGATGTGCACCACTGTGCCCAGCCTAATCTCTGCCATTTTCTTGGATGAATTAATTCATCACCCCCATCCTGGTGGTTGCCTTGTTTGGCTCATTCATTTATTCCACAAATATTCATCGAGCACCGGGAGATGCACAGGCTTTGCTCAGAGCTGCTGGGGCTACAGCAGGGAGGGAGACGACAGAGTACTGGCCCTCAGGACAGGAGAGACCGGCAGCAGGCAGATGTGCAAATAAATCAGCTGATCTCAGATTAGCAAGTCCTTGAGGAGGATTGACGAGGAAAGAGTGCCAGTCCAGCTGCCAGAGCTGAGCCACCCGAGGAGGAGGCTGGAGGGCAGGGTGCTACAGGTCCCTGTGGTTGGGGACAGGTCTTTCTCCATCCTCAGGGCACAGGGACTTCACAGGGGGTTTTCAGCTAGAAAGTGTCCCCCTGGGATGAGTGGTTGGGAAAGGTCTCCTGGTTTCTTCCACTGAGCACAATGGAATGAGCAGCAGGGTGGCCCCTGGAGGTGATGGGAGGCCATTTTGGTGATCCAGGCTCCTGGGAAGGGGTGGAGGTACTGACCACAGAATGGTATGATGGATGGGTCTCGTGTTCAGGAAGATGATCAGCAAGACCTGCTGAAGGATGGAGAGGGAGGGAGCCCAGGATGAGGCCCAAGTCCTGGCCAGCAGGGCTACGGAGGGCGCCATTTATTGAGAACAGGCAGTAGGAGCCAGCTACCCAGACAGTGGCACTGATTTATGTAAATACGTGTCCCCATTTGTCCTCTGCCTTTTACTCCTGTCTACAGTGAAACTCATTCAGCTCAATACTGAGAAAACCGTTTTCCCTGCATATTTTATTAAAGTACAACACGTGGAGGGAACAGAAATCTGGAGTTATGTTGAACCAATATCCTCAAAGTAAATTCTTCTGTCTCCTCGGAAATAATCCAGCCAAAGCTGGGCTCACACTTCTTCCAACACCGGCAGCACCTGGGTTTGCAGGTGATGGACTCCCACACCGTCATCGTCCCCAGATTGTCCCCAGGTCGTCCCCTTCCTGGTGGGACTGAGAGCAGTTTCCACCTGGAGGTCGACAAGGTTACCTAAGAGCAGCACCTACTGCTCAAATCCGTTTTTTGTTTTTTTTTTCTTGAATCACTTTTTAAACAATCACCGAACAACAATTTCTGTTGTTCCCAGAACAGCTCTGAGCCACGAAAATTAATTACATCACCTCAGAAATTAGCCCTGTGTTTTGCATCCAAAGGTCAATGTTCACACTGAGAAACGGCTTAGTGCTTTCAAACACAGGGCTCAGCATATAAATATTTATCACCCAGAGGACAGGAACTCATTGTACATGGTGTGTTTACCTTATCAGGCAGTTACCTGGGGCAAAGAGTCCACCGTCTGCTTCCTGTCCCAATTTCTCTTGCCCAAGACCTTGGGCAATTATTTATTTGACAGAGTGTTCTGTCCCATGCCCTCTCTTCTGGGAATAAAAGCATGCGATGCTAAGCAAATAAATTACCTGGTCCCTGCATACCTGATTTCTGGAGACAGGAGAATTCTAGGCGCCTGCTAGAAAGATCCAACATCAGTTACAACAGAGAAAACAAGAAGGATCGTGCATTTCTCCGTCCGTGACTTTTGCTTGTGTTGGTCAGTGTTGCTAATGCCGTCAGTGGATTTTATGGAACCATTTTATCAAGCTTGGGGCAGTGAAAATGAAATCCTGTAACGGAGACACCGGTGAACAGTGGCCATAGGCATGATTTGTGGCGAAAGCACACAAATTGAAAAGCTTCAATTTTATTCTTTTTCTATGTCTGTGCAATGCGAACGTTAGAGAAACACTGGCCAAGTTGGCAGAGTCCTAGCCACATATTGATTTTGGCCACGCTTGGCTTTTATTTCGCAAAGTCTCATTCTAACTAGCTCAGGTCGCTGTTGCATAAGGAAGCCCAGCCGGGCTGTGCGCCAGAAACCCAGCTCAGCATTTCCCAGCTGCGCCCGGTGATGCCAGCAAGTGGATCTCTGAACCTTCAGAACAGAAGTCTCAGGTTAGGGGACAGCTGACAGGCGGGAGCTCTGTCAACAAACTGATTTCAAGTGGTGGCGCTCATATGCTCCAGAACCCTGTTCTCACTCGTCAGCCACCACACCCCTTGTGAGGACGTATCAGAACGTATTTTAAATCTCTTAGTTGAGTCTCTTCTACTGGCGAAGTTAACAATTCTGAAAGTTTACTAGCAACTCACTGCCTTATTGCACTTTAACTTGAATTTAATTCTGCACACATTTAATTTGCCTTTAGTTTTCATTCAACTTCATCAGCCCTTGAATCTCTTCTTTGCGACTTGCCTGCTGTCCTTCGCACAACCCCAACCCCCTTTATTTTTCAGTACCGGGTTTGAACCCACGGGCGTGTAACCACTGGACCTCACCCCCAGCCCTTTTTATATTTTGTTTTGAGACAGGATCTTGATAAGTTGCTGAGGCTGACCTCAAATTCATGATCCTCCTGCCTCAGCCTCACAAATCGCTGGACTTACAGGCATGTGCCAGGGTACCCAGCATTGCCCACTTTTTCTATTACAGTCTTAACCTCACGAGTGTAAAAACATCCATGCTTCTGTCGTCATATCAAATCCCCAGCTATCTGTGGGGCACCTCTCTGATCCTGGACTCTGTACATGGGTTCTCTTATTTGCTCTTAATGCAGACTTCATGTGATATTCCTTCCAACTAATTTTCCAAAAATTTGGTAAACAAATACCCCATGACCCTTCAAGGGCAAGACTTGGCCTGCCTTGTCCGTTGTTGGATCCCCGAACTTACTTAAACCTGGCCCAAGTAGGATTTTGATAGATACTTGTCTCACTAATAGAAAATCCATATGGAAATTACTCTCTTTTTCCCCTGGGCCACGCTCTTTCTAAGTTACGACAAGGAAAACCCTGATCTTTTATTCCACCCTCAACATCATCCTTTCATTCCTGTGATTAATATAATGGTTCTTCTTTAAGATGCTTTCTTGATGCACAATAATTAAAAATGCATATGGCGGACTAGGGGCGTAACTCAGTGGTAGTGTTCTCCCTTAGAGCAAAGCCCTGGGTTCAATCCCCAGTACCCCCCAAAAATGTATATGGTATTCTAGGTTATATACAAAAAGTAGGGACATATTTGTAGCTTTGTTTCCAAAACCTATTTCTTTTTATTTTTGGGGGGGTACCGAGGGGCTCTTAACTCCTGAACCACATCCCCAGCCCTTTTTATATTTTATTTTGAGACAGGGTCTTGCTAAGTTGCTGAGGCTGTCTTTGAACTCTTTTTTTTTTTTTTTTTTTTTTTTTACAAGATGACTTCATTTACTGAGTTATCAAAACCCACAACGTCTGCAAACCACAACTCTGCCAAGAAAGAGTGTGAGTCACCAGGACGCACAGGAAAGGGGCCGATGGGGTGGTGGGTGGGATGGGGTGGGCAGCATGGCACCATGAGGAAAGCTAGTATTTTGACAACACACAGATTCAGACGCAGACATAGCTCTGGGGACTGCAGCTCCCTGAGTCTCAGTTTCCTATCTTTAAAAATGGGGAATAATAAGAGTGTTTGCTTCATAGGTTTCTTTTTTCTTTTTTCCTCTTTTGTTTTATTTTGTTTGCTATTGTTTTGTTTTTCCAGTGCTGGGGCTTGAGCCTGGGCCCCTGTGTATGAGGCCAAGTGCTCTCTCTCTCACACCCCCAACCCCATAGAACCATTCTAAAGGTTCAATGAGTTAATCTACATAAAGGACTTCAGCAATAAATGTGACTTATTATTTTGATAACCAAGTTCTTAATTTTTCCCCAAGTTGGAAAAATGTGTCATTCTTTCTTCTCAATTCTCTCCTCACTTTCGCTGCCCCTGATAGGAAACTTTAACTTCATTTGGAGGCCGGGGTGGGGGGGATACTGGGGATTGAACCAACCCCGGATGCTCTACCGCCAAGCTACAGTCTTTAAAATTTTTTGTTTTTGTTTTTGTTTTTGTTTCTGTGGTACTGGAGGTGAACCCAGGGATGCTCTGCCACTGAGTTGCATCCTTCAGCACTTCTTACTTATTTTTTAAATTTTGAGACACATCCTCACTAAATTACTGAGGTTGGCCTTGAACTTGCAGTCCTCCTGCCTCAGCCTCCCGAGTCACTGGGATTACAGACCTGTTCATCTTCCATTTTGATGGAAGACCTGAAGCTCAGGCCTCCCTGTCTTTTTTTTTTTTTTTTTTTTTATTATTGTACACAAATGGGATACATGTCGTTTCTCTATTTGTACAAGGCGTAAAGGCATACCATTTGTGTAATCATAAATTTACATAGGGTAATGTTTGATTCATTCTGATATTTTTTCCCTTCCCCCCACCCCTCCCACCCCTCTTTTCCCTCTATACAGTCCTTCCTTCCTCCATTCTTGCCCCCCTCCCTAAACCTAACTCTAACCCTAACACTAACTCTTCCCACCCCCCATTATGTGTCCTCATCCACTTATTAGCGATATCATTCTTCCTTTGGTTTTTTGAGATTGACTTATCTCACTTAGCATGATAGTCTCCAGTTTCATCCATTTGCCTGCAAATGCCATAATTTTATCATTCTTTATGGCAGAGTAATATTCCATTGTATATATATACCACAGTTTCTTTATCCATTCATCAATTGAAGGACATCTAGGTTGGTTCCACAATCTGGCTATTGTGAACTGAGCAGCTATGAACATTGATGTGGCTGTATCTCTGTAATATGCTGATTTTAAGTCCTTTGGGTATAGGCCAAGGAGTGGGATAGCTGGGTCAAATGGTGGTTCCATTCCAAGTTTTCTAAGGAGTCTCCACACTGCTTTCCAGAGTGGCTGCACTAATTTGCAGCCCCACCAGCAATGTATGAGTGTACCTTTCTCCCCACATCCTCGCCAACACCTGTTGTTGCTTGTATTCTTGATAATCGCCATTCTAATTGGGGTGAGATGGAATCTTAGGGTGGTTTTGATTTGCATTTATCTTATTACTAGAGATGTTGAACATTTTTCCATATGTTTGTTGATTGCTTGTAGATCTTCTTCTGTGAAGTGTCTATTCATTTCCTTAGCCCATTTGTCGATTGGATTACTTGCATTCTTGGTGTAGAGTTTTTTGAGTTCTTTATAGATTCTGGAGATTAGTGCTCTATCTGAAGTATGATTGGCAAAGATTTTCTCCCACTCTGTAGGCTCTTTCTTTGCATTGCTGATAGTTTCCTTTGCTGAGAGAAAGCTTTTTAGTTTGAATCTATCCCAGTTATTAATTCTTGCTTTTATTTCTTGTGCTATTGGAGTCCTGTTGAGGAAGTCTGGTCCTAAGCCGACATGTTGAAACTCTGGACCTACTTTTTCTTCTATAAGATGCAAGGTCTCTGGTCTGATTCCGAGATCCTTAATCCATTTTGAGTTTAGTTTCGTGCATGGTGAGAGATATGGGTTGTTTCATTCTGTTGCATATGGATTTCCAATTCTCCCAGCACCATTTGTTGAAGAGGCTATCTTTTCTCCATTGCATATTTTTGGCCCCTTTGTCTAGTATGAGAAAATTGTATTTATTTGGGTTTGTGTCCGTGTCCTCTATTCTGTACCATTGATTTACCTGTCTATTTTGGTACCAATACCATGCCGTTTTTGTTACTATTGCTTTGTAGTAGAGTTGAAGATCTGGTATTTCGATACCCCCTGCTTCACTCTTTCTGCCAAGGATTGCTTTAGCTATTCTGGGTTTTTTATTCTTCCAGATGAATTTCATAATTTCTTGCTCTATTTCTGTAAGGTACATCATTGGGATTTTAATTGGAATTGCATTAAATCGGTATAGCACTTTTGGTAGTATGGCCATTTTGACAATATTAATTCTTCCTATCCAAGAACATGGGAGATCTTTCCATCTTCTGAGGTTTTCTTTAATTTCTTTCTTTAGTGTTCTGTAGTTCTCATTGTAGAGGTCTTTCACCTCTTTTGTGAGATTGATTCCCAAGTGCTTTATTTTTTTCGAAGCTATTGTGAATGGGGTAGTTTTCCTAATTTCTCTTTCTGAAGATTCATCGCTTATGTATAGAAATGCCTTAGATTTATGTGCATTGATCTTATATCCCGCTACTTTACTGAATTCACTTATGAGATCTAACAGTTTTCTGGTGGAATTTCCTGGTTCCTCTAAGTGTACAATCATATCATCAGCAAATAGGGATAGTTTGAGTTCTTCTTTTCCTATTCGTATCCCTTTAATTTCTTTGGTCTGGCTAGAGTTTCAAGGACGATATTGAATAGAAGTGGTGAAAGAGGGCATCCCTGCCTTGTTCCAGTTTTTAGAGGGAATGCTTTCAGTTTTTCACCATTTAGAATAATATTAGCCATGGGCTTAGCGTAGATGGCCTTTACAATGTTAAGGAATGTTCCCACTATCCCTATTTTTTCTAGTGTTTTGAGCATGAAGGGATGCTGTATTTTATCAAATGCTTTTTCTGCATCTATCGAAATAATCATGTGATTCTTGACTTTAAGTCTATTGATATGGTGAATTACATTTATTGATTTCCTGATGTTGAACCAACCTTGCATCCCTGGGATGAAACCCACTTGATCATGGTGCACTATCTTTTTAATATGTTTTTGTATGCGATTTGCTAAAATTTTGTTGAGAATTTTTGTGTCGATGTTCATTAAGGATATTGGTCTGAAATTTTCTTTCCTTGATGTGTCTCTGTCTGGTTTAGGTATCAGGGTAATATTGGCTTCATAGAATGAGTTTGGGAGGGTTCCCTCCTCTTCTATTTTATGGAATACTTTGAGAAGTATTGGAATGAGCTCTTCTTTAAAAGTTTTGTAGAACTCGGCTGAGAACCCATCTGGTCCTGGACTTTTCTTTGTTGGTAGGCTTTTGATGACTTCTTCTATTTCATTACTTGAAATTGGTCTATTTAAATTGTGTATGTCCTCCTCGTTCAGTTTAGGCAATTCATATGTCTCTAGAAACCTGTTGATGTCTTCGAAATTTTCTATTTTGTTGGAGTATAGATTTTCAAATAGCTTCTAATTATGTTTTGTATTTCAGTCGTGTCTGTTTTGATATTTCCTTGTTCATTCCGAATTTTAGTGATTTGGGTTTTCTCTCGTCTTCTCTTTGTTAGTGTGGCTAAAGGTTTATCAATTTTGTTTATTTTTTCTAAGAACCAACTATTTATTTTGTCAATTTTTTGTATTGTTTCTTTTGTTTCAATTTCATTGATTTCAGCTCTGAGTTTGACTATTTCCTGTCTTCTACTACTTTTGGTGTTGGTCTGTTCTTCTTTTTCTAGGGCTTTGAGCTGTAGTGTTAGGTCGTTTATTTTTTGAGTTTTACTTCTTTTATTAAATGCGCTCCATGAAATAAATCTTCCTCTAAGTACTGCTTTCATAGTGTCCCAGAGATTTTGATATGATGTTTCTTTGTTCTCATTTACCTCTAAGAATTTTTTAATTTCCTTCCTAATATCTTTTGTTATCCATTCATCATGTAATAGCATATTGTTTAATCTCCAGGTGTTGGTGTTTTTTACTCTTTCATTTATTTCTAACTTCAATCCATTATGATCTGATAGAATACAAGGTAGTGTCTCTATCTTCTTGTATTTGCTGACATTAGCTTTGTGGCATAATATATGGTCTATTTGTGCTGCTGAGAAGAAAGTGTATTCGCTCTTGGTTGGATGGTATATTCTATAAATGTCTGTTAAGTCTAAATTATTGATTGTGTTATTGAGATCTATGGTTTCTTTGTTCAATTTTTGTTTGGAAGATCTGTCCAGTGGTGAGAGAGGCGTGTTAAAATCACCTAGTATTATTGTGTTATGTTCTATTTGGTTTCTAAAATTGAGAAGGATTTGTTTAACATACATGGATGAGCCACTGTTTGGGGCATAGATGTTTATGATTGTTATATCTTGCTGATTTATGCTTCCCTTAAGCAGTATGAAATGTCCTTCTTTATCCCTTCTGACTAACATTGGCTTGAAGTCCACATTATCTGAAATGAGGATGGATACTACAGATTTTTGCTGAGTCCATGTGCATGGTATGTTTTTCCCCATCCTTTCACCTTTAGTCTATGGGTATCTCTTTCTATGAGGTGAGTCTCTTGCAGGCAACATATTGTTGGATCTTTCTTTTTAATCCAATCCGCCAGTCTATGTCTTTTGATTGATGAATTCAGGCCATTAACATTCAGGGTTATCACTGAGATATGATTTGTATTCCCGGTCATGTGGTTCATATTTAAAATTTTATTTATTTATTTATTTATTTTTTGACACATCTTGGTTCCTCCTTTATTTGACAGTTCCTTTAGGATAATTCCTCCCTTTGCTGATTTGCTTCTTTGTTTTTTATTTCTTCCTCATGAAATATTTTGCCGAGAATGTTCTGTAATGCTGGCTTTCTTTTTGTAAATTCTTTTAGCTTTTGTTTATCATGGAAAGATTTTATTTCATTGTCAAATTTGAAGGTAAGCTTTGCTGGGTATAAGATTCTTGGTTGGCATCCATTTTCTTTCAGAGCTTGAAAAATGTTGTTCCAGTCCCTTCTAGCTTTTAGGGTCTGGATTGAAAAATCTGCTGATATCCATATTGGTTTCCCCCTGAATGTAATTTGGTTCTTTTCTCTCACAGCCTTTAAAATTCTGACTTTATTTTGTATGTTAGGTATTTTCATTATAATGTGCCTTGGTGTGGGTCTGTTGTAATTTTGTGTATTTGGAGTCCTATAAGCCTCTTGAACTTGATTTTCCATTTCATTGTTCAGATTTGGGAAATTTTCTGATATTATTTCATTGAATAGATTGTTCATTCCTTTGGTTTGTTTCTCTAAGCCTTCCTCAATCCCAATAATTCTCAAATTTGGCCTTTTCATGATATCCCATAGTTCTTGCAGATTCTGTTCATGATTTCTTACCATCTTCTCTGTTTGTTCAACTTTGTTTTCGAGGTTAAATATTTTGTCTTCAATATCTGAAGTTCTGTCTTCCAGGTGTTCTATCCTATTGGTTATGCTTTCTATGGAGTTCTTAATTTGGTTTATTGTTTCCTTCATTTCAAGGATTTCTGTTTGGTTTTTTTTCAATATCTCTAACTCTTTATTGAAATGATCTTTTGCTTCCTGAATTTGCTGTTAACTGTCGATTGGTGGGATCATTCAATGCCTGCATTTGCTCTTTCATCTCATCATTCAATGCCTGCATTTGCTCTTTCATCTCATCGTTTGCTTCCCTAATCATTTTAATTATGTACATTCTGAACTCCCTTTCTGTCATTTCTTCTGCCATGCTGTCGTTGGATTCTATTGATGTAACATCTAGATTTGTTTGGGGCATTTTCTTCCCTTGTTTTCTCATATTGTTCAGGAATCAGTGGGTCATTAAGATATTGCAGATTTCCTCTATCGACTTATAATGTCCCTGAAGATTGCTAGTATATCCCCTCTTATCCTTCAGTAGCCTGAAGTCTTGGAGGAAGTTGATAATGCGGAGCTCCACGAAGAAGCTGCCTCTCTAGGGTGGTGACCCTCAGGTGGCGTATATTCCCTGCTAGTGGGCAGAGGTGCCTCCACTTGTTGACCAATGGTCATCCAACGGGGAACTAGGCTGCGGGTTGAGGCAAGTCCTGTTTGTGCCTGTGTCTCTGGTTTTACTGTCCCTGTGGGAAAACCTCTCCTGGTAGGGAAGACTCACTCGGTGGGAACATCTTGCTGGTCAGTTCCCCTCCTAGAGGTTCCCCTCAATCTACAACTACCACCTGGGCTGGGCTGTCTTCCTCTGCAACGTTCCCAGGGGCCCGGACCTACCTCCTGGGCCTGGGAGCCTCACCCTCCGCAGGCGAGTCTCCTTAGGATGCCTCTCCCAGATAACTTCTCTCCGCCCCTAGGCGTGTCTCTGTGTGGCTCTTCCAGCAAGAAGCCACCTAGCTCCTGGGACCCTACTCTGCACCTAATCGCCTGGCTATGCGGCCCCTCCTCTGAGCCACCACCTGGAGCCCCGTACAATAGCTCCGATACCCAGAGACCCGCCACACACCTCCTCCTCCGGACAGCGGCCGGGTTTCCGACGCAGTCCTAGGAGCCCAAGCAACTCACTTCGCGTCTCCTCCTCCCGCCAACCTCCCGTAGCCCTAGGCAGTCACTCCAAGTCCAAGTGACCCGCCCTGTTCCTCCTCCTCCTCCTCGGGGTAGCCCCCCGGGTGTTCAGGGGCGGTGGCTCCGAGACCAAGTGACCCACCGCGCTCCTCCTCCAGGCAGGCCACCGGTGTTCAGGAGCGGTCGCTTTGAGTGCAATCAACTCACCACTCGCCTCCTCCTCTGGCAACCGCCTGTGGCTCTGATGCAGTCACTCCTAGACCAAGCGACCCGCCGCGCTTCTCCTCTCCTCCGGACAACCCCCCGGTGTTCCGAAGCGGTTGTTCTGAGTCCAAACAGCTCGCCACGCAGCTCCTCCTCTGGCAGCCGCCCGGAGCCCCAGTGGTTGCTCCGAGTCCAAGCGCTGTGCTGAGCCGCCTCCTCTACGATGCTCCCAGTTGTCCGTGTTCACCGCTCCCTCGGGGGGAGGGGCATCTCACCGGGCAACTCCATTTCACAAATTCCCTGCGTTCCGGGGCTACCACCCCATCCGGGACACCTCCCCAACGGGAGAGACTCACCCGGCGGCTTTGAGTTGGTCCCAATTCTCTCACTATCTCCTCTTTTGAATCCTGCGTCCTGGAGCGACGTGAAACGCATGTCTTTGAACTCTTGATCCTCCTGCCTCAGCCTCCGGAATCACTGGAATTTTAGGCATGCGCCACTGGCCAGGCTCCCAAATCCTTTTTGTTATATTTTATGAATTTTGACCATGGGAAGCTATTGAACCATGTCTTCATTGGAATGGTCCCCTCTGCGTGAAAACTGATACAATAGTTTCTTATTCTATTAGAATGTGCATTTCAAAGCCAAATTTCCCTAATTGAAGTTGTTCACCTTGGAATGAGTCTGGGGGCTTCACAAGCCCTACACACTGGGGAACATGGGACGCATCACTATGCAGGGTCCCCTCGGGCTCTGGGAGGGCCCCTCTTGCCCAGGACACCCTGCACTGTGCTGGTTCTCTCCCTGTTTATTACACGTGCTGCCTCTGTGTGGGGAACATTGTGAGGGCACCTGTGCAGAGGTCTGTGCTTGGGCCAAAGATTTCTAGACATGCTCTTTTAAAGAGTAGGTTCAACAGGAAGAGACGTCCCATTAATCACCGGCGCCCGGGCTCAAGGTGGTGTCAGAATCCCCAGCCAGGCAGCCGGCTCCACAAACTCCAGGAGGTTGTCTCCCTCCCACGTCACTGTTTGGGGAGGGCGCTCCTTCATTCCAATCACCCTGCCGTTCCCCAAACAGGCTTGGAATTACTCTCTCGGCTTTGATTCAGTTCAAGGAGCCTCACTTTAGTTTAGCAAGCTGCTGGTGTGGTGTTCACGAGCCCCTCACTCCTCCTGCCCTGGTTTCCTCATCTGGAAAACGAGGAGATTAGACCCGCTGGTGTGTTTCACAAGGGTTCTTCTGGCTCTGGCGATCTGAGACCTGGAAGTTTCCACGGAACGACAGCGCTCCCCCCGTGGGGAGCGTGGGATCTTAGCTGTTCTCCGTATGTGGACATTTCCACTTGCCTGGCCCCAGGCAGGGCGGCTGGGTGGATTCTGTGGACAAAGCACGAGGAGAATCGGGGTGTGGGTCGTCCTTTTATGTCATCCGGTGGCACCAGAGGGAAACCCCCAACAACCCTCCGGCTTCTCTTGCCTTTACTTCCTTTGACCACGAATTTCAGGGCTAAGCAGGACGGTCCAGGGCTGTGCTGTAGATGGCACCTCTGATGCAGGTGTCAGCCTGGTAGCGTCGCCTAAGTTGCTTTCCGGGGACTGAAAGCAGCTCAAGCCAGTTGAAACCACGGCCCCGTCACTCAGCCCCATGGAGTCCGAGGGTCCAGCAGGTGACCTTCTCACGTCAGGGGGTCACGACCTACATTCTCAGAGAACCCAGCGTGGCCACTTTCTGAGCCCTGGAGAGCCCTGAGGTTTGGTTACACCAGCGCAGACCGTCACCTTTCCCACCCCTCGTATCTGTTTCTGTGTCCCACAGTACCCCCAAACCTCCCAGGGAGCTGGTTTTGAGACGCGGGGCTCCTGCCTCCTCACGTTCGGCCACCTTGTGCGTAAACTTTTGCAGAACTCTCGGCTTTGATGATTGGCGTCCTGCAGGGGGTGAGGGTCCTCACTCCAGCCTGCGATCCACCCTGACGTCCTGTTCACAAACAGGTATTGAGCACCCCCTCTGTGCCTCGGCTTTGTTTCTGTAGACACTGGGATGCACAGATCCCACACTCAAGGAGCACACAAGGGTGAGAGATGGACGTGGAGACGAGTCAACTGGACACAGGAGAAGCACCACCAAAAATCAGCCTGGCAGAGCCAAAGGCCAACAGCCGGCCCTGGGCAGCTTGTCACCTCGGGGCCAGGGCGGCTCAGTCTGAGCCCCTGGCTGGGTTGACTCATGCACCCCTGGAGCTTCATCCAAGTCCTCTCCCTGGGACAGTGAACGTGACCTTGTTTGGAAGCAGGGTGCTGCAGATGCAGTCACTCATGGTGAGGTCACAATAGCCCTTCGCCTGATCTCCGTGGCACCCTCGAAAGAAGAAACACCCACAGAAGAGAGAGCCACGTAAAGATGGAGGCCGGGATTCCACAGTGCGTCTCCAAGCCGGGGGCTGCCAACTGCGCCAGAGCTGGAAGAGACGGAGAAGGACCCTCCCACAGAGACTTCAGGAGGAGCCGGCCGGCCAGCACCTTGGTCTCAGACTCAGATGTGAGATTGGCCAAGCTCCGTTGTTTCAAGCCACTTGGTCTGTGGTACTTTGCTGTGGCGGCCACAGAACGCTGTGCCAACCCCCAGGAGCCAGCCACCAAGGACGGAGGCGGAGGATCCCTGGCCGAAGGCACAGTGTTTGCAATGACTTTGGGGAAGCAAGACCTCAGCAAGTTGAAGGAATGGAAACAAAGCCCACGAGGTCCAGCCCCATGGTCCCCTGGAGCCTGGACAGGCAACTGGACCTGGCCAGGAACCTGGCTGCCCTCACGGCGATGGGAGCCCCTGGGGCAGTGGCCGGAGAGTGGCAGGACCTGGCTCCTGAGAGATGGTTCTGGGGCGGGACCTGGAGGCTGTGCAGGGAGCCCAGCAGCCTGGGAGCAGGCGGAGGGCCCTGGGCTGCAGGGGGGGACGCCGCAGGACATTCTGGGTACACATATGCGAAACTCCGCTGGGAGTCCGTCGGGTGCGGTGCACTGAAGGGAGGGGACTCTCGGGGTGTCTTCCTTTTAATGAAGTCGGTTTTCAGGCTGGAGGATGGCGATAGTGTCAGGTAGAGCCTGGGCGGTGGGGACGGTGTGGGACGGGGACAGGGATGCCTGGCCAGTCACCTCTCCCACTCCCAGCCATCCGCTGACTTGGCTGCTTCCGAAAGTTGACCCCTCGTCCTCCTCAAGAGCGTCCTGTCCCAGGGCAGAGTCACTGTGCCCTTCGGATGGGCACACCGTTTGACCAGTGCTCCTGCCTCAGGGAGGAGCACCCACCTGCCCAGGTGCGGGTCCCGGCCTGGGTGTAAACCTGACCCCACTGCTTTAGAGCGGAACCGGCCATCCGGGTTCCAAGAGCCTGCCAGTGCGTGCCAAGGTGCCTGGCATGGTTTTCAAAGGCTGTTTGCTTATAAATAAGTGATAAACATATTTTCCCATCCCGTTTAATTAGGAGCTTCACAAGCTCACCCTGAGCTAGGAGTCTCACTGTTCAAACAAGGCAGCCGGAAATTCATAACGGCTCTGCCTATGGCCATTTCCCCTCGTGACTCAGATTTTCTAGGACTTAGAAGGATGTCGGTGACAACAGAGGAAGTGGCTTCGAGGTGGCCACTTTTACATGAACCGCTCGGGAGATGAGGCTGGGATGGGGGTGGCCGGGAAGAGAGAGGCAGCCACTCAGCCCCAGAGCTTTGTCATATTTCCAAACCATGGGACAACCGCGTCCCTCCCAGGTCCCTCGCCTCTCTCTCCCCAGGGGGGAGAGTATGGCCCCTGACTTGGTCTGCTAAGCACAGAGCTGGGCGACCCCCAGAGCTGCATTGTCAGCACCTGGTCCCACTCCTGGGCTTCCTATTGGGTCCCTGTTATCAAAGGCTGGCACTTCCCACCCTGGTGGGCGCTCTGGGTGCTTCTCCTGGGCCCAGGGGCACCTCCTCCCCAGTTCCCTGCCAGGGCAGCATCAAGCTCTGGGGTCCTGTCCCTCACCTTGTCACACACGCCCCCTGCCCCCGTGCTACGGCCATGGCCCAGGCTGCCACCGTCTCTGCCGTCTCTGCAGCGGGCTCCAGACTCACTGTTCTCCTGCTGTCCGACCCCCTGTCCACCATGCCCCCGGGATTATCTTTCAAGGATGTAAATCTGCCCAGAGACATAGGCCAGGAAGTGCCAAGAATGCCAGTCCCTTAACGTGCCGCTGCCAGCCAGCTCCCTGCCCCTGGGTCCCCTGGACCCCACACGTCCTCCCTGAGCCCCAGGCCTTCCTACCAAGAGCTCACCTCTGGCCTGGCGTGGAGACCCTGCTCAGAGTGGGTCTCACCGCCCACGGGCAAGAGCTCCCGTCTCCCTTTTCTCTTCATCCAGTTTGACTCAGAGCCTCCGCCCGCCCGCAAGCGGGAAGCTAGCGCCCTTCCTTCCTGGGGCTCCCGGCACTCTCCCCATCCTGGGCCAGTGTCCTAACCAGAGAACCGTCACCCCTGCATCCGAGGCCATGCTGGTGGCTCCAGATGCCCCCATGGAGCCCTAGAGTCCCAGGTACCGCCAGGAGGGGGCGCAGGTTTCCCTCCACCAGCTTGACTCTCTCCGCTGGGGGGTAGCCAGCTGTCTCCCCGGTGGGTCCAGACCTTTCCAGAATCCAGGGAGGGTGGCTTCCCAATAACTCCTGTCCCAGGAACCTCCTCGGGAAGGACCTGCGACGGGAAAGGGGGAAAGAGGGAGCCCAACACACACCGGTGTCCTGGCAACCTATCTGGATCCTTCGTCCCTCACTGAGCCTGGGAACACACATGCCTCTCACTTGGTTGACTTCACCCGTGCCCGGCAGCAGCACCACCCCGACCTAAGGAAGCCCCGTGTGCGCAGGGCTGTGGGGGCCAAGGGCTCCGACTGGGGCAGGACTGACCACAAATTGGGGCAAGCGCCCTGGAGACAAGTTGAAAACACTAGTGACATTTAAATAGGCCCCTGCCATGAGCCCCGCATTCCACCCACAGGGACTCAGGAGCCAGGACTGAGACAGACCTGAGAGGGACCTGGACGTCCATCGCCAGGCAGAAAGGCACCTAAGTCACAGAGCATCCCACAGGGACAGCACGGACCACCGCTGTCCACCTTCCAGCCTGTTGACCCCGGCAGGCGCGAGTAGAGCCCTGTGCCCGCAAACGCTCTGAGTCGCCGTCTAACATGTCCATCTTTCCTTAAAGAACTTGAAGGGGTCATTTCTAGGGTTCCGTAAATGAGTATAGACATTTAAAATTATTCCTTCCATCACTCTTTCAAATGTGTCTACTGACATATCTTATTTCATGTCTCCTGCAATCGATTTTTTTTTAACACAAACTTTTGTTTAACAGTGAGAAGTTTTTCACTTTTAGGGAATCAGTAACTCAAAGGGTTCACAATGAGCAACTGTCAGTATTTCCTACCAGATGCCAAGTGACTGCCAGAGAGAATTAATACATTTGAAAAGATAATAACGGAACTAATGAAAATTGGAAGAAGATTTGGATCAACTTGAGCTGTGAAAGCAATTTGGAAATTAAAGCAGGTCTTTGTTAGTCTGAATAAGCTGAGAAATGAAAGTAAATAGTTTGGAAAATGAAAACAGGTTTGAATGGTTGACTTTAGTAAATGATATAAAAGAGACCTCGGTACCTTTCTTGGCTATATAAGAAATGTTTCGTTGCTGGGCACAGTGGTGCAAGCCTGTAATCCCAACGACTTGGGAGGCTGAGGCAGGAGGATGGAAAGTTTAAAGCCAGCCTTGGCAACATAACAAGGACTTAAGCAACTCAGCAAGACCTTATCTCTAAATAAAACATAAGAAAGAGCTGGGATGTGGTTCAGTGATTAAGCACCCCTGGGTTCAAGCCCCGCTACCAAAAAAATAAATAAATAAACAAAAATAAAAACAAAAGAAAGAAATATTTCAGCTCAAATTTGACATTAGTGGGATGAATGATAACGTGCCTGAACTTATAAAATTAACATAATAAAACTGCCAAAGAGAAGCGAAAGATATTACAGGAATAAGAAAATGATACATAACAACGAAAAAAGTAATCATTTCAAGTTTAAAACTATTAGACTGTTTAATACATTGCATGAAAATTTGTTCTTTAAGTGTGAAATGTAAAGACATTAAAAATCTCTTGAGTTAATCCAATTTATTAAAATTTGAAACCTGGCTAAATGGGATTTGAAGAGTCTATGGCTTAAAGATATAACAAAAATTAATAAAATTAAGCCAATTTATCAAATATGATATGTCATTAAATTTTTATGTCTTAATTGACAATAGTTGGTGAATTTTTAAATCTCAGGACATGTAAAAACAGCTAGAAAAAGTTTCAGTAGAGTAAAACAGGCATTATTACCTCATGTACATATATGACTACATGACCAATGTGATCCTACAACATGTACATTCAGAAAAATGAGAAATCATACTCCATTTTTGTATGATTTATCAAACTACATAAATGCATTCTACTGCCAAGTGTAACCAATTAGAAAAAATTCAAAAATTAAAAAAATATTTTCAGTAGAAATTAAGATTCAGTTTCTTGACAAATATTGTTGATCTTAAGATCTTAAAAGAAAATCTCTGATTATGTAAACTGTGGGGACCTAATAATTCTTAGTGCAGAGGTCTTTGGAAGATCTTTTGGGTTTTTTTTGTTTTGTTTTCTGGTGGTACTGGGGATTGAACCCAGAGGGGCTTTACCACTGAGCCACATCCCCAGCCCTTTTTGTATATTTACTTTTTTTATTTTGAGACAGGGTCTCACTAAGTTGCTTAGGACCTCACTAAGTTCCTGAGGCTGGCCTCAAACTTGCGATCCTCTTGCCTCAGCCTCCCAAGTCACTGGGATTACAGGCATGAACCACTGTGCCCTGCTTCCTTAAAAGATTTCGATGTCAAAAATATTTTTAAGTGATAAAACCATTATAATTTATATAAGAATTATATGAACAAAAGATTTTTTTACTCTCTGATGAATGAGTTGATGTTGCAACCAGCTCTGAAGGAGATTTCAGAGAGCACACAGGTATTTCAATTTATTTATAGAAATAAATAAATTTGCAAATTACATCTCTATTGGACAATGTCAATCTGCATTTCTATGCACAAGTATCAACTGTGTCAGGCAGACAGATCTGTGACATAGCCCACAACAAAGTGCGGATGAGCCAGGACTGGGGACGTGGGACATCAGTTTATACCATGGATGAAAACATCCAGGAGGGGCTGGTGTGTTAGACCAAGCGAAAAGAGGATCGAAGAGAGCCAAGGGCGGCTTTGGTTGCCTGTCGCGGCTTTGCGTTGCTGGGGGTGGGACCTGGGCCTGGCTCACACCTGGCACGTGCGCTGCCAAGAGCTGCCCTCCAGCCCGAATGAGACTCTTGAGTGTTGACAACTGGGAGAAGCCAGAGGCTCAGGCAGGAACAGGGGAGGACAATCGGGTCTAGAAGTCAGGCCTTGGGTGGACACCCACTTCCAGCAAATTCCACGAGTGCATTTCCCGCGGGCCCGACCCTGCAGCCAGCCGGCTCCTCTGCCCCTGGAAGGAGGTGCTCGCACTTACTCCCCCCTCCCCGCCTCCCTCCACCGGGTGAGGAAGCTGAGGTCCCGGAGTGAAGCAGCTTCCCCCAGGCGCTGGGAGCGGGGATCGCAGCCCCGTGTCCTGGGTGCCTACTCCTCCGCACACCACCGGCCACGGCCACCCACTCATTACAAATCCAGCCACGACTAACGAGAACCTGAAAAGTGCGCTCACTTTCCAAGAAAACACTTGGGGAGCGTGCGGCCTCGAGGCCAAGCCACCAGGCCTGCTCTCCGGTCAGGTGCGGAGGGCCCAGCTGGGGGGAGGTGCTACCCACCTGCCCCTGCAGGAATCTGAGGCCCCTGCTGCCTCTTGGCCGGCACTCAGGATGCAGTTGGATCATCACATCTGTGAGGAAGGAGACCCACTTGCCAGCAAACCCCGTGCAAGGCCTCTGCGCGGCCCCCGGGGAGGAAGCCACCGCTGTGCATGGTGCTGCTGTCCTGGAGGCAGTGCCCCTGGGGACGAGAGAGTCAGGAGCCCTGCTGTGGCCCCCCAGGCGGCAAGGTAAGGCCACAGCTGATCTGTGCCCCCGTGTCTGATCCCCATCCCTGGAAAGGGGACCCTCCTCTACGCCATTGTCCAAGAAGTAGCTGGCTGCCGTTTAACTTCATCCAGGAGAGAGAGGAGACCCTGAGCAACGCTGATAAAGCCACCATCTCTGCCACCTTCAAGCCCAAGAGCCATCTCGCCTCTAACCCAGTCACCCAGGAATCCGTGCAGACCACTGGTGGGCAGTCACGAAGAGTTTTTACTCAGATCCCCCAGCGCCGCCCCCAGAAATTCGTTTCCAAGAGTCGAGTTGCAATGTCAGGCCCTCGTTTGAAAATTCTGACTCGAGTAAACGGTAAAATTTGAGCCCTGCTTCTTTGTTTTATCTTTTCTTTTTCATGGTACTAAGGATTGAACCCAGGGGTGTCGACCACTGAGCCAAATCCAGGCCCTTTTATTTTGAGACAAGGTCTTACGAAGTCGCCCAGGCTGGCCTCCAACTTGGCTTCCCAAGCTGCTGGGCTTACAGGCATGTGTCGCCGCACCCAGCTAAGCTAGGGAAATCCTGTTAATTTTTTGGTATGATAATCTTTTGTGGGATTTTTGTTTTGAGAGTGCTTTCCTTCTAGAGGTAGATACTGGACTCTGCCCTGATGAAATAACATCTGGAATTAGCTTTGCAGCAGAAGTGGGGGAACCAGAAGGGTTTCATCACATAAAAGATCGGGGTACCAGCTTCGTATGTTTGAATTTTTTCAGAGTGAAGAGTTTCTTATATTTTTTCAATAGGTTTTAAAGCAAATTCCTGGTGCCAGCTTCCCTGTTCATCTTGAATTCCCCTCACTTGTGGGGGCTTGTTCTCTGTGCTCAGCATGGTTTGGGGACGCCATGGCTATGAGCAGCCTCTCCACATGGCCTCTCCCAATCTGCCGCCAGCTTTTCTCCTTTAGGAGAATATTCTTCTCTAATTGCCCCAACTAATCAGATAAAAGATACTGGTCTTCTTTCTGCCCTTTCTGTTCTTCACTGCTTTCCCAACGTGAGAAAGAGCCCAAAGCGGGAAGAATTATAGCACGTTGCCATGTGAATGCAGAGGCCCGCGTGCCAGAATTTCCAGTTAGAAGGGAGGGATTGTCCGCTTGATTCTTTTCTAAAAAGAACGGTCTAAAAAAACGTGGCCTTTCCCTCGTCTAAGAACATTATCCCCTGCTGCTTAAAATTTACACTTGTTGGTTACTCTCTGTTTTCCATGGAAACCTTATCTATGGTCTGAGCTATAAACTATTTTAGAAACCAGAATCTCTCAGACCTGGGAGGACCTTTTATGCTACCAGCAGAAAACCTTGCAGCGAAGATTCAAGCAGAAAACTTGAGCAAGCCCTCAGTTTTTATTATGATCTCTAAGAAGATTCTGATCATGAAAATTAACGTCTTACAACCCTTCCATCCCAGAATGACCTCTTCACAAACTCAGGAACCACAGGACACGGTTGCCACTTAACCTGGGCAAACGGCAGGGGAGAACGTTCTTGCTGACGTTTGTGCTTCTCTTGGGAAGGGACCAACAGGTGGTTCCGCGATGTTAGAATGGTGGTTTTCAAAGTCGTGTGTGCCGCCCTCTTTCTGTGTGATAGGAACAGTCACACGATGAAGAGGGAGATGTGTTTACCATCTCTCTTTAAAGCCTCGATTATTTCAAGAAGAATATTTCTAAATCTGTAGATTAAAAATCAGACGTTGAGAAATGCAGGTGCATCACAGGCTGGCGGGGAACAGAAGGGGTTCAAGCTCGGGGCTCCTGACCTGGAAAGCCAGACGGAACACGGGGGTAGCAGGGACGCTCCTCTGCTGGGCCACCGCCTCTGCATCCTGATGAGCCCAGTGCTCCCGGGAACAAGAGGAAGGGAATAAATCTGGCCCTTGGCTGCTCTGACTGAAGTATGGCTTCCCTCCCCGCCTCCCGCTCCTCCTGGCAGGAAGGGCCCCGGGAGCTTCGTGAGCACCATGGAGACCTTGGGCCATAAAACTGTCTCCTCTCATTTTCAAGGTGAACAAATGTTATTACCGCCAGGAAACAGACCACATGAAGAGAAGCGCCGGGGCTGGAGCTGCTGCCCAGGCAGGCAGGCAGGCTTTGCAGTTTCCAGGTTCATTACCTCATTAACCAGAGTCAGTGGACAAAACACCAGGCCTCCTCAAGGGCCCGTGAGCACAGCCACTCGTATTTCAACTCTCCGAGGGTAAAATTGCTAAGCTGATTTTTCTCCTGTTCACAGTGCTTTTTCCATCCTTTCTCTGCCCATGTGTCTGGTAATCCAGTCCCTGAACCCTGCGCTCCCAGGAGCTGCTGATCTTGGACGTGTGGATGATGGCGGACAGAAGTGAATAGCAGGGACCAAAAGTTTCCCAGGGCCAGGTGTTCTAGATGGCGGACATGCTAGTGACCCTGATTTCCTCCCTGCACGTTGTATGGATGTAGGAAAATATGGCAACACACCTCATAAATACGTACAGTTACCCTGGGTCAAGTCAGCAAAAGAATTCCCAGTGTAGACGGTGACTGTGGGAGACAGCTTGGAGTCTGAGCTCTCTTGAGGGTCAAAGGCCTCTGTTTCTGTGAAATGTCTGGGGTCCTGGGGCCTAGGGTACACTAGGCCTTCCCCTCCAAACTTAAAGGACAGCAGCTGCACTTGGGGGTCCCTGCCAGTAGATAAGAAAGGCACATGATCGGGAGGTCACTGGCTCTGGAAGCCACATGGGGCACTTTCAGATTACATACTCTGTCCCACATACTGGGTGACACAAGAAAGCCACCAACTTAGAGAGGGCCAGAGAGCTAGAGCTGGACCAGGCTAGAGTGCCGTGGCTCGGACCCTTAGCACTCAAGGCCAGGCCTCACGCCATTGAGAGTCGCAGGTCTCGCCGGGTACGCCAGGCCCCAGAAGCACTGATTTTACAGGGTGCTGTGGGTAATGGCATACATCAGCTTGACTGGGCCTTGGGGTGCCCAGATAGTTGGTCAAACCTTATTCTGGGTGTTTGGGGAATGAGCTTAACATTCATATCAGCAGATCGAGCCAAACAGATCGCCCTTCCTGACCTGGTGGGACTCACCAGTCACTCCAGAGCCTGAACAGAGTGAAAAGGCCGAGCCTCCTGAGAGTAAGGGTGAGCCTCCTGCCTGGCCTGCGGGAGTGGGGACGTCAGTCTTCCTCCTGTCTTCAGACGGAAACAGCAGCTCTTCCTGGGTCTCCTGCTGCTCAGGCCTCAGGACGGGGTCTGGAGCTTCACCAGCTTTTGACTGCTGATCTTGGGACCTGTCAACCTCCCTAGTCACTTGAACTTATTCCTTAAAATAAACCTGTCTCTCTGTCTCTGTCTCCGTCACTGTCTGACTCTCTCCCTCCCTCCCTCCCTCCATCTCTAATACAGATTCTGAAATGGCCCTCCAAGAGCTCCAGTAAGTGTTGAAGGTTATGGAAAATAATATTCCTGCAAGATAACCCCCCAAAAACATAGAGAGAGGTGCAGCTCGGGAGGAGGGAGGGGAAACTAGCCAAGGATGAGCCTCCCAGGTGGATACTGAATGCTGGGCCCTAAACCTTGACCTTCTCCCATGGAAAATTAGTCCTACCTACCCTGTAAAACCCTGTAACCGAGGGCCAGTTTCACATCTGGAAAATGAGCCCCGGTCATGCCAAGTCCGCAAATGAAGAAAGGCTCCTCGGAATCCGTTGGGGTCTGCAGCCCGTCCTCTTGCTCTTACAACCTGACCAAGAGCTTGTGAAGGAGGGCGCTGCCCTTCAGGAGGCAGGGACTGTCCGCCTGCGTCTGGACATCCATGCTCGGGGCTCTTCTCCTTAGAGCTGAAGAAGGTGGGTCTGGACCCACTGGTGCAGGTGGCCCTGACCCTCTTGATCCCACCCTCCAGATCTCTTTTAAGACGTTTTCTTCCCGTCCCCCTGCCACCCGCCCCGCTGCCCAGAGAGGCTTTAGCCACCCTCAGACTCCTGCCAGACTCCTCACGTCTGCGACCCCTGGATGAGGCTGAAATGACCAGTCCTGTTGAGGGAGCGAGGCTGCCGCTGCACCGTGGCGGGGACCAAGGGCTGGACTCCAGCCAGGGTGTCCGAGGCTCCGATGCTGTTGGGAGCTGTCTCTGGCTCTGCAGGCCCTGGCCGCTCAGCATAGGAGGACCAGGGCCCCCATTGTCTCCGTCACGCTCAAAGGCACCCACCCCACAGGACACATCTTTGCTACCGTATGTGTGCGGTGTGGGGACCAAACCCGGGGCTCTTAGACCTTCAGGGCAGGCTCTCTACCTGAGCCACTGCCCAGGAACCTACCACTAAAATTTTTATTTTTTAATCATAGATGGACACAATATCTTTATTTTATTCGTTTATTTTTATGTGGTGCTGAGGATCGAACCCAGTGCCTCACATGTGCCAGGCAAGCGCTCTACCACTGAGGCACGTCCAGTCCTCTACTACTAAATTTTTGAAGAGAGTTTTTGTTTTTGACATTATTATTAATTCTGAATTTCAGTCTCTCTCTCTCTTTTTTTTTTTTTGGTACCAGGGGTTGAACTCAGGGGCACTCGACCACTGAGCCGTGTCCCCAGCCCTATTTTGTATTTTATTTAGAGACAGGGTCTCCCTGAGTTGCTTAGCACCTCCCTGTTGCTGAGGCTGTCTTTGAACTCTCAATCCTCCTTCCTTGGCCTCCCGAGCCGCTGGGATTACAGCCAAGTGCCACCGTACCTCCTTTATTTATTACCAATATCTCTTTCAAATTTCAGTCACATCCAGACCCTTGAAATGTTTGTAGCTTTCCAACATTGTCCCAAGAGTGTCCCATCCCGGGGACAACCCGTCCGTCTAGAAGGACAACGTGACTGCAGCTCTCCCAGGAATGAAAGCTGAGTCACTTGGGCCAGCGTGGAAGCAGGAGCCAGCAAGAGAGGCTGGCTGGTCCAGGGAGAATGGGCGTGTGTGCAGGTGGTTTGCAGGGTGTGTGTGCGTGTGAGATGCACCCGCCTCTTTTCCTCATGGCTTCACTCCCGCATGGGCTGCACGTCTGTGGTAGGTCCACCTGCTGCTCCACAGCCGGCCTCCGTCGAGATGGGCTTGTGAGGAGCGAGCTTTCCTGCAGACGCCGGGCTGGAAGCGCTGCCCGGGGCTGGGGTGAGGAGCTCCACTCCCCCTGCCGGTACGAAGCGGTTTCCGGGGCTCTCCTGACCTCATTCTTCTTGCAGTGACTCGGGCAGCCCAGCCCAGGCCGGCCTGCGGGGACCCTCTGTCCCGGCCCCGCCTCGGGTGGATTGCCATCTTGGATGTGGTGCACCAGTGCTGTCTGGGGAAGCCACTCCTGGCCTGCTGGACGCGGCCTCGAGGACACCAGCAGTTGAAAGGCTCCTTCCTGCCGCCAGCGGCTGGGAAGTCTGATCCGTCAAGTGCTGTCTTCAAAGCGCAGGGTCCTCACACAAAACCTTAAAACGACCTGAGCCCAGTCACCCCGGCCGGGACGCTGCTCCCGGGGGCCACGCCCTGCGGTCCCACTCTCTCCATCCTGCTCTTCCCTTTCCCCACGACACCGCGGGCTGCTCCGTGTCCTTCCTGCACGTTCCATCCGGCTTACTCGGGCCAGAGCCGTCGTCTCTGGGGGTGGGACACCGGGTAGCAGAGAGAGCAGCCCTGGGAGGGGCGTTGTGAGGAACCCAGGAGGCAGTGGCGTGGAGGCCATGATGGGCAGCTCGGAGGCCAGGGGAAGGCTGGAGAGGCCAGGTGTGGGAAGCCAGGGACGTGTGCCCGGTGGACACTCTGGCAGCAGCTCGGCCCCTGCGGGCAGTCCTCCAGGGCTGCAGCCGGGCCTGGGGGAGACAGCGGCTTCTGCCTGTGGTGAGGGGCAGTGGCTGTCGGCAGGAGATGTAGGGAGGGCAATGGCTTTTGGAAGTCACTTGCTTACCTAACTTTGTGGTCAAATAAGAACTGTGTGTTTATGGGGCACAACGCAGCGTTTTGAAACCCTCTGTGGAGCCGCTACAAACGCGTTGCCTCCCCTATTTATCATTTTCTGTGGGGAGAAAACTCAAAATATCTCTCAGCAGTTTCCGGGTGCACAGTGTGTTGCTAGCTGTGGTCACAGTTGTACAACAGTTCCCGTCAACTCGTCCTCCTGCCTGACTGAGGTCAAAGCCTTGGACCACCCTCGAGTCACCCAACCCTGGCCTTCTATGCCCTGCTTCCGCCTGAGGGAGGTCCTGTGGCCTGCACCACTGAGGCCCAGCTTATTCCACGTGGCACCAGTCCACCGGGGTCGTCCATCCCGTCATATATGACTGCATCCTAATTTGGGGGGGCCTGAGTGGTATTTCTTTGTGTAGGGATACCAAATTTTCTTTGTCCATTTAGGCTGAGTCCATGAGGACATGGGAGTGCAGATATCTCTTAGAAATACTAACTGAATTATATAGTAGGAGGATTGTACAATCATATGGTAGTTCCATTTTTAGTTTGGGGGGGAATCTCCATACTGTTTTCCATAATGGTCATACTAATTTACATTCCCACTAGATAAAATCTTAACTAAGGTATTGACTGGGCCACTTTCACAGACCAGATAATAGGGTCTTAGACAAGACAGAAGGCTGAGTTCTCTTTCCTGCAAAGGCCAAAGCATACACTGAGTGGGCTGTGTAGTCAGCTTTCCATCACTGTGACAAAACACCTGAGATAAGCAATGAAAAAGGAGAAAAGGTTTATTTTGGCTCCTGACTTCAGAGGATTCAGTCCACCGTTGGCCGGATCCACGCCTTTGAGCCTGCAGTGAGTCAGCACATCAGGGAGGGAGCCCGTGGCAGAAAAGGCCACTCCCCTCCGGCCCTGGGAAGCAAACAGAGGCAGGAGAGGCTGAGGGCCCAACATCCTTCCAGGCACAATCCATGACCTACTCTCCCACCTCCCTACTGTGCCCAGGGCCTCTGGGGGACACTGCAGAGCCAAACGGCAGCGCGGGCTGCGGGAGGGCGTCTCCTTTCCACCAGCCGTCCTGCCACCTGCTCCTTCCGCGGGTCACTCTGGTGCTCAGTGGGGCATTGGCCTCACCTGGGCGTCGACGCCAACGCCACGCACACCTGCATGTCCGCCTCCCAGTCCTCAGAAGGGGTGGCCACTTCCCTGATGGGCTGCGCCGCCCCATTAGACCCACAGTGGGAGGTCAGCGGCCACCGCGGCTGGTGAGAGGGGTGGGCGCGCGTCAGCAGCGTGTGGCCCGCCAAGCCCAAGAGAAAGACGGGGAGTGGCAATAGGGGCGAGAGCGGTCACGGTCACTGTCAACTCTGCCCAGGGGTGAACGAGCTGCGGGGGAGCTGGTGGGTCCGAGAAGGAGCAGCAGAGAGGGTGGAGGCCCATGAGAAGAGGCCATGCTCCAGGAGGAGGCCGCTAGGGTGGTGCCCGGAGGAAGAATGGACCCGATGGTCGCCCAGCCTGAGGCAGGGTGGGAGCCGGCTGGCGGCTGCCTCTCTGTACAGAATTGGAAACCAGGACTCCTGTGGTGACCGAGGGGCACGTGTGAGTTGGAGCTGGACAGAGGGGATGTGGTTGGAAAGGGTCCCTGTTGAGACTGCTGACCGGGGACGCGTGGGGCTGCCTGGCAGGACTGAGGCGCTGGTGGAGTCGGGTACCGCGTGCGGGGTGCCCATGGGCAGCAGCCAGAAGGCTCCCGTCGGGGCGCAGCGCGGGCCAGGTGTGGGCTTGAGAGCAGGCGGTGTGTTCCAGCCCCGGTCTGGACGATGGCAGGTGCACAGTCGCCCCCCAGGGTCCCAGCGGGCAGTCGGGAGGGAGGCACCCGCGTTGGCTCCCAGGTCCAGGGTCGGGCCTGGGGCCTCGCCACTTCCCTGGAGGCGCCGACCCCTCGCCTGAGTTAGAGTTGGATGAACGCCAGTGTTTTTTGAAACCGAGCGCCGTTCTTTGAGAACAGAAGCAGAATGAGTGGCTGGCTCAGAAGGAGCCCCGAGGTGAGCAGGCACCCCGCTCGGCCCTGGGCCCGGAGGCAGGGCGGCGGGTCCCTGCGGTGGGGCACTGGAGGTCCCGGCAATCGGCCAGCTTTATGGCTGGTAATGGTTTTCTGTAAATGACAGTCGCTCCTCCTCGCAGGGCAATTGAGTTCTCTCTGAGTTCATCTGGGAAAGTCTTGTTCATATTAACTGTGACATGCATGAGTCAGAGAGTAATTGTCACCCAGAGGTTTACAGGGCACTGCTGTCCTTTCAGCCAGGACAGCCCCGCGACTCTGGCCTCTGGGCTCACAGGGTCACGGTGGAAGGACGGGGGTGACCGTCTCCAGTGGACTTTCCTCCTCCCAGACTGGATGAAGTTCATCAGCTACATGTCAAGCTCAGCAGAAAGACCTTCCTTTCCCTGTGGCCTCTCTGCTCCTGTGGAACCAGGTTCTTGAGACGCGATTATGATAATAGCAACAGCAAGGACCCTCCCTCTCTGTGGGGTCCCCACTTAGGCCTTTGCTGATTTTCCCCAGGGAGTCCAGTAAGGGGAAAGAAAAGCTTTCACCTGCTTCCAAATGTCTACTCAAGTTCAAGTGTACTCAAGAATGAAACTTGTGTTTCTGGCACGTGGTTTTCCCCTGAAAGGCCCAGAGCAGCGAGCGCCGTTGCCTTCCGCGACGTGGAAGAAGACAAACGTCCAGGCCAAAGCCAGCAGGAGACTGGCTCTCGCTTGCTCCAGTGGTGGACACGCCCGGACGGCCCTGGACAGGGTCCCTGGGAGACCTGCACAGCAGTGTCCTCCTAAGGCCGTGGCTCCTGGCCACTTGCTGAGGTTAAGAGCACCTGGCGCTTACCAGCCATGGAGCAGGAGAGTCGAGCCAGGAGAGAAAACAGGTTTCACCACGGAGGAAGCCCGAGGAGAACAGCGTTTGCCATTCCATTAACGGACAGAACGACACCCCGACCCCACCAGCCACTCAGTTCTCAGGAGAAATTAAGCAGAATTGCATCAAGTCTCCGAGGACAGAATGGAAAAGGCGTGTCAGTGGCGAGTGGACTGGGCTGCTTGATGGACATGATTTATTCCGGGGGCTGCATGCACCGTCCAGATGAGTCATAAATGCCACGGAGTCGTGTGTAGGTTTTTAAACATCAACCCCAAAATTGAAAAGTAGAACAGCCAAGGACTCAGAATGAACTACAGAATCAAAGACTCTATTTTACTTTATAAAAACATCAGTGAGCCCTCGTCCCTCTGGTAGCTTTCTTGAGGATCTCTGCGTATTGTTAAGAGGATAAACTCGATGAGGTGGAACTAAGCATACTCACGGCGACCACGGGGACTCAGCTCATACGGTTCCCAATCAGCTCAAGGCCAAAGTCAATTTTTTTTTTTTGGTGGCGGGGGGCACTAAACCACTGAGGCACATCCCCAGTCATTTTTATTTTTTATTTTGAGACAGGGTCTTGCTGAGCTGCTGAGGCTGGCTTTGAACTCACCATCCTCCTGCCTGGGCCTCCCGAGCCACTGGGACGACAGGTGTGCACCACCGCGCAGCTCAAAGTAGATTTTAATACTTTCTTTTATTTTCACTGATAACCAGGCCTCGGCCTCAACTCTCACCCCGATGAACCCGCCCACAGAGTAGGAAGAACCCTCAGACGTGCACACCTGCTGGTCCTGGAGACCTCTAAGCCCACGCAGCACGGCGAATCTACCTGTTCAAAGAGGGGTCCGCGATTTTCAGTAGGTCTGAAAGTTTGCATCGAGATACAGTCTTCAAAGCATCTATTCGTATCAGACCCCTTGGGCTCCAGATCCCCGCTGCCCTCTCACTCTGGTTAGTCTGAGGGCTCTGCCAGCGTCGCCCGGGAGCACCTGGCACCGCTGCGCAGGCTGATTCCTGCCCAGCCCAGAAGTGTGGAGAGCACGGCCAGGTCCCCCTCGCCCCTGCTGGGTACCTTGCTCCCTCCCTTCCTGGAGGACATCTCTGACACTAGCCAGCTCCACAGGGCTCTTCAGAGGTCCTCGCGAATGGGCCCACGGGCCAGCTCCATGTCACCTGCCCCTGTTGGCTGCAGCTGGCCTCCCTCACTCCCGCAGTTGGCTGCTTTGGAGGGGACCCAGAGAGCGATGTGAGTTATTTCAAGGAAAAAAAAAAAAAAATTGTTACTTCTAACAACATTTTGATTTCCTAGGCACAGAAATTTAATTTTAATATTTCATTACGATTTTAGCAATTAAGCTTCACCGTCCCACAATGACACCTGGAACTTTGCCTGTCGTGATTACGCATCACATCCAGGGATGAAGCGTGAGGGGCAGGGGACGGGTGTAGAAGGGAGGCGGACCCTCCTGGGGGCTTCCGGGCCTGCCCTGCCCCTTCCTGTGTGTCCTTGGGCAAGTTGCTTCACTTGTCTGATTCTCTCAGACTCATTTGTTAAATTATCTTAATACAATAAAGCTAGAAATTAACAACAAATTTAAAAAAACTTTCATCTAGAAATTTAAGAACTCTTAAGTCAGTAGGGAAATAAACAAAACTCAGAAGGTCTTGAAAATGACGAAAACACATCGAGATTTGTGTCGTGGAGAGAGAGAAAAAAATGCCCAGCATCAGAAGAAAATGATGAATCCTTTGAAATGCACCAAGACTTGTCCAGCATTGGCCAGTGTTTGCCAAAACTCACATGCATTTGAAAGGATTATATGGCTGCATTTGGAGACAGAGTTCTATACATTTTTATATCAATCAAATCTTTGTCGTGTGTGTGTGTGTGTGTGTGTGTGTGTGTGTGTTTATTTTGCCACTGAGCTACATCTCCAACCCTTTTTATTGTTTTTATTTTGAGACAGGGTCTCACTAATTTGCCAAGGCTGGCCTTGAACTCGGAGAGCCTCCTGCCTTGGCCTCCTGAGGGCTGGGATCATGGCCTCGCCCTGGCGGTTATTTAACACTCTTCCTTTGGCTCTTCCTTTGGCTAGTGTTGGCCCGGCACACCCTTCTCCTCCTTTTTACTTTCAGCTTTTTTCTATCATTTTATTTTAGGTGTGCTTCTTGTTAGCAGCCTTGGGATGCCGTGGACTTTTTTGATCCAGTCTGACAATCTCGTCTTTCCGCTGGTGTTTCCTGTTTTCACATCTGACAGGATCACTAATACCCTGGTGCTGAAATCCGCCAACTTAATATTTATTTTAAATTCACCCCACCAGCCCTGTGCCCATTCTTCTCCCTTTCACTTCTTTCTTTGGGTTAAAATGTTTCCAAAACCTACTTCATTCCACCTGCACTGGCTGCAGAGGAAGCTCCCTTCCCCACAGCGCTGGTTCTGGGGTGCGCCTGGTGACAGCCTCCTCGGCTCCCCGGCACTGGGCCACTGTGACCAGTCTGCTCTTCCTTTTCTTGATCCTGCCATCCCATAGTTCAATGCTCACCCCGGGTTATTCCATGGGACCCATATTTCTTGAGATTCGCCCCGGTCTTTGCTCTTTTCCCTGTTGCCATTCCATCCTGTATCCCTGTACTTTCCTCTAGGATAATCTTCCTTCTGCCTGAAGTTTTCTCCTTATTAGTTCCCTTAATGCAAATCTGCTGCTGCAAAATTGTGTCCCTTTTTATTTTCCTGAAAGTCTCTTTATCTCGCCTTCATTTCTGAAATTCATTCTCTCGGCATCTAGAACTGAACACAATCCCTGTCAAAATCCCCACTGCCATTTCTACAGGAAAGTCCATTCCTAAAATCCACGGGAAGAACAAAGACAGAGGAGTCACACTTCTTGAATTCAAAACTACAGAACCGAGTTGGCAGAGAGGCAGGAGGATTGCAAGTTCAAAGCCAGCCTCCACAACTCAGCGAGATCCTGTCTCAAAATAAAAAATAAAAAGGGCTGGGGATGTGGCTCAGTGGTTAAGTGCCCGTGGGTTCAATCCCTGGTACAAAAAATACCCTACAAAACTGCAGGAATCAAGACGGTGTGTTACTGACAAACGGTAGGCACACAGATCAATGGAATTCAGTTGACAGTTTAGAAATTAATAATTAACATAATTCTATCATCCATCAAGTTTTGACAAGAGTGCCAAAACTATTCAATAGAGAAACAAGAGTCTCTTTTCTTTCCTTCTTTTTTTTTGGTACCAGGGGCACTTAACCACCACTGAGTCATGTCCCCAGCCCTTCCTAAAGAATCTATATTTTATTTAGAAAGAGGGTCTTGCTAAGTTGCTTAGGGCCTCACCAAGTTGCTGAGGCTGGCTTTGAACTTTCAGTCCTCCAGCCTCAGCCTCCCAAGCTGCTGGGATTACAGGCGACACCACTGTACCTGGCTTCAAGTCTACATTTTAAATAATTCCTAGTTAGATTTCTTCCTGCATGTTTTTAGGATTATGGAGCTTTATTTTTCTACATAACTTAAAATGAACTTCTAAATTCACTATACTATGTTTGGAGAAACAGGTCTGAATTATATCAGTGCCAAGCAACTTATCAAATTTATTTGTAGTCTAATAGTTGGTCAACTTTTTAAAAATGTTCTCTACGTACTTTAATTTTTTTTTGTCCATTTGACAAAATAAATAAATGTATTCATTTAAAAACTCTTGCTGGGCACAGTGGTGCATGCATGTAACCCCAGCGGCTCTGGAGGCTAAGACAGGAGGATCGTGAGTTCAAAACTAGCCTCAACAATGGCAAGGCACTAAGCAACTCAGTGAGACCCGTCCCTAAATAAAATACAAAATAGGGCTGGGGATGTGGCTCAGTGATTGAGTGTCCCTGAGTTCAATCCCCGGTACCAAAAAAAAAAAAAAGAAAGAAAGAAAGAAAACAAACCTCTTCATTTATCAGCCTGGGTTGGAGAAGAGAGACTATATTTTATTCTTTATCTAACATAAAAATCAGTTCCTCTGCTGCTGTTGATTTTGTAGGATTAAAACCATAGGATAAAGTGCAGTCAGCCCTCCGTATCCAGGGTTTCCATGTCCACTGCTTCAACTGTTTGGGGAAAAACTTGTGTGTGTCCTGAACATGTGGAGACTTATTCTCGTCCTCACCCGCTAAGCAACCTACTCTGGCAGCTCCCCACAGAGCCAGGGCTGGTGAGCCACGCAGCAGTTGTGCCAGGGCTTGTGAGCCACATAGCAGTTGTGCCAGGGCTGGTGAGCCACGCAGAGTCGGTTCTGAGCACACAGGGTTTGTGTGGGGTCCTGTGCAGCACTGAGCCTCTAGAAGGGAGGGAGCATCCTCTGGTGGACTCTGGAGCCCTCAGGTCCTGGAGTCCTCCCCAGGGACGCGGGGACACTGTCCCCACGCATGAGGCCTCTCGCTCTTCCATTCTTCATATCAGGCGGCTCTGAACTTCCGATAGGCTTGCTGGGCTTTGGCCTGGGTCTGGACCCTGATGAGCAGAGACGCTGGGGTCTCTTGCAGCACATGGGGACCGTCTCTCAAATGGACTGCATATTAAGCAGACAGAAATCCCAGGAAATTGCAGGGACTGAGAATCCAGACCTTAATGTAATGAATTCGTAAGTTTGCTCTTTAAAAGTTAGCTTGAAAGAGAGAAGGCCACAGTCCGAACAAAGTCAAGATGAAACCCAAGCAGACTGATTTTGCCTCTTGTCTGCTGTGCGCCTCTGGCGGGCAGGAGAGGGCAGGAGGTCGCCCGCAAGGTCGTGGCCAGCACGTCAACGTTCTCTTCTTGTTCTAATGGCTCCTTTGGAGGATCTGCTGCTCCCTGGGCCCTGAGCTCTGTCCTCCCCCACATGTCCGGGTGTCCCCAGGTTTCTCCTGCTGCCGGAGCCAAGCCCGTTCCCCCGGGTGACCTCGTCCCGCCTGCCCACGCACGCCGGTCAGTTCTGCCCTTGTTGTCTGGCTGGTTTTGCTGGAGGTGCTGCTTCTCTGGGGACTTTTACAAACTTGTTTTGTCCGCAGCTCCGGCCTCCTCCACAGGTCAAATGGAAACGAAGCCTTTTATGAAGTTTCCCCCTTTTGAAGCTGGAAAGTTGGCAGCCGCGGGACGTAGAAGTGAGTCGGAAAGTCTGGGCCTGGCTGGCAGCGCCACGCTCCTGCAGAGGAGGCTGGGTTACCAGCTTGTCCGTAAGACGCAGGTGAGGGGGCCGCGATGCTCGAGGGACGAGATCGCACCACAGGCGTGCCCACCCTCCTCCCTGCGGAGGCGCCCTCCAGGAGGCAGACGCCGAGTTCAGGGAGAAG
Source organism: Sciurus carolinensis (assembly GCF_902686445.1). Classification (NCBI taxonomy): domain Eukaryota; kingdom Metazoa; phylum Chordata; class Mammalia; order Rodentia; family Sciuridae; genus Sciurus; species Sciurus carolinensis. Next base: position 203,590,704 of record NC_062213.1, on the reverse strand, counting down.
GCAGCAGGCCCCCCTCCGTCCCCCTGCTACCTCACCTCCAGCAGAGCCCCTGGGATTGACCCTTTCCGGAAAGATCCGGCATTAAGCCCTCTCCGAGGTCACAGGGAGCTTGGAGACCGCTGTTGGGGCAGGTAGGATGGATCTGACCAACTCAGGTCACAAGCAGGTTGGCCAGGAGCAGCAGGGACAGAGGGAGACCAACTCCTGAGCTGGAAACCAGGTCGAGGCCGCCTGCTGGTTCAGTCCATGTCCATCGCTGTTCTAGGCCCCCAGAGGCCAGGGGCACAGCTCAGCTGCTTGAGCCCAGGGCCTGCCCAGGACGGCAGCCTGCAGGCCTGGATAGCTGAGCTGGGGCCGGGGTCCCAGGCAGGCCCAAGGAAGGGCTGACCCAAGCCCAGGACCAGCCTCAGCTTGCCCAGCCCAGGTGGAGGCCAGAGGAGGCCCCGTCAGGGCCTGGGAACGTTATTATGGGGGCTGGGCAGAGAAGACTCTCGGATCGTGTGCAGCGGCGTTACCGTCACAGGTGGCCACACTTCACCAAAAGGCAGGCTGTGAAGCACCGCTTCCTGGACAAGGAGACGGCATCCAGGGGCGGGACTCCTCCCAGGTGTGGCCAGGCAGAGCTGTTGGTGCGAGACCTCTCCAAAAGGACCACGGCCACCATGGATGTGGGCAGGGGACAGGGACGGCAGGTGCTGGCGGGCTCAAGGCGGGAGGGTCCTGGGTTCCGGGACTTTGCCTCCCCCTGGCAGCAGCTCCCTCCAGGAGCTTGTTTCCTGGGGGCAGAGGATTAGGGTCCTGCTGGAGTCGCCTCTGAGCTGTGTTGAGAGGCATGAAAGGGAGCCACCTACCTGCCCAGGCCGAAGGGCCCAAGGCCGACCCCAGTCCAGCCGCTCCCGTTCATCTCAGGGGCGTCTCTGCTCTGCTCCTGGTGCTGCTGCTCATCTCAGGACCGGCCTCGGCTGCCGGAAATGGAACGTCGCTGGAATGTGAGGACTGGGAGAGAGAATGGCTGGCTCTGGGCGAGGGTCCGCAGCGCCCCGGGAATGGCCTTCTTGATGCCCTCCTTGCCCACTGCAGTCATGGAGCCCCAGGCTTCCCCGAGGACAGCAGCCCCTGGTGTTGGGGTGGGGGCCCAACACCCCACGAGCCAAGGAATGAGCGCTGGCGCCGTGCATCTGCCCGAGGACGGGCGCTGGCCCCGCGCCTTCCGCTCTGGGGGAGCTTCGGAGTGAGTGGAGGCCCAGTCTTCACGCGGCGATCACGACATCCGCCGTGGCGGGAAGTTAGGTCTCCTCGTCTTCACGACTCGCGGCTGGTCTTCCCTCTCATTCCTTTTCAGGTCTGAAATGAACACTGCGAGTTGGCCAAGGAGGGGCGTCCAGAACCTGCTGACCGACTGAACACAGAGGAGGCTCCCAGCCTCACCGGAACCGTGTCCTTGTCTCCCAGGTCAGCGGGAAGGCTCCAAGGTGAGGTGTACACCCCGGACGTGGGTTCACAGACCCGCGACGGCCCGGGAGGTGCAGGTCCCTTTCACCTCTCTGACAAGGTGTCAGTGGGATAAGCTGGGCTAAGGTCTCACACTGTCTCCAAAGCTCCGCGGCCCCCAGCCCCAGCCGGTCGGTGGCTCTCCTCCAGCAATGACTCGGGGATCCAGCCTGCTTCCGTCCAGAGCTGTCATGGAGCCCTCGCCATGGGACTTGAGTGAGGTTGTCTGCAAGCCCCAGACCCCCTGAGGTTGACTGCAATGTGGTTAAAAACGAATGCGGGAGGAATTCCTAAAAGCAGTTGAAGGTGAACAGGAGGCGTCGGACTTGCTGAAGCCACAACCCGGCTCCCTGTTCTTTTTCACCAAACACCTCGAATGCCATCTGCTTTCCAGAAAGAATTCTTATAAGAAAGGAGCAGCGTATTCGAAGACGGACTGCACCCAGACCAGCTGGAGATGATCGAGCCGACCACGTGATAGCAAGGAAAGCTCTCGGCCCTCCTGCCCTAACCATAGACCCACCCGACGGTACACGCGCTTCCCGCCCAGAGGCCTCTCCCTGCTTCCCTGGCAGTTTCTCTGCCTGAAAAGAAGTCGGCAGATCAGCTGACCAACTCCTCCAGGGGAAGGGGCTTCCTGGAGGAAGCAGCAGAAGGCACCTGGGCCTCACTTGGTGAAACTTGACCCGTGAGCAATGCGGATGGCTGGGGACACAGATCTGCAGCACGTTGGGCAGGATTCATGGGTGTCCTACAGCCACCCAGAGCCACCTCAAGGTTACTTGAGTTGACAGCTTCCAAAATATAGGCCCAGAGCAAAGCGTCTAATTTTATTTGAAAGAAATAACAGCTGCTAACCAGGTGGCTCCTGAGTGGATGAGTCCGACCCACTGAGCTCAGTAGAAAAACAAGTTTAAATGGGGTTAAAAAAAAAAAAACCTCTTTAGGAAAGAGAACAACGTGGGCTGTGTTGGGGCCGCGAGCGGAACTTCACCCCACAGGAGCAACCGTTCCCATCAGAGAAAGAGGGAGGTTTCCAAGAAACAGGAAAATAATCCGGATTCAAGTTCGGTAAATAATGAGGTGTCTGTTGGCGACCTGTGCACCCAGCCCAGCGAGGCCCAGTGGGGCGGGGTGCACTGTCGGAGGAGATTCATGGAAGGAGGAAACACAGCCCCTTAATTAATACCGAACCGCCAGAAGACAGGGTGAAGCTCACCCTCCTTGATCAAGTTCAAACGAAGACAAAGTTCTTTGCATGCAAAACTGATTCTGGACACGGCGCTGCCATGAGTACCCAGGACCGAGCTGTGGCTTGTGCCACGCCAGCTGAGAAAGTCCTAAATGATGCTGGGAAGATCAGAGGTCAGGAAGCTAAGCTTTAAATTGTGCAAAAATAGAAACAAGGGCCCAGAGAGACCCAGAAATCTCTCGATTCTAGTGTCTCATAAATTGCCGAGGAAGCCCTTCCCGGGCAACAAGAACTATTAAGCTCCTAATTACTGAAAGGTCCTTCTAGAGTCATGAGAAGCCTTGGGACTTGGTTCTAAATCACAGCTCCGGATTTTAAAACAGTCCAGGCATTTGTGAGCAGGAGCATCCAAAGGGGCGCGCGTCCAGTTCCCGCCGGGACCTCCACCACACCGCACTGAGCACAGTTGGAAGCTTTCTTTCAATAGCCTGTCCTGTCTGTGGTTCTTTAATTCTTTTTTCCCCCAGTGCCAGGGATTGAACCCGGGGTGCTTAGCCAGTGAGACACATCCCCAATCCGTTTTTATTTTTTTTTTACTTTGAGACAGGATCTTGCTAAGTTACCTAGGGCCTTGTTAAGTTGCAAGACTGGTCTCGAACTTGCAGTCCTCCTGCCTCAGCCTCCACAGCTGCTGGAATAACCGGCATGAGCCACTGCGCCTGGCTTCTTCAATTCATTTTTATTATAAAAGCTGCACATGCTCATTGTTAAACAACCACACACACACAAAAAGCACCAAAGTGCCTGAATTTGAAAGGTTACTGTCACCTTCCCACACCAATGCACAGCCCAGGGTAGCCACTTTTACAGTTCAGTGTGTGCCATCCCAGGCGTGTTTTTGCATATAGAGTCCAAAACACGTCCCTCCTCATCCCCCTAAGCTTCCAGATCCCAAAGCAGAAGCTTTATTTAAGCCTTCCTTTCTCCTGAGCGCCATTTGATAACGTGCTCGTCAGAACCATGATCTGAACCAGGGAACATTCCCCGGGGAAATGTGCTCCATGCCACAGGATGGGGTCAGACCCACCCCAAGGTCAAGGCGATCGTGGGTAGAGGACCAGGACCCAGAGCAGGCTGCACTCGTCAACTTCGCTGGTTCCTGAGGCGTGTAGAAACCCGTGTGCAGGGCCGTGGGCTTAGACGTGACTCTGCAGGGAGGGCCCAGGGGCCCAGAAGCGGTCATTTCAAACCTGTTCAGGTTTTTAATGATCCTTTAGGAAAACCTGAAAGGAAATATGAAAAGGAGATTTCATTTAAAACTAGGAGGACAAAAGGGACCCTGTGAGAAAAGAAGTTTCCAGAACAAAGGGGAGTTTAACCTCCGAATCCACCCAAAACTCACAGAGGGTTGACTTGTCAAACTGTGGTCCCTGTTCCTTCTGCCCAGAGGCACCAGGCCCTCCTTTGAGCTTGCCTTTCCAGAAGCCACGAAGCAGACTCCTGGGGACAGTCACAAGCATTTCAAATGCACCCCAGCCAGTGGCTGGTCACACTGACGCATGAGAACCGTCATCGGGGGCTCAGAAGAGCAGGCAGAAACTCTGGTCTCCTCTGGGGTATTCCAGGTGGGGTCACCTGTCAATATGGCACATCCCCGCCAAGAAGACTGGACTCCCAGTGTCCAGGTGTTGGGAGGGGCCTCCTGAAGTGATTAGGTGACGAGGGCCAATGCCTTTCTGTGGATGTGGCTTCGCTCATGAGAGAGTTGGTGGCTAGACCACTAGGACACCCACACATTTTACCTCAACCGTGTAGTGAAGCAGTGTGGGGCTCCCAGCACCCACCAAGACAAAGACACACAATATCTGGCATTTAATTAAAAAAATCATTTGGCATGCATAGAAGCAGAAAAATATAACCCAGGATGAGGAGAAAGCCCAATCACTCTAAATGGTAATTCTCAGTTGAGGCCACTTCCCCGCCACCTCTCGCCTGGGAACATTCGTCGATCTCTGGAGAAATTTATAATTGTCATGACTCAAGATGATACTGGAGCTAGTGGATGGAGGTCAGAAGTTCTCCTTAGTAGCCTATAATGCACAAAATGTAAGTATTTCCACTGCTAATAAATCTTATTCTAAACCAATTAAGAAATTATAGAGGCCATTACATTAGTAAACAAAACCATTAAAAGTCATAACTTTAGCATATCAGTTCCAGAAGCTAGCAAAAAAGGGCACATATAGAGATATAAAATGTACATGTAGAGATATAAAAGACATAGAAAGGACACATATCACCCAGCACAGTGATGCACACCTGTAATCCTAGTGGCTCAGGAGGCTGAGGCAGGAGGATGGGGAGTTCATAGCCAGCCTCAGCAACTTCACAAGACCCTGTCTCAAAATAAAATATAAAAAGGGCTGGGAATGCGGCTCAGTGGTTAAGTGCCCCTGGATTCAATCCTTAGTATTAAAAAAAAATAAATAAAAGACACAAATCCAACTTTTAGAGGTAAAAATTAGCAAGAATGAGATGAAAAGTACACTAAATGGGATTAATGGCACATTAGACATTGCAGACGAAAGTTAAGTGAAATGAAAGCAGAGCAATAGAAACATTCAAACTGGAACAAAGGGGGAAAAAACTGGGAAAGAATTCACAGAACGAAAGTGAGCTACAGAACAACATCAAGTAATTCGGAGTCTCAAAAGTAGGAGGAGGGGAGATGGGAAAATGTAAAGGAAATTAGGGTTGAATATTTTCAAAATATAGTGAGAACTATAAGATGATGTCTAAGAGGCACGAAAAATTCCAAGCACCAGAATCACAAATACAATATGGAAGCCCATCATAATGGAATTGCTTCACAGCAGTGAGAAAGAGAGCCTCTGCTCTTCAGCACTCACTCTTACAGTAGAGAAAAGCAGACTTAGACAGCTGAGAGGGGCTCTCAGAGCCCTGACCAGCCAAGGCATGGGTACAAAAATCAAATGCAAAGCCAACTTCTCCCATGCAGAGGAAGTGAGGATTTCCGGAACGACAACACATAGTTTTTGATGTTGCAAATCAGTCCCTATCAGTCAGCAAGTAGGGCATATTTACTGAGAATTAAGTCTTTGCCAAACATTCTGGGGGTTGTTCAGGGACAAAAACCAGGAATACACAAAACAATATTGAACAATGGAAGCCAATGTATAATTAAGTGCTGAATTATGTAACCCAGACAAGGAAGTTTAAAGCGTAGTCCTGGGCAAATGTGGGTCTAGATTATGGGAGTCAGTCATTCAAGTCAAGAAGAAAGAACCTCAGTAGAGAGAGGGAAGCAGCCGATGGAGGGCCTAGAAAATGAGGCAGAAAGTTTATGCCCAGTGAATGGGAGATGCCCACAGGACATTCGCAAGCAGATGCTCAGGAAGTGTCAGTCTAATGCACAGAGACACGCCGGTCATCTTCTGACACACATACACACATCTTCACAGGCACACACGTGCAAAAGCATTTCCATAGGTTTAGGGTCCTCTAAGTTTCCCTTGGTGATTACTGAAGAAGCAGAGCTGGGGAAAGAAATATGAAATTCGGGTTTGGCCATGACAAATTCAAGGTGCCTATTGGACATCAAAGTGGAGAGGTCAAGGAACAGTGGGCTTGCTGACTCACTGGTGAGTTTTCTAAACTTTTAGTAAACATATAGTGCCAACCTTACCCAGCTTCTCTCTATAATAGAAAAAGAGGGAGGGACATACTCTGATTTATTTCATAAAGCCATCATGTCCTTGAACTGAAAACCTGATAGGATAATTTTTTGTTTGATTTGGTTTGGTTTTCTGTGGTCCTGGGGATCAAACCCAGGACACTATACCACTGAGCTACATCCCCAACCCTTTTATGAATTTTGAGTCAGGGTCTTGCTAAGTTTCCCAGGCTGGCCTTAAGCTTGAGATCCTCCTGCCTCAGCCTCCTGACTAGCTGGGGTCATGGGTGAGCACCATCATGTCCCACTGATGGGATGTTTTTAAAAGGGAAGATTATAGCTCAGTAGAAGAGCATTTGTCTTGCTTGTGCACGGCAAGAAAGAAAGAAAAAGAAGGAAGGAAGGAAGGAGAGAGAGCAAGAGAAAGAAAAAGAGAAAGAAAGAGAGAGGGAGGGAGGGAGGAAGGGAGAAAGAGAGAGAAAGGGAGGGAGGAAGGAAAGAAAGAGAAAGAGGGGGTGAGGGAGGGAAGGAGGAAGGAGGAAAGAAAGAGGTTATATAACTACAGATCAGTATGTGCAAGATAGTATCAAATCAATAAATAGAAAAGTATATTACAGCAATAAGGCAAGAAAAAAAGAAGAAAGAAAGAAGATCTAGAAATAAGGGGGATATTATTTCACAGACATGTCTATGTATACAGAAAAGCTGAAAGAATCTAAAAAAATTATGAAAATTAGTTAATGAGTCTAGCAAGGTTGCTTGATCTAGGATAAATATACAATTACTATGTTTCTCCTTATCTGCCACAAACTAAAAATAAATATTTTGACAGTGACACCATTTCCAATTGCAAGCAAAAATATTAAGTACCTAGGAATAAATTAAAAATACATACACCATACTACAAACCACTTCTGAGGGCTCGGGTTATAGCTCAGTGGTAGAGCACTTGCCTAGCATGTGTGAGGCCCTGGGTTCAATCCTCACCCCACACAAAAATAAATAAATAAAATAAAGGTATTTTGTCTGTCTACAACTAAAAACTATATGTAAAAAAATTACTGATAGAAATTTTTAAAGACAAAATAAATGGAGATGTACAGATAACGTTTATAGACTGAAAATAAGCAAAATGTTTAATTCTACTCCAACTGAGCTTGTTTTAAAATTTAAGTTTAAAAGTTTTTTTAAATACATGTATCATGGGTATGGAAAGACCGATTCCAAACATGTGCCGTCAAGAGCCGAGACAGTCAGAAACATTTTAGTAAAGTACAAAATCTGGCCTCACTGCATCACACATGGAGACGTACCTCAGAGCGACGTACACGTGGCAAACCCAACCTTGAAAGAGGCCCCACGGATCAGGAACCTCGGTGAGGACAAGGGGGCACTGTGGAGGAGTAGGGAAAGGCGCTTGGCCCCGGGGATACTCGTGTGGAAAAAGTCAACTTGACACCTCTTACCAAAAACAAAAGCCAGTTCTGTCGGGTACCCAGGCGCACGCCTGTGATCCCAGCAGCTCAGGAGGTCGAGGCAGGAGGATCGTGAGTTCAAAGCTAGCCTCAGCGAAAGCCAGGCACTAAGCAACTCAGTGAGCCCCTGTCTCTAAATAAAATACAGAAGAGTGCTGGGGAGGTGGCTCAGTGGTCGAGTGCCCCTGAGTTCAGTCCCTGCTACCTCCCCACAAAAAGTAAATAATAGATCTAAGCATGACAGGAGAAACGATGAAATTTCTGGACGATTCCAGGAGACGTCTTTGCGACCTGGATGCCCACTGGTGGGAGGCCCTGCTCTGTCTTGACACGTGTGCACCATACAGCAGCAGGATCTGACCCGTGTCCTGCCCAGTACCACCCTCCCACACCTCCGGCCTCCTCCTCGTCTCTTCCTTCTGCTCTCCTGATCTCCCTTGATTTTCACAAGACCCCTCCAGGCAAGGAGAAGCAGGCAAAGGCTTGATCAGGCCCCTCAAAAGGGGACACGCCCGGCAGCAAGCGAGAAAAGGGCGCTCGCCCTTCCCGGCCAGAGGAATGCAAGTTGTCCCTGCTGGTCCGCGAAGAGCTTGACCAGGGAACCCAGAGCTATGACAGCTCCAAAGGGCTCCGGGGCCAGGCAAGCTCGCTGCGTTGGCAGTGTGGGTGAGCAAGACCTCAGGGGGCACCTGGAGCCACTACTGATGGTGGACACGTATGCACTGCAAATGCCACTGATGGACACCCTGAGAGACACCCACGAGGGCACCAAGTGCACCTGGGTTTAGGACGTGGACACCCCGACAGAGATGCCACCAGCTCACCAAGTGCACTGGGGTCAGGACGTGGACGCCCCGACAGACGCCCACCAGCTCACCAAGGGCACTGGGGTCAGGACGTGGACACCCCGACAGAGATGCCACCAGCTCACCAAGGGTACTGGGGTCAGGACGTGGACACCCCGACAGAGACGCCACAAGGGCACCAAGGGCCCCTGGACATAACGTCCATTGGGCAGCACATGACGTCCCTCGGGTCTGGAGCAGCCCCGGGTCTGCCAGCAGACCAACCCCCTTATCCAAGGCAAGTGCACCTCAGGGACGCAACAGCATGAGAGTGAGCGCGAGCCGCACGCAGCATGGACACAGGACCCTCAAGAGGGACAAAGAACCAGACGGAAGGAGGCGCACTTCCAGTTTCATTGACATAAGCTAAACAAGGAAGGAGGGCCGAGGCCCTGGAGTGGGTGGACGGGTGGCTCGCGGCTCCTCGGGGCTGCTGACCCGGTACTGGCACCTGGGCCCCTGGAGTCAGGAGTTCCCAACCCGACATCCTGACCCCTGTGAGCTCAGGCACCTGGTTCGGGCGGCAGGACCTGCGGGTGGCGGGTCAGCAGCTGGCCACAAGCTGCACTGGGGAGGCACCGACTCCCCTGCCCTGGGGCTGGCGGGCAGCGCCTGCGGTTTCCCGCCCCAGGCTCGGCAGCCCCGGTTAGGGATGGAAGTCTGCACCCAGTTCCTACGGGAAGCCCTCCGCCCAGTGACCGTGTTTGAGACTCGGCCTTATGGAAGCCGTTGGGTTAACTGAGCCCATAGGGCAGGGCTCTAATCTGACAGGACTAGTGTCCATGAAGATGAGCCCAGAGTCTCTCTCCTTCTCTGCCAGGTGAGGACATGGCAGGGAGGCCGCCATCTAACCAGCCAGGAAGAGAGCCTTCACAGAACCCAGCGGGCTGGCACCTGGCCTGGGTCGTCCAGCCTGGAGAACTGTGAGAACGGGAATTTGCGTTGCCCGCACCTGTCCCCCCGGTGGTGCATGGCAGCCCGAGGCTAAGACAGCCACCACCAGGCGCCACTGCGAACGCCAGGCCCTGGGCACTCCCGGACAACCCTCGACTGCACGTAAGCAAATGCCCAGCCGCCTCTCCTCCAGCAGGGAAATCGTAAGGTGCTCTAAGCTGAGTGTGTGTGCTTTCCCCAAAGTCCTGTTAGAACACAATCTCCAGGTGAAGGATTTGGAGTTGGGACCTTGTGGGGTAAATAGGTCACGAAGGGGATTAGCACCCTTATAAAAGAGACCCAAAGATCTCCCTTCCACCAGGTAGGGACACAGCAAGAGAGCGGTTATCTGTGGGTCAAGAAGCAAGATCTTACAAAGCCAGACACGGTAATCCCAGTGACTCAGGAGGTTGAGGCAGGAGGATCGAAAGTTCAAGACCAGTGGGAGAAAATTAGTGAGACCACCTCAAAATGCAAAAATAAAAAGGGAGGTGGGGATGCAGCGCAGTGGGTGGAGTGCTTGCCTCACATGCACAAGGCCCTGGGTTCGATCCCAGCACCAAAAACAAAATAAAATAAAACAAAAAGGGCTGAGAGTGTGGTTTCGTGGTGGATGTGTACCCCAGGTTCAGTCCCAAGCACCACACGTGCGCGCGCGCACACACCAGCCACACACGCACCCAGGGCAGGAGGGGGCTGGGACGTGCTGACTCCTCTCAGGGAGCAGCACATGGAGGGAAGGTCGGCAGAGGAGGCTCCAGGCGCTGGAACGCCTCGGAACCTGGGGTCGGGTCGGCCATGGGGCTTCTCGGTCCTGGGGGGTCTGGCGCTCCCTGGGCGGCTGCCTGGCTCCAGGAGCTGTCCTGACAGTGTCACCAGATGGGGCAACACAAGACCTAGATGCCGAATGTCACTGGAGCACACGTGTGTGTAAACGTGGCCTGGTCACTGCAATGCAAACTCAGGTGGACGCTGTATTTTATCTGGCAACGCTGTGTCCCAGGGACGCCCTACCCCAGCCCACGGACGAGGAGTCCACCATGAGCCAGGGGCCGACCACTGCCTGGGCTCTAGAGCCCCTGGGTCCCCAGGCCGAGGCCTCAGCTGGCAAAGTCCACCCTCGCCCAGGGAGCACGGCCAGGGCCTGTGAACCACCCCAAAGCATGGCAGCCTGGCACATTGGCTCTCGGTCACCACGCAGGAGGGCGCAGGCCTCTGCTCTGCGGCCCTGGGCTCGGATCCCCACCCCAATCCTGGAGGCCATGTGGCCCTCCCCGCCCCACGGCTCAGACTTCTGAAGGCCAGGTGCTGGTGGGGAGGACACCCACGGCCAGTCACCACGAGCGCGAGAGGTGTGAGCACTCAGAACCTCGCCCAAGCCCGGCGCCAGGTCTGCTGCTGGAAGTGACGCCATTCACAAAAGCCCACGCAGCTCCGTGGTTTGCTGAAAAGTGTCTCAAAGTCAAGGGGAAAGCCAGCCTCAGAACCCAGAGTCCCCAGGGGTCAGAAAATGCTCGGAGCCCAGGAAAGGTGGCGCTCTTCCACCACCTGGTGGACACCCGGGGACGGCAGGTGAGCAGGCCCGCTGGCCCCAACCTCCAGCAACACACACACACCCCGCTTGGGTCGGCCGGTTCCCGGGGCCGACTGGGTCTCCGGGAAAAGCTGTGTCTGTTGCAGTCTCCATTTTCTTTTCCTCTTCAGGATGCAGTTGGGAGAGTGCGCGGGGGTCTGGTGACCTCCAGATTGGTGGGACTGGGTCCCCTGTATGTACTGGCCTCTGGGATTTGACAGACCCTGCTTGCCTGGGGTTCTGATATGAAGTTGGTGGGACCCTGCCTGGCCCCTGGAGCCCCTCTGGGTCTCTGTCACCATCTCCACTAACCTCCTGGCCCACCTGCCTGTCCACATTGAGATTAGGTGTCCCTCCATGACGGGTCAGCCCTCAGCCGCGCCTAAGGGGTCCATTGCTCTTTCTCTCTCCTTGTTCAACTCTGGTCTCCAGTCTAGACCTACCAGCAAGACAGAGGAGGGGGTCCTCCACACAGGGGAGAGGCACCACCCTCATGGTCTTTGAAAGAGTTGAAAACAGAAGGTTCTAGACTTGGAAGGCTGAAGAAGGCCAAAGGAATTTTTCCAATTCTTTTCTTTCCCAGCAATGCTAGATTCCAAGCCCTTCCTCTTACTGCAAAACCCTGCTGTGAATATTAGAAACTAGCCTCTAACTTTTGTTTCCATGGCGATCTGAGCCTCCCTCCCTCTCTCCCCACGCCTCTCCAGCACGCAGGGCTAGGAGGCCAGCTCCCGCCCCGACCCCTGGCTGGGCACAGGGGCCACATTCCCCAGGCTCCTCCCTTGTGGTTGAGGGGGGCCTGTCACTCCGTGGGAGTGTGGACGGAGCTCCTCGCAGGGCTGCTCCTCCCTGACCCACCAGGCCAGCAAGACCAGGAGCCTGAGCACCCACCCGTCAGGGGCACCCCGGGAAGGTCGCCTGAGCCAGAAATAGACCCGAGAGGCTGGGGGTCTGTCAACTGCTGCTTTGAGCTTCACGTAACTAAATGCGTAAGCGCAGGGCTGAAAGGCGCCCTGGCGTGCTTTCCGACTACCGCTTCTCTATCGGAGAGAGCGAACGGGCTGAACCAGGTCTGTGAAGGTGCCTTCTTCGCGGCCTGGCAAGAGGCAGGCACCTTCCGTTTGGCTCCCCTGGGGCCTCTGCCCCGAGTCTCCGCGTGGTCCACCATCAGGCCTCAGTTGCCCTCACGGGCAGGAGAGTCTTCAAGGACACCTCTGTGTCTCCAGTGGCCTGAGAGCTTCAGGGGCCCCTCTGACTCAGCATGTCCCCAAGCAAACCCTCAACTCTGGCTCACCACACACCTGCTCCTGGCCCGCCACCTCCTTCATTCAGGTGCTCAGGCTGGAATGTTCCGGCACCTCTCTCCCTCCTTCCCTCACCTCCACCTTGGACACTCCACCAAGTCCTGTTGGTTTGGCTTCCAAAATACCCAGCCAGTCTGTCACCTCTGACCCCCCACCGTCACCCCCATCCGTGCCCACCTGGCCATTCTGCACCCCACCTGGCGTGCCCACCTGGTCCCTGATGGCTTCCGCTTTGAGCTTCATGATCTTTGCAAAATAGGAACATGGTGTGTACCTCCAGCTCCACCATGGGGCCCCAAGGCTGCTTCTCGCTCTTAGGAGAGGACAACAGGGACACAGCTCAGGCAGAGCACTTGGCCAGCATGTGCCAGGCCCTGGGTTCTGACCCCCAGTACCGGGGTGGCGGGGGGACAAAAGAAAAAGACACACACCCTTTAATCACGGCGTGTAAGGCAGTGGGGTGCTGTGTGTGGAGTTCCAGGGCAGTGTAATGGTTATGTGGCAAGACCCAGAAGAAAGTGAGAGAAGGACAGGGGAGGAGAGAGAGAGAGAGAGGGGAAGGAGGCAGGGAAGCCACCACAGCCCTAGGCCCACCCTGCCTCTCCAGCTTCCACCTCCTCTAGTGACCTTGGGCCTCTGCATTCCAGCCCCAGTGGCCTCCTCCAGCGCTGCGCATGCCCATCCTCTCCCAGCAAAAACCCTGTACGCCTGATCCCTCTATCTGAAATCTGCTGCTGTCCCTACTCAGTCCTTAGTGGCCCCTCAAGTGACACTTCCTGAAGGGCCCTCGGTCGCCCAGTGAAGTCAAATCCCCCCACTGTGCACCCTCATGGAAGCACATGTCCCTCCCCAGCAATTCCTGCGGCCGTAATTTCACTGCAAACTATTTGAGTAGCCCACCTCACTTCCACCCCAGGGCCTTTGCACGCACTCTTTCCTGCTCCTGGCCTGACCTTCTCCCATGTTAGTGTTAAATTGACAACTCAATTTAAAACCACGCCCTCCCTTTCCCAGTCCTGTGTGTCCTAATCTCTTTCTCCGGAGAGTTATCTTTTCAAAATATATTTTAATTGATAAGCCAACATTTTATTACTATGTTATAACAACATGATGTTTGGATACACATATACATCATGGAATTGCCAAATCAAGCTAATTAAAACGTGCCTGGCCTGGCGCAGTTTTGTTTTCTTCACTTTGGTGAAGAGAACGCTTACACTCCACTCCGCAGTTTGCAAGTGTCCAGCAGTTTCCCGAGTCACCAGGCTGCTCAGCAGCTCCAGGACCTCAGCCCTGCTGTCTCACCGGCTGGGAGGGCCGCCACTTCTGGGAGTCTGTGCATCTCCTTTAACGTGTATCTTCCTCTCTAAATGTCACCCCGACAGGACTTTTTTCTTTTTCTTTCTTTTTTTTTCCCTTCCTGCTGAGTCAGCCGGTGCCTGGAAGGGGCCTGGCACAGCCGTGCGCACCCCACGAGTTGAGTGGATGCCCCAAGTCCAGGCAGGCTGCCCGCGTGGGGCAGCGGCCCTGTCCCCACCACATTTATTTACAGACGAAGGAGGGTGTAAATGAAGGCCGGGAAACGGGTGTATTTCTTTTAGAATCAGGAGAGGCAGGGCGCCCTCTTAGGCCGGGGAAAGGTCTTCCTCTTCGCCCACCGTCCTGCCCGCCCCGAGGAGGGACCCCGGCCCCGGGCGCTTTAAGGATGCTCTGCGGCCGCGGGCGGGGATGCGGTGACGTCACGGCCCCGCCCCGCGGTGATGCTGCAGCAGCCGGGCCGGGGGCGGCGGGCGGGCGGCGAGCTGCCGGGCGGCCAGGAGCCCAGCCGCGGAGAGGGATGCCTGCCGTCTGACCACAGGTACCCGTTCCTCCTGCGCCGCCGGCTCCGCCCGGGCGGCTGGCCGGGGTGACCCAGCGCCCGGACGCCGGAGCTCGGCCCCAGACCTTTGTTCTTGGAGGTCTGGTCACTGAGCCCCGTCTCGGCCCTCCCCTGGGGGACCCTCGGGCCCAGAGGAGGGTGGCAGCTGGTGGCAGGTGCATTCCCCTCTTGCCCAGCCCGGGGGCCCCGGGGCTCGCCAGGCGATGGTGCTTGCTGAGCCAGAGGCCTGTTCCCTGGCACCGGGGCTGGAGGCCCGTTTCCTGTCACCTGGGCAGGTGTCTCCAGCCTCCAGCTCACCTCCTGGCGAGGCGGAGCCTTGTCGTTGGCCAGGGGCCATGGTCACCTCTGCTAGGATGCTGGTTACTTAGGAACAGCACCAGAACTCCTGCCGACTCGAGTCACTAACCAAGAGTGACGCGCCGAGGTGGACCCGCAGGCTGGAAAGCCACTGCCGCCCTCCCCTTGCACAGATAACCTCCCGCTTGCCTCTGGAGTTACAGGGTATTTGTTTTCGGCTCTCACAAGGAAGTAGAGTCAGGTGCTGATGAGCCAATCCCGTGTGCTCCTGGCCAGGGCTCAGGGGACAAGTTGCCTTCAGGTAGGGCCAATTGGCTGGAGCTGGAAAGTGAGAAATGGGTCCCAGTTCAGTAACTGCCTCATAAATACGTCCCCGGACTGCAGGGTTCTCTAATGTCCCAGGCAGGTTTCCTTGAGGGTCACATCTGAGAATCCGCAGGAAGAGAAGCAGGAAGGCAAGGGGCACGGCGGCCCCACAGTGGGAAGCCACATAGAGAAGAGAAAACCGGGAAGGGATGTGGGCTCGCGGAATGATTCCAAGCACTTCATTGACATGGACATTGCTCTTTGGGGGGTAGGTCCTGAGGATTGAACCAAGGGTGCTTTACCACGGAGCCACATCCCCAGCCTTTCTTAGTTTTTATCTTGAGACAGGATCTTGCTAAGTGGCTGAGGCTGACTTTGAACTTGGGATCCTCCTGCCTCAGCCTCCTGAGTCGGTGGATTTACACCCCTCCCAGTGGATATTGCTTACTTTTATTAAGCTTGTGCCATTTAAACTCCCCACAACAGTTGAGGGGTTCATTATTTGACCCATCCTGTGTTCTGGAATCTCAGTGGGCCTATGTATAACATTTGGGGCATCCAGGGATATCATGCATTTCCTTCTGACTGAATAAACAGTCACTAGTGGGCTAAAGATGAATATTTATGTGAGTGTGCTAAAATTCTACTTCATTATTTTAAATTGCATTTTTGCCCATTTTATAGTAACATTCAAAATTGGATTTTTAGCCAGGTGCAGTGGCACATGCCTGTAATCATCCCAGTGATTCGGGAGGCTGAGACAGGAGGATCACAAGTTCAGGGCCAGCCTTAGCAACTTGGTGAGGCCCTAAGCAATTGAGAGAGGCCCTGTCTCAATATACAAAATCAAAAGGGCTGGGGATGAGGTTCAGTCATTAAGCACCCCTGGTTTCAATCCCCAGGACCGAAAAAAAAAAAGAGAGAATTTTAAAAATTCTTTTCAGGATAAACTTTTATGAACAGCTTTCAGTTCAATATATTTTTTTTAACAAAAAATGTGTAACAGGGGCAACGCCTAAGAAGCCTTTTCAGGGGTCTGTCTGGGGTGTGCGTTTCTCCCTTCCTCTGGGTCTGGCTGCAGGCCTTGTGTTAACGCTGGGGTGGCCTCGTCATCTCGCAGGTGGAGAAGTGGGCTATCTACATAGTCCATTTTAAGTTGGGTGGAGAAGCGTCCGCTTTCCAAAATTATGCTTCTTCCACATGTTGTTAAAGGGGAAATTTTTCTGAACTGGGCCCACAGTTCTTCATCCCCAAATTAAGCACGTGCAGTTAAGTTCTAAGTATGGGGTGAAATGCTGATAGGAAGGAGGCGGGGCAG
This sequence comes from Sciurus carolinensis, assembly GCF_902686445.1. Classification (NCBI taxonomy): domain Eukaryota; kingdom Metazoa; phylum Chordata; class Mammalia; order Rodentia; family Sciuridae; genus Sciurus; species Sciurus carolinensis. Next base: position 203,574,397 of record NC_062213.1, on the reverse strand, counting down.
GCTGGACCTGGGTGGGGAGGGGTGGGAGGGGTGGGAGGGACGTTGGCCCTGGAGGCAGTTGAGGGTCTGCAGACAGGTGCAGTCAGAGGAGCTTCCTGCGCGCCTGCTGAAGGTCTCACCTCTGATTCGTAGGGAGACACGGGTCTTGTTCTGTGTGTATGGACTCCTGATTTCTGTGCTTTTCGTGAATGAGGCTCCAGGAAACACTAGCAGCTCCCTGGGTTTGGGGCAGGAGAGCCGGCCAGTTGACAGATTTCATTAACCCAGAAGACCCGAACCAGACCAATGAGAAACATAAACAAGCTGAGCTTTTTAAAACTTCAGTCTTGATTTAGTCTTCACACATCAATTGTATTTTAAATGAAGTACTGCTTGTCTACACATGGTCCTTAGTTCCCTCTATTCTTGTTTTGTAGGACAGCCTGGCATTTTTCTAAGGTCACAAGATGAGTCATTTATAGAAATGAGAGTGGAGCCAGTTTCTGGCCATGTCATTCCCCGCCACCTCCGTGCAAAATCCCTCTCTCTGCAGACTTCAAGGCCCCTAGCTAATGGCTCCATCTTTCACCACACCCCATTGTGCCCAGCGGTTGATCTCCTCTCCTCTCCGTGAATGAGCCCACTGCTTAGGAAGCCTTTCCTGTGCCCTTTTCCTAACTCAAGAACAAGAACTCTTCTTTGCTTTATCTCTGTAACCTCAGTATCTTCACTCTCGGCACTCAGTCAGACTGAGGGGATGGATGAATGACTGGATAAATGGATGTTTGGGAGGTTGAATGGGTAGATGAGTGGATGGAGGGACAGGCAGGTGCATGTGTGAATGGGTGGGTGGGTAGGTGGATGAATAGATGAATGGAAGGGAGGTTGGGTGGATGGATGGATGGAGGGAGGCAGGGATGGTTAGGTGGATGGATATTGAATGGATAGATGGAAGGATGTAGGGAGGGAGGAATGGATGGATAGATGGATGGTGGATGGATGGAGGGAGGAAGGGATGGGTAGGTGGATGGATATTGGATGGATGGATGGAGGGATGTAGGGAGGGAGGAATGGATGGATAGATGGATGGTGGATGGATGAATGGAGGGAGGGATGGGTAGGTGGACAGATATTGGATGGATGAATGGGTGGGTGGATAGATATTGAATGGATGATATTAAATGGATGGGTGGATGAAGGGATAGAGGGAAGGAGGGATGGGTAGATGGGTAGTGGATGGATAGATGGAGGGATGGATGGGTAGGTGGACGGATATTTGATGGATGAATGGGTGGGTGGATGGATATTGAATGGATGGATATTAAATGGATGGATGAAGGGATGGAGGGAAGGAGGAGTGGGTAGATGGGTGGTGGATGGATAGATGGAGGGATGGATGGGTGAAAGGGTGGCTGGGTCATTAGATTAGCTCAATGTTCTGAATCCTGCTGGGGTGTCTCTAGGTCCAATCATGTCTACCATCGATGGCTTCTGAAGAGAAGAAAGGTTATCCCTGAGCATGTTGAATATAAATCTGGGGTGAGGAACTTCAGAGTGACTATAAAGAAGTTATCAACTAGCAGTAGTGTGATGGAAAGTGGTATACTTAAGTCAATGTCAAAAATAAGGGCCTTATTTCTGAAACTTAAAACTAACTTTGGAAGAAAGCCTATAATATTTTGATAAGTGATAAACACCGTTATCATGGAACCCACCAAGGCTGGGAACGTTGTCTGGGTTAGGGGGCTACTTCTCAAGAAGAACTTCAAAGGAAATGGAGTCGATTGCTTTTCAGAGAGGCCACGCGGGGCCTCGGACTTCCTCGCTCTGAGGTCTACACCTGTCTCTTTCCCTCTGATCTCAGTAGGCTTCTCCCTGTGCTTAGGAAAGTGGACATGAGCTAAAACACAAGTTGCACGCTGGAGCTCCTTCCTTTAATATGTATGGTCTAGATTCATTTCAAAGCAGGGAACAGCATCTGCAAGCTCAGGAGGTCTCCGCGTGGTACAGACTGTGCACCCCAGGGCAGGGACGGGGGCCTGAAGGTGGGGAGTGTGGGCAGGGGGCGCTGGGCAGGGGGTACACAAGGACATCGCCTGTGCTGATTGCCTCCCTTCATGGGTGCCGTGGAAATCGTTCAAAACCTAAACTCGCCGAAGCCGGGTCCACTTCTCACCCCTCCATCGTTCTTTTTCTGTTTCATCTTTGCTTTTTGCGGTGCTGGGGACCAAACCCAGAGCCTCACACACACCAGGCAAGTGCTCTACCGCTGAGCTGCGCCTCCTGCCCTCCTCCTTTGGAGAGCGCAGTTTCAAACCTGTAAAAGTCTCCAGACTTGACTGACGGTTCACTTGACTGACCGGTTGATGCTGAGAAGAAATGGCCGTGTTCATCGGTCCAGCTGCTTGGAGGCAGGCGTCCCTCTGGCCTCCTACGGGGCCTGAATACAAGGTGTAGGGAGCAGAGGGGATGCTGTGACTTTCTGTCCTGTGAAGGAAGGCTGCCCCCGACTCAGGGTGCCCACAGGTGGCTCCTGTCCCAGGCCTGGTCTGCCCATCTCCGGGCAAAATTGGCCCTGGAAGTGGGCCACAGGTCCTCAAAGAGCCAGGCTTCCTTCGGAGCCTGCAAGTAGCCACTGTGCCAGGGCTGCCCTCGCCTCACAGGAGGGTCTTGGCGCAACTGTCCTGAGAGGGCCGCGGGGTTTTATGTGGGGACCTGAGGACTGGGCTCCTCTCTCCCGGCGGCATCGGGCTGCGCTCCTAGGCAGCTAAGCTCAGTGCCATCGTCCTGGACAGGCGACCCTGCTGGGTCGGTGTGAACTGGAGGTCTTCCGGGTGGACTCAGCTCCTCCCGCGTGCAGAGGGCCAGTGGGTGGGGAGAGCCGCGGGGCCCCGGGGAAAGTGGACTCTTGTGGTGGAGGCCCTGGGAAGTAACTTGTCCCCGCTGGGTTCTCCTCGCAGGGACGCCCACCAGCCCTGCCGACATGATCCCGCCCACGAGCAGCGCCCCTCCGGGAGAGGCCCTCTTCCCCAGCTTGCCACCTCAGGACACCTGGAGGTCTCAGATCTCGGGCTACTCGGGGTCGGTGACTCGTCACATCAGCCACCGGGCCAACAATTTCAAACGACACCCCAAGAGGAGGAAGTGCATTCGGCCCTCTCCGCCCCCGCCCCCCAACACTCCGTGTCCCATTGAGCTGGTGGACTTTGGGGACCTGCACCCCCAGAGGTCCTTCCGCGAGCTGCTGTTCAATGGTTGCATCCTCTTTGGTATCGAGTTCAGCTACGCCATGGAGACGGCCTACGTGACCCCCGTGCTCCTCCAGATGGGCCTGCCCGACCAGCTCTACAGCCTGGTGTGGTTCATCAGCCCCATCCTCGGTGAGCCCCTCCAGCCCCGGTGGGGGGCCTCCAGACTCTCTGGAAGCTTCTGGAAGCCTCAGTTGAAGCAACTTGAGGGTCCTGAGGGGACAAGGGGGGAGCAAGCGTTATGATCCACTCGTTAGTCAGGCGCGGCTGATCCTGTCCTGCATTTCAGTTCCTTTATATCAGTCAGACGCTAGATCAGGAACTCAGTCGGCCGCAGTGACCAAGCGATCATCGAGGAGCCAAGCAGGAGTGCGGGTGGGATCTGGGTCTGTGAGGTCCTAGAACTTCTTGGATCCCAGGAGGGTCAGGTTGCTCAGTGCTCTGCGGAAGTGGAGAGCTCTGAGTGCTCGTGGGGGTTGCCTCCCTTTTGGTTCTGGCTGAGGTCCGTTGCCCACTCTGAGCTCCACCATCTGATCTTTTGGTGCATTGGGACATTTGAGTGCGGGAATGTGACGAGGCCATCCCCAGTGTCCCCTGGTCCCGGGGGGAGCCCAGCAGTGACACTGGCCTGCTCTGTTTCAGGATTCCTGCTGCAGCCTCTGTTGGGTGCTTGGAGTGACCGATGTACCTCAAGGTTTGGAAGGAGACGCCCCTTCATTCTTGTCCTGGCTATAGGTCTGTTGTCTTGGCATGGAGATAAAACGAAAAAACCAAACCAGCAGGCCCAGCTGCCACCTTTTAGGAAAATCTTATAAAAAGTCTGCCAACGCAGTCCCGGTGGCTCCCGGCCCTCACTGGTGCGGCCACAGAGCCCCGAGCCCGCCTCAGTCGACCCTCAGGATAAACCACTTTCATCATCACGTACAAGAGCGAGGGTCAACCGTTCACCCCACTCCCGCTCTGCTCCTCAAACCCTCACCTGGGGCACACACCTGGGCCGCAGGTGGGTGTCCCACCCACTCTGCTCGGAGTTTTTAAGATTCCTGTAGGATCCTGGACTTAGGTGGTGGACGGCAGGGGACAGAGCCGGTGCGCATTTTCTCCGGGTGACTTCGTCTCTCTTTGCAGGGGCACTGCTGGGTCTCTCGCTCTTGCTGAATGGCAGGGACATCGGCCTTGCCCTGGCTGACACGGCCAGCAATCACAAGTGGGGGATCCTCCTGACCGTGTGCGGGGTGGTGCTGATGGACTTCAGCGCGGACTCGGCAGACAACCCCAGCCACGCCTACATGATGGACGTGTGCAGCCCAGTGGACCAAGACAGAGGCCTCAATATCCACGCCCTCCTGGCGGGTGAGTGCCCCTTGGCAGGCTGAGCCTGCAGAGCCCCCGTGAGGTTGCACACTCGGGGACCTGACTTCGCTCCCTGACTTAAAAATAAGTTGAGAAAATTCAAATATAGGCTAAACATTTAAGTGATTGAAAATATGTATCTCACTGGGGGTGGTGGCATGTCTGTGATCCCAGCAGCTTGGGAGACTGAGGCAGGAGGATCACAAGTTCAAGGCCAGCCTCAGTAACTCAGCAAGGCCCTAAGCAACTTAGGGAGACCCTGTCTCAAAAATTAAAAGGGGTGGGAATGTGGCTCAGGGGTTAAATACTCCTGGGTTCGATCCCTGGTACCAAAATAAGAAAAAAGGAAGAAAGAAAGAAAAATGATCTATCTCAAACGACATGTCTCCACAGTGACGTACTGTGTTAACACACCTCTGTGTGCAGATCCACATCTATGGTCCTCCCTGTATCCGTGGGGAAGAGTCCCAGGACCCCCTACCCATACCCCAATCCACTGCTGCTCCAGTCCTTGGCATAAACGGCACAGTAAGGGCTGAGATGTGGTCCAGTCCTGGCCTGTGCAAGCCCCTAGGTTCAATCCCCACGACAGAAAACAGGAAAATAAAAAGGCACGGTGTTCACCCGTGACTCTGCCCATCTTCCCACACACTTCAGTCTCCTCACTTATAATACTTCCTGCAATGCAGGTGGCACGCTATCATTTAGGATGGAAAGAAGTTCGCACGTGTTCACAATTATCTTCTGAATAATTTGAATTTGAGGACGTGCACCCTGTGCATCTGGAGGGTGGGCTGCATCTGTGCATCTAACCCTAGTTCACGTACACAGTCGGGCTCCTTATTTGCTCTAGCTGTTCCTACAAGGTCAACGCAAACCCTGAGTCAGCGAGGACTGACCCCTTGCTCCCAGGAAAAGCACAGGGTTGGATCCTGTGAACTTCTCACAGTATTTTTATCAAACTGATCCACACGTAACCTCGTTCTGTATCTTCCCGTTTGAGACGCTTTATTCCAGTGCCGACTCGCTAATGTTGAACTCGGTGCCCGCAGCCCCGCGATGCTCACATGAGCGAAGCTTGCGTAACACATTTCTCCTCCCTCTGGCACCTCACAACCTCTCGGGCTTGGGAACACCAGGTGGTCCTTCAGCACTACTCGCAGGGGCCATTTGAAACAGACAGAACCGCAGGGAAAAATAAATCACAAACATGCAAAATCTGTGGCACTGATTAGACCACGCAAGGGACACTGTACATGGAGGGCAGCTGGGACCTCGCACCTGGGGCGACTTAACCTTTCACTGTTCTGTGCGCATCCTCGAATGACAGCCAGACCCCGTGAGCCGTGGCTTCAGGGAGTCCCTGAGTCCACGAGGGCAGATTCTACAAGTCGGGAGGCTTGGCAGCGGGCCCAGGCCGTGGCGCTCACGCTCGGTGCCAGAGCAGGACCTCCTTCCTCTGAGCGTCAGAGGGAGGCACTGAGCCCTGCACAGCAGCGGAGGGCAGGCGTCAGCACGAACGCCGGTTGCCTATGTCTGCACCTCTGGAGACTTCCTGGTTCTGACCATAGAGCAGCACAGGGACCAATCAGGCAATCGGTCATCAAAGCATCGCATGGACATCAGCGCCTCTGGCTTTCCTGCAGGAAAAAACTGGCCTCATCACAGAAGAAAATAGGAGAAAAAGTCCCACTTAAAATAGCAGTTGGAAAGAGGTTTAAAAATTAAAGGAAAGAATTAAGAAGACACTCGCAGACCTGCGTGGGGAGGCCGGTGGCTCAGTGGTTAGAGTCACAGGCTCTGGGCACTGAAAATGGGGCACTGGACAAGCTGCTGGGCTCTCCAAACTTCAGTTGAGGCTTCTAGCAAATGCCGTCACCTGTTTCTGTTCACACACCCATTTGCAGGGGCTGAGGGACATCTGAAGGGTGAGCTGGGCCAGGGCTAGGGCCGCAGGATAGGAGGAGGGACTTGGTTTCTACCATTCGTCTTCTGTATTGCTTCTAATCTGTGAAGACACACGTTTTAGGCAGCTTTTACGCTGCCTAAAAGGATCTGACAGCACAATTATAGAAGAGGAAAGGTTTATTTGAGACTCACGGTTTAGAGGCCCCAGTTCATAGAAGGCCGGCTCCATTCCTCGGGGCTGGAGGTGAGGCAGAACATCATGGTGGAAGAGCGTGGCAGAGCGCAGCAGCTCACATCATCAGGAAGCAGAGAGAGAGAGTCTTCACTCTCCAGATACAAAATATATACCCAAAGCCACATCCCAGTTCCAGTCTCCTCCAGCCACAGCCTCCCAGGTCTGTTACCACCCAGTCAATCCCACTGGGGATTAATTCACGGATTGGGTTAAGACTCTCACAACCCAATCATTTCTCCTCTAAACCTTCTTGTACTGTCTCTCATGTGAGCTTTTGGGGGACACCTCACATCCAAACCATAACGACACATCCTTTAGATAATTTTTAAAAAACTAGTTAATAAAGTTGATCTGAAATCTGACCTTTCTCAAGGGTCATGAAACAGCAATTATGTCTTCAAAGCGAAGAGATAATTAGGATCCTGATGCACGAAGTCAAAAAGAGTGAAACACCACAGGCACAGTGGCGCATGCCTGTGATCCCAGGGGCTCAGGAGGCTGAGCCAGGAGGATTGCAAGTTCAAGGCCAGACACTTAGCAAGGCCCTAAGCAACTTAGTTGAGCCCCTGTCTCAAAATAGGAAATTGTAGGGGCTGGGGATGTGGCTTAGTAATAGAGTGCCCCTGGGTTCAATCCCAGGTACCAAGCAATAAGCAAATAAATCAGGGAGAATAATGACATGCCAAAGGAGGGCAAAAAGCAGGATGGGCAGAGGAGGGATGGAGACTCGACCTGGAATTTGAAAGTCAGTGTGAGACACATGGAAGAGCTCGGATCCACGGCCATGTCACCCTTAGGCAGGTGTGCAGGGCTGAGCACGGGAGTTAGTGCTTAAAGGTGATGTGGCCGGTCCCCAAAGGTGAAGCCCGTTCCAGAGCACAAGCTGGAAGAAACCCAAGGAACTCGCCTCCCGACCAGGAGGTGGCTCAAGATCCGGCTGAGGGCAAAACAAAATTAAGGAATGCTGCCCAGAGGGTCGGCAGTGGAGGGGCGGGTGCTGGGGACGTGGGCTTCCCTGCTCCGGCTCCCAGAAGCACAGAGCGGCGGGAACGGCACTCTGAGGTCGCTGCTGCTGGGTCCCCAGGCCTGGCTCACCTTTCATGGGCGGCTCTGGGAGCCTCTTGGCCCTCTGGCCAGCGCCCTGGGGCTGTGGGGTGAGAACCCCGCACCCCGTTTGTTTTGCCGTGGCTGGAAGACCCTGAGAGCCAGGTGGAGGAGAGGCGGGACGTGTGGGGTGGCTTTCCTCCCGGCGACCACGGGCCAGGACACCGTCCAGGAGCACCTACGCGAGCTCGTCTGTGTCAGAGTTCCGTGACTCTGAGGCTGGCGGGGACCGAGGGGAAGTGGGACCTGGAGGGACAGCCACGTGGGTCCTCCTAACCGCCTGGGTGCGAGGGGAGCCGCAGGGCAGGGGCCACATGCCAGGCCCCGGGCAGGTGGCCTGCACAGGCAGAAGAGGGCACGTCCCTGGGGAGCTGCCCTGGAAATGCCACTGTCATTTTGGGGTGCTTGGGTGGGACGGGATGGGCGGTGCCAGTGCAGTGTCCTAAGCAATGGGACCCCGTCCTTGGGGTTCTCGCTGCCGTCAGGAAGGAACCCAAGCCCCTTTCTCTCCCCAGGTCTCGGAGGAGGGTTCGGATACGTGGTCGGGGGAATCCACTGGGACAAAACCGGCTTCGGGAGAGCCCTGGGGGGCCAGCTGCGCGTCATCTACATCTTCACCGCCGTCACCCTGAGCATCACCACCGTGCTGACCCTGATCAGCATCCCAGAGAGGCCCCTGCGGCCCCTGGGCGAGAAGAAGACGGCCATGAAGAGCCCCAGCCTCCCGCTGCCCCCCTCCCCGCCGGTGCCGCTGGAGGAGGGGGCCGGCGACGCCCTCCCCTCCCAGGCCACCAGCTTGTACGCCAGCTTCTCCAGCCCCATCTCCCCGCCCAGCCCCCTCACGCCCAAGTACGGCAGCTTCATCAGCAGGGACAGCTCCCTGACCGGCATCAGCGAGTTCGCCTCCTCCTTCGGCACCTCCCACATCGACAGCGTCCTCATCGACTGCTTCACCGGAGGCCACGACAACTACTTGGACCTTCCTGGCAGTGTCCCCAGGCAGGCCATCAGCGTCAGCTTCCCTCGGGCCCCCGACGGCTTCTACTGCCAGGACCGGGGGCTGCTGGAGAGGAGGGAGGTCGCCCTGGCCTCGGGCTCGGACAGGGACGTGCTGCGGGTGGGCTCCCTGGACACCTCCAAGCCCAGGGCCTCCGGGATTCTGAAGAGACCCCAGACCTTGGCTCTGCCGGAGGCGGCTGGAGGGGGCGGCCCCGAAACCAGCAGGAGAAGGAACGTGACCTTCAGCCAACAGGTGAAAGCAGTGTCGGGAAGCCAGGGGTCAGATGGCCAGGGGCAGCGGTCCCTCAGCAGTTGGGGGACGGGGGGAGTTGCTTTGGAAAGAACTGCCCATCCCGCTGGGCAGGGTCCCGCGTCCTGTCTGCGGGGAGGAGCCTCCGGGTTCCCATTTCCCTCTGCCCGGGAAGCCCCCGCTCCAGCACGCGTCTCTCCCTGGGGGCTACGGAAGCTCTGGAGCCCCCAGGGCCTGGCAGCTTCTGTGAAGGCACAGAATGGCCAAGAAGGGGGTTTGAGTCACCTCTGGTGTACGCTGGATTGGCCTCAGGGCCACCAACAGAGATGCGAGGTTTCACCAGCTTTCAGAATCCCTGATCCTAAGCTGGGCGCAGTGGGGCACCCCTGCCATACCAGCGGCTCAGGAGGTGGAGGCAGGAGGATCACAAGTTCAAAGCCAGCCTCAGCAACTTAGCAAGGCCCTAAGCAACTTAGCAAGAAACTTAAAATTTTAAAAAGGCTGGGGATGTGGCTCAGTGGTAGAGCACCCCTGGGTTCAATCCCTGACAAAAACAAAAACGAGAATCTACGATTGTGACCCTGAGGAGGCTGCTTTAAGCCAAAGGGAGGGATTCTCTTATTTAAGCAGACACAGTCCCGCCTGTGGCCCGCTGGTCTCGGGGCCTTACAGGGCAGAGTGCCAGGAACGTGGGGGTTGCTGACCATGAGTCCTGTAAAACCCTCTAGCCTGCACGGGCCCTGAGGGAGGCAGCTCTACAGGCCGGGTGGATGAGGCCCAGGGAGAGGCTTGCTCAGGCCACGGGGCCTGAAGTAGATCCAGGCCGACGCCACCCCGTCCAGGTCCACATGGCACCAGGGCCACGGGTCCCTCAGACAGCTTCTCCCAGGAGCTCAGGGTCCCTTCTCGGGCTCAAGAAGGCACCCTGGCTGAGTCAGAGGTTAACTGGAGACAGCCTGAGGTGGCTGCCACTCTGTCCTCACAGCGAAACACTTAGGCCTGACGGGGACTCTCCCGCGCTCCTCTGGTACATTATGGCTCTTGGATCTAAAGCCATGGCTGGCTTACGGTCTCATGTGTGGGAAGGGCCCTGCAGAGCAGGGCAAGAGGGAGGCTCCCTGTGGTGGTGTGGAGAGCATCACTTGAGCCCGTGTGTGGAAAGGGCTGGAAGGACCAAGATCCCGAGTCAGGAAGGCCCGCTGTTGGCTAAAGCAGGAGACGTCCTCATCGCTCTGTGAGGGGCATCAGACGTGACGTCCCGCTGACCAAGCCCGCCTTCTGTCAGTACCGGGCGTTCCTCGAGGTCTGCCTGAAGCCCTCCCTGGAACCCCCTTTCTAGTTCCACCCTCAATCCGCTGCAGCGTATGCACCAGTTCCTTGAGGAAACCACAAGTCACGAGCTAAACACGGACACATCCAGGCTTCGGAGGGGACGTGGTATAAGTGACAGTCTTCCTCCAGCAGGTGTGGGTGACAGGCTCTGTCCATGTGGCCCTGGGAACCAGCGTCCTGCACGTGCCTCTTCCTTTCCCTGCTTTGACACCTGGTGCGGACGATGCGCGAGTTCCCCCACGGAGCCAGGGCAGCGCCATATTCTCAAAACAGCTCAAGTCCAGAATGATGAGCTCCCTGGCTGCAGCCTGTGCCCAAGCCAGGCAGGGACTGGGGAGTGACCTTCTCTTCCAGGAAGAGCAGGCAGAGGCAGTGAGCGGCTGCGTCCCAGGAATGTTGTTCTCGGGTCCCAGAAAGAATAGTCCCCCTTCCTTCTGCTTCTCGTGTTGACAGGGGGTCCTTGGCCACACGGTGGGTCCCCGCTGAGCTGATGTGCCCGCCCTGTGCTCCAGGTGGTGGGAGTCCCACCTGTGCAGAGAGGTTCTGGACAGGTGTCCCGCCCCATCACCTTGAAACAAGGGACCTCCTGGAGAAGGGCCCTCTGGCGTCCCGGGTTGGACAGGATCCTGCTCTCTGAAGCGCGCTCCGTGCTTTGCCAGGCTTCACGGCCCCAAGTGGCACAGATCCTGCTCACGTGGCCCACAGTGGGCACATCCCCGCTGGCTTCTCCCGGCAGCCCCCGGGTCTCAGGAGGCGCGCTCCGGTCGTTTCCTCCACTCTGGCGCGGCAAGCGGCAAGCGGGTGGCCCATGCCAGGGACTCGCCCTGACGCAGGCTCTGCGGGCTCCGTTACAGGTGGCGAACATCCTGCTCAACGGCGTGAAGTACGAGAGCCAGCTGACGGGCTCGGGCGAGCCGTCGGAGCGGCCCCTGTCGCTGCGCAGCCTCTGCTCCACCATCTGCAACATGCCCAAGGCGCTGCGCAGCCTCTGTGTCAACCACTTCCTGGGTGAGCGGCCACTCCTTCCCGGGAGGCTCGGCCTTCATTGGCCGAGGAGCAGGGAGCTCCAGGGTGCCGCTCTGCACAGTCCCCACGAGCTAGGTGTTTAGGTGGAGCATTGTACCGCTTCCTAGGGCAGGGCTGGACACCTGGGTCTCCACAGAGCCAAACCTCACTCCCCAAAGCTCTTGGACAGCTCACAGTTAAATGCCGCAGTGTCCTGCTCTGCCCTAGAGCCCGAATGGCCGCCGCTGCCCCCGCCAGTGCTCTTAAACCCACAGGGCTGGCAAGCCCTGGGCCTGGCTACGGACTTGCCTCTTATTCTGCTTGGTGTCTCTTTGCGGTGGAGTTGCTGGCCTTCTGAGGGTGATTAGGAGCTCCAGGGTGGGTCATAAATCAGCAGGACCTTCTAGGCAGCCATCTGAGGAAGGGCAGGAGCCTTAAACACACTCATGACTTTATTCCAGTGATCTAACCAGATGTTCCATGCAAGCCCACAGTCAAAGATGTGTGTAAGCCAGTAGCCAAAAACTGGCCAGCAAGACACGATGTCCATCCAGCGGTCGGGAGGGTTAAGTAGACTACAGCACAGGCGCTCTGTGGAGTATTAAATGAGTCTGCTTCACAGTGTTTGAAGTCTTAGGAAATTGTGTGTGATAATTTCTCACGGCCCAGTACATACCCCGTCCTCCTCCCACAAAGAAACTGACACGGAAGTCAGAGGGACTGAGCTCTAAGGGTTTATTGGTGATAAAGCACATGGGGTCCATATGCCATTTGAACTTCCTGATATGTTTCTCCCAATTAAATGGAACCCCACCCTGTAACTGGAGCACCAATGGCAATGTCTTGCCTGGTGTTATAAAAATACACATTCATTTGACCCGGACGACCCCAGGGACCCCTAGAGAGCTTTAACAGAGGTTGTCTCTGAGTGGCGAAGCTATGGGTACGTCTACTTTAATTCTTGAGTCTATAAAAATTGTTTGCTTTGCCAGTCACGGTGGCGCATGCCTGTAATCCCAGCGGCTCAGGAGGCTGAGGCAGGAGGATCGCAAGTTCAAGGCCAGCCTCAGTAACTCAGCAAGGTCCTAAGCAACTTAACAAAACCCTGTCTCAAAATAAAAATTTTTAAAAAGTGGGGGGCAGCGGGGGCGGCAGAGGTGAGGATGTGACTCAGTGGTCAAGTGCCTCCAGGTTCAATCCTGGGACCAAACCAGGCCAAGACCACTTGTTTCTTTTGTCATCAGTAAAAGCAGCCTGGTGGGAGGGCGGAGGCTGGGCCTCTGCCCCCCGAGGTCACGCCCTCTGCCCCCCCAGGCTGGCTCTCCTTCGAGGGGATGCTGCTCTTCTACACGGACTTCATGGGCGAGGTGGTGTTCCAGGGGGACCCCAAGGCGCCACGCTCGTCGGAGGAGTACCAGAAGTACAGCAGCGGCGTGACGGCCGGCTGCTGGGGTCTGTGCATCTACGCCTTCAGCGCCGCCCTCTACTCAGGTAGGCGCGTCCCCGCGCTTCACAGGCAGACGCAGAGTCCCGCCCCGGGTGGGCTGGGGAGGCCTCACCGCTGTCTTCTTTCAGTCCCCCAGCAACTGCTGGGCCTGCAGGGCCTGCAGGCCACACTGTCCTGGGCCCCAGGTGGGCCCTGGTGGGTGCAGGTCAACCTGTGGGCATCAGACCTCCAAAGAGCGGGTGGCCTGAGGGGGACAGGTGCCCGTCTAGGCCTGACTAAGCCGGGGCCAAGGGCAAGTGGGGACAGGAACGCACCTGGGGCCACCCCAGCAGCTGGGCTGCATGACCCACCCACGTCCTTCCCCGGGCGTCCAGCAGCAGCGGGCCCAGAGGGCAGTGGGGCTGGAGGGGCCGTGCAGCTCGGTGAGGGGCCTGTGGGCGACAGGAGAGCCCTGGGAGTGGGCGGCGTGCCGAGTGAGCACAGGCCGCCCGTCCCCATCCTGCGGATCTGGCTGCGGTGGACGCCGGCACGTGTCCTCTCAGGGTCTGCACGCTGTCTGCAAAAGGCCACACGCAAGTACCTCCAGCTCTCTAGGCCAAAGGTCCGAGCCCTCTTGGCTTGGAAGCAGCCTTGGACGGTCTGCAGCTGAGTGGCCGTGGCCCAGTGCCGGGAAACCTCGCTGCTCCCCGAGGTGTGGCGTGCATGGGATTGTCATGTGTCCCGAAATATTTGTCTTCTTTAGATTTTTTTTTTTTTTTTAAGCTTTTTGGGAAAATAAAGCTACTCTTAGCTCCGGGGCCATGCAAAGGGGGCTGCAGGCTGCCCCGTGCCGGGCTTTATTTTCCCCACAGTGAGGCCGAGCTCGAGAGGCCAGCCGCTGCTCTCCAGGGCGGACAGAGAGGCTACTAGGAAGGAACTGGCAGCAGGGATCCCTTAGCCCAGGGCCTCCTGGAAGGGACAGGGGAAGGTTCTAGGACTTCTTAGGAGCACTGCCAGGCTCTAAGTGTCAGGGACCCCTGGAGCCTTGACCCGTCTGTGGGTCGCTTCGCCACGGGAGAGCTACGTTCCCGCCCTCATTCCTCCAAGGGTTTTGGAATGGGCTCTGAGTTTTCTTTCGTGACATATACCAAGCTCTCTGGCAAAATTAAAAAGGAAAGAATGAGAGAGAAGGAAGGGAGGGAGGAGGGAGGGGAAAGGAAAGAGAAGAGTTTTGGGGCTGTGGGTGAAGCTCAGGGCTAGCGTGTGCCTTGGCGGGTTGAGGCCCTGGGATCCATTCCTAGCACAGCACCTGCAGGTCTCTGGCTCCGCAGTTGGGACGTTGGGTCCCCCACAGCCAGGTGGCCTCAGCCGTGGGAAAACAGCTGTTTAAATAAAACAGACCCACTGCTGTGCCACCTCTGGGTACCCTGTGGCGGTCATAAAGATGGTGGCCAGCCAGAGGGTGGGCTGTTGCTGTCCCCGTCGTGGGAAAGGACAGAAAGGAAGATCATCCAAGCCCCACGCAGACTGGCTCCGACCCTGCAGCCTTGGCCTCTCCTAAGATTCTGCCCAGACCTCTTCCCCTGCCGGAGCCCCAGGGCCTGGCTGGGGCGGGTGCATGCGATGCCCCAGGCCCTGCCGTCGCACTCCCCAGGGAACGCTTTCTGGCTGGGGCCGGGCGGCCAGCCACACAGGGTGCCTCTGGGGGTGGCGCAGGGCGGCGCGGTGGGCAGCGCGGGCAGCCCTCTCCCTCCGCCGCAGCCCTCCTGGAGAAGCTGGAGGAGTGCCTGAGTGTCCGCACCCTCTACTTCATCGCCTACCTCGCCTTCGGCTTGGGCACCGGGCTGGCCACGCTCTCCAGGAACCTCTACGTGGTCCTGTCCCTCTGTGTGACCTACGGGGTTCTGTTCTCCACCCTGTGCACCCTGCCCTACTCGCTGCTCTGCGACTACTACCAGAGCAAGAAGGTAAGTGCTCCCAGTCTTGGCTGCTCGGCTACCCTGCCTAGAAGTGTCCCCAGACAGGCAGGCGAGGGGGCGTGCCTCCTGCAGCCACGACCCCCGAGAGCCACCCCTTGCCTCCTCAGCGGTGCCTCCAGATCACCGCACTCTGTGCAGGGACCCTGGGCAGGGAGAGGCCGGGCCCCTCTGTCCCGTCAGGCTTCCAGGTCCCCTGTTCACACAGCAGTTCACTCAGGCTCATGGCGGGGAGAGGGCTGTGGCCGGCGATCTCGGGATTTCTACAAACCAGAACTAAGGCCCAAGCCCTCGCGGCACGGAGACCAGCCCAGCCACAGGCCGCGCTCCCAAGTGCTGCTGCTCGGAGCCCGGGTGGCCGAGCATGGCCCTGCCTCTGCTGGAGACCCGCCTTTTTATGTGGTGTTTCCTCTGAGGCCGGGTTGAGCCACCAGGCCCAGGGGTTTCCACATCCTCACGGAATTGCGTGCCCACGACCACAGCCAACCTTAGAACATGTCACCCTCAAAGAAACCCTTTCGCTGCCACCCCTCTGGCCTCCAGGGCCACCACTGCTCAGCATTTCAGGCTGACGGCCTGGGGCTCCCGCGTAGCAAGGAGCCGGTGAGTCGCCCTCTTTTATGGCCCCTGACGCTCCCACCATGGTTTTTTAGTTTTTGGTTCCGCAGTAACTTTGAAGGTTTTAAATACCGCATTAAAATACTACCTTGCTCGCTGAGTTGCTGGCACGTCTTAATTTGGTGCCCAGTCAGCCCCGGCCCCGGTCCAGCCCTGGTTGGTTTGAAGGGTTCGGGTTTCTGACAAGTTCAGCCTGGGCTGCCCAAGGGCAGTGCTTTTTATGAAGAGCAAAATCCCCCAGTGTGATGCTCCCAGGAGCCACAGACGGGAGGCTGGTGTCTCTGGGTGGTGGCGGTGACAGCTCCCTGTTGGCCCAGTCACGCCACACGAGCTGGGTGTGGCTACAAGGACTTGGCCTCGGTGGCAGTCATGTCCCCTTGTCAGGCCCCAGAAGCTCTGTGCCCCCTTCACTGGAGTAAACCATGTGCCAATGTTGGGCAAAGGACTGTCCTTCCCCACAGGCAGGGGCACGAGGGTCAAGGGTCGCCCTGATGGGATTCAGTCACGGTTGCCTAGAAGCTGGGCCTCCGTGGCCACAGCCTCCTGGAGGCTCCGTCTGGGCTGAGGTTCAACCCAGCACCCAGTGGCCCTTCTCTGCAAAGGCAGAGTGTCGCCCCAGGGAGCTCCAGGCTTCCCCGGGACACAGTGGTGCCTGATCACAGAGCACCTTGACGGTGGCTCCCATCGGATGTGGCCTCGTCCGGCGCCCCAGAGTTGCCCGTTTGTGAGTGGATGCCGTCTCTAGTGGTGGGCGCGCCCCCCACCCCGTCCATGGGAGGCATTGATGGGGCACACAGGTGGCTGCTGGTGGCCCGTGCTGGGGGCAGGGCGTGGCCCACGCTGCCCCTCCCGCCCTGCTTTCAGAGTCCTCTCACCTTCCCCGGTAGCAGGGAGGATGGGGAAGGGCCCTCCAAGCTGCTGCCTCAGGAACCTCCAGGCCACAGGCCAAAGGCCACAGGGGACGTCCCAGGGCTGCAGGCTTGGTGGCCGAGGAAGAGACGGGGCCGCGGAGCTGGGCAGTGGTCCTTCTGGGGAGAGTGGGGCGCTCTTGGCGACTCAGTCCTCTGTCTCGTTAGTCACCAGCTCTGCTCCCTGTCGTCATTCCTCCGAGCACAGATGTTACCCAGCTCTTGCTCAGCTTCCTGTCCGTTGGCCTGGACAATGTGGAGCTGCTGCAGGAAGCTTGGACTCATGGCCAGTCGCCGCCCTGCGCAGCCAACTGCGGGGGATCTGGCTGATGGGTCCCTCTTCGGTCAGTTTGCAGGCTCTGGAGCGGATGGCACGCGGCGGGGCATGGGCGTGGACATCTCTCTGCTGAGCTGCCAGTACTTCCTGGCCCAGATCCTGGTCTCCCTGGTCCTGGGGCCCCTGACCTCAGCCGTGGGCAGCGCCAACGGGGTGATGTACTTCTCCAGCCTCGTGGCCTTCCTGGGCTGCCTGTACTCCTCCCTGTTTGTCATTTACGAGATTCCTCCCGGTGACACGGCGGACGAAGAGCACCGGCCCCTCCTGCTGAATGTCTGACACCTGGAGCTGGGCTTTGGACTCCTGCCTGGACCCGGGCGCCCACAGTGGGCTGGCCACTGGAGACCAGAGGCTGGGTGCACGGGGACAGGCTTCCTGCGGAGTGTAAATATGTGGTCCAACAATAAACGACAGCAGCAAAGCTCTGTCTCTCTGAGGGTGAGGTCACCTGGGCTTAGGCCACTCTCCCCGGGGACAGTAAACTCAGTGATCCTCAGTCGGGGTGGTTTTCCTCCCTCCTACCCCAGGGGGACATTTGTTAGCCCCTGGAGATGCTTTCTTGGTACAGCTCACCTGGGTGCTGCTTGCTGGCCAGGGATGCTGCAGAGGTCTGCAGTGCACAGGGAGCCCGCCCGCCTGCAGTGACAGTAATGCTGAGGACAGAGCACACGTGCTGCATGGTGCTGTTTCAGTCGGAGTTCTTTGGATCAGAAGGTCTCAAATTCATGCCCCCCCCCAGTCATCCTTCCATCTGTCTTCTGTCCACCTGCTGTTATTTGTTTACTTATTCATTTATTTATTTTTGTACCAGGGATTGAACCCAGGGGCACTTAACCACTGAGCCACATCCCAGTCCTTTATACATTCTATTTAGAGACAGGGTCTTATAGGTCCTTGCTGACTTGCTGAGGTGGGCTTTGAACTCTTGATCCTCCTGCCTCAGCCTCCAGAGCTGCTGGGATTACAGGCATGCGCCACTGTGCCTGGCTTGTTATTTGGAACTTAAGTGTTTCCCAAAGGTCCATGTGTCAAGAGCTTGGTCTCCAGACCACAGTGCAACTGGGAGGTGGTGGACCCTTTAAGAGGCGGGGCAACCTTGGAGGAAGTGAGGTCATTGGAGCTCTTGGACCCCAGCCCCTTCCCCTCTCCCTTTGCTTCCTGGCTCCAGGGGGTCAGCAGCTTCCCCAGTGGCCGTGATGTTCAGTGCCACCATAGGCCCAAAGCAACAGGACCAACCGACTGGACTGAAACCAGGACCCAAAATAAAACTTTCCGCCTTGTAAGGCATCTCGCCAGTGACGGAAAGCCAGCCGAAGCACCGTGCACCCCGACTGTCCAGCCAGAGCCGTGGGTGTGTAGGCAGGGGCGGGCACTGGCTTATGGAATGGCACGGGGGACAGGAAATGCCATTCCTTCAGGTTAGTGTGAGGTCGCAGGTTCGGGGATTGGCAGAGCAACAGATGCCACCTTATGGAACCGAAGTGCGAGGACCAGGCTCACTACGCACTGGGCTTCCATGCTTGAAGGTCGTGGTAAGTGCTGGGAGACACGTGAGCAGTGGGGACGGGGGCCAGGGACGTCTCTGATGAGATACTGATGAAGAGGGAGCCATCTCTGAGGGGGAACTTGCTTGCACATTCCAGGGACCACAGACACCAAGAAGCGCCTGAAGTGGGAGGTGCACCTATTCAGCACCCATGCTCCCTCTGCCTGGTGGGCAAGTCACTCTCCCCATCCACCCTCCGGTACCCTGTGGGACTTGGGTTGGAGACATGCAAGCAGCACCCTCTGCTCCCAGTGCCATTTGTAGACCTGAAGGGAGTTCAGACTGAGCAGGACAGTTGTTCCCCATCTGGCCTCTGATCACCTCCCATCATGCCACACCCCCAACTTCCGAGGCTCCTCCCCAGATACCCAGGCAGCCTCTGCACCCCACACTGTGATTACTGGCCATGCGGGTGATGACCTGGCCCTGGTGGTGCCCAGTGCACTGGATCCAGGCCTGGCATAGGACAGGGCAGCCCCTGGTACCTCAATGCACAATCCCAAGGTTTTACACCAACCAACAATGGGGGCTCCAATCCCGCAGCCTATCTTGAGGTAGGTCACATCATGTAACAAGTCACACGTGACCAGTCAGTCAAGCGGAAAAGCCACGGCCTCTGTAGAGTACTTTGGCCTCCTCTCCACCTGGGCCACAGTCTCCCAGCTTGTCATGCCCTCCCACATCAACCATGACCTCCTCACCTAGTCCACAGCCTCCCCCAGGCTTCTCCCTTGAGACCACTGCCAGCTGGACCCAAGGTGGCTGCACTGCTGTGTGCCACCACTTCCTGGCCCCCCTCTACCTCATGCAGGTTCCACCCTGCACCTGGGAGGCTACAGACAGCTCTGAGCCCATCCCCTCCCCTGACCCCTCAGGAGCCTAAGGAATGTGGGGTGAACTCCTTGTGACCTGGGGGCAGCCCATCTCCCCTCACCTGCTGCCTGGCCGCTGGCACTGCCATGCCCAAGCCCTGGCAAAGCCCACCTCTCTGCCCATAGGATCTGATTCTCCCCCTAGACCACCTCAGCTGCCACCTCTGTCGGGCCCTGGCTCTGCCTGCAGCTTGTCCCGGAGTCTCCTTGTCCTGATGGGGTGCAGAACGGCAGAGGTTGGTCAGCCACACCGCCCAGGCCTCCTGTCAGTTCCAGGCTTTTCCTGGAAGCACAGATTCATCCTCCCACACTTATGGTGCCTAGAAGAGCATGAGGTTTCTAGAAAATGTGTTGGATAGCTATCCTCTGGGCTGGGCTGTTTTTGCTCACAACAGCTTAATCCGCAAGAGAGAAGAGTAGGAGTTCCCCCGCCCCTACCTGCTGTCAGCTTTTCAAATCCCGAGTCCTCTTACTAGAACTTTCTAAGTAAACCAATGTTTTTCCATGTGCGAATGGAAGAAGCCATGACTTTTGTAGTGCACTTTGTCCCCGTCTCCACCTGGCCCATGGCCTCCCCCAGGCCACGCCTCTCCTGTCATGCCCACCCAGCCTGGCCACGCCTCTCCCGTCATGCCCACCCAGCCTGGCCACGCCTCTCCCGTCATGCCCACCCAGCCTGGCCACGCCTCTCCCCTGTCATGCCCACCCAGCCTGGCCACGCCTCTCCCCTTTCTTGCCCGCCCAGCCTGGCCACGCCTCTCCCCTTTCTTGCCCGCCCAGCCTGGCCACGCCTCTCCCGTCATGGCCGCCCAGCAGGGCCACACCTCCCCACTCTTCACGGCCCCATCGTCAGGATCTTCTGAGAATCTGCGTAGAGGGACACTGGGGAAGCAGAGCATAGAAGCACCTGCAGAAAGCTGCCCCGAACCTTGGGGCTGTTCTGGGACTTAGGACAGCCACACCTGCTGAAGTCCCCTCTCAGGATGGCTCTCCACTTAAAATCAAGCTGGGCTGGGACCGTTCCTTAGTCCTGACTCCAGGACTGTGACACACAACTTGCTTCATGCTTCAACCATGCTGGGAAGGAGTCTCATCACCCCATTTTACAGACCAGGACCAAGACAGGAACATCAGATGCCTGTCCCCATCACGTCATGCAGTGGCGTCACTTGCTCATGACTGGCAGAGTGAGATTTGAACCTGAGGGCACTGCCTGCAGACCCCACCCTGCCAAGTACCTTAGAGTTCCTGAGGCAGCAGCCTCCTCCCCTGGGCTGTCCACCAGGTCCCCTGCTGGGGGTCTGGGCACAGCCCCAGGGGTTCACTCAGAGGGAGCTTCTCACTCTCTGGAGAGCAGGGAGAGGCCTCCTTCTCTGCCCAGTGGCCCTAAGATTAACCTTCTCAGATGGTTAGAAACAAAATAAAGCCACCCCAACAAAATGGGAAGCTGCCCCTAGTCTCGTCCTCAGCAAACCTGAATGTCAGCGCTTCTGTACGTGACTGCCCGCCTTGGAGCCCTCGTGAAATGGAAGCTGAGGACTCAGGTTGTGCCAGTTTTGTTCCCATCTTCCCTGGGCCACAATTTGAGATCCTGGGGCCATCAGGTGGCACCTGGCACTGCAGGGTTCCAAGTGGGTGGAGGTGACCCCAGAAGACAGGCACCCTCACCCTGACAGCAGGCTCCAGGCTTTGTAGCCACTGCCACCTGGTGGTCAAGACCAGGAGTGGCCACTGTTCTGTAGCAGGGCCAGCCAATGGCAAAGACTCAGGAGTAAGGAGGACCTGGGACTGACCACCAGTGGTAGGGCACATAGACAACTATGGCCTTAAAACAGCTTGGTGGCCTCAGGAAGTGTCCCTGGTTTGAACAGGTCTTTTTTTTTTTTTTTTTTTTTTTTTTTTTTTTTTTTTTTGCGGTACTGGGGATCGAACTCAGGGCCTTGTGCTTTCGAGGCAAGCACTCTACCAGTTGAGCTATCGCCCCAGCCCTGAACAGGTCTTATAAATAAAAAAGAAGTGCTTTAAAGTCCTGCTGTTAAGTCCAATTCGCCACACCAGGCACTCATACTCCGAGGGCTCTCCAGAGGCCATGTAGATCCCTCCAGCAACCCAGACCCATCCCAGGAACCACAGAGCCTGAAGGGCAGCTCTGTCCTGCAGACTGAAGCAGGTCAAACCAAGTCAACCATGCAGCCTGCAGCCCCCTCCCCCCACCCCCGAGCATTTCCCTAGGGACACAGGGAGTTCAGGGCCGTTTCCCCAGGTCTTCACAGGCCAGTGGGAGGGACCTGCTCAGTGGTCCACTGTGGGGCGGCACTTCCCCTGGTTTGGGAGCCTATTAGCTTGACCCCCAGGGGTCTGGGTAACAGGTCCTAGTCTGACTTCAAAGCTGAGTTTAGGAACCTGGCTGGACACTTCTGGATTGGCCAGGGAGCCATGGTGGTAACTGAAGTCCCTGTTTGTGCCCCAATCACACTGCCCTGGGTCTCACTGTGTGGTCAGGGGTCCTGTGGGCGAGAGGTCCCCAGGTTTCCTCTCACTTCCATGCAGCAGGGCCCTAGTCTGCCCCTCCTGTCAGCAGTCTGCACCCCCAGTTGTAAAGGTCTGTGTGATGGAGTCCGGAGGGCCCCAGGCTCGCAGCTCCAAGTCCATCCGGGATGTCACTGCTGGTCTCTGTATGGTGCCCCCCTGCCCTTCCGATAAGCAACCTTGTTTTACCCAGGGCGCTCCTGCGGGGTACCACGTTCATCAATCAACAAAGCAGCCATGCGCTCAGCTCCACTCCTGGAGCTCAGTGGGACCAATGACCTGGACAGCCAAAGGTGAGGTCTGGCCTGGGGCAGCCACTGGCATCAGCACCCTTTCCCTCCTCACTGGCCCAGCAGACACTTGCCCTCTTCCTTAGATTGTGTGGCAGGGTGGTGACAATGGCCTGAGAAATGTCCGTGCCTTTTTACTTAGTTAATATGTATTTGTAGGAGTTTATGGAGCACAGTATAAATCAATACTTGTATCCAATGTACAGTGACCAAATCAAGAAGATGAGCGTTCTCATCTCCTCCGACACTGATCATTTCTCCGTAGGGGGAAGGCCTGTCCTCCTCTGGCTATTAAAAAAGGTTCATAAATTACCGTAAACCATAGTTACCCCGTTGTGCTCTGGACACAGGGACCACTCTTCCAGCCTTTGGTGATGTCATCCAGACTCCCCTCCCCTGGTCTCTAGTGAGTCTTCCTACTCTTTACTTCTTTTTACCCTCAAAGAATTAGAACATGCAGTGTTTGTTTTTGTGCCTGACCTATTTCACTTAACATAATGTCCTCCAGTTCAACCACATTGCTGCAAACAGCAGGATTTCATTCTTTTACGGCCAAATTCCAGCACGTAGATGATTTTTCTTATCCACTTATCAATCTACGGGCACCTGGGTTCATCCTCAGACTCCTGTGCACAGTGCAATCAACATGGGAGTGCGGATATGTCTATGCCATGAGGTTGTGTCCTTTTGATACATACCTGGTGGGGACTGCAATCACCTGGTTCAACTTTTAAGGGTTTTGAGAAACCTCCATGCTATTTTCTGCAAGTCCACGAGCACTTAACAAGGGCCTTTTCTAACTTTGGTCTCTCCTATCTGACCAACTTGAAACCTGTGTCTCATACACATTTGACAGACTAGCCACAATGCCACCTGGATTCCACACCCACCCCTCTGCACCCGGCAACTGCCCCAATTCCACCAGCTTATGAAGACCCAGGACATCAGCTGCCTCTATCTCCCACGGGACCAGGGGTATCCAAGCTGCTGACCACACAGGAATTGCCTTGAGGGCCATCAACCTACATACCACTTGGCCCATTTGGTAACACTTTCCAATGTCCTGAACTGGGAAGCATCTGACATCTGCTGTTCCCCAAGTTTCCATGCAGGTCCCAGATGTAAAGGTTTGCATATAAAATTTCAGGGCTAGCTTAAGGCTTCAGGAAAATGCCCAACAGGCTCTGAAACCAGAGTTATGAATCCATTTTGACAGCTCCAGCCCCCTTGTGGCCACAGCTGCCCACTGCACTTCCCTGGGCAATTCCCCCACAGACTAGAACACATCTTGACTCGGGCTGAGAACAGGGTGGGGCAGGATGTGCAGAGAGGGGTCTAGGCAGGAGAGGCCCCAGGAAGAGGCCACTGCCTGGTTAAGTAGTTCTGGCCTCTCTCCTAAGGAGGCGAGCAACCCCACGCCCCCGTGCCTTGGTGGATGTCCACAGGTTACAGGTGTAACTGTTACAGGCAGTGGCTGGAGGGCTGGTATTCTTGATCCCAACCTTCCTGCCAAGAAAGCATTTCCCAGGTAACAAGGTGACTCCTTAGAGAAACCCTTCCTCCCAACAGCACAGCCTGGACCTTTCTTTTCTGGAAGGAAGGTGAGAGGATCCCCACAGCAGAGACCAGCTGACTCCCTCCCCTCCTTCCCCACCCTGGGGTTAGGACAGGATCACGGCCAGTACCCCCACCACCCTCCAGGAATGACACACAATGTGTTGCTGGACACTCGGTGTTGTAGTGTAGCTTGGTTTTATTTATGTCCACAAATATTTCAAAAAAATTACAAAATACTCAAATGGAGAGAACACAGAAGTCACGATTTCTGGGTGTCTACTCTGTTTACACTGTGTTATCTCATGGCAAACTACTCATATATACATTTAGCTTCAAGATATATATAAACGTAGCAAATCAGAATATACACTCTGTTCTGCTTCTGCTGCAGTGAAACGTGAAGCTCAACCTCGACAACATTGAACAAGATACGTACAAAACACAGAAAGCAAAACCAAACTTCAAAAGAAAGGAAGGAAAAGCCAAACGGAAACCAAGCGGTCGGGCTTCAAGGACACCACAAAGGTCTGGGGCCTCCTAAACAAACTCTAGTTGATTGGGCAAGGGTTTCAGATTGTGGGTTTCAATGGAAGAATCTCAGTGCTTCACCTTGGGATATGGGGAGAAACCCGAAACATAACAAGGAAACACCTTCAGACGGTTTTCAAGTACAGACTTCAAAGTACTTCACTCTTTCTCTTTGGAAAAATGGATAATACAGGAGATAAACAAGCTGAACTGAAGGGGAGGTGTTCGGTTCTTCCAAAAAGTGGGGGAAGACAAGAGCAAAAGAGGAGGTGGCACGGGAAAGGGGGGGCAGAAGTGCACCCCGCGGGAGGAGGCCTCCCGGAGCCAGAGGCAGCCTGCAGGGAGGAGCACCTGGGTGGCGCGTCCCCCACCCCAGGAGGAACAATGCCTGCACAGCAAGGCGGCCAGTCGTTTGACAGTGAAGGGTTAATCTGAGCTTGCCTCCCCCAAGGAACTAAAATTAAGGCAGAAATGGAATGAGAGAATATGAAACAAAACAAACTACAAATATTTTCAACAGATAAAACAATCCTATCTGTCCCAACTCAAAACCCAACCCGGTTTCGGTAGAAACTGGAGGGGGCCTTGCTGCAGGTCTGCGTCAA
Organism: Sciurus carolinensis; assembly: GCF_902686445.1. Taxonomy (NCBI): domain Eukaryota; kingdom Metazoa; phylum Chordata; class Mammalia; order Rodentia; family Sciuridae; genus Sciurus; species Sciurus carolinensis. The sequence goes on along the minus strand of NC_062213.1, from coordinate 203,549,792 downwards.
GCCTCTACCCACCCTCACGGCCTGGGTCTTGGGTGCACCTCAAGACAGTGTGAGAGGATGGGAAGGGGTCCCGTCCTGGCAAGGGGTGTGGCCCACAGATGCAGCTCTCCCCACCCTTGGTTCTGCAGGGACAGCTCTGCTCTGGAAGGACTCTACCTCCTACTAGTGGCACCTCCAGGTGGAAGCCGGCTTCCCAGTTTGACGTGGGTCACCAGACTGCTTTGGGGCCAAATAGCAGGCTGTCACCCACAACCATGTTGACCCCAGGTGTTCCTCACTCAAGCAGCCTCAGTCTATGGTAGTGACGAACTGACTGGTCCTCAACAAGGACATCAAAATGGTGACATCACACAAGGGCAGATTTTGAACAGATCCCACTGGCAGGCATATGTCCTGGCTCTTTCATGTGCTAAGTTATATGGAATCATTTTCTTGGATTTTCTAGAATGTTTCTGAAATCTTCAATTTATCCAGAACAAATGTGTGTGCACAGAACCTTATAAGGAAATCTACCATCGGACATATGTAAACATGCGCTTTCTATCCCACAGAGACAGGACGACGGTGACACCAGGGAACTGAAAGCCAACACGGAACTCCCGCACTCCTGTACACAACTGAAGAGGCTCGCTGTCAGACGTCTGTGCCACTGGCAAAGCCCGTGCGGGGAACAGACGGAGTGAAAACCAAAGCAGCAAAATAAAGAGTCTGTAACATTGTCCCTGCAAACCCCTGGACGCTCACTGCTGTGACCAAGCCTAGTCCAAGCTTCTGCCTGTTTGTAATTAGTTAACGCCCATCTGTTCCCTTTAATTAAAGGGATAATTATATATAACTTTTTATTAAAAAATCAACTCTGTATTCTGTCAATAGCCGGTAGGAATTCACAATTAGTGACGTGGCTGGAAAAAATAGATCAGAATAGTAGTTTGTGGAAGGAAAAAAAGGCTGTTCTAAAATTATTTATTTACAGACATAAAAAGCCATGCTGCAGAGCTTTCTCAAATTATGAAGATTTCCTACAATGTATTAAAATAAAAGATTTTTTAAAAATTATAGCTCTTGGATTCCAAACTCATATGCCACCTCTCTGCAAGCCCTGCGGGTTCTGGAACCCACATATCCATCGTGTCTGCACGCACAGTGAAGGGTGTGAACGGATTCTAGCACCTACTGAGAAATCAAGGGAAGAAAACTAAAGCCAAACCCCAAGACTGCAGGGAGGTTTTCTGGATACTCAGTCCAGTCCAGGACTCACTAAATTTCTGGGGCACTGTCATGCAGGGAGACCCGAACTGGTCTCAGGGAATCCTTTCGACAAACGAACACTATTATGCAGATACATTTTAGTTGCGGGGTTTTTAAATATATAACGAAATCTTTAGAAGATACTCTTTTTGCTTTTGTAGCTCCTATTGTAAGTAAAAAGTCCTGTTTCTCCCCCCAAGAACTGGGGTTTCCACAGCCAGCATTAACAAATAAATAACTTATAACTGCTTGTCACCTTCTTTCTTCAGTCGACTGGAAAGAAGAAAAGGACACTGGCATCAGGCCCGGGCAGACAGGCAACACCACCCCACAAGCCACAGTCACAGGCCAATGGCCAGAGGCCCCTGCCTCTACACAGGCAGCCTCGCTCAGACACAGCCCCTCCCCTCCTCCCTCCCACCTCACCTGTAGTAATCTTCCTGACTTGGTAGGTGGCCACCATGCATGTGGGGGTGTCCATGCAGCCACTGTTGCTCCATGGCCAGTCTCTGTAGCTCGGCCGACTGGGCATGCATGGCCTGCAGCTGATGGGCCGCTGACATGGGGGGTGGGATGGCCCCAGGCAAGTCTCGGGGGTAGGGGGTGCCTGCCAAGCACAAAACAGTCTCTACTATGGAAACAGCCAAAGGAGTGGCCAGTACAAGGGTGGCACAGACACGGTGACCAGCAAGGAGGTCAGGGAGAGACAGCCAGCCCAGCAGCTGCACGCCACTGGCCAGGGATAGCCAAGGCAGACCTTCTCGAGCTCTGCAGAAAGCATTCCCCAAGGTGTGCGGCAAGAGGCTGCTCAGCAGTCTGAGACCAGGGAAAGGGAAAGGGAAGGCCCACGCGGGGACCTGTGGTCGCCCCACGGTCAGACCTGCCAGCCTCCTTGACCTTGCCCAAGCCCCAGTCTCAAGCATCTTCAGAGACCTTCCCTGAATCGGTCTAAATTAGAGGGTTCCTGCTACCCTCCCACCAGCCCAGGAGACCTGGCTCCCTCCTGCAAGACGGAACTGATGAGCCTTCTGAGAACTGAAGTTTGCCTGCCTTGCCCCAAGTGGATGCCGCGCATAAAGGGTGCGAATCCACAGGAGTTCAGTGCATAACTGAAGGAACGCGCAGGGACAGGCGGCCAATCCAGCCCCACTCTCCAGTGGAACCCCAGCGTCCTGCCCAGGAGAATTCTTACCAAAAACCGGGTGGCGCAGCATCTCGTGCTCATGGGGGGGCTGTCCAAGCAGAGGGTTGGGGAGGGTGCCAGGGGGGTAGGGGAAACGAGCCAGGTGAGGGCCAGCAGTCAGGGGATCAACCAGAGGGTGAACTGGACCTGCCGAACCTGAAGAAAAGGAGGACACAAATCCAATACAGGCCATGTGTGGCTCCTGGCTGGTAAGCAGTGGCTTCTCCCTCACCCAAGCTGGCTCCTGGTCACCTGGCTGCAAATGATCCTGACTGAAGGGGCTGTCCCAACATCTTGAGTGGAGCGGAGAGCAGGAGAGCAGGGACAGGCCAGTCGTTCAAGCACAGCTCCCCCCTTGCTCCCCAGCACCCTCCCAGCAGCACCACCCACTTGTTCAAGACCCAGGACCTACAGAGCCCACTGGCCTGGGCCCTGCCGGGTGAGCCTGTTAGGGCCACAGCAAGCCATCCCGCCCCGGCTGGAGGTGAGACGTGGCTAGGCACAGCACTGCTCTCGTTCCTCTGTGGAAGCACATGCCATGGCTCCCCTGCACCCTTCAAGCGGCCTCTGATCGGGCCCCTCCACAACACCCTGCAGGGGTCTTCCTCCTGCCTGTGCTCCCTGGTGGCTGGCACTCGCCCTCACGCCCTCTGTGGCCATCTTCCCTCTTCTACCTGCCTTCGAGTCTGCGCCAAGCCACCTCCCGGGCTGGCCTCTCCAGAAGCAGTGCCCCAGCCCTCTAGCCCTCTCCTAGCCCCACTCTGTCCCCAACATTGACCTGCTCAAAGACAGCAGCGGTCAGGTCCCCACGGGAATGCTGTGCTTCCCAGCAAGTGCTCAGGGAACACACATGGCTTCCCTCCCACCCAGCAAGGGGCCAAGAACCCAGGCTCTCCCAGGAGCTGCGACAGAAGGTCTGGGTAGCGAGCAGCTCTGGAGAGCCGAGGGAGGGGCCGAGCACAGCAAGGGCTGGCTGCCAGGCCTGACTCCTAGGGATGCTGGAAGCCCAGGAACCTCCCAACTACGCTTCACTCAGAGAACACTCTGATCCTGTCTCTGCTCAGGCCCCAGGCGCCACCCCGTGCCCCCAGCAGGGGGCACCTACCTTGGTGGAGGGGGTCCTGCTGGTGGAGGTGGAGGTGGGAGTGGATGTGCGAGTGCTGGTGATGGTGTGGGGTCACGTTGAACATCTGCAGTCGTGCCAGCGGGTCGCTGGTCAGCGAGGCCATGCGCTCGGCGTGGATGCGCTCGGCTGCCAGTCTGTCAGGGTAGCTCATCTCGGGCCGCAGCTGGGGGCCCGCCAGGGCCAGTCTCTCGCGCTCCAAAGGGTTCAGGCCCGGGTGGAAAGAGGCAAAGGGGTGGGGACCGGCCGCAGGGGGGATGGTGAGGGCGCTGTGCCGGGCGAAGTGCTCCATGGGGTTGGTGGCAGGGTGGAGGGGGTCCAGCTCTGGGGGCTTCACCTCAAAGCCCGGCTTCATCCTCTCCCGCAACTCGCGCTCCCGGATCTCCCGCTCCCGGATCTCCCGCTCTCGGAGTTCCCGCTCGCGGATGGTGGGGTCCACATTGTAGAGGCCCGGCATGTGGTAGGCCAGCAGCGGGTCGGTGGGGTTGAGGGGCATGTAGAAGGGGTGGTTGCGGTTGGTGGGTGACATCACGTGGGGGCGAGCATACTCGCTCAGTGTCCGGAGAGCAGGCGTGTCAGGACCAATGTAGGGGGGCACAGCAGCGATGGTGGTCGGTGGTGGCTCAAAGGAGGGCCTCATGTGGCCAGGACCACTGAGCTGGGGGTCGCCAAGGCGGGCTTCATGCGCAGAGCTGGGCGCCTTCTGCTGAAGAACAGAGGGCGTGAGGGGCGGGGCCACACCGCTTGGGTGGCAAGGGGCGGGCTGCAGGGACAGGCAGGCCCTCCCCTGCAGGGCCCTGCCAGTCAGCCTGGCCTGTGAATGCCCGGCTACCCCAGCGGCTCCAGGACAAGCCACATCACCAGAAAAACCCAGGGATGGTGCCAACGGCGTTGGTCCCTCCAACTGCAGAGTGCACGGGGCAGCACGGAGCAGAGCCCGTCGGCTGCCACAGCACAGCTACCCACAGGGCCCTCCCCACCCGCCCTCTGGCACTCACGGCTGCTCGCTCCGCCTCCCTCTCCCGTTCCCGCTCGCGTTCTCGCTCCTTCTCCTTCTCCTTCTCCCGCTCCCGTTCCTCCCGGGCTTTCTGTTCAGCCTCCCTCTTGGCCTTCTCAATGGCCTCCTCCCTCTTCTTGGCCAGTTTGGATCCAGCCAGAGGCATGAAATACAGGTCTGTCCGTGCACATGAATTGTAACCTCGGTCCAGGTGTTTGTAGAACCTATGAAAGTCACGTCTTTAGCTGGGGGGCTTCTGACAAGACCTCTGTGTGTGGATGCTGCCTCCGCCAAGTCCCGCGACATGCTTGGCTGGGCCCACCCCCATGCCCTGGTTCCTGGGAACCAATACCTGGCAGACTGGCTGGCATGGCTGGGGGTGTCCACCACAGTGGGCTCAGGGGAAGGGCTTCTTGGTGGAGGAGGGGGGCTCTCAGGCTCCTCAGCATCATCGAGAGCCTCCTCTTTGATTTGGACAGTGGGGAGTGAGCAGGGTGCCCCTCCTGGCACACTGCCTCCTGAAGAAACTGTAGCAGGGCAGGGTGGCTGGGTGGATGTGCTGGGCCCCGCAGGCGGGGTTGAGGTTGGGGGGCAGGTGGGGGGCGTGATGGGAGGAGGGCCTCCAGGGACAAAGGGGTGTTGAGCAAAGGGAGGCTGGGTGGCCACCTGGTGGAGGCTGGTGGGGGGGTGAGTAGCAGCAGGAGGGGGCAGGCTCTGGCTCTGGGTCAGCCCAGGGGGCTGGGCAGGAGAGGAGGGCAAGGGTTGGCTCTGAGGCATGAGCTGCAGGGGTGGGGGGTGGGCTGAGGGTGGGTGGTGTGTGGACAGGGAGCTGAGGGGCTTCAGGGCCGGAGGCGGTGGCAGATTGGCATTCAGAGAGAAGGGTGAGGGCCCTGAGAGGTGAGGTGGGTGTTTGTGGGCCTGTGGGGCTGGAAGCTGGGGGATGGGTGTGGTGGGTGGGGGCTTGATGTGAGGCATGGCCAAGGGTGCTGGTGGCAGAGGCTGTTCCCTTGGGGGCTGCTGAGGCTGCAGGGCTGACTGAGAGGCTGGGAGCTGCAGGGCAGTGTGAGGGTGAGCTGCTGCTGCGGGGTTTCCCAGAGGGGCTTGTCCTTGGGAGGCCTGAGGAGGGAGGCCAAAGGGCTGAGGAGGGCCAGGGTGCTGCAGCAGGGACCCGGCCTGCAGGCTGTGGGAGCCGGGGGGACCCTGACTGTGCAGGGAGGACTGGGTGTGAGGTGGTGCGGAGGCCTGGCCAGCCGGCCCAGTTAGGGGCTGCAGTGTCGGGTGTGGTGAGGGCAGCCGAGGAGGGTGCAGGGAGGGCGCCTGCTGGATGTGGGCATGGGCCGCAGGAGCCTGCGGCTGGTTAGGAGGCTGCGAGGCCACAGGGGAGCCCTGTGGAGGAGCCGCAGCGGCAGAGGGTGTGGGTCCTGGGGCAGCAAGCTGGGGTGCCCCTGGAGGGGCTGTGGAGGGGGCAGGGGTAGCCCCACTGGGTGCCTGCAAGGCTGGAGGCTGGGCCTGCAGCATCTGCTGCTGGGCTGACGAGTCCGAGTCACTCTCATTGTCCTGAGGGCTGGGGATGCTGGGGGACGTGCTGCGATTGTCCTGGTCGATGTCTTTGGGGTCACTGCTGCCCTCATCGTTGACACTGCGACTGTCTGAACTCTCTCCCTCGCCTTCAGAGGGCGAGTTAGGCCGGCTGATCTCCTAGAGTCAAAGGAAGGGATGGAGGCGCCAGGAAGGCAGAGTGCTCTGCCCCACAGGCAGCAGCTGGCACACAACCGAGCACGTGACAAAGGTCTACTGCACACAAACAGCGGCAAGCGTGGCCTCAGGGCAGTCCTGCCCTGGCCGGGCCAGTGTCGAGGGCCATTTCAGCTCCAGCCCCCTCCCTGGAAGACAGGGCACTGCCGCTCCACCCTGGAGAACCCTGGTCAGAGCTGCCAGCCTCACCTGAGTCTTGGTCTTCTTGGAGCTGGTCCTGTCAGCCTCCTCTGTGTCAGAGGCCACCTTCTCCCGCTGGCGCTTGCTGCTCTTCAGAGGGGACGAGGCTTCCTCCTTTACCTTCTGCAGCAGAAGGCCCATGAGGAACAATCAGGCCAAGGAGGACGTCACATTGGACTCAGTTGGGGAATGACCAGTTTGCGGATACTTTGCTCGCTCATTTTGTATTCCATCTCCAGAAGCAAGAAAGCTCTGGAAGGGGCCAGCTGGGGCCAGGAGGAAATAAATATCTGGGGATGTGAATACTAGGCTCTAGGGGCAGGAAGCCTTCCCCAAAACTTACCACCCTTTGCCTGAGGCCTTGGGAAGCCCGAGGCAGAGACGACCTCAAAGGCTGATGTCGAGAACTAGTGGGACCCTTCCTCCAGCCCCGGGCCTCTGCAGCCCACAGGCCAGGGCAATGCTAATGTCCAGAGGCTTCCCTGATGAGCTGCAGCCCCATGTCTGGGGAGCTGAGCACAAGCTCCAGCAGTCCAGCACCAATGGAAGGAGGGAGAGACATGGCTCGTGCTCCACCCAGAGCTCCTGACCTTGGCTGACTTCCTCACTGTCTCTGCTTTGCTGTCATTGCTGGAGGTGCTGGCAGCGCTGGGGGAGTTACGGCCGCTGGAGCGAATGTCTTCATTGATGGGCGAGGTGCGACCATCAGGGCTAGCTGGCTGCTTCTTCCGACCACTGCGTAGTGTAGACATCTGTCCCCCAAAGCAGAGGCTGGTGAGGCTGGATACCCAGGTCACACCTGAGCCCAGCCACAGGCAGGAGCCTGAAAAGCAGGCTCTATCACACACCTCACAGTAAACCCTCGACCCTGGCAAGAAATAGGCAATCCTCCTGTCCCTCAACTGCACAATCAGTGTGGCGCTGAGGAAGCAGGTGGCGTGAATGGACAGGGTCACACAAAATGGAAAGGAGAATCATTCTCAGATCCAAAGCACCCCAGGGGCCCTCCTGAACTCCTTGTGCTAGGAATAAATGCGGCTTTCTGAGAGTCAGAAAGAAGTCAGCTGGGCCATCTACTTTGATGCTCAAGGTCATCTTTATAGCACCTCACCTTTCTGTTTATTCCAAGTGACTGCCTGCTCTCCCAACAAACCAAAGGCAAACCATGTACTTGTGGAGTTAATCTGACAGGATGGGAAGTGACCCAAAGAGATGAACTGTCAAACACTGTGGCCCTGCTCCTACGCCTGCTGAGCGCTGAGCGTGCTCCTGCAAAGCCAGGAGGGTTCAGCAGAGATTAGGGTGTGATGGCCCAGGCAGCTTCACGGCTCCCTTCCGAGAGCACGGCGGCCAAGCAGACTGCATTCTGGACAGAGGAGGGTGGACAGTACCCCCCACCAGAGGGTGACTGAGGAGGCTGGCGCTAGAGGGAAAGACCCTTTGGTATCCGTAGCCCTAAGCCAAAACACCCTCTCTCCCTCAGCCCAGCCACATTTCCAACCCAGGAAACAAAGTTTCTTTATGAAAGGGCCTATGCAGTGAGCAGGAAAATGTACCAGAAGTTTTAAAAATGGGACCAAATATTTGGCTTTAAAAAAAAAAAAAAAAAAGAAAGAAGACAAGAAGAGAAGTTTGTAAAAGTTTAAAATGGCAGAGCCACATCACACTGGAAGTGACTGGTCCCTGGGCCAGAGAAGTTTTCTGAGGCACTGGGAGAGCTGGCACTGAGATGCAAACCAAGATCAAAGAGGTCTCTGTAGAGCCAAGCTCAGGATGCACCCCCAGGCCCCCAGCAAGAGGACAAAGGTCTTCCCACCCGCAGGGCAACACTGCCTGCAGGCCAGGTACCACCCCAATGGGTCTGTTTCTCCACCTAAAACCAAACTGTGCTTCCCCTCTGGGGGGATGAGCCCACGGCACCCGGCACTGAGGCGCAGGTGAGGGAGACTCACCGAGCCCCGACTCCGCCGCGTCCTCATGCTATGCTTCCCGCCGAGCCCATCCTCCTCCTCCTTGACGGGTTTGAACATGAATGGCGGGGGGTCCACGGGCTTCTCGATGGGCGGCAACTCCCCGTACTTCTTGAAGTGGATGCGGCACTCAGTGCACAGCAGGATGTTCTCCCGGCCCCCGTGGTGCCAATCTTTGGATGCTGTGAGGAAGAGGGGTTAGGAGTGCCAGCCCTGCAAATACCTCCCCTGGTGCCACCAGGGTCGCACAACGTGGGGCTGTTACTCAGACCATCCAGGGCAAAGGAATGTTCCAGGCATCCCACCCAGGAGGAGAGGGCCAGAGTCCCCATCACGCCCCCCTTGGACAAGTCCTCCTACCCACCAGTCGGTACAGAACTCCATACTGACAGACAGACAAGCAAAGTAAAAAAAAAAAAAAAAGACTTTAAATTTCTGAGGTACAATACAAACGTCAACTCAATCACTTCCTCTGGCATGTTTCCAATCTGCTGCCCGAAACATTCAGAACCTGCAAGTGCTGGAGCCTGGTCTGACCAAGGAAGAGCCCAGTCCCTTCCCCAGGGGCACGACAAGGCCACTTACTGGTGGTGAAGCAGTGGCGGCAGGCGTAGCCCTTTAGCTCCTGTTCGCTGTCCTCGCTGTCAAAGTCATCCTCGCTGGCTGAACTCAGGTCCACTGAGCAAGGCGGGCGTTAAGTGGAGATAAAGGAGATGCCATCATGCTCGGTCAAGTCTGGGATCACCTCTATCCTGCCCTGGGCTCTGGGCTACCAGTCAGAGGGGCTCCACAGGCTGAGGTGGGACAGCACTCATGAAGGATCCCTTTGAAGTCCTCAGGTCAGTCACCAGAACTAAGAGCTTCCATTTGAGGGGCAGTACTCAAGGGCCTGCCCTGCTGGATTTTGGGGGCTGATGTCACACACACATCCTGGCTGGGCAGGCACTGGTGCCCATACTGGACAATCTGAACACACACACATAACGCCTTCCCTGAGCAACGGGGCATTCTAAGGATCCCTGTCCCACTGAGCCTCCATCAAGCCTACCAGAGAATTTTTGGCTATCACCATGTACAACATGGTGACCCTTGTACAAATGTCCTGGGCAGGGACATAACTGCAAGGTATGGCTGCTACATCCTAGCTTTAGGGGAGGGAAGGCAGCGTCTCAATGTCACATTCCCAAGGGCTGTACACACATACACACGTGCCTCACACGACTGTTGGGGCTGCCAACTCCAGCAGGCCCAGAGTTGGATGTGTCGTGAAGTCTCTCACCACCCACTAAGGGGCCAACCCTCCCACTTACGGAATTCACTGGATGGGGGTCTGGAGGGCGTGTTGACTGGGGTGGATGCAGTGCGAGTCTTAATCCTCCTGAACACAGCCTGCCTGCGGTGCCGACGATGGGCTCGGGAGCTGGCTGCTTCAGGGGTTTTCTTCCAGTAGTAGTAGAAGGTGATTAGCTCCCCCTGCAAGGAAGAAGGGCCAGTTGCAAGGGCCACGTGCAGAGGGGTGACCTTCCTCTGCCTGGTGCAGAGAGCAATTAATGGCTATCCTGGGGACAAGAATGAAGACCAGACAGTCCCTGGAGCTGGGAGGAGGATCTGGTGCACTCTGGGAACATGGCTACCAAGCAGCCTGAAGGCTGCACCGATGGGGCTGGTCTCCCTCAGCCCAGCCACACCCACTGGAGAACACCCACTCTGCTGGGTGTCCACTATGCACCAGATACCACCAGCCAAGGACAGAAGCCAGACATGCAAGGAGGAAATGGAAAGCTATAAGAAAGGAAGAGAATAAAAGGGGAGGAAAAAAACCAGGTGAGCAGGCTGGGGCTGCCATGCTTCTGAGTCTTCCTTGAAGGCTGGAGATGCAGCCACCCAGACGTTTCTGAACAGCATCTGCCTAAACTGAAACTGATTGCCTCTATCTCTCAAATGTGAATGTTCTGAAAGAGTCTTGAGTGGTTTTAAAAGAGAGCATAACTTGCAGATTAAAAAAGAAGCCAGAGTTCAGAGAGGCCAAGAAAGTGACCAGACACCAGGCAGAAAAGGCGGCTCCAGGAAAGCCAGCTCTGCACTTGCAACCTGCACCTCTGCACTGTGTCCTGCTAGCAGGTGAGGTCATCCAGACCAAAGGGAAACACACGACCCTGGAACGAACAGCAGCTTCTTGTCAACACATAAGCAAAAGCTCTTAAACAAGAACAAGGAGCATAACATCTGAGTGCCAAGGACCAGCACGAGCAGACAAGAAGGACCCTCCTCCGCAGATTTGAAACCACCACTGATGAGAAAAAGAAAGAATATACTTTACATCTGGGAAGGTGGGGGAGTGACCAACACTTGCACACAATGTTGGTGGGACTACAATACGGTCAAACCACTTTGTAAAAACTATTGGCAGTTCCTAGAAAGTTACGCACCATGTGACCCAGCAATTCCACTCCTACACGTTTGCCCAAAAGATGAAAAACATGTTCACACAAAGACTTTTGCACATATCTTCAGACAGTTTATTCCTAAAACAGACCCAAACTGGAAGTCACACGAATGCCTGCAGACAGGAGAATGGATGCTGGATGGTGGCACAGCCTCTCACTGGAGTACCGCGTGGTGATTAGAAAGGCGAAATGCCGCTTACACAGATGATCTCAAAACACCCCGCTACACGAAGAGAGCACGCGACACAACTCCACTCTAGAAAGGTAGATCCAAGACCATGAAAAGCAAATCAGTGGTCGCCTAGAGGGCGGAAGATAAAAGTGCTGGTGAGGGACCCAAGAAAACACCAACTGGGTGATGGATGCAGTCTGTAAGCTGATGGCGGTATGGTTTAAAGAACGGATACAGTTGTAAAAAATTTATTGAACTGTGCACTTAAAATGGGTGCTTTTTTATTGTAAACATACCACACATGGCACATTTATCAATTATATGTCAACAAAGTTGATAAAACAACAACAAATCCAGACCAGGTTTTATTAGCAGCCTCTCAGCCACTGTAATGTCTACCAAGGGATTAAACACTGGAATGGAGCGAATCTGAATCTGGGAGGATTAGAAACAGCATATTGGTGACTGCATGGGTGGCGAGGTCTTGAGCACAAACAAAAGAACATGTCGGAAAGCTCTGGTTCTCCAAATAGGGAGTGAAGCAGCTTGAGGCACCACCAGGAATGGAGTCAATTGAACTTTAATCAAACATGCATAGTGTGTGCTGCAGAGACCACTGCACATCAAGTCAGGGAACAAAAGCTGTTGCTGAAATCAATAGCTTACTGAAACATTAACACAGGCAATCATTGATCAAAAGGCAGCTCCACAAAGGCAGCCTTGCAAATTAGCCCTGCTTGTGCTTGCGAGCAAACACTGAGGTCTGACCGTGGCAGACACCAATGACCTATTACGATCATGTTCCCGACGCTCCCCTCGCCTCACAACAAGCTCTTGCAGCCAATACATCCGACACCTTGGTGCTACAGCTGCACGCGGCACAACCAACTGAAGTGGCAGAGCACCTGGGTGAAGAGAGAAGCAAGGGGCACAGCTCCCCGCTCGCCAGCATCATGGCGGCCACTTGGCCAAGAGAAGTGCTGGGCTTGAAGCCACCAGCCCAGTTAGCGCTCTCTCCCTTTCCAGCTCCATGGAGGGAAGGTGGATTTCCCCACACATCGTACGTGAAAGGCCACTAGCAAGGCTCCCAGAAGCAGTGTCTCCAGTCAGCAGGGGTGTCTTCCCAGAACACACAAGGAGGTTAGAGAAGTAAGTGCCACTAGGTTCCTAGGATCTTTCTATAAAAAGAAAAATGGAGGGAAGGGAGTGCCACCACAGAGAAGAAGGGAGAAGAAAAATCAAAGGCTGCCGGGGCAGCAGCATCTGGACTGGCTGGGGCTTGAAGAGAGAAGCAAGAGTGAAGGGCGCAGTCGGGCCGAGGGCTGACTCCAGCCCGGGGGTGGGGTGGGGGTTGTCTGCTCCTGTAATTCACAGGCTGCCTCCTCCTGGGCTGGGCTCAGTCCACCAAGTTCACCCACACAGAGCACTCCCTCGGCCTGCTGGGAATCTGAGCTGAGCAGCCAGGGACCAGGGCTGCTTGACCTCGGGTACACGACAGGCTGGCAGCACAGCACGTTCCAGGGGCTGAGGGCTACCCACCACATAGCCGTGCCTGTGGCGAGTGGGAGGACTCCCCTGCTGCAGGTGCAGGCCCTGCAGGTCTCTTCCCTTCTCTCCGCACTGGATGCTACAACACTGCCCACAAATCAAGGCCGTCTCATTTCCCTCAGGCACTGCAGAGCCAAGAGAAGCTGTAACTTGTTCTGCCCTATTAAAAAACACCTGCTTCTAAAAGTAAGGCAAGCTCCATGCCGTGCCTCTCGAAGGGACGTGGGGAGGAAGGGTGTGAAACAGACTACCCAGGTGGCACTGTCGGAAGCATCCCGAGCATCCAAACGTCTTCATCATCAAGAGCTTCTGTCCCCAGCCTCGAAGGAAAAAGAGCTCCCCTGACCCCTGGCTCTCCTTAGGTTCAGCACTAACTTCTCAGACAGGAACCTCTGTGAGGCTGATGAGACTGAGTCTAAACTTTCTTCTGCAGAGATGGGGATGGAATCCAGGGCCTTGTGCATGCTAGGCCAGCTCTTCACCACCAGCAATACTATACCCCAGCCCAAGGCACAGTCTTTCTGTAATGGTACGATCCCACATCACTATTGCCACATCATGCAGGGAAGTCTGGACCCCTGAGGAAGAAGCCAGGAGTGGTGGAGGGGAGGTCTGGGACCCCAGTGCAGAGTCCTGGGTGCTCGTGGCATGCCATCCACGTTGGGCCTCCTCTCACAGCCCCGGGTGGCCTGCCTCTTGGGGTTCACCCTGCACACGTACCCTCCTTCAGTCCGGCTCTCACAGCCCTGTTCTTCACCTTCCATTCTCACCGCTGGTTCTGTGACCAGCAGGAGGAGGAGGAGGAGAACGATGACAACTGCTGGCGCGCAGCTGTCTAGGAAGCTGCATCCTACCTCCTTCCAGTAGCCCTGCACCTTCATGGTAAGGGACAACTGCAGCCCACTTCACCACCACCAAAGGGCGCCCACCTTTTCTGGCCAAGCACCACCCATGGGAAAGGATAAGGCAGGAGAGGGAAGGGCAGGCCTGGAGGCTGCTCTTGGATAAAGGGACCATGAACACAGCTTCTTCCTAATGCTATGTCACAGTCCCTCCAGCCCACCTGCCACTGTCAACAACACCTTAAATCTCAGTACTCACATGCAACTGGCTGGAACCCAGTGCCGTGCCTGTGCTAAAGCTCTGCTGATGGGTGCCGATGCCCTCGCCTGTGGCTGGAGTGGTGGTCCACCACTGTTTCCAGCTGTTTTCAGGGAGATGTTCCAGCAAACAATGACAATGAAAAGCAAGGCCCACACTAAGCAAGGAAGGGAGGGAGGAGGAAACGGGGTGCACAGCTCTTTCCAGCTCCAGCCCCAGACCACTAGGAAATGAGCCAGCCCTGGGAAGGGTGCACAAAACTCTGTCCCATGCGTTTGAGTTGTTCCTCTGCTCTCCACAATCACCTCTGCCTGGGAATTTCAGCTGCTTTATTTCTTGGCAAAAACTAATTCAAGGGTAGTGAGGCAAGCCACTAAAACTCCTGGCACGGAGTTTTAGGCCAGTCATTCCTTCCTTCCACTCCCGGACCCACTCAAGGGTTGGGTCTGACAACTGTTCAGAACATCTGAGGTGAGAAAAGCCGGGTATGGGGCGGAACAGCAGCCCTGTCCTGGGGCGGCCACCTCTTACAGATCTTTTTCCAGCAGGCAACTGGTTGTCTTCCAGTAACAACTCTGGTAATTAAAGCAGTGTTCTCCTGGGCTCCTTCTTTTGTTAACCAACCGAATCAAATCCCCTAATCCCTAAAGGAGCCCAATACTGTCAGTGGCTCTGATGCTAATTGTTAAATACCACCTCTGTGGTCTCCAAGTGCATTTGGGAGAATGATGATCTGCTTCAAAGCACACACAGCAGAGAAGTGGCACCCTAGAATCAAAGCCTCCTGCCTGAGAGAGGCTGGAAGAGCCTGTGATCTAACCCCATCCAACAGGAAGTCCAATGTTGGTGAAGCAGACCTGGCCCAGGACAGGTAGACCCTCCTCACAGCCTTCTGGGGCAGGCAAAGGGAAGAGAGAGAAGGTCTCGGGTTTTACCTGTTACAGACAAGACCAAACTATGGTGCCCACAGAGATGTTCCTGAAACAAGGGTCCTTTTTTTTTTTTTTTAAATTTTAAGTTGTAGATGAACATAATACTTTTATTTTATTTATTTTTATGTGGTGCTGAGGATCAAACTCAGTGCCTCATGAACATGTTGGGCAAGCGCTCCGCCACTGAGCTACCAGCCCAGCCCCAGGTGCCCTTTTAAGAGCTTCTCCCTCACCCTAGCAACCAAACAAGACCTCGTTAGGGCAGGTTTTTGTTTGGTGCTGTTGTTTCTGCAATCCTCACCACTACATTTATACAACGCAAAGGAACTGAACAACTCGCTTCTATGATCTTAACCAAAGCTGTAATGAGATCTCCTAAGCCCCTTTTGTCTTAGACACTGACTCAGTCACATGCCACCCTACCTCTGGCCCCACACCTCCAGGCAGGTTTGAGGTCCTACTACAGCCCTTCCCTGGGCTGGGCTGGCCTGACCCTCCTGCAGGGCTAAGTTATCAAGTCTTCCCAAGGCCAGCTCTTGCCCTGTCACTTCCTTTCCAAACCACTGAAGGCTTCTTGGGTCCTGGTGAACAAAGGTCTAACTGCTTCCCCACTTCTTCCAGACCTTTCCCTCTGTCCCCAGAAGACCTTGGTACTGAATTCCCTACCCTTTGGCTTATGTCAAACACCAGGAGCAGTTAGCTGTTACTCAGCACTTTCCTTCTGCCAGCAGACTGCAGCCCAGTCACCCCATCTCTTCAAAATCTGGGTCCAATCCCACTCACTGTTCAGGGCTCAGTTCATAGACACCCCTCCCCAACCACTGAAGGTTACCATGGTGACACCCTTCCTCCTATACTTGTCATTCTTGGCTCTCAATGGGTACACAGGCTTTCCTCTGGGCCATAATAACCATGAATGAGCCTAACTTCCTGTAGTCAGTGTCCATTTCATCTGGGAGTCCTCACAGTTCCAGGACAATATCTTGAATATAACAAATATTAAGTAAACATCTGATGGAAAGTGTATTTCCTGAGGATCAAAATTCACCTGAAATTAGCTCTAAAAGGACAAAACTTTTGAGAAATGGACATAGAATTGCCAACTTATTTTGCCAAGTAAGGTCATTAGGAACAACTGTCCCCTAGCAGGAAGTGGTGGCAAGAACCTGCAGCCTCAGCTCTGGGGAGCCTGGGCAATAGAGTGGGTGGAAGGAGGAACTGATTCCTGATCTCACATTATTTAATAAAAGAAATTTCATTTGCCCAGCAGCTCCGGAGGTTGAGGCAGGAGGATTGCAAGTTCAAAGCCAGCCTCAGCAAAAGCGAGATGCTAAGTAATTCAGTGAGACTGTCTCACTGATAAAATACAAAATAGCTGAGGACAGGGCTCAGTGGTTGAGTGACCCTGAGTTCAATCCCTGCTATGGAAAAAAGGGGAGGGGAGGGGTGGGAGAAATATCATTCTGTCTTCAAAAAAGTAGAAAAAATAGAATTAGTCTCCAAATAAGAGTTCAATTTGACTATATTAAGTGCTATGCAAAAAAAAAAATCACGACTTTTTGTTGTTTTATTTCTCATGGGCCAGTGAAAATGTAATGCATGCAAAAGTGTTTGGAAGTAAGTGCTCTGAAGGTGTGGAATCACGGCTGGGAATGTGAGCTGGTGGGATTAGGAACTCACTGCCAGTGTGCCTTCAACCAGTAGCTGTATTTACAAATAAGCAAGCAAACCACCACCTTTGACTAGGCTATAAAATCTACAATGATAATAGCCAAGCACTCTTCAGTATGTACTTCCATGTCAACATGCTTCACCTTCAGAGACACTAATAGATAAATTCCTTCATTATCCCTGCTTCATAATGAATGAGGAAACCAATGCACAGAGATGAAGTCACATGGCCAAGCTCACCCAGCTGCAAGTGGCAGCCCGGACTCTGGTCCCAGAGTTTGTATGCTCGAGTACTCCGCTCTACTGCTTCTTGGAAAAGGTTAAATATCACAGTTTAAAGCGCCAAGGGGAAAGGGTCATCCTGATTTTTTAAGCCAGAGTTCAACACAACAGCATCTTACATCTCTTACCAGGGCCTTCAACAGTTGCAAGTGAAAAGCACAAAAAACCACTGTGTGTCCCTGATGGTGACAACAGGCCTCCAGCCTTCCCACTGCTGGATGAAGGCCCCCACCATAGCACCCATAAATTACAGACTCTACCTGCTTAAAGCAACTTCGAGGGTGCCAAGATCAGAAACACATTTGGTGCACACAGGGCAGGATAAAAATCAGGAACAAGCCTGGACTCTCCATACCAAGGAAAAACTCTATGGCTTAGAGTGTGGACTGTGCAGCACACTCAAGAAGCCCACCACCACGAGCAGCCCCACCACCTACTCACCTCACCTCAAGTCAGCCAGCAGCTCATGTGATAGAAGGCTCTGCCTCCTTTTGGCTCCAGGCAACATATGCTCCAGAGGTGTGCCAGTTAGTAGCTATTATGGTTTAGATGTGGTGTCCCCAAAAGGTCATGTGTGTGACAATGCCAAAAGTTCAGAGGTGCAATGACTGGGCTATAAGAGCCTTAACCTCATCAGAGCATTAACCCACTGATAGGGAGTAACTGGGTGGCAGCTGCAGGCAGGCGGGGTGTACTGGAGGTGGTGGGCTATTGGGGACATGCCTTTGGGGGTTACATTTTGTCTGTGATGAAGGGAGTTCTCTTTGTGCTTCCTGGTGCCAAGTACTGAATTGCCTTGGCCCAGAGCAATGGGGTTGGCCATCTATGGACTGAGACCTCTGAAACCAGGGGCCCCCCAAAAAACTTTTGCCCCTCTAAAGTTGTTTTTGTTGGGTTTTTTGGTCATAGCAGCAAAAAAACTGACTACAAAAAAAGTTCATCTGCCTCTTCACCCAAAAGCAGCAATGTCCAAGTTTAGACAAGGCACAGTCCAAAACCACAGCCTCTTTTCTTCTGCTCAGAGTGCAGATGTACCTACTCACCCGCCCATCCACTCACCTACCTACCTATCACCAGAGATTGAACTCAGAGGTGATTTACTACTGAGCTACATTCCCAGTCCTTTTGGGAATCCTCTGGCGTTAGCCTCCCAAATCACTGGGATTATAGGCGTATGCCACCACACCCAGCTTAGGAGCATCTATTTAAAATAGTGGCTTCAAATAGTGCTTAAAACCACAGAGGTGTTCTGAAGCCACTTGAGTGGGTCCTCGGAACCTCTGCACCCTTGCTGCCACACCCCCTTTAAACAGTTTTCATTAAATCTGTTTGTCAAGCTATAAATAGAAGATCCTTCTGCTTAACAAAAAAACAGCATCTAAAAAATAAGTCACAGATATTCCAATGACTTGTTTGAAAACAAAAATCAAGGCTATTGCATAACTGTCTACAGACCACGCAAACCAAAGGGCTCCCCCAAGTGTGGCAGTTGTCCAGACCCTCACAGGGACACCCCAGGCAGTCCCGACACAGCAACAGGGCAAAATGGAACCTCACAGAGGGCACACACAGAGGCTTTGTTTTTGTTTTATTAAACTATTTGTTGAAATAAAAACTGCTCACATTTTAAATGTAATAAAGCCAATACTAGGAATCTCATTTTCTCAGAAGACCTCCTAGACCCCAAGAATTCATTTGTTGACATCAGTTTTTTCCCACAGCTGAACACTTCATTATTTCCTGCATTCATTTTATTGGAGTTCAGCGACAGGGCAAGAGGGATGTCACTGCAGCTGGCTCGATTGCCACATCACCTTTCTTAATGCTTTTTTTTTTTTTCCCTGTAACAAAACCACAATTCTACCAGCAACGAGGGAGAAGAAAGGAAAAAGAAAAGCCATAAAACTGTTAAAACCACCCTTCTCCATCCCGTAAACACTGTTCTATTTATTGGCCTTTCATTATATGTGCAATCTTATTATCCCTGCACAGCATCAAAGTGACATCCGTCAGGGTCACCCTATAAAATATACATTGGCAATGTAACATTTAATGACGAGAGCGGGACGAAAGATGAAGGATGCGTGCCGGCTGCAGGACGTGTTAAAGGGATCATCAGTTATATCTGTGCATTTCCCGAGGTGATAATTGAATGACAAGGGCTGGAGGGAAATCCATTTTTGAGCTCAGAAAGGAGAGTTAGGAGAAAAATGTTTTCATATTGGAAGCATGTAATGACTGCCAGGAAATGAGAACAGCTACTCCAAAAACATTGCTTCTTGTACTTTATGGTTTTTATGGATGCACAGCAAATGATCATGTACAATCTATTTCTGCAAGCCGAATTTTAAAATAAAGGACAGACTTCCTCATTATAAAGAAAGGTAGGAAAGTGTACTTACTTTTTGTCACAGTATCACATTTATTTAATAAAAGGAAAAGAAGCAAAGAGTACTCCTTCAAATCACAAAGACACAATCACTGTACCATGTTCTCGGATGTGAAACACCTCGTCTCTTTTGCCTGAATTTGGGATTTAATCTAAGGCAAACATCTTAGGAAAATAAGGCAAGCCTGCAAAACTGAACATATGCTCACCTGTGATCTTGTCTCACACAGGGCCCTTTAGCACAGAAACCCCACGACAGAGGGTGAGAGGCAGCAGCCATCTTCACGCTACTGCATGGGTTATACTGTGACCCTCAAAATTTATGCTGCTGTCCTAACCCCACTACTTCAGAATATGATCTTATTTGAAGACAGGTTTTTTGTTTTGGTACTAGGGATTGAATCTGGGGGCACTTAACCCTTGAGCCATATCCCTAGCTTGTTTTATATTTTATTTAGGGACAGGGCCTTGCCTAATTGCTTAGAGCCTTGCTAAGCTGCTGAAGCTGACTTCAAATTAGCAATTTTCCTGCCTCATTCTCCTGAGCCACTAGGATTACAGGCATGCACTACTGCACTGGATGAAGACAGGGTCTTTAAAAAGGTAGTTAATGTAACTGGGCACCGTGGTGCACACCTGTAATTCCAGCAGCTCAGGAGGCCGAGACAGGAAGATTGCTAGTTCAAAGTCAGCCTCAGCAACTTAGCAACTCTAAGCAACTCAGCAAGACCCTGTCTCTAAATAAAATACAAAAAAGGGGTGGGGTTGTAGCTCAGTGATTAAGTGCCCCTGGGATCGATCCCTGGTGCCAAAAAAAAAAAAAAAAAAAAAGTAAAATAAATAAAATGTGGTCATCTTGGTAGGCTCTAATCCAATCTGCTACTGTCCTTATAAGGGAAGACCATATGCAAAACAAAAGAAGAAGAAAGTCATCCTCAAGTCAAGACAGAAGCCTCAGATGGAACCCACCCTGCTAACACCTTGATCTTGGACTTCCAGTCTCCAGAACTCCAGAACTATGAGAAAATAAATTTCTGTGTTTGAAGCCCCCCATTCTGTGTCTTCTGTTATGACAGCCAGGGCAAGCTAGTGTACAAGCCCAAGGGCAGGAGGTGTGCAGAGGAAGTTTATGCCCACTCAACCATAAAGTCCTGTGCATGGGATGTCAGTTAGCTGCCTCATCTGGAGGGACACGACGAGAAGGAAGAAGAAAGGCCCTGAGATAAACAGAATATAAATGAAGAATTGCCCACATTCTCAGAGGACAGAGTTGAGCTCCATCAGACTGTGCTGGCCCCAACACGGCATTCCCCAGAGGCTGCCATTAGGGGAATGGTAGGTCACATAGCCCACATTTCAAGAACAACAAATGTGTGAGGCACGCTTAATGCAGCATCTTTGGGGTCCCAGGGGTCTCAAGAGAATGTCCAGATTCCTCATACAAACACACACACCGTGACTTAGAAAGTTCATGACACACCTTCAGAGTGTTGGGTTTTAATTTATAGAAACACTTGAGGATTCCTAATCACAGATCATGACATGGGATTTGAGGTTGTCTCTGCTTGGACCATGTCTAGTCTCCTTCAGGTTCTTGTCAGGTTGCCTGGGTCTTATTTCAATGTGGTAGGCATTCTGACCTCATGTGGGCTGCTGTGGAAAAGGCACTCATAAAGGGACACACAGATGGTTACTTTCTGGGGACTCTGTTGACTCAGTTGCTCCCTTTGCAACACCCCATCCCCAAGGGAACTTGGGAAGATGATTCTGCCACTTTGGGGCTAACTGCCCCACCCCTTTGGCCATTTACTATATCTCAAAAAAGGCAGATGGTTACAGGTCTCTGAAACAAACTGAGCCAGGGAAGGCTCTCGGGCTGACCAGAGTCACTTCCAACTTCGAACCAGCACATTTTAGGCTTGTGCACTGACTCCTGGCCATTTTGTTCTACTGACAAATCACCTCGTCTGCCATGGCTGGTGTAGGGCGAGGAAGAAGCAGCATGCTGAAGTGCTGCCAGCAGACGTAGTGACCCCAGCCCTACCATCTACGTGCTGTGTTCAGACTGGTCTAAGACAATGCTGTGCAGTCACACCCTTCAGGCCACTCGTGGTGAAAGGTTACTCTTGGGCAACACCATCACCAAGAGCTACAGAGGGAAGGACGCTGATGGATAAATTCTGCATTTTTACGGCACAAACCTGAGGTCCCAGTCACAACTCTGAGAAAGACAACAAACCTCATTAACTCAGGAGCTTTAAATCTTAAGAGTTTTGCCAGATGCAGTGGCAAACGCCTGGAATCCCAGTGGTTCAGGAGGCTGAGGCAGGAGAATTGCAAGTTCAAAGCCAGCCTCAGCAAAAGCAAGGCTCTAAGCAACTCAGTGAGACCCTGTCTCTAAATAAAATACAAAATAGGACTGGGGATGTGGCTCAGTGGTTGAGTGTCCCTGAGCTTAATTCCTCGTACTCAACCAACCATCCCCATGCCCCAAAATAAAGAAACTCTTTTAGAGTTTCCAGTTGCAGGAAGCCTCAGAATCTGGCTTTTCTCTGGTTTTGCTTCACTTCCCAACAGTAAAGTTCTTTGCAGTGAAGAACAGGAAAGTAGATATTTCCTTTTGAGGCAACTTCAGACTTGAACCTGTGGTCAAAGAGCCCCATTCTGCTGATAAAGGAACAAGAGTCTGGGCAGACAGCAGTACTTCCAGAAGCCCCCAATCTCTGCCTCCTACCACATTCAGCTTAAGTCTTTCCCTTGGGAAAAGGGACCAATGGCTTTTCTCACATCCTGCCTGTTTTCTGGCCCCAGGATCCTGGGACACCTTTCTCACGGTTGTTGCCAGCCCACTCCTCCACCCCACCTGTGGTGATCCTGTCCATCTTCGGGCATCCAGTCATACAGGCCACCTTGTACATGCTATTTTTTCCTGACCTACAGGGGAGAGTTTCTGTGAGCTTTTCATGAGTAACTGCCCTCACTTAGCTGTGACCTTCTGTGTCTCATCATCACTGAGTCAAGCAGAATGCTAGACTTTATCTGCATCTTGATTATCCTTCTCTTCATCCAACTGGACCTAAACTGCACATTATTAGGGGATGTGGCCACTCTGCAATCCCGAGCAATAACTCACAGAGCACCAGACGCAAGATAAGTAATGAATGAGTAGGATCCAGTCATAGGTACATGAGAATTACAGTTCACAGGGAATGTATAAAACTGAGAAGTCAGGCATATTCATAAAAATGAGAAAACTCTGGAAGATAGAAACTTGGACAGCTTTCAAAACTGAGATAAACATAAGTAGAGGGGATTTTTTACTATGATGCTCTAAAGTCTTCAAGATTACTGTTTCCATGGGACTTTGTCTCTCAGCACATTGAGACAGGATACCTTGATTCACCTAATTACTAAGGCAACTCTCAAAGATGAAGAGGATTTCCCCACCCTAAGGGATGCTGCAGTGTGAAGTGAGAACAGCACTGCACAAGCTGAGCTGCCTTGTGCACGTGCCGACCTGTGCTCCACGCCAGCCTGACTAGAAGCCGCTGCGGGGGCTGGGTCTTAACTTGAATTAACAAAGCTACTCAGAAGACTGTCTCACGAACAGAACAAACCTAGCACATTACTGTACCACATACAACAGATGCTTTGTGCTTCTGGGCCAGACTCTCAACCAGTGTGGCTAAACAAGACTTAACAAACCCAGGTCAGCACCTGCTGCTGCAATGACTGCCTTTCATTTGCACCCAGTAACCTGTGTTCAGGACAGATCAAAACACTACCACAAGCTAGAATCCACTTTTGGAATCCAGCACCCAACCCATAAGGTTTTCCCTGCCAATGTCAAATTCTTCTTTCCAGTCCTCTACTCAGAAGGACCAAGAAGCTCTCTGAGGCTCTTTCCTCACCTATAAACTAGGAGTGGTTCAATATTAGCTCCCTCCTCTAGAGGTTGTGGTGAGGATTCAGCTGTCTAAAAGGGGTCTGGCACTTATGCCAAATAAACAACTGACACTATTTTTATTCTATCTCCATTTGGGAAAAGTACCAGATACTCAGAACTTAATTAATTCATCTGAAAGGCCTACTTTAATTAACTGATACATATATCTTTCAAAGAATAGTCTCTGCAACTAACTTCCTTTCTCTATTATGTTTTCCCCAAAACTAAAGGTACATCACATGGTCAAAGAATAAGGGAATGGGCAGAGATGGAGCATGGGTGAGGTCACTAACTGAAAGTTAGCACAGGTCAAGGGGGTCAGCACGCACTCTGAAAGACCCCACCAGAACCAACAGAATGGTGCATGCCCAGCAGCCTCATGGATGCCCTTTGCTCAGCTCCAGCTTCCACTCTGACCTCAACAGCAAAGAATGACATGCAATATCATTAAACATTTCAGCAGGAATAAGAACAAAGTCAAGAAAATGCACCTGCCAATCTGAAGCTGGCTACTCTGGGGTTTATGAGCCACCCGCACACTTCAATGTAGAATTAGCTTTGATGCACAAATTGGAAAGGTCAACACCAGGAACTCATACCATCTCATCATTTATTTAATTCATTTTTCCCTACACCATAATTTTACTCTTTAAAAAGTGTCAAAGCCTAGCATGGTGGTACATGCCTGTAATCCCCACAACATAGGAAGCTGGGGGAGGAAGATCCCAAGTTTGAGGCCAGCCCCAGCAACTTAGTGAGACTCTGTGTCAAAATAAAAAATGTGCAGTGCTAAAGTGCCCCTATTCAATCCCCAGTGCCCCCCTACCCCCAAAAAAGTATCAAAGAAGCCAGGCATGAAGGAACACACCCTGAGGATCCCAAGTTTGAGGTCAGTCTTGGCAACTTGGTAAGACTCTGTCTCAAAAATAAAAAGTAAGAAGGACTGGGGATGTAGCACACTAGGAGAGCACCCCTGGGTTCAATCCTTAGTATGAGGGGTGGGGGAGTGGGCAGGGAGGCAAGTCATAGAACATGTACTTAAGTTAAAAAATATGCCTAACTGAAATGAATTCTACTGTCACACTTTAAAAATGTTCTCTTTTGATAATGGGGGACACATCAGAGTGTCACAAACCCTAGAATGAAAATTGATGACTTAGATTACTCCTGGGGGAGAGAGATGATCTAAAAGACTCCTGAGGAATTTCACTGAGAAACTACCTACATTTCTGATGCTGAGCTGAGGAGGGGAAATACGTAAGACTTGCTGTGTAAAACCAGCTGTTGCTCTGTCACCCTCTGCTGAGTGTGCAGGGCACAGGTGAGCTAGCAGGCTTGTGATCAGTCTCTCCCTGAAGCATCCTCCCGCTGCTGCCCCAGCTTTTCCCTCAGGACATGATACCAGTTTTGTTAAGTTTCCCCAGAACAGACAGACTGGGCTAATGCACCCATGACATTATCATGCTGCTCTGTGTGCACGAGGTTCTGTGGCACCTTCGTCCTAACAGGAAGCTGCCAAGCTGAGTCAGGATCCTTTCCTGGGAACACAAGCAATGAATCCAACATTGACTCCCAGATGCAGCAAATAAGAGGCAAGAGCTAGCTGCTTAAGGCAGCAGCAGAGATAAAGAGGCTGTACACCAAGCAGACAAGAGAACTGGCCTGATGAACATCACTTAAAAATTCTTGTCACATGTGATTTGGATCAAAAGGCTCTGAAGATACAACCACTAGCTCTGAAGGCATCTGCTTTGCTTCCTTGTTAAAGAGACCCTGGGTGTCTGACACACTCTTAGCACCGGTCCCAGAAGCTACTAATAAAGACATCTGGCCCATGCATGTCAGCCTCTTCAGTTCTAAGAAGTCCAGGCTAAACTTTACGCCTCACCCGAAGGGCAGGACGGAGAGTGGAGTGCAAGCAGGCCTCCTGTACCAGAGGTAACGCCATTTTAGCCATCGATACGCTAGTCACAGCACATATTCTCCATCTTTGCAAACCACCATATCCAAAGAGCAGTCTAGAAAGGAACTCACAGCATCATGTGACGAAGCCCTCTTGCCTGAACTCTTGTCCAGGCCTGCCAACAGCTGTTCCACATGGTCACCTCTGCCAGCCACTGGGATCTGTGTCCTCTGTCTTCCTTTCCTGGAATTCCTAGCAAGACTGTGTCAAGTATGGTCTTGGGTTATGCTACTTTTCACAGGTGATATGGACAAAAACAGGTGACTGCCTAAACAACCACGGACAGATTTCTTAGGCAAGAAAAAAGCTCAAACCATAAAAAAGATTGTTAAATTTAATACTTTAAAATTAAGGACATGCTGGGCAATCCCAGCAACTCAGGAGGCTGAGGTAGGAGAATAAAAGTCTGAGGACAGCTTCAGCAACTAAGCAAGGCCCTAAGCATCTTCGCCAGACCCAGTTTCAAAATAAAAAATAAAAAGGGCTGGGGACGTGCCTCTCGGTGGTTAAGCATCCCTGAGTTCAATCCCTCATACCAAAAAAATTTAATTTAGGAACATATCTATCTTAAACTTACCATAAAGAATATGGAAAGATAAATCACAAACTGGAAGATTATTTCTGTAATACATATTATTAAAACGAGTATCTACCATGCACAGCCATGTTTATCACAGCACAACTCACAACAGCTAAGTTGTGGAACTGGCCTAGGTATCTTTTAACAGCTGAATGGATAAAGAAAATGTGGTACATGCACTGCTATGAAGAATGAAACTATATCACCTGCGTTGTATTCCTGAACAGATGGAAATGGAGTGCATCATGTTAAATAAAGGGAGTCAGACTTAGAGAGAGGGACTACATGCTTTCTCTCCTATGTGGAAGTGAATGGAGAGTTTAAAAAAAAAAAAAAATCATAAAAGTAGAAGGGAGACCAGCAGGACAGAAGAAGGTGTGGGGAACTGGGGCCCTGGCTCAGCGGTAGAGCACTTGCCTAGCACGTGTGAGGCACGGGTGTTATCCTCAGCACCACATAAAAATAACTAAAATGAAGGTATTATGTACATCTGCAACTAAAAACGTATTTAAAAAAAAAAAAAGGAGGATGAGGAGAGGATTGGGTTGGGGGAGGGAGCAGAAGAGGAAAGGGAGGTGCTGAGGAGTGAGACTGATCAAATTACACTATGAGCATGTCTGGTGTAATACAATGAACCCGCCGGTCTGTACAATATGAACAATAAAAAAATTTTAATGGACTATCTAACAATTATCACAAATTAAAAAGAAAGACAATGCAATTGAAAAATGTGCATAAGATCCACATATGGAATCAGAAGGGTATTCTTGTTCTATGATTCTGTGTACATAAAATTCAAACCCATGTGACACTACACAGTAACTCACTGTGTGTGTGGATGTGTGTATGGACACAAAGGTCTGAGGCAAAAGTGAAGGAAGAGGAAGGGGAGCAGAGCAGAGGGCTCGGAGGGGTCCTCGCGTGCCCAGGACCGTGGCCGGGGCCTCAGCGTGCAGTGGTGCAGGGCGCTTCACCTCGCTCCCATCTTCACATAGCACTCGACTTTCACAGAGATTCTTTTGTAACTCAATATTCACTATAAAGTATTTTTTAACACCCAGAGATTATCAAACATTCCAACTCCGTCATTTAAAAAGTGTTTCTTGCCTCTATAGAGAGTATGAAAATTCACACAAGTACTTCCTACTAGTGCTCGCCAGCGTTCCTTCTGTGGGACTCACTTCCCCAAATGCCTTCCCTTCTTGAGGTGCTTTCTAAGACCCCCCAGCACATCCACGACAGACTCACTCCAGCTTGGGTTTCCTGTACTACCTGGGTACACGCGAGCTCTTCCGATCCCAGCGTGGGTTTCAGGTCTGTCTGAGACTTCCCTTCTCTCTCAGGAGCACTGTGCTCCTGAGCACTGTATTATCTTAAAGTACACATTCTTATAAAATGACCGTCTTTAGAAAGCAAGGTATGAGCTAGGAAGGGTGATGTGAGGCCTCAAAATTACCACATCAGCTTGAAATAAGCAGAACTGTGCTTCTAGATATGGCCCCAAATGACAACTCTACAGACATCACGAGTATTCAGTTCAACTACAGGACAAGCAGGTGCAAGGGAAGGGAAAGTGTCCGAAAACTTTCAACAACTCACGCTTACTGCTGAGTCCACATCCTGGAAGGTTAGTGGGCGCCTGAGAGACCAGTGCCGCCCTCACCGCCGCCTCGCTGGCGGGGCGTGCGTCACACAGCTCCTCGGCACAGCAGTGGCAGAGGCCTCCCTGCCCCTCCACCCTCGCCCTTTCAGACTGTGGCTGGAAGCCTGGTGGATGAAGCTGTTTAACAAAGCCCAGTGAGGGCAGAGCAAAACCAAGGGCAAAGGCCACCCGGCTGGGGACCCGCCAACTCAGGAAGCCTTCAGAGCCCTCCACCAACCAGCCACTGCCAACAACCATGAAGAGGGGCAGAATCTTCTTTGGTAACTGAGGCTTTTGCAGTTAGTTTAAGGCCCCACGCCCCTCATGAAACTGGGAAACTGACCCCTTGTGGGGTCAGATATCACTTATCTTTGTCAACTGCAATAAAAGCTGAAAATCTGTTAAAATAAAGGAGCCATTCACCTCCTCAGCGAGCCAGCAGTGTATGTTTTTAGATTAAAAACAAGTCTTCTCAAGCATAAGAAATGAGAACCAACTGGGACTCCCCTTCAGGTGGCAGGAGATCTGGGGGAGCTGCCAGAGAGGGTCCCAAACAATCTCACGGCTTCGCTTCCTCTCTAAATGGAGCCCCAGCTGAACAGGCAGATGAGACAGCCCATCGGCCAGCACTGCACCGTGTGTACACAGGCTCCTGCAGTGGGCAGCCGTCACAGCAGCAGTGGCAGCCCAGGCGCTAAAATGCACCTGCAACAACCCAGTGGCACACATATCTGCCCCCCAAGATCTGATTTCACCCTTCTATCAGCAGGTCTGAGAACATACAGAGCCACGGGGACCTGCAGGATGAGGTACACCTGGAGCTAAGGACAACAGTAGTTAGATGGTGAGGGCACAGCAAAAGGCATGCACAGAAAAAAGGAAAGCCAGTGCCAGACTCCTGAGACCCAAGGGCCAGAAGCAGCTGCCCCAGGACCTGCAGCAGCGACACTGTCCTTGGTGAGTGTGCAGAAGAGTGAGGGCTCATGGCAGAACAAGCACAGCTCCCACCTATAGACGGCAGCCCCCACACCACACAGAGCCCCGTTGGTGAGACACCTGGCCCTCCACCCCGACACCAGGTGGGGGTGGTGACTGACCTGAACAGGAAGACAAGCCAGGCAGGCAGGGCTCAGTGCCACCCCTAGTTTTATTCTACTACTCTTCATTCAGAACCTGGGGAAGGGAGGAGAGGTACTATTTCATTGGACCCCCTTGGAAGCCCAAATGATACTGGAGCTAGAGCCCCAGAAACCTAAATCTAAAATCTTACAAACCAATTTCCCTCTGCCTAGTAAATATTTTTAACAATTAAAAAAATCATGTTTACCCAATTAACATAGGTACAATTTAAGTTTTATTTTCACAGAAAGATTCCCATTCTACCTAAAATAAACTGATATACGCTGAACATCAACATCAACCTGTCCAAGAGGGAACTCCTGGTCTTCATTCCTATCTCCCAAACTTACTTCCCCCCAAAAACAGCATTTCCACCCGCCCAGTCGTGCACACCCAAACCAGGAATTCTCTCTTAAACCAGCTACATTCAGACACTGAGGATCCCACCTCTAAAATGTCTCCTCTTTACTTCTCTCTGCCTCTCCTGCCACACCCAAATCCCATTTTGGATCACCTCCTACTGGGTTTATCAAATTCTACTCTTGGACTATCACAACCCCCACTTTCCACACTGGCCCTTAAACATAACTAAATAAAAAGAAAAAAACAAATCTGACATACTTCCCTATTTGAAATTCTTCAGTGTCTTGTGGCGTTTTAGCATAAAAATCTATTAAGGTGTTTAATAGCATGAACCCTGAAGCCTGAATGCCCGAGAGCGAACAGTGGCTTGGTGAGTTCCACTTCTGTACACTGTGCATTGGGGTTAAGTCACTCTGCCTCCTATCTAGGTAGGCAAAGCTTCCACAGTGGCAAACAAGTGTCCCCAGGACAGACCATTGCTATTACGCAGCCTGCAAGGTTACATCAGTCAGACCTCACCTCATACTGCGACTTCCTATGCATTCTCCATTCTGTTCAATACACTCCAGCCACTTTCTTTTAGCTTCAGTTTCAAGCTCATCCTACTCCGGGGCCTGTGTATGGGCGGGATCCCTTGGTCTGGCGGTAGGGTGGCATGGTGAGCAGAAGGACTTCAGATTCTATACCTTCTTTCCTCATCTGAAGTCACAATTTAGATGAAATCTACAGATATCCCTTTCTTAAAGTCAGGATTCTCTGCTATAATTTCTCATAATACCTACCCTGTGCTTTGTGTTTGCCGTACTTGTGAGGATTTGTATTTATACACCTGAGGCATTATTTACTTAATATACTTTTGTTTACTGCTGCATTTCTATCATCTAAGTGTTCAGCATCCTGTAGATCTTCAATAAATATTTGCAAAGTGAATGAGTATAAGGAAATCTAATACCTACCTTTTTTACCTTTTTAAGAAATAACCTAAAAAGTCATTTATATACTCAAGAGTTTACATATTATGCACAACATCTCATTCTTTTGAGACAAAAAAAATCTCACAGGACACTAAAAAACACAAATCAGAGATCCAAGATGGCAGACTAGAGGGAGGATGCACTGCTTAACTCAGGATTCAAGCAAAGGAAATACTATTTCTCTGTGAGGCAGTCTTTGTAGCCCACCAATCCCCTATTGTTTACCCCATTCATCAGCCTTGATCACCGGATCACCCACCCTCTGCCAGCATATCACCTGCTTTTGAGTACGGATCGCTCATTGACCACAGCCTATCATCCGCCATTTGCCCATTTGCCTGCCACTGGCCTCTCCATCGCCCACTACCTCACATCCACCCACAGATCCTGCACCGTTAGCCTGCAGACTGCCATCGGATCACCTGCTGCCCGCTGTTGCCTGGAAATTCATTGTCACATATGCAAGTCTGGTTTCATGTGGCCGCCGCCATCTTGGGACAACAGCCAGGGCCTGCAGGTTTAATGCAGCCGTCTCCGGGTGTGGCCACCTCGGTCTGGGCACTCAGGCCAGGGCCTGGAGACATGTGGGGTACCTGCAGCTGTGGCGGCACCTGAGGTCTTTCTGCTCAGTGTGGTAGTGGCTGCCCTCTGGCTGCCTCTGTGCAGGGTCACTCCTTTGTGTGAGCACATCCCTGCTGGGCTCTTTGCAAGTTCCAAGGGCACTGAGATCTTGGGATTGCAGCAAGACAGGACCTGGGGAAGATGAAGCCCAGGTCCGTCAGATTACAGCTGGGTTTGCGTGGGCCAGTCTGGGTCTGGCAAGCCTGTGGAAAGCCGGAGACTAGGGGCAGTTCCCAGGGGGAGCAGAGGTTGAAAACTGGGTCCCTCGAGCTCAGTGAGACCTGAAGTGCACGGGGACAGAAGGTGCCAGCTACAACAGGTGGGAAGACTGGAAGAGGGTGTGAGGGCACCTTGCTGTCGGCTCACCCACCCAACTGACCCGGCACCCACGGGACTGCAGCTAACATCAAACTTCAGACAACCCCACCTGCTGGTGGAGAAGGGAAGCTGAGGAAACATTTGAAAGCCAACGGAAGCAATCAATTTTCCATTGAGACTTTCCTCCTTTTTATTTTCTTCTTTCGTCTTCTCTCTCACACCTCTATCATCTTTGACTCCAAATTTTTTTTTTTTTTTTTTTTTTTTTTGCGGTACTGGGCATTTGAACCCAGGGCCTTGTGCTTGCGAGGCAAGCACTCAACCAACTAAGCTACATCCCCAGCCCCCAAATATTTTTCATGCATCAATTTATTGAGGAATGGGATGTCTGAATAGTGTATGAAAGTTGTGCTGTTTATGCTTATATTTTTACTTTTTAAAAACACGTGTACATATTTTTTCTCTCACCTCCTGTCTCCCTGGATCCTCTTCCTCACTTCTCTCATACCAACAGCCAACCTCTATTAATTCCTCCCTTGTTCTTACTATAAAATTTTACCTCTATCTTCTCTCCCTCTCCCTCATAAACACATCTTAACCTGCTTCTGTTCCCTCACTGCCCATCATTTAAAATGGTAAACCCCTTAAGCAAACTTACGGTTAATAAGTAGATAATAATTGAATACTTCATTGCTATTGTGACAAAACTGTAAACACCTTAGTAACAGTCATTTGGTTTAAAGTGGTATATCATTTGCATTGAGCGCTGTTAATACTGGTCTCCTCCTTAAAAGTGAGGTACTGGAAGCCTTCAGGGACACTAAAAGAATACAGGGTAGACTCTGTACTGCCTCAGCTCCATACTGCTAGATGAGAAGACACACAAACAGCACGAAAAAACAAGGGAAAAAAGCGCCTCAAACAAAACCAAGATGTTCCAACAACAGAATCCATAGACAACACAGTAGAAGAAATATCAGAGGAGTTTAGAAAATACATAGTTAGGTTGATCTTCCAAATAAAGGATGGTAAAATTCAGGAAGTGAAACATCATTTCAATAAAGAGGTAGAGATTATAAAAAGGAATCAAGCAGAAATCCTCAAAATGAAGGAAACAATAAAACAAATTAAAAATTCAATGGAAAGTATCACCAACAGACTAGACCACTTGGAAGACAGAACCTCAGACAATGAAGACAAAATACATATTCTTAAAAATAAAGATGACCACACAAAGATGGTAAGGAACCATGAACAGAACTTTTAAGAAATATGGGACATCATGAAAAGACCAAATTTAAGATTTATCAGAATAGACAAAGTTGTGGAGTTACAAACCAAAGGAATGCATGATCTTTTCAATGATATAATATCAGAAAATTCTTACAGGACCCCAAATGTACAAAATTATAGCATGAGAATGACTAACATACAGAATAAGAATAAAATTTTAAAGGTTAAGAAAGAAAGAAAAAAAAAAATCAAATTACATATACAGGGAAACCAATTCAGATCTCAGCTGATTTCTAAACCCAGACCCTCAACACCAGGAGGTCCTGGAATAACATATATGAAGCTCTGAAAGAAAATGGATGCCAACCAAGAATTTTCTATCTAGTAAAATTAAGCTTCAGATTTGAAGATGAAATAAAAATCTTCCATGATAAACAAAAGTTAAAAGAATTCACAACTATAAAGTCTGTACTACAGAACATTCTCAGGAAAACATTCCATGAGGAAATCAAAATAACAACAACAATGAAAACCAGCAAAGGGAGGAACTACATTAAAGGAAAGGTCAATCAAAGGAGAAAATGGCCTAATCATCGATCAAAAGACAGACTGGGGCTGGGGATATAGCTCAGTTGGTAGAGTGTTTGCCTTGCAAGCACAAGGCCCTGGGTTCAATCCCCAGCACCACAGAAAAAATAAAAAAAAAGGACACGACTGGCAGATTGGTTTTTAAAAAAAGACTCTACAATATGCTATCTTCAAGAGACTCACCTCCTAGGAAAAGGCATCCACAGACTAAAGGTGAAAGTTTGGAAAAAAAACATGTCACTCACAGGAACTACGTAAACAAGCAGGGTTTCCATCCTCATATCAGACAAAGTAGACTTCAAGCCAAAGTTAGTCAGAAGGGATAAAGAAGGACATTTCATACTGCTTAAGGGAATCATATACCAACAAGACATAACAATTGTAAATATATATATGCCCCAAACAATGGAGCATCTATGTACAAACAAACCCTTCTCAATTTCAAGAATCAAACAGACCACAACACAATAATACTGGGTGACCTTAACACACTTTTCCCACTACTGGATAGATCTTCCAAACAAAAACTAAACAAAGAAACTACAGAAATAAATGATACAATCAATGACTTAGGCTTAGCGGACATTTATAGAGTATTTCATCAATCATTGAGCAAATACACTTTCTTCTCAGCAGCACATGGATTTCTCTAAAGTAGACCTATCTGTTATGCCACAAAGCATTTCTCAGCAAGCACAAAAAAATGGAAATACTACCCTGCATTCTATCAGATCATAATGGAATAAAACTAGAATCAACAATAAAATAAAAAATAGAAGCTACTCCAATACCTAGAGACTAAACAACATGCTATTGAATGATGAATGGATAAAAGAAATCAAGGAGAAAATTAAAATATACTAAGAGGTAAATGAGAACATTGATATATCAAAATCTCTGGGACACTATGACAGCAGAGTTAAGAGGAAAGTT
Organism: Sciurus carolinensis; assembly: GCF_902686445.1. NCBI lineage: Eukaryota > Metazoa > Chordata > Mammalia > Rodentia > Sciuridae > Sciurus > Sciurus carolinensis. The sequence goes on along the minus strand of NC_062213.1, from coordinate 203,516,514 downwards.
CATTGCACTGAGTTCATACATTAAAAGAATAAAAAGTCAACAAATAAATAACATAACATTACAACTCAAAGCCCTGGAAAAAGAACAAATCAACACCAAAAGCAGCGTAACACAGGAATAATTAAAATCAGAGCTATACTCAATGAAACTGAAACCAAAGGAACAATTGAAAAAATTGACAAAACAAAAAATTGGTTCATTGACAAAATAGAATTGATAAACCCTTAGCTATGCTAACAAAGAGAAAGAGAGAGAAAACTCAAATTACTAAAATTTGTGATGAAAAACGAATTATCCTGACAGATACTACTGAAATACAGAAGATAATTAGAAACTATTTTGAAAATTTATACTCAAATAAAAAAGAAAAACTTGAAGACACAGACAAATGTCTAGAGACATATGATCCACCCAAACTGGAGGACATACACAATTTAAACAAGATCAATTTCAAGCAATGAAATAGAAGATGCCATCAAAAGCCTACCAACCAAGAAAAGCCCAGGACCAGATGTATTCTCAGTTGAGTTCTACAAGACCTTCAAAGAACTAATACCAATACTCCTCAAATTATTCCATGAAATAGAAAAGGAGGGAAACCACCCAAACTCATTCTATGAGGCTAGTATCGCCTTTATACCAAAGCCAAAGACACATCAAGGAAAGAAAACTTCAGACCAATATTCCTGATGAACAGGTGCAAAAATTCTCAAAATTCTGGCAAATCACACAGAAAAACATTTAAAAAGATAGTGCACCATGATCAAGTGGGGTTCATCTCGGGGATGCAAAGTTGGTTTAACATACGAAAATCAATAAACACAAAACACCACCCATCAATAAACTTAAAGACAAGAAGCATATGGTTATCTCAATAGACGTGGAAAAAACATTTGACAAAACACAGCACCTGTTCATGTTCAAAACACTAGAAAAACTAGGGACAGTAGGAACATACCTCAACACTGTAAAAGCTATCTACGCTAAGCCCATGACCAAAATCATCCTAAATGGAAAAAAAAAAATTGAAAACGTTCCCTCTAAAAAAATGGAACAAGAAAGGGATGCCCTCTTTCACCACTTCTATTCAACCTGGTCCTTGAAACTCTAGCCAGAGCAATCAGACGAAATAAATTAAAGGGATACGAATAGGAAAAGAACTCAAACTATCACTATTTGCTGAAGACATGATTCTATATATAGAAGATCCAAAATATTCCACCAGAACACGTCTAGAACTCATAAATGAATTCAGCAAGGTAGCAAGATATAAAGTCAATACACACAAATCAAATGCCTTTCTATACATAAGCAACAAATCCACTGCAAGAGAAATTAGGAAAACTATTCCATTCACAATAGCCTCAACAAAAATAATACACTTGGGACTCAATCTAACAAAAGAGGTGAAAGACCTCTATAAAGAAAACTACAGAATACTAAAGAAAGAAACTGAAGAAGACCTTAGAAGATGGAAAGACCTCCTATGCTCTTGGACAGGCAGAATTAATATTGTCAAAATGGCCATACTACCAAAAGTTTTATGATTCAATGCAATTCCTATTAAAATCCCAATGACCTTCTTCATAGAAATAGAAAAAGCAATCATGAAATTCATTTGGAAAATTAAGAGACCCAGAATAGCCAAAGCAATTCTTAATAAGTAGAGTGAAACAGGAGGCATCACAATATCAGACCTTAAATTATACCACAGAGCAACAGTAACAAAAACAGCATGGTACTGGCACCAAAATAGACATGCAGACCAATGGTATAAAACAGAGGACACAGAGATAAACCCACATAAGTACAGTTATCTCAGACTAGGCAACAGTGCCAAAAATATATATTGGAGAAAAGATAACCTCTTCAACAAATGGTGCTGGGAAAACTGGAGATCCATATATAACAAAATGAAAATTAAACCACTCTCTCTCTCATCCTGTACAAAAATCAACTCAAAGTGGATCAGTGACTTAGGCACTAGAACAGAGACCCTGTACCTAATAGAAGAAAAAGTAGGCCAAATCTTCATCATGTCAGCCTAGGACCTGGCTTCCTCAACAAGAGTCCGAAAGTGTAAGAAGTAAAATCAAGAATCAATAAATGGGATAGTCAAACTAAAAAGCTTCTTCTCAGCAAAGGAAACAATCAATAACATGAAGAAAGAGAATGGGAAACAATCTTTACCACATGTACCTCAGAGCACTAATCTCCAAGATATATGAAGAACTCAAAAAACTTAACACCAAAAAATAACCCAACCAATAAATGGGCTAAGGAACTGCACAGACACTTCACAGAAGAAGACATACAATCAATCAACAGACATATGAAAAAATGCTCATTCCTTGCAATTAGAGAAATGCAAATCAAAACTACTCTAAGATTCCATCTCACTCCAGTCAGAATGGCAATTACGAGAATACAAGCAATAATAAGTGTTGGTGAGGATGTAGGGAAAGAGGTATCCTCAAACTTTGTTGGTGGGATTGCAGATTGGTACAACCACTCTGGAAAGCAGTACGGAGATTCCTAAAAACAACTTGAAATGGAACCACCATTTGACCCAGCTCTCCCACTCCTCGGTTTATATTCAAAGGACTTAAAATCAGCACACTACAGTGACACAGTCACATCAATGTTTATAGCAGCTCAGTTCACAATAGCTAAGAAACCAACAGATGCCCATCAACAGATGAATGGATAAAGAAATTGTGGTACATATACACAATGGAGTATTACTCAGCCTTAAAGAAGAATGAAATTTTGGCATTTGCAGGTAAATGGATGGAACTAGAGGATATCATGCTAAGTGAAATAAGCCAATCCCAAAAATCTAAAAGTCACATGTCTTCTCTGATAAGTGGCGGAATGAGACAGACATTATTACCCTATATGCGTATGAAAAAAAAAAAAACAGCAACAAAAAATAACCCCACAAATCAATGAAATATTATACCTTTGAAAAATCAAAATAGCCAAGACTAACCAAATTCTTTTTTAAAATATCTTTTTAGTTCATATTTTTACCTAACCTGGATGCTAAATATATGTAACAAGCTTAGGAAAGACTTCTTCCTCTCCCCTGGGTCTCATTCTTCATTCTTACCTTTCTGAAAATTCAGCAAAGAGATAACATTCGATCCTCCCCATCCTCACTGAGCACATGCTTTGAACACAGTTGACATCTCCTCCATCCTTCCACTTAGCAATTTTGATGATGTCCCCAGGTATTCATACTCACACTAGCACGGAGTTTGTCTAAGGGATGTGGGGGCCTAGAGTCATGGCATGTAAACCGGCACACCAGAGCCAACCAGCACTTGCTACAAGGTTGTGGTGGAAGCCCTTCTCTGAACTGGGCCTACTGCCTGGAGAATCGCCGCCTGGAGAGACGTTTGCAATGAGCTCCACCACTCGAGAAGCAGCACTCCAAGCAGCACCCAGCATCACTAACAGAGTGGCAGAGCACAAACCGCCTCCTCTGGGGTTTCTATTTCACAGGAAATGACAGAAGAATTCTAAACTACACAGAACATGGTAAAAAAAATACAGTCTGAAATCCAGGTGTGGGGACACACATTTACAGAGTTACAACTCTTCAAGAGGCTGAGGCCCAGGAGTTCCACACCAGACTGGGCAACACAGTGAGACCCCATCTCAAAAAAAAAAAAGTCTGACACCACCCAAAGAAGATGTGCACTAAAACAAAGTATAGTTTACCATCATAAGAAGGAGTACTCGGGTCTCTTCTTTTCATTCATTCACACTCCTGGGATGAAACCCAGGATCTCACACATGCTAGGTAAGCACTCTACCATGGAGCTGCATCCTTAGCCTTTTCTATTTTGAGACAGGGTCTCTGCTAAGTTGCCCAGGTTGGCCTTGAATTTGTTATCCCCTTGCCTCAGCTTACCAAATAGCTGGGATTCACCAGCTGCTACTGAGTGCCACTGAGTTAGATTTATTCTTTTTTTTTTTTAAACTGGGGATTTGAACCCAGGGACAATAAGTTTAACCACTGAGCTACACCCCCAGTTCTTCTCTTTTTTATTTTTAGAGAGGGTCTTGCTAAGTTGGCAAGGCTGGTTTTGAGCTTCCTATCCTCCTGCCTCAGCCTCCTGAGTTACTGGGATTAAACATGTTCTCAACACTCCCCCTATCCCTACGGGTACTGCTTTTTATATATTACTTTATTTTACCTTTCCAGATATTTCTGTGAATTTTTAAAGTCTTATACTCTTTAGGTTTACCAATTGTTCTAGAAGGATCCAAGTATGCATTATCTGTTATTGATAACATCAAGAGAGCACTGGAAGATCAAAGAATAACTCTCAACTGTGATGCACCCAAAACTTAACGAATATATAAACCAGAGACAATTTAAATGATTTAAAGTTTACTGGCATCAAATTAAGAATGGATTAGTGGTATCCTGATAAAAGTAAAAACTATATGTAGTTTTGTGAAATACATATTTGGGAGCCTTTGTCCTCAGTGTGCCATGGGTGTGGTTATTTGAAATTTGAAGGTGATTTAAAAGTTTATTTAGGGAGTTTCAAGATGGCGGCCTAGAGGGCGGCTGCATTTCACGTCGCTCCAGGATGCAGGATTCAAAAGAGGAGATAGTGAGAGACTTGGGACCAACTCAAAGCCGCCGGGTGAGTCTCTCCCGTTGGGGAGGCGTCCTGGATGGGGCAGTAGCCCGGGAACGCAGGGAATTTGTGAAGTGGAGTTGCTCAGCGAGACGCCCCTCCCCCCGCTGGAGCGGTAAACACGGACAACTGGGAGCATCGTAGAGGAGGCGGCTCAGCACAGTGCTTGGACTCGGAGCAACCACTGGGGCTCCGGGCGGCTGCCTGAGGAGGAGCTGCATGGTGAGCTGTTTAGACCCAGAACGAGCGCTTCTGAACACCGGGGGGTTGCCCGGAGGAAGAGGAGGAGCACAGCGGGTCGCTTGGTCTAGGAGTGACTGCATCAGAGCCACAGGCGGTTGCCAGAGGAGGAGCTGCATCGCGAGCTGTTTGGACTCAGAACAACCGCTTCTGAACACCCGGGGGGTTGCCCGGAGGAAGAGGAGAAGCGCGGTGGGTCGCTTGGTCTAGGAGTGACTGCATCAGAGCCACAGGTGGTTGCCAGAGGAGGAGTGAGTAGTGAGTTGATTGCACTCAAAGCGACCGCTCCTGAACACCGGTGGCCTGCCTGGAGGAGGAGCCTGGTGGGTCACTTGGTCTCGGAGCCACCGCCCCTGAACACCCGGGGGGCTACCCCGAGGAGGAGGAGGAGGAACAGGGCGGGTCACTTGGGCTTGGAGTGACTGCCTAGGGCTACGGGAGGTTGGCGGGAGGAGGAGACGTGAACTGAGTTGCTTGGACTCTTAGTGACTGCGTCGGAAACCGGGCTGCTGTCTAGTGGAGGAGGTGTGTGGCGGGTCTCTGGGTATCGGAGCTATTGTACAGGGCTCCGGGTGGCGGCTCAGAGGAGGGGCCGCATAGCCAGGCGATTAGGCGCAGAGCAGGGTCCCAGGAGCTAGGTGGCTTCTTGCTGGAAGAGCCGCACAGAGACACGCCTAGGGGCGGAGAGAAGTTTCCAGGACTGCGGGCAGATTATCTGGGAGAGGCAGCCTAAGGAGACTCGCCTGCGGAGGGTGAGGCTCCCAGGCCCAGGGGGTAGGTCCGGGCCCCTGAGAACGTTGCAGAGGAAGACAGCCCAGCCCAGGCAGTAGTTGTAGATTGAGGGGAACCTCTAGGAGGGGAACTGACCAGCGAGACGTTCCCACCGAGTGAGTCTTCCCTACCGGGAGAGGTTTTCCCACAGGGACAGTAAAACCAGAGACACAGGCACAAACAGGACTTGCCTCAGCCCGCAGCCTAGTTCCCCGTTGGATGACCACTGGTCAACAAGTGGAGACACCTCTGACCACTAGCAGGGAATATACGCCACCTGAGGGTCACCACCCTAGAGAGGCAGCTTCTTCGTGGAGCTCCGCATTATCAACTTCCTCCAAGACTTCAGGCTACTGAAGGATAAGAGGGGATATACTAGCAATCTTCAGGGACATTATAAGTCGGTAGAGGAAATCTGCAATATCTTAATGACCCACTGATTCCTGAACAATATGAGAAAACAAGGGAAGAAAATGCCCCAAACAAATCTAGATGTTACATCAATAGAATCCAACGACAGCATGGCAGAAGAAATGACAGAAAGGGAGTTCAGAATGTACATAATTAAAATGATTAGGGAAGCAAACGATGAGATGAAAGAGCAAATGCAGGCATTGAATGATCGCACCAATCGACAGTTAACAGAGCAAATTCAGGAAGCAAAAGATCATTTCAATAAAGAGTTAGAGATATTGAAAAAATACCAAACAGAAATCCTTGAAATGAAGGAAACAATAAACCAAATTAAGAACTCCATAGAAAGCATAACCAATAGGATAGAACACCTGGAAGACAGAACTTCAGATATTGAAGACAAAATATTTAACCTCGAAAACAAAGTTGAACAGAGAAGATGGTAAGAAATCATGAACAGAATCTGCAAGAACTATGGGATATCATGAAAAGGCCAACTTTGAGAATTATTGGGATTGAGGAAGGCTTAGAGAAACAAACCAAAGGAATGAACAATCTATTCAATGAAATAATATCAGAAAATTTCCCAAATCTGAACAATGAAATGGAAAATCAAGTTCAAGAGGCTTATAGGACTCCAAATACACAAAATTACAACAGACCCACACCAAGGCACATTATAATGAAAATACCTAACATACAAAATAAAGACAGAATTTTAAAGGCTGTGAGAGAAAAGAACCAAATTACATTCAGGGGGAAACCAATATGGATATCAGCAGATTTTTCAATCCAGACCCTAAAAGCTAGAAGGGCCTGGAACAACATTTTTCAAGATCTGAAAGAAAATGGATGCCAACCAAGAATCTTATACCCAGCAAAACTTACCTTCAAATTTGACAATGAAATAAAATCATTCCATGATAAACAAAAGCTAAAAGAATTTACAAAAAGAAAGCCAGCATTACAGAACATTCTCAGCAAAATATTTCATGAGGAAGAGATAAAAAACAAAGAAGCAAATCAGCAAAGGGAGGTATTATCCTAAAGGAACTGTCAAATAAAGGAGGAACCAAGATGTGTCAATAAATAAATAAATAAATAAATAAAATTTTAAATATGAACCAAATGACCGGGAATACAAATCATATCTCAATAATAACCCTGAATGTTAATGGCCTGAATTCATCAATCAAAAGACATAGACTGGCA